>NC_140582.1:86972804-89372804 GCF_964204655.1 Triturus cristatus
GTGGTATGAGAAGAGGTGTGTATGAATATGGGGGATGGTGAGTTTTTATTTTTTCATTTATTGTGAATATTATGTTGTTGCACTTTATTGATACCATTTCTGAGTAATATTGTTGTATATATTCTGACTTTGCAAAAATAAGATTTGTATATTTTTGTACTTTTGCTTCACTTTTTATGGTGTTTTATGTAATCATCTACAAATGCTTAATATGAAATAATGTGTAAAAAAGAAACATATTAGATGAATGATTCAAAAATGATATAAATAAAAACAAAAATGAGAAAAATAGAAAAAATTAGTTTTGTGTGCAGTTGAGTGCCTTCTTGTGCCCCATGCTTGAGTTTATAACTAGCCATATGTAACGAAATATAGGTCCAGAGGGATATCATTTATTTGCTGTTTATTTGGAGTACTCTACGAGTACCAAGGAAGATTGAAAAATAAATTCATTACTTTTTCTGAAACTTTGTCTTCTGAGTCAACTGGTGAAAGAAAAGACTGCACACAAGAGGAAACCAAGTTCCGACAGCAAACAAACAATTCATACTGTGGCAGAGCGCGGTTAAGTCAGATGTAAGATAACTTTATCAACAAATGTGAGTAGCAAACTGCACTCCTTAAACATTAGTGAAAATTAAGTGGATCCAGACTAACACAGTACTCCATTTTTTCCAAGAAAAGGACAGTGGCTAAAGTTTAGAAAGTAAGGAAATAAGACAAATAAAAAAGCCCACGAAGAGGTTGAAGTGTCAGAAGCTCTTATGGAAGAAATAGGGAGAGGTATATGTCAGACAATAAATGAAAAATAAGACAAAGCCCTAATTTGAAATTACATAGTTTACAAACATTTTTTATTTATTCCCTTTATGGTTATATACGGGCATCGATCCAGAAACCTGTCTGGGTCCTGAGGACAACCCATAATAAGAAGAATTTGAAATGCATTGATCTTGTTGCATGAGGGAGTTGGTGATAATTAACAACCACACACAGGCAATCCTTTAATGAACATGAATTACCTAGCTCTATCAAAATAAAATCATGGTACAATCCCTCTATATAAGGAGTTTCCACTTTGGAAATAATTTTGATTAGGAAGACCCCATCTATTTCTGGAATCGATGACTGGCATAATGAAATTGTATTTGTCGTATTGTTCTTTGATATTAATTTGATGTATGATTTATGAATCATGTTCTTTGTCATTTTAAGTATGTGGGCTTAAAGAATTGACAAAAGCACAGTGTCCAAAGAATATGGATCTTGTATACGTTTATGGTTTAAATTAAATAAAGATTTATAGAAATATATGGTCAAGAAAATTAAAAAACTAGATCATTTTTCAAAACATTGTGTGGACAGAATAATTATCAGCAAGGGAATTCATTGTTCTATGAGAACTTTCTAGAAGTGGAATTCTCAGAATTGTGACTAAAACTCAGACTTTACCATTAAAGAGGGATCTTAATTACTATTATTTAGACACCAACCTCAACCTGCCTACCTGTTCCCAATTGAAAGTTGCCACTTATTAAATGTAATGAGGTAACTCAACGTTATCTGCTGGGTGCAGTAGTGAAACATTAACTTAGGAGTTTTTCACTGCTAGGACGTGTAAAACTTAATGTACATTTCCAACTTTTTATATAACTGCACCCTGCCCTCTTAGCTGTGAGTGACTTAAATGGATAAAAAAGTTAGGTTTGGGCCTGGCAAAAGGTTTATTCTGCTGGGGTCGAACTGGCAGTTTAAAACTACACACTCAGGCTGCAATGGCAAGCCTGAGACATGTTTGGAAAGGCTACTTAAATGGGCGGCACAATAAATGCTGCAGGCCCATTAGTAGCATTTAATTTACAGGCCCTGGGTACATGTAGTATTGCATTACTAGGGACACACAAATAAAGTAAGTATGCCAATTGGGGGTAAGCCAATTCTACCACATTTAAAGGAGTGATCACAAGCACTTTAGCACTGGTTAGCAGTGGTAATGTGTGCAGAGTCCTACAAGCCAACAAAAAAATGGGTTCAGAAAACAGGAGACTGAAGGTATAAAGTTTGGGGACCACCCTGCAGAAACGGATAAGTCCAACAAGTATGATGTGTGTGTGCTTTATCGTGGAGTGGGCCCATAACTACATTAGCCATTGGAGGAGCACTCTCCGTTTACCTGGAAAGTTAAGGCCTTGTAAGTTTCAAGGAGCCCAACACCAGGGGAATCATTGTTTACTGATGAGTTTTCACTTAGGGTAGGCTCCCAGAACCAACAATTTGAATAAAGCATAATTTCTCGAGAATGATAGTATATATTGAACACTGATCCTAACCTGCAGTCAACCGCTATTATTGAGGCTGAACCTATTCTTGCTCATTTCGTAAAGTGGTCATACCAACATCCATGCGTATATACTGAAAGACAACACAACCAAAATCAAAACTACAGGTAAATAACTGACCAACAAACCTTAACCAGTTGCTGGGTTCACGATATGCCAGCCACATCTTCTTGAAAGTCATATGCTATGGGGGTTAACCATAAAAGAAATGTTGGCCTCCACCCCAACAATTAAGATATATATGCCATTAAATGTAAGTCAAACAGGTCTTCATAATGGGAGGGTTCTAGGACTCTTTTTCGGTCGCATTGAGATAGGAAAAGACTTTTCAGCCACCTTCTGATGATAGAGAATGGTTATTTCGCTCACGTTGACATCATAGCCATCTACTCTCAGTGAGTGAGGCAGTTGATTTCTGGGTGCACCAACCTCCTCTGAGTTCATTTAGAGCAGGTTGTGCCACATTATGGAAGTAAGATGAAGACTCTTGCAGTCCAAGAATTTCAGAGGTATCATGCACCTCCTATATTGCATGGGTTTTTCTTTTGATGGTAAAGAAGAGGCAGAAGGAGTAGCCTTTTCGATAGGGAATCTTCTCTCTTTGTAGATGTGCAGTGATTTCCTTGAATCCTCTACGCTTTGCAAGGGTGAGAAAAAATGTGAAAATGTCCCTTCTAATGGTCAGCAGGTCTTATTTACGGCCCTTAGCGAGCAGTTTCTGTTTTTCTTGAAAATAACGGACTGGAGCCAGTGCATCTGGTGGCAGGTTATGTCTTTGTTGAAATGTTGAGTAGACGCTATGGGGGCAGTCCAGGCATGTTAGGCTTGTCTTCAGGAAGCTGGGGTATTTTGGCATACAACACCTCTACATAGATTGTAGGTCAGCATTAGAATACTCTTTAGAAATGTCTTGAGAGTGTATGCTGTTGCTTCAGGATCGACTTTCGAGGTAATCCCATAGTGTGGTTCTGTGGTTCCAAGGCATCTATTCTGAGAGCTTATTTGTCATTTTCATGGGATTGTTATACTAAAGTGTTCTCCACGTGAGAACGTTTTAATTATTTTTTTGTAGCAAATGGTCTAGATAAGATAATGTATGCCTTGTTAAAGTCTTGATGCAAAAAAGTGATAGCTTTACAGATTTCATACAGCACCTTTGTATGTCATCGTTTGTGGCTGTGAGTGGAGGTCAGTGTATTGTATTGTATTGTATTGTATAAATTCTTGTAACGCGCGAGTCTGCCACCCAACGGGTATCCTGGCGCTCTAAGCGGTATCAAGCTCTCCGGATGTCTGGGATTGCTCCCTCTTTCTTGTGGTTGGGGATGTTCTGATTTTAGTGTCTGTAGCATTTCTTTGAAGGATGCAGATTTGGGAGGCACAATTTGCCACCATATTGGATGAGTGCACTTAAAGTGTGTGGCCATATGCCTATTACATGTGGCAGTCGATGACAGTATTGGAATATCACAAAGTTGTAATGTTTGTCACTGATGTCTCAAGGTTTGCAGCTACAATTCAAAACATCTTTGCTTGTGGGAAGCATGTGTACTGCTGCTAGGGGAGGGGGCAAGGACAGAACTACATGGTATTAGCAGTGGCTTAAACCCAAAATAATCAACAGGGATGGTGACTGCTTAAGTTTGGTGAGAGAGCCTGTGGCAAGTTTGTGGCCTTTATAAGATGGTATAGGTCAGGGCCAGTGCATGGGAGCTCTAGGTCCATTTGGTAGTAGATTTCCCATTTATTGCTGTACAGGGTGGAGGGGGCTGGATGTCTCCTTGTGTTCCTCTAAGGAGCCTCTCTCAAATCAAATTAATCTTATAGGCTCAATGGGGCAGTTTTTTATGAGCACCACTTACCCCGATGCTCCTAAATGTGGAGTCGATTCAGCTCCCTTCAGGGCCTGCCTCTCTGTCCCACTGCAGTCCATGATTTTCGAGGGAGGGCCTGCTATCGTCTCCTCCAGCCTACACCTCCAATCTGCTAATGGCTTGCTGATCAGACATTTTCTGTCATGTTCGCCACCTTGTGTGATCAAATTCCACCTGTTTTATAGCCCGCCCCTTCAAACATTCTAAGAGATTGCTCCCTGCAAGGGAACCTTCTTGGCAGCCATCTTGGGATTTGTTGTTGGGCATATCTGGCTTACCAAACGAATCAGAGTCTTCTCCTTTTCAATGAGACCTCACCCATCTGCTAATAGAGATGTGGGGATAATCAGCTTAAACTTTTTTCAAAATGTTCATGGTTTTGGCAGTTTTATGGTGTTTGCCGGGGGTCCAAGTCATGGAACCTGGTAGATACTCATCTTCCTGGGTCGTCTCTCTGGCCACAACCCCCAGAATTTTAACTCTAATAAACATAATAAACATTCTTTTTTCCTTTCACTAACCTTATGAACGGTTGATATTTTTAAAAAAATAGATGATCATTGAAAACTACAATATTAGTAGCATGCTCTACAAGATACCTAACAGTTAAATTACATGATATAAACACTACAAGTAAACTACAAGTAAATTTAACAAAAACATTTGTAAATGTAAGTGAACAGAAATATGTCCACTTCAGTCATACATTACCATTTTCTTTGCATAAACAAACTATTTTTGGTTGTCAGGCACAGTGCAGTAAATCAACACCAGTCATAGATTTCAAATGCTACATCTGGAAACGCTAACCTACGCTAGGCAGATTTTCCAACATGGAAAAAGACATTTGCATTGTGTTTTTCTCTTATTTGCCTGAAAACATGTCACAGTGCAGAACCCACTTCTTCTACACTCTTAAGCAACTTGGAAGTGTTCCCTCCTCCTTTCAATTTCGAGAATCCAGATTCCCCATTTAACATGTATGAATAAGCCCTTTAACATCCAGCTCTATCTTAAAATATTTAACTCACAATAAATATTCCTACCACCAAAAGGATCATACATAAAAACATTTTGAATTGCATCCTTGTTTGTGTTTTGTAAAACATTTTATAAAAAAATCCTAAATGAAAATATTAATTTAAATATGGCACATCACTGTGTATCTGTCGCTATAGATATTTGAAAATGGGTATGTATATCAGGGGTCTGCAAGACCTTTATGTTGCTGGTTTCTAGTGGTGGTAATTATTGCTTAAGAGATCAATCAATAGTAAAATACGATTTAGTTTTACCACGATTCAATGCCAGAGTTTTATTGTATGTCATCATTAAGTTATTTTAATTTTCAGAAACAAATAACGACTTTTGCATATTTCGGAGCAAATTATCATGTGGGAGCAGCTTGCTAATGACACATTTTAAGCCTGTTTGCCAAAGGATTATTTATTTCACTCATATAGAGTGCGTGTGACCTTTATTAAGATTACCAGGGCTGTCACAATGATTGCCTTACTAGCCCCACTTTACTGCTGATAGTGTAATTGGCAAGTGACCCTATACCGTGAGTGAGACCATGAGCCAGTCCGGTTACTTATCCAATAGCCATGCCAGGGCTTATAGGCCAATCTTCAGAGTCAGGACAGTCCAAAGATGTCAGAATCAAGATGAAGCCATTTGAAAATATGTGATTGTAAAAAAAGTCACAGAAGATGAGGACGTGGGAGTTATATTGTACCTTGTGCATACAGAAAATTTAAGAACATGTTATTCAAGTGTTATGTTAAATGAGATGATGTATGTACAGTTTTGACTATGATTTCTTGACGATGCCCCATCAGTTATAGTCTGCCTTTTAGAATGTATGCATTGTTTGGATTGTGATAACAATTTTTTCCATTCCTGGCATTTAAATGCCCCCTAAACACATATACGACTACCCAGCGGTCTTTTACGATCACAAAGGTTTGTGTAACGTTTATGAGATGTAGAATGGCTTAATCCAAGAAATTTTGTAAGTGCAATTTAGAATGAATTTAGTCAAGCACTACATGAGTTGACATTTTTGAAGTAGTGTACAGCTCATATATATTTACCACAAACTTGCAACTCTTAACCTCCCCAGTAAATCATTTTTGGGCGATTCTGAGATATAATTTCACAAATCACAAAGTTAACTTGACCATACATTAATTGTATCACTTTTCACAATTTTGTTCTTCTTTAATTGATGTTTATTATTACACATTTTGTGGCGAATCGCTTTCATAACCCCGCTTTTCATCTTTCAAAAGAATATGCATTCCCCTCATGTCTTCATAGCCACATGGTAACCATGTTCAACTTTATTTTCAAATTCAAAATTGTGTCTTAGCGCCGAAATGTCTTTCAACCAAACCATGTGCAAAACAAATGCATCTTAAATTAATAATCTATCCAAAATTAGTGCAAATAATACAAAAGAAACAATCCTTTAATGAGAGGCTCCACCAATAGAAAGCCTCCGCACCATTTCACAAATAAATGTAATATTCCATAAGTACAATTCAATGTTCTTGAATCAACCTAAGAAGAATTAAAGGTTGAGCTTCATTTCACACTCCTCAGTGAGAAGCCATTCTCTCACTGTAGAGCAGGTCTGGTTCTTCAGTTCAGCTATCAAAATAGAAATCAATGCAAGCACACGTGTATGCCTGTTTCAGCACAGCACCTAGGTCTCTTACATGGATGCTTCCCCTTTGATCACACGTAGGAAATCTCAGTACTTTTTATACAATTCAGGAATCTTTTCCAACACATCGTGCTGAATGGCACCTGCAGAAAGACCTTACTGCAATTCTACAGCTTCACCCAGTCCCATTCTGAGTGTTCTGCTGCTTTTCGTCGACGCCTTAAAACTATGCTCTAGTATCAGTCATTCAAAAATCTATATCCCAGCCGGACAATTCATCTGGAACGGTCCCCTCTTCTGGAGGATAGTTGTCAAAATAGCTATGGTCCATGGGCCCTTTAAGCTGAAAAGAGAAGAGAGATTTTAAATAGAAGTTGACATGTTCATCCTAATCTGAGATGTTGGAAATTACTAGTGTTCAATATATTGCCATGAGAATATAAGAGTAAAGATGTCATTGAGTGCATTATATATCATTGCCAAAACATAAACACATATATTCGGTGTTACCTGGGTGCATTTTTTAAGCTGTGGAGGTGCAATAACTGCTGGGGTAATTACCCTGACATTTACCTCAGCAATATTTGTAACAGCCATGTACACCCGGTAGTAGTGCAAAAACAGGCCGCACCCTTTTTGACCTTGTGACTATTATAAACTGAGCATTAATTGAGCTCTATTATGTTTTGCAGAAGCTGTTGGCTCCAGGGAAACAGTGACAAAAAAATGCTATGCCCCCTACTCTGTGTTTTTTTAATCAAGTTCATATACTGGGTGATTAAAACACATGTGCTATTTGCACCATGGTGTTTTGTGCACTTGAACTGTACACTGGGGCCTAACTGACCACTTAAGAAAGCTCACAAAATTTAGACTATCTTCCAGCATATGAAATTGTCCCATGCATTGGTTCTCTTAACTACTGATCAAAAGCTGTTGGTAAACACTGCAGAGATTGTAGAGCAGGTTATAAGTGTGATCCTATAGAAAAGATATGCAAACCACACCAACAAGATGGCTACCCTACTTCAGACCACGAAATATGCAATATGGCAGAAGGGTTGCAAAATACACTTTATATAATGTAAAAATGTAGGAAAACATTGACTTGATAAGAGGTATTGTGGTAGATAATTTTTTCTCTACAATCTGTCTCTAAACTTAAAAGTTTGTTACCAAAGGGTGAGGTTTGTAAAATGACCTTTGATTTCTTATAAAAAGAACTGTTCCATTTAAAAAGTTACTCTTTAGACATATTCCATGATTGAAGCTTGAAGATGCTCAGCACCATTGTTAACAGTAGTAAAATACTCTACCTCTCTTTTTAAAGGTGAAGGAAGATTTCTTGTTTTCAGTCCCTCCCAGTTAAAACCATGAAACCACCTGATGAGAAAAGTACAAAAAGAATTAAATAAGAAATAACATTGACCAATGTCAATGTAATGATTGATGGGTCCTGGACAAGATATATTTTGGAAACCCCTCTGCGCAAAAAAACTTAAGAAATAGAGTAGCTCAAAAACAGTTGAGATATACCTTACCCGTATAAAGGAAGAAAATGTTAACTGTATGTATTGTCAAAAAGTTAAAACCACTAACACATGGTAATAATAAGAAAAAACAAATACGCATTGCTCGGGGTCCCCAAAAATCCTTCAAATTACCTAGGCAAGAAAGAGAGTTAAGATAGAGGTATGAAGAGAAAAGAATAAAGGTTGACATACAGATATAGAGGTGAGACACAGAAAAATTTCACTTTCCCAGAATGACCCTTGGATGGTGGGGGGCTCTGGGCAATTGCTCAATTTTGTCCATCACTTGAACTGTTTCTGTCATTGATGTCAAATACACTCAACCAAGTCCACTGGGTAATGATTATATTTAACCATCTTTCATATAAATTTCCGCTAGACAGAGGTTAGCTAGGTGAGTCAGGATAAATATCAGCGTTTAAAATAATCAAATACCCCTATCATTTTTTTTACACTTTAATCATTGTTACATTCTGAAAAACCAAGAGAAGAAGCAGTCTCAGGGCTCATTGAGATCTTCCTATAGCTATAAAAATCAGGATAACCAATATAGAGTCACTTTTATATGGCACAAAAGACATCAGTTCCATCACATTTGTTATATATCTAACACCACATTGTTCCAATTCTTTGAAAATATCAATATATAATCTCAATTCTATAAAATCCAATGACACTGCTGTCTGTGTGTGCTTATATGTGTGTTTACATGTGTATGCGAATGTGCTTCTAGTAGGTAGTGGTTTTCCATTTGTGCCAATCTTTTGTTTGTGTTAAAAGCTAATTTTAATAACAGCACAATTAGTAAAAAGCTTGGAAATGTTGGGTGAAACGTTTTGGACCATAATTGAAAGCTGCTTTTATTTTAGCTTGTTTGCATTGAAAGCAGTAGTACATGTTTTCTACATTAAGACAATTAGAATGATCAGTACATTTCTCAAAACATTTCTGCATCACAAAATATGGAAAATCATGAATTGATGAAAAACATTCAGAGTTCAAATGGAAGCAAAAAGTATTTAATAGCCAAATAACACTATTCTGAGACATGAATCATTGTACGGAAAAAAGAGAATGCCTTAAGTAGAAACAGACCATATGAATATGATTTAAATGAAACAGCATCTTGGTAAATTAGTGCAGGCGCTTAAAAAGCTCTTCACTATGATAAGTAGCTAATACCACACACACAGAAAGAGAGTTATTGGAGTATGATGACAGCCTTACATCAGGACAATCGATTGCTCAAAGAACAAGCAGACCTATTACCAACTTCATAAACTTGGGAAAAGCTTTAAAAAATGTGTAGCATTTGAACTAAGAAACCGTGGGGCATATCAGCAAGCTGGCAATGACAAATTATCGCCGCTTTAGCGTCTGTTTTCGGAGGAAAAGCGGCGATAATTTTATCGCTTAATCATCAAGGTCACGCTAACGCGTGATTCCTTGCTTTAGCTCCCTTTCCCATAACGCTCACCTTTGCATCTCTAATGAGATGCAAAGTGGGCGTTCCGTCCCAAAATAACTGGAGAAATGTCGCTAACCGACATTTCTCCAATTATCAAGGGAATCGCTAACAGGCATAGCGATAAGATAAGTAGCGTTAACCACAGTTAACGCTACTTTCCTTACGCCTGCTTTCACCCTAACTTAGCCATTATATTCAATGTAAGGAAGATATAATGGCTAAGTATGCCCTGCCTTATCAGCAAGCTAACGCCAAAATGTGTGAGATTATCGCTGGATTTCCAGCGATAATCTCACTTTTGGCTGTTAGCGTGAGGAATTTTATCGCTATTGAGATAAGCGTTGCTGATAGCACGCTATCTCAGCGATAAAATTCCACGTTAGCTGGCGATAATTATCCTAGCGCTAAGTGCGCTTAGCAATAATTATCGCCGGCTCTTGCTGATATGCCCCCATATACTCGGTAGTGATCTCCTAGTCCCATATTACACTGATTTCGACAAGAGATGCAGCACTGAAATCAGTACTGTAAATATATTTGACAATATCCATAGCAGTCTAAACAAAGAAAGCGCATGGCTTTTCATTCTTCTTGATGTATGGACATACAATCTTCAACACTATTGACCTCCAAAGGATACATTCTGCCAAAATCCACATGTGCTACAGTGGAAAAGTCCTCAATTGATCTGCAGCCTTCCTGACAACCCGCAAACAGCTGGTTAACTCAATATCACCTGCGGAGTCCCTTTAGTCTGAAAACAATGCTATTTGTCTTTTATATGGAATCTTTGAGTGCCCTAAAGGAGAATATGGGTGTTGAGTTGTGCACCGGGGACACTCACGTCTACTTGGAAACCAAGCCCCCACAAGATGCCCATATCCTAAAAATCTGTTGAAAAAAAGTTCAGGACTGGATGTCAACACATTTTTAAGGGAGTGCGAAGTTTGCATACTTTCCCTTATCTTAACTATGCCCAATTTCAGAAAAATTATGCGAAATGCAAATCCAGCATTTAGCACTATATTTTAGTACAAAATTAGTATTTGTGTCCAATTGGAAAACAAGAATGCATTTTGCAAAAGAATTTGCACAAAAAAAGACAAATGCTGTGAACATCAGCAGCTCATGTTCTGGTGATTCACATTGTCCAGTGCTCCTGTGAAGGGATTTTTGCACCTATGGTCTTCAATTATGTTACCAGGAGTAAGTACATTTTTTGGAGAGTTTAGTGTATCATGCATAATGCAAAATAGGAGGAAATTACACAATATTACACTGGCGTAACAGAAATTTCACCTGGGCCTACACCTTTTCTTAGAATCATTCCTAAGAGAACTGAATTCATTCATGTACAAAAACAACCCACCACCAATTTAACACAGAATTTCTAAAGGAGCTACAATCTTATGATTTTACCCTCGTCATATCTCTTAAAGTAAAATCATCAGGCATCTGGACTGATCTCTCCCTACCAATGACCTCACAAATCAACCATAGAGTGAAAGCAACCAGATCAACATTTTACCTAAAAAAGCTCAAACCTTTCTTTACACTAATTGACTTTCACCTTGTTGTCCAAGCTCGGGTAATCTCCCAAATCTATTTTGGGAATGCTACTCTCTCTGGAGTTCCCAGGTTTGCACTCTCCTCTCTCATGTTCGTTATCTATTCAGTGGGTTGCCTGGTCTCAGATACCTAAAAATACAACCACGTTATCCCAACGCTATATGAACTGCACTGCCTTCCCACTTAGGCGAGAATCAAGTTCAAATTAGACCAGCAAAGCCGGGGGGAAGGGCGTGGCTATGACAAGGCGGAAGATAGTGGCTGGAACCTGCAGCTCTGTTCCAGGTAAACAATTATACATTAAAAATCCTGCCTACACTGTGTAATTTTAGAGTGAAGGAGGCTGAAATGAGTGCATCTTGATGCTGCACACCCTAAGGTACTTTTAGCCACTGCTCAAAATATCAGTCCAAGGATTCTGATGACAGACTCTGTTCAAGCTGAATTGACCCCGCACATCTCCCATCGAGGTCAGAGTATCACCAGAAGGTCCATCATCTAAGCCGCTGACTCCATTGGAAACATAAGCAAGTAAGAAGTACCTAACCCTGCTAGCATCCCTTCCATAAATAAATACACATACAAAGAGACCTACCTGATTGAAATCTGCCACTGCAAGACACAAGCCGCTCTCTAAGTAAACAAAATTGTGGCTCCGTAACGACTGCACGTGGGGAAGCAAGCTTGGCGTGACTGGTTCCCCTTCAGTAACGGTAAGGGGTAACTGTAGCAATTATGCTTGACACGGAAAACGCATTTGAAAAAGTTGATTGATACTACTTAAATCTGGTCCTTGAGAAGTTTAGATTCCTTGAGTCCTTGATACTTATAATTATGGCACTCTATCACAACCCGACCGCAAGAGTTCGAGCACTATCTCTAACACATTCTCTTTGAAACAAGAAACCAGACAAGGCTGTCCCCTCTTTTCTCCTCTCTTTCTCTTAGCATTAGCGCTTGTTCTACATCATCTGAGGGAAAATGGGTGAATATATCAGGGGTAACGTTCAGTGATAACACTATAAAAATAGCTGCATATGCAGATGATATCTTAATTACCACCAAGGAAGCCCCCACCTCTATTGCTGTCTTAATGACATCAATTCAAGAATTTGCAGATGTATCAGGCTATATAAAGACAAGTCTGAGGTTAAACTTCTCAATAATATTGGAAATAAAGATATTCTAGGCAATTTGGGTCTCTTGGCAACCAGGTTGCATTAAATATTTAAGGATAGAATTTTCCAATTACTTTATCACTACTTTAAAGTATAACGAAGATTCCATACTTAAGAAGGTTAGCAATCTCCTGGATGGCTGGTCAACCAAATTTCTTTCATGGTTGGGTAGGGCAGAGTCCCTCAAAATGATGATCACTTCCCATGTTAATAATTTCATTGGCATGCTCCTTGCCACTCTTAGATGATTTCTTAACACAAAACAACAAAACTTTCAATAATTATTTATGGCAAGGCAAGAAACCAAGAATCCCACTCAAAAATCTTAGGCTATCTAAAGATAATGGTGGTATGGGGCTCCCTAACTTTAGGAACTACCAAACAGCATATGTATTTTAAAAAAGGAACTAACTGGTTCCTTGATGAGGCAGAGTACTTACCAGTTTGGGTGAAACAAGAAAAATCATTTCTATTTGACAAACCCATTAGTGCGTTCCTAACAATGCACAATTTCCACCTCCCCCATTCTAAATATATCTTGAATAACATTAAAAATGCTATTTTAAGAATGAACTACCATTCGAAAATAAAGATCTGTAATTCTAACTTGTCATCTATATGGCTCAGCCCCAAAATTAAACTGAATGGTCATCCGTGTTGTGGCGCGACTGGTCGAAGAAAGGACTAAACTTGCTCAAACACATCTTTGATGGCAATCTCCCACTCCTTTCTCCACCTTACAATCTAGTTTCAGGCTAGATAACCTCAACTTTTATGCATTTTTTAGGCTAAAAGTCCAGATATTGAAACATCCAACAATAAAGAATAACCCTTCACTCCCTATTCCAGTAACTTGTACACGCCGGACATGTATATAAGTTACTCCCGCCAAAATCCTGCAGAGCTCACACATGAAACAAGCAAAAATGGGAGGCAGAACCATCCAAGAAAAATACAAAATTTGATTGGAAGCAAATCTACAGATCCACTTTTACAAATAAGATATCACCAATGCTATCCCAAACCAAGTACATGATCATTCACAGATGCTATTGTATCCACGGAATACTTCACAAACTTAATCTCATACAAGATTCCACATGCTTGAACTGCAGTGTACCCAAAGGTGACGTGATCCACATGCTTTTGTATTGTCCCATACACCAGAATTTCTAGTATGACATTATTAAATTGATCAAAAACACCCTGGGTATTAATCCCACTCGTGAATTATCTTATATACTACTGGGTCAGCTATACTCTCAAATAAAAGATGAATCTCTTTTATAACTAATGCTGATCCTTGCCTGCAAGCTGATTCTCACTATTTGGACGAACTCAGGCATAGTTTCATTCCATCTGTGGCGCGAATGGCTCGCGTTTCTTAGAGGGTCAGATAAAACCTCGCGGCAACTCTCTCCCTGGTGTCCATACCATAGGCCTATGTGGGGATTAACTTGAAGCTACTACACTTCAACCTGCAACCA
Organism: Triturus cristatus; assembly: GCF_964204655.1. NCBI lineage: Eukaryota > Metazoa > Chordata > Amphibia > Caudata > Salamandridae > Triturus > Triturus cristatus. The sequence goes on from NC_140582.1 coordinate 86,986,923, forward strand.
CCATAGGCCCATTTACCTCTAACTAGAGACTATTTTATATGTTCCATTGCGCATACGACCCTGGTTTTCTTTCAATCATAACTACCAATAACCAAACCCAAATGAATTCAATTAACTGACTTAGTGTAACAATTCAAGTGTTGACTGTTTGTTCCATGGTACATATAAGATAATATTGACATGGTATTTTATGTCCAGTCTTGGCCCTGTCCCTCCTATGTTCCTTACCTACTTCACTTGTGCTTAATGAGATTAACGGTACTAATGTGAGACGAATTGTAATGACAAGCACATTCTGTCTCTTATTTATTTGCTTTCCCGAACTGTCCTTACATTTGTGTTAAAATCTGTAAAGATTATTTTAAATTTAAAACAAAATAGCCAGCACAACCAAACTACATACGATCCATCATAAAAATCTAAAGAGGAACTAAATTGAAAGCAAAGTCAACCAGATACTACAATCTAAAAATCTGAAAACTCATTGTGTCTGTTCACAATCCTTCTCTGGTGCTAAAAAAGAATTGAGATGCCATGAAAACTTCTGAACTTTCCACAAGAAACTAAAAATCTTTCAGTTTTACTTTTGTCTGAATTGACAAACACCCTGAAATAATCTACCCCTCCCCTTCAATTCTGTTCTTCTTCTCTACCGCTCTATTTAACCCTGATCCTCTTTCACTGTTGTCACAAACACTCAATTTACATGTTGATAGATTTTAATCCTTGTTAGAAATTTGGTTTCTGGTTGACAGAGGTATGCACCCTGTCCAACACAGAACCATGATCCTAGTCACAGTAAGTCACAAACACACCCTAAATTAACCTGTGCTCACCCTCTGGTAGCTTGGCACAGACCAGTCAGGCTTAACTTGAGAGGCAATGAATAATATACTTGTGCATCACTTCAAAGATTAAAACAGTGAAAACACCAGACAAAAAGATGCCACACCTGGTTAGAAAAATACAGCTTAATTTAATGAACAGAACAAGACCAAAATGACAAAAGTTATAACAGTTATAATATGAGTTTTTAAAGAATAGACTGTAAAATAGCGCTTAGAAGCAATAAGCGCCTATTTGTGATATCTACTCGCTCTGGACTGGGACAAAGTCAAAAATTCAGGCTGACCACGATGGAGCATGGGCTGCATACAGAGACCCACATAGGCTTGCTGAACAAAAGTCCTTTGATCCTGGTTGCTTCAACGTTGAGGAAGATGCGGGGTGCAGCTGAGGCGATGTGTCGGTTCTGATCCCGCAACAGAGGGAGATGCATCGGTTTTCTCCGTGCAAAGTCTGCAAGTGGTCAGTACAGAGGGCAATGCGCTGTTTCTGAATGCGATGTGTCGGATTATGCCCCTGTAGCAAATGATGTGCCAAATCCGAGGGTGATGAGCTGGTTTCAACGGCAATGCGCCAGGTCTGCTCCATGCAACGGTGAGGATGCTCTGGTTCCGATCCACGCAACGGTGAAGATGCGCCAGTTCCAATTCATGCAACCACGAAAATGTGCCAGTTCTGATGTGTGGGCCCGATTCACAGAACTAACTTAAGACAAAATCCTAAACTTACTACCATTTTGGTATTCACAGAAGGCACTTACTCATTTTGGTATTCACAGAAGGCACTTACTCATTTCGGTATTCACAGAAGTTAGGAGTCCTAACTTTAGGACTCCTAAATGCCTTCTGTGAATATCGAAAGTCTTAAAATTAGGATTTTTCTCAGTTTAGTAGTAGTATAGTTAGGACTCCGAACTTTAGGACTCCTAAATGCCTTCTGTGAATACCGAAAGTCTTAAAATTAGGAATTTTCCTAATTTTTAGACTTTCGGTATTCACAGAAGGCATTTAGGTGTCCTAAAGTTAGGACTCCTAAATTCTGTGAATACCGAAGTGAGTAAGTGTCTTCTGTGAATACCAAAATGAGTAAGTGCCTTCTGTGAATAAGAAAATGGTAGTAAGTTTAGGATTTTGTCTTAAGTTAGTTCTGTGAATCGGGCCCAGGATGCGTAGGTTGGCTGAAGAGCACCTTAGGCCTCACTTCCAAGAGTCCAGAACTTGTGTGGTACCACTCGGCAAGGTAGAGTCCAGGTGCAGATGCAGGTGAGATGGAAGTCTTTTTTATGTCCATGAGACTTCAGATCAGAATGAATTATTTGGAATAGTCTACTAAGAAGTCACTCAACAAGCTATATTTACTGTGTTGGTGTACTTAAGGAATAAGAGGTATGTGCAACTATTTATTCCTCTTTTGAGTAGTTTGTGTGGGAAATTAGCATACTTGCAATATTTTGTCCATCATCTTTCCTTCCTCACTTAGGTCCTACTGGCACTCCCATTTAGAGTGAGGGACCAAGTTGGAATTCAGGAAAAAAAAGAAAAAAAAGAAACTTTAATGAACTAAGAGATACTACTGGTATTGTTATTGGTAAGCCTCTTTGATGTATTTAATAGCACCTTGAGGTTTCTCTTGTTGTTTATGTTGTATATGTATAATTATGTACACATTATTCCACATGAGTTAAATGATTGTTGCCCCATTCCACGTAAATATTTTTTGGATGGAAATATTCTCTGTGGTTAATGTCCCACGTTTGTCTAAAGGTTTCAGCAGGTTCAAACTGTGTAAAATAAGGTAAAAATCCCAAAATGATACTGTTTTAATGTAAATATTTGTATATATTGCCCTTTGTGATGAATTGTGGAAATATTGTTTTTCACTTTTTCCTTTTGGGTTAATCATGAGCACTTGTTTTAAACTGTAAATATCTTGTGTATCTGTCTTAATGTATATATTGTACACTTATTTGTAGCCCTGAAGAAGACCTTTGGGTCGAAACGCGTTGGCTACGGTCGTTTTTAAGAAGATTTTTTTCAATATAGAAACAAAGAAACAAGAACCTGCTGAATTGATGTGCTTCTTTTTACTTTGCTTGTACTTGTAAAGTATATTAATCTCTTCACATGTTGGAGTGCTGAATCACTGTTTTTGTCGCAAATGTATAGGATTTATATCCTAGGAGGTTTAAGGGGTATTGAGCCTCTGATTCCTTGCACCCTTGAATATTGTAAAATATCACAATTTTTTGACATTGAGATAGGTGCAATTGTAATTACCCCATACCCCTTGTTCTGTGTCTATTGTCAATACTGGTTGTTATATTATAAATTGACTGGATTCAACTAGAATGCATTTCACCATTTATGTTTTATGTATTTATTATTATTGCCTTTAATGATTGTATTTCAATTTCGTTGAAGTTTAAAATGTTTGTTTATTGTATGTAATTCACTGTGAAAATGGTGTGTCTTATGGTTAGGCATGCTTTATAACTATAAATGAATTAATAGAAAAGAAAAGAAACGATAAGCGAATAAATGCTTAAGAACATTCAAGCAAGTGAATTTTTAAAATTATAATGATAAACTCGACTTTACCATTAAAGAGGAGTTAACATTACATTTCCAGAGGTACTAAACATGACAGCTCTACCTCCTTTGAATTGGGAATTACAGCTTATTAGGTGTAACAAGGAATCATCAATTGTAACCCGGAGGGCGGTAGGACTCACTGTAGTGAAAGACTCATTTCGGAATTTTTTACAACTAGGACATGTAAAACTCATAAGTACATGTCTGTCAAAAGGGTCTTACCTCTAGGGTTGCGCAGGAGCAGAAAGGCAATTGGTCCCAATGCCCCTCCCAGAACCACTCCAGCAACATACTATTTGTCAGTAAACTGATGGGTCCTCAGGGGGGAAATGGGCTAAGGATGAAATAACATACGAAAAAAAGAGACAGTCTCTGGTTCACAGGTATCAGCTTCCACTCTGTTTTTTCACCACTCTACTGCCTATTCTGAGTGGTGTAATTGAAGGCTGGATAGCCTAAAAACTACAGAGACACCCATTTGATTTCACACTACACAGAAGAAGAGCACTTAACTTGTACTTTTCAAATTAACACTATTCTAGACATTACATACTCAGATAACCTAGACCAGTGATTTTCTTCTATAGGAGAATGTTGATTTTTTCCTCTAAAAGTTCTCAAGATGTTGTAGATTATTGTCACACGTTTTTTGGTAAGTATAACCTTTCGTTCAAATTACATCTTTCAGTCTCTCATTTTAATATAACACATACACATTTTCTGAGATGCAAATAAATCTTTCAACACTTTTTTAGAAGAAAATACAGTTCTCAAAGACAACTGCTACTTAGCTGTTGGCTCCGATCCAGAGATAAACCGATGCGCAGTAGACTTCTCTGAAGAATTCAGGAAAAACCGGACGGGCAGACTCAAGGAGTGCCTAGAGAGACACTCACACCTGATGCTCGACCGCAAGGGAAAAGGGGTGAGACACTATCTCCAACACCAGACGTTGAGGGACTAGTAGGTGGTTCTTTTTCTTGATGGAGCAAGCTCTACATAGAAACACTGCTCACTCCCAGGAACTCCGTAAAGGGACATGCGCAGAGCAAAGTCCAAGTTCCACACAATGCACAGGCTCCAAGAACAGAACAACGGTATGAGGAAATAGGTTTCTACCGACATGACGTGCAACAGACGTTACCTATTCCCGAAACGGAATATACACAAAGCACAAAACGGAATACTACTCTACCTTTCTAAAACCTGGCGAGCTTCAGAAACTAATTGAGCTTGCCAAATTCACTTTAATCAAGCGTGCGGATTCTAGAAGGCATGCTCTTCAAATAGAATCTTGGGCTAAGCTAAAGGAGAAAGGAACTAGAACTGCACCCCACAAAATGCGTGGGTGGCCTTTTTAGAGTTCCTCCTGCACCATGCTTTTTTCCAGATGTTACCATAGCTTCTGTCCTTCAGTTTCTGGCAACGTCCATTAATGATGGCACATGCAGAGTGACCCCGGGTTTCTTGAATCCTGACAATGTCCTACCTTTTAAATACACAGTGCCCTGACCGATGGGCTACCTAGGGTCTACCTTAGGGGTGACAAATGTATCAAAAGGGCAGTGTAAGACTTGGCAAGGAGTTTTAAATGCCAAGTCGACATTGCAGTGTAAACTGCACAGACAGGCTCAGCAATGACAGTCCTGAGACATGTTTAAAGGGCTACTTAAGTGGGTGACATAACTAGTGCCACAGGCCTACTAGTAGCACTTAATTTACAGGCCCTGGGAACTTGTAGTAAATTAAATATGCCAAATGTGGCTAATCTAATCAAACCATGTTTAGAGGAGTGAGCACAAGCATTTAAGCACTGATCCACAGTGGTAGAGTGAACAGTGTCACAAGGCCAACAAAAATGAGTTCAGCAAATAAGGGGAGGCAAAACGTTTGGGGGTGACCCTGCAGGGAGGGCCATTTCCAACAATCCTAAATAGTTTCAGTTCTGTTTCTCTACAGTCATTTCAATGTACTTTAAAACCACTGTCTCCCGCTTTCTTTTATACAGTGAAGCGGACTTACACCCCTGGGTACAGTGGCGATACAGAGACATGCAAAATGAAATAACACAAATTTAAAATTCAATGGTCTGATATACATTAGGGCATTATCTTTGATTGTTTCTGTGCCCTGATAAATCCAAGATAAGAATTTCAACATTCTTTTTGTCATGATTGCCTAACAGAACTAACATTTTGAAATGTTTCTGACTTATTCCAGGGGCCAAATTTTGAATTTAACCATTAGCTAGAAATCCAAGAATTCTGCTGGAGGAAGTCATATATTTTTTAATGTGGCCATGCTATGAGGAGTCATGATTATGTTAATATAGTATTGCCTTAAGTAAAGTCCAAAGTGCACTAATACTCAGGGCCTGATTAACAAATGTAATTAGACCAGAAGTCAAGTTTAAACCTAAAGTCTAATTTTAGACCTGAAGTTTAAGGTTAGACCCAAAGTCTATTTTTAGACCTGATGTCTAAGTTTAGACCTGAAGTATAACTTTGGCCTGAAGTCTAAACCTAGACTTCAGGTTTAAACTTAGACTTCAGGGCTAAATTTAGAAATCAGGTCCAAAATTAGACGTAAGGTCTAAAGTTAGACTTCAAGTCTAAGTTTACTTTTGTGAATCGGGCCCTCAATATTAACAACTTGCAAAATAATCCTGCACAGGCAACAAAATACTATCAAGGCTTTGGACTCAAATTGGATGACCATTAAACAGTGATATCTGTTTTTAAAGTGATATTAAATAGATGTGTTTACCAGTTTATAATGCTGTAACCAATAAAATGCCCTCCCTAATTTCAGTTTGTTGATGGTCTGTAAGTTAATTTAGAAGATGAGGTATCGTAGACAAGATGAAAGGAGAAGTGGAAGAGAACAATGGTCGCCGGCTAAAGGATCTCTACTGTTCTGGCGACCCTCTGGCTACAGGGGAGTGTCTCTCTAAGCTATATATAAGAACTGGACGAAACAAATCATGAAGGTGAGCTTACGTGAATTGGGCCCAGCCACCAAATAATAAAGTCTAATCAGATTTTCAGACTGACCAACGGAAATGTATGACATACAACTTGACTTTTTTGTATATTTATTGTGGGGTAGGGAAACATTTCAGGCCTTAGCTTTGGTAACACATAACTTTGTGCCACAAGTATTTTTAGTTTGAAACAACATTGCAATTTGACTCCATTTATTAACCTCTCAACTTATCCACTTTGGTAAAACATACCACCTGAGTTACTTTCAAAGAGTTGCAACAAGCATGTTTAGTAACCATATTAAGGGCCTGATGCAGTCCCACAGGAGTGCTGTCTAAAAAACAATGGGTCTTATATAGAGTTTGGCAGAACAAAAGGTTGTCAAAACCTGATGGATATCTTGTCCCCAGTGTTTCAAGTGCCATTGACTATAATGGACTTATAAGAAGAAAGAAGAAATATCTACCACTTTTGTGATGGAGTATACTATCCTTCAAACTCTAAGGTACAATACCAGCATAGCATACATTGCACACTAAGAAAGGACTAGCCATAGGAAAGAAAAGGGAGGGAAAAACAACCATGGCATATATCATTATTCAAACCAGATGTGTACAGATTAAACAACGGTACAAGGTCTGACCGCACATACTTGTCTCTGTTACAACTTATGTTCGCCTTTAAACGCTGATGAGATAACCATCTCTCCCAGTTGGAGGACTACACTGACTGGTGACAATAAATCGTTTTTTTAGGGGCACCCACAGTCAATTGCACCCTACTGTGATACAATCAACATTGCTGATAGTACTTCAGAAGTTCTCAAACGCACAGAGCAATGCTATTACACTAGAAGTTAGGGTCCTTTTATATGTGTCACGATTAGACTGCTGTACCCGGCACCAGATATTATCCCAGTATGCTGGCAGAGTGGGGACTGGTTTTGTTGGTTCTTGTCTGCAAAACTTCTGCTCTTTACAAACAATGTAGAAAAATTGTTTTAAAGCATGCTGGTCAACCCACACCTGCTTCAAACCCATTTATTTTTCCATTTGGTTGGTTCCCGTCTCAGGGGAGTAACACAAGCCCCTGCAGCCCTGGCGTTGCAGGGGGGCCCACACCCCTTCAGGGGCTGCCTCAACATTTCAGTGGGCCTCCATTCAGTTCAAGGTCAATCAATATCTGTGAGCAATGGGAGACTCAGGGACCCCTCCTTACATTCTGAAGGGACCCCCATCATTTCGCAATATGCCACTGTCCTGTCTCCTGCAGGGTCACCATTAGCAGGAGGAAGGGGAATGAGTGGGCTGATGTTGCTTGGCTCAAAGATTCTGGTACATGTATGATAAAGACTCTTCAAAATTCAAAACAGTGCATTTCTTTATTATCTGACTGTTGTAATGCATTTCAATTATTATAATAAATTATACCATTGCATTGAGAGGTATATGTTGGAAGTGCTTTTATTCATGAACTTAGAAACATTGCCCTGATGACGAGGCTATTAGTGACCAAAACGAAAATCAGTAGTCTATTGCCACCATAAGTGGCCTAGGGTGTTACTACAGATAGAGGAGCATTATAGTATTTTGGCATTCTGCAGTCCCCCCCCCCCCCCCCCTCCCCCCACCACCATGAACTGATGTATTTCAGGGTGCTTTCATGTGATGATGAAGGAAAAGGAGGCACTATGAAAAACTTAATTGCCTAGGATTACACAATGTGGCCAAGTGGAAGTCGAATTGATGCAAGCTTTCATGGTTTCACATTGTGCAATCTGGTCACTACATGGTTATCTCTTTCTTTCTCCCATTTTAGATCAAAGTTTAATGGTTTGTGTTTAAACCTTTTAGGCACTAAATCAGCCCACTGGGTTTCATACATGCAGGCTATGCATGTTTCACATGGACTGTTGGCGGTAGTGTTTGGGGTACATGATGGTTTAATGCAAAAACTAAAATGAAACCAGTGCACCCACCTTTCGTCAGTGCATTTAGACCATTTGCTCCACGTAACTAAAAGTCTTTATTCATCGTCATCCATTCTTTCATTAATTCATCCACACGCTCCTTACCATACAACTATTCATTCATTCATTCTTTGAGCCATGCAGGCATGTCTCCAGTCTCTATCCATACATCCATATATCCATCCATTCAATGATTGGACAAGGTTCCATAGTGAAAAATGTGTTGCAAAACACACCATATTTGCATTTTTTTCCAATTTGGGGGGGGGGGGGAGCTCCCCATCAACCCCCACAAACCCCTTTGCAGAGGTAAGGCTAGCTCGCTACATGCCTCATGAGGGCTGGTCTGATAAAATTTGTCAGGGCTGCCTTTTTTTCCCAGTACAGCCCTGCTAGTCATAGTATTCACCATTAACCATGCTCCCTGGACATCCCTTTTGAAACGACTATCTGTTTAAATGGCAAGATCTTATTTGAATTGAGTAAACGCTGCCAGTAAACTCTGCAGTCTGGACCTTAGCATCACCAGTACTCTGTTGCTCCATGGGAAAGTCCTATGAAAGTCCTGTGGTGCCTCATTTGGATTCACAAGTGGTATGCTCCATTTCAAGTGCCAGGTTACTTGGCGTTAATACAAATTACTTTTAAATCTGACAGTAGTACTGCTGCCCACCAGATCTGAATAACGTTCTGTAGATTGTTGGCCCATGCATTGGGGCCAACCACTTTGCAACTTTTGCTAGCCTCTAAGGCCTTGCCTGTATCTGCTTGAACAATTCTATGTGAATCTTTTAGATCTCACTCTAGTCCAGAGTTGTTTTAAAGGGGTCCTGACAGAACTTCCATGAAGCTTGGTCAGATGAGAATTCTTCCTTGAAATCTGTTGTCACCGACCTGTGACACCGAAGGAATTACTGATTTCATTCATTAAGCACCAGAAATCAAGCTATTTGTGATAGTTAATTATATTTAAAAAAATCACACATCAACATTTTTCCACAAACATATCTTACTTTATTAACTTTTAGTTAATAGTTTAAGCTTGCTTTTAAGTTCTCTCCATTGAATAATTTATATTTGCAGAATTTGTGTACTGGCTGAAATATGCAAAGTTTTGATTAAGCAAAGGCTGCTTATATCTGTCACTGACCAGGCCAGATTGTTTGAACTTATCATAAAATACTGTTTGCCAATATCTAAAAATAGCTTCACAACGCAATACAAATGCATTGACAATGCTAGTACAGGCATTATATATACCAGGAGGGACATAAGCCCAGAATTTAATTTGTGTAGCGAGTGTATGCTTTACATGTAATATCATTTTAAGAATTTATTTACTAATGTTTAACATAGTTGCTCTTGGGCCAGAAAGCGGCCAAAGCATTGTGTCAATGTACTTACCAATAAAAAAAGCCAGCAGGTGAAGTGCAAAACTGTGCAGCACAGCGTAAGTTCCCACATAACCCTTAGTAAATTTCGACCCAAGTGCTAGACTCAGCAGGCAAAATACATAACGAGTCAGGTATAGTTTAAACTGGGGAACATCCATTATAACGCATGCGTTATGTCGCATGCGATTACGTCGCAAGCTTTACACCTGAGAAGTGCTCTGGATATAAATCATTACCTCATGCAAAGAAGTGGTTTTGTGTGTCAAGGGAGCAGCCAGAAAAATAAAGTAACAAAGTTACCCACCGAATCAGAAATTACAATGCTTACAGGATTCTGGGTATTACTCCTGGACATTTCACCAGCAAATACTAGTGAACCTCCACGTAAGAACTTGAATGGAAATGGAGAATTGCCACCGAATCAGGTGGAGTAACCAGTAGCGGCCGTTGCCGGAAGGGTGAGGCGGGGGGACAGGGGGACAACAATGAAAAAAGGGGAAAAATAAGAACTTACCAGCTGCCTACAGCCCGCCACATTGCCAGTCTTCTGCTCCCCTCATGGATCCACTGCAGGAACAGGCTCCCAGACTCACCTGCAGCCAATCCTGAAGCTGCTCTCATGCATGAGAGCAGCTTCAGGATTAGGCTGAGCGCCCTCGATTGGCACTCCCAGGGAGACTGGGAGCCTGTGCTTGCTGTTTCCAACCCGGCAATGCAGTTCGGGTTGGTGACAGCTTCAGTGCGAATGTCGGATTGAAACTGACATGCACACTGATAGCAGTGGATACTACTCCTCGTTGGTGCCTGTCATCCCCCTGGCCCCACCCACAAGACTCGGCCGGGAAAAAAACTATAATAAACCCTGGTTTGTTATCATTCTCTTTTTTTTTTACACTTCTGCTGAAAGTAACTGAGGTCGGGCTTTATGCCCTGAATCCTGCAAAATTATTTTACTTACTTCAGTCACTCACTTCACTCAACCAGGGGTGTAACACGGACCCCTGCAGCCCCTGCGGTGCAGGGAGCTCCCGATCCTCCAGGGGGCCCCCAACTATTCAAGGTGTTTCATTCAGCCAGAGGCGAATAATTATCTGTGAGATATGGGGGACTCGGCAGTGGCGGCTCCTTCACTAAGGCGGAGAAGCGTCGCCCCAGTGCTTTGAGAGCAGTGAAGAGAAAAAATAAAATGATAATAACTGAACATTATTATAATTTTATTTTTCCATTCCTAGGTGCGGGGAAGGGGTGGGGCTTGCCAGAGCAGTGGCCAGGGGGAGGAGTGATTTTCACTCCCAAAGTGCACATGACTGTTTGGCCGTCCCTCTTGGGCCGGCCAAACAGTCCTGCGCACTTTGCATCTTACCCACCATGCACAGCCTGGTGAAAAACATGCACAGGCTCCCTGTCCCCAGACCAATCACAAACCTGCATTTCAGCATTGTGATTGGCTTAGGATAGCACAGGTGCTTCCTGAGACAGAGGAGACGTGACCGCAGGTAAGTTCCCTTTCTATTTTTTTATTTTCTACCCCCCACTGCCCACTCCCGTTCCCTATCAGCCACCACTGATTCCTCATCAACCTGGTGGGCCCCCGGAAAAACGAAATGAAGGGGCTTCGACACTTCTGTATCTCGTATGCTAAAAGCTCCCTTCCCCCCGAACTGTGGTTGCGGCAGGGCCTAAATGTATTCCTAAACTGCTAATAACAGTGTCAGAGAATTCTCAGGGTATCCAGATGCTGGCAAAACACCACCCAGTGCCCGATCACAAAGGGGTTGCATTTTGCCTGGGCAAGTTGCTCACTAACACTATATAATTTGCATTTGTGTGTAAGGGGTTTCACAAATTAGCGAGTGCACATATGGAGTCAGATTACTCGTGAATGGGAAGGACAGGCAAATAACACGTTTTCCCAATTCATGCACTTCCTGTATTTTGCAAACAGTGCATTTGTACAATTTGCATGAGTTAGTTTTGTTCTGCCGAAAATTGTGGCTAGGAACAATTGCAAACTGAGTGCAGACGGTAATCTCACTATGGACACAAGCAGCAGTTTGCACCGACAGTGGAATTTGGAGCCCCACGTATTATGGTCCAAGAGTTCATATGCCTTATTAAAGACGTATAAAATTAACACCCACACATACCAGCAAAAAAGCCACTAAAACATAAAGGTAAGTGTTTGCTAACATACACACAAACAGAAGCACTCACACACAGACACACACCCACTTGGACACAACGACTCGATCACACAACCACTATATGAAACGCTACACCAAATCGATTCAAGCAAAGTGTTGCACATATGCACCCAATGCATATGCCGTAAAGTGCTCTGAGGATAAAAATAATAATAATTTAAATGCATGCTCGAAACCTGATACACTTCCAGCCCCTGTCTAAAGATATACACAAAGATTTTTTTTTTTAAATAGCCATAGGGCAGGGTTTTAGTTCAGTACTTAGTTTGTTTTCCTCCATGTATTGTGTTAGTCTCAAAACAGGTCCCCATACAATGTAAGAGTCATGAGAAAATACCAGTACAACATAAGTCATGTGCAACAACAAGGAACAATTAGGCTATAATTGAACATTAAACCTTCATTTAACACGAGTGATTGAATGGGTGAGTGAGTAAGCTGATGAGGGATGAGTTAACGGAAGATAGGGGAAGGTGATTGATTGAACTGGAGATCTAGTGAGCTAGGCGTTGAATCAAAGGATTTGAGAAAAATAGTAAATTAGTACAGGATCACATTTTAACTATGGGGGAAACTGGCGTGCCAGCATTTGAACAGGGGTGTAGCCTACATGTTGGTGGTGCACCATTGCCCCCAGACCCCATTTCAAAGACAGTGGGTGCCTTTGGTCATGGTTTCATGTTGGAGCACACTGACGCCATCCTACAGGTTTTCTTTGTAGTTTGTGAACTCTTTTCAGCCATTTTTAGCTCTGCAGGCCGTATGTGGAGGGACCCCAGTGGCCTCTGGGCACAGTTCGCTCCTTGAGCCTCCTTACATCTTGCAGCACTCGCATTAGAGATGGTGCTTACCTCAACCTGACATTTGCAATGTCCTCCGGCTATTTTATCCTTATGTATGGTGCCACTACATTGTTTGCTGTATTATCCTTGAAATACGCAGTGGCTATGCTTTGAGATGCCTGGCCACATGTGCCGTCTCCCCAGGTGCATGGCTCATGGATATCTGGAAATGGTCCTTTCTTCAGGAAGGAAGCCAGAGTAAAGGGATGCCTCACCCACGTGGAGCATATCTCCCACACATACAAATTACACATAAACAACCACACAGACACTTGTAGACAGCCTTACAACAAACACAGGCAAGCACTCATATACTAGTCATTGATAATGTTCACCACACACTCTTGCAGCACACACGTTACCCAATCAGAGGTTTATTTACTGGACTGGAAGTACATTTATATAATGGCAGCCTTCGGAAGAGTGCTCATTAATCCCATAAAGGTCATCTTCTGTGTCCTAACTATACTTTCAAAATTGCTTTATTAACCTTCTTGCTTTCTCAAATTTTCTTGAAAATGCACAATTTGCCCACTCTTTTTAAAAAATTTCTTGGGGGGTGGGGGGGGACCCTCCGCCTCAATCCCCCTTGCTGGTCAGGCTCGCTTGCTATGCTTGCTCGTCACAGGGGACTCATCTGGAACTTTTACGCCCACCACTTCCAATTGTCGCCAGCCACCACTGGGACTCAGAGGGCTATCTTCACATTCCGCAGGGGGGTACATCGTTTTGCGTTACACCACTGCCCTCAACTACTCCCCTAACCCATTTGTTTAATTTTCATAATTGTTTTTACCTCCACCTTTTGTACTACTACTCCGTTATCTCCTGCGGTATACAGAGCCGGCTTTAGAGCTTGTGACGCCCGGTGCGACAATCACTTTTGGCGCCCCCACGTCCCATTACTGCCTCCTCAGATTCTCTCACTACCAGCTGCAAAAGTGCCCCTCATCTCTCCTATCATAAAATATTGCTAAACACAGAGCCCCACTGAGGTCAAAGCGCTCCCATCCACAGGTCAGGGCCCAGTGCGGCCGCACCAGTCGCACTGCCCTAAAGCCGGCCCTGGCGGTATTATCTCCCCATATGTCTCAGTCATCGGTATTTATCTGTTTTGACCCCTCTACTAAAGCCCCTCATTGTTGCCTAGGACCTGCCCATCCTGCTGGTTTCTATACCAAGTACCCTGCTCCACGAGACATGTAGATGTTTTACAGACTCATAACTCATTGTGAATATGTATTTAAGTTAAAATACTCAACGAAAAAACAATAATGTAAACTTCCCATTGTTTAACGTACCTGTGCCTCTTAATGTCAAATATTCCATTCTTCAGATTTCCCAGCCTCTCTCTGGGCTTCTGTCTAAAACACAAAAATAAGCACAGAAGGGTCAGCATCTGATAAGACAGCGGGGTATCAGTTTTAGAGCGGAAATTGTAATGATTTTTCAGCTTCGGCTGGTTTCACGTGCAGAGATACAAATTCATGAGCCGCTGTTGGCAGCACAAACAGGACGGTGGCCTGCAGGGGACAACGGGGACCCAGGACTCCATGCTGCAAAGCAATACCATGCAGATGGTTCTCAAAGGGCCCACTTTACTAACACCTTTACATTATGGAAACATGTTGCTTTTTAAAATAAAATATATTAATGAAATGAAGTTGTGTAAATGCCCCGGTCTTGCACAGGGGAGGAGGTCAACTTTTACCCCAGACTCTCATAGGGAGAGTCCAGTAAATCCTGATAAAGAGAATTGCGATCATCTGAAACCGACATTTTAAAGGTTGGTGGGGAAGCCTCATATTTTGTTTCTCCCCAGACTTTTAACCTGCTAAATGCAGCTGAAATACTGTAATGGGGAAATACATACAAAAATCAGTGCATGAGCATCGATTCCTAAAATGATTCTACATTTATGACTGCAAGATGAATAATGTCCTGTATGCTCACCTCCCAGAAGTATCAATACCTTCACTAAGGGGACTTCTGGGTGAGAAATACTGATGTGGGAGTTCTTCTACCCTCGGAAACTGGGCCTGCGTTATTTGCCTGGTGACCATCGCCAACCACTGAATGGCCACCAAATAGCAAACTCCAGTCAGGTTTTCGGTACAGTCAACAAACATGCACCTAATCTCTAATTAATTTTTTTTTTTTCCAATGAACATTTTATGCGATTTTTAGGTAGCGAAGCATCTATATATAAATCGCTAGATTCCTGAAGCGAAGCGTAAACCACAGACGTTCTCAAGCTTACTGAAAAGGAAGCTCTTAAAACCTGCCCTCACCCCTCCTCACCCCACTCCGAGCAGTTAATGAATTCGATCAATCGTCCTTATATACAGGACCTCAGTGTTACAGTCGCTCTCCATCCTAAGCATTTTAACAGCAAACACAAAAAAGATACAATTGTTTTCTCCCATTAGGTTGGTAAGCAGAGTGATTCCAAAAGATCTGGGGCAGCCACAGGTCAGGCCTTTCTTTGCCTGATAAGTAGGCTGTTAGGGCATGCCACTAGTTCTCAAATTTGTAATCCATATGTTAATTCCCCATTTCAACCAGGATTGGATTGGGATTAAAAATCGGCCCGGGCACACTAAAAAAAGTGGCCACATTTGCATATTGCCTTTCCGCAAAACACTGCTTCGACGAAGTTTTATAGAAAAAAGGAGGTGGGGGCGTCTCTGACAAGGCATGTTTTCTTAACTTTAATTAGATTTTTTAAAAATGCACGGATTAGTTCACACAGGTGAAACACACCTGAAAGCAAGTGAGGCCACTTCTGCTCAGACCCCCGCTCAATATGCATACATAAATGGGCCGGCCCAGCGAGAGAAAGGGAGTGACACCTCTTCCCGTTGATAAAAGGGAGGTAATGGACTCCCATCTGCCTCCAGAAAGGCCACTCAGGCACCCACTGGGCCGCTGGCTGCATCCGAACAATACAGACACCATCCAAATCGGCCCCCAGGCTGCCCAAGAAAGCAGCCCACAGCTGGAACTCGGATACCAGCCCCTCAATCAATCAATCTATCAATCAGGGGTTTATAGAGCGTGCTAATCACCCGCGAGGGTCTCAAGGCGCTTGGGGGCGGGGGGGGCACTTCCAGATCATTCGAAGAGCCAGGTCTTGAGGTCCTTCCTGAAAGTGTGCAGGGTCGGGGTGCATCTGATGTTCACTGGGAGCTCGTCCCAGGTCTTGGCTGTGATGTAGGAGAAGGCTCTTCCTCCAGTTTTGTTTCTGCGGATGCGGGGGACCTCTGCCAGGGGGAGGTCGGCAGAGCGGAGCGGAGGTTTTGGGTCTGATGTTGTTGAGGGTTTTGTAGGCGTGGGTAAGGAGTTTGAAAGCGACTCTCTTCTCGACGGGGAGCCAGTGGAGGTCGCGTAAGTGTTGGGTCATGTGCTCGCGCAGCGGAGTTCCGAGGACGAGTCTAGCTGCGGCGTTCTGGATGGTTTGGAGTCTGTGTCGAAGAGTTCTGTTGATTTCGGCATAGAGGAGTCTGCTGGTATGAGTGTGTGGGTGATGGTCCTTCTGCAGTCGGGAGAATCCATTTGAAGGTCTTACGGAGGATGCAAAGGCAGTTGAAACTGGTGGAGGCGACGGCGTTGATCTGGCGGTTCATGGAGAGGGAGGAGTCGAGGATGATGCCGAGGTTCTGGACGGGTCGGTGGGGGAGGATGGGCTCCCGAGGGTGGATGGCCACCAGGTGTTGTCCCAGGCGGTGGAGTAGGGTCCGAGGATGAGGACCTCGGTCTTCTCTGAGTTGAGCTTCAGACAGCTGTCCTTCATCCAGGCTGCCACATTCTTCATTCCTTCCTGGAAGCAGAGTCTGGTGTCTTTGGGATTCTTTGTGAGTGAGAGGATGAGCTGTGTGTGTCGTCGGCATAGGATACGATGCTGAGCCCATGCTGTCTGACGATGGCGGCAAGGGGGGGCCATATTGATGCTGAAGAGCGTATGGCTGAGAGATGATCCTTGGGATACTCCGCAGTTGATATCGGTGGGTTCGGAGCGGAAGGGATGGAGTCTGATCCTCTGGGTTCGGCCGGAGAGGAAGGATTGGATCCAGTAGAGAGCGGCTCCTTGTATCCCTGCGTCGAGAAGTCTGGCTGTGAGTGTACGGTGTGAAACGGTGTCAAAGGCCGCGGAGAGGTCTAGCAGGATGAGGTCCGCCGTGTGCCCCTGGTTCAGTAGCATGGGGATGTCGTCAGTGGCGGCTAGGAGGGCGGTCTCGGTTATGTGGTTGCTGTGGAATCCAGACTGGGAGGCATCTAGGATGGAGTTATCTTCTATGAAGGTGGCCAGCTAGGCGTTTACAAGTCTGTCTGTGATTCTGGCTGCAAAGGGGAGGAGGGAAATGGGCCGGTAGTTTTTCAGGTCTGTTGGGTCGGCCGTACGTTTTTTGAGGAGGGGTTTCACCTCCGCCCGTTTCCAATCGTCGGGCAGATGCCGTATGTGAGTGAGGCGTTGATGGCGCGACCAAATTCGTTTACGGCTCTGTGGAATATGTGCGGTGGGCAGGGGTTGGTAGGTGCTCATGAGTGAGTTTTCATCAAGGTCGTGGTGATGAGTTTGATGGTGGCGGGATCCCAAGACGTGACGGTCGGCTTGTCGGTGGTTATGGGTAGGGGGGTGGTGTCTGGGGCTGGTTCGCTGAAGTTGTCGTAGAGGTCCTTGATCTTCGGATGGAAGTAGGAGCTGAGCTTGTCGCAGAGTTCCTGGGAGGGTGTGATGTCCGTGGCTTTGCAGGTGGGTCTTCCGAACTGCTGTATGACATTGAACAGTTCTCTGGCGTCAGTCGCGTTCATCTGGATTTTGTCTTTCATGAAGGTCCGTTTGGTGTCTCTTATGCGCTGGTGGTATTCTTTCAGGGCGTTCTTGGGGTTGTTTCGTGCTTCCGTGGTCTTCTGGTTACGCCAGGTTTTTTCTAGTCGTCTGCAGGTGTGTTTGGCTTCTTGGAGTTCTGTGGTGAACCAGGCGGCCTTCAGAGGGCATTGTTTGGCAGGGAGGTGAAGCGGTGCGAGCTTGTCCGTGCAGCAGGAGGTCCAGCAGTAAAAGTCCCTGGTTGCAGTGTTGGTGTCCGTCATGGCGGCGGGGGGGTTTTGGCGGAGGGTGGCATTGAGGAGTTCTTCTGTGACCTTGCTCCAGTTCCGTCGTGGCGGGCGTGGGGCGGGCTTGTGTGCGATGGTGGTGTTGAAGGTGAAATGGACACAGCAGTGGTCTGTCCAGGGGGGTTGGGTAGTGTGGTTGAAGCCAATGTTTGTTCCTCCCGCAAAGATGGGGTCGAGAGTGTGACCTGCTCTGTGGGTGGGTGTGTTGATGGGCTGCTTTAGTTCTAAGGTTGGTGATAAAAGTGCTGGAGTCGGGGTCGTTGCTGTTGTCGAGGTGGAATTGCCTGAGTGCCCGCCTTACCAATCCGACCCTGATTTTAACTTCCCTATGCCGAGCACTGACCACCGCTTTCCCGCCCATTCCTGCATCAATGGGATGGCAGAAGACTACCATTTCAGCCACAGAGTTGCTTTGCAGCAAGGAGCAGGCATACTGGCAATTGTCTCCAATCAATCTTTGACATGTTGACCATTTCCACAGGTTAAAGGCCCAGAACTAGAGTCATAGGACTTTATTTGATTTAGTTGGTTACCTACTGCCCCTCTGATGCGGCCTAGAATCACCTTCCACCCTCTTCAGTCCAACCCATCAGCTGCCTAACAGGTGTGACATGCCACATCATCATGAGCTTTTTCATGGATTCCCTGTTCTGCACACTCTTACAGAGGGAAGAAATATCAGACAGAATTCTTGCCATTGTGTCCTGGAAATAGGGCTACCCAGAGTCTGAGACTGCTTTTTCATATAGGGCCATTCCATGTCCAGACCTTTCTCGGCTAGAATTGTATCAATGTTGGAAATTAGATATTTAGGGCCTGCATAGGCAAATAAAATTAATTTTGTGTAAATGTGCCTCAAGCATATTTATTGTAGGTATCCAGCATGCCTGACAATATTAAGATAATCAACAACTCACCGGACTAGCCCCCGGCATATCTCAGAGCATATATATCTATTAAGGAGAGACATAGCTCACCTCATTGAAAAGGGAGTGCAAAGATCAGCCCATCAAAACTCTTGTTCCAAGTACAGAAAGCATCATCTATAAACCTGAGTTACACCCTCAGTCCGATCTGTCGGTTTTTGTTGGAGAGCATATCACTATGCTCACATTTACACATGAAGATATTGGCATAGAATGGAGCAGCGCCAAAGCCCATGGTTGTGCCTGTCATTTGCAGGTGGGTAAAAGGTGTTTCCTACCCTGAAGAAATTGTGGTGATGCAAAAAGTTTAGTCATTTTGATATGAAAGTTGGACCTCCTCCTTGTAGCTCTTGGTTCGGTATGGCCCAGCTGCCAAGCCGTCTGCGTGTGGGATTGAAGTACATACCGAAATGTATATTTTGAATCAGAAGTCATACAATTGAGGCTTCTGCATGTCTTTTTCCACACCTAGCACCTCACCCGTCTCCTGAAGAAGAGTCTATAGCTCAAAATGTATAAGGGTCTATTACATTTTGTGATACTAGTTTCCAAAGAAATATTGAATGGAAAAATAAAAAAGTAACAATCGCTCACTATGAATGGTCTAATAAATGACTTATCAAAAGTGACCTGTTCAGTACGATCATTACAAGAGAAATAAACTCTATCAAACTAAGTGAACTCTTCTTCACTGTACCCCGCTTTATAGTCTGTCACAAAATCCTAAGAAAGCAACAACTTCAAAATAACACTTCAACATAAAAAGTAGAACCGCACTGACCAAAAAGGTGACCTCACAGGAGATGGGGTTGGTACTCTTTCTCATTTTGGCATTCCAACAGGAGACCTTTCAGGTCCTGAGTGGGAGAATTGGTTTGAAGGAGCATCACGGTGTGTTGCTATTTAAGGTGAGAATGCAAACTTGTACCATGAGAGGGGGGAAGATCAGGACAGTATTTTAGTTGACATATTGTTATTTGTTTATAAAACATATTCTAAATTAGTATCAGCAATCCACAATTAACTTAGTTTGCATTGCTTAACTGTAGACCTTGCCTCTTCGGTTCACTCAGAATGCACTGGCATGACCCACATCCTTCCACAAAACTCTTTTAGAAGGCCTTTAAAAGATGCCCCTGGTTCATTTGTTTCACTGTCCCAGTTTTATTTTGTGTTTATTGCCCCTGCGGATGCCTTTGTGTTTTGCCTTAACCTGTTAACATGCCCATCTCTGTGCATGTTCACACTTAATTTGTAAAAAAAAAAATAAGTGGCATGAGCCTTGTCAGGAGGTCATTGCAGCTTGCACCACCCATTGCCCCCACTAGCGCTGCCGATAACGGTACCATCACAGCAAACCATCACACACATTCAAGCATGACAACTCAGACATAAAGAATACATTAAAAATGACAAATACATGCCGCCCAAGCTATTCTTAAAGCTTTGAGTGGAAGGTATTACTGATTTTATTGCATATTTAATTATTAAACAACTGTTGGTTGTGCTTCTCACAAAATCAGGTCAACACTGCTACCATGTTGCAGCTGGTATACGAGCTGGTGTTGACAATAAAAGGCAGGAGCTTAACACCGGAAACCACAGGCTCAAATTAAGCAATGTGCCCACCCCTGGAGCTGATGTATTACAGCTTCACACACTTTAAGAAACCTATACCATTACAAAGATTAAACTGTGAGAAATAATTCACACATGTAAGAAACTGAGTTATTAGGTGAGCGGGGTGAAAGTCCCACTGAAATAATAAGCACCCCTTAAAAAGGATACCCCCAAAATGTCACTAAATTAACCTGTGCTAAACTCTTCTAAACAAGTAAATACTATTGCTGGCTTTCCTCTTCGGAAGTGGAATCAAATCGAGGATCAGATCTTAATAGGTGACATGGAAGCTGATTCAAAAAGAGTTTATCAATGACTGGACAAAACTATGATTAAGTACGCCCCCCTTCGGACCTCTTATAAAGAAAAAAAGACAGCAACATGATTCTCTATGGAGCTAGTATTGGAAATGAAAAGATGTCAACATTTGAAACGGAAATGGAGAAGGAATTATAGGGCAGAAGAAAAAAATAAATAAAAACGTGTGTGCTTCAATCTTACAGGAAAGCTATTAAAATTGCCCAATCTAATTTTTTTACTTTGGAAATCAGTAACCTGAAAAATGAGCCCTGTGAGATTTTTCGAATTGCCAATATCTTTTTACAGCCAAAAACCTATAATATTGAGGTCAAACCCTCACTAAAACTGTAAAAATCTATCAGAATTCTTTGAAAATAAAATACGATATCTGCAAGGGATCACTGACGAAATATCGAGAAGAAGAATATCGAATTGCCAAAATATCGAAGGAAAAATATGGAATGCCAAAATATCAAAGGCCTATCTCCAAACAGGTCAGTACAAAAATATAGAATCCTAAATATCGTTGTAAAAAATATAGTTAGTCACAATATCGAATTTTTTTAAATGTCTTAAAATTAATGTAAAATTAATGAAATAAAACATATAATTAACTGAACATACTTAAAAATACTTAAATTACTTTAAAATTAATAAATAATTAATGTAAGTAAAAAACAATATAATAATACATATATATTAACGTAATATTTATTTAAAAAATGCAATATTTTTTGCGTAGGATAGCGGGCGGGTAAAATTTACTATTACCACTCCAGTAAGTGCAATTGTAGGGAAAACGTTGGATAGCGGGAGGGTAAAAATTACTATTCCCACTCCAGAGAGTGCAACAGTAGGGAAAGCGTTGGATAGCGGGAGAGTAAAAATTAGTATTCCCACTCCAGACAGTGTAATAATAGGGAAAGCATTGGATAGCGTAGGGGTAAAAATTTATATTCACACTCCAGAGAGTGCAACAGTAGGGAAAGCGTTGGATAGCGGGAGGGTAAAATTTACTATTCCCACTCCAGTGAGTTCAACAGTAGGGAAAGCATTGGATAGTGTAGGGGTAAAAATTACTATTCCCACTCCAAAGAGTGCAACAGTAGGGAAAGCGTTGGATAGAGTAGGGCTAAAAATTACTATTCCCACTCCAGAGAGTGCAACAGTAGGGAAAGCGTTGGATAGCGTAGGGGTAAAAATTACTATTCCCACTTCAGAGAGTGCAACAGTAGGGAAAGCGTTGGATAGCGGGAGGGCAAAGTTTACTATTCCCACTCCAGTGAGTGCAACAGTAGGGAAAACGTCAGATGGCGTAGGGGTAAAAATTACTATTCCCACTCCAAAGAGTGCAACAGTAGGGAAAGCGTTGGATAGCGTAGGGGTAAAAATTACTATTCCCACTCCAGAGAGTGCAACAGTAGGGAAAGCGTTGGATAGCGTAGGGGTAAAAATTACTATTTCCACTCCAGAGTGCAACAGTAGGGAAAGCGTTGGATAGCGTAGGGGTAAAAATTACTATTCCCACTCCAGTGAGTGCAACCGTAGGGTAAGCGTTGGATAGCGTAGGGGTAAAAGCTTCGTATTGGTGGTAGTCACGTTGTGGTTGCGTGGGGCCCAAAACATCTGTATCTTCACCCTTTCTTCAGGAGGAGTTCAGTCTGAAGCCAGTCAATGGTTCAGGACAAGGGCATGCCCTCTTGGGGAGCAAGACTCTTTCCGTCAGAAGTGAGCTGCAGGGCTCAGCATTTACAAGCAGGTCCAGTTGATGCTGGTCAGCTGGCAGTTGCAACGAAGCTTCTTGGAGTCACTCTGGGTAGCTTGGGTTCAAGAAAAGCAGATCCAATCTTCCTTCTTCAGCCAGCAGGGCAGTCCTATTCCTCAGGCAGTAGGGCAGTCCTTCTGAATCTTGTGCTAACTTTCTTGTGGGGAATTCCCTGGCCTACCCTCAAAACTGATTCCGGTCAGTTCTTTTCCTTCCCCTTGGTTTGGCTTTGAACTGCCAAGGGAGACAAGGGCAAGGGCAGGCCTAGAGTCAGCTTCCTTTGTTTGTGCTGGGCACTTGGAAGTGCAATCAGGGCAGGGAATAGTTCCTGCCCAGCTATCCTGTCGGAAAGACCCTTTCCCCACCTGTAGGCTTACTTTGCCCAGTGTCCGGAAGGAATACACAAAACACCACAGGAGAGCCCTTCTCAATCATGTAACCCTGGACACAGGCAAAAAGGCACATTTGGTTTAGGTCAGAAAAATGCCAACTTTCTAAAAGTGGCATTTTTAAAACTGTAACTTAAAATCTGACTTCACCATTAAAGAGGATTTAAAATTTTAAATAATTTGAGTGTGAACAGCATATCTCTATCTGCTCCCAATCTAAGTGTTAAAAGGTAACCCAATGTTAGCCTACGGGACAGATGGCCTGTGGCAGTGAAAATTATTTTAGGAGATTTTCAGTACCAGGACATGTAAAAACTTAAACCAACATGTCCTACTTTTTAAATGCACTCTGCCATGTGAACCTTTAGGACCACCTTTGGGATGACTTAGAAGTATTAAAAAAGGAATGTTTAGGCCTGGCAAGAGATTTATTTTGCCAGATCAAAATGGCTGTTTAAAACTACAATACAGGGTGCAGTGGCAAGCCTGAGGCATGCTTTAAAAAGGCTACTACATAATGGGCATAGGCTTACTGAGTGCTGCCGTTCACTAGTAGCATTTAATTGACAGGCCCTGGGTATACAGGTAGTGCCATATACTAGGGACGTACTAATAAATCAAATATACTAATAAGGTTTAGGCCAATTTTACCATGTTTAGAAGAGAGAGCATTAGCATTTTTCCACCGGTTAGCAGAGAAAAGATGCACCAAGTCCTACAACCTAACAAAAATTAGTTAAAAAAAGGAAGGCAGAGGAAAGCAAAGAATCTGAGGTGGCCCTGTAGAGACAGCCAGGTCCAACAACACCATTTAATGTATTTATTCTTTCTGTGAGTCCCACTACAAGCATTTATCATTGGCAGGTCACAAAACCACCTCAGATATTTTAAATCCTTCTTAAAAACACCTATTCCAACACACCCCTAAACTGTATTTAGATTGTGTAGTCGACCGATTGGCATACATTAATGTCTTACCTGCAAAGACGACGAATTAGATCTTCAGGTCGCTTTGTGATTCTTTTATGAAACTCGATTTTTTCAATGCCCATGAGAATCAAATTGTAGATCGTCATTTGGTCACACCCCAGGAAAGGAGGACTGAAAAAAGAGAGATCATACATGTTTGCACAAAATTAGAGGGTTTGACCGAAAAGCTGACTATGTTGAGACAGTTGCTGGAGAAAGTGACGGGGAAGTAACAATCTGAATTGAGAATGCTGCAGCAGATGTTAGGGCATATAAACATTGCCTGTAAGGTCTTGGTCAGGGCAGGGCTTTTCCAACACAACAGCATTTACCATGATAGGGGCAACAAAACCACACCACCCAGTAGAAATAACAGAGAAATGGAAAAAGGATGTGGGTGGTACATTTTGACCATTACAATGGTGTGATATTGGGGCTCCTTGAAGACCCATTGAGGTTGATGGGTGAGATCTTTTCAGATGCATCAGGTGCTAGTGGTTTTGGTGTTCACTAGAAAGGTAATGGTGCGCTGAGAGGTGGCCAAAGGAGTGGAAGGGCAAACTGTGTACCATTGCTTTCCTAGTGTAGGGCCAGGAGTTCAGGAATAAAAAACGTGACATCTGTGATTGATAACCAAGCAGTGGTACAGGTGATTAACAGAATGATAATTAAAAATGAGCATGTCTTGAGACTGCTGAGAGATCTGGTGTTGAGGATTTGGTAATGGAACGTTTTGCTTAGAGTCCATATTACTGGATTGGACAGTGGGGTGGCTGATGCCTTATCTCGTTAAAAGTGGGCGAGGTTCAGTGGTTTAGCCACCAGATCTAACAAGAGAGGCCTGAGAGTTCTGGAGGATTTATGGGAGATTGAAATGTGAGAGCTAAGCATCTGGTGGAAAACCCATTGGTGGAATCAATGAAGCGAACATACAGAATTGGATGAACACAGTTCTTACAGTCAGGAGCATTAAGATGCAGACTAGATGGCAGGATTTGGAAGAGGGATGAAATGGCATAATTTTGTAATCAGGCAGAATGAGAAGGGTTTTTGCGCCAGTGACCATTCGTGCGAAGATAGCAGGGATCCTGTTCTCTGGGAAAATTTGGTGGGCTCATGATGGGAAAAGAATAAGATTGTGAAACTATGGAAGCTGCAAACAATAGAAGTGTTGAGGATTCTGGTAGACCAAATGTGATTCACATGTGCTTCCACAGAGGAAGTTGTGCTGTTTGGAATACTGTTCGCAGTATGTAGTGTATTGGAACTGTTGGGACCGTGAAGTGACTGGAGATAAGACTAGAGAAATGTTGCCTGAAACGAACCGGGGTTGGGCCTTCGGTTGAAGAAGAGCAAGAACAATCAGAAAGGTCAAGGGAGTGTAATATGGTTAGATAAGTCTGGAGTATGGGGGATTTGCCCAGTACAATGGCTTGGTATGTTTTGTGAGGCTGTGTGGCATGGGGGATGGGGCAGTGTTTGACATGAGGACCAGGTGAGAGCTTGTGCCATAAGGGACTGTGGGTAATAAGACCACGGATTGAAACAAGCAGGGTGAAGCGACTTGGAGTTTGGGACACATTCATTCAGGATAGGTGCAGCGAAGGAAGGAAGGATATTGCCTATGGATGAGTGACAATAGATTGAAAGCCCTATGGAGATGGAAGAGGGATTGCATGTGGGGTTATGTGAGGCAGGGAGGCAACTGAGTTTAAAGTAAACTTAACAGCTGTGCTTTTATCCAACAGGTGAGAAGGAGGTGAAAGATCGAAAATTGGAAATTTGGATATGTGGGCATTCAATTGTGCAATGGGCTGAGATCCAGGAAGTGAAACAATTCTTTGGCCAACTACTGGGCTTTGAAAGTGGTCAGGTGGTACAGGGTAGGTGGAATAAGATGGGGGTTGTCGATGTCCTCATTATGGGAACTCATCGGGAAATGGCTGCAGCCACATGCAGCGGTATTTCACCTCAGGAAAAATTACCTGGTCCAGGTTATGGGGTTGGAACTGATTAAGATAATGAAAAAAGGGCCATGGGAACTTTGCAGGATGGGCGGGACATTGTTGTGCTGGACTCAGTTGCTGCCCAAGGCAAGAGGCCAGAAGCCAGCAGTGAAAACAAGGCAAGGAAAGAAGTAAACAGGGAAATTTGGGGCCAGGGGTATTAAGGAGATCAGGCACAATGAGATAAGTTATGAATTCCCAG
Source organism: Triturus cristatus (assembly GCF_964204655.1). Classification (NCBI taxonomy): domain Eukaryota; kingdom Metazoa; phylum Chordata; class Amphibia; order Caudata; family Salamandridae; genus Triturus; species Triturus cristatus. The sequence goes on from NC_140582.1 coordinate 87,013,045, forward strand.
TGATGTTCTGGCACAATAGGGCACATGTTTCTTTGAGGGGGAACAAGTTATATTTGGAGACATGTAAGGCAAAGATGGAGGAGTGTGTCATTGAGTTGTGCCATGGAAATCAGGGGACAGAAATAACGCTTCAGAAGAGGGTTTTTCTGATGGCGGGTGGATGGGGCAAAGACGGAGTGGTGAGTAAGTGGGAAAATGGGGGTAGAGAAAGTAGGAAAGAGAGAGGAAGAAACAGATATCAATGAGGAGGGCATCGTCCAAAGGTAGACAGGCAACACAATCAAGTAAATGAAGGTGAGAGAAAGGAGAGCACAGGATTATCTTTAGCCAACATGTTGGGGGTTGTTGTTAGTGTTCTGGGGACAGGGTGGGGGGAATGTTTGTTCGGGAGCTGTTTAGGGGTTGGGGAAGCGTTAGTAATATGTTATTAGAAAGTTGTCTAACACATACTAGCAGCAGCAGTCCCTGCAGGTAAGCATGGTGGGGCGGGGCAGGGGGGATGTTGACAGACAACAGAATAGGAATTATTTATTTATTTAATTTTCCCTATTTCGTCATCTGTTGACTTCCCCCCTCCTGCCCCACCGCGCTTACCTGCACAGACTGCCACTGTATACTAGTATGTGTGGCTTAGCCAGAGGAGGTAAGGTTGCTCACCTTACTCCTAATAAAAATGGCCTTTTGCAAACACAATAGTGTAATGATTTCTTCTCGAGAGGATGTAGTCTTTAAATTGGAAAGTCCTGATGAGGGGAAGCACACACTGACAGAGGTGTGGACAACACTGTCCATGCTGTGACTTTGTGCTGAGGAGAGACACAAACTCAAGCCGTATTAATCTGCACTGACAAGCCAGTAGAAATTCCTTTAACAAGGCAGCTGGCAGAAAGTATCATTATTCAAACAAGGCAGTAAATTAATCTGTTTTATTTGGAAAACAGAGACTATGCAGAGGCTAAACAAATCATAACATGTTAATACGTGTTTAGTTTTCTTTTCAGAGTTACGACATGTGTAATTACTGTATAGGAAGTTCCTTTGATGGAGTTAGTCGGTGGGGGAAGTGTGCAGGGGACGGAGAGGGCAGGCATAATAGCAGTCTAGGAAACTCAGGGCCACAATTTCTATTTTTTCACGCAACACAGTGCAACACTCAAAGTTGCTGCGCTGTGTTAGGGTAAAGAGAGAGAGCAGGACAGCGCAGTAGCTACAAAGATATGAAGCTGCTTCTGTCATTCACTGTGCTAGTGAATTATTTGCTCCCTAGCGCCATGCACTCACCTTTGCACCAAAGTGCAAAGGTGTGTTTGTGATGTCTAGTATAGGTTTTGTACTGGAAGGATACCCTTCCAGGGCAAAATAATATGCTAAGACATAGGTAAAACAGTCCTACTTTGTGTGTGTGCCTCACAACACAGCACACATTCAAAGTTAGAAATGTTTGGTAAATAAAAAACTTTTCTCCAACTTTGCACCCGCCTCGAGGAGGCATCAAGGATGCCCCCTTGATGTGAAGTAGTGCAGAGTGCTGCTTTTCGTTACTTTACGGCTACTTTCCAGCACAAAACAAGTTTTGCACTGGAAAGTAGATACCAAACTAACAATTTGCTTCGATTTGTGTCACTTTTGGTGACTTTGACCTGGTGCAAAGTGTTGATAAATTTGTCCCCAAATACCGATCTGAACATTGCTGTTTATTTCTCGCTAAGTAGATCCCCAGTCATTTTCCTTTACCTCCAGAATGCCACAAGTTGATTTGCAAGCTATTGATGTATGGTAATGGTAAATCACCTTTCAGATGGCACTTACTTCCCTGTCAGGAGCTCATACACAAGGATTCCAAGGGACCAGAAATCTACACTGTAGTCATGTCCTTTGTTCAAAATGACTTCTGGAGCGACATACTCAGGCGTCCCACAGAACGTCCATGTTTTCTGTCCTGGAACAATCTGCTTGGCAAACCCGAAGTCCACCTGTTACAAATAAAAACCAATGTTATTTAAATTCTTTTACTGTTAAAGTTTTTATTTTCATTTGTCTGCACTTATTTTTTATTAACTTGCACATTATACATTCAGGGACTCGTTTACAACTTTTTGGTGCAGCTCATCTCACTGGTATTAGTTTACAGTTCTATTTCAGCCTTTCTTGCCCATGCTCAATTGATTAGGTAAAATGAAACTGCTTGTGTATTTAAGGTTCTCACAAGTACTCGTTAGTTACACATTACCCATTCATTGACTACATGTCCTTAGAGGTAGATGCATCTTCCATATCCCTATGAGGTCTTCACGTGCATAGTCATAGTGTGGCATACGAATTAAGGTAGTTTGCTGGTTTTACAAGGTGATTTGTGCAATCCTGTTATAATGTCTACAGATTCCCCAACCTGATCAAAGTGGTCTAGTGTCCGATGGGTCAGTAAGGGACTGGATCATCATTGCCCTTTCTATCAAGTCCTCAGCAAGCTTATTATCCTTTCTCACACTTTTCATTTGTATTTACCCCACTGTAGCCCATTTCACCATGTCTTTACTCCAGCTGTGTAAAGTTGGCAGCCTTGGGCTAAGTCAATGTATGGCTTTCACCTCTCAGCCAACACGGAATGTAATGTCGCATATTTCCTGTGAGTGCGTCCTTTTTGCTTCTTCTTACTGAACCCTATCAGGCACTGCTTCATAATGAGTTGAAAGAGCCTACCCGTTTTATGGTTTAGTGAACCAACCCGGAAGCCATGTATTGCCTGACTTTTCCATGTGACATGTATGAATCTAGCCTTTTATCCCTGACAGGCTTTGCCCCACTGCTTACTGTAAGTAATTCATCCCTTTGCGACTGCAATTTCTCCTGAGCTTTTAATTTCCTTCTTTGTCTATCTGTCCTCAAAGCCTTTTATATGTTAGTTATTAGTTTCCTGCTTTATGACAGAAATTGCAACACAATCATTGTTTGGGTAGGCTGATGACCCCCGGAAAGTAGGTAACATTTCTCAAGCCTTGCGGACTATTCGTGCATACTGCTGAAAATTGCCTTTTCCAATCCCATAATGCTCCTGTGGTTCCTCGAATGCTATAATTGTATAATACATTGGCCAGCAATTGTCAGACAACCTACCTGTGTTCACCTATCAACTGTCATGTCTTGGGCTATTTGTGCGAAGGAAGAACACTTCAGATGTGCATATCAGTTGCAAACTTGATTAGCTTTTTCGCTACTTTGTCCCACATTATACAAATTTGCTCAATCACAAAAGGCTTTCAAAATGGGATGTTTCTGCCCATCATCAGTAGGGTTTGTAACAGAACACTACCATATGTCCCTCCTAACAAGATATTCCCTAATTTCTCTACTTCATCTAGCCTTTGCACCGCCTGTTGTAGTTGGGCCACAAAGTCTGAAATGTCCAGCCCGCCTTGATCCCATTCTGCTTCACAGTACCTAACTTGACTATACTGCTTTATCTACCCACATCAGTTCCATCAAGAATTGGTGCAGTTGAGTGAATATCTTCTGTGGGACCTGCAGTACTTAGAGACATCTTGGTAAAACATCATTTTGGCCAGGGTTATCTTGCCGATTTCTGAAAGCGGGAGCGGATTTCAGAATTTAATAGAGGTCCTCAGCCCAATATTAACTCCACTCTTGTTTAATTTATGTCTTTCGGACTCCTCATGGCATATTCCTATTCCCAGGTATAAATAATCTGTGGTAGCCTAAGTGATGCCCACATCTGGTAATGCACCTCCCACCATTCCTTGGAGCCCCCTAGAGGGAACAGTATGGATTTGCTTCAGTTAATACGCAAGCCCGAAACCTCTACTTATCCTGCCAATGCCTGTAAAAGAATTGAGGTGAAGTAGGCTGGATATATAAGGTATACTAATGTGTCATCTGTGAATAATGAAAATACGTGTGTGGTAGCTCTCACTCGCACACCCCAACCTTTTAAAGCCTCTCTTAGCCTACATATGAGTGGCTTAATGGCCAGAGCAAATAACAATGAGGACAAGCGGCAGCCCTGCCTTGTCCGCCTTTCCATTTCAATCCTTTCTAAGACCATACTTCCCTTTCGGACCCTAGCCATGAGACTAGTGTATAGCAATTTGGCCTATGTTATTTAATCCTGCCCCAGCCAACAGTCTGCAACACCTCGAACATGTAGGACCGGTTAAAAATATTGAATGCTCATCAATATCTAATAGGAATAAGGTATAATCTTCCTTATCTGTTTCCAGTGTGTGGAATACATGGGAGGGCCAACGTAGGCTGCATAGTGTACTCTGTGGCATTATCCCACAATGGTCCATATGTATGAGACCCACCACCACGCTCTGTAATCTGTTTCTCGACACTTTATTGAGTATTTTCCCATCCACATTTACCATCAATAATGGGCAGCATGCTGTCAAGTCTGTGGTATCCCTGTCTGGTTTTGGAATAAGGACAATCAACACTTCCAGCATCAACACTTCCAGGGGTTCCGCTGCGAGTTTCCGTGCATTAATTTGATACAATTTGACAGGGAAACAATCGTCACCAGGAGTTTTCATGTTTTGCAGCAACTATTTACCCCTTTGGTGAGTGGTGTTGAGCATTTCTCTCAGTGATGTACCATAAGTCCCCGCAGCCCCCGCAGTGCGGGGGCCACGAGCTTAAGGGGGTCCCCTCATCAAAAGTGCTAGGTGGTGGCCAGGGATGGGTGGGGTGCTCCGTGTACTTATCAGGGGGCCCCCTCAAGTTTCACTACGCCACTAATTTCTCTGTTTGAGAGTAAAACATTTTAACGGGTGCCCCTGTATGTAATCCTTTGCTTGCTTGGGTCAACCTCTGAGGGATGTCTATATAACTCTTGCAAGTGTGTAAAAAAGGCATAATTTACACCTGCAAGTGTTAGTGTATCCCCCCAGTGTCTGTCCTTCACCATGAGTATGGAGCATGTGTTTTTTCTCTTTTAAGAAGTCACACAAATAAACTGCCCAGCTTATCACCCTCCCTGTATGATTCATGTCTGTGTGAAATAACTGTATATCAGTTTAGTCTGTCCCATGTTACTAATATTTGTTTTCATATCTGACTATTTAGAGGTACTTTCTAGGTGCAGGAGTAGGTCCTTTTCTGTTACCTGTTTCTTGTTACATAAGAGTAGTTTCCAATTACATTTTCATGTTGTATGTTACAGCTAAACACCCCTCTCCTGAGTACAAGCTGTATTGCTTCCCACTCGGTGGATCTACCACTGGTGCTACCAGTTATTTGATAAATACTGCCCAACTGTTTAAATGAGCCACTGGGAGAAAACTGCATTAGATGAAGCCTCCACTCTCAGTCTCCATGTTAGAGGTCTGTGTTTATCCCTCTGGTAAAAAGTCCCTAAGGCTAGACTCTATCATGTGCATATCCACTTTCCTGATTTTCGCCATATCATCGGCATGTCTGCCTTTGATGCAGATGGTGTATGTCCTTATCTTTGCAAGAATCTGAGAAAGTGTCAAATCATTCATATTATGACATCAATGAGATGCAGCATCAGTCTGGGACAAGTGCCTTGTCATCTCTATTTCAAGGTCAGATAAGAAAAATCATAACAACATAAATAACATAGTTAGAATTTATGTGTTTTTACCTTATTTGTCGATAATATTATGTTTAAGACTAGCATATCGCTGCACACAGGATATGTTAGACATTCTTAAGGTTTTGTCAGAAATTGTACATATTGGATAAGGCACAGTATAAAAGGCCCGTTAAGTGACCACTTGGCAAGCGAGGTCCTTTACCCCAGATTATCACGAAGGATATTGCCAGAAGATCCTGACAGCAGCTGCTAGACTACTGTGCTGCTGCAGCATCCCATCCAGCACCGGCAGCTGACACCTAGCCAAGTCCAAGTCCAAGAGGAGAGGATCTGATGCTGATATATATTTTTCTTTCAAGGACACACTCTCTTCCAGCTACTGATAATTACAGCCTCTTGCTGTAAACAGTTATGCAGTGTGTTGATTTTCCTTAAGAAACTTTAGATACAATTTATGCTACTCCATGCTCTCATAGTATAGCACATAGAAATAGGTTTTAGGGCGTTAGGTTGCCAGATGACATTTCTGTATGGGAGAAACGTTCATAAACATTGTCATCATTTCAAAATGTATTAGAGCTATTTTGATAATATTCTGTGTAGTTAAATAAGCATGTGCTAAGCAACAGGATAAGTCTGTAGAAATAAACACTTTTAAGCATAAGGAGTAATTTCTTAGTCCAGTATTTGTGTGTGATAGTGTAAAGAACAAAACTGGGTTTTCAAATTAGTACTCCATCCCTGAATCCCTGTTTAGGGAGTGTTAGTAGCCTAGTAAGCACAAACACCACATCAACTATGTATTGAGTGGGTTTAGGGCTACAATAAAATTCAATTGCTGAAACAGTGAGCTAAGTTCCCTTGTGACACCCATCAGAGTGAAAGCAAATCTTGTAGAGCCAAGCCAGAGTCATGGTTTATGCAACACCTCTACTTTTGTACATGGCCGATAGCGGCACGTGGTTAGAAAGAAACCTCGGGAGGTATGTGATTTCTGCACTTTTTTTTAACTTTGGTAGGCTTTTGCCATGAGGTAGTACAGTTTATTGTGCTGCTTCCCCTTGTCGGGTGTGAAACATGAATAGGTCTTTTCCTCAGGGTGCCGGGCACACTACATCCATTACGTCCGAAAAAGTGACGGCTTGATTATTTCTGGGGCAGATACAGAAATAATCAAGCCATCACGTTTTCGGACTCTTCCAACACCTCCATTGAAGATTCCGATTCTGGTGAAGGTACAAGTAGTGAACGACCACAGAACAGACCTCTACCTCCCACCCACCACCTTTACTACCATCGTTTTTTTAGGAGGACACCACGGACACGGCCGGGGACAACAGAGAGCAAACTACCAATACCAGTACGCAGGCGAAAGACAAACACGCCGGAAATTCTATCAATGGGGCCCACAATGATGCCACATTCCTGGACCAAACACAACACTGAAATACAACCCTTGATGTTGTGCCCAGACCCCCTAGTACCTAACCGGACAGTACCTATGACCAGTACGGATTTAGTGGAGCCTTTCATGCTACCTGCTCCTCCTTCCACAGAAAGTGACATTACTATAATCGAGCCAACTACTACACCAGAACTTGCTACTAGACAGCAGGCCTGCTCATCTACCACAACCAGGCCAAGTGCCGCACCTGAACAGTCCATTGTACAACACCCTTAACCTTCCACCTTTTCCCCCATCCCAATTTTGAATTTATCCAAACATATTTTGTCCATGGAAGAAATTGTAATCCTCAGTAAGGGCCTCTCTTTTGTCCCAGCAGATCGCAGCAACTTCTTCAAACTACAAGAAGATTTACTCCTATTTTTCAGGCGCATTCGCCTCAAATACTTTTTTGGGGATGAGGTTGACTCCAACAAAACTCACAAAAGACAATTTCACCCACCTTCTACTTTTCTCCCCCTTGCCTCTACCATGCCACCGGAAATCCTGGCTTTTGAACGGCTTGTCTTACATGAAGTGAAGGAGATACAGTCCAAATCTGAATTCGTCCCATACAAAATACCTATCGGTGAGAAACAGGCCCTTGATAACCTCAGCAACAACCCACACATAGTTATCAAACCCGCAGACAAGGGTGGTGGCATAGTGATCATGGACATAGAAAAATATGACATTGAAATATTACGTCAACTCAATAGCACTTCCCACTACCAACCTTTACCAGCAGACCCTCTTCCAGACATTCGCAAGCAAATACAGACAGTCACCACCCAAGCATTACACTTGGACATCATCTCCAAAAAAGAATACGCTTTCCTAAACAATCAACACCCACGTGCACCAGTGATGTATGTACTACCCAAAATCCACAAAGACTCCATTAACCCACAAGGACGACCCATAGTGTCCGGTTGTGGTTCCATACTGGAGCCACTCTGCAAATATATTGATTCCTTCTTAAAAGGACTTGTCCCTTTGACAGACACCTTTGTCAAAGACAGCACACACCTAATTAACATCATTGAGGACACCCCATTTGATATTGACAATGACCTAATGATAGGTCTAGACATCGAATCACCATACACCAACATACCCCACTCTGAGGGCCTCACTTTCATAAAACTACTCCTGGACACCCGTCCCAGACCCACCCGCATCCCCACTGACTTTCTCATGGATCTACTACGCATTGCACTCACAAATAACTATTTCCTGTACAAAGAAACCTTTTTTCTACAGATCAGAGGTGTTGCTATGTGGCCATGCTTTGCCCCAAATTTTGCCATTCTGTATGTTCACCATCTTGAAACCACTCTTTTCCTTACTGTTCAGAATCCTTTTCTCAACAAAATTAATCTCTGGCGTCGCTACATCGACGATATCCTTCTACTTTGGCATGGGACACATGAATACCTCCTATAATTTATGTCTTGGCTAAACAACTGCCAAAACCATCTCACATTCACCAATGATGTCAGAACAAATGATCTCCCTTTCCTCGATCTCACCCTCCACGTAGAAGAAGGTACAATAGGCACTAGCCTTTACCGCAAGCCTACAGAACGCAACACTCTCTTGATGTATTCAAGCTATCATCCTGGAGGCTTAAGAGACGGCCTACCCTACAGCCAGTTTCTCCGCATTTGAGGAAATTGTAAATGGCGTAAAGACTACTTTAGAGAAGCAGCCATTCTCTGAAAAATTGATATCCAGAGGCTATCGCAAACGCATTGTATCCTGGGCCTCTAAACGGGCATGGTATTGCCACAGGGAAGTACTTCTCTCCCCCTCACCAAAAAGAACTAAACTGCGCATTCCATTTGTTTCCAACTACAGCCCGTCAAGCAATATGGTCAGCAGAGTGATAAAGAAAAACTGGCCCATCTTACGCACTCATGCTCCCTTCAAGGATCCCCCCTTTTTTCATATAATAGGGGCAATAACCGGTCGGACAAACTCATCCATGCCATCACATGGCCTACAAAAGAAAAGAAAAACCAATCTGTGACTACCTTGTGGGGCCTCCCCCCGATCATAGGCCATTACAAATGCCACACCTGTTCAGCATACAACCTCACCCACAATACAAAGGTATTTGTAACACCAGGACAAACATACCAACGCAAAAACTTCTCCAACTGCTGCACGAACAATGTTATCTACGCTATCCAATGCCCCTGCAATCTTCTGTACATCGGACAGACAACCCAGATGGTAAAACAGCAGATTTTTTCAACACCAAAGCCGCATACGATGTAATGTTGAAACTGCACCCCTCGTGGCCCATTTCAAAGAAAAAAAACACCCCCCGAAACTGAACTAACTTGGCAAGTGATCGACCGTCCAGTACTCTCACTCTGCGGTGGTAACTTGCAACTCCTGCTGAATAAGTGCGAATGCAGATGGATTGCACGCTGTGACTCTGTCAACCGGTGATTGAATACCTTGGATGAGTGGAACACAGTCACCACTACATCATGACCTCTCCCATTGTTCTTCTCTGCCCCTGCTGACTTTTGCTTTACACAACACATGATGTAACTCCTTAAGTTTACCCTGACTGCAATCTAACAACGCCCCGAACCTTAACCGGTACTCCTTTTTCTTATACTATCGTACATTAGCTACTAAATCATAGGTACATGCTGTTTATTTTTTTTTCCTGTCTCTCCCACCTGTGCAAATAAAATGACCTCTTTCACTTAATTATTAATGTTACCATTTCATTAACATTATGTGCATACTGTATAAAGAATTTTTTCTGACCGTGTTTCCAATGCTTTACCATATTGGCTATTGCTATATTCGCCCTTCTTTAGACAACTGTTTAAATTGTTAAAATTTAAAAATAATGGTCAAAATAAGTGTCTGCCTACAGCCTTGAACCCTTCACATTCGGTGTCTTTCTGACGCTATAGCGTCCCTTTTCCTTCTCTACAGCGTCCCCCTGGGGCACCCTGCCTCACTTAGCAGGTTACAGGCCCAGCTTTTCTTTTCACACGTGACCTCGGTCACATGTCTTCCCCGCAGGCACTTATCGCCGATTCCCTACTAGCTCCCCAAACCATCGGACGCTTCATTCGCCCGCTACTCTTCTCCAGATTGATTCTACCAGACTGAACTGTAAATTACGGACCGACGCGCTCTGCCGCCGGAACGAGCCCGAGCCTTTGGCTCGCAGGTATGCACCGGTTTCGCTGGGCACTCACGCTACTAATTCACTGCCGACCTAGGGTCCCTCCCCTAACCCCTCTTCCTTTCCTTCTCCTGACAGCACACATTGAAATCTCTTCTCTCGGAACTTGGACCTTTTTTTTGTTAAACGCAATTTTCTTCAAAAAAAGAGTACTCTTTTTTTGAAGAAAATTGCGTTTAACAATTTTTATTGTTGTTGGAACTTGATTTTGTTATATGTGGTATATTTGTGTTTATTTCCTTAAATACCTAGGTTTTGTTCTTGCCCCCCATTATCCTTGGTCCGCCCTGATGAAGGTGGGATCCCCTAGTGGGTCCGATACCGAAACGCGCGTTGGCGCTTGATTTGGCGAACTCCTTCTTCCTTGAATACCATCTGGCTTTCGTTGGAAGATACACCAACGACCATATCCACCTAAATACCGAAGGATAATCCAGTTCATTTGTGATGTGTATTGATGAATGTGATTTAGATTGAATGAGTAAATGTATGAATCTGAGTGTTTGTTTACGGGGCTTTGAACTTTGGTTTTTATGTTTTTTACGATTGAATATATATACACTGATGTTCTCCAAATGTATGTTTAATTCTTAAACATTTATATATTAGATAAAGAATGTTTTTGTACTAACTAAAATGAATCACTGAATCAAAAAATATATAAAAAAATAAATAAAAAAGATATCCTCATTGGGTGTTTGATGTATATTCTTCTGTTTTTCTTCTTCCAGTTTTGTTTTGCTTTATAATAGGGACCTATTTATTAGGCCCAAAAACATATATCTCCTGAACCGGTTTCGGTTTTCTTTTCAAGTTGATTGTCTCTTACCCCGCCTAAACCGGTTCTCTATTGTGCATTTGGGGTCCCCCTTTCGCAAATGACCTTCCTAACAACCGCCATTTTCATAATTGAATTACCGATCCTCATGCCGATTCGTTTTCCAAATTGGGTAACTATTGTTTATCAGTCTTCTCACCACTGCAGGGAGTCATTCACTCATGCCATGTTGTCCCATTAATCCGGCTTTTCCCCTTTACCCCCCCCCCCCTTTTTCTTCTAAATCTCCAGGGCACATTACCACGCACTGATTAGACACCGCGCTTCTTCTCTCTCCCCCCAAATAAAAACCGTTGACTTCGTGCTTAATTGGACTTCTTGATCTACTTTGCATAACACTCAGGTAATTGTTCACAGCCTGATTCTGTCTTTTTTTCATCTTCGGGCCCTTTCGATGCCTCTGACCTCACTTCTCCCCTTCCCCTTTACAGCGCTCCTTATAAATTGTGACCATTGTCCTGATGATGGCCTGGAATCAATCAGGCTGAAACGTCGTCGACCCTCCCCAGCAAAGAACTTTGCCATTGCTGTGGTCAATATATTTCTGGTTTAGAAACTACACTGTATATAATGTTTTGTTTCCTTTGACCACATTGTTACCTTATCATTTGTCGCCGTTCACGCTGTTCTTCACCCTTGTGTCACTGCGCCGTTCACTACCACTAGCACGCCCAGTGCTCATTTGAGTGTTATGGTCACTTGTACCTTGACTTGTACTGTAGTGCTGTAATAACTACTTACAATATAATTCTTCTCCCTTTTTGCTTGTGGTCTCCCTTTTCTTGCCCCTCCCTATGTGATTTATATCACTAATTCTGAAATTGCCATGTCACAAAGACACTCAGGCTCATCAGTCAGTCAGATATATCCTCGATTCCAACCAGCCGGGTGCAGCTCTGACCATGGAGCGCATACTGACCCTAAGCCTTCACCTACTCTCCTGGGGCAAAGGGAGTCCCACCGGATGCGTCATTCAGGCCTCAATCCTGACCATTGGGCCAATGCCCCCACTCCACCTGCAGGTCTGTGGCTGATTCAGTTTATCATGGCTGCAATGTTGGCCCATCGCCTAAGCCGCACGAGGCTCCAGCTCTAATTGCAACATATCACATGGGCCATGATCTGTCTCACTGCACCCGGAAGCCCTGACACTGGTGATTATGCCTGCACACCATGGAGGGTGCCTCTACTCCAAGCACCGCTTTGGTCAACTCATATATGGATTTTCTTTAACTGTATGTATGCAGATGGTTTAGGGCTTCCATGAAACATGCAGGATAAGGTTGAGTAGCTTGAGCCATTGCCAAAAGTGTCTATCCAGCAATGTGGTCAGGTCACCCCCTGAATTTGTACTGTTAATGATACGGTTTGAGTTCTTTCAAGCTTTAATACCTGCACTAGTTTTCCTAATATATTTCAGTGTTTATTTCAGGTCCCACCTGCTTCCCACTGCATTGATTTCCATGTCTGCATGCACTCGTTGGGTCCTGGTAGCACAGAAGACATTGAGGGCTCTGGAGCTGGATGCGTGTCCTCTGGTAAGTAGTGTAGACCATGGTCTTATATCTAACCCCCCATGGTCTTATATCTAACCCCTTCATTTTCTCAAACAGTCAGGCAGATAAATCTCAATCATGCTATAATTTAATTGGAACCGCATGAATTGATTCAAGCAGTGAGGATTCAAGTTAAGCTACAGAACCCCCATTCCTTGCTGACATTACATTTACCATATCTGGTGGTTTTCAGGACACACACAGCCAGGACACCATCAGATGAAGGCAGAAAAGTGAGAAAAAAAAAAACTAGGCAGCAGGCCTTTCTAGCTATGCACCCAGGATTTGGAATGACACCCTCATATTCATTAGGACTGCCATACCCTTCTTCATGTTGAAGACACGCCTATTTAAAGAATATCACATTATTATTATTATTATTATATTTGGGTTTGTAAAGCGCACAGATACCCAGGGGTTTCCCGGCGCTGACAGAGGAAAAGAAGCAGGGAGACAAAAGATGGGAGAAGGTTAAGCAGAGAAAAGCCAAGTTTTCAGGCCTTTCCTGAATTTCAGGTAGCAAGTTTCAAAGCGCAAAGGAATGGGGAGTGTGTTCCAGAGTGATGGCGCCAGATAGGAGAAGGAGCGACCACCAACTCTGGTGCGTTTGAAACGGGGCACGGAGAAGGTGCCAAGAGAGGAGGATCTGAGGGTGCGCACTGGACAGTACGGTTGAACCAAAATGGAAAGGTAGGGGGGGAGTTGCCTGTTTTAATCCGGTGCATATAGCAGAGGGCTTTGAATTTTGCTCTTGATTCGATGCGCAGCCAGTGAAGGCTGCGCAAGGAAACGGTGGCAGAGGCAGTTCTGGGCAGGTTGCAGAGCAGGCGAGCTGCCATGTTTTGCACCACCTGTAGTTTACGTGTTACCTCCTTGCTAGCCCCAAGGAGGAGCACGTTACCGTAGTCTAACCTGGAGGTTACTAAAGCCTGGACCACAGTTCTTTGGGTGTCTGGCGGAAGCATCCATGCTATTTTTCTCAGCCACCGCATGATATTAGTACAGGTGGCTGAGACTTTCAAAACATGCTGCTTCATGGACAGTTGGTTGTCAAATGTAACTCCCAGGTTGCGAGCCTTGGTGGATGGAACCGGCAGGGGACCCATTTGCTGAGGCCAATGCTTAGGGCCCCAGAGAGAGGTGTCAGGACCGAATAGAAGAAGTTCGGTTTTGTCGCCGTTCAGTTTTAGTTTATTGGTCTGCATCCAGTTGGCAATATTAATGAGCCCAGATCGGAGAGATGAAATGGGGGCGTGTTTATTAGAAGAGAGAGAAAAAATTATTTGGGTGTCGTCCGCGTATGAAAATATAGAGAGACCAGATTGTTCTGCCAGAGAGGCGAGAGGACTGACATAAATATTGAAGAAAAGGGGGCTCAAGATAGAGCCCTGGGGTACACCGTGTGGGGACGGGAGGGCAGTGGAGGCAGAAGTGGAGGAAAAGACCTGAAAAGTGCGTGCGGACAGAAAACTGGCGATCCAGGCTAGAGCAGTGCCATGGATACCAGCGGCCTTTAGGGTGGAGAGGAGGATGTCATGGGAGACGGTGTCGAAAGCAGCGCTTAAGTCCAACAGGATAAGCGCCACCGTCTCCCCTCTGTCCACCTGCTGTCTGATAGCCTCTGTGACACCTAAGAGGGTGGATTCGGTGGAGAATCCAGCCCTGAAGCCAGACTGGGATGGGTGTAGGAATTTCGTGTCCTCAATGTGAGAGGAGAGGCAGAGGTTGATGTGTTTTTCTAATACCTTGGACAGGCAAGGGAGTAGAGATATGGGTCGGAAATTAGAAGGGTTGTTGGGATCGGCATTAGTTTTTTTGAGAAGGGGAACCACCATGGCGTGTTTCCGAACTGCAGGAACGGTGGCTTCCGACAGAGATGCGTTCAGGAGGGCTAGGATGGGTAAAAGAGCGGGAGTGTCAAGGGTGCTTAAAATTTGAGGGGGCATGGCATCAAGTGGGGAGCCAGATTTGATTTTAGCCATGAGTTTAAAGAAAAGTTCTAAAGAGATCGGATCCCATTTGTAAATGGAAGTGTGAGGGGCAAGGGTAGTAGTATCCTGGGGGAAGGTGGTGTCAGGATCTGTACTGGGGGGGTTGTCCAATGCTCGTGGGGAGACATCAAAACCGGCATAGATGCGGTCTATTTTCTCCGTGAAAAATTCAGCAAGTGTATTGCATTGGACTGTGTCCAAACAGGGGGCTTTTGGCGAGTTTGATTGTCCAGAAAGTTCTTGGACTGCTCTAAAAAGAGCTTTTGGGCGGTTTTGGGCTGATAGAATAGAGGTGTTTACATAGTTTGCCCTGGCAGATTTGCACAGGGAGTGGTAGTATCGAAGTTCCGTTTTATAAATTTCTTTATCATTGGGGGAATACTCAGATCTCCATATGCGTTCAAGTTTCTTGCACTTGGATTTGGCGCATTTGAGTTGGTCATTAAACCAGGGGGCAGGGGGGTGGGTAAAGTTTTGTTTTCCATTTCGGGCCGGGAGACAGATGTCAATGGCTGAAGAAAGCCATGTGTTAATTAAACTTTCATCTTTGGTAGTGATATTGTTGGGTAGAGAGGGTAGGGTTGTGACAAGCTGGCGATTCAGTTGTGGCAGATTGAGTTTTTTCCACTTTCTATTCGGTCTGAGGGTCTGAATGTGAACTGGTGGACCGACAATAGCACTAGTCAAGATGTTAAATTCGACAATGTAGTGGTCGGACCAGGTAATAGGTTTGGAAGGGAGGCAGGTGATGACGTCAAGGTTCGAAAAGATGGGGTCAAGTAGATTACCTGCCTTGTGTGTAGGGCCAGTGTTGTGAAGATGTAGATTAAGAGCGGCCAAATCTTGAAGAAGGTGTGTACAGATAGGGCAGAGTGTGTTATTAAAGTGAATATTAAGATCGCCAAGGAGAAGAAAGTTCGAGGTTTGCATCAATAGAGGAGCTATATTTTCCGATAGAGAAGAGGCCCATGTGCCAGCAGCGCCCGGAGGACGATAGAGTAAAACGCCCGACAGGGTGTAGTTAGGATTCAATAATAGTTTGAAGCAACCAGCTTCGCAGTTGGGTATGGCTAAATCTTCCCACTTACATGAGTAAGTCCGTTTGTATATAATGGCAATGCCACCTCCCTCCTTGCCCGGTCTGTTACGGCTCACATAGGTGTAGTTGTTAGGGAGAGCTGTGGCAATGTCAGGTCCCGTGCAGTCGTTCAGCCAGGTTTCTGTCAAGAACAGGGCCCCCGGACTGTCGGAAACCAAAAGATCAAAAATGTCCCTCTTATGCTTAGGCAGGGACCTGCAATTCAAGCTCAGAAAAGTAAAATCGGTGGAATGATGTGTGGGGGAGGGGATGACTTGACATGGGGAGGGCTTCCAAAACGTAGAACTGGATATATGGGTAAGTGAGGGTACTGAGATTAGAGTCAGGGAGCAAACCTGGCAGGATGTAGGGGCGTCCATAGCCCGTAGACAGGGGCAAGTGTTGTTTATTGGGGGAAGAAGAGATCGCAAGGCATGGCTAGAGTAATAAAGCCTGGGGTTAGTGGGGTGCGGAGCAGGGGGGGTGGCCCCTGGTCCCGTCTGGTCGCGGACGGGCGCAGACGGGCTTAACTTAGGCGCAACTTCGGCGCGAAGTCGGCGCCCCCGCTGCGCCCGTCCGCTGCGCCTCCGCCACTCCCCCATATTAAATAGTCCGCTGTAGAGGGTGGCTAGTCCAATCACCTTCCCCGTAGCGCTGAGGGCGGAAGTGCCGCTTCCAGGGACTCGCCGCTCTAGCGGCACAAGCCGAGGCGGATCGAGTCCGAGCGGGATGAAGAACACAGACAAGTAATCTCTTAATCAGATTTTCAGTAAAAACACAGTATGCAATTTTAAAATATCAGCTTTAAAATGTCAGCTTCCTAGGAGCGAAGTAGCGTGGCAGCCTGCGCTGCTTCTTAATTTCTAGATCAGCACAGTACAGTAACAGGAGCAGCTCCTCAGCGTCCCTCTTCCCTGGGTCAATGATTCATGCAGATTTATTTTTAACCTACTGTAGATGTACAACAGACTACTCAGGAGTTTCCAAAATTGCCTGACCTCAGGTAAGGAGTGAGACACAGCAATGGAGCTGCCACAGTCTAGAAGTGTCAGGCAAAACAGCCACTCTAGTCTTTTTTGAGAACTATTTCTTAAATTGTGAGTTATGAAACCTCTTGGGAGTTGGGCTTACTAGGGTAATACCTGAAGTGGGTGTAGAAGGGGCATTAGCTGGCTTCATTTCAGTGTGGACTAGCATCTGAATGAGGTAGTTGACTGTAGCGGTAGATGGCTGGAGGAGACTGTGACTGCCTTCCATCATCAAGTACACAGAGCAGAGCGCAACCATACACTATGAACCTTTGGGACCCAAACAGTTAAGACTATGTTCAACAATATTTAACGTAACATAATAACACAACATAACATAGCATTGTGTCTGGCAGCCATTGCTGCTGATAATCTGCCCAGCACAGGTTTCTAAGTGAAATTTGCCCTTAGTAGCTCCATAGGGATACTATCCTGTATAGTGGGAATAAGCTCATCTCAATTAGTGATGGGTGAGAAGGAGAGAGAGGGATGAGTTGCTGGGAGGCAGGCGGTTTGAAGGAAGACTACATTAGTGATAAACAGGCCTGCAGCAGATGTGCAGGAGGACAATAAATGTCTTGGCAAAAAGCGAATAGGGAGAGTAGACTAAAAACATTTGGTATGTTGAGTAAATAACATGTATATTCTATACATTCTAATAATATTATTTAATGCTGATTTATTTTTTATTAAGGCGATGATTCTAATACATAGGATTCCAGATCGCATTGCAATAGGAAAGACAGGGCTGAAGGATTAGGCAGGCAATAGCCAAGTCTTCACTGACTTTCTAAACTCCCAGTGGTTCTGAATGCTCCGGATGCCTTCTGTGATAGCATCTCTTTTGTAAAAACATTTTCTGTTGAGAACTTAAGGTCTCCCATTTGTTGATTATGCAGAGTTGTGTGCAGGTGTTCTGTATAATTTAATTTTATGAGGCTGTGGGCTGAGACATTGGCTCAGTCAGTGATGTTTGTGGGAGGTATGCTTTTGGGTGCCACATTCATTGGAATTCTAGTGGAGAACTTAATTCTGAATTACCTGGGATGCTGTGCAACTGTGGCATGGGCTTTAGACAAAACACAAATGTGTATCTTGTCAGGTAGATTTGTGCCTTCGTCCCTCATGTGCTACTGCACGCTTCCCTATTTTAAATGGTTTCGATTATTCCATGTAATGACAGTTAATGTACACACATTGTATGGAACAATGTG
Source organism: Triturus cristatus (assembly GCF_964204655.1). Lineage (NCBI taxonomy): Eukaryota > Metazoa > Chordata > Amphibia > Caudata > Salamandridae > Triturus > Triturus cristatus. The sequence continues at coordinate 87,030,989 of NC_140582.1, forward strand.
GTATTTGTGCTTGATGACTGTTACTAGCTGCCTTCACTGCTGGTAGTTTAGGTTCGATAATACCACTGATTTTAGCAAACATGGAAACAGTATTAGAACATTGGAATGTTGAGCGCTCCATTGAAGGCAATGGAGTGCTCCTGGCTTCTAATGGCTGGCAGAAGCCCGGTTGAGCAACATTTTGAATGCTTTTTTCATTTCACAGCTGTTGCTGTGAACAAAGGCTTCTGCCGGCCATTAGAGGCCCACTACATTTTTAAAGGCCCTGGCTGGAGAGGGCCTTTAATGGCTGCTAGATCTCGCTAAGGAGGGCTCTAAGGCTATATTGGTAACTTGACTACCAGGTGTCCTCTTGAATCAATGCAACTGGTAAAGCGCAACGGTTACCTTTGCCGGAGTCCTGGCACAGAAAACCCATCAAATAGACTATAAAGGGTAACAACTCAGTAATGCCAGAGCTAGATCTTTACAGAGAAAAGAGACTTGATTTTAGTAGCTTTCTGAATTTCAGGTATGGCACAGTAAGGCGCAAGGATAGTGGTAATGAGTTTCAGATTGTAGTAGTGAGATAACTGAACGTTTGCCCCCAATCCCTTTCGCAGTGGATTGTCAGCAGTGATGAAATTGACTGAAGTTGACTGTAGGGAGCAAGGAAACATACCATTTAAACTTTTGTTGAAGACAAGAGGAGTCTGTGTTGGATAAAGATAGCTGATATAGTCAGAGAGCTTGGAAAAGATGTTGCAAATAACCAACCAGTGAAGTTTTTTAAGTCGCTGAGATATATGGCAGAATTTACTAAACCCCAATGCCAAATGAGCTGCTGGAGGATCTTTCCCGAACTTTATAATAAACCAAACCAGGTAGAAACTATTTTTGAAATGTGTTGATGAAAAGGCAAAGAAGTATCAAACCTAACTCCTAGGTTCCAGGCAGAAGAAACGTTTGACGGGGCAGGTCTGCCGGCCACCATCCATGGCTCCAGATTGCCGGATTTCCAAAAAGGAATATTTCTGTTTTTGATGAGTTCAGCTTGTCTTTGAATTAAACCATCCTGCAATATCTGCCAGTCAGACTATAAAATTAAGCTGCAGCAGAGGGAGGTCGCAGTCCAGCTTTAAAATAAATTGGGAATCATCAGAGTAAGAATAAATAAAAAAAAACGTAGGAACGTACAATCTTTGCCTGAGGAGTGATGTTTAGATGGAATAATTTAGGGCTGAGCAACGAGGCTTGAGGTCCACTAAATGTGTTGACATTCTGAATGAAAAGGTTACATATAAACTGCTTGATTTCGGTCTGATAAAACGATGAGACAAGTATGACTGTCTTCTCCTCACACTGTGACCGGCAGGCTGCATTCTGCACTGTAAACAGAACAAAAAAACACACTACACAAGGTGCTGTAAGCCCAATCACTGAGTCACTGGTCACACATACAGTTCTGCTGCAGTGCTCTTATATTACAAAAGAAATGTTCAGTAAGTAGGCAGTTGGCTGGTGGTCTGCTGAAGCCAACCTATTGTGTACAGTACACAGAGAGTTGAATTTGGGAAAACCCCTCGGCCATTGGTTGCTTTGAGCCGGGCCCTCTTCAGACACTGCTTTAAAATGCTGTCAATCACATCTTGGATAATCCCAGAGGAGTATTTCCTGGCTGTTCAATGCATTCTTTTGTATCCTTGGGAGTGCTTACACTGCAGTGTATGAGGTGTGTTTCTTCACTGGCAGTAGCAGCTGCAATGCACTACTTCGTGGCTGGCAAAGCAATCTTTGTAAAAAGGCTTCACCCTCTAAAAAGAAACATCCCTTTGATGCGAAACACTTATCTTACACATATTTCTATGCAAATGCAAAGCGTGAAAATTATGATTAAAAATCCTGTGCGTGACAGCCGAGTTCATAAAACTATATAATGTTCACATAAATATTTGCCTATGCTTTGCATTGTTTGGTCTAAGCAAACAGGTTGTTAGTTACAATGTCCGTCTTTGGATCCTTATAAACCCCTTCCTTGCATGGTGTAAGCAATGGTCACTCAAGGGCTACATATTTCCTGTTATCTCCATTGAAATGCAGAAAGAGCCTTTCCACTGTTTTGAAACTATTACGCGGTGTAATTGAATCCCATCAGGCAGCTCATGATGGAGATTTAGGCCACACGGAAAGGCTGTTGGAAAACGACATCGTAATCCCGAGTGCGGAAATGCTGTACGATGCGGTTCCGACCACCACAAATAATCCGCAAGTCGCTCAGGACCAATTTGGAATGACCATGCAGTTTACATTCCGACCGGGAACATCGTAATCAGGCGGTCAGAATGTAAACTGACCGAGACGGTCAGAAGGGCTCCAATGCGTTCGAGGAGATTCCGAATGTCGGGAGGAGGCTTTGTACCCAACATCATAATCAGCCCCTAAGTTTATTGCTTCCTCCGACTTTTACTATTGGTCAGTTCAATTTATAAACCCACTATTTCTATCCTCAAAGAAAGCCACTAAAGAAACGAAAGGTTATCACTGCCTACAACACACAAGACGCATAGTACATCAATGGCCTTCCACCACCATGCATCCATTTTGAATTTATGATTTTGCCTTATCTGTAAGTTTTCAAAAATCGAAACAGGCTCGACTAAGAAGTAAAAAAAGAAAACATATTTTCCTATTTAGATAAGTACTATATGCTATATGTATGTTTAAATATTGCAACATTGTTACAATCTTACATTCAAAGTTTGATAACGCCCCATCACAAAAAATGAAATTTGAAAAAGGATTGCGGTTTTTCTACTACCCATAAGAAAAGGTGTATTCTTGGTTAGGGTTCCTTGTACTGTCCCAAGAAATCGATTACCCTAAAATGGCTGCCAGTGTCACATCCTGTTGCAGGAGTGGTCTGAGAGCAGCAGGCTTCTGCCATGCCTTCAGTTGTCACGGCTAACAAGTGCCAACTGCACAGATTAAGCAGGAGTGGCAAATTAGTAGGTAAGAAACTTCTGTCTGCCAGTTGTCCACTGACAGCACACAAGTTCGAGGACTGCTGATAATGCTGTGTTCGGATCAGTGGAGTCCAGGGCCGGACTGGCAGTAGCAAGCATCAACGTTTTCCCGGTAGGCTGGAAGGGTGAGGGGGGGCAGTTTTGAAGCAGTGGGGGACGTTTTTGTTACTGGGGGCCGGTTTTACAGCGGTGGTGCAATATCAGTCCCCTGTAACAAAAGCAGCAGCAGTAGTGCTTCACACTAGCATCCCCTCTCCCCCCATGGGAGCCGGTCAGACTGAATTGCCAGGGCTGGTTTATGTTCTCAGTCCGGCCCTGGTGGAGTTTAGCCAGTATTTGTCATAACGCTGCTAGTATATAGGAAACATAATAAGGGGAAACGTGGTGTTCTTGGAAACCTGGATAGACAATAAATTCTAGGTTCTATTGTAAGAATAAGTGTGCACCTTCCATGGGCTCCCCATTGCTTCAAATAAGAGCCTATGCACATGTGTGACCACAACTGTAATTAATCAACAGGACAGGGCTCCAACGTGTGCAAGTACTCCTATTCTCCTCTTAATAGCAATTATTACCTGCAAGTTGCAAAAATGGTTTTTAGGCTGATTTGAGCTGTTTGTGTGTCTGTCTTCCCAAGACTTTGAGCAATATGGTCGGGTAGTCGGCTGAGTCACCCCTGAACTTCCTTTTTTTGTTCTATTTAAATGCAAAATGTCCCTCGCATGCTTGAGTCTGCCAATACCATTTTGTTCGTTCAGGCCTGATAGATACTGACCCAGGTACCCTGGTAAGATTCTGCCATATAATCTCAACATACAAGGAATAAAAAGCTCTCTCTTGGGAGAGCACTATTAGAGACATGGGATCTTTCTCTTACAATGTGCACATATGATTGTAATGGTCCTAAAGAGATGAGGGGTTGAGAATCACTACATTTTCACAGACTATTAGATTCGGTCTTTTAGAAATAGAAGAACAGTATTATAGTTTCACCTGGAATTTTGGCTGTTCTATTAAGACTTTTTCACATTCATAGTCTGAAGATTTGTATGATTGTGATCTTTCCTTTGAAAGCAAGTCAATGAGAGGTAGGATTCCTACAAGGCACACAGTAGCACTTCTAAGAGTGGCTTTTTTGGTGTACACTACAAGGTAATTGTATATACCATTATTCTTGTAGGTCGCTACCTTAATTTGTTCTGATGAAGATCCCATTAGGTATCTCTGTTAGGGAGTCGAAACTTTGACGTATATAGATGCTGATTATAATACAATAGTTTACTTTCAAAACCTGAAATGGAACTGGAGTCTGTGTTTTACATATCTTATTGTCAATTCTGTCGACATTGCCTTTCTTATTGTGAATAGTAGCACACTTTGTTCACAGCCGTCACTAAGCACTATCAATGTGCCACTTTATAGAGCACATATACATATATATATATATATATATATATATACATACATATATATATATATATATATATATATTATCTACTGGCGGTCGCCAGTAGATAGTTATAGTTAGGACCCTGTTTCCATAGGAAATCCGCAACATTCTATTTGGAATAACTTTGGCGCCGGTCGATGAATCCTCGCGAAATTTTCAAAATAGGTGGGGCGCTACGCTCCGCTCCTACCCTGAAAGTCTCGGGGGGATTCGTCAAGCGGGGGCTGAGAAAAAAGGGGGGTCCCAAAACGCGTTTTTCCCATGCATTTTTCCATAGGACCTTTAGACACAGCTACAGCCCGAACGGCTGAACAGAGTTACTTGAAATTTGGCAGAGAGGTAGTCCTCAGGTCAAGGAAGTGCCTTTTGTAGGTCTGGTGTAAATCTGTTCAGTAGTTCCTGAGAAAATAGCATTTAAATCAATATATATATGTGGGCGGAGCCTAACCACACATCTCATCCTGAGATCTGATTGGCTGTCAGCACTTCATCCAAGAAGTGTTGGCAGCCATCTTGGGACCAATATACATGATAGCACCTCATTAAAAAGCATTGCAGTTAATAGAAGGTTTTAAGACTTTAGTTACATTATAAATCATTTGTTGATGGTACCATACTCATTTTAGGAATTGTGGTATGTTCTAAGGTGATTTCACCATGTGAAAAAGCCTTCTGCTGGGATATCATGATTGAGAGAAAAATATTTTCTCATGCTTTTACCACAGAGGTTTGGAAGGTGATCTATAAGCTAAACTGAGAGCTTATTTTCTGTAAATTCACATTATCTTTCTCAGTCATGTGAGAATGAAGTCTGACATTCTCAGTAAAACATGTACATCCAACAAGGGCAGAGACTGTCAGTTGATTCCTTTGTGTTCTACTGCAGCTTTCCAGAGTGTTCCAAAGAACTACTAGAGCGCTAACCGTCCTACTTATGATAAATGTATGGCACACCTGAAGCCATCTTGCTTGGATTAAAGTGGTAACTCTTAAAACATTTAATTTAAAAAGGAACAAAATGAGGGGGTTCATTTTTCCATAAAAAGTATGATTAGTGCTGCAGAAAGAAAAATTAGGGCACATTTTGAGTGACTTCTCAAATCCTCTTCTATTTCATTCAAAAATTCTGACATGCAGACTGAAACATGCACTTTCAATACCAGCAGCAGTTTTCCCTGGTGAGCAGTAGCTTTACTACAGTGATCTAATGAGCAAAAAGAGTGCTAACATTCTGATTTTATGGCAAATGTGTGACACATTTGAATGCCTTCTTGATGGAATCAAAGTAAAAAACTGAAAGTATTTCCTACTGAGGAGACTGCAGTAAATGAGGAAATTAGGAAACTTCATAACAAATAAGTCTCCCAAGATGGCCACCAGAGACAAAAGAGCCCAAATGTAGCCCAAATATCACCCAGATGTAGCCCAAGTATAGCCCAATGACAGAATGTCAAAGAATGTTCTTAAAAACAACTAGAGCACTTACTGTCTTCATTATGACAAAAGTATGGCACACCTGAAGCCATCTTGATTGGAATAAACTGGTAACACTTAAAACATTTAATTTAAAAAGGAACACAATGAGGGGGTTCATTTTGCCATAGAAATTATGATTAATGCTGAAGAAAGAAAATGAGGGCACATTTTGAGTGACTTCTCAAATCCTCTTCTATTTCATTAAAAAATTCTGACATGCAGACTGAAACATGCACTTTTAATACCAGGAGCAGACTTCCATGGTGAACAGTAGTTTTACTACAGTGATCTAATGAGCAACTAGAGTGCTAACATTCAGAATTTATGGCAAATGTGTGACATATCTGAATACCTTCATGATGGAATCAAAGTAAAAAACTGAAAGCATTTCCGACTGAGGAGACTGCAGTACATGAGGAAATTAGGAAACTTCATAACAAATAAATCTCCCAAGATGGCCACCGGAGACAAAAGAGCCCAAATGTAGCCCAAAATCACCCAGATATAGCCCAAATATAGCCCAATGACAGAAGTGTGCAAAACACTTATTATTTTGTGTTTTTACAGTGTTATATAGTGCAGACTTGTCAGGTATTGGAGTGCTTTACATGAGCATTGGTTACATCACACAAGAACAAATTCATTTTGGTTGTAGACATGGGGAGACTAAGTGATTTGACCAGAATCACAGAATGTCGAGCTGAAGCAGAAACTTCAACCTGGTTCCCCAGTTGCAAAGTCTGCAGTTCTGGAAGTAACACCACATCCTCTCCCCTATGTGCAACATTTAATCAAGTTGTCAACTAGAAAAAAAAACATAAAGATAACAAATAATTTAAAAGTGCTTTGTCGCTATTTGAAAACTCAGAAAATATGTCCTTATTTTAGTCTTTTAGAGCACTAACCATAATTTTGAAGCCAATAAGACCCTCTCATATATGTAATTTCTAAAGGAATGCTCTAGGTATTACAGTTTTGATTACATTAAGATGATGTCAGGCGTTCCACACTCTTGTAATAAATATAGAATGTTAGCAATCTAGTTGTTCATTAGGATACTGTTGAGAGGCAGAGGCCAGGGGCACGGACTCTGAAAATTGAAGGCAGGTAGGAGGGTGCAAAGGCAACAATTTAACCACACTGAGCAGGCAGGAAGGGCCGTGGAAGCACAACAGACTATGGAGGGCAGTGGAAAGGGGGGCAGGGGCAACAAACCAACAATACAGGACTTGCAAGAGAGGCTGTTGGAGGGAAGATCTATTACGGGTCAAGGAAGCTAGGGGCGGTCCCCAGAGCCCCGGGAGCCACCACAGAACTGAGCAGGAGAGTGAGTCAGGGACAAAAGGGGCACCTTAATTTGAGCCGGGGTGCCTAGGAACGCTTGCTCCAAAAATGAAGAAAACAGACATATGAGACATGGAATTGGAGGCAGAATACAATGGCAGTTTAATGAGAAGATGCAACTTCAAAGAAACCGCAGAATAGAGACATAAAGTACAAAATACAGAATCCAGATAATCATACAGCTGTCATGATATTCTCTGTATCTCAATTAATGGACTGACAGAGAGAGAGAGAAAACACATCTATAAATGCATCATGAGAAACAAGTTACACCAAGGAAAATGTTACCTAGGGACACTCACATTTACTCTTAGAGCAAGCATTCCTGCAATTACAATACAACATCTTTTAAATGCAAAAGTAAAGAGAACAATGGTTAAACATAACATGACATTTCATATAGGTAAAATAGAATAAGATACTTCAAGCAAAGCAGAGCAAGACATTTTAAGCAAAGGAAGACAAGAGCTCCCAGTTCTTGGGGAAAACCTGCACAGCCTGTTAACCTACATACAGACGGCGAGGTTGTCCGTCGATATCTGTGGGTGCTCCCTTTTTATATCATTTTGTGGGCTCCTTTGCACGCTACATCTACCTACGTATGCTACCCAAAAGCTTCGTCTGCAGATTTTACCAGACATTTCGTCATTTACCCACTTAATGCTGACAATGGACTGGGTGAAAAGGTCAGTCTCTCAGGCCAATCGCTTATCGTAAGTTCCATAGAGCAAGCAGAAAATAATGGGTATTGTACAGAAATTCAATATATTCATGTATAAAATCTCCTCAGTTCTCCTAACTTGACGCTCTGCGGTTGCCACTTCCTTAAAAGCGGGAAACCTGCCCAGGAAGCAAGTACCAGTCCAGGATGCAGCCTACTGTATGTCGACAGCTTCAGGGGGATGTTGAACTTTGATACCGAGCACGGAGCACTCGGGTAGGGTGGGGGCTACTAGTTTGGAGCAGAAGGCCTCGCAGACCTGCCTTCAGACTGCTATACACTAAAATTGCAGAGCTATGGTCAATTTAACAAAGAGGCCTACATATTGAACAGAAGGGCCTACACAGGGGTTTTATGCTGGCTGAGTGGTAAGGATGTCTCGGGATAATTATATAGCAACACAGGACCCGCTGGTCAATTTAATACGGCCTACAAATGCGGCTGGCAGGGCAAGGACAAGGGTCTCATACTTCAGGTGTGGACAGAACGGGCCAGGGGCCCCCTGTGATACAAAATCTACCCTCCTTCAAGGCTGTGGCAATGTAATAGACCATTGTGGGCAGAAGGAAGAGGCAATGGTAGTACAACCATACATGCCAACAGACCCGATACAGCCAGGAAACGTCCAATGTTTTTAAGCTCAAATGGGCTTTATTTGATCTGTCTCCTGTCTACAATATCCTCTTTTTCAATGTAACTCAAAGGGGAAAATCAATACCCCAGTTTTTTTTCAAAATCTCCCTCTTACCAAGTTCAAAATGTTCGCAAGTATGGTACATTGGATCATGGAAGGAAATGGGATAGGGACATGGACTTGGATAACAGAGGACAGGAGAGACATGGAGAGGTGCACCAAACTGACCCTGCAGGGCAGGCATCAGGGTTTGCAGCAGCACAATACACCACACAGGGCATGCAGGACGGGAGTGCAGCACAACAATCCATAGAAAGCAAGAGGGAGGGGACAGGACCATGCACATGGACAACAGAGAACAGAGGGGCAAGAGGCAATGGTAGCTAGCTGACCATAATGGACAGACAGGAGAGAAGGCTGCAGCATAACAGACCATAAAGGGCAGGAGGGACGGATCAGGGGCATTACAATGGAACAGACAAGCCAGGAGGGAGGGAGTAGGGGTCTGCACATGTAAACAGAGGGCTGGGGGCAAGGGGGCAGGGCAGGAGCAGCAAGATAGCCATGGAGGTCAGGCAGGATGGGCACTAGAAGCAAGACACAACATGAAGAGCAACAGTGAGACTGTGATGGCATACACACAGACCATGGAGGGAAGGTGGGAGGGGGTCAGGGGCAGCTAACTGACCACACAGGGAAGGTGGGAGGGGCCATGGCAGCACAGAAGACCATGCATGGCAAGTGGGAGTGTTAGTGGCAGCACAATGGCTATGATGGGCAAGAAGGAGGGTGCAGGGGCATGCACAAAGGACGATGGAGGATAGAAGGGAGGGTCAGGACCTGTGCACAGACAAGAAAGTTCAGGGGAAGGGGCCTCACAACAGACCACACGGGGCAGGCAGGAGGAGCAGTTGCAGCACAACAGACCAGGGAGGGCAGAAGGGTGTGGCAGTACAATGGACCATGTAGGACAGGAGGAAGAGGATAGAGGCATGGCATGTGGACAGGCAGGGTGGAGGTGGCAGGGACAGGTTACAGTCATCTGACAATGCTAGGCAGGTGGGAGGGGAGTGGCAGCTCAACAGAACACTCAGAGTAGATAGGAGTGGCAGGTCCATGGGACATGGTGGGCAAAAAGGATGGAGCAGGGGCATGCACAAAGACATCGGAGGGCAGGGGGAAGGAGAATAGGGGCAGCAAGCTAAGCACAGAGTTTAAGCAGGAGGTCAATGATGGGGCATAGAATTGGGCAATGGAGGGCAGGAGGAGTGGACTGGTACATCATACTAAATTGAGGGCAGTGGCAGCACATCAGACCATGCATGGCAGGAGGGAGGAGGCTAGTCCATGGATTCACACAACAGAGGATAGGGAGGAGGGGGATGGGGCAGCAAGCTAACTGTTCAGAGAAGGCGGGTATTAGAAACTTTATTGTTTTTAAAACATTTTGTCTGTGCAAACTACTTAAAATATGAACAAGTATGCAGCATAATCTCACTTTTATTCAGGAAGAAGAAGACGTTAGTGACTGTGACTCCGGGCTCACTTGGCAAAAACACCCCCTGACCCTCCACCCCCTATCGCAAAATGTAATGCCCGTGAAAAGGGTAGGTGAACACAGTGTTATATAGAACATAGTCCTGAGAGCACGATTGAAAATGAAAACTAGATATAGTGTATGGTATAAACTATGCACCAAAAAGTGTGATATAAGATGAACCAGGCGTGAAATATAATATGCAATACATTGTGCGCAATGACAGATTCATTGGAGAGCGCGAGATAGCACAGGCACTAGCGCGTGCTATGCGATATGCGCCTTGGAGTGTAATATGCACAGGGCAGTGTTGTGTAACCTAACTAGTCTCTAAAGTTGTAATATAAAATATGTGCTGGGGAGTGTAACGTTGCATATGCACTGTGACAAAGATATGGATCCCAAATTGTAATATGTATGGCATAGCACTGTGCGTTATAACATAGGCATCGAGGAAGGCACGTTAGATAGGGCAATATAACCCGTGCGAAGACAAGTGTGGCATGACATTTTCACGGGGTGGTGTTACAGTGCACATGGGCTAGAGAGTGTCATAGCATATGCACTAGCTAGTGGAATACAATACAGAGGTGTGTGGCACTCGGCAGGCAATGGTGGGTGTAACACAGCATTGGGCTCTGTCAGGAGCGCGCTGTGACTCGCAAGTGATGTTCGTCCCCTTTCCAGAGAGTAAAATAAAAAGTATTACACATCCGGCAGTGGATGTGTGTTTTATTAACTGTGAGGGGGGGTTCTTGCATTGTTTTGGTCGAATTTTTGTCGAATCCCCTTTGAATGGCTTAGTGTGCATGTGTATTAAATGTGCCCGTCAATAGCTACCCATGTTTGTATAAATAAACGACAAGGGTGTCTACCGGGATTAGGCACGGTAGAGCATCAGACATGTCAGAGCTTCACTAGTGGTGTAAATACATTCCACGTGGATTAATTGCATGCATAGTCGCCTTTTAATGAATATCACGCAAATCGTCATGGTGATAGGTACGTACGGTTTGTCCAGCATGTCCTAGGTGTGTCTATAAATATATATTTTTTAAAAATAATAAAAAACAGTGGCCGGCCCTGGGGATTGGGGTCAAAAAAATATAATTAGGAGACAGGCCCTGGGGGATGGGGTCATCAGGGCCAATAAATTAGAATAAGAAGGGGAACCACACAGCCCCCCTTCTTAAAAAAATAAAATAAATAAAAGACTGGCATCGTCCCGGAGGCCATGCCCCCTCCATGCAGCACTCTGCAAACGCGCCCCCAACAGGCATCTCCAGTATGCGCCAGGGAGCTGCGCTGCAGACAGGTGTTCTGAGGCCAAGCCCCTTTTTACACCTCTCTGCAACGCAGCTCTGTGGCGCTTACTGGAGGTACCTAGTGGTCTAGTGTGACCCTAGGGACCCTTAGGATTCAAGGGGACTTAATCTCTCAACTTAGAACAGCCACAGGGCGCGTTTACACAGTGGTGAAGGGAGGGGACGGGGCCTGAGGTGACGTGTGCAAACACGCACCATGGCACGTTTTAAATTGGGGATTAATTTCCCTTCAATACTGAGGGCCCCTGGGGGCTAACTAGCCCACCAAGTGCTTCCAGTAAGCGCCACTGAGCTGCATTGCAGAGAGGTGGTCCAGGCCGTGCCACGTTTTACACCTCTCTGCAACGCAGCTCTGTGGCACTTACTGGAGGTACCTAGTGGGCTAGTTGGACCCTAGGGACCCTCAGGACTCAAATGAACTTAATCTCCCAACTAAAAACGGACACAGGGCGTGTTTACACAATGGTGAAAGGAGGGGACGGGGCCTGAGTTAACGTGTGCAAAAACGCCCTGTGGCCTGTTTTAAGAGGTAGTTTTAATCCCCATGCCCTATTATATACTAGGGGCTTATAGAGGAGGTAAGGCTAATCACAGGGGGACCCCAACGCATAATGTTCCCTAGTGTATGTAGGTGTTTTCACTGTATTCTAAGTGTCTTTGAACATAGCACTGGCTCTAGGACTGGTTAGTCAGACTCAGTTACCACCAGTATCCGTCAGAAAAAGTTGAGGGTACAGGATGATTTTGCAACAAGGCTTCTTTCTGCTCTTCTTTTTGTTCTTTCTGCACGTTATCCTTCTTCCTGCACTTATCTTCGTATTTGAGGACTTCTGTTGCTTCTTTCTGCACTTCTTTTGTTTCTTTCTGTGCATTTTTTCTTCTTTCTTCACATGTCCTATCTCTGTAGGCATAGTTAGAAATTAGCATTTAAAAAACCTTTGAAATTAACAGAAAAAACCATAGGTTTCAGGCTTGTTATAGTTAGGAATTAGCATTTAAAAAACCTCAGAAATTCACTGAAAAAACCATAGGTTTCAGGGGTGTTATAGTTAGCTGGACTTTTCACTTGTACAAAACCATTGAAATTCCCCCGTTATAGTTAGTTAAGCTAACTATAACTCGCGCGCCCGCAATGCACTGCTGATGACGTCACATATTACATCACTCATGACATGGTCAGTGACATCACTCATGACATCACTGATGACATCTCAAATGACATCACTGATGACATCACTGATGACATCATCCAGTGAATGTGTGTTATTCTGAAAATTAAATATGTTTTATATATGTATATCTCAAGGTCGATGGAAGAATAAATGGGTATATAAGTGTCTAAATGGATGATTTGTTTTTGAAAAATTGATTGTGTAACTGACTGATTAAGTGTATCATAGTGAATACATGGCTTAGTGAGTAATGTTTAAATATGTAAATATCTGTATCAGTCTCTCACTTTGTGTATAAGTGGCTGCATGGGTTGGTGAGTAGCTACATGGGTGTCTATATAGGTTATTAGTTGGTTTTTTGAGTATCAGTCTGAGTGTCTGCATGGTTCGGTGGGGGGTATTACGTAGTGCATAGGTGCATGAATGAGTGACTCACTGTTTGTATGTGTTGAACACAGTATGTGTGCAGGACTGTATGGGTGGATGAGTGTGTGTATGGGTGTGTTAGTGAGTGAATGACTGTCTCAATAGTGTCTTTATGAGTAACTACATATGTTTTAAACTAGTATATGTGACCATTGGTGTATATATGTGAGTATATGTGAGAGTGAGAGATTGAAAGAGTTCCTGTATGAATAAGTATGTGTTTCTATAAGTGATTGTTTAAAAGACTAAGTATGTGTAAGTTTCCGTAGAAGTAAGTGTGGTGGTGTGTGTATAACTGTATATGCAAGTAAATGTATGTTTGATTCTTTATTAGCATGAGTGACTATGTGTGTGAGTAACTCTATGGATGAGTGGCATTGTGTAACAGGATGTATAGGTGTATGAGTACATATGATGAGTGAGTACATGTATGAGTGACTGTATTGGACTGTTGGTGAATGAGTGGATGTGTATGTGGATCTTAGAATTACTGAAGAGGTTGTTGTAACTGGTATTGGTATGTCCATTGTTTTGAAAATTTTAGTCTCTATTTTTGAATGTGTGTATCAAAGGTTATATTAGGGAGAGAGGAGGTCTGCCACTCTATCACAAGGATGATGTCATCAGTGATGTCATTTGAGATGTCATCAGTGATGTCATGAGTGATGTCACTGACCATGTCATGAGTGATGTAATATGTGACGTCATCAGCAGTGCATTGCGGGCGCGCGAGTTATAGTTAGCTGAACTAACTATAACGGGGGAATTTCAATGGTTTTGTACAAGTGAAAAGTCCAGCTAACTATAACACCCCTGAAACCTATGGTTTTTTCAGTGAATATATATATATATATATATATATATATATATATATATATATATATATATATATATATATATATATATATACACAAAACAGAACAGTCCTGTTACCCCTACTACAAAGAGGGGTATCCACAGTATAGGTACGGACCACGACTGCACTCCGCAAGATGATTTGTAGAATTTTTTATTTCTTCATAATTTCATCATGACACCACAAAGTTTATCGGACCAGTGTCCGCCCAGACGCGTTTCGATCGCTAACAGCGATCTTGCTCACATGATGCGCTGTTGACGAATCACTCTCGAAATACTGTGTGTGACCAATCAAAAAACATGTGATTGGTCAGGTGATAATGGGAACATAAAAAACAGACTACAGTGTGAAAGACAATTTCACAAATAATGGCCATTGGTCCAAATAAATATATAGAGTACAATATAAATAGCAGTACATAAAATTCATACATATGATTTCTGGTATGAAAAACACCAATAGAACTAATTAAAACAGTTTTGCCCATAAAAACAATTGGAATGCAAATACTCAAATAGCATAACTTATAGAGGGGATATATAAAACCTATATGTACAAGATAACATAACCTTATACAACAAATATCAATTCATTACACTGTGCAAAATATCATTGAACAGGTAAAGTGCAAGTGCACCTTGAACAGATGATAGTGTCAAATTTAAAACAAATATACCCCCCTGCTCACAGAAATATGGTATCCGAAATGTAAAATGGGCCAAATGTGAAAAAAGTGATGATCAAAGAACTATGTTAGCTGTGTACTCTTATAAGTACAAATAACCATTTGACCAATTGATATGTGCAAGGTACATTCGAACTGTGTGCAAAATGTGCAAGTGCCAAAAACTAACCCTAAACCTAAAAGTGTACACAAATTGTAAAAGAGGCTGGATGAGGACGCCTACAACCTAACGGTTGTACTCAAAGTGCAAGTGCTAGATAAAAAAGCCAAAGCAGAAATGTAGATGACTGGAATTAATAGTCAAATAACTAGAACAAGCTAATAGGGAGAACACAGCGAGCAGCAAGGCTGGATAGCAATAAAATCCAGATAAAATTAGATGAATAAAAATATTGAATTTAGACATAAACCGCAAATACCAGACAGGAGGAAGAGACAGCTGGATCTCCGTGTAGCCTGGGCAATATCACATGATATGATGTACAGGAGAGACCTACCAAAGCTAAAAGTGCTTAAAAAAGTTATAAAAAGTTATGTAGGTCTTCACTGGTGTTAAGCCCGTTAGGCATCTTTGTGTCGAGAGTCATGATAAAAAAAGACTCAAGCTGTCGCAGCTTCCTCTCTCTGTGGCCACCCCGAATAGAGATGGGAACTGACCCAAGTACTGAATATTTCAAATCATCAATTCTGTTAGAATGCACAGCTTTAAAATGGTGCGCCACGGGATAATTAGAATCCGAATTAATGATGGCACGCAAGTGCTGTAGAATTCTGTTGTACACAGCCAGTTTCGTACTGCCAATATACTTCAGATGGCAGGTACATTCTAACATGTACACAGCAAATTCAGTCCGACAAGTGTAATGCTCTTTAATGGGGACCGGAATATTGCTGAATGCTGTCATATATTCAGTACAATTAACACCAAATTTGCAGGTTCAGCATGATGTGCATTTAAAAAAACTGATTTAGACAGCCAAGTAGTTTTAAGTGTTAATTCCGGGCTAGATTTAACAAGAGCATCCCTCATAGAGGGTGCTCTTCTGAATGTTATAGTAGGAGCAGTTGGCAACAGAGTTTTTAAAGTCAAATCAGTTAGGACAAGAGGCCATTGGGTATTAATAATCCTACGGATCTGTTGTTGTTGCTTGCTCTAAGCTGTTATAAGTCTAATTGGTGGATCATCACATTATTTTCATCAATGGTAGGTTGAATAACTGAGTCCTGAGTCAAAGTTTTCTGAAGTGCCAGACATAAGTCACAAGTCTGACTGTTAGCCTTATCCAAAGCCACTTTCAGATCATTATGTTTGTAGCCACGCCTGAGAAAGCGACTAAAGGCATCAAGTTGACAATCAACCAAATCTCATTCGAGACTGCAAATACGCCTGATGCGAAGAAATTCACCATATGGTATGCTTCAAATCAGATGTTGAGGATGCTGACTGGTGGCATGGAGGGTTGAGTTTCCTGCGGTACTTTTTCTATGTAATTTAGTTTGTATGCAATTGTTCCTTACAAACACTTCCACATTGTTAGAAGGGCGACCTCCGGGGAGTCAGATGGTGTCGGACTGACCACCCCGAGAGGCACCGTTCCGTAAGGAAGCAGCCGAGCGCCGCTGAGAAGCCTCCTGGGCGAGGTCCTTCTCCTAGGATCGTACAGCCAAGTAATCCCCTCCCACCACAAAGGGACACAACCAGAGTATCAATGCTCACAAGTCGTTTATCAGAATTAAGGGTAGGTCTCCGTGGCAATATTTACAGGTGGATCACGGGATCCAAAAGAGTCTCAGGGTTTGGTTAGGAACGGGGGTAGCGGGACAGTCTCAGTATCAGGCCGGGACGTCGTCCGCAGGGTTCGAGGGGTCGCTTCGGTGAGGTCGAGCCGCAACGAGGTCAGCAGGGCTCCGGTGGTGGCTTCAGCGAGGTGGAGCCGCGACGAGGTCAGCAGGGCTCCGATGTTCCGTGAGGGTCTTCTTCTCAGCAAGGGGGGGCCGCGACGCATTCAGCAGGGCTCGAGTTCTCAGTTCCAGGCAATGAGTCTCTCTCCGTAGGGTCAGCCGCGATCCGATCAGCAGGGCTCTGGACTCCAGGATACAACTCCTGTCCTGATTGTGGGCTGCCCCAGATATATGGCTGGGGTCCTTTGATGTCCGGACCCTCGCGCCTGGGGGGCCGGAGGGGCCGGGATGAGAGAGTCCAGACACCCAGCGGGGGGTGGAGCCATCGCCCAGGAAGGCCGGAGGGCGTTCGGGCCCAGGTGTCGGGGGCCGGCGGGAGGCCCCATCGAAACTCCCCTCCTCCGGGATCTGTGGAGTGGCCACTCGACCCCCTTGGGTCGGGTCTTGGCGCCTTGATGTTGGGGCTTCGCAGGGACCGAAGCCTGGGCGGGCCGCGTCGCGAAGGCTGGTGCGGGTAGCGGGGTACAAGCTAGGGGGACCGCGAAGGGTTGGGGTTGCCCCCGTTTCGTCTGGTGGGAGGGTTCGGGACCACGCCACGAGGCCGGGTCCAACACACATCTAGGAATTCAACCCTATGATCACTAATCGACGCTGTAAAGTTGAGATTGAGCCTGTTGTCATTGATGGATGTCACAAATTGCATAGCTTGTTCCTGGGAACCGTCCCATACTATAAAAACATCGTCGATGTATCTGCAGTAGTATCTAATATGGGTGTCCCAAATTGCTTTGTGCTGTGCCCTGAGGACGTGCTCCTCCCACCAGCCAACCAACAAACAGGCATAGCTGGGAGAGAAGCACGCCCCCATAGCCACTCCCCTCAATTGATGATATAAAACTTTGTTGAAGAGGAACAAATTGCTGTTTAAACACAATTCAATCATACTAAGAAGTATGCAATTATGGTCATGTAAACATAGTGCTCGATCATTTAAAAAATACTGAACAGCCACAAGTCCATCGGCATGATGAATACTAGTATACAACGAGGCTATGTCCATGGATATTAACAAATAACTAGACTGCCACACAACTTCCTTAATTTTTCTCAGGAAATCTCCTGTATCCTGAATGAAGGAGGGCAGACGAATCATATGAAAAAATCCACGTATTTGGACATAGCCTCCAAAACATTGTTCCTTGCTGAAATAATAGGTCTTCCCGGCACAGGAGATATGCCCTTATACACATTTGGAATAAAGTATAAAATGGGAGTAGTGGGGTGATCGTTTTTCAAAAAAAGAAACTCATTTTTAGACAAAAGGCCTAGTCTTTTGCATTGATGAAGATGTTTAAATACAAGTTCCTTGACTACATTCAATTGTTGACGTGGGACTTTGCAGTAACAGTTAGAGTCAGATAGGTGGCGTTGAGCTTCAGCCAGATATTCTGTCCTAGGCCATAGAACAATATTGCCACCCTTATCAGCACTGCTAATTATTACCTCGTTGTTGTTTTGTAGCCTTTTCATTAGGATCCAATAGCATTTAGAACGGTAATTACGATAACGGGTTTTGGAATTGACAGAAGTATTAAAATCTTTCAATTTGTCAATAACCATGTCGCTGAAGACATCAATGGAGTCTTTGGGCATGAGGGAATAGAAGGAAGAAGGAGGGCGAAATAGACTGGATGCAGCCGCACCCGGATGAATATCATCCGCTAGACCATGTTCAGCAATGGAATCATCAAGTTCATTATGAGCTAGAGATTGTAACACTTGGATAGTGGTAAGATCCTTAAATTGTAGATTGCCAATGCCACTTGTACCAGCTCCAGATTCTGTGATTTTAGGTAGAAATTTGTTGAGCTGGAAAAATGTCCTTAATGTTTATTTACAAATGAATTTGAATATGTCAATTTGTGTCTGTTTATAGGAAAAATTAGATTCTGGGAAAAAGGTCAATCCAAGCGTCAACAATTGTTGTTCAGCTTTGGTGAGTACCATGTCAGAGAGGTTGATTATGGTGTTGTCTTGTTCCTCCATTATCGTCTCAAATTCTTTGCTCTGGCCCCCCTGTGGGAAGCGCCTGGCATGCTGCCTGCGCCGCTCCCTCCAGCGTTTGCTCCCACTACCTATATAATATATATATATATATATATATATATATATATATATATATAGAATCCACAATCCTGAGCTACCCCAGTCGCGGGCGCAAGAAACAGGTACGGACCACAATCGAGGAGAACAAGTTTTTCCTTTATTTTTTGCAGATAAAAAGCGTAGCTATTCAAAGCAAGTGCCCAGCCTATATATATATATTATCTACTGGCGGTCGCCAGTAGATAGTTATAGTTAGGATCGTGTTTCCATAGGAAATCCGCAACATTCTATTTGGAATAACTTTGGCGCCGATTGACGAATCCTCGCAAAATTTTCAAAATAGGTGGGGCGCTCCGCTCCGCTCCTTCCCTGACAGTCTCGGGGGGATTCGTCAAGCGGGGGCTGAGAAAAAGGGGGGGTCCCAAAACGCGTTTTCCCCATGCATTTTTCCATAGGACCTTTAGTCCAAGCTACAGCCCGAACGGCTGAACAGAATTACTTGAAATTTGGCAGAGAGGTAGTCCTCAGGTCAGCGATGTGCCTTTTGCAGGTCTGGTGTAAATCTGTTCAGTATTTCCTGAGAAAATAGCATTTAAAAGCATATATATCTCTATAAGCGCGCTCCGTGCGCGTACGGTAAAACTTACCGTACGCGCACGCTGCCGTGCGCGAGCGCGATTCTGATTGGTTGTTAGATCTTAGTAAACATTCGAATCGGTCGAAACCAGGAAGTGTTGGCTGCCATTTTGTCTCTCGCAGTCTGAGGGGGTGAGAAACAAAGGTGGAGAACGTGAAAAGGGGGCAGGGTGGACAGTTCCTGACCCCCTAGCCTTAGTCAGGGGGTCCCAGAAGGACCCCCAAGGGCCAAAATTTCCTTTAATTTTTTTGCGAAAATTCGCGGAGTACGCGTAGCGTGCGCGTACGGTAGAAACGGAAAAATTCCGCGAACTGCGTAACGTGGGCGCACGGTGCACGAAGCGCACCGTGCGCGTACGGTACGCGCACAGTGAAAAACCTTAAAATAAATAAATACATAACTTAGCATTTAAAAAACCGTACAAATTCACTGAAAAAACCATAGGTTTCACACACGTTATAGTTAGGAATTAGCATTTAAAAAACCTTGCAAATTCACTTAAAAAACCATAGGTTTCACACATGTTACAGTTAGCTGGACATTTCACTCGTGAAAAACCATTGAAATTCCCCCGTTATAGTTAGTGCAGGCAACTATAACTCACGCGACCGCAATCCTCTGCTGATGACGTCAGATATTACATCACTGATGACATATGTGTCTTTCTGAAAAAAAAATATTTGTAATATATGTATAGCTAAAAATTAATGGAAGAAGACATGGGTAAATAAGTGTCTAAATACAGTATTAGCATCAGCAGAGGATTGCGGTCGCGTGAGTTATAGTTGCCTGCACTAACTATAACGGGGGAATTTCAATGGTTTTTCATGAGTGAAATGTCCAGCTAACTATAACATGTGTGAAACCTATGGTTTTTTAAGTGAATTTGCAAGGTTTTTTAAATGCTAATTCCTAACTATAACGTGTGTGAAACCTATGGTTTTTTCAGTGAAAAGACCACCTGGCTGTCACGTTCTGTTTTTTTTAAATGTTCATCATGCCGTGCTTGTAAATTCGGAATCAATGTTTCCGAGTACAACACAGCATTTAGGAACATTCCAGTACAAATAAAACATCACTACACTTGTCGTACGGATTTTGCAGTCTATGTGCTTGAATGCACCTGTCACCTTAAGTATGTGGGCAGTACTAAATTACCGGTTTTCAATCGCATCCTGCAACACCTTCGTGCGATTGTCAACTCGCATTCCACATACCCTGTTGCTCGACATTTTAAAGCCATTCATTCTAATAAAATCTGTGACTTGAAATACTTTGTCATTGGGGCAGTACCCCCCTCAATTTGCGGGGGTAACAGAGAGAGACAACTTCGTCAGTTAGAATCCTCCTTCATTCTATTACTTGACACTAAAATGCCTAATGGGATGAATACGAGTGAAGACCTGCACAACTTTTTGTAAATATCTGTATTTGACAATTTGGTCGTTTCTTTTGTTGAATTGCAGTCTGTCAATTAGTCACTTCAACACCTAGTTGTTTTAGTCTTCACTGGCGGTCACAACATCAGTTTTCTCTTTAAAGGACGAATACTTATATGTCTTCTGTTTCACCTCTTTCTCTCTTCCTTTCCTTTGTTATATCCATTTTATCCCCCCCTTTTTTTTTACTTTTTATCTCTCCCTTTTACTTGATTTAATGAAACTATACTGTTTTTTTAATTTAAACTATATTAATTTGTTATTCTGAGAACATGAGTGTGCATTCCTGTTAGAACCAATGAATTAACTTTAGATCTCTTATTTTAGTACATCCAATCATGGTTGTGATCAACTATTAGCATTATAGCATTTTGGGGCACTTGCCAGATATTCATTCAATTGCTATTATATGCTTATTTCTGTGATCTGTACTAATTATTGTCATTTTTTGGGTTATTAATTGTTTTGAATTGAATCTACAACACTCTCATGATGATACACTCCCACTACTTTAGTATTTTGTTTATGTTTATTGTGAACAAGAGATTTGATTGGGTGATACAATCTTTTTAAAGGAAGGTCCGGTATCAGCGCGTCAGGTGATCAAGATCGCGGAGGCGATCGAAACGCGTCTGAGGCGGACACTTGTCTAACTAAATGAAATAAATGTCAGGACTTAAACCGTAAAACTGCTTGGTGTATTCTTTTGGACGGCAGCATCGAGCATGGATTGAGGTCCGTACCTGCTTTCTAACTCCCCTGGGTGTATTTGGGAGTTCAGGACTTTGTTTGGATATATATATATGATCAAGGCTGCTGCGTCAGTCGAAACGCGTAATGACATATTGAGTGAGCAATAAACATCCTGTCATTCCAACTAAGAGGAGTTCGTGCTGGTTCTTTTCATCGCCCGTGGGGAAGTTGGAAGGCAGCAATTCAGTCATATATATATATATATATATATATATATATATATATATATATATATATATATATATATATATATATATATATATATATATATATATATATATGTGTGTGTGTGTTGATCATAACAACAACGGTGATTAAACAACTGATGTGTGCACTCCAGTGATTTATTATTTTATTTAACTAATTATACCTTCTCCAAGGGAGACCATATGTTAGGGGCAGTAGCAGGGTGATATGTGTGGACCCGAGTGAACTGCCTTTTTAAGACACGATTCTTTAATGGAGTCACTTAGGAAAGACAGATGTAATACTCCTCTTTATAGCAAAGTAACTTCTTTCATGCAATAAGCATGCACTGTAATGACTTGACACAAAATTGCTACCCATCCTCCCAAAATAAGAGCAGTTGAAATATAGAATGTCTGATAAAAACTCTGCACCTTGTAGGCAGTATCAGGCACAGCAGATCTCTTAAAACTACAGACCTCTTACATTGATAAAAGTAACTTTGGAACAGATTATTTTGAGGGCAGAGACTAACAGTGCTAAAAATGGAAAGCAAGCATTGACACATCAAATATATCTGTGTTTAATACGCTAATATATGGAAACACAGGCCTGTACAAATTCTATTTGAACATTTTACCATATTAAAGAGAGAACTATTGGCTTTGCCAGTACTTGTTTTTTAAATGTGCACTGGTTGTTTATAGCGGGACTTCTGACTGCCCCAATCACTTTACCAGGAGGACATTGCAAAGGTGCAAGACCTGGGCAAGTGACCACTGTGCTCATGTCTTAAAATGGCTATGCATCACAGCTTCCATCATTTAGCTAAGTTGTGTAGTGTGACTGATTCATGTGTCCATGGTAGCACATTAGTATTCCTTAGGAAACGTTGCACACATTTACTGCTGTCTTACCAAAGTGTCTGTCAAATACACCAATTTAAATCCAAAACAGATAATTAACCTGGAATTGGAGTCTAAATAGCAAGCCTTGGTCGCTCCAAAGGCCAAATGCCAGATGCCTATAGCCCAAAAAACAAATAAAAAATTAGGGAACAATTCATAAAGATACATGTTCCATACTTTTTTACTCTGAAGCATTGGCCATACAGCAAATTTTGCGGGTACACAATTATTAACATTAAATCAACAAAATAGAAATGCCATTTTAGTTCATTCAATTTTTATACTATTTACGATTTTAAAATGTAATCCATAACTTTACCTGTTCAACTTTTTTCTACAAAAACTTTCTTTACTGAGGAGGAGCTGTGGTTGTATCGAATGTTAATACTTGGGAAGTGTTGTGAGTATGGGACAGGTTGAGGGTACGGTTTGTTAATGGAAACAAAAGAGATGCTACATTCGCAAATTTTATTCAGATAGGAAAGCACATACATCTGTGGAGCAGCAGCTTAAGGATCCCGATTAGGGAAATTATTTTTGCATGCATGTTTGGCTTGGTCATACAAATAGCCCTTTTGCAAATGTAAACCACTTTCAGAATTAGTTTTGGACTTGTAAAAGGAACTTACTCACACAAAGATGTAAATAAATCTACTCACAGGAACAGCAACTTGGCCTTCCAGAGTTGGAACACCCTGGAGGGTTGTGCACATTGAGTGAGAAGCGTACTTGCTTGAGGGTTTTTGTTGTGTCCTGTGAGACACGTTCTAGTGTCTCGACAGGCACAGAGTTAGTAGCCACTTCCCCTATGGGAGTGGGCACACACACACCCCACACCCATCCATCACCAGCGTCACGAGTGACGTGACCCGGCCAATAAAGGGACCCGAGTGCACGTGCTCGTGGCCAGTTGACTAACTATCCTGACAGTGTTGGTGTGAGTCATTTGCAATCATGTGGGCCTAGGGCCCCGACACAACATTTGGCGACGAGGCGGGTAGCCAACCCCGCATGCCTGTCGTGCTGCTTCCTCATTCGTCTTGGGGGGAGAACCTGCCCACAGCACGTGGCACCCTGGCGAGCTGCCTACAAACACCAGCACGAGACCCGAGGCCGTGCCAAGAGGGAGAAAAGACGGCGGCTGCCTAGTGACTGAACCGGCATCACGGGGGGGGAGTCTCAGAGGGCACCCGCAGACACATTCACGCGTTCGCTGCTATAACCCTGGAACCGGCCAGCCCGACAGCAAGGTCAGTGGTCACCCCTGCACCCCCTGACGCACCCCAAGCTGTCCAGCCTCGCTATGTCTGCCCTGAGTATGATCGGAGACGAAGCTGCCCCCAGTGACTGCTCGAACCCCGGGAGAGCGGCAACGACCCCCCCAGTGGACAGCCATGTGAGCGACTAAGGGGGAGGTGTTCGGGAAAGAAGCCGTGAGCTGCACGGAGAAAGCAGACCCACCCCATCGGATGAGCACGGTGAAGTCTGTGCCCGAGGGTATAGCAGCCTGGTGACCCGCCAGTAGGGAACTCAGAATCGGCGCGTCCCGGCACTGTGCTACATGCCCTCTCGTGGGTGAAAAGAAATGAGGGTAGAAAGGAAGCCGCAGCACGTGAGAGGCGCGATCCACGATGCCTTGCGGACGACGCAGCCCATGGATGGCGACTGGTCTGCCCCTACACATCAATCCCACGGTCAGCAGTGCCCCCAGGGAACGGCGCATGAGATTTAAGCGCCAGCAGCTCACCGCTCCTGCCCCCGCCTCTGCTGCGACCCAAAGAAGTCGCGCAAGTGCCGGCAGCCACGGCCGTATCTGATGAGCTGCTCCAGCTGGCGGTGGCGCGTCCGGGCGTGATGCGCTGCAGAATATGCGGAGGTCCGGGAAGGGTGTAAATGGGGTTGCACCTGCGTGGTAAGCCAAACCATAGACCCCGCACGGTCGGTGAGTCGTAGAGAGGATTGCGGCTGGAAAAAGGGGAATCGCTCACAGCGCCATCTAGTGGTTGCCTGGGTGCACCACAGTTTAATGTGGACAACGCAAGAGGCAGCCCGGGAAGGGAACAAGGGCCGGAGCCAGCACATGCCCAACAATGATGAAAAGCCGCCACATGAGAAGGGCCGCATTACCACCCCCAACGAAGGAGGTACCCACACCTGCCTCCTCAGCATCTTATTGCAACAGACCGATCTGAGCCCTGAGGGCCCAGCGAAGCCAGTGTAGCACCAACCAGCTGCCTGCCTCACCACACCAGCACCCTCTGCATACTGTGAGGTGGCTAGAGAGAGAGGCTTGGAAGACGTGGAGCCCAGGGAACATAAACTACCCGCTGCTGTTTGCCCACCCGCGCCAATCAGGCAGACTGAGGGCACGCAGGGCATGCTTTCACCTGATACACACCCCAGAGCTGCCACTGACTGTACAAGCCAGCAAGCCAGCAAACCCACAAAGATACAAAGGGCATTGCCAGCCGCACAGCCACCGGCAGCCATATACCAACACGGTAATCAACAGGACACGTCTGCACAGGGACACAAGGTGTCAGTGAGAGGCATCAGCTCACCAAGGTTTGCCTGTACATCAACCATGTGCAGAGACACTGTAAGAGCCCTAAGAGAACGGGTATATACGCAAGCACGAAGGAAGGGCAGTGAACCGTCTCATGACGTAGAAGGAAGAGCTGAGCGAAATCCATCAGCAAGTTGACGGCCCGAATAATTCCACAGGGCAAGCACCTGCCGCACCCAGCATAACATCGTCCGCACAAAGGAAGGGCCACAGAATTTCCATGTCCCCGGGACCCTGTCACTGAACCAAGCACTGCCTGTCACTTCTACAAAGTATGGCAAGAGACTGACAAACCCTGAAGGGGGGTGCAGAGCAACACCCAAAGCAGTTTCCCTCTGTCTGATGCAGAGAGCGCACCCCCAGTGGCTGCCCAACGCCACAGCGATTGAGAAGAGAGCGCTACGCGCTCCTGGTGGTGAACGATGACCAATGTAAGGAGGAAGGGAAGGCACGCTAGGTGCCAGAAGAGAGCGCCCCAGGAAAGATGCAGTGTGCACAGTCTGCAGTGCGTGACACATGCATCCAGAAGCACGAATAACCAGGAGGACAAGAGACTTTTCCCAAGGAAAGAAGCACTGCTAGATACAGCAGAGACATCTCATACATCTCCACAGCAGCAATGAAGCAAACGAAGGGAGCAGTCAGAATCTCACCGAAGAGATGCACACAGAGAGAGCACAGAGAAGTGGTTGTGAAGACGCACAAAAGCAGGAATACCCAGAAGAGGGTGGAAGAGCACCAAGTCCGAGGTGCGCGACAAAGGCACCCCGAAATGAGATTGCATGGGCAGTCGCCCAGGAGAGCAAGACCTCCTCGTAGAGAAGAGGAAATGCCAAAGGCCTCAAGAAGAATCTCCATCGCCTCAACGAAGCCTAGAAGGGGCCAAACACAGAACAGTGTCCTCCCTCATACTGCCTCACGCCGGAGTCGTCAGTGACCCAAAGCTGACGAG
Source organism: Triturus cristatus (assembly GCF_964204655.1). NCBI lineage: Eukaryota > Metazoa > Chordata > Amphibia > Caudata > Salamandridae > Triturus > Triturus cristatus. Next base: position 87,057,069 of record NC_140582.1, read on the forward strand.
AGGAGAGTTGCACACCACAAGTGGATGGCCGTCCTCACTAGCTCACTACTGCCCGCGGAAGTCATTCCCTGGAGAGGGAATGCCCGGAGTAGGGGGATCAAGAAGCTGCCTGAAGAAGGAGCACCCAAGATGAGCAGCTGCTTGCCATGCAGCTGAAAAGAGCAACTGAAGTCTCACCTGGATGGTCAAGAGACCATTGAAGTTAACAGGCCCGTTGGCCTTGTTAGAACATGGTGCATGTCACTGCACCCGGAGGAGACGCAGAAGAAGGTGAGTGGGAATCGTGTCACCTAGAAGAGCTGGACACACGCAGGTGCGTCAAAGACAATAAGAGGAGAAGCACGAGGACTCGAAGCACCACAAGCCAAGAACACCTCCAAAGACACCAGACAGCCACCAAGGCGGACCGACGGCCCTGGCGACAGCACCAAGGGAGAACCACACGTAAGCTGCAGCACGCGCAAACAGCATTGCTCCCATCGCTTCACAGTGAGACTGTGTAGCCCCGAGTGTCAGCAGTTGGAGTTGAGTGGCATCCCTGCTCCTGACTGCAAATGCCAGAGGTGCAAGAGAAGATACAGAAGAAGCAATCATGTGGCTACGACGTCCGTCCAGAAGCTTCATTTCCTAGTTAATCGTCACCACCTGTCGTCCAGTCCCAATGGCAGCTATGTCATCAGTGCCAGGTGCATGACACCGCACTCAGCAAGAAAACATGGAGGTATGACCGGAGGGTCCGCACCGAGAATCGGACAACCAACTGAGGCCAGAAGGGGAAGTCATGAGTGGCAGGGCCGCACGATGAAGAGAACCCAAGCTACAACAGGAGTGAGTCCTAACACAGCGTCAGCAAGGGAAGAGGATAATAGCCCATGAAGGAACTGGCAGCCGCACAGCGGGAGTCCGAGAGTAAGCCGCATAGCCTGCGCGAACAGAGTCTCAAGCCTTATGTTCCTCAGCGTGTTCATCACTCCTCCGTCATCAAAGTCCCAACAGCCCAAGAAGCACCAGTTCACAATTCCCAATGCCTCCGCTGAGAACATGGAGGTACCTGGCCACTCCCTGCCTCAGGTGATCGACTCCCAACTAGATGCCTGCATCCATCAAGGCATGTCATCACCCGCCATCGTCCAGATTCATCACACGCCTGGCAATGCCACCATGCCAGTCCTCAAGTGCGTCAACTGACACAATCTCGAAGACACATGGAGTGGAGTTCTACGCTATTGCCAAACCAGCCAACAAGAAAACTCAGAGGCTACCTGCTAACCCTGGTCTGCACCTGAACTGCGGCAGCGAGAGCATGTCCTGACCAAGATCCATACACCCTTGAGGTTTGTGCGAGAGACTGGCTACTGGCTCCTCGGCGGTTTGCAGCTGCCCCCAGCTGGCACAGACGCATCCCCAATCGCAGCCTATCAGCAGTCCCGTGGCAAGCCCGAAGAAGGGCCTCCCCAGGTGGGAGAGCTGGAAGAGACATTGTCCCACTGACAGGTCACCGGACACAGCAAGACAGCCTCATAGAGACTTCCGGCTATGCAGAAATAATCCAGTGAACTTTCACCATGGACTCCAACCATGATATTGATGCACCCAGTTTGTCATGATCACCCCGGCGGGCGGGAACGAACCCGCGCAAACTCCGTGACTGAACCACGCGCAGGGACTACATCACCCAGAAGGAGTAGCGCCTACGTTTCCCCCTTGTCCCGCAGCACTGCAGACATAAAAGACGTAACAACGCAAGGGGGCGGTGCCAATGATTCGTACCATTTTGGTTCCCGTCAACGGCCCTCCGCCAGCCTCTGCCGAGGATTCCGAAGAACCCGTTAGCCCGTGATCCAGCCAGAGACTCGCAGCACTCAAGGATCTCCTCCCGCACCCAAGGAACTCCTCCCGCTACAACTTCCGACCCCGGCGAGCGAGGTGAGTGGTACCGCCGGCGCCCCTCCAGAAGCGCCCAAGGATTGCCCTCTGCTCCTTCTCGTAAACGAGGAGTTGCTTCCGGGGGCCCCGTTCTGCACTCTCTTAGCGCCCGGGTGCAGGAGCTCCTCCAGCAAGTTACCGTACCTGGGTGTCTCCGTCAGTTCCCTCACTAGAACCGCTACTGCGGCGCTCCTCAGCCCCACGGATACCTGGGCTTTGAGTCGAAGCGCCATTGGCGGCTACAGGATGCTTCCAACTTCTCCTTACCTTCAGCTCCCTCCAGCGAACCGCTAGTTCAGCGCTCCTCAGCCCCACGGATACCTGGGCTTCGAGTAGAAGCGCGGTTGGCGGTTACTCATTACCTGCCTCTCAAGCTCACCTACGGTCGCGGCGCTCCTCGGCCCCACGGATACCTGGGCCTTGAGTTGTAGCAACCGCAGCGGCGCAGGCCTAGCTCAAAAACGCCTTGGGCTAACCTCGCCTAGAGCCAGCCGAGAAAGCCACTCCAGCGGCCGGCCTGAGATCTCCACGGCGAGAAGTGGCCAGGCAACCAAGCCAGTCCCAGGCAGGGACCCCGACAAGGAAACAGACCCCAACTCTACACGTCCAGGGAAGAGAGAGAGACAGGTGAAGTAGGAAACACCGCAGAACGTACTCTAGCCCCGGGAGAGGACGATTAGTCTCTAAAACACCTCTCCTTGTCTCATTTCAGGTTTTCCTCCCAGCTGCCTCCTCCCTGCCTTCCCTCGCCCACCTGTCTCCTGAGCCCGAGGGTCTGTCATACGAATCCGGGCTGGGGACGGATGGGAGGGGGACCCCTCTATAGCATCAGCGTCATCCCGAGGAGAAAACCCAGGGGGCATCGCGACAGAATCATTGGCCCACGACTTCCCCTCCTCCTGATCACGCTGACATAGAGATGGCCACATTAGAGGACGTGTTAGCCGCGTTGGCACAGGTACAGGTAGAGCTGGCCACGTCTAGAGCGGAAACAGCGGCCCTGCATACCCGCTTGGACCGCCTTCAGAGAAACCCCTTTGATGCAGGGACCGTGTTCCCTCCAACCTCTCCCCAAGTGGTAGTGGAGATGCCTTCCCACGTACCTTTAGCTCCTCCGGAAAGATATCACGGGGAGATACAAAAAGTGCAGGTATTTATGACCCAAATATTGTTGCACTTCCATTGCAAACCGAAACTGTTTGTGACCAACCAAGCCAGGGTAGCGTTTCTCATCTCATACCTGGCAGGAGAAGCCGCGCAATGGGCCGTTCCGATCATCAGGAGAGACGATTTACTCCTCTATGACTGGGACGCCTTTCGGCTGGAGTTTGAAAAGACCTTTGATCGCCGGGCGGACACCTTCTCGGCCGACAGCGACCTCCTTGACCTTCGTCAAAGCAACAACGATTTTATTGGCTACATCAACAGCTTTCGGCGGTTAGTGGCCGAAACAGACTGGCCAGAATCCAAGCAGGCGGCGATCTTCTACCGAGGGCTAACAGAAGAACTAAAAGACGTGATCGCCAAAATAGATCCCCAGCCCCGCACCTGCGCGGCCATGATCGAATTGGCGTCCCGAATAGAGTATCGGCTGCGGGAACAAAAAGGAGATCAGAAACGTAAGGAGAAGACTTCGGGGTCATACGATCACCCCCGCGCTGTGGAGCACAGACCACCCGTACCGAACCTATGGAAATAGGAACCGTCAGAGCATCTCTAACCCTCAGCGAACGAGACCATTGACGGAAGCAGGGACTCTGCCTATATTGCGGCAAGAAGGGACACTTCCTGCGAGAATGCCCCGTGCGTCCGAAGATCGGCCGCAACCGCAGCAGCCAAGCAGCAGCCGTTACCCAAGACGAACCGACGGGAAACCAGAGAGCTTGAAGGTTCAGGAAGGGACATCTTCGAGCTACCATTCCATCCCTTCGACCGAAGCCGACATCACCAAGGAACCCAACCACTTCTTTGTTTCCGTGTCGGTAGTAGTGAACCGCTGTCCCCAACCCGTGCGAGCCATGATCGACTCTGGAGCCACGGGGTGTTTCGTTGACAAAACCGAGGCTGAAAGCCTTGGAATCCCGCTACGGCTCAAGGAACGGCCAGAACTCATCTACGCGGTGGACGGTAAAGAGCTGGACTCCGGTCCCATAACCTGTCAAACCCCTTCCCTGTGGGTCACCATAGGGGAAGATCATGGTGAGTGGCTCACATTTAACGTTATCCAGGCACCGCGTTGCAACCTCATCCTGGGGTTGCCCTGGTTGAGAATGCACGAACCTCACATCACTTGGGCAGACAACTCAATAAGTTTCAACTCTGTCTTCTGTCAACAGCGGTGCAACAAAACGAGTTGTCAAACAGGCACGGATGACGCACCCATCCAGCACGTGGCCACTGCAGCCGAGAAGGACGTCTCACTCCCGCACTGGTACTCCACCTACGTAGACGTCTTCGATAAACAAAGAGCAGAAGAGTTACCACCACACCGGCCATACGATTGCCGCATCGATTTGATACCTGGTGCGGCAGTTCCATGTAGCAGAATATACGCCCTTACGGGCCCCGAAACCCAGCATCTCCGGGAGTACTTGGATGAATTCCTCAAATTAGGTTTCATTCGCCCTTCAAGGTCTCCAGCGGCATCACCCCTCTTCTTCATCCCGAAGGCCAACGGCGAACTCCGCTGCTGCATAGACTACCGTGCACTAAACGCGTTGACCATCAAAAATCAACATCCCCTTCCACTAATCCCCGTGCTCCTGGAACAAGTGCGAGAAGCAAACATCTACACCAGGTTAGATCTCCGAGGGGCATACCACTTGGTCCGCATACGAAGAGGGGATGAATGGAAGACCGCCTTCAAAACCAGGTTTGGCCTATTCGAGTATCTGGTCATGCCCTTCGGGCTTTGTAATGCCCCGGCCTCCTTCCAGTTTTTCCTCAACGAAGTGTTGAGGGACTTTTTAGACAAATACGTTGTGGTGTATATTGATGACATTTTGATCTTTTCATCTACACCACACGACCATATACATCACGTAAAGACCGTGCTTCAAGCCCTGAGAGAACATCGGCTATTTTGTAAACTCTCGAAATGTGAGTTCCATGTAACAACTGTGGAATTCCTTGGTGTCCTGTTGACCCCCACCGGGCAAATCATGGCCGATCGGAAGGTACAAGCCGTGGTCGAGTGGCCTCAACCCCGAACCGTGAAGGAGGTCCAGAGCTTCCTGGGCTTTTCGAACTTTTACAGACGGTTCATCCACCACTTCTCACAACTCGTGACCCCTCTCACCAGATTGACTCGAAAAGGGGTTCCATTCATCTGGTCTCCTGAGGCCCAAATGGCGTTCGACCAACTGAAGAAGGCGTTTACCTCAGCTCCCATCCTCCGCCACGCCAAGCCCGACCTTCCCTTCATCGTGGAAGCAGACGCATCCGATGTGGCGGTCGGGGCAGTCTTGTCACAGAGACAACCAGATACCGGACAGCTCCATCCGGTTGCCTTCATGTCCCGAAAGCTATGCCCCGCCGAACTGAATTACACCATCTCCGAAAAGGAGCTGCTCGCCATCAGGGAAGCATTCCTGGAGTGGCGGCATTGGTTGATGGTCGCACAACACCAGGTGACGGTGTTCACCGATCACCGGAATCTTCAGTTACTCCGATCCGCAAGACATCTCTCGCCCCGCCAAAAAAGATGGATGCTCATTTCCTAGTGACCTACCGGCCAGGAGCCCAAAACAAGAAGGCGGACGCCTTATCGAGGCAGGAACCTCCCGGCTTCCCGGCGGAGTCCATCGACCAACCCATAATGTCACCAAGTCAAGTGGTGGGCAGGTTACAGACCGTATCATTCCTACAGGAAGTAAGGAAAGGCATACGGACGTTCACCTGGGTGAACTGGCTGAAGCGACACAAAGAATAGCGAATACGCAGCGGCCTTCCCGTGTGCGGCTCTCGAGTGTTGCCGCCTACTCTTCGGCTACGCAAACTCATTTTCACCTGGTGTCACAATGCACCGTGCGCCGGTCATATGGGAGGAACAAAAACACTAGAATTAGTGTTGAGACAGTGCTGGTGGCCTTCAGTTCGACCCGATGTTCTACAATGGGTGAAAAGCTGTCCCGTCTGCGCCCAAATGAAATCAGATCGACAAAAAGAACAAGGCCTCCTGATGCCACTTCCGACCCCGACGCTACCCTGGGAAAGGATCTCTGTCGACTTCATCGTCGGGCTGCCTAAGGACCAGGGCTGCTCTGCGATAATAGTCGTCGTTGACTACCTCACCAAAATGGGACACTTTATCGTGTGCAAACAAGTGCCCACTGCGGGGGCCCTGGCAAAACTCCTACTGATACACATAGTACGGCTCCATGGCCTTCCCCTCGGGATCGTATCAGACAGGGGATCGCAATTCACAGCCCGTTTCTGGAAGGTATGGTGCGACGAACTCGGCATCCAATCCTCCCTATCCACCAGCTTCCATCCCCAAACGGACGGTCAGACCGAAAGACTGAACCAGACCCTAAAACTGTACCTACGCTGTTACGTGGATCAAGCGGCGGGCTCCTGGGTGGACTGGCTCTGGGTGGCCGAAATCGCCTATAACAACTCCATACACTCCTCCACGCATCACTCACCCTTCTTTCTTGCTTCCGGTCATCACCCCCGATTCCTCCCGTTTCTCCTCCCACACACACACAGCAACCTTCCAGAAGTACAAGACAGAATAAAGAATATTCGCGCTGCTCTCAAACAAGCCCGCGACAATCTATGCCTGGCAAAAAACCGCTATAAAGCTCAAGCCGATAAACGACGCCGATCCCCTCCGGAGTACCACAAAGGCGACAAGGTGTGGTTGTCCACAAAAAACATCAGAAGCGCCCAAGGATTGCCCTCTGCCCCTTCTTGTAAACGAGGAGTTGCTTCCGGGGGCCCCGTTCTGCACTCTCTTAGCGCCCGGGTGCAGGAGCTCCTCCAGCAAGTTACCGTACCTGGGTGTCTCCGTCAGTTCCCTCACTAGAACCGCTACTGCAGCGCTCCTCAGCCCCACGGATACCTGGGCTTTGAGTCGAAGCGCCTTTGGCGGCTACAGGGTGCTTCCAACTTCTCCTTACCTTCAGCTCCCTCCAGCGAACCGCTAGTTCAGCACTCCTCAGCCCCACGGATACCTGGGCTTCGAGTAGAAGCGCGGTTGGCGGTTACTCATTACCTGCCTCTCAAGCTCACCTATGGTCGCGGCGCTCCTCTGCCCCACGGATACCTGGGCCTTGAGTTGTAGCAACCGCAGCGGCGCAGGCCTAGCTCAAAAACGCATTGGACTAACCTCGCCTAGAGCCAGCCGAGAAAGCCACTCCAGCGGCCGGCCTGAGATCTCCACGGCGAGAAGTGGCCAGGCAACCAAGCCAGTCCCGGGCAGGGACCCCGACAAGGAAACAGACCCCAACTCTACACGTCCAGGGAAGAGAGAGAGACAGGTGAAGTAGGAAACACCGCAGAACGTACTCTAGCCCCGGGAGAGGACGATTAGTCTCTAAAACACCTCTCCTTGTCTCATTTCAGGTTTTCCTCCCAGCTGCCTCCTCCCTGCCTTCCCTCGCCCACCTGTCTCCCTCGCCCGAGGGTCTGTCATACGAATCCGGGTTGGGGACGGATGGGAGGGGGACCCCTCTATAGCATCAGCGTCATCCCGAGGAGAAAACCCAGGGGGCATCGCGACACAGTTATTGAACAGTTGTTAAACACCACCTACCATCCTCAAGGTCAGTGAAAGGAAGTCATCTGGGACCAAAGGACATGATTCCACAGACACGCTACTAGTGCGCCGCGTACATTTTCAAGCAAGCATTCGTGTCCTGAATCACACAGGTTAAATGATGAAGGCCCGCCGAGATTGTCCTGCTACCGTTGGAGTCACCAGTCCTGGTCTGTTGTCCTCTGAATGCCTGACCCGAGAAACTGATGGACCCTGTGGTGTATATGTTATTGGTATTTCTGGGCACACACACACCTCACACCCATCCATCACCGGAGTCACGAGTGACGTGACCCGGCCAATAAAGGGGCCCGTGTACATGTGCTCGTGGCCAGTTGACTAACTAGCCTGACAGTGTCGGTGTGAGTCATTTGCTATCATGTGGGCCTAGGGCCCTGACACAACAGGTTTTCACAAACTTTGCCCCGACTCACCATTTTGCACCAAAGGCCTCCCCCACTGCCCCACTCCACCTCAGAAAAAGACAGAAATCTGTTCCTGACAAGGACAGTAGTAAATCCTTTCCCAAGTATGAATGGAATCGGAACATCCCCAAAATGTGTTTGGGTGTAGAAATAGGTGGCTCTTCATGGAAAAAGAAGACGTTTTCTCAAGTGCATTTGCATTTGCTCTGCAGTTCTTAGCAAGAGCAAGTATTCATCTTTGCCCGACTTCAGGCCCTTCAGAATTTTGAGAGAGCTAATCAGATCCACAGGGGAGAAGGCTAGCAGAGCATGCCTTGGGGTAGCCGGCGGTATGGCAGTAGGCCCAGGGACAGAAGGAAGGAGGACCAGGGCAGGAAGTAAAGGTCACCTGGATCGTGCGTATTTTAACTAAAAAAAAGTTAGATAAAGTATTACACCAGCCCTCAGTGGCCGGGAGAGCACACGTTTGAGATGCAGGAGATGTAAAACTCTGAACTATATGGAAAATCTCCTTGGAGTTGTTACGGGCCGGCTCAATACGGGCTGTGAAGTATTGCTTTTTAGACTGTAATAGTAGATTTTTTGCCTGCCCCTGAGAGTAGCCTTAGCCAGGTGGCAGTAATCACTACGGCGCCAGACCCGTTCAAGTTTTTTACATTCCTGTTTAAGCAAGCGCAGATCGGCTGAGAAGCAGGGGTTAGAAGGCGAGGCCCTCGAGAACCTAGATGAAGTAGGAGTAGCAAGTGTGGACATAGAATTGGATAACCAATTAGTGAAGCCCGCAAGACTCCCATCGAGGTCCGGGGTAAGTCTTGATGCCGCCAGAACCAAAGCCAAATTTGAAGGATCTATTTTTCCGAAGGCTGGTTTCCAGGAGAAGTAGCCATCAGGACAGGCCGAAACTAACTTCCAGGAGAAGAAAGTGAGGGAATGGTCTGACCATGAGACTGGCAGAGGATCCTCGGCCGTGATAATGAAGTTGGAACATATAGGGTCAAGGATATGACCGCCCTGATGAGTGGGGCGAGTGACCAATTGCGACAGTTGGGCGAGCTGGAGAATGTCCCCAAACGCAAGGGTATCTTTCGAATCAGCCTGGTCCAGGAGGATATTCAAATCCCCCAATAACAAGTATTGTGAAAGGCGAAGGGCCCTGGTGGTCAGCACATCATGATTGCAAAAAGGACCGAGCAGAGCCCGGAGGGCGATAGATCAGCGAGCCTCCCAGCAAGAAATGGGGGGAAAACCTGATACTGAAGTCCAAAGCCTCGCCGTCACCCCATGCATGAATATCACCCCTGATAAGGTCCCATTTATCCTTATATATGATCGCCACTCCCCCACCCCTCCCTTCCAGGCGATCTGCCCTGGTGATTTTGTAACCCTTAGGAATGGCCAGGGTAACAAACGGGTCGGATGTTTTATCCAACCACGTTTCTGGATAAACAAAAGGTCGACCGTTCGGTCAAAGAGAAGATCAAACACATCGCAGTGATGTTTTTTAAGAGAGCGCACATTAATCAGTGCCGCTAAGATAGATTGCGGCTTACAGGGCTTAGACAGGGATCCAGGGGGTTGCGGGGCTGAGAGAGGTATTGGGCGTAAACAGAACCCGCAAGCAGAACAGGTATTATCCCGAGCCGTCCGCTAGTCAAACTGCGAGTGAGTGTGACCAGCTCACCAAGTGCCTCCCTGGAATAGGACACTCTCTCCCGGGTGCCGGTAGGCCCGCGGGCAGAGTTACTAGCCCTAGCCGCTTCCGGGCGCAGACGCTAGTCTACTAACAGTATCCGTAGCTACTGTTAGTACTGACTTACCAAAATGGTTTCACAGCGAGTGCTCCCGGGCCCTGCGTCAACTTAAGAAGGCCACTAAACAGATCCCACGTGACAGGGCTTGGGTGGCAACATGTTGCAGTAATTATAAGGAGACCATCAAAGGGCGGAAGCAATACCTCCAGAAACAAGCTTGGGAGGAACTGACAGAAGCATGTGAAAAGAGGAACTGTACACTTTTTTGGAAGATCATCAAATAGCCCCTGTTACACAGACCTTGAGAAGCCAGGATTAGCTCATAATATTACATCTGAACAGTAGAAGGCCCACTTTGAGGGAGTGTACAACTACAGTTGCAGCGAGGAATCCATTATGGTTGATAGCTCTCCATCCAGCACAAGAGCCATTTCCTTTAGTCTTGATAAGGTGAAACTGGGAATTGAGGGATAAATACGGAACAAGGCTCTTGGTGTCAGGAAAACAATTGCTAGATTCTCAAACGACCCACATAGGAAGAAAAGACTAAGGTTTGCCGGTTATCCTCAATGGTTGCGACAGCGTCCCCACCTATGGATCCTCATGCGGAGACTGCTGTTATTTATCGCTACTACTGCACAAAAAACCTTCCAAGATGGCGCCCGCCATCCAATGCCTCCTCAGCGTTCTAGGCTTCCTGAGACTTCTGCGAGCAGCAGCCTTCCTCTGGTGCATGCTCCCAATGAACTGCGCCCTTCAACTGTCACCTGAGGTGAAGGAGCAACGTTCTGTCACAGCGCTTGCCCAAAAGAGTTTAGATACTAGTGAATCCTTGTTTTTTATGACTCCACCTTCATGGAGAGGTGTGCACATCAGGGTTATTCCACATTTTTGAAGAGATTAGTGTTTCAGAACATAATCTCTATCATCTTGAGAAAGAATTCAGGAGTTCATGAACCATGTGAGAGAATCTAAGAACAGTAAGCTTGTATTCCATCGGACTCTGCAAGGACAGTAAGATTAGAATTAGAGTTACTGGAAGTCAGAGATAATATTGTGTTTTAAAGGCAAATTGTTGTTTAACTACATTGCTGGACATTCTGAATTCTTCATGAAACATCCCTGCATTCCAGTGAAGTTATCAATCTTAGAAATGGTTCAGTTCTGTAAAAGAAGTTTACCTCAAGAACAATTCTAGAGGGGGACTAGAATACCAGTAAAAGCAGGTAGAAGAGAGTTGACTGAGAGAGAGTTTTGATAAGAAAACAGTAGAATGTTAGAGTGAGTGAGAGAGAGCTAAAACTTTGTTGTTTCACCCCTATGCAGGTTCTGTCTTAACAGTTCAAGATAGATGCAACACATCCAAATTCTCTTCCTCTGAATATCGTAAAGGCAGAGAGTTTGGCAGATTCCTGATCCTGGTAGCAGTCTATATTTTTTCTATCCCATTCCCCTTTCCCCCTCGTGGGTGTCAGCGCTCACCTTAGGGTGGCGTGGGCAGTCGCAGCAGCGATCTGGGAGTTAGTCATCTGCTCGTAACACACCAGAAACTCTTGAGGGGGGTCCAAGGGTATAGATATTTAAAGACCTGCAAGAAGTTATACCCCCTATAACAATACACTCTAAACACAATTAACTTCTTGGGTCTAATACAGCTTAAAAGCAATAGAGCAAAGAAAAAGAAAGAGAAAAGAGTGACAAAAGTGTCTCATTAATGAAGATCTAATAGGGGGAGAAATCCCTTCTTAGGACGAATGCCCTCACTCACCAAAGGTGACATACTTCATCATTTGGGCTTTCTCCTCCCAATGGGAAAACCTAGTCCCACTGGGGGCTACAACCACCTCTCTAAGAGGTGGGAGCTCTGGGATGTTTTGTTGTTAAACCTCAAATAGGGATGCTAAAATCCCAAAAGCGAGCAGTATAGTGATGCGAGGGTGCAGCGCAACAAGTAAGTGAAAAAGTGTGAATCTAAAACTGCCTAGTGCAGATGAAAAGAAAACTTTATTGACTCATCTATACTGGCAGAGTTAAAACGCAGTGCTATGCAGTATATATTAAAACTCCGGTCACAATTTTGTACTACAACGGAGTACCGACGGAGAGAGCGGGGCTTCCTTCCTTGAGTTGTGACCAGGTTGAGGTGGGCTCACTTGTCCTACAATTTGGACAAGTTCCAGTGATACCGATTCTGCACTTGGATTACTGGTTTTGTATTAAGGATTCACACATTTATATTTTTCTCACTTCACAGCAGCAGCTTTGTTTATTGGTCCTGAAGAAAGCCAAACATACTTGTCAGATGGTTAATGGCTGAAACATGTCGACCTTCTTTTCATTCTAGCAGTTTTAATATATACTGCATAGCACTGCGTTTTAACTCTGCCAGTATAGATGAGTCAATAAAGTTTCCTTTTCATCTGCACTAGGCAGTTTTAGATTCACACTTTTTCACTTACTTGTTGCGCTGCACCCTCGCATCACTATACTGCTCGCTTTTGGGATTTTAGAATCCCTATTTGAGGTTTAACAACAAAACATCCCAGAGCTCCCATCTCTTAGAGATGTGGTTGTAGCCCCCAGTGGGACTAGGTTTTCCCATTGGGAGGACAAAGCCCAAATGATGAAGCATGTCACTTTTGGTGAGTGAGGGCATTCGTCCTAAGAAGGGATTTCTCCCCCAATTAGATCTTCATTAATGAGACACTTTTGTTACTCTTTTCTCTTTCTTTTTCTTTGCTCTATTGCTTTTAAGCTGTATTAGACCCAAGAAGTTAATTGTGTTTAGAGTTAGTCATCTGCACCTGTGGACTTCTGGCACTTAGGAAAGAGTTTCTGACACCTGGTCCCGATGGGATCTCTCCGGACCTTTTTTGTGATAATGCTGAGGTCTGGGCTCCACTCTTAACTAGGATTTTAAACTCTGCCTGTGAGGACAACAATGCCCTCCTCGTGGTCCTTGGCAATTATTGTACCGATCTTCAAGAAAGGGGACAGGGACAGACCTCACTGCTATCGCCCTATGTCGCTCGTTGACGCTACAGTTAAAGTCCTTGGACGAGTGTTATTAAACAGGCTCTTAGTCTGGGCGGACACTAACCAAGTCATCTCTGAGGTCCAAATGGCTTTCACATAGGCAGGTCAAACATGGACCAATGTTTAAATCTTTACCTGTTTATAGCGAAATACATGATAGCTAAGCCGGGAGCTCTTTTCTTAGGTTCTATGGAACTTACTGCAGCGTTCAATCGGGTGAACTGCTGCAAGCTCTGGGCGCTTTTGGGTGACCTCAGGTTTGAGCCCGCGATTACAAATGTTTTATTGACCCTACATTTTAATGCTGGTGCTGCAGTCAGATACACTTAGGATGGGCATGTGACTGATCATTTTAAATGTTCTAGAGGGGTAAGACTGGGATGTATATTGGCCCCATTTTTATTTATGCCATGTATTAATGGATTGGAAGCATACTTGATTGCACTTCGGGCTGATACCCCAAGAATAGTAAAAAGGGTCCCAGTCTTGTTGTACGCAGATGATTCGGTATTGCTTGCAAGAACCCCTAGAGGCTTGCAGGCTGTACTGGATGGATTTGTGGGCATCACGAACGGGATGGATCTCTCACTGAATTTGTCAAAATCGTACATAATGGCATTCGGTAAGCAGATCACAAGGAACAATACCTACAAAGTAGGCACGCATATTTGATGACAAACTTAACTTTAAACCTTTGAAGGAGGGAAAAACACTTGCAATGAGAAAATCTATGGGAGCAATCGCAAACTAAGCACATAGACTGGGTACATGGTCACCGGGAGTAATAGTAAAATTGTACAACTCTTTTTGCATTTCAAAAGCGTTATATGGTTGTGAGGTATGGGGTTATGTAGCGGTGAACACTCTCCAAACCACAGAAAATAAATACCTCAGAAGAATTCTGAAAATGCCCCAGGGTACTATTGCGTATATAGCACACGAAGAATTAGGAATGAAATACATAATAGATTGGGCGGCGGTTAAACCTCTGATGTGTTGTATGAAGATATGGACAAGCCAGGAGGTGGGTTTTAACCGCCTAGTGATTGAAGATTGTCTCTCTCTTGAGCATGGTTTAAAAATTCCATGGTTAACATATGTCAATGATACCCTAATGGCCTTAGGTAGAGCAACAGTCTTCACGCATCGTGATACAGTGAAATCTCATGATAAGCACATAGTGAAATAACTATTCTTTAAGCATGCCATGGCCTTAAGGGAGCAAAAGGAGCTTAGAAAACCCATGGCTAGAGGGCATGTCCTAGTAAAATCAGTGTTGGGAATGGAGAATTATCTATTGATTTTAACAAATGCACACAATCGATTTTTACTTACCCGTTTCAGATTGAACCTGGAGCATCATTTATTGGCTTCACCAACTGGCTTTGTTGCGAATGTAGAAGTGAGCGGTCCTTGTGGCTTCGACAATAGGTCTCCACAAGATACCTTACACTTAATATTTTTATATAAATATTTTATGTATCCAAGGCAGCTGTTTCTTAAACCTCTTTTTAAAAAAATGAATTTTAGGCATGCTTGTTTCGCCCTTCTGTATCTCCAGCTCCTGCCTAACATCCACACACTTTTTTGTGTTGTCAACTGTTTAAAAGCTGCTCTAAAGTCTAGACATTCTAGAGGTGACTACATATGTAGGGAGATTGTTTCTGTACATCCAAGCTTCAAGCTGACATTGAAGTATTTGTTTAGGCTTTCAACAGGGTCTTTCTTTGTTTTAATTGTGTGTCATCAACTAAAGTGGCTGGGGTTTTTATACCGTATTGGGCTATTTAACTGATGGGGGAAGTGATTAATATTTACGCCCACAATTTGCGAATTTTGCACTTGGTGTCACGCTGTCAAGAGGTGATCCTGTTGCTGATGTTTTATTGTCATTTTAATGTTGTCTCTTTTATGGCTGTGGCCAATGCCGAATAACAATTATTTATATTATTATTAACATGCCACAATATAATTCCAAAATATTGTTGGGGCTGCTTCAGGAAGCCGGCAACTGGCACAGGTTTCCAGAAGTACTTCTAGAAACTATAGAGAGTTTCTGAAAGTCATACATGTACACGCAGATGAGGTCTTGGATATGCAGGGGCAGATTCATGACCTTTAAAAGGCAGACTCAATAACTTAAATCCTTGGAACAGAGATATGTTGTTAACATGTAGATCATAGATTTTAATCAAGGCTGGGAGGACTCAGGCTTCAGTCCTTGCAAAGTGAAATGCCACGGAGGGACTCATTTTGAATGCTCCGTGTTCTCATCTGCCCTAGGAGTTACCAATACCAGGTGTATGGTAACACTTGGATGGGTAGCAGGAAATTATTGGGTGATTATTAGTAGAAGCCGGGCAGTCCTAGTAAAAATGAGGAGTTACTATGGACTTGGTAATTTTGCTCTGATTCCCCTGGTACTTTTCCCCCCACTGATAATTCACCCAGGAACTCTGCCTCCTTCCAATCGATCCCAGTTGAAACACCACCGATCTAACTGAGTTATTGAGGATCTCATAATTACGATTGGGTCGTTTACTCCTGTTATCAGTCCCTTCTGAATTAAGGCAACTTGTAATGAGGGCCGGGTTTATGCAATGCTGATCGAAGACAATTCAACGTGTAGCGTGCACTCCAACTATAGTGTTTTGATAAGACATCTCAATGATTAATGCGCATGCTCCATAGCTATCATAGGTTGCAAATTACACTCAGGCAACCAGCCTTCTGTCTTCCTGATATCAGTTAAGCTAGATAGTATTGCATGGGCAAGATATCATCGATAAGCATGTTGACACTTCTAGAGACTGCTATACTACCTTAGTGATTTGCCCATATATATGTATAATGGAGTCCTGGTACAGGACGATAGAAGCGACTCTAAGAGGCTTCATTTGGTCGAGTAGACAACACAAAGAACACCAGGGAACCTAAGGGCTACTGTGAACTGGGGTTTCCTGGTTTTGAATTATATTAATTAGCATAGAAGATTCAGCAGGTGGCCAGATGGCTGGGCGATAGACTCACTAAGAACTAGGTCAAATGACAGCAGGTTTAGCAGGAGGTGGGTGAGTAAATAGTCAGGATCCTGGGTCTACAAAGGGAATCAGACACAACTAATAACCTGACAGTGATCGGTTTAAGATGATGGGCGCATTGTATATGAAAGACAGCGCCTAGTCCACTTTATGCTTCTACGATACACCTAGTGGGGCTCTCGACTGATGGAGACAGGTTCAGGCCTCCAGTGTTAACCCGCTGGACAGAAAGGAGGCCTGACAATGGTTGGTGATATATTTGAAAACAATGAATTATTGTCCCTCACTAGCCTATTATACTGTGGGCCTTCCACCTTCACAATTTCTGAGCTACAGGTGAATAACACAACCTATCAAGAATAAGTGGAAATCTAATGTTTGCAAACCAAAAACCCAAAATGTTTTGCAATTACTACTTACAGTGGGTGGCAGCCATGAATTGGTGGCCTGGTTTAATCGCTCCCTATTAGAGTTGACAAAACCTGATCTATTGCATATAAAGGTTAAATGGGAGGTCGAATTGGGCAGAGAGATCAGGAATGAAGAATGGAGGACACACAAAAGGTCTCTAGGAACGTGACACTTAAATATATTCAATTCAGGCATTTACATATGGTACATGTCCCCTAAGCAGATAAATCTGCTGATGGGCAGTGAGGATATAGCTTGTCATGGATGTGGCTGTGGTAATTCTGGATGTTATCATTGTCTGGGCCTGTGGCGAGATGCAGGTATATTGGAGGAGCGTCGCGGGGCAGTTGGAGTCACTTTGGGAAGAGAGGGACTGCTCACATCAGAGACCTGCTTGCTGGGGCTGTTCCTAAAATCAGCACTACGGAAAGCAGGTAACAGAAACATAGATCTGGCATTTTAGCAAAACAGTACATAGCAATGCAGTGGAAGGCGCCAAGATGCTCCCATCGATAGACAAACAGAACCATGATCTTGACGGGTAGACCAAGCCCAAAAGTCTTGCATTGCGTGTTGAGGAGAGAAAGGGACTACCTAGAAGGTCACTTGCTCGCCTATGGTATGAAATCTTACTCAACTTCGAGCCCCCAAAATCAGAGAATAACCATCATTTGAGGTCAGGAAAATGAGATAATATGTGCAGATTCCCACCTTTTTAATCTCCTATCTCACTAACAATTATGCAAGACTTGACACTGATATTGTGACCTTTCGGAATCAGTGACACAGGTCTTTTTCTGCTATTCCCTTGTTTTGAGCTATTATACATGACTTCTAAATATGAAAATGTTTGCCAGCCTCTTCCTGTTGACTGCATGTATTTATTTTAAATTGCTGAAACAAGTTGGAACCAAACAACATGCAACATATCAGCATGCTGTGTATATTTGATTTACAGAAGAACTACATGTTGATTAACATATTGAAGTGCTGCTTTCAAATGACAAAATCAATAAGCAGATTTTTGAAAAAGCTGTAAAATACTGCTACCTATTATAAAAAGTGCCATATGGTTCCCTTGTGCTTTTTAAGGCTCTGCTGCAGATCTAAACCCCATATCCTCGTGACTTTGGAAGTCTCGCATTATTCTTCAGCAATATCCGTCTTCCTGGTATCATGGCCTTCAGCAGCTCACCAGGATTAGAACACTTTTTGCCCTTTCTGTATTAAACCTTCCGACATTTCAGGAATAATGACAGGGTGCATTCTGTCCTATCCATGAAGACAGTGTCTAGAAACAGACCTAAGCATGCTTTTATTGGTGGGTGGAGAGGACAGCACCGTGTGATCCATTGTGACCTGAAACTGCGACCAGTGAACACATGATGATTCATACGGGTCGCGCATATTGCAATCCACTTTATTGAGGCTAATGCTCTGCATGTCAATGTTCTCCCTCCAGACCCCTGCAGTTCTCTTTGGCCTATCATCATTCTAGGGCGATGTCTGGGAGAGGGCCAGAGATCTTGTGGATCTGCACTACGTCTTTGTGGTTATTCCAGCCTCCCCAACTACCATAAACTCTCCACAAGATCGAAGATGCGCATGCTCTTGGAACTCAGATCATGAGTGTATTCTAATGACCACATCAGTAGGCATGAAAGATGAGGAGCGCGTGTAACACTGTTTAGTGCAGGACACAGTGCACACCCCATTTGTGCCAGGGAACACAAATACAACTTAGACTCAGAAGAACTAGCTGAAACTGTCCCTAGAACACAACTGGCTATATTGAGCTTGCGCCACTGTTTCCTCTTTTTTCCCTTACCTATTGGTCTCCACAATGTGTAAAATGTATTGTGTAGATACAATATTTTTACAAACTGAATTGTGCTAAAACACAGTAAAGAAATACTAAACATCCTCCAGATTCACACCAACAGGGAATTTGTAAAAATATGAATTATAATACCAGTAACTTAAATTAATGTAAGTAGTAAGATAAATCTGTGGGTTAAGTCAATTCAGATGTGAGATTGTTTGAAAGAAAATGGCTTTTAATATACTTAATAACTGCTTTGAATGTTGTATATCATGTTATAAGTTAATAGTTAAAACGTATGCATTATATAATTAATATTCGAATATCCGGTTTATATACTCTGTATTCTATCTTAAAGTTATTTATTATATGTTCAGTAAAGAAATTAAAACTCTAAAAAAGAATGGCTGCTAAATATAGGCCGTTAATCGAGAAATGTTGTTTCAATTATTATTCTGAATGTCATTCGAAATTCAAAGTAATTAATAAAACATCTGGTTGCGGTCAATATTGGCGAGAAATGTGTACATAACCCGAAGATGATTTCGAAAACAAAATCAATGGAAAAACTTACCACTGCTCTTTTTGTCGAAAAGATATTTGGCCAAGTCGCAAATATACTTTTCCGTAGAAGAAACTGCACACATGTACCATGAGCTCAAAAAAAGGGTTACTTTAGTTCCAGGCAAACTTTAATTAAATAAATTATGCAATATCCTTTGATAGGTGACTGAAATGTAGGCACCTCTTTATTTCCGCTTAAATTAACATTATCTGGTGTTTCCCCTCAAATTAACATTATCTGGTGATACACATTACACCCTGAATAAAAATCAACTAGATATCTTTATATAATTCAAGGCATTATGTGAGTTGAAGCAACAAACCTGCCTTGAATACTGTTTAGGGCATGGGGACGACGGTCCTCGAGTGCAACAAGGTGTCAGATTTTCTTTGTCGCCAATTATTACGTAAATGGGACCCATTCCGATCAATTATATGGAAATTAATAGCATGAATATTAATTGCAGAATTTGCCAATGCTTGTCTAGATTTGACAAGTGTCTATGAACAGCGCAATGGAAAGAAAGAGTATCTCAAGTTTATTTTTTACTAGTAATATAAGGTCTTTTCGAAACAATTCATGTGTTTGTGATCAGTCATGGGTTACTGGGGTTAGGTTGTATCCTGGAGCTTAACCTTACTATTAGACCCAAAACAGAGTACCAGTTAACCCCTTTAGCACTGCACAGTCAATCAGTCCAGGACTTACTCAGGGAGGTGGCATGGGGTTAGAGAATCAGAATTCAAGAAGGCAGGTCGATAACTCCATGTCTAGCCAATGCTTATTCTTTAGAAAAGAAGAAGGATTTCTAATTAATATGTACACAAAGTGATGATGGGCAGAAAATAGCAGGGGATCACAAATGAGGTTGGTGAGTAGTAGTAATTCTCTTGTGTTACTCTGGAGATAGCCTGGGCTGTTCCCATGGGAACTCTGCTGCCTATATTTCTGGTGCAACAGTCAGTGTCATTTCTTGGATTCTCTCCTGTAGAGGGGTGACATGCAGAAAGTCCAGTGGGGCAACAGGCCTGGTTGTAAGTCAATACACACAGTTATCTAATCCCTGCTAGAATATGGTCAGTTCCCCACTTCCTTGGTTCTTTATGTCTTCCACAGTACCCTTAAATGCCCTTTGTTGGTTATGGGAAACACCACCTGTGCTTTCTGGAGTGTTCGTGGGAAGCACACCTCTAATTGGTGTGCACCATGGAGGTCAGGAGGCAGGGACCTGGCCCCAGCCTGACTGATGGGTGTATATCCATTGTTTGCATTGCCTGTGCGATATCACAGATGAGCTCAGGAAGTTTCAGCACCCGTCCAGGAGTCGGTTGTGGAAATGCAGTGCTCATGGTTTGGTGGGTCCTGTGACTTGGGATCTTCCTCAGTCCCAGACACAAACCACCAACTAAACAACATAGGAGCCCACTTCTGTTTGTAACCTTGAGTGCTTGGTCACTGCTGCTGGCCCCTCAATCGATGCAGTTCACTTCCCCCACTCTCACTTTTCTTTTAGGGACAGCGGGTGGCTGTTTGTTGTGCCCTTTGGCACTAAAACTCAGATAGACTTGGGTTCTACAGTACCCTAACTCCAGGGGCGTACACAGTCAGGTCACACTGGGGAGACACTCCACGGACTCCAAGCCTCACCTATGCAGAGAGGTGTAGGGCCTTCTCAGGTACTGAAGTGGATGTCTGGCCTGTACTGCTTTGCCTCCTTCCCTGCTCCCACTCCTTCTGGCCAGTGTCTTCCTCGTGTAGGAACACCTCCAATTTCCATCCTGAGCAGTTGTTAAGCTCTCTGCCCCAAAGCAGAGTCTAGGCAGCCTTTGCAGGCAGGTCAAAGCAAAGCCTCCAGGTATCTTATCTTGAACCTGACAAGGGATGTTGGCAAAGGGGTACTCCAACCCTGGATTACAGGAGAGTTTCTTGTCACTATTGATGTGTAGACCCAAGAATCTAGTAAAGTAACCTTGGAACTTTGATTGGAAGTTTCTGTCTCCTCTTTATACCAAAGTTGCAGACACCAGTTGTTATAAACATGAACAACTGATTCCCATTCAGGGCAGTTCTAAGCTTTTACTTTTTCCACTCAGACTGGTCCAGCAAAGCCTATGTTATGGAGGATGGTGAGGAGGAGCTGGGAGTCCCTCTCAGGGGAAACCCACAACAAGGGCACAAAAGAAGGGTAGGCGCCCTCACTCATGTGCATTGGGTGGTGGCCTCCCCAGAGGACAATGGGCCAGAAAAGTTTTAAAGTGACCTTTTGTCTGCTTTCCTTAACGCTCTTTAGTCTGACCCACTACAAAGGATCTCTGGAACGGTCTATGGGCAGCCATGCAATCCGCATGTGCTACCTGGGCTCTGCTTCCAACCTTCCAACCCTCCAAAATGTAGCACACATAAAGTGGAACCCAGTGTTGCTGCAGTTGCATGCATCATTCGTGCTCCGTACATGCCTCATACACACTCTCTAAACTGGTAAACTCACAGGGATGAGTAAAGGCCTGTTACATGAGACTGGCAGACCAATAGAAAAAGCAGGCAAGGTCAACAGGCGACTCTCCCTGCCAGGGGCAGGTAAAAGACCACAGAGCCCTGCTCTTAGCCTCAATACGCATTACAAACTGTAACTCTCACATTCATGCATGATTAACGAGTGAGCTGCGATGAGGGTCAAAACCTTTGCGCTGCTTTGGGGAACTTGAGATAGGGCTGCAAATTCTTCAGAGCCATGTCAGGGACCTTTACTATCCCCACAATGTGCATGTACTACAGGAGAAGTGTACCATGTTTATTGTCCCTATTATGCAGCTGGAGAGTGAATATTGCTAAAACAGCTCGGCCAAGAGTACCATTACTGGCAGCCTCTTCTGCAGTACTTAGATCTTGGTATGGAAATGTTTGGAATAACTGGAGGAAAACATTATTCCCGCCTGTAAGAGCATCAGTATTCTTTGGCAGCTTCTCCAAGAATTTCCAGGATATGCAGGGTTTTAAGGAGATAATTCCTGGTATTGCCACTGTATTTCCTGGTAACTTCGGACATGTGTTAATTGCCTGATCACCCAATAACTGCTATTTCTCCACTCTATACACTTATTGTTAACTTCATGATCAGCTATCAACAATGCAATAAGGTTAGCCTACAAACCTTTCCCAGAATGTTCAGCTTCTGTTGTCTGCTAATCTCTCCATACATCTACAAAAAGAGCGTTCTTTACCAAGGAGAATGTGGATGCTATGTGTCTTAGCGGTTCCCCTTCACCCAACGTTGACTCATCTTGAATGGCTGTAACCATGCATAATAGATGCTCTGGGTTCAGCGAGTGGGGGTGTACATCCTGCATTGTGGCATCTGTAGCTGGAAGCAGGACGGGATCCAACAGTGCACCCCGGAGGCAAGTTAGACTTTTACAGTAAGATGCTCTGTGGTCTGCTTCACCATGCTTCCGGGCTTCGTAATGGGAGTCGGTCTCAGCTTCTTCCAGTGTGTGTTTACAGACAGCAAACTAGTTATGCCACAGAACACAATGCAAAACGCCAACAGCTTTATAATACAATACAAGGAGTAAGAGGGTCTCTTTTGATGTGTGGTGGACCGTACTTGCGCTGTAGAGCTGCGGAGTGAGGAACCCACACAAAGGGGAAAGGGCAAAACTGTGAAATGGGGACAGGCTGTAACCTGTAAATCAAACCAGGCTCAGTTTCTGAAATGCTTCACCGTTATACAAGGGATGACCTCATGATTTCACCCATCTCTGTTTTTCCTGTTGCTTTCCTCATCTGCTGTAGCTCCCGCAGTGAGGAGCAAATGGGGAATTTTCTGGTGGGGAAAGTGCAAATGGAAGGAGTCTATGTTGGCTTCTAATAGTGGAATAGTTTAATCAGTTATTTCATGCCTAAAACCTGTGAATTATGCATAACATTTATAGGTTGCCAATGTTCAATAGGCAGCCAGTGTAAGCCTAAGAGATAAGGTGTAATCTGTCTTGTGATCTTCACACCTACGACCAATCTTACTGCTTGGTTTAGCTGTTTTAGTGCCTTTGGCTGAAAGCTACAATGCAGGCTGGTTCAGTGACTTAGGTGTGACAAAAAGGACCAAAACATTATTAAATGAACTCCAGCTATGACCTGAAGTAATTCCATTGTCACACATGGCAAACCACTGGAACTGCAACACACTCCCATAGAAATAGTGGAGGCAGGGACTTAAAATAGAACCCCATAGGAAATAATGTGAACAGAAATTAATTTATTGAGAAATGTGTGTGTGTGTGGATGGGGGGTTGTAAAATAAATCATTAGAAAATAAAGGCAAAGTGTAAATTCTCGGCGTCTTAAGTGATGAAGTGATACCCTTTTTATTCAAGGTGGACAATACTCTATTTTTGGAATTAAGTAACCATGGCATTGACAGGAGTGGCAGGAAAAGAATGAGTCCTGAGGTTTTGAATAATAATATTTTTTGTTTTTTTAGTGGTCATCAGTGTTAGATCCTATGGGGGAGTGGCTTACTTTTTCTTTGATGTTGAATCCTGTTCGTTTTTCCACCTTCAGGGACAGTTGTGGTGTGTTGGCCAGATATGTTAATAGTTATAATTGAGGTAATTCAGGGTTCAAATGCTCTGCTTTGAGTGGTGTGTAGGCATGACCTGTTTGGGGCACTGTCAATGCCCCCAAATTTGGATTTTCTTTCCTTATCACTTCTTGAATTGGACTTTGCTTGGACATGATTCCTTTGGCCCAGGCCACCTTGTCTGAGATCTGAAACTGGTCACTCAGCCCCCCAGGGGTTCAGGCATGGTTGTTGAATGGGATCAATAGTAGGGATCTTAACAGA
Source organism: Triturus cristatus (assembly GCF_964204655.1). NCBI lineage: Eukaryota > Metazoa > Chordata > Amphibia > Caudata > Salamandridae > Triturus > Triturus cristatus. Next base: position 87,080,650 of record NC_140582.1, read on the forward strand.
GTAATTATCCCTGCAGCATGGGTATCAATTAGAGGTAGCATGGGTCAGTAGCTGCAACCCCAGTCATTACCTTAACTATCTCTGAAATAGTTTCCATTGCTGGTTCCTCCCCTAGCTCTTTAGCAGGAAATGAGAGGCAGATGTTTTGAGGGTGATACAAGGGATCAAATCTAAAATGTCACAGGGCTCAAAGGGTTTGGGATGTCACCTCCGCTATTTTACCTGCTTTATTGAATCAAGGTTCATGGACAGCCTGGCTTGTGGTCACTCCGAAAATTGGGTACCTGTTGAGGTAAAATTTACCTGGTTGTTTTCATTCCACATTTTTAGGCATATGAAGTCACTTTCAGGCTCCAGTCATTTGCTTGGATCATAACTGTGTCATTGTTATAGCAATTTATGATGTGTGTTAAGTGTTCTGTTTGCCATGACCCAATCTCCCTCGGGATTACCACTCAACTGTAAGGGGGTCACAGTACGGTGGTGGAAATATCAACCTACAAAAATATCAAATCCTTAATATCAACTGCCACTATATGGTCAAGGTAAGTACATATCACCTTAATGATAAAGTGGGATTGTATACACTAGATTCGATATTTTATCAATTTTTAATCGTCTTGATATTGACACATAGAACTGCATCTGTTGTCTTGGATGAACGTTTGAAATGCCTGCTGCCATGCTTCTGTGTCTTTGGGAAACAAGGGGAGGTCTGTGTATGTCTTGAATGATGTAGCGCTATATTAGCTGTTAATCATAAGAGTCTCTGGGTGTCTTTCCATTATCATTTTCTTTAATTTATTTTCAGTCTTAGAGGAAGCCATGTAATAAATTCTCTTGAGGGATAGAAATACTGTAAAATGTAATATCGGTCCAAATGAAATCATATATGTATCAATATGCCCAAAACCCGATTTCTGCTAACTATATTTCCACATAATTTGTAAAACAATCAAGTCTCTGATTCACAAAGTGGACATTCAGCTTTTGAGGGCATTGGCTGCACATTGATGTGCACCAGTTCTCATAATAAACTTGCCATGACTGAGCCATATTCATTGGATCACCATGCACTGCATGATATTTGGATAGAAACCAGCTCTCACTACAGACAAAATGCCACAATCCTGCTGTGCGACCTTGAAATGCCGGCTACAGGTATTTCTTTTTTTTTTGTCCTCATTCTGCCAATTCTCTTGCTGGAAACGCTCCTATCCCAATTGCCAAACCAAGAAGCAGAGCCTTGCCATCCAAGAAAAAGATGCTGTTTCCACTTCCATCCTTCCCCAGTGTGCCCGTTGCAGAAGGAAACCAGGACCGACAACAAGATTTTTTGGCTTAATCATCGGACCTCCTGGGGCGTTTGCTCCATTCGACCAACAATGTCCAAACTTTCTTCAAGCTTCTAAAATCGCAAGCCTCTCAAACTGACTTGTAGAGATTTTATTCTTAACACAGTCAGAAAAGCAAGGAGGATTTTCAGACTTCCAAAGCCTACAGATCTCTCGTCTCGCCAGGAGGATCGCATAAAAAATAAATCTGGAGATAACAGCATTTTTTCGTGTTAAATCGTCCTGTTAAAGCCCAAAAAATATAAGAATTGGGCTCACCTCGACTTGTTGACCAATTACTTCTCCCAAGAACTTACACATCTCAATCCAGTAACAAGTGATCTTTGGGCATGTCATAAACATGTGGATATCATCAGCCAAGGGATGCATACATCTTGGGCAAACATACGGGTTTCCGGTAACTCTCGACAACTTGGCTGGAGACCAATAAACCCTAGGTGTGGTAAAAAGATGGTTACGCTTAAGAGAAGCGGGTTTCACAACAGCTCGTAGAATCGTGAAAGAATCTAGCCAAACCTCTTTAGCATTTTCACTCGCTAGGTCTTCAGCCGAAAGCTTTGAGATATCCATGCCTAAGTGGTCATCTGCCTCTACCAAGGCCTGATACCACAAAGACACTTCCTTTTTCAGAGGGCCTGTTCTCATCGCCTGACCTAGCCAGGAATCTTCTTCCTCCTCTACCCAAATCTGCCTTGCCCACCAGGAGGAGAACTGATAATATTTAAATCTAGTTATTTGATCCCGGTACAATTACTCAGAACTTCCCAGTTGACCAAAGATGAACCAGAATTAAGATCCCCCCAACAAAATAGCCCTGCAGATTTTAATAGCCGACTAAGCTGGTCTCTAAAACACTCAGGGTTTCCCGGAGAATCCCAAATCGGGGCCCAAGAAGAGTAATAGGGAACTCTTATTTTTTTTACGGAAAAACAACCAAGTTCTCAGGGCGCCCTGCAGAATCTTCAGCTTTTCCTTCTTAAAGTACTTTGGGTCCCTATATTTAAAAAGAAAGTGACTCTGTCCACCCCTCAGTCCACTTAGCATTTCCCCAAAGAGTATTCCCATGGGAGACTGGTCAGTCTTATTCATCAACATTTGAAAATTCTTAAAATGGAATGCATAACAATATGCCATTAAATCCGGAAGGGCCAACGCCCCCTTCTCCAGCCTCCTCCTCAGCTTTTTCCAAGATATCCTCGAACCCTTTGAGGACCAAATAAAGCTGCCTATCTTCCCCTGTAGTTTGGCTACTTGAGTTGAAAAGGAAAGCAATCTTAAGGAGAACAAATATTTTTATAAGGTTGACGCGGCCATATATGTTTAGGGGTAGGTTTGCCCACCGTACTAAAAGCCTCCCAACCTCTTGACTTGCTTTTTTCCTGTTAACTTTGGTGAGATCGTCTAGCTTCTGCGTAATTATTTTCCCCAGATATCGCATTTGAGGCTTCGTCTCTGGGCTTTGCCTAGTCTGGTTCCACTCCATAATTTCCGTCTTCCCGCTATTCCCCTTATACCCCGAGATTCTCACAAAGGATTTTGCCTTGGCCATTAAGTTGGGGAGTGCCACCTCTGGATTGATGGTATAAAGTATGAGATCATCAGCGTACAGAGCTATTTTTGCCACCAAGCCAGCAGGTTTAAACAGAAGAATGGAAGGATCTGCTCTAATCGAGGAGGCAAACGGTTCAATATATAGATTAAATAAAAGTGGGGACAAGGGACACCCCTGCCTAGTACCCCGTGTAATATTAAACCAGTCTGATAAAATCCCATTAACCAACACCCTGGCTCTAGTCATATTGTATAGATTTTTAACGGCCCTTACCATGTTCTGCGGAAACCCAAAAATGTTTAAAGCCTCCCACAAGTAGGGCCAGTGGACTTGATCAAACGTCTTTGTCGCGTCTACGGCTACTACCGTTACAGGTAAATTCTGGGTTTCCGTCAGATCGATGACCCCCAGCATTAAACAGGTAAGCTTGTTAAGCTGCCTTCCAGGAATAAAACCTCTATTGTCCTGATGAATAACCTCCTTGATGACCTGGGTGACCCTTGAGGCCAATATCCCCGAAAACACCTTATAGCCTGAGTTCAAAATAGATATTGGCCTATATGATTCTGCCACCAGAGGGCCTTTGTTTGGTTTCAAAATCAAAGTAACAGTGGCCTCAGCCCATGACCGCAGGACTTTTTCCCCTTAAAAAAATATGACATTAAATAAACTTTTCAGCACTGGGACAATGATATCAAGGAGTTTACAATTAATCTCAACAGGGAGGCCATCAGGCCCAGCCGTCTTCCCACCTGCCATCTTCCTGATCTGTGCCCGGACCTCATCCTCCGTGATCTCTACCTCTAAAAGCTTCTTTTGGTCATTGTTTAGACTCGGAAGCTCATTCTTCTCCAACCAGGCCTCTATAGTCTTCTTACTAGGCGAAATATCATCACTGTATAATCTACACAAATGCCTACGGGCTGTAGCACACAAATCTAGGTTAGTGTCTAATAGAGCTCCTGTTTCAGCATTCCTCAAATTTCGGATTAAGTTTCTCGGCTTGTCAGTTTTTGCTTTCCAGGCCAGAAGCGAGCTGCCCTCTCACCATATGAAAAATGGTGCATCTTACTTACTCTCCACCTGTCAAGCAATCTTTGTCAAGTTGCCCCTGATATTCCGCCAAGAGAAGATCTAGTTCTTTGCTAAGACAAGAAACTCTGCTAGAGCCCTCGGATGATGCCTTTTGGAGGTCATGTTCCTTACACTTGATCTCTTTAATTTGTTCATCATCCTGCAGCTTCAAGACCCGCCTCTTCCCCACCATTACTGATCTACATATTGCCCTTAGAAAAGCTTTAAAAGCATCCCAGATGACTTGGATTTTAGCTGAGCCAATATTAGCCTGAAATAATATAGTAGCCTCATCCCTTACACTTGATAGGGTCCTATCCAAGGTCCATCTCTTCATACCTATTTTACAATAATGCATAAGGGAGAGGAAAACTGCCGAATGATCTGAAAGAATGGCGGGCAGATGTTTAACCTAATCTACCTCTCCTAATAGGTCCTGATCTATCAAGAAGTAGTCAATGCGGGAGTGATGGCGATATTTTTTGCTGTAAAAGGTGAAGTCGCTTACGTCCCCCATCTTACTTCGCCAAATATCTACCAGATTAAGCTCACGGATCATGGTCTTCAACATTGCCGAGGTTCTAGGGGGGCTAACATACTTAACTTTAGAAGTCCTATCCAGGGTCTTATTTTGCACTATATTAAAGTCTCCTCCAATTTTTACCAGAGCTGTAGCCTGTAAAAGACAGAATTCAAGTTTCACTAAGGCTTCTGGAGAATCCTCATTTGGACCATAATAGTTGGCACATACTATTGGCATTCCCTGTATCATCAAACTAGCAACCAACCACCTGCCGGAGGAGTCCGATTCGTATCTTAGTATCTTTATGCCCGAGTTATTTCTAATAATTACAGCTACCCCTCTTGAGTTCCCTCTCTGGTTGGAGCAAACTGGTTCCTGGACCCAGCCCAATTTATTAAAGAAAGACCTGCACTCCTCCCGTTTCAAGTGAGTCTCCTGAAGTAAAATAATGTTTGCTGCACTATTCTTAAGGAATTCAGAGACCCGGGCCAACTTCTTTCTGGATCTCAGACCGTTAACATTCCAAGATATGAAATGAACCAGGTTTAATCTACTCATCTTCACATTTTCAGTCCCCGGACCCCGTATGCCCCCTTTAACCTATCATCATAATCGGCTGCCACCCCAGAAAAGGTTGAGAAACCCACATAAGCTGGAAACCTACGGAAAATGACAGAACTAGAGTATATTTTAAAAAAAAATTCCCATGCTCCCTCCACCCACTGCAAACCTCGGGGAACCCCCTTTCCTCTCCCTAGGCGAGATAATCGCCTTTCGCGACCCCCGAGCTTAGGGAGGGAATCAAGACAAAAACGAAATAGTAGTTAATAAGAGAAAATTAAGGCGTGACTAAAAATAGCAAATATATTGCTGTTCATAGGTGCGTTCATCTCAATGTGGCTGGGACTAGAATCCTCCAAGTCTCGACTATCCACTATGCACAACCATCCATCTGGGCCAGAAAAGAGTCCAACTCTTCTGGCTCTAAGATATTATGCATTTTGTTCTGCCACATTATCCTTAACATCACAGGGAACTTCATCTGCACCTGGGCGACCTTGCTGCGTAGGTAATTCATTTTTGAGCCCAGCTCCCATTGTCTCTGTGCTGTTCTCCTCTCAACATCCGATCTTATTTGGTAGCTGAGGTCCCCATATTTCAGGGAATTCTCCTTCAAGGCACGCCCCAGCACTAACTCTTTAACAGTGTAAGTGAGAAAATGTAACAACATTTTCCTTGGAGCCTTCCTCGCTGGGTTTAACCTAAAAGGGTCCCTATGCACTCTTTGGATTTCTCTGTCCAAATCGATGTCTGGCCTATCCTGCAGTAGACCTTCCCCCAGTAGTTTACAGACAAAGCCTTTGATGTAATTTTTTTCCAAGTTTTCAGGAATATTAAGGAGCCTCACATTGTTACGCCTGGCATGTATTTCGAGCCTCTCCAGATCTTCCTGCAGTGACTTATTCCACGATATCACTGGTGTTCCCAGCCAGGGCAGCTGACAAAGACTTTACCTCACCTTCGAGGACTGAGGTACGTTGGGCAATACCATCTAGTTTCTCCTCAAGTATCCCACATTTTTCCTGAATTCCCTTTTGATTACCTTCGGAGATCTCAAACTTTCCCAGGATATCTTGTCTCAGGGTAAAAAGTCGAATTTCTAGCTGGTTCACTGGGGGGGACACCTCTTGCGGGCCATGATCCGACACAGGTTCTCCATTGCCCTGCGCCAGGCTAGGAGTCTTATCCGTAGTCCCTCCCCCATTGTGTGATCCTGTGTTCCTTGGATGTCACCTTGATTTTCCGCCAACAGGAATAAACGATTTTCCAGCAACAACGGTTCAGCTTGGGAGGAAACCTCAATAGCTGTGCTCCCTGCTCCCTGTGTGGAGGCAGCAACCTGCTCCATGATTTTAAAGTAAGACCTAAGTGAGGGGGAGGCTTAGGGAGTAACCGCCCTTCCTTTGGCCCACACCTCTTAGCTCTCACAGTCCCTTTAGACGTCTTTTTTACCGGGAATCTACCAACGGTTCTCTGGTTGTAGGATCCTTTACCTTCCCAATTACACTTTTCCTCTCTGGCGCCATACGTAGATGATACCTACTCCTTGTATGAGGTTTTTTTAACTCACTAGCAGGTAGAATATTGCTAGCGTTACCACTACTAGGTGACTGCACCAAAACTCCTCTAGGACATTCAGCCCCCACCTCCTCATTCACCGAACTCATAGGAAGAAAAGGCACCTGAGGGGGGGGTCGTTTTCCATCCACCCCCGCTTTACCTTTACCTCCCTCAAACACTGCTGCTGTGTTATCTCCTCCTTAACCAGGCTTAGTGTCAGACCGGCACGGCTTGCTTCTAAGCCCCCGCAGACCGCATTACAACATTTACCTTCAGGATGCACGGATCCTGTGCTGACTCTGCCACCGCAATATCGGAACCCGGCTAGAGCCGTCGCCACACGGGACTTCCGCAGCAAAGTCGCCGCCCAACACCAATTCCCCCTGAAAGCGCCGATATCGGTGGATTCCGTGGCTGTGCCCATACGCATTTTGAGGGGGCCTGAATCAGGTAAGCGTACACAGAGCGCAGCACTGAAAAAGTATTATAAAGCAGCCGATAACCGCTTCACGCCTTCGGATGGCAGACTCCCTCATTCCCTCACTCGGGAGCACACGCAACCGGCGTCAGCCAGCCGCCATGTTCCCCATCACGTGTGCTACAGGTATTTCTGTGATATTCCAGGGATGTATTACCTTCTTCCAAGTAGCAATAATGGGCACAATGGAGCTGTGCATATTCTGGATATCAGTGCCGCTCCAGCAGATTTGGAAGCTACACAAGTGTCAGAGGCTGGCCTTTCATTCCATCGGCCTTTCCCCCCGGTGGGCTGGAGCTATTGGAGACCGGTTATTTAAGGCCCGGGACAGCTGCTGGGGCATGTGTCACTTTATCCAGCTCTCTGAGGACAGTTACAGCAGGCTAATGAGAAGAAAAAAGAGATCAGACTGCGAGATGTGAGAGAGAGGAGAGAAACAGATAATGAAATGGATGGATGGAAATAAGAGAGAGAGGAGGGGTGCGGGAAAAAGAGAGCCGGGCTGGGTTTCAACATTTTTGGCAGGGCTGCTTTGATTTCCAGTCTGGCTCTGAGTGTGGTCAAAATTAGTGTATTCCGCAGCCAGTGAGGGACACAATAAGAGCAATTAAAAACCACGCCTTATTTGCGCAATGTGCACATATGCTCTGCATTTTTAGTTACACATTTTAAAATGGGCACCAAGTAATTGCCTTGATGAACCAGCGGAAAGTTGTACTTAAGGCCAAATATTAATTTGTGCAAGAACATAACTCTATTAATATCTTCTCTGGACAGTGCCTACTTCCTTAGTTGGCTCATCTTGCACCCTGTGATGATTCAATGGAAGCAGGAGAGTAGACGCTTAGTCCAAAACTCTCAAAAGAATAAGAGGTTGTGAGAGCAGCCATGAAACACTGGTCTGCCAGTTAGGAGGTGTACATTAAGTGATCAGTTGTGATGTGGGAGTAATTAACAGTTTTAGGTATTTTGCATATCGCCATACAGAGTCCACAATTTGATGTGTTAAAGACAATACCCTCTTGTTACAAAAGACAGTCCTTAATTCAGGTCTCTGTTGGATGATCATTTACCATAAGTGCTATGAGACTTCCAGAGCAAAGACACAGAGTCTAGGAAGTGCTGCCGTTAGACCTGTCAGCCTTAGGATGGTCTTTTCCCTAACTTTCTGCATTCACCCCTCCTATTTTTGCTGGATTTGTTTTGTTGGCCTAGGACTGTGTGCACTTTACTAACCAGTGGTAAAGTGTTTGTGCTTCCCTTTAAACATGGTAAAATTGGCTTACACCTGATTGACATATTTACTTTACTTAGAAGTGCCTAGTAGAGTGGTATATCATATACCCAGGCTTGTAAAGTAAATGCTAGTAGTGGGCCTGTAACACTTACTGTGTCACCCACTTAAGTGACCCCTTAAAACATGTCCCAGGCCTGCCATTGCAGCCTGAATCCACCTTTAATCTGCAATTTTGACTTGGCACTATAATCCACTTGCAAAGCTTAAACTCCCCTTTTATTGCATATACGTCACCCCTAAGGTAGGCCCTATGTGGTCCATAGGGCAGGGTGCATTGTAATTTAAAGATTTTAATTTGACATGTCCTGGTATTGAAAAACTCCTAAATTGTTTTTTCATCACTGTGAGGCCTATTGCATTTATTAAGTCCTAACATTTGATTGGGAACAGGTAGCATTTCATGTTTGACGTCTGAGAAATCATAATTAAAAATCCTCTTTAATGTTAAAGTCAGACTTTAAGGTACAATTTTGAAAATGCTACTTTTAGAAAGTTGGCATGTTCCTGCCCTAAACTATTTGGTGCAAAAACAACAAGGTGAAGGATGGAAAGCTTTAATTGATTTCAGCCACTGACAATTGCTCAAGTCTCATCCCAATCAATTATTTTTTGCCCTACCATGGCACCTCAGTTTGGACCCGGCCATATGAAAATCAGCCTTGACCCTGCTCTTAATGGGAACAGTCCAGCCTGAACTGCCAGGCCAGGTCCTTCCTGAATCGGAACACAAGCACCCTAGGACCGGTTTTGCCCTACTTAGGGCTCTCCAGCCAGGTATAGCTTGGTCCCATTGGCACAGTGAGCCGGGACCCATGTCTGGGCATACCCGGCGCACTTAGGGCATCAAATGCAAAAACAACAAGGTGATGGATGGAATGATTTAATTAATCTCATCCACTGGCACTCACTCAGGCAACATCCCAATCCATTGTTTTTCATCCACCATGCCACCTCAGTTTGAATCAAGCCATATGCAAATCAGTCTTGACCCTGCTCCTCATGGGAAAAGTCCAGCCCGAAGTGCAAGGCCAGGTCCTCCCTGAACCGGAACACAAGCAACCCAGTACCGGTTTTGCCCTTGTTCGGGCTGGACTGTTCCCATGAGGAGCAAGGTGAAGACTGATGTGCATATGGCTGGGCTCAAACTGAGTTGGCATACCAAATTTATAGTAAATTGTATAATCCACACAATAAAACATGGGCATTTCCTACAGCATTGGAGTTTGTTAAATATTTTTGATCTTCATTTCTCCACCATTAGCACTTGTAAATTAATGACATTTACAAGCATTTGGTGGGAAATGGAGGACAATATGCCCGCAAATGGATTCTTGTGTAAGTAACAGACACATTTTCAGAAGGCGGTTGAGTTAGTTCTGCATTCTGGCCTCAATGTCAAGTGTCTCTGCAAAGGGTGAGGTTTTCACTGTGCACAATAAAACGCCTGGGGTGAAAAATGTAACAGGTGCTATATTAACCTCCCAATCGGAATGTATTCAACACAAATTTGAAATTAAATGAAGAATCGGTATTTTTGCACCAATTTCCACATATATTGGATTTTTCAGCAAATTGTTTCACAATATATTTTAGTAGATTTGTCCTTTCTAAATCTGTGAAGGAAAAGGTGATTTACCACATAACCTTTATTTCTGAAACTCAGTGAAAACGCCTGTTTAGGAGGGATCGTAATTTAACCCCCCACTCTGAATCAGGCCTCTTTCAAGTGATTAATGCCAGTGGAAGACCAGTCGATGAAAATGCTAATATCTGATTGACACAAAGATGCAAATAATCATATATCCTTTTCCAGTTCATGTTCAAAAGTTTATTATTATAGATGCATTCATTTTTTTGCATTCAGGCAAATAACCCCCCCTTGGAAGAAGGTTTCTAACTGTTTTATATTTTTTGTTGGAAGGGCATATGTGCTTGTCATAGGATGCACACGTGTAAATACACATATTATGGAGAAATCCCTAAAATACATACAAAGAAGTGAATTAGTCAATTTAATGCATGCATCCTCATTATTCAAAAGGAGGGATCTCACAAAGCACTATCAGTGTGCGATACAAATTCAATCACTTCTGCTCATTTAACCCTTTCAACTCATATACATTGATGTACTTGCTCAATTCAGCGGCAGAACAAATTGAAGGAATTTCAACTCTGTGGTAAGTAACAAATTCATATAAAATTGTACATTGAATTACTCTTTACTCAGGTCTGCATTATTGACCAGTTTTGTGATTCACGGATACTTTAATGAAACGCAAATCTATTACTACTTTTAATGTTGATCTCTCATTCTTATACATGAGTACTATCTGCAGCTATCATTTTGTAGTTCTGCTCATATAATTCAGGCATTACAGCTCTTTCTGTTTTTTACGTTTCATTGAGGAATATATGAACAGAAATCAATGTGTAGCTCCAGTGTCTGGTAATAGTCATGTGTGTGTGTGTGTGTGTGTGTGTGTGTGTGTGTGTGTGTGTGTGTGTGTGCACGTGTGTGTGTGTGTGTGAGAGAGAGAGAGAGAGAGAGAGAGAGAGAGAGAGAGAGAGAGAAAAGGGAAAATCATTGAAGAACTAAATACATTTGAAGAGGAAGAAGCCCACATAATAAAAAGCCAACCTTACCAGTTTTATGTAACCTCCAGCATCAAGCAATAAGTTTTCTGGTTTTAAGTCTCTGTAAATAATACCCATAGGATGCAAATAATCAAACGCCTCCATAACGCAGCCGACACAGAACTTACAAGTGGGTTCATCAAAACTGCCTCTGCAATAAAATATATTTTTGTTGCCATTAATATTTTCCACTTGCTATATCTAGATAGGATATCAAAAATGTGTAGGTGACAGTTGCTTCAATAATGTGTTTACAAGTCAATAAGATTTATTTCAAATACATTTGTATATTATTGGAAGATAGCATCTCTCCAAACATCCCACGAAAATGATTGGCTTTTTGAGGAAGAATTATGACAATTAAAGTAATAATGGTGTATTTTCGGTCTTGTTAATATCTAGAGGTTAACATTTGCAACTCATTGAAAAAAACTGACAAGCAAAGACTTTGATTTCCATCTGGATATGAGTAGCAATGGTCTGGATAGCTGTTCTTTTGGTCTTTTGGGCAATTTGAGAAACCCAAAATACACATATTCATCCATACCCATGATAACCATTTTTTGCAAACAAATCAGAATAATTTAACTTTGTTGAAGATCAACAGTTTCCTTGCACAAAAGGCCAAAAGTGAAGCCACAGAGAAAGCATTATCTGCTCACATTTGAGGCAAACTCTGTAACATAAGTTAGGAAAGAGCCATGCCATAGCCCAGGTTATGTCCAAAAGTCTAAATCTCTTCCTTTTCCGTTGAGCACCCTCTTGCTAGTTTTCTCTAGACAAAGGATTTCCTGCTCTCTCAAATCGTATCTGCCTGCCATAAAAATTGATAATACCCTTCTACTTTGTGGGGAGAGACCGCGACAAACCTGCAGAAGACTCTCGCCGTGTGGGGTAGAGAGGTAAGAAGAGGTGCGACCACAAGGGGTGGGAGTATTCTTTGATCCTTGGGGGAGGTGGGCCTAAAGAAGCTTGGCTTTGGGAGGAGATAGGTAATGCTAGTTGTGGATCAGGTCTGCCATTTTGGATAACTGGAGAATAAAGCATTGCGAAAAGAGACTAGGCATTGATGAAGTTAAATATTGGAGGAAACAGGCATTTCTATGATGAAGATATATGTAGAAGTGGCCTCACCAAGCTCCCCGACCAGGGCGGCTCCCTCCAAGTCAATATACAATTGGGAAAATGGATCCTGTTCCATCAGAGGTCTGACGAGCGTTGAAAGCAGCCTACTGTCATTGTGGTAGTGAAGTGACAGTGGGCATGTTGTCAAAAGCTCAAGAAAGAGGATGATTGGCGTTCTATCCCCAAGATGGCCATCACCATGGCCTGAGAAACAAGAGAATGAGCACACTCACCAGAGCAACTGAACACATGGCAAATCACTTTAGACCTGTTGCGATCTCCAGCAAACTACCTTAAAGGCAATTATCTCACCAATAAGCAAGGAATAATAACATAGCAAGGCTGAAGGTGGCACACATACCTGTGTTCCACTCCCTCTAAAGTACTCCCCTGTTAAAAGGAAAGTTGGGGCCGTGTTTCTTGCATGGCCCTCTCGTTTGGATGCTGCATGTTACTCACCACGACACGTGGTTTTGCAGCTACCTTATGGGTCAGGCAGTGGGGAGCAGATACACATTGTAACCACAAATTTGAAGGTTTGAGGCAAGGGGGTCAGAGCTGTTGTCAGCGAATTCACACCATACATAGAAGAGCTACATTCCTATAATAGTAGGTTATTAGGGGTTAATTGGCCCTTGTCTGTGGTGGACCCAGCCTGCCGCCTATGTGACGGCCACCCCACAGAATTTGGAAGATATTCACCCCAACATGGCATCAACACATGGCAAACTGACCAAAGGACTTAATATAAAAAAAACATGCTGACTGCTCCAAGTTGCCACCCAAAGCAGAGGGACTTCCACTGTTGTAGACACAAGGGACTTCCTCAGACCTCATGGAAAACAAAGGCATGGCAGCCCTAACTATCATCGGTAACATCTGCCTCATTATTATACAGTTCAAAAAGGAAATTAAGCCCCTGCGACAAGATTGTGCAAAATTTATATCCAAACAAGATCACACACTGCAAAAAGATGAAATAAAGGTTGAATCAGCTAGAACTGGCAACTGTGATGGGTGCACATGACATAGTTTAACTGGAATCCAGGGCCAATAAGCTTGAAAAGCAACATCAAGACCTTCTAAACAAGGTGCACAATGGGAAAACATGTCCAAACAAAATTATCTATGAATTAGGAATATGCCTGGCACAATACCGAGCTCTAAGCTGGAAGAGTTTATTCCACACCTTTCTGAGATGTTAAAATGAATTGAGAGTTGTACTTGATTGCACTCGCAGGATCTGCATTATCACATGAAAGATAATTTAGTGCCAGACATGTTGGCCCAGGTGCATATTTTTCTACGTTAAAGACAACACATATGGGCTGCATGGGGAGCAGAACCAATACCTTATGAGGAGCTTACAATCTCATTGTTCCAGGATGTATTAGCAGTACGGGTGGAGGAATTTGCGTAGTTTCGCTACGCAAAGCTCCCTGAAATGGTAAATAATCTCCGCGAGCACGCAGAAATTCCGCGAACACGCGGAATTGCTTGTTCCGCCCGTTCGCGATGCTTTTTTCCTGTTCGTGAAAGCTGTTTGCGTGCTTGGGGAGAAATATCTTGAGAACGAGCATTTTGAAAGCGCAAAGAAGCAAAAAATTCTACGAAGCCATGGATGGCGGAATTTTTGGCAATTCCGCGTTCTCCACAGAAGACAAAATTACCCAAATTCCACAAATTCCGCCAGCGGAACGGAATTCAACGCCCAGGCCTAATTAGCAGTAAGTCATGCAAAGAGGAAATCACATAAAATCACATCAGATTATCTGTGATCTAAACAAATTATTTATAGGTGGGGGTATCCTTTTTATCTTATCTACCACATTAATGACAAACAACACTTGGTATCCACCAGTGTTGAAGCCATCAAAATACAGAGCTTGGAACTAGACTGCGAGAACAGAGAGGATTCATCAGAGGACCTGCAACATGACTGGCAGTCTCAGAGGTTGAAAATGGCAAAGAACAAACAGCAACGAGAGGACAGGACAGAGACAGAGGCAGACAAAGAGATAACATGAACATTTAGTTGAGTGCTGTAGGATTTCAAAAGGTATCTGGCCCCACTCTTTAAAGCCACCTATTGTGCTAATGTGCCTACTGACTGTAAGTTTGCTCTTCATTGATACCTTGCTTGTGTCTAAGATGATCTTTATGTGGATCAATTTACGTAGATCACAAGTGTGAATATTATGTTAATCATCCACATCCTGGTGATCAGGCATGTGGAGGACTAATATCTGTCTTCGCTGATGGGTAAGTGGCCAAGCACAAACAGTGTAAAGCCATAGAAAGGCTAAAATATGGAGTGGATTGCTACGATTTAACTTGGGGGAACTCCGGGTAACCCATGGAGCTTACCTCTAACATACTTTTTAGTTTGCCATTTACTCACCATAACAACAGTGTTTTATAGCCTGTGCTCTAGTCTTTGATTTTTCACCAGACAGTGCCCTTTAGGACAGTTATCGGAATTTAATTTTACTTTTATCCAACAATGTTGTTTTTTTTGCTAGTACCAGGGACACTGCAATTCAAGGGACATGTGGTTGTCGCATACATATCTATCATTGGACGGGTCGATGCGAGAAGCAAAAACTGTTGTAGTACACGGCCTGTGTAATTTGCGGTAAGAGTTTGTTGGCTGTAGGAGATTTCAATACAGCTTGAACCTGAACCTGCTCAGGATCTCTTCCTCCGGGAATCAGGCAAATTCACCTTCCACACTCATAGAAGATATAGCGGATCTGCATTTCATGGATATATGGTGAATTACCCATACTGAGGTTAAACAATACACATTGTTTCCAACGTTAACACGTCCTATTAATGCACAGTCTACTTTCTGCTCTAACCACCCAGAATTGATCACATCAGTGGATATTGGTACTTAAGTACTTTCAGATTGGGCATTTCACATGTTGCATGCACCACCATTTTAGTTGTGTGCAATATGGCTTACAAATGTTACAAAGATCTTAAAACACCTCTTGTAAGTCATTGTAGCTCACCCAATCAATGGTTTGCCTATGTATTGTCGAACCTATAGTTCTCTGATTATAAAGTTTAACTAGAAGGCTCAATGAGTTTGTGGGAACATGAGTCAGTGAAATAAATGCTCATTTCTGATATCTACTGTAATCTGCGAGTAATGAGATCAAATCCTTACAAGAACATATCAGCCTCCAATATTTCTGAGACCAGTAAATCAAATTCCATTACATTGGGTAAATGAAACACCTGTTATGGATGCCATTAGTAATACCATCAAAACAAAATATCTCTGCCTGTGTATATCATCTAAAGTGCTAATCGTCATTGATATTAATAAAACATGAAACACTGGCCTACACCACACACCCACAATCATTCATACAAAATCATACTCATACATACTCAAACGTCCTGCAAAATAAGGGTTCACAATTTTCCAATTAACAATATACATACATGGAGACACATGCCCCCTCTCCACATGTGACAATTAATAGCTCTGTCAAGTCAGAGTGGAGAACTTGAGTCAATTTCAGAATTAATCAACAAGTGAGCAAAAACAGTTGATAGTACAATTAATTTTTGGACTTCAATTTTAACTCAACATATTGATGAATACAAAGGGGGAACAGCAAGTTAACAAGGAGACTCCAGCACCAACGCGCGTTTCGGTGGGTGACCTCGGTATGGCTCTCACCTTCTTCAGGGCGCAATAATCACAAACAAGCAATGGAGGACGTGCATGGGGAGACAAAAAATAAAACACAGTATGTAATACAATAATACAGTGCTGTGTGCCATGAATATGCACAACCAATATCCAGCACAGTATGAAAAAGAAGGAAAAGGCAAAGGGTCATGCCAGCTGAGTATGATAACCAGAAAAGGTAAAAGAGACCGTGCACACACGGAGAAGCAAGAGTTGCAGTAAACGGTGTACCCAATATATAGTTCAGATAGCAAAAAACACCCCTGTGACAGACCCACATGCCAGAAGAAAAGACAAGTGATATTGGTACCCATACTAAACACAAACATAAGGACGGTATTTCAAGTGAGCCCAAAATGAAGAACAACTAGTAACAAGCACCTGTCCTATAACCAAAAAATAAAACAATCTACCTGGTGGGAACCAGAAAATTGACCAAGAAAACGTCCTTGGTGGTTTGACGATAAAGAGACTCGTGGCCAAGGCCTAAAAAACCAGATGACAAACATAAGCAAGCTGCGGAAAAAACGGTATAGTGATAATAAAAAAATAAACAAGCATTGGCATAGCCAATAGGTCTCGCCTTTTGAACCTTATAAGTGTTTAGCCATGCAACCGTTGATGTGTTGCACCAACGAATATTGTGCTGCATAACTAAATACTTATGAGGTCCCAAAAGCGAGACCTATTGGCTATGCAAATGCTTTTTTTGTAACTTACAGCTCATGTCATGAACAGCGCGGTTTCTCCGGAGCTCAATCGCTTTCTGTTGTGCACATGAATGTTTGCAACTGTGGACACTCTTTGAATCAGTGCAGTGCTATGCTGCAGACACTGCTATAAGTCGCACTTCAAGGGGGTTTCTACTAAGCTGTAGACTCGAGACACGGTGTCTGGAGGGCTTCAGGATGTGACAACTACAAAGCCATACCTGCTGGTAGATACATCACAAACATACTGCTGCATCATGGCAGCACACGCAGCTTCAGGAAGTGCAGAGCTTGACTCTTCTCATTCTGCACTGGGAAATCTAACCAGGGATTGAAGAGCTATACAATTGCTACACACTGGGTTATGGCTGTGCTGATGTAGGTCATTATGCAGAGTATACCAAATGTGAAAGGTAAGCTTTTAATTTGCTGAGCCATTTTGCTTAACTCACTGAGTCACCCTTGCATCTTAAATCGCTGTCTGGGTTGTAGTGTTAGTCTGAATCTTTTTTTGTTATTGTCATTCAATCATCTTTCATGAACTGTGCCCTTAGAGTATTATACAATTCCTTCACTTCGGCAGATGCTGTAAATAAACATTTTATTTACTTACAACCCCCATTCTTGTAAGTATGTGAACAGCGTTATCAGGGTAACGCATGAAGGAGTAACGACTTTGGCGAGATTGGCAAGTCGCAAACACACTGTGCAAACAGGATATTCGTGTGCTCTAGAAGAGCTTGAAGAAAAAAAGCAGTATTTCCTTTGAGATGGTGAACCCATGACATTGTAGGACACCCCCCCCCCCCAGTAGTCACAGCTTGCACCAGGCACACATTCCACCCGGAGTTTGCACAACACAGTAGATTGCACGTGCGCTGACTGTAAATACATTTTAACCAGACAGCTGGGACAGTGAAGGTCAGTCCCACCTCACACCGCTGTTAACCCCTGCCTGGTCGCAGACAGATGAGCAAAGAGTATTGGGAAGAACATACTGGTGAGAACCAGCTGTGAGTGGAGCACAGACGGCGAGCTAGAGGAGGTGGGAAGAGAAGCTGGCTGAGGAGGGAGGGACAAATACAGAGGAAAGACAAAAAGTGTGGAGATACAAGGGGGAGATTGAGAGAAAGAGGTGGCAGGTTAGAAGAGAGGGGGAGAAAGGAGGGCGGGAGAGGGAAAAAGGAGGGCCGGAGAGGGGGAGAAAAGTGAGTGGGAGAGGGGGAGAAAGGAGGCTGGAGTAGGGGAGAAAGGAGGCTGGAGAGGAGGAGAAAGGAGGCTGGGAGAGGGGGTGGAAGGGGGGAGAAAGAAGGGTGAGAGAGGGTGAAAAGAGGGGGAGAGAGGGAGAAAGAAGGGTGAGAGGGAAAAAGGTGGGTGGAAAAGGGAAAAAGAAGGCTCAAATTGAGGGGGAAACACGGGATAGCTGTGAAAACAGAAATGGGAGGAGATCGGTGTATGGTGAGAAGAGGGTTGTCGCAGAACAAGTAAACAAGAGCTCGGCACAGAAAGGACTGACTGACAGTGGAAGGAGACAACGCTATTACGTAATGATAGTGGAAAGAGGACTAAAACCATTGAAGATTTTACCAATGAAAGGCCCGATTGAGGTGGCCATCTGTAAATGGCATTAATTTTGTAAACAATACGGAGAAACCTTTTTCTTTACGAATTCTGGATTTTTTTGCCAGTGCTTAGAAACATCCACACATCACTAAACTAGCACAGAATTACTAAGAACACTGAATATATTATCGCGTCAAAAAGACCTGACCAGTGCATTCGAATCAAGAAAACCTGAGCTCTGTCTATGAACAATAAAGAGTGTTTAGAATACAGAAACATTGGTATTCATACAACGGGAAACGCGTAAATGTCAGCTAGCTCTTGTGCGCGTCGTAGCCCTCAAAGATTGATAGCTATGCGGTATCGTAACAACGGCTCCTCACAGTATCATGTTCTTCATGTTTTGCCCTCCGTAGTTCCCTCGGGACAGCACAGGCTCCCTCTGATTAGCTAACACTAATCTTGCTCCCATTGGCTGCAGTTCTGGCAGGGTACGCAATCGGTTAGAAATATACGTTTTAGTAGATGCCCTAGGTGTACAGCGGGCATCAGCGAGATTGGCGTCTTTTTCATAACAGAGAATCTGTTCGCCGTGGTTTCTTCAACCATTGCACCTGTAGGTCTCCTAACCAGATAAAGTGGATACTTGATGGCTTAGGCTGCCAAGTACTGACAAAGATAAAGAGGAAGGAGGGTGAGTATTGTCAAGGGAGATGAGGGCAGAAAAGTTCAGGACCGAAACAAAGGAGATAATGAAGACCAGCGTGTGCCTCGCACTGAAAGAGGAGGCGGCAGCAGGGGGAGGGGAGAGAGGAGGGGGCCTACAGCTGTTTCCCTTGCGGGAGCAAGCAGGAACCATATGTTAAAGCTCGCTCCCGCAAGGGAATCGCCAGATGTGCACTCGTTGCATTCAAAGCAATGCAAGGTCTTTTCCAATGCAGCGCATGCGCGCTGCGTAGGCGAGACCTAAAAATAAATTTTAAAAAACATAAAAGGTAAGATGGGAGCTTACCACTGAGATCAATGGAAAAGTCCCTGAGTAAGGAAGAAGTAATGTCAACGTCAACATTTTCAAAAGAGGGACCACAAATGGACCACCCGAGGGTAATGGGATAACGTGATCCCTTGCAGAGGCCGCCAATGCTCTCCTGTGAGGGACGAGGCATATGAGAGGGCTAATAGTCCACAATGTCTGATGTACCTGAAAAAATATAATAAATAAATTTAAAAGCGTGAGCCTTGGCTAAGGGTAAAGGAACTGACCGTATACTGCGTGCCCGGAGCTGTGAGCAAGGCGGGAAGATGGGTAGCCGAGGTATAAGAACAATCATGACCAGCAAAGTCTGCCGGTTCCCCAGAGCGTGAAAAATTTACGCTGTGATCGAAGTGCAGTAAGAGACACTGAATCACTGCACTAGTAAGGTCTACCTTGCGCCATCTCTGTGGGAAAGCCAGAATTTGCCCGAGGAGTGCGCTTGGCTGCAGCGCCACCTAAGACATAGTTGCGATACCAGGGGTCACAATCCTGCTGGGCTAGAGTGCTGTACATGAATATTCTAAGAAATGTTGGGTGCTAGATGAAAGGAAGAAAGAGACACCGGCCCTCCCGGATACTACATATGCGAAGGAGCGCAGTGGCCGGTTCTACCCCCGGGAGCAAGTGGGACGGACGAATGGGCCTGCCGAGGCAACAAAGGCTGGAGACCCGAGGAACAACTTACCCCGTGGTACGAAAGGAGATGTCCCGAACCCGTCCAGCACCTCCGGCTGGTACAGGAGTAGAAGGTCCTGGCAGGATTCCCGGGTCGTGGCAACGAAGTCATGCAAGGCAGGATATTTAAATGAAAGCTTGCCGTCGTACCGCACCGTAGGTGCGACAGGCGAGCAGGATCGCTCCTCCCCGTGTTTAAGGCTCAAAAGAGAAATGGAAAGAGGACCATAAGGGTAGCGCCATATTGGACTAGGCAGTGCCTTGATAAAATAGGCACAGATGGAATATATCACTATGATAAAGCTAAATGGCCATAAAATAATAGAACCAAGAAAGGAGGACCAAGACCTGGACAGAATAACTGCAACAATAAAGGAAGGAAACTGGGACTACTGGTTACACGAGTCTAAGTAGAGAAACAAAAAGTATTAAACATTTTTTTTAATAAGCCGGTGGTACGAAAAAAAGAGAGACCTGGGGAGAGAAGAAAAGCCCGCGGTAGGGTCACAGAGGTTATGCCATAATAAACAAGGAACAAAAATGGAGAAAAGCAGAAGTGGAATTGCCAAGGTTCCGGGCGGCCCATGGTACAATAAACTATGAGGGCCTCGGAGAGCCATGGAAAAATAAAAGTCAACCTGGAATAAAGTAAACCATGCCAGAACCCATCATAAACAAATAAGTGTAATAGAGCAAACAGGGGCAGAAAGAAATTGGGCAGGAGGCTCTGCCCAAAACGCAGGACAGCCGAGCACTGAAAGGCGAAGATCACAGGGGGAGAGGCAGCCAATAGAACAAATAGGGGACCCCCAGATTTTTGCTAAGATGGCATTCTCCCACGGTAGGAGTTCATTAGGGCCTTTGTCTTTAGTGTTGTGGGTAAAAATCCAGAACACTTCTCTTTTTCTGCGGATGGCAACCGTGTCCCTTCCGAGTTGAGGTAGAATTTTTTCCAGAATCGACCACCTGATGTCTCCCTCAGTGTGGTTGGCCTCTCTCCAATGGTTGACTAGAGGCACAGCTAGTTTAGACAGTCTGATGTTAGATTTGTGTTCGCCAATCCTTATCCTGCATTCCCTACCAGTCTCGCCTACATAGGCCAAATTACAGGGGCAGAGTATGATGTACACAATGTTGGATGATCGACAGTTTGTCATCTCCTTGAGAAAAAACATCCTCTCATGGATCCTAATATTGTCACCCACGATGGCATTGGGGCACGCTTGGCAGGAGCCACATTTGTGCTTACCACTGACCGGTTCGCCCGCGTGATGGACTTTTGACAAAACTTGTTAGGCTCCGACCTCTTAGCCCTCGCTAGGTGATTCCTAAGGTTTTTGTTCCTCTTAAAGCCAAAAAGAGGTCTGGGAAGTTTTTCTTCATGCTCCTCAATGTTCAGAAGGTGCCACTGTGAGTTAATAATTTGACGCGCCTTATTATCAAAATTAAAGTGCTTAGTTACGCACACCAGTTTGTCGACTTTTTCTTTGTTCTTGGGTCTGAACATTGCATCACGATCATAATATCTAGCTCTCTTGAGTAAGTCTTTGATAAGTTTAGTGGGGTATCCCCTCCTGATGAGTTTATCCTTGAGAATTTCGGCTTGATCCATAAAATCCTTGATGGTAGTACAATTTCTTTGGAGCTGAAGAAATTGGCTTAACGGAATGCCGTCCTTCTGGCATCAGGGGTGGAAGCTACTAAAATGTAGTAGGGTGTTGCTAGCCGTTGGTTTAGTGTAGAGGGAAACCAATAGATGGAAATTTTGGTGTTCGATCCACACATCTAGAAATTCCACCCTCACGTTGCTAGTGTGAGCCGTAAATTTAAGGTTGGGGTCAGCTGGTTGATCCATGATGTAAATTTGTTCAGAGTGTCCTGATTGCCTCTCCACACAAAGAAAATATCATCGATAAAAAGTGACCAATAAAGGACATTTTCAATGAAAGGGGCCATCTGCGCTCCTTCTCATATGTAGTATCCAGGATGGCCAGTGTCTCTTTCTTCCTTCCATCTAGCGCCCAACATTTCTTAGAATATTCATGTACAGCACTCTAGCTGTACATGACCCCTGGTATCGCAACTATGTCTTAGGTGGCGCTGCGGCCAAGCGCACTCCTCGGGCGAATTCTGGCTTTCCCACAGAGATGGCGCAAGGTAGACCTTACTAGTGCAGTGATTCAGTGTCTCTTACTGCACTTCGATCACAGCGGGCATTTTTCGCGCTCTGGGGAACCAGCAGACTTTGCTGGTCATGGTTGTTCTTATATCTCGGCTACCCATCTTCCCGCCGTGCTCACAGCTCAGGGCGCGCAGTATACGGTCAGTTCCTTTACCCTTAGCCAAGGCTCACGCTTTAAAATGTATTTATTATATTTTTTCAGGCGCATCAGACATTGCGGACTATTAGCCCTATCGTATGCCTCGTCCCTCACAGGAGAGCATTGGCGGCCTCTGCGAATGATCACGTTGTCCCATGACCCTCGGTGGTCCATTTGTGATCCCTCTTTTGATGACGTTGACGTTGACATTACTTCTTCCTGATTCAGGGACTGTCCATTGATCTTGGTGGTAAGCTCCCGTCTTTCCTTTTATGTTTTTTTTTTTAATTTAAAAAATTTTATTATCACTATACTGTTTTTTCCGCAGCTTGCTTATGTTTGTCATCTGTTTTTTTCAGGCTCTGGCCACAAGTCTCTTTATCGTCCACCCACCAGGGACGTTTTCTTGGTCAATTTTCTGGTTCCCACCAGGTGGATTGTTTTATTTTTTGGTTATTGGACAGGTGCTTGTAACTAGTTGTTCTTCCTTTTGGGCTCACTTGAAATACCGTCCTTATGAATGTGTGGAGCATGCGTACCAATATCACTTGTCTTTTCTTCTAGCACGGGGGTCTGTCACAGTGGTGTTTTTTGCTATCTGAACTATATATTGGGTATACCGTTTCCTGCAACTCTTGTTTCTCCATGTGTGCACGGTCTCTTTTACCTTTTCTGGTTATCATACTCAGCTGGCATGACCCTGTGCATTCTCCTTCTTTTTCACGTTGTGCTGGATAATGGTTGTGCATATTCATGGCACACAGCACTGTATTATTGTATTACTGTCAGATCCCCACAATTCCTACCTTTTGTAGGATGGTCTCGCAGGGATGATATGAATAACCTCCACCGTCTCCCACCAAATCCCTTGTCTGTCTAGTAAATACCTGACCGGGTTTATGGTGAAGACATGGGGAAGGAATCCTAAATAAGGTGGTGTGTCGTCTTGGTGAGAGGATCTGATAATAGACTCCCTGGATCTTCACCTGGAAGGGTAAACCAACAGGCAATCACTATTGCCCTCAATCATAGACGCACACACACATACGCACTAATGAGGAATGGAGAAAGGGACTATAGTCACCTGGAAATGATGTTCCAACAAAGAAGAGACAACAATAGGAGGCACTCTTGCACTGGATATAGTACCAAGATCCGGATTCCATCAGACCACACAAAGTAAAAGAAAGGGCGCTCCTGCGCTTTCTGTGGGGTGGCAGTAGAAGGTGAACCAAGAAGTGTCAAATAACAGAATGAGGTAATGCGCTCCTGCGCGTTGTGGTAATGTATCAAGAAGGATGGTCGCAAGGGAATGCACAAATGCGGTAATGCGCTCCTGCGCTTACCGTGATGAGGAATGAACAAGCAATGCCCCCAAAGCAACAACAAAGGCGGTAATGCGTTCCTGCACTTACCGCGGTGAGGAATGAACAAGAAATGCCCCCAAAGCAACAACAAAGGCGATAATGCGCTCTTGCTTTTCCACGGTGAGGAATGAACAAGAAATGCCCCCAAAGCAACAACAAAGGCGGTAATGCACTCCTGAGCTTACCGTGGTGAGGCATTTCGATATGTCCAACATAACAAACAATAGCTGTAACGCGTTCCTGCGCTGACCGCAAAGTTCTTGTGACAGATCCCCCAACGTGAAAGGCGGTAGAGCGCACCTGCGCTACCGTTTTGTGGGAAAGCTCACTGTCCTGGCTTGGCAACACGCGAGTGTGTTTGCCATGGGGGAGGAGGCTGGGAAGGGAAACAGCACGTCGCGCTCCGGCGCACGTTTTCCCCATCTTGGGAAGCTCTAGGCAAGGTTTACCGAGAATGCCAGGGACTGGTTAGGTGCGACAGTCCAGACGCGCTCCTACGCGTCTCACCATAAAACTGCAGCAAACATGGAAGAAGAAGAAACGGCTCCGGACTCGTTCGTGAAAGAATCAGAAGCACCTGGGGCTCGTAACTGCTGCTATTTAAGCCGCAACGGCTGGAAGTGCCCTGGTGGTGCCCTGCGGTATGTTCCCAGGTTGAGGGCACTAGAACGCCGACTCGAATGTCCCACACACACTCATACGGGTAGGAACGGGAAACATGACAATTACATACTGTGTTTTAATTTTTGTCTCCCCAGGCGCGTCCTCCATTGCTTGTTTGTAATTATTGTGCCCTGAAGAAGGTGAGACCCATACCCAGGTCACCCACTGAAACGCGCGTCGGCGCTGGAGTCTCCCTGTTAACTTGCTGTTCCCCATTTGTATTCATCAATATGTTGAGTTAAAATTGAAGTCCAAAAATGAATTGTACTATCAACTGTTTTTGCTCACTTGTTGATTAATTCTGAAATTGACTCACAGGCTCCACTCTAACTGACTTGACAGAGCTATTATTTGTCACATGTGGAGAAGGGGGCTGTGTCTCCATGTATGTATATTGTTAATTGGAAAATTGTGAACCCTTATTTTGCAGGACATTTGAGTATGTATGGGTATGATTTTGTATGAATGATTGTGGGTGTGTGATGTCGGATGCACTTGGGTTATTTATGGTATAGTATTTATTATGTTTTCATATAATTGCAATATTATATTTATTGAATAAACTTGATATATTTTTTGGTATTTGTGTTTCTGTGGATTACATTTTGTGAAGGCCAGTGTTTCATGCTTTATTATTATCAGTGACGATTAGCACTTTAGATGATATACACAGGCAGAGATATTTTGTTTTGATGGCATTCCTCAGTTTCCCCTTTTTTCCCTGCCTGTTATAGTGTCAGGGGCCCCCTTCCGTGTGAATGGAGGCCATTAGTGCATCTTGGTCATATTGGAACCAAAAGTATTTATGAAGCAGTATGACTACAAGGCTTAAAAGGGCTAAATTTCAAATTTGTTGATGATCAGTAAAGTCTGTGAAACGTGTCATGAAATTACTTAAATATATATTGTCCACAAAGGATAGACAGGAACAATTTAAAACAGTACAACACTTCCACTGGCTAACTTTATGGATTGCGTAGTGTTGCAAGTAAAGGGCGTAAAATGATCCTTGTGAGTGAGTATAAAGAAGCATTGATTTGTACCCTAGTAGAGAATGGACATGTACGGTAACATGCCCTCGTTCTGATTTGGCCAGTAAGATCCAATATGTGTGGTACCTCCTAAAAAAAAAAATCCCATCCCCAGATGAATCTCACCAGGTCAATACCAACTGATATTTATTGGGGGGAAAAGGGCAGGTAAAAAACAGTGAGGTAAGCAACAAAATTTGAAGGTTATTCCCCATTATTAGGTAAAAATGGTGAATGGGCGATATTTATCAGACATGATAAATTGTTACCCAATGGAGTTGGATTTTATCAAGTGTAATAAATATTGCATCAGTTACCGACCAACCAATAATGATGGACAAAGAGGATGCATGAAGATATAGAAAAGGCCTCTATTGATCTAAAAACTGTATCATTGGTTAGCTTCTGCTCAGAGGAGGCTTCAAGCAAAGAGGTGGAATCGGTCTAGCCAACCCATGTCCATGGACAAATAACAGTCCTGACACAGCTTGCACAATTTGATATTTATTAATTTCTAAAGTACCCAAATCACCCCCAAAGGGGTATCTCCGCGCTAAGGAGGAGCTGCAGTAGGCTGGGGAGAGAAAGGATTAGAACAGTCCAGTTT
The DNA here is from genome assembly GCF_964204655.1 of Triturus cristatus. Classification (NCBI taxonomy): domain Eukaryota; kingdom Metazoa; phylum Chordata; class Amphibia; order Caudata; family Salamandridae; genus Triturus; species Triturus cristatus. The sequence goes on from NC_140582.1 coordinate 87,106,491, forward strand.
TGAGGAGCATTTTGAATTAAAGGTGATCAGGGCATTGTCGAAGCCGGATAGTGAGTTGATTCTGATAGAAGGGGGCTGGGTGAAAGAAAGCTTTCCCACCCAAGCGCGATTTTTTTGAAACGCGGTACAAGGAGTAAAGATTTAGCTCATGAACGTAGGGATCTGGGTGGCAGGTATTGATTGAATTTTCCTGCAAGATAGCTGGGACCTTTGCTGTTCAGTGTCTTATGCACAATACAGCATATCTTAAATTTGATCCGTTTGCGTACCGGGAGCCAGTGAAGCTGTTGTAGAAGAGAGAGAGAGGCAGTTCTGGTGGGGGCATTCGAGACAAGGCGGGCCACGGTGTTCTGGACTACTTGTAGTCTGCTCAGCAAGGACTCATTTGCTGAGATCAGAAGGGCATTACAGTAGTCCAGGCGGCTCAACACCAGTGCCTGAATGAGAGTTTTCCGTGTGGTCAAAGGAAGGAAGGGGAATATCCTCTGTAGAAGGATTAGCACATGAAAACAAGAGCCTACACTGGCTGCAACGTGCTCCTTCATTGTCAGTTTCTGGCCCAAGCGTATGCCAAGGTTCTTGAACACTGTCTTGGGATCAGGGTGGTGCCTAGATCATCTGGCCACCAACCTGGGGACTACAGCAGTGATGTGACTACAAACAGCATAATCTCGGTTTTCCCAGCACTAAGCTGGAAGAAATTATTCCTCATCCAGCTAGCGATAGCGATCATGCCTTCCGAGAAGGTGGACCGGGCATTGGGAGTGTGTTTGTCAAATGAGAGTAGTAGCTGAGTGTCATCAGCATACAAAATTGTTGTGAAGCCCAGTTGCCTGAGTAATCCTGCTAATGGAGCAACATAAATGTTGAATTTGGTGGGACTGAGACACGATCCCTGAGGTACTCCTTTAGTCAGTCCAATGGTCTTCGAACGGAAGGGGCTCAGGTTAATAGTCTGAGTTCGGAGGGAGAGAAAGCTCGACATCCACTCAAAGGCTTGTCCTTGAATTCAAATTTCTTTAAGTCTCCTGAGCAGAATCTGGTGAGAGACTGTGTTGAAGGTAGCCGGCAGATCAAGCAGCACTATTAGTACTGCTTGTCAGTTGTCCAGGGACTGCCTGATGTTCTTGGTAACAGCACTCAATGCTGACTCTGTGCTGTGCCTTGGCCTAAATCCAGACTGAGATGGGTCAAGGCATCCAGTGGATTCAAGATAGTCAGATAGATGTTTGTTGATATGTTTTTCCAATATCTTACTCAGGAGAGGCAAGAGGGAAATTGGGCGATAGTTAGATAGGTCCTCCACGGGGGCCTTGATATTTGTACAGATGGGAATTATTTGTGCCGCCTTCCATTCAGCGAGAGATTGAGGATAGAGCAAATTGGGGGGTATAACTGTTTGGGGAGCAATGAGGAAGTTTTGGCTGGAATAATATCCAAAGGGGGAGCCTGATTTGACTGTATTCAACAGTGACTCCACGCCACCAATTGTGAGAGGGGGGACGTTTTTCAACATATGCACATTAGTCGGAGCTGGAGGGCAGCAGAATGCAGTATCATGCTGAAGATTCCCGACTGAGGTGATTTTATCGTAGATCAGCTCACTTTTCTGTGTGAGATGAATAGCTATTTTATCATAGAGTGCTTGGGAGGGGGCCTCCTCATTATTACAGGCCCTCGGGTTTGTAAAGGATTTAAGAATTTGGTACAAAACTTTGGGGCACTCCCTGCCTAGTTAAGTTGCAGCGCAATATGGGCTCTGCATGCAGTTTTTATGTTTTTGTGATATTGAGCCAGAGCGATCTTTTATCTCTCTTTATCCTGTGCATCATGGGAATGACGCCAGCGCCTTTCCAGACTTTTACAAAAACGTTTTCCGTCCGTAGGTTAGAGGAGAACCACGCTGTCGGGGGTGCCTAGCCAAACTAGGGCACTGTTTCAATGGGGCCAGCAGATCAATGGCTGTTTTTACTGTGGAATTATAACGAGCCAAGCATTCCTCAACATTATCTGATTCAAGGTTCCAGAATGCCTGGATTGTATCCTGGAAATGATCTGGAGTGATTTTATGCCACTGTCCACGGAGGCTGTATGGGGCAAAATGGGGTGCGTAGTATACCCTGGGGCCCTTAATTTGAAAGTCGATTAATGAGTGGTCGGTCCATGTAAGTGGACAAGGAGCTTTGCAGAAAATACTGGGAGAATTGGTCAAGATAAGATCTAACGTGTGTCCTGCTGAGTGTGTCGGACTGTCATTGATCTTACCTAGTCCTAGAGTGGCTAAATCTGTCAGGAGCATAGAGGCATCCTGATTGGCAGTGCTCTCACTGCATACACTAAAGTCCCCTAATAGCAGGAATTTTGTTGTAGAAATGATATGGGGGGCAATTGATTTCATTAGCTGGAGCGAGAAATCAAGGAGGGGGCCGATATACGAGAGCGCATTTCCAGCTATGTTGGGGTAGCAATTCAATTCTAAAGACTAAAATTTCAATTTTGTTATTGAAGCATTGCTCAAGTGGTTATCTATCCAACCTTTGACTACGGTAGCCACCCGGGAGTGCCACTGCGATAGCGGGGGAAACAGCGTTTACATTGCATGCGCTACAACGCATGCGATTACAACGCAAGCCATTAAATCGCAAGTCGTTTCAATGACTTGCTGTAGGGAGCGCGCTAAACTAAGGAATAGTATAATTTACTATTCCAACACCTTCCCTACTGTTGCACACGCTGAAGATGGAATAGTAAATTATACTATTCCTAAATCCCGCGCGCCCTCTACAGCAAGTCTTAGAAACGACTTGCAATGTAATGGCTTGCGTTGTAACAATGCGGTCGTTGTAAGACCCAGTTGTAATCGCATGCGTTGTAGCGCATGTGATGTAACATCACATAATCCGATAGCAGGGGTGGAACTAGGTTTAAGCCAGGTTTCTGTCAAGAATACAATATCGGGATTCTTGGAGGCAAGTAAATCCCAAATTTCAACAGGGTGCTTGGGCAGGGATCTTACGTTGCTCAAAAAGCCGTTCCAACCTTGGCCAGATTTGCCAGTATAATTTCCCGGTGAAGTCTGGGAATGAGTACCTACATTGGGGGGGTATTTACCCTTGCCTAGGTCAGATATCATAGGATCTATGTGCTTCTGTTCAGGCTTCAGGCTTTGAAATTGGCAGGACTTGCACGTGAAGGGCCCCTCCATTACAGGGAAAGCCCCAGGAGTTTCATGTGCATGATTAATGCATTTACCCAAACTGCCCCGTCTAATATTAAGGAGTTCCTGGCTTGAGTAGGAATATTTCTGCCTCATTCCTAAATCTGATAAGAAACATGCAGGGGTCCTGGCTCCTGACGACGGCTGGGCGCGGACGGGCGCAGACAGTCTTGCCTTTGGCATGCCTTTGGCAAGCCAGCGGCATGCCTGATGCGTGTGTCCACTGCGCGTCGTGCCAGACATGGATTTAAATAGTGGAAGAGAGCAGCTAGACTGCTAACCCCCAACTCAGCCCGGAAGTGAAGAAATGACTGTATCTGCTATCTCCCTCCACACAAAGGAGAACCCGCGGTGGACCAAGGAGAAATGCGGAGTGCAGTGAAATGTAGCAGAGACAGTGAGTACTTTTCAATAAAATGCCAAAAAGCTTTTTTAAAATAGAAGATACTCCTAATTTACGCAAGTTAAAATAATATCCTCAGCCTTACTGTAGCGCGTCTGCACCACACGTCTTTCGTCACAAGGAGAATGGTACAGCCCTAATCCTAATGGTCTTCAGGCCCCCCTGGAGAGCTGTGCTGCTCTGCTGGATTCTGTGCCATAGTATGCTTCTGGTCAAAATGTTAGGGAAAAACATTCAAATGCTCTACTATGGTTCAATTCAGTTATTATGATCTGCCTACCTATGCGTTTCCAGGCTTTTAAGACAAGCAAAAGGAAGTGTCTATTTACCCAGCCACCGGCCAAATAGTACAAAATATTTGCTATTTACTCAGTGGCTGGCATAATAGTACATAATTTCTACTGTTTAGCCAGCCACAGACTAAATAGTAGAGATGATGTATCATTTGACCAGCGGCCAGATAAATAATTTGAAGGAGGACTTTATTTAGCCGGCCATATAGGAAAAAAGGGATTCCAGGCAATGGTAGTGTGGTGGTCATCTTCTGGGGGGCTACAACATGTGTGAAGCATTTGAAAGTAAGTGCATATTCAATGCATAATAGTTTGCATGAGGTAAGTGCATGAATTAAGCTAAGCTGTTTACAGATAAAAAACCATAAAATCAATATTATGTTATTTTAATATTCAAATATGGCATGTAGAAATCAAACTTCAGGGATATGGCACACAGATATTTTGTGCGTCAGTCAGGGAATATGTGGCTGTCAGCAAAAAATGCTGAATATGGTTTTAAAGCATGTTACATACATGTTTTATTCACTCATGAGTATACATTGGTTTTTTTAAGTTCATGATACTCCTTTTGATGATTTTTGAAGGCAGGGCTCTTTTTGGGCTTCTTATGGATGGCCTTGTGCTAGCTTTAGGCTTCTGTTTAAGGGGAGTTGTGCTTGCTCACTATTTCAAATCTGGCAACATAGCAGCAGCCAACAGGAGCAGCAAACATGGAATGCAGACAGAATGGTGGTAGCTGGGCCCCATTAGAAGTAATTGGTGCTTGGGGGTGTAGTGCATTGAGGCACTTGCAGGAGGTAAATTGAGTGAGACACTATAATGGGGCTCCTGTGGAATGGGGAAGTGAAAGCAGAAGACAGGTAAGCAATGCATCTGAGTATTTCACAGGAGGAGTTCACTCTACTGCCTGTGAATAAACACAATTTTTCACACTATTCGCAAAGCAGAGTAGGTTTAGAGCATTGGTGCTTATTGGTCCTATGCTATGAGTGGTTCCTTCAGCAACACTGACATTTTAGTCACCTGCACAATGCATCTTGGGAATCGTAGTTTTGATTTTTAACATTTTAAGCAGTGTTTAAATAGGCAAGATCCTGTCTCTACTGAGCCCTTATGTCTGTACTTGAGAGTGCTATCCCAGCAAAAGAAATCTGGAAGCCAAAAAACACATAAATCTCTGGGACAGGCTTGGAGGCGATACCTGACTAAGGTCATTGTGGAGTGGGTGCTGGGGAAAGAAGCAGTAGGAGGAGAAGGATGAAAAGTAGATAAATAGGAGCCAAGAGTGGGACTACTAGGAGGGCTAGGATGACCAGAGCCAAGAGCACCAGGTCAAGAAGAATCAGACCCACAGAGACCTAATCTAAGAGGACCTCGATTACCAATGCCAGAGGGACCCAGAAACAAATAGACGATGAGGTAAAGGAACCTGAAAAACAGCACTTGGGGTCCCAGGGCAAGAAGAACCAGGAGAGCCAGGAGGATATGGAACAGGAGGATCTGGACCCAATGGGCAAGGGCCCAAAGGAACAGAAGGACAACACGTAGAACAAACAGAAGGCCCAAGGAACAGAAGGACAACACGTAGAACAAACAGAAGGCCAGTGGCGGCTGGTGGAATTTGAAAATGGTGAGGCGTAAGAGTAAAACATGAATTATTGCGAGCAAGTGAAGCAAACCGGTCATTTAGGAGACCGTTCCGGGGGTGACAGTGCCTTTGGTTAACTAAGAGACAAGACAGTAGGCATCTGAACCCTGTACGTGGCCCAGATTCTAATAGAGCAACATTATAGTCTAGTGAATAAAACACAATATGTTTATGTACAGCTTGCATTCTAAATTAAGTATTTGAAGCTGCTTTCATGTGTGATAGTGAAGAAAAATGAAAATAAACTATTTGCCTAAGATCACATACTTTGGAGAGGGGTAGCTCAAATTAATCCAGTTTTTATGGTTTCACTTTGTACAAATCAACCAATAAATTGATATCTCTTTGCCTCTCATTGTTACCTTAACTTTTAATGTTTTCTCCTCTGTACATGATGCTGGTGAACTCTGAAAGTGGAGAGCCAAAAATATCTATCCTAGCTGGCTTTGTTTGGCTTGTCCCAGCTAACTTCTTTTTCAAAACAATTGGCGAGAAAATGTGCTTTTTACTGCTTTATTCTGTCATAAGAACATTGTTTGCTTTGCCTCTAACATACATTATTTAAAATGTCAAAAGAAAAGCTTTTTTCATTCTCCTCTACCATTAGCTCCCATCAGATAAGCAATTCAAAAGGCCTGTACATAACTGCAAAGATTCACACTTGCATGCATGCAAGTGTGAATCTTTGCAGTTGTGTACAGGCATTTTGAATTACGACTGCGAAGATTCACACTTGCATGCTTGCATTGCACTCTGACACGCACATATTTAAAGACAATGTGTCTTCAAATACGTGCGTGACAGAGTGCAATGCAAGCATGCAAGTGTGAATCTTTGCAGTCGTGTACAGGCTTTTTGAATTACAACTGCAAAGATTCACACTTGCATGCTTGCATTGTACTCTGACACACACGTATTTAAAGACAATGTGACTGTGGAGAGTTGTACTGGAAATAAGAGCAGATAAGGGTTCAGAAGAGAGATGTAAGAGGCCTGAGGGGGGAATTAGGAGTGATGGCAAACCCTGAAAGTAGATGACGTTGGACAAAGACTCAGCCTCTATGGCAGCTTGACAGAGGAGGCTAAGAATACTAGTACTCACGCTTTCGGCTAACAGGTGCAAAGGTGTTGCTCCGAGAGGTGTCTCTCGACTGCAGGTGGTGAAGGAAGAAGGAATATATGTCACCGAATGCTCCCAGCTTCGATGCAGGTGAGTCAGAAGTCGATGGGCCGGCCCGAGTGAGAAGACAGAGGGCTGCAGAGGCTGAAGGGTCACCAGGAGGCAAAAGGCTTCAGCAATGGTTAAGAATTTAGGCACACATGGCTTACTTTGCCCACCATAATCCAGCCTCCTATTCTCAAAGGCTGACAGTAGCAAGGGTCAGCCAGTCAGAAGAGGAGGCGGGATCCTGGAAGGACATTAACCCACGTAGCAAATCCGGGCGAGCTGATTTCTTGAACGAAGCCCTGGAAATACTGCTGCTTTAGGCAGTGCCTGACTGCCCTCACCTTTTTCTCACAAACACACATTGCGCATATGGGTTTTGGGCGGTATTGAAGTCGTCCACCTCACATGCGCTGTGTGTGTTTGTTTGCTGCTGTGGTGCACCGCTACTTAGAGGCTGGGCATTATGAGTGCCTCAGACCGTCTTCCACTCTCCTTCATCTCCTTCCTCCAAGACTAGCGGGGCTCCGCTCCCAACACCCTCATACAGGAACTGCCCCTGCAGAAGGCCCTGGCCCATATTAAAAAGGAGGGCTATGAGGGCATATGTACACCGGCTAGGACCTGAGAAACGAGGACAACCAGGGCCAGGAGTGGCAGACCCAAGTAGACAAACCAAAGAGGACCAGAACCAGGAGACCAATGGAGAGAAGGACCAGAGACAGGAAGGCAAGACCACAGACATCAGATTAAGAAGGACAAAGGGGTCAGAAGCAAAAGGACCAGGAAGACCACAATGAGAAAGGACTTAGTCTAGCAGGACCTGTCAACCCTATATTAGAATGACCAGGTGGTTATAAAGGATGTGGAGGACTAGGTCCAGTGGGAAGAGGATCAGAAGGTCCAGGAGTGTCAGACTCAGGGGGGTCCTATACCAGTGTGAAATGTTCTACATGAACCATGGTGACCCACAACATGGGAACTAGGAGGACCAATGCCAGAAGGATGAGGAAGATCAGACCCAATAGGACCATTGCTAGGAGGACCATGATAGAGGGGCCCATGGTCAGATGGACAAGAACAAGTAGAATACTCAAACCAGGAGACCAGAAGTACTAGTAGGAGTAAGATAGGGCAGGAGGACCGGGGACTAGGAGGGCTAAGGAAACCAAAGCCAATAGAACTAGAACCAGAAGACCCAATACATCTTGACGGCCAGACAAAGTTGTACCAGAACTAAGACTAGGACTACATGGACCAAGGTGACCAGGATCAGAATGATTAGAACAGGCAAACCAGGGAACTAGTTAAACCAGGGGAGCAGGACCAGGAAGACTAAAGGACGAGAATAAGTGCAGGGAAGATGAAAAGGTTCAGGACTAGGATCCTGTGAAACAGGTGATCCAGGATCCAAATGACTAGGAGCAGAGTACATAGGAATGATGAGCAGTCAAACCAGGGCCAAGAAGTACAGGAAGAGGTTGGGCCCGATTCACAGAACTAACTTAAGACAAAATCCTAAACTTACTACTTTTGGTATTCACAGAAGGCATTTAGTAGTAGTAAAGTTAGGATTTGGTCTTAAGTCTGTCTTAAGTGTGTCCTAAGTTTGTCTTAAGTTTGTCTTAAGTTTGTATTAAGTCTGTCTTAAGTCTGTCTTAAGTCTGTCCTAATTTTGCCTTAAGTCTGTCCTACTACTTTTGGTATTCACAGAATGCATTTAGTAGTAGTAAAGTTAGGATTTTGTCTTAAGTTTGACTTAAGTTTGACTTAAGACAGACTTAAGACAAAATCTTAACTTTACTACTACTAAATGCCTTCTGTGAATACCAAAAGTAGTACATTTAGGATTTTGTCTTAAGTTAGTTCTGTGAATCGGGCCCGAAGTTCTTAGACTAGCATGATCTAGAGGTCCAGTAACATCTGAACTAGGAGAGACTAGGATGATCTGGAACAGGACAAGTTACTGCAGAACCATGCGTGCAAGGAGCAAGAGGACGAGGGCCAGGAACAGAATGACAAGGACTGCGGCGATCAGGACCTGAAGGGCAATGGCCAGTATGACCAGGATACTACGATAAGCATGAAAGGGATTGCGTAAACTGGGGGGGCAGTAACATGGGTACCGAGAAAACTGGTGCAAGAACACTAAGTAAACTAAAATCATCATGATCAGGAGGACCGGAAACAGGGCTAAGAGGGTCACAAATGTCAGTACCTAATGGACATAGGCCCGGATTACCAAGTGGGGCAGAGCAATCATTACAAGTAGCAGAACCAGGGTGAGGAGGATCTGAGGTAAGAAGGCCAACTAGATTCTGAAAGACTAAGTAGAATGGACAGTGGTGGGCAGGAGGACCAGGATCAAAATGACCAGGATCAGGGGGAACAGAACAATGAGAGCTTGCATAAAGAGCACCAGGATCAATGGTTGCAGTGCCGGTAGATTAAATGGACAAGGAACAGACCAAGGAGAACAAGGCAACCAAACCAGGTAGACAAAGACTAATAGAGCTAGGACACAAGAAGCAAGATGGACCAGGACCTGTGGCACCAGGGCTAGGAGGCTGATGGTGAGGAGAACCAGGAGAAGGAGACTAGGCCCAAGAGGATCACAAAGGAACAGGGCCAGATGGGCCAAGACTGAGGGAGCCAGGAAGGACCATTATGGCCAAAAGGCACAGTTTATTATAACAAGCATAGAAGGACAAAAAGGATCAAGACCATAGAGACCATGTCTAAGATAGGAGGTGGGTCAGGTCCAGGTTAACTAGGTCCAGGAGAACTGAACCTATGAGGAAAAAGAGCAAGAGGATTAGGGACAATGGGCCCAAAATCTCGAGAAGGACAAAGACTATGAAAAACAAGAATAACATGCCCTTGGACAGGAGTGCCATGTAGCTGAGACTAAGAACACAGGCAACCAAAGCCAGAAGGAAAAGTTCCAAGAGGACCAGTAAATAAAAGAGCAAGAGGACCAAGAGGGTCGGGGCAAAGAGAATCAGGACCTTAAGAACCAGGACTAGTAAAACCAGGACCGGAAGGAAAAGCAGGACTAGGATGATCACAGCCTGGAGGTTCAGGCCACAGGGCTAGGAACAGTATGGCCAGGAAGATGAGCAAATGGATGGCCAGGCCCAGGAGCACCAGACAAAGGAGGACCATGATGAGTATGTGTAGCAGCACGAGGACAAGCAGCAGGAAGACCAGGGCCAAGAGGAACAGTACCAGATCCAGGAAGCGAAGATCCAGGCCAATATGACCAAGGACTAAAATAAGCAAGGAAGACGAGTAGGTCAGTGCAAAGAATACCATGAAGGCTAAGACAAGAGCAAGGAGGATTAGAAGGATCAATGAGGCCCATTAGGACCACAAACAAGAGGAAAAGGAAGCTTAAGTCACAGAGGCCCGAGTATCAGGACCTGGCATACCAGGACATGCAGTACCAGAATAAGGAGGAAAAGAGAACAAATAAGACCAGTATGACAGTAGCCTGATGACCAAGCTGGGTGGCTGAAAATGGCTAAGAACAGGAGGATCTGAATAAGGAGGATCGGGATAAAGTGGACAAGTTAGTTCAAGATGACATTGAGCAGGATGTCTAGGGCCAAGAGTCTCATGACATGATTAAGGAGAACCTGGAGAACTAGTCAGGTCAGGATTAGGTCGACTAGGGCCTTTAAGACCAGGGACCAGAGGGTGAAGAATTAGGTTGACTATAAGAATCAGTATAAGCAGGGTCGGGGACAGGGCTTGGAGGACCAGAGTGGAGTAGAGCATAGGAAATGGGGTAATAGGATCAGGTTGGTGAGGATCAAGGGGACCAGGACAACCAGAGCCATGAGGACTAATGGGACCAGACTAGGACTAAAATGACCAGGCCCAGCCCTAGAGGACCCACTAAGGACGACCAGGGGCAGTGGAGGCATTAACAGGTGGACCACAGGGACAAGGACAATCACGATGACCTACACCAGGAAGTCTAGGCATGTCAGCCCTAGGAGAACCAGGACAGGAAGACAAGGTGGATAAGGACCCAGCAGACCAGCAGGATCAGAATGAGGGTCAGTAGTACCAGGTTCGGGAGGCCCAGGAAAGAATAATACTAGAATGAACCAGGAGCAGGGCCAGGAAGACCAAGGTCACAAAGAACTACAAACAGGGCCCCCATATTTAGAAAAATATGAACCTTGGTAAACAGAACTAGTAAGATCACGGCTAGTATGAGGATCAGGAAAACTAAAACAACTCAGAAAAGATGGGATTGGAACAGGATTAGGAGGAGGACCGACGCCTAAAGGCACGAAAGTACTTGAAAATGATGGCTGAAGACCAGGAGCAGGAGGACACCTACGTAAGCCTAGGCCACGTGTATTAGGATATCCCTTTTGTAAATGGTTCTTAGTCATGCTTTTTATACTTTCAACACCCAGAAACCCCTACCTCGTCAGCCCACATATAGAACTGGTAAGGATTTGCTGAAAAATCAGAGCATACAAAGTGAATAAAAAGCCAGGACTGTTACACACTGAGTGCAGAAGACATAGTCTGATGCTAGCACAGTAGTCCGGCAGTGGATCTGAGGGCATAGGAACTGAAATTTACAGAGGAGTTTAAATATGGATGGGTCAAAATGAGTGTGATCTGTGAAGGATTGCAGAATGGGTTTGAGGCATTTTTCGCTTTCGCTGTGTGCTGTAGAATGCAGATGTTTCTCCTTGTTATGCCTCACTTGGGAGGGATTTTGCTTGTAATAAAGTAATTACTTGGTTCTATTTCTTAGTGAATCATTTTAGGGGTGTATTTAAACAAATTGTACACCAACAGTAAATTTATCAACAAGAACAATCTTCAGATAAAGAGTACACACACGGGAGTTCTTTTTTTGTGAATAAAACACAAATCTTTTTATATATAAATCAGAATAAAAAGGAGTACAAAAGAATCATTGATTTGAGCAATAGGTCATGAAAAGCGGGTTAAATCAGATCCACATTTCATCAAAAAACATCTATTTCAGTATAGTTTTAACAGAGACCAATCTCATCGTTGAGAAAATAATCAACTGCATTTATCGAATATTACGAAAATAGATGATGGAGTCGACGTTTCGGTCTTGAATGGCAGAAGTCCGTCAGACCATCTTCAGGACAGTTAGTTATAATAACTGTCCTGAAGATGGTCTGACGGACTTCTGCTTTACTTTATCAATTTATCCGCCTAAGCCCTCAAGGGTATATTGGGCTTACCCTCCATTCGGTGCTGTTACTTGGGAGGGTGCGCCATTTTGGCATAATCCCAGGTTTACTCACCTTAGTAAATCTGGTATTGCATCAAAATCTATGGGTGGAGGCATGGGATTGTCCAGGCTACACCCATGGAACGCCTTCTCAACACAGGGTAACGCAAGGCAGCGATTTGCTCTGCCTTGCGATACTCTGGATTTACACAAGGTGGCTCTGCGTGGCTTATTAAATCCCCTTTGAGGGCATGTGGTGTCTTGACTCACCATTTGTGATGCAAGCACATTGCAAGCCCTTTGTAAATCTGCCCCTAAGTGCATAGTCGTAAGACGCCTTGTGTGATGAAAGTCTTAGTGCATGAACCAGTGGGATGTAGTTTGCATGACGAGATGGAGAGTAGATAAAGCTTCCCTACAGAGTGGACATGTATTGACTGCATTTCTGTGGCTAGAGGTTGGAGACTGTTGGAACTGTCAGACTTAGGGGGCTCTTTCCCCAAACCTTTTGCCTACTTACATCACATTTCTGCTGGATTTTGCTGTTGTTGGCCTTAGGACTCTGTGCACTTTACCACTGCTAATCTGTGCTAAAGTGCTTGTGCTTACTCCCTTAAACATGGTTTGATGGGCATATATCTAACTGGCATATTTAATTTACTTATAAGTCCCTTATAAAGTGGTATACCATATACCCAGGGCCTGTAAATTAAATGCTACTTCTGGGCCTGCAGCACTTATTGTGCCAACCACCTAAGTAGCACATTAAAACATGTTCCAGGCCTTCCATTGCAGTTTGAATGCCGTGTTACACTGCCATGCAACTTGGCATTTAAACTCCCTTGCCAAGCCTTAAACTTCCCTTTTATTACATATAAATCATCCTACTGTAGGCTCTAGGTAGCCTATAGGGCAGGGTGTTGTGTAATTAAAAGGATGGACATGTACTTCTACGTTTTAGATGTCCTTGTAGTGAAAAACTCCTAAATTCCGGTTTCACTACTGTGAGGTCTAACCCTCTCATAGGACAACATTGGGGATTCTTTATTACATTTAATACCCTGTCATTCCTAAATGGGAGAAGGTAATAAAGTATTGGCACACGGAGGCAGCAGGCTTGAACATGAGTACTCCTTTATTTATGAATGATAACGATAAGTATACAGCCTAGAAATACAAAGCCCAGGAGAGGGCATCCAGTCCCAATGACACCCAGATGTCCCGTGCTCCAACATTCCAGTCAGGCTCACCTAGAAGTCTAGAACCCCCACATGTCATACCTACAGTCACGCATATACAAAACACAGTCTATAGCACAGGTCGATATATCATGTCTGGTACCTATGAAATTATAATGATAAACCCTCAATGATGGTAAAGTCAGACTTTTCATTATAATTTTAAAAATAGCACTTTTATAAAGTTGCCATTTTCCTGCCCTTAACCCCTTTGTACCTGTAGCCTGGCCTGGGTCACATGACTGGGTGTAACTGACACTTAAACTTTGTGAATTCCTCCCAGAGAGTCATACAATAGAGGTAAGGTGTGCCTGAATGAGACTTCTACTGGCAAGATGGAGGGTCAGAGCAGAGCCCAGCCCCACTTACACCTGCATAGCTTGTGCTCTGCCTTCACACAAAGGGCTTAACGATTCTGTATTGTCACTGCAGCCAGCTTGGAACCAAGGCAGGGGAATCAGGAAATTCCATGCACTTCAAAGAACCTTTTCAGAATTTTCTCCCACCTTCCAGAAGACAGGCACCAGGGTACAAAATAGGACCTTCAGACCCACTCTTCAATTCACCACTCGACCTGCAGAAGGACTCTCAAAGATCTGCCTGCTGCTGTGACTTGCTGTGCACTCCACCAAGCTACTGCTATACGTGGAAGGACTGTTTTGCTGCCTAAAGCATGCCTTGAAGCCTCAGAGACCAGCCCTGCATCTTCACCTGCACCCAGGACTACCAGAAGTGACTCCATGGGCTAGTTTACTGGCCTCCTGTTCAGATCCACAGGGACACAAAAGGCTCCCACCATCATGAATCCGCACCTGGACCCAGCCTGCATGAGTCCTAAACCCCTAGTGTCCCACTGGTCCTGAACCCTTGGTTATGGTCCTAAAGGTACCCATTTGACCAATTTTCAAAACTGAGGATAAACACAATTTGTCCCAAAAGTGCTCTGAGAACCAGGAGGAGACTAGGACCAACCTGCTCACTTATCTGTCCGAGGTACATCGCCAGACAGATTGACTTTGTGGCTTCTCATGCGACGTTCTTCTCCACAGCAGCACATACGTTTCAGTGGTCCTTCGCCAAAGGGGTATCCAACCTCATGGACCTGTCTTCAGCTACAGCCCTGTGCTTTGTCCCTCTGGAGTTTTTCAACTTCCATTTCGCAGGCAAAGTCCAAACGTAGAAATCTTCACTGCGGCTTCGGCCAAAGGGCAAATGATGACAAAGCTCCCTCCTCAGACAGCTCCTGCAGCCTTCCACCCCTGAACTTTTCCTTCTCAGACAATTTTCTTCAGCAATTTTTTATGTCGAAAGGTAAGCTCTGACCCGACCAAAGCCACTTCTTGTATCTGAAACGTGCTCCATCACGGTCTGCCTTAACTGTCAACTTTGACTCAGGCTCGCACGACTGGATGTCCGCAATTGACGCTTTGATCTTTTAGGCGCTAGATTTCACTTAAAACTTTGAAAATCCACAACTCCAGTTCTACTGATTTTTGTTGTTTTGTTGTCAAATAATTTTTTAGAATTTACTGTAGTCTTCTAAATTTGTTTGGGATTTTTTTGTGTTGTTTTCATTTTACTACTGTTTGTGTGCTGCATACATACTTTACACATTGCCTCTAAATTAAGCCTGACTGCTTTTTGTGCAAAGAAAACCAGGGTTGAGCACAGGTTAATTTAGTCTCTTTTTGTGGTTTAACCTGCAAGGGATTGTGGCTGTTGCTTGACCAGGACTCACAGCCCAGTCAACCAACAACTCAATTTCCCACAGAGACCCAGAACATAAGTGAAGGAGAATAGAGAAAATGCTACAATAGAATTGTGTGAGGCCCATCTTTGAAAAGGGCTGCTAATTAGTTTGTCATGAGTGACAACATACGATAGATGGTAGAAGTAATAGGTTGGCCATAGGTTTCTCTTGTTAAAGGTTTGAAAGTTTATAAGCAGGGCTGTCCTTTTAGCTGTGCCTAAAGATTACCCAGAAAGACTGATAACAGACAGGTGCTGAGATCTCATGCTTTATTGTGTCCTTGTTTTGGATACTTCTGCTTGGAGCCAGCACTATTGTTACTGCTTATGAGAACCATCACCTACCACACAGGTTGTGTCTGTGGGACAGCCAGAAAAAGCTATTTACACGAGGAATACCCCAAATCAGTACTGAAATCTCAGCTATTAATCTACATCCCATCTGGAAAATGCGTATTAAAGTGGAACGGTTAAATGATCGATAGGTAGATCACAAGAATGGTGGTATCAAAATGTCTCTGTATATTAAATATCTTACTTTTCACAATATTTGTAATAAAATCAATGACTAAGGGCCTTATGTAGGTAAATTACATTTACCACTTCATAAATACCGAATTTTACCGATTCGGTATTTATGAATCGGTAAATGTAATGTAGGTAAAAAAATACCGATTTGGTAAGTGTCGGTATTTTAGAATCGGTATTTACCAATTCGGTAATGGTAACCTGTATCTCATTGAATCCTATGGGCCAGGAGGCCCATAGGAATCAATGGGAAGCCAGTTACCATTACCGAATCGGTAAATACCGAATCGGTAATGGGGGGAGCTCAATCAAGGGTGGCAGGGTGTCACATTGACACCCTGTTGCACCCCTGATTCCTGCATGTGTGCACATGTGGCACACATACATGCCCTAAGGGCATGTGTGTCTGACACATTGCACACTGCAAAGTGCACAAAAATGCTTTTTCACACCTATTCGTCATTTACCACCAACTATTAGTTGGTGGTAAATAACGAATCCACACAACACCCACACACTCCCCCTACATCTCATTTCATGATTCGGTATTTACCGAATCGGTAAAATTACCGCTTCGGTAATTTTACCGATTCGGTAAATTACCGAATCATGAAATTGTCCCCCTACATAGCAAAAGCCTAAATACCGGTCTGTAACGGTATATTTACCGAAAATCGGCCGTTACCGACCGGTATTAGGCTACCTACATGAGGCCCTAAATGTCTTAAGTTTTAGAAGTTCCATTTCTTCTGTCTCTTTGATGCCTATATGCCTTTCTCTGACTTACTGGGAAAATTAATTCATATTCCAATGACATTCAGTTCAATTAACTATGGTTCCATTACCTTGGCTTGTGGCTTTTCGACACAATACTTCCTCTGATGGCCCAACAAAATGCAGGCTGTCAAAGGAAGGACATTATACCATCTACCCTATTTCGAGTAAAACCTGTCTGTAAATGACTGGAAAAAAATGTAATGACCCAGCCAGCCTGGAAGAAAACTCCTGGCATGCTTTGTTTTTCAATACCAAACGCCTGCTTTGGGAGTTTGTTTTTGAAAAACAATATTTAAAAAAGGTTTGCTAGCTGGCCATCATCTTTGACTGTACGGTCCTTGAAATGTTTCATGTATAGACAGGAACTGCCATGACATCAGTTGCTGTCAATGTAGAGAGTTATCCACAGGGCCAGTGGACAACTGTAAACTTATGACGTCAAAGCTATTGTCCTCCACCATCCTGATGAAGTTAACTCTGTCCTTGAAACTCTAAATCAGGCCTATAGTTTCTCCAACTTCTGTCATGAGATTAGAATGACGCCTCTTAAATATACTATGTTGGTCACTTCAGAAAGAGCCCTATGCAATTGTTTCTATTTTAATAAAATCATCCTAAACATTAGATGGCTTTATGCTACTGGAATATAAGTTTTCCACTTCTGGTTTTACTTTTACAAATCATTGTTTCCAGGAGTTTTTGTCTGATTTGATTACTTGAGCTGAAACATAATTAATCATTTCAGAATGTACTGACTTGCTGTAGAAAACGAGGTGTTCTCATAACATGAATCCTTTTGGTAATCCAATATCTGGCCCTTGTACATTCCCATGGCTTTCTGAATAAGAGCGAGTATGTAACTTTAGAAGTGGAAACAGATATAACTAGTCCTGCAAAGGTTCTAATCATCTTTATCATTAGTAAGATGTGCAGGTAAATGTAAAAGAGCATTTGTGTATCACGACACAGCTCCATTAACGGCCTGGCCTCCCAAGTCACTATCTCTTAGCCCACAGTGAAATGGAGAGGCATTTTGTGCCATGTATGTCAAAATAACTTGGACACATTCAAACATTTGACATGTTTAGACCTTTAAGTTAGTGCTTGCATCTAAGCCAGTTTCAGCCTTAAGGGCCTGATGTCACAAAATCATAATGTTTGTCACCACAAAGGTACTTATCATTATGTACAAAACCCTTTTTATGAATTGGAAATTTCCTTAGACTAGTAAAAGGACTTTTGCAATTGTTTCTGAATTGCAAATAGGAAGGTTCATGAACAGGGTTTTAATCCTCCCCTTTTCAATTAGGAAAGCAATTTATTGATAGTTTGTGCTTGCAATTGCTGTTGCAAACCATTGATGGACTAACGGCCCCGAAGTGAGATGGTATCTAATTTGCAAATGGGAGGGTGCCTATGAGGACAGGATGTTGGCAGCTGGCCAAACAGTGCAGAATCTCTACTGTTTAGCCAGCAGCCAAGTAAATAGTAACTTTTTTCTGCTATGTGCAAGGCTGCCAGCCGGACACTGAAAATCACTACTATTTAGTGAGCAGACTGGTATATATTTAAGTTTTCCTGCTATTTATATAGCTGCCAGTCAGACAGTTCAGAATCTCCACTGTTTAGCCAGCGGTCGGGTAAATAATGAAGTTTTGCTGCTACTTCACAGCTGCCACGCGCACAGTGAAAAATCTCTATGTTTTAGTCAGAAGCCATGTAAATATTTACGTTTTCCAGATATTTGTCAGGCGCAAGCCGGACAGTGTAGAATCTCTACTGTTAAACCAGCTGACGGGTAAAAAGTGGAATTTTTCTGCTATTTGCACGGCCATAGGCCAAACAGTGCAGGATCTCTACTATTTAGCCAGTGGATGGGTTAATAAGGACGTTTTTCTGCTATTTGAAAGACCGCCAGCCAATCAGTGCAGATTCTCCACTACTTAGTAAGCAGGTGGGTAAATAGTGAAGTTTTTCTGCTATTTGCATGGCCATCGACCAAGCAGTGCAGAATCTCTAATATTTAGCCAGCGGCAGTGAAGTTTCTATGCTATTTTCACGGCTGCCAGACAAAAAGTAAATAACTTCAAACATTTAGCCATCAGCTGAGTAAATAGCAGAACAAAAGTCACTTTTTTACCCGGCGGCAGAGTAAATAGCTGCTACCAAAGAAATAGGGTACCTAGTGCAGACAAAAGACATGCATGTATGAAAACAAATCGTTCCCTGTTGACCAAACCCTGTCACAATGAAGGGAGGTTGAGAGCAAAAGGTTCGCCATCAAATGCACCAACAAATCTGCACAAGTTCAACATTCGTGAACTCATTCATAAACAATTCGATTGGCATCCCCCGTGCAGGTCTTGCCTTTTATTTTGTATTTAAGTACCTACCTGTCTCTTAAAATGCTCCACAGCTCTCCTCCAAGACAAGCCTCCAGCAGCATGTACACATATTTGTTATCTTTGAAAGTGCGATATAATCTGGGAAAAACATAAAATAGTAAAAATAATTATTTCACTTTTACATTGGTTAATTTATTCAGTTTGCCAGAAGCTTAACAATATAATACAAATTATTCATGATACCATCAGACCACATTTTACAATATTTCAGTTCCATATCCACCTCATGATTGAACACTCCAAATATAATTTTAGTACATTCATTAAAACATTTCTAACTATTCAGCAACACTGCTTTACAAACCCTTAATAATAAAAAAAGAGTTTCTCTTCGTCTGTGTAGTTTTCAAAATGAAGAGGTATTTTTTTAAATCTATTATTTACCAGGGGTCTAGCAAAGGACAATGCACTGTCATGTACGCCAGGGTTCCAAAAGTCAAGCTCCAATATAAAATCTTACCTGTCACGGAATACCATGAGAGCTCTCATGAAGTAAGGTGGTTTTGTACAAACCCAATCTCAGTTCAGGCAAAGATTTCCGAAAAGCCATTGCAGGGGAGCCTCTCAAATATGGCTGGAACCTTCCATATTTTTCATAAATATGAACTACAGCATTGGATGTTGGCAGCTACAAAGAAGACTAGTGGTAGAGGGCCGATATGAATGGTATAGACCTTCTTCTCCAACATGCCAATGTTTGTTTTTCTGTTTCTCGCTGTTTACTTTAGAACATTCTACCCTCAATGACAAAATGTTCCAGTAGCTTTACAGCTTGTATGCCTCAACTGTAGAAGTTATTAAAGTCTTGCCTTCAGCTTTGGTGTATACATCTGAAAAAGACACTAAATAACTGGCCAGACCCTCGGCAGTGGACTATAATCCTGTAGAGGGCCCTCAATAGGAGGTGACACAGCTTTTTAGTCACATGTAAACACCATTATGTCTCCATATTGATATACCACCTTTCTTAAACAACCTCTTGTGTCATCTGAATATAATATTTGTTCAATGGGATGGTATTGCAAAAATGATGTCGGCCTTGCCTGCTCCATGCTCCCTGTTGTACAAAACATACCTTGCCAATCAAAGTCAAGGTGACCCAGTGAGCAGAGATCTGTTAAACAACAACAAAAACTGAGAGGACATTAATATTAAAGACACGCCCCGATTGATCAATGAGGATTAGTGTGGCTTTATACCCGGTTGTCATACTGGCATGAATTGACGATGGTTAACACATATAAAGCATGAGGTGAAACATAGAGATGAGGAGCTGGCCCTGGTGTCGATAGATCTTGCAAGGGCCTTTGACACGGTTGACTGGGGGTACCTGCTGGAAGTGCTGAAGACAGTAGGCTTCGGGCCACAGTTTTGCTGATGGGTTAAAATACTGTACACAAAACTGCGTGTTCTGGTCTGAGTGTGTCGAGCTCGATAGGAGGACTGGGCGTTGGAGTGGGGAATGTATCAGGGGAGCCCGCTCTCACTGCTGCTCTTTGCCCTTGTCATCAAACCGCTGGCGTGTGGGTGCGAGGAGACCTAGAACAATGGGGCATCTGGATAGGTGAAACATCGCACGTAATCTCTTTGTATGTGGAGGACGCCCTCTTTTATATAGCCTCTCCTCGCATGGATTTACCCAGGCTGCTGCAACACTTGGTGGACTTTGGGGAATACTCTAAGTTGTGTCTCAATCAGCACAAATGCTTGCTCTTCCCTCTGGCACACATGGCCACCCTGCCTCTGAGAGTCTCCCTGATCTTGGGATACGATGAGAACGGCCACATTTTAGATACTTGGGCATGCAAGTGGCGCTTGAAGGCAACCAGCTGATGCACCTTAATGTGGATAGGGTCAAAGATACGCTCCGACGTTCGGTGACCTTTTGAAGCCCGTTGCCACTCTCATTGATGGGCAGATTGGCAGTGTCAAAAATGGTGATGCTGTCTCGATGCCTGTACATGACACAGAACTCTCTGTGCCTGGTTCCCAATTGGATATTCAAGCAACTGAACTCTGTGCTTGTGACATTGCTGTGGGCTGGACGGCGAAGTAGGGTGGCATTGGGTACATTGACTTGTCGTTACGAAGAGGGGGGATTGGAGGCACCTAGACTGCACATATACCAATCACGTGATGCACTTACAGCACGCGTCCTGTTGGTTAATGACTGAGACAATTGGGAGAAAAGACTGCTGGCACGACGAGCTCATCTGGATAAACTACCGGTGGCACTGATGCAGAGCAGGGGAGTATCGGACGATATGCCCTACATAGTTCGGCACACTGGGAGTATCTGGCAACAATATGTGGAAATGGTACTGCGACGTGCCCCGTTCCACAGGGAGCTTCCTATATGGATACTTGCCCCCGTGCGGGAAATGGGCTCACATATGTCATTTTAGGCAGTGCCGGTTTTAGCACTGGTGGCACCCTGTGCGACAATGTTGGCACTCCCCAATGACCATCTCTGCCATGGGTTCCCTCACCACCACCCTTTAACAGTGCCCCTCAAGTTTCCAGAACAACTGTCTCTCAGATTCATTTAGTTTTATAGCACCACTCATACCAGTGTAAAGTGTCAGAGCACTTTACATCACACACACATTGCACAGAGACAATCATAGGTTTGTAAATCAGTGTATAGGAAATGTTCCATCAGACAGGACTACAAGGTGTAGTGTAGGAGTAACATGTTATCGATACTGGTAGGCAATATAGTTTAAGAGTCCTTATTCTGGAAAAGCACAAATTCAGAATTTAAAATGTAATGCCAGTGCCGACCAAAGAGACATGCGCATTTTAAACTTTAGTGCACAGCTCCCTGCTGCTGCCACTCGGCAGCAAAGGCCCCGCCCCGTCCTGACACTTAGTTGGGGCCGGGTTGCTGAATGGTAATAAATAAACGTTATTACTATTTTATTTTTCAGCTCTCTGGCTTGTGGGGCGACACTCCTCTGCTCAAATGGAGGAGCAGGCCCTGATTACAAACTAGAAAGAAAAGTGTTATGGGAAGTCGGATTACTACTGTTCAGATCACGTTTAAGGATTATGTTATTTTTTAACTGTTTTGTTTTCTTATTTAAAAGGAGGATGATGTTATATGTACCTATACTTTTAGTTATTAGGTATGTATCCACTATTATAGGTATATAAACTCGTTATATGTATTAGTCATTCTACCAATGCTCTCTGCATTTGTCATTGAATTCAATGATGTTACTCCCATATTGGTTCTAGAGTGATAGAAAGGTTCTACTGACTGGAGAGCGTTACTTGGATGAAAGCAGTTGAGGGTTTTTGTATCAGAATTTCTTCAAAACTGTGTCTGGAGGCTGTGTTTTATCCTGTAGGATCAGTACATCCACATAGTAATAAGTGTAATTTTCACAAAAATGAAGGGGGGGATTTAGCGTCTAAATAACCAAGCTCCTTGGATTCTTTCCAGTATGTTTTCATGCTCTCCACGCTCTCCAATAGCTCTCTCCTCCAAAGCATCCATCTACCAAGCCTTAAATAACCAAGGTTATCCCATTTCTCAAGAAACGGATGACTGAACCTTTTTTCCTTTCCAAAACAGTCCAGCAATCTCCCAATTTCCTTTCTTCTCTAAAAGTATTGAATGCATTGCATAATATTCCAGATACGGTGCACAGTTCCACTCTGGTGGTCTTTCTATAATACGGCCCCTGGTATTCAACCACCTGACCCTTTGTCCTAACTCTACAAGAGCTGCAAGGGTTGTATCTCATAGAATGCATGGGGAAGTAGGCCTGGCACTGCTGGCTGCAGCACCCAACCACTTATTTTGCATCCACTGAGGGAAAATATCTGGTCCCCCTCCCTTGTAGGATCCATTTGTATTGTCTATAATTTATTGAAACCTTTATCACCTTAATCCACCATTCACACACCACATATTAGCTTTAGTTTAAACACAAATGTTTGTCAGAACCACCAGCCCTCTTTCTTTATCCTCCTCTGCTTCTCATCAACATGCTACATGATAAAAGCTACTCCTATCTCATTGGTTATTACTGGTAGAACACTGACTCCTTCTTGTTCTCCCTTTTGCCTTCTCCCAATTTCTCTCTTAATCACTGCTCAAAACTCTAGTTTCAGCCATGTGTTATCTATTTTCCCCTATATACCGATTGCCTAAGTGCTTAAGTGGTTGCAGGTGGGGCCCAAGGGAACTCATTTTTGGGGACCCAGCACTTATTTATCCTCATCAGGCTTTGCTCTAGAGTGGGAGAGGGGGCAATGCAAAAAGAGCATAGAAGGAGAAAGAGAAATACAGAAAAACGCGGAAATAGGGAGAAAGCAAGGATGAAAATGAAATCCCTGACAGAATATCAGGTACATGTATGTGAGGTTATATGTAGTAAAACGTTGCTTACCTATAGAACGTACCATCACGATATGTTTGTCCTCAATATTCTTGACACAATATTTTGTCCACACATTATTATTTCTCGGATATTTTGTCTAAACACCATGAAAAATATCTCGAAAGAATTAGATAAAGGTGCAGTGACTGGCCGGCTGTGAAAGAAAGAGGCTTGTATTGGAATAAAAAAATTCAGCAGCCTTAGTATTGATATTCACTCGGGCCATGGACTTCTGAGCAAATCTTTGGACCCCAACACTTATTCCTTAACTAATTATACACTGCCTCAGATCATAATCTTCTCTTTTGGCTTTTCTAATCACCTCTATTATGTTACGTGTAATTGTAAAGTACACTATCACCACTGAAGGTATCCTTTGACTAAACAGGTGTGTGTGCCTAGCACTGTCTACAGTAGGTTGGTTATTTGAAAAGCCACACCTTCAGCATCTTGCAGCATTCAAGAAGAGAGGAGGAGACTCTGATGTGGAGTGGTAGGTGATTCCAAGCTTTAGGAGTGATGTAAGAGAACATCAGTCCACCTAATCTGGTTCTGTCTATGCGTGGGATGTGTGTAAGCAATAGTCCTGAAGAGCACGTTACTGGGCGGTTGTTGTCAGAAGATGTGACTGTTCGGCTAGGTGGGGCAAAGTTGTGTTGTTCCTTGAATGCAAATTAGGAATTTGAAATGAGTGAGTTTCTGTATTGGGAGCCAGTGGAACTCTCCGAGTTGTGCTGGATGTGAGTTGTGTATGTGAGATTGAGGATGAGTCTGGCCGCCGCGTTCTAGATGTTTTTTAGTTTTATAAACTTCTGAGATGCTTAGTGATCATGATGTAGAGGGTGTTTCTGCAATCCAACTTGCTGGCGGCCAAGGCATGAGTGATAGTTTTTCCACTGTCGCTTGCAGTTGAAGAACTTCCTCAACATCTTCAGGGTATGATAGCAGAATGCAGTGATGGTGTTAACTTGTGCCATCATATCTAGCTTGCTGTCGATGATGATTCCTGGCATGGTTGCTGGGTGTGGAGCCAAGTTTGGCTGGCTACCAGTTGGAGTCCCATGGTGAGGTATTCCTCCTGAAAATCAATACTTCTGTCTTGTCGGAGTTGAGCTTGAAACAGTTGGCTTTTATTCATTTATGTGACTAGGGTCATGCAGTCGGAGAACTTATTTCTTGTGTTGGGGGTCTTGTTCGAGGGAAAGAGTGCATGGTATCATTGTAGGAGAGGATGTTGATGTTGTACATGTGTATTATGTTGTTCTGACGGATCATGTATGTGTTGAAGAGTGTGGGGCTGAGCAATCAACCTTGAGGCACTCTGCAGATGAGTTTGTGGGCTTCAGAGGGATACGGTGCCTGGCTGACAGCTTGTGTCCTATCCGTTAAAGAGGAGCAGATCCAGCGGACAGCTGGTCCTTTGAGGTGAATCTCATTTAAGTGCCGGGTGATAATGGGGTGTGAGACTGTGACAAATGCTGCAGAGAGGTGCAGGAGAATGAGTGCTGCTGTGTCTCCTCTGTCAAGGATCATGCAGATGTCATCTGTGGTCGGCAATAAGTGGTTTCTCTTTACTGTGGTTGGGCCTGAATCCAGACTGCGCAGTGTCAAAGAGCTGGTGGTTACAGAGCTGGTCGATGAGATGTTGGTTGATTGGCTTCTCTAAAACATTTGCCCGGTATGGTAGGCGGGAGATGGGTCTATAGTCGGAAAGCGTGGGTGGACCAGCTGATGATTCCCAGAGCAGGGATGAAGGTGGCATGTTTCTAGGTGTCTGGGACTAAGCTGAGTCAATGGAAGCGTTGGGGATGAGAGTTAGTGCTTCCCTGATTGGTAGGTTGAGGGTTGAACTTGCTGTATATGGAGGTTATTGTGTTACAGAAGAATTCTAAGAGCTTGTTGCAATGGTCTGGTAAGGGGGTGATGTATGTTGCTGGAGTCATCAGGGGGCACAGTGAAATCTTTGATAATAGCAAAGATTTCCTTGATGCTGTTAGTGTCGGTGTTGATGCGAACTGCAGGAGCCGTGCACTTGGTGTTCCTTATCTGCTCGTGATAGCGTCTTAGAACAGATTTGAAGATGTCCTTATCTGCGTTCTCTTGACTTATTCTCCATCGGTGCTCTAGTTGCTTGAAGTGGTGTTTCATCAGCCTGAGGTCCTCTGTGGCCTGTGGCTGGGCTCTTGCTGTTGGACTGTGCTTGAGCAGAGTCAGGTTGTCGGCACATGCGGTGATCCAGCTGTTGCTGTTGTAATACATTTATTCTTCCTCCTACCATTCCTCGCCTCCTGCTATGTATCCTGAGTTACTCACTACCTCATGGCTACCAGACACTGGGCAACCACTTACTCATGTTAACTCCTCCGAAAGGGAAATGTTCGGCTTCCAGGCAGCCGCAATATCTATCATTCTGACCAGTTTGATATACTTCCCTCTAGAAACACTGCCATTATCCCTTCCTACCTGGAAAGGCAGAGTGTAATCTGACTCCAGCAAAGGATAGCAACTGTCTCCTGTTCCAAACAAATTATCTTAAAAATGTTTCACTGTTTTAATAATTTGGCTCATGCAGTCAATAATTTTAGGAACCAGACACGGACACCTATGCCTGCACAGTAGGCTGGTCTGGAGGGCTGTGAAACATGCACTGGTGCACTGCATTTTGATTATAGCTCCTCCAAGAGAGGTAAGACACAGGGATTAAATACAGTGTGCAGCAGGAAGGGGTGAAACTCAATGGAAAGATGCCCTGTGCCCCTGGGTCAATCCAAGACGATGGCCCCAGTCCAAGATGGCGGCCACAATTCCAAATGGTGTACCAATCCAAGATGAAGCTCTTATTCACCTATGTTAAAATTCCCCTCGACTCAATTACCATGTTTTACTACCTTGATACTGCTATTTATGTTTGTTCTGGACCTCTGGGCTTCAGAATCTAGAATCCACCTAGCCTACCCATGGATAGAAATGCTTTTTGATTTGTGATATTTTCCATCAACTATTTTCTGGATTTCCAATGATTGCTGTTTGTCAAGACGCCATGGTTTTGCTCTACTATTTCTACTGATGATGTAAAATCATGCTTAGTTCGACAGTGTCCTGTAAAGTATCCACGATGGCTGAGGTTGGCCCCAACTTGGAAGACTTCTCTAAAATCCATTTTATATGGATTAAGCGTTTCTTCCATCCTTCGGTAGATCAGCTCCTCTACTTCCTGGAAGTGTTCTCGGTCTAGTTGTTTCAGACGCGAGACACTTCACCGTTTACAATGCGCCTGCGCGGGAGTCGCGCGGCGCACTTCAACTGATTTCAAACTCCGTAACGGACGCTTGTCTTGAAGGCGCCCGTATTTTTCCTGAGGAGAGTTTCCAATTGGCGATATGAGGCCCGAGTTATCTTCCTTTTAGTGCACGTTTTCAGTCAGAGGACATCCAGTCAACCTTAAAGTTCCCGAAGAGAGAAGACGTTCGAGTTGGAGAAGAGCTTCTGTGAAGAGAAGCCTTCTCCCCTTCTAAGTAAGCGTGTTCAGGTTCAATTATTTTGAAAGACAGCAGAATTACATTTCCAGATACTTCAAAGTCTGAATCCTGGTTGACCAAAGAAACTGCTTTTTGGCAATTTAATGATAATCTTCAAGAAACTTTTCTATTGACATTAAAAGAAACTTTGAGATTCGAGTAACTTGGTTGCCCTTATGAACAGCCTTACATTACAGAAGAGACAAGCTAGTTTCTGTTGAATAGAATTGGGCACAACGTCTTACAACCTTACGTTTGGCGTATCCATCACATGAAAAGACTCTGGCTAGAGTAATTAATTTAGGACATAAAAGCTCTGAAGACTGATCAAATAATAAGGCAAACATATATAGAGAGAGGCTAAGTCTCTGGTAAAAAAAGGGTAAGATACTCAGCAGGTGAAATAAATAAAAAGAAGCTAACATAGTTTTTGAGGCAAGAAGAATTTAATAAATGTGTTTCATTTCAGGTATCTTCCACTGAAAGTCAATCAAGAAGTACCAGTGTCCTGAGGCAGTCTCTCTTGTGTTTGTCATCCACTTCCCCTTTCCCCCCTGGCTAAATTCAGGGGCAGCTGTTCTCCATCTGTCACTGGGTTTGGTAAGAGGGAATAGAGGGCTTGGTCATCTGTTCCTGGGGAGATCGCAACCATCGATCTGACACTGTTTCAAGAATGAATCATGCCATGTTCTTGGATTATCCACTATTACTTTGAAGGCATTCCTTTCAAAGGGCCAAAGCCCTCCTGCAAAGCTGGATGTTGTACTGGGGGAGGTCACATAAAAGTTCTCCATCCTATCACCTCTGATAATTACAGCTTCTTTCTGTGACTGTTGTTACTGATGCTGTCTCTAGGGGTTTCTCTCTAGTCCTGCTTTTCCTTTGCTTTCTATCGCTGTGGGAGGGGCTTGGAATGGTTATGTGTGGTTGTATCCTATCTTCTAGTGCTGCTCCTCCCCCATCCAACCGCAATCTGATGTGCCCAACAAATAAACTATATAAAGGAGGGCTGTAGGTGTGGCTGCACAAATGTTGCTCATTGCTCCTCTCGTGTGACTGGACCACCCCTCAATGTTCAATTATTGTAAATAAAGGTATTGTAAGTCCGAGGACACCACAGAAGCAAATTACAAATATGTAACCAGAACTTTATTTCTCAGAAGCTTTTAGATCATGAGGCTATTTCCACTCATAGGGATATGCAAAACTTTTCCTGGAAGTCTCAGTAAAGATTGTGATGAAAGCCTTTGCATCTTTGTCTGCTGCCAAGACGACAACCAAAACTGATTTAATGCTGACCTAGCTAGATACAATGTCTCTAGGGCAAATGATTCTGTGATGTGATTCTGGAAATGAAGAAGAAGCTAATTTGTTTCTGGTTGCATGTGGCCTTAAGATAGTCTCATGACTTATTTCAGCTAATTGAAGCCTCCTTGACCTATGTATGTGTTCAAAATCCCATACACCTGTCCCAGTAGTTAGAGGGAATATGGTTATGACAATTTGTATGGTGCAGTTTATCACCCATGAGGGTATCCAGGCGCTGCAGCAGGAGCAGGAGCATAGACTGGACTGCACTCCTAGTTGAACAGTCAGGTATTCAGTTTCTCGCAGAAATTGAGAAGAGAAGTAGCTGATGTGTTGAAGAAATTCATTCCAGTTTTTGGATGTGATGAAGGAGAAGGCACACCATTCTGACTTGCATCTGTTGATTCGAGGGACCCATGCGAGGGAGAGAGATTTTGAGCGTCTGGAAAGGTGGTAGAGTTGAAGTTGGTCACTGAAGTATGCTGGTCCGGTGTTTTGAAGGGTTTATGAGCAGTCTGAATTGGCAACGTTTCTGGATGGGTAGCCAGTGTAGTTCAGTGAGATAGGCAGTGATGTGAGCTCTTCTGCGGAAATCTAGAATGAGTCTGGCGGCAGTATTTTGGATGGTCTGGAGCACTGTTCCCACTAAGCTGCGCGCGCAGGCGCGCGCGCACGATGGTCAGCCGGAGCGCGCAGTGCCCTGGGTTTAGCGCGCACAGACATCCCTACGAGACTGTTCGCACCGCCGCTTTTTAAAACGCGAGCGGCGCGATATCCATGCGGGAGGCAGAGACTGGTGTTGCAGGCGCGCAAAGCCCATTGTGCTCAAAGTGCTTCAGCTCCAGCCCCTCCTCACCCCCCACCGTCGTGTGTGGGCCCCCGTGCTGAGGCAGCTTCCCGGGCACCCAACAGCCGCACCCGAGTACTTCACGGGTTTTTAAAAGGCATTTTGCACGTTAATGAGCTTTGTTGTTTTTTTTCACCCCTTCTTAGCACCTGCCTCTCCACACTACCTACTGGCACAAAGGGAGAACGCACGAACAGACAAGAGGCAGATAAAATTGCAAGGAGTATCTGGCACTGAATTCATACATGCCAACATTTCAGAAGAGCAAAGTGGGAGATTTGAATCGGGTTACTGTCATGTGTGAAAGGGCATCCGTGCTGTGGTCTGATCAACAGAGTATGCATCAGTATGAAAAACGCCTCGTCCTACCAGTTGTGTTGGAACTCTGCTCACCTGCTAAAAACACAGAATGTGCCTGTTTGGCACAACGCTAATCCCCTGAAGAAATGTGCAGCATCAGCGGTTCTGAAACAAAACGTGGGCAAAGATCCCGCATTTTCTGTGGATATTAGACCCAATTGAAACCATACCAGAACACTGCACTGCATTAAGGGATGCCCTTCTGTGTCGCATGGACTAAAGCTTGGCGGCAGATTGGTGGACTAAATGATAAAGACAGAATTATTTTGAATATTTAGCAGATTTTGTCCAAGGGGTATTTACTTACGAGACCACACAATGATTGTTCTTTTAAGGAATCCAGTGGTCTATCCGGGCCACGTCTTAAGCAGACATAGTTCATCCAACTGTCTGATCTTTATATCCCCTAAAATGTCCCGGAGGGGGAAGCATTTAAAAGGAGATCGAAGGACAAGCAGTTTCCCAGCTACAAGTAACTGCTTTTGCATAACTTTAAAGTACTCCCAAGTTTGTGGTACTTCCTGATGAAGTTACAATCCTAACATAGGACAGTGACCAATGAACTGTCATCAAAGAGCTGCAGACAAACATGAATGGTATAGTTAGAACTTGGCTTTTTTTGTTTTGTGATATAGTTAGAACTTCCCCAGTCTTTCATTATTCTAATGTTGCTAAAACCCCCATGGGATACTCTTGAAATCCTAAGGTTGTGCTTCTCCAGACCAAACCCTCTTAAAATATACTGCCCACCACTATGGATGACATGTGACTCCTACACCTTGTAATCCTCATTGGCTTATGTGACATTCCCTGTAGACTGATTTACATACTTGTATGATTCATTGTCTCTGTATAATGTGTGCGTGGTGTAAAGTACTGACACACACTACACTGATATGAGTAGCGCTATACAACAAATGAAATTCATATGAGAGAGGGGCTAAGTAAAGATGAGGGGCACTGTTGGAGGGTGGCAGTGAGGGAATACGAGGAGGAGGTCATAAGGGGGAGGGACTATGGGGAGATGAGGGGCACCTGTGGCATGTGGCAGTGAGGGAATCCGAGGAGGAGGTCAATAGAGGGGGCCATGGAGGGATGAGGGGCACTGTTGGAAGGTGGTAGTAAAGGTATTTACGGAGAAAGAGGTTATTGGTGTGGCACCAAAAAATAGTTTTGCATCAGCGCTGAAGCCGCCCTGTCCTGGCCTTTCTGTTTTTGTTTATTTAATTAGCAGTCGGGTCATAAGGGCTACTGTGGAACATACTTTAAAGTGCGTGCTAATTATATTTACTGCTATATTCAATGTTTTAAGTTTGTAGGCGATTTTACTAATGTTTTTAGCGGGAAAAATGAAAGTGGAGTCCTATGGTGCCTGATATGGGGCTGTGGCCCAAGGTCAGCTGTGAGATAAGGTGCACCGGAGAGGAGTAGTGGATAATCAATCCTGTAAGGGAGTGCGTTGCAGAGTCCGGGGTCAGGCGGAGGTAGTAATGAAGAGAGATTCTCCCTGAAGGCTCGCGCAGAGGGAACCCGAGAAGTGTCACTTGCCTGATACTCCCACCTCAGAAACCTCCTCTTCCCAATAAAGGAAAATTACATGGAAAAAGCACTTTTTGAGAGTGATAATATTTAGAAAGAGATTTGGAAAAAAGTGTGTTTTACTGGGCCTTGTAAGACTAAGAAGAGATAAAGGAGGGCCCGGAAGCAGGCCTGCCTAGACATATATGCGACAAATCAAGCCCGCAGTGGCCCACCCAAATGCACCCTTGGCCCACCCAAATAAAAATTCCTGGAGCCGGGCCTGTTCTCCACATGGCGCTTTATAAACAAAAGAGTAGAGCAAGTTTAAAAACCCAGCGTGTACTTTCAGAAAGTACACGCTGTGTTTTTAAAGTTGCTCTTCTCTTTGCAAGCTGCGGCGATAATTTTTACGCCGTTCTTGATAATATGCCCCTTGGAGTCTTGTGCTTTTCTAAACCTGAAGTGTACTTGCCTGTGTAACCAATTAATGTCATGGAGTGTTTATCCAATTTGCAAACCGACCTTAAAACCCTTAACGTGGCGCTGTATGTGTAAAAATGCACCATCTTTTCACTTTTTAAAGTAAACGTTTGGAGTGACATTTGGCGCTGCACACGCACGCGGTCTGGTTCCTGGCGCACATAGCCAAGGTTGCAGCGCACAGAGACCCTCCACTGCCGCACACAGAGGAAAAAAATTAGAGGGAACATTGGTCTGGAGTCTTTGTGTGAACTGGTTGGAAATACTGACGAACAGTGTGTTGCTGTAGTTGAGTCTACTGGTTATGGGGGCCTGGATGATCGTGCGTCTTGTGTGCTCAGAGAACCATTTGAAAATCTTACGAAGCATTCTGAGGATGAAGCAGCAGGATGTGTTCACAGCGCTGACCAGTTTAATCATTGTGAGTTTGTCGTTATCTTAAAGTCAATAGTCTTTATTGTTAGTCTTTGCTTCTACATTGATGCTGGATTCAGTACGGTCTCTGCTTCCTGTGGTACTAAGTCTGATTCACAATACTAATACTGATCAAAAGAGTTTTACATTCTCTCTTCTCTCTGAGGATTTACTTCAGAGACAATTATGCCCACCTCGGTTCCCAGAATAAGATAAACCAGCCTTGTTAGTGAATATATGTCTGTCTTGTCTGTAGTGGTTTACAGATCCATTACTTTGCCCTTTGCATTAGGAATTAAAAATAGTTGTTCATTGTCTAGTTTACAAATCATGTTTAGAATCTGCAATATTAGGCTGCTGTTTTTCAGCAACAGACATTGTATGGATGTCAGTTATAATAATGGTATTGTTCATCAGGACTCTTTTCATCCAAGCCAGCTGCCAATAGCTTTCCAGGTTTTAATTCCGTCAGAGACGTTAGATGGCAGGGGTATTCTGTGTGTTAATATCTTGGCAGTGGTTGACCCTTCTTCCTTACAAATCTCTAAATGTAAGCCAGCTTCTGCGCATTTTGGAAGCCTGGCAGTGACCGATATGGTTTCTGGCCTGGTTCATGGGAGAGTCAGCAATTTCTCATAGGTCACGTGCAGTCGGTGAGATAGGGCGGAGCCTTGCTCTGTCATGCTCTTAATTGATGCCTGTGAGCTACTTCTGAACTTGACGCACTCCTGGTAGTTAATATACTTACTTGTTCCCTAGCCGGAATCCTTATGGCCTCTTACTGGTAGCCATATACCAGTGACAAATAGATCTTTCCACATGCCAACAGACCAAATAACCTTTTTTTCCTCTGTTTCAGAGGGAATCTGGGTCATTGAGCAATGAGCAAGAATTAGTGGCCTTCCACTTGATAGTTCCAAAAGAGATGCGCTACTGTTGAGACAACTTTGCCCTCTCGATAAAACCACACTCTCTGGGCTTGTACTAGACTTTTCTGTAAAGGAACAACATCAATTGTACTACAGGATGGCGAACATAATAGGAATTTATAGGTAAACTTTTGGAAATGGTCTCAAATGTCATCTGTAAATTGGTGTTTGTTTCCCGAAGTCTCTTCTGTTTAGCTGCTTCTGAAAACTCTTTGTTGGTGTCCTGTCAAAGCAAAAGTCGCTTTTGGCTCTTTTTGCTGCAAAGTACTTTTTAATCCATGTTTGGCAACATGTCAGAATAGCGATAGCAAAAATATTGGCTCACATAAATATTGTGGTCTAAATGCTGTTTGCAAACATATTGCTCCCTTAGGTATAGATTTTTTGTTATTAACTCCAGGGGGGAATATTTAGAACTCACTATTTATGTCAGATGATACTTGGGCTGTGAGGCTCTGATCCCATACAGTTTGGCTCGCATCAAAGCAGTATATCAGTGGTGGTCTGTGAATGCTACAACCTATGCTGCAATAAATTTTGATAAGTTCAGATCCACTACCTAATTAGTGCCGGTGGTTGCAGGTGATGGGCAGAGGCACGTTTTTAGACTGTCATCCAAGGTAATCAAAAGAAAGGCATAAATGGAAGGAAGAAGAGAAATATAGGGAAAAAGTGATGAATGGAGATAGGTGGGATGAAAAAGAACTTGTAAGAGTGACATAAAGCGACAGGAAGTGTAGTGTCGGGGTAGATGGAGGCATGAGTTGGAATCAGAACTAGACATACTTAGTATTTGTCAACTCCAGCATTTGGATGTGATGGAGTTGTTTTTCATATTACATATTTTTGCATTTATCAACATTAACCTAGAAACATGCAAATGCTATTAAGGGTGTATTTTTCATGTTTAGATTGACCATAGTTAATTTAGGTCTGTGTTTAGTATGGCTGACATTTGGGAGCCATCTTGTTTCATGTCACGTGTGTTTCCTTTCTAGGAGAAGCTGAGCTCACAATTTCTGAATCTGGTGTCTTTGCTTACTTTTTTATGTGAAATGTTTTAGTTCACATAATAACTGCAGAATGTTTTATGAGGAGTAATAGTACACCCCCAGAGTACAGGCTGGTCCAATGTATCTTGTTAGTTACAGATGACTGTAAGTCTGAAGCTCGTTTGGAGAACCTTCATTGTGTTGGATTCTGAGAAACGAATTCTCTAAGAAACGAAGTTTCTCAGAATCAAACACAATGAAGGTTCTCTAAACGACATACTAGATTGTATCTGTGCTCTTTAACCTGACTGGAGTGTTTCATGGGAACCATCTGCAGGTGTAGCAAATGTTAGAGTTGTGTGATTTAAGCTAGCAGGGAAAGAACTGTCCATGAACTCGTTGAGATATCAACAAAAGGTGTGTAGTGCTCCTCGTCGGGTCGGCGGTGCAATACCCGACGGGCACCCATACAGGGGCTCTTTATCGGAGATCTTTTGTTCCCTGCCGTATGGTGCATGCGTGTGAGGGTCCGGGTGTGTAGATGTGTATGGGTAAAAAAGGTTGGTTAATCTGAAATGTAACTTTATTGGCTCAGTCAACCACCTTGTTAAAAAGGATGAGTGGCGTTAAAGCTATATTTGCTCACAAAAGGAGGAGTGGCTAGCTACGCTCTACTCTTCTGGTCAACATGTTTCGCGCCCAGTCGGTCAGAAGGATCCCATGGCGCTTCGTCAGGACCTATAATACTAAAGTGATGTGTGCTAAAAACTATCTACAGTGTGGTGTGAAAAAGGGTGAAAATAGTTTGATAGTCAACCCTTAGTTGGTACCCCTACCTTATGTATTATTTATATCTCAAAGGGGTCACCAAAACCTATTATAAAAACATCATCATCAGGTGCATGGCGCGTCAACAGGGGGAGAAACACATTCGTTCCACATCATAGTTCCCCTGGAGGTTAGTAAACCTGCCCGCGTCGCCGAACCCGGAAGAAGGACTCGATGAACTCGTTGAGACACGCTTTTGTCCACTTAGAGGCAGCTTAGACCAGAGTAAGGGGCTCCCTTCATGGGAGAACTGATTTACTTAACTTTTTCCATTGAGAAAACGTTAAAATAATTTGTCCTTTTACTTATATGACTTTGATTGATTTGAACTTCCTACTGATTAATGCATTTTTTGATTGATTATTGATTGATACTAATTTGATGATTTTGACTTTGTAAACCTTGTAACCTTAAATAAACCTTTATGGTTTGGAAATGTAACCACTCTGTCTTCCTTATGGGGCCTAATGCACTTCACAATTATTTAAATGTATTGATTTGATGACTAGCATCAGATGTGGATTTCGATTAATCAGAAAAGTGCTAACAGCGACCCTCCCAATAAAACTTTGGGCCCCTGCAATTTGTAGGTCTTGCCTTCAGACAGCTTTGGCTGTCTGTTGTCGAATGACCTACTGTGTACAATGCAAATACTTACAATGGGCTTTAGGTAAGTCTATTGCTTATAAAAAAACATTTAGCTTTCTTGTTAAACTCAGTTGCTTGCTTCTCCATTCAAAGCTTTCCATTTCTTTTCATGTGTTTGTCTCTCCCCTGGAGAATAGCTTCTTTACTAGCCTTTCAACTGGATGACTTACATGCCTCCACTGCTTACATTCAAAGAATTACTTTTTTCTTTTGTTTTCAGCACTCCATTGGACCACTTCTATTTTCTAGCTCTCTCCCACTCTTGTCTGTGTATATCTGCAGTATATATTAAAGGCAGGAGAGCTCTATGTACTGTACATTCCTGCCAGAACACTCTCTATGTTGCTCTCCCAGCCCCATTCCTCTGTTGCTCCCTCGCCCCTCTCTGTCCCATATTTTATTTATTTAGTAATTTATCTTAACTTTTAAGTGCCCTACAGCTGCAATTTGCTATGGCCACTCTTTTCTGTAGATGTGCTTTCTACATAAGTTTTATATAAATGTTTTATTTACTGATTCAAGGTGGGCATCTATCGTCTTGCAATCATAAATGATTAGACATAAGTGGCCAATGCTGCCCTACTCAAGATGACTAGTCTGCTTCCCTGCTGCCTGTGGAAGAAAGGCTGGACCTGCTCCTTGAACCCAGAACCACCAGAGTGACTGCAAGAGCTAGCTGACTGGCCTCCATTTCTGAGCTACAGGGCCATAACAAGCTCCAGAGACCTATCGTCCATCTGCCCAGACTCAACTGGACTTGCCTGTGCTCTGCTGCTGGCCTCTGTTGGAGTGAGTCCTGGTCCCCAAGTGGTGCCATTCAGGTCCTGGACCCTTGCTGGCATCAGAGTGTACTCCTCCTGGCCTAACTGTGAGTTTCCTGAGAACCAATGCAGCGTGGTGCAACTCGACGCAGGACCTTGTATTGCAGCCCTTGCAGCTCCTCATCAGAACCGATGCAGACCGATGCCAGAGCATCAGTGGGACTAACACGTTCCCTGTATCTGTCCTGCAGTCATTTGCAGTTGGCCTGAACTTGTGACTTGGCTCAAATCTAGCCCGACCAGATAACCACATTTGGAGCTTTGTGTTTTCAGGCTCTACACTTAACCTAAAGTTTTGAAATTGCATATCTCCGTTTCTACTTCTTGCCGTATTGGTGTCAAACTATTTAATACATTTTGCTCTATTTTTCTAAATTGGTGTGGGATTATTCTTGTATTGTGTTTTCATTTTATTACTGTTTAAGTGCTGCATAAATACTTTACACATTGCGTCTAAGTTAAGCCTGACTGCTTTGGTGCAGAGGGTTAAACACAGGTTAATGTAGTGACTATCTGTGGTTCACCCTGACAAGGATTGTGGCTGATGCTTCTGAAGGGCTCACAACCCCTCAAACAACAAACTAAATTCTCACACAGATGCTGTTGAGCATCAACAAAAAGCATTGGCAAAGCCAAAAATCCAGCCGACTTTCAAATGTGCAATCAGTGCTTGAAATGGAAAAATAGAAGTGCGGGTACTCTGTAGCAGAGTACCTGCTTGTTTCTGAGAAGTGCCGGTACTCTCAAATTAAAAGTATAACATTTCTCTTGAGAAGTGCCGGTACTCTCCCTCCCAAAATATAAAAAGTGCCGGTACTCCGTACCGGACAGTACCGGCCCATTTAGAGCACTATGTGCGATCTATCGGTTTTGCCAATGTTAGGTTGTAATTCTAATTGATTCTGGTCTGATCAAGTAGAAGTAGGTGCATTTCGTGCATTATGTGGTCTAAAGTTATCCCCTCCTGAACATATCTCCCCACATTTGCACTGACCCTCCCGCTGACCTATCAGCGTGGCCCTTTAAGCAAGGCATCATGGTTCGCGCTGCACTTAATGAAGCTCTTCTGAGCCATTTGTAGATTCTTGAGCCACTTTCAGTTTTTAATATCCGTCCGCTTGCAGCTAGAAGCTGTTTTTACAGGCAGCTTTCTGTTCCTCTAATGAAGGGTGGAGGGGGGTGGGCTGAAAGTCACCTCACTGATTACCGAAGCAGCGGGGGTCCTCGCCTTTCCCTCAGAATATAACCAAGGGCCTGTGTGGGGAATTACCTTTTCTCTATCAAACAGCCTAATGAGCGCTCTGACGCCACATGCAAGTTGTTAAATCTGGAAACATTTTTGGAGAAAAACTAAAATGCGCAATTTAATCTGTCTCAGATGATTAATAAATAGTTTGTCTAGCCCCCTCCTGTTTCGTGCTGTCTTGTGCCCTATCACTGAAGGACTCTTAGCCTCTTTTGCTTGCCTTTTGGCACTTGCTGTCTGCTTGGTGCTACGGTTCTATTGTTTTAATCACATTCTATGGTTTGAACTGTGGTTCT
Organism: Triturus cristatus; assembly: GCF_964204655.1. Classification (NCBI taxonomy): domain Eukaryota; kingdom Metazoa; phylum Chordata; class Amphibia; order Caudata; family Salamandridae; genus Triturus; species Triturus cristatus. The sequence goes on from NC_140582.1 coordinate 87,143,755, forward strand.
GGGTTCAATTGTGTAAATGACAACTGCTTGTAAACAGTGTGGAAACATGTGCCTTCAAAATGGAAACAGGAATGCCAGCTTGGCCGGATGAAATACGATTTCCACTTGACAGTGAAAAAATTCTATTTTGTTTTTGTTTTATATTTTAAAAAAATCAGCACACACGTTTGGGCAGTAGATTATTATTTCTGTGTCCCTCTCAAAAATAGGTAAAAGCACTCATCGCCAATTTTCCTGGCTTAAATTCTGCCATTACGGCTAGAGGCAATCTTCACATACCTTCCCTACGTGTGAAAACAATGTTAACAGGGGCCACTAAATGCAGACAAACCTTATACTTTGCAAAAGGGTTTTCGAAACTTGGCGATGGAATAGCAGCTGCAAATCCATTACTTGGGGCACTTGACACCTTTGTCATCTCTCTTGCTGCTAACACTTATTTCCTCTCTATTATCCTTAATCAGAGGCATACACTCCCCAGGGCTCTAGCATAGTGGCGCCAAAGTTCAAGGGTAAGCAACAGAGGCTGGGTCGCCAAAGATGTTTCTGCATTCTGGACAACAACCGTTGTTAAATCATGCCCAGTCACATCATTAGGTTGTACTTGTCCTATGGTGGTGAATGGGTCGAATAGGAAGAAATCAGATTTGTTTGTGGGTTTATCTCCATCTAGGAGATACACAAAAATCTAACAAAAAATGTACCCAGTGTGAATATGTTACAAAACTTCTACTGCTAACTTGTTGTCTCCAAGGATGAGCCCCGTCTCTGCCTTCCTCTCTGGCCCTGCTGGTTCTAGATTGCTTCCTCCCCATTCCCATCATGGGCTGGGTTTGATTCTTGTCCATCAGAGACGAAAATCTCACATTACACCCAGGTTGGGAATGTCCCTGTCAAAAACTTGTGAATGGCAACTTACCAACTTCACCGACTTAGGTAGGTATGCCAACCTTGGAAGGGCCATCATTGGCTTCACCTAGCAAATTTGCTCAAACATAATATTATCCCATGCTGAAGTAAAATATTATGCAATAACATTTACTTAGGAGTTTAAATTCACATTTCACGATTACAAAATTGCCTTTACGCTTGCAAATGTAGGTATTTTATGAGGCTACAGATGTCTGAGATGCTCACACTTATTAACTTGGCTCTGCTTTTGGGCCTGCATGCAGGCATAAAAGGGGGCCATGTGCGTTTTCATTTTTTTAAATTATTAAGCGCATACACCTCCTTGGTAACTGTTTGAATTGTTGCATGAGCTGCAAACAGCATAGTTTGAAATGAAGAGTGGCAACCCCGGCTTGTCTTTTTGATGTGAATAACTGTTTTTCTCTCTTAAAGTCAGTTAAATGAGTGTTGGCAATATTGGGTGACAATGGTTGTGCAGTATTAGGGCCAGATGTATGAAATCACATGTTTGCGATTTCCTAATTGCGAATTTTAGCGATTCGCTTAAGAAATTGCAAACTGCGATGTAGAACAGTGTGTTTGACACTGTTAGCAATTCGCAGTGAGTCGCAAATGGACCTGCCTCATCAATATTCATGATGCAGGTCGCAGTTTGCGACCCATTGTGAATGGCTACAATCACAGGGATGGTGGCCTGCTGGGGTCAGCATACCCCCATGTCCGTGATTGCTTCCTAAATGAAGCAATATTTTTTGAGTAGTGCAGCCCGTTTTCCTTAAAGGGAGACGGGATGTTTTTTTTTTTTTTTTTAAATGAAAAATTACCTTTTCCTTTTTTAAGCGTCGGCAGTGATCCGTGGGACCCCTGCCTGCTCTTTAAAAAAGTTAACACCCACATTCACAAAGGGGAAGGGGTCCCTTGGGGACCCCTCCCCGTTTGCGAATGGGTTACCACCAATTTGAAGTTGGAGGTAACTCCGAATGTTTTGAGACCGAATTCCAGGTCGCAAAACATTCATACATACTAGTGCTATTCGGTATTAGGAAGGGACTCCCTAAACACACCCCTTCCTAATACCAAATCGCAAAAGCAAAAAGCAAAATGCAAAATGCAAGTTACAGAATCAAATTTTGCCTTCTGTAAATGGCAAAATGCATTTTCCGGTCGCAAACGTCGCGATGGGCCGTTTGTGACCGGTAAAATGCTTTGAAATCTGGCCCTTAGTGAGCAGGCAGAAAACAGATGGAAGTCAATAGTTCAGTGAGAAGTCTGTAGGCAGTAGTGCAAAGGGATATGGGCCACACATTGCATCAGCGTTGCTCTAAGACAGTTGCATGATATTTAGCACTGAAGGGATGTGACCAATGTTTCAAAAATCTCTGCTCTTTCCCTCCCCTTTTTAGTCCTGTTGGCGTGGTAAACTGTCAGTTACATTTTGTTTCTGCCCACCACAGCACTGGGCCACTGTATTCAAGCTAGCCTGGCTGATGAAGGGTGACATACCCCAAAACCGGTCCCAGGATGCTTATTTCCGATCCAGGTTGGACCTGGCTTGGCAGTTTGGTCTGGACTGTTACCATGAGGCACAGGGTCAAGACTGATTTGCATATGGCTGGGTCCAAACTGGGGTGGCGTAGTGGGCAAAAGAACAATGGATTTAACCCAGATCTCTTGACTGGGGAAGAATGTTTGAATCATTCAGCCTTCCGTTCATCATTTGTTGCAGTTACACTTTTCCCCCTAAGTGGGATGGGTATGCCCAGATGTGGGTCCCTTGCTCACTGTGCCACTGGATTCAAGCTAGCCTAGCTGATGAAGGGTGACATACCCCAAAACTGGTCCCAGGATGCTTGTATGCAGTCCAGGGAGGACCTGGCTTGGCAGTTCCGTCTGGACTGTTCCCATGAGGCATAGGGTCAAGACTGATTGTCTTATGGCTGGGTCCAAACTGGGGTGGCGTAGTGGGCAAAAGAACGATGGATTTAACCAGATCTCTTGACAAGGGGAGAATGTTTGAATCATTCAGCATTCCGTCCATCATTTGTTGCAGTTACACTTTTTTCCCTAAGTGGGACAGTTATGCCCAGACGTGGGTCCCTCGCTCACTGTGCCACTGGATTCAAGCTAGCCTAGCTGATGAAGGGGGACAAACCCTGAAACCGGTCCCAGGATGCTTGCTTCAGGTCCAAGGAGGACCTGGCTTGGCACTTCAGTCTGGAGTGTTCCCATGAGGCACAGGGTCAAGACTGATTTGCATATGGCTGGGTCCAAGCTGGGGTGGCGTAGTGGGCAAAAGAACAATGGACTTAACCCAGATCTCTTGACTCAGGGAGAATGTTTGAATCATTCAGCATTCCGTCCATCATTTGTTGCAGTTACGCCACAGCATACAGCATGGAGCAGTGGACAGTGCACAATTTCTTAAAATAAAATAAGCGGCAGGGCCCAAAATATCACTATGGATGCGACTGTAGCTTGCATCACCCACCACCCCGGCCAGAGCTGCAAAATGCCAGTAGCAATGGTCTGGATGCACTCCTATTATATCGTTTTAGTAGTTTGCTAAAATAATGTGCTGTGCTGAAACTAGGCAGACAGTGCCACCATGTGGTTGACAGTCACAAAAATAGTGCCAGCGTTAAGAACTAAGCACCTGCAAATACCAGCACAAATTAAGCCCTGGCCAGTGGCGTGGAAAGGGGCGAGACAGTCGCCCCGGGTGGCACAAGTCTTGGGGGTAGGGGCATCCCCCGCCCCGCTCTTACCAGCGGCTGTTGCGGGGCCGCATAGGCAGGAATCACCAGCCTCCCCCCCCCCCACCCCCGTTCTTACATGTGGCTGCCATGGGCTGCAAACGCAGGGAACACCACAGACGGAAAAACGTCTAACCACACCACTGGCACTGCCAATGGGTCTGCCTATTTCAGCCATTTGCGCTCTTGCACTGTGATTGTATTTTTCAAGAATATCTGTGCTCATCCACCTAAATAAAGTGCACTACAGACCAAGCCCAGGCTGTTTACTTTACGTTGCCTGTTTCTTTCAATTCTTTAATATCTTTTTCTTTTTTTTTAGACATCCTTCTTTGTTTGAATTTTGTCTTCAGGCTATAGTAATTTGAAGCCCATGGTACATTTTCTTTGTGCCAGTAACAATCATATTCGTCTGAGTTGTGTAATACAACTAAAAAGGAGTTCTATATCTATTCTAAGGATACCTGCCTGCCAGGAAGCACCCATACTGTTTATGTAAACCTATGTGTGATTGTTCTTTTTAACATTTTTAAATGTTTACTGCAAGCATATGGCCACCATGTTTAAGCAGCAGCAAAACAACCAACAAACAATTAACTATTGCACCAGATTGCCAATGCCAAACTATTTTGGCTATGGAAGTGCTTGCTGTTTGTGAAACTGTGTGGTATATATATCTCGTTCTGTTGAATTAATGCAATCTATGGCCTTTTAAAATGTTAACTGCTCGTTTACCCCTAATTGTACAGTGTATACCACTTTTTTTTTGTCCTTTAAAGATGGGGCTTAAAAAATTATTTTCCCATTTTTTTTTACTACAAAATGAAAACTGCATTTTTCTCCTGGGATATGATGCTGGTAACCACTGCTACAGTGAAACGTAACATAACATAAGGGAGCCCATGGCACAAATGTATCTGCTCTGCTCCTTGTGCAGCCCAGCAAGGGAGCACACTGATACGGCCTTTGGATCTGAACGTGTATAATTTATGATCATCACATTATGCAGTCAGTGGAGGAGCATGATGTGGGGGTGTTGTGGATGACCAGACCTGCAGCAGACTTCTTCAAAGCATCAGGCAAAACAATAATTTTTCATTTGAGTGCTCCATTTCCCTAGCAACAAAGCAACTTTTAAGGTCATTTCCTACCACCTTGCCCCCTCTTGTGTCATTTGTGGTGAGGTGCTCCAAAGGCCTTAATAAAGAACTGACAGGGTCCATTTCATTCTGGTAACCCTTAGTGTGACTAGCATGGAGAGTCATCAGGGACATGGCCATGGCTTTGGGTATTAGGGACTTGTTTGAAGACCCTTTACGATCCTTGCCAACGTTACAAATAAAAAAGCACTGAGAGGGCCATGGGAGGAAGAGATTGGCAAGGGTATCCGAACTTCCTACTGTGGCTTCATATATGCAACTTAAACCGTCTAGGAACATCCAGCCATTTTTGTTGCATGACACACCCAGTTACCAGCACTTTATCATCCTCAGGTTCCGACAAAGTCTCTTCCATTGATCAGTCACCTTTCCCAGTGGTATGATTGGACGCAAGACTTATCACCCTGCCCATGTGATCAGAAATCAGCACAGCGCACTTAACATGTAATTGTTTTGTACTTTTTATTCTCACTATAGGTCGTCTGTTTTAAAGCCACTATTGATTAAATATATTCTTTCTGCCACTGGACAGAAGCACTGCACTTTTTACAATCTGTGGTTCAGAGGAGACCGCGAGTACCATAGACACTTTTTTGAATCGGTGTTAAAGGCGAGCGAATTGATCAGCTAGCGCTCTATGTAGTTGATTCCCTCCTGTGTGTTTTGGTTTTAAATGATTTTAAGAGTATGTCATTTCTGACGTTTAAATATTCTGGTAGGGTTGTGAGGTACTGTATTAATAGTAAACTTAATTCAAAGATGAAATACGTCCTTTGCCTCGACCACAATTACACCTCGAGTTGTAACAAGGTATTTATGATCACGTTTTTGTGTCCCATGTATTTGGTAAAAAAAAAGCCCGCAGGCAGGCTCTACAACTGACATACCTCATATACTGTATTTTGCGATTGTGTTTTATTCGAATCCTGATTGTTTATTTATTTTGACTTTTTTACTCAATGGTTTTAGGTGACTTTGTACTGTTTTATTGTGCTCTGTTGCTTATGAATGTGCTGTACTTTAGTGGTCTATTTCAATATGATCGAATAAAGTTGCATTTAATTGAATTGAATTGCATGGAGAATCCGAGGAGCTAAAAATAAACAGGGTCTATGGCTCAGACCCTTTTGCCTGTCAGTATCATGCTGACAACCACAAGCGCGACCCCCCTGCCTGGTGGCATGAACAGTCCTAACAGTAAATGTAAAGGGGTTAACTCCAGGCTATGCAAGTCTGACATTTCCAGTTAGTCATATACCAGCAACAGGGGCGTGACGCAGGCCCCTGCAGCCCACAACCCTTCAGGAGTTCCCATAACCCTTCAGGGGACCCCGATTCATCTCAACGCCGAAGAATATCTGGGGAACATGGGAGACCCAGGAGCCCCTCTTCACATCCTGCAGGGGGGGGGGGCATCAGTTTGCATTACGCCACTGACCAGTAACATTTAAAGCACAGCTTATATGTTCTCGCTCTTGGTGCATTCAGTTTCTTTGACTTTGGCACTGCAGCCCTCTTTCCAGATTCCGATAGCCTCAGCTCTTTACAGAACAAAACCTGCCAAATTCCTTGAATTTCTCCGCTTTGCAAAGTACAACGGACAGACTTAATCCATGTATATTTCTTTTTCATTTCTGCCATCTGCACTTAATAAAAACAATTTCAGCAATTGTTTTGATTCCGAGTTATGTAAACGTTGGAGTCATCATAGTTACACATTTCAGTGATTCTTTGCCAAATTCTTGTATTAGGGATACACCTGGCGTTGATGGAGGGAGGCCATTTGAGTTCGGAGGAACTTTTTTTCTGTCCGTCTTTGTTGTCAGGAGCATTCCTACTAACGGCGCATGTGTTTCATTATCACCCTGTTCTGTGATAGGTCCATGCCCTACTGTGTGGTGTCCAATAGGGCATTGACTCAAATTAAGTATTGGATTCGATTCTCTATGCAACGAATCCTGCAGCTGTTTACCCAGCACTTGATACATAAATCACAGCAGGATGTAGAGAGGATTTACTCACGCATAGTAATGAACCTGTCTTGGGTTTGTGCCCACTGCTCTGTCTGCAGGGGACTCGAAAGCAAGTGGATGGAGTTCTCCAGAGGACATCATGAGCCAATTAACAAGCATTGGCAAATACAAAAGAGTAGGTAGTGGATATCGGCCTTTGTCAATGCTTAGTTTGTTTTGTCATGGGTTTTGTTGAACGTTATTCTTTGGGGAAATGCTGGACCCTTCTCAATATAAAACAAAATGCTAAAAGCTAAAATATGTTTGTCCGAAAGGCACACATTGAGCTACTAGTCAATGACAATGAAGATAACTACTTTGTGTGTGGATGTGTTCCTTGTGAAAGGACAGAATGCTGTCACTCACAGCTCAGTTATCCAGTGGCTGATGTGAGCTAACGCACTACCGCATGCTGTATGCTGCAGTGAGCAGAACAACATTGCAATTGACACAGCAGCAGAACAACAGATGAAGGGGCATGGCTGAAGGCCCCTATAAATAAGTATATTGTATATATAATTTTAGTAAAATCAAATGGTCTTGTCTAACACCCAACCTAAAAATGGTGCACTCTGCTTGTCTGCACAAAGCACACCCATTGGGGCACCCAGCCAGACATGGCCTGTGTGCCATATTACTTAAACTGTGCTGTCCCCAGTGCCAGCACTGGGAGCAGTGCATGCAGCACTGACAGTCCAGTGGTTTGAAAATTCCTGCCAATCTTTCAATGCAGAGTGTCGGCCATTACTTGGAGGTTGGGGCAGTGACCCCCCGCAGGCTGGTGCAGTGTGTGAGTGCTCTAAACTGCAGTATCGTACTAGAACTTCATTGCCTGAATACTTTTTCACATAAATATTATATCCTGAATATAGCTTATACAAATATTACCCCATTCGGGGTAATAATATAAAATCTTATGCTAAATCACGTGTTGTTTTGTTGAGGACAGCATTTTGCCTTAGGGTATTTTGGCGCTATGAGAAAGCCTCCCAAAAGAGAACATCAATACCATTTCTAGACAAAAGTCACTGGCTTGTTAAGATGAAATATAGAGGGAGCAGTTCCTCAGGTAATGGGCTGGAAAGACCCGGGATAGGTAAAATTAAAGGTCGGACCAGACTGAACTGAACACGGGGATCCGAGGAATCAGATCAAGGTGCTCTCACACACCCGGTAGGTAAGGTGTCATGCTTCATCATTGGGCACTCCTCGTCAAACCGGCACTGCAATGTGTGACGGGCCTGGGAGCTCTTTGGAGGAGATCTTTTAATCAATAAGCTGTATGATGACTGAAGGTGAGGGGGTGAAATAGGCTGGTGATGAGGTGATTTAAAACAAGTCTAAAAGAGCCAAGTGGACTTTAATGGAGTGGTGGTCACGTGACAGATTAAAAACAAAGGAGCTATCAGAGGTGATAATGTACCCTAATAGCTGCAGTATAAGTGAAGTAGGGTCAACATGTTTCATGCAGCGACTGCCAGGAGGTTCAATTGGCATTTCATCAGGATGGGAGTAGTGCTTACTGTATGTAGTGGGAAGGTTGGCAGAGGAGGTTAGGTCACTGGCGAATATACTGCGAGGATCACATTCAATTGTCCGCAGCTAGTCGCTGTCCTCTGCTCACCTAAGGGGTGATTCTCCCTTGAATTTTGGATAGAATCAGCCTCTCTCCATCACAGTAGGTGCAGTATACATTGTTGATGTGAGGATCCAATATATTCTCATACGGGCTCCACCTTCACACTACATAGGGTAGGCACTACTCCGATCCTGATGAAATGCCAATTAACAGCTTGACGAGTAGCTCCCAATGATGAAGTACAACACCCAACCAGGTGTGTGAGGGCACCTTGATCTGATCACTCAGATTCCGCTGTGATCAGGACATAATTAGACAAAATCAGGTAAAGCATGCTACAACAATCAATTTGGGCAAAAATAACTGCATTTTTTCTACACCTAATGGGACGATGTTTTTGTAAACAATATTTACTAGACAATATTTATGCGCGATGATGTTTCTGATAGCTGCATTCTGACATACAACCACGCTGGCATGGGGGTGCTTGGTATAGTGGGACCGTCTCCTAAAGGGAAACCTTGGCAGGGCGTACTGACTGTGACAATTGATATGAGGCCCACAATTGGTGCGCCTCACAACAGGCTGTTTGCCACTGACCCATGTCTGTAATAAAATCTGTAATATGGTCCGCAATACGTATATTTGAAATGGGGCAAGTGCCCATTGTTCCACTGATTGGCTTTTGACTGATCTACCTCAGGGGTCTCCAACGAGTAGCTCGGGAGCTAATGGTAGCTCACCCGCACCGACAAAGTAGCTCTCAGAGGTGAAGCTAAGGCAATCGCAGTCTGTGCACATTAAACAAAGCAGCAATGCTCATTTCAACACCGTTAGAGTGACGACAAGCCAAATCAATGACAGGGTCTTATGATAACACTCAAACATGCACTGTCTTGGCTTATGGGGTCTGCCAAATAACCATCTGTATCCACTTTAAATCTAACTAAGTCACAACGAGATTAACCATGTTATATGTACTGGTCTATCAGTTGCACTACATGTGCAAACAATGCACCAACAAAGAAGAGTGCCAGCAGTTACCAGTGCTGGCCAATCAAACTGTGTGACTGCAAGTACCAGAGTGAAAATGTGTTAGTTGGAAGCATGATTAGCCCAGGGGCTGATAAGAGCAGGGTATGGATCCAGGGTAGAGAAAATTAAGAGCCTTATCTGCATTTATTTATGTGTGTGCCTGTCTGACATTGTGCCCGTCCCGAATAAAGAGTGTTGTTTCTCGGAAGCCACATCTAAAGTCAAGGGTTTTATCTTTGGTGCGATTGTGTCAGTGCATGAATGAATGAATACACATTTATATAGCGCATGGCTACCAAACGGCATCCCAGCGCTTTGCCTGGCATAATAGTGGCAATAGCATAATAATGGCCATCCTTGGTGTCCTTTTGTAAAGCTAGACTATACTGGCTACCGCAATTCACATATTAAGAGTATGACCGGCATACTTTTAGCCATCTCTGGCTTGGGTTTGTGCCCACTGCTCTGTCTGCAGGGGACTCGAAAGCAAGTGGATGGAGTTCTCCAGAGGACATCATGAGCCAATTAACAAGCATTGGCAAATACAAAAGAGTAGGTAGTGGATATCGGCCTTTGTCAATGCTTAGTTTGTTTTGTCATGGGTTTTGTTGAACGTTATTCTTTGGGGAAATGCTGGACCCTTCTCAATATAAAACAAAATGCTAAAAGCTAAAATATGTTTGTCCGAAAGGCACACATTGAGCTACTAGTCAATGACAATGAAGATAACTACTTTGTGTGTGGATGTGTTCCTTGTGAAAGGACAGAATGCTGTCACTCACAGCTCAGTTATCCAGTGGCTGATGTGAGCTAACGCACTACCGCATGCTGTATGCTGCAGTGAGCAGAACAACATTGCAATCGACACAGCAGCAGAACAACAGATGAAGGGGCATGGCTGAAGGCCCCTATAAATAAGTATATTGTATATATAATTTTAGTAAAATCAAATGGTCTCGTCTAACACCCAACCTAAAAATGGTGCACTCTGCTTGTCTGCACAAAGCACACCCATTGGGGCACCCAGCCAGACATGGCCTGTGTGCCATATTACTTAAACTGTGCTGTCCCCAGTGCCAGCACTGGGAGCAGTGCATGCAGCACTGACAGTCCAGTGGTTTGAAAATTCCTGCCAATCTTTCAATGCAGAGTGTCGGCCATTACTTGGAGGTTGGGGCAGTGACCCCCCGCAGGCTGGTGCAGTGTGTGAGTGCTCTAAACTGCAGTATCGTACTAGAACTTCATTGCCTGAATACTTTTTCACATAAATTATATCCTGAATATAGCTTATACAAATATTACCCCATTCGGGGTAATAATATAAAATCTTATGCTAAATCACGTGTTGTTTTGTTGAGGACAGCATTTTGCCTTAGGGTATCTTGGCGCTATGAGAAAGCCTCCCAAAAGAGAACATCAATACCATTTCTAGACAAAAGTCACTGGCTTGTTAAGATGAAATATAGAGGGAGCAGTTCCTCAGGTAATGGGCTGGAAAGACCCTGGATAGGTAAAATTAAAGGTCGGACCAGACTGAACTGAACACGGGGATCCGAGGAATCAGATCAAGGTGCTCTCACACACCCGGTAGGTAAGGTGTCATGCTTCATCATTGGGCACTCCTCGTCAAACCGGCACTGCAATGTGTGACGGGCCTGGGAGCTCTTTGGAGGAGATCTTTTAATCAATAAGCTGTATGATGACTGAAGGTGAGGGGGTGAAATAGGCTGGTGATGAGGTGATTTAAAACAAGTCTAAAAGAGCCAAGTGGACTTTAATGGAATGGTGGTCACGTGACAGATTAAAAACAAAGGAGCTATCAGAGGTGATAATGTACCCTAATAGCTGCAGTATAAGTGAAGTAGGGTCAACATGTTTCATGCAGCGACTGCCAGGAGGTTCAATTGGCATTTCATCAGGATGGGAGTAGTGCTTACTGTATGTAGTGGGAAGGTTGGCAGAGGAGGTTAGGTCACTGGCGAATATACTGCGAGGATCACATTCAATTGTCCGCAGCTAGTCGCTGTCCTCTGCTCACCTAAGGGGTGATTCTCCCTTGAATTTTGGATAGAATCAGCCTCTCTCCATCACAGTAGGTGCAGTATACATTGTTGATGTGAGGATCCAATATATTCTCATACGGGCTCCACCTTCACACTACATAGGGTAGGCACTACTCCGATCCTGATGAAATGCCAATTAACAGCTTGACGAGTAGCTCCCAATGATGAAGTACAACACCCAACCAGGTGTGTGAGGGCACCTTGATCTGATCACTCAGATTCCGCTGTGATCAGGACATAATTAGACAAAATCAGGTAAAGCATGCTACAACAATCAATTTGGGCAAAAATAACTGCATTTTTTCTACACCTAATGGGACGATGTTTTTGTAAACAATATTTACTAGACAATATTTATGCGCGATGATGTTTCTGATAGCTGCATTCTGACATACAACCACGCTGGCATGGGGGTGCTTGGTATAGTGGGACCGTCTCCTAAAGGGAAACCTTGGCAGGGCGTACTGACTGTGACAATTGATATGAGGCCCACAATTGGTGCGCCTCACAACAGGCTGTTTGCCACTGACCCATGTCTGTAATAAAATCTGTAATATGGTCCGCAATACGTATATTTGAAATGGGGCAAGTGCCCATTGTTCCACTGATTGGCTTTTGACTGATCTACCTCAGGGGTCTCCAACGAGTAGCTCGGGAGCTAATGGTAGCTCACCCGCACCGACAAAGTAGCTCTCAGAGGTGAAGCTAAGGCAATCGCAGTCTGTGCACATTAAACAAAGCAGCAATGCTCATTTCAACACCGTTAGAGTGACGACAAGCCAAATCAATGACAGGGTCTTATGATAACACTCAAACATGCACTGTCTTGGCTTATGGGGTCTGCCAAATAACCATCTGTATCCACTTTAAATCTAACTAAGTCACAACGAGATTAACCATGTTATATGTACTGGTCTATCAGTTGCACCACATGTGCAAACAATGCACCAACAAAGAAGAGTGCCAGCAGTTACCAGTGCTGGCCAATCAAACTGTGTGACTGCAAGTACCAGAGTGAAAATGTGTTAGTTGGAAGCATGATTAGCCCAGGGGCTGATAAGAGCAGGGTATGGATCCAGGGTAGAGAAAATTAAGAGCCTTATCTGCATTTATTTATGTGTGTGCCAGTCTGACATTGTGCCCCTCCCGAATAAAGAGTGTTGTTTCTCGGAAGCCACATCTAAAGTCAAGGGTTTTATCTTTGGTGCGATTGTGTCAGTGCATGAATGAATGAATACACATTTATATAGCGCATGGCTACCAAACGGCATCCCAGCGCTTTGCCTGGCATAATAGTGGCAATAGCATAATAATGGCCATCCTTGGTGTCCTTTTGTAAAGCTAGACTATACTGGCTACCGCAATTCACATATTAAGAGTATGACCGGCATACTTTTAGCCATCTCTGGCAGATTGTGACAGCTTCTTGCATAATAATGCCAATGACTGGTATAGAATGGGGACCCTGGATGGTCTGGCGTCCAGCCTTAGCATAGTGGTAGCTTTGGGATAATTGTGGTTTTAATATTAGCATAACACAGGCATTCTTTGTGTTATGGTGACCACTTATGGTCTATGATTGTAATACCGGAGTATTTGAAGCTGAATTTGTCCATGTGAGGAATTTTTACATGATAGTGCTCAATGAAAATGATGTATTTATGTTTGGGCGCTTTGTATTGTTTTTTTTTTATGAAAACAATTTTTTTAAGACAAAATTTTTTTTTTTCTGAAAAAGGTTTTGTTCTGTAAAATTGAGTTTCCTTACCAAAAAGAGAAAGGTGGTATTTGATGGGAAAATATGTGCATTTTTAATAACTAATATGCTAACAAAGACAAAATATTGCAATTCTAAAACACATTAAAGTTGATAGCCTATTGACAGAAGAGTGTGAGTTGAGGAGACTTACTGCTATGGTTATGTCCTTGGTGCCACAAGGCATGTGAAGATTCGAATTTTAATTCATAACTCGTTGGAGGCTTTTAATATGAATTAACATTTTCCTGGCATTTCAATTGGTCACCTTGCCTGGAATGCTTATTGGTCACTATTGGTAGTCCTGTTTATGGCGGTCATAGTGTAATATGAACACGTTTTGTCACTATATTACAGAGATAAAATATGCTAGTAGCTCTGCAAGTCTTCCCTTGAGCAGAAGTAGCTCTCACAAAAGAAAAGGTTGGAGACCCCAATTTTTTAGTACCAACAGAAGCTTAGATTTGTCATATACATAGGTGAGAAAGTTGATGGGTAGGTTTCAGTCTATGACAAGCAGTATACAAATCAAATCACAAAAAAATTCACTCACTCAATAACTTTCACACCCCTTAAGGGGGCTTTTCAGCTGCAATGTGACAGTTGGACGTCATGCAAATGGGCTTCCAGAGGCCTTAGGCAGAGAAAATGTAACTTTCTAAACTTATGTTTCCCTTAATAGTTATTAAACATCGATTTAACCATTTCTATGAAACTGACTGGCGTGTGTGCGCTCTACAAATAACGCTAACATAACATCACATAACAGACTTTGAATTATTTTTCCAGCTGTTGCCTAACCAAAATTAGCATTATTTAATGTAATAATGTAACCTTGTGTTTTCCTCTGGAACAGCTAGCCTTGGTACAGTGCAAATAGCTTTTGGGGATTGTTCACTGTCAGGACATGTTTAACATTACATACCAACATATCCCACTTTTAAATATCGTGCACATTGCATTATAGGTCATAAGCCTACACAGGGGTGACTTATAAATATCTCAAAAGATGGTTTTAATCTGTCAAAAAGGGGTTGAATTTGCAGTTTAAAACTGCAACAGCCAGACTACAAATGGAAAGCCTGCAGTTATTTTTACACTGTCACTGTAGAGGATGGCACAATGGGTGCTGCAGTCCACAAGTGTAATTTTACATACAGGCCCTGGGTACTCTTTGTGCCATATACCACGGACTTACAGGTAGGGTGAATATGCCAATCAGGGGTATGCCAAAGTCACCATGTTGAAAGGGGTAGCACAGGCACTTTATCACTGGTTGGCAGGGGTAAAGGGCACAGAGATCTACACCAGCAAAAATACAGTGTCCAACAAAAGGTGAAAAATAGGGGGAGTCCTTGAAAAAAGGGCAACGTTTCTACAGTCCGACACCTCCAGTAGTTGTAGAAAAGACAGAGGAGAATAGACTCAAACCAGTGATACATACCTGTGCAACCCGTAAATAGGAATAGGACGCCCATTCTTAACCCCGTTTGATTTGAGATCCAGAAAGGATCGCAAAATCCTTACTTGGGAAGACTTTTCTGACTCAAAAAGGCTCTTGTTAATTGTTAAAAGACATTTTGTGGTCATAAATCCTCTGATTTTGTCAAATCGGAGTTTCGGACCACAAAGAGGCTTTTGTACATGAGGCCCTTATTTAGATGCAGTTGGTTTGGCAGAGATGGATGTCAATTTGAAAGAATTAAACCAAAGAGTAACATTTTCCATAGCCGGACATATTCTATATTTTTTAGACTTTTAGGTGTGCTTTCTACATTTGAAGGCATGGTAATATTTTTATTTGCTCCATTGTGTAAATAAAAATTGCATAACGCTATTGTGAAACTTCTCGCATTCACTTACTTTACAATAAAGGGGGAACACGCATTTTCTAGAATCTTCTTTTCGGAATGGATATGTTCCTGCTGTCTGTTATCCACAATTTGTTTCTTCTTTATGCACTTCAGTGCAAAAGTAATGTTCTCATTCTTCACTTTAACCTGCAAATGTACACAAATATTTACTCCATGAACCAAACCATTCAAACAGACAAAATCATACTAAACTATATTATACAATTTTATGGTGATTTAGCTTTTTTCAACTCTATGCATCCTTCACTACCTTTTAATGAACAAACAAGGTGTAAGCTTTTAACTTTGACACAGACACTAAGTTTAAATAAATTCCTCATTTATCAGCAAAAATGTGTTTAAGTAGTAACAAGTTTGTCTTGCACAGACTTACAAGTAAAGAAAAGCATGTGGTTAGTTGTAGGGAGAGATTTGTCCCTATGTTAGCCCTGATCAAAGTTAAAAGAATAACTCCAAGATTTGGTGCATTTTATTTGTCAAAAGTGGCTACTTAATCTTCTCTCCGGCTGGTTAATGGCATTTTATGATAGAGCTTCTGTGACGTCCTAATCTCTAGCCATCATCTGTTTAGTCTTGTTACGCAGAATGTGGCACACCACATACTTATAGATGCTCACATCAACGCTCAGTGGCACCAAGGCTCGCTCCTAAAGCACAGTATGGCTATTTTTTCTTCTCCTCGTTTTCTCTCATAAAATTCCATTAGTCAATGCTTTTATTCAATCTTTGCTTGATTCTAACAATGCCACCTTCCTCGGTTTTTCCACAAAATAGCATGGTGTGCCGACATCACATCCACAATGTTGTCATCAGAACTCTGTCCCACACAAAAAGTCTGAGCATGTATAGGAATATAGAAAGCCAATCCACTGGCTTCCTGTTGTCAAGCTAATTTAATTTAAAGGTTCATGTATACTGGACAAAATGTATTCTCCTTAAATTCAGGAAGACCTCGCTCTTCCCCCAGTTGCAGGTATAATTAGGACGTGATGAGAGATTCCACTGTCTTCTGCCTTAGAGACTATTCCATGAGTGATGGTGTGTGTTAGAAATATATTAAATAAAATGAAATGAAATAAAATAAATAGAAAGGGCTCCTTAACGCAATTGGTCCCGTAGATTGCACACACATAGAAAGATGAATGTGCAGATTCTATGAAACGTATATGCTCAATACTTTGGCCCAGACCATGAAGACTACATATATATACATACCGCAACTGAACTATGCACATGGATTGGCTTGCTGGATCTTTTTATTAGCCCCCGGTTGATGTGGTGCTGTCATATGTTTTCCAGATCTTAGCACAATTAGGTTAGTTAAAGTCGCAGTTGACACCTGGTGACATTGTACTCTTTAAAGGTGAAGCTGCAATGTTGAAGTCAAGGAGGTATGCACAGACGCCCTGAGGCATATGGTAATGGAAGAGTCCTTGTGCCAGTCTTGTAGAGTTCTGAGTGTCCATTCAACGTGTGGTTGTTGTTTGTATTTAGTTTAGGTTGCCTTCCAAATATCTGACTCCTCAGGACACTGTGAAGTACAGGG
The DNA here is from genome assembly GCF_964204655.1 of Triturus cristatus. Taxonomy (NCBI): domain Eukaryota; kingdom Metazoa; phylum Chordata; class Amphibia; order Caudata; family Salamandridae; genus Triturus; species Triturus cristatus. The sequence continues at coordinate 87,160,445 of NC_140582.1, forward strand.
AGATAGCACGGTGCACCACACAATCAGATAGCACATATAATTCTGCTTACTGTTTGAGATAACTGTGGTGTTCTCAAAGTGAAGAAGAGGCAGGAACACCTTTGAAGATTGTTAAGTAGGTTTATTGCACCTCATCCACCAACAGCCAGCTTCAACTGTCCCCCACTAGAATCCCATTAATACTCACATCATGTCATTCTAAAACAGAATACAATGTGCAGTTCTAACTTCTTGTTCTATGTTACGTGCATGTGGGAGACCGACATCAAGCAACATCACACATCTTCCCCCTCAACAGTAACAAATGACAAAAGACTTAAAAATAATCAATATAGAAATATGGAAAAAAACATTCCTAAATATCACTAAAAAAAATATGCCTAAAACAAAATATGAAAACAATGAAGGTATATTATACATAGTCCTTCATGTACACAGGAAGTCTGCGCAACCTTTGACTTCTCTCTCTAACACAACCAGAAACTCCAGAAGAGCCAGAGAAAGAAGATGGAATACAAGATAATTTGGAATAGGAGTCAACCTTATTATCATGAGTCTCATTTGACGGAACATCAGAATTAACAACAACTATGCCACTCTTATTCCAAATCCTTCCATCACTGGTCTTAACAGCATTCTTAAAAATTTTAACAACCGGACTGACATTAGTATACTAAGACCAAAGTCGACAACCAACAGGAGGTTTGATCTTGACATTGTCACCAACTTTTAGCACCTGAAATTGGGCACTTTTCCTTTCATCAACATATAACTTTATCAAAGACTGTTTATCCAGTTCTCTTTTCGTCCAATCTCCTATTTGATTATCAACAAACCCTTTATTTAACTTCATCCAACCAGGACACAATAAAGAATTAGGAATTCTGCCTTTAAAGAGTTCAAACGGAGAGCTTCCGGTGGTAAAATGGGGAGATAAACGATAAGCAGTGATTCTGTCTTGAAGTGAATTTTTCCAATTCAGACCATTAGCTCTGGCAAGTTGTATGCTTTCTTTAAGAGTTTTGTTAACCCTTTCTATTGCTCCATTCGTTTCAGGGTGATAAATGGCACACCTTTTATGAAGAATACCGCAGTTATTAAGAAAGTGTTTGAAATCATTAGAACAGAATTGAGGCCCATTATCTGTGAGAATTCTGTTGGGAAAACTCTCTCTCTTGAACATTTCTTGTAAGAATTTAATAACACATTCAGTGGAAGTTTCTCTAACGGCACCCACCTGGAATAGGGATCTAAAACAACTATCAAATAGGGAGTGTCACTCACACCATGTAGAGGACCTACAATGTCAATGGAAATTTCATCCCAAGGGTGAATAGGCAATTTCCTGCAAACCATAGGAGTTTGTTTTGTCTTCAAAATTTTATCGCTAGCACAACATTCTGCACACTCCCAAACCATCCTCTCAATATCAAGATCCATGCTAGGCCACCAAAACTGTAATCTTAACAATTCTTTTGTCTTAACAATCCCAAGATGACCATTGTGAGCAAAGTTGAGTCATTTCTTCCTTATGCCTTGAGGTGGAACTCATTTTGTGCCCCTAGCAAGCATACCATCAACAACCGAAAGTTCAATAGAAACAAGAGCCTATGGCTTCTTCAAACACTTATTATTCCTCAACATCTCCATCACTTTCTTTATCTCATCATCCTTCCCAATTTCAAACTTCCAATCAACCTCACTGACGGTACCATCCGTGATCTCACATACGTTAATTACATCATCTTCATCCTCAACACTATCATTCATATCAACCAATCTAGAAAGGCAATCAGCGGATTTGTTTATGACACCAGGAATATAGTCCACATCAAAATTGAATTCCTGAAGAGAAATTATCCATTTCTTAGTCCTAGATGAAATGGAATCAAGGCCTTTCTTCGAAAACACCTCTTTTAAGGGTTTATGGTCAGACAAAACACTTACTTTTGTTCCCCAAATCAGGTTCCTAAATTTCTTTAATGCCCAAAATATGGCTAACGACTCCTTCTCAATGACAGAGTAGTTGATCTCGGACCCCCTGAGACATCTTGAGGCACAAGCAATTAAACAATCCAGACCTCCTTTTTTTTTGGAGTAACACTGCACCTAATCCTTTTTCACTAGCATCAGTCATGATGAAAGTTGGATCACCAGGGACGAAGGCATAAAGAGCAGGAGCTTTACTCAGTTTTTCCTTAATTGAAACAAACTCTTTCACACACTCACCTGACCAAAGAAACGCAACATTTTTTACAGTGAGCTTCCTCAAATTATGAGTTTTTACCAGCATAGTCAGGAATGAATTTGCTGTAAAACTCCACCATGCCAAGAAAAGATAAAAGTTCTTCCTTGTTAACTGGTTCTGCAATCTTTATAATGGAATCCACCAATTCTTTCTTAGGAAAGACCCCATGACCAGTTATACGATGGCCAAGATAATTTACTTCCTCCAAACCAAATTTACATTTATCTTTTCTAAGAGATAGACCAGCTTTCCGAAGTCGTTCTAATACAGCAAAGACAGGAACATTATGCTCCTGCACAGAGTTACCAAAGATCAAAAGATCATCCTGATAACATTTTACACCAGTAAGACCTCTAAGAATGCCAGACATAACCCGCTGGAAAACCGAAGCAGCTGAAATGAGCACAAACGGCATTCTACGAAATTTGAAGGTCCCCATGGGAGTCACAAAAGCAGTTAACTCTTGTGAGGATTCATCTAATTCAACCTGATGATAAGTCTAGAGTCGTGAAGTATTTTGCGCCAACTAAAGTACTAACCATTTCATCAATTTTGGGTAAAGGGAACTTATCAACGATAACCTCTTTATTCAAAGCGCGTAAGTCGATGCACAAGCGCAGCTCCCCACTGGCCTTCTTGGCTAGGACTATGGGAGCCAACCATTCAGTAGCCTCTACCGGTTCAATGATTCCCGCACTTACTAATTTATCGATTTCCCTCTGAACACCAACCTGTTCATTTAACGGAATTCGTCTTACCTTGGCAACAACTGGTACAGCCCCTTCTCTTATCCTTATGTGATGTTTGTACCCTTTGAGACAACCAAGACTGTCTCTAAATATGTCTGAGAATTGCTCGACAAATGTGGAAGAGAGATCATCAACTGCTTGTACCTGAACTTGTGGAGAGGCATTAGGATTCAAACGTACACCAAGGAAACGTTGGTGGGGCCAGCCCATAAGAGAATCACCACGTTTAGCCACATATACCTTACCTGCAATCATTCTTCCACAGAGCTCATAGTAGCTATAAAATACCCCTTCTTTATAGGCATGCCCCCATAACCCAAAGGAGAAAGATCATTCTTAGAAAGCTTGACTTTGTTAAGGAAACGTTGAAGAAAAACATCTTCACCTATCACTGTCAAATGGAAGCAAGAGTCAAACTTAAAGTTGAGAGACACACCTTCAATATCCACCATATGAGACGGATGATCAGCTCTTTTTTCATCAATCTGAAAAGTGACTACCTTCACTTCTGGTTGATTTTTTTGCAGATGAACGATCACCGCTGTTAATTTTGCTTTTGCAACATTTTGCAAAATGGCCCTTCCGACCACAGGTGTTGCACACAACACGCAACCCAGGGCAAAAAGACGAGTTTGCAAGATGTCCAAAACGACCACACCTAAAGGAAGTAGGTTTCCCTCCAATAGTAGAGTTAACAACATTGTTAGGCACGGAGATGTTTTTATCCTTATCTGTCAAATCTTTCTTCTGTACTTGGCACACAACCTCTTCAACTTTAGTCTCAGTTGTGGTAGGTTTATTCTTCTCACCACTAAGTTCATCCACACACTTCATCATGTGTTCGACTTGCTTTGCGATAGTTGTGACTTCTTCCAACGGAGGTTCATCTTTCAACCATAGTTCTTTTCTGATATTATCATGTGCGCACTTTAGAACGAACTGGTCTCTGATCCTCTCCTCCACTGCAGAACAAACTTGCAAGAAGATGCAAGTTTCCTAAGAGCTGATACAAACTCTTCAATAGATTCGTCTTTCTTTTGTTCGCGAAGTCCAAAATGATACCTTTCCATTATTGTACTTAACCTTTGAAGGTAATGAGGATCCAATTGTAAAATACATATCTCATATTCATTGAGATTCCTTTGTTCTGCTGCGCTGAGTTTTGGTAAATGTTCCAACACTTCTTGCCCCTCACCTCCGAGACAATGTAATAATAATGAATGTTTACGTCCAGCACTTAAATTTGTACCACTCACTCTTGCATAATTTACAAAAATTTTCTTCCATTTCTGCCATTTCACATTAGGTTCACCGGGACTCGTTAAGAAAAACGGAGGCTGCGTTACATTCTGCATATTTTGAATAACGTACAAAAGTTGCCAGCTAAACAATATATTAATTATACATAAAGACTTATTTTCCACTTGTACATTCACTAATAATGTGGTGACAAATAAAGAAATAGATTTTTCCTTATTATCTTTACATGGAGAGTCAATATTAGATACAAATATCCAGAAGAAATAAATTTACTTACTTTTCCAATGGTGTACCAGTGACCAAAAACACTGGCTAACAATGCAGATTTTAACACGTGAAATTCAATTTTTGCTAAAGGATTAACCTCCTTTTTTTTTTTTTTTTTTTAAAGAAGACTTAGAGTAACAACAAGCGTTTCAATTGAACTTGTGTCAGAATCCTTAGAAGTCAACACGCATTTCCAAGAGAAATCCTTACTTTTATATATATCGTGCTTCAATCAACAAGCAATGTTATTCTGTTACTTACTTGTAAATGTTCAACAGCAACACGTTAGCGCAACCTACTGTCTCTTACTCGTGGTAAATAAACAAGTAGTTGTTTAGCGTGAAGATAAAGTCGCGCTTGACCTCTTCGTATCTTTATTTTGCAGACTTCCTCGTATCTTTATTTAAACAAGAGCCTTGCAGCAAAAGCACAACGGAATTATTGCTAACGGTATTGTTTAGTTAATCTATGGCTGTGATCCCAAACATGTAAAATGGATGCTACAGATGACGTGTAGCCATTTAATTGGCTAAAACCAAGCCTCTCTCTGAGCATGCAGCGTAATGACGACAGTTGTCTCTCGAAGCTGAAACCCGGGCTGCTGCGTCATAATCACACGTAAGCAAGAAATAACGGTAAGGTTCTTGCCATAGCGGCCTTTTCCTCATTGAATGTCAGCGTTGGAACGCAAAATGCGTTTCACACCACAAAGCTGGGTTTCACTTATGAGACATGTTTTACGAGGCAAACCACCCACTTTCCTCCTCACCGCAAACAGTTCGATACCATAACTTCCGACTTCCAGTCTGATATGGATCAACAATCTTTCGTTCATTGAAGTATCAGCTGCCATAGGAGGAAAAGCTTCTGTGGAGGATTCAAGCAGATCAGTGTTGAGGTGATACTACGCCCGCTCGTCGCCAAATAAATGTCAGCTTCAACCGTCCCCCACTAGAATCCCAACAATACTCACATCATGTCATTCTAAAACAGAATACAATGTGTAGTTCTAATTTCTTGTTCTATGTTACGTGCATGTGGGAGACCGACATCAAGCAACATCACAATAACATTTTTCTCTTCACATTCCTTAAATACAACTTTCAGTGGCTCTGTGAGTAAATCCAAGGGTTAATTTTCCTTTGTGAAGCACGTAAGAAGTTTTGCTGTGGTTCTTCCATCTGTAGCGGGGCAGCCTGGTCCTGGCCGCTTGACAAGGCCTGGTACCCCGAACACCGGAAAAACACACACGCACACACACACACACACACACACACACACACACACACACACACACACTCACCCACACACACACAACTTTTAACTGACTCTGTGCTTTTAAATTATAATATCAGTGCTGTAAAACTTGACTAGGGCCATATCACCTAAACAGATTTGTTGAGGTGCTATTTGAATTTGTTATAAGTAAAATCCGTTTGATTTAAGTAAAGTAAAATAGATATTTCCTGGCATTAGCCCCATATCGCTTGAAATAGCGTAATTTTCCCTGGCTGCCAACTTCATTTTATATAGCGGACTCTTTGTGCAAGCCACTTAAACATGCTTTAGATGTTCAGACATTACGGTGATGGTATCAAAATGCACACTCTTAGGGGGATATTCTCATGAACGTGTGTTAATTATCGCAAAATTAGCTTAATGCAATTTTGCATATCGCAGTCTATCACGGGAAAATAACACCGTGTTAACGTTGTATTCTCAACCCGGCGGCACCATGCGATAGTCCCACGATAACGCGTCAAATGACCGTGTTAAAACTAACGTGACGCCGAAAAAAACGCAAAACACAAACGCGAAAAAAGTTGCGATGTGGCCAATCGCGATACAAAAATCAGCGATAACCAGCGACAGGCCTGCAATTCCCACGCGTCAAGCGGGAAAATGCACTATAAAATCAGAGCAAAAGAAATGCAAAAAAAAAATAAAGTGCATAGCACCATGGATGCACCCGGACCGAGTGCAGAGGACAACGCGAACCTCACAAGCCCCACAGATGACCAGCAAGGAACCTCGTGGTCGGGAAAGGCCAAGGAGAAGAGGAAGAGGAAGACGCGGTTCAGTCTGCAGGAAAACAGGATCATCGTTACGGAGGTGATAGAACACTACCAACAACTGTTCGGCACCTCCAACGTGTCATTGGCAACAAAGACGCAAATATGGCAGGCCATCTTGGAACATGTGAATGCAGTTGCAGCGTTGAGGAGGACAATGGAAGAGGTCAAGAGGCGCTGGAATGATGTGAAGGGCAAAACCAAGAAGAAACTCGATGCCAACATGAAAGCAGCAACGCTTATTAGAGATGGGGGTCCAGCGGCACACCAGGAGCTGGATGACATTGAGAAAGTGGTTGCCACATTCATCAGTCGGGATACGGTGCCAGGAGTTGGGGATCCGGACACTGCCCAACATGACCTGACACAACATCAACAGGGTGAGTACCGACCAGGGACTGGGGGGACGGGGGGAGATGGGCACACTGGCACACATGCACAATTCAGTAGAGCACACTGCACACCCACATTGACTCCTGATCATGTCCCTGCTCCCTGTGGCACACTGCAGCACACATACAATCGCCAAGTAGGCCCCCGTACCCCATGTCCTCAAAGGGGTCCCACCCCACACATTAACAATCTCAACACCAACACATGCACACGTGCGAAACCCAGCAAAGATACGCATTTGTAAGCCACACTGACAATGCAAGTGACACTACATGACGATTAGCATGGCTGCAGGCCAATCATCATGACATTGTGCACACCACGACACTGAGGTGGCTGAGTGTGGGAGCAGGTCACACACTGACACATCCACGTGCACAAACAACCTCTGATCCCTCCCCCACCCGTCCTTTTCCCTTCCGACCTTCCCCCTTCCATTTATTACTGTGTCCCCCTTGACATTCCCACTGCTCCCTCCTCCCACTCCCCCACCCTTCCTTTTCCCCTCACAGCTTCCCCCTCCCATTTATTACTGTGCCATTCAATGTTGCTCATTATTGCTTTTATTACATTGCCGCCAAATCAGAGCTGCAGGGGCGACTCACCCACAATGCAGCACACACACATGAGAATAAGAGAATCTCAACATTGACAACAATGTGGTACAAACTGCAACACTTTCACAACAGAACACAGGACACAACTGGTGCCGCATGTGTATACAAAATGGCCAATCACATCTGGCATAGCAGGAAACTGCGAGATGACAAGGTACGAGTACAACCTCACATCCCTGATGAAGTAAAAACGTCCACTGTCCTGCATCAAATAGGCATCTCACCACAAACATTCCCAATGTACATTGTCATGCAGTCTGTAGGAAACTTCGCCAATACGTCAACATACATGGAACATTGTGTGAAACTGCATCTCCCCTTTACATTGCAGTGGGACAATAAACACCGCGTGCAGAGCAGACCCTACATCACATCAGTGATGATGGAGATGGCCCCCAGGACATCGACCTAGACGAACTCCAACGGTTCATGGACTCCCTCCTCACCCCACCTCCAGTAGCAGGTCAGCCCAGCACGATCGAGGTGAGCTCACCCCCTGCACAGACCACACAGCAGGAAGCACCCACCACCACTTCTGGCCCCCAGCACCTCACCGAAGAACACATGGCATTCCAACGCCGTGTGTTAGACTGCCAGAGTGGGCTGGCTGAACAGGTGTGGGTGGGGTTCGAACTCATGGCAGCCAAACTAGATGCCATACGTGGGTGTCTAAGTCCCATCAGGGACCGCTTACACTCCCTAACGGGCACCCATAGTCTGCCTCATGCCCTCCAACAATCCATGGCTGGCGTCGCTGGAGTCATGACTCGGAGACAACAACAACTGACCAGTCAGAGTGGCTACAGCGATATCATTCGTGATTTGGGAAAGATGAGGAGGGTCATGGAGAACATGGAGCGGATGCAGGCCCAAAGAATGGCTACCACGGCTGCACACAAGAAAGCTGTAGATGGGATCTTCCATGCCCTGCAGATCCTCATCATGGGAGTGATGCCACAAGACATTGCGCAGATGAATGCTGCTGCTACTTCTACATCCACATCTCCGGCCCCTGATGTGTCAGTGTCACACAGTGCTGCAGACCAAACACCACCACCCACATGTGAGGCACATGAAACGTCAAAGGCCGAAGATGAGGATGAATCTGCCTTAGTGTTAAGTAGGAAGCAGTAGCATCCATCTCCGCTATATGGCTCCTTTCTGCTTGGTTCTGCCCTCTACATCATGCCCTGGAATAACACCTTGCACTGTCCCCAGATACGGTCTGCGACACTAACCTTGCACTTCGACATGGACCGTCATATATTGTTTGCAAGACAATGACACAGCAATCAGCCTGCGGACTGGACTCTTCCCCTTACCAGTAACTTGACATTCCCTCAAGGACTTTGGCTGGCCCTCCGTGGGGCAACATTGTAAAGTGTTGTCTGCATAGCCCAGTACTAAACCAGCTTCAACACTCCACTGAACGTGAATAATAAATTCCAATACACACAGATGTGTCATGTCCATGATTATTCAAGTATGAAAGCATGGACGGATGTAGGGGTAGTGATTCCCCCTTACGTCCATGTTTCTCATGTAGTGGGATTTGAGTCACAGGGTGCATGCCTGCACCATGGTGGTACATATCTGACCCCAAAAGAAGCCCTGTTGTCAATTGTAGGTCACAAATGACAGCCTATATGTAATGATTTGGGACACAGGGGAAACGCTGATGAGTGGGATTCCGTACTATCTTTGACACACAGAAATGGCATTTCGAATACGTGACACTTCAAACAGCCTCTCTGTACAGAGGTGACACACCCAACATCTATTCTCAATTTTCGAGATTGTTAGCACTACATGTTGCTCTTACACTTGTCAGAGTGATGTGCTTGTACAGAGGAGTGACATGCTCTCAGGGTATGTGTGTTGGAATGAATTTATTTGCACATGCTGTGCCTGTGGTCATTTTGTACTGTCCCATGATTGCTAAGGACTGTGACAATGTGACGTGCTCATGTGAAGAAATTGTCAATGATGATGTTCCTACGGGCTATTCCTGCTGCAGCTGCAGTGGGGTGTGGTCCACCTGCCTCATTTTCCTCATCATCGTGCGGTGCATGTGGTACTTGAAGCCATGAGGCATTGGTGCATACACAAATGTTGTGCAACACACAACATGCAACAAAATATATATCTGTAACAATTGTACTAATAAATGCCAATAAAAAGAAGTTGGAAAAACACACAACATGCAACGATCATCTTGCGCATGATGTCTGGGGGGCTGTACAGGAGCCTCCCACCTGTGATGTCCAGGCACCTGAAACAGGACTTCAACACACCAAATGTGCGTTCCACGATGCCCCTGATGCGTTTGTGGGCCGCATTGTACTGCCTCTGGGCCTGTGTGTTCGGGGCTCGGAGGGGTGTCATCATCCAAGGGCAGAGTGCATATCCTTGGTCACCTGTGACAGTGCAGAGAGACATGAGTCAATAGTTGGTTATGCATGATGTGTTGGCAGGCTCACTGGTTCATTGGTGTGTGATATGTGTGACTTAGTGATGTTTGACATGTACTGCTTATAGCAAATGAGCTGTATCAATATGTATTACGTAGCCTCACTGCTGCTCCTCCCTCCCCCGAGCTTATTTACTATTGTGCGCAGCGCGGTTGCATCACTTGCACTCCTACGGCACACCATTGTCATGCCTGTCTGCGCATATCCACAAGCCTGGGAACGACACTGTGATGTTGTGTATTGAAGGTGGACGGCCATGTGTGTGTAGGCCTATGATAAGGATGGGGCGGACACAGATGCAGAGTTCATGGCTGGCTGAACTCGCGATGCGGTTGAGGGTCGACCTTTGGCTTATGCTGCAGTAACAGCAACACACACAACAGTTATCATTTATGATCCCGGACCCCGAGAGGGCTTGCGCTCCCTCATTTGCCCCTTCGGCCGAGCCCACATTCTAGGGGCATGCTACATTGCAACATTGTCCATTGCGGGGCGGGTGGCGCCGACACTATAACAGAGACACATGCATTAGTTACTGCCTTGGCAAGGCCAAAACTTAACCACACCCAGAGCCCTGGGTTGACGAACCACACCCCTACGCTGGACTGTCGCACGCCAGTCCACTCCACTTACGCTCACAGGGGGTACGACACAGCTACATGTCCCAGGTCTACCCCACTGCCTGAGGTGACATGGTTGCATCCCCTGTACACAGCACAATGTTATGTGGTAGGGCCTGGGGCCCTCATGCATACATAATGACCACACGGACACACTCAGATGGTTTGTGGAACTGGCTACGGGCACTTGCGCCTGGCCCCTTTTATTGCCAGGGTCACATGTCCAGTGACGCCTGTGCTAGATGGGTGTGGGGTGAGTGTAAGCCAGTCCTCAGGGAGTGGTTGGTGCTGGCAAAAACTACAACAGTGATCAGACAATCAGAAGTTCAAAGTTCAAACAGCAAGGGTCCATGACTTGAGCTGCACAGAGTTAGTGCCCGGATGCACTGCGGCAGGCACAGGCACACCGCCACAGGATGGTGACTTGCGGTGCACTGAGATAGGGCCACGAAAGCTGAGCCGGTCCTTGTCGATGTCCAAGGGGAATATCGCAGAGTGTTTCAGGGGACAGGGGAAGGTGTTCTTTCAGGGCATGATGCAGAGGGCAGAACAAAGCAGAAACAGGCAATATGGAGGAGATGAATGCTACAGACTCATTCTTAACACAAAATCAGTATCAGCTAAATGATGATGAAGACAACCCTTTGGCCACATACTCAGACGCCACCAAAGTTCAACCAGAGAGTGTCCATGAATTTCGGGGCACCGAGTTAGTGGCACCAGAGCTGAATGGGGATGCAGTCTGCGATGATGCCTGTACAATGACATAAACTCTGCCATAAAAAAATCAAGGCTCAGTTACAAATGTGTGACCAACTTGACCACAGTGTAGGCCGGAGGCAGCGGTCAGCAGGGGCACTCAGACACGTGTTGTTGGGATGCTATGCACAGAGTTGCTGGTACCAGATCGAAGAGAGTATAGTGACATAAATGCTGCAGTTAACATATGACCTCGGACATCATGAAATCAAGACTCAGTTCCAAATGTGTGACCTACTGGACCGCAGTGTAGGCTGGAGGCAGCGCTCAGCAACGGCCAGCCGCTGTTCAGCCAGTTTCTTCTGGAACTCTCACACACAACGTTGGAATGGCATTTGGCAATGATTTGTGGTTGACGGAGGTAGAAGCACCAGAGCTGAGCGTGTGTTCAGCCTGCGTTAATGCCGGGTCCTGCCTGGTCCGGACTGGATTGGATTAGTGTGAGGCCTGCTGGACATTAGTGTAGGCCGAAGGTAGTAGTCAGCAAGGGCCCACAGACACGTGTCGTTGGAATGCGATGCCCAGAGTTAGTGAAACCAGAGCAGTTGATGGTAGTGTTCGATCACCTCCGTTGTGAGGATCCTTTTTCCCTCTGGACTGAACCGCGTCGTCCTCTTCCTCATGTCCTTGCGTACAATGATATGAACTCTGCCATCAATAAACCAAGACTCAGTTCCAAATGTGTGACCCACTTGACCGTAGTGTAGGCCGGTCGTTACCAGACATAACACTTTAGTAGACACATACGTAGTCGTTTTTGTGATATAAAATAAGAATTTAGAACTCAATGAAAGCAGCAACTAATGAAGTGAAGCCATCGAATTGGACAACACAGACGTTTGCCTTCAACGCCACCAGGATCTGGAACTCCCTCCCCTCCCACTTGAGATCCAACCCTGACCTCGTCTCTTTCCGCAAACAATTAAAAACACACCTGTTCAATTCTCCTCAATAAAACCTAGTTCGCCTTTCCTACCGGTCTACAACCTCACTTACCCTACCATCTGGTTCCTTAGCGCTTGGACCCCTCAGGGCAGCAATTCGCGCTGTTATAAATTTACTTTCATTTCATTTCATTCATTTCATTTCATTTCACAGACTTTCTGACATGAATAGCCACATTTAATGCAATTACACCACCAAAACGCATTCCAACATTTAATCAAGACTTAGGGCCTGATTTAGATCTTGGCAAATGAGTTACTTGATCACAACAGTGGCGAATATCCCATCCGCTGAAATATAAATCTCATAGGATATAATGGGATTTATATTTCAGCGGAGGGGATATCCGTCACTGTTGTGAGGGAGCAACTCGCCCTCCAAGATCTAAATCAAGCCCTTAGTGATGTTTCAGTGTCACAGATTGCAGAAATTGTAAAAAAAAAATCAATAATAATAATATATATTTATCCACCTGTTTTCAATTAACCCATAGTTTCTGCCAGCACATCATTCCTCTCTTCTGAAATTTAACAAAATCACATTTTGATGTTACTAATCAGATTTCAATTAGAGTCAGCCCAGTGAAATTACAAATACTTGCATGGGTCTGAACTCCTGTTAACATCTTACGGTTGTCATATTTGCTGCAGGAGGGGAAGGGGCAAAACAACAGACCACAAAGTGCAGGTGGTAGGGATAGGGGCAGCAAGCTGACCATTGCGGGCAGGTAGGAGAAGCGCTTTTTTCTTTCACATAAGTGTACTTTGCCCTCCCTACTCTGACTAGTCCATCATCTGCTGAAACACTTCACCAGATAAAAACTGTCTGCTCTTCTTTCCCCATAAATAGGGAGGAGAGAATACCTCTTTTTCTACACCAGAGTCAGCACAGCAGTGGTGCTAGGCTTGTCCCTTGCAATACTTCCTAACATCAGCCCATACCTCTACAACACACATTTCAATGCAAATATCTATCTTAAGCCCTCCAGTTCTTCGCCCCTTAGCTTACCTGCTCTACCTCTTTCCAAACTGCCTGTGACAGCCTTTACCATTGTAGCTCTCCCCCACCTGCTCTTCAAGATTTAGAAACTCAGGTCAATGCCTAATAATAACATAACATCTTCTAACACCATCTCCAACCTGTGGCTAAGGGCAACTATGACCAGCCAGGCACTCTCTTTCTTCAGTTCATCTAAGGCCTTTAGTAGGAATAATTTTTACAAGTCCTAACTAAAAATGATCAGCAATGTTTCTGTGGCCTGTCAGTCAATGCCATCTCTTTCTCCTCCTTAATAGATCCTCCAAGATTTAGCAATTTCGTGATTTGCCCAAAAATTGCAAAATTGTTGCTTCATTAAAATCCTGTGAGTTTTGCAAATGGCTCTGAAAAATCACTAAAAAAACAAACAAATAGGAAGCTTATTTGCGACACGGTGTCAATAAAAGGATGGTGGGTAGAAGAGATGTGTTTTTATTCCTTCTCTCCTGTTTTCCAATGTCACTTTGAGCCTCCTGGGGCAGAGATTGCCTCCAAGTCCCTCAAAATGACTTTTGCCGGGCCTGCACAAAAGGAGTAAGACTGATGGAGACCGGGGTACAGAAGGTGAGCGTCTCAGCCCCCTTGACAGTCTTATCTTTTGGTCACCAGTCCCCTGACTTGCAGGTGTCATCCTGCCCTTTACCACACACCTTCCATTGGCAGTCCTCCTCCTTTGCTACTCTCCCACCTCAGTAAACTTTATTTCCTGGACCCCTCCCCTTCTTTGACCCTTTAGTTTCTCTGGCCCTACCTTTCACCTTCCTACTCCTTCCAAGCCCCCAGCATCAACTAGCAGTGTGAAACGCATGCTGCTACATGGTGCCATTACAGTAACCCCTTCCGCCCTCTTCCCGCCTTACATTAAGATGGGAGGAGGGTGCAACTGTGCACATTACCAGTGGTGCACATGAACAGCTCCCTCCAACAGCATGTGTGCCATGCTGGAAAATGACATGTCAGGATGGTGCCAGAGAGAGCACACATCTTTAAACTGTATTCTGCACTGTATCGGGCATCAGATATCTTGTTCGCCAGCTCATGCTTAGTGTGCAGTGCTGGTTTGCTGGCTAGGCCACAGTATTTTCATGGCTGGCAGATATTGTGCCTGTCACAAAAATACCCTAAATGTAGCTTTTGTGGCTGCAATTTTCTTGCTTTGCAGCCACAAAATTTGTCAAACAAAGTTGTGATTTCCAGGGCACTCTCTCTGCCTTTAGCTTAGTTGGGCCCAGGACAACCGCCAAACATGGAGATAGGCATCAAAATATTCCAAGGTTTACCTTCTCAAGTGCAGTAGCCCATAGAACGTGCACTGTAGTATCAACAGCTGAACATGGTGTAGAGTGCTACCCAGCCACTACAGTACATAGTATCCTCCACCGTACATTGAGGGCCGGGCTCGGCCCAAGGCTATAAACAAATGGGTACTAGGTCGCTCAAAGCCTTTTGCTGAGACATACATTTATTGTGTGTGGTTTGTCCAGGGCTCAGGGTATAGGGTCTAGTCACGCAGCCAGGTCCAGGATGGCCCGCTACACTGGTGACGAAGGCCAGTGTGATCACGTGTGACCCCCGCTGCTGCCTGGTGCACATCAACGCTGCTTCCTGACGGCTGCCCCACCGTGCTGGTGCTGCATACCTAAAAAAGCTCACAAAAGTCTGGGCACCCTGCCTGTGTTAGGCCGCTCCGGGTGGTACCTTCACCAGCACCATCTCACATGGCCCACCCCAAGTGCTGCCGTACCCATGGCTCTGCTTGGCTGCTGCTGCCTGTGTGGGCCCCTGCTACGCTGTGCTGGCGGCCTCCTCAGCTACAGTTTGCCAGCCTCCCGCTTCGTGGCCTATCGCTGCCTGGTGTATCGGCGTGGCTGTTGGCCCTGTGCTCAAGTGGGCAGAGCCAAACATGGGCCAGTGCAAAGAAGTCCTAACAGTCTCCCTGGAACAGATGTCATGCTTTCCCCTCAGGGAGGGTGTGCCTGCAGCCTGCTTTGGCATTCATCGCCCAATATCGGAACTCTTCTGCTGGAAGATGACAGGAACAGGCAGTGTGTTTCCCTCGCCTTTGGCCCTTCTTATGCCTCCCTGTATCGGGAATCGAGACACTTCTCATCTGGCCACCACAATTCCAAACCGCTTCTGTTGAAGGGCACTACCTGGCACACCTCAAAGGACACTGCTGAGAGAAGATTTAGGAGCATTTGACTGTAAATATCTACCTGCATGGTGTTTTTATGCTGCTCTCCTTTGGCCATTACAATTCACCAGCCAGGAGCTCACACCCATGCATTGCCAACCCAAGGGCTACCCCAGTTCTCCATGTCCTGCGCCTATTGGTCCAGCAACATGAGTGAATCACATCCGAATGCCAACCCCCGGCTGATCACCACTTTGACTCTCAACTCAACCCCAATTACAAACGTTTCAAATTGCGCCAATCCACACAACTAAGTACTGAGTTGTCAATATGTTTCGCGCTCGGGTGAGAAAACTTCCCAGCACCTGCACCAACATAAACCAACATGAAGAAATTAGGGCGCAAACCATACAAGGGTGCAGATCGTCAGTTCAGTGATGTCTAATCCTTTGCCAACCTTGCTGGATGATATCCTCATTTTGGCCCGCTCCCATTAACTGTTGAATGCCGGAGCAGAGAAAATGTAAGCAGCTTTAGGCAAAGCAGCATCTTCCTCCATCGCACTGAAACCTCCGCCATCAAAGTTGAACAGGCCCATGCCATTAATCGGCAATCAGGAGATACGCATCAGGGGCCAACCCCAAAACCTGGGAGGGGCTGTGGAAATTGTGACCTTGACCATAAAGTGGTGGGGACATGTCCTGCAAGAGGGAAGACGTGCTCAAAGTGTTTGGAAGGCGAACCACTTTGCTAAGGTGTGTCATGGAGGGAAACACGATGCTTGAACAACAACGATGGCCATCAGCAGCTCTGTGCCAGCTCTTGCTGGATGACACCATTGCGGCGGAAGAGCCTAGTAGGTATAGACTGGGAAGCCACCCTGGATAAGTGGGAACATGACGTCTTTGTGGTGTCCTTTGCAGGCAGTGCAGCGCAAAAGAGGTGGCTGCCTCCCAAGTGCATAATCCAAATCTGCCGCAAACTCGTCCACGCTCTATTTGACACAGGAGCATCAGTGAATGTGATGGACTCCAAACAATATGAACAGTTAATTCCACATCCTCTATTAGCTCCCAGCCGGGTGAAGATTTACATATTTGGAGGAATGGAGCCACTCAGGGGGAACGATTGATGTTAATGTTACCAGTAATAGATATTCCATAATGGCAAAGTTTCACGTCACTAAAGGTGAGAAGGGCACGCTACTTGTTTGCCATATGGCTGCCAATCTCCAGTTGGTGTTCTTTGCAAAACAAGTACAGAAATCACACACTGACTCCCTTCTTGCAGTGTTCCCTCAACTTTCAGGGCTTGGGATAATGAAAGGAAAACCAGTTAGCGACACATTGACAAATCCGTACGGCCAACTGCAGTGAAACACCAGAGGGTTCCCTTCCATCTTCGGCCACAGGTAGAACGGGAACTGAAAGCATTAGAAGAACTTGGGGTCATTGAAAAGGTGTCCGACCTCACACCCTGTAAATCACCACTAGTCATCGCACCGAAACCAAAACAGCCTGATGCGATACGCCTCTGAGTTGACATGAGACTCCCGAATCAAGCAATTTGAAGGGAGCGTCACATAACACCGACGATGGACGACATCATAGCCCACCTCAATCGGGTAAATAGTTCTCAAAACTGGACTTAAACTCTGCGTATCATCAACTAGTCCTGGACCCTGCAAGTTGCTACATCACAACATTTTCTACGTACGTCAGCCTTTAATGCTATAAGCAGTTGAGCTTCAGCATCTCATCAGCGGCAGAGGTGTTGAAGAATGCCAAAAGAAACCCTCTTGAGACTACAAGGTGTAATCAATCTGAATGATGATATCCTTATCTATTCTGAGAGTTTGGAAGAACACCACATTCGTCTGAGAGACACCCTTCAGCGGCTCACCGACAGCAGCATGACGCTGCATAAAAGCAAATGCTCCTTGTATCAGAATTCAGTAGAGTTCTTCAGAAACATCTTTTCGCGAGAAAGACTCCAAGTTGATCCATGGAAGGCCGCTATAATAAGGCAGCAATAGTACCGCAGAGCCCCACTGAAGTCTGCAGTTTCCTGGGGATAGCATCATACTGTGGGAGATTCATCCCAAATCTGGCGTCAATGTCAGAACCACTCAGGGCCCTCATGCGCACCACTGTTCCCTCGGACTAGAGTTCAGCTGCTGTCAAAGCATTTCAGTCCATCAAGGAAGCACTCCTCAACAAGGTTACCATGGCCTACTTCCACCCTCCGAGGAAGACGAAGCAGAAGCATATGCCAGCAGGGCATTATCTAAAACAGAGTCCCGCTATACACAAATTGAAATCGAAGCTCTGGCCATTAAAGGGACTTGCCAAAACTTTCCTTTATATATCGGCCACGAGTTTAAAGTTGTCACCGGCCATAAACCACTCCTTCCATTATTTGCTGGCGTAGCCCCCTGGCTTCCCCCACGAATAGAAAGGTGGGCTGTCCAACTGCAACCATGCACCAATAATCTTGCTGATTACCTATCATGGCACCCATCACCACAGGATGAGGAGAGCCTGATAGCTGAAGAAGAAGGGACAGAGGATTTCATCAAGATGATCATGAACAACGCTTGCCCCAAGGCGTTACCCCTCCAAGAAATATGTGAGGGCACATAGAGAAACGATGGGAGCCTGACCAGAGTGAAGGAAGCATTGGCCGACAGGCAATGGCAATGCTTCCTGGATGGAGTTTATAACTGGACAGTTAATTCTGATTTCCAAAAGTCTTTGGGCCTGAGTGATCAACCTGGCACACCAGGGGCCCCAAGGTACAGCAAAGAAGAAAGGCCTACATTTGCAGCAAGGTGTGGTTTCCTGGAATGGATGCGATGGTCGACTTCAAAGGGCGTATCTGTCATTCTTGTGCCATCATGAGCGGAGTCCCAACACATGCGTCAATCCTGATGGAAGAACCCAGCCTTCAGTCCTCGTCGAAGGTCAGCATCAATTTCGGGAGCTTCCTGGATGGTCGGACCACTGTGGAGATCATCAATCCATACTCCAAATTTCCGGTGGGGGAGGCAGTACCGTCCACGGCCTCAACTCACATCAAGCCAGTCCTCGAGAAGATATTTGTGTGGATGGGCCTTCCAGACGAGGTGAAGTTGGACAATGAACCACCGTTCTAGGGGCATGAATTTCAGAAATAATTGTAGTCTCTGGCCATTCATCATGGGAAGGTCACCCCCCCAGTGGCCCAAAGCAAAAAGGTGTACGCGAGCACTCAACCGAACACTGAGGATCAGGATTGACCTGGCGCCTGGAATGACACCTGGTGGCCCCCCGCCCTCGGAAGCCCGCCTACCCCTACGGACCACGCACGCAACCAGGGATTCATCCTGGACTCGGAGCTCAAAATGGACCGCCAGATCAACTCCGTCTCGTCCTCCTGCTTCCACACCCTACGCCTCCTACGTAAGACCTTCAAATGGATCCCCCTTGAACACAGAAAGACCGCCACTCACGCCCTGGTCACCAGCAGGCTCGACTACGGCAATGCACTCTATGCCGGAATAAACAAAAACCTCACCCGCAAGCTACAGAACATCCAAAACGCCGCCGCAAGACTGGTCCTCAACCTGCCAAGACACTGCCACATCTCCCAGCACCTGGGAACACTCCACTGGCTCCCCATCGAAGCTAGAGTCACCTTCAAGATGCTAACCCACGCTCACAAGGCTCTCCACGACACCGGACCAGCATACCTGAACAGCCGACTCAAATTCCACACACCCCAAAGGACCCTACGATCAGCCCAGCTCTCCTACGCAGTGGTCCTCCTCACCAGAAAGACCAGATCGGGAGGCCGCTCATTCTCCTTCCTCGTGGCCAGAGCCTTCCGCTCCACCTCAGACAGATAACATCGCTCCCCATCTTCGCAAGAAACCTCAAAACCTGGCTCTTCGACAGACCCCCTCCTTGATGCACTGGAACCTGCAACCCCCCCCCCACCCCCAGCGCCTTGAGACCCTTATGGGTGAGTAGTCGCGCTTAACAAACACCTGATTTTTTTTTGGACCTGGGAGAAGATGTGGAGTGTTGTTTACACAAGTTTCTGTGAGCCTACAGGCAAACCCCTCACAGCACTACTAATTGTGCTCCAGCAAACCTGCTATTTCTGAGGCCCACACAAGATAGTATCCTGGCTGATACGGAATGGTGCCCAGCAGACTTGAATGTTGAAGCCACACAGCTACAGACAAGAACCAGCAATGAAAAAGCCAGCCGGCGTCGTCAGGCACAGGAACCCACTCTGCGAGTTAGAGCACCTTTTGTCATGAAAGACAGGCATCCTGGGAGGAAGTTTAGAACACCGTTTGAGACTGAAGTCTGGGAGGTGGTCAGGATCGATGGGACAATGGTAAAGGTGGAGAGAGGTGGGCGCCAAGTGACTAGTAACATCTCCTGGTTCAAGGAAGTACCAGCTGCACTGTTTTTTTCACAGGGACTGGTGGACGAGAATGCAGTCAATGACAAAAAATACTCTCTGAGCCCCAGTTCACCACCAAGTAATGACACAGCACAAGCAGCCAGAAGAGCGCTAACCCATAATGTCACAGTGTGACCGTCTCAGGAACAACTAGCAACTGGAAGTAGACTGACTGGGGGTTCCATGAACAGTCTGCGGGAGTGTCAAGGGACTGGTAACATCTCCCAGAACCAGAAGTATGGTCTTTGGCCTAACCCGGCCCCCAGCCAGAGACTGAAGGACTTTGCCTGTGTCGTTCATTCATGGAGAAACATCTTAAAATAAGGGAGAGATGTAGAGTGCCACCCAGCCTCTACAATACATAGTATTCTCCACCACATGCTGAGGGCTGGGCTCGGCCCGAGGCCATAAATTAATGGGCACTAGATCACTCAAGGCCTTTTGCTGAGACATACATTTAGTGTGTGTGTGTGTGTGTGTGTGTGTGTGTTTGCGTGGGTGTGTATTTATGTAAAGACAATACGTAACAGGTAATAGTTGAAAATAAATGTCACCTGAACTCCGAGATGGCAATATTGCACCATATTACATGTTACATATTTTTATGTTACATTATTAAACCTTTTTCATAGGTTAGTTGCCTTCTCCTATTGCAGTAATTGAGAGTGTAACCTCGACCCATGTCCTTGTGACAAGGTTTCTACTCAAAGCATTTTATACATAATGTTTTTTTGTAGTTTGTATTCCAAACCTAGGTCTTGTATTAACAAAGCCCTCCTGAACAGATTTTCTTTAAGACATTGCACACAGGCACTTCATTTTCTCCAGAGTCTGGCTACAGATGAAATAACAGTGACTGTTCATACCTATCTGAGACACGTAATGAAAATTAGGAAGAATTACGAGCCTGATCTCAGAAGACCCTCGGAGCCTCCTTTCGATTTGTGAGCACTATTAGGACTTTACTTACCTGAGGCCCCAACCTTAATCCATCTTGCAGGATAGTTGCCTCTCTCCATTGAGGCACTTAGAAATGCCTCTAGAGTTTCCCCTGGATGACTCGGTTTTTCTTTTAGGTGTTTTATGTATGCCGCTTTTTAGCTGTTGTCACTGACATTTTGCTTATATATTGCTTTCTTGATTAACATCCCACAGAACTTTGCACACAGGCTCCTACCCTTCAGCGTTTAATGAACTGACTGCTTTTAAATACTCCATAGTTTTTAGGTCTCGCCTAGGCAGCGCATGCGCTGTCTCGTCGAGAGATGCTATATATAAGTATAGTGGGGGAAGCTCCTCCCACTTTCCAGCCTTGCTTTTGATTGGCTTGAATCATAATTTCAGCATTCGGATTGGTGCTTGGCTTGGTAATCCCGCCTCCTGACGGGTATGACATAATTTTTTTCATTCCGAGGCTATCAGCCCCTTTACTGTAAAAACAGTTTGGATCCCTTGCCTCTCCCCGTTCCCTCCCGTAGTCCGTGAATTTTCCAACCACCACCACCCCTCCCACCCCCTCCCGTTCATGCCTTCTTTGATGCCAGCACTTCCGTTTAAAATGCAATAGGGCTCGTGTAAATACGAGTCCTATTGCATTTTAAATGCTTATTTGTCCTCTGATTGGCTAGGTACAATCGCACTCGTTTTTTAGGTTTCGCATCGTGCGATACCTCTGGGGCTGCGCCTGCGCAGAACACACTGTATGCCCTGATTTGGAAGGAGACCGGGGAGGAGAGCGTTGTCAGCTCCCGCAGCTCGTGAGAAATTGCAGCTTCTAGAGCACGAGAGGATGAATTGTTTGTTTTGCAAGCGCTTTCACTTTTGAATTACAGAGCTGGGAATGGCAAAGCTGAGTGCCAGGCACAAGAAGTGAGAGTTCGCCTTGTGCCCGGGCCAATTTTTGATCCCAATCCAACCCTGCTGAAGCCTGAAGGGGCTCCTGCGGTGAGTAGTTCATGGACGGGTGTTGTGTAATATTTAGTACAATTGAGGGGGCGGATCAGGATAGGGACAGGCTTATCTATAGAATGAGTCAGCTCCGCGTGACACTGCTTCTGTCTGCATACAGAGAGAAAGGGCCGTGTTGCGCCGAGTTGACTTACTCAATAGCTAAGCCTGTGCTATCCTGACCCGCCCCCTCAATGGTAGTGTCTGTAAACATGCAGCTGCTGGTTTGTTCCACGTGCTCCAACCATTTTCTTTTGACATTGCTGGGTTTTGATTAGCTTTCGGCCAAAACGCTCACAGCTGTTGGTCGTTTTGGTTTCTTTATGACAACTGCACTCCAACGTTGAGGCGGGGTCGAGACACAATCTGGGAATCTCACAACTTTAGGTAAGAACATCAGAAGCACACTCCCAAAGAAGGCAGTACCCTTGAAAAGACTTGCAAGGATGGGTCGGAGTCAGTCAGAACTCCGAAGCAAGTACTTCCAGAGGCACAATTCTACAAATAAATTCACGGACTACACAAGCAGCTTAACACAAGGTAATTACAACCATTTAACTAAAAAACAACACCAGGTGAAAATCAATTAACAAACAAGATTTATAATGGGGTTTGAATTTCGCTAGAAAACTACATTTACATTAATTTGTCTTTTTTATTCTTCTAAAATATTGGCAACACACTTCTCCTTTGGAGAGTCGTGATTTGTCCGACCGTAAGGGAAATACCACCACTATTCGGGACTAAGATGAGCTCTGCACATTTGCTCCTGTGTCTGAAATGACTAAAATGGGACCCAGAAAGCCAACATTAATCACTATGCCGCCCCTTCGCACAGAGCCCACAGTGAAACTCCAAACCTCTTGCTTGTGCCTTTCTGGAGCCGAAAACATTTAACGGGTACTTCTCAGGGACCTAGGCACACATGAGAGTCTAAGGAACACAGTAGTCTGCTGTGTGTAATTAAGTAGCACGAGCAAAATGCGCTTGAATTGTGATAGACAATTGAAGAGTAATTGTTCCTTATGGCAAACATAAACTCTGCTTCAAAAAGAGGTTTCAATTATCGCTAGAAAAAGCTCCTCTTTTCTTGTGCGCGCCAGATAAAACTGGAAACCCTGCACAAACCAGTATGCAAAGAAACAAAAAACTAGGGTACTTATGACTCTTTGTTAGCCAAATATACTGGCATGTAGTAAATATATTGTTTTGCTTCATTCGTGTTTGGTCTCCTAATACAGTGGCAGCCATGTATCTAGTGTAATCGTCATTCCTTCATGCAAACCTAAAGTGCCTTTCATTTCTTATCAGGGATTAATAAATGCTTGAAAATTAGGTAATTTATTCATCTGAGACTAAAGGCATACTCAGTGGAGAGTGTGAATAGTGATAAGATTTAATCTTCCAAAACGCTCGTTAACTTGCCCTTCCTGCTACCTCTTTGCTCTTTTATTTTGTTGCTAAAGCTGCAGCACTCTTGCAGACGGCCACATCTCAGACACTTATTTGTAGCTTGCAGCATACAAATTGCAGACTCCCAGTTATCCAATCCTGGTGCTATGATACTGCTTGGCTAGAAGTGTTAAAATATTGTATTGCTCAAGCGCCGGTGTTGATGAATAAGTGCCGGGGCTCAGAATCGGAAACCACCGGCTCAAACTAAGGTCCAAAAGGCGAGACCGATTGCATTGCAAATGCTTGTTTTTTTGTGTCATAATATTTATTGAAGTAAAGGTTTACAGCAAGGTTGCAATGTAATAAAGGCAGTAATGAGCAACATTGAATGGCACAGTATTAAATGGGAGGGAGAAGCTGTGAGGGGAAAAGGACGGGTTGGGGAGGGATCAGCAGGAATGTCAAGGAGGGAGAAATACTCCCAAATTTTAAAGTGTTTTGGAATTGGGTGATGCTAAGCATTACATGGTCCTCATTCAATTGCTCACGCAAAGCAATTTAATTTGTGGGTATTATTTTAACCTTGCACGATATTACTGTATTCTATTTTAATATAATTTATTGTACTTTTATGGGTATTTTTAATTACACTGAATAAAGCTTTTAAATCAGAATCTGTTAGATTATTTCTACGTTTATTTTCATATGTTTTAGAAAGATTTCAACTGTTTAATATTCATTTTTGTCCGAGACAGCAGATATGTGTGTCAGTGTTCTGAGAAATGTGTGTTTTGTTGGGGATAGCGTACTGGTATTTAAAATACGTTTTATGCAACAATGTTTAATATTATAAGTCAAGTTTGAAATGCAAAATGCATTGTAAGGAAATTAAAAACGGGCTCTAAAATGTGTTTTTCTTTAGTAGTACATTGGCATTATAGAGTAAACTTAACAAGACATACGTGATGAAACAAAATAAAGTGCAATATAGGACAGTGTCGTTTTTGCTATCAGTGTTCTACATTTGGAAGTAAAGAGTCTCTTTTAACAGCTGAAAATAAGAAGAAATGTTTTGTTAACCATCCATTTAACTTATTTATTTGCTTTTGGAGGCTAAATATCCTGCAAATGAATGCAGCACTGTGAATTTCAGGAAATAATAATTCACAGTTAAAACCTCTTTTCTGTGAAATACAAGCTTTGATACAAAACGTTAAATATTATAGCTTATGGCACTTGTAGTATGGCGGACAGCATATTCTCTAATGTTTGACGGATCACCCCGCCTGCCTAGCTCTAAATAATGTACGGAGTTTCAAGTGTGTCATTTTTTGGATTCGCCTGTAACTTTTGACTCCAGGGATAGATTTGGCAAATCTGAAAATCTAGTAACTCAGTCAGCTAAGTTTTGGCATGCCACGTTTCACGAAGAGATCCATCTATGGGAAAAAAAAGTTAAGGAGGGTGAAAAAGAGTATCATTCATTTCCTACTTTAACTCCCATAGGAAATTTTACTAAAAAGTTGCGACAAAACCATAGAACGAATTTACATCACACTTGCAATTAAAATAGACATTTACACAGAAAGCATACTTGTTTTTGTTTGCTGCAAATCAGTTCAATAGATTTTGAGATATTAGCATTTAAAAAAAAGATGTGGCATGGACTTGAACATTTTAACAGTCTTGTAAATGCCAGCTGCACGGCCATTTGTTAATTTGCTTATAACTTTGGCAATCTGTTATGAATATGTCTGAAATACAGAAATTTCAGATCACTATTTGTATTTGTCTATTCATAATGAGAGAGGATTGGGAAACTTGTTTATTTGCTTTTAAGCTTGGCGCTGTGCGATGAATCTGCTCAAAGTTAAGCAGAAGCTAGGAAGTACTTGCTTTCTATTGGTTTGTCAAGGTTTCGGCCAATCAATAAAGGAATTCTACTTAAAGGGGGGGACTATAAATTAGCATTTGCTTATAACTTTGGTGCTGTGTAATTAATCCGTGTCATATGTGGTAAGCCATTAGCAAGTGATACCCAATGTGGATATTTTAGATTTCCTCAAGATCCGATGGGGTGCAAAGTTAAAAGAGGAGGGGAGGTCAAATATATTTTTGATTTGCGATTAACTTTTGTATGTGTTGTTTGCATTGCTAACCATTACAGGCACATTTCTTTATAATTGTGTTTTTTCAGTGAATAGATCTACAGATATATATATATATATATTATCTACTGGCGGTCGCCAGTAGATAGTTATAGTTAGGACCGTGTTTCCATAGGAAATCTGAAAATTCTATTTTGAATAACTTTGGCGCCAGTTGACGAATCCTCGCAATTTTTTCAAAATAGGTGGGGCGCTCCGCTCCGCTCCTACCCTGAAAGTCTCGGGGTGATTAGTCAAGCGGGGGCCGAGAAAAAAGGGGGGGTCCCAAAACGCGTTTTCCCCATGCATTTTTCCATAGGGACCTTTAGTCCAAGGTACAGCCCGAACGGCTGAACAGAATTACTTGAAATTTGGCAGAGAGGTAGTCCTCAGGTCAGGGATGTGCCTTTTGAATATCTGGAGTCAATCTGTTCAGTAGTTCCTGAGAAAATTTCAGTTAAAAGTACATATATATCTTTAAGCGCGCACCGTGCGCGCACGGTGACGTGCGCGAGCGCAATTATGATTGGTTGTTAGATGTCAGTAAACATTCGAATCGGTCGAAATCAGGAAGTGTAGTCCGCCATTTTGTCTCTCGCAGTCTGAGGCAGTGACAAACAAAGGTGGAGAACGTGTAAAGGGGGCAGGTTGGACAGTTCCTGACCCCCTAGCCTTTGTCAGGGGGTCACTGAAGGACCCCCAAAGGTGAAAAAAACATTTATTTTTTTTACGAAAAAGCGCGGTGTGCGCGCTCCGTGCGCGCATGGCACGTACAACACCTCGTGGGCGTCAGATATTACATCACTGTATTTAGACACCTATTTACCCATGTCTTCTTCCATTAATCTTTAGCTATACATATATTACAAATATTTATTTTTCAGAAAGACACATATGTAATCAGTGATGTAATATCTGACGTCATCAGCAGAGGATTGTGGTCGCGTGAGTTATGGTTGCCTGCACTAACTATAACGGGGGAATTTCATTGGTTTTTTACGAGGGAAATGTCCAGCTAACTATAACATGTGTGAAACCTATGGTTTTTTGAGTGTATATATATATATATTCACTGAAAAAACCATGGGTTTCACACACGTTATAGTTAGGAATTAGCATTTAAAAAACCTTAGAAATTCACTGAAAAAACCATAGGTTTCACACACGTTATAGTTAGGAATTAGCATTTAAAAAACCTTAGAAATTCAGTGAAAAAACCATAGGTTTCACACATGTTATAGTTAGCTGGACATTTTACTCGTAAAAAACCAATGAAATTGCCCCGTTATAGTTAGTTCAGCTAACTATAACTCACGCGCCCGCAATGCACTGCTGATGACGTCACATATTACATCACTCATGACATGGTCAGTGACATCACTCATGACATCACTGATGACATCTCAAATGACATCACTGATGACCTCACTGATGACATCATCCAGTGAATGTGTGTTTTTCTGAAAATTAAATATGTTTTATATATGTATATCTCAAGGTCGATGGAAGAATAAATGGGTATATAAGTGTCTAAATGGATGATTTGTTTTTAAAAAATTGATTGTGTAACTGACTGATTAAGTGTATCTCTCACTTTGTGTATAAGTGGCTGCATGGGTTGGTGAGTAGCTACATGGGTGTCTATATAGGTTAGTAGTTGTTTTTTTGAGTATCAGTCTGAGTGTCTGTATGGTTCGGTGGGGGGTATTACGTAGTGCATAGGTGCATGAATGAGTGACTCACTGTTTGTATGTGTTGAAGACAGCATGTGTGCAGGACTGTATGGGTGGATGAGTGTGTGTATGGGTGTGTTAGTGAGTGAATGACTGTCCCAATAGTGTCTTCAGGAGTAACTACATATGTTTTAAACTAGTATATGTGACTATTGGTGTATATATGTGAGTATATGTGAGAGGGACAGATTGAAAGAGTTCCTGTATGAATAAGTATGTGTTTCTATAAGTGATTGTTTAAAAGACTAAGTATGTGTAAGTTTCCGTAGAAGTAAGTGTGGTGGTGTGTGTATAACTGTATATGCAGGTGAATGTATGTTTGATTCTTTATTAGCATGAGTGACTATGTGTGTGAGTAACTCTATGGATGAGTGGCATTATGTAACAGGATGTATAGGTGTATGAGTACATATGATGAGTGAGTACATGTATGAGTGACTGTATAGGACTGTTGGTGAATGAGTGGATGTGTATGTGGATCTTAGAATTACTGAAGAGGTTGTTGTAACTGGTATTGGTATGTCCATTGTTTTGAAAATTTTAGTCTCTATTTTTGAATGTGTGTATCAAAGCTTATATTAAGGTGAGAGGAGGTCTGCCACTCTATCACAAGGATGATGTCATCAGTGAGGTCATCAGTGATGTCATTTGAGATGTCATCAGGGATGTCATGAGTGATGTCACTGACCATGTCATGAGTGATGTAATATGTGACGTCATCAGCAGTGCATTGCGGGCGCGTGAGTTATAGTTAGCTGAACTAACTATAACGGGGCAATTTCATTGGTTTTTTACGAGTAAAATGTCCAGCTAACTATAACATGTGTGAAACCTATGGTTTTTTCACTGAATTTCTAAGGTTTTTTAAATGCTAATTCCTAACTATAACGTGTGTGAAACCTATGGTTTTTTCAGTGAATTTCTAAGGTTTTTTAAATGCTAATTCCTAACTATAACGTGTGTGAAACCCATGGTTTTTTCAGTGAATTTGCAAGGTTTTTTAAATGCTAATTCCTAACTATAACGTGTGTGTAACCCATGGTTTTTTCAGTGAATTTGCAAGGTTTTTTAAATGCTAATTTTTTTTTTTATTCTTCATTTTTTTCAAACATATTTTTAATTTAATTTTCTTTCATTTTATAAAGACTATGCTTAAATTTTTAAAATCCTTAAATATTTTTTTTTAATATATTTTTTAAAATAAACATGTAAAATTTATTACCAGATTTTTTTTTTTTTTTTTTTTTAGTACGCGTACCGTAAGCTCACGGTAAGCGTACGGTTTACGCAACGTCCGTAATCTATCTACGCTGCTTGCGTATAGTTACGCAATTTGCGTAGCCGCGCGTACTGCGCGTGGGACGCGTGCGCGCTTACGCCACACGCGCACGTTACGCGGAAGTGCCGGGGAGTGACTGTTATGCGCATGCGCGGAAGCGCGTGTCTTTTTTACGCGCACGCGTACTTTTTGCCGTAAGCGTACCGTAAGCGTACGGTAGGTCATGTGATCATGAAACACAACTTTTGATTGGTTGAAACTACTTTCAGTTCTAGAACTCTCCTACACCACACCCATTCCCCTCATTTCTGCTTGTGATCCCTTGGGAGAAGGAGCTGGTTTGTCTTTGGGATACGATGGCAGAACAGCAGAGCTCTTCTGAGAGTGAGCCTAGCACCAGCAGCACTGTCTTGAGGCAGAGATCGAGGAAACAAAAGCCTTCTTATGTTTGGGATTATTTTACTTTTCCAGAAGGCCAGCAAAAGGTGAATGCACCCTTAGTTACTTGCTGTCTGTGTAAGCGTGTACTTTCTAGAGGTAATCCTAACAGGAAGTATTCCTTTGGGAATCACACCATGAAGAGGCACCTCCAGGATGTACACGGAAGGACACATGGTCATCTTTTTGGAGGTAACTCTTCAGAAAGACGAGCCAGTACATCCACAGCAGCTCAGCCTGGACCATCATCTGCAGGGCTGACTCCTTCTTCTGCAGGTCAGGTGAGCCCTTCATCTGTGGGGGGAGAATCTCCTTTTGCTGGCCCTCTGGAAATGAACCTTCGATTTCGGAAGGTTGATATTCATTGCACATTTTGTAAAGGTCTAATTTGTCATAGGGAGACCAGTGTTTCCCTAGTGAACAACAAAATAGATCAGCACATTTGTAGCTTTGAATGATTTTCCCATGCTTCCTTTCCTCTGTCCCTGCATGAACACAACGGTTCTTTTAAGAGCCAACCTTATCTTTCATCTTTTTTTTACATATGTTTTTTAAAACCTTTTTTTTTTTTTTTTTACCGTACGCGTACGGTGCGCGTACCTTTTTTTTATTTTTTAAAAAAAACACTAAAAATCAATTATCACATTACAAGGTCCTTGAGAGACTACAATTATTATTATTGACTTACCATACTCACTCAAAAAAATATTTATTCATTTGTTTTTTTAAAAAATAGTTTTAAAAATGGTTGTAGTTTTCGAAAATTTTCAATATCGATCTGAAAAAAAAGAAAAAAGTATTAATATTTTTTTAACAATTTATAATACAGTATACATATTTACATTTTTTTCAAAAAAATATTTTTGCCTTATTTTTGCTGTTTTCAGAATATATTGCATTTCACTATAAATTGTGAAAGCAATTGCATTCATCATTTTACAGCGGGCAAAAAAAAATAACAATCTCAAAGATTGTATTAAAAAAGCCCAGAATCTCTTCTCACTTAAACTTATCATTACAGAAATGCATATTATTCTAAAAAAATATCATCTAAAAACAATACTTATTTCTTTAAAATACCGTCTGATATGTTTGTTTCAGAAGTATAATCACAATATTATATCTCAAATAACTCCAAAATACATCTGATTTCATTTCCTTTAGGCCAAATAGTATTTTTTTTTTTTTTTTTGGAATAAATTTCCAAGGGAAATCCATTAAAATTCTAAAGTTTAATCTGTCCAGATCTCACCGATTCTCTGTAACATTTTGGTTCACGAAAATTTTTTGAATAATTTATTTAGTCCACAATAGAATTGCTTACTTTTCCACATGGCCAAATAGTAATTTTTTAAATCATTTTTGAAAAAATTTCCAATGGCAGTCCAATAGCATTCCAAAATTTAAAATGTGCAGAAGTTACCGATTATCTATAAATTATTGGTTTTTCAAAATTGCATTAAAAATTAAAAAAGTCCACATTACAATTGGTTATCTTTCCTTTAGGCCAAATGATAATTTTAAAAATATTTTTTCTACAAAATTGCAATGGTAATCCAGTAAAATGGTAAAATTATTTTGTCCAGATCTTGCCAAGTCTCTCTAAAATTTAGGTTTCAGGAAGATTAGATAGGAATTTGCTAAATCAAAAGGCAAACGTTGTTTGAAAATCAATTGGGAATCATTACACAGTGTCCAGCCTTTTTCACATTTTAGATAAACTGTGTAATGTCCAGAAGTAACAGTAGGTCCATCATGGAAAATTATTGCAACAGTTACAAAAGTTTTTCCTGAAATTGATAATTGCTGTCCTGTAAACTTCTTTATTAAAGTATCCAATTTTGAACCATCAGCTCTACATCGTTGCATCATTAAAATTACATACTGTCCGTATTCCCTTAAAATTAATGTTGAAAACATGTCAGAATTACACTCACCACATTTCATGCTATGATTAGCATCTTTAACTAATTTTGCAAAAGTGACTGTTTTACTCTCTGGCAATGTCAAATAAATAAACCTTTCATTATCAACAATAGAGCCACATATATTATAACAATTATCACAACTATGTTCCCATTTATAAGAGAGACCAAAAAAAATGTCAATGGGAACTCCTTCTTCTTCCACTACCTGAAGAAAATACATCAAAAATTCGTGTGCATCTTGCTGTTCATTTTGTGAAAACTGTGTTCGTCCTGAACATACATCTAAAAGTTTTCTAATATCAGTAGCACTTTCTATTTGAGTTTTATCTTTACTCAGCTTTTGAAAAAGGAGACTCAGCTCTGAACAGAATCTTTTTCCCTGATTTACTATTATCTGCTCTTGCAAACTTTCCAGATAAAATGCAACATTCAGCACTACATTAGCGTAGCAGTTGACACCAGAGCTATTTTCAAAATGACATCCTACAACCTGTTCTTCATTGTCCTTTTTCTTTTTGCTTGCAATTACATCACTCCTCTTTTTTTTCCTCTTCTCTATATCTTCATTACAGATATTCTCATTTCTCCTTTTACGATAAACTACACGTTTCTCCAACACAGGATACTGACCTAAATGAGGAGCATAGCTTCTTCTTAATCTATTATACTCCTTTACACAGTTTGTATCAGCACTAACTTTTGAGTCATCAAAGTCTATCATGAATAAACCTGATAATGTTTTGACTCGTGACAAAGCTACATATGCCATACCTTCTTTGAACACAGTTGAACCAATGTTCACAAATGCACAATCTACAGTCAATCCTTGAGACTTGTGGATAGTTACAGCATATGCTAGAGAAAACGGAAACTGCTTCCTACGTACATATAAGTCTTTCACAAGCATAAAACGAACTGTACAACGACAAATATCTTTAACTTCATCTATCTGATAAAATTTTATCTGTAAACATTCAATTCCTTCTTTTTTCTGATAATTAATAAAATTCACAACTCTTCCCATCGCTCCATTCACTAAGCCTTTCTCAACATCCAAATTTCTCCTTAAAAATACTCTACAGTTCATGCAAACATATAGATTTTTTTCTAATCCTGCTGTTTTGGAGATGTTCTTCTCTAGTGAGTCCAATTTATTTTTCAGTTTGCCTGTTACTGTGACAGTAATTCTTCCATCCTCAATTTTGTCCACTGCTTCCAATTTCCTGATCTCTTCCTTTTCCAATTTCAAAAGCTCCTCATTAAATATTGAGCATTCACGTAGAGTTGGCATTAAGCAGATGACACTTTTGTTTTCTGCAATATTCTTGTATATTTTCTCTGCAACTATTTCTTCCTTTGGAAATAAATTATGTAGCAGCCGACTCTGTAATGCTTTTTTCCCAACTTCTGTGAGTAGTCCAATTCTGATATCTTTCAGAATACTTCCATATTCTTCATCGTTTGCTTGCCTCATATTAGTTGTAAGTTCCTTGTACTCAAAGAAGGACCAAATATTTGTATTTCCAATGCTTCCCAATGACTTCTTCGTGTCTTCATGTGTCACAGTATTAAACACTGGTTGTCCTTTAACTGGAGTAAGTTGCAAAAGATCCCCAAAAACTATGACGTGTTTTCCACCAAATAACACGTCATAGTCTGTCTTCAAAATTTGCTGCATTCTTAAATGCACAAAGGCAAGCATTAAGTTTGATACCATGCTCACCTCATCAATAATGAGAACTTGCATCTTCTTCAATACTCTTGAAACTTCCAAGGATGCTTCTCCAGTTAGCTTGTTGAATTGTATTTTGTTCTCATGCTCCACTGGTAACATTAGCAAACGATGTAAGGTGATTCCTTTTATGTTATATGCTGCTAACCCAGTTGGAGCAGTAACCACACAAGACAAAGTAGAATCCGTTTTTTGCTTTAGGTAGCTTCTGATGACTTTAATTAGGAAACTTTTTCCAGTGCCAGCTTGTCCGCTTACATACATCCTGATTGGATGAAATGATGTGCATGAGCACTCTTTTTTTATATGTAGAAATCCGTGATCAATTTTGTTTTTGATCTCTTCATAAATGTGTTGCTGCTCTTGATTCAGTTGTCTTTCCAAATTTTGTAAGTCTATAAATTCTTCTTGAGCTTGATTCATAGCCGTTTCCACTTCATTCATGGCTATTGATGCTTCATTTTCAACGATTGGTTGTCCTAGGGGATCTTGACTGTATGTTCCTGAACTTTGGCTGTCCTGAGAACTGTCTCTAGCTATTTCTGCTGCAATTGTAGTTTCCTGTTCAATTTCTTCATTTAACATTTGCAGATAAGTTGAGAATGTACTGCATTGTATGCTGTCTTTGCAAGCATTAAAAGAATCTTCATAGCTCTGGAATTCTCCCAGTAGTTCATCCTCTGTACGCCATGGTTTAAACAACTGTAAAAGAGCCAAGTAGTAAAATTCTTTCTTGTCGGTTGTGTCGCAACTCAGCTTCCGGTGATTTATCAAACTTCCTTTGGTTTGCTTCACCAAACATCCTTCTTCACCAACAACTTTATATTTTCCACTGTTGATGTCTTCTGCAGCTTTCCGTGAATAAATGTAGTTCTGCAGCACTTCATAGAGACACATGTTCTCCAGATGATGACTTCTCTTGGGATAATATGTGTCCAACATGTTTGTTTTCAATATATCTGTACTTTCTGGGTCATTCTCGGCCAAATATTCAATTTCTCCAACAGATTTCAGTACCCGATTTCTCATTGCTGCAAGGCCTAAACTTGCCCAAATTATTCTTCTTGACTTCGAGTAGAGACTTGCAGAAGATAACCTATCTGAACATTCGTAGGATCCAATTTCTCGATGCGATAACATCTTCAAACTGAAACTGTACAGCTTCTTACTGACAGTCTTCTCGTGAGAAATCTCTTCCCACATTTCCTTCAATTCTGTTTTTTCTGATTTCGTAATGTAAGACGTTACATATCGTGCAACAGCAATGGAATTGTCAGCTACATACTGTATATCCATGTTAGCGTTCCACATGGATAAAATGACTGGGTTGTAGTCATTTATATTTTTTGATTCTTCTTTTCTTTTAAGGTTGTAGGTATTCTTAGGTGATTTTCTTGTGATAGTATGTCTCACAGCTGACATAAAACTGTTGACTCTTCCATTTGAAAGAACAGGTCTAGGAAATCCAAATCGACATTTAGTGTAGTATTTTTCTTTGCTCTTGTATTTCCGTCGACAGTATTTTCCACACCGATGACTTTGGAAACGTAGAACTTGCTCCTTTAACTTGTTCTCTTCTTTGCTTTTTGGTATACCACATGTTGCATATTCTTCAATGTAAGATAACACTGCTTCATCAGTATCTGTTCCAAACTTTGGGGCATCCTTGATCCACAGCAGCATATGAATATGAGGAGCACCTCTTGCCTGGTACTCTTTTCTCCAAAAGAAATCCACTACTTCTCCAAGGGGTGGATTTTTTTTATTGCAGATGAAGGACATCATAGCCTCAAATCTATGATTGAAATATCTGCAAACATTAACCGGATCCAATGAGCACAGTTCTCCTGCTGTCTTGTATTCGATGTTTTTAATGTTTGAATTGGCCTCTCGTAGAAAATCCAGTAAATCATCCCAAGCGTACTCGGCACAGCTTAGGGTAAGGAACCATGTTGGTGTTCCTAAATTGTGTAACATGCATTTTAGTTCACCATGGCGTCGGTACCAATATTCATTTGTCCCACGCTGACAAGCCATCAGATTGATCAGTTGTGTTTCCAAATGATCATCTCGGTGCTGCACTTTCTCCATAAAATCCTTAGCAGACACATTTTGTAAATGTACTCCACTTTTTAAAATGTGATTTACTGCATAAGACAGTGCAGACAAGTCGCTTTCAAATAAAAGATGGAACAAATAAGGAATACTTTGTCGAAATCTGGGATCTTCAGCATATAGTCTTGTAGTCCGATACTCTGAAGCTGGAATCTGTTCTGGACGTTCATCGTATCGTCCTCCTTTTCCTTTAGGAAACAGCTGGGGAAAACATCGAGCTTCCAAGCTCTCCTCCCATACACTCACGGGATTTCCTTTTGCTTTCTTCATCTGAAAGAGATCAATATTGTCTCCCATAACTTCTTTCGAATGGAGAGGATGTATGCTAAAATGTTCATAAATTTCTTCTTCCTTTGACTTGTCCACTTTTTCAATTTGTCCAGTTGGTGTTTCTGTGTGTTCTTGAAAATCTTCTTCTTCTTCTTCTTCTTCTATATAAATTGATTCATACCATTTGTTATTTTTTTTCAAATACAAATTTGCTCTTTGTACTTTCCGCACATCTACCAGCTCCTGCCAAATCTTCTTATTCTTTGTAGGTACACCATTAACCAGAATAATTAATGGTTCAGTTTCCAAAGTATCCGCATCAATAGTTTCCATATTTTTTTTCAAATCCAAGGGCAAATACACCACTCTACCTTTTAAACCTCTCAGTAAATCTGAAGGAGGTAATTTACCAGTTTTGGGCTCCATACGTACTATGGTCTGGAACGGATGAACACATTGAATGAGTATAGACTCATATGTATTTAATTCAGAAAGTTCAGCAGGAATAGCATCCAATTCTAAATTATTATGTACAGCTCTGGTCGGCATTCTATTTTCCTCTAACTTGTTGTAACAGTATTTACAAATACGCTGATCTTCACCCAATTCAAAACAATTTTCAAGAAATATATATGTGGCAAAATCCATCCACTTATAATTATCTTCATTTTCACTCTTTCTGTAGAGATCAACATTCCTAGTTTGTTTTCTATAATGAGTTCTGCGGCAACAAATACAAGTAACATTTGGTCTTTCATTAGAGACTATTGCAAATTTTGTTATGTGATCGTTAAATGTGTTACTTACAGAGGGTTCTACATTCTCTTCCACTTCTGCCTCATTTACTGTGTCCTTCTCTGCACTGTTTTGTTCAGGACCAAAGTAACAAAACTGAATTTCATCAACAACCTTCTCTACATCTGATACCGTTCCTCGGAACAGAGCCCTATTCAATTCATTTAACTTTATTGCTGGACTTTTGGCAAAATACAACCGTCTCACAAACTTTCTCATTTCAGTATGATGAACAGCCAGCATCCTAAAATGATGGAAAACACTATTGCACACTTTTCTAGATAGACAAGCAAGAGAATGACCCTGCAAACCAGTATTCTCTCTCACTCTGCATGGATCCAGACTTTGAAGCACCTTAATCTTTTGTTTTACACTTTTTTTACTATATTCTCTTAGAAACTCTCGAAATCTGTCAATAGATTCCTGACGCACAGTGCAAATACTACTACAATTCCAAGTGTACACTGGGGCTTTAGGACGTCTCCCCATTGCCTCATCTGCCATCACTTGTACCTCATCTCTTGGAACCATTATCTCCTTCTCCATTATGCAACCATTTTTTACTTCGTATGAACGACCTCTGGTGTCAACTGCATGCAGCAAACTATTACTTTGAAAATAGCTCTCTTCATTAAAAAAAGGTTCACTACTTGAACTATGCATCCACTTTCCTAAAAACACTTTACAAAAGTTTGTTCTGTTCACTACTCTTTTGCTTTCGCTTTGTGATTTCAGTACATTAACCATTTTATCTAATGTACGCATCCTATTCAAAATTAATATGAATAGTTTCCTTTTTAATTCTAATGCTTTTGCTGCAATGGCTTCAATTTCTTTTTTTCTCTTGTAATATTTTGCCTTTTGCTTATATTTCTTTACATCCTTTATCAAATTGGACATAACTCTTCTCTGAAACATTTTTCTACGTATCTCTTTAAACGCTGTTTTTCTGTTTATGTTAAACTTTTCAATTGCAGAAGGTATATTTGCATTAACTAAATTCTCAATTTTTTGCTGTTCTCTATGTTTTGTTACATTTTTCCGAGGACAGACATTTTGTACATTTTTCTTTGTTTTGAATATTTTGTTAAGAAATTGTTTTTTCTGCTTACCAGAAGATTTTTTCTTTTTCCCAACATGAGCATCTTCTACTAACTTTGGTCCTCCAGTTGTCTTCAAATATAGTTTTTTTTTTAGCGTTTTTTGAGCTCGAGATTTTGTAGGCATCTTAAATTTTGTTCACTGTTCTTCAGCAATACCTGAAAAAAACTAAAAAAAAAATCCTTTATTGTATTTAAATATATTACTACATTTGTTTTCACAATAGTCATAAAACAAAATTTCTTTGCCAATTTGAATGCACACAAACTGCTCTTTTTTTTGGGCAAGTGAAAATCTCTTTTACAAACTGTCACATTATGAAACCACTTTTCAGATTTTTTAAAAAGCCCATGTCCACAGTGCTACACTCCACCAAGGGCAACCAGCCTTAGTGAAGCTCAATGTATTTGCATTACAGACTGAAACCTGAAAACCCCACTGGCTTCTAAATACTGTGCATGACTATACACGGCAAGCACATGGGTGTGTGCTAAGCCTCTGCTTCTTCCCCCAAAAATTCACTCCCCCTTTCCATCTAATGCAACTGTGAAATCACCAGAGCAAGACGCAATAAATCTCTGCCTATAATTCCTCTATGCACACAGAGTCATGTTTTCACATTAGTCCCAAAACGAAATTTCTTTGCCATTTTGAAAGCACACTTACTGCTCTTTTTTTTTCGGGCCGAGTGAAAATCACTTTTACAGACTGACACATTATGAAACCACTATTTTTGATTTATTTAATTGCACGTGTACAAACTGTTTTTTTTTCAGACCACCACCATGTGCATTCTCTGTGACTGCCTACACTCCACCAAGGGCAACCAGCCTTAGTGATGCTGAATGTATTTGCATTACAGACTTAAACCTGAAAACCCCACTGGCTTCTAAATACTGTGCATGACTATACATGGCAAGCACATGGGTGTGTGCTAAGCCTCTGCTTCTTCCCCAAAAAATTCGCTCCCCCTTTCCATCTAATGCAACTGTGAAATCACCAGAGCAAGACGCAATAAATCTCTGCCTATAATTCCTCTATGCACACAGAGTCATGTTTTCACATTAGTCCTAAAACGAAATTTCTTTGCCAATTTGAAAGCACACTTACTGCTCTTTTTTTTTAGGGCCAAGTGAAAATCTCTTTTTACAATTTGAAATCACTTTTACAGACTGACACATTATGAAACCACTATTTTTGATTTATTTAATTGCACGTGTCCAAGCTGTTTTTTTTTCAGACCAACACCATGTGTATTCTCTGTGTCTGCCTACACTCCAGCAAGGGCAACCAGTCTTAGTGATGCTGAATGTATTTGCATTACAGACTTAAACCTGAAAACCCCACTGGCTTCTAAATACTGTGCATGACTATACATGGCAAGCACATGGGTGTGTGCTAAGCCTCTGCTTCTTCCCCAAAAAATTCGCTCCCCCTTTCCATCTAATGCAACTGTGAAATCACCAGAGCAAGACGCAATAAATCTCTGCCTATAATTCCTCTATGCACACAGAGTCATGTTTTCACATTAGTCCTAAAACGAAATTTCTTTGCCAATTTGAAAGCACACTTACAGCTCTTTTTTTTTAGGGCCAAGTGAAAATCTCTTTTTACAATTTGAAATCACTTTTACAGACTGACACATTATGAAACCACTATTTTTGATTTATTTAATTGCACGTGTACAAACTGTTTTTTTTTCAGACCACCACCATGTGCATTCTCTGTGACTGCCTACACTCCACCAAGGGCAACCAGCCTTAGTGATGCTGAATGTATTTGCATTACAGACTTAAACCTGAAAACCCCAGTGGCTTCTAAATACTGTGCATGACTATACATGGCAAGCACATGGGTGTGTGCTAAGCCTCTGCTTCTTCCCCCAAAAATTCGCTCCCCCTTTCCATCTAATGCAACTGTGAAATCACCAGAGCAAGACGCAATAAATCTCTGCCTATAATTCCTCTATGCACACAGAGTCATGTTTTCACATTAGACCTAAAACGAAATTTCTTTGCCAATTTGAAAGCACACTTACTGCTCTTTTTTTTTAGGGCCAAGTGAAAATCTCTTTTTACAATTTGAAATCACTTTTACAGACTGACACATTATGAAACCACTATTTTTGATTTATTTAATTGCACGTGTACAAACTGTTTTTTTTTCAGACCACCACCATGTGCATTCTCTGTGACTGCCTACACTCCACCAAGGGCAACCAGCCTTAGTGATGCTGAATGTATTTGCATTACAGACTTAAACCTGAAAACCCCAGTGGCTTCTAAATACTGTGCATGACTATACACGGCAAGCACATGGGTGTGTGCTAAGCCTCTGCTTCTTCCCCCAAAAATTCGCTCCCCCTTTCCATCTAATGCAACTGTGAAATCACCAGAGCAAGACGCAATAAATCTCTGCCTATAATTCCTCTATGCACACAGAGTCATGTTTTCACATTAGTCCTAAAACGAAATTTCTTTGCCAATTTGAAAGCACACTTACTGCTCTTTTTTTTTCGGGCCAAGTGAAAATCTCTTTTTACAATTTGAAATCACTTTTACAGACTGACACATTATGAAACCACTATTTTTGATTTATTTAATTGCACGTGTCCAAGCTGTTTTTTTTTCAGACCACCACCATGTGCATTCTCTGTGTCTGCCTACACTCCAGCAAGGGCAACCAGCCTTAGTGATGCTGAATGTATTTGCATTACAGACTTAAACCTGAAAACCCCACTGGCTTCTAAATACTGTGCATGACTATACATGGCAAGCACATGGGTGTGTGCTAAGCCTCTGCTTCTTCCCCAAAAAATTCGCTCCCCCTTTCCATCTAATGCAACTGTGAAATCACCAGAGCAAGACGCAATAAATCTCTGCCTATAATTCCTCTATGCACACAGAGTCATGTTTTCACATTAGTCCTAAAACGAAATTTCTTTGCCAATTTGAAAGCACACTTACTGCTCTTTTTTTTTAGGGCCAAGTGAAAATCTCTTTTTACAATTTGAAATCACTTTTACAGACTGACACATTATGAAACCACTATTTTTGATTTATTTAATTGCACGTGTACAAACTGTTTTTTTTTTAGACCACCACCATGTGCATTCTCTGTGACTGCCTACACTCCACCAAGGGCAACCAGCCTTAGTGATGCTGAATAAAACCCCAGTGGCTTCTAAATACTGTGCATGACTATACATGGCAAGCACATGGGTGTGTGCTAAGCCTCTGCTTCTTCCCCCAAAAATTCGCTCCCCCTTTCCATCTAATGCAACTGTGAAATCACCAGAGCAAGACGCAATAAATCTCTGCCTATAATTCCTCTATGCACACAGAGTCATGTTTTCACATTAGACCCAAAACGAAATTTCTTTGCCAATTTGAAAGCACACTTACTGCTCTTTTTTTTTCGGGCCAAGTGAAAATCTCTTTTTACAATTTGAAATCACTTTTACAGACTGACACATTATGAAACCACTATTTTTGATTTATTTAATTGCACGTGTCCAAGCTGTTTTTTTTTCAGACCACCACCATGTGCATTCTCTGTGACTGCCTACACTCCACCAAGGGCAACCAGCCTTAGTGATGCTGAATGTATTTGCATTACAGACTTAAACCTGAAAACCCCACTGGCTTCTAAATACTGTGCATGACTATACACGGCAAGCACATGGGTGTGTGCTAAGCCTCTGCTTCTTCCCCAAAAAATTCGCTCCCCCTTTCCATCTAATGCAACTGTGAAATCACCAGAGCAAGACGCAATAAATCTCTGCCTATAATTCTTCTATGCACACAGAGTCATGTTTTCACATTAGTCCCAAAACGACATTTCTTTGCCAATTTGAAAGCACACTTACTGCTCTTTTTTTTTCGGGCCAAGTGAAAATCTCTTTTTACAATTTGAAATCACTTTTACAGACTGACACATTATGAAACCACTATTTTTGATTTATTTAATTGCACGTGTCCAAGCTGTTTTTTTTTCAGACCACCACCATGTGCATTCTCTGTGA
This sequence comes from Triturus cristatus, assembly GCF_964204655.1. Taxonomy (NCBI): domain Eukaryota; kingdom Metazoa; phylum Chordata; class Amphibia; order Caudata; family Salamandridae; genus Triturus; species Triturus cristatus. Next base: position 87,201,377 of record NC_140582.1, read on the forward strand.
CTGCCTACACTCCACCAAGGGCAACCAGCCTTAGTGATGCTGAATGTATTTGCATTACAGACTTAAACCTGAAAACCCCACTGGCTTCTAAATACTGTGCATGACTATACATGGCAAGCACATGGGTGTGTGCTAAGCCTCTGCTTCTTCCCCAAAAAATTCGCTCCCCCTTTCCATCTAATGCAACTGTGAAATCACCAGAGCAAGACGCAATAAATCTCTGCCTATAATTCTTCTATGCACACAGAGTCATGTTTTCACATTAGTCCCAAAACGAAATTTCTTTGCCAATTTGAAAGCACACTTACTGCTCTTTTTTTTTCGGGGCAAGTGTAAATCACTTTTACACACTGTCACATTATGAAACCACCATGTGTAACTACAACAAAAACAATTCCCATTTCTATTATTCATTTCTTAAGTTACCACATACATCCCCTCTCAAACTCTAAACTCACCTTTAAAATTAGTTAGTTGTGAAAGAAATGTGACACTCAAACAGCAGATTATCAGAGCCAGGATCTCTGTTGTGTTCACCTCTCTCCTCTCAGCAGAACCAGATAATGGCAAACTTTCCCTCTATTTTTCCACACATATACATGTAAGTTTCAAATCTCAGTGCTTCCCCCTTTTTTTCAAATGTAATCACACATTTCTATTGGTTGAAAACCAACCCTTTTCCAAAAGTACCCTGCCCCCAACTTGACTTCTGCCTAGTACCCTTCCCCCAACTTGACTTCTGCCTGCTACCATAGCAACAGCTCATGGAACACTGCTGTGTGCAGTTAGGTCAGAAGTTCGACACACAATGTTTCAATTCCACAGAGCAAGAGTGCTTGACTTTTCAAACCTTACAGCAAATCCATAGTACTGTTCTTTGGTTACACATTTTTTTGTACCAATACAAAACATGCTTCTATTAATTTTCACATACAGCCTAGTTTTTATTCTAGAATGGTATGAAACAGCCAATCAGTTCTTTTTGTTTTAAAAAAATATGTATGCCTCCATTTCCAAACTGTCTTTCTTTTCATATTGCCATTCTACTGAAAGACACCTCCTGAGTGCATCCAGTTCTCCTTTGAAGATGTTCACAGTGTGGATTGTAGGGCACAGCTATGTCTTCTGGAGTGAAAAGTTTGCAGAGAAAACAGATATGGTGAGAGACCTTGCTTTGCCAAATGTAGACATTAAATGGATTGGTCAGAGAGGGTTAAAGTGGCACCAATTGATGCCATTGGTGAAATCCTTCATTCAAATCCAACACCCTGACCTCATAATAGTGCACTGTGGTGGCAATGACCTAGGCACTTTGACTGGGGTAGGTCTGGAAATGCTTATGAAGGACACCTTTGCACAACTGTTTACACTTTTCCCTAAAACTGCCTTTGTGTTTTCCAACATATGCCAAAGGCAAAAATGGAACTGGTCCAATCATTTCTGTCCACAGATTGACAAAGCAAGAAAGCACGTCAACAAATCTGTTTCTGCTTTCCTCCGTGACTATGGTATGGGTGCCATTTACCACAACAACTTGCGTTATGACATGCAAGACATTTATAGAGGAGATGGTGTGCACTTCAATGATGGAGGGAACAGAGTCTTCCTCTTGAACCTTAGACTCTGCATCGGTACTTACTTGTAGGTACCACTAAAAAAATGACTTCATAAACACAACAGCTCTTTTTAGAGCTCCCTAATTTCTAAACTCTTAAATCTGCTTTTCATTTATCTATTTTTATTTTTTTACCGTACGCTTACCGTAAGCTTACCGTACGCGTACCCCGTGATTTTTTTTAAAATCAATAAATGTTTTTTTTGTACTTTTCTGTCCTTCTTTGACCCCCTTACAAATGTTAGGGGGTCTGTAACTCTCCTCATTGCCCCCTTTCCTTGTTTTCACTCTTTTTTTTCAGAGTGAAATACACAAAATGGCGGCCGCCGCTTCCTGGTTTCGGCCGATTCGAATGTTTACTAAGATCTAACAGCCAATCAGAATCGCGCTCGCGCACGCCGCCGTACGCTTACCGTAAGCGTACGGTAAGCGTACCGTAAGCGGGCTCAGATATATATATTGATTTAAAGGCTATTTTCTCAGAATCTACTGAACAGATTTACACCAAACCTACAAAAGGCACTTCCTTGACCTAGGGACTACCTCTCTGCCAAATTTTGAGTAATTCTGTTCAGCCATTCGGGCTGTAGCTCGTTCTAAAGGTCCTATGGAAAAATGCATGGGAAAAACGCGTTTTGGGACCCCCCTTTTATCTCAGCCCCCGCTTGACGGATCCCCCCGAGACTTTCAGGGTAGGAGCGGAGCGTAGCGCCCCACCTATTTTGAGAAATTCACGAGGATTCGTCGACCGGCGCCAAAGTTATTCAAAATAGAATGTTGAGGTTTTCCTATGGAAACGTGGTCCTAACTATAACTACCTACTGGCGACCGCCAGTAGGTAATATATATATATATATATATATATATATATTCACTGAAAAAACCATAGGTTTCAGGCACGTTATAGTTAGAAATTAAGATTTAAAAAACCTTAGAAATTCACTGAAAAAACCACACCACCTCTCATCCAGAGTTACTCACACACCTAGTCAGTCATGCAAAGAATCAATCACACTTCCATTTACTCACCTATACAGTTATACACACACCACATCACTTATTCATACAAAAACAAACGCATACTCACTCTATTATACAATCACTGATACAAGTACACACTCATCTATACAGCCACTCTCACAATCACTGACTCTCATGTATAGTCATTTATATACTCCAACTCTCACATACACTGACTTTTACATATGTAGTTACTTAGACTTGTACCACTGAGACATCCATTCACTCACCAACACACCCATGCACACACTCACCCACCCATACAGCTGTTTCCACATGTACTCTTGAACCCATACACTCAGTGAATCAATCAACCACTCAAACATCTATGCACAGAGTCACACACCTCCCACCCACCCACACACACACTCAGGCACCCATACAAATACTCAGGCAACCAATCAATAACCCTTATAGACACTCATGTAGCTACTGAACAACCCATGCAGCAGCCTATACAACAACAGACAGACTGATACAGACATTCACACAGTTTAGTCACTAACCCATGCATTCAGTAAGACACATTTACTCACTCACTTAAACAGTCAGTCACGCACCTACTAAATCCTCAATCCAGACACTTATATACCCACTCATTCTTCAATACACCTTGGCATATAAATAAAACATATTTAAACTTTAAAGAAACACACAGTCACTGGGTGATGTCATCAGTGATGTCATTTGAGATGTCATCAGTGATGTCATCAATGATGTCACTGACCATGTCATGAATGATGTAACATGTGACATCATCAGCAGTGCATTGCGGGGGCACGAGTTATAGTTAGCTGAACTAACTATAATGGTGGAATTTCTCTGGTTTTGTATGAGTGAAATGTCCAACTAACTATAACGTCCCTGAAACCTATGTTATTTTCAGTGAATTTCTAAGGTTTTTTAAATGCTCATTTCTAGCTATAACGTGCTTGAAACCTATGTTTTTTTCAGTGAATATATATATGTATTATATATATATATATATATATATATATATTCACTGAAAAAACCATAGGTTTCACACATGTTATAGTTAGCTGGACATTTTACTGATAAAAAACCAATGAAATTCCCCCGTTATAGTTACTGTAGGCAACTATAACTCACGCGACCGCAATCCTCTGCTGATGCTAATACTGTATTTAGACACTTATTTGCCCATGTCTTCTTCCATTAAATTTTAGCTATACATATATTACAAATATTTTTTTTTCATAAAGACACATATGTCATCAGCAGAGGATTACGGTCGCGTGAGTTATAGTTGCCTACAGTAACTATAACGGGGGAATTTCATTGGTTTTTTATCAGTAAAATGTCCAGCTAACTATAACATGTGTGAAACCTATGGTTTTTTCAGTGAATTTGTACGGTTTTTTAAATGCTAAGTTACTTTACGCCATTTGTGGCGTGCGCGCCCACTTAACGCAGTTCGTTCCATGCGCGCACGGTGCGCTTCGCGCACCGTGCGTGCACAGTGAGCACGCGGTGAGCTTCGCGCACCGCGTGCCCACATTACGCTAGATGGGCCATGAACGCACGATGCGCTTCGCGCACCGTGCGCACATGGAGGACATATGATGAGCAAACTCTTAAATCTGCTTTTCATTTATTTTTTTTTATTTTTTTTACCGTACGCTTACCGTAAGCTTACGGTACGCGTACCCCGTGATTTTTTTTAAAATCAATAAATGTTTTTTTTGTACTTTTCTGTCCTTCTTTGACCCCCTTACAAATGTTAGGGGGTCTGTAACTCTCCTCATTGCCCCCTTTCCTTGTTTTCTCTGTTTTTTTTCTGAGTGAAACACACAAAATGGCGGCCGCCGCTTCCTGGTTTCGGCCGATTCGAATGTTTACTAAGATCTATGGGCCAATCAGAATCTCCTTCGCGCACGCCATGTTTCTTCCGTACGCTTACCGTAAGCTTACCGTACGCGTACCCCGTGATTTTTTTTAAAAATCAATAAATGTTTGTTTTGTACTTTACAGTCCTTCTTTGACCCCCTCACAAATGTAAGGGGGTCTGTAACTCTCCTCATTGCCCCCTTTTCTTGTTTTCACTCTTTTTTTTTCAGAGTGAAACACAGAAAATGGCGGCCGCCGCTTCCTGGTTTCGGCCGATTCGAATGTTTACTAAGATCTAAGAGCCAATCAGAATCGCGCTCGCGCACGCCACCGTACGCTTACCGTAAGCGTACGGTAAGCGTACCGTAAGCGGGCTCAGATATATATATTGATTTAAAGGCTATTTTCTCAGAATCTACTGAACAGATTTACACCAAACCTACAAAAGGCACTTCCTTGACCTAGGGACTACCTCTCTGCCAAATTTTGAGTAATTCTGTTCAGCCGTTCAGGCTGTAGCTCGTTCTAAAGGTCCTATGGAAAAATGCATGGGAAAAACGCGTTTTGGGACCCCCCTTTTATCTCAGCCCCCGCTTGACGGATCCCCCCGAGACTTTCAGGGTAGGAGCGGAGCGTAGCGCCCCACCTATTTTGAGAAATTCGCGAGGATTCGTCGACCGGCGCCAAAGTTATTCAAAATAGAATGTTGAGGTTTTCCTATGGAAACGTGGTCCTAACTATAACTACCTACTGGCGACCGCCAGTAGGTAATATATATATATATATGTTGCTACAAAGTTACCCACAGGTTGAGGAAGCACTCGGGCACACAGACAAGAGGAGCAGCATATTTTTGCGGCTGCCCAGCCGTGGAGGGGGCACCACCGCTAGGATTGGCAAAGAGAGCTAGGGGCTGGAAATACGTCCAGTTCCACATGGGGCAAGCAGTGCCAGGAATTTAGACTGCGTGCACAGCGGGGCCCATTGGAGGGCTATGCATTAAGGACCCACAGGACACGGCACCCATCAGGGTGAGAGTGTCGCACTACATGTCCCAGAATTCCAGAGTGGCCGGTGAACCAATCATGTTGTGGCATATGAAGCAGCTTATCAGAAGGCAGTTTAGGCAATAAATGTAGTGTGGCTCAAATGCTGTTTTTATCTGTGGGACTGAGCCTATGAGGAAGGAGATTTCCAAAACACGTCAGGCTGCTCCTGCTGCGTGTGTGGTCTGCCGTGCATTGCTGCTGCCCGAGTGCTTCCTCAACCTGTGGGTTGCTACTTAGTAGCAACGTATATGTATATATATCGCAATATTGAAAATATGCCGTGTCTCAAATGAAAAGAACATTGCATTTTGGGGTTTGTAGTCAGAAAGTAAGCCACGTGACCACTTGGGACTACATACGAACATTACACTCACCTGTGACCAAGGCCTAACGGCTGAAACACGTAAGGATTAGGTGTTTTATCTCCGTTTTCCATGACGAATAAAAAGTCAAGCCTGTCAATCATGTCGGTGTTGGGCTCTAGTCTGTGCTGGTGGAAGTGCCGTGTTACCAGGATCTCCATTCCTGGCTTTTAGAGCTCCCCCTGCAAGACCGGGGGGCCCCAGTAAAATGGAGATGCTTTGCTGATATATATATATAATGAACTGAACATTTTAATGTTGCTGCTTTTAGCATAAAAAATTGGTTTATGTAATGTTTATGTTAGGCAGGGAAGTGCTTATTGAAAGCAGTAAGAGAATACTGTAAAATGTTGCTTGTCCTTCAAACAACGAGAGAATCATTTGTAGATGAGAATGTAAAGTTTTAGGAAAACACACTTTGCTTTGTTAAAAACCCATTCTAGGATTAAACATCATGAAAGTTTGAAGCTGCTGACTGCACGATTACAATTAGAGTGTGCAGGTTTTGTTTAGTTTTCATAATGGGGGTACCGATTAAACAAATGACCATGTTGAAGTTCTATAAAATGGTATAAGATTGTTATTATCTACATATGGTGTAATGCTGAGAGACTAATTAGCTGTACGGAAGTAAATGAGACTAAGACTAGGCCTCCCTTAGATTAAATCTGTATTTCACAGGAATGAGGTAATATTTGTGAAATACTTATTGCATCTTTGTGAAATATAGGTTTTGCATCCTCTGGCTATAATGCAAAAAAAGCACCCCAAGATGTAATATGTCACTGGTTGTATATTATTATATTTTATGGGACTGCAGACAGTAATAAAATGCTCTGAGAATCCTTACAAGCTCCACTCTTCCGAAACCTCCAACGCCAAGTGTTGCGATTATTTCCAGATTCTGGAATGGGCAAGAAGGCAGCTTGGCGACTTTCTCCTTCAACTGGATTACCTCCAAAGACACCGTCTTTACCAATCGCTCACATGCCGATCTGCTAGACAAGAGAGGGAGCAATCAATGATGGGTATTTAGAGTCACTCTTACTTGTGGCAAGTACTGTTATTACAGATTCACTGTAATTATAATACACTTACACTGATGGACCAATGATATTTGCAGCAATGATTTACTATTGGCTTAAATGTGCATTGAAATTGATGTGCCATTTGTTGTTTGACAATGATGTTGAGATGGATCACTAAAACTTATCAGCTTGCATTAGGTCTGCAACAATTGCCCAAGACGGTGGTAGAAATGGAAATTGGGTACTTAGAGAACCTACATATTTGATGAAGAGTTGGTAGTAATGGATTGAGCATAGAAAGATGGAGTCTTGAGGGATGGAGTATGGTTTACTTTAGGGTTAAGGGACCAGGTGTAAACATTTATGTGTCTCCAGCAGGTTTCAGGGTGTAATACTAGTAAAATAGCTCAGGTGATGAATGCACTCTCTGCATAGACTGGTGTGCTAGTTCTGGTCGCAAGCTTGATTCATATTAAAACAGCTTGGAGGATGACTGTGGCTGCTGTAGATCATTGTGTGTTACAGGTCTATCCTCCGTATAAGTAGTTCAACGGATTAATGTATTTGTTGCACAGATCTCTGTGTACAATGAAAATCAAAGACTCAATTTTGTTAAGCTAGCTCAGGTGGTTATGCACTTGCTACAAACAGAAGCATACAGCCTTCAATATAAGCAAGCATTTAGCAATGCCAATAGATCTGGCTTATAGCTGGAAGTGCATCTTAAGTCACTAATGAATTTAGCCACTTATTAACTCCATACATTTACTGTGTCAGTCATCCTTGCCTTCATACATTCATTCATCCACCCACATACTTGCATTCACCCACTTACCGATCTGCAATAAACAGACACACAACAAGCATATGGAAGATACATTAAAATAATACTAGTCGTAAAAAGAAAGCATGTTATCACCTAAACGGCAGAAATATGCTTGAAATAATGAAATGAAACATATCAGGAGACACCCATCTTGCAGTGGTATTGTACTTAGTGTATCAGTATTTTAAAGTTCCAGCATAGCTGCCACATTTAGGAGCAATGTGTTGCCCCATCTTGGAACAGTAAAAGAATGACATCCTAATGTTTGTACTTGGCTGTCATCTTTGAATGTTAAAGTGTATACTTGTTTTGTTGTTATCCTGATCCAAGATGGCCAACATAATGCTTCTAGCCATGGTAGCCATCTTCAAACGTTATAGCAATGATACACTGTAGGCTACACCATTCCAAAATGGCCTCCCAGTGCACAGGGTAAAGCATACAGAAAATTATTCAAGCAGGAAGGAAGCAGTCCGTTAGGACTGTCTGGGAAGCTCCAGGATGCTCTCAGTAAAGAATAGGAGAACATGGAAAGGGACAAAAGGGGAATATAAAAGAAATGGAAAACTAAAGGACTGCTCACTAACACAGCCACTGAATATCACTGCATGTGATCCAGCAAAGTGCTGTTAAGCAAAGTGCTGTTAACACTAGAACAGAAAGGGGGGGCTGACCCAAAGACCCTCTCAGTATATGTATGTAGAGCTTGTTTATGTTTTTTTTTATTGCAATGGCCAGGCAGAAAACTACACCTGCCATGGCCTCCTGAGATTTTCACAATAGATATGTCAGGCTTACTGCCTTTGTTGTCGTTTTTCATAACAAACAGATCTGATCTATGGCATCTGCTATGACCTTTCCTAACGATCTATAAGGTTTATACTCTTTACCATTGGCCTCTTCATCATAACCAACTCGCACCTACTATATTGAGCATAAGCTTTCCAACAAGAAAACCATCAAGAATACAGTCATACAATTTGTAATATGTACATAATTTTCATCCCCTCTCACCAACAATGATTCTCACAGTGCAAATCCCTCATGGTTTTGTCAGAGAAAAACAAGCACAAGACCCCTTGCCTTATATAGTAAATTATGAGAATTAATGTCACACAATACCTCATGACTTTAATACAGTGTGATAACAATCCAGCCTTAAATGTCTTTGGGTTTAACATAGTTTTTTCACATGCATAAACTAGGTCTACTGCTTTTTGTCATCATTTGTTTCATAATAAACAGATCAGACCTGTGGCATCTGACATACCTTTTCCCAATTAATACATTAGGCCCATAATGTTTATCATTGACTTGTCATCATAACAAGCTCAGGTCTACTTTATTAAGTCCAAGCTTTGCCACAAAGAAACTATCAGCACACATTCATAAAATTAGATTTACAACTGGCAAACCAATATCAAACCCCTCCGAAACGGCATACCAAGGATTCTCAAAGATTTAATCTACCTGCAGAGTTTGTCATGGTGCTAACCAACATCTGGCATACTATAGTAATCACTGACATTCCATGTAACAAAATACCAGTCTACAGTCGTTATCTCAGTCTAATGGCAATTGAAAATTCACCTTGTAGACCTATTGGCTTTATCCTATGTTTTTTTTCAAAATATTTAAGTCAGACACACTTTCTTAATAAACAGATCAGTCCAATGGAATCTGGCATACCTTCCCAAATGAACCGCCAGACCTATAACCTTTATTGTTGGTTTGTCGCCATCACCTACTTGGGCTGACCATTTTGACCAAACGTTTTCTCTTACAGTAGCCGTAAGGCAGTTAGCAAATTCGCAAATACGCATTCAATTACACAATTGGGAAAAAATATACAATTGTTCTTAAGAAGGCTCTAACAAGGATCATCACACTGCAAATCTTCAACTGTAAGTATTTGTCTGCTTCAGAAATGGGTGAGATTCCTTGTAACTATTTGTCTAAACAAGTCTTCCTTAAACTGGAATGACAATCCTCACTTGAAGGACATTTGCTGTCAAAAAGTGCTTTTCACAATACATTGGACATGCTTACTGCCTTTCTCAACCCTTTTTAAATAAACATATCAAACTAATGACATCTGATATAAATGTCCCAAGTAACCAACCAGGCCAATAGCATTCATCACTGGCTTTTCACCATAACCAACTGAGGTCTGCTGAATTCTGCATAAACTTGCTCACAAGGCATCCCTAAAGGTATACAGTTAGACATTTTATAAATATACACAAACATTCTGTTGGAAAAACAATAAAAACAATAATGAATACTTCCTGAAAGGTTAATAAAGATTGTCAAAGTTCATATTTTTGGCCCAAGAGGTATGTCAGAGGGGGGGACCCAAAGAGGCAAACCAGCAGCAAAAGCTTGCCTTCTGTGGTAATCTGTGAGAATCCATCTAATGCAATACCTATCTACAGGCTTTACCATGGTGTGGTAACAATCCACTTTTAAAGGCCTATTGGCTTCAACATATGTTTATTACACATAATAAGTCAGATCTACTCCATTTGTCATACATTTTCGGCACATTTACACCAATAATTTTGTATATTACAGTAATCTGTGGGATCCCCTGTGTCAGAATATTTGTCCACAGCCTTTAACACAGAGTAATGTAAATCCACCTTTAATGTCCTTTTGCATTTAACAAATTCTTTTCATAATAAATTGGACAGGCTCACGCATTTGTCGTAAATGTTTATAATAAAATAATTAGTCATAGGTCCTCTTACACAACTTTTTTCATGAACCACATACGTTTTCCCACAAGGCATGTCTTGATATGCAATCATAAAATTACATATACGTTCAAAATTTACAGTTAGCAAAACAATATATAAGGAATAAAGTACCCCTTGTCGTACATTATAAGGATATTGCACGTCACAGAGGAATTCCATAACCATATAGAAGAATGAAGCCCAAGGCTGAGTTCCTTTATAAGGTTATGGAATTCCAAGGTTACTTGTAATATCCTTATCAATTATGCCTGGAGTACTTTATCCCATATAATACATGGTCACACCATTACCTTTCCTACAAACCACTTAAAATCTTGGTGTGTAACTCTTTCACATGAACGAGATAGGATGTTTGCAAACATGAAGAACAGAAATAAAACTTTTAGAGCAAAATTAAACACATCAAAAACCAGTTAGATATTTGTTGCAAAAAGATATTAGAAACAGTTGAATACAAGTCAGTTTTTTAAAAACTGCAACAGCAAAAATGTGTACAAACATACAGAAAGGTTCTAACTTTAACTTTTCTGTAATTATCTAAGGAGTACAAAAAACAACATGTTCTTTTTGTTTGTTACTGAAATACAGTTTAAGAAAGAAAAACAACTCTTCTTTTCATTTCCTGAAACAGCTGCTTTAATTATGCTTGTGACTTGACCTGCCTTTCACCTCAGCTGCTGGCTCTGCAGCAGGCATTGTGACGTAAAAAGTCTACTGTAATAACTCATAATAGTCGAGTTCTGACGTCTTTTCTTTATAATCGGCTACTGGGTGTGTCACAAGTCGTTGAGTATAAAGAAATTAAAGACAGGAATTTATACAGGGATCACAGAATCCCATATATTATATTTGGGATAAAGTACCCCCTGCTGTACATTATAAGGATATTGTAAGTCAAAGAGAAGTTCCATAACCATATAGAGGAACGAGGCCGATTTACTGAACGTGTCTCCGATTTTAGCTGCCCTACATTGTGCTCAAGCGTCCGTGTGCCAATCAGTATGTAGCTTCACAGCGCTGATTAAACACGTTTGAAAACTGTTTTGTGCGTGTTTAGTTCATAGCAGCCCATCGTATAGCACACCCTTTATGTTCCTCTCACTGACCATGCATTTATATTTTTACGTATGTGTTTAATTGTGCGCCAAGACACTGACAGCCTTTTGTTTAATTCGAAGCACTTCACGCAAGTTGAAATGCCCAGTCAATTATTCAATGAATATTACTAGAGAGCCCTAGTGATTTACCTCTCCATATTCAGCAGGTAAAGGGGCACAATGAGATATTGATTTTCAGAGGGTCACACAGCTTGGTCAAGCGTGAGGCCCGGGATCAGAACTAATGCCTTCTATCTGTGATGGGGCCACTTCTGAGCTGCAGCACAACCATCTCTGATGAGCCTATAAAAACGCAAACTGCAATCTCAACCACTTGCGTCCGCAGGAAATGTGCCCACCATATGAAACAAGGGCTCCATGGGAAGAGTAACCTGCATTCCATTATTAGGCTTCCAAAAGGATCCCTGCTACTTAATGGAGACGAATGCAGGGCTTTTCCCAGGAGAGTGTTGAGGCAGACAGTCTCTCCCCCCCCCCCCCCCGTTAACCTCCCGTCTGCCTAACCTTGCAACAAAATAAAAGAATTGCTCGTGCACAGGTGCTGAATATTTGATTAGGGCAAAGTACTTTTATGGCAGAGAATAAAGGATGAAAAAACATCTCAAAGCAAACAAGAAAAATGTGCAAGGGCTATGGAGGGAGCAGCAGGCAGAGGGAGTTAAGAGTGGGGAAGAAATAGAAACTCAATCACGTCGGGAGTAGCGGACAGGCACAGATTAACTTGAATCAATCTGTGTTCGGTCCCTGCTCCACAGCAATGATCGGAAATGATGTTTCGCCTGCACTGGCTTATTAAGGAGGCTGTAAAAAAGAGTGACCTGAAGCAAACCACAGTGGGTGGGCTCCAAGCCCTTTTTGTATCCAATAGTGTAACGCTAGCACCAGCGCATGCTCTCGCAGACTCAACCCTAATAAAAGTAAAACCTCCAGTGCAAAAATAAACACATCAAAAACCTGTTTGTTGCTAACACATATATAAACTATTCAATACAAGTCAGTTTAAAGAAATAAATAAAAGCTACAGGAGCTTGGAATTTATAGTAACATGCAGAAAACCTCTAGCTTTTCTCTATCTAATGAGTAGAAAAATTAAACATGTTGTCTCTTGTTGTTATTGAAAACGAAACAATTGAGCAGAAGAAAGAAAATCAATGTTCCATTTTCGTTGCTTTAAACAGGTGCTTTAAGCCTTTCAGATTGTATGGGAAGCCGTTCATGTCAAAATTACAGCTCCCCATAGAAGCTGTAATTTTGACATGAACGGCTTCCCAAAACCTTGTCTGCTAGCTCTTGCAGCAGGCATTGTGACGTGAGAACCCAACTACAATAACTAATTACAGTCGAGATCTGATGCCTTTTCTTTATAATTGGTGACTGGGTGCATCACAATTCACTGATTGTAGAGACAGGCGTTTATATAGGGATTGCAGAATCTCATGTATCATGTAGTATACAACACTTTCGAAAATGGTGTAATAAGGATTCACAAAGTGCACGTCTTCTACTTGAGGTTTTGTCAGAGGGGTTGACTAACACCAAAACATTTACATACTATTGCAATCTGGGAGATTCCCAGTAACAAAATACCTGTCTACAAGCTTTAACATAGTGTAATTACGAGTCACTATTTAAGGCCTATATTCTCAAAAATAAGTCAGTACCTTCTGCCTTATCGGAATTTCTCATAAAAACAGATCAGGTCTAAATCCTTGATGAATGACTTGACACTGTAACTTGCTCTTTTTTGGGGGAGTGGGGAGTTTTCAAAAGCGCAAACCCGACCCCAAGGTATCAGAGCGCTTTACATGAGGACCAGTTGTGGTACAGTTGGTCACATTCATTTTGGTAGGCATGAGAAGATTAAGGGCCTGATTGCAAAGGCGGAAGGCACGCCACCGACAAGCCTCTGCACTCGTGCTGCGGTCCCCCCCCCCACCAAATTATGATGGCGGGGGAATTGTTGCTTAAGCGCGGCGGTCGTAGAGACCTCCCACCACGGTTCCGACAGGCGGTCCATTGCCCAACATTGCAGCGGTGCCTGCAAGGCACCGCCGTAGGGATTATGATATCCCTTTCCTCCGTTCGTTTTCAGGCAGACAATCCGCAGCAAAAGGAATGGCAGAAACGGATTTGGGGGCCCAAAGCGGGCCCCCCTTCATCTCTGGGCCTGGGGCAAGGGCACTGGGGGGCACCTATGTATCCCTGCACCATGTGGCAGGCACAGCAAGTGCCTTTTTATGGGCATTGCGGGCGGGCTGCTGACTGTATCCCCGCCGCAATGTTAGGGATGAGGCCTGGGTCCGCCGTGGTGGCAGTCGCATCGTAATGCGGTAGGTGGGTAGGCCACCTCGTAGGAAGCCGGTCCCACTACCACAATGATGGCGGATGAACAAAAGTCTGACCGCCATTGTAATGACCCCCTATGTGATTTGCCCAGAATCACAGGATGTTGAGCGTCCCTGCCGAGACTCGAACCCAGTTCCCTAGCTTTCCCATAAGGCAAAAATGAAATTCAAGGACTCCTTTTCAATGGAAGCAGACAAAGTCTGCCCAATCCAAATTTGTGCTCAATGAAATCAACATTTGGGTCGAGCCAAAACCTGTCTCTCAGTAGTGCTTCTTAAAGCTTTCTTGTCAGTTGATCACAAGAGGTTCAGAGACAACTGCGCTGTCAAGCCAGATCTAAAAAAAGTGGATTCAGAAAGGTGCTAATCTGCGATTATTTTTATTGAAAAAAGGAAGACTGAACCTTAAGTCACACTTCCTGTGACTGAATCATTATTTCTCATCTTATTTTATTTGTGAATGCTATTTATCATCACCTGTTTGTTCCTGGTTGAATATGCAGGCTGTATTCTTCCCAAAGTCAAATTTAGTAATTTTCATTCCAAAATCATAATTGGCTGGGCTTTGTGGGGAAATTATGTTCAAAACACAGATGATTAAAAACCCTTTGAAGGTGTTAAAACAAGTTTAGCATGAGGCATCCATGTGAATGACATAAATGGAGTGCTTATGAACAGATAAGCAATTCTTTTCAAATGACTTTTAAGAGTGGCAGCCAAACAAGGGTGTTGGTTCTTAGTATGTTTCGCATATTCGTGTCGATATATTTTGCAACAAATCCCTTGATGCTGTTGGGGGCTCTTTTCTGACTCAGTTATCCAGTACAAAGTGTGAGACTGAAAAGCTGCATGAGTACTAGTGGGATAATTTAGACCATGACAGACGGTCCATCAAACTGTCATGGGGGTGGAAGGCATGGTCTTCACCATCCTGACAGTGGACTTTTCACCCTATTTAGAGATCCCTACCTGTGCTGGAGATCTCTGTGCAGTGAATGAAGTGGCTCCTGCAACTGCTCTTTTCACAACACGGAAGGCTTGCTGAGAGGGAACCATTTTTAAAGGCCTTGATGCGGATCAAGTTTTCTCCTTGTGCATGGGCTCATAGTACATTTTCCCTGCCTGTATCATCACATGGCAGATGCAGGCAGGGAAAATCTGTGATGGTTTGCCACCCTGCTTAAGACTTAGTGCTCCCGTGGCAGACAATCTGCCGGGTGAGGGGTTACTATCACAGAGACAGCTAAGGCTCCGCCAACAGCCACCCTGTGATTCCTCTAAGGTTGATGAATTGCATACCACTGAGATAGTCAGTAGTAATAAATACTTATTAGTTCCAAAAAGGTTTGTGTAGTCTGCTATATATAATGTGGTCATCATTTCTCACATATGCCTACATGTTTTACATGCATACTGAGCTTAAGAATGTAAACTACTGTTCAGGTTTAACTCTTTGCTACCTCTTTTAAAAGTTATATGCATATTGTCTCTTTTTTCTGTTCCCATGATTGGCAGTTTGAAAGTCCTGCTGCGATGCCAGCTAAGGCCGAACTCTGTCAAAAGGTCTATCTGATTGTCCTTAAAGTAAGCCACTATGGGCCTAATTATGAGTTGCTCGTAATATTCTGACCCTTGTGATAACCCCTGGTTATGCATGGGTCGGAATTACGAGTTTGAAGAATTTAACACATCCAATATTTATCCAATGAGTTAAATAACTCAAACTCCATCAAATTTCGAGAGGTCAATCCTGCTAAAATATAACAGGGGAAAACATATGGTATTTACGGCATCATGCAGATTTTGGTGCATTAGTCATATTATGCCCCATAAAATCGTAATAGGTGTTATTTATCGCATTCGATAAATAATATACCCAGTGGTATTGTTATTTACCAGGGGCAATAAATAATGCCTCAACTTGTAATCAGGCCCAATGACCAGGAGCATTTTCGATGGAAGGGGAAAAGAGCCTTAGATACCCCTCCCCTTAATGGATTCTGTTCTGCCCTGCCCACACTGAGTTTGTCTGGGCTTCATGTGTCTTGGGGGCACCATTTCAGGATGAATTGGGGGGGCTGACCTGGAAACCAGTTTAAGCATTGGAAACCTATTCCAGAACTGACACAAAAAAATCAACAAGATGTATTTTTTTTATGAAGAGGTTTTATTAGGCTATTGTCTCTAAGTGTTACAGGGTTTCAAGAGTCTCATAAAGAATGAGGGAAGAGCACCATAGCGCCTTATTCACAAAGGTAAATCTACACATGTATATTTATTCACATATACATATTTACTAATACACCTACGTGTAATTTGTTAATTCACATTTACAAGGATAGGAATGGTGTAGCTTTTACGTCTCCACCCCCTCGAAGCAGAGGGTGAAGCCTTGAATGACAGAATTTATAAGAGTAAAGTTACTACTAGTAGCTTTGCACACATGGGGGAGATGTCTGCCACCATCACTGTAGGAGTAATGTTGTACCTGCATGTGCCTCTCCCTTAATGTTTTCTTTCCACCTCTCACTTTCTAGTAAGTATTCTACACATCTAAGCCTAATACGTAGCACCATGTGAACAAAGTTCCTCACACTCTTGACAAAGAACTCTGCACATAAAATATAGGACCGGCATAAGCAAAGACCTACACCTATACCTTTTGCAATTACATGTTTGTGTATGTGCTACAGGAGCACTCCTACACAAAATCATAAATACATTTCTGATTTTCGGTCATTTTGTGTGCAACTGTTAGACGTGTCTCATAAGAAAATGTTTATTTTCCTTTTCTGTGAGTGTGAATTCATTTCTGCATTTTGTATGATTGCAGTGGAGACGGTAGCTTGGCAGTAAATCAGAATTTACATTTTCTTTTCAAATCAGAGACCAAGATCATCTCCTATTATAGGTGTGTGTCTCTATATTGTATTTTCAGGTTATGTTATAAAGCAAAACTTTAGATAAGATGAAGCAAATGTATGATTGTTATACACCTTTCTCTACAAATCCTTTGCAAATTTTAAGACTTTCAGTCAATGTAGTTTACTAACAACAGTTACAGAAAAGAATATTGATGATTTGTACATTCTTTAGAAGTGGATTGCTGTCTATATAAACCCACCGCTCATAGAGAGGTGGTGCAGCTGATATGACTTTCTTGTGGTTCCACAACAATTAAATTCTACAACCCTTTACTATAGCATGATTATCAGGTTAAGATTTATTGTTTGCCAACACAACCACTCAGGAATCTTCTCCGGTGAAAATATAAGCTATCTTTAATCTCACCTTGTTGTGAGTGCTAAACATTAGATTTAATTTGTGAATGAAATATAGGCTTACTTTGCATTTCTTCTTTCATCATCCAGGGTCAAGTTGGCCACATATCCATGAAGGTACTTTTGGAGTTCTTCAAAAGTTCCAACTGTCTGATTGAATGTCCTAAAATTAAAATACATACAATTCTCAATTAAAATAACCAGATTTGAAGAACAATAATATTTTTAATGTATTTCTTAAAAGCAAACACTATTCAGTGGTCACAAACCATTTGCAGTAAAAATGTGATTGTAACACAGCCCTTGCAGCTACAAGACACACTCATACTTCACATGAGACTTTTAGAATATCTTGCATAGTTTTAGTGAATTTCTCATCTAATGTTTAAGGCCTTGTTTAAGAAAATGTAGTGAAATGCTTTTCTTTGCCCTCATGATCAATATGAATCAAATAGCACAACAAAACTTTTTAGACTTCATTCTCAAACTTCTTTCCACTGAAAACCTGATTCTGAATTAACAAAGGCAGAATTTTGTACTTATTGTTTTAGGGGATGTCAATATTAAGTGGATAAGTGTTAACTCAATGAATATTCCTGCAGTTGTAAGCGATGGTAAAGTTGTGAAAGAAGTGGAAGGAAAGGCTTCTATGAAAATAAGGTGAACAACTTTAGGGTCATAAATTTAACGGTATTCACAAACAATGGCAACACTTTCCCCCCTCATATTTTCCCACACACACATCTAAATTACCTGGGTGTAATTAGTGTAGCTTGTCTGGGAAAGTGCAAACAAACCAAAGTGTCACTGAGGATGTGTGGGAAAGAAATGCTTCACAAGAAAAAAGGTTTTCCATATAAATGAAAATGCAAAAGAAAATTACGCATATGAGTTTTGACAGTGTGGGCATTCTGCTCAGGAAGGGTTATGAAAAATAGTGGTATGCATTAAATTTATGTACATGAATTCTAAAAGTGACAGGCAATGGACATGCACATCTGGTACTTTTGTGAATCAGTCAAAAAATATTTTTAAATCTCTGAGATGCAAATGTGGATGGCTGTATATGCAAGAAATGTCAACATATGTTTGCAAATCAGGAACATTTTGACATTCTTTTGAGCACTGATAGTTTTTTTCATATCCAATGATTTATTTAAAGAAATTGAAAAAAAATAAGTCAGTGTTCTGTATGCTCGTAACCCCCAAAACAACATGAGATCTTGACATTGAATACTACAATGTTCAATACATTCTTCATATTTTTATATAAATCCAATTAAAATGTGAAATCAATCATGTGATGCTATCAATGCAATTAGTAAATATTGTCCGTCTAAATACTTTGGAAAAAAATTCTATATATACTGGAACAGAAAAGACATACAAACTAGAAACAAATGCAAATGTCCATGGAAGAAGTATGTTTGCACAATTTATAATACAACACATACATAACTAAATAATGAAATGATCAGTGAAACAGCTGCTTTCAGATTATCAACATGGAAATATACTCACAGACATTTTTGATGTAACAATTTTATCTATCACCCACTGCCATATCTTTCCATAATTTTTTCAACACAGATTAATCATCTGAGAGGCATCACTATCATGTCTTCAAAAAAGTATTGAAAAGTAAACAATTCTATGAATAGTAAATCTAGAATGTTCTCCTAATTTATTAAGATGCAACTGCTTGGTAAAATATGGGCACAGCCTAGGGCCATTCATGTAAATAAACACCATAAATAGTGTTCACTTGCATTACATCTAAGCTATCTTATCCTTTCCTTTGTGACAAGGAACAGTTTGCATGCTATTGACATAGATAACTTCTGATTAACCCTTGGGGTTTGGCCATTAGACAAATACCCATGCTTTCATCACCTCTTTCTGGTAAAAAACCATGAACACAGCATATTTTTTTCTCTCTTGGTTCCAAAAGCTAATTCTTGGTAAAACTGGTTCAATGTTGGCTCTAGAGAAACAGATCATATTTTCAGGATATCCACATATTGATAAATGTACCTATGTAAATGGAAACACTGTAATGGTCAATGGTGGTTCTGAAAAAGCAGCATGTTTTCAGTCCTTCTGAAATTTCATGAACTCTCATGGCATAGCATTTTTCAGTAAAGTCATTTTTCAAAGTATGGCTGTTCTTTTTTTTATTTTATTGGTGATACTTTCGTCTTCAATAGAAGAACTTCTTATTATATTAATCTGAAAATGAACATACGCACACTAGGCCTGGTTCTGAAATTCTTGATGGATGTTTGTTTACATTGATAAGTAGATTATCCCATTTTCTCTTATTGGACTGCTTCTATGCTATATTGATATATGATTTGATCTTGAAATCATTGGCTGGTGTTACATATTTATAGGCAAAACAATTGTATTTTGTACTTGGAAAGTGATCTACTATACAACTCTAATATTAAATTCAGCGTGAGAGATACTTGTCTACAAAAGCCTTGCCTCAATGCAGATTTAATACAGAATTGACTTCCTAATGTTACATGCCTGAGAATTTTAATCCTAGAAAGTTAAGAAGCTCCCTTAAACCATTGGGTCAAGGGCATTTCAATGGAATATTTGGAACATTTCAATATGCGATTTCAGTGAGTTAATACCTTATCAGATTGTATATATATATTGGCAATGTAACATAGTACATGTATTAAATAAGGAAGGGCAATTTTCAAATAAATACTTGAGGCAACGTTTTCCTCCCACCAATGCATTGTCAAATTTCTGTATTAGGGATATGTACTTTCTATTAGATTTGTGCGCATACAATTGCCTGTGAGTCGCTTCGAATATCCTGGAAGATGGTCTTCCATAATAAAGGGGGATGAGGCACACCTAAATGTCAACATATATTACTTACCAGCGATACTGAAAATGTGCTACTGTTGTTCTTCTAGCAGCAGCGTCTTTACAGCTCTATTCAAGCATATTTGGCTTCTAGGCAGATAAATATTTTCATTTCAAGTTCGGTCACCCACACAATTTTGAAAATGGCGACCTATATAAAGCACATTTTTCCTCAAGCTTTTCTTGAACCTCTTTCTACATCTATCTCTGAGTTCAAGCAATAAATGTTCACTGTAAAAAACTATAACTTAAACAGTCATGAGAAAAATGAGCATTCAAACTATAGGCTTTGCAAACTATGAATTTGTGTGTTTGGCTTAAATATTACTTACTCTACAGTCGTGCATCCAGAAAAACAAATATTCTACCATTGTATGTGTGCCTCTGATGGAGTGGGTAGTACAAAATTTTGTATACCTCCCCCATTTCTGCATGTTCATACTAATTAGAATAATCTATTCATTGTAATATTATTAATGTGTTTTGAGTGGTACTTAACCAACCTTACTAATGTATGAATTACACGTGGGATTTGCATTTTGCATGGCTAAAATAATTTGTAAACTAATATACGAACGCATACTAATACTAGAAAAATAGAATATTGCATGATGTATGTTGCTTTTGTGACGTAATTGTAAGTTGCACCAGATGGCATCATTGGGTGAATATAAACGCTTTAAATGTCGCAATTATGCTAGATAATTACATACACATAGGGGAATTAGTGAGGGTTATACATTTTATTCGTTATTTCCATGTTTTAATTACTTTTGTGTTTGTTTTGCTTAAGTTGACCGATTGGGCCTATGACAAAATGGCCGACCAACGTACACGACGAGACACCTACCATTCCACGAGGTTTCAGAAGAAGTACGCATGTCCCAGGCTCCTGAACAAGTGGCCTCAAGATGACCTACACAGCCTGTACCCAAACAAGGTCACGATTGGACTTTTGCCAAGAGCTTTAACAATGGACAGTTTTTGACAACCGGATGGATCATGTCTAATGGAGTGACATCAT
Source organism: Triturus cristatus (assembly GCF_964204655.1). Lineage (NCBI taxonomy): Eukaryota > Metazoa > Chordata > Amphibia > Caudata > Salamandridae > Triturus > Triturus cristatus. The sequence continues at coordinate 87,222,538 of NC_140582.1, forward strand.
AGACTTTGGGAGACCGAAACGGATGATCTTAACCAACCAATCAGAAGTGCCCAAAACTGACTTTCTTTACATTTAATCATTACTTTCATTATCAAAAGATGGTAGAATAGTGAGTTGTGCGGACCTTTTCTTTTTCCTGACGTTATGCTGACGGAGAGGACGGTGACACTGCAGGACAGTTTTTCCTTGAATCTCTGACAGACTAAATTGCTGCCCATTTCCCTAATGAACTGAGGACTCTCAAAACTGATGGGCATTGATTGATGCGTACACGCTTATGGTTCAGACCCAATCTTTGGGACTGTAGCGTGCTGCATGACGACTTGATTGACTTAGAGGACGACTAATAGCCAGATTAGGTAAATATGGTGTTCTATGGTTTGATTAACGTTTTATTAAAATTTGCATTAATTAGATAAACAATATTATTGATTAATAAGAAAATGTGTTGGGTTATTTATTGAGAAGGAATAGATTAAGATTTGAATATAAATGAAAGAGGATTGAAATCACTTCTCCAACTCAACTAAATGGTCCATCGGCTAAGTGGAAGGAATATCTTGAGGTTCAGGATTAAGATGTACTGGATTAAGGATATGTAGTGTATGTTTATGTAAATAAAATAACTCTAGGTTATAAGGTATTCTTTTCACGTCCGAGTTTGGAACACTTATCTCTCCCGTAAGAGCAGACCAATAAAGTGTGAGTATTGGTGTTATGGGCCCCACCAATGAATGTATTGAGTGAAAGTGTTAGTGTGATATTTGGTCTGTGACGAAGGGAGGATTTGAAATTCCACGCTGCATCACCACAAGGAAGAAATAGCTGCTCGTGTTTACTCTACAGTTGTGGGATGGAACCATGCATGCATTTACTACGCATGCCTATTCCACGCAGTCTCTACAACGCAAGTCTTAAACACGAATATGCCTTTACCACATGTACCTTTACAACAAATGATGTGTTGTTAAGGCATGTATTGTAAATAAATATCCGTGGTTAAGACTTGACAGGTACGTCTTAACCACCCACGGCCCCTGCACCAGCCCTGAGTCCTAAAACTACCCCTCCCTCCTGAAAACCAACCCCTTCCCATCGAGCCCTCGAAACCTTCCTGCCTCCAGTCCTAAAAAATACCCTGACTTCCCCTAAGCCCTAAAAACTACCCTGACCTTTCCCTGAGCCCTAAACCTGCCCCACCCTCCCCTAAGCCCTAAAAACGACCTCGACCCCCGAGACCTAAAAAGTACCCTGAAAACTACCCTAAAGTGTATTACGATCCCTGCCCCCTGCCCTGAGCCCTGAAACAGCCCCGAAGCCACTGCCCTGACACCTACAACTATCCCCTCCCTCCAAAAAAACAACACCCTCCCCCAGCCCTGAAAACTACCCCCCAGCCCTGAAACCTACCCCGACCTTCCCAGCCCTGAAAACTACTCCAAATCCCCAGCCCTGAAAACTACCCCAAACCCCCCAGCCCTGAAAACTACCCTGAACCCCGCCATGAAAACTATCCCGAACCCCCAGTCTTGAAAATTACCATGAGCCCCCCCCAGCCCTGAAAACTACCCTAACCCCTGAAAATTACCCTGAACCCCCTACCCATGAAAACTACCCCAAACCCCCAGCCCTAAAAACTATCCTGAACCCCCACCCCTGATAACTACCCCAAACCTCCCCAGCCCTGAAAACTACCATAAGCCCCACCAAACATACCAACTACCCCCCAAAACCCGCCCCCAGCCCCACATACCTCACCGCGCCACGTCCTTTCCCGATCCTTCCTACTGCTTGGCTGCTTCCTGCTTCCGCCAGCCAGCAGCTAGAGCGCACACTGCCTTAACAAGGCATATGCGTGTTTAAGGCATATGCATGGTTAAGGCCACAGTGTTCTGACTGTTCCCCTTACTTTACAGACTAATATACTAAGCCTGGGTTACGAAAGTAAATAGGGCCTTCGTAAACCTTTCAGAAGTAACTGAATTGATATGGTACTTTTATTGCTGTTGATTTCTTTCTGTCTACTTATCGCTTTGTCTGCTACACAAGCTATTGCTTTTGACCTCTGTCGAGCCCAGGATGACATATCATTAATCTGAACTAGAGATAACTTATTTTCCCTTAACCTGTTACCAGAAACACTGTTTTACTTTGTTCTGTCTTTTCTTGATCTATTCTTTACCTGGCTGCTTATTCCTTCCAGGTGTTGTGCTGGGCTCAACTAGAGGAATTTGAATATTCCCATTAAATTGGATTCAGAGGATTTGCGGTCATTACATTGCAGATCCAACTTTAGGAGTCAGTAAATTGCCAATCAAATCAACATCTCCATTTATACACTTGTTTGTAGAAAAGGTATCAGGTAACGCTCCATTTTGATTCAAACTACATGTAAATGTTTAAATGGATGAATGAATAGAACTGGGACAGATCTCTGTGTCTCTGCATAGTGGCCTGGGCGACATAGTGATGACTCTGTACTCAGTGCTAACATACCCTCTTTAGAGTAATGATCCCCACCCCTCAGCAAGGGTAATGAATAGAATATTTTCTCATGTCACTTTTGCAGTACTGTTGTAATAAACTCAAATTTGAACCTTGAACTGTAGTAATATATCTGAGAATGTGGTTTATATGAGACTGTGTGTTTATTAGTACAATTGCTTTAAATAATGTGCTATTGTCCACATATATTTTCAGTGCCATGTCATGTGTATGTATATATAAATTCAATGAAAAGACAAAAGGTTAAGACCAAGGGGCTGATTACGATCTTGCTAGGAAAGCCCTCCATACGACTGGGATCCGGAGAGCTTTCCTAGCGAGTTGCGCTCCGTGAGTCCGAGTGGCCGATTCCGATGCACCTGTAAGGGGCCCTAAGGGGCCGGTTACGATGCAGTTTGGAAGGCCTCCTAACGGCATTTGCTCCATCCGAATCGGATCGGGAAAGCGTCTTTCTGACCAAAACGGAAAGGTTTCCGACCGGCCGAATATGATGCGAGTTAGGCATTAGGAATATCCTACTCTGAACCCGAAGGTATTCGGAATGACTGAGCCGTACGGAGCAGATTCGTACGTCTCTACGGGCGACCGATTACGATGCTGGATTTGGACAGCCTTTCCAAATTGTGCCGTCCGGCTAAAGTCGGCAATCGGAATCAGACTTTGGGGGCCTGTAACAGGCCCCCCTGCACCCGAAGCCTTCCCAATCGGGCACAAAACTCAGAAATTCTAAAGTTATAGCTATAACTTTGTTACCATTTGCGCCCCCCTAAAACTTAGTATAACTACCGCACCTCTGTCCACAGTGCTGTCAACTCGCTAGCTACACTACATTAACTATAGCTCACACCGCTCCATGTACTGCTTATACCCTTTCATTATACATCACTTGTAGCATGCACAAGACACATGAAGTCTTAAGTGACATTATTTATAAGAACAATGTGCATGGTATTGGGCGGAATTATAGTTAATGTAGGGGGCTAGTGAGTTGACAACACTGTGTACAGAGGTGTGAGAGTTATACTAAGTTTTGGGTGGGGCACAAATTATAACTTAAAGTTATAACTATAACAAACATCCATCAAGAATTTCTAACGTTTGTGTAAATTAGTTTTGTATAAAGAAATAACAAAGTTTTCCTAACTATAACTTAACATTAAGTCAAGTCAAGTCAAAAGCACTTTATTCGGCAGCCAAGAGCCAAAAAAGCAAACAGTATTTTATAAAAATACACTTTTCATCCAAATATGTCATAGGATAAAAGGCGTCCAATGTTACTATAACAATGGTCACATTGGAAACCTACAAAGAGTATATCATATAAAGTGCAGCAGTGCTAAAATGGTGAGGCAGGACCATAAATACTATCTCATTAAAAATACATTGCATAGTTTAGGAGAACATATTTACACTGACTGATAACACAGGATAGCTACTGCAACGGCAGCTTAGTCCTGTGTCTAATGGCCCCAATTAAAAAACTTGCCACCCCAAAAACAAACCCTGGGTGAGGCTAGCATTTGAAGATAAAACAAGGCCGGCCTCACTTGAACAAATTGGCAATCTTTGAGTAGGGGAAAATGTGCTTCCTGATCAAGGGATCGTAATAGGCGTAGAAGAACGTTAGATGGAGGGTATCCTGCTCCGAGGAATTGTCAGAAGGGCAGGGTTTTAGTAATTCTGGTTTCGAGTAACCTTTGGGGAATGCCAGTAACCAGGGAACCATTTTTAGAAGGAATTTCATCAAAACAAAACGATGATATGCTTTGTTGACATAGGATAAGTATGATTGCATCTGCGGGCCCAGGCTCAGTGGAACAAACCTTCTCACTGAAGGTTTGGCTAGTTCGATCTCCTCCTCCCTAGCTATTAGCCCGGAATTTTGTAGTACTCAGAGCCAGTTTTTCATAAACAAAGTTGAGATAGTGTATAAAACCTACAAAGATAGCAATTACTCCTCCTCTAAGATAACTAAGCCAGGGCCAGATACTCGTACACCCGGCAGTGGTTTCTCCTTTTCTTCTCCCTTGGTGGAGCAGATCATTCAAGTGGTGAAGACAACTAAGCAGGAGCCCCGTCAGACCCTTGTCCTCCTAAAGTTGAAATATTCAGTGAACAACTTAGTTTAGTGTTCACGGAGATAATACAGACAGGCTTGTTTCCTGAGGCGTGGAAGGCAGCCTCAGTCCTGCCTCTGTTAGAGAAATCCAACCTTGACCCTAAGGAACCTAGCAGCTACCGTCCGATCTCTAGGATTCCTTTTACCGTCTAAGGTATTGGAGAAATTGCTTAATACACAGCTTACAACTTTCATCTCTGCAGGAGACCTCCTGGACCACTCACAATATGGTTTTAGAGAGGGCCAGAGAACAGAGACTGCTCTGGTCATGGCGGCAGAGGAACTTAGAAGAACACTGGATGCAGGAGGGAAGGCTGCCTTGATTTTGTTAGATCTATCATTGGCCTTCGATATAGTTAACCTTGAAATATTAACTGGCAGACAGGCGGAGCTGGGGATTCAAGACACCGCCCTTACTCTACTGTCACCCTATCTAACGGATAGAACTTTTGCAGTAGAACTCGGTGGCTCTGCGTCCAAATCTTTCAAACTGCTGTGTGGTGTGCCACAAGGCTCCTCTTTGAGCCCCACACTTTTGAATATTTATGTGGCTCCTTTAGCCTCGATCATTAGGCAGTGTGGTTTTTCGGTGGTCTCCTATGCTGATGACACCCAGGTGGTGATATCAGTCTCAAATAATGTGGAAGAGACAGCCGATCGTTTTAATGACTCAAGTAAATACCTGGATGCAGACCAACTGCCTGAAATTGAACGGCGAAAAAACTGAAATCTTGCCGGCCAGGATCCAACGCTTCCTTTTGGTCACTGAGATGGTGGCCGGCCAATTTTGGCAAAAGCCCAATTCCAGTCCCTAAGGTTAAGAACCTTATTGGATAAAAAAAAAAAAAAAAATATATATATATATTACCTACTGGCGGTCGCCAGTAGGTAGTTATAGTTAGGACCCCTTTTCCATAGGAAATCCGCAACATTCTATTTTGAATAACTTTGGCGCCGGTCGATGAATCCTCGCGAATTTCTCAAAATAGGTGGGGCGCTACGCTCCGCTCCTACCCTGAAAGTCTCGGGGGGATTTGTCAAGCGGGGGCTGAGATAAAAGGGGGGTCCCAAAACGCGTTTTTCCCATGCATTTTTCCATAGGACCTTTAGACACAGCTACAGCCCGAACGGCTGAACAGAATTACTTGAAATTTGGCAGAGAGGTAGTCCTCAGGTCAAGGAAGTGCCTTTTGTAGGTTTGGTGTAAATCTGTTCAGTAGATTCTGAGAAAATAGCCTTTAAATCAATATATATATCTGAGCCAGCTTACGGTGCGTTTACGGTACGCTTACCGTACGCGTACGGTGGCGTGCGCGAGCGCGATTCTGATTGGCCCTTAGATCTTAGTAAACATTCGAATCGGTCGAAACCAGGAAGCGGCGGCCGCCATTTTCTCTCTCGCACTCTGAGGGGGGAGCTGATAAACAAATGCCAAAAACATATAAAGGGGCTGTTTAGACAGCGCCCATGCACATAACCATGTTAGTTGAGTCTTCAAAGATCCCCCAAGGCAAAAAACGGTAATTTTTTATTTTTCGAAAATTTCGCCGATTACGCTTACCGTACGCTTACCGTACGCGTACGGTAAAAAATTATTTTAAAAAAAAACCCACTCTCTCCACCCCGTGTGCAAATGGTGGCCGAAGGCCACCATTTGTGCATGGCATATAAGAGCACAGCATTTCCCCAAAAAATTTCAACAGATTACCTATCACAAGGAAGCGCATAATATGTCCTCCATGTGCGCACGGTGCGCGAAGCGCATCGTGCGTACATGGCCCATCTAGCGTAACGTGGGCACGCGGTGCGCTGCGCGCACCGCGTGCCCACCGTGCGTGCACGGCACTAACTGCGTAAGGTGGGCGCGCGGTGCGCGAAGCGCACCGCGTGCTCACTGTGCGCGTACGGTGCGCGAACGGAACGAACTGCGTTAAGTGGGCGCGCACGCCACGAATGGCGTAAAGTAACTTAGCATTTAAAAAACCGTTCAAATTCACTGAAAAAACCATAGGTTTCACACACGTTATAGTTAGGAATTAGCATTTAAAAAACCTTGCAAATTCACTGAAAAAACCATAGGTTTCACACATGTTATAGTTAGCGGAAATTTTACTGATAAAAAACCAATGAAATTCCCCCGTTATAGTTAGTGCAGGAAACTATAACTCATGCGACCGCAATCTTCTGCTGATGACATATGTGTCTTTATGAAAAAAAAATGTTTGTAATATATGTATAGCTAAAAATTTATGGAAGAAGACATGGGCAAATAAGTGTCTAAATACAGTATTAGCATCAGCAGAGGATTGCGGTCGCGTGAGTTATAGTTTCCTGCACTAACTATAACGGGGGAATTTCATTGGTTTTTTATCAGTAAAATTTCCGCTAACTATAACATGTGTGAAACCTATGGTTTTTTCAGTGAATATATATATATATATATATATACATACATATATATATATATTACCTACTGGCAGTCGCCAGTAGGTAGTTATAGTTAGGACCACGTTTCCATAGGAAATCCGCAACATTCTATTTTGAATAACTTTGGCGCCGGTCGACGAATCCTCGCGAATTTTTCAAAATAGCTGGGGCGCTACGCTCCGCTCCTACCCTGAAAGTCTCGGGGGGATTCGTCAAGCGGGGGCTGAGATAAAAGGGGGGTCCCAAAACGCGTTTTTCCCATGCATTTTTCCATAGGACCTTTAGAACGAGCTACAGCCCGAACGGCTGAACAGAATTACTAGAAATTTGGCAGAGAGGTAGTCCTCAGGTCAAGGAAGTGCCTTTTGTAGGTTTGGTGTAAATCTGTTCAGTAGATTCTGAGAAAATAGCCTTTAAATCAATATATATATCTGAGCCAGCTTACGGTGCGCTTACGGTACGCTTACCGTACGCGTACGGTGGCGTGCGCGAGCGCGATTCTGATTGGCTCTTAGATCTTAGTAAACATTCGAATCGGCCGAAACCAGGAAGCGGCGGCCACCATTTTCTCTCTCGCACTGAGAGTGATGAGTGAAATACAAAGCACAAAAACATGTAAAGGGGCTGTTTAGACAGCTCCCACACACAGCCATGTTGAGGGAGTCCCCAAAGATCCCCCAAGGGCAAAAACGGAATTTTTATTTTTTCGGTAATTTCGCCGATTACGCTTACCGTACGCGTACGGTAAAAAATTATTAAAAAAAAAAAAATTATCCACACTCTGCCCAACCCGTGTGCAATTGGTGCCCGAAGGGCATCATTTGTGCATGGCTCATAACAGGTGCGACCGCAATCTTCTGCTGATGACATATGTGTCTTTATTAAAAAAAAATATTTGTAATATATGTATAGCTAAAAATGTATGGAAGAAGACATGGGCAAATAAGTGTCTAAATACAGTATTAGCATCAGCAGAGGATTGCGGTCGCGTGAGTTATAGTTGCCTGCACTAACTATAACGGGGGAATTTCATTGGTTTTTTATCAGTAAAATTTCCGCTAACTATAACATGTGTGAAACCTATGGTTTTTTCAGTGAATATATATATATATATATATGCTCTTCAATGCGGCTTGGATTCGGATCGCTCAGCAGCGGGTGCGAGTGTTGGGCCAAGCCAGCGGCCAAAATTCAATTTTAAAGCAAATGACACTCGCACTCAGGAACCTTGTAAATATTTATTCTTAACAGAGTTCCCTTCTGTTACACCGACGCGTTTCAGCCCTGTCGGCCTTGTTCACGGTAGGTGACACCATTTCCTGTTACATTTTAAAGCATTTCCTATACAACGTAGTGAGCTCCATAGGATTCTGGGAACTGAAGTTTTTTTCAAATGTTGAAAATAAATTTAGGTAATCACCTCGTAACAGTGAGAAACAAATTAATTGGGTTTCCCAAAACAACAGTAGGCATTTGGACAGTTGTCAGTAACTGCAACAGTATTAATTAATGAAAAATAATTTCACAATGCTTTTTTAGATAAACGATACTGCTCAAAGAATATGTTTTTCAATATATGAATGCTAAATGTTCCAGTTCTATAAGTAGCCTGGTTACAGAACATTTGAAGTAGCAATGTATAGCAATTTGTAATAGGTGTTTAGTAAACTGGCATTAGTGGCCAGTTTAGTGTTCCAGAGAGTATCCAAAATTTTATAAGTAATCAGAGGATCTGCAGAGGCAATAAGTAGCTAGTTTCAAAAAGATAGGGAAAGGGAGTTGCAAGGATGGATACGCATGCAAAGAATCCTTATGTAGCACAGTCCAGCTAGAGGTGTACATAAAGTTCCCCGTCCAAGTTCATCCCTCTCGGGTGCTTGGTCCGAAGTCGGATTATATATTTCGATTCGAGTTGTCTCAGTTTTTTCTGGCGGTCGCCCAGCCTCTCATTGGTTTCAATAGAATCGATTGCAAAGAATGACATGTTCATCCAGTTTCCCTCCTGACATGCTATCATGTGTTTTGCGGTAGCATAGGAGAGATCTTTATTTTTTACCGCTCTGACATGTTCCAAGATACGTTTCTTTAACATGCAAATGGTACTACCTATGTAGAGCATACCACAGTCACATTGGATTGCATAAATGACAAATTTTGTTGTGCATGTTATTTTATGTTTGATGTGAATGGTTTTGCCTTCTGGATCGGTGAGTGTTCTCATGTTTTTCCCAATTTTGCATGCTTTGCAATTGTTACATTTTCTGAAGCCTATTTGTTGTTGCGTGAGCCAGTTAGATTGTACAGTTTTGATGCTTTGAAAATGGCTCTTTGTAGTAAGGTCTCTAATGGATTGGACCTTTTTGTATGCAATGGATGGTTGTGTTCCAATAATGGGCATCAGATCTTGCTGTATGTAAGTATCAGCCGAGGAGCAGACTGAGTCTGCTCCTCGGCTGATACTTACATACAGCAAAGAATCGTACAAAATCCGACAAATCATCCAAAAGTACTGGTCGATACTACAACAGGACCAAGATATGATGCCCATTATTGGAACACAACCATCCATTGCATACAAAAAGGTCCAAGCCTGCAGGTCAGGCGAAACGCGTCCAGCAGCTGACAAATAAAACTAATTTGCAGCACAAGACACGGCGTCGTCAATCCTTTTTGAGGGAATTCGTGGAAATTCATTACGGACCTTGCAGGGTTGGTCTGACAAGACGACGCGCCCTTTGATCTGGAGACGCGGCAGGATTAACCAAGCGGTTTTCGACAAGTTTATATATATATATATATATATATATATATATATTCACTGAAAAAACCATAGGTTTCACACATGTTATAGTTAGCTGGACATTTTACTGATAAAAAACCAATGAAATTCCCCCGTTATAGATACTGTAGGCAACTATAACTCACGCGACCGTAATCCTCTGCTGATGCTAATACTGTATTTAGACACTTATTTGGCCATGTCTTCTTCCATTAAATTTTAGCTATACATATATTACAAATATTTTTTTTTCATAAAGACACATATGTCATCAGCAGAGGATTACGGTCGCGTGAGTTATAGTTGCCTACAGTAACTATAACGGGGGAATTTCATTGGTTTTTTATCAGTAAAATGTCCAGCTAACTATAACATGTGTGAAACCTATGGTTTTTTCAGTGAATTTGCAAGGTTTTTTAAATGCTAATTCCTAACTATAACGTGTGTGAAACCTATGGTTTTTTCAGTGAATTTGTACGGTTTTTTAAATGCTAAGTTACTTTACGCCATTTGTGGCGTGCGCGCCCACTTAACGCAGTTCGTTCCGTGCGCGCACGGTGCGCTTCGCGCACCGTGCACGCACAGTGAGCCCACGTTACGCACCGTGCGCACATGGAGGACATATGATGAGCATCGCTGTGATAGGTAAAATATATAAGCCATGCACAAAAGGTGCACTTTCGGGCACCTTTTGCACACGGGGTGGGGAGAATGTGGACATTTTTTTTTTTTTTATTATTTCTTACCGTACGCGTACGGTAAGCGTAATCGACGAAATTTACGAAAAAATTAAAATTGCCGTTTTTCAATTGGGGGATCCCTGGGGACTCCGTGGACATGGCTAGGTGCTTGGGAGCTGTCTAAACAGCCCCTTTACATGTTTTGGGACTTTGTTTTTCAATCCCCTGTCAGAGTGCGAGAGAGAAAATGGCGGCCGCCGCTTCCTGGTTTCGACCGATTAGAATGTTTACTAAGATCTAAGGGCCAATCAAAATCGCGCTCGCGCACGTCACCGTACGCGTACGGTAAGCGCACCGTAAGCGCACCGTAAGCTGGCTCAGATATATATATTGATTTAAAGGCTATTTTCTCAGAATCTACTGAACAGATTTACACCAAACCTACAAAAGGCACTTCCTTGACCTGAGGACTACCTCTCTGCCAAATTTCATTAAATTCTGTTCAGCCGTTCGGGCTGTAGCTCTGTCTAAAGGTCCTATGGAAAAATGCATAGGAAAAACGTGTTTTGGGACCCCCCTTTTATCTCAGCCCCCGCTTGACGAATCCCCCCGAGACTTTCAGGGTAGGAGCGGAGCGTAGCGCCCCACCTATTTTGAAAAATTCGCGAGGATTCGTCAACCGGCGCCAAAGTTATTCAAAATAGAATGTTGCGGATTTCCTATGGAAACGTGGTCCTAACTATAACTATCTACTGGCGACCGCCAGTAGATAATAATATATATATATATATATATATATATATATATATATATATATATATATATATATATATATATATATATATATATATATATTACCTACTGCAGTCGCCAGTAGGTAGTGCTAGTTAGGACCTAGTATCCATAGGAAAAGCATTTTTTGTTTTGCTAGTAACTTTGGCGCCGTTTGATGAATCTTATGAGCTAGTTACTTCAGCTGCTGTCGAGATCGTTTTGGGATGATCCATCAAGCAGGGGCCAAGAAAACGGGGGGGCCCAAAAGGCATTTTCCCCATACAATGTCCCATAGTGATTTTAGATATGACTACAGCTCGAACAGCTGAACAGAATTACACCAGATTTAGCAGACAGCTAGATCTTGGTCTGGAAAGAGTATTTTTTGTAATTTGGTGTAAATCTGTTCAGCAGTTTAGGAGTTATTAAAGAAAAAAGATTTATGTATATCTTGAGACGTGGATCCACCATGGTGGATCCGCAGATCAACGTGCACAAAAGTACTGTGATTGGTCGCCCACAACCTGAGAGAAAAGTTGTGGCCACCATTTTGTCGATCAGGAAACGGTTCTCAGGAGGGTGAAATAAAGTGTCAGTGGGATATAAGGGGTCAGGATAGAGGTATCCTGACCCCATGAGGCTGATGGAGGGTCTGTGAGGGACCCCTCATGAGCAAGAAAATGTACAAAAATGTTTTTTTGGGGGGCATACGAGGATCTATGGACCCACCGCAGCACTCAGCTGCGGTGGGTCCATGTCCCTGTGTGAATCCGCAATGGTACCACGGATAAAGACCCCAATAAAAAAAAAAATACAATCACTCACAGACCCACTCACACCCACTTACACAAACCACTCACACATCAATACAGCCATTCACACACCAACTCACAGACCCACACAGACACTCAAATACCCACACACACCCACGCAACCACTCACACACCTTTGCAGCCACTCACACACCCACTTAGAGATGCACAAAACCACTCACAGACTCTCACAGCCTGTCTCCCATGCACTAACACACCCCCTCTCCCACTCACACAAACACTCACACCCACTAAGAAAACCGCTGACACACCCACTTACACACTCATAAAGCCACTCACACGCCCACTCAGAGATCCAGAGAACCACTCACCACCCTCTCACAGACACAAAGAGGCACTCACACATTCACTCACACCCCCATGTACACACCCATACAGCCACTCACACACCCACTCACAGACCCATAGAGCTACTCACAAACCCACTCACAGATACACACAGCCAGTCACACATGCACTGACACACACACCACATACTCACACACTCACTTACATACCCATTCACTTACTCACACACCCAGATTAAAGGGACATTAAAGTTAGGAAATAGCATTATAAAACGTAGAAATTGACCGAAAAACCAAAGGTAACAGGGATGTTATAAATAGGAAAAATAATTTTTAAAAAACATTGAAATTCACTACAAAACCAAAGGGCACAGGAACATTATAGTTAGGTTAAGATTTTACACGCATAAAACCATCGAAATTCAGCAGATTTGGTTGTAATTATCTCAAGTAACTATAACTCGTGCCCTAGGGTAACTATAACTCAAGCCCTTGCAATGCACTGCTAATTGCTCCACATATTAAATCACTCTTGACATCTATGACATCATTAATAATAACACTGCAACATTTGCAGTGAAATTATTGATAAGAAAACTGTGCATGGTAGGTGCTTGAGTTATAGTTACCTTAGCGCATATGGCTATAGTTACTTGAGGTAACTATAACTATAACTGTTGTAATCCTGTCATGTTTAGAGTTTTTATACATTATGGGGCCTATTACGATGTCGGTTGGATAAGCGTCCGACCGACACCATAGATGGATGGAATCAGCCCGACTATTAGTCAGCTGTTCCACACGCAGTATTAGGATGCGACCGCCATATGGCCAGTCAGAAACATCAATTTTTCTATTGCAGCTTGTATGGTGGCCGGAAAAGGGCCCCAGCACAAGCTGTAATAGAAAAATAGATGTTTTCAAACATCCCTGCACCGTGTGGCAGGCACCATCGGTGCAGGGATGTTTAGGAGGGTACCACAGGCACCCACCAGGCCCCATAGCGGAGGACCAGGGGGGAAGGAGGCCCTGCTAGGGGCCCCAAAAGTCACTTTCTGCCTGCCTTTTCGGGCAGGCAGGCAGAAAGCAACAATGTAATCCCAACTGCGCAGCCAAGGCTGGCTCCGCTGCCATTTTGGGACTACCTTTCCAACCACCGCCATGACAGGCTCTGTGAGCCCGTCAGAAGTGGAGCAGAATTCCCCCGTGGGTTTCCCTCCAACCGCTAGTATCATATTACGGCAGTCAGGCGGAAACCTATGATATCGGGCAAAAGCCTCCGATGAGCTGTCGATTGCTTTCCGCCAGACATCATAATGAGGCCCTATGCTGTTACTAAACATTTCATCTAACTATAATGTTTCTCTAACCTTTGCTTTTCACAGTGAATATATATATATATTTTTTTTTTCAACAAATTTTAGCCGCACACAGAAATCTTTCTATTCAATTGATATTTATTTTAAAACAGAGTCAGTCTGTTTTAAAATAAATATCAATTGAATAGAAGGATTTCTGTGTGCAGCTAAAGTTTGTTGGAAAATTGATTTAGGCCATTGGTCTGGCCTATAGCCTGCACCCGATGCTGAGCGCTCAGGCTTCCTGACCACATTGTATATATATGCTATGATTTTAGGTACAGTTAATATTTGTGGGCAGCTTGTTGTTGTTTTAATTTGCGATGTTTGCACAGTTTGACTTCAAGTAATTTGCACTAAGGATTTATCCTAAATGTACTGTATTGCGAATTTTGCACTCAAGTAATTTTCTTTGCCCCTGAGATGTTGTTCACATTGTGGATATCGTATATTGTGTGAACCTTTAATATTCTGGGATAATGTCAGTAAGCTAATGCTTTGTTGTCACTTTACTCAGGTGGTATAAAGCACTGTCACTTTGAAGCACACTTGCACTTTAAATTACAAAAAAATAGCAATGAAAAAATGGTTTAAAAAGCATGTGACCAATGACCAGCGTGTCATGTGATCAAGGCCCTCAGGGGCTGAAACGCGTAATGGCTGCTACATCGCTGTAAGAAGGAACAATAAACGAACTTTACCACCAATTTGCTGTGGTCTACGCTCCTTTTTCTGCTCAAAGAGACGAGGAGAGTTACGAGGAGTTTGCTGATATATATATATATATTTTTGTCATTTGGCATGGTACACACGATGAGGCTGAGGATTTTGTTAACAAAATCAACTTGAACACCATCAATCTACAATTCACAGCCAACATAGACAATTCAGTCTGCAACTTTCTAGACATCAAAGTGTACATTGAGAACGATCACATAGAAACATGTTTGTATCGTAAACCATCAGCAGGTAACAGCATTTTACATGCCAAAAGTTTCCATCCGGCCCACACCATCACTAGTCTCCCATACGGCGAATATCTCCGTATTCGCCGAGCATGCAGCGACCCCAATGAGTTGAACCGACATCAACATGAGGCTACACAGAGGTTCTTAGAGAGAGGATATAATCCCCACAAACTCAAATCAGCCAGAGACAAGGCTAACAGCACAGACAGATTATCATTACTCAGCAACACATCGCATACATCCAACACATCCTCAGCAAATCCTACAGACGATTCCCAGTGCAATCAAGTGACATGCAGGCTCATCACCACATACAGCAGACAGGCTAAACAAATCAAGTCCATTATTAACAAACAATGGCCTATTGTTTTGACAGATTCCACGCTCAAACAAGTACTCCCGATGAGGCCTACCATTACTTTCCGGAAGGCATATTCTATGCACAACGACTTAGTGAGATCTAGTCCTGAAGTAACATCCAAAGCCAGTTGGTTATCTCCCAAGTCTGGATTTTACAGGTGCAGTTCCTGCCGCGCTTGCAAATTTGGAATAAATACAAACAGCTACACCTCGGCTTTTTCGTCGGAAAGTATTCCCATCAAAGGGCACTACTCCTGTAGAACGGAGTATGCCGTCTACATGTTACAATGCACTTGCGGACTGAAATATATCGGCAGCACCAAGTTACCGGTGCATGCTCGCATTCTCCAACATTTGCGAGCAATTGTCAATTCAGACCCCGCATATCCAGTGGCCAGACACTTTAAAATGACACATGCCAACAATCTCAATTGTCTACAATATTGCGTTCTAGACTCCGTACCCATTCTAAAAAGAGGAGGTAATCGTGAAAAGCAATTGCGACAATTGGAGTCTCGCTACATCATCGAGCTTGACACCAAAAGCCCCCATGGTCTCAATATTGGGGAGGACATGCACCATTTTCTGTAAGCTATGCCTGGCCAATCCATGAGATTCGGGCACCAGTTAGTTTTTGGGCTATTCCATCCCAGCTGTTCAATCCAGGTCCCAGAGTGTCAATTACTGTTAACTACTGATGCATTCCTTTTACATGCCCATGGTGAATCCGTCACTACCATACATGCCAATAACCTCCGACGATGTGTTTGGGTATTAATCTATGACCATACAATCCTCTACTTTGACAATGTCTAATCATTTAAATAGTTGTGCACTTCCATTTGGAGTTCCAATTGATCCACACAACATACAGGGTTGTTTTTTAAGGGGGATCCCTTTTGTCAGCATCAGGTATTCTTACCTTCTATGTTAACACAGTGCCCGTTAATCCCTCTCCACTTTGGAGTCTGTGATTTTTCGGCTGTACTTAACCCAATTTTTTAACCACTAGCACTTTACACTTTATTACATTGGCACTTTAGCACTGAGCACTGGTTATTACTTTAGCATACTAACTGTGGCACTTTTGTGCACATACCTTAAAATTTGGATTTGACCACTTATATCAAAGGTTCCAAGGATGTTATCTTTGATGACCATCTTCAGTTTATCAGCATACCTACTCTCAAATACCATATGATTATTTAACCTGTGGAGTTACAAGACCTGTTTACATTTGAGTATTTGTACTCAGTAACAACAACTGCCAATTATATACAACAAATAGCATTGAATTGTTATGTATATTTCATGCATTTTTTTAAGTTTGGTAGTTTTTCAGGTTTACAGACTAACTGCCTATAAAAATAACTCCTTTTCCTGACAGATTGAATCTTTGCGTACAGCTGACAATGCTTATCATATATATGGTCCACACAGATAACGTGTCAGCAGAAACTCATTCATATTTTGTTGACAGTGTTTAAGTTCAAATTTACTACGTTGCAGAAGTATTTGTTGTGACCTTTTTAATCAATGTGACATCGTGTCGTCAATTCAATGAATTTACACGCAATAGTGTTTTTTCTATTTCCTTAGTTATGCTTTCAGATTGTTCACAGGTGCTAGTGGGTGATTTCACTTTAAATGTACTGTGATGCACGTAACGCGGTCATGTGAGCAAGGGCCGAGTGGCTCGAAACGCGTCATGGACTAGGCACGTAACTTTTTGAATAAACACCATTTTTTGAGCACTGGCGATTGAAGTTGTCCGTTCCTTTCGTTGTGCGAGACTGCACATCAGGGAAGTTTCTTTGATATATATATATATATATATATCCAAATAGCTTGCTCCTTCAACTTAAGCCTTAGACCCTGGCAGGGTAGGTCGGTGTTATGGGGAATAAATATAACAAACCACCACCTCCTTCTCTCCTGAAAAGAGGCACACCGACACCTACTGAAAGTACTTTCAAGAGCTTTATTCCACATAAAGATAAGCGCGCAGGTAATGCAATATCCCAACACGTTTCAGCTCCTCTGAGCCTTGATAACAGGAAAGTTTCTCTTTTTGAAATGACCACGTGGTTTTTAAAGACGTCGGTCATATTATCTCCTAGAGTGCGCACCTAAAAACAGAAGTGTCTGTTTATTAACAGAAAGCAGCATGATTTTATTCTAAAATCAATGTCACAATGCTGCAGTCCAAATATTCAATTAATACTGTTCAATGCCCTTTTCGTTCTTGCAAACCTGCATATCCAAGCTATTTTATCTCCAGGTAGCACAATCTACGCTTTCATCCAGCAAGTGGAAACATTCCTTTTCACTTCCCTTTCCGGCGCGCACTGAGATTTTCATTAGGGGTTGACCTGTCTTTTCTCTGTGAAAGCCGACGGGTCAAGCTCAAGTAAGTGTATCCAAACAGTTTGCTCCTTCAACTTGAACCTTATACCCTGGCAGGGCGGGTCGGAGTTATGGGGATGGAGCCACCCATAAATATAACAAACCACTACCTCCTTCTCTCCTGAAAAGAGGCACACCGACACCTAATAAAAGTAGTTTCAAGCGCTTTATTCCACATAAAGATAAGCGTGCAGGTAATGCAATATCCCAACGCGTTTCAGCTCCTCTGAGCCTTGATCATGGGACAGTCTCTCTTTTTGAAATGACCACGTGGATTTTAAAGACGTCGGTCATATTATCTCCTAGAGTGCGCACCATATATATATATATATATATATATATATACTTAGAACTAAACAAATGGCTATATACATATAATTAAGTGCATATAGCCTATAAATTCCAAATTTAAAGATATGCTCTACTCTTTGTGTAGTCACATACATCTGAGCAATCAAAGCCTGTATTGTATGAGTTGTGCAGAATAGGGTGAGCCGTTTGCCACATCCAAGAAATACCATTATCCCAGAGTGAGGTACGTATCAGTTGTGGTAAATACCTTTCCTTTCTGAGTTCTGCATGTACAATGAGTCATAAAATGAGGAATCCAGGTTTTAACTAAAACAACTTCAAATTTTGACATTTTTTCCAGCTTTTTGCCCTGAAACTATGACAAAGTTACAATGCCCAAATCTTTCAGAGGGGAATTGTGAAGATATCGTCATTATCACACAACTCAGAATTATGGACCCTGTGCCAACGTCTGTTGGCACAGGGATTGAAATTCTGTCCTGAACTTGTAATCAAGCCCATTTATGTCATGCTAGAGCCTAATTGATTCTCAGTATATTTGCATGATGTCAGATTGTTTCTAATCATAGTTCCTCATTAACCCCTTCAGCGCTGCGGGAATTCCCCCGCGGTGCTGAAGGGTTCGAGCGCGGGCGGGGCCATGACGGAACGGTTCCGTCATGAGCACAGCGCAACCGATGCTCATGACGGAACCGTTCCGTCATGGGCATGGAAGGGGTTAAAAGAAGATTGGAATGACCAACATTTGTGGTAAAAGATAATTATTGCAACTACCATACATTTGGCATATTTGAAAGGGTGTGGTATTACTTCATTACTATTGTGGTGTTATCAGAGCTAACTTAACCCCATGAATATTTAAAAACATGCAGAAACTATTTTTCTATATGCCATTCCCTAGTAAACTAAATCCAAGTGTTATAAAAATGATTCCTCATTCATACTGTTAACGTACATCTTCTTAGAAACTCTAAATGAGTGCCATAGTGGATAGTATGATGCAATATTTGAAAGCAAATCTCAGCAAAGATGAGATACCATTGTCATTGATACTCACTCTCGGTCCATCACAAGGCACTGCACATCATCTTCATCTGCGATGATGTTTGCTGACCTTACGTCATCACTGTTGAATGAGAATACAAGAATACTTTGAGTTGATTCTTAGATTTATGCATACAATTACTTTAAAATGCTTATTGATTTGTGAAGGCTATGAAAATAATAACATGTTTATTACATAGGGCTTCATAGCAAAGAATATTTGAGGGTGGCAGTAGCAGTATCACCCTCCTAGGACTATCCCACATGGGCACAACGGATGAGTGGCAGACAACACTGGGCACCTGAAGACTAAATCAAATAATCCTTCTTGGGAAGTGCACCTAGGAACACCATCCCATCAGACATTAGATCCATTGATATACCAAAAGGAGTTGCAAATCCTATTATTTCCACATCACTTTCAACTGTAAAAGACGTTTGTGTTATTGCTGTCATCTTAGGAAATGGACACTGTTTTTGAAATGTTCTGTGCCCACTGCATGCCTCTAGCCCTGTATACTCAACTCACTTTATACAACTGTTTCTGTATACTTATATCTCATATTTTACGGTACTATATTTTTATAAATTATACCATTTTACTTTTTACTGTGTTATTATATATTATATTACATATTTTATATTTTTATTGATTTATGAAACTATTCCTATGGAAATTTCTCTTTTACAAATTGGGTCTATCCTATGCTAAATAAATGAATAACAATAACAAAAATGTAGCAACTAGATAGCATTGTATACTAATCATTATATTAAACTGCAACCCCCACCACCTCCAACTTGAAAGTAATGTTTTTATCGTTAGCCATACCTCACTCTTAAATAAAAAAAGATTAGTGTGGCTAGTAACTAGCCACTGTATTCTAGTTACTGTGATGACCAATCAATGGTGTCACTCCTCCCTGTGACTAATATTATAACCCCATAGAAGTATGGTGTTGTTCTTTTTAATGTAAGCGCAATTAAACTGTCCAGTATCAGTTTCATTTTCAGAGGGGTGGCAGGGCAGAGGGATGCCTATGAGGGCTACTTCATCCTGTCACAATTCCTGTTAACTTGAACCCCAGCCTGGTTGAAATCAGCAAGGACATTTTAGTACAGTTCAGGTAATCCATCCAATATATGTTTTATTGTTGTGTTGAAGACTCAGAGTCTAACAATGAAAAAGCAACATATCATCAATAGGTGTATGCAACGTTTGTGTAATTCCGTGAAATTCTGCAAAAGTGATATCAAATTATGCAAAGTCACGTGAAATGAAAAATCGGCATTTAGTGATATATTTTAGCCCAAAAATGCAAAATAGATGTGAGGACGCATTTCGCTCTAAAAAAATAGCTTATAAAATAAAAGACGCGCAAACAACAGAAACTTGTGTTCTGGTCGTTCATACTCCACGGCTTAAATTTTGCTGTGAATGCACCATAAGTAGATTTGGCAAAATGGTATAATATCAGGAACTTCGCATAACAAGCATACCTCAAAATTCCCAAAATGATGCAAGATTATGCCAATGTAATGCAAATTTTGCATGGGCCTACTCGGCACCTTCCAAACTAAATATGTTAATTCCTGTGCACTCAACTAGGGTATCTAAATGTCTGGGCTTTTCCTGGAAAAAAAAACTATGAACATTTCTTCCACAGAAGGAAAAGAAACAAAGGGATAAAGGACAAGCAGCAGTGGTGATGGTTGATTTCCCCCAATAAAATGTCTCTGCTTTGCCTGAAGATTAAATCTTGGAATTTCCCACTATCAATGAGGAACGGGATCAGTGCTACTACCCTCATTAAGGGACTTTTGGGTAGTGCTCTCAGATTTACATCATGTCTGCATTTTCGTGTCCTTTTTCTAAAGTGCAAAGAATATGTGCTAATAAATAGCTAAATAATGGTAAACGAAATGCCTTTTTCTTTCGTTAACTCTTTGTCTAGTATTTAAGCCTGGGATCACTGCTTAGAATGAGTTAAGTGTTATAGGTATTGTGGTGAGTGAGTCACAGTCAGCTCAAAAACAAGCCCTGTCTCCTCACTAAAAAATTACTTTTAGTCCAGTTAAACTGGTGTAATATGTGGGCAATTGCAGCAGAAGCTTTGTAAGTGGGTTTCTACTCAGGAATAGGTACCGTTTGACATATCCTTAATCCAACAAAATCGGGTTATGGGAAAGCTCTGAATATCACATTTCAAAATGGTGGAATGTAACTATATAATAAGGCATATTAGAATGTTTTAACTAGAGTATTAGTTACACAAATGAGACTTTTTAAATATGCTGGTACACTTAAATAGTCACTGTACCTTTGGTTATTAATTTATTTTTCTTTCCTCACAGGATATGGCTACCCTTGAACAGCAGCGTCCTATTTGTAAAGAGAGATTGGGTGATTGACAGAAGATTGCGATGTAGGTTAAAAAAGGAGCTGAGGGCATCAACACTGCCAGTTGCAACAGTGAAAGTGATGTCGTCATAACTTCTGGAACCAGAGTTCATGTTTCATGTCGGAAGAGGTTTACTGATAAGAAAGATATTGAAGTTAAGAATTGAGAGGCAAGTGAAGCATCTATTGCAAAGAGAAATACTCGAATAGCTGCTGGGGCATTCTGCAGTATGACTGACTGTTTGTTTTGCAGAACTCATATGAACTTTTTGTGCAAGCACAAACCAAAAACAGAACATGTGTATGTACGGACATTGAATTCTAGGAAACTATAAAAAGGTGCAGTGAAAGTCGGGGTGAAGAATGGCTGTTTTTAGTAAGAGGCGGTATTGAATTTTCTGTTTCGGATCTTCATGCTGCAGATTGTGTTTACCACCAATCATGCGGTATAAACGTTCAAAGCAGAAGAAACAGCCCCAAAGAACATTCAACTGTTGAACAGCAATCGAAGAAGTTGAAAATAGGATCTCCAAGTAATGAAGAACATGAAGCTTTTCTGAAGACGTGTAGTTACCTAGACCAGAATGATAAATAACCAATGCACATTGCAGACCTAATATCCAAAATTGAGGAATATCCACAAGGAAGTGACATCCAAGCATACGATTATAAGCACATGAAAAGGAAGCCTGTAGATTATTATGGAGATGGTATTATTATATCTGGGGAAAGTGGAAAAGCTTATGTGGTACCTCTTCGGGAAGTAGCTAATAACATTCTTTGAAGTTATCATTTCAAGCCAAAGGATTATGACATTGAACTATAGAAGCTACACATGATGTTAAGTCAGCTCACTCTGCAAGAAAAGACGTATATCCAGCTACAAATGACCTCAATGATGAAAGTCCTTTAGATTACCTTCTCAGTAATTTGAGATTGATGTGTTCC
The DNA here is from genome assembly GCF_964204655.1 of Triturus cristatus. Classification (NCBI taxonomy): domain Eukaryota; kingdom Metazoa; phylum Chordata; class Amphibia; order Caudata; family Salamandridae; genus Triturus; species Triturus cristatus. Next base: position 87,244,739 of record NC_140582.1, read on the forward strand.
AAGATATTTGAAAGAAAAGATGTCTCAACTAAAGTGTGTGTAATACGGTAGAGCATTATGCAAGCTATCCCCCTAAGAGCCTTAATATATCCGCTCCAGATTGGACTTGTGTTCAACTGCACCATAGCTTCAGATCAAGGTACCTTATTGACGTTCTTCATAGGCTAGGATTCTGTTCTTCCTACAATGAAGTTGCAAAATGTGAACAAAATGCTGCACTTGCCAGTGGTTCAAGTCCCTTATTAGATATGGATGATAGTTCTACAATTGTTAGTAGCCAATAAGGTTGACCACATCCTTACTGTAGATGTTGATATTGAGATATATCCAGCATTGATGTTTCAAAGAATAATGACTGTCACTGCTTCTATTGACATGAATCCTGCAGATATCATGCATTACATGCTGTGTGCTTTCCCTCCTGCATTATTTGAATCTCGCAGTGTGTTATGAAAGGCTGATAAGTCTCAATTAGCACATGCAATACTAAAGACGTCTGATGAGTTACACACTGAGGATGTTGAAATACAATCTACTGATCAGTATGTCATGGATGGCAGCTCACGATTGCAACGTATTCCGTTGCGCAAACAGGACAGATATGCGAATATTTCGAACTCCTATGCTACTTTCACGCTTCAACACTATGGGAAAGCTAATATTGTGTAAGATAATTACGATGATTCTCCATCCATCAAGGACATGACCCACAGAAGGCAACCGAACTCTCAGATGAGCACAGCTGTCAAATTTACAAAAGATATTAAGATTGTTGGCGGGAAAGATAAGTTCTTGTCAAATTCCCAAAACAAACAGCTAATCATTTTACTCATAGCTGAGCAGTTAAGGAAACATGGATGTACTGAATATTCATCCACTACCATTTTAGAGGAAGATACAGATTTGCTAATTCTTCTACTGTATCATGCCAAGAACTAAGGTTTCAAATTGTATTATCTTAGTGACATAAAACAAGTATCATCTATGAATCCTGTATATGATATTCTTGGTATTCAGGCCTTGCTCGACAGTGACATTAGCAAGTACCTTCTATTTCTACACGCGTATACAGGTTGCAACACAACTCCCAGAATTTCTTCTATTGGAAAGGCCAAAGCATTCAGTCATCTACTAATGGAAAAGTAGCTTCAAGTAGTTGCAAACATTTTCTGTTCAGAAGATTCCCAAAACATTGACATTGAAAATGCTGGGGAAAAGCCCTGTTGATATTGGCAGAGACCAGGCTGCCACAAAGCCCACTTGGGTTAGATTGTATGGACTTCCAGTCCCAGTATGCACCAGGATTTTACTCACCTGAGTTTGATTGTTGGTATGGAAATAAAGAAAGGGAGATCGCTGGAAACACCATTTTGATGGCAGTCATTTGTAAGCAGTGAAACCTATGAGGAAGAGTGTTAACTCGAAACGCGTCAGGTAACTGCTGGCGCCTGCTGTGCTGGTCTCTTCCTGAATCTCAAAGACGCCAACCTGTGAGTGCACCCTGCCTTGTGGGTTCTTGTGGATTTGAAAATATGACGGCCGACCCGGCCGTGGGGAGCACCGCCGCGTATCAAGGCGGTTCTGCTGCTGGTTTGTTAAATCAGCGATGCGGAACAAACTGGCGAAAAGAAAATTGTGGGAGATGCTTTAAAAGCACACCAGTGATTGAACTTTATTTGTACATTTGGCTGCCACAAAGCCCACTTGGGTTAGATTGTATGGACTTCCAGTCCCAGTATGCACCAGGATTTTACTCACCTGAGTTTGATTGTTGGTATGGAAATAAAGAAAGGGAGATCGCTGGAAACACCATTTTGATGGCAGTCATTTGTAAGCAGTGAAACCTATGAGGAAGAGTGTTAACTCGAAACGCGTCAGGTAACTGCTGGCGCCTGCTGTGCTGGTCTCTTCCTGAATCTCAAAGACGCCAACCTGTGAGTGCACCCTGCCTTGTGGGTTCTTGTGGATTTGAAAATATGACGGCCGACCCGGCCGTGGGGAGCACCGCCGCGTATCAAGGTGGCTCTGCTGCTGGTTTGTTAAATCAGCGATGCGGAACAAACTGGCGAAAAGAAAATTGTGGGAGATGCTTTAAAAGCACACCAGTGATTGAACTTTATTTGTACAGTTGGCTGCCACAAAGCCCACTTGGGTTAGATTGTATGGACTTCCAGTCCCAGTATGCACCAGGATTTTACTCACCTGAGTTTGATTGTTGGTATGGAAATAAAGAAAGGGAGATCGCTGGAAACACCATTTTGATGGCAGTCATTTGTAAGCAGTGAAACCTATGAGGAAGAGTGTAAACTCGAAACGAGTCAGGTAACTGCTGGCGCCTGCTGTGCTGGTCTCTTCCTGAATCTCAAAGACGCCAACCTGTGAGTGCACCCTGCCTTGTGGGTTCTTGTGGATTTGAAAATATGACGGCCGACCCGGCCGTGGGGAGCACCGCCGCGTATCAAGGCGGTTCTGCTGCTGGTTTGTTAAATCAGCGATGCGGAACAAACTGGCGAAAAGAAAATTGTGGGAGATGCTTTAAAAGCACACCAGTGATTGAACTTTATTTGTACATTTGGCTGCCACAAAGCCCACTTGGGTTAGATTGTATGGACTTCCAGTCCCAGTATGCACCAGGATTTTACTCACCTGAGTTTGATTGTTGGTATGGAAATAAAGAAAGGGAGATCGCTGGAAACACCATTTTGATGGCAGTCATTTGTAAGCAGTGAAACCTATGAGGAAGAGTGTAAACTCGAAACGCGTCAGGTAACTGCTGGCGCCTGCTGTGCTGGTCTCTTCCTGAATCTCAAAGACGCCAACCGGTCAGTGCACCCGGCCTTGTGGGTTCTTGTGGATTTGAAAAAAAAAAAATATATATATATGTGATCAAGCCACTTCGGTGGCGAAACGCGTCATGACAGAAGGGAGACTCTTATACTTTTACTAATAAAAAGTATTTACCGACGAAGAGGAGTTTGTGCATTCTTTTCCGTGGAGAAAACTGATGAATGCTTCGTGCCTATATATATATATATATATATATATTCACTGAAAAAACCATAGGTTTCACACATGTTATAGTTAGCTGGACATTTTACCGCAATCCTCTGCTGATGCTAATACTGTATTTAGACACTTATTTGCCCACGTCTTCTTCCATTAAATTTTAGCTATACATATATTACAAATATTTTTTTTTCATAAAGACACATATGTCATCAGCAGAGGATTGCGGTCGCGTGAGTTATAGTTGCCTGCACTAACTATAACGGGGGAATTTCATTGGTTTTTTATCAGTAAAATGTCCAGTTAACTATAACATGTGTGAAACCTATGGTTTTTTCAGTGAATTTGCAAGGTTTTTTAAATGCTAATTCCTAACTATAACGTGTGTGAAACCTATGGTTTTTTCAGTGAATTTGTACGTTTTTTTAAATGCTAAGTTACTTTACGCCATTCGTGGCGTGCGCGCCCACTTAACGCAGTTCGTTCCGTGCGCGCACGGTGCTACGCAGTTAGTGCCGTGGATGGGCCATGTACGCACGATGCGCTTTGCGCACCGTGCGCACATGGAGGACATATTATGCGCTTCGTTGGGAAAGGTAATCTTTTAAATTCTTCAACATAATAAATATGCCGTGCACAAATGGTGCACTTCGGGCACCATTTGCACGCGGGGTGGGGAGAGTGTGGTTAATTTTTTTTTTGATTTTTTTTACCGTACGCGTACGGTAAGCGTAATCGGCGATTTTTCATAAAAAAATAAAAAGGAATTTTTGACCTTGGGGTAACTTTGGGGACCCATTAATCATGGCTAGGTGGTTAAACAGTCCCATTACATGTTTTTTGACTTTATTATTCTTCCTCCCTTAAGAGTGGGAGAGAGAAAATGGCGGCCGTCGCTTCCTGGTTTCGAACGATTCGAATGTTTACTAAGATCTAACAACCAATCAGAATCGCGCTCGCGCACGTCACCGTACGCGTACGGTAAGCTTACCGTAAGCGCACCGTAAGCTGGCTCAGATATATATATTGATTTAAATGCTATGTTCTCAGGAACTACTGAACAGATTTACACCAGACCTACAAAAGGCACTTCCTTGACCTGAGGACTACCTCTCTGCCAAATTTCAAGTAACTCTGTTCAGCCGTTCGGGCTGTAGCTGTGTCTAAAGGTCCTATGGAAAAATGCATGGGAAAAACGCGTTTTGGGACCCCCTTTTTATCTCAGCCCCCGCTTGACGAATCCCCCCGAGACTTTCAGGGTAGGAGCGGAGCGTAGCGCCCCACCTATTTTGAAAATTTCGTGAGGATTCGTCGACCGGCGCCAAAGTTATTCCAAATAGAATGTTGCGAATTTCCTATGGAAACAGGGTCCTAACTATAACTACCTACTGGCGACCGCCAGTAGGTAATATATATATATATATATATATATATTATTAATTTTAATTTATTTTATAATGGTAAAATTATATTAAAATAAATATATATATCTATATAGACAAAAAATATATAATTTTAACATTATAAAATAAATTAAAATTAATAGTTTATTAATTGTTTTAAAGTAAATATATGTATATACAAGACCAATGGGTAACGCATTTTCAATCCCAATACGCTGGTGGCTTAGATGATAGGGAGATGTCCTGACGGAATTCCAGCTGACATATTACTTTCCAATAAAGACAAATGGAACCGATATATCCTGACTTTAATGAACGAAATTGCTAAAGGTCTGTCGGTACCAGAGTCATGGAAAGGAGCTGAGATAATCCCAATATATAAAAAGGGTGATAAGTCATTACCTGGGAACTATAGACTGATAAGTTTAATTGATTCATCCCAGAAGATCATGGGACGCCTGGTGTTAAATAAAATCCAGGATTGGATTAGTGAACAAGATATTTTATCATCCTTTCAGGCTGGTTTCTGGGCATGCAGATGTACTATTGATCAAACCTTTCGTTTTACACTACTTTATTGGAAAACGGTGGTCTTGGAAAAAGGCAGCTTGTATGCTGCCTTTGTAGACCTGAAATCAGCCTTTGATCTCGTTTTCCGCAATAGATTGTGGAGAGTATTGCAAGACCTGAAGATGCCCCATACTCTATTATCCCTCATAGCTAGACTCCACCAGGACATTTATGCAAAAATTAGGTGGGGAAGCCAGGGCCCCCCATTTAGAGTGGAAAGAGGGATGAGACACGGCTGTGTGATGGCCCCTACTTTGTTTTCCATCTTTATTAATGAGGTTGTTAAATTCCTGGAAGACACTCCAACGGATGCTCCTAAATTGGCGGGTGTAAGAATTCAGATTCTTATGTTTGCCGATGACACGCTGCTAATTGCAAAAACACCGAGAGGCTTACAGCGAGTCCTATCTCTTTTTGAGGAATTTTGCTAACTGCAGGGATTAGACATAAATGTCTCTAAAACAAAATACATGACATGTAATCCTCATAGATCCTTTAGAGGAACGATGCTGCTGAATAAACGTCCGCTGGAGCAGGTAAAAGAATATACATACCTTGGGGTCGTCATACAGAGTGGTACCCTTATAACCGAGTTCAATACATCTTTCACAAAACCGGTTAGCCCAGTCTTGACTATTTACAACATGAAAGTTGTCAGTGCAGTCCTTTATGGGGCAGAGTTATGGGGATATAAAAACCTCTCTAAATTGACTGTAGCCGAAAATTATTTCTTAAGAAAAATTACTAATCTTCTGCAAAGTACACCAGCGTTGCCATTACTTAGTGACTTAGGTAGGAAGGCATTGGCTGACAGTGCCAGACTACGTCCTCTATTGTACTGGCGAATACTTTGGTCAACTCCAGATTTGTCTTCATATGCTGAGGGTTTTAAAGACCTAATAAGAGCTGACCAATTTAAGAAAATCAAATGGTTACATTACGTCAGATCGATGTTAGGAAACATTGGCATGGTCGCACTTTGGGAGAATCCAGAAAATATGCGGTTTCCATCGAAAGTGCAACTGAAGGAAAGATACTGGGGATGGGTGGAAGCCAACACTTTCAGGAAAAGTGACCCATCGACTTTGACAGGCCAATTTCTGATGGCTAAACCATCACAAAGGCTAGAAGTTTACTGGGACACTATTACAAAGCCTCTTGATAGAAAGCTGTTGTTCCAACTGAGAGTGGGTACATTGCCCGTTAAGTCCTTCACAGCAAGTTGGGGGACAGTAGTTGACACGTCCTGTCCCTCTTGCCATGTACCCACAGAGTCTTTGGCCCATTTCCGATTTGTGAGTCCTGCTTACATAATTCCACGGCGCATTTGGCTGGCTCCTATTTGCCATGCCCTGGGCACTCGAAAATGTGAGGTTGCACTTAGATTAATTTGCACCGAAACATGGTTAACGCTTCTTATAGCTACAGCCACATTTTTAGGATGGGCATGGATAATTAGATCAAAGGTGATTGCGGCATTATAATTCATGAATATTGCATTGTTTATTTTCCCTTTTCGTCTTTTTCACATTGGTATATATTTAAGAGGAGAAGTAACTGCGGCTCTGTAATGAATGAAAATGGTTTGTCACATTTTCTATTATTTGTACATTGGTATTTAGTCTCGAGAGGAGTCTATGAATTTTATTATTGCTGTGTTTATTCTTTTTATGGTCTTTATATTTGAGGGAAAACTTCCCGCTTTTTAACAACTTTATATACTTGGTCATTTATTGTGCAATGGATCCTGCTTTCATGACTTATTGTCGAATAAAGCATTTTATGACTGATATTAATTATTATGTATGCGTGTTTAACTTTTTTATTTAAATGTTCATTTGTTATATTTGTTGAAATGTATTTTAAATCTACTTTATTTAAAAAAAATATATTATTTAGTATATTTAATATTTATTATTTGATTTTATATATATATACAAATAGATATTTTGTACAACTATATTTTCAGCATCAATATTATTATTTTCGATATTTTTGTACTTACCTGTTTAAGTATAGGGAGTCGATATTTTTGCATTCTATATTATTTCATCGATATTTTTTACATCTATATTTTTTACATCGATATTCTGTGAGTGGCCACTTTTCAAGATGACAGTTTTGTGTTTGAGGAAAATGTTGAACAGCATGACTTGCAGTCCTCCATGCATGAGCAAAGAAAGGAATGAAACATAAGAATTGTCAAATTAAGGTTGAGACTGTGGCATGTTGAGGGCACACATTTTTCAGGGATGGCATGCAACCAAAAGACTGCCATGTGAAAGTAATTTTTGAAGCTCCAATACCGGTTACCAAAGAGCTATTAATGTTGTTCCTGGGGCTGACTGAGTTTTCCACGAAATGTATTGAGTACTACACCTCCAAAGTAGAATAATTGAGAGGACTCCTGAAAAAAACAAGGCATTTATTTGGGGAAATGAGTAGAAAGATGCATTTGTCCTACTTATTAAAGCTATTGTGGGAGCATCATGTTTGAAACCCTATGTAGTTGAGAATCAAAGTTTAGTTTCCGTGGATATCAGCAACGATGGTCTGGGAGCTGCGCTATCTTACATGATGGTGAACACGAATGGATTGTTGCATGTAGTTCGAGAACTTTATGGATGTCAGAATACATTAACTCTGATATAGAAAATAAATTGTTGGCCTTGCTTGTGAGCTGTTGCACATTTTGGATGTTTCTATGGGGGGCACATTTCAAGTTGGAGACTGATCACAAGCTTTTAGCTAGTATGCTTACCCCCTGCTGTAGAAAGAGTCATGACTGCTAGGTTGACTGCCGAACTACAGGACTATTGGTTTATTGCTGACTATGTGCCTGGTAGAAGGAATCAACAAGGAGACAGCATGTCCCAATTACCAATACCGCCTATGGGTGACAGTGAGTGTGATCATGATAAAGAAGTTGTTTTCATTATCACAGATGTTTTGCTATCCATGGAGTATGTGTGTACTGAAGACAAATGGATTGTGGCTTAGAGGAGTGACCCAGGGGCATATGTATCAAACGATTTTGTATTCGCAAACGCTGCGATTTGCAAAAAAACAAATACAAAATCCAAAATCGCAAAACACGATGTATGAGCCATTTTCGCATCACATTATTAAGGAATCGCTAATTTTGCGATTCCTTAATTTTGCGTAAGCATTCAAGGAATCGCAAATTGCGATTCCTTAAATGCTATGTAACAAGCACCCTAGTTGTGCGATTTCTCCTTAAGAAATCGCAGATTACCACCAACTTCAAGTTGGTGGTAATTTGCGATTTCTTTGAAAAATGCACTTTTTGGCATTTTTCAAAGTGCCATGTGGCGCACATACATGCCCTTAGGGCATGTATGTGCGCCATATGCGCACTCATGCTCATTTCAGGGGTGCATCAGAGTGTCCTTATGACACCCTTGCACCCTTGAAATTAATCATAATTTGCGATTCTCTATTTGCGAATCGCAAATTGAGAATGACTTCACATTCATTCCTATGGGCCTGCTGGCCCATAGGAATGAATGGGAATGTATTCCTTAATTGCGATTTCGCAATTTGCTAATCGCAATTAAGGAATAACAAGAAATCGCAAAAGTTTTGCGATTCTCAAATAGCTATTCTCAAAAGATCGCTATTTGAGAATCGCAATAACGGATTTTAATACATATGCCCCCCAGTGATGTGCAAAGTCAGGGGCATCCACTAACTGAACGGCCGGCGGAGCTTAAGTTGCAAGGGGAGGTGGGTTCTCTTTCCAAAATTCAAGATGAGCTTGCATGGGAAAGTGATGTATTGATGCGGGGAGAAAATCATTCCACCACAAGCTATAAGCAGGAAATTGGTAGCCCAAGGTCATGAGGAGTACATTGGAATGTCGGACACTAAAAGGCGTATTTGGGAATACTGTGGATGACTCAGGTTAGATGAAATGGTAGACAGTGCTGTGACAGCCTGTGAGTTGAGTGCCAAATGTGATAAAGTTACCAGAGGATGTGTTTCATCACCTGTTCCAGATCCTCTACCGGAAGCACCTTGAGGGAAGTTAGGCATCAATATTGTGGGACCATTCAGTCCTCCTTCAAGGAAGGAAAAACATGCTTTGTTCCTGGCAAATACATTTCCAAATGGCCTGAAGTAAAGATTATGGAAATGTTACTACTGAGATTGTGATAAATTGTTTGGAGAGTGTATTTTGTAGGCAAGATCTTTCGAGTTAGCTCATTCTCGGACAATGGTTGCAGTTTTGCAGTTCACTATTTGCAACTTTCTTTTTTTTTTATTCTCTTTTTATTAAACAGTTGTGATGGTAAAATAAACTATCACGGGCACACATACTTGCAAAGAGACACAGATATGACAATTGCATAGCTATACATACTACATCACGATACATTATGTCGTTAAATAGTAAGAACAGCGATATCCAGAAATTTGTGCGTAATTCGACAGTAGGGGAAATACAAAGTCCACCTCTGGAAACATTCCACTTTGCCCATTTATGGTTCCATTTCACCAGGCAACCACGGTGCGTGAACATATCTTTCTCGGCAAGCATAGCCCTGTCCATATCCCTGGCCCATTTTGAATAGGTCGGTGAGACATCAGTACCCCACCCCTGAGCAATATTTCTTTTCGCCAGAGCAAATCCCAATGATGCCCACGTACGTTCGGTTTGGGTCAGGTCCGTGGCCTCCTCGATATCTAATAAACAAAGCTGGGGAGATAACGTGATCGCTTTCCCACCCACCCTCACCAGCTCGGCGACTATTTTTTCTCAGTAGGGCTGTAACCGCGAGCACTCCCATATGATGTGAAAGAAGGTGCCCTCTGAAGCGCACCCCCTGAGACAGCCAGCATCTGTCCGACGGCCCATCTTAACCAGTATGTGCGTGGATAAGTAGGATCTATGTAAGACCTTGAGCTGGACCAGGCGCAGGCGGAAGGCCACCACCCGGGGAGAGGAGAGGGCTTCCTGCAAGTCATCATCCTCTAAATAACCTACATCCGTTTTCCACTGTTGGCGAAGTCGGACTAAGGGGTCAGGATGGTTATTGATAAGTTTATGATAAGTAAGCGAGATCGCCTTACTTGTCAGAGGGTCAGTCAAACGTCTGTCCTCCAACGGGGAAGCCTCAGGCAAGGACTCCTCCTTAGAGATCACAGAGGTGAGGGCGTGCCTATTTTGTAGGTAACGGTAAGTCTCTGGCTCGGCGAGTTGATATTCTTTTTGAAGAGTTGCAAATGAGACCGTGCCGCTGCATTTCCATAGGTCCCCCACCAAGGAAAGTCCAATAAGGTCCCATTTATCGAACCCTGGAGACCTACTCAGTGTGTCCAATCGTTCGGATTCCCACAGGGGGTTGAGTGACGTGATCTTGTTATGCCAACCCATTTTCTTGGTAACTATATGCCAAATTTTCACTGTGTGCGCAGTCGGGCCTGTCGGGGAAGTCTCTTGGGGTTGGAGTAAAGCGCTCGTTGATAACCGCCCTTGGACATAACCCACCTAACAGTGCGGTATGCCGGCTCTAGTGGTGGGGCAAAAACCCATTTGTTTATCACAGGTAACTGGGAGGCCCAGTAGTATCGCCTCAGGTCGGGCAGAGCAACCCCCCATCATACCACCCTCTGGTAAGCTTGTGTGTCGCAATACGTGGACACTTTCCATCCCACAAGAGGTTTCTAACTTCACTCTCCACACTGACAAAATATGCATCTGGGACCTTATGAGGAGTGTGGTGTAGTGCATAAAAAAAGCGAGGGAGGGCCAGCATTTTGAATAACGCCGCTCTGCCGAGCAGACTCAGGGGTAGCGTCTGCCAGTGAGTGACGTCTGTACGGAATCTGAACAACGGAGGCAGGAGGTTGGCCTCATAGAATCGGGTGGGGTTAAGTGTGATGTGGATGCCGAAGTAGCGAAAGCCTTCACCAGCAACCGTGATAGTGATGTCCTTGGGCATCCGAGGGACCGGACCCTGCAGCATGAACAGGACCGACTTTCCCCAATTGATAGTGTAGCCGGAGTGGGCACTAAAGATGGCGACGATATGTAAAATTCTGTGAATCGAGGCCCTAGGGGCTGCCACATACAGCAGGAAATTGTCTGCGTAGAGGGAAATTCTATCCCCATGGTCTGTCCACCGCAGGCCCCTAATCATAGTATCAACGTCGCCAACGGTTCCAGCAAGAGGGCGAAAATGAGGGGCGAGAGAGGGCAACCCTGATGGGTGCCCCTGCCGAGGCTAAAACTACTGGAGGTGTGTTGGTTAACAACCACTTGTGCTGTGTGGCGCATGTATAACAATTGGACCCACCGGATAAAATTAGGGCCGAACCCCACCCGGTCGAGAAGGGCAAACAAATAGGGCCACTCGATGACATCGAACGCCATTTTTGCATCAAGGGATAAGAGTGCCGCATCCTCCAGGATGGTACCGGTCCTCCCCAGTACGCCATGCAAACGGCGGAGGTTATGGGCCGTGTTGCAGCCAGGCATAAAGCCAGATTGGTCAGGGTGAATGATTTTGCACAGCATCGGAAGGAGCCGGTTGGCTAATGCCTTGGCCTGGATTTTATTTTCGGATGTCAATAGTGAAATAGGTCGATAAGACTCTCAGCGCGTTGCCGACTTGCCCGGTTTATGTATAACAGCTATAGTGGCATGCATCAGTTCCTTGGGGAGAGAGCCCAACTGGTAGCTCTCAATATACATGGTATGCAAGGCGGGTGTTATCTTGGAGGATAAGAGCTTAAAAAGTTCTATCGGGAGCCCATTAGGGCCCATTGCCTTGCTGGATTTGATGGCATTACTAGCGGTCGCCAGCTCCTCCTCAGTTAGGTCCCCTACCAAGGAGTCGAGGTCAGCCAGGGTGAGGACCGCAACGAGAATTGTGGCCAAGAGATCTTGGGAGTCCTGCAGAGTGGTGCCTGTGGTGGAGGTATATATAGAAGCAAAGTGAGAGGGGAAGGCTTCAGCAATCTGTTGAGGGTCAGATATTGGATCCCCCGTACCGATCTTTATGAGGGGCACCCATCTGTGAGCTGTCTCACGCCTTTCCAACCATGCCAGCATCTTACCAGTGGAGTCGTCTAATTCGTAAACCCTGTGTGCAGTTGCCGTATGCTTAGCCCTGACTGCGTCCCTAGCTAACTGTCGATAGTCCAGGCGCCTCATATCTAAGGCATGGATAGAGCGGTCGTCATCAGGGACCGCCACCTCGTCCTCCAAGTCTCGTATTCCCTATTCTAAAACCGTCAGTCTGGCCACCCGTTCCCTCTTATGGTCCGCCATCAGTGAAAGCTCCTGACCCTTGATTACTGCCCCAAAGGCCCCCCATAATGTACCACTAGATTGTACTGAGTGTGTATTTTCTGTGAAGTAATAACCAACTCCGTCCATGAGAGCACTCCGGATATGTGGGATCTTCAGGCTCCACGGGGTGATAGAGAGGATAAGGCGTGAACGTTCCTGGGGTATAGTCAATTGGGTTATAACTGGGAAGTGGTCGTAGATGCCACTGGCGAGAAGCGTGGCCTCACTAAAGTAGTGGAGGTCATCCATATGAGTGAACAGGTGATCAATACGAGATTGAATTCCATGGGCCCCAGAGTGAAATGTAAAGCTTGGAGACAGGGGTTTAAATGACATCAAAGGTCCAGACGACCAAACGCAGTGAGAAAGTCCCGCAGGGCGGATGTGTCATGTATTCAGTCTAGGAGGCCAACAATCCAAACTCCCTTCTAAGGCCAAATTAGAAATCACCCCCCAGCACCAGTGAGCCGACTGGAAGCTCCAGCAGCAACATGCCCAGATCCAAGAGTGTAGACATCTTAAGAGCTGGGGAAACATAGACTGAAACAATATTAAGGGGCTTCCCTTCTCACATGCCCGCTACAGCAGCGTATCTACCCAGGTCATCGGTCCAAATGTTAACTAGAATAAAGGGGCATTGTTTACGAATGAGAATGCCCACCCCCGCGAGCTAGATGTGAACCCGGCGTGCGTTACTAGTCTGTAACCACAATGGTCAAGAGCGTGTTGCCTTGGAGGTGCGTCTCTTGGAGCAGTACTACATCTGGGGCCTGTCGCTTAAGATAGTGGAGCACCACCCCCGCATTAGTTTATCACCCAGCCCGTTAATGTTCCACGTTAATATGCGGAGACAACTCAGCGCTGTACGGGCAGACATAGTACCAGCAGGAGGCATAATGCATCATCAGGCCAAGGTTCCATCGTGTACTGTGATGTATAACGTGTCAGAGGTGTGTCCTGTGTACTCCATCATATGCACAACAAAATTTGCAGTCTTCATCACAAGAGAAAAAACTAAAGAATCCAAACAAACCCCCCCGGTCCCCTACTCTCATCCCCCTCACTGCCTCCCTGCGTGGCGGGCACAGAACCTCCCGCCACCCTCAACTAGCAAAGTGCCTTTCGCCCACCCTCAAGTGTTAGGAACGCGATCCAACCCCACTCCCTTAGGCAATTATTCATACGAATACTCATACCCCCTAACATTTGACCCCATAATGTGTCCATAATGCAGATCAAAGGATACTTCTCCAAAAAACAAATAGCGTGGCGGTATCCCCACCGGAGGCGGGCATAGTTGCATTACTGGTTTATGCTTACAAAATGGCCCCTTGAAGGTATTGTGCAAGGCAAGTACATAATTGAGCGTCTTGCGGTCATTGAGAGTCGCTTCAACCAGTCCCGTGGACCAAAGATCAGTCACATCCCTGCTAGGCTTCCCGTATCTATCCTGTTGGGCCCCGTGTTCCCGCATCATCACTCGGCTGGGGCTCAGTCTGTGGACTCGTCCTGTCTCTACTGCCTCCGTCCTCAGCCGGTTTGCAGCAATGTTTTTCAACTGTTCTCCAGCCCTCGAGCCAGTCCCAGGTGTCCTCTGGCCTAGCAAAGAACCATGCCTCCCACTCCGATTCCACCCGTAGTTTCGCCGGGAACAGCATGGCGTATTTAATGCTCTGGTCCCGCAATGCACGTTTAACGTCTAGGAAACTGCGGCACTGTTTCTGGACCCGCAGGCTGAAATCCGGAAAGAGGATGATCCTGCTGTTGTCTATAAGCAGTAGTGGAGCCGCTCTCGCCGTTTGAAGGATAACATCTCTGTCACAAAAGTTGAAGACTCTTGCAAACAATGGTCGAGGGGGTGCACCAGGCCTTGCTCTGCCCCCAGGCACTCTGTGTGCGCGTTCAATGGAAAAATGTTGGGATAGTCCGTTCGTCCTCAGGCGGTTGATGACTAGGTCCTCAACAAAGAGGTCTGCCACGGGCCCCTCGGCTCGTTCCGGCACCCCCAAAATGCGGATGTTATTGTGCCACATGCAGCTTTCATAATCATCGAGCTGCAATGTCCTTGCTTCTGGTGTGGTTTGGAGTTCGGCCACCTGGTGCTTGAGAAGGTCGGTATCCGTAGACAGGTCCTTGGTCGAGAGTTCAACTTCATGCATGCGTTCCGCCATTTTCTTCATGTCCGCTGTCATCAGTGAAACCTCTGAGGTGACGGTGTCTATGCGGCCTTCCAGGGAGGTGCACACCACTGTTATTGCGGCCAAAATATCTTGCAGCATGGGGTCCGGTTGTTTCCCATCAGGTGCAGAGTCAGCTTGCTTCTCCTCTTGGTCCTTCTGCCACGCAAACTTATCGAGTTTGGCTTGAAGCGCACAGCGTTCGCTCGCCATGATGGTGGTGGTGGGGGGTGTGTAGTGTGCCGAAGATGGGGGCTGGGGTCACACTAGCTACTCGTCGCCACCTGCTGGTGAGAGTTGCAGACAACGGCCTGTCGGTTTCCACCAGTCGGACCCTGACCCAGGGTTGCCGCAGCTTCAAGAAGGACCCACACCAACAGTGGGGGGGGGGGGGGAGAACGCAGCTATATCATCTGGGGAAGCGCCATCCGGTCAAATGCTGGGCTCCGCATCTGATCAGATTATTCAATGCACGGTGGTCCGGATGTAGGAGCAACAGATTCAGCCGGTGTTGTCGGTTGGCTCCAGTTCCCCAGGCGGCGCCAGGCCCAGGATCCCCGAAGTCGTGAAAGGCGTAGCTCACTCACTTTGTTGTCTCACTGCCCTCAAACACCATGGCCCCAAAGAATGCCATCAGGGTCCGCACTTAGAGCTCCGTTGGATCGTCGGCGCCAGGGCAGTTCTGTATGGCGCAAACGCCCACACTGCAGCCGCGGCTTACCAAGTCCCATCTGCCGGGCTCAGGTAGGTCAGAGGAGAAGGGCACGCCACGGCGGTATTAGTCGTGGGCTCTGTATCCACGGTCCGTTTCGTGAATGAGTCTTGACTGGACTGTGAAGTTGGCGGGCGTTATATGGGAGTAACTGGTCGGCCTGGAGGTCACTTGCCAGCATTGCCAAATCTACCCGCTCTCAGGGGGGTTCCGTTGGCCCACGACTGTCAGGTTAGTCTCTGTGGGGGCAACACACTCACCGGTGGCACCGCCGGCCGCAGTCAAGCCCCTCGAGCGTCAGTATAGGCCTCTGTTCCTCGCCACAGCCGTGGCGTAGAGTAGATGCACGCTGCCTGATGGAGACCCGGCAGTCCCGGTGTCCCCGGCTCCGCGGAACTGCTAACGTTGTCGCTCGGCCGCTTCGGCACCGCCGGTCTGGGCGAGTTTCAGTTCGGTGGTCGGGCTTGGCATCAGGGTCAGGTGTGCTCCTCGATGTACTGTTTTGACCGGGGCAAGACTGTGTTTAACGGATTGATCGGGAGTGGCGCGACAAAGCGAAGCTACCGTGCGGCCATTTCCCCCGGCAGTTGGCCACGGCCCTGTATTTGCAACTTTCTTGAACAGATGTGGCATACCTCTAAAATGAATAGTGGCTTACCACCTTGATGGTAATGGCCAGGTTGAGCACTTTAATCGGGTCATTAAGGAGTCGATAGTTGCCTGGTAAGTGGGTATCAGTTGGGAGAAGGCCTTGTTGGCCACATTGCTGTCATATAGGACTACTCCCAATTCTGTGACAGGTTTGACCACGCTTAAACTTTTTAGAGGTAGTCAACCAGGTTCATGCCTAACTCCATGGTGGATAAAGGAAAGACAGGGCAGAGAGTAATCCAGTAGTAATATGTCTAGCGACAAGGTAGTCCAGGACGTGAGACAAAGTGTAGAAGTGTATAAAGATAAAATGAAGGACAAGGTGGACCTTGAGAAGGGAAACCCTCATGAAGGGTTCTGTGAGTAGGGGAGTAAGTCCGATTGTAATTGCCTGCGGGTAAGAAAACTGGAGTATCTAAAAGGTCTGACCCTGTAAATGTGGAAGGGAGTTCAGTGTGAAACCTTGGAATGGTATCAACAAATGTTAGTCATGAGATTTGTGTGGGTAAGGAAGAAGAGAATAAGAGTAACATGTTCCTGGACTTTGCAGCGAAAGCAGTTGAAAGCATGTATAGTGAATTAAGCAGTAATTTGGGTCAAGCAACTGAGAGGGAGTCTGCTTGACCTTGTACATTTTCTTCATCTAGGTGTGTGTCTCCTTGGAATTTGGTGGTAAGCAGACAAAGCCAAAGTAACAGGAGGGTTCCAAGGAAGTATGATGATTTTGTTTTACCCTAGGATAGCATTCTGCTCTGTTCCTGAGAACCAAATTCCACAGTGTATTCTGGTTTGCTTCTTTCACAGTTTTTTAATTGTTATTTTCTATTCAGTGTTTAGAAACTTAGGTAGGACCTGATTTATATGTTGACAAGGAGGGAACCCCACCTTTAACAGCGACAGAGTTACCTCCACGCCAACATAATGGTCTACCTACCTGATTTAAATTTGGGCGGAATATAGTTTGATAATGGTATTAGTCTACTCCGTCTCTGCCGTGGTCAAACTCTATGTAGGACCCTTGTGGGTTTGGCTATATGTCTGCTCACATAATTTAAATGGACAGAAATGTAGCTGTTTTTCAATGACTGCGGTAAGGGAGACTGAAAAGTGCCCAACCCCCACCTCGCTATGGGAGAAAACTCCCATGGTGAGGAGGGCATTGTTTTTTTTATTTTAAAAAAGAAAATCCCGCTTTGAGATTTTCGGTCTGAAAATAAAAAAAAAATGTATGTTTCACATACGGCTCATGTTGACAAAGCCATACCGAAAACTTACAATGCATTGGCAGAAACCACAGTCACGGCGGTTCCTGGCAATGCTTGAAATGTCTGCTGGGCCAGCAGACATTTCAAAATATGGCGGCCCGCACCTTTGCCCAGCAATATATAAATCGGGCCCTTAGTTTATGTGGTAGGTAAAGGAGGAAGATGTGTCATGAGTGAGTCACAGTATAGTGTGATGCAATGCTATGATACCTTGTGTGCAGCAGAGCCATGTGGAATGGATGGAAAATGGAATGTACAATGTGTTTGTGGTTTGCGTGGGGATTTCATGAAGGGACAGTTGAGAGAAGGGGCTGGAGATAGGTGAAAGTAGTTTTGGGCTGAGCTGTTCCTAGTTGTATTTCTGTTGCACCTTCTTACCTGATAAGAAATAAATATTCCTTAAATGTAACAGGTATGTTGAGGCCAAAGTATGAGCTCGGTGTGGTAGTGAGATAGAAAGTAGGGCATTCACTCAATCAATCAATCAATCAGAACATTTGTAAAGCGCACTGCTTACCCGTGATGGTCTCAAGGCGCTGGGGGGGATGCTGCTACTGATCGAATAGCCAGGTCTTGAGGAGTCTTCTGAAAGTGAGCAGGTCCTGGGTCTGCCGTAGGAGGATGGGGAGGGTGTTCCAGGTCTTGGCGGCGAGGTGGGAGAAATATCTGCCGCCAGAGGTCGCTCTTCGGATGCAGGGGACTGTGGCGAGGGCGAGGTCGGCGGAGCGGAGATGGCGGTTGGGGGTGTAGAAGCTGAGTCGTCTGTTGAGGTATGCTGGTCCGGTGCTGTGGAGTGCCTTGTGTGTGTGGGTGAGGAGCTTGAAGGTGGTCCTCTTGTTGAAGCCAGTGCAGGTCTCTCAGGTGGGGTGTGATGTGGCTGCGGCGAGGATCAGGCGTGCAGAGGCGTTTGGATGCCTTGAAGTCGTTTCAGGAGTTTGGCCGAGGCTCCTGCATATAGGGCGTTTGCGTAGTCCAACCTGCTGCTGAAGAGGGCCTGGGTGACCGTTCTTCTTGTTTCGGTGGGGATCCACTTGTAGATCTTGCGGAGCATGCGGAGGGTGTTGAAGCAGGAGGATGAGACGGCGTTGACCTGCTTTGTCATGGAGAGAGTAGAGTCGAGGATGAATCCTAGGTTGCGTGCGTGGTCGGTGGGTGTTGGAGCTGTTCCCAGTGCGGTCGGCCACCAGGAGTCGTCCCAGGCCGAGGGGGTGGAGCCGAGGATGAGGACTTCTGTCTTGTCCGAGTTTAACTTCAGTCGGCTGTTCTTCATCCACTCGGCGACGGCTTTCATTCCTTCATGGAGGTTGGTGGTTGGCAGTGAGGGGGTCCTTGGTAAGGGAGAGGATCAGCTGGGTGTCGTCGGCATAGGAGATGATGTTGAGGTCGTGCTGTCAGGCGACGTGGGCGCGCGGGGCCGTGTAGATGTTGAACAATGTCGGGCTGAGGGATGAGCCCTGGGGTACGCCGCAGATGATCTCGGTGGCTTCGGAGCGGAAAGGGGGGAGGCAGACGCTCTGAGCTCTGCTAGAGAGGAAGGAGGTGGTCCAGTCCGAAGCCCTTGCAAAGTTGCTGTGTAAAAATTTGAGTGTGTGCTGGTGTTAGAGGCATGTAATGCAAGTGACTGTATGTGCAAAGTGGTGCAAAAGATGATATAACCACAGATTGAAGAAGCATGAAATGTGAGTGGATGTGAGAATTTTGACTATGTGTTTACTGCTTTGAGGGGTGTGTTACTGCAGTTGGGTGTATCCAAATATGATTAGTGGAGAAAAGGTTGCCTAGCTAGCAGCTTGCGGCATGGGACAGAGGCCAAGGTGGTGTGGTTGAGGGTTAGAGAATGAGGGGTGAAGTCAGTTGTGATTGTAATGGAGGAGAGCGGACTTTGAAGAGATATGGAGGTGGATGTTTAAAGGAAAGAACATAGTGGGACGTGTTGCAGAGGAAGGTGTAGGGGCACAGTGGTGTCAAGGAGGGGAATGCGAAACCTATATCAAGAAGATGGTTCTGGATGAGATCTGGCACAATGGGCATGATGAGGGTATTGTGGTGAGTGAAAGAGAGGGAAGCCTAGTACTTAGGCATTAAAGAAAATTCACCCTAACAAAGACTGATGTTAATTAAGCACAATAAATAGCGTGACAGAAAATTAATACAAATATTCCACAAAAAGGACCGACTTCCTCCAACAGGGTGCATCAGACATAGACCTTACCGGTACCACATCAATTACAGTCTAGCAGCACCGTGGGAAATGGGGATATTTCTTGCCCTTTTTGTCTACCTTTCTAGTGATGGTTTTGCCTCTATGGACACAAAGCAAGAGATCACTGACCAACTACTCATTAACTTATGAACACAACGGACAAAACGTTCCACCTATGCATGTGTCATAATAACCTAAAAAAAAAATATATATATATATATCTTTTTTTTTAATCACTCTTTATTAGGATTTAATATAGTAACTGATAACAGAAAGCACTAAAATAATTTCCAGCAGGGGCATAACAGACACCCCTACAGCCCCCGCAGTGCGAGGGGGGCCCCCAGTCTTCCATAAATAAAGGGAGGCTCCCTCAGCTTGTTAGCTCGTGGATATGGGTGGTGCGAGGGGCCCCTCACCATTCCTTGCAGGGGGGGACCCCAGAGGTTTACTTACGCCACTGATTTCCAGATGTCTTATGTGAATAGATACATTGCACTGTAAGCAAGATTATGTATTGAACCAAAACCTTAATTACCGGATCATAACAAATACAACCCCCACCATGCACCCCCGTATGAATAGGACACGTTACAACGCACGCATTTACAACGCGTGTCATTACAATGCATTTCTAACAAAGCAAAATCAATTACAACGAATTGTCATTACAACACAAGCCATTACAACGCATAATCCATTGCAACACAAATTACTATTATAACTCCGCAGGGGCGTTACTTTGGGGAATGCATTGTAATGGCATGCGTTGTAATGACATGCGTTATAATGGATTTTGCGTTGTAAAAATTGTGTTATAATGGCATGCGTTCACACGTGCATTGTAAACGATTTCTTCCCCGTAGCCAAGCACAGCACCATAAGTTTATATCTACCCAATCAATATATCCATATTTCTACCGCATCTGTCTGTTTTACAAGTACACCATTAAACTTTTCATGGAGGGTGTTTATTAGATTTTGCTTTGAATGCCAATAATGTCATGTTCCATGCATCTGTTGGCAGCATATTCTCAAGAAGTTTAATTTATTTTGATTTAATTATAAACAAACTGATCAATACAGTTAGTGTCAGTTTCTACAAAGGTGAGTCAATTCAGGGTGAGAAATACATCACCTTTTTGACATTATAGTATTATAGCCTTGTTTTTCAAATATATATATATATATCTATATATCCATTATACAATGAGTACATTTGTTGAATGCCAAATCTGAGGTTCCCCTACCATCCACTTTGCAATGCTCCGTCTTGTGCACTTGGGGGGAGGGATAGGAGCAAACTTTGCTATCTCAGCCGGCGTCCAACATAAATGATTTATGGTGAAGAAATGATTCTTTTTCAGGTTAGATGGTTTTACAAATTTGTATAGGAGCCTCAAGGAGTGGTCCCAAACTGTCTCCATGTCACACTCAAGGGGAGCCCCGTTCCAGACTAGATGTTGTGGCACTCCTTCTCGTCCGCATCCAAGAGTTTCTCATACCACTTAGAGACTTCCTTGCTCTTAAGATTGACGTCTTGGAGAAATAACTCCAACTCCAAGTCGCCACGAGCTTCTTTTCTTTCGGACGTAAACCATGAGGATAATTGAATATACTTAAACCTGGAAAAATCGTTCCCAATCTTTGCTCTCAAAGCCTCCCAAGGGTGAGAGCCCCCAGATGATATCAAATCTGACCATTTTGTGATGCTTGCCCTTCTGATTGGTATACTCAAGCTGTCTTTCAAACATAACAGGGTCCCCGGAGATTCCCAGATTGGGGCAAAGTCTGAATAGTAGCCTAGACCCCACCTACTCCTAACCTTATACCATACGTGGAGGGCAGAATTCAATATTTTAAGCGTACTTTTTTGAAGTACCTAGGGGCACCACATTTGTACAAACAACCATCCCCGCCTTCCTTCCTATCCAATTTGCCCAGAAGCCTCCCCTAGGATGAATCATCAGCCTTCCAAAGCAACATCCGGATGTTTTTAAATTGGAAGGCTGCACAGTACCAATTAATATCTGGGAGAGCCAAACCTCCTTTAATGAGCCTACGTCTGAGTTTCTTCCATGCCACCCTTGCACCCTTAACGGCCCATATGAAGCCTACGATCTTCCCCTGGATTTTATAGATACCTAACTTGGGAAAACCAAGGGGGATGGCATTAAACAGGTAGGTTAGTTTGGGGAGTTTGACCATTTTAATTAGATTGACCCTTCTATAGATGGTTAAGGGGAGATTTTTCCACCTTGCTAACAATCGGGCTATTTCTCTTACAAACCTATCTAAATTGATCTGTGGGATCTCATCTATCTCCTTAACAATTATAATACCCAAATATTTAAAATCTTGGCTAACTTTCCAATCCCAATCTTGTATGTTTACTGAGTATCCCGAAAAAGACCCGAATTCCTCTAAAAGATGTTCAACCCTAGGCATTGCTACGGCCGGGTCGGCCGTGTATAACAGCAGGTCGTACGCGTAAAGTGCGACCTTGCTGCTATAAAGATGAGATCTAAAGGGAGTTATAGAGGTATCCGATCTTATCACCTAGGCCAGTGGCTCTATATATAAATCAAGTAATAGGGGTGAAAGCGGGCAGCCCTGTCTTGTCCCTCTCAATATATTAAAGCTTGATGTTAAGGTCCCATTTAGAAAGATCCTGGCTGAGGCACCCTCGTAACACTTTTTTTTAAAGTAAATAAGAAAGTGAATCCGAAACCCATTGTTCTCAACACCTCCAACAGGTACTGTCAGCACACTCTATTGAACTCTTTGGTCGCGTCAAGGGCAACCACAGGCAAGGGCTCAACACGTTCTGAGGTAAGATCTATAGTGCCAATGAGTTGCTAAGTCTGTTCTTGAATATACCTCGTAGGGATATAACCCTTCTGATCTAAATGAATCAGTTGTGGTACAAGCTTGGCCAATCTCCCTGCCAGAATGCTCATAAAGATCTTATAATCTGCATTCAACAGGGAGATTGGTCTGTAAGAGTCTGCTCTCGAAGGATCTTTAGAGGGTTTCAAGATAAGTACAATCGTTGCCTCTTTCCAGGACCTAGGAACTTGACCCCCTGGTTGAAAGACCGAATTAAACAGAGTTTCCATGATCGGGACTAACTCCTCTATCAGGAGTTTATACACCTCATTTGGGAGTGCATCTGTGCCTGCTGCTTTACCACTCTTACTTTAACCGAGACTCGAACGAATAACCTCCCTAGTTAATGGGGCATCGAGGAGCTCACTGCTGTATGATGTTAAAATAGGTAAGGATATCTCTCTTAGCCAGGGTTTAAGAGCCTCAGGATTCAGGAAGTTTTCTTCCTTATATAACTCAGAAAATAGAGTAACTAGACAGGTTTGCATATCCTCTAATTTATTAGAGGTATCCCCATTTTCATGTACTGTTAGTTGGTTTATGTGATTCCTAGACCGATCTACTCTGGCCTTCCAAGCCAGGAACGCGCCCGATTTTTCCCCGTACTCAAAATTCTGCATTGATTTTGCAAACCATTGTGCTTTGGACTTCTTGTTTTACTTAATCCTATAATCCTGGCGGGCGCCGTCCACCAGTCTCTAGGCCTGTGACTTCACTTCAACCATCCCCTGATTCATACGGAAGAGATCGGCCTCTAATAAGCCTACTCTATCCTCCATTTTTTTAAAGATTTGGGATTCTGCTCTATTCTTGGCGCATATAAGACTGTGTAGAGTGCCCCTCAGATAGGCCTTAAAAGCGTCCCATACAATATCTAGAGACGTAGACCCAATATTGATTACAAAGTAATCGAGACATGCACGTTTAAGCGCTTCTGCTATTTCTGGATCCGTCAGCATCGCTCTTTTGAGTGTCTATCTAGGTCTCGATGATTGGCTACTTTCTACTAAGGAGATGGTGATCGCGGAGCGATCTGAAATATGACTTGGATAGATATTAATAGATGTTATGGCATCCATGATAGATCTGTCTGCCAACAAATAGTCAAACCTTGAAAAATGTCTGCATTTCTTGCTTTGGAAAGTGAATCCATGGGTATTGCCCTTCTTAGCCCTCCATATATCTAAAAGTTCCAGATCATGCATCATATTATTTAGGGCCTGACGGACTCGAGGAGCCCCTAAATGCCGACTCTGATTCGATCTATCAAGCACAGGATCAAGCAGAACGTTGAAATCTCCCCCTATTATCATAGGGGAAGTAACTTCAATTACGTTCCATTGTAGGTTGCATAGATAAGTAGGATCGTCAATATTTGGGCCGTAAAATGAAGGGCAGGCCAGCTCCGTCCCTTCAAAGTCTAAAAGGTCTATAAGCCACCTCCCAGTTTTATCTGTTTTAAACGATTTTATAACACAGCCTGCTGCTCGTTTAATCAGAACAGGAACCCCTTTGCAATGATCTGTGTGCTCTGATGTGCAAAATTCTATCCAGGGGTACTGCGAGAAGGTGGTACGGCTCTCTGAGATATCCAGTTGAGTCTCCTGAATCAGACACACTTGAGCTGGACTCTGCTCTAAATATTTCATAACCAATCTCTGTCTGCGCATATATCTAAGGCCACTGACGTTCCATGAAAGGAGATTTAAGTCCCTAACTCCCATTAAAAAGAGTGTTCCATCCAGGTGTTATCCTAGCTAGGGCTACAGCTATTATAATAATCGTACAGCTGACTTTTCTGACGTGATAGAGGTTTTTTTAATTTAATTTTCTCCCGCTGCCCCCCACCTCATGCTCCCCCCCTCTTACCTCCCTCCTCCCAATCCCCATGCCCCTGCCTATCCCTCCCCGGGGAACCTTCCCTACTATACTACACATAAAGCCTAATGGGCCTCAGTCCCCCGGGCATATTACCTCATTATTTCACCTATTTCCTCCGGGGCTCCTCTAACTCTCCAGCCCCCCTCCATCTCCCCCTCCTCCTCTACGTTCCTGCTCCCTTCTTAATTTCTGTTATCAGATCATCTACCTCCTCCACTGAGCGATGTACATACATATGGTTGTTCCAGATTGTGCGGAGTGAGGCCGGGAATTTTAGCTGCGTCCTGGCACCCAGTTTATTCAGCTCCTCCACCCGCTTGCCCATTTCCCATTGCTTCTGGGCAGTAGTGTGGCACACATCTGATCTAACTGAGAAGGAAAATGATCCGGACGACAGTAAACCTTCCTTAAGTTCTATTGCTAAAATAGCCTCTTGTTACAATTAAATGAAAGATACGTGGTCCAGTGATGTAGTTCAGGATCACAGCTTTATTCTTCAGATAGGATCCAAGTTATGTCTCATGTTATGCTTCTTACAATGCCATGCAATGCCCCACCAGGAGCAGCCTCCTTGCTGCTCAGCCCTTCCACACCAACTGATTCCTTCTTCCCACTCAAACACTCTCAACATTCTGATGACATCACATAGACTGAGCAGCAAGGCAAGGGCAGCAACAGAGAGGATGCATTAATCACTTACTAGATTATAACACCTCTTTTGTGGTGTACGTAAGAAAGTTTATCAAAATTTTCCTCTGCTTCTGTCTCGCAGGGTTTCTCTTGTAGGTATCTCGATGAACCCGCTGTATCTCCGTGAATAGGTCTATGTCTGGGCAGTTTTTAAGGACTGTGTCTCTTAACAGTGAGGTCACAAAAGCCCTAATATCAGACCCTTCTAGGGCTTCTGGGACCTTAATCAGTCTCAAATTGTTCCTTCTTGAGTGATTCTCAAGGCGCTCCAGGTCATCCCTCATTTCTTTATTTTGCCTCATTAATCTATTCATCTCTGCTGAGGATGTATCAAGTGACTTCTTTATCTTGGGGATTTCCTGCTCCAGAGTATCAGTTCTTAGAGACACTTCTTCTAGCTTCTGTGCTAGAACTACGCAGGAGGCCTGTATCGCCACTTGCAGTCTCCTCTGCAGTCTCCGGTGCTGACTCTGCCTCTGCCAACCCAGACCTGGAAGTTGGCAAAAGGCAGTGATGCCAACCCCGAGCCGCACCCTCCCACCGTGGGGCTCGGAGCGCGCCGGATCCCTACCGCAGATCTGGAGTCATCAACAGGCTGGAATACGCAACATCAGAGAAGGTATTATAGGGGGGGGAGAGGGGGGGGAGCAGGAAGTGGAGAGGGAGCGGGGAGGCCTGAGGAAGTCCCAGCGTTTACATTACTGTACCAGGGGGACTTGTAGACCCGCGATTGCTTAGCTGACGGCCGCCATGTTCCCCGCTTTCGTGTAGGTCATTTTCTATGGGCAAGCAAAGTTTTACTATAGATAACTCCACATATATGTACCTTGATGATATCTATATCGTCACCTTCAGTATTACAGAGTTTATCTCTCAAGAAGTATATCTTGATTTATACGAACTGCTATCCAGATATGAAGAGAGCTCCTTGTCTATGCATTTCAAACAGTTATACTGCAGATGCACATGCTAGCTGCATTTTGTTAGTCGGCATTTGTTAGTTGCCATTTTTAAACACCACGTTACAATACTGCAGAAGTCATGGCAAGATTTCAAGTGTGAATTAATGCAATTAAGCACTGTCCTGTAGCACTATCAATAGAATGTAACAGAACTTAAATGATTCACTAGACACATTATATTTTCTTACGTTTCTATGAACGTTTTTTTACATGTAGAGTGTTTATCCAGATTCACAGGATAGTGAGCCCACACCGGACTCGAACCTTCATATCCCCTGCACGTTATTTTTTCCCCCACCTGCCCCGCGCAGCCTTCATTTGTTTCCTTGTGAAATGGATCCAAAAAAAGAAAGAAACACTTTTGCTGTGAATGTTGTCTTTTTCTGATATTTGTCTATTACAAGGTGCAGCCTCGCGACGGAGAGGAAAAAAGGTTCAAAATATGAAAAATAAATAAAAAACTAAATAAAGAAAGTGTTTGCAAAGTGGCCAGATTGGTTTTATTCACACTCACACACATTAGTGCCACTTTACAGAGTTTGCCAGTGAAGCGCTACTTGCGTTTTCTCGTCTTTCTTTCAATAACATTGTTTACCACAGGTGGGGAAGTGCACCATTCCTGGAGGCATTGCAATACCTGGTTGATGCATAGAGTAGAACATGTTTAATGTGATCCTTATCAGCTGTTTTCCTTTGCCGTGAGTTTAAATGCTGTTACAACATGCTGCTTGCTTAATGTTCCCTGCTCTTCTGCACATGCTTGAAGCCCTAAACACCCTCATGCTGCATACAGGCAGAGATTATTAAACTGATGCAATGTTGAAGCACTCGGTAGACACTGTCAGTCCCTCCGCCTTTGAGAACAAACTTTAATTTTGTAGCAGTCCCCCGATTTTGTTGGTTCCTGGAGTACTTTTTTGCATTTATAACACTGTTTGGCCAACATCAAAGATGTGTGTTATTGAACATATGTGTAATTATTGAGCCGAGGCTGGAGAACATGCAGCGTTTTTATAACCACAGAAGAGCAGTGAAAATACATTTTGGAATACACGTGTAAATCACAGCATGAAAATGACTCACAAAGCTGAAATTTTAAACCAAATGTGAAAAAAGCTTGTTTGCCATTTTGTGAGCGGATTATGGCCATAATTACGAGTTGCTCATAATTTCCGATGGACCTAGTCACTGTAGTACCGGGCCCATCGCGACTATGAGTAATGAAGTAAGCCTGCGAGCAGAGCAGCTTCCTCCGGCAGATCTAGCTGCTCAAAGCAGCTTAAATCTTTGGGTAATCAAACATGTAGCCAGGAATGGAGAATAACCAGAGTCTGGACGTGCCACATCTGATTCTTCCCTTAATTCCCATTTATTAGTGTACTCTTCCAACTTGTACTGGAGCTAATTTGATCAGCCTCCAGTTACCATACCTGCTGGTTATGGCAACTTTGGGAGTTGGAATCATCTATCCCTTAACCTTGGGCCTCTTCATGAGGCTCAATATGAAATGAAATGAAAGGATATTTATAATGCGCAACTAAGCCCAAAGGCATCAAGGCGCCTAACAGCAAAGTAAATCAGAAACAGACCAGGAGCCAAGACTACGGGTAGGCCTTGGGAAAAAGCCACGTCTTTAATGTCTTCCTAAACATAGGGACAGTATATTGAGTTTTAATTTCAATAGGACAGGTATTCCACATTTTAGGTGCCAAGGAGGAAAAGGCCCTCCCCCCCCATTTGGCATGAGGAGACAGATAGTGTCTGATCTTTCTAAGGACTCTGATAATACCCCAACAGGTTGCAACGGTCTTATTAACCTGCTAAGACATAGAGAGAGAAGGATCAATCAGAACTCCTAAGTTGCGGGCCAGGTCAGAGGGGACAGGACAAACTCCCAAAGAAGGAGGCCACCACTCAGAGGACCAGATGTCCCTATTTCCCCCGAAGATCAGAACCTCGGTTTTTTCTCCATTCAGCTTTAAGGAATTGAAAATCATCCAATGTGAGACTGCCTCCATGCAGTTCCGAAAGTTGAGAGCAGAGGAACTGCCAGAATGGGAGAGGGACACCATATTCTGGGTGTCATCAGCATATGACACCACCTCCATCCCAAAAGATCTTATTAACTTGGCAAGTGGGGCCACATAGATGTTAAAGAGGGTCGGACTTAAGGCCGACCCCTGGGGGACCCCACATTTAACCGGAAGGGATGGAGAAAGGTATTCACCCAGTTTGACCCTCTGTTCCCTCTGGTCAAGAAAAGAAGCCAGAAGGCTCAAGGCCACACCCTCCACCCCTATCTCCCTAAGGCGAGAAATTAAAACCAAGGGAGATAGGGTGTCAAAGGCAGCCGTTAAGTCCAGCAGAACCAGAAGGGCAGAATGGCCCTGATCTACCTCCCTGCGGATGTTATCAAGCACTACCGTAAGGGCCGATTCCGTGCTATGATGTCTCCGAAAGCCATGCTGAGAGTGATCAAGACAGCCCGAGATGTCCAGAAATGCCGTCAGATGCTCATTCAGATGGATTTCGAGCATCTTTGCAGGTGCAGGAAGCAATGAGATCGGACGGAAGTTTTTAAGGATTTCCGGGTCTAATGTAGGTTTCTTTAACAGGGGCTTAACAACCTCACTCTTCCACACAGAGGGAAATATGCCCTCCTGTATTGCCCGGTTCATGATACTCAGGAGAGGAGGCAGGGGAGCTTCCCGACACTCCTTAAGAACTCTGAGGAGGCAGGGGTCCAAAGGAGACCCTGACCTGATCTTACTTAACAGTAGGTCTAGTTTTTGAAGGGAGAGCAGTGGAAAGTTGGACAGATTCACCGAAGCGGCCACCATTTCCCCACCCACAGCAGATAAAACCGGGGGAAGGTGCGACAGCGCAGCCCGTTGCAACTCAAGGGCCGAATAAATATCGGCTATTTTTGAATGGAAAAAACAAGAAATCTTGTCACAAAGACCCTGAGAGCTGGGAATCGGGTCGGGCATTTGCAGGGAACACAGAGAATCTGCGATTTTAAAGAGTTCTCTAGGGGAGGTGAGAGCGGTGGTCAGCTTGGAGAAGTACTCCTGCTTTTCTG
The DNA here is from genome assembly GCF_964204655.1 of Triturus cristatus. NCBI lineage: Eukaryota > Metazoa > Chordata > Amphibia > Caudata > Salamandridae > Triturus > Triturus cristatus. The sequence goes on from NC_140582.1 coordinate 87,273,548, forward strand.
TAATAACCTCCAATTTATATCCCTTAAGGAGAAGTTTATGTCTTTCCCTCTCCACATTATCCCAGCTCTCCCTCCATACCCTTTCCTGCTTCCTGCAGCCTTGCCTTAGAGCTCTCAGCGACTCCGAGAACCATGGGGCCGAGGGTCTTTTCCTAGCCGAATAACGAAAAAAAAACAGGAGTCAACACATCAACCGCCGAGGAAATGGAAACCGTCCATTCAAGTGCAGCTGTGCTGACATCCTTTGCTGTCCCGGTAACTGCATTGGAAATTAAGGGAGCCAAGGTGTCATTGGAGATACTCCCATAATTGCGCCTAGGTTCTCTCTTACTAGGACCACTCAGCTTAGAATATGCGGGAGAGGCCAAAAGCTGCAATGGGACCGCTAAATGATCTGACCAAACCAACGGAACTGGTACATCTGTCGTCAGCCTTGAGTCATTCGAGAACACCCCATCCAGGATATGACCTGCCCTGTGTGTGGCACAGGTAACCAGTTGCTGGAAGCCACAAGCAGCCAGTGGCTCTAAAAGGGAAAGAGTCTCTCCAGTCTAAATTTTCCAAATGGAAATTGAAATCTCCCAAAACGGTAAGTTGGGCACAGCCAAAGTAGGGCTCAAGGGGATTAAACAGAGAATGGCTAAATTCCCCTCTAGGTCCTGGGGGTCTATAAATCAGTATGCCAGCAAAAGGGGTAGCCGACGGAGAAGTTATTAAAAAGTGTACAGCCTGCAGGGAGTCTGAGGGAGCGGATATGACAGAGATACAACACGAGTGGGAAGTCTTATAGAGGATCCCCAGGCCACCTCCCCTACGCCCAACTCGATCCGACCTGAGCAGCGCATAACCCTCCGGGACAGCTTCAACCAGGTCAGGCCCCGAGGAGTCAGATGCCCAAGTTTCGGTAATAAACACCCAGGAAGGCTTTCTTACTTCCACAAACTCACTGAAGGCGATGTTATTCTTAACCAGAGATCTGGCATTAATGAGGAAGCCAGTTTCGATCTCAGGCATAGGGGGGGAAGGAGAGACTGAGGAAGGACAACCAGTGGCGGCACAATCTGGCTGCGCCATGGCGGTTCTGAAGGAGCAGCAGCCAAACGTGGCATCGGTAAGAGACTCCGGGCGGCATGTAAAATGACATGCTAACCGTGGGGGTCTGAGGGCGAATAGCTCCTGATATAGAAACTTAGAACTGACCTCTCTATCACCAATTTCTCCTGAAGGCTTCGACCCTTGCCCGACTCCTTGCCCGTCCTTAGCGCGGACGGGCGCAGACGGGCTGGACTCTGGCGTGACTCCGGCGCGATTACGGCGCTCCCGCTGCGCGCCAACGCTGCGCGTAACCATACTTGGTTAATATAGGGATCTAGCGGGTCAGCCGACCAACTAGAGCGCAGACCAAAATGGCGCCCACCAAGTGACCGTTCCTACCCCCAAAATGAGAACCGCTAAAGCCGCGGTTGGGTCTGAAAAGTTTTATAATGCAGGTATGCGGACATATATAAAAACAGAGCAAAAAGTAACAGAAAATATCAGCACCATTCAACTAAAACAACACAAGTTTTTAAAATGCTCTAATAGCAGGTACAGCGAGGACTTTGAAGAAGTAAAGCGCCCAGTGCCAGGCGCTAAGTGTAGCGTGGCTAGCCTTGTCTAAGGGTATATGGGGTTTTTGTGGATGTTCAGGTAGAGATAGCATTCAGTTACAACACTTGGAGTGTTTTCCGACCGAGCCGGACCCCTACAGTCCGACCGAGCGAGTACGATGCGCACGTATGCTGTCGGACTCGGTTCGGCCGGACTCCCATAGAAGTCAATGGGAGCCAGTTGTACGATGCGTACATGCGCTCCCATTGACTGAATGGGTACGTCTCGAACAAGTGCGCCCCCTACAGTGGGTACGCATCGGTGCCATCCGCGCCGTACATGCCTGTTTGGGGGAGATCCATGGGTCTCCCCCTGTGTGTGAGTCGTACGGCTGCGGGTGTTGAGGGGTCCGACGCGGACCCCCGAAGTCCGACTCCGGGAGCTTTTGCAAGCCGAACACACAGGTTCGCACAGGCTGTCCGACACGTGCATCGTACTGGCTCAGTCGTGAATCGCATCCATTGCACGCCACGGTTAGCTTAAGACCGAGACGTACGGAGCGGTTCGGACCCGGAAACGACTCGGTCGGTGTATTTCATGTAGCTCGCATCGTACTGGCTCGCTCGTACAGCTGTACGAGTCGGGCGGAAAACACGCGTACGGCTCGTAGTTTTTCCAGCCGGATCGCGTTTGGTGCCCTTCGGACCCGGATCGGAATCAGCCCCTATATGTATATGTCAGCATAAGTCTTCTACCTTGGCAATCTAGCCACATAATAAACACTTGGGGCCCTATTCAAAAAGAGCCTCCTCACTCGTGACAGAGGGACTGCAGCTGTGGCGTGGGGCTTGCACTCGTGGTGGGACCTCTGCAATGAGAAACTGCAATGAGGAGGTCCCGCCACGAGTGCCTTACCCCCCCACAACCAAGGCAGGCAGGATATCTGCCACATTTGTGACAGTGTATTATATCCACCGAACTCAACATCAGGGCCTTGGTATCTTTTTCAGAGCTCAAAATCCTCTGGTGGGGCAGAACTGCTGGCTGTGTCAGACGAGAGTTCCATGAGGCTGATACCTTCTCGCTGAGGCCCTTTAAAACGGATGTGCTGCTGAGAAGCTCTGAATGGGGGAAACCTGTTTTTTTCAGCCCAGTGGTGTCTCACCTTGGGCAGATGGATTTGGCAGGTTTGTTTCGATCTTCCGGAGGTCTTGAAGTCCAAAAATGTTTAAAGTCTAAGGTTTAAAGGAGTGGTAGGAAGAGTCTAGTTAGACACAGCTGAGGGTCTCAGGACCTAAGGACCTAAGGAACAGCACTTGTGGGTCAAAACCTATTCCAGCAGAGTCACCAGCAGGGTCCAGGTCAGATCCAGCTGGTACTCGTCAGCTGAGCACTTCAGGAAAAAGGCCTCTTGCAGCTTGCTGTGTCCCCCGTAGCCACACAGAAGGTCAGTCAACTGACCCTTAGGGTCCACTTCTTTGTCCTGTATACAGGTAGGAGCTGGGCCAGCCCTTCAAGTCTCCTCACAGAATCAAACAGCAGGTGCAGTCCTTTTTCTGTTCTTCCATACGTCCAGAGTGCTCTGAAGAAGGTGTCTTGGGGAGCCAAATTTATGCCAGACAAAAGCGTATGGGTAGACTCCTGGCCCCTCCTTAACCAATAGGGTAAACATTTCCACTATAAACCTTTGCAGATGCTCCTATGTGCCCTATTGCAAGTAATTCCATAGTTCCTCACTCATTAAATCCAAGATAAACTCTTCTAGGCTACTGGCTAGGTTAATGAGCAGCCCCTCCCCTATAATAACTGCAATCCAGGTCTGATGGCAGATTTCCCCCTCTGCTCTGAAAGACGTTTTCAAACAAGCTGGGTTACAAATTACTCTCCAGGAGCAATGTTTTGTTGTCTTGGAAACTTTTTCTTCAGCAAGCATCTACTTGAAACAGGTGTTTTTTTCTGTTGGAAGGGAAAAAGTAGTTTTATTTTTTAATATATATAATATTTCTGATGTATAATGATGTTTACGTTTTTCAGACTTTTAACTGATGCTGTTTTAGAATGTTTAAAGCAGCTTTTTAGATATACTTACTTTTTTTGTGGTCTTTGATGTGTACTTGTCGATGGAGTTTAGTTGAAGGTTAAATGATCTGTAGAAAAGGATAAATGTTAAAAAAAACTGTGTTAGTAATTGTTTAATAAGAATTGTTTTTTAAAGTTAAAATTATTTAACTTCGAATTTAAAATATAACTTTTTCTTACTTGGAGAAGAGGATGTATGGTTGTATATGTTGCAGGCTTCCTTTTACAGAGAAAAACTGGCAGTGTTTTCTCCTCTTCAGATAGTTGGCTTTTTTTAGCTATTTTTTGGTTAAATTACTGTGGCTTTTATATTGTTTGTTTAATTGGTAAATCTTTTTTTTATCTGTTATAGCTTTGTATAGTTTAATATTATTGGTTGCTTTAGCTTCATTTCATTTATTTTTTCAGTTATGTCCTTATTTAGAAAACACAATTAATGTTTTTTATGTTCATATTCAAGATAACTGACTTTATTGAATCTTTTATGTATTTATTTTAAGTAACAAAACAATCTTGTTTGTGAATATAAATATGTGCTGTATGTAAGTGGGATGTAAATATGTGCTTTATTTTGGTTAAGTAAAATATTATATTTTATTTATATATTGTAGTTATTATTGTGGGATATATCTTTTTGTTTGTTTAAAAATTGTGCTTTGCGTATTTTTTTACTGCTACTTATTACTTGTTTTAACGATATTTCTGCAGTTGAAATTGTTGATTTTGGTAGTTTTGACATAGTCTATGGTTAGTTATAAGTCACAATATTTTTGTTTCTGATATTTTTGTTTTTGATATATGTTAGATTATATATTTTTGACGTCGATATTTATATGGTAACTAGACACAATATAGAAAAAAAATAAAGAATGGACAGCATATCGAAGTCAAAATATAGAATGGACATAATATCGAATGGACATTATATAGTGGTTAAAAATATCGAAATGCAGGTAAGTAATATCGACTTTCAAAATATCGAAGTACATAATATAGGCAGTTAAAATATATTGAATTTTTAATAATATCGAATTTTTTAAAGTGTTTTCTATGTTAGTATATGTGTTAAAAGTGTAGATTATTTTTGTAATGTATGTTTAATTTTTTTCAAGTAATGAATTTTATGTTATTTAATTTTTGCGTAATTTAATTCTGTAGTTTGTTGTGGGTTTATAGGGGAATAGGGTGGGAAGTAATTTAATTATTGTAAATTAAATATACATTTTTAGGAATTATTAATTATTTTTCGTTTAATTTTGCGTTTTAGTTCTGTAGCGGGTTGTGGGTTTATAGGGGAATAGGGTGGGAAGTATTTTAATTGTAATTAGGTCAATATTTATTTTAATGTATTGGTATTGATAATTAATTTATTATTAATTGGTAATTAATTTTTATTAATTGGTAATTAATTTTTATTAATGGATGAATTGATAATTATGTTAATTGTATTAATGTATTATTCGGAGCGGGTTGTGGGTTTATAGGGGAATAGGGTGGGAAGTAATTTAATTGTAATTAAGTAATTATTGAAATTATTTTTGTGTATTGATAATTAATGTATTGTTAATTAATTATTAATTGGCAATTTTTTTATTACTTGTTAAATTTTTGGTATTGAAAATTAATTGGTTGTTAATTAATTATTAATAGGTAATTAATTTTTAATAAATAATATTTATTGGTATTTATAATTAATTATTACATATTTTGTAATTGGTAATTCATTTTATTTAATTTTTATTGGTATTGATAATTAATGTATTTTTATTTAAATATTAAATCATTACTTTCCCTACTGTTGCACTCACTGGAGTGGGAGTAGTAATTTTTACCCCTACGCTACCCAACGCTTTCCCTACTGTTGCACTCACTGGAGTGGGAATAGTAATTTTGACCCCTACGCTATCCAATGCTTTCCCTACTGTTTCACTCACTGGAGTGGGAATAGTTATTTTTAGGCCTACGCTATCCAACGCTTTCCCTACTGTTGCACTCTCTGGAGTGGGAATAGTAATTTTTACCCTCCCGCTATCCAACGCTTTCCCTATTGTTGCACTCTCTGGAGTGGGAATAGTAATTTTTACCCCTACGCTATCCAAAGCTTTCCCTATTGTTGCACTCTCTGGAGTGGGAATAGTAATTTTTACCCCTACGCTATCCAATGCTTTCCCTACTGTTGCACTTACTGGAGTGGGAATAGTAATTTCTACCCTCCCGCTATCCAACGCTTTCCCTACTGTTGCACTCACTGGAGTGGGAATAGTAATTTTTACCCTCCCGCTATCCAACGCTTTCCGTACTGTTGCACTCCCTGGAGTGGTAATAGTAATTTTTACCCTCCAGCTATCCAACGCTTTCCCTACTGTTGCACTCTCTGGAGTGGGAAAAGTAATTTCTACCCCTACGCTATCCAACACTTTCCCTACTGTTGCACACATTGGAGTGGGAAAAGTAATTTTTACCCCTACGCTATCCAATGCTTTCCTTACTGTTGCACTCTCTGGAGAGGGAATAGTAATTTTTTCCCCTACACTATCCAACGCTTTCCCTACTGTTGCACTCACTGGAGTGGGAATAGTAATTTTTACCCTTCCGCTATCCTACGCTAAAAATATTGAATATTTGTTATTAATATTAAGTTAATATATATATGTATTAAAAAATAAAAATGTATGTTTATTTTTTTATAACTTACATTAATCATTTATTAATTTTAAGGTTATTTAGGTGTTTTTAAGTATGTTTCAGTTAATTATATTTATTATTTTATTAATTTTACATTACTTTTAAGACATTTAAAAAATTCGATATTTTAACATACTATATTATTTACAACAATATTTTGGATTTGATATTTTTGCACTTACCTGTTTGTAGATAGGAATTCGATATTTTGGCATTCTATATTTTGTCCACGATATTTTGGCAGGTCGATATTTTGGCATTCTATATTCTGTCAGTGATCCATTTATATGTGCAATATTAGTGACTTTTAAAATTAAGTATAGGATCTCGATATTTTTGTTAACGATATTAAAGTTTCAATAATTCTGTAAGTCAATATTTGTTGTCTTGATGTTAAGTCAGTGATCCGCCAGTGTAGGACCACACTTCAGTGTATCCACAACTTGGCATAAAACAGAACAGAATCCCTATGAAACGTAGTAGCAGCATAGAGGTTTATTGCAGCTGCAGGCAGCCTAAAACCTCGTTCTCAAAGAGTTTGGAAAACTGTAGGAGGAAAACTGTATCAATATTTAGTGCAGTCTTCTATATGAGAACCTTGTTGCCAAAAAAAGCTCAACATTTCGGGATGGTGAGTTTATGGGCCTGTTTACGTGTTTGGAGGTGCAGGAACGGACCGCCATGCCGGCAGCCAGCTCCTGTACCGCCAAACCCGTGGTCGGGCTGCCTGCCACATTAGGAGAGTTCCTCATGTTTGGCGGGCTTTTTTCACGGTCCCATGGCTGGGCCTCAGAAAATGGGCACTACAATGGGAACACCCAAAAAAGTTCCTGCACAGCATGGACTGTAAAGTACATGCCATGCAGGAACTGTGGTGCATGCCCACCTGGGGCACATGTTGTGCACCCCTGCATGCACCCCAGGGCCCAGAGGCACACATTTTGTGCACCCCTGGATTTTCAACCCCAGTTCCTGCACGGTGTGGCATGCATGCCACACCATGCAGAAACATGCAGTCGGCGCGCTCACGGCGGTGGGCTGCATGTTAGGCTCTCCTATGAGCCTAACAGCCCACCACCGTGAGACCGCTGCAACACCGCCTTCCTGACCAGGATTAAACTCATAATACAGCGGGCAGGAGTACCACAGCTTTGGTGGTCTTCCAGAGGATGGCGCAGTGGGGGCGCCGCTGGAGGATCACCAAAGTCGTAATATTGGCAAATATGTCTCAGCAAAGTCTATTAAAGTTTGGATTAAAAAAAAGTAAAGACACTGATAAAGAAAAGCCAAGGAGAAGGAAACCAAAAAGAACCAACTAAGGTTGGACTTTGTACCATCCCATATAATCCTAACATAACCAGGAAAAAAAGGTATGGTGTTGAAAAAAGAAATCATGTTTTCAGTCTCACTGGATGGAATCCTGTGCATGGCTAGCCCTGGATGAAAGTCAGAAGGGAGAAGGACCAACAAATGCACTGCACTATTTGCCAAAAATATGCTACTGTAGCAGTCAGTTATTCGGATTCAGGTGGAAAAGCCTTCTTAAATAGATGTGAACAGTTGCGAATTGAACCAATCAGAGCTCATGAAACTAGTAAGGCACATACAACGTGTTTCATAGCACTTCCAGGAAATGAAAGAAATGCCCTTGCTGTCTCAGACGTTTACAGCGAGTACCTCAAATTCCAGTGCCTCTACAGAGCAGCCCTTCATCATGCAAGCACTGTAAAAACTGAAGGAGAGAGAAAGAAAGAAACTGACCATCTTGTTTATCAATGCTTACCTAATTGCAAAACAAGGGAAGCCACTCTCAAACATTGAAACCCTATGTAGAACTATGATGAAAGCAGGTGAGGATATAGGAGTAAATTATACAAGCGCGAAAAAGCCTCAGCATTCATAAGATGTGTGGCAGATATACTTCGACAGGACATCAAAAAAGAAAATTCAGATTCTTGCTTCATCTGCACTATTGCTGATGGAAGCACAGATAGTACCATCATTGAACAAGAAACTGTGCTGGTGAGAGTAGTCAACGGTGGGAAACCCTACACTTTGGGCCTGATTCCAATCTCATTCGGAAAGCAAACTGAATGACTCGCGTCCGGAATGCTTTCTGTAAGACTCGTGTCAGGGAAGTCCGTCCGAACAAGTACGATGCATTTGAATGTATCCGGATACGATTCGGCCGGATTACCATTGACTTCAATGGGAGCCTGTGTACCAAACGCATACACAGGCTCCTATTGACAAAAGGGGTGGTTGGGGATCACCATGCATCCTGTGGCGGACACACTTTGGTGCCTGCCACACTGTGCATGGTTTGAAAGGGGGGACCCATGGGTACCCCCACAGGCACGATGTGGAGGGCCCCGGGTGAAGGGAGGCCTGCTCTTGTCCCCCAAAGACCGATTCCGGCAGCCTTTTCGATCCGGGCAAAACGAATTGTAAAGGCTGTCCGGATCGGTGTAGGTAAAACCAAATCCGATTCGGAGCCCTTCCGACCGAGATCGGAATCGGGCCCTTTATTTGCAGATCTTGTTCCACTTGACTATAAACATGCTCAAGGTGTTCTGGATGATATAGTTTAAGGAATCCAAAGGTTGTCTTTGGATTCAGTAGGTATGAGGTCTCCAGAGCATCCGGGCCCATCACTAATAGCTGTCAACCATGATGGTGCTGCAGTTATGATGAGATCTAAGAAAGGGGTTGCTGCACTCCTGAAAAAAGACATTCCTTTTATTCTGCCGTTCCACTGTGTAGCTCAAAAGCTTCAGCTTGAGATTCACTGTAAATTCCAATCCCTCTATTTGTCAGTTTGAACAAACTTTTAAATGGATTTTAAAATGTTACTGGTATACTCTTAAAAGGTGAAGAGATGTCAAATTTCAAGAATAGTTGACTTTACTGATATTAAACAGGTTAGATGGGTATCCAGCAAAACTAGAGCTTTGGCAGTCATGCAACAATGCCTGCAGACAGTGGTTCTACATCTGGGACAGGTTGCAAAAGGGAGTCATGATTTTGCCTCTAAAGCATAAAAGTAACTCTCAATTGTAACTAGCTTTAAAAATCCTTTTCAGTCTGAGAGATGATCTGAAGCCAGTGGCCTCAGCTTTCAGAATTTTACCAGTCTAATGAACTGCTTGTATTGCATATTCCACCTTCTGTAGAAAGGGGTGCATTGACCCTAGTAGGCCTAAAGAGTGAGTTGGATGAATATATGCAACAGTTTAAAAAACTGTACCACCCCGAAGAAAATTACTTTGGAAACATTTCTACTAATGGCTGGGAATATAAAGTTATCAGAACACTGCACACCGCCAGCAACAATCCAAAGTGACAGTGAGCTCATTGACAGTGTGGTTAACTACATTGATGAGAGGCTTGCAAATTTTTATTGCATGCCAGTTCAAGGATTTAAGGTATTTGATTATACACTGTCACCAGAAAGTAGAGAGGAACTCTCTGATATTGAGCCAATTGTTCAACATTTTGAGTTACTTTTCACCACAGACGAGAGGCTGGCAATTGTAGAGAGGTTTTGTGGACTGTAAACCCATATAAAAGGCTTTCAGAACAAAGGTATTGCTCTATCGCCTGCATACTCCACCTTGCTAGCAACAAAACCTTCCATGTTGACTAAAGCTTGTGGAGATGATGTTCACAAACAGTGTATCTACAGCAGAAGCTGAATGTGTGTTTTCTGCAATTAATATCATTAAGAACCCACAAAGAACACAGTTAAATCAAGAGGTTCTCCAAGATCTAATGCTTCTTAAGATAGAAGGACCCAACATTGAGGAATATGACCCCAGCAGAGCTGTGATCTCTGGCTTACAGCAGGAGGCACAAAGCATGTGTATCTATTGAAGTATTGTCAATATGAGTCTTAGGGCCTTATTTTGAGTACAGCGGTCCTAGGACCACCGCACTCACAATGGCAGTCTGACTACCACTGCGGGTCTGCCTGCCGCATTTCGAGTGTGGCGGTCGGACCACCACAGGATCTCCGCCGGGATCTAGGATCCCGTGGTGGAGGTGCAGTGGAAAGGAGCAGGAATATGCTGGCGGTGCCACTGCGGCACCATAGAGCATACTCCGAATTGCATTTCCACTGCACATTTCATGGCGGTGAGCCCGCCATGAAAAGGTTGGTGGAGATGAAACTCAGGGGGCCCTACTAGGGCCCTCTGCCACTTCTGAGCCAGGGGGTGCATGTGGGAGGGGAACATGTTGTGCTCCCCTGGAATTGCACCCCGATGCTGCACAGTGTGACATGCATGACACGGTGGATGCCACATCGTGCAGGAATGTGCTGCAGGCGCTGTCAAAGTGGTGGGCTGCTGTTAAGGCTCTCATATGAGCTAAACACAGCCACCGCCGTGAGACTGCTGCAGCACAGCCCGTCCAGGATTCAAATCAGAATCCAGCAGGTGGACGCACCACGGGCTTGGCGGTCCTCCTGCCAGCGCAGCAATTGCGGTGCTGCAGGAGGACTGCAAGACTCGAAATAAGGCTTTAGAGCAGTCTGCCATGCAAGATCATTTATTGTTGTATTTCTATACAATTAATATACTTTTGGATAACGTCGCTTGTCAAGTTTGTCTTTGAAATTGTTTTTAGAACAAATTAAAAATATATTAAATGTTTCACTGTCAGCCGTTATAATTGATGTGGGGAGTAGGTGGGACAAGTGGATTTTACAGGACATGCATATCTCATTAGCATTTTGTCCCTTAACCAAGTATATTATTTTTTAAATTCCACACCCCTGACACTCTCCCTTACACCCACAGCTCTCATAGCCTAAATGTAGTGTGTCTGAAGACTTTAGCCATCTTGAAAATGCCCTGGCACGTCGCATTTTGGGCCAGTTTGCAGCAAGGCAAACAGGAACTACTGAGAAAGTGGGTATAGATACATTGGGAAACTTTTACCCCGTTGGCTAGGAAGTACCTTGGAGTCACCCCCACGCACTAACTGGTGCCAGGCATACATTTGGCAGCCCAAGGCCCCTTTCATAACAACACAGCTGAACTTGTGAAAGGATATCAGCCGGCCTGAACCTGCTGCACTTGGTATCTGGGACATGTGAGAAGGACGTGAGGAGGTTAGGCTCAACATCCACTTAAAATCCATGGACAGAAAGATCTCCAAGGATCATAAGGCTAATCTCCTGGGTGGCTCCAGGAACATAAAAAAGCTGAACCGTGGCAACTAGACCTGGCCAGGACTTTTCTGTTGCCCTCTGTCTGACACCCTGAGAGTTTTTAGGTGCTTCTCCGGGGTCTTTGGGACCTTAGAAGGGTACCCATGTGGTTGTTCAGGCACCAAAGAAAGTTTGGGAAAGTTTTCAAAACTTTTGCTCCAGAGCATCTAGGGGGCCTGCTGCAAAAATTATCCAACTAACAGGTCCACTGCATCTGACTGAATTTCAGGCTTCTCCAGCACAGAGAAGAGTTTTTCTTCAGAAAAACGACGACTCTTTTCAGATTGCGATTCAGAAGCTTTTTCGAGCTTCCCTACTTCCAGGCCCTAGCGGGGCCAATCTACTTGTTGCATCTGATCTGCGCTCCATTGCAGCCAGCCTCAATTCATACATAGGCCCTGTTCTACTGTGATCATTGACCACAATTTAGCGCTTTGCGCTTCTTAGCCCACTTTTCTCTTAAACCTTTTAAAAATTCATTTCTCCTGTTCCCTTTATTTTTGTTTGTAATTTTGGTATAATTTTGTTCATTGAACTTTACTTTATTTTGATAAATAGGAGTGGAATTTTTATGGTGTTGTGTTTTTGACTTTGCAACTATTTTGGTACATTTCTCTACATTAAGCCTGTCTGCTCACTGCCATAGCTAGCAGGTTTGAGTTCAGGTTTAATTACGTAAACCTTTGACTGGACCTAACAAGATAGCAACTTTATGACTTGTGCTGGACAGCAACCCACCCCAAATAATAAAGCACTTTAGCACAGGTCAAACCTGCCGAAATTCAGTGGGTGAAAAATGTCTACTAAACATTAGGATATGTGGATTTTGATGCATCAAGCACTAACATCCTGATGCTATTCCCCAATTTAAGGGACACACTTGTAATTGACAGTATTTATTGCATCAATAAATCAACATCCCTAGATCATCATTATTTATTGGGTGCAATACAGATTGCACCAAAACTGGGGAACTCATAATTGAGTCAGTAGAGGATACCAAACGAATTAGAGAGAAATACAGGGATAAGTAGAGAATGGGAAAGGCAGAAAGAGATAGCAGGAAGGTGAGGGTGTAAGAAGAACAGGGGGTGAGCTGAAGGAAGAAAGGGTGAATCAGGGCATACCGGGGACAAGTGGAGTAAGGGAGGGTTATAAAATAAAAAGAGACACAGATGATGGGCAGATTGCAGAGCAAATCAAACAGTCTTCCCCAGTGAATAGATCGGGGTTAAACCCATCGTGTAAGGGAGGGTTATAAAATAAAAAGAGACACAGATGATGGGCGGATTGCAGAGCAAATCAAACAGTCTTCCCGAGTGAATAGATTGGGGTTACATCCATCGTTCTTTTGCTCACCATGCCACCCCAGTTTAGACCCAGCCATATGCAAATTAGTCTTGACCCTGTGCCTCATGGAAACAGTCCAGACCAAACTGCCAAGCCAGGTCATCCTTGGACCAGAAACAGGCATCCTGGGACCGGTTTCGGTGCCTCACCCCTCATTAGCTAGGCTAGCTTGAATCCAGTGGCACAGTGAGCCCAGGACCCACATCTGGCCATACCCGGCGCACTTAGGGTGAGAAATCAAAAGACAGACAGATGATGGACGGAATGCAGAGCAAATAACACACTCTCCCCCAGGCAATAGATTTGGGTTAAACAAATTGTTCTTTTGCTCACCATGCCATCCCAGTTTAGACCCAGCCATATGTAAATCAGTCTTGACCCTGTGCCTCATGGGAACAGTCCAGACCGAACTGCCAAGATAGGTCCTCATCAGCGAGGCTTGCTTGAATCCAGAGGTACAGTGAGCTTGGGACCCACATCAGGGTTATAAAATAGCCGGGCCACATCTATGTCCATAGAGCATCCTTCAGATCACAGGTTTGAATCCCGGCAGGGCCAACATAAACTTTCATCCTCAGTGGCAGCCGGTACTTTCAGCAGGTGGAAGCAGGTGGGCCACACCCATGCATTCACACACTCGCAATAAAGTGGTTGAAATTTGCACTCTGACTTTTTATGAATCCTATGGTATTTTGAAACCTGACCAGAGTACTAATAGGTCAGTTCACAAAATACCAAATCACTGTAGGTAGCAATTCAACCTACATTATGAATATGAATGATGTTGGTCGCAAATTGCAACCCACTACGATTCGCTGCAATCTCCTTACTGGCGACCTGCTGGGATCAGCATACCACCATGTCTGTAATTGCTTTTAAATAAAGGAATGCATTTTTTTCAATGCAGGCCGTTTTCCTAACAGGAAACAGGATACGCATAAAAAAAGAAAAGTTTTTTAATCTAATTTTTTAATAGTATGCAGTGGTCCCATGACCACTGACAACTCCCCAAAATTAGTTTTGGCCACTTACAAAAGGGAATTGGTCTCTTGGGGACCCCATTCCATATGTGAACAGGTTACCACTTCCTTTCGGTATTTTGTAAAATAATAATGCTTTAGGGATGGCTTTTGCTCGCAAAACATTCAAACATGCCATAAGCAATCACTATTTAGAAAGGATGCCCTAAACACGTCCTTCCAAACAACGATGCCTAACAGTTTCCTAAACCTGTTTAGTGATTTGGGGCAACATGTACAAAAAGGTAATTGCTTTTGATGATCAAATAGTGAATTTTTGTGATTTGTTATTTGGTAATCACAAACACCAATGTACAAATATGTCTTTGACACATTTTGCAATTCTCAGTGGCTTGCAAAAAGACCTACCTCAGGAATATTAATGATGTCGGTATCAGTTTGTGACCCATTCGGAATCCTAAAATCACAGGGACGGTGGCCTGCTGGGGTCAGCAGATCACCATGTCAGTAATTGCTTTTAAATGCAGTCCCTTTTCCTGAAAGAAAATCAGATTGTGTTACAAAAAAAAATAAAGGTTTCTTTTCATTTTTTAAGCGTAGGCAGTGGGACCACTGCCTGCTCTTAAAAAAAGTTTTTACAAACATTCACAAAGGAGGAAGGGGTCCCTTGAGTACCACTTCCTATTTGCGAATGGGTTACCACCTACTTAAAGTAGGCGATAAAATACAAATGTTTTGCAACCACATTTTGGTTCCAAAACATTCACACATACCACTGCAATTAGGTATAAGGATGGGACACCCTAAACACACCCTTTCCTAATCCGAATCGCAAACCCAATTTGCCATTCAGTCATAGGTTACTGAATCGAAAATAGGGCTTTGAGCATGTAAAAAAGCCTTTTTGCGTTAGCAAATGGGTCATTCTTCAAATCGGCCAGTTTGCGACCACAACAAGCCTTTATTCATGTGGCTTTTGGTAACAAGTTACCGAATTGCTCAATGGGTTTAGTTTATTAAAAAAAATGTTTTCTTGTTAAAAAACCCTGTGATTTAACGAATCAAAGGGTTCACGGCCAGAAAAGGCATTGGTGCATCTGGCCCTAAATGGCAAAACATGTTGCAGAGAAATCTGAAGAGGCCTTGACATGGAGGTGAAATCATATGAAATATGCCCGCAGCCTGCAAAATTTCTAAGCTAGTTGGTTTCATTGCATTGCCATGCACGTGCACGCCACCATGTAGAAATGCGATGCTACGCAGCCTATGCCCACTGTAGCGGTCTAGTTTATCCCAGCGCTGACCCCTTCCCGGAAACACTACCAAACTATGTATCACTCTCTGGCCAGGCGTGGCCAGAGCATAAATAAAGGGGCCGGGGTCACTCGTGACCTTCCGGCTGATAACACTAGTAATGTGTGTGTCTCTGTCTCTGTAATGCAATACCTGCTCAGGCCTACCTGCACTCCCACCACACTGGCGACGAGGGTGGGATCGCAACGTCCCCATGAAACCAGGAACTGCCCATGACCAAAGCCGGCCTGCCAGGAGAAAGAAAGTCCCAGCGCTGTGCAGCGCGGCTGCGCATGACGGAGAACTCCTGCCGACTGTGGGACCGCAGAATCAGAAGCGCCTGGTGATCATCTGCCCAGCCGGTGAGTCGTCACAAGCGGAGACCCCAGTGCCCGCTTGCGCGTTCAGCCCATGACGCATTGAATGCTCCCGGATCAAAGCCCGGTTGAGCACCCGTCAGGGGAAACGGTGCGCGCATGCGCGTTAGCACCCTGCCACCTCCCGGCTCCACGAACAAAACAGCATGAGTGCGGTGTCAGCGCCTTGCTGATTCTAATTAGACTGTCACCGCCGGACACAGACTTCACCTGGGGCAGAGAGAGAGAGAGAAAAAGAAAAACCAACAAGCACAGGCACATCCAAGTCCCGGAATAACAAACGGGACAACAGGCAGCAAGGATCCAACAAGCACTAGCAAATGCACGTCCCAGAACAACAAAAGGGACAATAAACACTGACAAAGACACACATTAAAACTGTAAAGTGGTGACAGGCACCAGCAGCAGTGTCCCAAACACTGTCAGACGCAGGCGTTAAAGCTGGAAAGTAGCACAAAGCACCAGCAGCAGCGTCCAGCACCGCAAAGAAGCTACACCTGAGTAAAGCCACACCTGGAGAAGACCACAAGGTAGCCATTGACCATGGTTGACCAGGCAGCAGCGGCAGCACAGCAGCCAGTAGCCCCTGCAGCACCACCTCCTCACCTGCATTCCCAAGTCAGCGCACTTCCCCCGTTTAGCGAATTGATTGACCCTGCAATGGCATCACCCAGGTGGGAAAGTGTGGATCTGCCGTCTCGTCAACTATTTTATAGCAACCAGAGAAACAGATGGAGCTGTAAAAAGGTCACTTCTGTTGCACTTCGCAGGGGACCAAATATACAAGTTATTCGCACATCTCCCAAACACAGAAGCACAGACAGACTAGGATGCAGCGGTCAGAGCCTTAAATGCCCATTTTGACCCCAAACTCAACCCTGATTATGAACGCTTCAAACTCCGACAAGCTCGTCAGAGGGAGGGAGAGACCATGGACACGTTCCACGCACGGGTCCGCGAATTAGCAAGCACGTGTACCGAGGATGACCAGGTTAAGGAAGTACGGGCGCAAGTCATCCAAGGATGCCGCAACAAGACCCTGCGGACCCTCATTCTTCGCCAGCCACGCATCTCTCTTGAAGACATACTGATCCTACCACGATCGCATGAGCTATCAGACGTCTGGGCGAACGCCATGGAAGCTGCACTCAACCCAACAGCCGAACAGGCGGTGACCATCAAAACAGAGCGAGTGGACGCCATTCGCGCATTGACTCGCAGTGGGCGAGGAAGATGGCCTACTAGAAATTCACGACGGCCACAGTACGGTTACTGTGGGAAGGAAGAACACCCCCAAGACAACTGCCCGGCAAGAGGCAAGACCTGTACGAAATGTGGCATTCCCAACCACTTTGCAAGTGTATGCCGAGGAGGAACGCGGAACAGAGGAATCCCAGTGCGGAAGCCGCCATCCAAAGCAGTGAGGCACCTCACACTGGAAGAACCTGCCACCTCGAAGACACCAATGACGGCGGCACACCGTCTGCAATATCTGGAAGACTCATCCTCAGATGACGAAGAAGAATGCCACCTCATCTCATTCGTAAATGACCTCAAGCGAAGACGACGCCCACAACTGACATGTGCCATCAAGATCGCCGGGTCGCCTATAACAGCCCTTATTGACACGGGGCGTCGGTGAACGTCATGGGGTGTCAACACTAAAGCCGGCGCTCATGCCATCAAAAGTCAAAATCGTCACATACGGAAGTCAGACACCGCTTCCCTTGAAAGGAAAAATGTCCGTACAAGTCAAGTCAGAAAACCATGAAGTTACTACAACATTCCACGTAGTTGACAGGGAGGCAGATATATTAGTCGGGAGTCACACAGCTGAAGATCTGAGTCTGGTCAAATTTGCGAATGCAGTGAAGTCACTTCAAACAGAGGACATCCTGGAGCTGTTCCCACAGCTATTTGAGGGCCTAGGGAGCATGAAGAGGCCACCAATAAAACTGCACATCGACACAGCTGTAAAGCCTGTCGCCTTACGGCATCGAGGAATACCGTTTCATCTAAGGCCACTAGTGGAACAGGAACTTTTGAAGCTTGAGCAGCAGGAAGTAATAGAAAAAGTGACAGGACCAACTCCATGGGAATCTCCCATGGTCATCGCCGAAAAGCCAAAGCAACCAGGGAAGATCAGGATCTGCATTGACATGAGAATGCCCAATCAAGCGATTAGAAGAGAGAGGCACCTGACGCCAACAGTCGACGACATTCTGGACGACCTCAACGGGTCTCAGTGGTTTTCAAAACTAGACTTAAACGCTGGCTACCACCAGCTGAAACTAGCGAAAGAAAGTAGGTATATTACCACGTTTTCAACACATCTAGGGCTTCGATGCTACAAAAGATTAAATTTTGGGATATCTTCAGCAGCAAAAATATTCCAGAATGCTGTAAAAGAAATTCTGTCAGGGCTTCAAGGGGTCATTAACGTCAGTGATGACATCTTAATACATTCAGCAACAATTGAGGACCATCACCGTCGACTCAGAGCCACCCTAAAGCATCTGGCAGAGCATGGAGTGACTCTCCACAAAGAGAAATGCCAGTTCTTCAAGAAAACCATCGAGTTCTTCGGATATGTGTTCAGTCAGGACTGGGTGAAGGTGGATCCCAGAAAATCACAGGCGATTCAACTCGCCCCCGCACCCACTACTGCATCAGAAGTCAGAAGCTTCTTGGGCATGGCGACATACTGCGGGAGATTCATTCCGAACCTTGCCACCATCGCAGAGCCGCTGCGAAACGTGACTAAGAAAGAGTCTGTCTGGCGATGGACTCAGGCAGAAGAAGAAGCATTCCGCAAGGTGAAATCGGCATTGCTGGAAAGTACAACCATGGCGTATTTCAACACGACTCGGGCAACGGAAATAATAATGGACACTAGTCCGGTGGAGCTCGGGGCCCTGCTGACTCAAGAAACTGAGCCAGGAGTCTGGGTTCCGCTGGCATTTGCGAGCAAAGCACTGACTTCAACCGAAACTCGCTACTCTCAAATCGAACAAGATGCACTTGCCATTAAGTGGGCATGTAATCACTTTCATTTGTATGTTAGTGGTAATCCATTCAGGGTAGTAACAGACCATCAACCGCTACTCCCGCTCTTCAAGGGGACTGCACCTCATCCCCCACCCAGAATCGAGCGGTGGGTGATTCAACTCCAGCATTATCAACTTGAACTGGTGTACAGACCAGGTGCGAAGAACCCGGCTGACTTCCTGTTGCATCATCCGGCGCACCCCGCAGAAGTGAACTCTGATCAAGAGTTAAGGGCGGAAGAATTTGTCAGCATGATTTCACAATGGTCATGCCCACAAGCACTCTCCATTGACGAGATCAAGACACACATGGACACTGACATGGTACTCAGAACAGTGACAGACGCCATACAGAAAGGTTCATGGAAAGGTTTTCTCCAGAACATTCATGGATGGAACGATCTTGACAGGACCCGGCTAGGAAAAGTATGGAGAATCCAAGACAAATTCAGCATCGCTGAGTGTGGCGTACTGCTGAGGGGCGCACACACCTGCATTCCACATAGTGTCCAAGAGCGCGCGACTGTATTAGCACACGAAGGCCATCAAGGCACAGGAAGGATGAACTTCTGGATGAGAGAAAAAATGTGGTTCCCTGGGCTAGAGGAAGCAGTAGACACTATTGTGTGAAATTGTAGGGCCTGCCAACTCGCCGGAAACCCAGAAGCACCAGCTCCAGTAATAACCGAAGACCCTGCTCCGTCACCCTGGTCATGGGTGAGCCTTGATTTTGGGGGCTTCCCGGATGGGAGAGTCACAGCTGTCTTGGTTGACAGCTACACAAAGTATCCTTTCATTGAAGTCCTGCCATTCACCGCATTTAACCACCTACAGCCAGTGTTGGAAAAAATATTCGCATTATTTGGATTACCACATGTGATCAAGACAGATAATGGTCCCACATTCCAAGGCAACGAATTCAAAGACTTTCTCACCCGGCTAGGAATAAAACATCACCGTATCACACCGCAGTGGCCACAAGCCAAAGGTGAAGTGGAACGCTTCAGCCGGACAGTGAACAAGATTCTACGAATAGCGATCACTGAACAAAAAGACCCAGAAGTCGAGCTACAGAAATTCTTACGGGAATACCGCAGCACACCACACTGCACAACACAGAGGACCCCGTGGTCCCTGATGCTGGCAGGACCTCGACGTGACACCCTTCCCATGGCCGATAACTGGGAACCAGAGCCATATGACCCCGCAAACACCCAAGCCAGAAGATTGGTGAACAACGAAAAAGCAAGTCACCAAAGAAGAGCACGAACCCGAACACTGATGTCAGAATGTGCTGTCCTAATAAGAAATCGCAGGAGCGGAGGAAAGTTCCGCACTACGTATGAGACAGGACTGTGGACTGTGAGGGCAGTTCGAGGGACAGCCAATACTGCTGAGCGAAACGGAGAAGTAGTAACCAGGAATATATCATGGTTTAAGAGGGTACCTGTGGCAAACGTCGAGGGGCAAAACTCCGAACAGACGTCAAGTGAAGACACCATATATAGTGAGATAGAACCCAATTTCACTGATGATATATCTCGGAGTCAGACAGCATCGTCGTCAGCTGCTGAACACAGCCCTCAGGCCGCGGCCGGCCAAGGAGAAATGGCCAGCCCCACAAGGAGCCAGAGTGGTCGCCAACATCGATATAACCTCAGGACTAACCCTCGACCAAACCAAAGACTGACTGAATTTGCATGTTGATCTTGTCAAATATTGCTGATAAAAAGAACTGATTTGGGATGGGATGTAACAGTCTAGTTTATCCCAGCGCAGCCCTCTTCCCGGAAACACTACCACACTATTTATCACTCTCTGGCCAGGCGTGGTCAGAGAGCATAAATAAAGGGCCGGGGTAGCTCGTGACCTTCAGGCTGATAACAATAGTAATGTGTGTGTCTCTGTCTCTCTAATGCAGTACCTGCTCGGACCTACCTGCACCCCCACCACACCCACTACAAAGCACCTTTTCTTTCTTCCACTTATACTTCAGCGTACAAGACCTCCAGGAAAAACAGGTTACTGACAACTTTGGAATACTGTTGAAGATGTGGAGTCACCCGTTAGGGTAAAAATAGACAGAAGTTTCTTAGGAGTATTCATGTAGGGCCGCAGCAAATTAATCAAGTAGAAACATATTCTACTTTGAGGTGGAAATTTTGTGCGTGCAATCGTGCGCTTGCCAATCTTGCACTGCTAGTGTACAAGCAGCTCCAGTGCAAGGATTTTCAGAGCCCCATGCAAAATGACATTTTGTGTGTGTGTGTGTTTGTGTGTGTGTGCTTAAGAAGGTAACACTGTCTATGTGGTACCTATTCTTTGTGTTTTAAAATTAATTTCCGGAAATGTACTCTAAAAAAAAAAAAGACTAGAAAAAAATGATGTGCCTGTAGATGGCAGCATTGGAGGGAAAATGAAGCATCTACCTTATGTTTCGTCCACAAGGCACTTTATTGCCAGAATAAAAGAAGCCAACAAACACATTAGCTTTTGCTAATGTGTTATTTTAATTGCAAACACTCTGCACCGCCTCATTGCTTTAAAAAAATATAACCCAAACCAAACTACTTTAAAAAGTAACTTAGAGGGATCACCAGAAAACAGACGAAATATCTGTTTTTGAGTCGATAAGCAGTTGCCCTGTTCTACAACCTTGAAATGTTTGGAGGGATTCCAGCGTCCAGGGGTGAAGGGGTGTGGGGGGCAGAGTGGTGACTACGGGGAAGCAATCTTCATCACACCAGTAGAAATCGCCACATTGGTCAAATTTCCGATCTGCGTTTAGCGCCAAATTCAGAATCCCTCCAATCCATTTCAAGGTTGTAGAACAGGGAAACTGCTTATCGACTCAATAAGAGATATTTTGTCTGTTTTCCCGTGATCCCTCTAAGTTACTTTTTAAAGTTGTTTGGTTTATTTTTTTTTAAAGCAATGAGGAGGTGCAGAGTGGTTGCAACTAAAATACACATTAGCAAAAGCTAATGTTTTTCCTGGCTTCTTTTATTCTGGCAATAAAGTGCCTTTTGACGAAACATAAGTTAGATGCTTCAGTTTCTCTCCAATGCGGCCATCTACAGACACAGCATTTTTTTCTAGTCTTTTTTTTTTTTTAGAATACATTTCCGCAAATTTCCACCCCTGGACGCCCCCCTCAAATTTGGCAGGTCAAACTCATAGGAAATTACCAGCCTAAGGGGCAGATTTACTAGTTTCTCACACAGCCCAGTGCAGCAGACGCAAATGCTGCTCTGCCTAAGAAGGAGAGAGCAGTAGAGCGCCATATTTACAGAAATATGGCACTCTTCTCCCCACCTCTAGCACTGGTGCAGAAATAAGATGCTGTACTCCAGGGACAGACCTTTGCACTATAGAGCAAGGGTTTCTCTGTGAGTCTAGCATAGGTTTTGTCTTGGAAGGGAACCATTCCAGTACAAAATGCCATGCGTAGACTAACTTGAAACTCTTTCCCACTTTGGGCCCGATTACGTTGCGGGCTGGAAGCCCTCCTTCGGATTCCCTTCGGACTGAGCCATTTCGATCGGCTCGGTCGGAAGGGAATCCGAATCAGTAATCCGAATGGCTTACGATGGTCTCGGGGAGCCCATCCGCCATTCGGAAGGCCGACAGTAACCCCCCGGCCGGCTCTTTCCGGCCGAGGGATTACGATGGCAGTTACCCACTGCCTTTTTGTGCCAGACTTTCCGGCACAAAAAGGCATTGGGAAACAGGTTTAGGGGGTCCCAGCAGGGGTCACATGGGTGCAAGGCCGTGGAATGGTGGCCTAGGGGGCACCTATGGTTCACCCGTTGTCTCTGCACCCAGTGGCAGGCACCTTGAAGGGATGAAGGGAAGGGATGAACTGCACCCCTGCTCTTTGCTACGAGAGCATGCATTCTGTTCGGAATAAATGCTCTCATAGCAAACTATAGGATTGCGATTGAAAGGGTTCAGTCGCATCCTAATGCCTGGGATGGAACCGACGACGGGAGGTCGTTGGGTTCCAGTTTAAGAACGATGCGGGGCGGACTCTGGTCTGTCCGGCATCATAATCAGCCCCAATGTGTGCTGTACAGTGCAGCACACATACAAAATAAAATAAAGGAGAAATGGAAGAATTTCTCCTTCATAGCGCCTACTTGAAATGGGCGCTATTCACTCACGCTAAACCCTGTCTACTTTTTTAAATAAATAGGATTAGCGTCAGAAACCTTGGGTGGTTGCACGGAAACGCCCATGCACCACCCATGATACACCCCCTTGGTGCTAAGTAATGCAAAGCAGCCTTATGTGCTGGATTGCGCTACTTTCAAGTGTTTTCCAGTGCTAAAAGTAATTTAGTAAAAAAAAAGATTTCGCTTTTGTTTTGCATCTTTTTTGTAATGCAAACACAGCGTTAAATCTTTGTAAACAGACTCCAAATAATGTGATACACACTTAAAATACTAACACACACATAATTCGATGAGGTAGGCACTGATCCCATTTCTGCATGTTATGAACTATTTTCGAAGCCCACTATCCCTGTCACAGAGTTCAGTAATGTTTATTTCACAGTCACAAAATGTAAGAATTGAAACATTTTCAATATTAATTATAAACAAGAAAATCATTGTTGTTACTCATTCATGTTAAAAAGCTAACAAACACTGACAAAGCACTGGTCCTGGTTGATTTTAGGTGTTTGTCAGTTGTTGTGTTACATATCTGGATACGGTACAGGAAGCTTAGACAGGATTCAAAATAGCAGTTGAGTGACATTATGGAAATTGTGGAAATATAGCTTACATTGTTAAGCCATGCCCCTAATTACATAGGTCATACCGCTTTTAGAGAGCCCACTTTTTTTTCATCCCACTTAAGGTCTAACCCATGTTGGAACCGCCCGCCAGATTAAGAGTTTTCTGCTGTCTGGCGGGTGGTTCCTTGGTGACCCCAGTGCCTATGAAATAGGTCCCACAATGAGAATGTCAAAATCAGTACCTGCACGGCATGGACTGCTGCAGTCTTCAAAGAAGAAGATAAAATACATACAAATAAATCCTATACAAGGCAGAGGGAAGACTACCATTAGAAAGGGTTGGTACACACTAGTTTCTTACACCATACGCCTCCTCTGCCCTTTCTGCTAATTCTGCAAAAACAACAAAGTGATGGAGGGAATGCTTGAATTCATCTCAGCCACTTGCAATCACTCGGGCAGCATCCCAGTCCATCATTTTTCACCCACCATGCCAACCCAGACCAGGCCCACGTTTTGCAAATTAGTAATGATCCTACTACTCATGGGAACATTCTGTCCCAAACATAAGTGTGACATCCTAGGTGTGATGGGTATGCCCAGACGTGAGTCACCATGCTCACTGTGCCACTGGAAGTATGCTACATTGGACTGAAGAGCCCCAACCTGGG
The DNA here is from genome assembly GCF_964204655.1 of Triturus cristatus. Lineage (NCBI taxonomy): Eukaryota > Metazoa > Chordata > Amphibia > Caudata > Salamandridae > Triturus > Triturus cristatus. The sequence continues at coordinate 87,297,573 of NC_140582.1, forward strand.
CAAAACCAGCCCTCTGTGGCTTGTGTTCTGGTTCACGGAGGACCTTACCTGGCAGTTCGGGCTAGACTGTTCCTACTGGACCAGGGTCATGAATTATTTGCAGATGGCTGGCTCCAAACTGAGGTGGACTGGGATGCAGCCCGAGTAATAACTAGCTGCTGAGAATAATTCAAGCATTCCACCATCACTTTATTTTTGGATATATTCTGCAGATTCAGCATTAAAAGTACAATGAATGCTGAAAAATAAAATATATTCCTCCATGCTTTCCTTTCTCTGTCTCTGTGTTCCTATTCTTGCCTCCCAGTTTTGCTCTTTCTACTCTTTGGAAAGAACAACAAAACTGTCAAATTTGGCACCCTGAACCCAAAAACCACCCCCACTCCTAATAAATCCCCCCAAACCCAGCCCTTAAAACTATCCTGACCCCCTCCCCTGCCTTGAGCCCTAAAGACCTGCCCCTGCCCAAAGGTACACCAAACCCCCTGCCCTGAGTCCTAAAAGCGACCGTCACCCTTAAAAATGAACCCCTCCCAAGAGAGTTTCCTTTAAAGCTCTTTGCTTTTGTCATAAATCTTGAAAATCAAAAGACCCCACTACCTTCTTTTCTTGGTCAAGCCTTATCAACCCAGCAGGTGTCTCAGATCTGCTGAAGATGGGCTCTCGGCAGTCCCAAGGGTGGAAAGAGCACATATGGGAAGTCACTATTTTAGCCTCCAGGTCTCCAAACTTTGGAATACCCTTCTGTTAGATATGAGGCAGATTTAGACAAACGTAATTAGCTCTTCTCTGTTCGGAGCCCATGTGGTTGATTTCCTAGCGTGGGGACACTCCAGATGGAGAAATCAAGCGCTCAATAAATTTCCTTATTATCACATTGGATTTTGCTGACGACAAAACCCAATTTTCAAACAAATTTGAACGTATTTCTTTGACACAATTCATGTAAAATTACCCAGGTCGAAAAACAAATAATACGTCGTGAGCACCAAAAAATAAAGTCTGCCCCCTTTGCTTGGTGGTAGCGTCCGTGCAGCTTATGTCCCAGCTGAACTACGATCACGTGCACCCATGTTGTCAAGAACAAGGCCATTCCCCAGGGCTCTAGCTGCATAGGCTCTACATCCCTACCGGTTCTGGCTATCTCTTGGTTGTATATAATGCTATTTAACAGTTTGTAGTTATTTCTTGTAATGCTTAGGTGAAAGGAATACAAAATCATTTTCAGTGGTTAGAAGGCATCTGAATAATGTGGTGAGTCATGATTAGACGGGTCGTATTCATTAATATCCTGACGTGGGACACCAGGCTCAACCATTGTTCTGACGCTCATGGAGGATTTCTGGTGGACTCTCCCATGTGTGCGTCCCAAGTGTTGGCGCCCTACCTGGCTCGCAACACCAACGTCTGTGAGCTACAAAAACATACTAGTAAAATTGATCTGAGGGACTTGGACGTAATTTGGAATAGTTAACATAGATGGGTGGCCATTTTTCCTTCCAATGTGGCTGCTGCCATTCAGACTAGGATTGAATTGTGTTGTTATTAGTCAGATTGCTGTCTGTTGTTACTGAAATCACATATCCTGACTTGGCAGCCTCTAGGGGATTCATAGTGAGAGAAAGGGTGCAGGATACAAGATGGCAGAGTCTTCCCTGATTCGCCAGGGCGCAAACTCCTTCCTGCCTGTGGTTCTCTGTCCTGTGCATGAATGGGAGAGCCCAATAGGTACAACCTGCAAATAGTGAAATCTGTATAGATGGACGGTTATATTAGTAGTTCCCTGCTCAGGTTGTATATATTAAACGGTGGCTGTGCTTAACAAAGATCAACATGTTTTCTCTCACAGACTCGACAATTAAAAAGCATTTTGGTACAAAAGCACATGTGTGTAGCTATACCCAAGGAGTAAACAACATCTGAAAAACTGACCTGATGAGAGCCTTCTCCCCGAAAGAGGACCCCTTTGCCAGTGCCTTAATGAACTGCGGCTCTCTTTGACCTTCGGTGCTCTTGGTGACAATGACCTGTTGTGAAAAAACAGGCTTGTGAGTTGTGAGCTCTGAGGTCTAGGATTAAGAGAAGCAACCAAAAGCCAGCATGCAGCACATTTTCTGCTATTCAGAATACCATGCTGTTGACTGGTAACAAAAAATACAGCATCAGACTTTGGATCACAAAACTAAGGCGATTGAATTGCTTTAGGGGCAAGGGTTTTTGCTTCCCTTACAGATGTGTTCTTACATTGAAAAAATAGAGGCCGAAAAACCCAGTGGATAAATTGACTTATCTTATATCTATTAAATATTTCAGAAAATTATGTAAGGTTTTGAAATGTGTTTATGTGTTGGCTTTCGCATGGCATTCAGGCTGTAACTCAAAGTATGTGTTTTTTGGGAGTAAACATGTAAATACGATATGGCGACTTTTAAAAACAAAATTGAAGGTGCAATTCACAACCTCAAGGACGTTACCTAGAAGCCATGCAAATATAAATACGCGTGCCGTCACATGTCATCGTATATCAAGGTTCTGGCAGTCGTATGTCCTTGTATAGCTCTTAGCACCTGGGACGCCTTCTATGTGGTTCTGGAGTTTCCCACTGGCTGTAGCCACCCTGGCAGGACACCACTGCGGAAGGCCTGTGTGATGATTCATCTGTTCAGCTATGTGTATATTGCTGATTCCAAATATTCTTAGTGTTGTCTAAGATTGGGTGCCACAGGGGCACTGCCCTTCATCTCATTTCAAATGGATGACCGGTTGTCCAACGTCCACCACATGTGTATAATGTACACCACGTAATACGTCTCTAGCTACCCGACCCACCCTCTCCATCCCGCTCCCTAGCAGTCTGCTCAGGTCTTCTTGTCTGGTACGTAGCTCCGCTGCCCCTGGTGGAGTTCACGCTCTTGAAACAACACCCAAGATAAAATGTAAAGAACTAAAATAAAGAAGCCACGTTATTTTTGCTTTACATACATTGCGCATGGATGAAAACGCCAGTCACGATTCATTTATGGTGAACTGTGCTCAGGCGCGCAACGCCCATTGGGATCAAAGGGCTTCTCTCCCCCCCCCCCCCTGTGGCAGCAGGGGGTGAGACAGCTTCCCCGGGCACAGACACAGCCGTACCCGAGTACTCCACAGGTCTTTAGAAGACCATTCGCTTGTAAATGATGCTCTGTTTGTTTGTTCACCCCTTCTAGAGCCCCTGCTTCTCCACTCTAACTATTGCTGGAAGAATCACCCCCCCCCCCCCCCCCCCCCCCAGATTTTTTCTTAGCCCCCTAAAATGTGGCTCTAGTTGCGCCCCTGACTGTGCTGAGTGGTAATCAAATAGGACCCCGGACTTTTCTTCTCAGCTGGGGCACGTGCTTAACGGAAAGGAGCAGATTGGAGTGTCCGCGAGCCCAGGTGTGTCCTGGCCCGGGGCTTTCTCTTTAAAACGCTTGCCCCTTCGACCCAAGTCCTGTGGGAATCCGCAGCAAGGCTCGCCTGCTCGGGTTGTGTTACCAGTTCAACTCTGCCCCGGGCTAAGAAGACAGCCGTTCGTCAGAGCTCGGGCCCTTTGCGGGGCATACCACTCCGTGCTCATGAGCAGTCTGCCCTCGGACCTAACATCTGTCCACACGTGCATAAGTGATGCACACGCATCAGTGCATGCATTACAACATGGGAGATAAGAATTCAAGTTCAATGTTTTTACGTTTTACCTGTCCTTTTGCTATAATGAAAAAAGTGTTGCCCTCCTCTCCTTCTCGAATGATGTAATCTCCCTTGTCGTAGTATTCCTGTAGGAGTGGAGGCAAGAGCAACAGATGGTTAATGCGGGGCAGACGAGCTGGTGAAAGTAAAGTAAGTATGTGTATCTGTGTAGGAGTGCGTGCTTGTCTGTGTGCATGGGTGTACAGGTGCGTGCGTAATTAATTGACCTGTTAAAAACCCACAGAGAATGCGTGTACCTGTCTACAAAGTACACAAGGTGAACACGCCAACCCTCAGCCCTGGATCAATATTACAAAGTACACAAACTGAGTTTTTTAACCACTGCAAGGCCTCAGTTACAACCTCCTATTAAGCTGTTGTTAATGCTAATGTATGTTTTGCATTTTCCCTCAACACGAGACTCTTGAGATGCCTGCTACAATGGTTCCTACAGAACAACACTGAAATACCTTACTTCTTTTTGTGGAATGACCTGCGCACCAACAACAATTTGCTTTACATAAAAAAAAACAGAACAAAAAGTCCAATGCTTAGGAAAAAGGTCAGTTGTAATGTATTCAAATAGTCATGCTGGTATGAACATTATATACAAAAAAGATCACATTTTTGTGATCACTTGTCTTCTCGATGTATCGGAAAGCGCGCGCAATGGGACGGTTTTACCTGATATGTGAGTTCGGCACTATAAAGCTTCCCATTAATTTTAATTTGGTTGCCCCCTGGTCCCATATATAAATAATTTTTTAAGCACCAGAATTATGCTATAACATGGATGCTCTAGGCTAGGCTTCTAAGATACAGGGAACTATCTCTCTGGAACAGGGGGACATAACTTCTTTCAAGAGACCATTGTTTGTTTGAATGAGGTGCATGATGCATCTATCCCTTCGTCATTATGACGACCCCATGGAAATCATCTTTCAGTAGGAGATCGAAACATCGACAATATTTGATAATTGGACCGTTAATTTTTTTAACTCAAAGAAGATTGGGTTGTATTTTGGCCGCAGAGGCGCCCTCATTCACTAAGGAATTTAGAGGCACCCATCGACGATCTGAGCTAAATATGTTGCTTTACAGTTCCTTTTCTCACCATCACACAAGCGCGGCGTCAGTGAGCACTTCGTCGAAAGAGATGTATTTTGCATATAATGCTCATAATAACATGACTGTTTGATTGCGTTACAACAAGATTGTTTTCCTAAGCATTAGCTTTTTTGTTTCTGCTTGAAAAAACAAAATATTCTGTGAGGTTTTTTGGTCGTTGACCACCAGGTAGCTAAATATAGAGAGTACGTCGTTTACCTTTGACGAAATTTGGATTATTCATTGCCGGTTTAGGGCTTTGCCGGCTGACGCATCACCTGACTCGGGTCTGGTCCCAGCAAAACCCATCCTTACCTGTTTATATAAAATAACGTGTAGCTTAAATGAAAAATAAATAAAAGCACGTTTTTATTCAGTGGGAAATGCCCTTTAGTACATCTTGCTTGCTGCAGTGGAGAATAGTGACTAGTGTATTTTTAGTGGTACGAGGTCGAAGCCTGTGACAGAAAGCACTATGAATATGTAAGTCCTTACTTTAAACTTGCATTACACAGTGTAAGATATACTGCTACAAAATGCACAAAAAAGTTTAAGATAAAATAGTGCTTCCAAAATGTATTTTAGTAATACCCAGACTGTATGTAATGCATTTTGATTTTTTACATAACTCTCCCTTCAACAGCTCCTCAGGGTTAGTAAGCACTATATGAATACAATTGAAATCAAAAGCACCTCCTTGACAGCTCAGTAGTTAACTCTTTGCACTACCACTCAAAAAGAATAATTCTTCGTAATCACAAAGCTATGAGTGATTTCATCAATCAAATCCAGAACCTTTACATTTGCAGATTACCCCTTACATTTGCAGATTAACTTGTAGCACACATCTGCATTTCTTTCAGGCAAGCAGGCACCTTGGCAGGAAGGCTTGTTTAGCTGTCTGCCCGGCTTCGGTTTCATAGCACAGGACACTCCCTGAATGACACTTCAGCTTAAGCATTTAAACTGTCGGAATTAACCATCCCGGGATAGTTGTATTTTTACAAAAAGTAGAGAAATAGTTTTTCATAGATTAAAAAAGTATGGGCAAGTCGTGCCTGCTTGATCATGCCTACTCCGACCTCTGCATCTTATACATATCCAGAGAATCACAAAATCTGCGATCGAGTCTTCAGAACTAAAACACATTGGCACATATTTGACAAATGACTGAGCTTGTTCTAAATTTAGCGCATTGATGACAAGCACTGGGGAAAATAGAAATGTAAACCAAATAGTGTAGAAAATGAACATTTGACATAAAGCTGTGCAATTTACTCCCAACCACAAAACCTCGGATAGATGGAATAGTCACTTACATGATCAACACACAACATGAATCAAATAGTGTTATACAGTGGTCGAAGTGGGGGAAAAAAAGAAGGGGATCAGGGGGCGGGAATAATCTGAGGATTGGGTCAGTGGGCAGAGGTGTGGCCAGAAAGAGCAAATCATTCTAATTTTTAGTGTTTGTTTGGCATTTCACTACCTAGTTGCAACTTATTACGTTATTTAATTCAACCCATGGATACACATGTATTTAAGGTTTAACGAGTTATTGACATTAAAATACATTCACAAAGTGGGATTCGTTTCCAATCATAGAATGTCCCAAATACGCTTAAAAGTGGAATCACAAGCCATTTGTCTCTGAGCTATGGAGTTTCTGTCATCAGCAGATCTCCCTTTTTCCACAAGGGCAGTGCAAACATGAATGGCAAACAATTATTCTACACGTTTATACAAAGTAATACGCATATATAGGTACATATCTATAGTACAAATAAATGCTTTTGTACAGAGGGATATGCTGTATATTTCTGTTTGCTTATAGTGGTCATGTGGGGAAGAGTCAATTCTTGAGTAGTTTTCTGAAGCTAAGGTGGCTGTCCATGGATCTTATCTTCCACTTGACAAAACTCCATCCCTCTCTAGGAAGAACATTAATCACCGGAGTTATGAGTACATTTTTATTGTTGCGGAAAATTACTGGAGGCCAGGAAGGAGGCAGCAAGTGATTTTAGAAAAATAATATACCTGCAAACATGATGCCCCACCCTAGTAAGTACCTCCAGGAATGGTGCACTTCCCCACCCATGGAAAACAATGTTGTTCAAAGAAAGACGAGAAAACAAAAGTAACGCTTCACTGGCAAACTCAGTAAAGTGGCACTAATGTGTTTGGGTGAATAAAATCAATCTGGCCATTTTGACGCCACTCTAATTTTTATTGTATTGTAATTGCATTTATATAGCACGTACTACCCCTGATGAGGCGTCGAAGCACTTTTTTGGCGAGTAGTACGCTACTCCTGAACCCAAGAAGGATTAGTGGTGAATTAGTATAGTGAAATATGAAAGTAATTTGAGTAGTGGATATATTAGTCAGGTTTTTGGATTAAGAAGGATAGTGTAGGGATAGAAAAGGGATAGAAAAGGGAAAAAGGTTTGCATTTATATAGCACTTGCTATCCCTGATGGGGTGTTGAAGCACTTTTTCAGCGAGTAGCACGCTACTCCAGAACCAATAAAGAATTAGTGGTGAATCAGTATAGTGAAAAATGAAATTAATTTGAGTGGTGGATATGTTAGTCTGTTATTTGGATTGAAAAGGATAGTGGAGGGATGGAAGAGGAAAGGATTTAGAAATCTTTTTTGTTTTGGAGCTTGGAATGAGTAAAAGGGCGGTGTAGTGGAAAGAGTCAGAGGGAAAGGTTTAGAAAGGCTTGTTTTAGGGGATCAGAACAGTAAAAGAGGTATAAGATGATGCAAGGAGGCGTAAAGTAGGGAAGAGTCTAGAAAGGGTTATTTTGAGGATCATAGTAGTGGTATGGGGTTTGGGATGAATGAGAGTGTAGATGTAGAGGATATATTGATAGAGGTATATGGTGGGATATAGGGTAGGGTGGTGAATTGGAGAGAGTAGTAGGAAGAGATTTGAGATGAACCAGAGAGTTGAGGTAGAGGATATATTGAGAACGGTATAGGGTGAGAAATAAGTTAGGCGCATATCAACAATGGCTTTATCTCTGCTTTTTTGGCTTTAAAAGCCAAAAAAGCAGAGATAAAACTAGCGCCCTATCAGCAACAGGGTGCTAACATGCAAATTTGCATGTTAGCACCCTTTTACTCTACGCTTCCCCTCTAATGAGATGCAAAGGGGGCGTTCCAGAGTAAAATAATAGGAGAAATGTCGCTTAGCGACATTTCTCCTATTAACAAGGATACCGCTAACCCTGTTAGAGATAAAAAAAAGCAGCGCTAACCGCAGTTAATGCTGCTTTTTTACGTCTGGTATTTTTCTGACTTAGCCATGATATCCTATGTAAGGTGGATATCATGGCTAAGTATGTCTATCCCTATCAGCAAGCTATCGCCAAACCTTGTGGGATTATCGCTGTATTTCCAGCGATAATCTCACAATTGGCAATTGGCAGCTTGCGCTCTGAATTTTATCGCTTTGGAGATAAGTGTTGCTGATAGCACGCTATCTCCGCAATAAAATTCAGAGTTGGCCAGCGATAATTATCCTCATGCTAAGAGCGTTGAGCGATAATTATCGCTGGCCCTTGCTGATATGCCCCTTAGTTCATTGGATATGCTAAATTAAAAGAAAAGTAATATATAGATCCATAAGTACATGGAAGGTATATAGATGAATAAAGGAAGGTAGTATATGTAAATTAAAGATGCATTAAATAAGCTCCGGCTTTCAAGTGTTATTGTACTTCAAATTAATTATATATATATATATTTATTTTTTATTATTCAATAGTGAAACAATTGTGGATAAATAGTTATGATAAACGATTTAATTATTTATGCAGTCACATATATATATTAAAAACATAGAATAATGTAATTATAGGTAATATGCACATTTGTTAAGCAGAACTAATGAATATCCATTTTTTAAACAATTATTCCACACGTTTATACAAAGCAATACGTATATATAGGTACATATCTATAGTATAAATAAATGCTTTTGTACAGAGGGATATGCTGTATATTTCTGTTTGCTTATGGTGGTTATGTGGGGAAGAGTCTATTCTTGAGTAGTTTTATTAAGCTAAGGTGGCTGTCCATGGATCTTATGTTTGGGTGTAAAGAGTTCCATAGTTTGGCTGCTGGAACAGAGAAGGATGTGCGGGTGTCATAGGAAGGATGGCTCCTGCCGAATCCCCTCCACGACTGAGTGCCACACTTGTCAGGAGTAGGAAGCGCTATGTAAATGCAGCTACAATTACAATTCTGAAAAGGCCCTGACAGGCCCATTCCTCAGCACTGTCTCCTGTGTGGCAGTCTAATTAATCCCCTAGATAGAGTGCATAATGTGAGAGCAGGCAGGGACGCGGCCATGCCTGATGGTCATGCAAGCCTTCCCTGATGTCAGTATCTATGCCGCTAGGAACAACAGCGTGTATGTGTGGGTTCCAACTATATCAGGACTGCGCTATGGAATGAAGGCTCTGTGGCCCTGGCATAGGCTGACCAGGCGTCCCTGATTTGCTGGGGCAGTCTCGGTTTTTCAACAGCTGTCTCCGTAGATTTCAGGAAATTTGGCTCATGTCCCAGTTTTTAGAGTGGGTCAACTGTAAACAGCGAGAATCACTTTTTTATGGGTTCCAGAGCAGGGTTAGTTAGCATCTGTTATAAGTAAGTAATTTAATTAACAGGCATGATGCTGGTTTTAAAAATTACATTGTATATGTCTTCTCAGAGCCTCTTCTGTGCCGCTGAGGGCTGTCATTCTCTGCCACTTCGCTGTTGTAAAATTGTGTGCCTTCCTCTATTTTTGCGAAATCTCCCAGTTGTGGGGTCCTAAGATATGGTAACCCTGCTCTGACAGCATCTTGCACCCCCCAGAAGACAATAGCTCCTCTTCGACTGGAAGTGCAAACAGCGGTGGGGGGCAGTGCAGGACTAAAAGGCACAACAGCTGCTCTGCACAGTCCAGCATGCGTGTGCCTCAAAGATTTAGCATGCTTCCTATCAGAGTATTCTAACCCTTTGAGGCCTGCAGCTGGACGGAGAAGTCTGAAGGTATCTATATATGTGCAGCCTGTGTTCGTGCACATGTCATGTCCTCTCAATGTACACACGTCCTCCCTCATCCTCATAACAAGGTGTTACTTACAGATCCGTAGTTTTCCTTTGCTGTTCATAGCCAGGAACAGACCGCTCTTGACGCTCAGTACACTGACCACGCCCCTTTCCACAGGAGAGATTTCTAGCCGCCTATATAGTTTTTTAGGTCTCGCCTAGGCAGCGCTTGCGCTGTCTCGTTGAGACATGCAGTATACACGATAGCAGGGAAGCTTCGTGGAAGCTCCGCCCACTCTCCACCCATTATTTTCATTGGCTTGTGTCTTAAATGCTGCCTTCAGATTGGTTGTAGGCTTGTTAGTCCCTCCTTATGCTGGACATGTCTTCATTTGTGTCCTTCCACGGCTATTGGCCCCTTTTATATAGCGCAAACGGTCGAATTAAGCTCCGTCACGAATGCCTGGTTTGCCTTTATCACCTGGGAGCAAACTTTTTTTTTGCAGATTTATATAGTGTGAACGGTCGGGTTATTGGAGCGCTTTATACGAGCACCAGTGACCGATATGCAAGTACACATTCATTATTTGGTAGGCACGGGTCAGATTAAGTGATTTGCCCAGAATCACGTGACGTTGAGCCGACGCCGAGGCTCGAACTCAGTTCCCCAGCATCTAAGTTTAGCAGTCTAGCTCTCCTCTGATTTGCCCAGAATCACGTGATGTTAAGCAGACAACGAGGCTCAAACTCAGTTCCCCAGCGCCTAAGTTTAGCAGTCTAGCTCTCCCCTTTCAAGAACTTTGAGGAAACGGGGACGATAGTGGTAGGCGCGTTTTTGAAGGAAAAAGGGCGGCAGGTAACTTAAAGTTGTAGTTTCACGTTGTTTTTGCAGTTTCTGTTGTCATGTTAAATTTGAGCGCTGTGGGATGTGCTTGACCACTTGCAGCTGGCCTTGTGAATTCTGTGTGAGGATTCAGCCTCTTGTTTCAAACCGTCAGTATATTAATCACCTTCGGAGAAGGTTTCATCTTAACTTGGCAGTGGCGACAAAAAGCCAATGCGTTACAAAGAATGGCCAGCAGATGGAGGCAGAGGCCATGTTAAATAAATCCGAGCATGAGAAATCAATGAGAAAAGTAATTAAAGGTCCTCCGGTCCTCCTGATCTCCATACTTCTGATCGCATTTAAGGATGCTTATCAATCTACCTTAATGTACGGAGGTTCATAGTGCACTGCTAACAGAAAAACAGAATACACTCGCAAAACAGGTAAAATAAAAGGACCTCTGAGAAGAGCAAAAATCCACTTGGTCCCCTTTCTGTATATTGCATGATGTACTATATGTTGTGTAGTGTCTGCTGTGTTGTTGCTTGCGGTTGCATGCTGTGTGTAGTGGTGACACCAGAGCCTTGCCACCCAGCCAAACTGCCTGTAGCCAGACCCTACAAAAATTAACGAAGGAAGTTTAGTGTTGGGACAGATGATTCACTTGATTCCGGTCCATAACTCGTTCTAACAGCCTTCATTTTTCAGCCAAAGTTCCTACTTTTTTGCAATTTTATTGAAACTTTGCTGTGTAGCATTATCTTCAAAGTTCTGCCTATGGTGTATATTTTCGCATTTCCTTGTAGATCCAGTTTGCGAAAAAAGTTTAGACAAAAGTAATAAATGTCAACTGATATAGAGTTAGAGGGTAGGTCTGTTTTTGCAGAAAGGTCGATAAATCTTTAGACATCATTTTATGATTAAAACTCAAAGTTTAATTTCAGCCGCATGTATATTTAACTCACAGGCGCAACATTTTCCAATATGTTCAAAGAGTACTGAGTAGGCAAACATTTGAGTTGCCCTGGTCTTCTCCTGTCACTGTTGTGTGCCTTTCGAATGTTTCTGACATGAAATAACGCGGAAAGAAATTTAGCATGTTTAATATTTAATGTGGCAAATTTACCAAATATGTACTTTTTGTGCTTAAAGTCTAACACCTGCATACATAACTACAAAACATCTTTAGAATCCTCAGGACTGTAAAGACAAAATAAAATGCACAAATTAATTTCTTTCTTTTAGACTTCCACAATTATTATTATAACACACACTCAAATTCCTTTATGTGCTACCAGGACGAACAGGGACCGGCAGACATGCTCTACTCTACACAGACCCAATTGTTTGGGCAAATGATTCTCACGTGCAGCGCTTGCTCTCTCTCCAATGCCGGATGTATTAAGCTCATGCTGCACAGGTAAATGTGGCTGCATCATACATGTTCATGGCCTTATATGGACCTTCGTCTATAATCTGACCTTTGTAGGACTGCATTGAACTCATTCTTAAGACTTTCTTTAGGCTGCAGGGATGGTCGGAACAGATCTCCACCATGTGAACCGTGCGGTGTATTGATGCAGTCAGTGTGTTCCTACTTCCAGTACAAACAAGTTCTAAACCCTGTTCAGCCAAGAGGAAAACAGTCATCGGGTAAGAAATAGATCAGGATTTAATGCGTTAATGCATGCAAAACAAAGCATGCACAGATGCTGTTTGCATTCATTAGCCCATTATAGCCAGACCTATTGGCTTTGCCAGTGCTTGTTTATCACATGCACTGTTGTGTTTAGCTTTGGTCGATAAAAGATCACGATGTCCTTAAAGTCACACCTACAAGGTAAGGACTCCCCCCCTCTAAATGTTCTCCCTCCAAATGTTCTGTGTTACCTTCTAACCTTAAACCTGTTGTTATGAGTGTTCCCCGAGAACGAAATGCTGATCCGCATTGAACTTTCCATTAGGAGACACAGGATGTAAGTAGAGTTATAGGAAGAACGATGTATTTTTTAAATTAAAAGAGTGTCAATTCCAATGCCACCCACATGACTCAATTGAGTGTAATTTGAGATGTGCAATATGCAGCATGAGGCAACGTATCTTGCATAACGCGATTTTCTTCTGTATACATTAAATCACTGACTAGCTTGACTTTAAAGAAAGTTCTTACATGCAAGCAATCTTAAACGAGTGAGCTTGCCAAGCTCCCAACCTTCAGGCTTTGTAACACCAGACAGGGCACAGCTGCTGAGGTGATGCCCACCACTCTCCCGCATTGTAAAGTAAACGCACAAAACGAGCGTCTAAAAAAATAAAAATCACAGAGCAGTTTTGTTTCTAAGTGAGATTGGCATTGCCTTCAGTGGCACTGACACAGAAATAGGAAAAGCAGGGACAAAATCTTAGGTCGAGCATTCAAGACCTCTTGTATATACTTTAGTATATACTTATATGAGTATGTACTTTGTGGGCTCTGGAGATCAGCCCTAGAACTTGTCTGCTTCCGCTTAGGGACGTTGTTTCCTGTTTAACTGCCTCTATTTAACAGTCTTGATAGAAAACGACCAGAAGAGGTCAGTAAAACACCGGAATTGCTTTCTGCTGAGGGACTTTTTTAAAAAAAATCTGGCAACTGTCTCTATTTAACTTTCTTGATAGAAAACGACCAGCAGAGGTCAGTAAAATACCAGAATCACTTTAGCATTCTCTAGATTCCAGTCAATAGAAATTGTCTTCCACAAGCACCAGTAGACAACAATATTTTTTTAAATCTTGTATTTTCAGTGGTATGACCACCGAAGAAAACAGAGCTTTGGACTATACCATATCCAGCTGAAAGGCAATATGTCTCTCCATGTGTTCCTATACCTGTTGTGCCACTCAGTTTTGTGCTTACTTTCCCTCAATGTTAAAGAACAGTAGATGTTTCAGCATCCAGGCTAATGTGCTGCATAGCTAAATACATACACGGTCCCAAAGGCGAGACCGATTGCATTGCAAATGCTTCTTTATTATTGTATCAGTTACTTCGTTATTTTCCACATTTTGAACTTTTAATTTCTCTCCTTCCCAAGGCTGCACTTTGGAATAGAAAAATGGCCCAAAAAGACGACATTTCCAGAAGGAATTTTTTTTTTTGATCCATTTCACGGAGAAACAAATAAAGGAAAGGAGAGGAAAGAGGAAGTAATAACTGTTTCTAGAAGTCAATAAGTGAGGAGGAGCAAGACAGAAAGAGAGGGAGGCAGAGTAAGAAAGTGTGTGAGGGCAGCTGCTGGGGGCAGTGGGTAGCTGCCAGCAGCAGAGCAGGAGACGTGGACACTGTCCTTGTCTTCCCTGGGCAGGAAGAAAGAAACAGAGTCCCTTTCCTTCTCTGCCCGTCCCGCCTCCCGAATGGCCACGAACGCCAAGCCTTATCTATAGATCTTGGCTATTTCTGGCATCCTGGGACGCACGTGTAAACTAAAAAAGTAGGGGAACGGAATATGTTAAATGAGAGAAGTCGGGGCACGCCGTGCCCTCCCGATCCCGCCCACTTCGACCACTGGTGTTATATGTCAATCAGGTATGGCATTAAGAACTGATAAGCAAGAGAGGGAGGATGGGTCAATATACATATATATAGAGAGTGAGATTAACAGTAGATGTGGGCGGAACTCTCAAAGCTTCACTTCATGGAATTCCACAGAATTCCACGGAGTTGCCTAAAAACTCAGTGAAATGACACGAAGTTCCGCAAGTGGTGGAATTCCAGAGAGTCGCGCTACTCGCACTGATTTTTACCGATAGGAGCTTGTCCAGCGCTGTAAAATCAGTGCGAACAGAACAACACGACGCACCAGACAGCGCTGTTTCCTCCTGCCTCTTGGATAGATTTTGTACTCAAGCGGCAGCTTCCTCAACGTGAGCAGCATGAGCGGCAGCACCCTGCCATGATCGCCCGCATTGAGAAATCGCGCCGGTACTTGTCCTAGCACTACATTTTCCAACTCACACTCATCAACGTAATATTGGCATGCCGCTCCACCATGCAGCGGGTGACAGAGTTTTTCAGGAACTCTGCGCGGTGGGCAAAACTCTGCGAGTTTACCGCCCACCACTAATTAACAAACATGCTCCATTTTAACAACAATTCCATACAAAATATATTCCTTTAAATAATCTATTTTTTGTAGTTTTTTTAAAGCATGATTTGAGAGGATTGGAGAGCTTTACATGAGAACCAGACTATGTTACACAAGGTCAGATACATTTTAGATGGGGGAGCTGTAATCCCGCGCCCTTCCTGAGCGTGACACCCAAGATGGTGGCTGCGGTAGAATACCTGGGAGGAAGCAAGGTTACTACTCCAACAGTGCAGAAACACGTGACCGCCATGTTGGCAAAAACACCGCAGGCGCGAGGAGCAGAAGAGAGAGAAGACGCGAAACAGAGAAAACGGAAGACGCAGAGTGAGAAGAAAAATGCAGAGGACAAGATTGAGGAGCACCTAGGGGAAAGTCTGGAGGAGAAGGTGTCTGGCAAGAGCAGCATGGGGAAGAGGCGACTGGAGACAGGAGGCACCATACTCAAAATTGAGGCAGACGACCGGAGACTGCCTAAAGGCACCACCGCTAAGTCAATCCGTCCCAAGGGGAGTGAGGATGCCAGGACCAGTGGCGTAGCAACGGGGGCGGCTGGTCCTCCCCAGGCGGCACACGTTTTGGGGGTGGCGGACTCCTCCCGCTCCTAACTGTCATCTCGGGGTGGCAATCCCCTCCTCTACATATCGGCCGTCACGGGGCGGCAATCGCCACTGAATCTCTTAAGTACCCTAACACCACCTCCTGCCTTCAATGGGGTCACCGCGGGATGGCAAAAGCGCGGAACGCCACGGGCGGCCATAAGGCTAACTACACCACTGGTAAGGACTCCCTCTGCCACAACCCCGGAGGGCCATGGCTTCAAGCAAATGTCTTTCCTTTTTTACTTTGCTGTAGGGAGGTGGTGGTGTGACTAAAACCACATCAAATCACTTTTAGAGCACAGAGCATGCGGCACGACCACCAGGGTGTCTGGGTGGAGGTCAAATAATGCTCCTTACATATTAATTTTTTTCTGTTATTTTCTTTGATGGCAAACCTTCCTTCCACCCCTCTCCGCCTGAGGAACACTTCATAGAAACAGTGGATTCTTTAACATGCCCGTCCTTCCTTTCATCTAAAGAAACTTTGGTATTTTTTTGCTTTGCTGTTTTGGTACAATAGCCTCCTTACCCAGTGCAGCTTGCCATAAATAAAAGAGGTGCCTGTCATCAGTAACCCTTCAGAGTGTGTCTCTTCTTCGCACTGAGTGATCACAGAAGCATAGGTGATTTACCTAGAATCATAGGATGTTGAGCCACCACCAGGACTCAAACCTGACCCCTAGTTCCAAAGTCAGCAGTTGAGGCTGCTAGGCCCATCTCCTCATTCTGTTGCAGTCTTCAGCAGTACCATAATAAACATACCAAAAGTGCTTTTGTTAGTATGCTTTATTGCTGTGTGGTCTTTGCTGGAAACAGTTGCCAGGGCCAGGCACTTTATCATAAATACTTCAGTTGGGGGAACAACCTTTACAACGCAACTTTTACAACGCACTACACTTACAACGCATTTTTTACAACGCAACATCCACTACAACGCATTCCAAAACATAGCATGACACTACAACGCATTTTTAAAAACTACCTTTACAACGCATTCCATTACATCGCATACTACCTTTACAACGCATACCATTACAACGCATAATATTAAATTGCATTTAGAATAGTAATTTTTACCCCTATACTATCCAACACTTACCCTACTGTTGCACCCCCTGGAGTTAGAATAGTAATTTTTACCCCTATACTATCCAACACTTACCCTACTGTTGCACCCCCTGGAGTTAGAATAGTAATTTTTACCCCTATACTATCCAACACTTACCCTACTGTTGCACCCCCTGGAGTTAGAATAGTAATTTTTACCCCTATACTATCCAACACTACCCTACTGTTGCACCCCCTGGAGTTAGAATAGTAATTTTTACCCCTATACTATCCAACACTTACCCTACTGTTGCACCCCCTGGAGTTAGAATAGTAATTTTTACCCCTATACTATCCAACACTTACCCTACTGTTGCACCCCCTGGAGTTAGAATAGTAATTTTTACCCCTATACTATCCAACACTTACCCTACTGTTGCACCCCCTGGAGTTAGAATAGCAATTTTTACCCCTATACTATCCAACACTTACCCTACTGTTGCACCCCCTGGAGTTAGAATAGTAATTTTTACCCCTATACTATCCAACACTTACCCTACTGTTGCACCCCCTGGAGTTAGAATAGTAATTTTTACCCCTATACTATCCAACACTTACCCTACTGTTGCACCCCCTGGAGTTAGAATAGCAATTTTTACCCCTATACTATCCAACACTTACCTTAAATGCAATTTAATATTATGCGTTGTAATGGTATGCGTTGTAAAGGTAGTATGCGATGTAATGGAATGCGTTGTAAAGGTAGTTTTTAAAAATGCGTTGTAGTGTCATGCTATGTAATGGAATGCGTTGTAGTGGATGTTGCGTTCTAAAAAATGCGTTGTAAGTGCATGCGTTGTAAAAGTGTGCGTTGTAACGACATACATCCCTTCAGTTGCTGTCAATAAAAATCCAGAAACATATGCATAAACCTCTACACCATAGCCCCCAGTAACATGCAAGGATGAACATTGTTGAAGAAAGTTCTATAGTGAAGCATAGTGTCCAAATGCTGGATGCGCCATTGACTTCACACTTGAAGATATTGGATGCATTAATCCAAAGCCAAATATGCGGTCCTTGGCGAACATCACTTCATGTGACCAAATGTACAGAAAGGCAGTTTATCACCAGCACTCAAACTACTGAGTATCCAACTGGAATAACCTGAAATCAGAATCCCGTCTGAGAGGGAATCCTCAAGACCAGGGTGTGAGGAACCTGGAGTCTAACAACTCTGTCAGTCGATACTAATGGCAGAATGTGCCCTAAACAAATATCTATATTCTATGATAATATAAGCAAGCAAGAAACCCACACATCTGTGATCAAGCTGTCCCATTCCTCGCCAAAGTTATAGGTGTTTAAAGTTCATATGCGGAAGAGCTGGGTTGGGTCTTTTTTGCAAATGGCATATTCCCTCAGTGACTGGGCCTAAATCTACATTGTCACTGGTCACGATGTAACAGGTACATAGGAAAAGTCAAAGTATTAGTTTACGTATTTAAATCTATAACTTTTGAACTGTACTTCATTCAAAGACCTATTTTATATATCATAAAAATTCCATCTAATGGTAAAGTCGGATTTGTATTAAATATATTGGAAATTAACTTTTAAAAAGTTAACTTTGCCCTGCCTGAAGCTGGTGGAGGGTAATTTGCATTAGCTCTTCAGCAACGGTCCAACCTATACTCTGCCTTAATTATGTGTGAAAGAGGTGTGCTCCCAGAGCTGGAACAAATGCCTGGGAGTGAAAGGATATTTACTTTTCCTTTCAGGAAGACCAGTTGGGTGGGCGCAGGAACCTCATTTACTTCAAAGGGACCTTTTTTGTCACAAGTAAATGTTAGGAGACACCTGGAAAGGCCCCAGCTTGTGTCCTCTAGTCATGATGGCACCAATGGCCATGGGAAGATAGTTCGCCAGAACTGGCTTTGAGGTACCACAGTGGAGAGTACTGCTCATTACGCTGGCCACACCTCTGAGTTGGCATAAAGGCGCTGCACATGGGGAGAATGGTTTCCCCAGCTTGGATTTTGAGGGTGAGGGGGAACTCTGGGATTGTTTGCAGTAGGGCAAAGTGGAATTGCCAAAACAATTGTTATGGTTGCCCTTGGAACGTTTACCCCATTGGGTAGGGAGTGCCCAGGAGTTACCCTCACTCAAGTGCTGGTGCAAGGCACAAAGGTTTCACTCCAAGGCACCTGTTCATAACACTTTCTGGACCTGAAGATGATCAGAAGAGGAACAGACCAGCTGTCTGTGACCTGCGAGGAGCCCTGAAGGACTGGATCTATTCTGTCTTGAACCCAGGACAAAGAAGTGGACTTCGAGGGTCAGTTGTCTGACCTTCTGTGTGGCTACAGAGACACAAAAAGCTGTTTTGGAAATGCCCAGCTGACCACTAGCAACTGGGCATGGACTGAACTTTGCTGTTGGCCTCTGTCTCACACACTGAGAGTCTCTAAACGCTCTCCAAAAAGGTCCAGGAGTCTGAGAAGTATAGCTCTGTAGTTGTTAGGGCACCAGAAGAAAGTTTGGAAACTTTGAAACAAAATTCCTCCAGCGCTCCCGCAGAAAATGGCGTGGGTTTGAATTTCATCTTCTTCCCACTAAGGGCTTTCATCACCTCCAAAAAAGCAACTAAGTCCCATTCTGTGTTGGGACTTGGGAGAGTTTCTGATAGAAATCTCCAGAGCACCAGGGTTTCAGCTGGACCAACCCGCTTCAAGTATCCAGCAACTGGTTCTAGGGCAGCAGCTACAATTTCAGTGATGGCCTGTGCAAGGAGGAAATTTTCTTCTCAAAAACTCATAAAGTTAGAAGAAATTTCAATGTTTTTCTTCTGGAGTGGGACTTAGAAACGTTTTCAAACATTTTGACTTTTACGCTTTCAACAGGGCAAATCCACTTCTATCTGACCTGTGCTTGTTGAGCATCTTCTACTTGAATGTAATGTTTACTCAATATAAATGACATATGCAGACAAAAAGCTATGGAAAATCATAATTTTCATGTGACAGCCCAATTAAAGTGTAACTTCATTACCTTTGCATATATTTTCACATCTTTTGCAATAAATACCCAAAGTTTGTAAGATAATAGTTCTGGACCTTCTCATACCCACACTCAGTACTAGTCACAACTGCAATGCACCACACTCCTGTGCAGCGCAATCCAGTATGCTCCATTGTTTCTTTTGTAACTCACTGATATCCATCTGTATGGAATATCCAAGCTTTATTTAACCCCTTCGACGCTCATGACGGAGCGGTTCCGTCATGAGCGTCGGTTGCGCTGTGCGCATGAAGGAACCGCTCCGTCATGGCCCCGCCCGCGCTCAGAACCTTCAGCACCGCGTGGAAATCCGCGCCGCGCTGAAGGGGTTAAAGGATGTGAAAAGACTGTCTCATGTGTTGTGCTGACTGTTTGGGTGTTGTTGCGTGGGGTGGAGTGATGCAAGACAAAGGAAAGGAAGGTATGCTCTCACATACAAAATTCTCACAAGTTACCCGCAAAAATGAACACTCAAAAGAGAAAATGACGAAAGTTCATAAAAATAGGAAAGCGTCAGGCTCAGATAGCTATGGGTGGGCCAGTAACCAGGAACTTCTCAACATTATGGGTGCATAATGAAACCTTTTCACAATCTTCCACTAGGGGCCAACCCACAACATCCAAAAGAACACATTAGACAGGACAGTGATCAAACATCCATTAAAATTCAGAGGCCCATGAGAGGTGGACTTCATGGAGCTCAGGCAGCATCTCACTCCCCACAAACAATATACCAAGCCACTACAGCACACAGCACGCTAAACAGCACCTACCCAACACCACACAGTCTAGTTAAAAAGATACTATGGACCTTGACAAAACATTTTACTCTCAAATAACTCAGACACATACTTTAAGCTGTGTAATGCGCATACAAATTTCCCAGCATGAATATATCCACACCAACACTGTTGATTGTCTAACTCAAAGATTCAGAAATCACATTCCAGTCTGCCAAAAATCGATAGCACTGCGAGGCCACACTAATGGCAAAAGAAGCGCTGTACAAATCCCTATAATATAACATAATATCGTGTTTTATTTTACCCTATAGTGACAAAATAAGAAAACATATTTTGCTGTTCCTTCCAAGACACCAAAATAACAAAAATGATCGTTGCTAAAGTCTCCATTAGCTGCCAAAATTCGTAGACGTCTGAAACGCAAGAAGGTTTGAGTTCGCCCGAGACTTCCTGCAGATCCCTGAACAAATGTTTTTAGCTTCGGCCTGCCTCCCCACCCTTAGCAGTTATTCGCACACAGCATATTGCCCTGTTGTCATTTCTCTGGTCAGAATTGACATACATCTGAACCATAAAGATTTTGGGAACACGTTTTCTTTCAAATCTGTGCTCTCCAGCAAATACATCAGAAACTGATATGAATTATTAATTTGTAACATCTGCTGCGGTGTTTCGTTTCATTGGTAACCCTCCCCAGAGGAGAAGAGTCAAGAAGAGAGAATTTGCAACACTCTAAATTACTTCGTCAGTGAACTCCCTGGGCACTCTGACAGGAATATACCATTAACGCACAGACGGGGTAGGACACAGGAGGGGTTCAATGAAATGGAAAGTGCTGCACTGGTACTGCACGCTCACTCGGGTCATCATGAGCGATTCTTGGATACGTCTCTGAGGGGGATTACTGCTTGTGAACACACACAATCACTAAACTATTGGTTTTTCACAAGAATTATATCTCACAGCCAAGGCAACCTTTAAGTTGTGTCGTCAAGTTAGAGAAACTATATCAGGGCCTCAGACTAGAGACAAAGTGGTAAATCAGTTTTGTGGCAGCCACAGAAAATTTGTTAAGTGGCCTGGTAGCTTGGTATTTTCCACTATTGTTTTCAATGGTGTGGAGTTGTTTGATCACTACATATTTGAGGGGCGGTGATGTGGCATAACGGCCAGAGCTGCCAAGTTTGGAGCTGGGGAACCGGGCTCGAGTATGGGTATTGACTCAACATCCTGTGATTCTGCGCAAATCACCTTATCTCCCCGTGCCTACCAAAAACGAATGTGTCCCTCTGCAATGTAACTAGTGCTCATGTAAAGCGCTCCAATACCTTCGAGTCAAGTTCGCGCTAATAAAACTGCAAAAATGAAAAAATAGAATTACAGCACACTTCTAAATGACCCCAAACTGAGTGCTTGAATATTTTTGCATGTGAATTTTGCCAATCTAACCTCTTCATCCATGCATTGCTTCTTCAACTCATGGCGTTGCCCTACTCTTAACCCCAGATGTACTGGGAAGTTTCAACATTTCACATTTCCTTAAGAGTAAAATTAGAATTTACACGAGGGTTGTGCTCTCGATAATTAACAATGCCTTTAGAATTTCACGTATTATGTCTGTAATAGGTCTTTACTGTTTTTGTAGCTTTTCGGGCTCATTCTGAGTTCCATGTTACTTCTGGGTCTGAGATCAAATGATGATTGGACCCAATTCTGCACTCGGAATCCTCAATTATGAGCAAATCACTATTCCCATTGTTTTTGAAATTGTGACCATGTCATATTTTTACAGTAGTTACATTTTCAATGTACTGCCTGAAGACGGCCTGGAAATTACACCCTCATTTGTGGTTTGTCCCCACAGTAGCCTTTCCCAATATTAACTGGAGACATTTTCACTGGGGGGAAAAAAAGGTCAGAAATAGGAAAAACTGGACCTATACATTATTCGGTATTCCTACCTGCAAAACTTGACATTAGGAGTTAAACCACAGGAGGTAAAACGTTTGGTAAATACGCTGACCTTGTGGTAATTAAATTTCCCAGGCATCTCCAGATAATTTCGACCAGGTTGTAAAGAGGAGCTGAGTGTTTTTCTGGAAATGTTTTTTTAATTTACTCATTTTGAAAACAGATAATGGGTTCATCTTACCTGAAATAAACGAGAAGTTGGGGGTTGTTGGAAAATGGCCCTCTCTGCAGGGTCACCCCCAAACCTTTTGCCTTACTCTTCCACTTTTTCTGACCTCGTTTCTGTTGGCCTTAGGACTCTACGCACTTTACCACTGCTAACTAGTGCTAATGTGCATGTGATCTCTCCTCTAAATATTGCAATTTTGGCTCATACCCAATGGGCATAGTTCATTTACATACAAGTCCCTAGTAAATTAGTACTACATGTGCCCAGGGACTGCAAATTAAATGCTACTAGTGGGGCTGCAGCACTTATTGTGCCACTCACTTAAGTAGCCCTTCAAACCTTGGTTTAGGCCTGCCATTGCATAGACTGTGTGTGCAGTTTAAACTGCCATTTCAACCTGGCAAAATAAACCTTTTGCCAGGCCCAAACTGCATCTGGGACCGAAGCATCACCTTCAGAACCACCGCTGACTGACGCCCCATCCGGCGCAAGCTCCTCACATCCCTTGTTGATGGCTGCCTCGACGACAGATCTCTGCATCACAGCCTCATTGGTCATTAGAACCAATGCAAAGCCCCTGCTGGGCCTCGCATTCTCGACACTGGACTTCGCATTGCAAGCCCCATTGACAGGATCCTCGACATCGATGCATCAGGACCTTGCAACGCAGCCTCGACGCACCTCGAAACCAACGCATCACCTCCACTACGCGACGCATCTTTGATACAGATCCATGCAAGAGCTCTGCCGCCAGGATTAAGGTACTTTGGTTCAGCTGGCCTAACTGGGGCCCTGTAGCAGGCCCGCACTCCATCGCAGTCGGCCTCAACTTTTGCCTTTGTCCCGGTCCGGTGCAACTTGATATCCCAAATAGCGCTTTTTGTTTCTTAGCACTTTTTTTACCTAAATACTTTGAAATTTAATATATCAAGTTCTACTTACTTGTTTTGTGTCATTTTTGTCTCGTTTTATTTATGAAATTAAGCTCTATTATTCTAAGATGGTGTGAAGTCTTTTTATGTGGTGTTTTCACTCTTTTACTGTTTTAAGTGTTGCACAAATACTTTACACTCCCCCTCTAAAGTTAAGCCTGACTGCTCTGTGGCAAGCTACCAGGCGGTGAGCACAGGTTAATTTAGGGTTTGCCTACTTCCTAACCTGACTAGGATTGTGGCTGTGGCTTGACTAGGGCTCGTAGTCCAGTCAACTGACAACACAATTTCTAACAGGGGTACTGCCTGCAATCCCACAAAACATTATGCTGTGCAACATAAGTTGTTTCTCAAAATAAGAATGCATTCTCAAAAAGCCATTTCAGCCGTCTTCAGCCAGGCTTGCTTGAATCCAGTGGCAAAGTGAGCAAGGGACTCACGTCTGAGCATACCCTGCCAACTCATGGCGAACAAAGCGGTACAAAAGGGGGTGGTGATGAACGGAGCATCAGAACCAATCAAACACTCACACCCAGTCAACAGAAGTTTGTGACCAAGTTTTGCTCATGTACTCCTTGTATATTAGGCCACAGGTTTGATAATATTACTACATACATTAGTAATCTGCTAGAAATGGAAACATTGCTTACAATGAACCCATTCAGACTATTCCGTAGAGGAACCCCTTTCAGTGGATGTCACAGTAACACACGTGGTAATAGCTACCCAGGAAATGGACAGCATTAGATTGTTATAATGGCATTCTGTAGATAAATAAAACTCCCTTGCATCCATTTTGTAACTAAAGACATATAACACACTGATTTTCTTTTCTTAGCATGCAGTTCCAATAACAGTACCAAAATATTTATAAGGCAGAAAACGTGGAACTCCCTTCCTCTTGCTGTTGAATAACTGTGGAATTGGCATCATTTTAATGTATGATAATACAACACTATCTTTCCACCAGAGCCTAGACCAAGGGTTGCCAGAAGGTTTAGATTAAACATACAATGTATTTTATGTAGTTTAAATTCATTTCCAATTCAGAGAGGAAAAACATAAATCCATGTTTTTATTTGAAAGTGCTAAAAGGATCAATTGTGATATGCTTAAAGACACATCGAATTGCGAAAGAAGAAAGATATTTGATGCATTTTGTGTTCATGAGAGACTTGCACAAGATGCATTTTTTTCTGACTACAAATTGGTTTATGTATGGGCTTGTTTTTCCATGAAGTGTAATGTTTTCCTTTTTAAATGTGTTTAAATTGAAGCACATGCAGAAGCAATGAACTTGAACTCATGAGGCTCTGGAGGTGATTAATTGCAGAAGTTAATTAGCTTCTTTTATGACTGGACTAAATATGAATGCTGACTCAATTATTCAAGTAGAGCATGGGTACTCACAAACATTTTCCCGGGGGCTGCAAAGTTTGGCCTTTGGTGTGACCGAGGGCCGTACTGATGCGAACTGGGGGTGTAAAGTGAGTGTAGGGGAAGCAAGGCATATATATCTAGTGGCTGTCTTTACAAATGAAGGTGTTCCTAAAGTTAAGGGCCTAGTTTCTTCCTTTCTCTAACTGCAATTAACCTTTAAGTAAGTGTTTGCAGTATATTTAACTTTTTTTCCATGTTTGTGCTGAGTCGACTAAACGGCAGCTCAGTGCTCCTGCTGCCCAGGGGGCCATATGTAAAGGTCAGGAGTGCCGTGTGCGGCACCCTGGCTGTACTTTGAGTATCACTGAAGTAGAGCCTTAATACTCGGGCTTAAATCTGACCAGTTGATGAGCATATTAAATGTTTTTCCCTGCGCCTTTGTCAGTTTCTGTGAATAGCAATGGAAAGCTCCTATATACAGGTAGTAGTATCACTCATGGACTGTTGCTACTAGAAATTACCTGAGTGCAGGTCACATTCCTATGAAGAGGTCAAAGCATGCTGAAATGTATGTACATAATATTCCCTTAGAGGTTCCAATGCATTAATACACCATATAATCTCCCTTTCTATTACAACCTATAACCCATATTCTTACAGCCTATCATTGTATTTGTCCAATGTGTCTTGATATGCACCATTTGTTATTCATCCTGCTAAAATTCCTTGAGTGAGAAGCTTAAATCTGTTGAAAAAGCTGTTAAGATGTATTATTCTGAGGTCCATGCTATTGTCAAACATATATTGTCTCTTCACACTTTTTAATGATATAAGACAACTCACCACTTCCAAGCAGTCAGAAATCTTTGTTAGCTTATCTTCGGGCAAGTCCTTCAAAAGGGGCACACTTCAAAAAAGAATGAAGAATATTCTCCTTATAATTGCATTTCTATTTATTATGAATACATGTAATCAAGTATAATTTGTTTACCACGCATTTACATTTCTTATCAGGCTGCAAATCATAACCAGAATTTCGGAAATTTAATAAAATGGAAACACATTTACATAATAACGCAGTATGATTATGAAGTTTGTTTTCTGTAGAATCATCCACTGAGGACTGAGTCAGTTTTAGTTTATGACAGATAGGAAGGTCGGTGTTCTTTATCTCTTATACGTGTTGTACATACTTTTGTTCATGTTCACTATCCTTGCCTAGCTATGTATCATTACACATAAGTCCTTTTTCCCCCCTCAGTCCAACTTTTCCGGCATGAAATAGAACCAAGAAGATATTTTGTTGGCACAGGAATGTCTTCTGCTTGGTTTACAGGGGTATGCTCATGCCCATAGTGACCCAATTGAATGTGAAACTGGTATCCTGGCTTTTTGTTAGACTAGCCCTGTCCACTGTAAAGCTAAGGCCAGAGCCTTTTCTGTGACCTGGAGGAGTTCAAAAACAGGCCCACTTTAATGATGTTAGACTACTCTCTACGGACTGGGTTGTTGATATAAATCAGTGGTGACTGTACCATTTTGTTTGGATTAATTCTCCTGAGCAGACCGTCTTTGGGTAAGTGTGGCCTATCGGACCCACTCAGGTAAAGTTCAGCTGAGATGGAACATCCATATCCTTGCCCTGATATTCTTTGTGCTTGTTGAGGGCTTGTATACCTGGTGGATCTGTGGTAGCAAGACTCTATGTGTGGAGAGAGTCAGAGTTTTGTGACCTGTGGGATCCATTTTAGAAGGCACCTGCTTTAGTGTGGCACAAAATGGAAGATGGGGTACAGCTTCTCCAGACAGTGAAAGTATATTGGCCCCATTTCTGAATCTAGAGGGAGTAGATCCCAACACCAGTAATGGAGAATGGTGACAGGGATGCTCCTATCAATTCTACAATTACCTTTAATAAGGGGATTGCTGATTTTACCATTTTGAGGATGGTAAAGGATAAGGAGTCAGTTAACAGATCCTGTTGAGAAGGTTAAGGGATATTCCAGGCAGGGCCTGTATCTTATGCCTGTCCTGAATCCCCCCTACAGGAAGGTCGATGACAGCCAAGTACTGAGACTAAACATATCATTTCACCAATGGTATTCTTGCTTTGAGCCTGCATCATCGCTACCTGCTGTTAGAGCCATCACCTTGTACAAAGGCTACGTCTACACTAAAACCAGAAAATAATACTTGAAATAAAATCTCTGAAATTGTTTCTAGGACCTAAGTGAATCCACATCCCCTTTGTAGAAAATGAGTACAAAGGAAGGATCCAAACAAAGTATGCAAGCTTCTTCACTGACAGAGAAAGGGAGTGCTCAGCAGAGTATTCGAAGAGCTCACCATACTTGTGCTACAAACATTACTTAACAGGGGGAATGTGAGGAAACACTTTCTCTTACTGTACCAAACAATTCTGGATGGTACTATCAAAAGTCTTAAATGCCTCTAAAAGATTGGGTCCCATGATATAGGCAAGCAAATAGAGAAGAAAGACTGGAAGTCAATATTAAGGACTGCACCCTTAGGGTTTTGTGAAGTGAGAGGTTCAAATACAAACATTTTATTATATGGTGCATATCTGACTCAAAGATGAATCTCAGTAATCTATCGAGGAAACAATGCCTGCTGTCCCAGGTGTGGGATAAGGGTGGCAGGTCTTTACCATATGGTATGTGCAGGCTCACTTCTGTAAATATATCAAGAGGGAGGGACTCGGAGCGCATTAATGTCAAGCATACAGATTAGCTAATCAAGATCACAGGGGTATGCAGTTCCTTGTAAGTACGGATTTGTCTGCTTACGTCAATTACGTTTCACAGAGTCTGCAGGGAGCATTACTCTGTAGGAACAAATGCCCTCACACACCTAGCAGGGCCCCCGTGAGCCTCCATTATGTGGCCACGGGGGCACGTGTGGAGCCCCCAAACATCCATGCACCATGTGCCTGGCACCACATGGTGCCTGGCTCACGGTGCATTAGTGTTTGCAAACATGTCTTTTACTACTGTGGCTTGCGCTGAGACCCTTTACCAAATAAACAATTGAAGTGCTAGAACTGCCCTTCTATTTAAGCTTCCATATTAATCTGGAATACACATTTAGAGAGCGTGAAACAAAATGTGTCAGAAGAATAACTTCATTCTTTTGTTTGATTAAATCAATATTTTATTAGTCTGATTTATAGGTCTTTATAACCTTCCTGTTGCCCAAGGGGCTGAATATTTAGAAAAAAATAATTAATAGTATATTTACAACATTTATACATTCAATCCTGACATATCACATACACATCTCATGCACTCACATCCATTCCTACTATCACACAGACTTAATACACATTGAAGCACAATTTAAACAATCAAAAGACCACAGAGTTAATTATTAGAACGCCAAGTTTGACTTCTAACACTTCTTAGTTTTCGGTATTTTTAGCCTCTTGTGGTCACAGAATAAGGTCTACGCGTTTCGAGACCCATGGATCATCGGGTCTCTCTTCAGGACCTGTAAAGTGATAGAAAACCTAAATCAATTCGGGAACTTCCCATTACCCTCTCTCATAAGTCTTTGTGAAGGAGCTGGATTAATTTACCTTGTGTCAGATGGAGACGGACGGGATTTGTCTAAAGAAAGAAGAAATAGTGAAGGGGTGTCAGGAAAACCATGCCTAATTTAGGAAAAGAAGAGCATTCAGAAACTGAGTAAATTCGGAATTGACTTACAGTTGAGTGGGTTTGCTAAACCCACGTGAGGAAGTTTGATTGTTTAACAGGAAGGCAGCTGGTTGGGCTGAACCTGGTTGAGACAATGGGGGAGCAACGAACATGGCATCAGATCGAGCTTAAAGCTTTGGAAGGAACATTAGGGTACGTCGCGTGTGAGAGCCAGGATTTACCTTAAGAGGAAGTATCTTGTGGTTGTAATTGAGTTCGCTGCGGGGGCGCCGCTTTACATCAGAAATGGTGATGATCAACTCTGTGAGAAAACGGTAGGATATTAGGAGAATTAGAAACCGGGAAGGGGGAATGAAAGGCTGAAGGGACGTAGTCTCAATCTGGTAGCGTTTCATACCTGTCGAAGTCAGAGGGTTTTCGTAAGGTGTCCGTTCGTTTCCGTGTTTTAATCTGCCGATTTTCGTCGCGATGATGGTCCCTTGTTGCTTACGTTTTAAGCGTCTGGTGGCTGATTGGAGGAGGGATTAGGCATAGAAACAGGACTGGTCATGGCGGATCGTGTGTGATAGAATGTAATTTGTGTCCTTCATGGGATAGCGTTTCCCACGGAGTGGAAAAGTTATCAAAAAGCAGTGATTCACATTTTATTAGTTGCGTTTGGTTTCGGTCTCCACAGAATGGTGGTGAAAACTTACGAACTGAATTCCAAGGGATTCAAAAAGTTGCAATACAACGTGGTCCGTTACGTTAATGGTCCTTAAGTAAATATTTCCGATTTAATATTCAAAAAAAAAAAAAAAAAAAAAAAAAAAAAAGGGGGGGGGGGAGAGCAAGATCAATTTCGTTTATCTCATCGGGTGGTGCGGTTGAAGGGTCCACGGCCCAGTGCAGGTGGAGAGATGATTCCTATGGTGGAAATGGGCTCAAGAGTGCTAGTTCCATGAGAAAGGGGGACAAGATGAACTAGTTCGACTCGTATGACATGATGTGTCAGTCCGTGGGTATTGGTTGTAGTAGTGTGTGTTGTTCCATGCAGGTTGGTTGTCCTTTTTGACACTCATTCTTTCAAGGTAGCGGATGGTACTTTAATTTAGGAGTAATCCAGTGCTGGTATTCAGACCATGTACTAAGTTAGGTTGTATAATTCAGAAAGTTCATTCAGGCCTTTGGTGGCAGAGTTGAATTTGAGAATAAGCATGGCTTCTGTTCTAGAGAGTTTCTGCTCCAGGTCGCCACCTCTTGTGTCTCTATTTACTTTGGCGATTACTGTCCATTTTAGATCTTTGATTTGGTGGCTGTTGGTTCGCCAATGGTTTACCAAAGGGGCTGATATAACATTGTTGTTGATTCGAGACTTATGTTGAGACATTCGGATTCAAATTTCTTGGCTAGTTTTGCCTATATAGACTAAATCACACGGACATCGTATGGCATATATCACTGATTTACTTCGACAGTTGGTAAATGATTCATGTTTCCAGTAGATCTGGTTGTGTTCAAAGAGGTCGCCTTCGATAGTCGTGTCACAGCATGCACATGAGCCACATTTGCGATGGCCCTGAATGGGTTGTAATCCTACAAAATCCCGCACTGTCGGTGTTTTTCTTGGTGGCATGGCTGCTCGGATGATTTGATTGGCAATATTGCGATCTTTTTTGAATGCAAATAAAGGATTTTGCTTTAGTGATACGTCTAGATTTTTTATTAGATGCCAGTTATGTATAATGCATTTTCTCATTAGATTAGAGTTAGGACAAAATGTCGAAACACAGACGATCCTTTCTAGTGGATGGCTCTCTCTCTTTTTTAGTAAATCTTCTCGAGGTGACCACCAAGCTCTTTTCATTGATCGTTTTAGTAGTTTCATGGGATATCCTCTCTTCCTTAGATTGTCACATAGTGTAGTAGCGTGGGCCATGTATTCATCCTTGAATTGACAGTTCCTTCGAATCCGTAGAAGTTGTCCGAGAGGTAAATTGTCTCGTAAATTTCTCGGATGATAGCTGGAATAGTGCAAGGTCTTGTTCCTGTCTGTTTTCTTTTTGAACAAGGTAGTGGCCAAGCTGTTGTCAGAGGGATAGATTTCTACGTCAAGAAACGCAATTTTGGTTTGAGAATGGTTGAGAGTAAATTGGATGTCGGCAGTACGATTATTCAGCCAATGATGGAAGTTTTTCAGGTTTTCAAGGGAACCAGTCCAGGTCATGAAAACATCGTCAATATAACGAGTCCATTTGCCGATGTATTGTGAAAAGGGGTTATCATTATAAATGAATTTCTCTTCGTATTTGGCCATGAAGAGTATCGCTAATTCCGGTGCAAATGGACATCCCATAGCGACTCCCTTAACTTGAAAATAGAATTCTCCATTGAAGTTGAAATAGTTCTTTTTAAGTGCAAAGGTGGCAAGTTTCATGAGAAATTCTGTTGGTACTTTGGGGTTCACTCTTGTTTCAAGGTATGATTGAATGACTGAAAGGCCGTCATCCTGAGGTATTTGTGTGTATAAGGAGACTACGTCCAGAGTAACTAGATGAAATGAATTGGGGATGTAATGTATAGATGAAAGTTTGTTGAGAAAATCTGTAGTGTCAGCTAGGAAAGATGGTACTCCAGCTATGAATGGTTTAAGGAAGTAATCTACAAACTTTGAGATTGGTTCCAGCAGAGAGTCGCAGCCCGATATAATTGGCCTGCCGGGGGGTGATGTTTCATTTTTATGGATTTTTGGCAGGACGTAAAATAAGGGTGTCCTTGGGTTCTTATTTTGCAAAAATTCAAGTTCTTTTTTCGAAAGATAACCTTCATCGAAGCCTTTAGATAAAATTGGAAAGAGTATGTGCTGAAGATCAGATGTTGGATCTTTATTCACTTTTTTGTAGCATTGGATGTCATTTAATTGTCTGGTGACTTCTTTTACATAGTCCTCTTTGTCTAGAATGACTATGGATCCGCCTTTGTCAGCCTGTTTTATCACGATAGAAGTGTCATTTTGAAGTGTAGAGAGGGCTTGAATTTGATTTTTTGTCGTGTTGAATTTTATCCCATGTTTCTTGTTTTCCATTTCTGTTATGGCTGACAGTAAAGTTTTTTCAAAGATGGCAACTTCCTTGGGAATTTTATTAGTGGGTGGGCAGAAGGTAGATTTTTTCTTTAGGCCCGTGTCCGCAGGGAGCATTACTCTGTAGGAACAAATGCCCTCACACACCTAGCAGGGCCCCCGTGAGCCTCCATTATGTGGCCACGGGGGCACGTGTGGAGCCCCCAAACATCCATGCACCATGTGCCTGGCACCACATGGTGCCTGGCTCACGGTGCATTAGTGTTTGCAAACATGTCTTTTACTACTGTGGCTTGCGCTGAGACCCTTTACCAGGCCACAGCAGAAGCCACATTAGTAAAAGGCATGTTTCTATACGGCAGTCTCATCATAATATGGTGGGTGGAAACGTCCACTACTTGTCGGCCAGTCTCCAAACCGCTCGTCCAACTGCCATCATAATGAGGCCCTTACAGTGACATTGTCACAAGTTGAACAAAACTGTCATGTCCATGAAAGGAGATAACTTTCAGATATTGCAATATTATAGTTGAGAAATGATCTTAAAATACTATGTTCCAGGAATACCTGTACAACATCAATTAACTATTCCCCTTTTGTGAAACAATCTTGCATTTTGTGACTTTGGCACATATAACTTATTTATTCTCCGGAAATTTCAGTAGTGGTTGTAGATGATACAAGCAACCAACAAGATACAAATGCTCTCTGCTAAACAGAATAACTAACCAAAGGTGTCAGTCACAAAAGAAGCAGCCACTTGGCAGCCATTGTATGAGCTTACTACACCAAGATGATGACAGCAGTAAGACAAGACAGGTGAGCTTATCTTTCCTGCACGCTTGCCAAAAGTAACCCCATCTTGTGTGGCATATCCAGTCAGTCAGGGCTTTTTCAAGCCATAAGTATGTTCAATTTGGGGCCTTCTATTTTTACATAGGCTGTTGACCACCTAGCCTTGTTGGACATGTCACACCTCACAGTTTATGTCAACACTATACACTTTGCTACTCACATTTAATTTTACTTTAAAGAACAGAAGACATTGTGGGGGGTAGACGAGGAGAAGCATCAGCTGCTGTGCATTTCTTAAGAATTTACCACTAGATCCTGTGACTTTACCAAGTGAATATAAGTCGTCTTTGCTCTAACAAGCGCATATATATTACATTTGACTAAGATTTATAATCCTCCAGGTATTCCGTGCTGAGAAGCCCAAATCAGCAAACAAAGCTCAGCCATTGATTGATGTACATCTTAATGACACCGATGATGACAAAGATGTCTTTAATACAGATGATGATAATGATGACTCTAGTAACCCAGATGATTCATCCAGGTTTGGGTCCCCGGAGAAAAGGCATACATTTTCCAATTCTGATTTTCAATATGATTCCTTTAACTATTCTAAAATCTCAGTTTTAGATGTTGCTGATGAGCCTACATTTCAACCTACCTCTACATAACACTCAAAAACAACTGAGTGAATCCTGGCTTATAACGTAGCCCATTCAGTCACTTACAGGCTAAGAAAACCTCTAAACAAACAAACTTGCCATTGGTTGTGATCTGAATGTCTCCATCTATCTTTGCCAAAAAACATCTCAGCAACACTGATCATAGACCACAAATGTTCTCAAAGTTCAGTAAACACCTGAAGAAAGGGGTACATCGTGCATTGCCATTTTGCCAAGGATAGATTATTGGCTCCTCAGAAGAATCTTGGGTATTGCTGAGGAAACAAGGTTGGAAGGCTTGGACATCGAACCCATCACCACATCAGATTAGGCCCAAAGTGCAGGTGAGCTACTAGGCAATGTGAATGCCGCCATCGTTCAGGAGTGAAAGTAGAGTCCTTTACTAAAGATTGGCAAAACTGGAATATATGGTTACAAAGAAGTTTGGACGCTAAACCAAAGGATTGCTGTTCAGCGATTCCTTAATAAATATTTGTCAAGGTTTGCTTTCCTCAATAAGGCTTAGTTCTCCCTCAGAAGAATCTTTGGCTCTAGTGCTTTTGGCAGGGCCCGCTTAGGACGGAACTGATTTGCTGGCCAATATTTGTCAAGAGTAAACTCTTATTTCAGAGTTTTCAACTGCTACAGTCAAGATTTCAAATCACAGTTCTTTTCACAAAGAGGCAAAGGGTTCAGGAACCACGGATCACATGAAAAGGACAATCAAACTCCAGATGGGTGATTCTATTTCTGAACACCTTCTGAAAGTAGGCGGGTTGGCGCTTTTTCTGCCAGCATCGAAAAACATCCCAGCAGACACTAGGGTTCTACACACGGTCCATGGTTATGCTGTAGAACTTTACAGTTCTGCTTTTTAGGATGTTCTTTCAAATCCCTTTCATATTTCAAAGGAATTGAATTCTCTGTAGTCTCAAGAGGTTCACATTCTTCTTCAAAAAAGGGCTATAGCGTTAACCTAATTCGGTCCATCCAGCCATCAGGCACCTGAAACATAATCTGATGGTCAACAAAAAAGTATGACCAGTAATAAATCTCAAATCTTTAAATCTTTGTGTAGTCAATCTTCTTTTCTTAACGGAGACAATTACCAATCTTAGAGATTGCCTTCTGGAATGGTACTGAACGGAAATGCTAGATTTGCCTAACTCACAATTTCATATAATAATTATTGCGGGAAATTCCTCAGTTCAAATGGGATGAAAAAACTTACCACTTCACGTGTCTTCCTTTCAGACTTTCATCAGCACCGTCGTGCTTTTTGAAAAGCCATTAAACTAGATGTTAAATTCTAACAGGTTCAGAATGTGAGGGTTTGGTCTATCTAGATGGCTTTCTGTTTCTAGCCCAGAATCAGAACCTGCTCCAACAACAGTTGTCAGTTTCAGCTTATTTGATCCAGAGTGCAGGGTTTATTGTCAATCAAGAGAAATACAATCTTGTCCTTTCCAGGTAGATGGAAATCCTTAATTTTCTCATGTATTAAAATAAATCCATACTGCAGTTACCTCAATCCAAAGAGGAAATGATAAAAGGACAGATGCTTTAGGTTCTCAGCAACTCCATGATATCTCTGAGGCTGCTTAGTCACTTGATGGGTCTTTTGCCCTCCTTCATGTTAGTAATGTTTCCGCTCCTCATCATCACCAGAAGATTAAAAACCCATCATGTACACCAAAAGGTCTCTTTTTTTCAGATAGCATCTCTCTAGATCAGAAGACCGACTTAGAACTCCAGTGGTGGCTAGAGCCCATAGAACAGGAAAGTGATTTTCTATTCCACCCAGATCTAGTATTATAATCTGATGCACGCCTCTCATGTTGGGGTACAAGATGTGGCCATTTCTTGATTTGGGCACATGGTCCAACCAGTAGTCATCTCTGCACATAACTTGCTAAGAGATGGTTGCAGGCCCCTTTGCAATCTGGAGCTTTGCCAAGACAAGATAAGTTGTGCCACCCTCCTGCACATAGAAAATTTGATGGCAATCAAATAAATAAACCAATTAGGAGGCGCAAGATCCAGGCCCTTAGTCAAATTAGCCAAAAGCTTTGCAATTTTTGCCTACAAAGGAAACTCTGTGCAAGAATAATATCTTCTGGGAAATTTCAACATAATCACAGTATGAGCTTGAAGGCATCTTTAGGATTTACGTGATTGACGCCTGCACCCTTCTGATTTCAAAAAACTGTTTGCCAAGTGGGGTTTCTTCTTCATAGTCCGCTTCCCTTCCTGTTTAAGTTCTCACCTTTTTCCTTTTTAGAGCTGGAGAGTGTGTTCTCGGGATTTTGCTACAGATGACTTTGTTTGAGATCAAATCCACAATTATGCTTTCCACCCTTTATTCTAACCAATGTTCCAAGACCAGGTTTGTCAACAAAAAGCTTTGCTATTCTTAGTGACTCCTTTCTGACAATCTGAAGATTGGTTCCCAACCCTATTGTAACTGTTATTCAATTCAAATCCCATCCTTTACCATCCCATGAAGTACTTGAAGTTGCTGATTTGTGCTTGCATCAGCCAGGTTCGCTGTCCTTCTTATTCTTGTCTGATGACTGATGTTGCTACTGACAGTATGTGCATCTCACTCCGTTTCTTCTGGTTGTGTGGGTCTTGCCTGCATTCCTCTCACGTGACATTCAGTTGTACCTCCCAGTTCCCTCCCCTCTTTTGTGACTTTTTAGGGTGTATATCTGTACTGATTTCTGGGATGTGGTTTCATTAACAGATCTTCTGTGGCGTGATTCTTCCTTTCAACTTCTGGTTCAACTGTTGTCTGTATCACTTGCACACAATATGCTGCTGTTTGACACTCCCTAATGGGTGCCTGTGTGGTTGGAAGCCTCATGTGACACCCAACTTCCTTTTTCTGTAATTGTGTTGGCCTGTTCTCTGGATATTCAAGCTGCTTCCTCACTCTCCTCTTCCAGTGTGTGTGCCCCTTATTTCTTCTCTTGCTTTGCAGAGTGATGCTTTGTCTTTGACCTGCTCACCAGCTCTTGCCTTGTTCAGGATTTCTTTTAATGATGGTGTTCTTTGAAAGAGCTTGAGTTGCATGGTTGATGATAGCCACCCATGTGAATGTACTGAAATTGCAGTGTTCTGTCAAGATTTCTAGCTTTGCAACAAAAGGCTCTAGAATTTCGCCCTGATCCTGACATGCCGAGTTAAGAATGTTTTGTTCTTGTTCCAACATCTACTTTGTATTGCGTTGTGCATGCTGTATTTCTTTGAGTTTTTCACTTGTCTCAGTATTGTTTGTAGAGCACGTCCTCATTTGACACCAGTCATCAGGCCCTACTAGATGAATCAGAAGCTGCAGCGTTTGCTTATCCCTTCATTAACCTGCTGCTTCGAGAAAGTTATCTAGTGACTCCAGCCTCTTCTTCTACTTCTGCCCCAAGCACTTTGGGGTGTTTCCTCAGCCTCAGGGTGGCACTTCTAGACGGGAATCACATTTTGTGATCCTCTTTCTTCTGGCATGATGGCGAACTATAAGCTTCTCCGTGTCAGGGTCCTCCCACGGCGGCCCTATACTGTTAGAGAGCCACGGTTACCTCTATAGCCTGGCAACAGCCCGCGCTGCCCTGTTTGGGCCCCAGCAAATCCAGCATATATCCTGGCCCAGGTATGGGCTAGAGAAGCTGCCCTGGCACCTAAACGAGGTGCCTTGTAGCGCCCTGGGGGAGTACCAATAGCAGAAACAGAACATCGGAGTGAACCAGAGAGAGCCTGCAGGTTGTGGGTGGGGTTCGAGGCTAAGGCCATCAGACCGGCTTAAGGCAGCCGAAACTGGTGTGTGGTATGTGGTGCGGGTTGAGCATGCTGATCAGTTGTTTGCGCTCTTATTTCGGCTCCCGCCATCTGTCCCTTGCAACCCACCTGAACATTGCCACCAAGGGCCTTGGAGCCTGGACTGGTGACTGGAGTATTTTCGGCCCTGTCTGAATGGTTGCCGGATTGGTTGCCTAGTTTCAGCTTCCACATAGCAATATAAGTTCTCCCAGGCTAAGGCGGGGAGGACTACGTGGCACAAGAAGGGAGGAGGTGAACAGTTTATTCTTCACGGTGTGAGCCCTCCGTTAGGGGGCCCTGCAAGGGGGGTGAGTGCGAAGGCAGCAGAGGTGGGTGAGATAGAATGCAGTACGGCTTGCGGCCCCACATCCCATACCCCCTAACTGAAACCTCCTCCTTTTTCCTGTATATTTTTTCAAATATTGCTGGCAAGATTGTTCTGCTGAGAGAGGTGAAGGAAACTATAGGGAGAGCTGCACACATGTGGAATAAGTGAAAGTATACTAAGGGACCGCTGGTCTACTGGTCTTGATTGACTCCCTTTTCTTAAGTACCCCTGTGGACTTTGCGCTTGTCTGGCCTATTGCCCCAATAGGCTAAGTTTGGGGTGGCCTCTTTCGCGTGAGTTATTCCACCTGGTAAACGAAGTAGTCTCAGTTAAAGAAGGGCCTAAAATGGCAGTAAGGAAACTCCAATCTGGCTGCCTGGCTTTAACATGAGCTTATGTTAAAACTAAATTTAACCCTCTGAGGAATAAATCAGCACATATCAAATCATTAAAGGGCATGAATCAGATCTTTTCTTTCTGTTGTAAAGAGAAATGTCCTCAAAAGTAATTCAGAATACCCTACTGTTACAGTAGTTGATAGCTCTCCTGCCCCCCGACCACCATCTATGATGACTTTTCCTACAAAATTGTACTCGAAAATGAGTTATTTCTTGGATTTGTGGTGCCACCTCTGTCTTTGTGCGCACCAACTATTTCCTTTCATGCTTATTTTATTTTCTTGCTTTTGCAATTTATAAAATTTTGTTTAGGACCATTGATTCCTGTCACATTTTTATTTTGCATGGTTTTCATTCTATTGGTCTTGCTTAGTTATTTGTCTTTGCAACTCGTTGGTACTATTACTAAGATCTGACCCTCGAAGACTGAATGACAGAACCAGCCCTGCAATGATTCTCACATGACTTGACAGTCACTGCCAATCACTGCATGTGTCATTGTCCCTTAACTATCTTAGTCATGTTGACTGTTCTTTATTCATTCATTCATGTTTATTTCCTATATGTTTGATAACTTTTGTTTATTTAAGCATTTTTAAAATAATTAGTTCTTTAAAATATAATATCAGGGAGGTTTTGACTAAGCGGTTTATTGGTACCTCTATTGTTTCACAGTTTGTGAGTATGACTTCTAGGTGTATGCAGTATCATTTAATTTAGTCTCTTTTGCCATCTTTCTTTTTGTCTTGTGAGGCTGGTCTCCCTTTGACCATCACTCTGATCTTTGTTATTTATTAGTATTCTTTTCTCCATGTGCATCATTGAGAATTGCCAACTGTTCTTGAAAAACACGTGTTCTTCTCCTCCGTTGTGATTCATCCTAACATAATTATCTGCTTCTCTGTCCTTACCGTGGCAGCCTAACTTGAGTCCAATTAATTGCGAAGGAGTAAATCCAGTCGAAGCTTTTGATGTGACTGTGTTTGCGTGCATATTTTCCTTCAAATTTGTTCGTTTGCATTAATTTATATGTGTTTGAACAAGTCCTTGTGCAAATGGCTGCCGTGTTTTTCATGGTCTCACATTACGCTTGTTGTGATAAAAGCATCTAAAAGAGCAGCCACCACAGTTTCTTTTCTCTATTTATTTCCATTTGTTTAACCCTCACTTTGAGTGCCCCAGATAAGCCTCTGGTTTATTTAGTTTGGGGTCCAGTTGCATATGTCCACTAAGTTTTCTGTTATATTTCCATCTATGTTAGTGTGGGCTATTACCAGCTTACAAGTTACTTGTAACGTGGTGAGTCATGGTTTCTTGAAGGGTAGTTTGATCGAGTGGCTTGCCTAGTTCCCAAAATAGATGCTGCTATTGGGAGACCTTGGAAAACCCTTCATGGACTCTATGTAACCTCCTAGTTCACTGCGTCTTGGTGGCCCAGGGTCAAGACTGATTTGCATATGGCCAAGTCTGAACTGAGGTGGCGTGGTGAGCAAAACAACGATGGATTAAACCCAGATCTGTGACTGGGGGTGAATGTCCAACATTCTGTCCATCATCTTGTGTGTTTTGCTGTTCGCCCTATGTGGGAAGGGTATGCCCAGACGTGGGTCCCGTGCTCACTACTGTGGTACTTTAGAATTTGGGACCGCGTAGGAGGCAGGGCCCTACCCCTGTCTATCCCGGTATTAGCGAACCGCGAATGGTCCATGCGGTATGTACAAGTGCTTTGTATAACGTTTTAGCTATAAATGCACTGTGTATACGATGTTATACATTGACTACGTGGGTTCCATCTTAGAGCGGTGGCCATCTTATGGTTGCCCTCACATAGGCTGCACATTACGAACAAATACGGGCCTTTAGAACACATGTGCCCTCCTTTGACTTCTCTGTGACCTGGGCAGCTTGGCTGCGCTGCCCCAGGTCAGTCCGGTCTCACGAGCTCCCTGTCCTACGGCCACCTGTGATTAGCATCAGGGTTTGACACACCATAAAGCCTTTTCATCCCACACGAGCCTCCGGCTAATCTCTTTCACACCTGACTCTTCCTGCTTTATGGCTTGTTTTCCAAACAGGAGATGTTCGTGTTTATTGGGGCCTATTGATATCTGATGTGGGATCTGAGCCTCGCTGGGTAAATAATTGTGGGCTGGCTAAACTGGAATGTGGGATGGTCATCATGACTCTGCCTTTTCGTTTGTAATGTATACATGTGAATGACCATGCCATAAAACAAGGAATGTGTGCCTGAAGCATGATATTTTGTATTTAAGGAGAAGCCCGTTTCTGTAACTTTAAGCAGTCTCCTGAGAACATACATTGTGTTGTACTTCTCGGATACCTGTAATTGGTCTGCAGCCAATAAATCGATCTTTGACTTCACCTAGAAGACTCTGTGTTTCTGTAGGTCTGAAACAGGAAAGAACCCGAAGTCTTAGGGTGTGTTCCCCTGCACCGCTGGGAATTCCCAGTACTTCAGTTGGCGCCCAACTCGGGGCGATTTCAGCTGTACCAGTCCAACCCAGAGGTTCGTGAGGAGCTTCGTATGGAAATTCCGGAGGAAGGCCGCCACTTCATCGACCCCTGCATGTCGACGTGGTCCGAAAGTCTTTTCTGCGAGGTTCTCCGCGTCCCGACGGCTACGAAGGACTGCTGCCCTGATTTATCGCCCTGTTTTGGACCCTTGACGATTTTGGTAGAGCGAAACAACCGAGAGAGTCTTCTGGTGACGCCATCGATCATCGATATTCAGTTAAGTATAAGTGGAGCGTCTCCTAGTTTGTTTGGTATCCTTCGGGATTTTTGGTATCCTTCGGGATCGCTTTGATTTGGAGCTTGCAAGTCCCAAAGCCAGAGGACTCGTGTATTCACGAGACTATCGTAATCGATAATCCTTTGAAGTTTGAAACTAGACTAGTGAGCGAAGATGCCTGGTTCTAGTGTATTTGGAAGATTGTTTTGTTTGGGTTGTGGAAGGGATTTCCAGTTAGAGGATTCATGTCCGGTTCCTCCAATTGGAACTCCAACTTATGAGCTTTATGTAAAACATGGCGTGGGCCCCATTGCATATAAAGAAGTATGGATCCGATACACCAGAAAGGACGGTGTTTTAAAATGGCCCCAAAATGGTAGTTTCGATACAGATATCTTAGATAATTTGGAAGTTAAATTGTTTAAAAAGAAAGCCCGGCCGGCGATGTTTGATTCTTTCCGCCTATGGCGAAAGGAAGCCAAACAGAAGGAAATTAAGCTAGCGAAAAGGAATAAGAGAGAAAGAGGTATGTCAATGATGCAAGCAGCTGTGCAATTTAAAGATAATGAGGAGGAACAAATGAATGAACAGTTACATAGACAGCGCAAACTAGGGATCGATAAATGTTACCCTGTTTTGTCACCCCTTATGCAAGATGAAACAAAAGAGAAAGAGAAAGATTCCCTAATGTCCCATTTGCTAAGTTCGCCACCCCCGTATGCGCAAAATGCCACAGCGCCTCCACAGCTTGTAAATGTGCAGCCTCCAGTTAATATACCGCAAGCCTTCCCACAGCCGCCAGCTCCTCTTCAGCTGGCTCCTATCCCTGCAGTGCAGCCCTCTCAAGGGCCGCCAGTTTTGCTACCTGTTGCCCATGCGCTTCCTGCGACTTTGCCTAGCACATCAGCTGCCTCCCCTGGCGCTCCTTCTTGCACTACCCCAGTACCTGTATCTGAATCCGTTTTTCTTCCCTCTGTCTATCCCCCCGTTTTCGCCTCAACTTCTCCTTCAGCACGACAACGACTAGCTAATGTAGTTACTAGTTTAATGTCGCCTCTCTTTGGGTCATCTAGTGCGACTCCTGGTTTGCAACGTAAGCAACTGCGTAGTCAGCTGCCTGGTCCCGACGAGAAAGAGGTGTTAGATCATCTGGCGCGTAGGTGGATTGGTTTCCCTTCACTCTATAATGAGGAATCAGTTGTTAACGTTTTCCACCAATGGGATGCCCCAACACAGAGGTATGTCTTTGACAAAATGTGTGAATTCCTCTGTGAGGAATTGGAGGATCATGGTTCAAACCCAAACCCGCAGGAGTTATGTCGAGTGTGATTTGATTTTGGAACAGGTACAATTGTGGGTCCCAATGTAGATAAAGCAGTTGCGACTTTACTGTCCTTCAGAAATGGCGATTGTCAGCAATCCTTGTTCGAACACGAATTCCCTGTGGGGAAGAAGGTAAAAGCGCGCCAATATCCGATGCGTGAGGTTCCTCCAGTGTGGAGACCTGCTGATCCAAATGCTAA
Organism: Triturus cristatus; assembly: GCF_964204655.1. Lineage (NCBI taxonomy): Eukaryota > Metazoa > Chordata > Amphibia > Caudata > Salamandridae > Triturus > Triturus cristatus. The sequence continues at coordinate 87,339,296 of NC_140582.1, forward strand.
TCCAGCTGTCCCAGCTCATTTTCAGCGTGTTTGGGTACATGTCCCATGGAAGCGATCTGAGGTGTTAGCGCTTAAGCAGACATTGCCTGACCCCCGTAAAAACCCTACAGGATATTATAAGGAGTTATCACAAACTGCAGAATCGTGTGTCATGAATCTGGCCGACATAGATATGTTGTTTGGGAATGTGGTTCCACAGCCTTTATGGGGATCCATTCGTAATGTAGATCACGCTGCAGAATTGGGTAACACATGGGCTAATATTATTGCTGCAGATGCTGGACAAGTTGGTGGCGCGAAGCCTGACCCTTTGGTAGCAGACCTCCCTGGTAGAATTATTACCTACATGAAAACTTTAATGCCCGCGATGCGCGTAAATTGGTATAAACTATCCGCATGTAAGCAGAAGAAAGATGAGACAGTGTCTGATTTCTTTACCAGGTTTGAAGAAACGTTTATCGACCACAGTGGTCAAGACATGAGTACTGAAGGTGGCCAACGATTATTTGTGGATAAATTTGTGCAGAATTTACTTCCCGAGTTGTGTAAAAAATTAAAAGATTCAGAGAGTTCTTGGGCTGTTTCCTCTTCAGCGCAAATACTGGCTACTGCACAGTATTATGAAAATAGAGATAAAGACGAGAAAGATAGAACAGATAAGAAAACGAAAGAACTGAAAACGAAGGTCCTTTTACAGCAGGCTTACCCGCCACGTGGAGGACAGAATAATTATAGGCAAACCCAAGGTATCTACCAGCAGCCCCAACAGTTTCAGAATAACCAGCAAATGAATGGGTATTATCAACCACGTATCCCTGTAGGTCCCAATCAATGTTCATATTGCAGAGAGGAAGGTAATTTCAAGTATAGTTGTCCTAAATTAATGCAGCTTACTAGTAATGCGTATGGCGCAAGAGGTAGAGGTGGTCAACAAGCTCCTAGAGGTAGAGGGCGTGGAAATGCTCCCCAGAACGCGCGTCCTCTTCCGCCACAAAATACGATAAATAGCTTTGATCAGCAAGCCAATGGAACTGGTAATACAGCTCAGTACTATAATAATGATTATTATGCAGAAGACGACAATGTGGAAGGTAATGATTACTAGGACAGCCGTAGACAGAGAGAGGGAGTTGTTTCAGTGCCAGTGGATCAGAGCGGACCATATGTTAAAGTAACTACAGCGGGTGTAACAGAGCCCTTTCTGCTAGACACTGGTGCTGCAAAGAGTTCAATCATGCATTCAAAACTCCCTGGCGCACCTTTGTCTGGCGAAATGAATGTTTCAGTAGGTTTTTCTGGCGCCCCAGTTAGGAACCCGATTTCTAGTCCTGTGCCACTTTCTGTTGGACCTTGTGAGCTAAAAGCACCCCTCATCCTAACGACAGGTTGTGGTGAAAATCTGCTAGGGTTAGATTTGTTAAAAAGATTGCATGCAACGCTATATTGTTCTCCCTCAGGAGTACAACTTACATTAGGTAAGGAAGTGATTTCCCCAATGTATTTGTCTAAGAATGCAATGCCACCTGAATTGTCATCCCTTCCGGATGTCCTTTGGGCTACTGGTCCCAATGATGTGGGTCTCCTGGAAATACCGCCATACGTGGTAACTTTGAAAGCCAATGTCAGATTGCCACGTATTCCCCAGTATAAGATCTCCAATGAAGGTCAGAAAGCGTTGTTAGCAATTGTCAGCGATTTGATTAAAAAGGGTGTAATTGAAGAGACAAGAGGCAACGTTTGCAATAGTCCTGTTTTACCTGTCTTAAAACGAACGGACCCTTCACAGCCACCTGTTTACAGATTTGTGATTGATCTTAGAGAGGTTAATAAGATTGTTGTGCCACAGTTTCTAGTTGTCCCTGATATAACTGCCTTGTTAACTATGATTCCAGCCTCCGCTGCATGGTTCTCAGTGATCGATCTAAAGAATGCTTTCTTTAGCATCCCAATTGCAGAGGAGAGCAGAGACATTTTTGGCTTCAGTTTAGGAGGTCGAAGCTTCCGCTTTAAACGCGCTCCCCAGGGCTACTGTGAAAGTCCATCAATATACAGTCAAGCTTTAAAAGCGCAGCTTGACGCACTTGTTTTACCTAGTGGTGCTACCCTCATTCAGTACGTTGACGATTTACTAATCGCCGCGGATACTGAAAAGATTTGCAAAGAAGCTACATTGTCATTGTTGCATCATTTGTCTGCCTTCCATCACAAAGTGTCCCTCTCAAAAATGCAATATTGTCGACAAGAAGTGACCTACTTAGGTCATCTCTTATCGAAGGAGGGAAGGAAACTGACCCCAGAAAGAATTCAAGCCATTGCACAGTTGAGTGTGCCTAGAACACAGAGAGAAGTACGTGCTTTCTTGGGCATTACTTCATACTGTAGGCACTGGATACCAAATTTCTCTTTGCTGGCAAAACCTTTGTTAGCATTAACATGTAAAGACACACCGAATCCTATTCCATGGTCTGAAGAGTGTCAGAAAAGTTTTTGGGAATTACGTGATGCATTGTGTTCAGCTCCTGTGTTGGCTACCCCTGACTACAGTAAGCCTTTTAAATTGTATGTTCACGAAAAGAACGGTTGCGCATTATCAGTGTTAACACAGCCTTTTGGCGACAGACCGCGTCCATGCGCATATTTTTCGTCAACCTTGGACCCGGTAGCGAGGGCATTGCCAAGTTGTTTGACAGCTACAGCCGCCGCAGCTATGTCTATTCGACAGTCTGCTGGACTGGTGATGGATAATACATTGATTGTAATGGTTCCACATGCTGTGGACACATTGTTAAACAGGACCAAGACACAGCACTTAACTAGTGCGCGATTGTCAGGATATGAATTAACACTGTTAGCAAATCATATACACATAAAGAGATGCAACACGTTGAATCCAGCTACATTATTACCAATTCCAGCAGACCTAGATGAGATTGAGCAACATGATTGTCTGTTCAGAACAGAAGAAGAGACGAAAGGGAGAGTGGATCTTAAAGATACTCCCCTGACCGAGTGTGATGGTACCTTATGGGTGGATGGTTCGTGTTTCAAGCTTCCGAATGGTGATACGACTGCTGCATATGCTATCACGACTTTGCACACGATTGTTGAAACTGCACGTGTGCCACAAAATTCGGCTCAAGCAGCAGAATTGATTGCCCTTACAAGAGCATGCGTGTTGTCTGAAGGAATGAAAGTGAACATATATACTGATAGCCAGTACGCCTTTGGCGTGGCGCATAGTTTTGGGCGATTGTGGAAAGAACGTGGGTTCCTGACTTCGCATGGAGCTAAAATTCAGAATGGCAAGTTGGTGAATGATCTCCTTGAGTCACTGACACTGCCGTTGCAAGTTGCAATTATGAAATGCAGTGCGCACAAGAAAATCACTGATGATGTTGGCCGTGGTAATGCGTTTGCTGATGAAATCGCGAAAGAAACAGCAAAAGATGTGAAGACTCGAATGTATGTTGCGGGCCCTGCAAGATGGGTTGGTGATGTTGGAATGTGTGAAAACACGATAGAGAGTGTGAAGTCCTTTCAAGCTGAAGCCACAGAGAAAGAGTTGAGCAAGTGGAGAGAAAGTACGGGTAAATTGGATGCGAATGGTTGTTGAGTTGATTTGTCAGAACATCAGCGATGGTTGTTACCTGATGCATATGTGCTTCCAGTGGTTACTATGGCACATGGAATGGCACATATCAGTATGAAAGGAATCTGTAAGTTATTGGCCCCAGTATGGCAGAATGCTGGAATTCCCAAGTGTGCAGAGAATGTAGTCAAGAATTGTATGGTATGTTTGAAATACAACCCTGGTAGGGGAACCCCAACTCCAGCTGGTCATTTTGCACCTCCATCATATCCATTTGAAGTTTTGCAGCTAGACTTTATCCACATGGAAAGGTGCAACAACCTGAAATATGTATTGGTTGTTGTTTGCGCTTTTTCAAAATGGATAGAAGCATATCCCCTAAAAGACAACACTGCTTTATCCACAGCCAAAGCCCTTGTGAAGGAATTTTTTCCCAGGTTTGGAATGCCAAGAATGGTGTGGAGTGATAATGGGAGTAAATTTGTGGGTCGAGTGATGAAGAATGTGTGTGAGGGGTTAGGGATCAAGCAAAAGTTCCCCCTGCAAATCACCCCCAATCAGCTGGATTAGTAGAGTGCTACAATGACACTCTAAAACTCAAGCTGGCCAAAATCCAGGCGAGCTCCGGTCTTAAATGGCCTGACGCTCTGCCTTTAGCACTCCTATCCACCAGAATGACTGTGCACTCACGAGTGGGACTCAGTCCATATGAAATAATTTTTGGCCGCCCGGCCAATGTATGGGGTGTGCCAAGACCGACGAAATTCAGCGAAATCGAACATCCAGTACTGCTTGATTATCTGTATGAATTGACGGCTAAATTGCGTGTTTTACACCAACAGGTGCATGATACTCTCCCCCAGGCCTCTGAAGCTCCAGGACACCCTATTGACCCTGGCACGTGGGTGCTCATCAAGAACTTCCAGCGAAAGAGCAACGATGAGCCCCGTTGGATTGGCCCTCACCTCGTACTTCTGTCTACTAGATCAGCGGTTCGAGTAAAGGGGAAAAATAATTGGATCCACGGCGCCCACATCAAGAGGATCCCTTTGCCTCTACATTATGACCAGTGGGTCCAGGAGGGTATCGCTGACTCTGAAACAGACACTGTACCCCGTTTTGTACCATTCAGTGATGCACGCGTAAGAGACACAACTTCAGCACAACAGAGTGACGATATTTTGCAAGAAGCTGTGCCACCATCAATTCGATTGGACACCACAGAGCCTGAACTCTTGTTTCAAGATCAGACAGTACCTGGCCGTTTCCGCTACAACCTGAGACCAAGGCCTATGGACAAATAAATATTCCCTTCCCTTACTATTTTTTGATATTATAGCTCTCCCATCTGAAGGACTTTCTTGATTTTTGTTTTTCGAACCACCATCCGGGTTCAGCCGCAGGGTCGCGGTGCCAAGACTTTGGGGTACAGGCCGAAGACGTTAGGTCAACGGTTCTGGTTGGTCTAGGGCGTTCCCTGGACCGACAGGCGTACTCCTTAGCAGAAGATACTCACCCGCTGCGAGCGGCACGATTAGAGGATGGAGTTTTTCAAGATCGAGAGACTCGCTGAGGAAATGAATTTTAAAGCGAAAATATGTAAAATAATGAAGAGCAAACGTTTTGTATTTTTATGTATGTTTATACTATGTAGTATGATGGTGTTTACTGTAGGATTTGTATTCTTCTCCTCTCAAGAGCCCTTTGCACCCACTGTACAGCCTATACCTCCTCCTACTGCCTCCTTGCACTCTTTTCACCCTCTGCCTGAACATGAACAAACTAGACGATCAGAGTTTGTAAACAACTCGTTTATTCAGCTCCTGCACCAGCACCAACTAGTCATGAATACAACCAATTGCTGGGTGTGCGGTTTAATGCCACATACCATTAACAAGGGTATTCCTTATCTAGTGCTGCCGTTTAGTTACAATGGATCGTCATGGGCATTCCAGACCATGTTTCTCTTTGCACTAGATGCCTACTCCCCGCGACAACCGCGTTCCATCAGACCTAGCACAAATAATAAAGCTTTAATGAAAGGAGTTGCCGATATGAGCAGAGATATTGATGCATACTCATCTATTCCCAAAGATGAATTGAGAGCTTATGTAGGGTGGAACGCGACGGGGTATAGTATTAGTCTGGGTGAAAGACAGCGAAAAATTTCAGCCCCAATTTGGGTCGTACCCCACATAGGTCGGTTCTGTTTACAAGGTAATGGTCAGAATCCAAGAGCTCAACTGGGGAAAAGTGACTGTACTGAAACATACACTTTTCCATCGCAGTTTTCCCCTGCGTTTTTGGCTGCCAAGGGTACATATTTTGTCTGCAATGACCGAGCATATACATGGTTGCCCCCTGACTTCTCGGGCACATGTTATATTAGAAATTTGCTACCGCCGACATTTACTGCTGCCTCTGACTATCACAAGACCAGAGTTGTGAGAGGCGTGATTAGTAAGGAGGATACTGCCGGTCAGGAAGCGGGAGACTTCTTTTTGGGTTTCCTGCCGTTTTGGGGACCTATGGTCAATAGTAGGAACCTGAGACAACTGACTCGTGTGGTTGAATCCACTGTTAATGTAACGGCTGGTGCCCTTGGTAATTTGACAGCAGAGCTCCAAGCGGATCGCCTCATGACTTTGCAGAACCGCATGGTTCTAGACGTCATACTTGCAGACCGCGGTGGGGTATGTAAGGTTATCCAATCTAGCTGTTGCATTTTCATACCAGATAACGCCCCAACAGTTTATCAAGCCATCTCCAAACTGCATAAAATATCTGAATCCATACACGTGGATAAAGGAGATTGGTCACTGGTGGGGTGGTTCTGGGAACTGATATCTGCCTGGGGTTGGAAGATTCTGATGGTCATTGGAATGATCTTAGCCATCCTTTTCCTGTTCTGTCTGTGCATACAGTGTGCTCCTGCGATATGTGGCCTCTGTGCTACATTATGTGTAAGGAAACCTGTATCGAGGGACGAGCTAAGTAATAGGATGATGCTACAGCAACATATCCATGACTTCGTGAATATTGACCTAGACTCGGACTGATGTGAGTATAGTTATTGCCTATGTAAGGGCAAAAGGAGGGTCTGTGGTACTTTAGAATTTGGGACCGCGTAGGAGGCAGGGCCCTACCCCTGTCTATCCCGGTATTAGCGAACTGCGAATGGTCCATGCGGTATGTACAAGTGCTTTGTATAACGTTTTAGCTATAAATGCACTGTGTATACGATGTTATACATTGACTACGTGGGTTCCATCTTAGAGCGGTGGCCATCTTATGGTTGCCCTCACATAGGCTACACATTACGAACAAATACGGGCCTTTAGAACACATGTGCCCTCCTTTGACTTCTCTGTGACCTGGGCAGCTTGGCTCCGCTGCCCCAGGTCAGTCCGGTCTCACGAGCTCCCTGTCCTACGGCCACCTGTGATTAGCATCAGGGTTTGACACACCATAAAGCCTTTTCATCCCACACGAGCCTCCGGCTAATCTCTTTCACACCTGACTCTTCCTGCTTTATGGGTTGTTTTCCAAACAGGAGATGTTCGTGTTTATTGGGGCCTATTGATATCTGATGTGGGATCTGAGCCTCGCTGGGTAAATAATTGTGGGCTGGCTAAACTGGAATGTGGGATGGTCATCATGACTCTGCCTTTTCGTTTGTAATGTATACATGTGAATGACCATGCCATAAAACAAGGAATGTGTGCCTGAAGCATGATATTTTGTATTTAAGGAGAATCCCGTTTCTGTAACTTTAAGCAGTCTCCTGAGAACATACATTGTGTTGTACTTCTCGGATACCTGTAATTGGTCTGCAGCCAATAAATCGATCTTTGACTTCACCTAGAAGACTCTGTGTTTCTGTAGGTCTGAAACAGGAAAGAACCCGAAGTCTTAGGGTGTGTTCCCCTGCACCGCTGGGAATTCCCAGTACTTCACTACGCCACTGGAGTCAAGCTATCCTGGCTGAAGAGGGGTGAAACCCCGAAACCGGTCCTAGGATGCTTGATTCCGGTCCAGGGAAGACATGGCTTGGCAGTTCGGGCTGGACTGTTCCCATGAGGCACAGGGTCAAGACTGATTTGCATATGGCCATGTCTGAACTGGGGTGGCGTGGTGAGCAAAATAACAATGGATTAAACCCAGATCTGTGACTGGGGGTGAATGTTTTGCCAATGTGCAACATTCCGTCCATCATCTTGTGTGTTTTGCTGTTCGCCCTATGTGGGAAGGGTATGCCCAGACGTGGGTCCCGTGCTCACTACGCCACTGGAGTCAAGCTATCCTGGCTGAAGAGGGGTGAAACCCCGAAACCGGTCTGTTGGAATTGGGAATCTCTGGTTGGCACAGGTATGCACTTGTGACACGCAGGGACTCTTACTTCTAAGTCAGAGTAAGGGGATCACCCTTTCAAATAACCCCTGCTCACCCTTTAGGTAGTGTGACGCAAGCAGTCAAGACTATTCTCAGGGCGTCATAGGTTAAGCATTTGTGAACACATACAGTAATACAATGACACACCACAAATGGACACCAGTCAAGGTTGTATAAAAATAGGTTTCTTTATATAAGGCTTAGCACAAGACCAGAATAACGAATAAAATGACCACAGTATTATTTTAAAGTTCAATGTTCTTGTAGGAAGGCTTAGAATACAAAAATAGGCTTTTCTTAGTCAATTACGCTTCTTTTCAGGCTTTGTACGGTTCGTACCTGGATGTACGACTCGTTGGCATTAAAAGCAAGGAAAGTACGAGTCAAACAATCGTTGCGGACTCCGGGGCCCGTGACATGCACGCTGCGGTGCGAACAGAACAAAGTACCTTGGTGTTGTAGGGTCCGCGACGGACAGTGCGGGACAAGTTGATGGGTCCGGGTCGTAGTTCGGCAGCGTATTCGGATGCAGGTCGGGTCGCGGCGTCAGGACGCGGCGTTGGTACGGGACCTTCAGGGATATGTGCGGATGGCCCGGATCGGCTTGCAGAGTCCGTGGCGTTCGGGCCGTACCTTCGGTGCGGATAGGCGGCGACACTTCTTGGCGCCGTACAGCGTACAGGGAGGATCGGTGCGATGCGGCGTCTCGGCTCTGAGCACAGCACAGTGCAGTACGTCTAGCAGCGTACGGACAGTACCTGCGGGACAACGAAGCTTGGGTCCAGCGTACAGGATTAGGCAGCCAGTGTTGTACGACTCGAATCGGCGGGGAAGGTTAGGTGCGATGCGGCCGGGAGGGATACGGTGCATACTAGCGCTTTTGGATCAGCGTAGACACACGGTGCCGGGCGGCAAAGACACAGCTTCGCGGCGGATGGAGTACGAGTCGTACTGGGACCAAATCTAGCGGAAAACAAGCAAGAATTGTCCAGGCAACTCAGTTTTGGAAGGCAGATGAGTCCAATGGTCCTGGGACTCAGTTCAGGGGGCAAGCTCTTCTTTCAAACCCTTGGAGATTTGTTGAAAACAAAGTGTAAAGTCTCTCTTAGTCTTTTCCTCTCCTTTCTCAGCAAGGCACCAACTGCAGGCCAATCCCCCAGGTTTAGGGAAAGTTACTCCTCCTTCAGCTTCTTCCAGGTCCTTCCAGTCAGGCAGAGTTTCTTCGTGGTTCAAGCAGGATCTGATTTCTTAGGAGCAGGGCTCCTACATTTATACCAAGTTTCTTTTGTCTTTACAGGCCAGGGGGGCCTTTGCATAATCCCAGTCCAGTTCTTTTCAGTGAGGAGCACTTTGTTGTTGGGACTCTGGCTTCTTCTTTCAGTAGGCAGGGCAGAGACATCAGACGCTCCCCAGGGGGTGGAGCCAGTATTGTGGTGGCAGAGCACGGCCCTATTCAGAGTCAAGGTGCACTCCTCCCACCCATCCTGGTGTAATCTCTCTATTCACCACCTGGCAGCCCCAGGCTGTCTCCTGGAACTTCCCAGCCCTGTCACTCAAGCTACACACAAAGAAAACAGCACCTCCCAGCAGAGGCGGACTGAAATGGTTAGGCACGCAAAGGCTAATTTTCTAAAAGTAGCGTTTGCAAACCCAGGATATTAAAATAACCTTTGCTAAAAGATGTATTTTATTATTCTGAGTTCAGGCATACTAAACATGAATTTCTACCATGCTTCCTGAGCCTGCTAGGATTATAGAGTGTTATAATCTAGCAACCCATTCTGGCCTATGAAGAGCAGGTAGCCTTACAATAGTGAAAAACGAAAATGGCTGTAATTCACTATTAGGACATGCCACACACCTCAGGGCATGTCCTACCTTATCCTTACAATGCACCCTGCCCTAGGGCCTACCATAGGGGTGACTAATATGAAGGTAAGGGAAGGTTTAGGGACTGGCAAGTGGGGACACTTGCCCAGTCAGCATGACAGTACCAGACTGCATGCAGGTTCTGCAATGGCAGACCTAAGACACATTTTACCAGGCTGCTTCTGTGGGGGGCACAACCAGTGCTGCAAGCCCACTAGCAGCATTTGGATATACAAGCCCTTGGCACCCCCGGTGCACTCTACTAGGGACTGATAGTAAACCAAATAAGCCAAACATGGAAGTCAATTCACAGAATACATTTTCCCATAGGGAGCACTTGCCCTGTGGCACTGGATGGCAGTGGCACAGGGCCCTGAGCAGCTAACACCAGCACAAAAATACATTGAGGCACAGACAAAAATGGAAGGGTGACCCACGCCAATGGTGCCAAGTCTAACACGTGTCCCCTCCAGCTGAAATATGGGGAGAACTACCCTACCCCAGGGAGTTCTCATCACTAAGGCGGAAAAATCTGGAAAGACCATTAGCGTTGGCGTGGTCTGTACCGGGGCGATGTTCCACCGTGAAATCCATCCCCTGTAGGGAAATGGACCACCTCAACAACTTAGGATTCTCACCCCTCATCTGCATCAACCACCTGAGGGGCCTGTGGTCGGTTTGAACCCGGAAGTGAGACCCAAACAAGTAGGGTCTTAGCTTCTTCAATGCCCAGACCACAGCAAATGCTTCTCGCTCAATCGCACTCCACTTTTGTTCCCGGGGAAGTAACCTCCTACTTATGAAGGCTACAGGTTGGTCCCAGCCCTCCTCAGTCATCTGTGAGAGAACAGCCCCTACACCATGCTCTGATGCATCTGTCTGCACAAAGAATTCTTTGGAGAAGTCAGGAGCCAAGAGCACGGGCGCCGTGCACATGGCAGTCTTCAGGGTGTCAAAAGCCTTCTGACAGGTGTCAGTCCAGATCACTTTTCTGGGCTGCTTCTTCGAAGTCAGCTCTGTCAACAATGCTGCCATACCCCTTGACAAACCTCCTGTAGTACCCTGTGAGTCCTAAAAAGGCCCTCACCTCTGTCTGGGTCTTTGGGGGCTCCCAAGCCAGGATGGTTTCAATCTTGGGTTGGAGGGGCGCCACCTGGCCGCTCCCCACTTGGTGTCCCAAGTACACCACTGATCCCTGCCCGATCTGACACTTGCTTGCCTTGATCGTGAGGCCTGCCTTGTGCAGTGCCATCAACACTTCCCAGAGATGTTGCAGGTGTTCTTTCCATGTGCCACTGAACACTGCGATGTCATCCAGGTATGCGGCACTGAACTCGGTCAGCCCAGCCAACACCTGGTTGACCAACCTCTGGAAGGTGGCAGGGGCATTCTTCATCCCAAATGGCATAACCCAAAACTGGAAATGCCCATCTGGTGTGGAGAATGCGGACCTCTCTTTGGCCCCATCAGTCAAGGCGATCTGCCAGTACCCAGACGTTAGATCAAACGTGCTGAGGTACCGTGCAGCCCCTAACCGATTGATGAGCTCGTCAGCTCTGGGGATGGGGTGCGCGTCAGTCTTCGTGACTGAGTTGAGTCCTCTGTAGTCCACACAGAACCGGAGTTCGGGTGTGGCACCCGGCGCGGCAGCCTTTGGGACCAAGACCAGTGGGCTGGCCCAAGGACTGCTGGAGGACTCAACCACCCCTAGAGCAAGCATCTTTGAGACCTCCTCTTTGATGCAGGCTCTGACCCTGTCAGTTACCCTGTAAGCTTTGTGCTTCACAGGTAAGCTGTCTCCTGTATCCACATCATGGACGCACCAATCTGTGATACCCGGAACCAGGGAGAACAGGTCAGGAAACTGCCCCAGCAGCTGGCGGCAGTCATCCTGTTGCTCAGGGGTCAGGGTGGGTGAGAGGTTAACTCCATCCACTGACCCATCTCGCTCTGAGGCTACCAGGAAGTCAGGAAGAGGCTCAGACTCCTCCTCCGTCCCATCATCTGTGGCCAAGAGCATGCCCACTTCGGACCTCTCCAAGTGGGGCTTTAGTCGATTGACATGTAGGACCCTTAAGGGGTTCCTAGGAGACTGCAAGTTCACCAATTGGTTGACAGAACTCTTGCGCTCCACAATCTCAAAGGGTCCTGTCCACTTGTCCTGGAGTGCACAGGGTTCCACCGGGGCCAGGACCCATACCTTTTGACCAGGTTGAAGCTCAACCAGAGTGGCCTTCTGGTCGTACCACCGCTTCATTTCCTCCTGGCTGGCTTCCAGATTCGCCTCAGCAAGTTGCCTGAAACGCCTAGTCTGGTTCCGAAAGGCCAGCATGTAACTATATACATTCTGGGGAGGTTTCCTGGGAGATTGCTCCCAGCGTTCCTTGACCAGACTAAGAGGTCCTCGTACTGGGTGGCCATACAGAAGCTCAAAGGGACTGAACCCCAGAGACTTCTGTGGCACCTCACGGTACGCGAAGAGAAGGCATGGTAAGAGGACGTCCCACTTACGCCTCATGGGCTCCTCAAGGCCCATAATCATGCCCTTTAGGGTTCAGTTGAATCTCTCAACCAACCCGTTTCCTTGGGGATGGTAAGGGGTGGTGAACTTGTAGGTCACACCACACTCTTGCCAAAGAGATTTCATATATTTCGATTTGAAATTGGTTCCCCTGTCAGACACCACCTCTAGAGGGAATCCTACTCGTGAGAAAATTCCCATCAGTGCCCGTCCCACCACGGGGGCCGTCACTGTCCTTAGAGGGATGGCTTCAGGGTACCGGGTGGCATGGTCCACCAAGACCAGGATAAACCTGTTGCCCATGGCTGTCTTGGGGTCCAGTGGCCCCACAATGTCAATCCCCACTCGCTGGAATGGGGTACTGACCACAGGGAAAGGTTGGAGTGGAGCCCTCAGCTTCCTTCCACTCTTACCACTTGCCTGGCAAGTCTGGCATGTCCTGCAGTGAGTGTCAGAACTCCTGCGCATTTGAGGCCAATAAAAGTGGGTGACAAGCCTTTCGAAGGTCTTGTCCTGCCCCAAATGCCCTGCTAACGGAACGTCGTGAGCCAGCCCCAGTAGGAAGGCTCTGAACTTCTGGGGTACCACCAGCGCACGGGCTGACCCAGGTTCAGCAACCTTAGGCTCTGAGTACAGGAGGTCGTTCTCCCAGTAGATTAAGTGAGTACCGGACTGATCACCATTGGCCTGGGCTGCAGCCTGCTGCCGCATACCCACTAGAGAGGGGCACTCTTTCTGCTCCCTGCAGAATTCCTCCCTGGTGGGGCCTCCTTCTTGCTGCCAATGGGTCAGCTCAGGCAGGTCCCCCAGTTCGGCTATCTGTTCCCCGGTAGGCTCCAGGGCATCCCCTCAAGGTCTGCTTCCTCCTGGGCCGTGGGAACTTTAGGAGCCAGGTTCCCGTGCCTCCTGCGTCTTCTCCCTAAGGCTGGTTCCTGGGCCTCTCCCTCAGGCTCCAGGGTCCCTTCAACACCCCTACTGGCTGCCATCGACCGGGTGGTCACGCACGCCCAATCAGGTAAACCCACCATCCGCAGGTGAGTTGTCTTCTCCACCTTTTCCCAAGGGGAGCTCTCCAAATCATTCCCTAGGAGACAGTCTACAGGCATGGCAGTTCTCACAGCGACTTGCAGAGTACCAGAGACCCCCCCCACTCAAAGGGAACTTGAGCCATTGGACAATGGCTCTCTGTGTTGTCAGCGTTGACAACACGGCAGAATGCGCGTGGGAACACCTGCTCTTGAGACACCAGGTGTTGCTTGACAGCAGTCACACTGGCTCCTGTATCTCTAAGAGCCCCCACCCTTTTGCCATTTATGGTCACCCACTTTTGAGTATTGGGGGGCAGTTGGGCCTCAGTGACCATCTCACCGTCTCCTAATGATACTAGGGTCATCTGTACGGGATCCCCCTCCCCTTGGACACCTACCTCCCTCCCAAAGACTACACTAGCCACCTGCTTGGGGGGTGGAACACCAGGGGGTGCTGGTTTAACAAACATGGGGCACTTGGGATACATGGAATAGTGCCCCAGGTTGTTACACTTGTAACATCTGGGGGCCCCTCTTTGAACAGGGTTACCTGTCGGGCCCCCGGTCTGCTTCGGGGGCGGGGGTGGCTGAGAACCTTTCCCTTGGTTCCCCTGTGAAGTACTTTGGGGCCCTCTGTAGAACTCCCTCTGTTTACCCTTGTCCCCCCCACTCTTCTGCTGGGGACCCTGACCACCTTTGGCGGGGCCTCCCACGGGACCCTTGTGGACCCTGGTGCTGATCCAGCGGTCCGCCTCCTCAGCAAGCTTCCTAGGGTTAGTTAGCTTGCTATCGATCAGGTGCTGGCGTAGCTCAGGAAAACAATTATCAGACAAGTGCTCCCATGCAATTAGATCAAACAGCCCTTGGTAATCATTTACTTTGCTACCCTTCACCCAACCATCTCGAGGTTTGGGAAAAAAAGTTACATATTCTACATAAGTGGTACCAGGTTTCTTGGTGCATTCCCTAAATCTCTGCCTGTACAATTCAGGAGTTAACCCATACCTTGTCATCAGAGCTTCCTTCATGTGTGGATAGGATGTGGTGACATCAGAGGGGAGATCTAGCAGTGTGTCCCGCTCCTCACTCAGGAACCTTCCCCACAACCCCGCTCCCCAATCTCTCTCAGGGACCCGGTGGGAGGACATGGCTACTTCATAGGCCCTGAACCACTGCCCAATATCATCCTGCTTGTAATACTCTTTCACCAAATCTTTAGGAATGTGCACCCTTGACTCTGTTAAATTGCTGCCACCAGAGGGAGAGCGGTCTAAGCTCTTGGCCTTGAGATCCAACTCCCTCATTTTTACCTCATGCTCCATGGCCAGCCTTTGTCTTTCCATTTCCATTTGAAGTTTTGCCATCTCCACTTCATGTGCTCTTGCAGCCATCCTGTCGGCCATCTCCTCTGGCGACAGGCCTCTGCCAGGCTCAGAAGCACCTTCTGGGGGTATCACCTCCAGCGCATTCTCTGGGAACTTGGATTCGTACCAGGCCCTCAGCGCCTTTGTGTACTGCTCCTTGTTTTTCAATCCAGTTTGGTTAATTCTGTACTTGGGGAGGTATCCTTTCAAGACTTCACTTGTGCACCTCATCAGTGCCTTCTCCTCCCAATCTATGTCATCAACCCCAGAGAATATAGCGGACGCCCTGCCTCCATTGACTGAGCTAGGCATGGTTTCTTAAAGTGGAGATTCTTCAGCAAAAACAAAAATCAATACTGTGTGGCTGCGTTATCGGTCTGAACTCACTACGTGGTGTTCACTCAATCACTGTACATGACGCACAAATGCAAATTCAAATCCTCACCGCTGACCACCAATGTTAGAATTGGGAATCTCTGGTTGGCACAGGTATGTACTTGTGACACGCAGGGACTCTTACTTCTAAGTCAGAGTAAGGGGATCACCCTTTCAAATAACCCCTGCTCACCCTTTAGGTAGTGTGGCGCAAGCAGTCAAGACTATTCTCAGGGCGTCATAGGTTAAGTATTTGTGAACACATACAGTAATACAATGACACACCACAAATGGACACCAGTCAAGGTTGTATAAAAATAGGTTTCTTTATATAAGGCTTAGCACAAGACCAGAATAACGAATAAAATGACCACAGTATTATTTTAAAGTTCAATGTTCTTGTAGGAAGGCTTAGAATACAAAAATAGGCTTTTCTTAGTCAATTACGCTTCTTTTCAGGCTTTGTTCGGTTCGTACCTGGATGTGCGACTCGTTGGCATTAAAAGCAAGGAAAGTACGAGTCAAACAATCGTTGCGGACTCCGGGGTCCGTGACATGCACGCTGCGGTGCGAACAGAACAAAGTACCTTGGTGTTGTAGGGTCCGCAACGGACAGTGCGGGACAAGTTGATGGGTCCGGGTCGTAGTTCGGCAGCGTATTCGGATGCTGGTCGGGTCGCGGCGTCGGGACGCGGCGTTGGTACGGGACCTTCAGGGATATGTGCGGATGGCCCGGATCGGCTTGCAGAGTCCGTGGCGTTCGGCGTTCGAGCCGTACCTTCGGTGCGGATAGGCGGCGACACTTCTCGGCGCCGTACAGCGTACGGGGAGAATCGGTGCGATGCGGCGTCTCGGCTCTGAGCACGGCACAGTGCAGTACGTCTAGCAGCGTACGGACCGTACTTGCGGGACAACGAAGCTTGGGTCCGGCGTACAGGATTAGGCAGCCAGTGTTGTACGACTCGAATCGGCGGGGAAGGTTAGGTGCGATGCGGCCGGGAGGGATACGGTGCGTACTAGCGCTTTTGGATCAGCGTAGACACACGGTGCCGGGCGGCAAAGACACGGCTTCGCGGCGGATGGAGTACGAGTCGTACTGGGGACAAATTCAGCGGGAAACAAGCAAGAATTGTCCAGGCAACTCAGTTTTGGAAGGCAGATGAGTCCAATGGTCCTGGGACTCAGTTCAGGGGGCAAGGTCTTCTTCCAAGCCCTTGGAGATTTGTTGAAAACAAAGTGCAACGTCTCTCTTAGTCTTTTCCTCTCCTTTCTCAGCAAGGCACCAACTGCAGGCCAATCCCCCAGGTTTAGGGAAAGTTACTCCTCCTTCAGCTTCTTCCAGGTCCTTCCAGTCAGGCAGAGTTTCTTCGTGGTTCAAGCAGGATCTGATTTCTTAGGAGAAGGGCTCCTACATTTATACCAAGTTTCTTTTGTCTTTACAGGCCAGGGGGGCCTTTGCATAATCCCAGTCCAGTTCTTTTCAGTGAGGAGCACTTTGTTGTTGGGACTCTGGCTTCTTCTTTCAGTAGGCAGGGCAGAGACATCAGACGCTCCCCAGGGGGTGGAGCCAGAATTGTGGTGGCAGAGCACGGCCCTATTCAGAGTCAAGGTGCACTCCTCCCACCCATCCTGGTGTAATCTCTCTATTCACCACCTGGCAGCCCCAGCCTGTCTCCTGGAACTTCCCAGCCCTGTCACTTAAGCTACACGCAAAGAAGACAGCCCCTCCCAGCAGAGGCGGACTGAAATGGTTAGGCACGCAAAGGCTAACTTTCTAAAAGTAGCATTTGCAAACCCAGGATATTAAAATAACCTTTGCTAAAAGATGTATTTTATTATTCTGAGTTCAGGCATACTAAACATGAATTTCTACCATGCTTCCTGAGCCTGCTAGGATTATAAAGTGTTATAATCTAGCAGCCCATTCTGGCCTATGGAGAGCAGGTAGCCTTACAATAGTGAAAAACGAAAATGGCTGTAATTCACTATTAGGACATGCCACACACCTCAGGGCATGTCCTACCTTATCCTTACAATGCACCCTGCCCTAGGGCCTACCATAGGGGTGACTAATATGAAGGTAAGGTAAGGTTTAGGGACTGGCAAGTGGGGACACTTGCCCAGTCAGCATGACAGTACCAGACTGCATGCAGGTTCTGCAATGGCAGACCTTAGACACATTTTACCAGACTGCTTCTGTGGGGGGCACAACCAGTGCTGCAAGCCCACTAGCAGCATTTGGATATACAAGCCCTTGGCACCCCCGGTGCACTCTACTAGGGACTGATAGTAAACCAAATAAGCCAAACATGGAAGTCAATTCACATAATACATTTTCCCATAGGGAGCACTTGCCCTGTGGCACTGGATGGCAGTGGCACAGGGCCCTGAGCAGCTAACACCAGCACAAAAATACGTTGAGGCACAGACAAAAATGGAAGGGTGACCCACGCCAATGGTGCCAGGTCTAACACGGTCCTAGGATGCTTGATTCCGGTCCAGGGAAGACATGGCTTGGCAGTTTGGGCTGGACTGTTCCCATGAGGCACAGGGTCAAGACTGATTTGCATATGGCCATGTCTGAACTGGGGTGGCGTGGTGAGCAAAATAACAATGGATTAAACCCAGATCTGTGACTGGCGTGATTGTTTTGCCAATGTGCAACATTACGTCCATCATCTTGTGTGTTTTGCTGTTCGCCCTATGTGGGAAGGGTATGCCCAGACGTGGGTCCCGTGCTCACTACGCCACTGGAGTCAAGCTATCCTGGCTGAAGAGGGGTGAAACCCCGAAACCGGTCCTAGGATGCTTGATTCCGGTCCAGGTAAGACATGGCTTGGCAGTTCGGGCTGGACTGTTCCCATGAGGCACAGGGTCAAGACTGATTTGCATATGGCCATGTCTGAACTGGGGTGGCGTGGTGAACAAAATAACGATGGATTAAACCCAGATCTGTGACTGGGGGTGAATGTTTTGCCAATGTGCAACATTCCGTCCATCATCTTGTGTGTTTTGCTTGGTGGCAGAGGGGGCACCAGCAAATCTAAGCATTCCTACCCCTAGCCCTTGGTGGATGTGTGGAGAGAGAAAATCTTACAATATCATGCACACAGCACAATAAATGACGCTGACAACTCATTGTGGATGAAATGGTGTTGCAATTTCATTGATTACACAGGTTGGGTTAGCTTACAGGCGATCAAGATGCCAGCAGTAAGTTCACCTAACAGCTAACACCCATCATGAGAAAACTGGAGCTATCTTGTTGGTAGTATGAGCACCAGTGCTTTTCATTTTTACAGCTCATTTACTTCACACAGATTTCCACCCTATTCTTTCATTTTTGCGTCATGCTTCTGAGAAGTCAGAGCGAGATCCTGGCCAGTCTCCACAGTTGCTAAAGATTCTAACTGTCCCTTGAGGAATACAGGAGCGCAGTCACATCATATGAGGCCTGCCATAATGACTTCCAGTGACCTGAGGAATTTCATTTTGGCTCCAAAATCCACTATCCGCAGGCCTTTGTAGTTGTATAAAGCTTTAGAATCACTCAGTAACTCGTCTAAGCCTCAGGGATGGTACCTCAGATTACTGTGGTCTCTTAATTCTAAACCAGAAAATATCCACCCCATCATCGGCCAAGTGCACCTAGTCTGGTGCCAGAGCTCTCACTCAGATTTCTACTCAGAATACTGTGTATATTGAAGTAAAACAGATTGCTCCATACATTTCAGCGTATTGAGATTAGTTCTTCTCCTGAACAGTTTGATAGCAGCTGTTGACCTCGCCCAACATTCTCCTTACACAGGATGACAGGGTTTCTCACCAAAGTGTGTCACAGTGACCCACGAGAATGCCTACCACCAAAGTGGCCGTGCCCTACCTGCTAACCCCTTATAAGACATTGTGGCCTCAAATGCCCACTCATGAGGTTTTGAGGGAATAAACTGAGGGGGGGGGGCACTGTACCTATGGTAACAATTTGGGATACACTCCCCATTCTAGTTAGCAGGGGAGCAACACTAAGCTGCTGTCCCCTCTTTGTCGCCCTGCAAGTGACATGGCCAGCTGCATATCACAGGGTGATCTGACAAATTCACTGCCTCACTGTCCCTTGATTTTTCATGCAGACACCGCATTTCAGCTTTGAGCTTACCCACCAGGCTACTCGGGACATGATTGTTACTCCCTCTCTGAGAAAAGCAACAACATGAACATCTGTTTTATCAGTTCTCCCTCCTCATGCTTGACCCACTAACCTCCCTGTATGATGCTTCTAACTCTGGGCAGGTGTAGTCAGGCAGGGCTTTGCTTAATTTGTCCATCTTCAAGACAGTGTGTGCTTGACCCACTAAGATTCTTTTCTCCTCATTCCCAGTTGTTCTGTCCAAGTATGCAAGGTGAACAAAGACTAGCAGGTAGGCATGTGGACTGAAATATCCTTTATTATGGACACTCTATCGCATTTGTTCCCCTACTTCAAGGGAAGGACATACCCAACCATGCTGTTGCTGCACCATCCTGGCCTGGAATACTCTGCTCATCCCTACACTTCAAGTTCAGGTCTTAAGGTAGGAAGTAGTGTCCAGTGTCCTTGCCTGTTAATGTGGGAGGCCTCTGTCCTGCAGGGTTGTAGTGTACCTAAGACACAACGAACAGCTATTCGAATTAAAGTAGAAAAGGTAAGCATAATACCTTGGTGCGGTTAATAAATGTAACACTTTCTTCTACATGGTAGCTAGGAAAATCTACATTGTACCATATATCTGAATACTTCTAATTTACCAGTAAAGGAATATAGAACTCTATATTTAAACACGTAGCAACAGCACTTGGTCTGGCAGACCTGTGCTTCTTACTATTGGAACAAATAATAGCTTATGTTACTGCAGCCTGGTTTGGTAGGTTTGTGCTGCTCACTCTTGGGACACCTAACAACAGCCTGTGGTACGTAGATTTGCTTATACTGTCCGGACACCTAGTGACAAACAGCATGTCGTACAGCAGGCAGTTGTTTGTGTATATTTAATAGAAAAAAATATCTCATTACTGAGAAACAATTTCACCTAAACTGTTTAATGAAAATTTGCAGGAAGAATGGCATTCACCATTTCATAGAAACCAATTCATAGAATGCCTTTTTTTTCAAAATTAGCTTTTGCATACTTATTTTTAAGGCATAAATGTAATGGTTACAGGTCTTACTTTCAGAAACACGTTTGTTGCAGGTATTTATTTCAATGCTTTACTTCAGAAGACATTATTTAGAATTTTTATTTCTACATTGTCAAAACATTTTTTGGGATGTTTTTAATTCGCTGATCCTGACCACCCCTGAGCACTATCCACCCCAGACCCCCTCACAAGCCCTAAGCACTGTCCATCCCAGCTGCTTAAAAACGTCTCATCATGCCTTAACTACACCCACCCTTCCACCTACACTCCACCCACCCACCCACCCCAGAACCTTGAATGCCCTTTCTACCCTTGAACTCCACTTATCCCTGAACCTTAGAAATTCCTCAATAACCCTAAACCCCCCTTCTACCTTAAACTCTGCCCATCCCTAAACCCTAAAACTCCTCACTATCCATAAATTACATCCATTTCTGAATCCTCCGAATGTTAAAAAAAAACCTTTCAAGGCTTAATCTTCAGCCATCCCTGAAACTCTAAAACCCCTCACCACTCATAAAATTCACCCATCAGTTAACTTTAAACAAACCCCTCACAACCCCTAAAGTCTACACATCATTGATCCTTAAAACCACTCACCATCCCTAAACTCCACTCTTCTGTGAACGCTAAAAAACCCTCACCACCGTTAAATGCCACACATTGCTGAACCCTAAAAACCCTCTCCACACCTGAACTCCACATATTCGTGACCCCTAAATACCCCTCATTATCCCTATTGGAGCAGAGCAATTTAGGCTCCACCCTTACACATTACATACATGCAATTATATATTCACATTTGACATTAGACCCTAACTTTATTAATGTGTGCAAAGCATTTAAAAGCATTAAGGAAACATATTACCTGTAGATACTAAAGAGATTTATACACATGTGGACTAATGTTCAGTTTAAACATGAAAAATTGTACGCTTTTGCTCCTGTTTTACATTTATTTTTCAAGTTACATGTATAACCAGGTATTTGAAGTGAATATTAAATGCTGAGCTAAGTTAGCCTGACTACAGGCCTCAGATGAAATGCATTTTGCTTTGCAGCATGTTCTCTCTTTCATTGCAGGTTTATTATTATGGTTTTGGTTAGCTAGAGAAAGACTTACTGTCTGTGTTAGACTACTGATAGTAATTAGAGGGAACACTTGGAAGTGAACACAGAGACTTAATGGTCGAAAGAGGCCTTCTGTTCATCATGTATCAGGAAAGAGAGATGTTCAAGGTTGAGAACTGCAGTCCCAGTTAGATGAGCTGTGAAACTTAAGGGATATTGCAGATGCACTCAAGAAACAATTTGATTGGCTCCTGGTGGTGTGAAAGGAGATAAGACATTTTTGAATCTCCTGCTACTTTTAAATTGGAGTTCTCACAGTTGGACACAGAGCAGATTCCCTTTAGACTTTGAGAAGTACAGACCTCTCTGCTTGCCTTATTCTTGCAAGTGTGAAGCTTTCTAAACACTTTTTTCTTTTACACAAGACTTCTACTGTAGTCATTTCTTGCTGACACCTTCTATGCTCCCGATTTAGAGACCCTTGATAGATGATCCTATATTTGACCCATGTTTAGAAAAGAGAATGGAAGTTTCTTTATGGAACACATGTTTGCTTTAATTTGTTTCTATACTATTGTAACTATCTTTTGCTGCATTTATTGAATTAACTTTTTATGTGCATATATACTGCAATAATTGGTAATACAAAATAAAAAAAAACCTTGAACTGTATTTGGCGATTTTAGGTCCTTATTGTGGAGTCACATTGGCTTCACAAATTTGAAATGTATTGTTGATGTCTTCTCTCTTTTAATTTATTGTTGATGCCTTCTCTCTTTCAATGCTTCATGTCAACCAACAAAGGTCCATGCGACAAATGGGGGAAAATCTTTGATGATCTGACAAAGAGACTACGTTGCAAAGTTCAGTGGTCTTTCTCTAAACATCACCCACCACTGAACTTAAAGAAACCCTCACTACCCTTAAACTCCACCCAAGATTAATGTAATTTTGGATTTTTTATTTCCTTTAATTTTAATTTATTGGTTCTTCCTTAAAAAAAAAAAGTCTTTAAAATTGGGTTTCCATGATGTGGCTTTCTCCAATGCGGTTTCTCAGTGTTCATTTTTCCATTAATTCTCATCCATCAACTGCAGGACTGTGCTGCACATTCCCAAATAGAAATTATGACAATGTGAATATTGCTTACTGTGTCACTGCAAATGCTCAGGCATGTTGCAGCATCAACAGTAGCCTCCAGGCCCTGGTGCCTTGCTTCCGTGAATGGAATCCCCTGAAGAGCAGTGGTTTTATGCATTCAAAAGAAAGGTAGGACTAAGCAGTTTGCTAATTGTACTGTAGTTTGCTCACTTTTATGTGTGTTTCTCCGCCTGTTGCTCTGCTCTTAAGTTGCATTTTATTTTTGCTTAAAATGTGAGGCTTTGTTTCCTCCAGTGGACGGTGGTGGGCCAAAAAACAGGACAGAGAGCATGGTTTGGGTAGAAAATACAAACATTTTGCTTCCGTACATGCCCGGTTCTCTGAGACATCAGTGTTGCCAGTGAATTTCCAATGAGAAATCAAAGCCCATTGCTTGAAAACTGCAACAATACAAGATGGTAAATACACCAACTGTCTTATTATTTTGTTAAACGTTGAAATAGTAGTTCGAAATATTCTGTACTGCATGCTAAGTTTTCATACTGGACATGTTTAGCCAGAAAAGTGAAAACAAATTAGAGCCTCCGTTCTAAAATATTCTTTGCTCTGATAAAAGGCATTGGGCAAATTAGTTAGATACTTTCTGCCACAAAATACCCATCTTCAGAAATATGAACATATACTAAATGAAAGAATCCCCATGGCATCTATTGTTTCCCACTTTCCCCCATGGGTTTCATTATTTGCAGTATTAGATCTGAAATCACCACAAAAAGCATCAAACCAATTGGCTTTTCCAGTGCTTGTTTTTTCTTCTTTTTTGACAATGCTGTTCAGCAACAAGCACTGGCAAAGCAAAAAAGGTTGCTAATGCCTTTCAAAGGATTGACATTTGAGTTTGCCAATGCTCTACTAAAAACCTAGAATTCTTTTTCAGAGATATTAACCACTTCCTGTTGAGTCACAGCCTAACATGCAGTGGCAGTGGTATAGTTTGTAGTAGTGTCACTTCTCACCCAAGTGCATCAGAGGAAGACGTATTTTGCAACACTTATAACCCTTGCAAATTCTCCATAAATTGATGTTCCCTATCCCATCCACTCTGGCCTCTCTGCAGCATCTGGCTAACACCAGGAAGGCTTTTTGTAGACATATGTAGGCTAGTACAATCTGGTAATAAGGCATCTAGTATCAGAGAGACCAGAGAGCTTTTGGAGGCATGAATGGTTTTGTTGTTCAGCAGCCTGTCAGACAGAGAGGCAGAGGAGCTTGAGAAAAGTTGGAGTACAGCACCTGGCCAATGCCTACCTGTTTCTGTTGCATGTGCGTGTCCTAAAATGTCAAGCAAAATTGTTTTGTGTATGAAAATATGTTTCCTCTGTAAGCAACCACAGGCAAATGTGCATATTTGCAGCTACTTTTTCATACAAAACATAAATGTGGATAAATTAAGTTAAAATGATTAAAAATCATTATGAGTAAATGCAGACGGATACTTACATAAAGACAACTGCCATAAAACCAAGAGCCTTACATATAATTCTCCAAATGAACATTTTAAGTTAATATTTTAAAAAGTATATTATAATT
The DNA here is from genome assembly GCF_964204655.1 of Triturus cristatus. Taxonomy (NCBI): domain Eukaryota; kingdom Metazoa; phylum Chordata; class Amphibia; order Caudata; family Salamandridae; genus Triturus; species Triturus cristatus. Next base: position 87,363,371 of record NC_140582.1, read on the forward strand.
TGTAAAATGTTCTCCTGGCTTCCTACCAAACCTGAAGCTACCTAGATTTAATATTGTATCGCAGATTTCGCAGAATGGCAGGAGTTTCTATAACTATATTCTCATACTCCCTGTCCCACCAGACTTCAACATGTGCACCAGTCATCTAATCGGTTACATGGAATTCTGCGTTTTTTAACAACTTTGGTGTTGTAAGACCAGGTAACATACAAAGTTCCTAATGTAATCAGAAGATGAGTATTAGTATACAAGAAAGTACATACTGTTGCAAATAAATTCCAAACACATAATTTTTTAGGTTTCGCCTGCACAGAGCTTGTGCTGTGCTTGTGAAATCTCTTGTAATCCATATACATCTTGAAAGGGGCTTACAGCCCATCCTTACTTTTCGTTCGTTCATGTGCCTGCCACTCTGTTTTCCTCCGTTTCTATTGGGTATAGCATGCTATATACTGTTGTTCTTCGTGTGTGTTTCTTATCAGTGGAGCTTGGCCCAAGTACTTCTTTTCATCCACTTTGTTTTACCTACTTTTTTCTTTGTGAGCAAGCGTGTTTTGCAGCTGTCTGTGATTTGTGCTGCTTCCTTTTAACTTTTCCTCTTTCTTTTATGGCAATATGGTGTCATAAACATATTTGCGCAGACAGAATGCTTTTTTCTTTTCACACTTGATGCAGGAAGGAAACCATCCAATATAAATAAAAACTGTCAGAGAAGTGGCTTCGCTTTACACACCATGCTCATCTTCTTGGCAAACAATTTACCCAATAGGAATGGCATTCTTAATTGAGAGGAGACGATGTGGCAACATAGGCAGAGCTGCTGACTTTAGAAGTGGAAAGGAAAACAGATGATGGACGGAAAGTTGAACAAATCAATCATTCATCCCCAGTCAAAGATCTGGGTTTAATCCATCGTTTTTCTGCTCACCACGCCTCCCCAGTTTGCACACAGCAATATTTATTTATTTCATTTTATTTAGTGAGCTTGATATCGTGCTCGACTCACATCATTTGCAGCAACCACGCCACCACATATGCAAATCAATCTTGACCCTGCTCCGCATAGGAACAGTCCAGCCCGAACTGCCAGGTCAGGTCCTTCCTGGACTGGAAACACGCATCCCGGGACTGGTTTCTGGGTATCGCCCCTCATCAGCCAGTCTTTCTTGAAAACAGTGGCACACAGAGCATGGGACCCAAGGCTGGGCATACTCTTCCCACTTAGGGCGGCGCATGCAAAAAGAACAGATGATGGACGGAATGCCGAAAAAAAATCAAACATTCAACCCCAATCACTGATCTGTGTTCAATCCCTAGTTTTTTTGCTCTCCAGGCCACTGCAGTTTGGACCAAGCCATATGAAAGGGTCAAAACTGATTTGCATATGCCTAGGTCTGAACTAGAATGGAGTGGAGGCAAAATAACTATTGATTTAACCCAGACCTGTGACTGGAGGTGAATGTTTGATTTGTTGAGCATTCCATCCATCATCTGTTCTTCAGACTTTAGAAGTGAGGGACCCGGTTCGAGTCTCAGCGTCATCTCGCTATCCTGTGATTCTCTGCAAATCACTTAATTTCCCCATGCCTATGAACAAAAAAATTAATTTTTCCTTGCGTAAATTAATTTTTGCTCAGTTAGAGCGCTGCAATGCCTTTGGTTCATGTTCACGCTATATACGACTGTAAAAAAGAAAATAATCCTTGTCTGTTTTATTAATTTGATATCTGTGCCAATTCAAGCAGTGACTGCAAGGCATTTCTGTGAAACACACGCACGTGACTTTCATGAAAATTTTTTTTTTTTTTAATTTGCTCAATTTTTTACGTAGAAAACTGTGCTTTCTTTTCCCCGGCACCACCATTTAATCGATTGGGGGAAATCCCTTTTCACTTTTGTTCGCTGTCCGTTTCCCCCCCTCTGTCCATTGTTTCCCAATCGCTACACTCCTCCCTCACCTTGCTGCCCAGCTTCTAAATTCCCATATCTACGAGAAAGGCAACGCCCAGGTGTCAGAAACATATTTTGGCAGATAGTTTTTTTTAAATTTTCATATTTGATGCAGGAAACGAACCACTCAATATAAATGAAAATCGCCAGAAATGTAGCTTTGCGTAAACACTCCGTCCGTGCTCATCTTCTTCACAAACAATTTTCTTGAGAGGAATGGCATTCTTTATTGTGGGGAGATGATGTGGCGTAATGGGCAGAGCTGCTAACTTTACAACTGAGTAACCAGGTTCGAGTCTCGGCGTCATCTCAACATCCTGTGATTCTAGACAAATCACCTCATTTCCCCATGCCTATTAACAAAAAATAAATGTGTCCTTGTGTAATTCAATTTTTGCTCATGTAAAGCACTTCAATGCTTTCACTTCGAGTTTGCGCTACACAAAACAGCAAAAAAATAAAATAATAATTCATTGTCTGTTTTATTAATTTGCTATCTGTGCCAATTCAAGCTGTAACTGTAAGGCACTCCTGTGCAAGACACGCATGCGGCTTTTATGAACTTAAAAAATACGTTTTGCACTTAACACAATTGTTAGTGACGATAACTGCGCTTTCTTTTCCGTGGCACCACCGCTCAGTGCTCTCACTCTCAAGATTGCAATACATGTGCTGATTGCTTTTATTTATTGCTCCCATAGCCCCAGAATGCAGCAGTGGGCTCTTTCACAGTGTTTGCTAACCAAAGGCGGCGCTGGGGATGGGAAACAATGAGGAAATAATATCGCATCCCAGAACAGTGATACCCTTAGTGGTCTGTTATGGGGGCGATTTCCTTTTCATTTTCTATTCCTTTCCATTTTTGCTCTTTCGCTTCTTGTTGCCTTTTTTATTTTATTTCTATCAATGTTGTTTTAAACATGTTGCACAGCAGCGCAGGCTACTGTGCAACATGCCTTATAGTACACCAAAAAGCAATATGACGTGGTCAAAGCTGGCCGAGCTTTAGTGCTTTGTTTTTACTTACTTTAAGCCATGTTGCACTGCAGTCCGCACTGCTCGGCAGCATCTCGAAAAAAACATTGGCAACGCGTGTAGGTCCCGCATAGGCAAAACCAATTGGCTTTGCCATTGCTTGTGTTAAATTGTTTTGATTGGCACAAGTAGCAGCGGCTCCTCCGCTAAGGCGGAGGCTCGCTGCCCCATTGCATTTTGAGCAGTGGACAAAGGAAAAAGAAAAGGATAATAACACTGTAATTATCATATTTTTTTCCATTGTCAGGCAGGTTTGTGGGGCGGGTCTGGGCTTGGCTATCCTCACAGCCAGCAAGGGGAGGAGTGGTGGGCACTTAAGAGTGCATGACGGTTTGGAGGGTCAAACAGTCATGCACAATTTGCATGTTCCCCACCAGGCTGTAATTCACCTGACAATGGCCACCGGCCCTGATCAGTTCCCCAAGCTACCGATCCAGCTCCTTGAAAACGATACGAGAAAGGAAGATGGGGAGATTAGTGAAATAACAAAATAGGCACAGTAGCACCACTATCTTAATAAGAGATCTACCGTCCCACCCCTGCAAGGAGTAGAGAAGACCAAAAGGATAACTGTGCAGGAAGGGATCATTTGCAAGTCTTGTGACAAGTGATATATATTATTTCCCAAATATCTGAATGTTACCACCTTCCACAACAGTCTATCAAACAAAACTGGATGTAGAGGGAGTTGGCAGCCAGCATCCAAAGTGAAAATACAGGACTTAGACCAATTAATCAGAAGGCCTGATGCCCATGTAGTCTTCAAGCACTTGCTTAATGTCTAGGTCTATTGTTATGTCCCTGACATATAACAAAATATTGTCATCATATAACAATAGAGTGTGTAGTTCCTTGCAGTGGGACCCACCAGTACAACTCCAGATGTCTCAGGTGTGCTGCCAATAGATAAAATAGCTAAGACTATCAATAAGGGTGAAAGGGGACATCCATGTTGAGTTCCCCTCCCAATTACCAGGACTCAAGAAACACATTGCCCAGCCTTAACCCTCGCCACTGGTTTGATGTATAGGACATGGTCCGACTTCCGGAAATATGGAGTGATACTCAACCATTCCAACACTCTTACAAAGTAACTCCATTGTAGGGAATCAAAGGCCTTTTCGAGGTTTAGAGTAATACATGCCGCTCGGGGGACTACATCTCTGGCACTATGCACAATGCCCCATAGTCTACCTAGATCCAGAGTAGTATTACGGTTGGGGATATAACCAGACTGGTCAATATGAATAATCCAAGAAAGCTCCGGTAGCAACCGAGCTGCCAACACCTTAGCTAAGATCTTGTAAGTCAGGCTAAGGATTGATAATGGACAATAGGACGCCACATCTGTGGATACTTTCCTTGGCTTTAGCACAGCATCTATGAGCACCTCACTTGGCGTTGGTAGAAGGGAGTCACTCTTGTATGATTCCTCATAAACCTTCAACATTCTAGAGGACTACTGAGATGCAAATAAGATTAATAATTTGGACGGAATACCTTCACACCATGTAATTTTTCCACAAGGCATGTCTAGTACTACTTCCTTCGTTCCTTGCATTGTAATGAGTAAATCCATGGAGGTCACAACATTTCACTGGCATACTTACCTGCATGAGGCAATTATCAATGTCTCTAGCACAGCAGAGGGGACTATCATAGTATTACATAAGTCTTTATATAATGTAGAAAAAGCACTGTTTTTTGTCGGACTGTGTAAATACTGATGTTCCTATAGGAAGGATTATGTGAAGGGGGACAGAATAAGAAATTGATGGTCTCACTAAGTAGGCGAGAAAGGCAGCCAGGTTTATCTCTCTTGTTATGTGTCCTGATTAAATAGGAGTTCTAGCTTGTCACAGAACGTAGATTTTAGGTAGTGGATTTCATCAGCACTTTTTGGAATTGAAAGGAGAAGATTCTCTGCGGATCTCAGTGTAGCCTCCAAATGCAATATATCCATAGAGACGATCTGTCAAACCCCAGTGTAGTTTTTATTTACCACCCCCTGGTGACTACTTTGAAGGTCTCCAATTTGATAAGGAAGGAAGAGGATATACCTTCAGTCTCATGAAAAAAAATTCTGATGTGTTCTTGTAGCATACGACAGAACACAGCAACTTGTAGCATGCTAACTTGCAAATGCTATGTAGGAATTGTTTTTGCTAGTCTACCCAGTTCCAATACCATGCATGATGGCAGGGGCATAACCCAAGCCCCTGCAGCCCTTGTGGTGCAAGAAGGCCCACAGTCCTTCAGGGAACTGCTGTCTCTTCAGGGGGGCCCTATTTAGCTCAAAGCCTATGAATATTTGTTGGATAATGGGGACTCTGGCCCCTTATTTAATTTTCAGGGAAACCCCATAATTTGTGCTGCACCACGGCGCATTGGGTTGCGATGTGAAAGTGTTTGGGGATGTTTGAGATTGAGGGAATGTGCATCTGTAGTCTTGTAGTGCTTACAAATCTATCCAGCTGGGAATGCATGCTATGGACTGGAGTGAAATTGTTGTATTCTCACCTGCAAGAATAGTGCAAATGCCATGTATTCTATGGATCCTACTGTCCAGCAAATGACAGAGGCCCTTAGAGGCAGGGATTGTAGGAGATTGTACAGGGGGCAGTAGGAAGCGGTCAATGCCAAGATCTAACACACAATTTAGATCCCCTCCAAGGATCCAAGGGACATGGGCCCAGCCTGAAAGGCAGGTGGATAGGGTTTGCCAGTATCTCGCCTGATCCACACTAAGATCATACAAAGCACCCAGCACCAGCAGAGTGGCATCAAGTCTACCCTTGACGAGCACATATCTGCAAACATCTTTTTGAGGATCATCTACTTCAAATGGAACAGAGGGCTTAACTCCTTGGCAAATGCCATACCCCCTATGCCATACAACTGTCTCCCCAATTTGCGCTGCTATTTAGAGACCTCCGCTTGGATTAGATGTGTCTCCTATAATAAAACCATCTGGGTATTCCAATGCTATAACACTGAGTGGATTTTGTAACACTTCTGAACAAAGTTCATTCCCCTGACATTCCATATGACTATGTTATATAAAGCTTTGAAAACAAGACATTGAAAGGGACTGCGTTTCTTGAGTCAGTGTTAACTCCATATGGTAAGAATAAGTGGATATTCAACCCGGAGATAAGTTTGGGACAAGAAGTCCTGAGAACAACATTTCCAATTAACATGTGATATACAACTTACAGTACCCCCCAAGGAGAGATTCCCTAACTTTACCATTCACATAACCAACTGAACTCTAAAACAAACAGTAGTTCTCCAGTTTTGCCACTCCACGCTCTGCTCAGAGGATGGAATTCAGCAGAAACTCTGCTAACAGCCGCGTGCCAGTGTTTGCCTGCCCGCAGCACTACAAACCACAAGTTTTGGTATTCCCTCCAAAGTTTATTTACAAACACTGTACTTCCCAGCATGCATTTTTATCACAGGGGTTGGAAGGGGGTGTCAGCAGAATCTTTTGTGATTGTGTTGGGTGGGGGATCTCTCTATCTGTTTATGTATGGCCACAAACAAGATAGCTCCCATATGGAAGTCCAGGAGAAAAGAGTCTTTGGTCCCCTGGTTCACAGACAGACTGAGGTTGCTCAGGCAGGCCTGCTGTCGCCAGGAACATGCCTGGAGAAAAAAACGATGAGGTACAGGAAAGGTCTGCTTACAAGACACTGATCAGAGAATATAAGGTAGGTCTTAAAGAAGAAAAATCGAAATACTGCACTAATAAAATTGAGGCAACAGATTCCTCTATGGAACTTTTCAAAATGGTTCAGCAGCTATCTACATCCCTGGCCTCCCCTGAATTTGTGGGCTCACTGGAGCAATGTAATCTGCTAGCTGAGTTCTTTCAATCAAACCTTGCTAATACTTATTAAGTGCTCCAAGCATCAATACCAGTAGCGGAAAGTTTGTTGCCCTTAAGTGGAGAGCAGCAGTCAGAATCTCCTATATCCTCAGAATTGATGGAAGCAACTGTAAATAGGCGTACGATGTTTCCTTTCCTCACTCCAGAACTTGTGGATCTGCACCTTCTAAAAACCGAGTCAGGTTCTCTCCTTGAACCATGTGCTCCTAAAATGCTACATATGGCAGCCAGCTTGGAAGCGCACTCCCTCTCACCTATGATGAATAAAGCCATTTCCTCCGGGAGCTATCCTCGGTTGTGGAAGGAAGCAGTAGTGAAGCCACTTCTCAAGAAGCCCATCCTTGAGCCCCAGTTACCTTAAAAACTTACGACCTATCTCTCTGCTCCTTGTTCCAGCTGAGATTTTGGAAAAACATCTTAATAGCCACCTGATGGCCTATGTGTAAGAGAAGAGTTGTTTGGACATGTCATAGCATGGGTTCCAGAAAAATCAAAGAACAGACACAGCGTTGGTGTCACCCACAGACTGTATTAGGGCGGCTAATGGATGCAGGGTGTGGCACTGATCCTGTTGAATCTGTCCATGGCCTTTGACACCATCTCCCCATCTCTGCTGGTCGAACGCCTCCAGGAATTGTGTATCACTGACGTCTAACACTACAGTCTTTCTTCCTCAAGGACAGATACCAATGGGTAATGGTGAACGAATTTCTATCTGACCTGTTTTCCTTGCCATGTAGGGTGCTGCAGGGCTCATCTCTGAGCCCAAACCTTTTTAACCTGTATGTCTCCCCACTTGCCAGGATCATACGTTCATTTGAGCTACAAGCGGTCTCTTATGCTGACGACACCCAGATCATCATGTAGATTCTAAAAAAATACAGAAGCTACTGCAGCTAACTTCAATCTAAAAAACTACCTGAAGCTCAATGGGGTGAAAACTGAGGTGTTGCTCCTTGGAACCCAAACCTCCATCTGGAATGATAACTAGCGGGCTGAGACATTAGGTATATTACTTGTGTCAATTGAGAAGGCTAAGAATTTAGGGTTGATTCTGGACTGCAAGCTCTCTTTGGATTGGCAGACCACCCGCCTAGCAATCAACTTGTTTCTGGTTTTTCAGAATAATGAGGAAGATCTTTCCTTTGATCCACCTCTCGGCATGGAAACAAGTGGCCCTGGCATTAGCCACGTCAAAAACCGACTATGTAATGCCCTTTATTATACTACCAACAACAGCGCCCAAGGCAAACTGCAGGTAATGCGTTGACCAGGCTTACTCTTGATATCCCAAAACGTCAGTCGGTGGCCAAGGGATTATATCATCTGCAGTGGCTCCCAATAAAAAACAGTGCATTACGTTCAAGCCATCTTCATAGTGTACAAGGTCCTTTATCAGGCCAGCTCGGTGGAAATCAAGACAATGTTTCACTAGGAGAAATCTACGCTCAGCTCACCTTAATTTGGTGACAGTGCCTAGAGCTTAGATGAAGAGATGGCGAGGAAGAGCTTTCTCAGTCGTGGCCGCAAAACCATGGAACTCGCTGCCTAATCATCTGACTGGTATCAAATCCCACTTTCCCTTCAGAAAAGGCTTAAAGACCTGGCTTTTCACATTATGGGGAAATCCCCCCGTGTGTTTTTGCTATTCTGCTAACCTGTTTTAGGCTGAATCGGACCACTGATGATCACATTTGCAGTGCTTTATAAATTCTGCTGAAATTCAAATAGCAAGCAAGCAACCTTCCTGGTTACCGCCCAACTGTTAGCTTTGCATGCTGCGTGCATGCCTTGAACCCGCTGCTGGAGCCTATGGCATTTGACCAGTGCTTTAAGTGTGCCGGGTCCTGTTGGTGCTGAGCACCGGCAGTTCTACAAAGCAGGTGCTAAGACGGGTCCGTATCGAGCTCTCCATTTTTGCCCTCACCTTCAGGATGAAATAAAAATCTTAACTCTGCAGCAGTAGCACCTTTCACAGCCTTTGATTTAACTTCAAAGAGACTTGTTATCGTTCTTTCAGTCTCTTCATGTCAGAATGCTGGGCCCCGGGGGAATCAAAGTTGCAGACTAGTCTTCCCCCGGGGTCTTTCGTGCAGGGGAGGACCAGGCAGGGTCAAGGGGGTGGAGTTAGGGGGTGGGTATAAGAGCGCAGGGGAGGAAGGCGACTTACTCTTCCTGTACTCCGCACCACTGGGAGGGTTCAGTTTAAAGGGACGAAGTAGTCAGTGAGGTTATAGGTAGTTGAGGCAGGGGATCGTGTTTCCGGTGGTGGAGCGGTTCAACAGTGTTCTGTGCGGGGAGCCACTGGCCGGTGGTTCTGGGAGCTCGGAGCGAGGTTGAGGCGGTGACGGCATGTCGGGTGTCTCGGCGGACGAGGTGAGGCAGGCGTTGATGGTGCTCGGGCGTGCAGGGCGGGAGGATCTCCTCCGGCCCGGCGTGCTTGGGGAGGCGTGGGTGGGGTTTACGAGGGCCCCGCAGGCGGCTTCGGTGGGGGTGGCAGCGGCGATTCTAGCGTGTCAGGAGGAACCGCTGCCGCCGGGGACGAGTGCGCCTGGCAGGGGGATGGGCGTGGCTAAAAAGGAGCCTGCTCGCGGAGGCCGGCGGAAAAGCCTGCCTCCGCGCACAGTATTCCCGCAGTTGCAATTCCATGAGCAGGGGGCGGGGGGGGGGGGCTCGCGACTACGCAGGCGACCCCTGGGGAGCTGCTAATTCAGCCCAGTGAGTGCACACTGGTGGAGGAGGGAGGGGGGCTGTCGGGCCTAGGCCAGAGAGGGAGGCAGCGGCTGCAATTTTGGAGCGTGCAGGGGCAGAGGGGGGGCAAGGGGGTGTGGGGGCCCCTACTCTGAGGTCTTGGTGACTGGTGTGGGCGCAAGGGAGGTAGTAGGGGACTTGGGACAGTGGGAGGATGCTCCCATTGACCTCTCTAAGGGGTCCTGGGTGGCTACCCCGGTTCCGTTGAGAGTGGGAGGGGGGCCCAAGGGGTTTCGGTTCCGGTGGAGGGCGGCAGTGGGGTTCTCGGCCCGGAGACGGCCCCTCTGACTGGGATTTTGCAGCCTGGGTGGGGGTTTCAGGGCTACTGCCCCCCCTCGCCTCCCAAGCTGGGAGGCGCTGGCGTGGGAGGATAGGATCAGGGAGCAGCGCCTTTTGGTGCAGCTGAATGAGGCAAGGCAAGCGGAACAGAATGCATCCAGGGTGGGAGGGGTCTGGGAAGATGAGTTTGAGGGGACCCCTACTCCCACTTCGGAGGAGGAGAGGTGGGCAGAGCAGGAGGAGCTAGACGGGGCTGTGAAGGGCAAGAAGGGTGGGGAGGAGAGCCTCAAGGAGCCGCAGATGCAGGTAAGGACAGCCAGGACAGCTTTGAAGCCTGAGGGTGCCGGGGACCACCCAGGTTGGAGCGACCTGGGGGGTAGGGGGGATCCAACCCGGCGGAGGTCAGTAGAGTGTGGGGTGGCCCGATGGGGTGCAAGACGGCGCCAGGTCGCCGGCTGGAAGCAGCAGGGCGGTCCGCAGTGGCCATCTCGCCGGCGCGGGAGTGGGCAACGGCGTCGTGTGTGTCGGGGGGACGAGTGCGGTGAGAAGTAAAGGTGTGAAGAGAGCGGTGAGAGAAGTGTTGTGGGCGCCTGTGGAGGTGGAGCCTGAGGTGGAGTTGGATTATGATGAAGAGAGTGAGGAGCTTGAGGACGGGGAGGTGAGGGATGACGATGATGGACCGGGACGGGGGAAGAGCAACAGCGACCTTGGTGTTTTGCAGGTCCCTCGGCAACCATCAGGAAAGGAGAAGGCGGAGACACCCAAGGCTTCCACCTCCAGAGGACGGCCCGGAGAGCGGCACTCATCGCTGACAGGTGAGGGGTCTTGGTGGACAGCTTGGGATGGTGGGCCAAAAGGGGGTAGGAAGAAGACGTGTAGGTCAATAGGTGTGGGGGAGGGGTCAGTGCGGGAGGTTGGTAGGTTGCCAAAGGGCAGGCCTGCACTGGTTGACAAGCAGGTAGGAGGTAAGTCTATAGCTATGGCGGGGGTTCAGACGGACAAGGTGGAAGGGAAGGACGACAAAGGGGACAAGTCGGAGGACAAACATCAGAAAAAGTTGCCCTACATAGGTTTGGCCATGCCCCTGGGATCACATCTGTCGGACAAAATTAAGAGTAGAATCTGGAAACACGAGTATGTGGACGTGTTTAAGTTGTTACACAGGGAGGTGCAGGCGAAGGAGCGTTCCAAGGAGGAGGAATGGGAGTTGACTAGATGGCCCAGGGTCCCGGTGTACATGGAAAATTGGACTTCGGCATTTCTCATTTACGCTAGTATTTACTGTGAGAAACATCTGGATAGGGCCATAGCGTTGCTGAAGTACATGGACATCATCAGGAAGGCCCAAATGCTATTCGGGTGGTTTGCCTGGCCTAGTTACGACGAGGAGTTCAGGGCTAGGGTTAGTGCGAATCCGGAAAAGCATTGGGGGAGGTGGATCAAGAACTTTGGATGCAGAGGATGGCATCAACGCACTCCTCGGCGTCTACCCAGACGGCTAGCGGTTTGCCAGTCACTTATTGGTCTTTTCAGCCGCGTCCCGCTCACAGCGGGGCGGGGGAGAATACCACCAGTACAGGTAGCACAGGTCAGACCGCCAGGCCAGGCAGTTACAATACCGGGGCCTGTTGGAGCTATAACCGGGGCTATTGCTCACGGTACCCGTGCAAGTTCAAACATGAATGCTCCAAGTGTGGGGGGAAGCACGCCCTTACCCAATGCCTTAACCTGGTCACCCCTTCCGAGCAGTGGCGAAACACGAAAGGTAGGGGACAGGCTGGACAGAAGGGCGCCTACACCGGTTAGGGTGGAGACAATGGCCCCGTGGCTCTCGTGTTACCCGGACAGGGAGGCAGCTTCGAAGATTCAGTGGGGTTTCACAGAGGGCTTTCGGGTAGGCTATCAGGGTCCCAGGGTGAGGAGGTGGGTGGACAATCTGAAATCAGCCAAGGAATTGCCGGGAGTGGTAGCAGCCAAACTGCAGAAGGAGGTGGATGAAGGGAGGATAGCGGGCCCATTTTACGACTGGCCAGCAGACGACTTGATCATCTCCCCGCTGGGGGTGGTGCCTAAGAAAGAGGAGGGTGAGTTTCGCATGATACATTACCTCTCATGGCCGGAAGGACAGTCTGTGAACGACTTCATCGCGGAGGTGGACTCAAGGATGCTTTACGTGTCGGTGGATGATGCGATCCGCCTTGTGAGGGTGTGTGGGCCGGGGGCAGAATTGGCGAAATGTGATGTGAAGTCTGCTTTCCGCCTGCTGCCTATACACCCCGCGGATTTCTCTCTGCTGGGAATGCAGTTCAGAGGGGCCATCTACGTGGACAAAGTTTTTCCTATGGGATGCGCGATTTTCTGCGCGCTGTTCGAGCTGTTTGGCACATTTTTGCAGTGGGCCTTTATGCAGATTAGTGGGCATCGGGACGTCACTCACTATCTGGACGACTTCCTTTTTCTAGGGAAGGCACACTCGGGGGACTGTGGCAGGGCTCTGTCATGGTTACAGGAGATGTCGCTGCAATTTGGAGTCCCTTTGGCCCCCGAAAAGACAAGTGGGCCGTGCTGTAGTCTGACATTCTTGGGCATTGAGCTGGAATCCATTCAGTGGACAGTTCGGCTCCCTGCCGCGAAAGTGACAGAGATACAGGCGTGCCTCTTGAGGGTGATCGGAGAGAAGAGGATCGCATTGAGGGCGGTGCAACAACTGCTGGGTTTCTTGAACTTCGCGTGCAGGGTGGTCAGGGCAGGACGGACATTCTGTAGGCGGTTCGGCATGGCCATGTCGGGGGCAGTTCTACCGCACCACAGGGTCCGGATCTCCATGGGGGGTACGGGCGGATTTGAGGACATGGCTGACTTTCTTGACTAATTTCAATGGGGTGTCCCTGGACTTTGTGGACGAAAGGATGGTTTGGCAAGTTAAAATTTACTCTGATGCAGCCGGGGTAGCTGGTTTTGGGATTTTCTGGGATGGCAGTTGGTGTGCTGAAGACTGGCCGGCTCACTGGGTGAAGCAGGGGAGGAGCATTGTGTTTTGTTTCTTGAATTCTTTCCTTTGTTGGTGGCTCTGGAAGTGTGGGGACCTGAGTTTCAGAACAGATCGGTGTTGTTCCATGTGGACAACATGACTGTGGTCATGTTGGTCAACCGACAAAGGGCAAGGGACCTGAGAGTACTGCGCTTGCTGAGGAGTTTCATGTTGAAGTGTTTAAGATTGAATGTGATCTTTCGAGCCACGCATGTCCCTGGAGCGAATAATGACATTGCGGATGCTTTGTCTCGTTCGCAGTGGCAGCGGTTCCGGCGATTGGCACCAGGAGCGGATCTGTGCAAGACTGAGCTGCCGGACGGCATCTGGGCCTTGGGGGAGTGAGGGTGATAGGCCTGGGTGAAAACTCTATTGCTGATACCACAAGACGGACCTACAGACTGGCATGGGCTGAGTTTGGATGCTTTATGAGATGGCGTGGGGATTCGGCTTTTGGGGACCGCTCGGCATTGGAGCAAGGAGTGTTGCAGTTTGAAATGCATTGCATTGACAAAGGGCTGACGTCTGCGACTATATCTGGGAAATTGGCAGGAGTGTTGTTCTATTGTTGTTTGTTTTTTGGTTTTGACCTTACGAAAGATGTGATTATAAGTAGGGTACTCAGAGGTTGGGGCATGGAGAGTAGGGGGGGAAGGGTATTGCGGGAGGCAATCACGTTTGAACTGTTGGTCAGGTTGGTTGAGGTTCTGCCGCTTTGTTGTTACAATGATTTTGAGGTTCAAATTTTCTGTTTGTGCATGATCTGGATGCTTTTTGGGGCTTTTCGGGTCTCTGAGTTGCTGGGTACGCGGGCAGTGTGTGGCAGACGGTAGGAGGAGATCAGGTTGGATGCGGGGCGACTGGGGATTTGGTTGGGTCAGTCCAAAACGGATCAGTTGGGGTGGGGTAAGTGGGTTTGGTTGTGTGAGAATGGTTGTGGGGGTGTGTGCCCGGTGGATGAATGGAGGACGTTTGTGCTTTCCACGCGGGTGGCGAGTGGTGAGATATTTTGTCACGTGTCTGGGGCGATGGTGACTGTGGGGCAGTTATTGGCGGTGCTGCGTATGGCTTTGAGGCGCTTGGGCTTGGAGCCGGCTGGTTTTGGGACCCACTCGTTCCGTATTGGGGCGGCGACAGCAGCAGCCCGGCTGGATTGGTCCTGGGACAGGATTCGGCAGATTGGGAGGTGGAAGTCTCTGTGCTGTGAGCGGTATGTTCGTAAGTGAGGAGTCTGGGGGCCAGGTGCTAGGTGTTGGGGGAATGGGTGGTTAGTTTTAAACTGTGTTTCTAACATATTTTTCTCCCGTAGGTTGCGTGGGGGGACTGGGGGCCAAGACGCAACAGGTGTACAGCCGTAACCTGGGACTCAAAGGACAACATCATGAGGTGCACTGGCGGGGAAAAGGGGGGATGCGATGGGGGGCACTATTGCCCTGGCTCGCGAAGATGGTTCCCCAGAAGGGATGCCCTGATCTGTTGATCATACATTTGGGAGAGAACGATTTGGTTCGGCTGTCGGGTTTAGCGCTCTTACAGCTGATGCAGAGACTTGGAGGTTTTGAAACACAGGCTGGCAGGGACTTGCATTGCCTGGACTGAGTTTGTTCCTAGGAAAGTATGGAGGGGTGCCATCAAACACGGGGCTGTGGAAAAAGCACGCCGGAAGCTCAACAGGACGATGCGGGTTTTCTGTGGGGAGAAGGACATTCAGGTTATTGGTCACGCTGGACTGCGACTGGAGGAACCACTACTGTTTAGGGAAGATGGAGTTCATCTTTCGAGATTGGGGAATGCTTATTATATGATGGAGATGAGGGATGTGGTTAGCAAGCTATGGAATGAGGCGATGTGGTGTCGCAGGGATGCTTGAATAGGTGGGAGACGAAAGAGGCATGTTCTGAGCCTGGGGGGGGGGGGGGACAAGTAACCACCCTAAAGGGGGTTCCCTGGTTGGCGATACTTTGGAGGGGTGGGGGGTGTCAATAGCGGGCGCACCCATCCCTCGGGGGGGAAGAGTGAATGATGTGGGGAGCTGGAGGCATGAGTGGAATGCCAGGTGATACCGGGGAGGATGCTAGGAGGTTTGTGGAAATGGATGAGGAACGGAAGGGACATGGAGTGGTAGGAAATGTGAGTTCGGAGTGGGTGAAATGAGTGAAGGGATGAAGAGTTGATGTGGGGGTTTGTTATTGATGTTGATGTTATTGGGTTATTGCTTATTGTTGTGCAGCCTGGTCCTAATAAATGGCCTTTTACGCTTAAAGACATCAGCATGGTCTGTTTAATGCCCGACTGAAGCATTTTCAATGCTACATACAACGAAGCCATAGTTGTTGCTTATTTATCCTATACAAATAACAACGATTGACAAAGAAAATAGTCCTGGCTTGGTGTAAGTGTGATTTTTCTTGTATTATATATCTGGATGCAATGACAGAAGCAACAAAATACCAGTCCAGTGGCACACTATGTTAAGTACAGATTTTTAGCTGTGCGTACTTTAAGCCACACTCTTAATGACATTTGCCCTGCCCATTTGAGAGATCCCTCAAGTTTTTCATACCACCTATTTGACCTGTCGGATGAATGTACTGCTGCTGCATTGCTGCTCCTCTGCCCACCCTTCACAGAGACTTTAGGCTGTTCCTGGAACCACCGACCTTTCCTTGCAGGCTTCACAAGTGTAGCTGAGCTGAGACTGAAAAAAACCTTAAGCGCCATGCAGCGTCCCTTCTTGAGTGGAAGGGAGTGAGACCTCAGAGTCGGAATACTTAGTTCAGCAACCAGACAAGACGCAGAGCACAGACTAGCATGCAAGGAGAGTGGAAAGATCTGGCACAGGAAGCCTACCCCTACACCAACTGTAGGGTAAGGTCCTGCCCAGAGCTATTAAATGTGACGTTTCCCTTCAGGTCATTGAAAGAAAATCCAATAGTGAGCTAAGCAAGAATGGAATAGAACACTTTTTCAATGTATTTCTGAGCTGCTTTTCCTTTACGCTGTATTTACTCTCAGAAGCTGAGGTCAGGTGCAGTAGATTCACAGGTAGCAATCAAATGGAGCCAATTAGTCAGCCTTTAATTAATGGGATTAGGCAATGAGGTGATCGATAGAGCACCCGTGACTCAGGGCCAGATCTAATGCTTTATTTCTGGCCCACGAGAGTGTCAGTTTATATCAATGTTTGCAGAGTCCTATCTAGGTTAATGGGACAACAGGGAGAGACTTTATGGTTCAGGGGAAATGAATTCTTCGTGTAAATATTGGCATTGTTTTTATATGCAAATGCTGCACGCCTTCTGTAATGATTGTTTTAGCAATATTTTTCATTGAATACGTCACGGTAAATAGGATTAACTTACTTTGTCCCTGTGTAAAGATGATGCCATGATACTATACCACACAGCTGGCAAAGCCTTGCACACTATTAATGACAATCATGTTTGCCCTTTGTGTAGTGTCCAGCCCATAACAGCATCCACTCCACTTCACCTGCTCCCTGGCCCCCCCAAAAGTGCCAACGCAGCCAAGCACAGCAGGGGTGGTACCTAGTCCACTACCAGCCTGTGTTAGATGAAGCTCGCGTTTATTCTCACAACACCGATATTGTATGCGTTGATACCTTTGGCTCTCCTCAACTGCAACATTCGTTTTTTTTTAATGCAGATTTATATAGCGCAAACTCGACCCAAAGGTATTGGAGCGCTTTACATGAGCACCAGTTACTTTACACAAGGACACTTCGGCACGGGGAGATTAAGTGATTTGCCCAGAATCACAGGATGTGGACGCGACCCCCAGGCTCGAACCCTGGTTTCCAGCACCAAAAGCCGGCAATCTAGCCGTCAGACCACATCTTCTCCCCAAAGTTTGTTTGGTGGTTTTCATGTTGGGATGCCCATGTAATATTTTTGGAAGAGCTCCGGTTAATGAGCTTGCAGCCTTTTCAGTCATATTTTGGGGTCTCTGGAAAAGCTCTCTGTGAGGGTCTGAGAAAGGCGAACAAGACTTTCAGTGTCTGCACAATCGCCCTCCTGCCCAAGGCTGGATCCTGAGAGCCCATCCGTGTAGTCACAATGGAAGCAGTGCTACACTGCCGCCCCACGGGTTAGAAAATTGCCGGGTGGTGTTGGTGGTAGAATATGATGGGCAGGGGGAAAACATGCTCTATTCCTGTGTTACATTCTGCATATACGAGGGGTAGCCTCCATGACAAGTGCACGTGACCCACTGTCTCTTCTCTCAGAAGCATACTCTGCCCGCTCGTAGAACTCCACAGAATTTGGCGGTGTTTTTCAGTAACTTCGTGGAATATCGTGGAGTGAAACTTTTCAAGCTCCGCCCAGGTCTAGGTATCATCTGAGCTCTTAAGGCCAGATGTATCAAAGGATTTTACCCATTATGTGTCTATGGGAAAATGTATTCATACATATGGCCCCTAGATCCTGAACATACAAGGCACAGAGTGGCTGCTATGTCCTGTAAAGCAGGAACGACTTCCACCACTCTACGTCGCTCCTCTTGAATTTGTGTCAAAGTTGTTCTCCTGCATCAAGGACAATAAGGGTGGGCCCAAAAGATGTCCCGGTAACCCCGGACGATCTAAGAGATGAGAGCATGCTGGCGATGCCACACAAGAGCCCTTATCAAAGGACTCAATGGAGTCCCAGGCTGATTTTGACTCTGTAAAGAAGTGGGGATGTGGGCTTTCCATTATGCATAGCTTTGCTGGGGAAAAAGAGAGTATTTCAAGCCAAGAATTCAAAACTTCCATTTAACCTCCATAAAAAAGATTGTTTGTGCTTAACAGCCAATGTATAATCCGGGAAAACGTCACCTCGATGTTTTCTACTCTAATGCTGTCACATTGCCTTGCCACCATTAGGATAACATTTAATTTCTGAAAATTCAGAATCCTTGCCATGACTGATCTCAGCCATGCTCCAGGGAGCAGACGTTTCGGCGGGAACTCTGTGGGCCTGCTTCACGACAAAATATAAAGAAAAAGATTCAGGGGTAATGTCAGATTTCAGCCAGTTCATGATAAGGCTAGTTGAGACAGCATGCTTTAGGCCCTCTGTAGACCTGTAATGTGAATGTTATTACAGCAGACAAAGCCCTCTGCGTCGTCAAATCCCTCTTCCATACTCCTCATCCGTGTAGTTAATGTTCGTGACTGCTGAACAAGGAAGTTAGCCATAGCTCTTTCACTCAGTTTGGGCAGATTTTCTCAAAGTAGCGTGCAGTCAATAGTGAGCACATCCATCTTTGCTTCCAAAGAGAACCGAGTTTCAGCAATGGCTGTAAGTATCTGATCCAGTTTATCAGGTTGGCCTCCCACGGCCAGAGTTAATGCTAAAACTTAGTATGATCAAAGCATGCACAATGTGATGTCGGGGATAGTACTGCCCAGGGTGTCAACCTTCAATGAAAGGAGACTATGAACAGATGAGGCGGACCCTGCCATACTGAGGTCCATCAGATAGCGGCCACACCCTGGAGTGGGGGTGCAGAAACTGGGGGCACATGCAGTCCTTATATATAGAAGCAAGGCGGGAAGCACACAGCTCCATTGTTGATCCATTTTAAAGTGCCTTGAGTGCTGAGAGGGAGAGGTGGATATCATCCATACTGGTATGAGAATTACTTATGGAGTCTCACATCATGTCCCAGATGTTTGTATTAGAATTGTCTGATATTTAATGGTCAGCTGTGTAAATAATGATTGACCCTTCATTGGTATAAAGGCACCACTAATGATGCTTGAAAGGGGCACAGATAAGTCATCATGTCAGAGGAGCACTCCTAAGGGCACGCATGCAACTTTGACCCGCTACCCTTAATTTTCCATTTTCGTCCCGCTGCGGATGTCTCTTATGCACCGGGACTCAGACAGGGACTCCCCACCCCACCAATCCAAGTGGTAGAACCTGTTGTGGGAGCAGCCGCCAACCAGAATCGCACACAGGGCATCTTCTCAGGAGCCGTGGGAGAGCCCCGACATCACGCTCCAAAAGACATACCTTAGCACAAGATGCAAGGTATCAGCTGGGTAGTGTGTCCCAGAGATGTGCACAAGGACAGCATCGGTCCTACACAGTTTCAGTTTTGGCACTGCGGACCAAAGAGAAAGCGGCACCGTACAAGGGATAACTCCAGCCACTGGTGCTACAGCCGATTTCCATCAGTTCCCCCTTTACTCTACCGCAAAGAATGGAAGCAAAGGGGCTCTAAACTCCTGACAGGACAATGCTCAAAGCAGCGGGGCACGGGAGCTCTAACAGAACATGGCCACCATGCTTGGCTGCCTAGCCACACCCCCTCCAAGCTCATCAATTGATGGTGCTCCAAATTCTTTTGTGACCACTGTGTTTCACAACAAAAGCAGCTTTTGGGGGAACAAAGGTAGTATTGGTATTTTCTTATACAACTATTGAGTAAGTTAACATGGCAGAGCACAACATTACTTAATTAAAGTCAGCCCGTTGTTGATGGTTCAAGTTAGGGAGATTAGTTTATGCTTGCTGTAAGAATCAGTTGATAGGAGGGGGGTAAATGCACATAGTAGGGGATTGCTGTTTTATAAATGTAAGAAAGTTAGGCCATATCCTCTAAAACGCATCATTTTATCTCTGACTGTCAACATTAGATTCTCCATAACGTACAAGCGAGATCTTCGTCCATAACAGGTCAGTGCTAGACAGGTCTGAGGCTTTACATTTTGGGAAATTAAGAATTGGGATACCAGTAATAAATGGAAGCTCAATTTACCAGTGGAAGAGGACAAAGGATATAATAAACTGCCATAATAAACATTACTCAGCAGGACAATTTGCAGGGCCATTAGTAATTTTACATTAGTAACATCTTTAAAATAAAATAGGACTACCCACCAAAATTTACTATCAAGCAATCAATCAGGGATTTGTAGAGCACACTACTCACCCGTGAGGGTCTCAAGGCGCTGGGGGGAAGGGGTTCGGGCAGCTCCGAGGTCATCAGAAGAGCCAGGTCTTGAGGTCCTTCTGAAGATTTACAGTGTCAGGCTTCGTCTGATGCTGAGGGGGAGTTCGTTCCAGGTCTTGGCCGTTATGTAGGAGAAGGATCTGCCTCCCGTTCTGGCTCTGTGGATGCGGGGGATTTCGGCCAGGGCTAGGTCGGCAGAACGGAGGTTTCTCATGGGGGCATAGAAAGAGATTCTTTCGTTGCGGTATTGAGGTCCGGTGTTGTGGAGGGCTTGGTAAGCGTGTGTCAGCAGCTTGAAGGTCACTCTTTTTTCGATGGGGAGTCAGTGGGGGTCTCGGAGGTGCTGGGTGATGTGGTTGTGTCGTGGGATGCTGAGTACGAGTCTGGCTGCGGCGTTCTGGACGGTCTAAAGTTTGTGAAGGAGAGATTTGTTGATTCTGGCGTACAGAGTTTTTCCCGTTGTCCAGCCTGCTGGTGATGAGTGCATGGGTGACTGTCCTTCTGTATTTGGGTGGGATCCATTTGAAGGTCTTGCAGAGAATGCGGAGGGTTTTGAAGCATGTAGAGGATACAGCGTTGATCTGTTGGTTCATCATGAGAGTGGAGTTGAGTATAATGCTGAAGTTGTGGGCGTGGTCCATGGGGGTGGAAGGGTTTCCAAGGGTGGGGAGGCCACCAGGTGTCGTCCCACGAGGTGGGGGTGAATCCGAGAATGAGGACTTCGGTTTTCTCCAAGTTGAGCTTCAGGCAGCTACTGCTCATCCAGGCTGCAACGTCCTTCATTCCTTCCTGGAAACTGTGTCTGGTGATGTTGTGTTCCTTGGTGAGGGAGAGGATGAGCTGGGTGTCGTCGGCGTAGGATACTATGCTGAGTCCATGTTTTCTGATGATGGTTGTGAGGAGGGGCCATGTAGGTATTGGAGAGCGTGGGGCTGATGGAGGATCCTTGGGGTACTCCGCATCTGATCTCTGTAGGTTCGGAGAGAAATGGGGGGAGACTTATTCTTTGTGTTCTGCTGGAGAGGAAAGAGCAGATCCAGTCTAAGGCAGTTCCCTGTATGCCAGCGTCATGGAGTCTAGCAGCTAGTGTGCTGTGGAAGACGGTGTCGAAGCCTGCTGAGAGGTCTAGTAGGATGAGGGCTGCAGTGGGGCCTTGATCGAGGAGTGCATGGATGTAATCCGTGGCGGCTAGAAGGGAGGTCTAGGTGCTGTGGTTGCTGCGGAACCCGGATTAAGATGAGTTGAGGATGTTGTTGGATTCTATGAAGTGCGTTAACTGGGTGTTGACATTTTTCAGTGTGACTTTGGTGGCGAAGGGTAGTAGAGAGATGGGCCTGTAGTTCTTGAGGTCTGTCGGGTATGCGGAGGGCTTCTTGAGGAGGGGTTTGACTTCGGTGCTCTTCCAGTCATCGGGAAACGTGCCTGTTTTGAGGGTGCAGTTGATTGTACGTCGTAGTTCTGGTGCGATGGCGGAGGTGGCTCTGTGGAAGATGTGAGGTGGGCAGGGGTCGATGGGTGCTCCAGAGTGGATGCTCCTTATAGTTTTTGAGGTGTCTTCTGTGGTGAAAGGGGTATAGGTGAGGAGGGTCGGCTTGGTGGTGTTGCTGGTGGGAGTTATTGGGTCGGTGCCTTGGTCGAAGTTGTCGTAGAGTGTCCTGATATTGTGGTGGAAGAAGGAGCTGAGTTTGTTGCAGAGATCCTGGGAGGGAGGTATGTTGGATGTCTCGCTGTGGGGTCTGGTGAATTCTTGTATGATGGTGAAGAGTTCCTTGGAGTTGGAGAGGATTCTGTCCTGAATTTAGTCTCTCTTCGTAGAACTGATGAGTTGGTGGTGTGCCGTCGTGGCAGCCCTGTAGGCGTTGCGTGCTTCCGGGGTTTTTATATTCCTCCATGCTTTCTCCAGTCGTCGGCATGAGCAATTGGATTCTTGTAGATCTGTGGTGAATCAGGTGGCTTTCGAGTTGTGTCATCTGTTGGAGTTCCTGGAGCGGGGCGAGCATGTTGGCACAGTCAGCGATCCATTGGTGGAGGTCATTGGCTGCAGAGTTGGTGTCGGTCATGGTGGGGGCACGGGTGCAGCTGAGGGTGGAGGCGAGGTGCTCTTCAGTGATCTTGCTCCAACTTCTGGGTGGGAGGTGTGGCGTTGGCTTGTGTGCGGGGGGTTTAGAAAAGGAGAAGTGGAAGCAGTGGTGGTCCGTCCAAAGAGGTTCTGTGGTGTGACGGAAGCAGATGTTGTTTCCTCTGGCAAAGATGGGGTTAAGGGTGTGTCCCACCATGTGTGTGGAGGTGGTGACAAGTTGCTTCTGTCAGATGTTGGCGAGGTCCTCTTGGAGGGCGGTGGAGATGGGGTCGCTGAGGTTGTCAAGGTGGAAATTCAGGTCTCCGAGCAGTACATAGTCCATGGAGGCGAGGGCGTAGGACGCTATGTAGTCTGCAATGGTACTGGTGAATGGGGAGTGGGGTTCCTGGAAGTCTGTAGGTGAGAGTTCCGCATTGAGTTGTTCTGGGGTTGAGCTGGATCTGGATATGGATGTGTTCCATGGGGGGCGAGGCGTCGTTCGAGATGGAGGTTGTCAGTCGGAGGGAGCTTTTGTGGATGATGGCGAGGCCTCCTCGAGGTGGTTGGGGCAGTCTTTCCTCAGGATCTTGTATCCATCAGGGATGGCGGTTGCGATGTTGGGAGCGGAGCTGGCGTTGGTCAGTGAAAAAGGCGACATTGGTCGAGAGGGTGTTGAGGAAGTCCCAGATTTCTACTGCGTGTCTGTGCAGGGAGCGTACATTGAGGAGGATGCAGCTCAGGGGTATGGGTGCACTGGCGTCCGGTGGGTTGGCAGTAGCTGTCTTGGTCCAGAGGTGGGTGAAGGTGCGGCAATAGTGTCAGCAGGAGAAAGGGTCTTGGGAGTTGCTTGGTGTCGAGAGCTGGCAGTTGCAGGTGCGTCCAGGGTTGAGTGTGTGGAAAGTCCTGGGGTCGTAGCGGCGGGGGGGTCAGAGGACCCGGGTCCCTGTCTCTGTTCACGGTTGGGTCGCAGATGGGCTTGCCTTTGGCGTGCAAGCTGCGCACCCGCCCAGCGGCTGCCATTAAGTAGGGGTTGGGGGCGGGAGCGGAAACAAGCAGGGGGCCATGGGGGCTGCAGCAGAGGGAGAAAAGACAGTGAAAAGGGGAGAATAATGACAAAAAGATAGAAAAAGGAAATTAGGAAAAGGGCACAGACAGAAAAAAGAAAAAAAAAACGAAAAGAGAGCAGACAGAAGGAAGGATGGCAGAGCAGACCAGCAGAAGAGCAAAACTCTCCCACTGGACCACCAGGGATGAGGCGCAGGCAGGAGCCTGTGGGTGGAGGAGGGCCTCGAACACCTACCTGGAACCAGAGAGGCACTGGGGAGGGAGCCTCAACGACGGAGATGCGCAAGGGGAGAGCAGTTTCCCTGACCAGGAGGTCAGAGGTCTTGCGTTCGCACAACATATGAAAGTAGGCTCCTATTACATGCCCTGGCCGCACATGTCAGACCCACCAAACACTGCTTTCAGTCTCACTTGTACCAAATACCACCTCAAAATTACTTCATAAGCATTTTCTCTGTACCTGCTGCAGACTGAGGATTCAGCTGCCCTTTGCCAGATCAGCACCTTTGAGGTTCCTGGGATGTCAGACTAAATTTTTGCTCTCCACTTCTGGACATACGTAAAAACTAGTATGGTTGACCCATTTCCAATACTCTGTATAGGCGGAAGGCAGCTCGCCTCTATGGGTGGGTGGAGCTTGCTGATTTTCCCTCTGCGTAATTCCCGTGAATTACATAAAAACTGTGAAATTCCACGGAGTTTCCCTAATAGCAGAAAACATGCAGCTTGTGTTGCTTGCACTGCAATTTAGCACCGGTAGCGCGAGCAGTACTGAAGCCTCAGCACGACAGCACCATGAGTTGCGCATGAGCGTGTGGCCATTCAAATTGATTTTGCTGCCACTCAGATAGAAAATCTACTCGAGCAGCAGCAAATCTACTTGAGCGGCAGCCCTCTGACTATGACCGCTCGCGCCTGCCCACGTTAGAAGATCATACTAGAGGACCCTAAATCTCGCACGCTTGACAGCTCCCATTTTCTGTTACCTCGCGGGAGAAAAATTCTTCATGGCGACTGGCAGAATTTGGTTTTAATTCCGCTTTAAGGAGTTACACATAGTGACCAAAATCCCACCAATTCAGGGGACATTCTGCCCAACCCTACTCATATCGTACTTCCCTTAGAGAAAACGTCCTTCATTTTTGTGATGTTTTTATTCACACCCTCCTGCAAGTTGAGACAGCATATAAATGTCCCCTGTACCCAGTTGAAATGTGTTTGCCTTAACCTACCACCAATGAAATAAAATAGCACCAGTGAAAAATGTTTTGTGATCTTGACCCTGGTGAATTGGGGACGTATATCAGAGTTAGGTGACACAAATCTATAGAGATAGTTCAGAAAGATAAAAAACAGGACCCAGCAGGTAAGACCATCAGAACTAATTTAGGTATATGTTGAAAAAAATGGGTTTTCAGCTCAGTTCTGATCCTGAGTGGGATGACGTTCAAGCTGCAGCACTATAAAAGGCCTTGAAAACAGCTCTGCTGGTATTGATTTTATTGTGCAGTAACATCCTTCTAATACTGTACAATTATATGTTAAATCTCACGAAATGGGGAATAGCTGTTCAGACCCTGGTCTATTGGTTCGAAATTCTGCATAGAATTTCCATTTCTGTGGGGTTTAAAGAACACATTTACCACCTGCTCTGAACTGGTGGCAAGTCTGTGCAAGGGATCTAGTGCAGGATGTGGGCCGGGTAGAAGGGAAGAGGGAAGGGCAGGATGTTATTGGGAAGAGGGAGCATTACATGCTTCACCATGCCTTGGAAGGAGGTTGACAAGGAGACCACTCAGAGTGCCATCCATCCCAGAATGGCCAAGCCGGGGCAAACCATCAGGCCTAGGGAGCAAGAGAAGACATGGTAGTGTCAGCCGAATGACGACCCCACCCGCGAGACAAAGCTGTGCACTGTCCTGTATTGTACTCACTGCCCAGCTGTACTCTGGAGCCCAGGCCATGGAAGATGGAGGTAGGAGAGAAAGGGGAGCAGCAAGCAGAGGAGAGCAGAAGAGAGACCCAGAGGCCCATTGTGATGAGTCTGCAAGCTGCAAACAGTGTCACTTGCTTGGCGAGAACCAGGGCCTTCTCCCACCAAGTGAACTTCTCTCCTACCTAGTTGGAGGAATTTCTGGACAGGTTAAACCCCCAAACGGAGTAGCAAAGCCAGCCCATGGCAGGACTTTTATTTTCCCAACACAGGGACCTCCATGCATAATGTGAGTCAGTGACCCACCTTCTGCACTGGTGGATGGCAGGCCAAATTACAGCCACTATCAGAGGCAGACAGAAATTCTCTTCAAAACCGGTTAGTCATTTCCTTCTCCCCAAACAGCACACAAGGCCCACTTTATGGGATTTGTGCTGCTTCTTAAGGGACTTTATCAAACCCCCAAGGCAAGCAAGAGAAACACAGATGAAGAACTACAAGACGGGAATAACAGGCACAAACGAAAGACAATTGATATAAACATAAAGGAAACACTAGCCACAGATTAATAGTTAACACAGATGAGGGTCCGACAAGGTCCATTTAGACAATCTGTATGCAACACAGAACACCCTTGACCTACACCGTACATGCAACCCCACCAGGCAGTGATCAGTTCAACCTCTAGACACTTCCACATGCCTCAAATTATCTCAGCACTACCTTCAAAAGCACCAGGAAGCCCTAGAATGGTTCGTATCACCCTCCTATGATGACCCAACAGAGGGTGCTAACAACCTTGGAAGACCCAGTGATATCACATGCTGACGGTCGACTGCTGCTTCGCTCTCACACCTCCCTCGATGAGGCCTAAAATACAAGATAAACAGGCCTAATCAGTTGGACTCCACCTCTACCCACCTCAATGAAATAAGATTCCCCAGACAACACATTCTCACACTGCCAGACCACCTTATGCTCCACATCCTAAGGAAAACAGCCAACACTCAAAATCGGATGTCTAGGCCTACTCTGAATGACACCGACTTCTGAGATCACACAATAGTCTTGAAGAAGATGAAATTCACTGACTGCTACAGTTCTACAGCAGGCTTCCCACAATATCACAGCAGCCAATAAATGATATCCAGGTCACTGATAACTCAGATGCAATTAGAACATGCAGGAACACCTATGGGCAAAACCCAGAGAACCTCATCTTGATGCCACACACCCAGAGATGCCCTGAAATGCTTGCTCCACAACTGCAGATCAACGTAAAAAGGTGCAGCAGACATTGCTGAGATGATCATCTCAAACAAGCTGAACATTCTGTTTCTAACAGAAACCTGGCTCAGTCCATCATCTGCCTCCTTGACGGACATCTTAGTATCTCCCAACTTTTACAATAAGTGACTAGACTAGACTTACTGGACCTGCCTGGAGGTGGGGTTGCTGTCATTCACTGCAGCTCCCACAACCTCTCCTGTTTTGATGTAGATAACATTCACACTTGGGAATACATGGGAATTGAAATCTTTTAGGCGGAATGCTCGGTGTATTTTAGTCACTGGCCTTATCTATTTCCTACAGAGAGTATCAGTGCTTCATGAACAGCTGATGGAAATCATCACAATCCAATCTCTCAGTCACCTAAACCCATTTTCATGGGGGACCTCAACCTCCATTGGAACAAGGATGATGACACGCATGCAGGCATAATAAAATACTTCTTTACCAATCACATACTCTGGCAAGCTTGTGAAGTATCGAACCATGTGAAAGGGGCAACATTGGACCTCATCATAGCAAAAGAAGGGTAATGGAACATAAAATCCATCCTCCAAATGACCAAACCTGTTCCACCCTAATGCAATTAAGAACTGGACCAAAGGCCAACGTGTCAGACCAACAAGCGGGTTAAGAGACATGAATTAGATCAACCGGACCAAACTGTTTGAAGTTTTCCTCATGAAATGCACATTCTCTAATGAAATGCATAGCATACAAGAGCTAACCTCCCACTACAATGATATGATGAACAACATCATGCATGAAGTGGTATGTCTGAAAAGAAAAAAAAAATGTTCTTCTCCATGGTACAACCAGAACAAAAATGAAGAAAGGATGAAAATCAGGCAAGTAGAAAGAAGATGGAGACATACACTCTCCTCGTCACATCTAATCCAACAACAAGACACCCAAAACATCTACAGGAAACGTCCATGGGATAGTAAAGTCTTGTTTTTCAGATCGGAATTTGACAACACCAGAAACCGACTAGGGAAACTCTTTGAAATCATTAAGCCCCAAACCTGCCCCAGCAATGCCAAGACCATTAACAGCCTCCACAAAACCTGTGGGAAGTTTGTGAACCTTTTCGATGGGATGCTAAAAAAGATGGACAACTCCATCAGGAGAGAATCAAATACAAACCTAACCTCAGGAGAAGACACACCATCGGGTCAACTGGAAAACATGAGAAAAATGGAGGTGCTTACGGCCCACCCCTCAACCCCAAAAAGAATACATTGTGGAATTCAAATTCAAATTCAATAAGCTTTATTCGGTTTAAAATCACAAACCATAAAAGCATTCTAAAAATCATAAACATCTACACATCACAATATTATAAAATTCATTAAAATAACGAATCATATTAAAAGTCTAATAACAGAACTCCCAACAGACTTTCTGTGCAAAAATATCCGGTCTGATACAGTACTAGAGTGGAAATAATATTTTCTCTTCACAATATATTTATGATACATTTATGATTAGCCATTTCGTTTAACAGCTCATAAGAGTGTAATTTCATAAAGTGCAAAGTGCTAAGGGATATACTATACCAAACACAGTTCACATTAGAAAGTCTAATGACAAAACCCCCAACAAACTTTATATGCAAAAGTATCCATTTCGGTACAGTACTAGTGTGAAAATGATACTTTCTTTACAATATATTTTGATACATTTATGATTAACCATTTAATTTAACAACTCATAAAATTTAATACCGTAAAGTGCAAAGTGCTAAGGTATATATTATACCAAACACAAAGATATACAATGTAAACATCATTTTTCATCCTCAGACCCGGTTTCTTCATAGACTAGAGCTTCAAGGTGTGAGTTATTATATCTTATTTTGATTGCCTTCTGAATAAAAACCGCCACAGCATTGCAGACTTTAAGATCAGTTAGGCTACAAATATATTCAAAAGCAGGTTTATATGAAAATAACCTCTCCCTTAAAAACAAAGGGCCCGATTCACAGAACTAACTTAAGACAAAATCCTAAACTTACTACCATTTTGGTATTCACAGAAGGCACTTACTCATTTTGGTATTCACAGAAGGCACTTACTCATTTCGGTATTCACAGAAGTTAGGAGTCCTAACTTTAGGACTCCTAAATGCCTTCTGTGAATACCGAAAGTCTTAAAATTAGGATTTTTCGCAGTTTAGTAGTAGTATAGTTAGGACTCCTAACTTTAGGACTCCTAAATGCCTTCTGTGAATACCGAAAGTCTTAAAATTAGGATTTTTCTCAATTTAGTAGTCCTAAATTTAGACTTAGGACTACTAAATTGAGAAAAATCCTAATTTTAAGGCTTTCGGTAGTCACAGAAGGCATTTAGGAGTCCTAAAGTTAGGAGTCCTAAACTTAGGACTACTAAATTGAGAAAAATCCTAATTTTAAGAATTTTGGTATTCACAGAAGGCATTTAGGAGTCCTAAAGTTAGGAGTCCTAACTATACTACTACTAAACTGAGAATAATCCTAATTTTAAGACTTTCGGTATTCACAGAAGGCATTTAGGAGTCCTAAAGTTAGGACTCCTAACTTCTGTGAATACCGAAATGAGTAAGTGCCTTCTGTGAATACCAAAATGGTAGTAAGTTTAGGATTTTGTCTTAAGTTAGTTCTGTGAATCGGGCCCATAGGCCATAGGAGACACTTCCTAAGCTCTGTTTAGAAATTGCAGAACAGAATAAAGTGCAACGTTGTCTGGTTTGATTTGCCATCACACTGGCACTTTGGCAAATTTTGGTTCCACTCGCCCATTTTTGGGAAGGCTATTAAAAGGTGAGCTAAACCCACCCGTAGTCTTATGAGATAAAAACGGTGCGTTGTATTTGTGACCTGTAATAAATAATTTTGTATCCCTATCCCAAAGGTCCTCTCACAGTATTCCTTTGTCGAGGGTTTCATGTTAGCATCGACTTCCCTCAACCAGGTACGTGAGACCACCAAACTACTTTTAACTTCTTTTTTTATCATACTCAAGTATTTGGGAGGGATTTTCCAGATCAACATCTGAGACACATTCCTTTAGAAGCTTTCTAATATATATCAGCCACGGGATTTTATTCCCATGTTCAAGGGCAATGCAGTCTCTAATTACATTTTGTGTGAACTTTGTACCCTCTTTACTCCATATCCCATACCAAGTATTTAAACTTATGGTGCTTAGAAAATCACTAATATACAGTGCCCCAAGTTCTTTATGTGCACTGTATATGGGAGTGGAGTTTGGTACAGCTAGCAGTCTTTGTAGAAAGTTATTTTTTTGAGTTTGAAGGATTGCACATTTTGCTGCCCCCCAGAGTGCTGCTCCACAGCAAGTTCCACTAAGACACTTGCTCTTGTACAAAGTCATAATTTCCTTGATTGATTTATTACCAATCTTTTTCGAAAATCTAAAAATTGCCTCAGTTGAACTAACAAATTTAAGTTTACATTGTTCAATATGAGTTCTCAAATGTCCCTTTGCAGTAAAAACCAAGCCCAAGTATACAAATGAATTTGTTGCTTTGATAGAACAGTATTTACGTGGTGAATCTTTGTTTTTGGTTTCCCTTGCCCGCACACCATCGTATATGTTTTTTTCAAATTGAGTACTAAATCCTTATCGTTCATAAAATCAGCTAATTTTTCAATCAGAGACTGTAGTCCATTCGCAGTTCTAGATAAAAGCAATGCGTTGTCCGCATAGAGTAATATTGGGACAGGGCGTTTGCCTACTCTTGGGACGTCAGCATTTAGATTTTGTAACTCTGCGTCCACTCCATTTATATATAACAAAAATAGGAGAGGGGCGAGGACGCAACCCTGCCTAATTCCCCGGGTTACCCTAAAACTTGTTGTACACTCTCCTTCTAATCCGTAACACACTCTAGTACTCAAGCAACTGTATATTTGTGAAAGATAATTAACAATATCATTTGGTGCTCCCATACTACCCATACTAATCAACGTTTGCCACAATTTTGAATGGTTTACTAAATCAAAGGCACTAGTGAGATCGATAAAATAGAGATGTAAGTGACCCTTTTTCGTGATTGTGTATTTGGAAATCAAAAGGTGCAAATTAATACACTGTTCTATTGTCCCTATATCCCTTCTGAAGCCAGATTGTGTTTAAGTAAGGATTTTATTTTCCCCTGCCCACAATTCCAACCTTTCCAGCAATATTCTGCCAATTAATTTAGATGTTGTATTGAGAACGGAGATCGGGCGATAACATTTAGGGTCTTTCCTGTTTCCCTTTTTGAAAATCGGGACAATGATACTTTCAGGCCATGTTCTTGGGACTAAACCATCAGCGATTGTATTAAACACATTTTATAGCAACGGCCCCCAAAAACCCACATATCAATGGGGACCCCGTCAACACCAGGTGCCTTTCCATTTGCACTTTTTTTCAGGACTGACGAAACTTCATCTGCAGTAATGGGTTTCAAGTTAAAAGTATCAAAGTTTATGAAAACGTTGTTATCAGCCGATTCAGAAATATATATGGGATCGCTATTTGCTGTTAGAACAGGGGTTTCATTATCGGAGTTAAAAACCTGCATAAAATGACTTATCCACTCTTGTGGTTGTACTAGACTTTCTATTCTTACAGCACAACTATCTTTAAAGTAACGGTGGTTTACCGTTTTCTGAAATAGGGAAGAATCCCTGGTGTTTGCTGCCTGTGTAAGCTTTTGCCATGCTTAATTTTGAATCTCCCTCTTTCTTTTTGCCACCGTCTGTTTGTAAATCATCCTCCGGTTTTTGATCTGTTCGCTATCTTTTGGTCTAATTTTCAAGGCATTCTTTAATAGTCGGTTTGCCTCTGAACATTCAGAGTCAAACCAACTAACTGTCTTTTTCCTTTTTATTTTTACTCTTAATTTTTAGTCCCTGTGAAACAGCTGCAGTAATATTACAGAAAGCCCCAATAATCTGTATATTTGTTGAGTCCCCCCTTTTACATAGTTCTATATCATTTTTACAATCACTCAATAGGCTCTCTATGAACTCTATCTGGTTTATCCCGGACCATCTAATCGAGATGCTATTTTCTCCCTGAGTTTTAAGACTCGGAGCTAGACATGGCCCTACCTGGGGGATGTAATTTAGTCTAACAGTCAGGAATAATGGATTATAGTCACTTAGGCAACTTTTTTCCACCTCCATTTTTACCATTTGTTTTTTCCCATGTGTCGATATTAGTATGTGATCAATTATTGAGCACTGGCCATGCCCTTCGAAGGTTGGTAACTACTTCCAAGTTATATTTATACATACCCTAATTAATTGATTCGCCATACATATTATGTGGGAAATTAGTATAACTTTCTCAGAACTCATTCTCATATCCACAGTGCTCTCCTTCTAGAATACCACATTTCCTACTGATGAAATCTCCAACCCAGATCAGGAGATAATCGCTTTTGATCTGTTTTAAGAACAGGTCAAGCTCCTTCTCCAGGGATAAAATTACTTCTGGTATTGTCAAAGACATTATTATAAAAAAATTGATTATCACAAAACACTGGTGATCCTTAGTATTTAACCAAAAAAATTGAAAATAGGGTGAATCAATATAGACTTGCTTCAAGATCAGCGGACATTTAACCGAGAGTAAAACTGCCAAGCCCCCCTTTGCCCTTCCATTTCTCGAGGGAGTTGCTTGTGTATCAATTGTTCAGAAACCATCAACAAAAAAGGTTTCTGTATGCCACGTCTCTTGTATACAAACAATTTGACAGTTTTTTAGACATTCAGGCCATACATTAGCATCTAGTTTCATATTAATGCCTCCCAATGTTCCATGATACTACAATCAGATTATGGGCCTGTGGATTTAATATTGGCAATGGTCCTTTATCAGTAGTGGAAGAATTTTGTTTGGGATATTGTTCAGCACCCTGGTGCAGTCAATCAACATCACTGCATCGTCTAAGGACTGAAAATCTATTAGACAAGACTAGCGGTCTATGCCCATCTGCTATCAAAGGACCGGTGCCATACGCATTTTGGTCCATCATAGTTGGTCTATAAAAATATCCAAGGGGTATTTATTAGATATTTCTTCAAACAGAAACAACCACACAGTCCCCCTCTCCGATTTTCTGAGATCTCCCTACCCAGGGTACTCTTCTCACCACAATGATGTTCAGTTCCTTGCCAAAATATTTGAATTATGGTAGGCGTGCCTCATGAACCAATGCAAGACTTTGTTCTTTAGGTCTACCCAATCCTCATTGGCGCTGACCTTCAATACTGGCACATCTTTAAGGATAATAGTGTAAGGCGTAGACTCAGGTGGTAGATGAAGGAAGCTTCGATGATTTTGTCTGGGTTCAGATTTCTGCACTATTTTCTCTTGGTTTCTAATTGTGGGACTCGTTGATTTAGTCACACTTTTGGATGACGACAATGGATACAAATCCCTTTTTTTTGGTTTCCTTATCCATGTTCTCCAAGATTTTTTCCCTATTTTTCTCATCATGTCTGGATGCTGGTCCCACAGGGCCAAGTGCAATCTTATTACTAGCAGTGTCTCTCCTTTTTCCTCTCCCTGCTGTGTCAGATAGATTTGTATCAAATAATCCTTTCTCGTGAGATGACAAGTCTGTGATTGCTTTCAGGATTTGAGTTACGTCATCCTTATTTTTCCCAATTTCCTTTAGTAGATTTTTCTCATAGTGTTATACTTTTGGCCCCCATGCTGTTTATTGGGATTGTTTAGATAATTCATCGCCTTTTCCTTTCACTAACCGCTTACTTTAAGTTACTGGTGGAATAAAACTACGTATATCCTCCGGTGAGGCCGATATTTCCAATGGTTCAGTTGATACACAGGGAGCCCCGCAGGTGTTATGAGCTAGGGCTGTTAAGCTTTTAATTTGGGTGTTATTGGTCAAATCTGCTTCTGGCGCAGACACAGGTGGAGCCAGTATAGTCACGTCTACCATAGTTGTTAATGCGTTCTTGGTAGCCGCTAGACGTTCTTCCACATTTTCTATTTCACTAATAATTATGCCCATTTCGTTGTTGAGATAATTGGTTATTGGTGCACTCAGTCTAGCGGTTTTATTCTTGCTACCAGCAGCAGCAGCACCCACAAGCTTACGTTTCCCTATGTCTGTGATGTTTCTTAGTATTTACAGGATGATCCCACCTTTCAACGGTGAAAAATGGGGATATGTGTACATACAAACGTTTTAACTCTCAGTCTTTTACCCCGGGTTTCGGCGTTTTACAGCAAACTTCAGGGACCTGGCCCAGCCCAGCCTCTTCTGGCCGCTGACGGGCGCAGACGGGCCTGCCCTTGGCCCAGGCACGCCCGCGTACGTCCCGCGCTGCGGCAGCCCACAGTCCTCTTCACGCGCCTGTGGTCCTGGCAGCAAGAGCGGCGTGAAATGAAAACGGGCTTGTGGAATAAATGTAATACCATCAATGAAAAAAAAAGGGTCATATCTTCACTAAAACCCACATCACATTTCTCTGACCCAATCCCCCCCCAATAAAAGATCTCAGCCACCTCTTCTACTCCTTATAGCCCAAGATGGTTAATGTCTCTTTGACCCAGACTGTCTGAAATTTGGAGAAATTATGCCCCTTATAACAAAACCAGGCTCAGACCAAGCAGATCTAAACTCTTTCGCCCAGTGACTAACCTCCCTATAATGGCAAAAGTCCTGGAAAAATGCATGCTAACTCAACTCTGTGAACATATTAAATAATTCAACCTGCTTGACAACTTTCAGTCTCACTTCAGACCAGGACACAGAAACAGCCATCATAGACATCATGGATGACGCTCTCAAAATTCTAGATTAATACAACTAATGCCTCCTCATTCTCCTCGGCCTACTCTCGGCTTATCCTTGACTTTTGACATGATGAACCATATCACGCTCTTGAGGACACTTAAAGGAAAAATGGGGTTATCAGGAAATGTGCTCAACTGGTTTTCCTTGTATCTAAACAACAGCATGCAACTGATTAAACGATGAGCCCATCTGTAATTAGGATAGGAATACTCCAAGGCTCCACCCTACCTCCCACCCATTTCTATTTATACATGGAACCTCTAAGACAGAACTCCTCTACATCTCTCCTGCCAACACCTCCCCTGCTAATACAGGAATAGATACACCACCTGGATACTCTTAACGGCCAATACCCAATCATCACCTTCACTTAATCCCTAGGAATCTTCCTGGAGAAAACCTTGAACATGAAAGCTTATATCAATGCATCCGCATGCAGTGCAGTCTTCCAACTCAGCCTCCTAAAGAAGATCAAGCAGTTTATCTCTTCACCAGATTTCAAGAATATAGTGAAAGCCATGAGAGTATCCAGACTGGACTATATAATAGCCACAGCCATTAGAACACTAAAATCTCAATTCGCCACTCTCAAGGCACCCCACAATGTAGCAGCACGAATGGTAACAGGCACAAGAAATTTCAGTCACATCGTTCCCTCTCTCACGTCACTCCATTAGCTCCCCTTAGATGCCAGAAGCCTACTAGAAAGCAGCTTGTCTGGTGTACAAAGTGGTACACCTCTGCACCCTGAAATAGCTAGCACACAGCCTCATCATAGCGAGAGGAAGCCGCTTCCTGCACAGCACCAGCTCCCTCTGACTTCAACCATCAATATTCAAGAAAAGCAGGCCCTATGCCTGTTTTTATCTGCAGCAACCCGGATTCTGGAACTCCCTTCCAGCCCTTCACCTGCCACCTTCAGGAAGGAGGTGAAAACAATTCTGATGAACATAATCTTCACTCTGTGAACCCATTTATACTTGAGGTCATGAGACGGTCAGTCAGACACCCAGACTCCTTTGGAGTCTCTGTAATATATTCCGGGATAGTCCATGTCAACAAACGGAAAATCCTGGATACTAGGCCCAAAAAGAGACTTCATGTTTATGTACTCCCATTGCGATCCGGGGCACACTGCCAATTGTTATGAGTATATGTTATTAAAAGCTTGCCTTGTACAGCGCTATGATTCCCCCGCGTCATGTTGACACTTTATAAAATCCTTTAAATAAGAATAAATAAATAAAAAGAAGGAGAACAGGGATATGAGAGACGAGAACATGTTTGACATGTTCCCCATGCTCTCCAATGGGGGTGGGGGTGCAGTAGTAGTCGTGTCCTGGAACGAAGCAGCATCTGCAGGGCAGTCAGCAGCCAGAGCACAAAGAGATGACATACAAATGAGCTCTTCGATGCAATTGGCAGGCACCAAATGAACCAAGTTGGAAGCTATTTCCACTATTGTTTATCAGTGTAGAGCATGCATGCATTCTGACTTGGGGCATACAGGCTGGCAAGAGGAAAGTTCTGCGATCACTCTTGACAGCTTGAAACAAACCACATGGTAGCTGTCTAGGTGGCCTCCCCCTTCTCCCCATCCAAGTGATGCTGAGGATGAGAGTCCATCCTCTTCCACCCTTCCCCCCTTTGACAGACTACCCAGCGGTTGGAGGTTGAGTTGTAGTCCGTGTTCCTTGAAGCCCCTTTGACTAATGAGCATAAAGACACAATTCCCCAACATTCGGGAGAACCCAACTCAATTTTGAGAAGAATCGTAGAGTGTTTTGGAAAGGTACAGACCTGACTGGGCAGAGGTGAATCAGGTACTATGATTGATAGTGCCAAGTAAAGTGAAATAAAGACTGGTGGAGAAAGGACCATTGCAGAGAGAGGCCCTAAGGAATGATGGAGCATTTAATGTGGTGATGGATTTACTGTTGAAGGTGATTCCGGAGTAAGGTCCGGTGAAATTTAACCAGACTAAAATTCCCATTGTTAGAAGAATAAGGGTGTGGCTCAGATTATCTGGATAGACCTATGGATGTGTTTGAAAGGTATTCGGGTATAGCCCATCTTACAGAGATGGCTCAGGAAGCTGTTGGTGCTTCTTTTTTGACCACTATATATTTTGAATGGCAGATTAAGAAGTTAGCAGTGACTGTCGTGAACCCCAGTGTCGCATCTCAAGAGAAATAAATGTGGAATCAAAATTGATGTCACTGAAATAGAAAAACATGCAGCAACTGAATAATGGAGTGTGGAAAGGAGTTCCACAAAGCAGGGGAGGCAGCAGAGGTCAGGGAAGTTGGAGAATTGGAAAGGGAAAGGGAAGGGGCTGGGAAGAGGCTCCAAGGTTATGAGATTTTTGCTTGGCATTTGGTTAGCTGGGGCATTGCATGCAAGACTGCCCTAATACCAATCCCAATGCATCAGTGCTTCCTGCCCAACCTGAGCATCACCAAATTATACAGAATCTTCACCCCTGAATTTTAGGACAGCCCAAGAAGTTCCAACTATGTCATGTATATCATGGTAACTTTAGATGGGCCCTTATCTAAAGTGTGTTATCAATGATAAACAGACCACTTGCCTTGTTGACATGGGGGTAAGTCACTCGGTTCTCAAAATTTCTGAATTGCCTTCTTTACCTCTCTTGGGCAGGTCCATTGAGGCACTCAGTATTTCCAATCAAAGAGCCCCCATCTCCATTACAGATACAGGATTGTTTTCTGTTGGGCCTATTAGCGATAAGCATTCCTTCTCCAATATAGACAGTCATAATATATATATGTATATCTATACATAAGTAATCATATAAAAACAGAGATATAAGTAGGTGATAAACATCAAGAATGTCCCTATATGAAATCTCCATAGAGATACATGGAAAGAGAAAAAAGACATTCACAGTCTATCTCTGTCATTATGTTAGTCCAAACTACGGCCAATCAGGCGCCAGCTCCTCTCTAGAACCTTCTCCTCAGAGCTCCTCACCTCAGATTTTCTACCGCACGTCGTGTGACAGGGAGTCACCCTGAGCTCTGCTCAGTTTTTTCTCTTCAGCATGTCTTCAAGTAAGAAGTCTTTGTTTAGACCTTGTTCCTCTTGAGGAAAGCTACGTTTGTTCTCAGAAGATCCACACAGTAAGTGTATTTACTGTCTTTACCCTGACCACGAAGTGGGTAAACGTAAATTCTGTAGAACTTTTTCTACAAAAACTCTGAAAGACAGGGAAGGCCGTCTCTTGTTGTGGCTCCAGAGACTGAAGGATAAGGATGAAGTAGTTTCTGAGGTAGAAAGCTTTACTTCTGGCCGTTCCCACACAGCCTCTAAACGCAGTAGTGTACAAGACCTACCTTCTCCTTTCCTTAAGAAGAAGAAAATGTCTCTGTCTATGACATCTGCCACGTCTTCTTCCATGGCTACTGCGTTGTCGCCCACGAGACATAGTTCTCAGGCTGCTGAAGCTTCGACTTCCCAGTTTTCTGGCAAAAAAATGGCTTCTTCGTCGACGAGCCTTCCGACGATGAAATCCGCAGTTTCCTGCTCGTCGACGGTGACTCTGACTACGACGTCAGCATCAAAATCGTCGACAGCGGTCCCGTCGACGTTATCGTCGTCGACGATGATCATCAGTACTATAAAGACTGTGTCATCTGTATTGCCTATTGCATCGTCGTCGACGAAGAAGGAAAATATCTCGTCGACGTTACCATCGTCGTCTAAGATTGCAAAATCTGCCTCGTCGGCGATTACGTCGTCGATTGATTCGTCGACGAGTGCTCCGTCGACGAAGAAAAAGAAGAACTCGTCGTCGTTCCCGTCAACGTCCATCTCGTCGACGGCGACTCCGTCGACGACGATCCCGTCGACGGTGCTTCCGTCGACGGTGGTTCCGTCGACGGTTCCGTCTACGAAGATGTCGTCAGTGGCCTCTATACCTCAGATCCCGTCGACGGCAGTCTCATCGGTGAAAATAAAGATTAAAAGAACGCAGAGGTCAACAAATACACAAATTTTTTCCGCGTCTGCAGCGACTACTTCGTCTTTTGCTGCTGCTCCCTTGTTGCCATTGCCACCAAGTAGTCGACATGAGGTCATATCTTTGGATGATTCCCACCTTCCTTCGCCTTTGTTTGCAACTGATCCGGATCAAGATTCAGAAGAAGGTTTACCTGAATCGTTTGGAACGGCACACAGTCCGTCGGATTTAATAATAAAATGCCAGGATGAAAGTAGTGAGGATGAGGAAAGGTTTTACCAGGAGGAAATTCCTACGGAAGGACAAACTGCGACGTTACCATTGTCGCTTATTACAAATCTTCAACTCATGTTGGACGATTATAATCGGCGTTTTCCTCTAACACCACAAGAGTCTGTAGTTCCGGCTACTCCAGTGGTACCAACATCTATATCGAAACCAGTGCCAGTTGTAATACCTTCAGTACCGCTGAGACAATCATCAGCTCTGACCTCATCAAGAAACTGAAGAGGAAGTTCCTCAGGACAGGGAAGATGGTGAGATCCTGGATGATGGGGACGATGGTGATGAGGATGATGACGATATGGCGGAGAGGGATGACTACCATGCCCAGACACCGTCTCCCTCTCCGGTGGTACCTGGTGACTCACCACCTGTTGACATTGCAAGTTTTCACCAGTTGATGGATAGGGCAGCCCAACGGTTCAAATTAACAACGGAACATAAAGAGAAAGATTGTTTCCTGTACGATTTTAAAAATCAGCCTTTCAAGCAGACACATACAATCCCTATTATCAAATTCATTTGGGAGGAAGGCAAAAAGATAATGAAGACACCAAATAGCCTTCCGGCACAAGTGCCTAGACTGGAGAAAAAGTATAAGTCACCATTAGGAGCTCCAGCGTGCCTTACTGGTCAATCAAAACCAGATTCTGTAATCACACAGGCAGCGCAACGTCGGGCTAGAAACCCTGCATCTACGATCACTGCACCACCTGATCGTGATGGACGTCGCTTGGATGCCATAGGGCGAAAATTTTCATCGATGGCTTCCACCATTGTAAGAGCGGCTAATGCCTTAGCCATCTTAGGTCGTTACGACCGTCAAGTATGGGCGGATATATAAGCTCTAGTTGAAAAACTGCCTGAGACGTCTAGGAGTGAAGCTGTGAAGCTACTCCAAGAGAGAGAGAGTACTTCTGCAGAGATAATTGACTGTGCAGTGGACATCGCATGCACGGGTTTCCGTCAACTCGCTGGAGCGGCGGTATTGCGCAGACAAGGTTGGTTGCGCTCAACATCCTTTCGCCAGGAGGTGCAGGCAATGATATTAGATATGGCATATGACGGAGAAGCTTTATTTGGAGATCATGTGGATGAAGCTCTCCAATCGATAAAAAAGGATACAGAGACTGCTCGATCTCTGGGTACATTACAATTTAAAAAAACATCCCTTTCGGGGTGCACGCGGACGCGGCACCTCCTCTAATTTTCGGAGAGGAAGCAATCAGTATCGACCATACAACCAGGGTTCCAACCGTTATTTCTATAGTCAACAGCAATCCTCTCGACAGCAGTCTTCCAAGACTTACAGAGGTAAATCCTCGTACAGAGGTTCCACTCCTAAAAGACAATGACTTGTGTCAGTCCCAGAAAATTGGAGGTCGAATCTCACTGTGCTGTTCTCAATGGTCCTCCATAACAAAGGACCGTTGGGTTCTGGACATTGTAGAAAGAGGTCACACCTTAGAGTTCATCGAATTCCCTCCACCCACGCCACCTACCGGACCACCACCGCCTCATATCAAGGAACTTTTTCATCAAGTTCAACTTCTACTGCGCAAGGGAGCCATAGAGGTAGTACCAACATCTCAAAGAGGAAAAGGATTTTATTCCCGATTCTTCCTTATCACCAAAAAGAATGGGGAATGGAGGCCCATACTAGATCTGAGGGCTCTCAACAAGTATCTAAAGAAACAATCCTTTCGTATGTTAACGCTTGTCGAGATCTTGCGATTGCTCTCACAGGGAGATTTCATGGCAACAATCGACCTCCAAGATGCATATTTTCATATCCCCATACTACATCAGCATCGGAAATTTCTACGCTTTCGAGTGGGTCGAAAGGACTTCCAGTTCAAGGTATTACCATTCGGCCTACGTTCAGCCCCTCGAGTGTTTACAAAGGTGCTCGCTCCTGTGGTAGCGTTCCTACGTCTCCAGGGTGTTCAGATCTTCCCATATCTGGACGACTGTCTCCTAAAATCACAATCGGAAGATCAACTTCTACAGGACACACGTCTTTGCCAAGAGGTGTTTCGCTCCTTAGGGCTCTCTATAAACTCCTCAAAGTCCCATCTGCAACCTTCTCATTGCAAGGATTTTCTGGGAGCAACATTGGATACAGTGTCAGCAAGAGCATTTCTCTCCAAAGACCGTTTACAAAGGATTCTTCGACTGGTAACCCTTATCAGATCAAAAAGATCCGTTTCTGTAAGACTATTGAAGTCATTTCTGGGGATGGCGTCATCGTGCATTGCCTTGATCCCTCATTGCAGATTAAGGACACGCCCCATCCAAGAAGAACTAGACATTCAATGGCGTCAGATTACGGGTTCATTCAACGACGTTATAAACGTCACAGATCGGATGAAGTCGGCACTCAAATGGTGGACACAACCATTGAATCTAACAGAAGGGATTTCATTTCTGTCGGCAGTCCCAGACATGACCATAACAACAGACGCCTCTCTAGAAGGATGGGGTGCTCATCTGGAGGATTTGTCAGTAAAGGGGAAGTGGACGATGTGTCAAAAAACCTGGCACATCAACAGGTTGGAACTCATGGCTATATTTCTAGCTCTCAAATCGTTTCTACCTTTAATCCAAGGAGAAACAGTTCTAATACAGACAGACAACACAACCTGTATGCACTATATAAACAAACAGGGCGGAACAAAATCTCCGAAACTGTCTCGACTAGCTCAGTCGATCTGGGATTGGTCTCTCGACCATCGCATCACGATTGCAGCAGTTCATCTACCGGGGGTATCCAATATCCTGGCGGATTCCCTGAGCAGGTCCTCCTCATCGACCCACGAATGGGAGTTACATCAACCAACTCTAGAAATGATATTTCAACGATGGGGTCGCCCACAGCTGGATCTCTTTGCCACACCAGAGAACCGGAAATGCCGAGATTATGCAAGCTGGCATCCCCACCAAGGATCACGGGGCAGTGCCCTTTTGATGAACTGGTACAATCTGTTTGCCTACGCTTTTCCCCCAATCCCTCTCATACCTCGGATCCTGTGAAAGATGCGGAGGCAGCCCTGCCATCTACTTCTCATAGCCCCCCGTTGGCCTCGGCAGGCATGGTTCTCGGAACTACTCCTGCTGTCCCAATGCGAACCAATCCTTCTACATCCTCGAGCAGATCTACTCACAATGAGCAAGGGGAAAATTTGTCATCCGAATCCCTCATCACTGAGCTTATCAGCTTGGAACCTGAGCACTTTGAATTTGCCCATCTAGACATTCCACAGGACTGTAGAGACATCTTGGCTCAGGCGAGGGCTCCTTCTACGATAAAAACGTACAAGTTAAAATGGAGGAGATTCTGCCATGGGTGTGCAGCTAATGGGGTTCATCCATTTCACTCTACACCAGAACAATTGCTACCGTTCTTCTTGCAATTAGCTAACTCCGGACTTTCTCATGCAACCTTGAGAGTTTCTCTGGCAGCAATTTCCCGTTTCCGTCAGGATGGTTCAACTTCCCTTTGTTCTTCAAGGATAATCCATCAATTCTTCAAAGGGTTGTTTCGCAAATTTCCACCTGTTAGACGCCCTCCTCCGTTGTGGCATCTTAACATCGTGTTGGCACAACTAATGAGACCACCGTTCGAACCTAAACACAAGGTCGATTTAAAGTATCTGACATGGAAGGTGGCTCTTCTTCTAGCGCTAACGTCTTCACGTCGCGTCAGTGACATTCATGCATTTACAATAAATCCTCCTTTCCTACAGTTCAAACCAGATTCTGTAGTATTGCGCACTAATCCAACATTCTTGCCTAAGGTGCCTTCAGACTTTCATATTAACGAGCCAGTGATCTTAAAGACTTTCTTTGCTAATCCTCAAACACCTGCGGAGCAAAGATTACATTCCTTGGATGTGAAACGATGTTTAAAGTTCTACATCAACAGAACAGCTTCTTTTCGAAAGTCTGATTAACTCTTCATAGCTTATGGGCGCTGTCACAAGGGACGTCCAGTTACAAAACCGACTATTGCACGTTGGGTTTCAGCAGCCATCGTCTTCTGCCATCAAAAGGCAAACAAGCCTTTGCAGTCACCAGTGAGAGCTCACTCCACTAGAGCAATGTCATCTTCAACCGCCTTATTTGCTGGAGTGCCTTTACATCAGATCTGCAGAGCAGCTACGTGGTCGAGCAGACATACGTTTACAAGACACTACTGCTTGACAACTTTAAACGAGGAGGATGCTGCAGTTGGGCAGGCAGTGCTTCGCAATCTTTTTAAATAAGGTGAGCCTCTTCCATCCCTCCTCCATATTGTTTCCATTTACCGTTGAATAATGGTTTCATTTGCACTTATATAGATATTGAATAATATCATATATATATAAGGATATTGATTGTCATTACAATTTTTAGTGCTGTTATGATTATGGAAACAATGATAATTGTTACTGCTAGCTATTCTATATTCAAGCATGTGAATCTATGAAAGACACCCCAA
Source organism: Triturus cristatus (assembly GCF_964204655.1). Lineage (NCBI taxonomy): Eukaryota > Metazoa > Chordata > Amphibia > Caudata > Salamandridae > Triturus > Triturus cristatus. The sequence goes on from NC_140582.1 coordinate 87,406,190, forward strand.
TACTGGAGAAGAACAATTGTTACTTACCTGTAAACAGGTGGTTCTCCAGTATTGGTGTCTTTCATAGATTCACATGCGACCCTCCCTCCTCCCTTCAGAGGCTCTCTTCTCCTCATACACTCTAAAGTCACTTTGGTGCTACGAAAATCTGAGGTGAGGAGCTCTGAGGAGAAGGTTCTAGAGAGGAGCTGGCGCCTGATTGGCCGTAGTTTGGACTAACATAATGACAGAGATAGACTGCGAATGTCTTTTTTCTCTTTCCATGTATCTCTATGGAGATTTCATATAGGGACATTCTTGATGTTTATCACCTACTTATATCTCTGTTTTTATATGATTACTTATGTATAGATATATATATATATCTAATGACTGTATATATTGCTATATTATTTACCGTGGGACTCCCACTCCGACGACGGGGAATATTCAAGCATGTGAATCTATGAAAGACACCAATACTGGAGAACCACCTGTTTACAGGTAAGTAACAATTGTTCTTTTTGCTTAGTCCCACTTCACCAACAAAACTGCCAGGTAGGGGTATCCTCTATAATTTAAATTGCATTGTATTTTGTACATCACATAGGGTTTTCTTGAATATACCTCAAAGACAAGAGAGTATGGTACTTGACATTTTATGTGAAAGCTTGCTTTGCTCAGAGGGAGTGGTTCCTGCTGTCATGTCCCTTACTTTATCAGAATTACTTTCACAGGTACTGTCTGCATTGTGGTTCACAGGTGCCAATAATATGAAATTCATTTTCTTGATGGAACCAGTAAAGATAAGGTTCAACCCACAGAAAAGTTAACCAAAATACCCAATTCCTGTTTAAACATGGGGCAGAGGAAGGAATCTACCCTGTGATAACTGATTTAATTAAGCAAGGGATTATATTACTTATTGTTAGTAATACCCCCATTCTCCCGATATGCAAGGCAGTGTAAGCCAATATGTAAAGGTTTGCTCAAGGTCCTATGGCTATTAATAATGTGGTGATCCCAGGCTTCCCTAACCCTGCCACCATTCTCTCCTACATCCCGGCCATTGGGCAGTGGTATACTATTGTTGACCTTTGTTGTGACTTTACCACACATGAGCAGAATCCAAACCTCTTCTTGTTCACATTCTGAAGGTACCAACTTTCATGAATTCACCTCCACAAGAATATACAGAATCTCCCTCATGTATTTATATACCCTAAAGATGTATTTTGGCACGTTAATTTTCGCCTGGCGGGTCTACTCTTATCAATATTCACTAATTTGGCTATGATGAGGCAGATGGCTTAAAAGGAAACATTGCAGTTTTTCCTCCTCTGAGGTCGAAACCTTGGCCACAAGATTTCTACTGGCAAGAGCCACCTGTTCTCTGAAAGAGTAGAAGCCGTCTTTAAGTTCCCCCATCCTGCAACTGTTTCCCAGGTATGTAGTTTTTTTTTAATTTTGAGGTATTGCAATTGATTTTGGGGTTGGCCAAAATGACCAATCCTTTAAGAGAATTTGTTCTAAAAGACACACAAGGTTGAACCTTTGCAGTGTTTCAGTGAAGCTGGAAATGCATTTGTAAAGATAAAGCAAGATTTGATATCCACGCCTATCTTAGAGCTCTCTGCAAAGCTTTTGCCCTGTATTGTCATACATGAAACAGATTTGTGGTTGGTGTACTTGTACAAACCCACAGGGAGAAGAAAATGCCTAAAGCCTATTACTCCTCAACTTTGGCTCCATTTGCAACTGGACTCCAACCTTGTTTATGGTCGGTGGCGGGCACCACAAATCTTGTTGAAGCCTGTGAAATTATTGTGCTAAAGCTGTACCCATTCTGTGGATGCACTCTTTCTCACTACAAAAACTTAGCCTCTCTCTAAAGCATGATTGTCTAAGTAAGAAATACTGTTGTTGTCTGCTTCTCATATTGCTTTAGTTTGCCGTCCTTCTTTGAATTCCGCTTCAGGGATGCCCAGCAGTGAAGATGTTAACCCACAAGACTGTATTTTAACAACTGACTAGGTTACTGAACCAAGTATTAATTTAACTGTGGCCCTCAATAAATATTTGCTAATTTATTTTGTGGATGGATCATGTCTCGAAATGATGACGGTACTCTAGTTGCTGGTTACACTGTTTGCACTGTATATCAAGTTCTGGAAAGATGTTATTTGCCCACAGCGAAATCATCCCAAATCGAAGACTTCATCATCCTCAGTCAGGCATGCATCCTAGTGAAGAAAAAGACTGTTACTTACATTGGGTCAGAAGTATGCGTTTGGAGTCACACTGATTTTAGATTTCAGTGAATGCAGAGGGCTTTCTTGACCTCGGCGGGTGCCCCTGTATAAAAGGGGCAGTGAATTTGGGATCTTTTAAACGCCATGCAATTGCTGAAAAAGATGGCAGTATTAAAGTGTGCTGGTCACCAGCACCGTCACGATAATGTTTTAAGGGGCAATGCCCTAGCAGATTCAGCTGCTAAGAACACCACTCTGTCTAAAACTGCTGATGTTGCTACATATATTGTGAGAACTTATCTATTTCCTGTACCCATGTTATAAGAATTGTTTCAATCACAGGTAACAGTGTCTGAAAATGCAAAGCAATCCAGGATCAAGAAACACTGTAAAAGAGACCCTGAGGGGGTGTGGTTGCACCTAAAGTTCTAATCCCCAGCCTCGCTGGGCTGTCTCATGGAGCGTTCCATAATGGGAGGAACAGCATGATGCCTGCCCCTGCAGCCCATTGCTGTGCAGCTTTCTTTTCTTGCATAACCCAAAGTTATTGTCAATCCTATGTCACATGCTTATCATTTAGTGTTGGAAAAGGAGTTTAGACCACTCCCGCTGCTCCTCCTCTGCATTGTAGCCACTTCATTCACATTTAGATTGAATTTATTCAAGTACCTAAATGTGCAAACTACTCTTTTGTCTTCATCATGGTATGTATGTTTTCAGGATAGGTGGAAGCATACCCCTGTGCCCACGCAGATTCCATTTCTGTAGGTAAGTGAATGCTCAGCGATTTCATACCTAGGTTTGGGGTATTAAGCCAAGTCAGTAGAGACCGGTGATACAGTTTGTGTCCTAAGTCGAGCAGGCATTTTGTAAGACTTTAGGATTAGACAGCATTTCCATAATACCTATCACCCAGAATCAGCAGTTAATTCGAAAGGAATACCAGGTCTCTGAAGATAAAAATAGCTCAAATATGTTCAGAGACAAAGTTAAAATGGCCCAATGCTCTACGATTAGCCTTGTGGTCCTTGAGAGCAATCCCTTCCCAAAAACCAAATTGAGTCAGAATGAAACATTCATGGGCTGGCCCACGATGCTCCACTTAAATCTCCCTGTCATCTCTTCTAAGTTGGATCCATAGTTACAAGATAATGCTTGTTAGAAATGGAGGTCTCTAGTTGGCAATGGCTGGTGCCAATGTCCAAGTAGGGACCCTTCTTCCTAAGTCAGGGCAAGTGGGCTACCCCCTTTGACAACCCCTGTTCAACCCTGTGGTAACGTAGCACGAGCAGTTAGGCCTATCTCAGAGGCAGTGTGTGAAGCATTAATGACCATGCACAATAAGGCAGTAAATACACCACAAAAGGACACAACTCAAGTAGGTATAGAAATATAATATCTTTATCTAAGGTTTAACTCAAGACTCTCAAAGCGTTTTAACAAGCTACAATGCACGTAAACCAGTAGGGACTCAAAAAGGCAATAACGTATTCACCAGACGTAACACTGACTGAGTTCAATGCCGGGGCCTACACGACCCGTTGCGCACCAGATAGCTTCCGTTGAAAGGGGACACAGCATGCAGCTTCTCGAAGAAGCGGAGACAGTGACAGGCTGACTCCCAGCGACCACAAGTCTTGGCTGCAGGGTTCCGCAGCGTGCACCCACAATGATTCGGGCACTCGGGGACAGGCGGGATCTCAGCGTCAGCAGCACGTGGCAACCCGGGCTGGTGGTGGCGATGACTCCTGTCTTGCAGCTCCATGGTGGGCTCACAGCGGCAGCAGCACTCAGCTGCGGCGGCCCACGAGACGATAACAACAATCCTTGACAATGGTGAAGAAGATGCGGGCACACAGCGGCAGTAGCTCTTCCTTAGCTGCGACATCCCACAGGACAAATCACGATGAGGCAACGTTGGCAAAGGATCGGGCACTCAGCGGCAACAGCTCTCTCTTAACTGCGGCGGCCTATAGGACAGATCCCAATGATGCAAAGTTGGCAAAAGTGCAGGCACTCAGCGGCAGCAGCTCTCTCTTAGCTGCGGCGGCCCACAGGACGAATCACGATGATGCAAAGTGGCAAAGGTGCGGGCACTCAGCGGCAGCAGCTCTCTCTTAGCTGCGGCGGCCCACAGGACGAATCACGATGAGGCAAAGTTGGCAAAGATGCGGGCACCCAGCGGCAGCAGCTCTCTCTTAGCTGTGGTGGCCCACAGGACAGATCACAATGATGAAAAGCTGGCATAGGTGCGGGCACTCAGTGGCCACAGCTCTCTCTTAGCTGTGGCGGCCCACACGGATTCAGCGAAGGTTCTGGAGGTGAAAATTCAGGCGGGCTCTCAGTGGCGGCAGCGCTCTCTTAGCTGCAGCGGCCCACACAGATTCAGCGAAGGTTCAAATTCAGGCGGGCTCTGAGCGGCGGTAGCTCTCTCTTAGCTGCGGCGGCCCACACGGATTCAGAATAGGTTCCGAAAGTTCAAATTCAGGCGGGCTCTCAGCGGCGGCAGCTCTCTCTTAGCTGCAGCGACCCACACAGATTCAGCAAAGGTTCCCAGTCCGCGTTCCTCACAGCAGCACTAGAGGCTCCGGATTGCTCGATGGAAGCCTCACGTGCAAGCAGAATTCCTTGCACAGGAATTCCAGCGGCTGGCGGGGTGAAGTCTAATGTCCCTGAGACTTCGGCAGGAGGCGCTTTTGATTAAGGCCCTCGGGTAGTTTCTTCAGCAAGCTTGGTGAAAGTTTCAAAAGTCCTTTCCTCTGTTCACTCAGACAGAGTTTCGTCTTGACATCCAGAAGGAACACACTTGGACAAGGTTCCAGTGCAGCATTTTATACCTAAAAAGTCTTTGTTCTCTAAAGCCACAAATCACTAAATCCAGTCAGAACCAGTTCGATGGGATCGGGGAGCACTTGGTTTACGAGGCGACATCCTGCCCTTTCAGAATGCGGAGGTCTGCTATCAGACGCCCAGTGGGTGGGGTGGAGCCATCATTCACCTTGCCAGGGATGCCCTTGCTCAGATCAAAGAGTCACCCCTCCCCATGCTCTGAATACCAATCTCTCTCTCCAGCCAGGTCTGACCCAGCTGGCCCTGCTGCTCCAAAACCAGACGACCAATACACATACTAGCAAAGCCTACAGGAAAGCTCAGGCAAGAGAATACCGCGTTTCCAAAAGAGGCATTTTCGAACATGGGATATATAAATGGTTCTTACTAAGAGGTGTATCTCAATGTCCTGAGCATAAACATATCAAACTCGAAGTTTCTATCAGGTTCTGGGGGTCAGATAGGATTATGGAAGGTAATCCTCAACCTGCCCATTCTGGCCTATGAGAACGGATAGCTTCACAATAGTAACAGTGAAATGGAGGGTAACTCGCTATTAGAACATGTTACACAGACCTAGGCATTATGGTTATCCTAATTCTTACAGTCATCTTTACACGGGGAGCATTCGCACTGTGGCACTGATCAGCAGTAGCACAGTGCCCAGAGCATCTAAATCCAGCCAACATAAAAGATCGGAAGCGCAAAGAGGAAGGGAGACCCACGCCAATGATGCCAGGTCTAACAATGCTGTTGTACCTTATTGCTAAAAGCCTATACAATGTCTGTACCATTTCCATTCTCATGTGCAAGCCACATTACACAAGTGTCAAACTGTGGTCTGCCATTCCTTCTAGTCTGGTGAGTGGGTATATCCTTGAGTGTACCAGAGGAAGACTTCCCTGCAGCCTTGCTGGTGTGGACTTTATTAGATACTGCTCATTACAAACCCAGCTGTCAAGTGCTGAAGCCTGATGACTTGGATCCACTCCTCTTACTGTAAATGAGTCGGCCCTCCGAGAGACAACAGTGCTCCTACAGCGGCCTCAATGCATGGACCCATACCTGGATTAAACGCTGAAACAGTTTCTGCTATGGAGTTGTCATCTGTTGGTTGGTCGAATTCCTTTGCCTGCTCCACTACCGCTTGATGATGCCCAACAGCCTCTCATTGTTACTGCCTCCAGGTAAGCAGCCTCCTCCTTCTGAATATCCGATTTTTCTGTGCGTCTGGCCCGCTATCATCTTTGCTGCTTTGAACATCTAGCTGACAGTGAGGTAAATGCGTGCCACAGAATGTGGAACTATTCCAAGACTGAGCTTTCCTTATACGGAGACACCGCTTAGCTTACAAGGATGGCGCCTATATGTTGCTGTTGAAAAAGTACAGTCAGACCATTAACTCTTCCTCCTGCTGGATTTTCATGCATGTGCATGATATAGTGATATAGGAGGGAGCATTCCTCCTTTGATTGGAGTGCCCATCAGTTTTAATGACACATGTCTTCAGCTTTTCCCCTTTGGACACAAAATGACAGTGTGTGCTGGCATCACCACCTCTTATTTACCAGTCCTTGAAAGTTCAATAGTCAATTTAATTGCAACATGCCAGATATGACTCATCTTGCAATGACTGAACAATAATTTATTTGCGAGCACTGGGGATTAAATGCCTCCAGTATATTTGTGGGACACAGTAAATGTGATTTAACAGCAGAAAACATTCCTTTCAATTTACCTCCATTTGAGGACAGCCTTCCCCATGGATTGTTGTTTCTCAAATGTCCTCACCAGGGAGATCATACATATTTTAATTGCGGATCGCGGGCCTACTCTTGGTTGTCTTTACATTGGACTGGGACTTGCTATCCATGTTATGTTGTTCAGGCCATTAGACATTTTGATGATTATCCCATAGAATGAAAAAGGAGTAAGTGGGCTGTTAAACTATCTCCAGGTTCTTCTCAGCTCTAACTCCCATGTATGACTGTTGCTGTAGATAAGAAGAAATGCAGAGATTTTGGAAGAGATAGCAAATTCCCCTGTAAAAGCATTGGGCTTAGTAACAGAACAGTTGGATGCACGCTTTAAAATGCTGATTCAAAATAATATGGCTTTAGACTACCTCTTAGCATCCAAAGATGGGGCTCTGCAGAAGTTAGGGACCGGATGTTGTACTCAGATTGTAAAGACATTACACAAGATACAAAGAGACTCTGACTTGAGTTTAAGCTGCATATGGCTTTCGCGGTAGACGTTTTTAGCTCTTGTGGTATGAAGATATTTGCATCCATTATTGATATTATTATGATTGTAATTGTCATCAGTATTGCTATTAGATTGGATTAGATGGGCCAAGGCACAGTTTTGTCTAAAAAAATGGTGATAAGAAACGGGCTGATGCAGGGGTGTGTTTTGGCCCCAACCTTATTTAATTTGTACTTAGCTGGGATTTCATCAAGGCTTAGTGAAATTAACTCTCACTCACCGACTGTGGTAGGTTTTACTGTTTCACATTTACTTCATGCCGACGATATTGTTTTAATAAGTTACACCAAAGTGGGACTGCAGAGATTAATTAATGAAAGTGCACAGTACGCCCCCACTCATGGCCTAAAGATTAATATAAAAAAGACAAAAACAATGCTGATGACAAGGGGTTTGCTGTAAGACCAAAATTGAGAATGGAAGGTTCTGTTTTAGAATCGGTCACTGAATATAGATATCTGGGTGTTATAATAGATGCTAGGGGCACGGGTAAAAAGCAGTGCGCAGCACTACAGAGAAGAAATAAATCATTAACTGCCGCATTTTCCATACTCCAGAATAACTTAAAAGGGTTTCCCTTTAACCAACTATTACAAATTATGTCAGTTAAACATGTGCCAACTCTCGCATATGGAGTAGACCTTAAGAGGATGTGCTGACAACACCATAGATAAGCTAGTGACAGGGACCTACCGACGCCTGTTTAATCTTTCGCAACATACTTCACCAGCACAAATCCGACTTGAGTTCGGACTTAAACGACAGAACCTAAATAGCTTAGGAGCATATTTAAAATTCTGCCATAAAATTAGAAGGGATAATAATTCCTCGCTTATGACAGTGGTCTGGGAGGCAATATGCGATAATAAACATAAGCAGGAACATGAATATTTTAAACTGGCGATAGATACGTTCAAGGCAGGACAACTATGGGCCATACCTCTTTCACAGGTGGCTTTTAATAAAGTCATAAATGGGTGCAGCAAAACATTGTCGTGTTTATGGGATAAAGCAGCACTGGCAAAGAGATCCCATGCATGGATAGTTAATGCTTCGTATGGTATGATAAAACCTCAGAACTATTTAGGAGACTCAAATAGCCAAAGGGCAAAGCTGAAGCTTATGAATCTCCGATTTGGAAACAGCCAATTTCTTGGAGACTCCCCTACATGAAAATTGATGAGTAGTGAGAGGTTGTGTTGCCTCTGTAATTGCAAGAGGGAAGATATTTGCCATATCATCTGTAGCTGCCCTGCACTAATAGAGGAACGTAGGAGGCTGCTAAGGTCAGACTTTAATAGTCAAATGATACGAACCTGCCGACAAGCAGTCATAGCTAGTTTACAAGGAGAAAGTTTGCAATTTATGAGCAGACTTCTGAAGTTTATAGAAATAGTGGAGAAGAAACTGCTTAACTGTGGACAATGAGGATGGTTTTATATATACTTGGTTTTATAAATTTATGTAAAGTATCTTATTATTATGTGGTCTTAATAATGTATGAAATGTAAGAAGAATTGCATAATGGTGTTTTAATTGTAAGTTTTTATTAACTGGACAATACATTTTTTCATTCATTCATTTCAACGAGCTATTAGATTGATCTTGAACATCACACAGTTTTCTTGCAAAATTAAAGACACTGCTAAATACTTTTACTCTTGCTCCTTCTTAAGATGGCGAGGAACGTGACAACAATGAGATTGATAAAGAAAAGGTAAGACTGTATTCTACTGAACTATTGTAAACCAAATGTTTTCCTCTATGAAAAAAGGGGGCTGTGAAACAAACTTCTATACTGTCTTTCTCATGTTCAGATTCTCTTTTGTAGAGCAATGTTACTAACCATATATGTAATCCTGACCGTATCAAAGATCTAATGAAATATGGATGTTGTTTTATATTAGCATTAGCTTGAAGCTTCCTGTGATACTGTATATGATTGTAAACTTTCTTGGCTCCAGTAGGCCAAGAAGCCATAGAGCTAGGGGGTTTCATTTGCACATTTCCTAACAGGATAACCTTGCTTGCAAAACTGGCAAGAGAAGCAAGATTTAGTGAGAATAATAAGGATTGTAATGTGGGATTGAATATCTTCAGCCTGAAGGCTATTTTGCACTTTCATGAGGGGGAGATCCGACCACTGGCACTTTAGATAGGTTTTCGCATGATTATTCTTCACTGATGTGTATAAAGAAAAAAAACCTATGTATACTGGTTCTGTTTTAAAAAAAAATGTTTTTAGCGCCATTGGCTCCCACTGCCAATTTTGGAGCCAGAGCCTTGATCATGGGAAATTCCAACTGTCTTATATATTTGGCTTTGTCACTTGCTATATCACATTAAATACTAGTTGGACTTTAAGCTTACCAACATATTGTGTTTTATTTTTAACACACCTGGAAATTCCACTTGCTCAACTGGTAATTGTGGCCTATGGGTCTACTTTCATTTAGCGGAATGGGGTATAACCTTACAGGGCATTCTTCTGAAAATGCTGTCAATTTTTACTATGAACCAGAATCTGGAGCCCGCAAGCCTTATTTAAACCATCATGTCTATGGCATCTCTAAATTTAGATGGTCAAAATACATTTCTGTACCCACCTGTCATATTCATGTTTAAGTGTGGGAAACTGTAAATGTTAATTAATCACCGTATTCAGTGAGCTTTTTAGCCAGCTCACATGTAAAAGCATGTGATGGCGGCTGGCAAAGATCAGGGGTGGCGTGGCAGAGCACGGGGGGTAAAGAAAAATAAACGTACCTCCTTGCCGTGTCCGGCCGGAACAGGAAGCACCCTAGCTCATGTAAGCCAATCACAACGCTGCAATGCAGCGTTGTAATTGGCCTGAGCGCTGTGGTTCGGTGCCCAGACAGGGACTAGGGGCCTGGGCGTGTTCTACTCCCAGGTTGTAATACAGCCTGAGTGGAGAACATGCACAGTGCGCATGACTGTTTGGCCGGCCTGAGACCACTGGCCAAATATTCATGCGCACTTACAGATTGCCCACCACTCCTCCCCCTGCTCTGTGAGCAGAGCAGCCCCTGCCGCAAAGCTGCAGCAGCAGGAAAAAATAAAATTATAATAATTTCGAGTTATTGAAAAGCAGTGGTGTGACGCTCTTCCTCCTTAGTGGAGGACCCACCACTGAGGCAAAGATTTGTCTATTTCTGATGGTGTCTGATATTAGAAAATGTACTATTTTGCTGTTTGGTTCCTCAACTGGTTTCAAAAACTCAAGCAACCAATTCATAAAAAGTGCTGGCGATCAACCAAATGCCCTGAACATTCATATTTACATCAGCCTTCGTCTACTGCATTCACAGATGTGCACTGGGGCACGTCTGCAGATGCAACAAGCATGTTTGAGGTGCTTTCTAGAAAATGCAATTAAAAAATAATTGCTCATGTGCATCTTGCAGACTCTCCCCAAAACTCCAACATCCCAATTGAATAATGTGAGTCTTAAATACAGAGTTTAAATCATCGGACTATTGGTAAGAAGTAGCAGCCAGAAAGGCACACAACTTAACTGGAACTCTTTCATAGTCTTTGCTTAAGGCAAGTGATCAGACTGGAACAAATGGCTTACTACCCATGTCCAATTATTTTAGCCTACAATAGAATATTTGATAAGAATCAACACTCTCTGTAGTTTAAATGACAACAGAAATTGTTCAAGGAAAGAATCAATGGTGTGCAAGAAACAAATTAATGGATTGTATGAAGGTAAGCTAATGGGCCTTTGAAAGTTACATAGTTCTAAGACTAAGTAAAAATTAATAAATAAGAATGTTTGTGGTTTACCTTCTCAGGAGTTGTCTGTACTCTTCTTGTCTAGTCTGCATTGTTCTTCTCATTATGTTCTGGAACACCTCTCTGTCTAATGCCCAGGTCTTGGCATTGCTCGCGGCTTTGGGAAGATGAACAATGTGATTGAAAACAATACATTAAATTACAAATCATAAGCCAAACATTTTCCTATCAGACAGCAGAGTGTGACATTTTGTTAAAAACTGTTAACTTTTATAGGGATGTGAGCTCACTTGAATTGTGCGATGCCAACTATTAGTTTTGTCATAAATGCATGCCCTTTCATTACGAGAAGCTTTTGAATTCTGATGGGCCAGGCAATGAGAGTTACAAGCCAGATTGTAATTACAAGATCTTCAGTAGCAACATGACTCTTGTGTCTTTCAATCACAAACATCGCCTGCTAAAATCAGGTGAGTCCTGATAAAACAATGACAGAAATTAAAGGTTACATGGGGAATCAGCTGTGCTTAATTTGTAAAACAATATGGGCCGGGGCACAAAGTTTTGATCAGATGCTAGTGGCCGGTGCTATGTATAGTGGCGGTGTCAAATACCAAGGGTGCGGACTCTTAATTCCACCTCATGTGTCTTTTATCCACCACCGGAAACTCCCTGACCCTTTATCTTAGTTTTGCAGGTTCTTTTTCATCCCTGGTTTCTCTTTGTCACTGGTTTTCCATCTTTCTCTTCCTCTTTCTTTCTCCTTTAGTTTTTTTCTCTCTTTTGCTCTGGTGAAAAATTGCTGAGGAAAAATAAGTGCCGGTCTCCAAACATGAGTCCTGCAACTACCGGGTCAAATTAAGCACTGTGAAACAGAATTGGAATTACAGATTTCCCCAATAATTGCTCATTATTCAGGGAACCCCCTCAGTCCCACCTGTAAATACAGTTAGCCTTGCTCACCCGCAGAGCTACTAATGCCTCCAAAATTGATCATTCTTGCTGTAAAGTTTATGAGGGTGTGAGTAAAGAGGACTTTTGATCCTCAAAATTTAATTATCCAATGAAAAATACACATTTCGTTATTCTTCTGTTGTTTTCCAGGATGATCCATCCACCTCATGAAGGCAGGTGAGCAGACTCTAAACACCCTATGAAGATTAACTCCATTAACAATGTCCTCTACATTGTACCACATATGGGAGATATGTTTTGTAGTTGCATTTGGGATAGAGTGGCCTGGACGGCTTCAGTGGAGCTCCTTCCAACACATTAGTTTTCTTAAAGTGTGTCTCTCTCTTTTTACAGGGCATTCACTGGCCTACTAACGTAAGTCGTCGTAATATTTCCATTGTTGGAGTGCAGTGGTTATTTAGAGATTTGTGGTCTGCACACCTATATGCAAGGACAGCGTAAGTATGTACTCTTGGAGAACTACAGCAAGCCATAGTTATGGTCCAATGTCTGCCAGACAGATCTCTTTGGCTTCAGAGGACCTGCCGCCACAGTGGAGCCTCTGAAGACACTGTAAGTTTACTGAGCAGCTGCCCTGTTTCATGTGAACGTTCAGCAAGCTTTTTTGTTTAAAAAACAAACTCCTAAAGTGTGAGGTTTTGAAAAACACAACCATTATGGCATAGAGACCATGAGCGATTTCTCCCAGGGCGTGGTGGTCATTTTATTTATTTTCTGATCTGGACCACCAGGCTATTCCAAGCAGTCCCGTACTGTAAACAAGGTACATCAGAACATACACCCTAAATATAGTGGGGGTACTTAGACTGACAGCTGGAAGTCCTTTGTGCCATCAGTGTAAGAGGGCACACAATAGACCTAGACAGGCGAACAAGGCAGTGAGGCCCTCTCTCCCCTCTCCTGTTTTTCATAGGCTTAGAACCATTGGCTATAGCTTAGAACATCTTGGCATCGCCATGATTAAGACATCTGCGGGAGATCTGACACATGCTCTATGCCGACGACATCCTGTTGACCTTTACCTTGCAGGACGCGTCCTTTAAGATGTTGATGTCACTGATCACACCATTTTCCACCTTTTCTGAATGCTCCTTTAATAGGTCCAAAAGCAAAGCCATGCATGCGATGGGAGCGACCACTACAGGCATTTTGTATGGCTTTCCTTTCAAATGGGTCCTCTCCAAAATGAAATATCTAGGAATCCTGAGCAGCAGCAACATCACCAGCATGGCACAGGATAACACTTTTTCTCTAATCAATCCAATGCAACGTGATTTCAAGAGATGGCACCATCTTCAACTCTCGCTGTTGGACAGAATTCAAATTATTAGAGTGAAGGTGGCACCCAGATTCAACTACGTCTTCATGCTGCCATTGGTCATCCCACAATCCACTCTGCACTTCATAGACAGACAAATTAAATAATACATATTGGGGAACGAATGATCCAGACTCAACATACTGAAAAGATATGCAGATACAGTCTCCAGAGGACTGAGACTCCCCTACATCTAACATTATTGTACAGCACATCAAATATCAACATAGAAACCTCCCCATCTGGGTCATCATAGAGAGATACCTACAAAGGGGTGCAAGGGGGGCTCAGGTACTTTACAGAAGGCATAAGGGATCTGTTGTTCCCTCAAACAAGACATTAATTGTGTTAGTAACAACCTGGAGGTGCATCACTGATTGCTTGAATACAATGGCTTCCTACATCTTGGGTCCCTCATATGCCTTAATGTAGACCTTCAAATAGGCAACTCTCCTTTCATTTGGCCTTACTGCTCCTCTAAAGGCATACATACTTTTAAACACATCATGGTGAACAGAACATTAAAAGACTTCCAGACGTTCTGTGAGGAATTTCAATTTGACTCAAACCAACTTTGGATGTACACTCAACTACAAAGCTGTCTTAACAATAAGCTGAAAGCCATGCCCAACGGAATGCAAACTTCACTTATACATTAGTATTTTGTAAAAAAGGGCTCACTCAAGAAGTTAACATCAGGACTGTTTAACTTGATCATAGAAGAGAGTTATATTTGAAGCCAACACGCAGTAACCTGAAACACAGGTGGTCGGGTTACACCACTAAAACCTATTCAGAAGTGGACTACAGAACTCTCTAAATTAAAAAGGGAGAAACATTGGAATGCTGGAGAGGAGGTCTATGCTAGCCATTATAAACCTACCCTCTATTCACAATTGAGACCTGAATGAACCACGACTCAAGTTAGGATACTTCAAACTTATCTAGATAAGGTATTTGACCCCTGTAAAGCTCAACGAAGCAGAATTAGTCATATATACGAACTGCTGAAGGTGTGGCCTACCGGGAAGTGATATTATTCATATTTTATGATCATGCCCCTCCCTCACTACATTCCGGGAAGACATCTGAAGGATGCTCATTCTTCCGGGTATATGGTCTATCAGGCCCTCCATTGAACTTGTGTTCCTATATGAAACAAACTAGGTTGTTGGTCTCAATCTCCTTACTAAACATTGGCTCAACTCCTCACTTGCCATAGTCAAGGACTCTTTCCTTGAGGACATAGCATGACGATTCTTCTTATGCTTCTTGTAAGGACCTAGACATTTTGGTTATATCTAAGCTTTTTGCCTCACTTCCACTATTGAACTTAGGTCAGTTTTCTCTAACATGGGGGGTCTTGCCCTATACGGTGATCTCTCACTGTACTACAGTAACTCTGTTCTGTATAATTAACAGTACACCAAGATTACCCAATCAGATTAGTCAGCTAATCTGACATCCTTGTATCCTAACCTTTTTCGCATTGTATGCTCCAATGAGGTTTTCTATTTCCTTTCATTTTTTCATATGCTGTATGTTCATGGTATGCTTTTGTTGCTTTTCTGTATACTTTTTGTCGTTCTTGGTTCATGTTTCTTGGTAAAAAGCTAGTTAGCAACCTCGAATATTGGTTGGTTGATATTATGTATTTATATATGACATGTTATCACACTTTGTGTTATAAATACATATAGAAAAGCATTTAAACAGAGATAATAGCTTTGGGAAATGTGTCTGCAGGTTTCTAAGAAGCTTCATATATACCAGCAGCAATGCTTATTGTCTCCAGCGCAATGTGTGTCACTGCTGAATTCACACCTTGTTCTTGTACCTACACTATCAATCATTTCCATCCAAAGGCCAAATACTGTGCCTAAGAAATAGCAGCTTTTGCTTTCAGTATCCCAAATCTCTCTTTTTATCAAGGTGTCTGCTCTTCAACCCTGCTAGAGGTCCAGTTACCCCATGCTAATAACACCATTTTGACACTTCAGACTTCCAAAATCCAGGATCTGTTACACAGCTACCTTCCTAGACAAATCAAAGATCTGTATCACAGCTATCTTCCTGGACAAATTAATTAAGTAGCCATGTTGTAATTTGAAGTTGTCCCTTCCATCAACATGTGCATCTAGTAGAAATTACTTATGGGAATTGCTGTTTCTTGCAGCAGAATTTTTAAATATGACCATATTGATAAAGACAATGTTGCTTTGATGTGAACCAGAGAGGGGGACAAATGATGAGAACTATAGTTATACACCATAGAAATCATTCATTTTGATGCCTCGTATATCATTATTTCTCTTGAAAAATTATCTGAAGCCGTGGCTTGATTGCATACAACCAAATTACACTTTAGTTCCCCCAGAATGGGGAATAACTGTATGGACCTGGTTATACCCGAGGTGATTTGCACCGTTTTCCATGTTCTGAAGGGACTTGCTCTCACATTTGCTACCTGCTTTAAACAGGTGGTAAATATGAGCTGGAGGACAGGTGTTTGTTCTAGCTTTCAAAGACCAGCAGAAAGTACATCTTTCTACACATTGAGAGCAGATTTTCTTTTTAAAACAACAGGCTTGTATTGAAAAGTTTCTAATATCTGTTTGCAGCAAATATGTAAAAGGTTAGTGATATGTTTAATTTTTGGACTAGAGGTTTTATTTTTATTCCTGATGTTTGCAAACATGCTTGCTCCTTCATATGAAAGAGCTACTCACCACGGTTGTAAGTTGTTTGTCGAAAGGTGATGGTGTGACCATGTGTTCTATGATATATAGTAACCCCCTGGCAAACATAATAAGGATATTAAAAGTAATCTTGAAGTTCCATAACCTTATAAAGGAATTCTGCAGTGACTTGCAATATCCTTATCATGTTCAGCAGGGGGTACTTTATCCCTTATATATTGTACCACAAATATCGAGGACAAAGTATCAAAAGGTAAGTGCCTATAGGGAAGTATAGATTTACTATTCTTAACTCCACATCTATATACCTTGAATACATATAGTGTCAATGTACAAATATGTGGGGTGATGTATAGAAAATCCATTCAATTAACTGGCAATAATGATGTTCTCAATATTTTGAAATAGATAATAAGCTATAACGGTATTCCATACTCCAAATTCAGGACCCACACCCAAGCAGCAGCGCCACATCCAGGGCACACTCTTAGAGTCTCAAATATGACATCAAAATTAATAAATTCTTTGACACTGGATTTCAATTAAACTCATTGTGGAAAAGGGCAGGCATAGGCCAAGCCAGCACTGGGGAATGATGTTCACAAAACGTGCTAACATTGTTATATAGTGTATGATTTTTAGCAGTAGGTGCTAGCAAAAGATATGAGCATAAACACTACCTTTTACTGAAGCAGTTCTTGTGCAGTTGTACAAAATTGCAAGCTCCCCAAATGCTGTCCACTCTGGTATGGATGTTAGAAGTTTGTTTAGTTGAAAAACCTCCAATTTTCCCTCTGTGAATAAAATTAAGAGGACAGTGTAATAGTACAATAGAAACACAAGCGACTGAATTTAAAATGCAACAATCCTATGGCATTGTACTATCACATACCATTGAACAGTCTAACAAAAGGCATGCAAATTGAGAAATTATGGGCAATATGTACAAAGCATTTTGCCATCACGAACGACCTGATTAGCAAAATCGGCCAGTTTGTGGCGAAAAAGTATTTGACATATGTACAAACCTTCAATCTGCAATTCTCCAGAATTGCAGTTTGGATGTAGAAATCGCTATTTAGAAGGGGCATGTTTAAGGCGTCCCTTTCAAATAACGATTTCCAGGGTTATGTTTCAAGGTTTTGCGACCGAAATGTCGTCGCAGTACATTGATATTTTACCATCAACTCAAAGTTGGTGGTAAGGCATTCGCAAATTGGAAGAGGTCCCCATGGGACCCCTTACCCTTTGTAAATGTTAGAAAAACATTTTGAAAGAGCAGGTAGTGGTCCCTGGGACCACTGCCTGCTCTTAAAAAATGAAAACAAAACGTTAATTTTTTTATTGTTGAAACGCATCCTGGTTTCCTTTGAAGAAAAACAGGTTGCTTTTCAACAACAACAAAACTTTACTCAAAGGCAATCACCGACATGGGGGTCTGCTGACCTCAGCAGGCCACCATCCATGTGATGGCAGGCATTCCTAATGGGTCGCAAACTGCAACCTACCTCATTATTTTTCATGAAGCAGGTCGATTTGTGACCCACTAAGAATCGCATGTATGAAACAAAACATTTCATAAATAGGGAATGGCAATTTCCAAATAGCGATTCGCATAAAATCGCTATTCCTACTCTTTGTATATCTGGCCCAAAATTCTACAAGTGACATTCCCCCCCGACTTGAAGGCCACAATGTAGTAATCTTGGGTGACTTCAAAACGGCAGTGCAAAAAGTGCATTCAGTATGGGTCTCAGCATCCTTATCCACTGATATTAATGAGACAGGGATTCTGTTTACGAATGCCTCCAATGCAGGGATAAAGGCCTGTGAAGGATATCATACCTCCAGCCCTGCATTCAGACTTGAAGGATTCCATGATAGTATCCCTCGTTCCTTAACAGGATAGGGTCTGACATGTACAATGCAAGTACTGACAAAGTCAACAGGTCTGGCTTTGAATATAGCTTGCTACCGAGAGCTATACCAGCGGTTAAAGTCACTGAATCTGAATTATAAGACCAAGCTACAGGCGAGGGCCTATAACGACGGTAAAGGACTTTAACAAATGGTGTAGCCCAATACAGAAGGGCTCTAACGCTATCCGAACATTCTAGCTACTGAAGGCAGAATGTTCTAAAATAAAAAGGGAGAAACACGAAGGTAAACATTGGAATGCTGGAGAGGAGGTCTATGCCATCCAATATAATCCCTTAGCCATTGCCTTCAATTGAGCACTCAACATTCCAGTGAATGTTTTTGTTTTATAGCACTATTCAAACATTGGAATGAAATTAGAGATCTTGGACACAAGGCAGATTGCTTGCTGGAGGGGTTCACATACTATTTCACCTAAACAAGCACCAGCACTTCTTTTAGTTGTAATAAATGGAGTTGCAGATAAACAAATGTTATGTTATGTTATTTTAATTTATTGAGCGCACAGCTACTCGGAAGTGTCCCGGCGCTAACAACAAACAAGGCGGCCAAACTACAGATATCCATCAAAATAGCAATGTCTTCAGGGATTTACGAAACAAGTGCGGATCACAAATAGCCCTCAAAGACAAGGGAAGAGAGTTCCAAGCGATGCAGGCTCTGCGGGCAAATGAATTGCCCCCCATGCGAACACGCTTAAATTTAGGGGTCTCCATGAGCAACAACGAGGATGACCTCAGCTGTCTCATAGGGATATAAAAGGAGAATCTGTCCTGCAGATACTTGGGGCCCAAACCATAAAGGGCCTGTTGAACAATGGAAAGCATTTTGAATTTAAGGCGAGATTCCACGGGGAGCCAATGGAGTGTCCGAAGTTGAGCCCGAGCACTTTGCCAGGGGGACAGACCGCCCAGGAGTCTGGCTGCCGAATTTTGGACCACCTGCAGTTTCGTTACAAGGTAGCCCGGGCAGCCTACCAGGAGGGCATTGGCGTAATCGAGGCGGGAGAGAAGCAGAGCACGCACCACCGTCTCTCTGTCCCTAACTGGGAGCAAGGGAAGAAACTTCTTAAGACTCCTCAGAAGCCCAAAGCAAGTGCCAGCAAGTTTTTTTATGTGTGAGGCAAAGTTCAGGTTTTCGTCGAACCAGACGCCAAGATTTTTAACCGCTCCATTGAACGCCGGAGGACAAGGAAAGCCGGAAGGCCAGAGTCCTGCTCTAAATTCAGAGGAGAAAGAGCCAAAAAGCAGGACTTCCGACTTTGCCTCGTTACATTTCAACTGTGCGTTGGCCAGCCACTGGAAAACGGAAGATAGGCATTGATGAGGTCTAACCACCGAGTCGTCCACCTTATTCCAAGTGAACAACAATTGGGTATCATCCGCGTAGGCCATCACTTTAGCCCCCAGAGACTCCGCCAAGAAGACCAGCGGAGTCATATAGATGTTGAAAAGCAGAGGGCTAAGTGATGACCCCTGCGGCACCCCTGTGGTAACCCTCAAAGGGACCGAGGCACATGGGGGAATCCAAACCTGCTGCAACCTGCCCTCCAAAAAAGAGCTGATCCAGAGCAGAGCTTTCCCAGATAATCCGATGTCAGAGAGGCGGTCGAGGAGCATGGCGTGAGGCACCGTGTCGAACGCCGCCGAGAGATCAAGCAGTATTAATGCTGCTCTCCCGCCGGCGTCCAAGCACTCTCGAATGGATTCCGAAACCTCCAACAGAGCGGATTCGGTACTGTAGGAGGCACGGAAGCCAGACTGCGCGGGATGAAGAACACCAGCCACCTCGACAAAATTGGTCAGTTGGAACGTGACCGCCTTCTCACAAACTTTGGCCAAACTAGGCAAAAGCGAGATAGGACGATAGTTTTCAGGGAGCTGCGGATCACGGGATGGCTTTTTAAGAAGTGGCAGAATTAAAGCATGTTTCCATGCCCTGGGTACATGTGCTACCCTAAGTGAATGGTTGATCAAGAAATTAACCTCAGTATTGACGGTATCTGCCACGTCCGAGAGTAATCTGGCCGCGCACGGATCATTCGGCGATCCAGACTTAAGGGCTTTAAGAATTTTAAGGGAGCTGGACAAATCAATCGGACAGAACTCTGAGAAGCTGCTGATCGGAAAAGCCCTAGGTAGGATGGGGACTAGCTCAGGACTAGCCGACTTCCTTGAAGGTCGAAATGTCTCTTGAATACTAATAATTTTGTCCTTGAAGAAAGATGCCAGAGTGTTACACCAGGTATCGGAGACAGGGGCCACGGCTACCTGGGCACTAGGAGCTAGGAAACTCTGCACTATAGAAAAGATCTCTTTAGAGTTGTTATTTGCCCGTTCAATACGTGCAGCATAGTACAAGCCCTTGGCCTCCCTAATCGCTCTATAGTAGAGTTTTTGTTTGGATCTAAGAAGCACTTTATCAGGGTGTAGGTATCCACCGATACGCCAAGACCTCTCTGCCACTTTGCAGGTGTGCTTAAGATTCCTCAACAAGGGAGTAAACCATGGCTTGGAAGGAGCCTCTCTTCTCAGCTTAACCGGCCCCGCTGCCGACACCGACGCCACAGCACCTAAGATCCACTCATCAAATTGAGTGACATTGACTTCCATGTCTGTGCCAAAGGAGGGCCGAGAGGCATCAAGTGCGAGGCTGAGCTGAGTAGAAACCACCTTCTTTGAGAGGGGCGGGCGTTTACTATTAGTCGGTTTCCAAGAGTCTTGTAAAGGCCAGGAAAAGAAAATAGGGAAATGATCCGACCATGCCACAGGGCGCGGCTTCATGACCGAGGTAGGAAAATAAGTGCCTATCATATCAAGAGTGTGACCACCCTGATGAGTTGGAGACAGGACCAATTGGGAGAGGTTTACGAGATGAAGCGCGTCAAGAAATGCGACAGAATCTGCCTCTTCGCAACAGTCAAGGTGGATATTAACATCCCCAAGGAGAACAAACTTAAAGAACCTCAAGGCGCGCTCAGCCAAAGCCTCGCCAAAGGCAGCTAAAACGTTCGCCGCAGAACCGGGGGGGGCGATATATCAGAGAGCCACCAAGAGTGAAATGGGCCGATAGTTGGAGATTAAAATGCAAGACCTCACAATTGCTCCAGAGAGTAGAAGTTTCACTCCGTAAAGTCCAATTGTCTCTGTACCAGATGGCCAGGTCACCCCCTCTGCCAGAGCAGCGATCCACCCGGTGGACTTTAAATCCCGGGGGAGTAGCCATATGGACTAAGGGATTAGAAGAGGCATCAAGCCAAGTCTCGGTCACAAACAGAATGTCCAGTTTGTTATCAGTAATTAAGTCAAACACATCCAAATAATGTTTGTTCACGGATCTTGCATTAATGAGGCAGGCGCAGATGGTGACTGCACTAAAAGTACTATCCACTGAGTCAGGTGCAGTAAGCTCAGGCGAAAAATGAAAAGCACAACTGTCACAGACATAGTCTGAGGAGGGGAGGACGGAGCAGACCTTATCCATAGGGCACCGAGGTGGCTGTAAGGATTTAAGCCACGCAGACGACAGGGACACTGGGCTGGTGGAACGGGCAGAGTGGCATGCCCTATGCCCTGACAGTGGGCTGACGGGCGCAGACGGGCTTGCCTTAAGCGCGCCTTCGGCGCGCTGTCGGCGCGCCCGCTGCGCTCGTCCGCTGCGCTTCCTGACAGTCATCCTATTTCACAGGCGTGGCTGGGCCCAGGGGAACAGCGTGTAACAACTAGAGTGCTGACCGCGCAAAACGCGCGTCGCACTCAAGATGGCCACAGAAAAATGCCCTCACAGCTTCCCCCTGTCATTCGCTGTAAGCGGTTAGTTTCCCGCCAGATCCCACAGTGCAAAATCCAGAATAAAATTTCAGCCCCCCCTTGATTTCCCTCAATTAAAAAGCAAACAGACAGAAATAATCACAACAATACAATTTTAAAAGATAATCGGAAGAGCGCAGCCTTACTGAAGCACCGCGCCGCCCGACTAATCCGTTTAAAAAGGTTTGCCTGGGCCCGGGGGAACAGCGTGTAACAACTAGAGTGCTGACCGCGCAAAACGCGCGTCGCACTCAAGATGGCCACAGAAAAATGCCCTCACAGCTTCCCCCTGTCATTGGCTGTAAGCGGTTAGTTTCCCGCCAGATCCCACAGTGCAAAATCGAGAATAAAATTTCAGCCCCCCTTGATTTCCCTCAATTAAAAAGCAAACTGACAGAAATAATCACAACAATACAATTTTAAAAGATAATCGGAAGAGCGCAGCCTTACTGAAGCCTGAACACAGAATGGAAATCAGTCCTTGGATACACACCTGATTGCATGCTGGAGAGCTCAAAGTTCTTGACAATATCTTGCTGCAGCACATAGTTCAACCTTGTATCTGAACTGCAACGTACACATGAAATCTCAGTATATTTTGTAGCTGCAATAGGAAATATAACTTAGACCTGAGACCTCTGTTCATGGCAATTGCAAATGGGAGAGCTACACAGTTCCAGAATAGCCACAGCACTCAATGTTGTAACTCATGATGGTTTAGTGAGTCTGATGTTTGCCTGTGATCCAGGTGGTGAATGTCAGCCTGCAAGTTCAAATCCTGGCAAGATCTACTCAGCTTTTAGTCTTTATAAAGTCTGTACATTGAGAATCACTAAACTGGGTAAAATGTTCTACTGATAATTTACACCACCTTGGGCCAGATGTACATAAGCTTTTTTTCGTTAGCAAACAGCCCGATTCGCAGACTTTACTATTTGGTAATTGCAAGCGATTACTTATGTACATCTGGCCTCTAGAAACGTTAGACGTTTGGTGTGTGGCACTATATAGAAAATATTGTTATTACTTCTTGAGTCAGAGAAATGTATACACATCTGAGACTTTGTTTGCCAGACAAACTGCATGACATCCACTGATTCAATATGAAAAATTATGCATTAATCATTAAGCCAGTACGATGGGTCAATGAACAGAATGCATACCACTGACAAAATGTGATGTGCCAGAGGTCACGAGTGTCACTTCTAGAAAAGAAAAATCAGTCATCCATTCTAAACTGAGATCTCCAAATATTAAACACATGTTGTTAATAATAAGAATATGATAAATGTAGCAGCAGAAGTGGATGGCTTCTGCTGGTAGTTTAGCCCGGTGACCTCACCAAAGTTGAAAGTGAAGAAAGACTCATGTTATCCTGCTGGCATCCATATTTTTGGATATTACTTCAAGCCAGGACCTAATAAGACAGTCAAGCCTGTGACCACGTGTTAGATCTGGCATCCTTGGCGTGGTTTCTCCTGACATTTTGCCTCTACCTCCTGTATTTTTGACACTGTGCTGGATTTCGTTTTTGCTGGTTTAGATTCTTTGGGCACTTTGCCACTGCTGATCATTGCCAAAGTGCAAGCGCTCCCTGGTTAAATTATTATTGCAATTGGTTATCCATGATTGGCATATTTGTTTTACCAGTAGGTCCCTAGTAAAGTGCACTGAGTGTGCCAGGGCTGGTGATTCAAATGCTACTAGTGGGACTGTAGCACTGATTGTGCCTCCCACAGGAGTAGCCCTAAGATGGTGTCTCAGACCTGCCACCGCAGTGCCTGTGTGCAGTTTGGTAACTGCCATGTTGTCCTGGCCAGTGTACCCACTTGCCAGGCCTGACCCTTCTCTTTTCTTACACATTGAAAACCCCTATGGTAGGCCCAAGGTACCCCCCTGGGCAGGGTGCAGTATATGTGAAAGGTAGGACATGTACTAGTGTGGGTAACATGTCCTGATAGTGAAATACTGCCAATTTCGTTTTTTCACTATTGAAAGGCTATCTTGCCCATAGGACAGAATGGGGAATGCTGTGTAACATGTTTACCTGCATATCTTCCCATAGGAGCAAGATCGAAATTTGGAATCTGGATCGCCTGAACTCAGAATTCATTAACTCATCTTTTAGGGATCATGGTTTTTAAATTCAGAGTTTGGAAATAGCACTTTTTGAAAGTGGCTATTTTCTTGTTCAACCTTTCTATGTGCCTCTGCCTGTTTGTAAATTGACTGTCTGGTTTGTGAGTGACAGGGGCTGGGGTAGCTCCAGGATGCTGGGCGAGTCAGCACTAGGCTGAATAGACCTATCTGCATTTGGAGTGGTGGGAGGAGTAGCACCTGGGTCTGAATAGGGCTGTGCCTGCCTTCCACAATGCTGGCTCCACCTCCTGCAGTGCGTCTGATGGCCCTGGCCCACACTCACAAAGGAAGAAGATGTGCACTGGCAGAGTGCACCCAGAACTGGTTTGGACTGGGTCCAGGACCCCTCACACATGAAGAACAAAGACTTTAGGGGTATAAATATCAGAGCTGACAACCCTAACCTTTAGACAAGAAAACTTTGTGATCAAGAAGAAATCCCTGCCAAAGAGAACAGCTGAAGAAGACTGAGGAAGAGTGCTGCCCTTGCTATGTGTCTGGGGCTGACCTGCAGTTTGCTGTTTCTGCTCAGGAGGTGGACTAAGGGACTTTCTGGTGTGTGCTATGTCCCCCTGCTTGAAGAGGAACTGTGCTGTGAGCTTTGTACCTCCTAAGAATCTCCAAGGGCCTGAGTAGAGCTGGCCTCCTATTTCTGAAGTCCCAGGCACAAAAGAACTTCACCTCCAGCCACCCTGAACTTCCTTGCTAGGAGTTCCAGTTTGCCAGGAGGGCCTGTAACTGTCTGTGAGGCCTTTCTGCTGTTGGGAGCTGGCCAAGAGTAAGAAGAAGAAAATCTGTTTTCCGACGCTATCGACGCCGCGACCTGCATTGAGGCCCGTCGAGCCGCTCGCGAAGTGACGACACTGCGCCCGGCCTGCTCTGCAGCTCCGACGCCCTACGATGCCCGCGACACCGGCAATGATCGGCCATGACCAACGCCAGCACTCGAATTGACTCAGTGTCTTCGCCAAGTGCCGGCCTCCTGTTATCGCGGCGCCGATAACCGCCGAGGGTGACGTGCAAGAACCGCCGATTTTGCATCATCACTGGAAACAACATTGTTCTCCTTCGACGCTGGGCATCATCACCGACATCATTTTTTTCAAGGTACTGTTGTTCAGGGGTCTGAGTGACTCCGTGCCTGACGGTGCGACCCTCACGGGCGGCGCCGTAATTTGGATTTTCCCCTGTCCTGACGTCGTGCTAGCCACAGTCGGTGCTATTTGATTTCTACAAGTTTATTTTTGCAACAACCTTTCTAAAGACATTTTACTGAGTTTGTATGTTGGATTTTTGTCGTTTTGGTCTTGTTCAAGTTTAGTAAAGATACTTTCTTTTTCTAAACTGGTGTGGTATCCATTTGTGGTGTTTTCACTGTGTTACTGTGAGTGTTGAACACAAGGAGATGGGGCTCTTTGATCCAAAGGGATGGAGCACCCGGTAACTGTCAAGTTAAAGAAAATGTTCCCTTAGGATTTCAACAAATCCTAAGGGAAACCCTAGGGAATACTTGTGAAACCCTAGGGAATGTGGCTTCGTCGGATTTAAGAGCCACGAACAAAGTACCCTATCGCTATAAAACTACGGAAATTTTCAACACCCGTAATTGGACTGATACGCGACTCAGAGCGGTTGTCATACCAATTGAATTTAGAATGTTGGATGAAGGTCCTGTGTGGTTTTCCCGAGGTATATTTAATCATTGAATCAAGACCTCCTTCTAGAATGAAGATTTAATAACACAGAGAGACGCCATACAAACTGTCAATTGATTTCAACATCTAGTGAATAAGACTTGAAACCCTAAACTGAGTGCAGTTGCACCGGTTGACACAAAGTTGAGACATGATGATAAAAATACGTTTTTAATGAGAGGAGAAAAATTAATGTCCTGAGGAAGGTGGTCCTATTGCGAATCTGCCACCGATACGCGTTGACGCCCACAATAGAAGTCGTGTTAAATTTGGCAAGAGTCACCCTTTAGTGATAGACATGGAACATAAATCCATGCTCTTTGCTGTCTATATGTAGATCTGAATTAACACAAAAAAGACATAGTGTACTGTCTTTGTGTATTTCTCCTTTGTTCGTTTTTAAGTTGTACATAGAGAGAATAGTGTTTTTTAATTCACATGAATTTTTATGTTTTCTTTGTGTGTTAAATGAATTTGTACAAAAAACTTTTTTATTGAATAAAATGTAATTGAAATGATAAATGCAGTTGACCTATAAGTGCTTTAATCATTAAGTGTTGGTACAAATACTTTACACATTGCCTTTGGGGTAATCCTATCTGCTTGTGCCAAGCTACCAAGGGGGTGAGCAGGGGTTATCTAAAGTGTGTATCCCCCTTACCCTGACTAGAAGCAAGGGTCCCTATTTGGTCAAAGGTACCTACCTCTGCCAACTAGAGACCCCCAGATCTAACACCATGCTTTTGAAAGAGTGAACTCGGGCAGGGGAAATGATGTATTGATGAATGAGTGAAAGGATGCTTTATAGAGTTGATGATACGCCGATGTAAAATTGCGGTGTCAGAGGTCGTGAGTTCTTATCACTATACGACAAACCCTGTCTGTCATCTTAAATTAGGCACCAAAAATTCCGTAATAATTACTTCTACTATTTAGAGCACAAGGCAAACAGCTAAACACATTCGTAAGTGTCTGAGCCACAGGAATCAAGCTTAAATTAGAAAACTGTTGAAACCCTAATGGGGAAGTGGGTACAAAGAGATTATAAATGGTGTATTCGAGAATGCTGGATGGCCATGACAGACTCGCACTTGACAATGCGTAAAATGGTCTCTATTGCATTGCGCGCCACTTCCCAGCCTACAAGGCGAATCATATACCAAAAAGCCAATAGCATGAACTAAAAGAGCAAAACTTCTCCTAAAGAGACATAAATCCCACTCTATGTATGTGTCGAGATATAGGAAATTATACATGTTGCAGACAGCTGTACTGCCAAGCCAAGCCCAAAATCTGAGCTGTGTGAAATGGTGAAAGGCTTTACTCGCCGAGAGTGTAAGCGGTCTTTCGTGGACAGCTTTCACTTTGTGAATCCCTATGGCCTGAGCCTACAGCTACAGGTCTGTACCCTATCAATAGTTTTCCGCCACAATGAAGGCCCCAAAGCATTGATATAATCCATTGAGAAGGGCAAGCAATGAAACCTCTTTCACCCCACTGTGTCCTGGAAAATTGCAATCATTCGTAATTTGTATGTAGCAAGTTGGAAAGGCCTTCCGATTTACAATCTACATTATGGGGCTCATTTATGAGCCCCTGCGTCACTTTTGCGCCACCGGTGCGTCACTTTTTGTGACGCACCAGTGGCGTAAAACATGCGCCATGATGCGCCATATTTACAAAGTGACGCATCTACCTAGATGCGTCACTTTGTAAACCCCTGCGCTACATTATACCTGCGTCAGGTATAATGTATGCAGGGTGGGCGTTCCCACGTAAGTAAGCATCGTAGAAGTGACGCAGTGAAATCTACGAGATTTCACTGCGCCACTTCTAGGGTGCAAATGCGTCAATATCTTGCGCTTGCCTTACAGCAGGCGTAAGACTGACGCAGGCCCTTTCACATGGGGCTTGCCCCATGTGAAAGGACACATTGCTGCAGTTGCATCACTTTTGTGACACACTCCAGCAATGCGTCACTTTTGCCCCTACAGATACGTCAGAAATACTGACGTATCTGTGACTCCTTGCGACATGATGCGTCATACTGTAAATATGACGCATCATTGGAGTCGCAGGGAGGGCGCAGTGAAAAGTGACGCATCACTGTTTTCACGCAGTGATGCGTCACTTTTCATAAATGAGGCCCTATGTACCTTACGAATTTCTTTTGTTTTTGTTGCACACACTACAATTTTGCGGATTGCAGGCTATGTGGCTGTAAAAAGGCTGTTTATACTGGGTTAAAGTATTTCCTTTTCCTGTGATAGCTTAATTAGTAAATGCTCCTGTTGCAGAGATCGTTCTGTGACCTTGCAGTCAAAGGTACAGATTACAGCAGGGCTGGCTCGTCCTCTCATCCTTCAGATGCCAATAAAATTAATATTGTTGGTTGACGGGAACTGGTTGCTGTTTATGAGTAAAGAAAGCAATTCAGATCCTGATGCTCCCCATGCAAAGGGCCACTACCTGGTTTGTATCGTTAAAACATAATAAATGACCGGATGCTCAAACACTTGCGTGTTCATTGCAGGGGGGCAAAAGGTCGCACAGATCGCCAAGGAAAATACATTTGCAGAAAATATAAATCCTTAGAGGAAACCAGGTTTGTTGTGCTCAAGAGTAATTCACTTACTCTTTATTCTAACCTCGTTGAAGCATGCTAAAATCAGGTTACAGAGACTGAACTATCCGCCCCTGCCCAGAGCCCACGCTAGGCCGCCTCATGCCAATCATCAGCAGTCCTTTAGGGGAAGCCTCATAAAGAGTGAACGCCATCAAATATCATTAACCAATTGTCAATTTATGTAATGGAATTGGTGCTGTCAATTAAAAAGCACATTCCTCGTCTGTATTGCATTTAGTGGGTCGATATGCTGAATTACAAGAGCATCTAAGCAGTGCTTAAGTCACGATAAAATAAACACACATATATTTATAAATGTTAAAAACAGCAACCTTGTCGAAAGCTTCCCCGAGGAGGCCACGGCTAGCAAAGCCAAGGGCTGGGACCGTGAATAGCAAGGCTGCCTGGTCCTGGTTCCACTCGATGCCTCTTTCTTCCACCACCCTACACTTCCCGGGCTCTGTGTGTAAACAGAAAACCCCAAAGAGGGGTCATAGACTGCGCTCCCACGTTTTGCCCGGTCTCTGATTTTGCAAGTACTGATAGGTCGTGTCACAAAATCTCCAGTCACAGGAGACCCTGCCTAAGTGATATTAATGAGGTAGGTCGCTCCTTATGAGTGGCTACATACAAACGGATGGTGACTTGCAAGGGATTGAAAACCACCATCCCTGTGTTTGCATTCTCAACAAGCATTGGCTTAGCCAATAGGTCTCGCCTTTGGGACCTTATAAGTGTTTAGCCATGCAACAGTTAATGTTGTTGCACCGAGGATATTGTGCTGCATAACTAAATACTTATAAGGTCCCAAAGGCGAGACCTATTGGCTATGCTAATGCTTTTTTTTAAGGCACGGAAGATTAAGTGAATTGCCCAGAACCACTGGCTGTTTTGCCTATCGAAGACTGAAACCTCATTCCTCCAGTTCCAAAGTGGACAGCTCTGCCAATAGTGCCACATCACCTGCTGTGATCCTGGGCGGCACAAGTAAGATACAGGGGTATACAGTGGGAATGAAGGGCGGCACAAGTAAGAGACTGGGGTACATAAAGGGAATGAAGTCTGGAACAAGCACTATGGGGTGGAGTAACTGCGAGGAGGGTGGTAAAGAGAATATAAATGGCACAGACTGGAAGGAGGGTGGTGGTACTGGAGTGAGGGTGGCAGTGCGAGCAGAGTGAAATGGGCACGGAGGTGGTATCGACCATCAGGAGGGTGCTACAGGAAGCTGGCCATGTACAGGGAGTGAAGCTGGAGGGGTGGTGGTGCAGCCAGGAAGGTGAACAGCACAGAGAGATGATAGATGCAGAGGGACACAGAAGCAGGGTGATATGGAAAGGGAGGGCCGCATAGACAGAGTGAGGGTGGTACAAGGACAGCACCGTAGAGGTGATAGATAGGAGGACACAAAGCAATGCGGTTTGTGGGGATCGAACAGGCAGGAGGGGGCATTGATTCGGGAAGAAAAGCAAAGGGAAAGGTGGAGCAGAGCAGAAAGTAAGGAAGAAAAAAGTTGGAGAGGCCAAATGGAGGGTAAGGGACAATGCAGGGTGGTGCGAGGTGGTGGGTAGTTTGTAGTACAGAATTGCTAACTGTAGTACGGTTAGTAGTGAGTAGTGCAAAAGCGCTGGCTCTGGGAGGGTTGGTAGTGAGTAGTGCCGGAGCGCTGGCTGTGAAGTCCCGTATGGGATTGTGAAGGATCGCAGACAGAGTAGAAGCTTGCTTCGCAGTGAGCCTCACCTCCGATAGCAGTGATATCAGGGTGCCGGAGGAAGGTTGGTTTTTTGGTTGGTGGGCCCAGCACTTGAGCATGACATTGTACATAGCTGTGGGGCAGTCCTTCGTGTGCTGAAGTAAACAGCATGGAGATTCCATGTTTTGCAGCTTCTGGTGATGCTCTGAGAGGAAGGGAGGGGGGAGGGAGTGTGTTGGTGCTGCAGACACAGCCACCGGTGTTTCGAATGCGCACATTGACAGCAGCATATGTTCCGAACATTACCATTACAATTACCGCCGGCTGCCCCTTCTTTAAGGTGTTGGTAACTGACCAATGGTTTGCATACGCAATTGCTGTCGTGCAACATTGATGCATAACATTGCGACTAGCAATTAGGACGGGACACCCCGTCACACCCTCTCTTAATTGCACTTCAGAATAGATTGAAACACTCATTTTGTGAGTTGGAAAGGCTTTTCCCACTCAGAAAATGGGTTCGGTCAATAGAAAAAAACCATTTTGCAGTCACAAGGCCATGATTATGCGATTCGTCTGGGTTGCGAATGCACAATGACTTTTTACATCTGGCAACTTTTTTCGTTATCTCGCTCTTGCAACTTATTTAGTCCTGCCTTCTCACTTTGTCACTGTTTTCCTATCTTTCTTTTACCAGTTTCGTATCCCTTTTTGCCATTTATCTCTCTTGCTCTGAGAAATGGCAAATAGCAAGCAGCTTCTGTTGGTCATTTTCTGTTGCAGTTAATGCTATTTTCTTACCATGGGTGCATATTCTTGATTCCACTTCATGCCTCCTTCATCCAGAACTAGACTCCCTCTGTCCCTTGATCTTTCTCCTGCATGTTCTCTTTTTCCTGATTTCTCATTTTGTCACTGTTTGTTCACCTTTTTCTTTCTCCTTCTTTCCCCCTTTTATATTTTTCTCTTGCTTGCTTTAGATTAAATTTTTTTGAGGGAAAGTAAGTGAAAGTCTCCGAAAATGATGACGGTGGCCTCCACCTGGAACCACCGGCTCAAATTAAGCAATGAATAGTGGTCAACTGTTTTATGCATACCTTCATCCCAGCAGTCACTATTTTTTACAAGGCATCATAATCTGATTCCTGCCTTATTAATATCCTAAGGTGGGTAGATGTTTAGCAAAAAGGCGCTGTGGTGGGAAGGCCTTGACCACCACAAAAGGAGGTGATTGTTTGCAGTGCAATACTGCATTGAGTGGCACCACACTACTGATGACTTTGATAAAGGTGATTTTGCATGTAACTGTTTATACACAACTAAATGTGATTTTTGCTCTTAATTATGTCTCCACGCACCAGTTGATGTTGTACCAATGTATTTTTGCAACTAACAGTACCCCTGCTGATCCCGGGATTTGTGTACATGTTACCAAACTTTAAACTGAGTGGGGAACTAACTATTACAAAAAAATATTAGCACTGGGACAATACAACCAGTACTGAAACCCCCCTCAGGTTGTGGTCAATAAATGTACTACTCATGTGCTAACATAAAGCACTCCAGCTGCAAAGAAGTGCAATCATGTACATTGCCCGATCAATGAGGATTTTCCACCTAAATGTAATTTTGCTCCTAAAAATGATTCTGCACTTGAGTGAGATTCTCCAGTATTGGGGTGTCTTTCATAGATTCACATGCTTGAATATTCCCCGTCGTCGAAGTGGGAGCCCCACGGTACATAAAAAAAGCAATAAGCCTCAGCTATATAAATATATATATATATATCTAAGAATAAAATACATATATAAATAAACATTATATATTTTAAAATAACCTACAAAGTCAAAAGTACCATAGGATAACATTGACACATAGGAATGCATTGAAAAAGAAATCACTTTACTGACATATCCATGTCGTTTTATAGTCCAAACTCCAGCCAATCAGGCGCAAACACCCTCTAGAACCTTCTCCTCAGAGGCTCAGGCCCTCAGATTTTCTACCGCACGTCATGTGGGGAGTCTCCCTGAGCTCTGCTCAGTTTTTTTTCTCTGGTTTTGGATTTCTTCAACTTTTCCTGATGTCTTCAAGTAAGAAGTCTCTTTTCCGTCCTTGCGCTTCTTGTGGGAAGTTGAGGCTCTATTCAGAGGACCCTCACGAAAAGTGTATATACTACCTCTACCCTGACCATCAGGTAGGAAACTGCAAAATTTGCAGAACTTTTTCTCAGAAGACTCTAAAGGATAGAGAGGGCCGCCTCCTTCTGTGGCTACAGAAGTTGAAAGTCTCAGATAACCCTCTCTCTAACGCCGAAAGTGTGGCTTCTGGACGCACTGGAGCCTCCTCTAAGCATAGCAGTGTGCATGACTTGCCCTCCCCCTTTCTTAAAAAGAGGAAGCTTCAACTTTTGGAGGTTGCTAAAGTGCCAATACACTCTGCTGCTACGCCCACGCCCCGAGATCTCACTCTCAGGCGTCTGTGGCTCTTCCAGCGCATGTTTCCTTTCATAAACGTGCCAGACCGTCGATGGGCTCGTCGACGGTCACTCCGTCGACGAAATCTGCAGCTTCTACTACTTCGTCGATGACGGTGACGACGGCTTCCAGCAGGTTCCCTATGCCGTCGACGGCGGCTTCGTCGACACTATCTTCGTCGACGGTGGTTTGTGTCTCCATGAAAGCTGACTCGTCGACGATTCCTATATCTTCGCCGACGACAAACAAACCTGTAGCTGTCCCGTCGACAACTAAATCTTCAGACGATTAAGAAGAAGAGAACCTCCTCGTCGACGGTGACTAAGGCTTCGTCGACGGCGGCTTCGTTGACGGCGGCGGCTTCGTCGACGGTGGTGGCTTCGTCGCCGGTGGTGGCTTCGTCGCCGGTGGCTTCGTCGATGGCGTTGGCTCTTTCGTCGACGGCAGGTCTCTCGTCCACGCCAAATTTTGCATCTCTTCCATTGGTGCCTGTTTCTACGCCAACGCCTGCTCCTGTCGATGATTCGCTCCTGCAGCGTCGTCACGCTGTTTTGGATTCCATTGCAGTGTCACCAGCCACTCAACCACCGCCACAACTGTTTCCCTCTGGCAATGAGGATGATTCTGCCTCGGATGATGACACCACATTCCGGGCTGCTCGCAGTCCATCGGAGCTTTTCATAAAATGTCAAGATTTCGACGATGAGGACCAGGAGGACCATTATTATCAGGAGGAAGAGGAGGAACCTCCTGCGCAGATTCCGATGGCACAGTTGCCATTATCCCTCATTTCTAATCTCCAATTTATGCTGGAGGATTACAACCGCCGTTTCCCATCTTCTTCCCACGGCTCTCCACGAGAAGCGCCTCCGAATACTCCAGCACCTCCTCTGCCGCCGGCGGAACCAACACCATCCGTCCCTTTACAAGTTCCTCCTACAGATGACGCTGACATCCTTCCGGTTACAGAAGAAGGTGAACTTCTGGGGGATGATGACGATACTATGGCTGACTGGGACGATTACCAGATCAATTTGCCGCCTCCGCCTCCGGGGTCACCAGTGAATTCTCCTCCTGTTGATATTACAGGTTTCCATCAATTGATGGAGAGGGCGGTGCAGCGTTTTCATCTCCCAATGGTAGTGAGAGAGGAGGATTGCTTTCTATATGATTTTAAAACTCAGCCGCAGAAGCAGGTTCGGGCTGTGCCCATAATTGATTTCATTTGGAACGAGGGTATAAAATTGATGAAAATACCAAATTCAGGTCCTGCAGTTCTCCCGCGGTTGGAGAAAAAACTAAAAGGCTCCAGACTCTTCTCCTGCTTGCCTGGTATCCCAGCCAAAGCCGGATTCCGTGATCACTCAGGCGGCACAACGTTGCTCAAAGAATCCCTCTTCTCCGCTTACCTCTCCACCTGACCGTGATGGGCGTCGTTTGGATGCCATTGTTATGTTATGTTATGTTAAGTGTTGCTTGTAAAGCGCACTGACACCGAAGCTTCCTGGCGCTGGTAGACAGAACAGAGCAGAGTGAGGGGGAAGTGGAGGTAACAGAATCTACATGGGGGCAGGGAAGAGAAAAGTTTTTAGCATTTTCCTGAAGTTAAGGAAGGAAGAGCAGGATTTGATAGAAAGAGGGAGGGTGTTCGAGTCCAGGGGCCAACTGGGAGAACCGGCGTCCGCCGAATCTCTTGGTTTTGCCCCTGGGGATGATCAGCAAGTCAAGGTGAGCGGATCGAAGATGACGTATGGGACAGTAAGGGTGGATGGTGGATTTCAGGAAAGCAGGGGAAGGGCAATGAAGTGCCTTGAAGGTAAGACAAGCCACCTTGAAGGCAGCCCTTCGCTCGACCGGGAGCCAGTGCAGATTCACAAGCAAAGGTTTGGCTGATTGCCATCTGGGTGTTCCATGGATCAGGCGGGCAGCCTGGTTCTGAACAACCTGGAGGCGTTGAATCAGGTATTGTGGAAGACCGTGATAGATAGCGTTAGAAAAATCCAGGCGGGAGAGTACCAGCGAGATAACAGTTTGGGTGAGTGCTGCCGGGGGGAGAAAATGGCGGACTTTGCGGATCCTCCGAAGTTGAAACATACAGGAGGAAACCACCGCTCCCACCTGAGCCCTGAGAGAAAGCTCGGTGTCAATGATGACACCTAAACTTTTTACTGTTTTTGCAGGAACGGGGGGGGAGCCGAACTCTGGAGGCCAGAACTGTGGGCCCCAGTAGGTGGAGCTGAGTCCAGGGAGTAGAAGCTCAGTTTTACCGGGGTTCAACTTCAATTGGTTCTGGTTCATCCAGAGTTGGATGTGAGTCATGGCTCCATGAAAAGTTTTGATGGCATTTGGAGAGTTGAGGGGGAAGATGATCTGGAGATCGTCAGCGTAGTTATAAGTGACGATGTCCCATTTCAAGAGTGATTGAATAAGTGGTCGGAGGTAAAGATTAAAGAGAAGCGGGGAAAGGGAAGAGCCTTGGGGAACACCACAGGATGTGAGAGTTTTTTTAGCAGTGTAGGGACCAAGGCGGACCGCCTGAGTTCTCCCCATTGGGAAAAAAATTTCAACCATGGCCTCTACAACTGTTAGAGCAGCAAATTCCCTGGCCATCTTGGGCCGCTACGACTGCCAAATGTGGTCCGACATGGCTGCTTTCATCAACCTCATCCCAGAGCCCTCTAGAGCGGACGCTCTCAAGATTCTTCAGGAGGGAGAAAGAGCATCTTCAGAGATCATCGATTGCTCTGTGAATATTGCCTCAACTGGTTTTCGCCAGCTAGCTGGGGCAGCTGTTCTAAGGAGACAGGGTTGGCTGCGCTCTACTTCTTTTCGACAGGAAGTCCAGGCGAAAATCCTTGACATGCCCTTTGATGGGGAATCGCTGTTTGGCCAGCACGTAGATGAGGCGCTCCAAACAATAAAAAAGGACACAGAAACAGTTCGTTCCCTTGTCACGCTGCAGTTTAAAAGACAGACTTTTTGGGGTGCTCGTGGACGCAGCACCACCTCCTCCTTTCGTGGCGGATCAACACAATACCGCTCATACCATCAAGGAAATCAGCGTTTTTCCTCCCAGAGTCCACAGTCTTATCGACAACAGACTAACAAGTCCTACATGGGAAAGTCTAACTATCGAGGAAACACTTACAAAAAACAATGACTTTCTTTGCTTACACCCCCCTCCTCTCAAGGCCCCCCCTATCAGAGTTGGAGGACGAATCTCGAAATTCTTTTCAAATTGGTCACTAATAACTTCAGACCGTTGGGTATTGGATATCGTTTCAAAAGACCACGCTCTGGAATTCGTCAAATTCCCTCGGACCACCCCCCCAGCCGGTCCTTCTCCCGCTCATCTCAAGGAGCTTTTCCAACAGATCAAACTCATGCTCAAAAAAGGGGCCATCAAAGTGGTTCCAAAGACTCAGAAGGGGCTGGGTTTCTATTCCAGTTTTTTCCTTGTGCTAAAGAAGTCTGGAGAGTGGTGCCCTATCCTCGACCTGAGGGCTCTGAACAAGTTTCTAAAGGATCAGACTTTCCGTATGCTTACACTGAGGGAAATTCTTCAGCTCCTCTCTCAAGACGACTTCATGTCGTCAATCGATCTACAGGATGCCTATTTCCATGTGCCGATTCTACCACGCCACAGAAAATACCTGCGCTTCCGTGTAGGCCAGAGAGACTTTCAATTCAGAGTCCTGCCCTTTGGGCTCCGCTCCGCCCCCGGGTCTTTACGAAGGTCCTCGCCCCGGTGGTGGCCTATCTAGGATTGCGGGGCATTCAAATCTTCCCATATTTGGATGATTGTCTCATCAAGTCTCAGTGTTACCATCAGGCATCCTTAGACACTCAGTTTTGTCGGACTCTGTTCCACTCTCTGGGACTGTCAGTCAACACACAAAAATCTCAGTTCACGCCAGCTCTTCACAGGACTTTCCTAGGTGCTACTCTCAATACCTCCATGGCCATGGCTTTTGTTTCCGACGACCGGCAGAAACGGATCCTGCAGCTCGCAGCTCACATCAGATCAAAACGGTCCGTTTCAGTCCACATCTTGAAGTCCATTCTGGGGATGGCGTCCTTCTGCATTTCTTTGATTCCGCATTGCAGACTGAAGAGTCGTCCAATTCAGGAAGAACTGGACAAGCAGTGGCGTCAGGTCTCCGGTTCATTCAGCGACCGGATCTTCGTAACCGCTCGCATGGAACAAGCTCTGCGCTGGTGGACGCAACCTCGCAACATCGCAGCCGGCACTTCTTTCTTGGCAAAGGCTCCAGAACTTTACCTTACCATGGATGCCTCCCTGGAAGGATGGGGCGGTCACCTTCAAGGATTGTCCATCAAAGGCAAGTGGAATCTGTCCCAACGTTCTTGGCACATCAACAGGCTAGAACTGATGGCAATCTTCCTTGCACTCAAATCGTTCCGACTTCTGCTTCAAGGGGAATCAGTGCTCGTTCAAACGGACAACACCACCAGCATGCACTATCTAAACAAGCAGGGCGGTACCAAATCTCCGCTGCTTTCCCAGCTAGCTCAGAAGATCTGGGATTGGGCCATACTCCATCAGATCATGCTCACAGCAGTCCACCTACCAGGCATTTCCAACATTCTGGCGGATTCTCTCAGCTGGTCCGCGTCATCGACCCACGAGTGGGAGTTGCATCAGCCGACTCTGAACTTCGTCTTCAGCCTCTGGGGTCACCCGGGCTTGGATCTCTTTGCAGCTCCACAGAACAGCAAATGCCAGTCTTACGCAAGTTGGCTTCCCCACAGCGGGTCGTGCGGCAATGCCCTTTCGATGGACTGGTGCAAGATATTTGCCTACGCTTTTCCGCCGATCCTGCTGGTACCTCGAATGTTGTGGAAAATGCGGAGACAACCATGTCACATTATCCTGATTGCTTCTCGGTGGCCTCGGCAGGCAGGGTTCTCGGAGTTAATGCTCCTCTCGCAATGCGAGTCCATCCTTCTTCGCCCCCGGCCGGACCTTCTCACGATGAACAACGGTCTGATCTGCCATCCGAATCCCAGTTCGCTCAAATTGTCGGCCTGGAACCTGAGCACCTGGAAAGTTGCCCTCCTGCTTGCTCTGACTTCCTCACGTCGAGTGAGTGACATTCACGCCTTCACAATCCAGCCTCCTTTCCTCCAATTTAAATCGGACTGTGTTATCCTTCAAACTAACCCAGCTTTCATGCCGAAGGTGCCATCCGACATTCATCTTAATGAGCCTGTGATTTTAAAAACCTTTTTTCCTCATCCGCAATCTCCAGCGGAACAGAGACTGCATTCTTTGGACTTAAAGAGGTGCCTTAAATTTTATATCAGCAGAACGGCACCCTTTCGCAAATCTGACCAACTGTTCGTTGCCTATGGGCGAACCTGTAAAGGACATTCTGTTACCAAACCAACAATTGCACGTTGCATTTCTTCAACGATATCTTTCTGCCATCAGAAGGCTGGCAAGCCTCTTCCTTCCAGAGTGAGGGCGCATTCTACGAGGGCGATGTCCTCCTCCACTGCCTTATTCGCTGGTGTGCCCATTCATCAGATCTGCCGGGCAGCTACGTGGTCCAGCAGGCACACTTTCACGAGGCACTACTGCCTGGAGGCAGTCAACGAGGCCGATACAGCAGTGGGCCAAGCAGTTCTTCGCAATCCTTTCAAATAAGGTGAGCCTCTGTTACATCGCTCCTCCTTGGGTTGTTATCAGTTTTGTGATTCTATGATGCTATGTCATTGTATTTCATGCAACTTTGATACTGCCTCTTCAGGCTGCAGAGTACTAGTCTATTCAAGCATGTGAATCTATGAAAGACACCCCAATACTGGAGAAGAACAAATGTTACTTACCTGTAAACTGTGGTTCTCCAGTATTGGTGTCTTTCATAGATTCACATACGACACACCCTCCTCCCCTCAGAGGCTCTCTCTTCTCCTCATAAGACTCTTTTGTCACTCTTGTGCTACGAAAATCTGAGGGCCTGAGCCTCTGAGGAGAAGGTTCTAGAGGGTATTTGCACCTGATTGGCTGGGGTTTGGGCTATAAAACGACATGGATATGTCAGTAAAGTGATTCCTTTTTCAATGCATTCCTATATGTCAATGTTATCCTATGGTACTTTTGACTTTGTAGGTTATTTTAAAATATATAATGTTTATTTATATATGTATTTTATTCTTATATATTTATATATATATTTATATAGCTGAGGCTTATTGCTTTTTTTATGTACCGTGGGACTCCCACTTCGACGACGGGGAATATTCAAGCATGTGAATCTTTGAAAGACACCAATCCTGGAGAACCACAGTTTACAGGTAAGTAACATTTGTTACCCCAGTATGGGAACTTTCATAGATTCTCATGCTTTGTATCATTCCCCGTCGTCGGAATGGGAGCCTCGGTAAATAAAAAATATCATAACCATAGAAACAAAAGAGAAAATAGGCTTAGGCCTCATCTCATTTTGTAGCATATCACCCTCTTTGTGTAAAAGAGCCCAAACTTTTTCCAGGACCAATCAGCACAGCCTCACCCTCTGGAACCTTCCTGAGAGAGCTCAGAGCCTCAGATTTTTCTACCGCACGTTGTGCTAGGGAGTCTCCACTGAGCTCTGCTCAGTTTTCTCAACTTTTATTTCAGATATTTACATTTTAACATCTATAGTGACATTATGTCAGATAAGAAAAAGAAAGCCTTATTCAGGCCCTGTGCTTCTTGTGGAAAGTAGAGACTTTTCATTGAGGATAAGCATGAGAGTTGTATTTACTGCTTATACCCTGAACACAAGGCCACAGACTGCAAGATTTGTCGGACTCTATCTACTAAGACTTTGCGGGACAGAGAGGGTCGATTGCTGACATGGCTGCAAAAGCTGAAGACCAGGAAGGAGGTTCTTTCTTCAGATGAGGAAGATTTGATTTCTGGCACTTCCTCCAGGAGATCAAAGAAGAGGGGTAGGTCATCTCCCTCCATCTCTGCAGAACCCCCTGTCAAAGCCCCTCACGGGACCTCTGAAAGGTCTGAGGAGGCTGGTCCCATGAAATCTCCTCACAAAAGTGAAAAGGAGAGGCAGGGACAGGCTGCTGGTGTGGACACAGCCTCTAGGGACAAAAAGGAGGTTTCTATATCTTCTCCTCCGTCCCAGAAGGAAAAGCCTGCTAAGAAACACTCTGCAGGAAATCCACAGATGGCTCCTGTGAAGAAACAGCGTCCGTCAACGGTGATTAAAGCAGGTACGTCGACGACGATTTCCACTGTAAAAACTGTTTCCTTGGTTTCGTCGACGATGTCTGCTCCTGTTTCATCGTCTACGATAGCTTCATTCTCGTCGTCAACGACGGTTTCCATGAAGCTCCTGTCGACGGCAGTTTCGACGACGAAGACCACGACGACGATGACAACGACGGCAACGTCGTCGTCGATGCTGATGACGACGAGCTCGTCGACGAGACCATCGACAGTTGTCCCGTCGACGATGAAGAAAGCTCCGTCGACGAGCTTGCCGTCGACGAAGAACAAGGCTCCGTCGACGATCCTACCGTCGACGACGATTCAAGCATCGTCGACGACCTTATTGACGACGACGATTCACACTCCGTCGACGAAGACTACTGTGCCGTCGACGATTTCATCGTCGATTTCGTTGACGCTTGGGATTCCGTCGACGGGACCGTCGACGGGTCAAATTTCTGGTTTTTCAATACAGAGGTTGAAAATTACACCTGCGATGACATCACCTAGGCGGGTTACGCCTTTACCACCATCTATGCTGCTAGATGAGTCGGAGGAGGAGGATGAGGTTGAGCAGTATGGGGATGCCTACGGTCCCTCAGATCTGCATGTAAAGCAGCAAGAGATTAATACTGAGGATTATTATGAACAAGACGAGCAGGAGGAACAACAATATGTTCAGCAGGAAGTACGTCCTCGCACTTTGAGACAGGACATGATAGCTATGCCAGTTGCTCTGGTTACGGACTTGCAGATGATGTTGCAGGACTACAGAGCTCGATTTCCATCACACCCTGACGTTCAACCAGTGCATCCATCTACATCAGTGGTTCCGCGAGGGCCGTCAGTGGACTTGCCACCTCCCCCTAAAAATATACCATGTACCTCACCAGTGGTGGTACCAGTAGTGTTTCCTCAGACTTCGTATCCGGAACCTGCCAATGAAGATACACAGGATGTTGATACAGATGAAGAGGATGAGGTGCACGTGGTCTCACTAACTGATCCAGGGGATCCGGATGTGGATCTTGATGATACTGGAATGCAAGATCCGGATGCTACAGGGCGGGACACGAACATGTCGCCTCCGGCAGATATTGGGGGGTTCCATAATCTTATGGAGCGTGCATCCAATAGATTTGGTCTGCCTCTCACAGTGGAACAGTCGGACTGTTTTCTATTTGATTTTAAGGCACAATACAAAAAGTCCGTCAGGTCGATTCCCATCATTGAGCATGTGTGGGATGAGGGAATCAAGATTATGCAGAACCCGGCCACTGTCATCCTGGTTCTTCCCCGGCTGGAGAAGAAATACAAGGCCCCTGAGGGCAGTCCTGCATGTCTTCTTGGACAACCAAAGGCTGACTCTGTGATATCTCAGGCCGCACAGAGCAAGTCCAAGAATCCTTCAACACCTTTGACTACGCCTCCGGATAAGGATGGCAGGCGGCTGGACAATGTAGGGAAGAGATTTTCCACCATGGCCAGTTTGATGGTTCGGGCAGCAAATTCATTAGCCATTCTAGGCAGGTACGACAGCCAAATGTGGTGCGACATGGAGCCGTTTATTGATCTACTACCAGACTCTAATCAGGAGGAGGCCAAGCAAGTCCTCATGGAACGAGAGACATGTTCCTCTGAGATCATTGACTGTGCTATGGACATAGCCTCTACCGCTTTCAGGGCTTTGGCAGGGTCAGCGGTCTTGCGCCGTCAAGGCTGGTTAAGGGCAACCTGGTTCCGTCAGGAGGTCCAAAATAAGATCCTGGACCTTCCATTTGACGGGGAAATGCTTTTTGGCAAGCATGTCGATGAGGCCCTGCAGAGCATCAAGAAGGACATGGACACAGCAAAGTCCTTGGGATCCTTAAATTATCGGAAGGTTCCATTCAGAGGAGCTCGTGGAAGAGGGTTCACTTCTTACAGAGGCAACCAGCGTCAGTATTCAATGCAGTCAGGACAATCATACAAGGCTCAGTACTCGAACCAACGCCAAGGTCAATCGGCGTCTTTCTCTCGTCAGTCCCAGAGAGGATGTCAGAATCGTCAGGGACGAGGCAATGCCAAGAGGCAATAGCGGCCTCCTGGTTCTGACTACTGTTCCTCCCCTACCAAGGACACCGGTTGGGGGCAGGATCTCCTATTGTCTGGACAGCTTGTTCAGAGTGGCTATACGTTGGAATTCCAAAATCTTCCTCCAACGAGAGCTCCGGACGCCCGTCCCCCAAAACATCTCCGACTGTTACATCTCGAAGCCCACCAACTATTCATCAAGGGGGCAATAGAACCGGTGCCTCTTTCACAGAGGGGCATGGGTTTCTATTCCAGGTTCTTCCTGGTTCGGAAGACGGCAGATACGTGGCGTCCTATACTAGACCTAAGGGAGCTCAACACCTATCTCATCAAGCTCTCCTTCAGGATGGTCACTCTCCAGGATATTCTCCGTCTACTGAATCCGGGCGATTTTTTGGCGTCCCTGGATTTAGAGGATGCGTACTTCCACGTTCCAATCCACCTAGCTCACAGGCAATATCTACGCTTCACAGTAGGCAAGAGCCATTTCCAGTTCAAAGTGCTTCCGTTTGGCCTTCGGTCTGCACCTCGGATATTCACGAAGATGCTGGCACCAGTCGCTGCTTTTCTCAGAAAGCAATCCCTAGAAGTGTTCCCATACTTGGACGACTGGCTCGTCAAGGCTCCATCGCTCAAGGCAACTTCTCAAGCCGTTTCAACTTGCATTCAGTTGTTCGCCCACTTGGGTCTTCAGCTCAACAGGTCCAAGTCGGTGCTGATACCCTCCAGGTCGCAAAGATTCCTTGGAGCTATTCTGGACACGACACTATGCACCGCTCGTCCGTCGGAGGAGCGTCAACGCAAGCTGATCACCTTCGCTCATCAAGTGCTGCAGAGGAAATATTTGTCGGTTCGCCTGTACAAGTCCTTACTCGGATCGATATCATCCTGCATACCATTAATACCGCATTGCAGGCTTCATATGCGTCCTCTGCAGGAGGAGTTAGACAAACAATGGCGCCAGGCAGAAGGTTCATTCAATGACAAGGTGTGGGTAACACCAGGTATGCGCAAGGCCTGCGAGTGGTGGCTGGTAAAGGAGAACATCGCAGTAGGATTAACATTCCGGACTCCACCGTCTCCTATGGTGGTGACCACAGATGCCTCCTTAGAAGGCTGGGGAGCGGTACTCCAGGAGCTTCAAATCAGCAGTCACTGGAGTCCAGCACAGAGCCTAAACCACATCAACCTCTTGGAGCTGATGGCCATTCGCTTAGCCTTGCTGGCGTTCCTTCCCAGAATTCAGAATCGTGCAGTGCTGGTCCGGACTGACAATACGACGGCCATGCACTACATCAACAAGCAAGGGGGAACAAGATCGCAAACTCTGTCCAAGGAAGCTCAGACGATCTGGGATTTTGCAATTTCTCACAAGATCAACCTACAAGCCAAGCACCTAGCAGGATGCCTCAACATCATGGCGGATGCTCTGAGTCGTCAGACGGAAGTGACTCACGAGTGGGAATTAGACCAAGCCACGCTGGAGGCAGTGTTCGAGGTATGGGGTACTCCGACCATAGACCTCTTTGCGTCTCCGGAGAACGCCAAATGTCGGTTTTACGCAAGCAAGGTTCCCCATCGAGGATCTCTGGGGAATGCCCTTTCGATTGCTTGGTTCGGCGCATTTTGCTACGCTTTTCCTCCCATTCCCCTCATTCCTCGAGTTCTCAGGAAGGTCAAGGCGGAACCGTGCAAGATGATTCTCATTGCTCCAGCGTGGGCCCGGCAGTTCTGGTTCACGGAACTCCTGCTTCTCTCCCAGGATCGCTCCCAATTCGCTTGCCGCTGATTCCGTCTCTGTTGTCGCGGGATCAGGGACAGGTGCTCCATCCGGATCCGAAGTCACTACACTTGACAGCGTGGCTCCTGAATACAGAGAATTCCGTCATCTGAATCTCTCCAGGGAGTGCAGGGATGTTTTGTCTCAGGCGCGGGCGCCAAGCACTAATAAGACATACAGGGCAAAATGGAAGAGGTTTTGTCTGTGGTGCCAGAGGAATAAACTCCATCCTTATAAATCCCTGCCACATCAGGTTTTACCTTACATCCTGTCGCTGGAAAATCAGGTCTGGCGCACTCTTCTGTCAAGGTACATCTGGCTGCCATATCGCGTTTTCGACGAAAGGCATCGGGGCCATCTCTATGGTCCGCGAGGATTGTAAAACAGTTCCTTAAAGGGTTGTTTCGGATGTATCCTCCGGTCCGAGTACCTCCACCGATCTGGCAACTCAACCTAGTACTGGCTCAGCTCATGAAAGCTCCCTTTGAGCCAATTCACAGGGCGGACTTGAAGTTCCTCTCTTGGAAGCTAGCCCTCCTCTTAGCGTTGACATCGGCTAGGAGGGTTAGTGAACTCCAGGCTCTGTCCATAGTGGAGCCATTTCTTCAGTTCAAAAAGGATGTGCTAATATTGAGAACCAACCCAAAATTCATCCCGAAGGTGCCTTCGGATTTTCATCTGAATGAACCCTTGATTTTGAATTCCTTTTTTCCACGTCCTTCTACCCAGGCGGAACGAACATTGCATTCTTTGGATGTCCAGAGATGTCTGGAATTCTATCTCGAGCGCACACAATCTTTCAGGAAGTCTACACAGTTATTTGTTTCCTACAGTGCACCACGGAAGGGATTGCCTCTCGCTAAGAGTGGCATTTCCCGCTGGATCTCCAGTGCAATTCAATTCTGTCATCAGGCTGCGGGCAAACGTTTGGACAGAAGGTCCCGTGCTCATTCTACAAGAGCGATGGCGTCTTCAGTGGCTCTTTTTGCTGGAGTTGCTATCAAAGACATTTGCAGGGCAGCAACGTGGAGCAGTGTACACACCTTCACGAAACACTACTGCCTGGAGTCGGTGGGACGAGATGACGCTGCTGTTGGTCAAGCAGTCCTCAGGAATCTTTTTCATTGAGAGGTGAGCTTTCCCTACAGTCCCTCCATCCTGGTAAACACATTTGGTTCAGTGATGATTGTTTTTTCTTGATTACCATGTACTAGTTTTACCTGTAAATTGAGATGGTTATGTAAGGCCAAGTGTCTACCAAAATGT
This sequence comes from Triturus cristatus, assembly GCF_964204655.1. NCBI lineage: Eukaryota > Metazoa > Chordata > Amphibia > Caudata > Salamandridae > Triturus > Triturus cristatus. Next base: position 87,451,001 of record NC_140582.1, read on the forward strand.
GCTTTTTGTTATTTACTGCTAGCTATTCTGATACAAAGCATGAGAATCTATGAAAGTTCCAATACTGGGGTAAGAAAACAAGTTACTTACCTGTAACTTTGGTTCCCCAGTATTGGTAACTTTCATAGATTCTCATGCGCCCAGCTCTGCCTGTTTACTGAGGTAGTGGCTGTTTGCACAACGGCTACGAAAATCTGAGGCTCTGAGCTCTCTCAGGAAGGTTCCAGAGGGTGAGGCTGTGCTGATTGGTCCTGGCAAAAGTTTGGGCTCTTTTACACAAAGAGGGTGATATGCTACAAAATGAGATGAGGCCTAAGCCTATTTTCTCTTTTGTTTCTATGGTTATGATATTTTTTATTTACCGAGGCTCCCATTCCGACGACGGGGAATGATACAAAGCATGAGAATCTATGAAAGTTACCAATACTGGGGAACCAAAGTTACAGGTAAGTAACTTGTTTTCTTCTTTGTGGTCATAAAGGGGTTTACACAATTCTTCTGTACCAGTACCCCAGAGATCCAATTCCCTTAATTTACCTAAAACTACCCTCAAAACCACAAACATCAAGACCTGACCACCAACCCAGAAAAGTAATCAATGATACATTCTGTCATCTGACATGGCTCCATAACACTGCCCTACATTTGTTTTTCTAAACTCATTATCTCCTGCACTAATACATAATACTTGTTCTCAGACTCAAAGAAAACAATCCCTTCAGGGAATAATCTTTTATCACAGGTACCCATAACCAGAAACATTACCCACAAGCCACTCACTCTGTATGAAAAAGGTACGGTCAGAATCCAGGCCTCAAATATTTATCTCCATATCTTCCCCGCATTGCTTGATACCCCAAAGATCCTATAAGCTTCTACGAGGACTAGGGACCTTAATAGTGATACCATGTCTACCATCTCTCCCCAAGAGAGCACCATTTTATAACTATCCTCCATCCTCCACTCCTTTATCTCCACATTATCACCCATGTATCCTCTGGAGAATCAAACCAGGCACAATAATGCCAGCATAAATGAAGGTAACCTGACATAACCTTGAATCATAGACATTGTAAGGGATGGTCAAAGTGCCAAATTGCCCACAGCCCCCACCATCCCAGGGGGTCACTGGAACGTGAATCATTTCCCCATCTACCTCACCTCTGTCTATTTCATATCTTAACCTCTCTCCTCTTTGTCTATCTCCACCTTTGAGTATGTCTCTCTTTGCCCAGTGGCATCTTAAACATTTCTGGGGGTCCTGAAAGGACATATATCATCTGTTTTTGTGTGAACCGGTTTCTGAAAGTTCGTTTGGCATCATGCAGGCTTAAATTAGCTGAAAATGAGTAAAGAAATTCAAAATTGTTATGAAAGTGCGCTCCAAACTATGTCTTGCCCACGGACGCAAAAATCCTTATGATGACACTGCCTGGAATAAGCCTACTCCTGCACTGACACAGACCATCAAGGTCCAATACCACAGCCCTCCCACAAGCTTCTACCACCTTTCAAAATCAATCAATCAATCAATCAGGGGATTGGAAGCACGCTACTCACCCGTGAGGGTCTCAAGGCACTGGGGGGGTCCGCAGAACTGCTTAGCCGAAGAGCCAAGTCTTGACGGTCTTCCTGAAGGTGCTTAGGGAGGGGGAGCGTCTGATCTCTGCTGTGAGATCATTCCAGGTCTTAGCCGCAATGTGAGAGAAGGATCTTCCGCCTGCCCTGGCTCTGAGGATGTGCAGGGTTTCGGCTAGTGCGAGGTTGGAGGATCGGAGGTTTCTTTTGGGTACGTGGAAGTTGATTCTGTTGTTGACGTATTTGGATCCAGTGTTGTGTAGGCATTTGTAGGCATGGGTGAGTATTTTGAAGGTGACTCTTTTCTCCATGAGGATCCAGTGGAGCCTTCATAGATGTTGGCTGATGTGTTCGTGCCGGGGGATGCCCAGGACGAGACTGCCGGTGGTGTTCTGTATCGTCTGGAGTTTGCGGACTAGGTATTTGTTTATGCCGACATAGAGTGCGTTTCCATAGTCCAGTCTGCTGGTAATGAGTGCATGGGTGACTGTCATTTTTGACTCGGGAGGATCTATTTGAAGGTCTTGCGGAGGGTGTTGAAGCCGCTGGAGGTGACGGCGTTGACCTGTCCATTCATGGTGAGGGTTGAGTCAAGTACGATGCCGAGGTTTCTGGCGTGGTCCGAGGGGGTCGGTGGGTTGTCGAGGGCGGGTGGCCACCAGCTGTTGTCCCATGCTGATGGGTTGGTTTCCGAGGACAAGGACTTCTTGGCATTGAGTATTGAGCTTTATGCAGCTTCGGTATGTCACCTAACCCCCCAGTTTAGTCCCTTGTCACCAAATAACAGCAAGCTGGACTCAACCACTTACATGCATGGTTCACATGGGAGGTGTGATTATGTGTACCATTGTTTATTGCAACCACTTAATATTGATCAAAGCACACATCCGTTATCCACTCTCCAAAATAAACTGCTTGACATCAGACCAAAGCAAAGTTCACCGGAAGAGATCACACACCATCTCAAAAACACACACCATCTGTTTTTCACAGGCACTTTCCTCCCACCCACTGCTCTCCGAAATCCCCATCACATCTCACCCAAAAGACCATCTCCTGAACAGCCCAATATGATCATCAAAGCAACAGCTTCTGAGCATTCCTCCATTCACATTGCCACTTTTGCATCCCACACATGAACACCTTGTGTTCACAGAACCCCAACCCTAAACACAAAGATCAATCTACCCAATCAACCTCAGAATAAGCTCCTCTCTATCTACTGCCCCATCTTCTAAACACCAAAGCTACCCTTGTGAACTATAACTCTGCTGAATGTAATGCACCTCTGATGTAAATATGCCTGACACAATACTGCGACCTTGACACTATTGAACTCAAGGATACCTGCTTTGGCTCCTCATCCAAACCATAACTTATCACTAGGGTACAACACCTACTCCCTGGAAGAACAGAAACAAAAGTGGTGGCGTTGGCTTTAGCCACAAGGAGTCACTTAATTGCAAACTGATTTTCAAAACACTCTTCTTGTTCTAATGCCTCACTGTGGAGATCTAAACATGACATATAAACCAATGAGGCTGAAAATCCAAATAATAGCATGATTTTGTATTGATGGTTCGCTTGATAATAGCACTGATCAACTCATTTTGGGATCAGAATTTCCTTGGTGATTTCAGTCTCAACTGGGAAAAAGATGAAGAGTCCCACACTTTGGGCCCAATTCAAAAAAGGTTTGGTCTTTAGATAAAATCCTAACTTAAGTTTAACTTAAGTTTAACTTAAGTTAGGATTTTGTCTTAAGACCAAAACTTAAGACAAAATCCTAACTTTACTACTCCTAAATGCCTTTTGTCAATACCGAGTCGTAAAGTTAGGATTTTTTCTCAGATTACTTTTGTGAATCGGGTCCATAGTTTCTAAAGTCCTTCCTCTCAGACACCAAGCTACTTCATAATTGTACTGTCTCTTACCACAGAGCAAGTGTTCTACAATGGATTTGATTTTCATAGAAATAATAAAAAAAAAAAACATATATAATCAACACTTTCAAACTGGATTGGTCAGACCACTTCTTTATTGCTTTCTTTATCTTAGCCTTAATGCATCCTTGCCATGCTTACCCAAAGACAGAAATGGTCAAAACTAAAATAATCAAACACATTAACAACAAGCAATGCCAAATTCATTATGGCAGGATTATAGGGGCACATGCATCATTGTTTTTTGCGATCACAAAGGGGCAGATTTGCAGAAGCTGCCCCTTTGCAACCGCAAATTTTGCTTTTGGGATGCATCATCCCAAATGTAAAAATCGTTATTTAAGTAATCGCAAAATTTGCGATTACTTAAATTGCGATTGCATTTAGGGAATCGGAAATTGCGATTCCCTGAATGCACTGCAAGAAAAAAAATAATAGCGATTTCGCTTTTAAGAAACGCAAATTACCATCAACTTAAAGTTGATGGTAATTTGCAAAAACTAAAAATGCACAAAAGTGCATTTTTCAAAGTTCTAGGTTGCACACAAACATGCCCTTGGGGCGTGTGTGTGCAACATGTTTTTTTAATTGCACTTTCAGGGGTGCATCAAGGTGTCCTTTTGGCAACCTTGAAATTGCATGCGCAATTTGCGAGTACCTATTTGGTACTCGCAAATTGCACATGCAATTTGCATTAATTCTTATGGGCCTCTAGGCCCATAGGAATGATTGGGAAGCCATTCCTTATTTGCGATTCGCAATTTGCGAGTCACACATAAGGAAAGTGAAGGAATCGCAAATTGTTTTGCGATTCTTACATGCAAAAGGAATTGCGATTCCTATATTGCGATTTCTTAAAAATCGTAATTTAGGAATCGCAATTCCTAAGTTTGATGCATGTGGCCACTAGATTCTAGTGCATGCAAACAGTAGCATGAACAAAAGCCAACAGACTATTTGTGCTGCGGATCCACAGAAAATTATCTTTAAAGTCTGTGCTCTGTTTTTATTTGCCAAGCCTGTGTTGCTGCTGTTTTTTATTCTCAAATATTTTGTTGCTGGGGCTGTGCAGCACCACAAGCTTGGGGGGAAAATATAGGAAATAGGTATAGGTGGCACAGAAAGCTGCAGGCTGCACATAGACATAGATAAAATGGTATGTTTGTATTTGTGCGTGGTGTTTACATGATTTAGCACCTGAACTAATGGCTTTGCCAATGCCTTTTCCTTTGAAAGTCTTTCTACAAGCACCACCAAGCTACATATGGAGTTGAGCCTAAGCAGGGAGTCCTTCTAGATTTGATCTAATTATTTCTGGGTTTATTCATACGAACATAAAAAAAGAAAATGCACCTTGGGACCACAAGCCAATTTTTGTTTGGAGATTTACCTTGCCTGCATCTTGTGTCTGACAGCTTAGATTTTAAATGAAGTTATATCAAACGACCCAGTGGCTAATCAGATACATACTTGTTTATTAAAATTGTGAAAAGCTCATTTAGACTGCATTAACATTCATAGTGATATACTTGTAACATGATAGATCACAACAAGAATCAATACCGAGGTGAGGATAGATGTAGAGATTTCTTATAAAGACTAAGCACTGATCTTTGTTGTGAAATAGTATAGAAATAAAAGTGAATGCATCTTAGGGTAACCAGTAGGGAGGCTGAGGCATCAATATGAAATAAGAACCCTGTGGGGACACTTGGAATAATATGAACTAGCAAAAAGATAGAAGGAATAAAAATTACCTGAGGTAAGACGTGTTTGTAGTTTATTGTTTAACTATTTGCACGATCCAAGGTATGTTTAAAAAAACATAAGGAAATGATCATCCCATAAGCCCTCAGTTATCCATTATTGGTTCACATGTCCCTTGCCTACCTGCCCTACGGGTCTATTGCATTCATCAAGTTCTATATATAAATGTGTTATACCCTAATGTAAATAGTTGGCCTTCTAAAACATTTATGCATGGATAGTAGGGCACACAGTCATATGCGTGAATTCATTATCACAATTGTAAAGGTAAGGATCATACTGGACCTTAGAAACTTGGTTACTTCTTTGGATCCTCTCCAAGCTAAATCAGGGCCCCATTGGGTACAAGGACCCTGTGAGAAGTTGGCCTGATGTATGATGTCACTAGTTATAGTGTACACCTTATATCAGTCCAAATACCCTTATGGTGATTGGTTGTAAAGTCAACCTTATAGACCAGCTATCCTAGTGGTAGCATGGACAAGAGCAGTCTTAGGCTAAACTCTGAATGGCATGTGAAGCCAGCTGTGATACCATATATAATCCCTTGAATACCAAATGAAAGGACACCACAACAGATATATATATAAAATAAAGTGTATTTATTCTAAGCAAACCCTCAGCACTCTTTATGAGATTAGAGGTAAGTACAACACAGTCTTATTTATGCATACATTAAGTCACACAGGTAAGTAATACAGTTAGGCCCTAGGGGCCACGCAAACCATATACTAAGTAAGTGGTATAAGAACCACTGTCACGGAAATAGAGTAGGCCTAGGCCTAGGGAATCGCTGGGGCTACACTACACTAGCGTTAGTTAGGAAGTGGGAGGTCCACGGGATTCGTGTGCAGAGTGGAAACACTCACGCGTAATGCGTAAAAGTCAATAGCAATAGTACAGTTTAGAAAACGGTAGATTTAGGACACTTCCGGAGTAGCTAGGAAGTTGAGACTTGAAAACTAGACACTAGGATAGTCACTATCCTGATGAGCACCGGAGTACCCAAGTTACCTAGCCCACAGGCTGCGGGTGCATAGGGGTGAAGATGCGTCGTTTTCGTCGTCGACTCCTATGGATGCCTGAAGAAAGATGCTGACAGGCAGTCAGTGAAGTGTGTCCGGTGGATCCCAAGGCTGGGATCAAGAAGAGAAGAAACCTGCAAGCAGAAGGGACAGAGTCAAGGTCACTAGCCAGTGACCACGTGGAACCAGGAAGGAACCAGGCGATGTCGTGAAGACTTGCAGGTGAAGGTGAAGCTTGTCGCTGCAGCCAGGAGGACCAGGAAGCGTCGAGGACAACCAGGACCAGGAGGCGAGCTGTCCCACGAAGGCTCTTGCTGTCGGCGGCGTCGAAGTTGGACTAGGACTCACCAAGCCTTGGCAAGCGGAACCCACGACGAACGAAGGACTTGCTTCTGGTGCAGACCAGGACGGTCTGGGGTGCTTCTTCTTTGCAGAGAAGCGGGAGCCAGTCTGGAGGAGCCAAACCAGCGCAGAAGATTTCAGGGTGCGTCGTCACAGAGGCCACTAGCCAGCGGGCAAGCAACCGGACAGACGCGGCAAGCAGGAAAATGCTGAAGGGCCCCACGCAGGACTCGTGGAGTGTGGGGGGCTGATCTTCGGTGCAGATGGTGCTTGGGGTTGGGGCTTCTCAATCCCCGGTGCACAACTTCGAGGGTACCTCAGAAGCTGCGCTGTAAGTTACTAGCCACTTTTTCCAGGTAGCCGGTCCCACGTCGCTCGTCGCCTCCACGGATCTCAGCTCTGCTGCAGATGTGGATGAGGGTCGGAGAAGTCTGGAAGTCAAGGCTCTGGTCGGGCTCTGCAGTCGGTTCCTCGTAGAACGGTCGCAAAGCAAATGGTAGTCTCTTGATGGTGCCTGTTTGCACAGGGTAGCCACTCCTTGGCTACAAGGGAGATTCTTCAGTCTTCTTCTTTCGTCGAATGTCGAAGGTCCAGAGTTTCTGTTCAGTTTTGCAGGTTCAGGATAATCTAAAGCCTTGAGGCCCAACTCCCACTCTTATACTAATCTGGGGGGCTGGGATACCTGCTAGGTCACGCCTTATGGGTGGGACCTGGGAGGGGGTGGTTACACCCACTTCCCTTTGTCCAGTTTCGCGCCAGAGCTGGGGCTGGAGTGCCCCAGCGCCGGTTTGAGCTGGACTATGCAAGGAACACCTTGTGTGCCCCAGGCATGTCTCATTCCTTTCAGCCCACCCTGCCCCAATACACTAAAGTCTGTCTGGGGAGGTGCTAGCACCTCCCCAAGCAGGAAACCTATTGTCCAAGCCTCCCTTGCCAGGATCACTCCCAGCAGCAGGGGGTCAGACTCGTGTCTGTGGCAGCAGCATCCATTTTGTGATGCTGAGGCTTTGGTTAGAGTTAAACAGCAAAGTAGGATTTTAACATGTCTCTCCCTCTAGAAGGGAGGAATAATATCCTCATCACCAGAAATGGTATGGGGGTATTATTCCAAAGTGTTAGACACCTTACACGACATGTTTTGATACAGCCCAACCATAGTTACCATAACCGTTTAAGATTATAAGGCACTTTAAGAGTATATGGTAGGCTATATCATAGAACAGCTATAAGGGCATGGTTCCGAAAGCTGCAGACAGGCTCAGCTCATGCTAGAGCACCATCTCACATGTTACCAAGCACTCTGCCTCCAGGATTGTTAAGGCCTGCCATAGGAGTGACTGATAGGTACACATGTGTCTATATATAAGGGTAGATATAGGCATACTATATCTAAGCAAGGGGTGATTACACGACCTTGCCCCAGCTGAGTGATCAGCCAGTTGTGTCTGATTGGAAGGCCAGACCAGGGGTGGCATAATACATGCTGCACCCCCTGGGAGGCCTAGGGTACACCTATGCCCTGGGTACCTAGGGTACACTGTACAGGGTCCAATAAGGTGATCCTTACCAATTGTGTATGTACCTAGGGTACATGGAGTCCATTTTACAGAGAGAGCAGACAGCCTGAGACCCTGAATGGCAGGATCTCAGGCCAACTAAGTCGAAAAACCAGCTAGACACTAGGCAAAAAGTTGGGGGTAACCATAGTCAGATATCCACCTTCCTACACAACCCCCCCCCCCCCCCCAAACGAAAGGAGATAAGGCTGGCCTTGACAAGGTAAGCCTCTATTGCCTGAGTGGCCATATAAGGAAGAACCAGCACTGGCATGGTTACCCCCTGTCTCATGGTCCACTAAGCAATCCCTCACCCTAAAGGTATCATAGGGTCTCCACCATAGGGAATCACTACCTTTGGTGTGTCTTTGCAAAGTAAAAGGCTGGTGTTGAGATGGAGTACTGAAGTGAGTGTCCTCAAAGTGAGGCCTCAGCTTCCTCCAATCATCCTCCACCATGGATGCCTTTCTTTCTTTCACTGAGTTGCACTGTGCTCTCAGGGTCAGCCTCTGGCTACCTAAAGCTGGAGGCTGGGTCCCTTTTGTGGGCTTATTGGAGGGACAGGTCAGGTTTGGGGCCCTAAGGTCCCAGGTTTGCCTGTGCCCAACAGAATCCCTCTGGGGGAGGTCCCTAACTACCTGTGAAGGGGATCCCTCAGGAATGTTTTTACCCATCACCTGGCTAGGGCTACTAGCCAGGCAATCCTCATTATTTTGATGGGGGGGTTCTTGTGGACAGGGGCCCTCTTGGGGTCCACTGGCCTCCCTGACCTCTGCAGCCCTGGGCTGACTGAGGCAGGGTAGAGAGAGGCAGGCTACCTGCACCAGACTGGGTCCCACCTTGGAAGGGGCCACTGACATCAGAGGCTCTGCCAGGCCAGGCCTGGCTACCTCTGGGGCAGTTCCTTCACAAGGGGTGAGGTCAGATCCCTGAGGAGGCTGACCTTTTCCTAATGTCTGGGGAGAGGGAGACTTTTCTTCCTCCCCACTACTCTCTGTTGGTGTGGAGTGATCCATAGTTTCAGGCTTCACTACACCTATATCAGTCTGAGTATGGGCTGAGACCATTACAGCCTTGCCAACCTTTTCAGGAAGGCACTCAGTTTGTGTTTGAGCTGTGACTGTCACAGCTCTGCCAATTTCTACAGGGAAGTCTGTCTGTGCCTGGGCTGTGGCTACCACTGCCCTTCCAACCTTTTCAGGGAGTAAGCTACTTGGACAGGGGTTGGGACTGGCACAACCCCACTACCCTTTTTGGAAAGGCCTACCATTTTGGAATGGGTGTCTTGTTCAACTTCAGCCCAAGCTGAGAGTTCTACGTCATTCCCCAGCAAGCAGTCCACAGGCAAGGTTGGAGACACTGCCACCCTTTTAGGGCCAGTGACCCCTCCCCAGCTGAGACATACTTCTGCCATGGGATGACTGTTTTGTTTGCCATCAATGTTAGTCACCTGGTATGAGAAACCAGGCAAAAGCTGCTCAGAGGGAACTAGCCTATGGGCCACCATAGTGATGCTAGCTCCAGTGTCTCTGTAGGCCTCAGCTTTTCTACCATTGATGTAGGGTTCCTGTCTGTACCTACCCAAAGTGTTGGGACAGGCAGTGAAGTTGGCAAACCCCATGCCACCATCACAGACAAGAGTAGCTGCTGTAGGGGAATTGGCTAAGCCAGAGTCCCCCTGTGTTCCCCAAGAAAACCCAACCAAATTTTTGGGGGCACTCCCACCACCTGGGGGATTACTGCTGACAGTAATAGGTGGTGTGACAGGAGTAGTTGGAGGAACAGTTTTGTTTTTAGCCTGTGGGCAACTGCTGTCAGTTTTCCAATGCCCAGGTGTTTTACACACATGGCAGTAAGGCTTTTTAACTGTGGTAGAGGAGGGAGCTTGGGACCCACCACCCTGTGTGGAGTTTTGGGGCCCTGAGGAAGATTTCTCTTTTGCTTTATCCCCACCCTTCTCTTGAGGCTTGGTGGTATCTTTCTTTTGGTCACCACCCTGATTTTTAGGCCTAATCCTGGTCCTGACCCATTTATCTGCCCTCTTACCCAATTCTTGGGGAGAGGTCAAATCTGAGTCTACCAGGTGTTGATGGAGAAGCTGGTTCTGACAATTACTAAGGATCTGCTCCCTCATAATCAAGTTGTACAATCCTGTATAGTCCTGCACCTTGCTGCCATTTAACCAACCTTCCAAAGCCTTAGTGGCACAATCCACAAAATCAGACCAGTCCTGTGTCTGTGTCTTCTGGGTGTCTCTGAACAACAACCTATATTGCTCAGTGGTTAAGCCAAACCCATCTATCAGAGCACTCTTCAGGACTTTGTAATTGTTTGCATCCTCATCACTGACTGTGAGGAGCTTGTCTCTGCCTTTGTCAGAAAAGGAGAGCCACAAGATAGCTGCCCACTGACTTTGGGGTACCTGCTGTACTTTGCAGGCCCTCTCCAAAGCAGTCATCCACTTGTGGATGTCATCCCCATTCTGATATGGGGGGACTATCTTGCTTAGGTTTCTATGGTCATAAGACCTATCCCTATCTCTAGGAATGTTGCTGCCACCAGTGGGTTCTAACCCACTTAACTTTTGTTCTCTAGCCAGAGCAAGCTTCTCTTTGGCAAGGGCAAGTTCTTCCCTCTGAATCCTCAGATTAGCCTCCCTCATTCTGGCTGCATGCTCCTTTCTCTCAGGTGAAGTCATTCCCCTGTGAGAGGAAGCATTAGAGATGCTAGAGACATGGGAGTGGATGGATTCCCTTGAAGGGGATCTGTCCCTCCTGCTTCTCTGGGAAAGCCTACTTGGGGGTCTGTATGGAGGGACCCCATGCAAACTCCCATGTAAGCTTAGGTTAGCCTGGCTAAGTCTTCCTACTTGGCCCTGGCTGTCTACCTCTTCCTCTGAAGTCCCATCTGACTCATCTGTGGTGGGTAGACCCTTATCTACAGCGATGGCACCATCCCTGGCAGCTCTTTCAGCATCATAGGCCTCCAGAAGCTCCACTAGCTGTCTAAGGGTAGGGTTGGAACCCTGTTTTATTCCTCTGGAGGTACACAAATGTCTCATCTCCTGGAATGTTAAGGTATCATACCTAGAGGGGGTCTTCTGCAGACCTGCCCCTCCTGAGAGAGCATCCACTTGATCTCCTCCCAGAGGCATGATCTAGTGAGGGTGTGGTGTGTGCACCTACCTACACTAGTTGTTTCTACTAAACCTCTCTAGTAGTTGTAGTCAGGGTGTGTTACTCCCTTCAACCTACAACTACAAAGTCCAGTAGGACTTAAGTATAATAATCTATGTTATATGTACCTAGACAATATCTGTGTGATCTTTCAATTTAGTATCTCAAGATTACAATGGTATTACAACAGCAAGCTCAGATCCCAACCGCTGCTCACCAATGTGAGAAGTTGGCCTGATGTAATACCATTGTAATCTTGAGATACTAAATTGAAAGATCACACAGATATTGTCTAGGTACATATAACATAGATTATTATCTGTGTGATCTTTCAATTTAGTATCTCAAGATTACAATGGTATTACATCAGGCCAACTTCTCACATTGGTGAGCAGCGGTTGGGATCTGAGCTTGCTGTTGTAATACCATTGTAATCTTGAGATACTAAATTGAAAGATCACACAGATATTGTCTAGGTACATATAACATAGATTATTATACTTAAGTCCTACTGGACTTTGTAGTTGTAGGTTGAAGGGAGTAACACACCCTGACTACAACTACTAGAGAGGTTTAGTAGAAACAACTAGTGTAGGTAGGTGCACACACCACACCCTCACTAGATCATGCCTCTGGGAGGAGATCAAGTGGATGCTCTCTCAGGAGGGGCAGGTCTGCAGAAGACCCCCTCTAGGTATGATACCTTAACATTCCAGGAGATGAGACATTTGTGTATCCACCTTCCTACAGACCCTGTGTCCTCTTAGTCAAGCTTGTGTCTTAAGGATACACCGGCCATACACCTACAGTTACAAGTGCTCTTGTCCCCTCTCTGTGGTATGCATACTTTTTATCACCATCATGCGCACCAACAGAGAACAAAAACTGGAGAGTGTGGTCACAGGAAATTCCTGAAAGACCACATAGACATGAAAATAAGTTAGAGATCAAATTCGAGATAATAGTCTAGACATGTTTATGTCTCAGAAATTATTGAAATTATTGAAATTGCTGAATTTCGCATTATGTGAAATATAAAAAAAAATACTCATATTCGACTGCAATTAAATGTCTACTGTGTGAGCAATTTTCATGCAAAATAATGCACGATTGTGGTTATTTAAAAATTGTGTACTTTCCATGAAACTGCATGACACCAAATGCCACAATTTTGAACAGACCTGTCATAGAATGAAGAGTTCTAGAGGAAGTGGGCCAAGTAAAAGAGGTTGCAAGGCAGTAATCCACGAAATTGATGTTGCCCTTAAAGGTGGGAATATATAAAGGATCTGGAAGGAAGATTGATATTGAGATGATGACAAATCCTTATTTTTCAGGAGAACGAACAAGGGAAAGAGACTATGGGTCATATCACATAAAATGAGAACAATAAGCGGAAATTTCAACTGATTCTCTGTCACAAATTTGGGTTTGACTGATGTCTTAAATAGCTGATGAGCTGGAGGCGTAACGTTTCACCAGCGTAGACAGTAAGAAACGGTTGTCTATAACAACAGTCTTACGTAAATATATTGAAAAAGGACGAGTCCCTAGAGGACAACGGATTTTAATATTTCCGTCCTTTGAGATTTGGACAAAGGTCATCTCAAAGAGTGGGAAAAACTTCTGTCTAACTCTTCAGTGAATATGATGGACATCCTAATTAGGGACGCAGAATTAAAACAAAATAAAATCTTAGGAGAGATCGCAAGTCTGGAAAAGGAAATACAAGATCTAAATCTACCAGAAGTAATGGAACGGAATCTGGTGATTCTTAAGGAAGAGTTACATAAACAGCAGTTATATCTAAAAGACAAAAAATCACAGAAGATCAGGAGAGATGAAAGGGATTATCAGAATGGAAGAGTATTTACTTTTGCTAAAAAGTATGATAACATCAAGACTAGCAACAATATGGAGACATTAGAACGTAATCTCCAGTCAGTTGATACAGTTGGTATCTCAGACACTTCGAGTATTAGCAGTCTAAATAGCAGTGAATCACTTAACCTGCAGGAACAAACAATAGGTGCAGTTGTGGACCCCTCTTTTTTTTAGAGCTACAACGTTTCAGAAAAGGGAACAAGCAGGCATTCAAAAAAGATATGGATCTAAAAAAACAAGGAGGGGAAAATGTAGCTCAGGTCGAAAAAGAAAAGGCAGGTGTAACAACAAGATCAATAACACGCAATCAGAAGAGATAAAATGTATCAATGATGTTGTACAATCAGACAATATAAATATTGTTAACTTATCAAATCATGTTCTAAATGATGCTGAAATAAATCTTTTAAGCAAGGGATTGAATTTCTGTCCTAGTGCTTTACCTGACTTTACATTTTTCCATATAAGTTGTTTTAAATTTATTAGAAAGGTGAACATGTTTACATTTTTTCAAGATAAAAATGAGTCGCGAATAGGTCCACATTTGGATGAGAATTGGGCTCACATGCCTTCTATCAAAGATATTAAGGACATACATTTATTACTTTCATTAGCGGAACAAGATAACATCCCTACCATTGAAACTGTGGCAGCAGATCTGGATTTGATTACATTCTCCAACATTGATAGTGGCCTTAAACATAAATCGAGATTTACCCCCCAACTGTCAGGACCAAGCCTGATAGATAAATTTCAACAGAATGTTTTCTGTGATCTGTACAAACTAGAAGACAAGGTACTCACTAAAAAATCATATTATGGACAAAATATCTCCATTGAGGAAAGGAAGGCAATATTAGATTTTAAAAACGATCATTCCCTTGTCATCCGAGAGGCTGACAAGGGTGGTAATGTGGTCCTAATGAACAAGAAAGATTATATGGCGGAGATAGACCGACAGTTGTTGGACAAAACCACATATATCCATCTAGAGGTCAATCCCTTACATACAACTAAGGATCTGATACACAGTAAACTGCTATACTATAAGGATAAATGTCTTATTTCAGACACTGAGTTCAGATATTTGTACAACGATAATCCAACTATTCCCTGTATTTATTGTTCACATAAAATACACAAGGGGGGGGGGGGTTTCCTCCCGGGAGACCAATTATTTCGGGTATCGGTTCTCCAACGGAGAGGATATCAGAATATATTGACACTTTCCTGCAGCCTTTGGTAGTGAATCTGCCATCATTCATTAAGGACACTTCAGATGTACTCAACAAAATTTCAGATGTGGATTGGGTTGAGGGTCATTACTTAGTGACCTTGGATGTATGTTCATTATATACAAGCATTCCGGGGAGACTGGGATTAATGGCAATACAAAATATTTTAGATACCAGACCCATACAGTTATATGAACACACTGCAATGTTATTGGAACTTATTGAACTGGTCCTTGATAATAACATCTTCTTACATAATGGAGAGTGGTATCGCCAAATAAGGGGTATGGCAATAGGGCCAAATTTTCTCCCTCATTTGCCAACCTCTATATGGGTTATTTTGAATTGATACATCTTTGGAGAAAGGGTCCTCATGCACTTATGGAACATGTATTATACCTAGGACGATACATAGATGATATCTTAATGTTTTGGGCTGGTACAAAGGAGGCCTTGGAGGAGTTCTTTTTCTACATAAATGATAATCCCTTCAACCTGACTTTTACAAAAGAACAAAGCACTTCGTCTATCAACTTTCTGGATATTACCATTGTGGTTGACAAATATAAGCTACAATCGGTACCATTCAGAAAAGCAACTGCCTGCAATGCTACATTGCATGCCAATAGTGCACATCTTCCATCACAATTAAGATCAATCCCGCTGGGGGAAATGATAAGAACTAAAAGGAACTGTAGTGACACCAGCATCCTAAAGAAAGAACTGGATGCTGTAGAAAAGAGGTTCAAGGCCAGAGGATATAAAAATGTTGATATTAGAAAAGCACGTAACAGGACTGACAAAATAAATAGAACGTATTTTTTAGCAGGAACAAAAAACAAAAAGAAGACATGCATGACAAGGAAAATCAGGTTCATCACACCATATTCTAACATAAGTGGTGAATTGTTCAAAATACTTAAGAATCATTGGCAGTTATTAACAGATGATAAAGACATTTTGAAAGTAGTTGGATCAAGACCAAGTGTTACATTTGAAAGAGGTCATACCCTAAGTCAATCTCTCTGTCCCAGTTTTATTCCAGTAACTCCCAATAAGACTTGGCTATCGGGTGAACCTAAAGGCTTTTTCAAATGTGGCAATTGCAATATTTGTTAGTTTGCCATGAATAGAACTATGACCTTCAAATATAATACAGAAAGAATATATACAGTAAATGAATTTATAAATTGTAACACCAAATTTGTAATTTATTGTATCAAATGTATCTGTGGTCAAATTTATATAGGAAGCACTATAAGACCATTAAAAGAGAGAATACAGGAGCATATAAGGGCAATACGCAACAACAATGCCCAGTATCCCCTGGCTTTCCATTTCAACACGATGCACAGGTCAACAGAAATAATCATTCTCCAGTATTGGGGTGTCTTTCATAGATTCACATGCTTGAATATTCCCCGTCGTCGGAGTGGGAGTCCCCCGGTAAATAATATAGCAATATATACAGTCATAATATATAAGTGATCATATAAAACAGAGATATAAATAGGTGATAAGCATCAAGAATGTCCCTATATGAAATCTCCATAGAGATACATGGAGAGAGAAAAAAGACATTCGCAGTCTATCTCTGTCATTATGTTGGTCCAAACTACGGCCAATCAAGCGCCAGCTCCTCTCTTGAAACCTTCTCCTCAGAGCTCCTCACCTCAGATTTTCTACCGCACGTCGTGTGAAAGGGAGTCTCCCTGACCTCTGCTCAGTTTTCTCTTCAGCATGTCTTCAAGTAAGAAGTCTCTGTTTAGAGCTTGTTCCTCTTGTGGAAAGCTGCGCTTATATTCAGAAGATCCACACAGTAAGTGTATTTACTGTCTTTACCCTGACCACGAAGTGGGTAAATGTAAATTCTGTAGAACTTTTTCTACAAAGACTCTTAAAGACAGGGAAGGTCGTCTCTTGTTGTGGCTCCAGAGACTGAAAGATAAGGATGAGGTGGTTTCTGAAGTAGAAAGCCTTACTTCTGGCCGTTCCCTCACAACCTCAAAACGCAGTAGTGTTCAAGATCTACCTTCTCCTTTCATTAAGAAGAAGAAAATATCTCTTTCTATGACATCTGCCATGTCTTCATCCATGACTACTGCGATATCGCCCACGAGACCTAGTTCTCAGGCTGTTGAGGCATCGACTTCCCTGATTTCTGGCAAGAAATTGGCTTCATCGTTGACAAGACCTCCGACGATGAAATCCGCCGTTTCCTGCTCGTCGACGGTGACTCTGACGACAACGGCGTCAGCATCGAAGTCGTCGACGGCGGTCCCGTCGACGTTATCGTCGTCGACGATGATTATCAGTACAATAAAAACTGTGTCATCAGTGTTGCCTATTGCATCGTCGTCGACGAAGAAGGAAAAGATCTAGTCGACGCTAACATCATCGTCGTCGAAAACTGCAAAATCTGCTTCGTCGACGCTTACGTCGTCGATTGATTCGTCGACGAGTGCTCCGTCGACGAAGAAAAAGAAGACCTCGTCGTCGTCCCCGTCGACGACGACTCCGTCGACGACAGTCCCGTCGACGATGGCCCCGTCGACGTTGGTTCCGTCGACGATTCCGTCTGCGAAGATGTCGACAGTGGCTCCTGTACTTCCGATCCCGTCGACGGCAGTCTCGTTGATGAAGATAAAGATTAAGAAGGTTTCAAAATCGTCTTTGACACCAGCAACGACAATTTCTGCGCAGAGGTCAATAGATACACAAAGTTCTTCCGCGCCTTCAACGACTACTTCGTCCTTTGCCTCTGTACCTTTGTTGCCAACAGGATATGTTAAATGAGGTCATACCCTTGGATGATCCTCAACTTCCTTCATCTTTGTTCGCAACTGATTCCGATCAAGATTCAGGAGAAGGTCTACCTGAATCTTTCGGTACAGCACACAGTCCATCGGATTTGATAATAAAATGCCAGGAGGAAAGTGATGATGATGAGGATGAACAGTTTTATCTGGAAGAAATTCCTATGGAAGAACAGACTGCGACGTTACCCTTGTCGCTTATTACAAATCTTCAACTCATGTTGGATGACTATAATCAGCGTTTTCCTTTATCACCACAAGAGTCTATAGTTCCTGCTGTTCCAGTGGTTCCAACACCTGTGTCGGCGCCAGTACCAGTTATAACGCCTTCAGTTCCGCTGATACAATCATCAGCTCGGACATTGACTCAACATGACAATGAAGACGAAGTTCCTCAAGACAAGGAAGATGGTGAGATCCTGGATGATGGTGGCGATGGTGATGATGATATGGCGGAGTGGGATGACTACCATGCCCAAACACCATCTCCCTCTCCAGTGGTACCAGGAGACTCACCACCAGTTGACATTGCAAGTTTTCGCCAGTTGATGGATAGAGCGGCCCAACGGTTCAAATTAACTACGGAACATAAAGAAGAGGATTGTTTTCTGTATGATTTTAAAAATCAACCTTTCAAGCAGACGCATACAATCCCTATTATTGAGTTTATTTGGGATGAAGGTAAAAAGATAATGAAAACACCAAATAGCCTTCCGACACAGTTACCTAGGTTGGAGAAGAAGTATAAGCTGCCAGTAGGAGCTCCAGCGTGCCTCACTGGTCAGTCAAAACCAGATTCGGTAATCACACAAGCAGCGCAACGTCGGGCTAGAAACCCTGTATCTACAATCACTGCACCACCTGATCGTGATGGACGTCGCTTGGATGCCATAGGGCGAAAATTTTCATCGATGGCTTCCACCACTGTAAGAGCGGCCAATGCCTTAGCCATTTTAGGTCGTTACGACCGGCAACTATGGGCGGATATATCGGCTTTAGTTGAAATGCTACCTGATGCATCTAAGACTGAATCTGTGAAGCTACTTCAAGAGGGAGAGAGAACATCTGAAGAAATAATTGACTGTGCAGTTGACATCGCTTGTACAGGTTTCCGTCAACTCGCTGGAGCAGCGGTATTGCGCAGGCAAGGTTGGTTGCGCTCGACATCTTTTCGCCAGGAGGTGCAGGCGAAAATATTGGATATGGCATACGACGGAGAATCTTTATTCGGAGATCATGTGGATGAAGCTCTCCAATCGATCAAAAAAGATACAGAAACTGCTCGCTCTCTAGGTACGCTGCAATTTAGGAAACAGCCCTTTCGGGGTGCACGCGGACGCGGCACCTCCTCTAATTTTCGGAGAGGAAGCAATCAATATCGACCATACAACCAGGGTTCCAATCGTTATACCTACAATCAACAGCAATCCTCTCGGCAGCAGTCTTCCAAGACTTTCAGAGGGAAATCCTCGTACAGAGGTTCCACTCCTAAAAGACAATGACTTACATCAGTCCCAGAAAATTGGAGGTCGAATCTCACTGTGCTGTTCTCAATGGTCCTCCATAACAAAGGACCGTTGGGTTCTGGACATTGTAGAAAAAGGTCACACGTTAGAGTTCATCGAATTTCCCCCACCCACGCCACCTACCGGACCACTGCCGGCTCATATCAAAGAACTTTTTCATCAAGTTCAACTTTTAATACACAAAGGAGCCATAGAGGTAGTACCAAGATCTCAAAGAGGGAGAGGATTTTATTCCCGATTCTTCCTTATTACCAAGAAGAACGGGGAATGGAGGCCAATACTAGATTTAAGGGCTCTCAACAAATATTTAAAGAAACAATCCTTTCGTATGTTAACGCTTGTAGAGATCTTGCGATTACTCTCAAAGGGAGATTTCATGGCAACAATCGACCTCCAAGACGCATATTTTCATATCCCCATACTACATCGACATCGGAAATTTCTACGCTTTCGAGTCGGTCAAAAGGATTTCCAGTTCAAGGTATTACCTTTCGTTCTACTATCAGCCCCTCGAGTGTTTACGAAAGTGCTCGCTCCTGTGGTAGCTTTCTTACGTCTCCAGGGTGTTCAAATCTTCCCATACCTGGACGACTGTCTCCTAAAATCGCAATCGGAAACTCAACTTCTACGGGACACACGTCTTTGTCAGGAGGTGTTTCGCTCCTTAGGACTATCCATAAATTCCATAAAGTCCCAACTACTCCCATCTCATCGCAAAGAATTTCTAGGAGCAACATTGGATGCAGTGTCAACAAAGGCGTTTCTCTCCCAAGACCGTCTACAAAGGATTCTTCGATTGGTGTCCCTTATACGATCAAAAAGGTCCGTTTCTGTAAGACTATTAAAGTCATTTATAGGGATGGCGTCATCGTGTATTGCTTTGATCCCTCATTGCAGATTAAAGACACGCCCCATCCAAGAAGAACTAGACATCCAATGGCGTCAAGTTACTGGCTCGTTCAACGACGTTGTAAACGTCACAGACCGTATGAATTCGGCACTCAAATGGTGGACACAGCCATCAAATCTAACAAAAGGAATTTCATTTCTGTCGGTAGTACCAGACATGACAATAACAACAGACGCCTCTCTAGAAGGATGGGGTGCTCATCTGGAGGATTTGTCAATAAAGGGGAAGTGGACGATATGTCAAAAAACCTGGCACAGGTTGGAGCTCTTGGCTATATTTCTAGCTCTCAAGTCGTTCCTTCCTTTAATCCACGGAGAAACAGTCCTAATACAGACGGACAATACAACCTGCATGCACTACATAAACAAGCAGGGCGGAACGAAATCTCCGAAACTGTCTCGACTAGCTCAGTCGATCTGGGACTGGTCTCTCGACCATTGCATCACGATTGCAGCAGTTCATCTACCGGAGGTATCCAATATTCTGGCGGATTCCCTGAGCAGATCCTCCTCATCGACCCACGAATGGGAGCTACATCAACCAACTCTAGAGATGATATTTCGACGATGGGGTCGTCCACAGCTGGATCTCTTTGCCACACCGGAGAACCGGAAATGCCGAGATTATGCAAGCTGGCATCCCCATCAAGGGTCACGGGGCAATGCCCTTTTGATGAACTGGTACAATCTGTTTGCCTACGCTTTCCCCCCAATCCCTCTCGTACCTCGTGTCCTGTGGAAGATGCGGAGGCAGCCCTGCCATCTACTTCTCATAGCCCCACGATGGCCTCGACAGGCATGGTTCTCGGAATTACTCCTACTTTCCCAATGCGAACCCATCCTTTTGCATCCTCGTGCAGATCTACTTACAATGAGCAAGGGGCAAGTTTGTCATCCGAATCCCTCCTCACTGAGCTTATCAGCTTGGAACCTGAGCACTGTGAATTTGCCCATCTAGATATTCCACAGGACTGTAGAGACATCTTGGCTCAGGCGAGGGCTCCTTCTAAGGCGAAAACGTACAAATTAAAGTGGAGGAGATTCTGCCATTGGTGTGCATCTACTGGGGTTCATCCAATTCACTCTACACCAGAACAACTGCTACCGTTCTTCTTACAATTGGCTAAATCCGGACTTTCTCTTGCAACCTTGAGAGTTTTTCTGGCGGCAATTTCTCGTTTCCGTCAGGATGGTTCAACTTCCCTTTGCTCTTCGAGGATAATGCATCAATTCTTCAAAGGGTTGTTTCGTAAATTCCCACCTGTTAGACGCCCTCCTCCATTGTGGCACCTTAACATCGTGTTGGCACAATTAATGAGACCACCGTTCGAACCAATACACAAGGTCGATTTGAAGTATCTGACATGGAAGGTGGCTCTTCTTCTAGCACTAACGTCTTCACGTCGCGTCAGTGACATTCACGCTTTTACAATAAATCCTCCTTTCCTACAGTTCAAACCAGATTCTGTAGTACTGCGCACTAATCCAACATTCTTGCCTAAAGTGCCTTCAGACTTCCATATTAACGAACCAGTGATCTTAAAGACTTTCTTTGCTAAACCTCAAACTCCTGCGGAGCAACAATTACATTCCCTGGATGTGAAACGATGTTTAAAGTTCTACATCAGCAGAACAGCTTCTTTTCGAAGATCGGATCAGCTCTTCATAGCTTATGGGCGTTTTCACAAGGGACGTCCAGTTACAAAACCAACAATTGCACGATGGGTGTCAGCAGCCATAGTCTTCTGCCATCAAAAGGCGAACAAGCCTTTGCAGTCACCAGTGAGGGCTCACTCCACTAGAGCAATGTCATCCTCAACCGCCTTATTTGCTGGAGTGCCTTTACATCAAATCTGCAGAGCAGCTACATGGTCGAGCAGACATACTTTTACAAGACACTACTGTTTGGCGGCTTTAAACGAAGAGGATGCTGCAGTTGGGCAGGCAGTGCTTCGCAATCTTTTTAAATAAGGTGAGCCTCTTCCTTCCCTCCTCCATATTGTTTCCATTTACCGTTGAATAGTGGCTCATTTGCACTTATATAGATATTAAATGATATCATATATATAAGGATGTTGATTGTCATTACGATTTCAGTTTAATATGATTATGGAAACAATGCTAATTGTTACTGCTATCTATTCTACATTCAAGCATGTGAATCTATGAAAGACACCCCAATACTGGAGAAGAACAATTGTTACTTACCTGTAAACAGGTGGTTCTCCAGTATTGGTGTTTTTCATAGATTCACATGCGACCCTCCCTCCTCCCTTCAGAGGCTCTCTTCTCCTCATAAACTCTAAAGTCACTCTGGTGCTACGAAAATCTGAGGTGAGGAGCTCTGAGGAGAAGGTTTCTAGAGAGGAGCTGGCGCCTGATTGGCCGTAGTTTGGACCAACATAATGACAGAGATAGACTGCGAATGTCTTTTTTCTCTCCCCATGTATCTCTATGGAGATTTCATATAGGGACATTCTTGATGCTTATCACCTATTTATATCTCTGTTTTATATGATTACTTATATATTATGACTGTATATATTGCTATATTATTTACCGTGGGACTCCCACTCCGACGACGGGGAATATTCAAGCATGTGAATCTATGAAAGACACCAATACTGGAGAACCACCTGTTTACAGGTAAGTAACAATTGTTCATATTGGTTTTCATGGTCTTGAAGTAGTGCTCCCGAACATAGGAGGGGGTAACAGAACCAGCAGACTACGTCAAAAACAAAGTAAATGGATTATCAACTTAAGGGCTGTAGAACATGGGATTAACATTGATAAAGAGATGTTTGAGATTCTGTAATCTATTCTTCTATCCTATGTTGCTATGGTGATGGTAGTTAATTTAAACTGTCTTCCTGGACTTTGATATACCTTTCCTGAGTACTTGCTATTGTTTTATTTTCAGAATATAAGGCGGCTGCCTTATATATGCAATCTTTATGGATAATTCTAGATGAGAAATCGGATAAACTCTTAGCTGATAAATTGAATTTTACTTATCAGTGTTTTACGTACATTGGTTTTGGCACTTTATGCCTATTGGATTGAAAGTCTTTTACTTTGACTTTCTGAAAACTCAATAGAAAGTGGATTTTTTCTACTCAGTGATAGAATGGGATTGATACTATTAAAATGGGCCTCTCTTCTGGGTGTTTTGCCATGAACATTCCTCAGTTAGGTTTTTCAATAACATTGGCTATTGCACTACTCAATTTTGTTATTTTGTGCACTTAGTTGAAACAATAGATTCAATACTATGTTACCTAATAATTTGTTGTGAGGTCTATTCCTGTTCATGTTTGTACTCTTCCAATATGATTATTATATTCCATTTGTTGCTGGGCCTTGTAACTGGTTAGAGATATATGTGTACTGGACGATTTTTTGACTCCAGTTTTGTCATACTCTATGGAGACCAATTTGGAAGAAAAGAAATTCTCTTACCCACTGATGGAACATATTAATACTAAGAATGGTTCTTCAGGGGTATTTTTATATTTATGATTGGATCAACATTGGTGATTCTTTTAACAAAGTCACGTTTTCGCAATGAGGTATTTAGATCCGGGACTACTTTGATATTTATATATTTGACAAATATCAATGGCCCTAATATATACGGGATTAATTTACCACCGACATACAGGTCTTTATGTGTAATTACACCAGGAAACATGACAATAATAAAAACATGTTTCTCCTAAAATTTGACTGAAACATTGAATTAAAGACTTGAATAATAAAAAACATGTCTTTCCTAAATGTTGACTGAAAAATTGAATCAAATACTCTAAAAATATATATGATGGGTAGCTACTAAGACATTTAATAATGGCCGCCACACTTTTGGTATTTTGAAAACAAGTTGGTGTAAGTCCTATTTTGATTTCCACAATCTAGCGAGCGTCTCTTTAAATTTCATGGCGGAAAGCAAAGATGCTAATGCGGAAGAACTTGGAGAGCGTGGCTGTCGGAACACAGGACAGCGGGTGAGTGCTTTAAATTTGAGGGCAGCGGCACAATATTGACATCTTTGGGCTCATATTTACAGCATAAAGTCGGATGTGATGTAATTTAAGGACAAAAATATTAGATGTATGAATTTGGCAGCAATACCGTTCGCAATACCAACAGCGACAGCAATCCTCATACCCAAAATCTTCCTTTCGTAGCAAGGGAGGAAGACAAAAGGGTGCCGCTCGACGGCAATGACTTTCAACTGCAGCCGGTCTCAAACTTCTCTCCACCCTCCAAGATTGGCGGAAAAATTTCCCACTTGCTCCCAAATTGGCAAAAAATAACTACGGACTGTTGGGTCCTACAATTAGTACAATTCGGCCATTCTCTAGAATTCATACAGATCCCTCCTCAAACCCCTCTCCGCCAAATGCTTCACAAAAATCTACGTCCTTTACTCTTATAAGTGAAGATTAAGCTCCAAAAGGGAGCTATAGAGAGAGTTCCCCCAAGCCAACGAGGAAAAGGGTTTTACTCCCGTTTCTTCCTCATCCGAAAAAAGGAGAAAAAATGGAGACCGATATTGGACTTGAGGAATCTGAACAAGTTTCTGAAAAAGCAGTTGTTTCGTATGGTCACCATTCAGGAGGTATTACATCTACTCAATGCGAACGACTACATGGTGTCGTTAGACCTGCAAGACGCCTACTTTCATATACCAATACACCGCAACCACAAAAAATTCCTACGATTCATGGTGGCGGGCAGACATTAACAGTTTTGGGTTCTGCCGTTTGGACTCAAATCGGCGCCACGCATTTTCACCAAATGTCTAGGTCCAGTGGCTGCATATCTACGCCATCATCATCATCAGGTCTTCCCATATCTAGACGACTGGCTTGTCAAGTCTACATCTCTAGAAGGCGCGTCCAGGTCTTCTAACGCTTGTCTGAGGCTTTTCAATTCACTTGGGCTAACTCTCAATCACGACAAGTCCGTCCTTCAGCCATCTCAGCCCATGAATTTTCTGGGCGCTACACTAGACACCATACTAAGAAAAGCATTCCCATCACAGGAACGCAAAGACAAACTTCAGTAGTTAGCGCTCTGGATAATGTCCAAAAAGACGCTGTCAGTGCGTCTCTTCAAATCTCTACTCGGGATGATGTCTTCTTGCATCCTATTAGTCCCGCATTGTCGTCTTCATATGCGACCCCTTCAAGAAGCACTGTCGGATCAATGGGTCCAGTGTACAGGGTCCTTCGACGACGTCATCCAGGTGACCCCTGTGATCAAAAAGGCTCTACGATGGTGGGTTTGCCCCCAGAACCTTTCTCAAGGCTTGCCTTTCTTGCTTCCTGCTGCTCCTCATATAATCACCACGGACGCCTCCTTAGAGGGCTGGGGGGCTTTCCTTCAAGAACTGCAGATAAGCGGGAAGTGGTCCCCTTCCGAGAAGGCACTTCATATCAATCTTCTAGAGCTACGCGCAGTCTATCTAGCTCTGGTGGCCTTCCTTCCAAGAATCAAAAACTCCATAGTGCTTGTCCGAACAGACAACACAACGACAATGCACTATTTGAACAAACAGGGAGGAACTCGCTCGCTAACACTCTCTCGCGATTCGCAAAAAATTTGGAACTGGCTGCCCCGTCACAACATCTCTCTACGAGCAGATTATGTTCCAGGCGCCCACAACGTGTTGGCAGTTTCTCTGAGCAGAAGACAGGCAGCATGCCACGAGTGGGAGCTGGATCAACTAGTTCTCAGCAACATATTTGCTCAATGGGGCACCCCTCTTCTGGACCTCTTCGCCACCCAGCAAAACGCCAAATGCCAACACTTTGCAAGCTGGCATCCCCAACAAGGGTCTCTGGGGAATGCCTTTTCGATCGCATGGTGCAACGTCTTTGCGTACGCCTTTCCGCCGTTTCCCCTGATTCCCAGGGTGCTACGGAAGATGAAAGCGGAGCCCTGTACTCTCATATTGATAGCTCCAGCTTGGCCACGTCAACACTGGTTCACGGAACTTCACCTCCTTTCCCTGGAACCTCCAATCAAATTGAAGCCGTTTCCATCTCTTCTAACGGTCAACAATCAGCAAGTTCAGCATCCGGATCCGGCATCTCTCAAGTTATCAGCATGGCTCCTGAGTTCAGAGAGTCTCAGGGCTTAGACATTCCTCCGGATTGCAGACAAATTCTGGCTCGGGCTCGAGCAGATAGTACCAACAAAACGTATTCATTAAAATGGAAGAGATTCTGTATCTGGTGCAAAACAAACAGGTTACACCCTCTTTCTTTCACCCCGGAACAAATCTTGCCGTACCTCCTCCACCTGGCAAAATCTGGTCTTGCTCATGCCTCCATTAAAGTCCACCTAGCAGCAATATCACGCTTCAGGAGATCCTCTACAGGTCCATCTTTGTGGTCTAATAGACTTATTAAGCAATTCCTTAAAGGACTGTTGAGAACATTTCCTCCAGTAAAGCCTGTACCACCGGCTTGGCATCTCAACACGGTTCTGGCTCAACTAATGAAACACCCGTTTGAGCCAATACACAGAGCAGACCTTAAGTATGTATCCTGGAAGATTGCGCTCCTGCTGGCCCTTACCTCGGCAAGGCGAGTGGGGGAACTCCAGGCGTTCTCAATCCAAGACCCGTTCCTTCAGTTCAAACAGGATAGGGTCATTCTTCGCACAAATCCGAAGTTTATTCCTAAAGTTCCATCTCAGTTCCATCTTAACGAACCTATCGTGCTACGTTCATTCTTCCCGAATCCACAAACAGTGGCGGAGAAAACTCTACATTCATTGGACATTAAGCGCTGCCTAAAGTTTTACATTGATAGAACGAAAGCATTTCGTAAGTCTAATCAACTCTTCGTAGCGTACAGTAGGCCTAGAAAAGGGCTACCGCTCACCAAACAGAGTATCTCCGCTGGATTTCTTCAGCCATCACCTTCTGTCACCAGCAGGCAGGACGTCCACTGCGATCAACAGTTCGTGCCCATTCCACAAGGGCAATGTCTACTTCCATGGCACTGTTTGCAGGGGTGCCCATTGTGGACATTTGTAGAGCAGCCACATGGAAGACACCGCATACATTCACCAAGCATTACTGCATGGACACGGACATCATGAAGGATGCTGCAATGGGCCAAGCGGTACTCCGTCATCTATTTCAGTAGAGGTGTGCCCTTCCTTTCATCCCATCATCCTTGCCTCTTTACGCACATTTCGCACTGTAATGTATACATTGGCTGAGTCATTGTTTCTAGTGCTTTTATCTTTCACATGGATATGTTATTATCTAGTGACTGTATATTTACAGTACCTTTCGAAATGTGCTTATTATTGCTTACTACTCTGATTCAGGCATGTGAATCTATGAAAGATACCCTAATACTGGATAAGGAACGCGATACTTACCTGTAACTGCGGTTATCCAGTATTGGTATCTTTCATAGATTCACATGCAACCCGCCCACCTCCCCTGGAAGGGCTCTCTTGGATCTCTCATTGATACAACTACTTAGCACTGTGCTTACGAAAATCTGAGGGACTAGAGCTCCTTCCAGGAAGGTTCTAGAGGGTGGTGCTAGCTGATTGGCTACTGGCCAAACTTTGGTCCTTTTTACATAAGGACGTGGATAGCTTACTAAGCTAAGGCCTTTTGGGGCCTGTTACTATATATGTCTACTAAGACATTGCTTTGTTATTTACCGGTGACTCCCATCCCGAGGACGGGGAATGATTCAAGCATGTGAATCTATGAAAGATACCAATACTGGATAACCGCAGTTACAGGTAAGTAACGCGTTCCTTTTGTTTAAATATGTAAAAGTGTAACATTGCAGATGCAGAACACTACTGCATTCCCAAAAAAGAAATGGAGATAAAAGTTGCACTTTTCAATAGGTAATATTGTGCTAAACAGCACCTCTTTCTGTAATTGCTAGATTGCGTTTTGTGAGTATCGTTGCAGTTATGTAACAAAAAAATGCAATGTTTGCTCCATCAGCACAGGCAACATGCAAGCATTGGTTTTGCTGCTGCAAAACAATACCAATCACTGCAGAAAACTGTGGAGCAAACTAGAACACTCTTGAAATGTGTTAGGTGGTTCTAAATACCAACTTCATTCAGCCAAGTAGTGCGTTCTTTCAGTTTTAGTCCTTGTTTGCTCTATTTGACATAATATAACTTACACTTCACAGCAACAATTTGCGGATTGAAAGCACCCGGAGTGACTATACTCAGAGCAATTTGGCCACCCTAAACGTGAACATAAGTTAGGGCCTGATTTAGATTTTGGAGGACAGAGAAATGTCTGTCAGGGCGACAGGGTAAATTACATCATTGCCTTGATGGACATCCAAACATTTCAGACCCCAAATTAATGGATGCCCACTGGCATCACAGACATCTCTTAACATTGTCAGGAACTGCTGTCTTGGCAATTTCTGTCAGTGTTCTAAAAGTCTGATGGATGGCTCTGTCAAATATGATGGCCGGCTATCAAACTTTTAGAAAGGTTTACTACTTTTAAAAACAAACTCCCAAGTTGGGAGTTTGTTTTTGAAAATAGTAAAACTAATGACCACCCACACAATGGGAGTTGTCTCTCATGGTGTGGGAGTCATTTTTAGGTCGAGCTTTCGAGACCTATTGTATCTTCTTTTGGAGGTAAAATCCACCCACTGCTTCTCATTTGTTTGTTTCAGTGTCCTTTAAAAATCCTCTGTTGCTAGTGGTTAATCATTACTCTTGTCCCTCCTTTTTGTCTTTCATTTCCTCCCACACAGCACAGCCTAACTACTGTATCTTAAACCTTGCTTCTACATCTGTGTTTTATGGGACTATTTTTATCTTCCTTTCCTGCCCATTTTTTGCTGTTCCCTGTTTTTTTGGTCACTCAGTTTATTATTTTGTCACAGTTGCTATTCATTGACAGACTACCCCTTTAACAATGACAGACTGCCCCTTTAACAATCCTCATGCATTTGTCACACTCCTTTAATTACCTTCAGCCCTTGCGGAAAAGACCATCTGTTGTGCTCTGATCGGAGCTGCTGTGAAGGTGGTGTTTCCACTCGCTGCCCTGGTAAATTCTCCTGACTTACTAATTACGTTCAATATCTTTTTTTTTACCCCTTAGACACAGCTTTGCTACGCTTGCCTAACTACTCACTTCATCATAGTGGTGGACAAATATTTTATTCGCGGATGAACCCGTTTTATTTTGGAATTCAACTTATTCCATCATGACTGTCTCATCGTCATCCACTCAGTTAGACTACGCCAAAGGCATGCTGCAGCGATAGCTTGGTGTCACACATCCAGGTCTTGCCTCGTCACTTTAGAATCGGCCCTTTGAAGGCTTGAGATAAACATGCAGACTCTCTTGGTGTGCAGGGCGCAGAACCCCCAACGTGCCTTCTACCAGCCTCAAAGATGCACTGCCTGGTAACGTCTAGATTGTATAAAGCTTACGCAGGCAGGCCTCTCCGTAGAGCGAGGCTTCTCCTCGTGGTGCAAGAAAATGAGGAAACTAATCAAGTAAGCTTCTGTCCCGCAACCAATCAGCACACGCTTGTAATTAGCCTGTACTCCATGAGCGCAGCTGATTCTTTCTTGGACAACAAAGAAATAATTAACGGAATCGCACTTCAATCTGCAACTGGGGAAGTCACTAATGTTCTGACACAACATGGCTTTCTGAGAGATTGCCCGCTACAGCCTACCTCTAATTACTTTTCAAGTTTGTCTAAATTAAAAGAAAAAAGGTAGGAAATAAATCATTGAAAGAGAAGACAGAGGGAATATTACAGAAGATTTGTGTGCTTGTATTCTGAAACAAGGCTTTGACAGGCTTAGGGGACGTGTGCCGTGTTTGTATGCCCAACCTATTGCACAAAAGCATCCCTGATGCCCTAAACATAATCACCACCACCCTAGGTGTGACAAAATTTCTATCGACTAGGGCATTCACCCCAACTTTACTACATCACTCACTTCCCTGTACGCAATGTCATCTCTATGAGTTAAACCTCTCGTCGGATTTCACTGAACACAAAAGCATTTCTTCTATTCTAGTCTCACTCCCCACTTCCCTGTCCATGACAGTATGATTAGCAGCTAGTGCCCTCTCCGGACTTCATTGGACTCAAACCCCCACTTTTCTGGCCGTGACGGCATATCTCCTAGCTAGAGCCCTCCCTCACTTCCCTGGAATAAAAAGCATCTCTACCACACTAGTTTATGGGCGCCATGTGCTTTAAATATCACATGTAAGGCTCCCAGTTTTCTGTTTTTACTGATTATTAAAGATAAATACAGATAGAAAACAACGTGTTTCCTGTCTGTATTTATTTTTAAAAGCGGAAAAATACTGACAATTGTGCTCAATGGGAGCAACTTTCCATGCTCTCCATGCTCCAACTAGACAATATGCGGAGTTAAAAAATAGGATGGGATTTCCTTAAATACAGCCATGGATATATGCCTGGCTGCAACGTGTTTTTGGTACAAACATTTACTGGGCATTATTGGCTTGACTGATTATCAATATTTCCAGTACTGTGTTCAGGCCTTATAAGTTTAACCATCTCCTCTCACCCATTACATTGGAGGGACCAGTTGGGTGCTGATTCAATTGGTGAAGAATCTGCAGGTAGAGGTATTAGGGGATGGAATGACAACACACACAACATGCCACACTGGAGGCAAGAAGGCACCATGTGAAAGCAATGCATGAGAAAACACAACCACAATGGCAGTGTGGAGCAGCAGGTCTGCACAGTCTCCACAAACAGCAACAAGACACATGGAAGTGCAACAAAACACAACACTGACTTGCCAGTAACACTCTCTGCATACTCACAAGTGACAAATACAACAAGTAGGAGTCAGACAGAACTGCAAGGACACACCAACACACTGCACAGTGCACAACATACAACTCACACATGGGCATACAACTACATCCACAGGGCAGAACAATCAAAACAACAGACACACAGCTCCTGGGTGACAAATGTGTATTTGACAGTGCAGAGGCATGTACACATCAACACTCCCAACAAACTCACCCCCTTCACACTGCACACTACTTGGCCACCCAAGAGCACAAATGGAAAGTAAGCCATGGGACTAGGATGACTGGCCATCACAAGATGACCACACACATGCACCACTGGGCACACATGAAGGAAGAACACACATACATGATGACCCTGGCCAGCCTGCCTGCAATACTGGGTGCAGAAACCCACTCTGTGCTGGCAGTGCCCCCCAACAATATAACCAACATGAACTAATTAAGTATTAGGCATATGCATCAACCAAACGAATACCGATTCCTTAATAGCGAAAAATAAGGAATCGCCATTAAGGAATCGGTATATGGCATGCATCAACAGATTCGGTAACATTTAGCGATTCCTTAAAAATCGCTAAATTTACCGATTTCTACATAGCGGGGCATGCAAACTCCCATTAGCAAATAGCGAGTCCGGTAATACCGATTTAGCTAATAGCGAGTTCGGTAATACCGAGTTAGCTATTACCGAATCGGTATTAGCGAAATCGCAATTTGCGGCGTCGCTCCGGGAACGTGCAGATGACATCACCAACCAGGAAATACTGCTGCCCCACCCACATTGCCTCGACAGAGGAGCAGACAGGAGCTGGGAAGGAAGACTGCCTGTGCAGAGTGAGGCCACACCGACTCTGCAAATCCAAAGCCACACACATCATGGCGCAGGAAGTGCCATCCAGCGCAGAGTCTGCACGCAAGCGAAAGCGAAAATTTTCTGATAGGGAGCTCGAGTACCTTATCGAGGGAGTCTCCAGCAAACACGACCGCCTCTTTGGCAAGCTGTCCCTTAAGGTGCCTGAGCAGGAGAAGCGGCGCATATGGCTGCGCATCCGTGAGAGGGTGAATGCAGTTGGCGTCACGACCCGCAGCATCGACGACCTCAAAAAAAGGTGGTACGACCTGCGGAAGCGTGCCAAAGAGAGGATTGCGGAGAGGCTCCGGGAGGCGAGCAGGACTGGAGGCGGACTATCCACAGCACCAGCCAACACAGCCCTGGATGACCTTGTGGATGGGACGATAGAGCGGGAAGCCGTCGTGGGGGTGACCCAGATGGACACGTCCGGCGCAGCCACAAGTGCCCAAGGTAAGATGCATGCCTGTGCCCGCACCCAGCATTGCGTAAATCCATTCCCATGCCCCCAGCCCGATCTCAGTGTGTCTGCAGCTCTGGCACAGACAGCTTTACACATGACACCAGTGCATCTTGGGAGTTGTAGTCTAGTCAGCCCAGTGTGCATGTACAGGCGTATATCCAATGACCATACACCACATCAATTGAACATGGATGGAGACTGTTCATTTAGTGGACCACAGAGGGACATTCATGTGTACAACACTATGTAGTTGTAATTATCCCACTAACCATGCACTGTTTCACACACAGATGCATCACCTGGGGATTCGGACGACAGCAGCCAGCTGATCATCTCGGAAACACCCGTCGAGTCAGACCAGGAGACAGCGCAGGACGCGCATGCATCGCCAACACCTGCCACCCCAACAGCACCACCTCCACCAGCGCCACAAGCTACGGCACCTCCACCAGCGCCACAAGCTACGGCACCAGCGCCACAAGCTACGGCACCAGCACCAGCGCCTCAAGCTACGGCACCAGCAAAACAGGCTGCAGCTACTACAGCCACAATAGCGCAGAGGCGCAGGTCCAAAGTTGCGCCCTTGCAGGAGATGGATACACCCACCTCGCAATTGGCACCCAGCCAGCGCACTTACACAACACCTGATGCACCACCTGGAGGTGCTAGACGCGCACGGCGGCACAGGGCTCGTCGCAGTTCCGTCTCCTCAGCCGAACAGGATGTCCCAACAACCTCTGCAATCGAGGAGAGGATGCTGCGTACACAGCGCATGCAGGGGCGACATGTGGCTAACATTAGCTGCAATATCGTGCGCCTTGCTAGGGAGATGCGCGCCATGACTGCAGCAGTCACGGACATGAGCAAGGCGGTCAGGGACATGACCCCAGCGGTTGCAGAGGGCAATGCTCAGCTCAAGGAGGAGGTACATGAGCTCACCCGTGCCACGAGGGAGGGCCATGAGTGCCAGAAGAGGAGTCACCGGCAGCAAATGTTGCGTTCCGCCGCCGCTACCAAGGCCATCACACGGCACAGCAACAGCACTGCTGTGTTGGCACGCCGCTCAGTCGCCCTGCAGGTGGACCTTGGGCACTTCTGCAGGGATGTCGCAAAGTCACTAGGACACATCACCACTGCTGTGGAACACCTTCAGAGCAGCACATGCAGTGCTGCTGCATTGGGAGGGGATGACACAAGTGAGGCTGCCTCCAGTGTCAGCAGCGTGTCACAGGCAGAGGCCAGCACCAGGCGCCGCAGTTCGCGTGCCTCCGCGGGGACAGGCCGTGGTGAGGCTTTGGATACACCTGAGCGGAGGCTTGGGGTACGTGGGAAGCGCCACTAGACAGTTGGACATGCATGCAGGACCATGGTGGGGCAACCATGGCCATCCAATCACTGTGTATGCACAGGCGTGACTTTAAGGCACCTTTTATTTACAATAATGCAATTGGAGCATGATTTACAATGCTAGTTTTGTTGCACAATCCTCAGTGCTACTGTGCATTAAACAGTTGCACCCCAAACCAACTTGTAATGTCTCATTTTACCAAGGATCAAAAATGATTTTGCATTATGTATGTCCGCCTCCTATGGCCCTCTGCTGTGTTTGGGATGTGTGCCTGTCGTTGTTGGGCGGGTGGTTGGTCAGCCCGGTGGTCGTCATCCCTGTCCACCTCTATGGGTATCCCCCTTCTGGTGGCAATGTTGTGCAGCATTGCACATACAGCAATTATCCGACAGCATGTTTCTGGTTGGTATAGCATGGCGCCGCCAGTCTTGTGGAGGATACGGAAGCGGCTCTTGAGAATCCCAAAAGTCCTCTCTATCACATTCCTCGTGCTGATGTGTGCAGCGTTGTAGCGATGTTCCTGCGGGGTTGCTGGATTTAGGTATGGGGTGAGTATGTATTCCCGCAGGGCGTAAGCACTGTCACCTAGAAGATAGAAGCATAGACTTAGCATTGGTGATGTACATACATGTGTGGTGTTGGTGTGGGGAAGCGTATTTCTACGTACCTAGCAGGAGTCCCTCTCCAAATTCTCCATTGATTAGTCGCCTGTGCATTCCACTGTTGCGGAAGATGTATGAGTCGTGTGTGCTCCCTGGGAATTGTGCCACTAGGTCCGTTATGATGTTGTTGGCATCGCACACAACCTGCACGTTGATCGAGTGGTATGACTTGCGGTTCCGGAATAGGTACTCATTTGCTGCCGGAGGACATATGGGGATATGCGTGCAGTCGATGCATCCAATCACATGTGGGAATTGTGCCACCTGGTAGAAAGCCTGTTTGGTGCGGTCCAACTGCTGTGGGGTTGTGGGGAAGCTGATGTGTGTGTGGAGCATTGTCAGCATGGCATCTAGGAATTTCTTGAAGAAGCGTGACAGTGCGCTTTGCGAAACACCTCCGGCCACCGCAATTACCCCCTGGAAACTCCCTGAGGCCAGTAGGTGCAGGCTGCATAGGACCTGAACGTGCGCAGGGATTGCATTTGTCCGGTGTGTCTGGTGCTGCAGTAATGGTTCCAGGTCTGCAATCAGGCGCATGATCATAGCGCGATTGAGGCGATACTTCTGGTACACCTCGTCTTCATTCTGCCCGAGCAAGGTTATGCGCAGTCTGAAAACTCGCTCCTGGACCCTTCTCCTGCGCTGTCCTGCTGCATTGATCCGCATCCTCCTTGCAAGCACGTAGAGGGCAGCCATTTTGTGGGAGCCAACAGGGTCTCCTGGGCCACATTTAAGGGTTTAGTGATTGCCTCAATCATTTGCACATGTTGAAATTTTTTTTGCATCATCTCTTTTTTTTTTTTGTAACTTTACCTCCAGGTTTTGATTCCCCTTATTTAGCTCTTGCAAAATAGCGATTTTTGGGATTTTCGTTATTAGCGAGTTTTGTTGCATTGGGGTGCGATTCGTTATTTGCTATTGGCACTTTCCGGGAGCTAATAGTGATTTTGGTAATTGCTAATTCGGTATTTAGCGATTCGGTAACTTAGCATTTTTGGTATTACCGATTCGGTATGTTAGCGGATATTTCTTTAGCGATTCGTTATTTCCTCACGTTTTGGGTTGATGCATTGGGATTGGGTATTTGGGACTCGCTACCGGGAGCTAATAAGGAATCGGTATTTTACCGACTGGATTTTGGCTTGATGCATGAGGCTGTAAATGACTACTGCTATCCATTGTAAATTGACACCATTGCCCACACAAGTATCTGGGTCAAGAAGAACTGAAAACCCTGTCACCCCTGAAAAAAAGAGAGTAAGTGCACCCAAAAATTGACTATTTTGAAGTGGCACACAGACCATGTGGCACAGTAAACCATTTACACACAGCAAAAGAACTTTATTCAGTAAGGACACTGACAAACAGGAGCAACTGTCTTTATTCACATATTGCACAGATAGGTACCATGAGAAGAGAAGAGCAAGGCATAAGGTGCAGAGCATGTCCATGAGAAGCTGCACAGGCAGGGGGCACACAGCAGTGAATGACAAGGCCAGTGGGCAGGACAAAGTGCAGAGTGAGTCCATGAGAAGCTGCACAGGCAGGGGGCACACAGCAGTGCACGACAAGGCCAGTGGGCAGGAAAAAGTGCAGAGTGAGTCCATGAGAAGCTGCACATGCAGGGGGCACACAGCAGTTAACGACAAGGCCAGTGGCCGGTGAAGGTGGAGTCATGCAGACGGGAGACACGGTGTGGCTGGGAGATTGTGGAGGGGTGCCCTTCCACTTCCTGGGGATCCTAAATGGCTTGACTGACTTTGGGTCAATGGGAAGTGGTGTGGGCACAACAGGCACACTCACCATCACAGCTGCAGCAGGTGCAGGCGTTGGCAGCCCCTCTGGTGATGTGCTGGACCCAGCGGAACACTTTGCCTGGCTTCGCCTCAACCCCCCCTTCCCCTGTTTAATAGGTGTTACCCCTACAGTGCCCTCCGGCCACTGCTTCACTGGGCTTGGAATGGGAGTCGAGGTGGTTGGTGATTCTGCCTTGGAGCCCTTCCTAGGTGTACCCTTGGCATGCACCACCTCCTTGCTGTGCACAGACACTGTATGATTATCTTTGCGCGATGCTTTAGGGGCAGGAGAGTCCTTGGATGGGGATGCCACTGAGGCATGTGTGCCTGAGGTCTGCTGCTTTGCTTTGTGTCTACTGGTGTCGCCTGACGGGCTTTTCTCCCTGCGCTCTGGGGTGGCTTTTGTCTTCTGTGGGGATGGTGTCTGCGCCCGGGACCGCTTGGGTTGCTGCTGCTGTGTGCTTCGTGTGCTGTATCGTGACTTTGACATATGTGGACCGTGGTCACTATCGTCAGACGTGGCCATTGCCAGGGGGTGGACAAAGGGACTGGAGCTGGACTGTGATTATGTGTCTGTTGCAGGGCAGACGTCACTGTTGATGACAAAGCCTGGACTGTCCGGTGCAGCCCACCCACGTCTGAATGCATGCCCTCCATGAAAGCAACCACCTGGGCCAATTTCTTGTCGTGGTCAATGAAGGCATTGAGGAGAGCTGTCTGGCCTACACACAGCTGGTGCAAGAGGTCCACAGACTCAGCACTGATGGCAGCAGGGGGGGCAAGGGCAGCAGTGCCAGGGTTGAAGGACACTCTTCCCCTCTTACTGAGGCGGACACGGGCAGCACCAGAGGAAGTGGCTGGGAGGGTGGGCACTGGCCACTGTGTGGTGGAAGGTGATGCAGAGTCACCGTTCTCTCCACCATGGATGCATCCCCGCTGGCATCGGATGATGCCAGCGGGGATGCTACCGCCGGGGCCAGGTGGTAGCTACCGCGATTTGGGTGCCATACATTGACACGAGGCTCCGCCATTCAGTCGGCGGAGCATGCCAACCGCCATTTCCACATGTCTCGGCCTATCAGTACCGCACTTGTGTGAATGGGGGTGTTGGTGACACACCGCCGGGGCCAGGCGGTGGCTTCCGCGATTTGGGTGCCATAGAATCACAATGGCCATCTGTCAAACATCAAAAGGGCACAGTGCCAACATAGTCAATGGAACATCATTGTGCACCATTTTACGACGCCATTTTTTCTCAAAATAAAAAATTAAATACGGATAAATACTAAAAAGATGGGCAAAAAATAAATATGCATAAATACATACTGAAAAGTACACAAAATAAATACCATAAGACCGGGAGACCTAATCACATGCTTCACATGGCAGCGAGGGGAATTTTAAGCTTGCAATTAATGATAGCTGTGCGGGAGTTAGCGTTCAACGTAAGTTCCTTTCTCATCTCTACCCAGATTTTCATTCTAAACCCAAAAAAATATAACTCTTCTATTGAAATATGCCTGCATCATGATTGTTTCGGGATGGTGCATGTGACCACCGTCCCCCGGCCACCCGTCGTTTTGACCTTTCTCTGTTGAAGGAGAATGGCTTGCCTCCGTTCCTACATAAGTACCTCACATGCTCCGGGCCAAAGTGGTTTCAAGATTGCTCAGGTTGTCGTCTGCTTTTCTTGTTTAGTGATTCTAGCACATTTACTTCGGTGTATGGTGCCAGTGTTACAGAGGCTAACAGCAGTATTTCAGGTAGTGACGAGAGAGAATGCTAATATGCAGCCCCGTTATGCCCAATTGCGGTTGTAGCAAAATCTGAAATGACCAGGTATCTGACGTCAAAAGCAGGAAAATGTAAATTTACTGAGACTTTTTAACACTGATTCTTTTTTTAACGAACTCATTAAAATCCACCTTCAGCTGGCTCTTTCAGAAGCCGGTTGAAAATAGACTTTCTTGGGAACAACTGTTCTCTAAATTGCCCCTGCATAGCTCTGTGATTGTGTAGTCCACTCATAGCTGCATCGTTTCTTAGTACTCTTTAGACAAGGCTTCTCCATGGGCTTTACTCTCCTTCATCAAGTCCAAAGTTGTTCGCTTGAGTGCACATTTGTGCAGTGGCGGGCGTAATCTTTTGTTTCTGGCATTCTCATTGACTGAAGTTACAGTGGGCTATTGAGATTAGGGTCGGTTGCAATTTGTACTGATATTAGTAAATTCTAGTGGACAGTGGGTGGCAAGACTAGGATAGATTAATGTATTCTTTCCTCATGAATTATACTGATCCTGCTGTGAACCTGTGTGGAGCACTATGTGAATGAATGCATTTCTAGAATAACATTACCTTTGATTTCTAACGGATTTGGTAAACAGGGGTCCATTGCTTGGCTCAAGTGTTTATGTTTAAAGTGTGGGTGTGTATGTGTGTGTGTGTGTGTGTACATGTGTGCAATATTTTTAAGATAGCTTCTTCGGAATGGTTAATTTTTGTAGAACGTTGACGGGATGTTGATGTGGCCGTATAATTTGAATGATGTTCCACCGAGGTGCCAAATGCTTGGTTAATTAAATACTTTGATGCCGGATTGTATGCGCAATGCAGCCATAACCACACCATGACACATAATTCCAATAAGAATAACTTTGCTTAACACCACACTGTTCCAAGCCACACAATTCAACTCCACACATTTCTAATACACACCACATAATTCTTCACTAAACCACATATTTCAAATACAGAACAGAATTCCACAAAACACCACATACCTGCAATACACACCACACATTTACACATCATGTCACATTTAACAGCACATAACATAAATCAACTCCACAACATGCCATTCCCAAGACACAATACCATTCCACATATTTAACTTCATAACACACATTCACACTGTACATAATTCCAGTACACGTAATACCATTTGATTACTATCCACATAATTCCACGGCACACTATGCCCCATATTTCCACTACACAATTCCACACTGCACAATTCCACAACAAACCATTCTAATCAAACAATCTCCCTTGCACTTGTACAAACCCTGTCAACTCTCCTCTACACACCCACTGCCACTCTGATCTATTCCTTGCACTCCTACTACCCCCTCTCACCTCTAAATCCTACTGCGCCCTCTCATCTCTCCCTCACACTCCATCTTCTCTGTATACTGTCTGCTCACACACGCTACCTTCCTGTACCTCCTCACGCTGTGCACTGGTCTACCTTTTGCCTCTCCCTCCCAACACCCCGGGTGCCCCTTCCAATCGTCACTCTATCTCTCTCTCTCATGCTCTCTCTCAACCCTCTCTCTCACTCTCTCAAGCACTCTTCCCACCACTCTCATGTGGTTTACTTCTGGTCTTCAAGCACAGTTTCTATCCTGTGCCTTCTCAAAGTTTTCTTCCCTCAAACCCAGGCTCTCCTCTTCTTCTTAGGGTATCTCCTGCATACACAGGTCCTTCATCTTTATACGTCTGTGGCCTGCTCTCTCCTTCTTTCTCTCATTCTCACACATTCCTTCTGCTCCTCTATCTAGACTTCCTGCACAATTTACCTATCCCTCTTTATATTCCCTACTATCTATTCTATGCAGCTTTCACCCCATCCCACATAATTTCACCCCATACAGTCACAGAACTAACAATTCCAATACAACCCACTTAATTCCATTACACATCACATACATTAACTACCCTTCAAAGCAAAACACATAAGTAAAAAACATTGTGATTTACAATACCAACAGCTCTAACTCGCACAAATACGAGACCTATTGCATTGCAAATGCTTGTTTAAATTATTTTACTGTCCCTCACTGCCAGGTTAGGACAGTATAAAAAGCCATCCTACAGCCCACTCTAAATTGGGTTTACGGCTGAATAGCTTACCTTCTGTCGCTGTTGCAATGGAATACTCTTACTGCCAAACTCTAAATCAGCCCTTTACTCCTAGAGTAAGGGAAACCCTGAATCATATTGTTGCCTACATATGATTTTACCAAATAGGGCAAGGATCGGTATGAGTGTGTTCAGGAGTGTGACATAAAGCTGTTTACTATAAAGAAGGAAAGGATTATATGAGATTAAAATGTAAGCCTTCCAGCACTCAGTAGAAGTGATTTTCCCATGGAGAGGCCTGGAATTGAATGAGTATCTTTATTAAACTAATGCATCTGCCTTAAATATATCTTCCTGCGCACAAGACCTGAATTTTCATGAATTGTCCTGGAAACTGAAATCTCCCCTTCACCAGTCAAATCAAGCACCGGTCAATCACCCATCCGCCTGTCCGCCCATTCGCTCCTCTGCCTGACTGTCTCTATGATCCGGATCATGGCCAGGAATATTTGTTTTAGGGGAATGGCCTCTAGTAATGGCATGAAGTAACGGCTCAGGCTTGGTGCATAGTGGAGTTAGTTCTATCCACTTCACTGTTAAAAAAGAAAACCTGCTGCAACAGCAGGGAGATATCAAAAGCTCTAAATGCATTTCTTTTGTATATTTTTTGAGTATGGAATTATTTTTATCCTGACAATTTTTGAGGAAAACGTTTGAAAAATAGTGTATTTGGAAAATTAGATCCTCCTCAGAGACCCAAACTCCATCTGGAAGACTACGCCAACCTCAAAACAAGAGCACTGACTAAGGACCTTAGAAACCTGGGCCTAACCCAACTAGTAAAGGGACCTACCTATGTTGCGAGACACCTCCTGGACCCTATTTTCAGCAACTTCGACAACATCTTAACTGATGAACCCACACCAGCCCCCTGGGCAGTCCACGTCTTCATCAAGTTCAGCGTAACCCGTCCCAGTCTAGCGCACATGCATCACTGCCAGACCAGGAACAGCATAATTGACAAGAACTGTAACACCGCTCTCAACACTCACTGACCCAAACACGGCTGCATCTTTCCCAAAGCCTTCAAGAATTTCAACAATCTGATCACCTCCTGCACTGACTCCCTGGCACAGGCAGTACAACAACTTCCAGACCCTAGAACAGTTGGTACACAGAGGTAATCGGACTGAAGGAACATCAATGGAAACTACTGGAATGCAAATAGATAATAATGCAGACAGGAGCATGTTCAAATCCACCTTAAGATGCTACCACAAAATGATCTGGACCACCAACTGTGCAGTTCGGGTGGACCACATTGATGCCAACACAAACATAAGCAAAGAAATATTCGACATTGTGAAAGATTTCGCCTCACCATTGGCCACCTCAAACTCAACAACACCCTCGAGGACCTCTGTAACAATCACTCTCAATTCTTCAGCAACAAAATCACTGCCATTTACACTCACCAACCCTACAGCCCTTTCCAAACACCTCCTAATCCTATCTAAAGAACCATTGCTCACCATATGGCCCGTCATAACCCCAGAAGAAACAGCCACCACCATGAAGGCCTTCCACTGAGGGGCCCCATCAGCCACCTGCCCCCACCACTCCTACTCCAGAGGACTGCAACCCATCAGTGCCATGCACACGTCCATTCTGACTGCCTCAACCCCTTAAAAGACCTTCCCAGATGCTTGGAAATACGCAACTGTCCTCCCATTGCTGAAGAAACCCTCTGCAGACCTTTCAACGCTTGCCAACTACAGACTGATATCCATGCTATCATTGAGGACAAAGTCTAGGGGAAAATCATTAACAGCACCTCACCAAATACCTTGATGACCACCAAACTCTCGACACCACTCAAGCAAACCACAGCTCTGCCTTCATCGCTGCCATGGATGACATTTGCATGACTCTGGACAGAGGAGACACAGTGTCCCTCTTCTTCCTGGACGTCTCTACAGCATTTGACATTCCTCCTCCTCACTGACCTCTCAGCTGCATTTGACACAGTTTCCCCCTCCATCCTCATCCACCGCCTACATGACATTGGAAGCCAAGGACACACATCAAAGGATCTGCTCCTTCCTGACAGGAAAGACCCAGTCAATTAGCCTGGCACTGTATACCTTGGATGCCTTCAACCTTATCTGCGGAATTCTGCAAAGATTCTCCATGAATCCATCTCCTTCAACGCATACGTGATCCCTCTAGCCAGCCTCATCTATTCTCACAAGATCAATGTCCTCTACTACGCAGACAACACACAACTCATTCTCTCCCTCACAGCCAAGACACCCAATAACCAGATCAAGTTCAATGTCTGCATGACTAAAACTGCCCACTGGATGAAGACCAACTGTCTAAAGCTGACCACCAACAAGACCGAAATCGTGATCTCCGGGAAGAGCACATCCCCCTGGGACTCCACCTGATGGCCAACAGAGCTAAGACCGACAGCAACTCACTTCACCCACGCCAAGAACCTCAGGATCATCTTCAACAGCGAACTCGACATGAACGCCCAAGTCAATGCCATTACTGCATCATCCTTCCATACCCAGAAAGATGCTGAAGAAGATTTTTAAATGTCTCCCATACAGCACCTGGAACT
The DNA here is from genome assembly GCF_964204655.1 of Triturus cristatus. NCBI lineage: Eukaryota > Metazoa > Chordata > Amphibia > Caudata > Salamandridae > Triturus > Triturus cristatus. The sequence continues at coordinate 87,493,225 of NC_140582.1, forward strand.
CATAATGCCCTGGTCACAAGCAAGCTAGACTACCTGAACACCCTCTATGCTGGGATCAACACAAAACTTAACCACAGGCTGCAGACCATTCAGAACCTGGCAGCCAGAATCACTTTAAACCTCCCATGCCGCACTCACATCGCACCACACCTGAAAGAGCTCCACTGGCTCCCCATTCACAAAAAAGCACAATTCAAACTATTCACCCTCACTTTCTAGGAACTGCATAACATTGGCCCATCATACCTCAGCAATCGCATCTGCGTTGACAAACCTTTCATACATCTCCGCTCGTCACGACTCCTATTTGCACATAACTCACGCTTATGGAAAACCAGATTCGGCGATTGAGCCTTCTACTACACCACTCCTAAAGCATGGAGCAGCTAGCGCTAACTATAGGAGCCTCCCGAGTGGCAGTGTGCTCCGCATAACATAACATAACTCAAAACGATTGTACTACTGAATATCGAGGAAATAATATGATGGGGTAAAATTTCAAAAGGTGAGTACATATAGAGAATGTCAGAAGTTGGCCTGATATATGCTGTCCACTAGTTATAGTGGGCACCTTGTATCAGTCCAAACAACCCCTTATTGGTTATAGGTTAAAGACAAACCTTATTGAAAGCTATCCTATTGGTAGCTATGGAGAGCAGCCTTCAGGCTAAGTCTTGAAGGAATGTAAACCAGCTTATTTTACCAGTCTATAATCTCTTGAGTAACTAAATGAAAGATATCCACACCAGGTATATATATAAAATATATGTATTTATTACTAAACGCACCCTCCTAGTCTCTTTATGGGACTAGAGGTCAAAACACATAAGTTATACTTCAATAATCACAGGAAAATAGCACAAATACACGTCAGGCCCTAGGGGCGAACCAAACCATATACTAAAACAGTGGCATAAGAACCACGACTTAACTAGACACAAGGCCTAGAGCCTGTAGAATCGCTGGGACCCCAAGGAACCACCTAAGGTAGTGATACAGGGTACCCACGGGGCCGTGTGCAGTGTGTGAACACAGCCGCAAGCTCCCGTTAGCTTCTATGGGGAAAGTCGCGGTTAGATTTTTAAAGATTAGGGACACTTAGAAATGAGTCAGGACCAAACCCTTTTGGACTTAGGAAGTTCTAGGGCTAGCACCAACGGGAGCACCGGAGTACTCGTATTACCTCACCCAGGGAAGCCGGGTGCATAGGTGTCTTTTGGTGTCGGGTCGCGTCGTCGATTTCAATGGGAGCTGGCGAGGAAGTGCTGCTGCCGTGAAGATGCAAAGTGTCCGAAGAGATCCAAGCTTGGATCGAAGATGAGAAGAACCTGAAAGCAGATGGGACAGAGTCTGGGTCACTTGCTAGTGACCAGGAAGGCGGTGAGCAGATGCCCACCGATGTCGGGTGATTTCAGGTGAAAGAGGTGAAGCTTGACTCTTCAGCCACGAGGACCAGGAGGCGTCGAGGACGACCAGGAGCTGGATTCGAGCTGTCCCATGAAGGATGTCGAGTGCTGCAGCGTCGGTGCCCGGATTGGAAACAACAAGCCTTGGCAACAGCGACCTACGCAGAAACGAGAAAGATGCTTCGGTGCAGACCAGCAAGGTCTGTGGGACTCACCACTTGGTGGGGAGTCAGGGCACGTCTGGAGCAACCCGGAATGCAACCCGGAATGCCCAAGGAAATCCAGGGCCAGGGATTGCGAAGGGACCTAGAGACGAAACACAAAATGGCGGCCCACAGGTCACTCGGAATGACCAGGCCAACAATCTTCGGTGGATTCAGTGCTCTAGGAGGGGGCTACAAGTTAGCCCAAGCACAACTTCAAGGGACGTCGAGAAGTCAATGCACTTGCAAAAGTGCACGGTGACCAGGAGTTCCGGTTCCACGCTACTCACGAGGGCTGCGGGTCTCAGCTTTGCTGGGGACTCGGGTCGGCCTCTGAGATGTCTGGAAATCCTCTTCCTGGGCTGCAAATACCTCGGAGTCCAGCGGGAGCTTCGGAAATGCAGACCGGCAAATTGCTTAGTTGGTGCCTGCCAAGCAGGGGAGTCACTCCTTAACCCCAAGGGAGATTTCTTCAGTCATCTGGTCGAAGGTCCAGGATTCAGCATCAGAGTTTCGTTCAGGGTAATCTAAAGTCCTAAGGACAGGGGTCCCATACTTATACTAAGGTAGGGGGTTGGACATACTCTGTGGACCCACCTATGGGAAGGTTTGCAAAGAGGGGTGGCTACACCCATTTCCTTTTTCCAGTTTCGCGCCAGAGCAGGGGCTGGAAGCCCCTGAACCGGTTTGAGCTGGACTATGCACAGGGACACCAAATGTGCCCCCAGTGTAGGACTTCAAAGCACTCAGAGAGTGCTCCCACCCAGCCCTAATACACCTAAGCCTGTCTGGGAGGTGATAACACCTCCCTGTGACAGAAAACCTATTGTCCAGGCCTCCCCTGCCGGAGTTTCGGTCAGCAGCAGGAGGCCAGACCGGTGTCTGTGGCTGCAGCATCCATTTTGTGATGCCAGGGCTCTATTAGGTTTCTACCAGGTATACCAGTGCTGTCATGCCTCTCCCTCTAGAAGGGTGGGATCATACTCCCACACCAGTTACTGGTGTGGGGGTATGATTCCAAGGTGTTTGACACCAAACATGACATGTTTCTGTGCAGCCAGTCCAAAGTTAACATTTACCGATTGGTTATAATGCACTTAAAAGTATATGGTCAGGCTGCACTACAAACAGCATCAGAGAAGGGTCTCCGAACGCTACAGAGCGGCTCTGCTCATGCAGGGACACCCGCTCACATAAGAACCAAGCACTCTGCCTTCAAGATTGATAAGGCCTGCCATAGGAGTGACTTATAGGTTTCTATATGTGCGTATGTATATATATATATATATATATATATATATATATATATATATATATATATATATATATATATATATTACCTACTGGCGGTCGCCAGTAGGTAGTTATAGTTAGGACCCCTTTTCCATAGGAAAACCGCAACATTCCATTTGGAATAACTTTGGCGCCGGTCGACGAATCCTCGCGAATTTCTCAAAATAGGTGGGGCGCTACGCTCCGCTCCTACCCTGAAAATCTCGGGGATATTCGTCAAGCGGGGGCTGAGATAAAAGGGGGGTCCCAAAACGCGTTTTTCCCATGCATTTTTCCATAGGACCTTTAGACAGGGCTACAGCCCGAACGGCTGAACAGAATTACTAGAAATTTGGCAGAGAGGTAGTCCTCAGGTCAAGGAAGTGCCTTTTGTAGGTTTGGTGTAAATCTGTTCAGTAGGTCCTGAGAAAATAGCATTTAAATCAATATATATATCTATAGGCGCGCTCCGTGCGCTTACGGTAAGCTTACCGTACGCGTACGGTGCCGTGCGTGAGCTCAATTCTGATTGGTGGTTACATGACTGTAAACATTCGAATCGGTCGAAATCAGAAAGTATCGGCCGCCATTTTCTGTCTCTCGCACTGAAAAACAAAGGTTGATAACATGAAAAGGGGGCAACGAAGAGAGTTGCAGACCCCCTAGCGTTCGTCAGGGGGTTCACGAAGGACCAAAAAGTATGAAAAATAAATGTAATAATTTTTTTAAAAAATCGCGGATTGCGCGTACGGTAAGCTTACAGTACGCGTACGGTAAAAAAAAAAAAAAAGAATTAACAATCACATTTAATATATAAATCTAAGGACCCCCAAGGGAGAAAAAAACAATTGATATTTTGTAAAAAATGGCGAGGCGTGCACGGTACGCAATGCGCAACGTGGGCGCTCGGTGCGCGAAGCGCACCGAGTGCCAACAGCGCGCGCACGGTGCGCGAAGCGCACCATGCGCTCAAAAATTAAAAATAAATACATAACTTAGCATTTAAAAAACCGTACAAATTCACTGAAAAAACCATAGGTTTCACACACGTTATAGTTAGGAATTAGCATTTAAAAAACCTTGCAAATTCACTTAAAAAACCATAGGTTTCACACAAGTTATAGTTAGCTGTACATTTCACTCGTAAAAAACCAATGAAATTCCACGTTATAGTTAGATCAGGTAACTATAACTTGCGCGACCGCAATGCACAATGTGTCATTTCAGATGTCATCATTGATGTCATGAGTGATGTCACTGACCATGCCATAAGTGATGTAATATGTGACGTCATCAGCAGTGCATTGCGGGGGCGCGAGTTATAGTTACCTGATCTAACTATAACGTGGAATTTCATTGTTTTTTTACGAGTGAAATGTACAGCTAACTATAACTTGTGTGAAACCTATGGTTTTTTAAGTGAATTTGCAAGGTTTTTTAAATGCTAATTCCTAACTATAACGTGTGTGAAACCTATGGTTTTTTCAGTGAATATATATATATATATATATATTCACTGAAAAAACCATGGGTTTCACACACGTTATAGTTAGGAATTAGCATTTAAAAAACCTTAGAAATTCAATGAAAAAACCAAAGGTTTCACACATGTTATAGTTAGCTGGACATTTCACTCGTAAAAAACCATTGAAATTCCCCCGTTATAGTTAGTTCAGCTAACTATAACTCGCGCGCCCGCAATGCACTACTGATGACGTCACATATTACATCACTCATGACATGGTCACTGACATCACTCATGACATCACTGATGACATCTCAAATGACATCACTGATGACATCACTGATGACATCATCCTTGTGATAGAGTGGCAGACCTCCTCTCCCCCTAATATAACCATTGAAACACACATTCAAAAATAGAAACTAAAATGTTCAAAATAATGAACATATCAATATCAGTTACAACAACCTATTCAGTAATTCTAAGAACCACATACACATACAGTAATTCACCAACAGTCCTCTACAGTCACTCATACATGTACTCACTCATCATATGTACTCATACACCTGTACATCCCGTTACACAATGCCACTCATCCATAGAGTAACTCACACACATAGTCACTCATGCTAATAAAGAATCAATCATCCATTTACTTGCATATACAGTTATACACACACCACCACACTTACTTCTACAGAAACTTACATATACTTACTCTTTTAAACAATCACTTATAGAAACACATACTTATTCATACAGGAACTCTTCCAATCTCTCACTCTCACATATACTCACTTATATACACCAATAGTCACATATACTAGTTTAAAACATATGTAGTTACTCATAAAGACACTATTGAGACAGTCATTCACTCACTAACACACCCATGCACACACTCATCCACCCATACAGTCCTGCACACATGCTGTATTCAACACATACAAACAGTGAGTCACTCATTCATGCACCTATGCACTAAGTAATACCCCCCACCGAACCATACAGAAACTCAGACACTCATAGTGATAAAAAACCAACTAATAACCTATATAGACACTCATGTAGCTACTCACCAACCCATGCAGCCACTTATACACAAAGTAAGAAACTGATACAGATATTTAAATATTTAAAGATTACTCAGTAAGCCATGTATTCACTATGATACACTTAAACAGTCAGTTACACTAAAAAAATTCCAAAAAAAAGTATCCATTTAGACACTTATATACCCATTTATTCTTCCTTTGACCTTGAGATATACATAAATATAAAAAATATATAATTTTCATAAAAACACACAATCACTGGATGATGTCATCAGTGATGTCATCAGTGATGTCATTTGAGATGTCATCAGTGATGTCATGAGTGATGTCAGTGACCATGTCATGAGTGATGTAATATGTGACGTCATCAGTAGTGCATTGCGGGCGCGCGAGTTATAGTTAGCTGAACTAACTATAACGGGGGAATTTCAATGGTTTTTTACGAGTGAAATGTCCAGCTAACTATAACATGTGTGAAACCTTTGGTTTTTTCATTGAATTTCTAAGGTTTTTTAAATGCTAATTCCTAACTATAACGTGTGTGAAACCCATGGTTTTTTCAGTGAATTTCAAAGGTTTTTTAAATGCTAATTTTTTTTTTTTTTTTTTTTTTTAAAGATTTTTATTGAACAATAAGTCGGTTACAAGTACGGGCCTACAACCACCAGGGCCGGCCGCTAGGTTCAGAGAGAAATATACATTTATCAAGGCAGCAGGCGTTTCCCGGGGCCCAGCCCCGTAGTGGCTCCGGATATTCCTAAAGGAACAGGAGACTTAAGTCCAACAGACACAAAAACTAAAAGAAAAAACAAAAGGCGAGGCATAAGGGCAAACAGTGCGGGTCAGGCGCTCTCCGGGGAACTCCATTGCAAACCTTAAGCAGCCGGCAAAAGGAAGGAGTACCGGAAGGCTGGGGATGGGGGGGAGGGTCACGGGAGATGAACGTCCATATTTAGTTATTCCAAAAGGTGCAAGGAACCATCAAGGGTCAGGGGGACATGGCGATATCGGTGTCCACCAGGGGGGGCGTACAGATACCCCCGCGATACGCGTTCCATTGCCCCCAAATTCTACCCCATGCCCCTGGCTTGCCACGGGCCACATACACAGTCTTCTCCCTGAACATACACCAGTCCATATTCTCCTTCCATACGGACACGGTGGGAGGCCGCTGGGCACCCCAAAGCTGCGCTATGTCTCTCTTAGCAATCATGTTCCCCAGGGCCGCCCACCGAGTCTGAGCTGCGCTGTAATCATTGGGCTCCCACACATTCAGGACACAGCGACGCACCTCCGGCAGCAGCACAACCCCAGTGACCTGTCCCATAACCGTATGGACCCGGCGCCAGTATTCCGCCACCTCGCGGCACTCCCACAGGATATGGAGAAAGGTGGCGCTGAGCCCACAACCCCGCTTACAGAGCCCGTCGTCGGAAAATCCCATCGAGACCAAGCGGGGACCCGTCACATACACCCGGTGAAGAATCTTAAGCTGTACCAAGCGGAGACGGGCTGGAATGGCGACCTCCTTGGGAGACGACAGTGCAGACTGCCAGTCCTCATCGTCCAATTCCACCCCATCCCCCGTCCAAGCCTCCCGAAGGCGCACCAAGAGGTCAGCCCGGTGGTTGATCAGTTTTTTATAAATTAAAGAAATAGTACTGTCGGGGACATGTCCGTCAAGTATGCGGTCCTCGAGGGGCGAGGAAACCGGGATCTTGGTCCCCTCCTCAAAGACCGAGAGCAGAGCGTGACGAACCTGGGCATAGCGGCTAATTTCTAACTATGCCTACAGAGATAGGACATGTGAAGAAAGAAGAAAAAATGCACAGAAAGAAACAAAAGAAGTGCAAACAGAAGCAACAGAAGTCCTCAAATACGAAGATAAGTGCAGGAAGAAGGATAACGTGCAGAAAGAACAAAAAGAAGAGCAGAAAGAAGCCTTGTTGCAAAATCATCCTGTACCCTCAACTTTTTCAGACGGATACTGGTGGTAACTGAGTCTGACTAACCAGTCCTAGAGCCAGTGCTATGTTAAAAGACACTTAGAATACAGTGAAAACACCTACATACACTAGGGAACATTATGCGTTGGGGTCCCCCTGTGATTAGCATGACCTCCTCTGTAAGCCCCTAGTGTATAATAGGGCATGGGGATTAAAACTACCTCTTAAAACAGGCCACAGGGCGTTTTTGCACACATTAACTCAGGCCCCGTCCCCTCCCTTCACCACTGTGTAAACACGCCCTGTGTCCATTTTTAGTTGGGAGATTAAGTTCATTTGAATCCTGAGGGTCCCTAGGGTCCAACTAGCCCACTAGGTACCTCCAGTAAGTGCCACAGAGCTGCGTTGCAGAGAGGTGTAAAAAGTGGCACGGCCTGGACCACCTCTCTGCAATGCAGCTCAGTGGCGCTTACTGGAAGCACTTGGTGGGCTAGTTAGCCCCCAGGGGCCCTCAGTATTGAAGGGAAATTATATCCCCAATTTAAAACATGCCATAGTGCGTGTTTGCACACGTCACCTCAGGCCCCGTCCCCTCCCTTCACCACTGTGTAAACGCGCCCTGTGGCTGTTCTAAGTTGAGAGTCCCCCTGAATCCTAAGGGTCCCTAGGGTCAAACTAGACCACTAGGTACCTCCAGTAAGCGCCACAGAGCTGCGTTGCAGAGAGGTGTAAAAAGGGGCTTGGCCTCAGAACACCTGGCTGCAGCGCAGCTCCCTGGCGCATACTGGAGATGCCTGTTGGGGGCGCGTTTGCAGAGTGCTGCACGGAGGGGGCATGGCCTCCGGCACGATGCCAGTCTTTTATTTATTTTAGTTTTTTAAGAAGGGGGGCTGTTTGGTTCCCCTTCTTATTCTAATTTATTGGCCCTGATGACCCCATCCCCCAGGGCCAGTCTCCTAATTATATTTTTTTGACCCCAATCCCCAGGGCCGGCCACTGTTTTTTATTATTTTTAAAAAATATATATTTATAGACACACCTAGGACATGCTGGACAAACCGTACGTACCTATCACCATGACGATTTGCGTGATATTCACTAAAAGGCGACTATGCATGCAATGAATCCACGTGGAATGTATTTACACCACTAGTGAAGCTCTGACATGTCTGATGCCCTACCGTGCCTAATCCTGGTAGACACCCTTGTCGTTTATTTATACAAACATGGGTAGCTATTGACGGGCACATTTAATACACATGCACACCAAGCCATTCAAAGGGGATTCGACAAAAATTCGACCAAAACTATGCAAGAAACCCCCCTCACGGTTAATAAAACACACATCCACTGCCGGATGTGTAATACTTTTTATTTTACTCTCTGGAAAGGGGACGAACATCACTTGAGAGTCACAGCGTGCTCCTGACAGAGCCCAATGCTGTGTTACACCCACCATTGCCTGCCGAGTGCCACACACCTCTGTGTTGTATTCCACTAGCTAGTGCATATGCTATGACACTCTCTAGCCCATGTGCACTTTAACACCACCCCGTGAATATGTCATGCCACACTTGTCTTCGCACGGGTTATATTGCCCCATCTAACGTGCCTTTCTCGATGCCTATGTTATAACGCACAGTGCTATGCCATACATATTACAATCTGGGATCCATATATGTGTCACAGTGCATATGCAACGTTACACTCCCCAGCACATATTTTATATTACAACTTTAGAGACTAGTTAGGTTACACAACACTGCCCTGTGGATATTACACTCCAAGGCGCATATCGCATAGCACGCGCTAGTGCCTGTGCTATCTCGCGCTCTCCAATGAATCTGTCATTGCGCACAATGTATTGCAAATTATATTTCACGCCCGGTTCATCTTATATCACACTTTTTGGTGCATAGTTTATACCATACACTATATCTAGTTTTCATTTTCAATCGTGCTCTCAGGACTATGTTCTATATAACACTGTGTTCACCTACCCTTTTCACGGGCATTACATTTTGCGATAGGGGGTGGAGGGTCAGGGGGTGTTTCTGCCAAGTGAGCCCGGAGTCACAGTCACAAACGTCCTCTTCTTCCTGAATAAAAGTGAGATTATGCTGCATACTTGTTCATATTTTAAGTAGTTCGCACAGACACAATGTTTTAAAAACAATAAAGTTCCTAATACCCGCCTTCTCTGAACAGTTAGCTTGCTGCCCCATCCCCTTCCTCCCTATCCTCTGTTGTGTGAATCCATGGACTAGCCTCCTCCCTCCTGCCATGCATGGTCTGATGTGCTGCCACTGCCCTCAATTTAGTATGATGTACCAGTCCAGTCCTCCTGCCCTCCATTGCCCAATTCTATGCCCCATCATTGACCTCCTGCTTAAACTCTGTGCTTAGCTTGCTGCCCCTATTCTCCTTCCCCCTGCCCTCCGATGTCTTTGTGCATGCCCCTGCTCCATCCTTTTTGCCCACCATGTCCCATGGACCTGCCACTCCTATCTACTCTGAGTGTTCTGTTGAGCTGCCACTCCCCTCCCACCTGCCTAGCATTGTCAGATGACTGTAACCTGTCCCTGCCACCTCCACCCTGCCTGTCCACATGCCATGCCCCTATCCTCTTCCTCCTGTCCTACATGGTCCATTGTACTGCCACACCCTTCTGCCCTCCCTGGTCTGTTGTGCTGCAACTGCTCCTCCTGCCTGCCCCGTGTGGTCTGTTGTGAGGTCCCTTCCCCTGAACTTTCTTGTCTGTGCACAGGTCCTGACCCTCCCTTCTATCCTCCATTGTCCTTTGTGCATGCCCCTCCACCCTCCTTCTTGCCCATCATAGCCATTGTGCTGCCACTAACCCTCCCACTTGCCATGCATGGTCTTCTGTGCTGCCATGGCCCCTCCCACCTTCCCTGTGTGGTCAGTTAGCTGCCCCTGACCCCCTCCCACCTTCCCTCCATGGTCTGTGTGTATGCCATCACAGTCTCACTGTTGCTCTTCATGGTGTGTCTTGCTTCTAGTGCCCATCCTGCCTGACCTCCATGGCTATCTTGCTGCTCCTGCCCTGCCCCCTTGCCCCCAGCCCTACTCCCTCCCTCCTGGCTTGTCTGTTCCATTGTAATGCCCCTGATCCGTCCCTCCTGCCCTTTATGGTCTGTTATGCTGCAGCTTTCTCTCCTGTCTGTCCATTATGGTCAGCTAGCTACCATTGCCTCTTGCCCCTCTGTTCTCTGTTGTCCATGTGCATGGTCCTGTCCCCTCCCTCTTGCTTTCTATGGATTGTTGTGCTGCACTCCCGTCCTGCATGCCCTGTGTGGTGTATTGTGCTGCTGCAAACCCTGATGCCTGCCCTGCAGGGTCAGTTTGGTGCACCTCTCCATGTCCCTCCTGTCCTCTGTTATCCAAGTCCATGTCCCTATCCCATTTCCTTCCATGATCCAATGTACCATACTTGCGAACATTTTGAACTTGGTAAGAGGGAGATTTTGAAAAAAAACTGGGGTATTGATTTTCCCCTTTGAGTTACATTGAAAAAGAGGATATTGTAGACAGGAGACAGATCAAATAAAGCCCATTTGAGCTTAAAAACATTGGACGTTTCCTGGCTGAATCGGGTCTGTTGGCATGTATGGTTGTACTACCATTGCCTCTTCCTTCTGCCCACAATGGTCTATTACATTGCCACAGCCTTGAAGGAGGGTAGATTTTGTATCACAGGGGGCCCCTGGCCCGTTCTGTCCACACCTGAAGTATGAGACCCTTGTCCTTGCCCTGCCAGCTGCATTTGTAGGCCGTAATAAATTGACCAGCGGGTCCTGTATTGCTATATAATTATCCTGAGACATCCTTACCACTCAGCCAGCATAAAACCCCTGTGTAGGCCCTTCTGTTCAATATGTAGGCCTCTTTGTTAAATTGACCATAGCTCTGCAATTTTAGTGTATAGCAGTCTGAAGGCAGGTCTGCGAGGCCTTCTGATCCAAACTAGTAGCCCCCACCCTACCCGAGTGCTCCGTGCTCGGTATCAAAGTTCAACATCCCCCTGAAGCTGTCGATATACAGTAGGCTGCATCCTGGACTGGTACTTGCTTCCTGGGCAGGTTTCCCGCTTTTAAGGAAGTGGCAACCGCAGAGCGTCAAGTTAGGAGAACTGAGGAGATTTTATACATGAATATATTGAATTCCCGTACAATACCCATTATTTTCTGCTTGCTCTATGGAACTTACGATAAGCGATTGGCCTGAGAGACTGACCTTTTCACCCAGTCCATTGTCAGCATTAAGTGGGTAAATGACGAAATGTCTGGTAAAATCTGCAGTCGAAGCTTTTGGGTAGCATACGTAGGTAGATGTAGCGTGCAAAGGAGCCCACAAAATGATATAAAAAGGGAGCACCCACAGATATCGACGGACTATCTCGCCGTCTGTATGTAGGTTAACAGGCAGTGCAGGTTTTCCCCAAGAGCTGGGAGCTCTTGTCTTCCTTTGCTTAAAATGTCTTGCTCTGCTTTGCTTGAAGTATCTTATTCTATTTTACCTATATGAAATGTCATGTTATGTTTAACCATTGTTCTCTTTACTTTTGCATTTAAAAGATTTTGTATTGTAATTGCAGGAATGCTTGCTCTAAGAGTAAACGTGAGTGTTCCTAGGTAACATTTTCCTTGGTGTAACTTGTTTCTCATGATGCATTTATAGATGTGTTTTCTCTCTCTCTCTGTCAGTACATTAATTGAGATACAGAGAATATTATGACAGCTGTATGATTATCTGGATTCTGTTTTTTGTACTTTATGTCTCTATTCTGCGGTTTCTTTGAAGTTGCATCTTCTCATTAAACTGCCATTGTATTCTGCCTCCAATTCCATGTCTCATATGTCTGTTTTCTTCATTTTTGGAGCAAGCGTTCCTAGGCACCCCGGCTCAAATTAAGGTGCCCCTTTTGTCCCTGACTCACTCTCCTGCTCAGTTCTGTGGTGGCTCCCGGGGATCTGGGGACCGCCCCTAGCTTCCTTGACCCGTAATAGATCTTCCCTCCAACAGCCTCTCTTGCAAGTCCTGTATTGTTGGTTTGTTGCCCCTGCCCCCCTTTCCACTGCCCTCCATAGTCTGTTGTGCTTCCACGGCCCTTCCTGCCTGCTCAGTGTGGTTAAATTGTTGCCTTTGCACCCTCCTACCTGCCTTCAATTTTCAGAGTCCGTGCCCCTGGCCTCTGCCTCTCAACAGTATCCTAATGAACAACTAGATTGCTAACATTCTATATTTATTACAAAAGTGTGGAACGCCTGACATCATCTTGATGTAATCAAAACTGTAATACCTAGAGCATTTCCTTTAGAAATTACATATATGAGAGGGTCTTATTGGCATCAAAATTATGGTTAGTGCTCTAAAAGACTAAAATAAGGACATATTTTCTGAGTTTTCAAATAGCGACAAAGCACTTTTAAATTATTTGTTATCTTTATGTTTTTTTATCCAGTTGACCACTTGATTAAATGTTGCACTTAGGGGAGAGGATGTGGTGTTACTTCCAGAACTGCAGACTTTGCAACTGGGGAACCAGGTTGAAGTTTCTGCTTCAGCTCGACATTCTGTGATTCTGGTCAAATCACTTAGTCTCCCCATGTCTACAACCAAAATGAATTTGTTCTTGTGTGATGTAACCAATGCTCATGTAAAGCACTCCAATACCTGACAAGTCTGCACTATATAACACTGCAAAAACACAAAATAATAAGTGTTTTGCACACTTCTGTCATTGGGCTATATTTGGGCTACATCTGGTTGATTTTGGGCTACATTTGGGCTCTTTTGTCTCCGGTGGCCATCTTGGGAGATTTATTTGTTATGAAGTTTCCTAATTTCCTCATGTACTGCAGTCTCCTCAGTAGGAAATGCTTTCAGTGTTTTACTTTGATTCCATCATGAAGGTATTCAGATATGTCATACATTTGCCATAAATTCTGAATGTTAGCACTCTAGTTGCTCATTAGATCACTGTAGTAAAACTACTCCACCATGGAAGTCTGCTCCTGGTATTAAAAGTGCATGTTTCAGTCTGCATGTCAGAATTTTTTAATGAAATAGAAGAGGATTTGAGAAGTCACTCAAAATGTGCCCTCATTTTCTTTCTTCAGTATTAATCATAATTTCTATGGCAAAATGAACCTCCTCATTGTGTTCCTTTTTAAATTAAATGTTTTAAGTGTTACCAGTTTATTCCAATCAAGATGGCTTCAGGTGTGCCATACTTTTGTCATAATGAAGACAGTAAGCGCTCTAGTTGTTTTTAAGAACATTCTGGGACATTCTGTCATTGGGCTATACTTGGGCTACATCTGGGTGATATTTGGGCTACATTTGGGCTCTTTTGTCTCTGGTGGCCATCTTGGGAGACTTATTTGTTATGAAGTTTCCTAATTTCCTCATTTACTGCAGTCTCCTCAGTAGGAAATACTTTCAGTTTTTTACTTTGATTCCATCAAGAAGGCATTCAGATGTGTCACACATTTGCCATAAATTCAGAATGTTAGCACTCTTTTTGCTCATTAGATCACTGTAGTAAAGCTACTGCTCACCAGGGAAAACTGCTGCTGGTATTGAAAGTGCATGTTTCAGTCTGCATGTCAGAATTTTTTAATGAAATAGAAGAGGATTTGAGAAGTCACTCAAAATGTGCCCTAATTTTTCTTTCTGCAGCACTAATCATACTTTTTATGGAAAAATGAACCCCCTCATTTTGTTCCTTTTTAAATTAAATGTTTTAAGAGTTACCACTTTAATCCAAGCAAGATGGCTTCAGGTGTGCCATACGTTTATCATAAGTAGGACTGTTAGCGCTCTAGTAGTTCTTTGGAACACTCTGGGAAGCTGCAGTAGAACACAAAGGAATCAACTGACAGTCTCTGCCCTTGTTGGATGTACATGTTTTACTGAGAATATCAGACTTCATTCTCACATGACTGAGAAAGATAATGTGAATTTACAGAAAATAAGCTCTCAGTTTAGCCTATAGATCACCTTCCAAACCTCTGTGGTAAAAGCATGAGAAAATATTTTTCTCTCAATCATGATATCCCAGCAGAAGGCTTTTTCACATGGTGAAATCACCTTAGAACATACCACAATTCCTAAAATGAGTATGGTACCATCAACAAATGATTTATAATGTAACTAAAGTCTTAAAACCTTCTATTAACTGCAATGCTTTTTAATGAGGTGCTATCATGTATATTTGTCCCAAGATGGCTGCCAACACTTCTTGGATGAAGTGCTGACAGCCAATCAGATCTCAGGATGAGATGTGTGGTTAGGCTCCGCCCACATATATATATGCTTTTAAATGCTATTTACTCAGGAAATACTGAACAGATTTACACCAGACCTGCAAAAGGCACTTCCTTGACCTTATGGCTACCTCTCTGCCAAATTTCTAGTAATTCTGTTCAGCCGTTCGGGCTGTAGCTCGTTCTAAAGGTCCTATGGAAAAATGCATGGGAAAAACGCGTTTTGGGACCCCCCTTTTATCTCAGCCCCCGCTTGACGAATCCCCCCGAGACTTTCAGGGTAGGAGCGGAGCGTAGCGCCCCACCTATTTTGAGAAATTTGCGAGGATTCATCGACCGGCGCCAAAGTTATTCAAAATAGAATGTTGCGGATTTCCTATGGAAAAGGGGTCCTAACTATAACTACCTACTGGCGACCGCCAGTAGGTAATATATATATATATATATATATATATATTACCTACTGGCGGTCGCCAGTAGGTAGTTATAGTTAGGACCACGTTTCCATAGGAAAACCTCAACATTCTATTTTGAATAACTTTGGCGCCGGTCGACGAATCCTCGCGAATTTCTCAAAATAGGTGGGGCGCTATGCTCCGCTCCTACCCTGAAAGTCTCGGGGGGGTTCGTCAAGCGGGGGCTGAGATAAAAGGGGGGTCCCAAAACGCGTTTTTCCCATGCATTTTTCCATAGGACCTTTAGAACGAGCTACAGCCCGAACGGCTGAACAGAATTACTAGAAATTTGGCAGAGAGGTAGTCCTCAGGTCAAGGAAGTGCCTTTTGTAGGTTTGGTGTAAATCTGTTCAGTAGATCCTGAGAAAATAGCCTTTAAATCAATATATATATCTGTGGAAGCTTACGGTGCGCTTACCGTGCGCTTACGGTAAGCTTACGGTAAGCTTACGGTACGCGTACGGTGGCGTGCGCGAGCGCGATTCTGATTGGCTGTTAGATCTTAGTAAACATTCGAATCGGTCGAAACCAGGAAGCGGCGGCCGCCATTTTCTCTCTCGAACTGTCAGGGGGGTGAATAAAAAAGGTGGATAATGTGAAAAGGGGGCAGGCTCGACAGTTCCTGACCCCCTAGCCTTGGTCAGGGGGTCCCAGAAGGACCCTCAAGGGCAAAAATAAAAAAAAATTATTTTTCGAAAAATCGCCGTATGCGCGTAGCGTACGCGCACGGCGACCTGCGGAATTACGCGTACACGGAAAAAAAATTTTGCGAAAAGGGAAGCTTAAAAAAAAATAAAAAAAATTGTGAGGTAAGGTTGGCTCTTATAAGAGCCGTTGGGTTCATACAGGGATGGAGGAAAGAAAGAATGGGAGTATTATGAGCGTCTACAAACATGCTGGTCTATCTTATTGTTAATAAGGGGAAGACTGACCTCCCCAAAAGCAATAAGACCACCACATTTTGTACACCTCATTTCAACACTCGCAAATCGAGGGTTGATGTCCAAAGGAAAAGAAGAAGGTGATGCTCCAACAACAGAGGAAGGGCTCAGCTGAGCTGCCGATGATGTACTCGGCTGAGCATCTGAGGCTGGGCTCTGGTGACTTACTGAAGAGTTTTCTCCAGTATGTCGAGCAAAGGTCCTTGGGTGTCTGTCCTGAAGGTGTCTCATCATAGAGTGATTTCCAAAGGAATATTTCCTACTTGGATTTCCTCTTGATAAAACACGATCACAAAGTATGCAAGTGACCTTTGGAGCATTGACCTTTTTCTCCCCCTCTGGAAAAGTGAAATACTCCCATACAAAAGAAGTCTTTTGTTTCCTCCTTCTCTGGATCATGGTGGTGCTGCTGGCCTCACTCTCAGAAGAGCTCTGCTGTTCTGCCATTGTATCCCAATGTCAATCCAGCTCCTGCTCCTAGAGAATCACAAGCAGAAATGAGGGGAATGGGTGTGGTGTGGGAAGAATCTGGAACTGAAAGTAGTATCAACCAATGAAAAGTGTTCTTTCAAGCAGTAAAGAGGGGAATGGGTGTGGTGTGGGAAGTTTCTGGAAGTGAAAGTAATTTCAACCAATAAAAAGTGTTCTTTGTAAGTCACATGGCCTACCGTGCGCGCACGTGACGCTTACGGTGCGCTTACGCAGCGCTTACGTCACTTTCGCGCATGCGCATTACACGCCCCTGCGTAACCACGACGTTGCTTCCGGGTGTACGCGTACGGCACGCACGTATCACGTATCGCGCATGCGCATTACACGCCCCTGCGTAACCGCGACGTTGCTTCCGGGTATACGCGTACGGCACGCACGTATCACGTAGGCGTGCTGCACTAATTACGTCCAGAGCGCGTAGCGTCAGCTTACCGTACGCGTATTTTACAAGCGCGTAGCGTCAGCTTACCGTACGCGCACGGAAAAAAATGCATTAAAAAAAACCTTTCGATAATGCAGGATATAGTACATAAATTATTCAAAAAAGGCTTACAAAAAATGAAATAAAAAAAAATTGCATTAAATTATAATACAAATATAAAATCGAAATAAAAAACCACTATCCACATTGACCCCACCCCCTGTGCTTTTGGTGGCGTTAAGTGGGCGCGCACGCCACGAATGGCGTAAAGTAACTTAGCATTTAAAAAAACGAAAAAAATAAACTGAAAAAACCATAGGTTTCACACACGTTATAGTTAGGAATTAGCATTTAAAAAACCTTGCAAATTCACTGAAAAAACCATGGGTTTCACACACGTTATAGTTAGGAATTAGCATTTAAAAAACCTTAGAAATTCAGTGAAAAAACCATAGGTTTCACACACGTTATAGTTAGGAATTAGCATTTAAAAAACCTTAGAAATTCAGTGAAAAAACCATAGGTTTCACACATGTTATAGTTAGCTGGACATTTTACTCGTAAAAAACCAATGAAATTGCCCCGTTATAGTTAGTTCAGCTAACTATAACTCGCGCGCCCGCAATGCACTGCTGATGACGTCACATATTACATCACTCATGACATGGTCAGTGACATCACTCATGACATCACTGATGACATCTCAAATGACATCACTGATGACATCACTGATGACATCATCCTTGTGATAGAGTGGCAGACCTCCTCATCCCCTAATATAACCTTTGACACACACATTCAAAAATAGAAACTACAATGTTCAAAACAATGGACATACCAATACCAGTTAAAACAACCTTTTCAGTAATTCTAAGATCCACATACACATCCACTCATTCACCAACAGTCCAATTCAGTCACTCATACATGTACTCACTCATCATATGTACTCATACACCTATACATCCTGTTACACAATGCCACTCATCCATAGAGTTACTCACACACATAGTCACTCATGCTAACAAAGAATCAAACATACATTTACTTGCATATACAGTTATACACACACCACCACACTTACTTCTACGGAAACTTACACATACTTAGTCTTTTAAACAATCACTTATAGAAACACATACTTATTCATACAAGAACTCTTTCAATCTCTCACTCTCACATATACTCACATATATACACCAATAGTCACATATACTAGTTTAAAACATATGTAGTTACTCATAAAGACACTATTGAGACAGTCATTCACTCACTAACACACCCATACACACACTCATCCACCCATACAGTCCTGCACACATACTGTGTTCAACATATACAAACAGTGAGTCACTCATTCATGCACCTATGCACTACGTAATACCCCCACCGAACCATGCAGACACTCAGACTGATACTCAAAAAACCAACTAATAACCTATATAGACACCCATGTAGCTACTCACCAACCCATGCAGCCACTTATACACAAAGTGAGAGACTGATACAGATATTTACATATTTAAACATTACTCACTAAGCCATGTATTCACTATGATACACTTAATCAGTCAGTTACACAATCAATTTTTCAAAAACAAATCATCCATTTAGACACTTATATACCCATTTATTCTTCCATCGACCTTGAGATATACATATATAAAACATATTTAATTTTCAGAAAAACCCACATTCACTGGATGATGTCATCAGTGATGTCATCAGTGATGTCATTTGAGATGTCATCAGTGATGTCATGAGTGATGTCACTGACCATGTCATGAGTGATGTAATATGTGACGTCATCAGCAGTGCATTGCGGGCGCGCGAGTTATAGTTAGCTGAACTAACTATAACGGGGCAATTTCATTGGTTTTTTACGAGTAAAATGTCCAGCTAACTATAACATGTGTGAAACCTATGGTTTTTTCACTGAATATATATATATATATATATATATATATAGATGAGGTTAAAGCTAAGTACCATAAAGATCTTTCCAGATGGCGTGGAATGGGCCTCTTGTCTCAGGAAGAATTTTTGTTCTTGAAAATCGACAACCCGGTTACCCCCGTGTTATATTTAATCCCTAAAGTTCATAAGAACCAAAAAATTCCACCAGGGAGACCGATAATCTCGGCAATTGGTAGCCTATTCGAGTCTACTTCTAAATATTTAGACTCTTTTTTACAACCTTGTGTCAGATCACTTCCTGCCTATATCCAGGACACAAGACACTTTTTAAGCAAGATTGCAGAGATTGAATGGAAAGAAACATATACCCTGGTAACGATGGATGTAGCTAGTCTCTATACTAGCATCGCACATGTTGACGGCCTGAAAGCCACTGGACACTTTTTGAAAACTAGACCGATCCAGTTTTATCAACATTCTATGATGCTTTTGGAAATGTGTAGACTTTGCCTTACGAACAATTTTTTCCTTTTTGGAACTGATATGTACAAACAACAGCAGAGAACGGCGATGGGCACCTGCTTCGCCCCCAGCTATGCGAATTTGCACATGGGTTGGTGGGAGGATCAGGTGCTCAAAGTCCTATACAAAACGACCTGGGAGAAAAACATCATTTTCTGGGTACGATTCATCGATGATTTGTTTATGGTGTGGGATGGGACCACTGATAGTGCAAAGGACTTCATTGATCTAATCAATGATAATGATTTAAATCTGAAATTCACGGAAACCATCAGCAAATCATCAGTATCCTTCTTAGATCTGGAAGTATATGTTGCGAATGGGAGCATTCACACGAAAACCTACAGGAAAATTACTGCAGGAAATTCGATTTTGCACGCTGGGAGTTTTCACCCCCAGTGTCTAAAAAAGAGTATTCCATATGGAGAACATATAAGAATGAAGAGGAACTGCAGTGAAGGCAGTGAATTAACCAAAGTACAAACTGAGCTTAATTCCAGATTTTTACAAAGAGGTTTTGAGGCTAGAACCCTAAATCAGGCACTGAAAAAAGTTGAGGATTTGCAAAGACAAGAGCTCCTTAAGACACCTAATGAGCAAACTGTCAAAATGAAAAAAGAAAAGGGAAGTGCAATAAGACTAATAACTGGTTTTTCAGCATACCAGGCAGATGTTAGACATAGTCTAACTAGGCATTGGCACTTACTCAAAGGAGATCCTATTTTGAGTGACCTTATTCCCATTAGACCGCTGCTAACTTTTAGAAAAGCCAAATCCATGAGAGATGAATTGGTGGTGACAAGCCCAGAAGTAAAATCTAAACAGATGTGGCTTAAACCTAGCCCAGGCTTTCACCGTTGTCTAAAATGTAAAGCTTGCAAATTTGGGAAAAACGAAACGCAGGTCACATCTACACTGATAAAAAATCCATGGAAGATTAGATGCTCGCTTAACTGTAGAAGTGAGTTTGTAGTCTACATTCTGAAATGCTCATATCCCAAACTATATGTCGGCAGCACGATTCATATGGTTCATATCCGAATCCTGCAACATTTGAGGGCAATAAACAACAAAGACCCCAATTACGCAGTTGCTCGACACATTCATGAGATCCATAATGGGAATGTAAATGAGATATGTTACTTTGCTATAGATCAAGCTCCCAAATCCCGGAGGGGAGGAAATAGGGAGCGCAAATTGAGACGACTGGAATCAAAATATATTGTCTTATTCAACTCGAAGGCCCCATTTGGTCTGAACGCTGAGGAAGATCTACATGTTCATTTAGAAAATTAACAAAATTAGATAGATCCTTTGAGTGTTCGTCTTTTAACATAACTGTGTAAAGCATTTTAACAAGGTCACTGTGTTTTGAATTTGACATTGTTCTATCATTTTTTCTCACAGATGTTTGTATTTCTTGCCAGTCCAGTTGAAATTATGTTCACGAGATTTAGGGAATTTACAACAATTTGTGTTTACTTCTTGTTATAGGCATTAAGAAATTCTGCTGCAATGGACGGGTTGTATACTAATATCGGATGGGTTTTACATACAGAAGCACTTGCACTTTATGTATATAGTAAATCATTTAGATAATGCCATTGCGGTGGCTTTTATGATGTATTATGAAATTACAATTTAATAAGGATAAGAGTCTTAATAGTTGCCTTTCCATAGAAATATGGTACTGCTCAAAGTTCAATAGTTATTTACTATGCTGTTGTTTGTTACTCTAATTCCTGATTGGTTCACCTTTTAGATATTTCTTATAAAAAGAAAAAATATAAGAGAGAGAAAGTTGAGAAATGCGAGACTAAACGGACAAAAGAAGGAGATGAAGCAAAAAACAGACAGAGAACAACAGAGAGAAAGTCAGAACCATGAGCAAAAATATAGAAATCACCAATATGATAAGACAAACGAAGAAAACAAATTGTTATCTGCCATAATGTATATGATTGACAAACTCCACGTGGAGTAAATAACTAGTTACTGGCGGGCATTGATTGACATTAGATGACACTGTGTATTCAATTTTATCACTGGCAAGGAATAATTGTGAATTAGTCTTTTAGAAACTGCAAGGACTTTGATAGATGTATTTTACAGGCTAAACATGTAGGGCACTTGCCCAGGACTTTAGAATAGGAATATTTTCCAAAGATTGGAAAAAGGAAATATGATGCGAAGCGTGAAATGGTTTTGCACTTTTTCTGCACTCGCACTTTATTGGTATATTGGGAGACAAGCACTTTTGCACTTCATTGATTGTAATTTTTGCACTGAAGGAGTTTTCATGGAAATTTTTAAGAAGGAATCTCCTGTTATAGTTTCTTTTAAAATTGTCCTATTGTTTCACGTGCATCTATATATTTTTATATTCTTATCTACAGCCACGAGGATGATTGTATAACAAATATGAAGCAATATTTGTCACTAGGTATTGCCTGTTTGGATAAAGTTTTGTTTTAGATTAAAAAAGAAAAAAATGAATTAGAGAAAGTCCTACATGAAAATGAGAAGTCTTCTCTCCATGTCTATAAGCCAGTGATTGGTGTGAAAAAACCATGTGACCTTTAAATGCAGTTTACGTATTTGTATTTTAACCCATACACTGAACTTGTTTCTTGTTGCATGATTAAGGCAGGTGATGCCGAAACGCGTAGCAATGGAGTAAGAGCATTAAACGCGTGAATTCAGTGAAGTCGTTGGTGTCGGTGTCCTTTCGTTTGGTGAAGATTGGAGTTGGTGGTTGATATATATATATATATATATATAATCGCCAGTAGGTAGTTATAGTTAGGACCTATTTTCCCTAGGAAATTCGCAACATTCTACTCCCAATAACTTTGGCGCCGGTTGACAAATCTTTGCGAATTTTTCAAAACTTATGGCCTGCTCCGGTCCTCTCCTATCCTGAAAGTTTCGGGGTCATTCGGCAAGCGGAGGCTGAGAAAAAAGGGGGGTCCCAAAACGTGTTTTCCCCATGCAATTTTCCATAGGAAACTTTAGACGCGGCTACAGCCCAAATTGCTGAACGGAATTGCCCCAAATTTGGCAAAGAGGTAGTTCTTGGTTCAGAAAGAACCCTTTTTGTTAAATGGTGTAAATCCGTTCAGTAGTTGCTGAGAAAATGATAATTAAAAAAGTTTCGATATCTATGGCCGCGCTGGATCCGCGCACCCTCCCAATCACGAGCTTTATGCTAATTGGCTGTCAACACTCCAAACCAGGAAGTGTTTGCAGCCATTGTGTGCCTCGGTAGAACCGAGGCACAAGAAATTAGTGAAACAAATGCACAAAACACGAAAAGGGGGCAGGGTAGAAACACCCTAACCCCCTAGGCCTGCTTAGGGGGTCCCAAAAGGACCTCCAGGGCCCCCCAAAAAATATATATATAATTTTTAAACGGCAACATGCGCAACGGATCCGTGGATCCGTCCCCCCCAAAAACGAAGCACAGTCTGCCGCGCTTCGTTACTATTTAGCCCCCGGGGGGGCCAAGTCCCGGGGGCAATATTTTTAATGTAATGGGGGGCCCAGAGGGGCCCCCCAGCCCCGGGGACCACCACCCCCTGGGGCTTTAAAAAAATATGTGGGGAGGGTCACAGCCCCCCCACACGCCCCAGGGACCACCACCCCCCGGGGCTTTGAAAATGGTGGGAGGGGGGCCACGCAGCCCCCCTCCTGGGGCCCTCAAGGGCCCTGGGACCGCCACCCCCCAGGGCTGGCTCCTGCAGTGTCCCGGGGTGCCCACCCCCGGGACACCACTGTTTGCTATGGCAGGGCAGGAGCCTTGCCCCCAGGGACCCTCAGGATTGAAGAGGAATTAATTCCCCAACTTAAAACACGCCACAGGGCATGTTTGCAGACATGTCACCTCAGGCCCCGCCCCCTTCCTTCACCTTTGTGCAAACGCGCACCCTGGCGAGTTGTAAGTTGGGAAATTAATTCCTCTTCAATACTGAGGTTCCATGATGGCCAACTAGACCACCAGGTACCTCCAGTATGCGCCAGGGAGCTGTGTTGCAGAGAGGTGTTCTGAGGCCACACCCCTTTTTAAACCTCTCTGCAACGCAGATCTGTGGCGCTTACTGGAGGTACCTAGTGGGCTAGTTTGAGCCTAGGGACCCTCAAGATTCAAGGGGACTTAATCTCCCAACTTAAAACGGCCACAGGGCGTGTTTACACAGTGGCGAAGGGAGGGGATGGGGCCTGAGGTGATGTGTGCAAACATGCCCTGTGGCGTGTTTTAAGTTGTGGAAATAATTCCCCATCAATCCTGAGGGCCCCTGGGGGATAACTAGCCCACCAGGTGCTTCCAGTAAGCGCCATTGCGCTGCGTTGCAGAGAGGTCGTCCAGGCCGTACCCCTTTTTACACCTCTCTGCAACGGTGCTTACTGGAGGTACCTAGTGGGCTAGTTTGACCCTAGGTACCTTCAGGATGCAAAGGGACTTAATCTCCCAATTTAAAACGGACACAGGGCGTGTTTACACAGTGGGGAAGGGAGGGGACGGGGCCTGAGGTGACTTGTGCAAACACGCCCTGTGGCGCGTTTTAAGTTGGGGAAATAATTCCCCATCAATCCTGAGGGCCCCTGGGGGATAACTAGCCCACCAGGTGCTTCCAGTAAGCGCCACTGCGCTGTGTTGCAGAGAGGTGGTCCAGGCCGTCCCCCTTTTTACACCTCTTTGCAACATAGCTCTGTGGCGCTAACTGGAGGTACCTGGTGGGCTAGTTGGACCCAAGGGCCACTCAGGATTCAAGGGGACTTTATACCCCAAATTAAAACAGCCACAGGTTGTGTTTGCACACAAGTTACTTCAGGCCCCCCTCCCTTCACCAGTGTGCAAACGCACCCTCTGGCGTGTTTTAAGAGGTAGTTTTAATCCCCCTGCCCTATTATGTACTAGGGGCTTACAGAGGAGGCCATGGTAATCACAGGAGTACCCCAACGCATAGTGTTCCCTAATGTATGTAGGTGTTTTCACTGTATTCTAAGTGTCTTTTAGAATAGCACTGGCTCTAGGACTGGTTAGTCAGAGTCAGTTACCACCAGTACCCATCTGAAAAAGTTGAGGGTACAGGATGATTTTGCAACCAGGCCTCTTTCTGCTCCTCTGTTGGTTCTTTCTGCACGACTTGCTTCTTCCTGCAATTTTCTTCTTCTTTGTGGACTTCTGTTACCTCTTTCTGCATTTCTTTTGCTTCTTTCTGTGCGTTTTTCTTCTTTCTTCACATGACCTACCTCTGCAGGCATAGTTAGAAACTAGCATTTAAAAAAACTTTTAAATTCACTGAAAAAAACATAGGTTTCAGGCAAGTTATGATAAGAAATTAGCATTTAAAAAACCTTTGAAATTCACTGAAAAAAACATAAGTTTCAGGCACGTTATAGTTAGAAATTAGCATTTAAAAAACCTTAGAAATTCACTGAAAAAAACATAGGTTTTTGGGAAAGTTATAGTTAGTTGGACATTTCACTCGTACAAAACCATAGAAATTACCCCGTTATAGTTAGTTCAGCTAACTATAACTCGCGACCCCGCAATGCACTGCTGAGGACGTTACATATTACATCACTCATGACATGGTCAGTGACATCACTGATGACATCACTGATGACATCTCAAATGACATCACTGATGACATCACTGATGACATCTTTCATGTGATAAATTGATGCATCTTCTCACATCCTAATATAACCTTTGATACACTCACTCTAAATTACAGACTGCTATTCTCAAAACCATAGACACTCCAACACCAATAACTACATACCCACTCACTGATTCTTAGGTTTACACACACATCCACTCAGTCACCCATAGAGTCACTCATACTTATGGTCACTCAGTACATGACTATCATATGCACTCATACACCTATATAGAAACTCACACACCGCCACTCATCCATAGAGGTACTCACACACCTAGTCAGTCATGCAAATAATTAAGCACACTGCCATTTACTCACCTATACAGTTATACACACACCAGCTCACTTACTCATACAAATTCTAGCACATACTTATGCTCTTATACAATCACTGATTCAAGCACAGACTCATCCATACAGCCCCTCTCACAATCACACACTCTCACTTATAGCCAATTATATACTCCAACTCACACATATACTGCCTTTCACATATGTAGTTACTAACACATATACAACTGAGATATACATTCACTCGCTAACACACCCATACACACATTCACCCACCCATACAGTCCATCACAGATGCACTATTGAAACCATGTACCCAGTGAATCACCCACTCACACATCTATGCACAGAGTCACACACACCCCACCCCCACATGGGAGAAGTGTGGCTCAATGGTTAGAGCGGCAGACCCTGATGCAGAAGTCTGGCCTGGACTAGGGTTCAATTCCCACCTCGGCGGCTCTTGGACTTAAATTCCCCGGACCTGTTAATTCTCGCCTCGGTGCCTATTCTAATCATGGGTCCCACTCTGCAACTCTGGACAATAGCTTGCTTAATCTCCACAACGGCCCCCACAGCGCAAAGGATGCCTGGCTTTCACCTTGGGGTGCCCAGGAGTGGACATCTCATAGGAAAAACCAGGAAGGGTTCCACAGCGGTATGAGTACAAGTCCCGGGATGCCTCCGGGTAGCTGCGCGCTATACAAATACTTTACATTTACATACACTCAGACACCCATACAGATACTCAGACAATCAATCAATAACCCATATAGACACTCATGTAGCTATTCGCCAACCCATGCAGCCGCTTACACACCAACAGACAGACGGATAGAGACATTCACACAGTTTAGTCACTTACCCATGCATTCAGTAAGATACGTTTAATCACTCACTTATAGAGCCTGTCACGCACCTACTAAATCATCCATTCAGACAGTTATACACCCTTTCCCTATATATATTAAACATATTTAAACTTTACAGAAACACACAGTCACTGGATGATGTCATCAGTGATGTCATTTGAGATGTTATCAGTGATGTCACTGACCATGTCATGAATGATGTAATATGTGACATCATCAGCAGTGGATTGTGGGCGCGCAAGATGTAGTTAGTACAACTAACTACATCGGAGGAATTTCAATGGTTTTGTGCGAGTGAAATGTCCAGCTAACTATAACACCCCTAAAACCTATGTTTTTTTCTGTGAATTTCTAAGGTTTTTTAAATGCTAATTCCTAACTATATCAGGCATGAAACCTATGGTTTTTTCAGTGAATATATATATATATATATATATATATATATATATATATATATATATATATATATATATATATATATATATATATTACCTACTGGCGGTCGCCAGTAGGTAGTTATAGTTAGGACCACGTTTCCATAGGAAAACCTCAACATTCTATTTTGAATAACTTTGGCGCCGGTCGACGAATCCTCGTGAATTTTTCAAAATAGGTGGGGCGCTACGCTCCGCTCCTACCCTGGAAGTCTCGGGGGGATTCGTCAAGCGGGGGCTGAGAAAAAAGGGGGGTCCCAAAACGCGTTTTCCCCATGCATTTTTCCATAGGACCTTTAGACAGGGCTACAGCCCGAACGGCTGAATAGAATTACTAGAAATTTGGCAGAGAGGTAGTCCCCAGGTCAAGGAAGTGCCTTTTGTAGGTTTGGTGTAAATCTGTTCAGTAGATTATGAGAAAATAGCCTTTAAATCAATATATATATATCTAAGCGCGCTCCGTGCGCGCTGGGTGCGCGCACCTCGCCGTGCGCGAGCGCAATTCTGATTGGTTGTTAGATCTTAGTAAACATTCGAATCGGTGGAAATCAGGAAGCGGCGGCCGCCATTTTGTCTATCGCATAAAGAGGGGGTGATAAACAAAGGGGGAGAACTTGAAAAGGGGGCAGAGTGGGTAGAAATAGACCCAGTAGGCATTGTAAGGGGGTCAAAGTAGGACCTTGTAGGGCAAAAAAAAAGATTAATATTTTGTTACAAAATATCGCCGAGTGCGCGCACCCAGCGCGCACCCGAAAAAAAACTTAATAAAACAAATTTAAAAAAAATCGCATTTAAGTGTTTGGATATAAGGTGGCTCTAAAAAGAGCCCTTGTGTTTATTGTTTGTTTTTTGGTACCTACAAGTAAGTACATGGCCCATCTAGCGTAACGTGGGCACGCGGTGCGCGTAGCGCACCGCGTGCCCACCGTGCGTGCACGCCACTAACTGCGTAAAGTGGGCGCGCGGTGCGCGAAGCGCACCGTGCGCGCACGGAACGAACTGCGTTAAGTGGGCGCGCACACCACGAATGGCGTAAAGTAACTTAGCATTTAAAAAACCGTACAAATTCACTGAAAAAACCATAGGTTTCACACACGTTATAGTTAGGAATTAGCATTTAAAAAACCTTGCAAATTCACTGAAAAAACCATAGGTTTCACACATGTTATAGTTAGCGGAAATTTTACTGATAAAAAACCAATGAAATTCCCCCGTTATAGTTAGTGCAGGCAACTATAACTCACGCGACCGCAATCTTCTGCTGATGACATATGTGTCTTTATGAAAAAAAAATATTTGTAATATATGTATAGCTAAAAATGTATGGAAGAAGACATGGGCAAATAAGTGTCTAAATACAGTATTAGCATCAGCAGAGGATTGCGGTCGCGTGAGTTATAGTTGCCTGCACTAACTATAACAGGGGAATTTCATTGGTTTTTTATCAGTAAAATTTCCGCTAACTATAACATGTGTGAAACCTATGGTTTTTTCAGTGAATATATATATATGTATATACACACACACATAGAAACCTATAAGTCACTCCTAAGGCAGGCCTTATCAATCTTGAAGGCAGAGTGCTTGGTTCTTATGTGATATATATGTATATAGTGATATAGGTAACCTATATCACAGTAAGGGGTGCATGCACCACCTTACCCAGGCTGCAGTAGCAGACCTGTGGTGTCATTTTGGGTGGCTTTCCAGGGGTGGCATAATACATGCTTCAGCCCCTGGTAGGACTCTGGGGTACCTATGACCTGGGTACATAGTATACCATATACTAGTGACTTATAAGGGCACCTCAGATCCAATCTGAACTGTACAGTACATGGAATCATTTTAGAGAGGAAGCAGCTAGGCTGGGGCCCTGATTAGCAGGGTCCCAGCCAGACTAAAGTCGAAAAACAGTGAAACACCAAAAAAAAGTGGGGGTAAACATGTGAAGCAGATCCTACTCTCCTACAGGGAAGTATAGATTTACTATTCCTAACTCCACAGCTACATATCTTGAAGATAAATGTATTGTATCGGTACATATATGTGAAGTTAGGTAAAGAAAATCTAGACTTACCTGTCAATCATTTAAAAAAAAAAAAATACTTTGTCTTTGATATTTAGTATCCTCAGTAATCTGACTTCAATATTTAGTATGCACAATGTGGTAATGTGCAATTTACTTAATTATTTACATTTCACATTATATATCTTGTCTCATGTGTTTGCATGCTTACTGTAGTTTCCATGACAAAGTCATTCAGCACGGAGTGTTCTCATTAGAATGTTTTTTGCCAAAGCTGGGACTGTGAAAGGCAGTTGACTGTGGCTGGGGTTTCTTCTCTTTAATAAACTTAGGGCCTTATTTATGAAGGCTTGCAACACTTTTACACTATGACAAAAGAATGATGCTGTTCCTCTGAATTGAGAGTCAGATATAGGGAATATTAACCAACCTGACCAGAGTGGTTCAAAGTTGGGAATCCATTTCATTGGATTATAATGCCCTCACACACCCTTCATCATCGGGCTGCTCCTCGTCGGGTCGGCGGTGCAATACCCGACGGGCTCCCTATAGTAGGGGCACTTTAGCGGAGATCTTTTTCCAACAGCCGTTTGGTGAAGTGGGGGTGAGGGGCCTGGTGTGTGTAGATGAATTTGTGTTTCAAGTGAATCTAAAATAGGGTTGGGAGTACCTGCGACAACAACTTTAATCAAGGGGTCTCCTACCCTAAGTAAAAACAAAGGATATAAGGCGCTAGGCAGAGGTTATGTCTCAGGTTATGGCGCTCTTATAGGTAGTAGGTCCACATGTTTCTCGCCGAATGAATAGTCTACGGGCGATTCGTCAGGACCAAACAAGGGGGTATACTATCTACAACTAAAACTCACATGGTGTTATGGCTGCACACTCACATCAACCATACGACTAACTAGTCAGATACCTGGTAGTACTGGAACTACCCAGAACTGTGGACTAACCAGGCATCACAGTACCCGGTAGGTTTAAACACGAGGGGTTACTCATGTATTTTGTGCCAGTAACACGTAGCCTTCAGACCTACCCACTTATACCGGGCCCGGGTAGTTAAATACGGCGCATACATTGTGTCACAGGGAGAGCGCACTGAAAAGTATTGCATTGCTGCTTTCATGCAGCGATGCGACAATTTTCCTAAATAAAGCCCAACTTATCTAAACAGACGCATCACTTTGTAAATGCCAGCGCTACATTATACCTACGGAAGGTATAATGTATGCAGGGTGGGCGTTCCCTCGTGAAAAAGCCTCGTAGAAGTGGTGTAGTGAAATCTGTCACATTTAATGGAGCCATTTCTAGGATGCTACTGCGTCACAAGCTTACGCCTGCCTCACAGCAGGCATAAGGGTGACACAGTGCAATGGGAATAGGCCTCCCCATGCATTGCTGGAGTTACGTCATGCTTATGACCAAACACCAGCAATGTGTGGGTTTTGCACCAACAGATACGTCAGGATTCCTGATGTATCTGTCATTCCTTGCAACATGGTGCGCTGTAAAATAAATACGTGCATCCATCAGGTCACAAAGAGGGTGCAGTGAAAAGTGTTGCATCGCTGCTTTCACGCAGCGATGCAACACTTTTCATAAATGAGGACCTTAATGTTCATCTCAACATTCTACATGGAATTTGTTGGAAGTATCAACTTCACATTGGCAATGACTAGCTCTTCACCTGACGCACTCGCAGGGAAACTCCAACACTGCCTACTATGCCACTTCGTTAGTAATTCATGGGAAGCTTGCCTAACTACTGTTACTAGAAGGCTTTGCTCTCCACTAATGATTTTGAATTGTACTATGTAAAGACAACCCAATTGTAGTTCTGCGTTAAATCAGCGTAAGCTACACATTGCGGCATATTTTTTTAATGCTTTTTTCCACTCATTTTACCGGATCCCTATATAGATTGCATTTTAGACTATCTTTACAGACTTTGTTTAACTTTTTTATACTTTTGTGCATAGTGGGAGATTCATATTGCACTGGAATCGAGAATGTGATGTTACAACAACTCCAACCAGCCAACACTCAACCACAAGCATGTCAATGAGCTACCTTTCCTCCCACACGCCCTTCAACATGCGCTCCTCACACTAGAACATAGCTACACGCGCACCTTCACACGCGTCATACTGATGTGCGCTCAACAGCATCCAATTTACAGACTCAATCGCTCAAACTCACTGACTCAGAGTGGAATTCCTTCTCTCGCTCCTACAAACGGATTTTCCTTCTGCCCTCATCATGCTCCTGCATCTTCCAAGCCAGGAGCTTAACTTCAAACATTAGAGAATGCAGAAATTACTCCTATCGTATTCAGGATCATCAACAGTGAGAAAGGACTAAGCCTCTTTTCATTTCTCTATCCGTCACTTTGAGCTCAAGTAAATCGAGAAAAAGGGCCCATTTTGCCTCATTTGTCTTTACATGGATATCGACATAGAAAGAGGACTTGTTGTCTGAAGTTAACTGTACCGGTTACAATTCTTATTTCTCCACAGTGGAATTTCGGATACATTATCGTGTATCGGCGATTAGTGTATTATTTTGTTCTTTTATTGTGCTTGAGTTTTTGTTTCGCTGTACTATCTTTAGGAATTCTGGAGTTTCTTATCCAACTAAAATTATTCTTTTCCTCCTTTTTTTCATACTTTTTTACTTTTGGTAAATCTTGTACTTTTTAGAGTGTTCTTTACCATTATTTTAAGTCATGCAACGTATTTCACCACCTCCTTTCCTTCTGTCGTCTCCTCTGGATCTGCTCTTACCCTGGTCCAAATAGAAAAAGGTATTTACTAATTACCTGAAAGTTTGTGGTTCTATCTTTCTAGTGCGGTTCCAGCGTGACTGATGAGATTAACACTGCAGCAGTCATCAAAGTTTTTACCAAGATTTAGCAAGGGGAGGCAATCCCAAAACAATGTTAACAGACAATGGGTTACAATTGAGCTCAAAGAAAATGTAGAAATATTTGGTTGGTAGGAGCATAACCCATCAAAAATGTGCCCTAACCCTTCTAGAACCAAATGGAATAGTGGACAGATTTAAAAGAATGCTAAAAGAAACCATTCAAACTGCAAAGTATACTGGCAGTAATTGGATTCAAGCTGTTAAGAGGCTGGTAGAGGAATACAAATGTACTCTCACTCAACTACGGGTGTGAGTCCTTTTGTGAGTTTTAAAAAACATAAACCACATACTGCTGTTGATCTTCCTTGGGTCGCAAGTCACTGTAATGACAACGTAAGTCAAGAAAGTCTAATGGAGAAATCCAAAGTGAGGGAATTGCATCTTCAGACTAAAAGAAAAGATGGTTATGACCGTTGCAAGGTGGTTAAACCTATGCTCATCAAAGTTGGTGATCTAATCAAAATAAAGTTGCCTGAGAAAGTTTGTGGTGTCTTTCAGTTTAGCAGACATACAAAGTCATTGTGAATGAGAAATTGTTCATATGTTAAAGTTCTTGTTTTTAATTATTTATTTGTTGAAGGGGAAGGCTATATGGTAATGTGTAGTTCAATTAATTATTTTAGTTTCATATTATGTATTTTGTCTTGTGTGTTTCATGCTTAATGTAATTTCCATGATTAGTTCATTCCGCATGGAGTTTTCTCATTAGAAAGTTTATTGTCAAAACTGAGACTGTGAAAGGCAGTTGACAGGGAATTTACTGCAGAGACTGTGGGCTGGAGTTTCTTCTTTTCAATAAACGTAATGTTCATCTCAACATACATTTCCGGCATTGTTCTCGTTGTCCTGATTGCCTACGAACCTACCCTTCCACATAATGTTTTAGAACAGAAGTGGCACTAGTGAAAAACTGAATAAGGTTATTCTGCTGGGGGACGTATAATAACGCATTGGCTTTGCCTAGAGAGGTTCACAGGCCCTCCCTCCACCATATAATTGCTGTGCTACATATTGCCTTGCCTGGGGTTGTACCTCTCCCCCTTGAACTTCCATTTTGTTGGATCCTTGATTGTGGGTTTACCCTCGCCTAACTACCTTCCTGTGGGGTATTGTAGCTATATCCAACAATTACTTACCATGGCCAAATTCTTCTATGAGGAAGAGTGCTATGAAGTGGAACCATCAGGTTCTATGGAACAGGACCTTGTAGAAGCCCTGGACACAGGGGTTCAACAATATGTTAATACAGCCCTAGTCAAAGCTATTGAACCCCTGAAGCGCCACTTATGTAGCTATGCTCGGCAGCAGGGCTGGCTTCCCAACGCGGGCTCACGCCCTAAACCCGGTGGCAAGAAAGTACCCAATCCTCATGCAGATTACTTTGCGAGACTAGCCAGAGCCATGGCGAATGATCACGCCTATACCACGCCTGATAAAGAGGCAGGGACCTCAGACTCCTACCAAGTGGATGAAGGGAACACTTCCTCAGGCCAAGCTTCCGAGTAGGAGGAGACCCCTAAACCTGCCAAGAAATCTAAAAAGGAATATCACTTGGAGACCCCCTCTCAACCCTAGCTCCTCACCTTCGAGCCAGCGGACATTGTTCACCCTAATTCAATGGCATGGCTCCTACCGCAGGAGGTGGCGGATTATGTCCAGACACACCTCGGGCAGGCCTTCCATAAGGACGTCAGGGCACGACTACAGTCGGAATGTCTGTGACCAGAACTGACAGCAAAGTTGGCAGAAACCCCGGAAGTGGACCCCACCATGCTGACGTACTTAAAGAAGTACGCCAAAGACCCTAAGAAGGGCCTGGATCGGGCATGGAAGTCATGCCAGGAAAAATGATTAGATTTGTCGGGCCCACTAACCAAAATTTTAGAATTAGGCTTTAGGGCAAAGGAGTCAACAATGGCGATCGACCCGAACGAGCTGATCGGGAGGGCGCAAAGGGAGGTGTGTCAACTTGGCAATGCGACCTGCGCCATGTCAAGCACTAGGAGACGTTCCATCCTCCTCAAGCTTTACCAAAAGCTGGCAGAATTATCCTCCTAAGAGTCAGGGCCCTTGGCTCAAGGCCTCTTACTCGGACAACCTTTTCTGAAGGAGTTGACTAAGTTTGTAGCCACCTTCAGTGGCTTAGACAAAGCGCAAGACTCCCTCAAGCGAGCTTTCCGGATGGTTTTCGGCAGGGCCGGACGATACCGAGGGCGGTTGTCCGGCCGGGGGTACAACCAAGGTGCCCCATGCAGCCACGTCTGGCCGGGGGTACAACCAAGGTGCCCCACGCAGCCAATATCACCAGCAGAGAGGAGGGTACCAAGACCCCAACTACACCGACAACTCCTCCTTCTACCAAACCCAGAGAGCAAAGAACCAATTCCGGAAGGGCAGGTTCTGAGGCAATCAGGGCAAAGAGCACAATGCCGGAAATGCAGGTGAGACTAATCTTGTGTTCAGAAGTAGTGTTGGGGGGAAGAATCCAATTTTTCCTACAGGCCTGGCAGACGATCTCACAAGATGCATGGATCTTAGAGATGGTACAGGATTACAAACTGGAGCATGACGATACCCCCACTCAGGGATCTTTCCCTCTTCCAATATATTTTTCCCAACAAGAACAGAGTTTTATCACAGAAGAGATAGATTCTCTTCTGAGGAAAGGGGCCATAGCCACCACAGAGGCTCACCCCCGGGGTTTTATCAGCAATATCTTCCTGGTCCAGAAGAAGGGGGGCGGGTCCAGGTTAGTCCTAAATCTGAAAGATTTCAACTGATGGATAATTTACCGACACTTCAAGCTGGAGGAAATCTATCTTTTGCGCGACCTTCTTCAGGAAGGCGATTGGATGGTCCATCTAGACCTAAAAGACGCGTTGAATCCGTGCCCATTTATGCCCCACAACGTCGGTTTCTTCAGTTCCTTTGGCAAGGCGCCTGTTACGAATACAAAGTCCTTCCCTTCGGTCTTTTGTCAGCAACATGGTGCTTCAATAAACTTCTCCGCCCGGTGGTAGAATCTTTGAGGGCACGCAGAGTTCGATTAATCGTCTACCTGGACGACATCTTCATCATGGCTCGCTGCCCTCAGCTCGTGATTATGCATCTGGAATGGTCAATCTCCCTGCTACAGAATCGGGGATTTGTTGTGAATCCTCAGAAGTCAACTCTGTCTCCAGCACAATCTATCAAGTTCCTGGGTTTTCAGATCGATTCACGGTGCTGCCAGCTTCTCCTACCATCTCAGAAAATCAGATCAATCAAGAAAGAATTGAGATTGATTCTGACGAGGCAAATTGTATCCTTGAGGTCAGTGGCCCAGGTAGTTGGTCTACTGGCCTCTTCGATTCAAGCCATCTTCATGGGTCCCCTTCACTACCGTGCACTCCAGAGACTGAAAATTCAGCATCTCCACAAAGGCCTCGGATATGCGGAACGGATTCCCCTCTCAGAGGACGCGAGGTTGGAAATGCTGTGGTGGCTTGACCACATGGAGTCTTGGAATGGCAGCGCCATCTTTGGATCCATTCCCGAGGTAGTGATCGAGTCGGATGCCAGCCATTGGGGTTGGGGAACCCTGTGCGGTTCGTTATCCACAAGAGGCCGTTGGCCACAGGAGGAACTACTCATTACACATCAATTGTTGGAGCTGCTGGCCGGCTCGGTTGCGATCCACAGTCTTTCACCTCAGAAGACGAACCGTTGTATCCTGCTTCGCATGGACAACGTGTCTGTGGTTCGTTATGTGAACAAATTGGGAGGGAGGAGGTCCCGAGTCCTGGCGGAGATCGCCAAGGACTTTTGGCACTACTGCCTACTTCACAGACTTTCAGTAGTAGAGGAATACCTCCCAGGAAGCAACAGCGAGGTGGCCGATTGGCACTCTCGGTATCTCCGGGATTTCAGCGATTGGAGGCTTCACCCACAGGTTTTCCGATCTCTGAACCAACTTTAGGGCCCATGCTAGTTGGACCTGTTCGCATCACGGCTCAACATGCAACTCCCAGAATTCTACAGTTGGCGCCCAGATCCAGAAGCGATAGCCTCGGACACGTTTCTCCAGAACTGGTCCCCGGTCCTATGCCTTCCCTCCGTTTATGATGATACCCAGAGTACTGGCTCAGACCCGGCATCAGCAAGCGGAGTTAGTCTTAATCACCCCGTTGTGGAGGGCGCAAGCTTGGTTCCCAGTCCTTCTGGAGATGTCTTGTGCTGCGACGATCGTCCTTCCACAGAGATGGAACCTGTTGCTGGACCCTCAAAAGGCTCCGCATTCATTGATAGAGTCAGGGCTACTTCCTCTGGTAGCATGGTGGCTTTCAGGGACTGATGGAAGATTCCGGGACTTTCAAGAGACGCTCACAAATTCATTAGTGAGGCATGGTCCGCTAACACCCACAAACGGTACTCATCAGCATGGAACAGATGGGGTAGCTGGTGTTCTCAACGAGAAGTGGATCCCACTAGAACGAATGTCTCTATGGTCGTGAATTTGCTAGCCTCCTTGGCAACATCTGGCCTAGCTTACAGAACAGTGAATAACTTCCTGTCTGCCATCTCGGCAGGGCATGTTCTAGTGGATGGCAAACTAGTTGGTGAGCAACCCCTGGTATGTAAACTTCTTAGAGGTATTCGGATGGTAAAAAGCCCTTGTCCTAAATATTCGACTCTATGGGACGTATCTATAGTCTTGAGGTTCTTGGAAACCTGGCCCGCCAACAAGTATTTATCACGAAAGCAACTTTCTGCCAAACTAACCATGTTTTTATGTCTGGTTTCATGCAAAGGAGTCTCTGACATCTGAGCTCTGGATCTAGCGGGACGTAGATTCTCGCCTGAAGGGGTCACATTTGTTATCTCAAAACGTACTAAATGCAATACTCTTGCAGTGTCTTATCCAGCTTTTCTGGACAATCCTAAGCTGTGTGTGGTTCAATGTGTGAAGTAGTATGAGGTAAGTACTCCGAGTTCTGATATGATGGGTCAAATACTGATTGCACTACAGAAGTCCAATCGCCCAGTGACCCCGGCCACCTTGTCTAGATGGGTGCGTTGGCTCATGAGCGAAGCGGGCATTGATGTCTCGAAATATGGTACCCACTCTGTTCAAGGGGCTATGGCGTCCAAGTCTTTTTCTCTGGGAGTCATTCTATTATAAATCTATTGTTGATGTAGCGTCAGTGGTGGTGGCTAAGCTTTGAACAAGCATTATCGGAGCCTCCGGTCCTGACATAGAATAAAAAATTTGCGAACTTTCGTGACAAGAATTTTCAATTCTATTAAGGACACAGAGGCAAGGATTATCCCACCCAGAGGTTGTGTATTTATATTCAATATTTGCATTGTAATAATACTGCATAATGATTATATTGTATTTTCCCCCCCGTTTTGTCTGATTGTGATGATTACGAAATCAGATGGGGTTATGGTTACGGATTTTCCTTTCTATTGCAGGTACGGATAGTAAATAAAGCGTGAGGAAGAATATTTGGAGTGTCTATACAGTTCAATCTTCGACATCGCTGTCTATTGGTTGTTCGCATATGGTGGGTCGAATGCCTAGGTTCAGAAGTTTAGCCCCGTTGGGCTTCCGGATGTCTTGGTTCGTGAAGGATTGCTTTATCACAAAGGATGGTTCTACAGGATTGAGTTCTTAACTTGTCGGACTTAACTGTTCTATGATCACCAAAGAAAGAGGACGTAGTTGCCTCAGACATGGCTTATATAGGGATACTCTCTATGGTTGTTATGGGGCACTAGGTGCTCATGGGTACTGTAGTTTTTCGGATAAGTGTTATTTTATTGGCTGCTGTAAAAATAAAGAGCAAAGAATGAGAAGCATTTGTTGAAAACATTTTAGTTGGAGGTTCTCCTGGGGAACATTGGAATGGTTTTAACATTGTGTAGAAATCTTCTTCAGTTTAACAGACCTTATATTGATGAGTGGTAGGCATCAGTGTGAGTTTCCTATTGCATCCAAAAACAAGTTACTACCCAGGTTGGGACCAAACATTGCGAGTCGTCCAACATCCCACAACAGAAATAATAATATTCTTTAGGAGACATCATCAGATTAGGCAAAGGTTTCATATAAGATGTCTAGCTTTCAATTATCCCTCATTTGGGAGGGGGGAACCCATCACATTTCATTAAGAAATGACCAGTCATCTCATTTGAAGCTCCAAAATATGAATTCAGTCCTTTGCCTTTCACTGGAAAGTCCAATGCAAGAATACTGTCTGGCGGTGCTGAAGCAGACCACCCTATCGGCGGCCCGCTCCCACACCCCCAAACCTGTGGTCACCCACCTGTCAGATTACGAGTTTCCTCGAGTCTGACTGGCTTTATTTAGTGTTCCCACAGCTGTGCCTCTTAAAATGGGCACCGCAATCGGAACGCCAAAAACAGTTCCAGCATGGACTGTAAAGTCCATGCCGTGCAGTAACTGCAGTGCATGCACACAGGGGGCACCTGTTGTGCTCCCCTGCATGCACCGTAGGGCCCAGAGGCACAAGGGGGCCTACATGCCCCCTTTTATTTCCTGTCCGCCATGGTTTTTACGGAGAAGGAACCGCCATGAAACCCGTGGCAGAGAGCAAACTCGTAATATGCTTGGTGGTACCGCGGCGGTCCAGCCAAGCATATTGCTGCCTCTACACCACTGCGCCACCACCAGGAAACGGCGGTTCCCTGGAGGCGACTAGGCAGTAATGGCTAGACCGCCACCGCTGTGCCTCTGCGAGACTCGTTATTGGGCCCTAAGTGTTCACTAATGTTGCTGGAAACATGGTGTAGAAGCAATGTCTGGCAAACCTCTTGTGACATATGTGATTAAAGAAATTAAGTTACTGGATTGCTTTGCTACATATGTTGTATTATAGTACAGATGCAAAGGATGGAATGTGACATACACTTGACATACACTTCTAAAACAAGGAAAAATTTCCTACTGAAACTGACTTTGGGTCAACAGGGTAGACAATGGCAACATTCTGCTTACTGGCCTCCGTAACTCGACATTAATATCCATTAAAGTAACATTGGTGCTCCAGGCTCATCTCATGAAGGCACCGAGTGAATTCAACCACATAACCTCAACAGAGAATGAAATTTCTTGGCTCCTGTTTGAGGCCTGCTTCATCTTTGAGCAAATGCATTGCCTGCAAGGCCATGAGAACCAAGATAGCAGCCTACATTACTATGAGAGTAGCCATCTCAGAAGGACAGCATCACACCAAGAGCCAAGTCATTGCCATATTAGGAACAAAAAACTAAAGAAAAAATGAGAAGACAAAGCTTCTCAATCATTGCATCAAGGATCTGGAACAATATCCCTATCAACATAGGAACCGTTCTGTCACTCCTGCGTCGAGCCCGGGCTCTTTCCTTTCTTTTGGCACTCCACTGCTTCCTCCATATACATACATTCTAATGATTGGTGAGCATTCCGAAGAGGGACATACTTTCCTCCATAAAAACAATCCTGCCCGTAATGCAGGCAGCCTTGCACCATGGTGCAAGGGGGCTGTCATTGGCCCTAGGCAGACATTGGAACATAACTTATTAGATATGGCGTTCTTTATTGTTCTTCCAATGCAGAGCAGCTACTTTACTTTCTGCCCTGCGTTGCATGAACTTTTTATAAATATGTCCCTCAATTTCAGTGCAGAAGTGCATATGCCTATACACCAAAGGTTAGATTCCTTTAAAACTTCCTCTTCAGAAGCAGAAACAAAGCAAGGGCGTACCCATGTAGCTTTTACTTGGCACCCAACTTTCACCTCTCTCCCTTGCAGGTTCTTGTTTCCCACACTGACAAATGCTCCATCATACTTGTGCCCTGTACTGATGTAACAGGAGCAAACCATTATGCATGCAATGTGCTGATCATGCTGCAGTCCAGCAAGCAGATGACTAAGGCCAATTATAAACAAGCATTTGCAATGCAATCGATTTAGCATTTTTTAAAGTTGGCGCTATTGGCGTTATAAATGATATTGTTTTTTACTTAGGTTTTTTTTGGAGTGGATGTATGTTGTTTGTAGTGGAATTATCTGGTTTTGTTATTTTATGGGTGGGAATTGTATGGTGTGTAGTGTATTTGTGTAGTGGAATTATGTGTTATGGTGAACAGATAGGAGTGAGAGCTGTATAAAATAGAAAGAAAGATGGAGAGGAATAGGATTTTTTTGTGTGAAGTGGTGAATAAATTGTAGCTAGAGTAGGAGAAATAGTGTGTGAGAAAGAGATAAAGAAGGGGAGTGAAGGTTATAAATGCATAAAGAGGTTGTGTTTGTGTATGCAGAAGACACCGAAAGAAGAGGGGAAAGGTGTGTCTTTGCGGTTTGGATTTTTTAAAAATTAAAGGTATGGTAAAGAAACTGTGTCTTTTTTTGTTTTTTTTAAACTGTTTTTATTATTGTCATGTTCAAGGCGTATACATTTCTGACATACTGATGCATATACATATAATCAGTACCTTTGCATTAATGAAAATTGTGACACTTGGTTTTATAAAATCACCAACATTTCCTTAGATTGATAACTGTCTTCACATTACAATTTTAACTCTTCTCCGTTTCCGTTAGAAACTGTGTCTTTTAATGCAGTATTGTATGTAAGAATCAGAGCTTCTGAGGTGTGCCCGCCTCGGATTTAGACACATTCTTCCTGCAAGCCAGACCTGACCACACCAATGTGTTTAGACATATGTAAATGCCAAGAAGACGTAATTTTCAAAGCTATATTCTGAGATCTTGCAAGATGTAGCAGCATTGCTATAATATTTGGAACGGGGTGTATATCAGCAGACTGGTTGCCGATACTGACAATGATGGCAGATGTGGGAGAAGCAATATGGAGGGCATGCAGGAGGCAATATAGACGACAAAGAGGAATGGTTCATAATGCCAGCGAGATCAGACTCAACCCTTCCATGTCAGCAGTGTTGCACGTTCCAGGCAAATTTTGGGATGTCATGTCATTGCAATATGCCAGTTAAGGTACTATCATAGAGAACCGATCCAATGAGAGCAACAATACCTCCTTGGACAATACATTGTGACATCAGTCCTATCTAATTTAACAATTTTAGTTCTTTACTCGCCTTGCGGTTGGCTGCCTCCACTGAGGCTCCTGTAGCAAGGCATTTTCAGTTTGTTGTTTTCCTCACCCAGATCTGCCGATTACCCCAGTATTGGAACTTTCATAGATTCTCATGCTTTGTATCATTCCCCGTCGTCGGAATGGGAGCCTCGGTAAATAAAAAATATCATAACCATAGAAACAAAAGAGAAAATAGGCTTAGGCCTCATCTCATTTTGTAGCATATCACCCTCTTTGTGTAAAAGAGCCCAAACTTTTGCCAGGACCAATCAGCACAGCCTCACCCTTTGGAACCTTCCTGAGAGAGCTCAGAGCCTCAGATTTTTCTACCGCACGTTGTGCTAGGGAGTCTCCACTGAGCTCTGCTCAGTTTTTCTCAACTTTTCTTTCAGATATTTACATTTTAACATCTATAGTGACATTATGTCAGAAAAGTAAAAGAAAGCCTTATTCAGGCCCTGTGCTTCTTGTGGAAAGAAGAGACTTTTCATTGAGGATAAGCATGAGAGTTGTATTTACTGCTTATACCCTGAACATAAGGCCACAGACTGCAAGATTTGTCGGACTCTATCTACTAAGACTTTGCGGGACAGAGAGGGTTGACTGCTGACATGGCTGCAAAAGCTGAAGACCAGGAAGGAGGTTCTCTCTTCAGATGAGGAAGATTAAATTTCTGGCACTTCCTCCAGGAGATCAAAGAAGAGGGGTAGGTCATCTCCCTCCATCTCTGCAGAACCCCCTGTCAAAGCCCTTCACGGGATCTCTGAAAGGTCTGAGGAGGCTGGTCCCATGAAATCTCCTCACGAAAGTGAAAAGGAGAGGCAGGGACAGGCTGCTGGTGTGGACACAGCCTCTAGGGACAAAAAGGAGGTTTCTATATCTTCTCCTCCGTCCCAGAAGGAAAAGCCTGCTAAGAAACACTCTGCAAGAACTCCACAGATGGCAACTGTGAAGAAACAGCGTCCGTCGACGGTGATTAAAGCAGGTACGTCGACGACGATTTCCACTGTAAAAACTGTTTCCTTGGTTTCGTCGACGGGACCATCGACGATGTCTGCTCCTGTTTCATCGTCTACGATAGCTTCATTCTCGTCGTCAACGACGGTTTCCGTGAAGCTCCTGTCGACGGCAGTTTCGACGACGAAGACCACGACGACGATGACAACGACGTCGTCGTCGATGCTGATGACGACGAGCTCGTCGACGAGACCATCGACAGTTGTCCCGTCGACGATGAAGAAAGCTCCGTCGACGAGCTTGCCGTCGACGAAGAAAAAGGCTCCGTCGACGACGATTCAAGCATCGTCGACGACCTTATTGACGACGACGATTCACACTCCGTCGGCGAAGACTACTGTGCCGTCGACGATTTCATCGTCGATTTCATCGACGCTTGGGATTCCTTCGACGACGACTCCGGGACCGTCGACGGGTCAAATTTCTGTTTTTTCAATACAGAGGTTGAAAATTACACCTGAGATGACATCTCCTAGGCGGGTTACGCCTTTACCACCATCTATGCTGCTAGATGAGTCGGAGGAGGAGGATGAGGTTGAGCAGTATGGGGATGCCTACGGTCCCTCAGATCTGCATGTAAAGCAGCATGAGACTAATACTGAGGATTATTATGAACAAGATGAGCAGGAGGAACGACAATATGTTCAGCAGGAAGTAAGTCCTCGCACTTTGAGACAGGACATGATAGCTATGCCAGTTGCTCTGGTTACGGACTTGCAGATGATGTTGCAGGACTACAGAGCTCGATTTCCATCACACCCTGACGTTCAACCAGTGCATCCATCTACATCAGTGGTTCCGCGAGGGCTGTCAGTGGACTTGCCACCTCCCCCTAAAAATATACCACGTACCTCACCAGTGGTGGTACCAGTAGTGGTTCCTCAGACTTCGTATCCGGAACCTACCAATGAAGATACACAGGATGTTGATACAGATGAAGAGGATGAGGTGCACGTGGTCCCACTAACTGATCCAGGGGATGCGGACGTGGATCTTGATGATACTGGAATGCAAGATCCGGATGCTACAGGGCGGGACACGAACGTGTCGCCTCCGGCAGATATTGGGGGGTTCCATAATCTTATGGAGCGTGCATCCAAAAGATTTGGTCTGCCTCTCACAGTGGAAAAGTCGGACTGTTTTCTATATGATTTTAAGGCACAATACAAAAAGTCCGTCAGGTCGATTCCCATCATTGAGCATGTGTGGGATGAGGGAATCAAGATTATGCAGAACCCGGCCACTGTCATCCCGGTTCTTCCCCGGCTGGAGAAGAAATACAAGGCCCCTGAGGGCAGTCCTGCATGTCTTCTTGGACAACCAAAGCCTGACTCTGTGATATCTCAGGCCGCACAGAGCAAGTCCAAGAATCCTTCAACACCTTTGACTACGCCTCCGGATAAGGATGGCAGGCGGCTGGACAATGTAGGGAAGAGATTTTCCACCATGGCCAGTTTGTTGATTCGGGCAGCAAATTCATTAGCCATTCTAGGCAGGTACGACCGCCAAATGTGGTGCGACATGGAGCCGTTTATTGATCTACTACCAGACTCTAATCAGGAGGAGGCCAAGCAAGTCCTCATGGAAGAAGAGAGATGTTCCTCTGAGATCATTGACTGTGCTACGGACATAGCCTCTACCGCTTTCAGGGCTTTGGCAGGGTCAGCGGTCTTGCGCCGTCAAGGCTGGTTAAGGGCAACCTGGTTCCGTCAGGAGGTCCAAAATAAGATCCTGGACCTTCCATTTGACGGGGAAATGCTTTTTGGCAAGCATGTCGATGAGGCCCTGCAGAGCATCAAGAAGGACACGGACACAGCAAAGTCCTTGGGATACTTAAATTATCGGAAGGTTCCATTCAGAGGAGCTCGTGGAAGAGGGTTCACTTCTTACAGAGGCAGCCAGCGTCAGTATTCAACGCAGTCAGGACAATCATACAAGGCTCAGTACTCGAACCAACGCCAAGGTCAATGGGCGTCTTTCTCTCGTCAGTCCCAGAGAGGACGTCAGGGACGAGGCAATGCCAAGAGGCAATAGCGGCCTCCTGGCTCTGACTACTGTTCCTTCCCTACCAAAGACACCGGTTGGGGGCAGGATTTCCTATTGTCTGGACAGCTGGGTC
This sequence comes from Triturus cristatus, assembly GCF_964204655.1. Taxonomy (NCBI): domain Eukaryota; kingdom Metazoa; phylum Chordata; class Amphibia; order Caudata; family Salamandridae; genus Triturus; species Triturus cristatus. The sequence continues at coordinate 87,537,076 of NC_140582.1, forward strand.
CTTATAACATCGGACCGGTGGGTTTTGAATATTGTTCAGAGTGGCCATACGTTGGAATTCCAAGATCTTCCTCCAACGAGAGCTCCGGACGCCCGTCCCTCAAAACATCTCCGACTGTTACGTCAAGCAGCCCACCAACTATTCATCAAGGGGGCAATAGAACCGGTGCCTCTTTCACAGAGGAGCAGGGGTTTCTATTCCAGGTTCTTCCTGGTTCGGAAGACGGCAGATACGTGGCGTCCTATACTAGACCTAAGGGAGCACAACACCTATCTCATCAAGCTCTCCTTCAGGATGGTCACTCTCCAGGATATTCTCCGTCTACTGAATCCGGGCGGTTTTTTGGCGTCCCTGGATTTAGAGGATGCGTACTTCCACGTTCCAATCCACCCAGCTCACAGACAATATCTACGCTTCACAGTAGGCAAGGGCCATTTCCAGTTCAAAGTGCTTCCGTTTGGCCTTCGGTCTGCACCTCGGATATTAACGAAGATGCTGGCACCAGTCGCTGCTTTTCTCAGAAAGCAATCCCTAGAAGTGTTCCCATACTTGGACGACTGGCTCGTCAAGGCTCCATCGCTCAAGGCAACTTCTCAAGCCGTTTCAACTTGCATTCAGTTGTTCGCCCACTTGGGTCTTCAGCTCAACAGGTCCAAGTCGGTGCCGAAACCCTCCAGGTCGCAAAGGTTCCTTGGAGCTATTCTGGACACAACACTATGCACCGCTTGTCCGTCGGAGGAGCGTCAACGCAAGCTGATCACCTCCGCTCATCAAGTGCTGCAGAGGAAATATTTGTCGGTTCGCCTGTACAAGTCCTTACTCGGTTCGATATCATCCTGCATACCATTAATACCGCCTTGCAGGCTTCATATGCGTCCTCTGCAGGAGGAGTTAGACAAACAATGGCGCCAGGCAGAAGGGTCATTCAACGACAAGGTGTGGGTAACACCAGGTATGCGCAAGGCCTGCGAGTGGTGGCTGGTAAAGGAGAACATCGCAGTAGGATTAACATTCCGGACTCCACCGTCTCCTATGGTGGTGACCACAGATGCCTCCTTAGAAGGCTGGGGAGCGGTACTCCAGGAGCTTCAAATCAGCGGTCACTGGAGTCCAGCACAGAGCCTAAACCACATCAACCTCTTGGAGCTGATGGCCATTCGCTTAGCCTTGCTGGCGTTCCTTCCCAGAATTCAGAATCGTGCAGTGCTGGTCCAGACGGACAATACGACGGCCATGCACTACATCAACAAGCAAGGGGGAACAAGATCGCGAACTCTGTCCAAGGAAGCTCAGACGATCTGGGATTTTGCAATTTCTCACAAGATCAACCTACAAGCCGAGTACCTAGCAGGATGCCTCAACATCACGGCGGATGCTCTGAGTCGTCAGACGGAAGTGACTCACGAGGAATTAGACCAAGCCACGCTGGAGGGAGTGTTCGAGGTATGGGGTACTCCGACCATAGACCTCTTTGCGTCCCCGGAGAACGCCAAATGTCGGTTTTACGCAAACAAGGTTCCCTATCGAGGATCTCTGGGGAATGCCCTTTCGATTGCTTGGTTCGGCGCATTTTGCTACGCTTTTCCTCCCATTCCCCTCATTCCTCGAGTTCTCAGGAAGGTCAAGGCGGAACCGTGCAAGATGATTCTCATTGCTCCAGCGTGGGCCCGGCAGTTCTTGTTCACGGAACTCCTGCTTCTCTCCCAGGATCGCCCAATTCGCTTGCCGCTGATTCCATCTCTGTTGTCGCGGGATCAGGGACAGGTGCTCCATCTGGATCCGAAGTCACTACACTTTACAGCGTGGCTCCTGAATACAGAGAATTCCGTCATCTGAATCTCTCCAGGGAGTGCAGGGATGTTTTGTCTCAGGCGCGGGCGCCAAGCACTAATAAGACATACAGGGCAAAATGGAAGAGGTTTTGTCTGTGGTGCCAGAGGAATAAACTCCATCCTTATAAATCCCTGCCACATCAGGTTTTACCTTACATCCTGTCGCTGGCTAAATCAGGTCTGGCGCACACTTCTGTCAAGGTACATCTGGCTGCCATATCGCGTTTTCGACGAAAGGCATCGGGGCCATCTCTATGGTCCGCGAGGATTGTAAAACAGTTATTAAAGGGTTGTTTCGGATGTATCCTCCGGTCCGAGCACCTCCACCGATCTGGCAACTCAACCTAGTACTGGCTCAGCTCATGAAAGCTCCCTTTGAGCCAATTCACAGGGCGGACTTGAAGTTCCTCTCTTGGAAGCTAGCCCTCCTCTTAGCGTTGACATCGGCTAGGAGGGTTAGTGAACTCCAGGCTCTGTCCATAGTGGAGCCATTTCTTCAGTTCAAAAAGGATGTGCTAATATTGAGAACCAACCCAAAATCCATCCCGAAGGTGCCTTCGGATTTTCATCTGAATGAACCCTTGATTTTGAATTCCTTTTTTCCACGTCCTTCTACCCAGGCGGAACGAACATTGCATTCTTTGGATGTCCAGAGATGTCTGAAATTCTATCTCGAGCGCACACAATCAGCGCACACAATCTTTCGGGAAGTCTACACAGTTATTTGTTTCCTACAGTGCACCACGGAAGGGATTGCCTCTCGCTAAGAGTGGCATTTCCCGCTGGATCTCCAGTGCAATTCAATTCTGTCATCAGGCTGCGGGCAAACCTTTGGACAGAAGGTCCCGTGCTCATTCTACAAGAGCGATGGCGTCTTCAGTGGCTCTTTTTGCTGGAGTTGCTATCAAAGACATTTGCAGGGCTGCAACGTGGAGCAGTGTACACAACTTCACGAAACACTACTGCCTGGAGTCGGTGGGACGAGATGACGCTGCTGTTGGTCAAGCAGTCCTCAGGAATCTTTTTCATTGAGAGGTGAGCTTTCCCTACAATCCCTCCATCCTGGTAAGCACATTTGGTTCAGTGATGATTGTTTTTTCTTGATTACCATGTACTAGTTTTTACTGTAAATTGAGATGGTTATGTAAGGCCAAGTGTCTACCAAAATGTGCTTTTGTGATTTACTGCTAGCTATTCTGATACAAAGCATGAGAATCTATGAAAGTTCCAATACTGGGGTAAGAAAACAAGTTACTTACCTGTAACCTTGGTTCCCCAGTATTGGTAACTTTCATAGATTCTCATGTGCCCCCCCACCTCCCCTGGGAAAGCTCTGCCTGTTTACTGAGGTAGTGGCTGTTTGCACAACGGCTACGAAAATCTGAGGCTCTGAGCTCTCTCAGGAAGGTTCCAAAGGGTGAGGCTTTGCTGATTGGTCCTGGCAAAAGTTTGGGCTCTTTTACACAAAGAGGGTGATATGCTACAAAATGAGATGAGGCCTAAGCCTATTTTCTCTTTTGTTTCTATGGTTATGATATTTTTTATTTACCGAGGCTCCCATTCCGACGACGGGGAATGATACAAAGCATGAGAATCTATGAAAGTTACCAATACCGGGGAACCAAAGTTACAGGTAAGTACCTTGTTTTCTTTTCATGCCAGGAAGAAAGTTGAAATTAGCCAGCCATGTGGAGTCGGAAATGACATACCATGAAGCCGTAATGCTATGTGTGTAAGGGTGTGTATACCATTAAAATAGAAGAAAAAAGCATAGGTTCTAAGAGATAGAAGCTGCAGATTTGTGAAGGGCACAAACAAAAACATGCAAATTTAGTGATGAGAGGACATGCATGAAACAATTGATCGGCGCCACCCGCACCTAGGGATGTAGCGCCTTAGTTGTATCTCAGGCGGGAGGCGGTATTGTTTTTGTCCTTCCAGTAGGCGAGGCAGGCTGGGGGCCAGAAGCGAAGAGTGTTGCGGGCGGCCCCCGTTCAATGTCATCAAAGGGCGCAAGTGTCGCCAACATCCCCCTGGCACGGATAAAAGCGGTGGAAGAGGCAGGGAAACCCTCTTTCGTCCTTTACAGCAGCTCCGGAGGTGGCAGACCAGCAACAAGTTACAGCGAGTGGAATCGGCGGTCCAGTTTGTCCACGTGGTGCGACAGTGCTCGAGGGGTTTCCCAGTAGGTGGTGTTCGAAGCGCTATCGGTGGAAAAGGACGCAGGTTAGTAGGCTGGCTCAGTGCACACGGAGAAAGGGAGAGGGCCTCACAGCATAGTCGTGTGTTTGAGAGGAATTTTAAAAATATGTTCACGGTGTTCTAAAGCTGGTTCTGTGATACAGTGTCATATCTAGGGTTTTTTGCGTTTGCATAATGCTGTAATGAATGTTTGCCCGGATGCTCGGGCAAGGTGTCGTCGTGGGAGGTTCGAGGCTCCGCAGGGTCGCTCAATATTCCGTTTTTCTGGGCACATCACAGTTTTTAAACAAAATGGTTTAGACCGTCCCTAATGTAACAGGTGCTTGTGTAAAGTGCTATGATACCTTTGCATGAATTTTTCAGGGCCAATCCAGGGCATTAGGGTAGTAAGTATACCCGGTGCCCTGGGTCTCGGTGGCATACCCACGCGTGACATGCTTTCCGTTTGTGCATGTGTGATGTTTTACTGTACGACAGTACATGATAGGAGATTCAGTCTGGGTTTTTAATGTCATGTTAATCCAGGGCACTCGGTTTGTAAGTATTCTGGGTGCCCCGGTTATGTTGGAGATCGCAGTAACTGTAACAGCATGAAGAGAGATGCTAGGGCATTAGGGTTTTAAGTATTCCCGGTCAATTTTCCTTGAGCGCTGGCAGTGGTGTCGCGACGGAGCACGCTGATTGGGAAGTGGAAATAGGCAAACGACGTCCGGTCAGTGTTATGGCCCCTAGCAATGGGCAGGGGTGTGTTTGTGTTGGATTAAGGCATCCAAAAAACGACCTCTCTTTTCATTTACCGAGTGCGCGTTACGTCGCAGGATGCCACCAAAGCGCGCCCGAAGTAGCAAGGATGCTCCAATCACTACAGAAGAATTCCGGTCGCTCAGTGAGCTATGGAACGTCGCGAAGACACACGGTATAGAGTGGGCCCTTCCAACGCTGATGCAAGGGTCAGGAGAGAGGCCCCAGCAGGCTACCCCATTCCCCAAATTACTTAGGAAAGTCTTTGCTTGGTACAATGATGCCCTCCAGGAACTGGTTAAGCGGGGTACGAAATCGCAGGAGGTCCTGGCAGGTGAGGCAGCAGCTGGGGATTGGCCCCCGGTTGCAGTAGTCATGAACCAAGCTCCCAGTGGAGTGGAGCAAGGAGCTGGCAGCAATCGGGGGGGCCAGGCGAATGGAGGGTCACCCCAGGTGGGGGACTCTGCTCAAAACAGCACAGCTCCTACTGCGCAGGCAACCGCAAGTGTTCAAGGAGCTATGCCAGCACAGGTTGGCGTGACTGCGCGAGCACTGTCCATGGCGCAGGCTCTGGCACCGCTAGTAGCACAGCAGGGCAGTGGGGTGGCGCAGGTGTGGGGACAATCCGGTGGGGTGGCACAGTCTCCCCTGGTAGTCGCTTCCACATCGCAGGCCCATCACAGTAATCTGGTTACCCCAGGGTCAGTACAGCAGCCTCTGGCGGCCCCTACAGCGATAGTGACAGTGCAGACCCCTCCCTTTGTCAGCCCAATGCTCTTTGGTTACGCGGCACCCGCTTTAGCCCCATCAGCAGGTATTAGGTGGTGGCAGAAACTAGGGAAACGTTTTTCAAAGGAGAATATATCGATGTTTTTGATCTAATTAATGCGTGAGTGGTACCGGGGAAGAGCAGGGCAGGCAAAGAGGGTGAGTTTAAACAAAAGAAAATATGGGTGGACTGGTCTATTAAGAACTGGGTTACTGGGTTCTCTATTTAGGGAGCTATTCTGGTAAAGAGGTTCCAAGCGGTGGATGCTCAACTGTTTAGTTATATGTCAATGATCCATGGAGCAGCTTCAGAATTTCAGGGCATGGCTTGGCTTCAATATGACAAAAAATTTAGGCAGATGAAGGCGGTAAGGCCAGAGATGGCATGGGATCAGTGGGAAATTAACATATGACATGCAGAATTCTACTTGGCACCACCAGTTCCCAGAGCCCCGCATCCCTTTCGGGTTGACAAAGGGGCAGGGGACAAGGATCAGGCTTGCTGGCAGTATAATAAAAATGAATGCAGTAGAGGGTCCACTTGCAAATTTAAACACCTCTGTTCCGTCTGTGGAACCCAGGGTCACCCTGACAGCAAGTGCTTCAAGAAAGTGGAAAGCCAAAAGATCAGTACCCGCCCAGGGGTCGCAATTCTCAGTAGTCATAAGGAAGTACCCACTCCCATTCGTTTGCATGTTTTGGCCCATCTCCTCAGTAGATATGATTCCAGGCAAGAGGCACACCTATTATATCATGGTTTCAAATATGGCTTCCGTATTCCATCTAGCGCCCCTCCTTCCACAGTACCCCCGCACAACCAGCTGTCTGTTCTGCGCAACCCAGACGGCGCTTAAGAAAAAATCATGCAAGAAGTAATGTTAGGGAACGTGGCAGGCCCGTTCCAAAAAGCACCATGGCAAGACCTGGTATGTTCACCTCTGCGGCTAGTCCCTAAGAAGGAGGCTGGGAAATACAGACTTATTCACAACTGTCATGCCCACCAGGTTCCTCAGTCAATGACAGATCGGCGCCAGAACTTTGCACAGTGCGTTACACTACATTTGACACAGCAATTCACAAGCTACAGAAATTAGGCAAGGGTGCCTTGATGGCGAAATCCGACATAGAAGCCGCCTTTCGCCTTCTGCCGGTGCACCCAGATGACACTCGATTATTAGGTTTTACTTTTGAAGGGAATTTCTTTGTAGACCTGTGTATGCCAATGGGTTGTTCTATTGCCTGTTCTGTGTTTGAGTCCTTCAGCGGTTTCTTGGAATGGGGGGTAAAAGATCTGGTGTCCTCACAAGACGTGGTGCACTATTTGGATGACTTTCTATTCTTGGGTCCTCCACGCTCACCGGCGTGTGGGAAGGCCATGCTGGGCTTCCAACACTTGGCAAGGTCATTAGGGGTCCCCTTGGCGGCTGATAAAACCAAGGGTCCAGCGACTTGCATGATTTTTCTGGGCATCAAGATCGATACCATAGCGGTGGGTGCAGGCTCCCGCAGGAAAAAGTGTTGGTGTTCAGGGCTTCCATAGATGAGTGTCTAGCTACCTGTAAGGTTACCTTGCATCAGTTACAGGTTCTGGTAGGGCAACTAAATTTCGCTCTCAGGGTGAAACCCATGGGCAGGGCATTCTCCAGGAACATTGCCAGATCAATGTCCAGACCTCAGAAAAAAACATCACCACACCAGACTTTTATCTGAAGTGAAAGATGATCTTCACACCTGGAGGGGGTTCCTGACTGGGTTCAATTGCTCCCTGCTCTGGCAGCAACCAGAGCAATCTAACACGGAAGTGGTGCTCTACACCGATGCAGCAGACAGCGTGGGGTTGGGTGCAATATTGGGCACAATGTGGTGCATGAAGCATTGGCCGGTGGGGTGGTCAGGGGTCACACACAATGTGACATTCCTAGAGCTGTTTCCTATCATCCTTTCCTGTTTCCTATCATAGTGGTATTACACCTTTGGGGCATCTTCATAGCTAATAAATGCATTGTGTTCTGGTCTGACAGTATGTCCGCAGTGATGGCAATAAACAACCAAAGGGCTAAATGCCCCTTGGTACTTCACTTACTCAAGGAGTTTGTTTGTTGCTGCCTGAAGCATAATGTGTATTTCATTGCTAAGCATGTGCCTGGGGTAAACAATACAGTAGCTGATGCCCTGTCTCGTTCTAAGTTAACAGAATTCAGAGCACGATGGCCGCAAGCAGACAGACAGATGGTGGTTTTACCGGAGGAGTAGTGGAAGCTTGGTGCCCCATTGCTCCCGATCTGATAGCTGCCTCCCTGGCTCCCAAGATTAAGAGTACGTATGAGAATGCATGGCGAGCATATATGGCTTCCTTCAGTGATACCGGGGGCGGAGAGATTCACACCACAGGGGGTGCTCTTATTTTTAGTTAAACAAAAGGAGAACAGGAAATCATTGTCTATGGCTAGGAGACAGCTGGCGGCGATTGCCTTCTTTGCAGGGTTGGAAGGGGTTGCGGACCCCACCAAGGATCACAGGGTCCGACGGGCCTTAAAAGGTCGGGAACGCTTGTCCCCGGGTTTAAAGGACGGTATCATGTATGTTGGAGGTATTACCTAAGATTTGCACATCCCTTTATGAGACACACCTTTCAAGTTTAGCATATTCACTGGCCTTCTTTGGGGCATTCAGAATTTCAGAACTTATACCCGCTTCAAAGATGGATAGAGGGAGGGCTGGGGTTTAACCTAGATGATGTTGTGATATCAAAGGACATGCTATTGGTCAGGGTAAGGAGGTCAATGACGGACCCGTTGGGGAAGGGAGCATGGGTGCACAAGTGGGCTGCTCCAGGGGTCACGCATTGTCCGGTGACATTGATACAAGCATTCATCCAGATGTGTCAGAGAGAAGGGGATTCCAGGCTATTAGTGCATGCAGACGGTTCCCCTTTGACTAGATTTCAGTTCACATTCTTATGTAAGCGTCCCTTGTCGTTGTTGGGGGAGGCGACTTCACCTTTCACGTGCCATTCTTTTCGCATTGGGGCTGCCACAACAGCAGCCTCAATGGGCTTGTCATTTGAAGCGATGAAAAGGGTAGGCAGATGGAGGTCATCTTGTTTTGAGCGCTATGTGAGACCCCATTTAGCTTAAAAAGGGGGTGACCGGGAGCTTAGCGCTACCCCTATTGCGCAACAGTGTTATGAATTCCCCTCCTCTTTATTTGGTATCTTTCTTTGTTTTTTTATTTCCATACCGTTGTCGGGCGGCCATGGACACAGGTATGCTGGTGTGGCCATTCTTTTGTACGCAGAGCAGGACATTATTTTCGTGGTACAGATTTAGAGAGGTCGCAAATGTCAATGGGAGTCAAACACCACTGGTTAGGGGTTGGAGGGCAATAGTTAAGAGAACTGTTCAACCACTTGAGGAAGGCCTTAGACATAGGCGACATGCCCATCCCAGACATACTGGTTGTTCATTCGGGAGGTAATGATATGATCCCTGCTGGCAAGAGAGGGGGTTAAAGAAGCTTTATTCTCTATGCTTTTGCGGGTGAGGAACCTCTTGCCGGGCATGGTTACATTTTGGTCAGAGGTAATTCCACGTCAGTTTTGGGCCAAAGGCGCGCCTACGCAAGCGGTGAACAGATCAGTGAAGAAATTGAAACAGGCAGTCGCTAAGTTATTGACTGGATCAGCCCTGCCGACAATCATGGCACAGTTTGATACAGGCATCCAATAGAGAGTTATATCTACGAGATGGTGTGCATTTGTCTAACAAAGGGCTCAAACTGTTCATCCAGACGGTCCTAGGGGCCATGGCGGTAGGGTCAGGTTATCAAGCAATAAGTGGGGGAGGGCGAGAGCGCCAGTAAGCTCCTCGCCCTGTGGTGGGGTCCCGGGCAAGAAAATGGTGTGGACTCCTTATTTGGCATGGACTGGCTGACCCTGGAACAGGGCGAGCATTCAATGGGGGCTCCGGGCTGGCGGGAGGGGGACTGACCTGATGGTGGTCCTGGACTCTCTTGCCCTACCCAAGATGCCTGTTTGTATGTTAAGAAACTTTGGAGGGGGTATCCGGTGTTCAGGAACCCGTTGGGGCCAAGGCGTAAGCAGTGCCCTGGTGGTAGTGCCTCTCTCTTGGATGGAGGACTGAAAGTTACTACTGATAAAAACAGTGCAGGTTGGGGCCTGCTGGCACAGCAAGCACCGGGGGGTTAATTACCGAACTGCGTGTCTTGATACCCGGATGGCTAAGGCCATGACTAGAATGTATATAATATATTTTGCAAAAATGTATTCCTTGGAATGGAAATAACCTAACTCTTTTGGCTAACATGTTTGTCTTTTTGGTTTACCTATGCCTTGAATAAATGGTCAAGTGTCTCAGTCAATGAACAATAAAAGATTACTCTGCTTTAAGTTATAATAAAGGACTATGCAGTGATGACCAACTATCTGCTTTATGTCTTTCTATAGTGTCTAAGGGGTGGTGAGGTGGATAAGGATGTTATTTTAGCTGGGGGCGACTGGCACGTTATATGCACACTATGTGAAAGTGCAATTAAAAGAACACCGGTGACCACTAGACGAGCTGGGGAAGGAGGAGCAACACAGAGCCCCAGGGCTGTTTTATCCTAGCTAGCAGTGCTAGCGGGCAAAGAAACGCCTTTGTTGAGCCACGAGCTGTCTGAGGATACAAGGCGCTCTGATAACATGAGTGCTTTACCGGAGAAATATGTGTGTGCTCCCTATAAGAATATTAGGGTAATTACGGTGAACACACCAGCCGCCACTCTAATCCAGAAATGTAGTGCCCAAAATGCAGACAACATATTACAGGAAACTGAGACAAATAACTTGGGGCAGCTAACAGGCACACAGCTTGTCTGCAACCTGCACAGATAGTTCAGAACAGAGACAAGCGACACAAAGGGTTTGGAGGGGGGAAACAATGGCCCAAGTGAGGAAACGGATGCACTGATCAACGCGGCGGACGGGAAGGAGAGTGTGTGAATCAGTGCACTGAGCGTGAATTGAAAGACTTGTGGGAAACAGAACACATTATATTTTTCAGCAGTTTTGAGTTTGCTGCTTAAAAATAAGCAAGTCACTATCCAGCGTGGGCCTTGCAGTTCTCCAGATAACCAAGCTTCTGGTTTTTGCTTCTAACCCACACCACCACTTACTATCTCTCTCTAGCCACATGGACATTATCTGCATGAGAGTAATATTGTGGTTAGGTTGGCCCTCATAACACATTGTGAGTGCCTCATGAGTGGGGTTTAAGGTGCCACCAATGGCATGCAAAGATTCCAGCCTTTTTGGTCCAATGTGTCGAGGCCATGATACTGTATGATAAGGTAGGGAAGGCCCTAGCCTCAGGTGTATTTACAGAGCTAGACATTTTGTTTCAAAAGCCAAACCTTTCGCCCTACACTATATTGGTTACTGTCCAGATTAACAAGCACGCAAAGATTTATAGACCAAGATTGTCCTAAACTCCTGATGGTGTAATTCCAGGCGTCCAGAAGGGCAGTTTCAAGCCAGTAATCACACAAAGTGAAATGAAAGACTGAAAACGAAATATGATGGAAAAACATAGGGCACCTTCTGTTGAGTTTAAAGTTGTCAGAATGTCTTTAGAAGTGGGCTTGGGCTGGCTCGAGGTGAAGGTGAGTCTGCAGATCTTTACTTTCTAGGTCTACCGCAGGGATGTTCACATTATGGTGTTTACATTTGTTAGGAGGGATGTGGTAGGACTTGATCACCTAATATTGGCATCAATTTATAATTTCCTGGATATGCCAGAGTGTAAAGAAATTTTAGCATACTGTACATAAGTCTTGTCAGTTGGTAAGTGCCAAATGAATGTTCTCAAGAGGGCCTGGGTTCATCTCTGTGACGTGTGGTACCAGTGTGCTCACACTATGTCCCCCATACATCAATAACACGTTTTCACTATAGTCTCCTTCAAGAGGTAGAGCAGGCTCAATTTTAGCCTGTTTCAGATGGGGGGGAAAGGTTTCTTTTTTCCTACAGTCAAGAGCTTGCTCCCTCCGGATAATGCTTTGGTGGCAAGAGCCCTGTTGAAAGTGGCTACCTTCGTGTTTATCAGGGCGTGGTTTCTCCATCCTGCTGTGCTGTGTGAAGGTGCTTGAGGCTTATAAACAAGTGTGACTCCGTGGTCACACTCTTTAGCTTCCTCTTCATTGTCCAGAATATGTGTAAAGAGGTGATTTCCATAATGCCCAATGTTTTAATTTAGAGATTAAGGGCCAGATGTATTAAGTAACCTTTTTGGATTCCCTATTTGCGAATCCTTGCAGCCCGTTTTCCTTAAAGTAAAGTGGGTGGCATTTAAAAAGAAAAATTAAAAGCTTTATTTTCCTTTTTTAAGAGCAGGCAGTGGTCCGTGGGACCACTGCCTGCTCTGAAAAAACGTTTTCGCTGCCATTTCCAAAGGGGGATGGGACCCCTTCCAATTTGCAAATGGGTTACCAACTACTTGAATTAGGTGGTAAAATGTAAAGGTTTTGCAACTGCATTGACAGTCACAAAACATTCCAGCATACCGTTACGATTCGGTATTTGGAAAGGACGCCCCAAACACGCCTCCTTTAAAATCATGAATTGAAAACCCATTCTGTGATTTAGTAACAGGTTACCGAATAGCAAAATAGGGTTTGATACATGTCAAGAGCATTTTTGATGAGAAACACCAAAAACAAAGACGTTGGACAAACATAAGTTGCCTTTTGTTGGTTTAAACCTTGTCTGCATGACTTTGGATGTGGGTTAGGCTGGCTTGAAGTATTGATTAACAGTTTTCATGATTCAAATATATTCACCTAAGGTTTGTTTTGATCAAGCAGGATGGTCAATATTCTCCTAATATTCGTCAAATTCAAATGTTTTGTAATTAAATAGGCTGCAGCCAATTATACAACCAAACAGTGGTCCTGTCTTTACCCTTGCGGAGTGCATTCCTCATGAGTGCAGACTAAGTAGTGCAAAATTCCTGATGTAGAATTAAGCGGCAAACTGCACAATTCACACAGATATGACCCTGTCAGCTGTGCACATTCACCTACTGAAAGTGGTACTTGTCAGGGGTGAACGATGGTCAGGTGCATAATGTCAGGACATCCCTTAGAAAATTTGGGATGCACCCTTTTTCTAAAAGTCATAACGTGTGCACATCTGCAAATGTTTATCGGGAGATCCACATCCAGAAATGTATTTTAGAAGCAGGAGATATTTGTAAAAAATAGCAATTAGGACTTCCTTCAGAACTGGGCTCATTTCGTTCACATGACTTTTGGAATTCTGTTTCTTCTACATCATAATTCCATGGATACTTTATAGGGGCCAACGGATAACAGTATCCACATTTCTCTGGCACGCAGTATTTCCACATCTGAACATTTATAGTTAAGCTAATGAGCCGAAGTTGTTAAGAAGGCACCAGATGTTGACAGGGAGTGTCTGACTCATATAAATGTTGATTCCTTTAAGATGTTTTGTGAGACCTTCAGATTTCTGTCAAGAAGGTGATCCTGAGTCTATGATTTGTGTTCATTAGTATTAATAGTCAACTCACATTTTTAGGCATGGCCTTAGCCAGGACCTTTAGATTTTAGTACAATACATAATGCACTTACTTAAAGAGGCTTTCAGCCAGTCCTCCTTATTCATTGGACTGTAGTGGTGTCATTCACATTTTCTTCTGCCTGCTACAGCATGGGAAAATATGTCAACCCACTTAAGCCATTTATTAACTTCACTGAGAGTGATGACATTCTTCTCCTTCAAAAAGAGCACATCCACACAAAGTAGTTCTCTTCACTGCCAGGGACTGTTTAGGGAAAGTGTGGTCAGTGACAGCCAACACAAGCAAAGACAAAAGGTTGGCGACCAGCCCTATTAGCTTTGCCAATGCTTGTTATGATTATGATTCATAGAATCATATTCAGATTACATGTTAATAGATGTTTGTGAAACAGAACACAACATCGGATGAGCATTCTTTTGGTTAACCAGTATGCACAGAATTATAGTAGGGCAGCAGGTCCTTTATAAGTAAAATGTCTTGTAAATCCTCTTTGATCCTTAGATTGACAGTATGCTTTAGAACTGATCTGCTGTATGGAAATTCACCAAAGTATAAAAGTTGTCAGAGCAAACCGTGAACAAAATGTAGAAAGAGATATGCCCATATCATAATGGAAATTAAAATGGAGCGCTTGTGCCAACTAGCCCCATCGTTTTAATCGAAATTCGGGATCCAAATTTAAGTTAGCTTGTGTGCTTAAAATTGTGGGGCTATTGTATAAAATAATATGTATCTTTTGTATGCAGTAAATGAAATGATTAGCCTGAAATCCCTTTTAGTGACCTATTCATTTAGGTGGCACATTTAAGAATGTCCCCACATTTGTTGCAAAAAAACAGGAAAATTAGATGATACAATGTAGTACTTTGGCATTTTTAGGTTTTGTATTATTAAAAGAACCACAGGGTGGCGAGGGTGGGAGAGGTCGTCTTTTGGTTGGGTGTGTCTCAAATACGGTTGTCAGTCTTCTCTATTGTGGACCATTTTACATTCCAGCGATTCTTTCTGGCCAGCAGACGCACAGGTATGGGGAGGCGCCATCATGTATGGTTTGCTTGATTTGTTATCCCCAACTGCAGCCCATACCTATGTAATGTACTATGGACGTTGGTCTTATTTAAATGCCTGAATGATGACTGAGGAAATTACATTCTGTATGTATCAGATGGTTTCGATGTTAACTAAATAAACATATATTTTTTTTAAATTAAAAAAGAACCACAGAAGACAACTTCTTTTCTGGTCTCTATTGACTCAAAGAAGCCTCCATACAAGATATATTGATAGAGAAATGAATGCAATATAATTGACTTTGTCTAGCAGTCACAACCACTAGATCAGTATCCTTCAATAATATCAACCTGACAAGAATTGCTTGTAGACCATCGCCTATCACTATATTGTCAAGGAAAGCATAAATTCCAGTACCAGTAGTTCCTTTATTTTGGTTAAATAACTATAAAAGGTACAATATTAACAATTTAAAAACAATATAATGAAACGTACAATTTAATTGTGCAACGCGATTTCCAGCATATATTTAATTGTCTTAACTCTGCATCTAATGTGACGATATGGTGAGTGTAGTCAATATAATGGATATATCAAATGTGGTATAGGGTCACACACTGTTTACATTGCACCTACCTGCTAATACAAAAAGATGAGTGCCAAGTTCTCCCTGTTTGATGATGTAATTTCCTTGCTGGTAGTTCCTGGGGTACATGCATTCCACCATGTCTCGGATTTGCTGAGTTTCCAACCTCTTAAGAAACTGGTTTTTGGTGAGAGCATCCATGATAAGTTTTTTCTCACTGGCATCAAGAGCAAAAACATAGTTTAGTGAGTCATATAGAACAGCACTTCCTTCATAGCATGTTAAACTAAGGACTTTGAAAAAGAGAAGAGAAACCTTACTATTTCCCAAGAGCACAAACATTGGACAGAATGATAATCCTGAGGTTAACAAAATAAGATACATAACACAGTACAATTCCTCGAGTAATACAATAAGGGATGCACTCCAAGTCCATTTGAAGATCTTGCGAAGGGACAATGACTTAAAGGAAGTCACATCTGACCCATCTTAACATAACGTACAAGAAAGCACCCTCTTTGGGAGACATCCTGACACACAGCCACTATCAGAGAGCAGATCATGGTGGCAGTCAAACACAATGGTTAAGAGCAAAAGGATTTTTTAAATGTCCAAAATGCAAAGCATGCAACTATGGCTTAAACCAACAGAAAACAAACACCATGTTGGGGGAGAAAATTATCATCAGAGAAAAGATCACTTGCGAAACGACACATGTGGTCTATGCCCTAAAATGCGAATGCGGAAAAGAATATGTAGGAAGCACTGTGAACAAACTAAAGTTACGCATTCTACAACATCTCAGGGCAATTAAGAACAAAGAGTTTGTATATGCAATTGCCAAACATCTTTGAAAGGAACACAAAGGAAACTGTGATAACCTCAGACTTTATGGAATAGAACACATTCCCCTCAACGTCAGAGGTGGAGATCGGGAATTGCTGTTAAGAAAAGCAGAATCGAAATGGATCATTATGAAAAGAACAGAAATACCATGGGGACTTAATGCGGATGCAGCATTGCACAATTTTCTGTAGAATTACATTCTCAGAAGCAACCCCTGTCTATCTCTAACAAACCTAGAAAACTAGTCTTTACATTTTTTCTACTCTATATACTTTGGTTCATATTATACTTGATTTGCTCTTAGCCAGCGCCTGCACATTAGGAAGACAGTTTTGTTCTATACCAAGTAAACTATTATAACATGAGGAAATTATTTAAAGTATAATGAGAAATAGTAAAAGTATAAGATGAGATCCGTAGCTGCTTCATAACCTGTTCAATTAAAAAAAACTTGCAGATAGTGTTTGTCTTTAGTTCTGGTATTATGAGATAATTAGGGCAAGGTAACTGTGAAGTATAACATTTTCAGAAGTTAAATACAACCGGTACTTTACCAAAATTTTGAAAATGACACCTTGAATTTTACATCTACCTCTTCCATATACTTGAACTTGCTTCTTTGCACACTTTGCAAACCCAACAGTGATAATGTAAATAACTGTATATAATGTAAGAACAGGATTTTATTTTTATTTATACCTGAGGTACTTCACCATTCCTATTTATTTGTCTCCTCCATTATATCTGTACTTGCACTTCTCTTGCATATTTCTTAACATTGACAATGTGATTAACTACATGCAATGAAAGCACATGGTTCTCAGGTAATCAAATGACCGTTTCTTATGATAACATAATGTTTTAGTAAAGGTACTTCACTACCTGAATACTATGTGATCAAGCTCCAAAACCTGTCTTCTAAAGATAAGTGCCCTTGTGCAATGGCTATGAATTACTGTTAAAATGTCATTATATATTGTTCCATTAAAGAAGATTTTAACTTATGACTTTTTTTGTAAATGAGGGCGGGTCAAACCAACCTCTTTATAATCACCCTGCACTTGTAATCATGTGACCCGGACGAAGGCCTCTGGCCGAAACGCGTAGGTCGATTGTTTGTTCCTTGATGCACTTTGCACGTTTTAAATGGAGAATAATGGAGAATATAAAAAATACAAATAAAACTATGGTCGCCTAAACAACTACGACTTGCCTGGAATTTGCTGGCGTGAGTGCTGCCCTTCTATGCCCCCCTGGGATCATATATATATATATATATATATACACACCAGCATAGCTGCTCTCCGTGGTTCCCTGTCTCCGGCGTCGGTGCCAGCCAGCGGCGACAGCAGCCGCTCGAAAATACTAAGGAGTCCATGAATTTTGCCCCAAATAGCACAAAAAGGACAGGATGCGGCAAACCAGAAGACAGCACAATGATTTACTGTGCACCAAGTCAAGGACGACGCGTTTCGGCGTTTAGCCTTTGTCAAGTGATTTCCTATACATCGAATTCCTTTAGAAATAGACTCAATAGTTCATGAACATAGAAAAAATCTTTTCAAAGTTAAGCTGTGCATGCTATTGATTCATAACATACTCCTTCATACGTTAATGAATAAAACTCCATCATTTTACAGTACATTATATTACTAATTCATTTGTATTAAAAAACAAAATTATTTCATGTAAGTCAATTGCTTGTTCAATTCGATAAAGTTTTGCATTCAAAACATATACCGGCAGTCATAAATCCTTCAATGTCACAGCGAGCACAGTTACAGCTACCAAGTGGTTGATATGCAGATAAAAAGATGGCCGTTATGAGGAGGGCCTTATTGTTCATTAAATATAGAGGTTTATGTGTTAGCAAATACCTAATCAAGACCAGTGGGAGGCTTTTTCACAATTCTCTCACTGTGATATTTTCCTGGTGGGCTAAAGGCTGCTTTCAGAGCAGGATGAGCTGCCATTACACCATCATGACCCTATTGGAATCAAAGCCTCCCAAGTTCTGGGCTGGTTTCTACATGTTTGCCAACACTCATTATGGTTTCCAATCTGAACCTGCTGCCATTTGAATCCTAACTAACCGACTTGCCACTGCCCTGACATTTTTGTTTTTGTTTTCATATGCGCAAGGTAGATGCTCCGTATCCTTTACTTTTCCAGTGCCTTCTTGTGCTTGGAAGACATGCTTGAATCATCCTTTTGCTTTGCCTAATCTGTGTTGGTGTTCTTTTTGTTTACACGTCTATTCAGACAGCCACTTCCTGCTCTCTTCTCCTTTCAGTGTTCCCTACACCAAACCTGCCTACTGGCCACAACTCAATGCAACCTCTCCTGTGTGTTCTTTCTTTTTCCATCCTTCATGATTATTGTCTGGTGTTCAATGCGTCACTTGTGTCAAATTAAGACACATCTATAACAATTTAGCCAGTAGGGGAGTATTGCCTTTCCCTTTACACTCTCAGAAGTCAGTGGTCTACTTATATTCTCACAAGACCTCTTTCTTTAAAAGGTGTTCTTCACTTTACTATGTGTGTAGATATTCTAATACACCTAAGCCCGTCTGCATCTGCTGTGATGAATATATCAGAATTCAGAAAAAGTGGTTGTGCTATTAGGGAGTAAAGATTTAATTTTTCAATAAACTTGAATCTTTCTATGCTGGCATAGAGGGCCGGGCTGGAAACTGAAAGAGTCCTGAGAAATAGAAGGGGTAATAATATGCATGAGAGTGAATGTGAGATTCTGTGAGTGAGAGAGTGCAATACTTAAGCTTCTATGCTTAGCACAATCTGCCGTAGGTCCAGTGGACACTGTCAGTGGGAAGGCACTGCATCTCTGCAATACTTCTCCGTTAAATTAAATATGTGTATTATAACAATCAGTGCAAAAAATCAACATGTTATGCATAAACACATTTGTTGTCAATTTTCTTGATTAAAGAGCTGAATAAATACCATAAACTCTGATTTCAAAGCATTTAGACAGCACTGAGAAAATTCACAAGCAATAAACTCTGAAAACAAGAAAGACTTTTTATAAGCCTTACCTATAATCTGTTCAGTCACTTGATACATAAATTAACATTATTCATGATATGTATTGAACTGAACCCGTGTTTCAGGGAATTTTACCCCAAAATACATACACTTCCTCTGCACACAGGACTTTCTTACTTGCCAAAACCTTGAAATCACAATACTAACTATAATTGGATCCATGATTGGCTTCTAAAACTCCTGTTGTATGTGAAACAGAATTACAGATGTGATGAGGAGCTAAAGGTACAGATGATATACCAGCTAGGTACAATTGGATGTCACCACTGAAAAAGAATACACAGTACAGCAGGTAATCAAGCAAACACTCAAATATAATTTGATTTATTTATGTTCTATAACTTTCTATCTCTGATACTTGAAAAACATTACTCCAGTGTTTGCTGGGTTGGTCATTTTTAACTCATCCGTCCAAGGGATCTCAATAAATCCTTAGACTTATATCTTCACATATGAAACTCATTTGGAGGATAGTATTGGTAAATTAGGTTTATATTTTTTTACCTTTCCAACCACAATCATTTGCTTTTCTGTAATTTTGACCTTACTTCTTTTCCTTTTGTTTTTAATTTAGTGTTTTCATGGTTTGAAATGCAGACTGTAAGCATTCCTGCGGGCAAAGAGTTGCTTACAATTGATTGGTTCTTAAAAGGCCCAAAAACTCCCGCTTTCTACAATTCACAGTGAATTGAATGTAGTCTACATTCAGATGTGAAAACACATACCTGATGCATTTTACTATTATTTTTAGTCATCAATTTTGATAAACAACATTCTGGAGTAGAACAAGTCCATCTGTTTATCTTGATGTCTTAGATTAAAAGCTTTGTTTAAAGACAGGTTGCCAGTTTAAAGAAAGAACAAATAAACATCAGTAGACTGTAAATATCTTCAAAGTTTTGTCTTATCATCAATATTTTGTTTCACTTTAGTTATTTTTATAATTAAACTAGCATTACAGATACTGTTTCCTTATTGAAAACAATAGTTTCTTACTTAAGATAATAGATATGTTCCATTTGCATTGACAGACTTTATTCTTTAAATTCAAAGATTACGCTCTATTTAGTCTAGTATGTTAAGTGCACTCTCTATCTCAATTTCCCACATATATGTATATATAGAGAGAGAGCGAGAGAAAGAGAACGGAAAGAGAGAGAGAGTGATACCTATTCTTTTTCATACATTGGTTGATGACGCAAAGTTTTTGGGTGATTAGTTAAGGGGGTGCAAACAAAAAAGGGGTGTCCCAAAACACGTTTTTCCACCAAAACATTTTCCATAGGCTTTTTAGAAGGATGCAGTAGCAAAATGGCTGAATAGAATGACATGAACTTTGGCAGGAATATAGATTATAATGTGGACCATCACTACAACTGGAAAAACTAATTTATGCTCTGCTTCACCCTAATCTAGCACAAATCAATAATAGTACGGAGTATATTCAATCGAAATACTTTGAACTGCTCTCTAACAGCATTAATTGTCCTTTAGTCAGAATAAATCAGAAAGGCGACGATGACATTAGTAATGAACTTTGAACTATCATGAAAGTGCTGCAGTACCAAACCAATAATTTAAAAGAACTAATAGCATAATAAACATTATATGGTTAAACACAATTAAAAAAAATACGAATTCAATTAAAAAACTAAGATTTAAGATTAGTTATAGTTATGAAAACTTCATTTATGGTTTTTATACAAAACCAATTTACTCTCCACAAACATTAGAGATTCGAAAAGTTATAGTTATAACTTTAATAATTCATAAAAAACTAAGCCCTTTGTTACCAAAAAGGGTTTCATTTGTACTGCCAGTTCCAGTTTGTAATAACTTCTCAACATGACCTAAACATCTGACACTCATGCCATTCTCATGCAGTGAGAATCGAATGTCACTTTATAATAGCTTTTGCTATTCTGTATATAGATAACTATGAGCATTGTCTCATATTCAGTGATCAGAATCCATACAGAGGTAATCTTGAGCTTAGGGTCTGGGAGTGAGCAAGAGTTGCTCGAATTCCATGATTGGCTCAATAATAGGTCGAGTGACATTCAATTCTCACTTGAGTACAGTAACAGTAAGATCAACTTTCTGGACATTACGATCAAGGAGGATGGGGGTAGGCAATTTACCTCGCTTTACAAAAAAGAGAGCAAAAGGAACATGCTTTTACGCAATTCGAGTCATCACCCTAGGAAACTCCGAGACAATCTACTGTTCGGTCAGTTTCTCAGGTTACTGAGGAACTGTACCAAGAAAGAAGATTTTTTTAATGAATCAGATGATCTCATGGCCAGACTAGCAGAGAGGGGGTACCTGAAGAGTCTACTGAAGAAAGCTAAAAAACGAGCATGGTTCTGCAACAGGGAATTTCTTCTGGAACCCAAACAAAGACTTGTTCCTGAACAGGAACGCATGATTTGTGTAACCGCATTCTGCACACGGAGCAAAGAGGTCCGGAAAATTATCAATCATCACTGGCAGCTGGTGGCTGAGGATGTAGGCATCCCCAACCCACCTATGCACTCCTTCAAGAAGGGGAAAAGCATAAGGGACCATGTGGTTAAATCCCTACTAACCACATCTATTACAACAAACACTTCTACCCTGTGCCAGATACTACCTGTCAATTGTAATTTTAAATGTGGGAGATGTAAAGCATGTTCCATGACCAAAGAAATCAAGAGTTTTACACACACTGATTATTCTCACACTCTCAAAGATCACACCAATTGCAACACCATAGGGGTGGTATACTCCATAACATGCACTTGCGAGTTTATTAATATTTTACAAACCACACAGAAGGTCAAAACGCACATACTAAAGCATTGTAGTAGGATAAGATGCAAGGTCCAGGGGGCACCCCTAGTTGAACATGTTTCCACATTTGGACATTCAGCTGACAGTCTGAAGTGGTGGGTTTGTTGAGAACGTGAGCTTCAATACCAGGGGTGGGAGTTTTGTCAATACCCTGAACCTCAGGGAATGCAAATGGATACATATTTTTGACAACACAGCACGGGTCTTGAATGAGAATGAAGAAATTGCCTGCCAAGTTGCCATCTTGAACAATGGTTGACATCCCACCTTTTTAACTTATGACCCTGTATAGATTATGAACCCTCCAACTTCCTCAGAGAGAATGATGAGACCTAGACATTCAGTGATCTTTTGTATTGTATATACCTTCCTGTTCATGTCACTTGTATATATTTATGTATAATACACTTCAGGTTATTTATAAGACACTTTATGTCAATGTTGCACTATTGTATACTCATCTTTGTCCGCCACTTAATGTGTTGTTTTAAAAATCATCTGTTCTGTTTTGTGATATGTGACAAGTCTGTTATAATGCACGTTACATAATTCTATCTCTAATGTATTGGGTAGAGCATAATATGTTTTGTTTTGTCGAACATGGTTTCTATGTTTTTCTTCTTTGATGAATTATGCAACACAATGTGGATCCAATGTGAATAACGTACATTCTTCTTCAACATGTCTGAAATTATTTAAGACATGAGGTATTTTGTTGGTACACGGGTGCTAAGAATGAGGTTCACCTCTAACACCTCCTAATAATGTAAGCTCTTTATAACACACCCATATAGAAGGTAGTCTTTCTTCCATCATAACAATTCTTGTGTATACTTGACCAACTGCAGTTATGACAGTCGACGGCTGCCAATCACCGGCCACAATGTGTCGATAGCACGCTGAGATCTCTTAATAGAAGGCCGCCCGCACGCATTTCCAGAGACCTACCGCACTGACATGAGCTTCTGCTTTCTGCCGCGTGTCGGCTATCAAGGTATATTATGTTAGGCTTTCTGAAAGCAGATGGTTCTGCTTGTTTTTTCGCTGGCTGCACATCATGCATAGATTGACCCTTTTCCTTATTTTGCTTAATCATTCAGATAATCTTGGCAATGTGTTTGCCACATTTCGTATGGGCATCTGAATACGTTGGATGCAAAGTGTATGTTAACTCATCACTCTGAATTTTGGAACCTCTAAGTGATCCACACTACTCCACTTCAGTGCGGTGTTAAGTCAACATTATTTGAACTCTAATCTTAATAATTCCACACATTTTTTGTGGTTCTTCCATCTTTACATATTTATGTCACAAACCACCCATTTACCAGGAGCTGTGGACTGATCCGGTCCACCTTTACATATTTATATTACAGATCACCCATTTATTGGGAGCTGTGGATGGACACGGTCTGCCTCTTTAGGCACTTAATTGATGTTGTTTTTATGACAATTCACATACCAGGGGAAACAGGCTCTAATTGTACTTTATTTTATTTAGGGTGTCCCTTTTATTTTCATTGTCCTGTTGAAGAATCGTACACAGAGGTATACATTTACCATCAACGCTTAAGTTGGGTTGAAACGTCGACACCCCTCAGTCTATGGCCTGAATTACACTATAATGGTCCTCCCCAAAAGTGGATGATGGATTTTAATAAGAGCATCAATCTGTAAAGCGGAAAAGGAAGAATATAATACAATTGTTTGTAGACAAGCTTACCCCAGTATTGCAACTTTCATAGATTCTCATGCTTTGTATCATTCCCCGTCGTCGGAATGGGAGCCTCGGTAAATAAAAAATATCATAACCATAGAAACAAAAGAGAAAATAGGCTTAGGCCTCATCTCATTTTGTAGCATATCGCCCTCTTTGTGTAAAAGAGCCCAAACATTTGCCAGAACCAATCAGCACAGCCTCACCCTCTGGAACCTTCCTGAGAGAGCTCAGAGCCTCAGATTTTTCTACCGCACGTTGTGCTAGGGAGTCTCCACTGAGCTCTGCTCAGTTTTCTCAACTTTTATTTCAGATATTTACATTTTAACATCTATAGTGACATTATGTCAGATAAGGAAAAGAAAGCCTTATTCAGGCCCTGTGCTTCTTGTGGAAAGAAGAGACTTTTCATTGAGGATAAGCATGAGAGTTGTATTTACTGCTTATACCCTGAACACAAGGCCACTGACTGCAAGATTTGTCGGACTCTATCTACTAAGACTTTGCGGGACAGAGAGGGTCGACTGCTGACATGGCTGCAAAAGCTGAAGACCAGGAAGGAGGTTCTTTCTTCAGATGAGGAAGATTCGATTTCTGGCACTTCCTCCAGGAGATCAAAGAAGAGGGGTAGGTCATCTCCCTCCATCTCTGCAGAACCCCCTGTCAAAGCCCTTCACGGGATCTCTGAAAGGTCTGAGGAGGCTGGTCCCATGAAATCTCCTCACGAAAGTGAAAAGGAGAGGCAGGGACAGGCTGCTGGTGTGGACACAGCCTCTAGGGACAAAAAGGAGGTTTCTATATCTTCTCCTCCGTCCCAGAAGGAAAAGCCTGCTAAGAAACACTCTGCAGGAATTCCACAGATGGCTCCTGTGAAGAAACAGCGTCCGTCGACGGTGATTAAAGCAGGTACGTCGACGACGATTTCCACTGTTAAAACTGTTTCCTTGGTTTCGTCGACGGGACCGTCGACGATGTCTGCTCCTGTTTCATCGTCTACGATAGCTTCATTCTCGTCGTCAACGACGGTTTCCATGAAGCTCCTGTCGACGGCAGTTTCGACGACGAAGACCACGACGACGGTGACAACGACGGCGACGTCGTCGTCGATGCTGATGACGACGAGCTCGTCGACGAGACCATCGACAGTTGTCCCGTCGACGATGAAGAAAGCTCCGTCGACGAGCTTGCCGTCGACGAAGAAAAAGGCTCCGTCGACGATTCAAGCATCGTCGACGACCTTATTGACGACGACGATTCACACTCCGTCGACGAAGACTACTGTGCCGTCGACGATTTCATCGTCGATTTCGTCGACGCTTGGGATTCCTTCGACGACGACTCCGTCGACGGGTCAAATTTCTGGTTTTTCGATACAGAGGTTGAAAATTACACCTGAGATGACATCACCTAGGCGGGTTACGCCTTTACCACCATCTATGCTGCTAGATGAGTCGGAGGAGGAGGATGAGGTTGAGCAGTATGGGGATGCCTACGGTCCCTCAGATCTGCATGTAAAGCAGCCAGAGATTAATACTGATGATTATTATGAACAAGATGAGCAGGAGGAACAACAATATGTTCAGCAGGAAGTACGTCCTCGCACTTTGAGACAGGACATGATAGCTATGCCAGTTGCTCTGGTTACGGACTTGCAGATGATGTTGCAGGACTACAGAGCTCGATTTCCATCACACCCTGACGTTCAACCAGTGCATCCATCTACATCAGTGGTTCCGCGAGGGCCGTCAGTGGACTTGCCACCTCCCCCTAAAAATATACCACGTACCTCACCAGTGGTGGTACCAGTAGTGGTTCCTCAGACTTCGTATCCGGAACCTGCCAATGAAGATACACAGGATGTTGATACGGATGAAGAAGAGGATGAGGTGCACGTGGTCCCACTAACTGATCCACTTGATGATACTGGAATGCAAGATCCGGATGCTACAGGGCGGGACACGAACGTGTCGCCTCCGGCAGATATTGGGGCGTTCCATAATCTTATGGAGCGTGCATCCAATAGATTTGGTCTGCCTCTCACAGTGGAACAGTCGGACTGTTTTCTATATGATTTTAAGGCACAACACAAAAAGTCCGTCAGGTCGATTCCCATCATTGAGCATGTGTGGGATGAGGGAATCAAGATTATGCAGAACCCGGCCACTGTCATCCCGGTTCTTCCCCGGCTGGAGAAGAAATACAAGGCCCCTGAGGGCAGTCCTGCATGTCTTCTTGGACAACCAAAGCCTGACTCTGTGATATCTCAGGCCGCACAGAGCAAGTCCAAGAATCCTTCAACACCTTTGACTACGCCTCCGGATAAGGATGGCAGGCGGCTGGACAATGTAGGGAAGAGATTTTCCACCATGGCCAGTTTGTTGGTTCGGGCAGCAAATTCATTAGCCATTCTAGGCAGGTACGACCGCCAAATGTGGTGCGACATGGAGCCGTTTATTGATCTACTACCAGACTCTAATCAGGAGGAGGCCAAGCAAGTCCTCATGGAAGGAGAGAGATGTTCCTCTGAGATCATTGACTGTGCTATGGACATAGCCTCTACCGCTTTCAGGGCTTCGGCAGGATCAGCGGTCTTGCGCCGTCAAGGCTGGTTAAGGGCAACCTGGTTCCGTCAGGAGGTCCAAAATAAGATCCTGGACCTTCCATTTGACGGGGAAATGCTTTTTGGCAAGCATGTCGATGAGGCCCTGGAGAGCATCAAGAAGGACACGGACACAGCAAAGTCCTTGGGATCCTTAAATTATCGGAAGGTTCCATTCAGAGGAGCTCGTGGAAGAGGGTTCACTTCTTACAGAGGCAACCAGCGTCAGTATTCAACGCAGTCAGGACAATCATACAAGGGTCAGTACTCGAACCAACGCCAAGGTCAATCGGCGTCTTTCTCTCGTCAGTCCCAGAGAGGACGTCAGAATCGTCAGGGACGAGGCAATGCCAAGAGGCAATAGCGGCCTCCTGGCTCTGACTACTGTTCCTCCCCTACCAAAGACAACGGTTGGGGGCAGGATCTCCTATTGTCTGGACAGCTAGGTCCTTATAACATCGGACCGGTGGGTTTTGAATATTGTTCAGAGTGGCCATACATTGGAATTCCAAGATCTTCCTCCAACGAGAGCTCCGGACGCCCGTCCCTCAAAACATCTCCGACTGTTACATCTCGAAGCCCACCAACTATTCATCAAGGGGGCAATAGAACCGGTGCCTCTTTCACAGAGGGGCATGGGTTTCTATTCCAGGTTCTTCCTGGTTCGGAAGACGGCAGATACGTGGCGTCCTATACTAGACCTAAGGGAGCTCAACACCTATCTCATCAAGCTCTCCTTCAGGATGGTCACTCTCCAGCATATTCTCCGTCTACTGAATCCGGGCGATTTTTTGGCGTCCCTGGATTTAGAGGATGCGTACTTCCACGTTCCAATCCACCCAGCTCACAGGCAATATCTACGCTTCACAGTAGGCAAGAGCCATTTCCAGTTCAAAGTGCTTCCGTTTGGCCTTCGGTCTGCACCTCGGATATTCACGAAGATGCTGGCACCAGTCGCTGCTTTTCTCAGAAAGCAATCCCTAGAAGTGTTCCCATACTTGGACGACTGGCTCGTCAAGGCTCCATCGCTCAAGGCAACTTCTCAAGCCGTTTCAACTTGCATTCAGTTGTTCGCCCACTTGGGTCTTCAGCTCAACAGGTCCAAGTCGGTGCTGATACCCTCCAGGTCGCAACGGTTCCTTGGAGCTATTCTGGACACGACACTATGCACCGCTCGTCCGTCGGAGGAGCGTCAACGCAAGCTGATCACCTCCGCTCGTCAAGTGCTGCAGAGGAAATATTTGTCGGTTCGCCTGTACAAGTCCTTACTCGGATAGATATCATCCTGCATACCATTAATACCGCATTGCAGGCTTCATATGCGTCCTCTGCAGGAGGAGTTAGACAAACAATGGCGCCAGGCAGAAGGGTCATTCAACGACAAGGTGTGGGTAACACCAGGTAAGCGCAAGGACTGCGAGTGGTGGCTGGTAAAGGAGAACATCGCAGTAGGATTAACATTCCGGACTCCACCGTCTCCTATGGTGGTGACCACAGATGCCTCCTTAGAAGGCTGGGGAGCGGTACTCCAGGAGCTTCAAATCAGCGGTCACTGGAGTCCAGCACAGAGCATAAACCACATCAACCTCTTGGAGCTGATGGCCATTCGCTTAACCTTGCTGACGTTCGTTCCCAGAATTCAGAATCGTGCAGTGCTGGTCCGGACGGACAATACGACGGCCATGCACTACATCAACAAGCAAGGGGGAACAAGATCGCGAACTCTGTCCAAGGAAGCTCAGACGATCTGGGATTTTGCAATTTCTCACAAGATCAACCTACAAGCCGAGCACCTAGCAGGATGCCTCAACATCACGGCGGATGCTCTGAGTCGTCAGACGGAAGTGACTCACGAGTGGGAATTAGACCAAGCCACGCTGGAGGGAGTGTTCGAGGTATGGGGTACTCCGACCATAGACCTGTTTGCGTCCCCGGAGAACGCCAAATGTCGGTTTTACGCAAGCAAGGTTCCCCATCGAGGATCTCTGGGGAATGCCCTTTCGATTGCTTGGTTCGGTGCATTTTGCTACGCTTTTCCTACCATTCCCCTCATTCCTCGAGTTCTCAGGAAGGTCAAGGCGGAACCGTGCAAGATGATTCTCATTGCTCCAGCGTGGGCCCGGCAGTTCTGGTTCACGGAACTCCTGCTTCTCTCCCAGGATCACCCAATTCGCTTGCCGCTGATTCCATCTCTGTTGTCGCGGGATCAGGGACAGGTGCTCCATCCGGATCCGAAGTCACTACACTTGACAGCGTGGCTCCTGAATACAGAGAGTTCCGTCATCTGAATCTCTCCAGGGAGTGCTGGGATGTTTTGTCTCAGGCGCGGGCGCCAAGCACTAATAAGACATACAGGGCAAAATGGAAGAGGTTTTGTCTGTGGTGCCAGAGGAATAAACTCCATCCTTATAAATCCCTGCCACATCAGGTTTTACCTTACATGCGGTCGCTGGCTAAATCAGGTCTGGCGCACTCTTCTGTCAAGGTACATCTGGCTGCCATATCGCGTTTTCGACGAAAGGCATCGGGCCATCTCTATGGTCCGCGAGGATTGTAAAACAGTTCCTTAAAGGGTTGTTTCGGATGTATCCTCCGGTCCGAGCACCTCCACCGATCTGGCAACTCAACCTAGTACTGGCTCAGCTCATGAAAGCTCCCTTTGAGCCAATTCACAGGGCGGACTTGAAGTTCCTCTCTTGGAAGCTAGCCCTCCTCTTAGCGTTGACATTGGCTAGGAGGGTTAGTGAACTCCAGGCTCTGTCCATAGTGGAGCCATTTCTTCAGTTCAAAAAGGATGTGCTAATATTGAGAACCAACCCAAAATTCATCCCGAAGGTGCCTTCGGATTTTCATCTAAATTAACCCTTGATTTTGAATTCCTTTTTTCCACGTCCTTCTACCCAGGCGGAACGAACATTGCATTCTTTGGATGTCCAGAGATGTCTGAAATTCTATCTCGAGCGCACACAATCTTTCAGGAAGTCTACACAGTTATTTGTTTCCTACAGTGCACCATGGAAGGGATTGCCTCTCGCTAAGAGTGGCATTTCCCGCTGGATCTCCAGTGCAATTCAATTCTGTCATCAGGCTGCGGGCAAACCTTTGGACAGAAGGTCCCGTGCTCATTCTACAAGAGCGATGGCGTCTTCAGTGGCTCTTTTTGCTGGAGTTGCTATCAAAGACATTTGCAGGGCAGCAACTTGGAGCAGTGTACACACCTTCACGAAACACTACTGCCTGGAGTCGGTTGGACGAGATGACGCTGCTGTTGGTGAAGCAGTCCTCAGGAATCTTTTTCATTGAGAGGTGAGCTTTCCCTACAATCCCTCCATCCTGGTAAGCACATTTGGTTCAGTGATGATTGTTTTTTCTTGATTACCATGTACTAGGTTTTACTGTAAGTTGAGATGGTTATGTAAGGCCAAGTGTCTACCAAAATGTGCTTTTGTGATTTACTGCTAGCTATTCTGATACAAAGCATGAGAATCTATGAAAGTTCCTGTTAGACCTGTCAGCCCTTTGGGTGGTCCCTCCTCATCATTATTTATTTTGTCCCACTTTTGCCTCAAACCCTGTTTGAATTTTTCCTTTTTGGGAACCACCAGACTTTTTAAGTGTTGCTGCAGATTCAGGGAGCCATTTTACCTACCCCTAAAACTTCTGTCTGAGGGCCTGAAGCACAAAATGGTGGCCTCCTGTGACATCACCAGCATCCACTGGAACCTACCAGCACCTTCCAGGAGATTCCAGAACTGGGTGACAGTTGGAAACCGTTTAGAATGTTGGGAGGATAAGAGAGGCAGTTGGCAGTTGGAGCTGGCAGTTGGCACCTGACTGGTGAAGAGAGAGGAGCACGACAGTGAAGGAGGAAGGAGTGAAGCAGCAGGGGTGGAAACTTGTGCCTGGAGTGGGGTCCATAAACCCACCCTTGATACTTGTCCCTACTGATGGATCCCAGCCTATAGCCCCGTGTGGGAAGAAGTCAGAAGAAAACCATCCTGAGGACCTGGACAGCAGGAACAGGCCTTAGAACCAAGAAAGCAGCAAAATCCTGACCTGAGAACTGGTTTCCCTGGAGCCTGGCGTCGAGTAGCCGAAGACCTGGAGCCCGAGGTGGAGAAGCGGCGCTGACTGAGGTAGCAGACGTCGTACCCGGAGCCGCCTGAGGTCGTAAGAGGGCGCCGACGGAGGTCGAGAGGAATACCAAGGGTCGAGAAGGAGGTGAACCGAGGTCGAGCGAGCGGCGTCATCGGAGGAGTGAAGTCCGCCCTCCGGAGTCGTCGGAGACCGAGGTAGAGGAACACCGGAGGTCGGGAGTGAGGATCGCACTCCGGAGTCGCCCGGAACCTGTGAGGAGGAACACCGGAGGTCGGGGGTGAGGATCGCACCCCGGAGTCGCCGGAAGTCGACATCGAGGCCAGGCCGGCCGACGTCATCGGAGCCGAGAGCGCCATCGGACCGGAGCCGCCCGAAGTCGACATCGTGAAGAGACTGCCCGACGCCGTCGAATCGGAGGTCGAGATCGAACCGAGGCCACCGACATCGGACCGGAACCGCCTGCCGGCGTCGTCAAAGAACTGACATTGTGCCGAGGCCGCCGAGACCGAACCGGAACTGCCTCACGGCGTCGACACGACTCCAGCGGCGTCGGAACATCAGAAAAGGGCAGTAAGTGGAGTAGAGGGCGCCTAAGGCCCTGTGGAGACCTGAGAGACTACTCTAAGGGGCTAGGGAGGTGCTGAAACCCACCTGACTGTGCCTGGGGTGAACTGGGACTAACCTAGAGAGGTTGTGTGGAGAAGGAAAGCCAGGGCATTGGTATTCCCCCCTTTGATCTACCTCAGTTTAGGCCTCAGCCTTGTCCCAGCCAGGGAGTAGCCCCCCTCAAGCCTTCCACACCCTACAAGCTGTGCCTGGGCCAAATCAGCCCTTAAGAATTGAAGTGTCATCTGATTCATGAGTGTTACTGTATACTTCTAATTATTTATTGGGGATACTGTATTTATTAAGTTCTTATCTATTTATTGCTGCACTGAATTTATAGGTCCACAGGACTTGTTGGTGTACAGTATTTATTGGTACAGTATTTATTGGTACAGTATTTATTACCTCAAAGTATTTAATTGTCTGTATATATTGCACTTGTATTTATGTCCTGTTATTTATGATCACCCCTATTTATTTCAGCGAACAGCAAATATTTATTTGACCTGCTCTATTTAAGAATTTGTATATTGTGATTGTTATTTATTTTCCCAATCAGCAACTAAGAGAAAAAGATAAAGAAGAAGATTTTCATAATTTTTACGGTGTAGAGTCGTTTTTGGAACGGATGCACGCATGGTTATTGTATGGGTATATTGTATGCTTAGCACTGCGCCTGTTTCCTGACCACTCGAGCCAAGCTACCCCATTGTGTCGGGAAGGTCCACCACCACCCTGCGGAGTGGGAGTGGGCTGTTTCCAACATAAATTGGTGTTCAGCGGTGGGATAGAGCTGTGCCTACGTATACTCAACAATAACTGTGGGTAGTCCATAGGCCTACACCGGGAGTTTTCTCAATTGCGGCCTTCCTAATTGTGGGTTTTTGTTTTTTCCAAATTTACTCTGGTGGTGGGAGGAGGTATTATTAAAGGTACCCCCCTGCATAGTTACTGCACAAAAACCTGTCCTCTAACCTGAGTGGGCAAGATGGAGTTTGTTCTTGAAAATCTAGACACGTACACTGTGGCCCAACTCAGGGAGTTTTGCCAGCGAGAGGGGGTGTACTGTCCCCCAGGAGCAAAGAAGGGTGCACTCCAAACCAGCTTAAGGGCTTGGGGGGAGGCACGCAGGGAAAGCAAGGCTGAGGAGGAAGACAGGGATGGAGAGCCTGACCCTGAGGGGGCTGAGATGTACCAACCTGAGGTGGGGAACCTGTCCGCAGGGCCCAGGACACTTTCTAGGAAGGGCAGCACTGTCTCTAGTGGGGGCTTATCCGAAGTGGAGTTAGCAGACCGGAGAGAGAAGAGACAGCTCACATGGGACTTAGCAAGGCTGGAAAAGGAGAAAGAGGAGCAGAGGATGGCCCATGAATTGCGCCTGAAAGAAATAGATCTTCAGATTTTGCGAATCGGGGCACAACCTGTTCCCAATGGTGGCAGCCAAACCCAAGAGAACACCAGGGAATCCAAACCTTACCTGCCAAAGGACATTGTAGCGAGCTATGGGGCAGGTGACGACATCGCCAAGTGGCTAGCAGCCTATGAGGTCTCATTGAGGGCCCATGGGGTTCCAGCGAAGTATTGGGGAGGGGGACTGTACAAGTACATGCCTCCAGCTGGTAGGGATGCTTTATTGGCCCTCGAAGAGGATGAGCAAACCCACTACCCCACCATGAAACTGGCGCTCATCAGAAAGTTTGGACTAACTCCGGAAAAGTACAGACAGAAGTTCAGGGGTAGTCACAAACTGGGCACACAGAATTGGGTGGACTTCCTGGACTATGCAAAGAAGGCACTGGAAGGTTGGATTCAGGGCAGTGAAGTAAGGAACTACGAGGAGCTGTTTGACCTAGTGTTGAAGGAACACCTACTCGAGAAATGTTTCCCTGAACTGCGGCAACACCTGGTGGATAGCAAGCTGACCAGTCCCCGGAAGCTTGCTGAGGAGGCGGACATTTGGGCTAGTACCCGGGTGTCCACAAGGGGGACTGGAGGGGATACTCAAAAGGCCGGACAGGGCGCCCCCCAGAAGAAAGAGGGAGGGGAAAAGAAAAAGGAGTTCTCCAAAGGCCCCCAAAATAACTTCCAAGGGAAGGGAACAGGATTCACCTCTAAGGCTAACCCACCCAGAAACCCTAATCCTGGCCAGAGTCAGCAGCCAAGGGTTGTCCATTGCTACGAGTGCGGTGGCGTTGGACACTATAAAGGAGATCCGAAGTGTCAGAAACGCTCACCCCCTCCCACTGGAGGAAAGCCCCCCGGAGTAGCTAGTGTAGTGCTCGGGGAGGAGATGCCCTTAACTAAGGGAAGGGAGTGGGCGGGTGTCACTTTAGTGTCCCTGGGAGAACGGGAGATGGTTCCTAAGATCCAGGTGCCCGCAAATACTGCAAAGTATGGGCAGTGGATCACCATCAATGGCCAAAGAGGGGAGGCTCTGAGAGACACAGGAGCCAGTATGACTATGGTACGTAGCCAACTGGTGTCTCCAGAGCAAGTCATTCCCGATGTACTCCACCCAGCCGCGATGGCTGACGGCAGAACCGGTCACTATCCCGTGGCTGAGGTTCCCTTTGAATGGGGGGGGGTTGCAGGTTCACTTCGAGTTGCCGTAAGCCCTGCCGTGCCAGTCGATTGTCTGCTGGGCAATGACATGGAGCACAACGCTTGGAAGGAGGTGGAATACCGGACTCATACCGAGATGCTGGGTACACCTGACTGGGCCTGTGTTAGCACAAGGTCCGTGACTACCCGAAGAGGGAGTTCATTCCGGCTGGAGCCTGGAACAAAGGCCCAGCCAGCTGCCAGTCAAGGGAAGAACCGAGGACAGGAGGAGCCTGCCTCGGCGTCTCCACCCCGTAGGACGGATAGGCCACCGGAGGTGGTGGACCAGGAGTCTGCGGAGGGGGACGTTACCAACCTGGAGGACCTACCCATCCCGGCCGAGTGGCACGTGGAGGGAGGCCCGTCCAGGGAGGAATTCTGCCAGGGCCAGAGGGAGTGCCCTACCCTTGAGGGGCTTAGGCGACAGGCCGAAGCCCAGGCAGCAGGGAACGTTGAAGGGAACTACAGTGTTTACTGGGAGGATGGCCTCCTCTACAGTGAACCCAAGGCACCCCTACATGGATCGTCACGAGCCTTGGTAGTCCCTCAACGTTATCGAGCCTTCCTTTTAGAGTTGGCTCATGAGATACCCTTGGCAGGACACCTGGGGCAAGACAAGACCTTCGCCCGTCTTGTCCCACACTTTTATTGGCCTCAGATGAAAGTGTCGTCCGATACCTACTGCCGGACATGTGTGTCTTGCCAAGCCAGTGGGAAAACAGGGGTGAAGCTGAAAGCTCCCCTGGAACCACTTCCTGTCGTTAGCACCCCCTTTGAAAGGGTGGGCATCGACATTGTGGGTCCATTAGATCCACCGACTACAGCTGGTCACAGGTTTATCCTGGTTCTGGTGGATCATGCCACACGGTACCCAGAGGCAATACCTCTGAGGACCATAACAGCACCTGTTGTGGCTAGGGCCCTGATGGGGATCTTTACCCGAGTGGGTTTTCCCAAGGAAGTTGTGTCCGACAGGGGGACCAACTTCATGTCAGCGTATATGCGGGCAATGTGGAAGGAGTGTGGAGTGACCTACCGGTTCACAACTCCTTACCACCCCCAGACCAATGGTCTGGTGGAGAGGTTTAATAAAACCTTGAAAGGCATGATCAGAAGTCTGCCTGAAAGCCTGCGGAGGAAATGGGACGTCCTCCTACCCTGTTTACTTTTTTCCTACAGGGAAGTGCCACAGAAGGGAGTGGGCTTCAGCCCCTTCGAGCTTCTGTATGGGCACCCTGTACGCGGACCTCTTAACCTGGTGAGAGACGGATGGGAAAGAACTCCCAGAAAGCTCCCCCAGGATGTGGTGAGCTACATGCTGGCCTTCCGGAGCCAAATGGCTAAGTTGTGGAAGCAAGCTTCTGACAACTTGGAAGCCAGCCAAGCAGTAATGAAGGCGTGGTATGACCACAACGCTCACCCGGTGGAGTTGGAGCCTGGCCAGAAGGTGTGGGTGATCGAACCTGGAGAGCTTAGTGCCCTCCAGGATCGCTGGTCAGGACCCTTTGAGGTGTTGGAGAAGAAGGGTAAGGCTACCTACTTGGTGGACCTGAAGACCACTCGTCAGCCCCTGCGGGTGCTGCATGCCAACCGCCTCAAACCCCACCACGAGAGGCCCGAAGTCATCTTGATGATGGTGACTGACGGAGGAGAGGACGTGGAAAGCGAACCTCTCCCTGATCTGTTTGCGTCTCAGGAAAAGGATGGGTCGGTGGAGGGAGTGATTCTCTCCCCATCTCTAACTCCTGAACAGCAGGAGGACTGTCGCCAGGTCCTGGGGCAGTACTCTTCGTTGTTCTCCCTTGTCCCGGGTAGGACTCACCTGTGCGTCCATGACGTGGACACAGGAGACAGCCCACCTGTGAAGTCCAAGATCTACCGGATGTCCGACAAGGTGAAGGCCAGCATTCATAGTGAAGTCACTAAGATGCTGGAGCTAGGAGTGATTGAACCTTCTAGCAGCCCCTGGTCCAGTCCGGTGGTGTTAGTACCAAAAGCTGCACCACCGGGTGCCCAACCAGAACTGAGGTTCTGTGTGGACTACCGGGGACTGAATTCAGTGACAAAGACTGATGCACATCCGATCCCTAGGGCGGATGAATTAATTGACCGGCTGGGAGCTGCCCAATATTTAAGTACCTTTGACCTTACTTCAGGGTACTGGCAGATCTCTTTGACTGATGGAGCAAGGGAAAGGTCAGCCTTCTCCACGCCCAATGGCCACTACCAGTTCTGTGTGATGCCCTTTGGGCTCAAGAACGCACCTGCCACGTTTCAGCGCCTGGTAAACCAGATCCTCACCGGAATGGAGAGTTTCTCTGCTGCTTATCTGGATGACATAGCCGTCTTCAGTAACAGCTGGGAGGATCACTTGCGTCACCTGCAAGCTGTTCTCCAGGCCCTGAGACAAGCTGGATTGACGATCAAGGCCAGCAAGTGCCAGATCGGGCAGGGGTCGGTAGTGTACCTTGGACACTTGGTGGGTAGGGGAACGGTGCAACCCCTCCAGGCGAAGATCGAGGCCATCATGGCCTGGGAACCCCCCAAGACACAGACTGAGGTCCGAGCATTTTTGGGCCTCACGGGATACTACCGCCGCTTCGTGAAGGGGTACGGTACCATCGTAGCCCCTCTCACGGAGCTCACGTCCAAGAAACAACCTCGACGGGTAGTCTGGACGGAGGCTTGTCAGCAAGCCTTTGAGAAATTGAAGAAAGCCATGTGCGAGGCCCCGGTCTTACGGGCCCCAGACTTTTCCAAGAAGTTCATTGTCCAGACAGATGCATCAGAACATGGCATTGGGGCAGTGTTATCGCAACTCAACGAAGAGGGTCTGGATCAACCCGTGGTCTTCCTATCCAGGAGACTACTTCCCAGGGAACAGAAGTGGAGTGCAATAGAGCGTGAAGCCTTTGCAGTGGTATGGGCTCTGAAGAAGTTGCGGCCATACCTGTTTGGCTCGCACTTCCTGGTTCAGACCGACCACAGACCCCTTCGTTGGCTGATGCAAATGAAGGGGGAGAATCCCAAGTTGTTGAGGTGGTCTATTTCCCTACAGGGGATGGACTTTCAGGTGGAACATCGGCCTGGAGTGGACCACGCCAATGCAGACGGTCTCTCAAGGTATTTCCGCCTTAGTGATGAGAACTCCCAAGGGGTTGGGTAGCTCTCCCCACTTTCAGCTGGGGGGGACGCGTGTTAGACCTGTCAGCCCTTTGGGTGGTCCCTCCTCATCATTATTTATTTTGTCCCACTTTTGCCTCAAACCCTGTTTGAATTTTTCCTTTTTGGGAACCACCAGACTTTTTAAGTGTTGCTGCAGATTCAGGGAGCCATTTTACCTACCCCTGAAACTTCTGTCTGAGGGCCTGAAGCACAAAATGGTGGCCTCCTGTGACATCACCAGCATCCACTGGAACCTACCAGCACCTTCCAGAACCTTCCAGGAGATTCCAGAACTGGGTGACAGTTGGAAACCGTTTAGAATGTTGGGAGGATAAGAGAGGCAGTTGGCAGTTGGAGCTGGCAGTTGGCACCTGACTGGTGAAGAGAGAGGAGCACGACAGTGAAGGAGGAAGGAGTGAAGCAGCAGGGGTGGAAACTTGTGCCTGGAGTGGGGTCCATAAACCCACCCTTGATACTTGTCCCTACTGATGGATCCCAGCCTATAGCCCCGTGTGGGAAGAAGTCAGAAGAAAACCATCCTGAGGACCTGGACAGCAGGAACAGGCCTTAGAACCAAGAAAGCAGCAAAATCCTGACCTGAGAACTGGTTTCCCTGGAGCCTGGCGTCGAGTAGCCGAAGACCTGGAGCCCGAGGTGGAGAAGCGGCGCTGACTGAGGTAGCAGACGTCGTACCCGGAGCCGCCTGAGGTCGTAAGAGGGCGCCGACGGAGGTCGAGAGGAATACCAAGGGTCGAGAAGGAGGTGAACCGAGGTCGAGCGAGCGGCGTCATCGGAGGAGTGAAGTCCGCCCTCCGGAGTCGTCGGAGACCGAGGTAGAGGAACACCGGAGGTCGGGAGTGAGGATCGCACTCCGGAGTCGCCCGGAACCTGTGAGGAGGAACACCGGAGGTCGGGGGTGAGGATCGCACCCCGGAGTCGCCGGAAGTCGACATCGAGGCCAGGCCGGCCGACGTCATCGGAGCCGAGAGCGCCATCGGACCGGAGCCGCCCGAAGTCGACATCGTGAAGAGACTGCCCGACGCCGTCGAATCGGAGGTCGAGATCGAACCGAGGCCACCGACATCGGACCGGAACCGCCTGCCGGCGTCGTCAAAGAACTGACATTGTGCCGAGGCCGCCGAGACCGAACCGGAACTGCCTCACGGCGTCGACACGACTCCAGCGGCGTCGGAACATCAGAAAAGGGCAGTAAGTGGAGTAGAGGGCGCCTAAGGCCCTGTGGAGACCTGAGAGACTACTCTAAGGGGCTAGGGAGGTGCTGAAACCCACCTGACTGTGCCTGGGGTGAACTGGGACTAACCTAGAGAGGTTGTGTGGAGAAGGAAAGCCAGGGCATTGGTATTCCCCCCTTTGATCTACCTCAGTTTAGGCCTCAGCCTTGTCCCAGCCAGGGAGTAGCCCCCCTCAAGCCTTCCACACCCTACAAGCTGTGCCTGGGCCAAATCAGCCCTTAAGAATTGAAGTGTCATCTGATTCATGAGTGTTACTGTATACTTCTAATTATTTATTGGGGATACTGTATTTATTAAGTTCTTATCTATTTATTGCTGCACTGAATTTATAGGTCCACAGGACTTGTTGGTGTACAGTATTTATTGGTACAGTATTTATTGGTACAGTATTTATTACCTCAAAGTATTTAATTGTCCGTATATATTGCACTTGTATTTATGTCCTGTTATTTATGATCACCCCTATTTATTTCAGCGAACAGCAAATATTTATTTGACCTGCTCTATTTAAGAATTTGTATATTGTGATTGTTATTTATTTTCCCAATCAGCAACTAAGAGAAAAAGATAAAGAAGAAGATTTTCATAATTTTTACGGTGTAGAGTCGTTTTTGGAACGGATGCACGCATGGTTATTGTATGGGTATATTGTATGCTTAGCACTGCGCCTGTTTCCTGACCACTCGAGCCAAGCTACCCCATTGTGTCGGGAAGGTCCACCACCACCCTGCGGAGTGGGAGTGGGCTGTTTCCAACAGTTCCAATACTGGGGTAAGAAAACAAGTTACTTACCTGTAACTTTGGTTCCCCAGTATTGGTAACTTTCATAGATTCTCATGCGCCCACCCACCTCCCCTGGGAAAGCTCTGCCTGTTTACTGAGGTAGTGGCTGTTTGCACAACGGCTACGAAAATCTGAGGCTCTGAGCTCTCTCAGGAAGGTTCCAGAGGGTGAGGCTGTGCTGATTGGTCCTGGCAAAAGTTTGGGCTCTTTTACACAAAGAGGGTGATATGCTACAAAATGAGACGAGGCCTAAGCCTATTTTCTCTTTTGTTTCTATGGTTATGATATTTTTTATTTACCGAGGCTCCCATTCCGACGACGGGGAATGATACAAAGCATAAGAATCTATGAAAGTTACCAATACTGGGGAACCAAAGTTACAGGTAAGTAACTTGTTTTCTTAAACACACTGGTTTAGTTTTCCTAGCATCATTGCAACCAGTGCCTTTTGTGTAAAATTATGATACTAGGATCTTCAACTGTTTCCTTTTTGACTTTCCCTTCCTACACTCACCTCGCACATGAGCACTTTTTCCTGCACTTCTTATTTGAGCAAACATCTACTAATATATTTTGATATGTTTTATTGATTATGCTATTTCCATAACAAAAGAATATAAAGAAGATTTTGTCTCTAGAATTCATTTGTTTTGTCTTTCTCTCCGGTGTATTTCTGAAGAGTATTCGTCCCTCTCTTGTGTAGTGATTATGAGAAAACCTTTACAGTGACATAGCTAATTAATTTCAAGTCATTGCCTCTTTGTTTTTTTCTAAGGAGCGACATCAGCATCAATTGTTGCCCTTATTGCATTGTAACCAGGTCATTCGACACATTTTGGGTTACCCCATTAGCTTGTAATGGCATTGATAAGTCGGCGAGGAAAGGATAAAATAGTATATGGAGTGATATCATTGGTGCTTCATCCAAAGAAGAGGCATTAAGGTGATCACTGGAAAGCTACTGTGGCTTCCTAAGTAGAACTGCAGAAGAAATCATCATACATATGGGCTGAGGTATAGCCACTGGAATTATGCAGTTCTGCAGCCGCAGTGTTTTCCTTGTTGTTGTTATTATCAGTATTTGTTTATAGCTCAAAAAGATCAAAAGTTACTAACAATGCTACCACATGTATTGCCACATAGTAGCAGTTATTTTGTCACAGAGAGGCAGATCACATTTCAGTTTCTGACTACTGTAAATAGGCGTTGCACTAACATAAATGAGGTGAAACCTTTACCCATACAGTGTTATCGTGTAAAAATTACAAAATCAAGAAATAATACTGCTTCAAAATATGCAGCATTGCACTGCATAATTTGCCTTTTCTTGCCGCATAATGTACTCAACCATGCTGCATAATTTGGTCATCCCTTGATGTGTAATTCCAGTGGCCCTGACTGAGACTGAGGCTTAGGCATAGTAAATCAAACATGATGAGGGGGAGGGGCTAGGGGAGGGTAGAGGAGCTTGTTGGGGATAAATAATATTTAGTCAAACAGAAAAGTGTCATGAAAGGCAGGCGCAATGAAATGCAACTCCGTTTGCATAGAACGCTGTTTGACAGGATGGGAATCAAAATGTGACCAATATCGTGATCTATTGAGTATATGCTCAATATGTGAATGATGTGCTTGCCTATGAAGATCATTAGCTGTATACATTTTGTTGACACCTTAAAAAATGCTTTAGAACGCCACAGCGATACGAAAGATTGTAATGGTTACAAGTTAATGGCCCTTTTCTGGGGCAATACAAACACTGGAATGGCAGGGGTGAGTAGGAAATGCAGAAACTGGCATGGCATTGTGTGATTGGTGTAAGAGAGAACACTGGCATGACAAGGCATTGTCATCACTGTGCACGCTTCCAAGGGATCACAAGGAAACTACTTTTCTAATGCAGAAACTGTTATGGAGAGCACAATGGGGAATTGGCACAGCAATGTGCACACAGACAGACTGGCCCGTTGAGCAGAGTTCAGTCTTATCTCAGCAGCACTCTGGCATATTGGAGCAGCACAACAGACAGGCTAGCATACTGCTGAGCAACATATTGATCGCAGCATCCTGAAATATTGGACAGCACACTTTATAGAAACTAGACATTGCCAGGGACATTAAGGCATCATACTGGCATAAAACATAAATTGTGAACATTTTTAATTTCCTCGCACATGCATTTTGATTACCCGGATATGGAACAATGATGTGCTCTATATCTTTTCTCACAGTATTTGGAAATGGTGTAATTGTCTAGCGCACAATTTATGACTGGCTTTTGTCTATTAGGGTACTGGCGCTTTGTGTCTGGAACAGATTACTGATGTGGAAATCATTGTTTTTTGCTGTACATCAAACGTTTCCATTGGGCAAACACTGATGCACACATACATGATTTGCTGCAGTGGAATCTTTTTTCTGTACACTGAAAAAAACGTTCGGCCCCATTGTGTTCTAATTTTCCTTGGTTTGAGGGGACAACTCTTACAAACCTCACTAGATGGCTGAACTCCGAAGTTAGACCATGAATGAAGTTCTGAAATATTTAGTTCACTTTCAGAACTGACCATAAAGCCTGTTTGTTAAGGGACCGGAGGGAACACAACTATTGCTTCACTACCAGTACAGGCATTATCCATTACCCCTTTAGCAGTTGTGCTTTTCAAGATGATGTCTCATCTAATATCATTTCTCCGCAAATCAGAAAGCAACATATTTTTATAAAAATATTACATTTTTAGGTATACTTTGCAACATAGCCTGAAGAGCAGTAACCCCAGCCCCA
Organism: Triturus cristatus; assembly: GCF_964204655.1. Taxonomy (NCBI): domain Eukaryota; kingdom Metazoa; phylum Chordata; class Amphibia; order Caudata; family Salamandridae; genus Triturus; species Triturus cristatus. The sequence goes on from NC_140582.1 coordinate 87,578,170, forward strand.
TATGGCCAACACGTGGTGTACTAATAAAATGCAAGTTTAAAATGTGTCCAGGAATTGCTGCCTTACCTGAAAAATCTCCACATGAGCAAATGTTCAAAGCCTGACACCCAGCCAGCGCAGGTACTTTCTAAACATTGCGTGAAGATGACTATGGCATTTTTAAGTGCCAAGTTAGCTATATGTTATTCAAATTTACTGTATGAATCAATTCCTTATAAAACACTTCTACATGATAGAAGTGTTCACTGTTATGCTCAATATTGCCACACAACTGTCACAGATATCTCCATTCTTGGTGGCCTTGCACTCTTTCAAAGATAATTCAAATTTGTCAATGGAAGAAAAAAGATAGCTCGCTTTCATTAAAGCTAATAAAATCATCCTGAAAAAATGTAAAACCACTACTCTGCCCCAAAATAAATGAATGAGTTATAGACATGCTAAAAAATATGGGGTGATTTCTCAGAGTGATATTATTAAGTGTAGGTTTGTCAGTTAAATATGTAGTAGTATGCATTGTCTTGTTAGGTCTCGCTGAGCCCAGCGCATGCGCTGGCTCGAAGAGACATTTTGTATGTGGGAATTTCAAAGTGCTGCTGGCTGGCCTAACGCTTGCGTTCACGCGATCGTGCACGCGCGCAGCCGGCCGCCAGCAGCACTTTGAAAACTCGTGCGTCATCGCGATCACTTTCGCTTTCAGAGCGATCGCAATCACGATGACGCACACACACACACAACTCCCGCTTCTCCCCCTCTCCCATCACATATTGCGTCTCCAGCCGCTCGCGCGCGGCCAACGCTTGTTATTGTTATGCAGTGCTCCTGCCACTCTGAGCCAGATGTATGATCGCGGCCGCCAATGTTTGTTTAACCGTGCAGCACAATCTTCTTGCTTTCACAATGAAACAGGCACTGTCCTAGCACGATTGAGGCGCAGACTGCTATCTTCCCTTCTTTGTACTATGTTTGTGTGACAGCGTCATTCAGTGCTCTTGGGTAACTGCGTGCCCACATTATTTTTATTTTTAAATGTTCGATTCTTTAATTGAATGGACTGCGTTTTTTATTTGTTTTATGTTGGCCTCTTTTTCCCCAAGCTCGAGCTGCACCAATAGATCTCTATTAGTTACATACAGCGTATGGCTCTTGATGAGGATGACGTCAGCATGCGCTGTACTCGCTCACTCTAGTAACCACTTTAAAGAATTAAACCTTCACCTCGGGTTAACGTAGACAAAGACAGAGCATCACAACTGGAGATGTACGCACGGGCCCTTGGAAGGAAGTTAAAATAACTGGGCTGGGGTCTTGACGGAACAACTGCGGTCAATGAATGCAAACTGCGCCAGACTTCCCAGCAGCACCGCACCGAGTTTTGTCACACCACAGAGTCTAACTTTCGAGAACACTTGAGAGCACGTGCCTTCCTGTGGTTCCAGAGATCTGCCACTTCCCTACATCACACCCGATGACCAGTTTTTCTCACGCAGGCTGTTGCAGTTAGCGCTCTAGCGTCGGACGCTAGAGCGCACATGTAAACTACGTGATGCGTACGCCGCGACGGTGGCGTACGCGTCGAGTTAAATAAAGAGGGGCGTGCCCCGAGTTCGGCAGTTCGCGCCGAGAGACCCAACTGTGTGTGACCTATTTTGTTGCGCTGCGCAGCGGCTGATAATTACTAGTTACCACGACGCAACATTGGCGACGAGGCGGCCGGACCTGCCGCGTGCACTGCAACGAGCGCTGCCTCTGCTCCTGGGATCGCGGCAGTCCCGCGATTCTGCTCTGGCCTCGCCTGAGCTCCCTCCGGACAGTCACGCTGCTCACTCGAGCCAGGGCCACCACGTGTCTGTGTCTCCTGCTACTGCTGCCAGGGCCTGGACTTCACTGCTGCCCTCTCCACACGGTGAGTGTATGTGCACCAATCACTTGTGCCTGCAACCGGTGGAAGAAGATTCCCGCTGGTCTCGCCTCAGCATTGCACCTCTCCTGGTGCATCATGCCACATCTTCTGCGCCAGCCCCCCCCAGAGGCCCCGAAGTCCTCCACGCAGCCCTCGTCTGCTCTTCGCCACGCTGGTCCTCTAGCAGCTGCCCTGCTTCCCAGTGCCACGCCTTACCTGCCGCACCATGGGAGATGACGGAGCCCAGGCGCCTGCCCACCCGTTTCACCCTCCGACCGGTGTCCTGCCACCCTTCAGCGAGACGGCTGACCCCGCCACGGCCGCCCCACGCTGGCAGACGTGGATCGGCAGGCTCAACAACTACTTCATCGGTTCTCGGGAGACGGACGGGGCGGTGAAGTGCTCGCTCCTTCTTCACTACGCGGGGGAGGAAGTCTACCTGTTGTTTAAGCACCTTCCCAACACCGGTAATGCGGACGACTACGACGCGGCCATGACGGCCCTCAACACTCACTTTGACCCCCAGATGAACCCGGATTTCGAGAACTTCAAGATGCGTCAGGCGAAGCAGAAAGAGGGGGAGTCAGTGGATGCTTTTCATGCACGGCTGAGGGTGCTCGCAGACACTCACCTGGTTGGTGACCGAGCAAAAGAAGAGATCAGGGCGCAGCTCATCTATGGCATCCGAAGCAAGAAGATGCGGAGCCTCATCCTCCGCCAACCAAACATCCCGATGGCTGACATTCTGGTGCTGGCACGGTCCCACGACCTGTCCGACGCACGTGCGGAGGAGATGGAACAAGCGCTCACACGAGGCACGGGGCCAGGAGTGACCGTCAAGACAGAGCGCGCAGACGCAGTGAGGACGCGCGAACAGACGCGCCGACCAACACCCAGGAGGTCGCCCCCAGCGCAGTGTGACTACTGCGGGTATGAAGAACACAAAGGCAAGACGTGCCCTGCAAAAGGTAAAACGTGCACCAGCTGTGGCACCCTGAACCACTTTGCCTCCGTCTGCCGGAAGCGCGCCCCGCGGAAGGATCACAGGGGCAAGAGGCCTGCGAAAGGCATGGTGAGACAGCTATCCCAACTGTCCCTCTCCTCACGTACTGACGCTGAACCCAGACACACGCGAGCCCTGCAGGAGGACGACTCGGAGTCTGATGATGGAGAGGAGACATACGTGATCTCGTTCACCAGAGCCCTAAAAAGCACAAGACGGCCACAACCCCGGTGCGACGTCAGAGTCGCAGGGTCAAAGGTGAACGCGGTGATCGACACGGGAGCATTAGTCACCGTCATGGGGGTGCAGCAGTACAACCGACTCCGACCGAAGCCAGAACTCAAGGCATCGAAGGCCCGCATATATGCATATGGCAGCGACGTCCCACTACCCCTTTTGGGAAAAATGACAGTACCGGTGGGAACAGAGGACGCCGAGATCACAATTGATGTACACATCATCAACCAAGAGGTAGATACGCTCCTAAGTGGACACGCCGCCGAGGACCTAGGACTCCTAGTGTTCATCCGGAAAGTTCAAGATAATCAAACGGCCAACCTGCTGGACCAGTTCCCTGAACTGTTCACGGGCCTGGGGAAAATCAAGCGCCCGCCGGTCAGACTCCACATCGACCGCTCTATCACACCCACGGCACTGAAGCACAGACGGATCCCCTTTCAGCTACGCCCTCTGGTGGAAGAAGAACTCAAGAAGCTGGAAGAACAAGGGGTCATAGAGACAGTCACTGGCCCCACCCCATGGGTGTCCCCAATGGTAATCGCGGAGAAGCCTCGCCAACCAGGCAAGATCCGGGTGTGCATTGATATGCGGCTCCCCAACAAAGCCATCAAGAGGGAGAGACACATCACACCCACCATGGACGACATCATTGCAGACCTCAACGGGGCACGGTGGTTTTTCAAGTTGGACTTAAACGCCGGCTACCACCAGCTAACACTAGCCAAAGAGAGTAGGTACATCACCACCTTCAGTACACACCTTGGGCTGAGAAGATACAGGCGGTTCAATTTCGGGATATCGTCTGCGGCGGAGATCTTCCAGAACACGATCAGGGACATACTACAAGGCCTGCCAGGAGTTATGAATGTGAGTGATGACATACTGATCCACTCCACCACCATAGATGAGCACTATCGGAGAGTCAGAGCCACACTGACACGCCTCAGGGACTACGGAGTCACACTCCACAAGGACAAGTGCCAGCTATTCCAGCAGCAGATACAATTCTTCGGGTACAAGTTCACCAACAACGGCATTCAGGTGGACCCCCGGAAGTCCCAAGCCATCAAGGACGCCCCAGCACCCACATCTGCCTCGGAAGTACGCAGCTTTCTGGGAATGGCCACGTACTGCGGCCGATTCATTCCGAACCTAGCGACGCATGCCGAGCCCCTCAGACAACTGACGAAGAAGGACGCACCGTGGCAGTGGGGGCCCCGGGAAGACACCGCGTTCCAAGCTATCAAGACAGCGCTCCTCGACCACGCTACTCTGGTTTACTTCGACCCCACATGAAGAACGGAGCTACTAGTCGATGCCAGCCCGGTGGGACTCGGGGCAGTCCTCACGCAGGAACAAGAGCCAGGGCGGTGGGCCACATTGGCTTATGCGAGCAAAGCACTCACAGCAACCGAACAAAGGTATTCCCAGATCGAGCGGGAGGCGTTGGCCATAAGGTGGGGCTGTCGACACTTCCACCTATACGTCTGTGGACATCCGTTCACGGTCGTGACGGACCACCAGCCCCTGGTACCCCTTTTTAAAGGGACAACACCACACCCCCCGCCACGAATTGAACGATGGGCCATTGGACTCCAACAATACCACATGGACATAACCTACCGGCCTGGCGCCAAGAACCCGGCCGACTTCCTGTCCAGACACCCGGACACAAGAGAGCCCCCACAAGCCGGGAAGGACGAGGAAGACGCAGCTGAAGCGCATCTAGACTTCGTCGCGGCCTTAACCTGCCCGCAGGTACTGACACTCCAAGAGATCTTGCAAGCTGCGGAGCGCGACACCGTAATGACCAGAACCCGGGAAGCCCTCCAACAGGGGTCGTGGACCAACTTCCTACAGTCTGCCAACACGTGGACAGAGGACGAGAGGGCTGACCTGCAGCAGATCTGGCGCGTACGGAATGAGCTCAGCGCCACCAGAGATGGAATAGTCCTGAGAGGAGCGAGGATCGTCATGCCAGCAGCGCTTCGCCACCAAGCCACCCTCCTGGCCCACAGAGGTCATCAAGGAACGGAGAGGATGAAGGCCAGAATGAGAGAAAAGGTGTGGTTTCCGGGAATGGACGCATTGGTGGAAAACATCGTAAGGAACTGCCCGGCATGTCAGATGACTAGCCGACCTGAACCTCCAGCCCCCATCGTGACTGAAGAGCCCGGGAGACACCCCTGGGACAAAGTCAGCGTGGACTTTGGGACCCTCCCAGACGGGAGAGTAACGCTGGTAGTCGTGGACAACTTCTCCAAATACCCCCTAGTGGAGGCGCTGCCATCCACAGCCTTCACGTTTGTAGGGCCAGCACTAGAGAAGATATTCCACATGTTCGGGCGCCCCTCAGAACTGAAGAGCGATAACGGGCCACCGTTCCAGGGCCATGAATTCCGCGAATTCCTCGCGCATCACGGCATACGCCACAGGCGGATCACTCCACAGTGGCCCCAAGCCAACGGCGAGGTTGAGCGCTTCATGCGGACACTAAACAAAGTTCTGCGAATAGCCAGCGCCGAACATCTGGACCCGGAACGAGAAATCCAACGGTTCCTTGGGGAGTATCGCAGCACACCGCACTGCTCCACCAGACAAGCTCCCTGGGTCCTCATGCTAAAAGGGACACGCCGTGATGGCCTACCCACAGTCCCCGGGTGGGCCCCCCCACCGTTTGCAGCGGAGCAGGCTCTGCAACGACGAGAGCGGCGGAACCAGCAAGCAAGCCGGGCCAGGGGAAGCCGGGAGCGCGCCCTAGGGCCGGGAGACAATGTCCTCATAAAGACCCGGAGACCCGGGGGGAAATTCAAGCCACCGTACGAGCCCGGGAGCTGGACAGTGGAACGCCGCTACGGAACAATGATCACGGCCCGAAGAGGGGCTGAGTCAGCCACACGTAACATCTTGTGGTTCAAGCGCATACCCTCGGCCACAGAACACCGGCCAGAGGCCGCGGAGGAAGAGGAGGAGGACACCAGGATTCCCGAAAGAGAACTTTCATCACCTCTGACCCAACCCGAGTCAACAACAGTCCCGGGCGGGCCCAGCTCCCAAGCCGACCGGGCGGAACGCGACTGCCTGCCAGACGCCAACACCCGAGCGACGACCAGGTATGGGCTGAGAGGGAATCCTCCACCAAGTAGCCGCCTCAGAGACTTTGCCTGCCAAGTAAGTGACTGAGTGGGGAGTTTGAGTCGGAGTTTCGTCATCCAAGTTGGAGAGGGATGTTGCAGTTAGCGCTCTAGCGTTGGACGCTAGAGCGCACATGTAAACTACGTGATGCGTACGCCGCGACGGTGGCGTACGCGTCGAGTTAAATAAAGAGGGGCGTGCCCCGAGTTCGGTAGTTCGCGCCGAGAGACCCAACTGTGTGTGGCCTATTTTGTTGCGCTGCGCAGCGGCTGATAATTACTAGTTACCACGACGCAACACAGGCGACGCCTCAGCTGTGTGTGCAGTGACTGCAAACACTGCCCAGCTCTCCCCCCTCACCTCCATCGCCTGAAATCCTGTCCTACGGGAGAGAGAACGTAATCTGCACAAACCAAACTCAAAGGAGACAGATGGCTTGAACCAGGCGCGCAACCCCCATTGGACTCAAAGGGCTTCAGCCCCCTCCCCCCTCCCCCGTGTGGCAGCCCGGGATGCGACAGCTTCCCGGGTACACACACAGCCACACCGGAGCACTTCACAGGTCTTTAAAAGACCATTTGCATGTTAATGAGGCCTCGATGTTTCACCCCTTCTAAGAGCCCCTGCAGCTCCACTCTGCCTATTGCTTACAGATTCAGCCCCCCCCCCAATCCGAAATTTTTTCTTAGCCCCCCCCCCCGAAATGTGGCTCTAGTTGCGCCACTGGGTTCAATAGACCCCGCCACCCGTTATCGCAGCTAAGAATCCGGCTGCAGAGGTTCCAAGGTACACATAAAGTACTGGAACCGAACACATTCTGCATTTAACGCCAAAGAATTACACCCACGCAATGTGCGTAAAAGGATGGGTCACTGTAGGAGAGTGGAATCTGACTAATGGTTGCCCCCAACTTTTTGCCTGGTATTTAAGTGGTTTTTGACTAGTCTGGCTGGGATCCTGCTATCCAGGACCCCAGCCTATCTGCTTTCTCCCTAAAACTGTTGTGAGTACTCTAGGTACAAACATAATTGAATGCTGGGCATGCCCTACCAGTCCCTTGTAGATGGTACCCTAGGTACCCAGGGCATGGGTCCCCCAGTAGGCCTACCAGGGCTGCAGCACTTATTGTGCCACCCTGGGACAGCCACCCAAACTGACACCACCAGGCCACTACTGTAACCTGGGTAAGGTGGTGCTAGCACCCCTTACAGGGATGTAGGTACCCTATGTCCCATACCATACAACACATATACTCTCATAGGTCACCCCTATGGCAGGCCCTGGTAATCCTACAGGGCTGGGTGCTGAGGTATGTGTGAGGGGGGACCCCTACGTGAGTAGGACCTCTCTGCAACCTTCGTAAAATCGTTACTGGGTTGTTTGTAGTGTAGCCATACCATATACTCTTAACCGCATTATAAGTTATTGCGTCATCGCTGTAACTTAGGAATGGCTACACAGAACCATATCGTGTTTGGTGTCAAACATGAAGGAATCATACCCCCAGTCCAGCCATGGGCATGGGGGCACGATTCCCCCTTGCTAGGAGGGTGATATGGGAAAAGCGGTAGAATTTGGACACCAATTTAAAAGTGCACATGTACCACAAAATGGCTACTGTCCGCCACCTACACGACTCTGGCTGGCTGTTGCTGGGGAAAACCCCAGCCTCGCCATCTGGACAATAGGGCTCCTGTGGCAGGGAGGTGCCAGCACCTCCCCAGACAGGATATGTGGATTGGAACAGGGTGGGTGCACCAAATGTCCTTTCAGAGTTGCACGTAGGCAGCTGCAGAGCCCCAATTCTGCATACACCGCCTGGAACCGGTTCAGGGGCATCCTGCCCCTCGCCCAGGCGGGAAACACACAAAGGGGAGTGGGTGTAGCCACCCTTTCCCGCCTCTGCTCTGATTGGTAGGCTCTATTTTGGACCATCCCCTAATCTTGGGGATATATGGGAATAACTTTGCCCTAGAGCCTTAGATTCGGACAGGACTTCACAGAACTGACCTTCGACGAGCTGCTGCCCAGCTGACTGAAGAAATCTCCCTTGGGATAAAGGAGTTATCCCCCTGCTTGGCAGGCACCTAAAAGACTACAAGATACCCGGTTGGAACTTCGTTGCTCTCACGACCTTCGACGCCTTCCAGCAACCTCGAGGTGGGTCTCCAGTGCATCCCAGCGTCCTGTGAGTGTGTCCAGCAAGTCTGAGCACCCTGGACCACGTGGGTGTCGAGATCCCCGCATACCCCGAGACACCGGCCACCTCTTGTCCAGCACACGACCCCGACCAGTGGGGAAGTTGTGCTTTGGCCCATTTCTGAGCCAACCATCCAGCAGCATTTGTGCCGACTCTCAGCTCCCTGGCCTGCTCCGGTGGCCCGTGGGAGCCCTTTTACGCACTCCATTTTGCTGCCTTCCGCGGTCCCTTGTCTCTCGACCTGTGGGCCCTGACGGAGGACAATCTTCTTTTCCAAGAGTTCCCCTGGTTGCTCCAGGCCTGCTCTACGCTCCCTGCAAAGGAGAGCACCCTCAGACCACGTGGGTCTGCACCAGCAGCTGCTTTGTTCATCTTGCGTGGGTTGCGGTTGCCAATGCTTAGTGGATCCAATCGGGACACTAACACCGCAGCGACCCTCAGCCGACGTGGGACAGTTGCCCTCCAGAAGCTGGCCTTCCTTGAAGCCTCCCGGAGCCCGTGACTGCAGAGCCCAGCTGTACCTTCCACACCTGAAGCACCCGACATCCACGAGTTCCTCCCTGTGAGCTCCCTGGTCACTGTGCTGTGACCCAGACTCTGTCCCCTCTGCTTTCAGGTTCATCTTTATCTTCTCTTCAACTTTAATCTTCACGACTTCAACGACGCTTTCAGCTAGCAGCAGTTTGGACTACTTTTCCATAGAAAATCAGCCCGCGACCCGACACCAGAATCGACCTATGCACCCGGCTTCCCTGGGGCAGGTAACAGTGGTACTTCGGTACTTCCGTGGTGGTGGGCTCTCCAAAGCCTTAAGTCTCAAGCCTTAACTTTGTACTGTTGTTAGAAGTGTCCTTAAACCTTAATTATTCAACCGCGACATTCTCCATAGGCTAACATTGCGATCCCGTTAGCAACTTCCCGCGCTGCACACGCCTCCCGTGGGTCCCCTTCCTCTTAACTGTGGGTGGATTCTGAAGGGGCCAGCGATCCTGAATGCCCTAGGCATTGCCTGTAGAATTGTCGTGGTTCTTATACCACTATTTTAGTATATGGTTTGGTCCCCCCCTGGGGCCCATTGATTTCTGTGCTATTTATTGTGTTTATAAATGCTTGTTTGAAGTGTAACTTTGCCACTAGCCACATAAAGTGACTGTGGGATTCTGTCTAGAATAAATACATATATTTTATATATATACCTGTGTGGGCTACTCTTTCATTTGGTTATTCAAGAGGTTATTATGGTAAAACAATAAGCTTAACACTCCTTCAAGACTTAGCCTGAAGGCTGCTCTCCACAGCTACCACTAGGATAGCTTTCTTTAAAGGTTGTCTTAAACCTATCATCAATAGGAGTCGAATTGGACTGGTGCAAGGTGTCCCTATAACTAGGAACAGCATATGCCAGGCCAACTTCTCACATTGGTGTGCAGCGGTTGGATTCAAGCTTGCCATTGTTTTACCAGATAACAAATTGAATTTCTAAAGTGAAAGCCACAAGGTACCAAAGGTACATATAAATTCAAGCTAGAATACAATAAGTTCTACTGAACTTGGAGTTGTGTGTAGAGGGTTTAGCACACCTTGACTACAACTCAAGAGAGGGTTCAGTAGGCCACACTTAGTGTAGGTAGATACATCACTACACTAAACATGTCTTCAGGTGCAGGTGCCACTAAGGCTATGGAAGGACCCCAGAGGGTCCCAGTAGATAAGTATGATAATTTCTCCTTTGCAGAGCTCAGGGAAATGTGCACCCTTAGAAAACTGAAGACAAACAAAGGTGCCAACACACAACGTCTCAGGGAAATCCTGCTCATAGCAGACTTTATGGAATCCATAGGGTCCAGAGGGACAGACAGAGTGGGTGGGCATCCTTCAGAAGAGGACACTCCCAGAGTGGACTCTGATGAGGAACAGGAAGAGGATGAAAATCCTGACCTGGAAGAAACAAACCACTCACAGCATGGAGGTGATGGCTCAAGAGGCACTCCCTCCACCCTTAAAAGGAGAGTGGTGGATCCAAGAAGGAACAGATCCCCCTCAGTGGGATCCAACCATTCTAGGAGATCCAAAGGGTCCTCTGCCTCTTCTCAGAGAAGAGAATCCTCTCATGAGAGGAAATGCAGACTGTTCAAATTTGAGCAGGCTAAGCTTCAGCTTAAAAGAGAACAGTTAGCATTGGACAGGGAAACCCTGGAGCTTCAGAAAGCTTCAAGAAAGTGGGGTCTAGAGATCCCTGGTGGCAGTGATGAAACCCCTAGAGTTAGAGAGAAAGTCCCTGACAATAGGAACCTCCACAAGATTGTGCCCCCCTATCATAATGGGGATGATATCCACAAATGGATAACTGCTCTTGAAAGGGCCTGTAGAGTACAGAGGGTCCCTGTAGAGCAGTGGGCAGCAATCCTGTGGCTCTCCTTTTCAGATAAAGGTAGAGACAAGCTCCTCTCTGTAAGAGAAGAGGATGCTGATGATTATTACATCTTGAAAGCTGCTTTAATAGATGGGTTTGGCTTAACCACTGATCAATACAGACTTAAGTTCAGAGACACCCAGAAAGCACAGAATCAAGATTGGGTAGACTTTGTGGATTGTGCAACCAAGGCACTGGAAGGTTGGTTAAATGGCAGTAAAGTTAACGATTATCAAGGATTGTATAATCTCATTATGAGGGAGCAGATTCTTAATAATTGTCAGAACCAACTTTTACACCAGCTCCTGGTGGACTCTGATCTGACCTCTCCCCAAGAATTGGGAAAGAAGGCAGACAAATGGGTCAGAACCAGGATTAGGCCTAAGAACCAAGTTGGTGACCAGAAGAAGGATTCCACTAAGCCCAAAGAGAAAGGTGGGGATGATAAACAAGAAAAGTCCTCTGAAGGGCCCCAAAAACCCAGTGCTGGGGGTGGGTCCCAAAATACTTCCTCTAATAACAAGAAACCATATTGCCATGTGTGTAAGGAACCTGGCCACTGGAAAACTGACTCCAGCTGTCCAAAGAATGGCAATAAAGAGAATGTTCCTCCAAAACCAGCTCCAACACCTCCTGTTACTACTAGTAGTAATGCCCCAGGTGGTGGGAGTGCACCCAAAAACTTAGTTGGGATTTCTTGGGGAACTCAGGGGGACTCTGGCCTATCCAGGTCCCCTACTCAAGCAACTATGGTCTGTGATGGTGGCATGGGGTTTGCCAACTTTACCATGAGCCCCAGTATTCTGGGCAGGTACAGACAAGAACCAAGAATCAATGGTCAGAAGGCTGTGGCCTATAAGGACACAGGGGCCAGTGTCACCATGGTGACCAATAGGCTAGTGCCCCTAGATCAGCTTTTACCTGGGTTTAGCTACCAGGTGACCAACATAGATGGAATCAGAACAGATCATCCCATGGCAGTGATAAATCTCAGCTGGGGAGGGGTCACTGGCCCCAAGAGAGTGGCAGTGTCCCCAAACTTGCCTGTAGATTGTCTACTGGGGAATGATCTAGAAATCTCAGCCTGGGCTGAGGTTGACCACAAGGCCCATTTGAAAATGGTAGGAATCCCTGAGAAAGTGGATGAGACCCTGAGGGCCTCACCTCCACCCCAGGAGAAAATAGAAAGAGTGAAGCCTGAAACTATGGATCACTCTACCCAAACAGAGAGCATAGGGGAGGAGGAGCAGTCTTCCCCCCACCAGACTACAGGTAAAGGTCCAGTTTCTCAGGGAACTGATCCTGCCCCTTGTGAAGTAACTGCCCCAGAAGTGGACAGGCTTGGCCTGCCCACCTCTCTGATGGCAGGGGACCCTTCCAAGGTGGTACCCAGTCTGGAGCAGGTATCCTGCCCCTCTCTACCCTGCCTCAGTCAGCCCAGGGCTGCAGAGGTCAGGGAGGTCAGTGGACCCTTATTGGGCCCCTGCCCAGAGGAACCCCCTCATCAACAGATTAGGGACACCCAGCAGAGTAGTTTCAGCCAGGTGAATATTCCTCTACAAACTGAGGGATCCCCCTTACCCCTAGGTATAGGCACCCCTCAAATGGATGTTGTTGAGCACAGGGAACCTGGGGCCTAGCTGCCCCAAACCTTCCAGTGCCCTCCACTATTCCAGCCAAAGGGATCCAACCCCCAGCTGTAGGCAGCCAGAGGTTGACCCTTAGGGCCAGATATGACACAGTCATGGGCAGAAAGGCTTCCATAGTGGCCAGTGATCTGAGGAGGTTGAGACCAACCCAAGTAGGGTCTCACTTCCAGACTCAGACACCCCACCAGCCCACCTCTGACCCAAAAACCAATACAGGTAATTTCCCTAGACTTTGGAGAAACTCTAGAACCCCTTGGGGTAGGATTTCCCAAGTGGACCATGACACAGGGAGCAACCATGTTAGTACAGGTTCTTCCATATATGGCCACTCAGGAAATAAAGGCTTATCTGGACAAGGTTTGCCTTATCTCCTTTCGTTTGGGGGGGGGGGGTTATGTAGGAGAGTGGAATCTGACTAATGGTTGCCCCCAACTTTTTGCCTGGTATTTAAGTGGTTTTTGACTAGTCTGGCTGGGATCCTGCTATCCAGGACCCCAGCCTATCTGCTTTCTCCCTAAAACTGTTGTGAGTACTCTAGGTACAAACATAATTGAATGCTGGGCATGCCCTACCAGTCCCTTGTAGATGGTACCCTAGGTACCCAGGGCATGGGTCCCCCAGTAGGCCTACCAGGGCTGCAGCACTTATTGTGCCACCCTGGGACAGCCACCCAAACTGACACCACCAGGCCACTACTGTAGCCTGGGTAAGGTGGTGCTAGCACCCCTTACAGGGATGTAGGTACCCTATGTCCCATACCATACAACACATATACTCTCATAGGTCACCCCTATGGCAGGCCCTGGTAATCCTACAGGGCTGGGTGCTGAGGTATGTGTGAGGGGGACCCCTACGTGAGTAGGACCTCTCTGCAACCTTCGTAAAATCGTTACTGGGTTGTTTGTAGTGTAGCCATACCATATACTCTTAACCGCATTATAAGTTATTGCGTCATCGCTGTAACTTAGGAATGGCTACACAGAACCATATCGTGTTTGGTGTCAAACATGAAGGAATCATACCCCCAGTCCAGCCATGGGCATGGGGGCACGATTCCCCCTTGCTAGGAGGGTGATATGGGAAAAGCGGTAGAATTTGGACACCAATTTAAAAGTGCACATGTACCACAAAATGGCTACTGTCCGCCACCTACACGACTCTGGCTGGCTGTTGCTGGGGAAAACCCCAGCCTCGCCATCTGGACAATAGGGCTCCTGTGGCAGGGAGGTGCCAGCACCTCCCCAGACAGGATATGTGGATTGGAACAGGGTGGGTGCACCAAATGTCCTTTCAGAGTTGCACGTAGGCAGCTGCAGAGCCCCAATTCTGCATACACCGCCTGGAACCGGTTCAGGGGCATCCTGCCCCTCGCCCAGGCGGGAAACACACAAAGGGGAGTGGGTGTAGCCACCCTTTCCCGCCTCTACTCTGATTGGTAGGCTCTATTTTGGACCATCCCCTAATCTTGGGGATATATGGGAATAACTTTGCCCTAGAGCCTTAGATTCGGACAGGACTTCACAGAACTGACCTTCGACGAGCTGCTGCCCAGCTGACTGAAGAAATCTCCCTTGGGATAAAGGAGTTATCCCCCTGCTTGGCAGGCACCTAAAAGACTACAAGATACCCGGTTGGAACTTCGTTGCTCTCACGACCTTCGACGCCTTCCAGCAACCTCGAGGTGGGTCTCCAGTGCATCCCAGCGTCCTGTGAGTGTGTCCAGCAAGTCTGAGCACCCTGGACCACGTGGGTGTCGAGATCCCCGCATACCCTGAGACACCGACCACCTCTTGTCCAGCACACGACCCCGACCAGTGGGGAAGTTGTGCTTTGGCCCATTTCTGAGCCAACCATCCAGCAGCATTTGTGCCAACTCTCAGCTCCCTGGCCCGCTCCGGTGGCCCGTGGGAGCCCTTTTACGCACTCCATTTTGCTGCCTTCCGCGGTCCCTTGTCTCTCGACCTGTGGGCCCTGACGGAGGACAATCTTCTTTTCCAAGAGTTCCCCTGGTTGCTCCAGGCCTGCTCTACGCTCCCTGCAAAGGAGAGCACCCTCAGACCACGTGGGTCTGCACCAGCAGCTGCTTTGTTCATCTTGCGTGGGTTGCGGTTGCCAATGCTTAGTGGATCCAATCGGGACACTAACACCGCAGCGACCCTCAGCCGACGTGGGACAGTCGCCCTCCAGAAGCTGGCCTTCCTTGAAGCCTCCCGGAGCCCGTGACTGCAGAGCCCAGCTGTACCTTCCACACCTGAAGCACCCGACATCCACGAGTTCCTCCCTGTGAGCTCCCTGGTCACTGTGCTGTGACCCAGACTCTGTCCCCTCTGCTTTCAGGTTCATCTTTATCTTCTCTTCAACTTTAATCTTCACGACTTCAACGACGCTTTCAGCTAGCAGCAGTTTGGACTACTTTTCCATAGAAAATCAGCCCGCGACCCGACACCAGAATCGACCTATGCACCCGGCTTCCCTGGGGCAGGTAACAGTGGTACTTCGGTACTTCCGTGGTGGTGGGCTCTCCAAAGCCTTAAGTCTCAAGCCTTAACTTTGTACTGTTGTTAGAAGTGTCCTTAAACCTTAATTATTCAACCGCGACATTCTCCATAGGCTAACATTGCGATCCCGTTAGCAACTTCCCGCGCTGCACACGCCTCCCGTGGGTCCCCTTCCTCTTAACTGTGGGTGGATTCTGAAGGGGCCAGCGATCCTGAATGCCCTAGGCATTGCCTGTAGAATTGTCGTGGTTCTTATACCACTATTTTAGTATATGGTTTGGTCCCCCCCTGGGGCCCATTGATTTCTGTGCTATTTATTGTGTTTATAAATGCTTGTTTGAAGTGTAACCTTGCCACTAGCCACATAAAGTGACTGTGGGATTCTGTCTAGAATAAATACATATATTTTATATATATACCTGTGTGGGCTACTCTTTCATTTGGTTATTCAAGAGGTTATTATGGTAAAACAATAAGCTTAACACTCCTTCAAGACTTAGCCTGAAGGCTGCTCTCCACAGCTACCACTAGGATAGCTTTCTTTAAAGGTTGTCTTAAACCTATCATCAATAGGAGTCGAATTGGACTGGTGCAAGGTGTCCCTATAACTAGGAACAGCATATGCCAGGCCAACTTCTCACAGTCACACAGAAGAAGGGGCTACGGAGAGGAGGCTACAAACAATGCAACGCGGAAAACCCGAATGTCCAATTTTATACGGGACAACCCTCCCAGCTGATGAAGACACAAGGCGCCTGTTTTACCTTTGAACTGATGCACTACATTTTGGGGTCTCGGATCTGTAGTTTTATCTTGATCCAAAGCACATAAACTGATAGCAAGACAAAGGCCTACATGAGTGCAGCGGCCAATGGGCAAACATTTATATCACATTTATATCACCAGGAGCAGGAAACAGAGGCGAGACACAGGCCCCTGCTGTGCATAACATAACATGTTTATTTGTAAAGAGCACGTTCGGAGGTATATTAGCGCGGAATAACAAATGTTTATTTTTACCAAACTCAATGGTACTCATTTTATCGACCTCCTCTGCAGCCTTTTTTTAAATAGATTTCTTTCTATATTGTAAAGTATGCTGTGGGCCACATTCTCACCATATTAAATAGACACACACAACCCTTCCAGCTGCACCTCGTAAGAAATGCCACTGATCGACAGACATCACTTGCACACTATTCCAGATATACAATGCAGAATCCCTTACAAAAGACTAATTGCAAGGGATTCCCCGTATGGCTCTTCTCCTGGTTCAAAGACAAAAACGCATGGCAAAAAGAACCACAATTCCCAAGAAAATTGGGAGTAACAAATTGAAACGTGACATCTAAACAACCAATCAATGTCTCCTTAGTCCATTATATTGTCTCTATCCAGCACCATGGTTTCCTCTATTTTTGCTGCGGAACGTAGCAATGCAATAGAACATCTCACTTCTTACAGTTTTTTTATCTTCAGATCCTATTAGAAAACAAGCATTTGCAATGCAATATGTCTCGCATTTATACGAGTTTGAGCTATTGGCATTGTAAATGACAGTGCCTTTTATTTATGTTATAAAAAACCCAAAATTAAATAAAAAGCATTGTCATTTACAATGCCAATAGCTCAAACTCGTATAAATGCGAGACCTATTGCATTGCAAATGCTTGTTTTTCTTTTTCTTTTTTGTTCCTAGTGTATGTGTATGTCTTCACAGAATCCGGAATCTCCTTTTGATAACAACTGGAGGTGAAAATATAATTTATTGAAAGCTATTCATGTATCCTTACCGTTAAGATTGTATCACATGCCGACATTCTGTTTGTAATTATATTCTAATAAAATTATAATTGATAGGAATCTGCTTCCATGTTTTCCCTTTCAAATATTTGGATGTCTTTGTTGCCATTTCGGTTTGTGAGAATCAGATGTTTAGTTAGGATCGTTGCATTGCTGGCTTTAAAAAATCTATTAGGCACAGAGGACTCATAATTTAAGCATGGCTAAGAACCCATTTAACCCCTCTGAATGATGTAAGACGCAAAATGATCTGCTCCTTACGCACTGCTTTATGGGCTGCGCCACCTGGCACTCTATTCCCAGGGGTGAAGTGAATCAGAAATAGGGAAGTTGAGGACAGTTTACATTTCCTTGTGAGTAGTAGATGCAGATTAAAAAGGAATGCCGCTTTTTGCAAACAAACCATGTGTTAAGTTATGTGCCAAGCATCTCTAGCTTAGAATTAAGTTCGAAATTATGGGGCAGATTTATGTTCCCTGGCGCATCCCTGCAAATCGGCATGGATGCGCCAGGGAAGATGCGTCACGAAAGTTTACCCTTGCGCCACAATAGATGCGCCGCATTTACAATGCAGCGCATCGTGGCGCAAGGATAAACAGATGCGTGACGCATCTGATGGTGGAAGGTTGGCGCATTGCTGGAGTTGCGTCGCAAGTGTGATGCAGCTCCAGCAAGGCTCGGGGGTGCCCTATCGTTACAATGCTGCGTCAATCCTTACGCCTGCTTCAAGCAGGCGCAGGGTTTTGACGCAGCATGGCCGGAAAAGTGACTGAGTGAAATCTTGTAGATTTCACTCAGCCACTTTTCGGAGGCGTTCCTGCGCCGGAACGCCCCCCCCTGTGCAGGTACGCCCACATGTGGCGCAAGCTTTACAACGTGACGCATCTCCCTAGATGCGTCACGTTGTAAATGGGGCGCAACATGGCGCAGGGTTTACGCCGCCGCTGCGTCACAAAAGTGACACAACGGCAGCGTAAAAGTGGCGCAAGTCCGTTATAAATCTGCCCCCAAATCTATATTTTTGTTTTGTTTTCTGGAGTTTTATATGGCGCGAACTCGACCCGAAGGTATTGGAGGTTTTACATGAGTACCAGTTACAATACACAAGAACACATTCTTTATTAGACACGGGGAGATTGAGTGATTTCCCCAGACTCACAGGATGTTGAGAAAACACAGAGTCTTGACCCAGGTTCCCTAATTCCAAAGGCTGCGGCTTCGGCATTTACTCTACATACTCTTTGTATCGGCAAGGATCTGACTATGTTTGTTGAGCGCCTTTGTCAATTAAAATAGAATTCGAAATTGAAAATAAGGCTCCTGCAATCATTCCCCCCTGATAAATATCCTCTGAAATTGAACAATTGATATGTACTTTTTGTTGACGGATCTGAATTAAAGTTTCACAAAAATAATGATTGTATACCTTTATTCCCACACACAGGCTATTTGCCCCCATGTAGAGTAATGAGTGAAAAGATTAAAAGTGTGTGTGTATAAAAGTGATGCTGAGCGAAGTTGCCTGGTGGGTTGGTGGAAGTGAAGCCGGTGATTGAGGTATGCGGGTCCCATGCTGAGTAGTGACTTGAATGTGTGTGAGAAGTTTGAACTTGTAGTGCTGCTGGTTGGGAAGCCTGTGGAGTTCCCTGAGGAGTGATATGGTGTTGGTTCAGCACAGGAGGTCAAGGATGAGTCTGGCAGCAGTGTTTTGGATGGTTTGAAGGTTTTGAAGAATATAGGTTGGGTTGAAGGTGTAGACTGTGTTGCAGTAGTCCAATCAGCTTGTGATTAGGGCCTGCATGGTGGTACTTCTGGTGTCCACGGAGAGCCACTTGAAGATTTTACGTAACATGCCGAGGATGAGGAAGCATGAGGAGGTGACAGCATTTACCTGAGAGTTCATGGTGAGTGTGGTGTCCAGGATGAGGCCTAGGTTCCTAGCTTGGTCAATTGGGGAGGGTGTGGGTCCAAGTTCCGTGCTCCACCAAGCAGAGTCCCAAGGTGAGCTCTTATTCCCTAACATCAGCATTTCCCTAAATAATAGAGATACTGCACTGTTTGGCCAATGGACATGCACATTTCAGAAAAACATAATTATTTACCCAACCGCTGGCTAAGTAGTAGATATTCCGCATTGATCGCCTGGTAGCCGTGCAAATAGAAGAAAAAATTCATTGTTTACCCGCTTGCTATTTGGCCGGCAGTTTTTGGGAAATCTTCTCCCTTCCGAAGGCTGCCAACATCCTGTCATAAGGGGTCCCTTGCAAATGATTTACTGCCTCAAGGCGGAGGACATTAACTCTTCAATGGTATGCAACAGAAATTTCAGTCAAAAACTATCAATAAATTCCATTCCGAATTGGAAAGGGGAGGGAAGAAACCCCTATCATGAACCCTCCTATTTGCAAATCGGAAATAATCACAAATGTCCTTATGTTAGTTTAAAGAAATTTCCAACTCATAAAAAGGGTTTTGCATATAATGGCAAGTGCTTTTGTGGTCACAAACCTTATGAGTTTGCGACATGAGGCCATTAGTGGTAAAAATGTCTCACATGCAGGCACTAACCTAACTATAGGTCGAAAGGTCCCACATTTTTTAATGTTTCCAAGTTATTTTGACAGACAGGGAACAGAATGGCACTCCATTACACCATGGGCCAACACATAGTGACTTGGGAGGCCCCGCATGAAGCTGTCTCATGCTCCACAAATGCTCCTACTCCTTTACATTTACCTGAAGATGTGAATAATGATTAGAACCTTTGCAAAACCAGTTGATTACTCTACTAAAGTTATATACTCGCTCACAAATCCATGGTAAAGTATAAGGGACAGATATAGGATTACCAAAAGGCTCCATGTAATATGGACAATTCTTGTACTGCATTCTGCAATTTCGAATTATGGTTCAATTCAATTAAACAAATCAGACTAAAACACCTAAAAACAATGATTGGTAAAAGCAAAAACCAGAAATAGAAATGTTGTTTCCCAGTAACATTGTTAAAATATTTTGGGTGATTTTATGAAAATAGAATGAATTGCATTGGACCTCTTATGAAGTGGCCAAGACAGTGCAATGCAGAAGCTTCATTCCAATCTAATGACAGAGGGTAAGAAAACTATGGGTCTCATTTAGAGTTTCGAATATGGAGTTAAATCTATCAGGATGGTGGAGGACAATACCTCTGACATCTTGAGGGACATGTCGGCCACATTTAGAGTTGTCTGCTGGCCCTATTGGCAATGCTCTACATTGACAGGCAATGCTGTCATTGTGGTTCCTGTCTATGCACAAAACATTTGAGGGACAGTACAGTCGGATACGTCCATTACACTTTTGAAGAAAAGTTTGTTTTTCAAAAACAAACTCCCAAAGCAGGAGTTTGTTTTTGAAAACCAAAAAAACAAATGGTCCCACATGATGGGCGTTTTTACCCAGGGTGACAGAGCCATTATATTTTTCCCTGTCCATTACAGCTAGGTTTTACCCTAAATACAGTAGATTGCATTTAAATCTTCCTTCGATGGCCCTTACTTTATCAGGCCATCAGAGGAAGTATTCTGTCAAGAAGTAACAAGCAAAGGAATGGACTATATTTAATTGAACGGAATGTAATTGGAATATGAATGACTTTACACATTAAATTTTAAAAAAGACATAATTACTTCAAAGATACAGAAGAAAATAAACTTGAGATTTGTATGCATTGACTTTATTACAAATATTGTAAGAAATAAGACACTGAATAAACAGAGACATTTTGTTACCTCCATTTTTGTGACCTACTGATCGATCATTTCTCATTTCCACTTTAATACTCGTTTTCCAGACAGGGGATGTGGATCCACTATTGAGGTTTCAGAACTGATTTGGGGTGTTTCTTTTCAAATATCATCTTCTGGCTGTCACTCAGACACAGCCTTTGTACTAGGTGATGGCTCTTACAGCAGCACAAATAGTTCTGGCTCCAAACAGAAGTATCCAAAATGATAAAATGAAGCATGAGATCACAGCACCTGGTTGACATCAGCCTTTCAGAGTAGTCAACAGGCACAGAAAAAATGGCAGCCCTGCTTAGGAACTCTCACACCTTTAGCAAGAGAAACCTATGAACTACCACTTACTTCTAACATCTACCCTCTGTCATCACTCAGGAATAACGAATCAGCATCCCTTTGCCTAAAAGGACCTCACAGAATATTTTTGGGTAGCCTTTTCTCCATTCTCCCTCACTTCAGTTCTGGGTCTTCACACTCTATCAACTGGGATGCAGTCAATACACTCCCACTTTGTAGGGAAGCTGTATCTACTCTCCTTCACGTCATGCAAAATGCATTCCCTTAGTCAATGCACTAATACTTTCATCACACCAGGAGTCTTACTACTATGCACTTAGGGGCAGATATACTAAGGGCTTGTGTTTCCTTTGCGTCAAGCGATTTGACGCAAGGCCACAAAAGCTCTTAAACGGGATTTACTGAGCCATGCAAAGCCACCTTGCATGGCTCTGAGTGGCTTAGTAAATCCAGATAAACACAAGGCAGCACAAATTGTTGTCTTGCGCTACCTTGTGTTGAGAGGTCAATCCATTGGTGGAGCATGGGCGTTCTCAAGCATCAATGCATTTTCTTCTATAACTGCCACCTTGTTAACAAAAACACAAGCTTCCAAAATGTCAAGTAAGAACAGGAAACAAAAGCATTAACCCTCGTGCCCTGTGCAATCCCACCAACATATGCAGATTCTGTCCATATTGCTGCAACAATCTCAGTCACACAGGCCCCCCTGCCCACTGGCCAATTTACAGACACCCACCAACCTTGTTGCCCCTGCTCTCCTCTGAAGCACTGGGCAGGCCCCCAAGGTTTCTCTCTACACTTACATCATCTGCCCTCATGACCAAAAAACCCGCTTGAAGAAGCCACAGTCCACACTGGCAGTCGTCAGGGCGGTCTATCATCCAGCTGAGCCTCTAGTTTGATAACATATGCATCCCATACAGTGATGTCATGTTGTGCACCAGATCTATGGGACGTTACCGGTATTGCCACCTGCTCCACCACCGCCCACCTCCGTAGGCCCGTCAGCCACTGCGATATAGGGGGGTTCAGAAGACTTCCATGCCATTGCATTACGGCTATAGTGTTGTTGGCAAATCAATCAGGCAACATTCCAATTTAATCTTTTGGGATCTGCTCATTCAACCCAGTAGACAGTAGCCCAGATTAGGGGCCAGAGCCCTGCCCACCAGGTCCGATACACATGAAAGTATACCGGCCCAAGCTCTCTATATATCCCGGCATTTCCATACCATATGATAAAAGCCAGCCTCAGAATCGTTACATCGGGGGCATACTGAGTACCAGCCTGTTAACACGTGACCTATGCGCTTTGTTGACAGGTAAGAAATCTGCAAAACAAGTTTGGTGTGTCTTTTGACATTGGACCACTGCTTGTCCATAATGTCTGTCTCAAAGCACTTGGCTCTGACATCACATGATTTCCCTAGCTGTACTTGTAATGCTGCATATAATCCTGCCACGGCCTGGCGTCCTCCCGTGTGCGCTAGTAGGCACTACAATATTGCATCCTGCTGCAGCTCCATCTGGCCCAAAGCGTTAGCCATCGCACATGGCAATGCTCTAGATGTCAGGAATAGACTTGAGCTTAACTCCTAGGTAGCTAGCAGCTGAGCAAACATGCTCATCCTGTCTTCTTCGCCCAGGTCCCCCAACCCTCGGAATGCTAGCTGCAGACACGGGTGCATGTCGAATGTGTTTGCAGTGCTTCTCATGCCCGGCGGTTCGCACAACGTGACCAGTGGGGAGTATGGCACGAGTCCCCCTGTAGTATGTAGGAACATACTCCAGCAGGCCTGCGCAACCGTATAGGTTCTGGGCAGTTGTGTCCCTCACAGGGCCTGCTTGTGTAGAGCCACTCCACTAACCCACCACACCCCAACTCTTGTTCCAGCATGGTCCATTCTGGGCTAGTAGTAGTGTGAAGCCAGCCAAGCGACCACTGCAAATGCACAGCGGCATAATATCATTCATAGTTGGGTGCCCCCAGCACTCCCTTCAAAAGTGGGAGTTGTGTCTTGTACAGTGCCACTTTTTTCCATGTCCCCGATCAAGTCCGACATCATCTCGTGCAAATCCTAAAAGAAGGTGCACAGCAAAAGAAGAGCAACATATAGTAGTTGAGGCAGGATAAGCATTTTGGCAATGACTATGCGGCCCACTGGTGACAAAGGTAGTGCACACATCGAAATGGAAGCGAGTGCATGGTGGTCACCAGGACCCTGCCCAGATTAAACATCATCAAGTCCTCACTGTCATGGTACACTTGAACCCCAAAGTACTTAAACATATCACATGCCCACGTCAGTCTCACATCATTGGGCACTAACTCATGACATGCTAACTGCTTCCTAAGGGAGAAAATGCAGGACTTAGCTTAGTTTACACGGAGGCCCAAATGTAGTTCGAAATCTTCTTGAGCTGCATTCAGATGCGGAAATGCCTCCCCAGGCTTGCAGAAATATACTAGTGCATCATCCACATACAGCGATACCAAGTGATGTTCGCCATGTTGGAGAATGCCCCATTCGAGGGCTTTCTGTCGCAGCATACAAGCCAACTGCTCCATGGTCAGAGTAAATAATATCGGAGACAACAGAAGTCCTTGCTGGGTGCTGCGTGCTATAGAGAACTCACTCAATATGACCTGTCCCACCCACACTCGAGCCGATGGCCTCCCGTAAAAAAATGTCACTAGTCTTCAGAACACAAGACCAATGGTTATAGGCTCCAGCACCATTTCCAAGTATAACTAACTGAGCATGTTGAACGCCTTCTTGATGTTCAAGGACACCGAAACTTTGTTCCCAAGGGTGACCACACCACAGCCATCATGAGCAGCCGGCATACATTCAAGAATGGGATGAACCCATTCTGAGCTGTGTGGATGAGCGACGTTAACCGTGGCAGCAACCGATTTGCCAAGATGTGACTCAAGATCTTATAGACTTGGTTGAGGAGGGAAAGGCGACCGTAGGAGAGAACATCTAAAGGGTCTCTCCCTTTTTTCAGGAGAACCACAATCTGAGCCTCTCTCATTGACCTTTGCAAATTGCCCCGCCCAAAGACGCTTTATATACTGCCGGCAACTTGTCAGCTAAAAGTGTGTTGTACATAACATAAAATTCCACTGGGAGGCCATTGATGCCTGGCGCCTTGTGTGTGCCATCTGAAGCAATGCTTCGTCCAACTCCTACCACCGGAGGAGATCCAGCAAGGGAGCATGCGTGGCAAGAACATAATGGCACAGCTGCTCAGGCGGTGAAACATTCAGTGGCCAGTAGAGGTCAGTGTATTAGTCATGGAATGTGACACAGATTACTTCCTGTGTATTCACAATAATCTGACCCTGTTTTCTAACCGCTCCTATCTGTGTCCTAGGGATCTCGGACCGTAGCAGCCAGGCCAATGTCCTGCCCGTCCTATCCCCTTCTGCATGCTGAGTGGCCGTAAAGCAGTGGCAGCTCCTTCCCGGGAAGCAGTTGTGGGGTGGAGCGGAGGAAAGGCACGGAGGGGGGTTTAAAAAAAAAGATATCGTACCTGCGAGCTGGACGGCATGCCAACTGCCGCCTTACCTCCATTCTCTCCGTCCTCATCCTGGCTTCTGTGCAACCAAGAAGCAGGAAGCACCCAGGCTCCCCTAAGCCATGCACAATGTTGCAATGCAGCGTTTTGATTGGTCTGAGTGCTGTGGTTCAACACTCAAACAGGGAATGGGAGCCTGGGCATGTTCCTCACCCAGGTTGTAATACAGCCTAGGTGGAGAACATGCAAAGTGCGCATGAATCTGGCCCTGTACCTTTGTGGTCCTCTTGGCCCTAGCCAAGTGTCCTGGCACTCCTAGTCTTTGTCTTCCTGGATTGGTAGTCCTTGTTTTCCTGGATCTGTTCCTTGTCCATTTAGTCCTACTGATACTGCAGCCATTGATCCAGGCCCTGTTGATCCAGGTTGTCCTTGATCAAGTCCTCTTGAGCCTGATCATTTTGGTCCTGGTTCCTCCTGCCCACCACTGTTCATTTCACTTGGTCTTCCAAATGCTGTATGGCCTTCTTACCTCAGATCTTCCTGACCTTGGTCCTGCAACATGTAATGATTGCCCTGCCCCACCTGGTACTTGGCACTGAGCCCTGGTCCCCTAGAACTGATCATATTGGCCCTCCTAGCCCTGTTTCTAGTCCTCCTCATCATGATCCTTTTAGTTTACCTAGTACTCTTGATCTGGTATTCTGGGGGCCCTTCGTACTGCTCCCTCTTTATTCCTAGTCCCTGTCCTGCTTATCCTAGCATTCTGGACATACTGGTCGTTGCTCTTCAAGTTTTGATCTCTTAGTCTTCTTCAAGCTGGTCCTGACCCTCCTAGCGCTGCTCATGTCTGCTTGGCTCTGACAATGGTAATATCAAGGAGCACAAAAATATTTTTAAACAATTCAAATGTCAAGTACGATTATAATCTTTCAATTCTTATCATTCAAGAAACATGTGCAGAATGGAGTCTGAAAGAATACATGCAGTTATGGAATTTTTGTTAGGACAATTATGTCATCATTGTTAACTAGAGTGTATATAGGCAGGGGTCAATTATGTAATTTGTATTGTGTAAGATCTGGCTGATCTTCTCTTTGTCTAAGAATAAGGGAAAGGACGTTCTAGTCTTGCTGATAGTTGTCATGTCTATCTTGTGTCTCTCTTTTGAGGTATATAGTTGATACTAAAAGATGTTTATTTAATTGTTTTTATAGGCCTGACGAAGTCCTTTTACGGAAGAAACACGTTAGCTGGGCTGATGCATGTATTCTTTCATCTGATTGTGAAAATAAAAACGACATAACTGAATACAAGAACTTTCAAGACTCCCGTCTGCACATTTCTTGAATGATATGAATTGAAAGATTATAATTGTACTTGACATTTGAATTGTTTAAAAATATTTTTGAGGGGCGTGGCCTGAGGCGTCAGGATAGCGGACGCACTCTAAGAGTGCTCTGGGACCCCCTCCGACATCTGCAACTCACCTCTCTTTTCTGCCCACGGAGCCTTCCTACTTCAATGGCTCAGCTCCGGTCCCTTTCCCGGGCGGATCGGTGCTCCAGCGGCCCGGGGGGGGGGGCTCTTCTTCAGCCGGTGGCCTCAGCTCCACAAAATGGCGATCCCGCTGTTGCCCCGTTCCCGGGCCTGACGACATCCATAGACGGCCCGTCCCCCGCCTGCGGTGGGGCGACGGCGGTGTCTGGGACCCTTCTACTTGCCCCCAATGTCTGGACCAACCTGAAGGTGAGCCCTCGGCGCGGGAGCCTCCACGGCCGTGCCGGCAACAGACGCCGCGTGTGGTGCTCCGAGAAGCAGGACTCGACTGGCGGCGGGATCGCTCTGCGGCCTCCTGGGGATTACTTCGGAGCGCCCCCTGGACCCTCCTCAGACCTCGGCCGCCATTGTCGGGCGGCGGCGCGGAGGCCGGAGCCCTCTTTAGGCATCCCCACGTATGTCTCCCCCCCTGAAACTGATCTCTACAGGCTGGCTGCAGACGCCCTCTGGACCCTGCGAAGGGCGCCGCCTCTGGGCCTTCTTGGAGCTGTGGGCCCCGCGATGCTGTGACCTCTGGCAGGGCCTCTCCCGAACCGGGCACGTGGCCCGCCCTGGGCCTAGGCGTCCTGGGCCCCCCGCAGCCCCACCCGACTTTGCCTAAACCCCAAAGATGCCGGACTCGGTCACGTAAGAAAAATGACCGTCAGGGTGAGGCATCCCGTTCACCAGGTGCCCTCTCTGACTCAGACCTGTCTAGGAGCCCTGCGCTTCATGGATCCGGAGATGATGAGGGACCTTGAACTGCGGCTGAAACAGGAACTCTGTTTCCATTACGGCACCTAAACTTACAGCTGTTCTCTCACCTCTGTAGTAGGTGCACTCCATCTTCACTGTAACCACGGCTCGGCGAACTGTTTCCTATTCAAGCTCTTGAACTTATGTGTACTCCTTAATGCATGTTTGTTGAAAAGTAATTGCAGCTGTTGACAAATCTCTTATCCGGCTATATAGATGGGGTCCATCTCTGCCACGTTCATGTTCAGCTAACCGTTTTAGCTTAGCATTTAGACTCACCAGTGGGTTGTTGTTTTGAGTTGTTTTCCTTTTCAGGGCAACAGATGCTTCATCTTCAGAAGTGTAGGGTGGGGGAAGTTGGGGGGCGAGGGAGGGTGGGTAGAACGTTGTCTCCCGATTGTTTGTTGTTTTTAGCCGCCTACGGGCTGCTGTTCCTTGTTTTCCTTGGTAGCTATCCACGCATGTATGCCACTGACGACAACATGAGACTTACCAGAACGCACAACTTTTACCCACACGACCCCGGCCATGAAACGCTACTTCCCTTGGGACCCGGGCTGGTTTGCGCTTACGTTACTTCTTCCACACACTTCCCACCCCGATGAAGTCCACCTTACATAAACCCCTTCACATCCTGTTGTGGAACGTCAACGGCCTATTACACTGCATAAAACGTACTGCTGTCCTTCGTAGCGCCCAACGACATACGCCAGATATCTTGTTCTTACAAAAAAAACACACCTTATGGGTACCCAATGCAATTTCCTTGCCCGGTATGGGCTCGACAGGGTCTGGCACTCAGGTTTTACACGGGGTTCCCGGGGGGTTGCCATGCTGCTTCGGAAGGGCCTTCCCTTTACCCTGGCGCAGGCCGAAACGGATACACACGGCCGGTACATGGCCCTGACGGGTACGATTGAGGGACACCCCGTTAATCTTCTGTGTACTTACATTCCCCCCGCCACCATGGCCTCTGCCCTTCGCCGTCTCACACTTGTGGTCTCCTCCTTTCCACAGGGTCTGATGGTCATTGGAGGGGATTTCAATGCCGTTCTGCAACCCTCCCACAACACGACAGGTGCTCCTTCGGCATCCCGCCTTGGCTCTGCTTAACGCTTATCTGACTGGGCCTCTGCCTTGGGTCTTTGTGATGCTTGGAGGGTGTGGAACCCCCGCAGAACACAGTATACTCACACTTCGGCGGCCCACCATACCCACTCTCGCATCGATCTGTTTCTACTACCCGCCCCTGACTGTCAACTGATGTCCGGGGCCACTGTCTTGCCCAGAGGCATCTCGGAACACTCCCCCATCTCCCTTCATCTGGGGAACCCCCCTAACGGTACTCGTACGGCATGGCGGATGAATGCCTGGTTTCTGCAAGACGCAGATTTCGTTGAGTCCCTCGGGCAGGAGCTGAGGCATTACTTTTCAACTAATACGAACTCGGTCTCCTCGCCGGGGACGCTATGGGAGGCCGCCAAGGCCACCAATGCGAGGGGTGGCTAGAGGTTTGGTCCACGTGAGGCGCACGGAGCAACCGCCCGACTCCTACAGCTGGAGGCCCAAGCGGCACAGTTGGAGGAGGCCCTGGCGTGCGCGGACAGCGATGACTCCGATCGTCGGCTCACATTGATCCGGGAAGAGATCTGCCAGATCTCGCTAGAATCCGCTAAAATGCTCTGGCGCTCCTCTGTGGCACGCTTGTATGGTTGGGGCGATAAGAATGGCAAATTACTTCACAATTTAGTGTCCTACCCCAGAGCCAACCGCATTATCCCTGAGATCTGTGACGAGACCGGGGCTCACCATGCCACCTCCCAAGCTATCGCCCGAACTTTCGCGGGCTATTATGCTGCTCATCCTCGTCCTCCCAGGACCGCCCTGGCTGATTTGCTATCTGAGACTGGGACTCACCTGCCCTGCCTCTCCCAGATGGTCTCAGAGATGCTAGATCTTCCCTTCACCCCAGAAGAGATACACGGGGCCATTACACTGTTGCATTCCGGCAAAACGCCCGGGCCCGATGGTTACCCCCAAGAATATTACGCAACTTACCGTGACACACTGGTCCCACACTTAGTGGAACTGTTCAAATATGTAGTGGACACGGAGTCCTTCCCACCTGTGACCGATGTGGCCACGATTGTGGTCCTTCCAAAGACACAGCCGCCCTCCCTTGCATGTCCGGACTACCACCCCATCTTCCTCATAAACACCGAGGTTACAATTTTCGCTACTGCTGTGGCCCAGCGACTCCGCCCCCACTTGCAAGATTTGGTTCACCCAGATCAATGCGGCTTTATGCCTGCCCGGGGCACCCGTCACTGCATACGTCGTCTCCACCTTGCCCTTGCACATCGTCACCACCTTACCCCATATCTGGCCCTGCTTTTCGTTGATTTCGAAAAAGCATTTGGTACAGTGGATTGGAACTACCTTGGAGACGTGTTGGAGAGGATGGGTTTCGGCTCCTCGTTTCGACCCCTTATCCGGGTCCTATACTCCAACCCCAGGGCAAGGGTCCTCATTAATGGTGTGCTTTCTGAGACGTTTCCCATTCGGAGGGGCACTCGCCAGGGCTGTCTGCTCTTGCCGCTTCTATTTGCATTAGCAATAGAGCCCCTGGCCTCCCTCGCCCGCCAGGATCCCCTCATCCGAGGCTTGGCTTGGGACCCATACCAGATCAACAAGATCACCCTATATGCCGATGATGTCCTCCTTTTCCCTGCGGACCCAGAGAGCTCAGGCCTGAGATGCTTGGACACCCTCCTAGCCTTTGAATGGGTCTCCGGCCTCCGGCTCAACCCGGCAAAGTCCACCCTGGCTCCCCTACATCCATCCCGGGCATGCTTCGACTGGCAAACGACCATCCCCCTGCGCAGGCAGTTGTTTAAGTACTTGGGGGTGTGGGTTGCCCTCCTTCCAGACCTCGAATGGGCCCTGAACATCACGCCCCTGGTCACTAAGGCCAAGGCGGACCTCAGGAACTGGCAATCCTCCCCCTCAATCCCCTTGGCAGGAGCGCCATTTTTAAAATGATGGTCCTACCCCGTTTTCTATACATTTTACAAAATATCACCCTTCATCTCCCGGGGGGTTGGTTTCGAGAAATAGACAGCGCCCTTACCTGGTTTCTGTGGGGTGGCGGGAGGTCACGAATGTCCCTGGCTCCCTATGATGGGGGCATGGGGGTAACCAATCTCCACCTATACTATCTGGTCACGAAGCTCATTATAATCCATGACTGGTTCGCGGGCAGCTGGTCTGACCCGGCGTACGGGGTGGAGCTCCGGTCAATGGACTTCCCACAGCTCCAAGCCTACCTTTACGGGGCCCCCGTGCCGCAGGCCCTCCCCCCATCACCCGAACGGTACTTATGGCCTGGCGTACGGCCTTACGCCACACGAACTGGTACCGGAAGCTCACCAGGCAGACGCCTCTGTGGAGTGGTGTTTGGCTGGAGGAGGTCTCGTCACTCCGGGACTTCCGCCGATGGGACCACATCGGGATCTCGTTGTTGGGGGACGTCTTGGTAAGGGACCACATTAGGTCGTTTGCAGACTTACAACATCGCTTTCGGAATTCAGTCCCCTGGAGGCAGGCCCAAGTGATGATGGGGAACCTAGGTAGAGGGGGGGGGGTGTTGCGGATTTACAGCTCCTTAGTGAACAATGGCCCTGTATCCCTGGACCTGCTACGTGCCCGCTGGGAGGGGTTGCTGGCCCCCTACAAGACGCAGACTGGAGGGATGCCCTTATGGCTCCCAAGACGCTGACGACCTCCTCAATGCTGCGTCTAGTCCAACTCTATTACCTCCACACGGCATACCTCACCCCAGCGCGCCTATACAGTGCACGTGTGCGACCGTCACCGTCCTGCGCGCGCTGCAATCACGCTCCTGCGGACTTCTACCACATGACATGGCAATGCCCCGCTCTTGCACCATTCTGGGCGGGGGTAGAGTTAGAGCTTACACAGACCTTGGGGTGGGAGGTTCCCCACGACCCGCTACGCCTGATCTTGGGTGTGTTTGACAGCCTCAATGGTTCTCGGGCCGATAAGCGCTTCCTCGGAACGGCGGCGGCGAAACGCGATATAGCGGCACTTTGGTCTCAGGCCAAGCCACCTACTGTGCGGAAGTGGAGACGAGGAGTGGATTGGTGTGGAACTCAGGAGGAACCCCTCTTTGAGGCCTGGGGCCGCCCCGAGCTTTTTGGCAAGATATGGGGCAAATGGTTCAACCTGGTGCTCTGAGGGGCACGAGTGCGTCTTGTATAAGAATGTTTATATGCAAGTATTTTATCCATTCCCAGAGTGTCGTACAAGTCTCTGTTGTCCTTCTTTGCAATGTAATTTACCTACGTACTGTGTCCGATTGTGCTGCCATTATAATTTGTGATTTGTTCTCTAAAATACCAATAAACTTGATTATCCAAATAAAAAAAATAATTGTGCTCCTTGATATTATCATTGTGATTGGAAGAGAAAATAGTTTTCTCTTAAATTTGACTTCTTAGTAGTGGGGTCAAGTCAAGTTTGAGCATTTTGTGCAACATCAGATTTTGAAGATATATTTACAGGTGCAGCCCATATGGCCCACACCACTGACCTAGAACCTCTCTGCATGGCTCTGCATTAACTTGTACTGTCACAGGTCGTCCTAGCCTTTCCTAGTTCTGATGTTTCTTGACTTCTGTTTCATGCTAGTCTAAGAACTTCCTTGTCCTGGATTGATTGGTCATCATTCTCATATACTACTGACACTAGTCATTTGAATCTTGGGTCTCCTGTTTCACAGGCTCCCAGTCCTGGACCTTTTCATGGATTTTGTGACAGTATGAATGTGGGTGCTTCCTAAAAAATGGCTGAGCAGGGAAAAGTTCCGGGCACAAACTGAAAGGCAAAAAGGTACACATTACCAAGCATGAACTTTGCGCCATCTCAAAAACTATGGCTCTTTTGGGACTGAGGCTCTTTTTTAAGTTGTTTGATGTCACCATATGTCAGACATATATTTCCACATTTCGGATCTTGGCGTTCATTGCTGATATCCTGGTTTCCAACAGATCTTCAGTTTTTCTGAGGTAACCTATTTTAGATGAAAGAGCTTCTTGCACTCTACCTTAATTTAGCAAGAGCCACTGTGCAGAAAAGACTGGCATGGTGTGGCCTCTCTGTGAATGCAACGTCCTTGTGGAGCTGCTGCTTCCAGGTGGTGCAATAACAGCTTGCTGGTCCGTTGAATCCGAATACTGTCAATCACAGCACAGGCAGTGCATGATTGCACCATCCTCGAGGAGGCACTGCTGGGCCGATGTGATTAAGACCTAGTAGGACCTGACTCAGAGTCCCTGTTCCTTACAGGGCAGGAACTGGAGTGCAGTAAACAAAAAGAACCACCCTCCGTATGCACAGGCTCAAAAGACGAGACACAAGTTCACTGCAACACATGAGCGGGCTTGTTTAGGCTGCTAATATTTATCTTTCTCTGGTGCTGTGCAGCCAGATCGATATTGTTTGCTTCAGGGTTGGGCCCAGATGTAGGATGTCCAAGTAAGAGAGTTGGCAATGATCCAGCTAAAGTCACCAAGGGAGTGAATGACCTGGAGAAGGATAACAGTTTTAGTTGTTCAGCAGGGGGGCAACAAAATATGTTTGGCCCGGAATCCCCATAATTCTTATGATGTTCCTGCTTATTGCAGATTCATGAGTACTCTATGTATGTCTCTCCGGATTTTGTGTCGCTTTCAATGGGAGTCCAATACCGCATTCCCTGCACACACCACCTGACTACTGTGGAAACAGAACCTGTTCCCCAGCTGCAAGTTACCCTCAGCCCCTTCCTATTCCACATGACTGTCAGCCCACCCGATCCTGATCGAGCCGGTGCCCTTTTCCGACAAAGTCCTTGCTCCTTCTTAATTGCTGCACAGCATTTATGGTCTGTTTTGAAATTGTGAAAGTGTGGTGCTTAGCATGCTGCCATCTGAGCTTCTGGGATAGCATGTCACAAGTTTGTGCATGTGAGCAGGGCAGCATAATCCTGAATATTGAATAAGCCCAGTCCTGTGCCAAAAGGGGGAAAGCCCTATAAAAAATGATGCATCAGAACAAATCTCCATGTCTTTTGCAATATTTGTCTCATATTCCTTGCCTGTGTTAACCAGTCCATGTTTATAGTTTATTGGCATAGTAAAGAGGTTGCACAAAGTAACAAATAACATGTAGTGCGTGAAGACGTTTGAAGACAAAGCCAGAACAAGATTGTTTTGCGTGTGTCTTGAGGTTAGGATGCAGACATGCACCGTTTATCACTACTGCCTTACTTACCAAACATTAACTGATTGTATATCAGAATTTCATGGATACAAATAATGACATCTCATCAAGGTACACAGATGTGGAGTTAAGAATAGTAAATCTAGGAGAAATCGGTGTATGTGGCCAGTGGCTGCCCTCCTAAATATAACAAAATCTGTCCAGCATGGACTGATCACCGGGTAATATGTTTGGAGCCGATACTCTCGGGTTGAGAATCTAAATGTAGAAGTTAGGAACTATGGAGAGTGTACCGGACACGGAGAAGTTCAAAGGGCTCCACCCTGAAACTATCTACTTGGGCGGGGAAGGCTCACCTATGGGGGGAGCGGGAGGATTGGGGAGGTGGGATGTGCAATGTTCGACTACTGTTGGTTGTTTCCTTTGTTATGTGATGTAACAGAATAACCTGAACTGTTGAGGCATTGTGATGCCAGATATCCTGATGGGGTCAATAAAATGTGTGTTAAAAAAAGGATAGTAAATCTATACTTACCTGTATGCACCTAGCCTCACAATATTTTGGCCCTTGTTATTAAGACCTCAGTATTTTGCCCCTAAGATATTTTGTTATCGGTATTTTGGTGGAATACTCATTAAATTGCAGGACATACAGCAATGACAATACAAGATTACAGTTGGTCACTGGGGTTAGGTTAACATCTTTCAAGCTCAGGCTGTGGAAGATGAGTTGGAATATGGTCATGGAGTGAACGCCTGTGGAAAGTATCAATGACATAAATGTACTGAATTGTGAGCTAATGGTTGCAGTTCACAGAGGGCTGAGCTGATGTCAGTTAGTAGATTGCAGATTCCTGACAGGGGCATAGTGTGATAAGCTCCCAATGAGGTGGTTAGAAGAATTACTGTGACTCACCTTGAGGCCGAGGGTAAGTAATTTGTATGGATGCCTCCTTTTGGCAAAAAACTATTCAACTTGATATCCGTTAACAGCCGTTTGTGCAAGTCTAGAGAGGGTCTCCATGGTGGAAGGGGAAAATGTTATGATCTTGTCAAGGGGCATTAAAACGAGGTGATAAAAAGAAGGAGAGGCTAAATGCTCTTCATCTTTATCAGTTGGTATCTTGCTATTGTGCCTGTTGAGGAGTTGAACTGCATGACATATGAGCACATAAGGGTATCCCAAGGTGTCTGGCAGAGATAGGTGATGAAAGTGAATTTAGTAGGAAGAAGACGGGCTTGAACAGTGAAGTGGATTAAGCTTGAGGTTCTTCAAAACTAGTAATGACTTAGGGGCCAATTACGAGTCTGGTGGTCTTTGACTGCCAGACTTGCGGTGGGATAGCGGTGGCGGTCCTGCGTCCGCCCTATTATGGGCTGCACCAGGGAACTGCCAGTTCCTGGCGGTGGCTCAGCACGCAGGCCTATATAATAATCAAAGGCTGAACTGCTGCGGTCAGCCGAGTATATAATGAGTTTCCCCTCCACCAGCCTTTTCATAGCGGGCTCACAGCTATGGAAAGGCTGCCGGAGGGGAAACAAAGGGGGCCCTACAGGGTCACCCATGCCCCCACTGCCATTGGGATGCATTGAGGGGGGCATAACATGTACCCCCCTGTTTGCATGCACCACAAGTTGCAGGGCGGCATGGACTTCACAATCCATGCTGTTCTGGAACTTGTTTTGCGTTCCCATTGCAGGTGACCGTTTTCAGGGCACCGACGTGGGAACGGCAAAAGAAAAGACAGGAAAAGACACGAGTTCAACTCATAATCTGGCTGTGGGTCCCTGCACGGCTTTCGTGGTGCTGAGTTGGTGCAGAGCCAGCGCAGCACCGCCAAAGTCGTAATCGGCTCCTTATTTCCCTTCCAGAAGGGTCTTCATGGCACTTATGTTCGTTTGATTGTCTAGCCTTTGCTTTATTAAAAGTGCTACTAAGTGTCATGAAAATCTTAGAGTTGGTTGTGTGAAATTTGTAATTTGAGCAAGAGAATGGGCTTCTGTGTTTCTATTTTGAGAACTGGGACTCACTCCCTGTAAAACAAAATGCTCTGTTGTGAATGTCCATAGTTTTTAGTTATATTTTCAGTTTTTTATCTTCTTCTGTCTAGAGGTTTTGGTCCAGTTGTAGCTTCTGGGTTACTAGCATGCTCCCAGCTTTTGCCCACAACCGAAGTGCTTATTCTATTTTCGTCATCTTTTTTGGTCTACACTTAGGTCTTCTCTTCACGAAGACGAGTGGTGCCTTTTTGAATACATGTCCTCCATTGAATGCAGAACACTGCAACATAATATGTACTGGGGCAAAGGCATTGGATTTGCTGCTCATGACAACACCTTTGTGGATGAACTTTGATGCATCACTCATAAAGCCATGCACTTCATAGCCCACTTTCCTCCCAGTTGAGCTTTACTTTTATGCCCTTACTCACCTTAAGTGACCTCGCTTAAAAATGGAAGGGTAAGAGAGCAACGTTCTGTCTTCTGGTGACTAACTATATGGAACTCTTTACAAGAGTTGCAGCCTTTAGGAAAGATATGTTTTTTTAAATGGACGGATAGGGACAACAGGGGATATGAGCTGAAAAGCTGTTCCAGATTAAGCTTGCCTGGCTAAAAGCCATGGCTTTTCCTTGACAGTAGGTTTAAATGAGGTATACGCATGGAATGCCCTCAGGAACTTCACAAGGACGTCAAAGTACTGCAATGCAAGGCCTGGTAAGGTAACTAAACAGAAGAGCAAAATGATAGTCTTTCGTAAAAAAAAACCCAAAAAAATTTCACGTTCATTCTTAATTGTGTAGATGTTGGAAACACAGCATTATTCACTTACCTTAGACTCAAAATATGCACAACAAGAAGATTAAAATGAGAATAAGA
Organism: Triturus cristatus; assembly: GCF_964204655.1. Classification (NCBI taxonomy): domain Eukaryota; kingdom Metazoa; phylum Chordata; class Amphibia; order Caudata; family Salamandridae; genus Triturus; species Triturus cristatus. The sequence goes on from NC_140582.1 coordinate 87,614,078, forward strand.
ACTCTACAAGAATAAACTGTGAATTCTATGCCTCAAGAAATGACTAGCATTTTTAGGTCTATGCTTAATATAAATGCTAAACATCTGTGATAACTTCATCTCCACTCTTTTACCTAAAATGAGTGATTTTGGGATCTACCAACAAAAATGTAGCAAGTACAATTTGACATACCCTATTATATAGCACGTCCTGTTTAGCAAATAGGTTTTGTGTTTACAGAGAAACTGCCTAAATGATACAGGTCCGAACAGGCAAGATTCCACTTTTTGCTGATATCCTGAATTGCACTTTAAATTTCAGTACCTATGTGGGTAGAGCCTAGGCAGCGCATGCGCTGTCTCTCCGAGACCTGCTGTAATCAGTCTGTGCACTTCCAGCCAGCCCACTGCCTTATGATTGGCCCCTTTTTTCTCGGTCAAAAAAGCTTCTTTCCTATTGGGTAATCCGCCGGCATTGTCCCGCCCTATTCTTTTTCTTCATCCCGGGAGCACCGGACAATTACCACTAACCTCACGCTTTGCTTTGTATCTGTTCATTTTCAGCACTATTTTCTTTTTAGGTTGCGGGTCCTGTTTGCGGAAGCTTTACTTTATTGTTACTTCCTTCTACCCTTCTCCGCAACCCCTTCCCACAACATTACTTGTACCGCCCCCACCACCCGTCCCAGGCTCTCCGAGTCAATCCTGTCCCTGTGTGCATGTGGTGTTTATGTGATAGCCCTTGCACAAAGACGTGGCATGGTGGCTGATTCCAGCACGTACAGCCGCAGAGCAAGGAGTATAACAATTGTATTTGTAATGCACAAGTCGAGAATAGATTTATTTTCCTCTAGATAGTTGTTTCCCTTGGGACAAATCAAGCTGTGCAGTTGCTGGAATTGGACGTCTGAACGCTGTTTCTTTAATGCATTTTATGTTTTATCGTGTTGCCAGAAAAGGAACAATGGAGACACATTTTTGAGCACAGACTCTCTATTATTTCACTGGAAAACCACATCTCCAAATGCCAAGAAGGACATGTGCGCGCCGCTGGGAATAGCACACCGCGCTGCGTGTAATGCCAAAAACTGAATTTCACAACAAAGAGGGAATAAGAGAAAATATCCCGATCGCAGGAAGGACACTGGCCTGGCATCGCAAGCTGGCCATAATCACATCTACCCTCCTTCCCCCAGACAGAAAAGAGCGGTTCTTAACGCAATGATGAACATTGTAAAGAAATATACCATGTGTGGAACCTTCTTTTCCGGTGGGGAACATGGCGGACATAAATAGAGTCAGTTTATTTTTGCCGCTTATCAATCTGTTGCCATCGGGCCCTAAAACCTTCTGTAATTCTGATGATATCTCTTATTTGGGCTCAGCACATTTCCACGTTCAACAAGGGATCGTTATTGCTGTGGAAAAAGTTGAGGGAGGCTACTTGTTTTTTATTAATGTACCTTAATGTAGAGATGACACGACGCAGGCTAAATATAACAGCAACGTTTATTACAAGTCGTATACCACAACATCCGACAGACAGGCCGACCATTGCATCAGCTTTTCCCACAGTGCCAACCGTCCATTTGTAAAGTTTATTCCATGCGTGTCACGACGCGAGCCATGACATCACCGAGCGTCCACGCGCTACTCACCCGTGTGGACAAGATACTACATATCTCCTCTCCTTACAAAAGACAGCGACAGGGGGCGTGGTCAAGATGGCATCGTGGTAGGATGCTTTCACGGAGTTTCTGCTCCCACCGGGCACTTAATAGCAACTCTAGCGGTGCGAGGGTACTGTTATCGGCGACCAACCTCTCTAAAGTGGTGCTGTAGTGTGCAGGAGGCGAAGCGGGACTGTCCACGCTCTGAAGCTGTCCACGCTGGGGAAATATACAGACCTTCCTGCTGCGCTTTGAGGCTGCCCTGCACCCCGGTCCGTCGCGGCAAGTGCCGATCGTACGGAGGGTGGACCTTGGACATTGACTCCTCCCTCTCTCCCCCCTCACTTCCGGGGCACCGGGGATAAAACACATGTCAGGACGAACGCGCAGCGGATGCGGACAGCGTGCGCGCTGGCGGCGCGCCAAAGGCAAGCCCGTCTGCGCCCGTCCGTCGCCAGGAATCATGAACTCTGCTATATCTCCCATCCATCTGAGCTCTCATTCCACCATACGTATTAAATACTCGAGTTTAGAGCTAAAACACTTAAAAGACCACACACCCCTCCACGCTCATCATTTAAAAACCTACATATGTACCCACAAATTCCCTGTAGTTATTGAAGGCCCCATAGCATGCTTATCTTGTGGCTTTCAAAGCACTCCCCCCTTCCCTTACTACTGACCCTCCAACAGTACATCATCCAGATAAAACAAGGGAAATAAGAACCAGTTGGAACTGCTTCCTAGCCAATGTACGCTCATTGCCCAAACACACGATCAACATCTGGGACCTACTTTCCTCCACCCTCCCTGACATTGACTTTCTTACTGAAACATGGTTAAAACCCTCTTCCACCCCTGCCATTGCCATAGCAATACCTGATGGATATCGTCTGCTCAAGGTTGACAGACCACGTAAGACAGGTGGTGGCATAGCCATCATATACAAAGATTCAATAAAAGCAACAGTGCTTGACCAATATACTAGTGATAAAATCGAAATCTTAACCTTCAGAATTGACATTCACTCTCAGCTGAGTTGGAAAGGAGCACTTGTTTACCGCCCTCCTGGACCTATTTCTGACTCCATCTACCACCTCCTTAATATGATTGCCTCACACGTGATATCCTCCAGTAGATTCCTTCTTCTGGGTGACTTCAATGTCCATAGTGAGATCCCTAACGACCCAGAGGCGGCTACTCTTTTGACCGAGCTCTCAACGCTAGGACTCACAAAAATGAATACTGCTCCAACACACATTGGAGGCCATACCCTGGACTTAGTCTTCTCTAACACACCGCACACAGAATATAGATCAACTAGCCCGCTGATCTGGTCTGATCACTCTGCTATAGAATTTAATCTAATAGGCCCCACCGACCATACAATGATGAAAAAAAAATCATTATCACGAGAATACAGACAATGGCATAAATTAACTCCCACACTATTTCATGACTCATTCATTCCTCCTCAACAATCTGTCTCTGACTCATTAGACACATGTATAACTACCCTCCAGAACTCAATTAAATCTACCATAGAAATCCTGATTCCCTTGAAACACTCTTTGGCCATCCCCAAACGTACTCAGGCCCCCTGGTACTCCGGAGACCTCCGTGCAGATAAAAGCCACTGTAAAAAAATTGGACTTCAATGGCGCAGAACTCAAGACTCCTTGGACAAGGGCAAATACAAATTAGCCCTGGATTCTTACCATAAAAACATAAAATCTGCCCGGAAAAACCACATAGCCAACCAATTAGAGGCAACAAAAAAACACTCCCAAAGTCCTTTTTCAAGTACTTAACACCCTCATTAATCCTAAAGCTTGTAACCCAGAAGATGAACCCACTCAGACATTATGGGACAACATAGCCAACCATTTTTCACAAAAAATAAACGATATATACAACAAAATAACTACCACATCAACGCACCAGAACCCGTACATTACAATAGCTCCCTCTCCATCTACCCACCTTACCCTCCAAGATTTCCCTCTGCTCACAATCCAAGAAACAGAATCTCTCTTGAGATCCGCTAAGTCAGGCTCCCCCAAGGACCTTATACCAGCTAAAATATCAAAAAGCCTAGCAGTGGAACTTGCAGCACCCCTTTGTCACATTCTCAACAAATTCATCGAGGAAGGCAAGCTTCCCGATGAATGGAAAGCAGCACAGATCATGCCCATAAAAAAAAAAACCAAACTGCCCCCCGATGTGATATCCAATTATCGTCCAATTTCTTTACTCCCCCTACACAGCAAATTGCTAGAAAAACATATCAACACTCACATTTCTGCTTTCATTGAATCATCCGGCTGCCTCAACCACTCACAGTCAGGATTCCGCCCTCGACATAGCACAGAATCAGCTCTAGTTAATGTCATAGACAACATTCGAATGCAGACGGACGCGGGCCGAGCAGTCATTCTAATACTGCTCGACTTGTCCGCTGCATTCGATACCATTTCACACCAGATTCTTCTGGAAAGACTACAAGCCATAGGAATACAGGACACGGCTCTAGACTGGCTACGAGACTTCCTCAAAGGAAGAACCCAAACAGTAAACTTAGGACCATTCAGATCTAAGATCTCGTCGGTAACAAAGGGAGTACCACAAGGCTCCTGCCTTAGCCCCTCCCTATTCAACGTATACGTCGCCCCTCTTGCCACTCTCCTGAGAAATATTGGGTTTACCCCACTCTCATATGCAGACGATACCCAACTTCTTCTTTCATTTGATAAAGATTTCCCCAACACTAAAAATATCTTCTTGGAAGGCATGAAAACCATAACATCATGGATGAGCAATAATTTCCTACAGCTCAATGCGGGAAAAACAGAAATAATGCTATTTAAGGATGCGGTTACCAGCTGGGCACCGAGTTGGTGGCCAGAAGAATTAGGCCCACCCCCTTCCCCTAAATTAGTGATAAAAAATCTAGGGGTATTAATAGATGGCAAACTCACTTTGGACGACCACATTACTTTCACCAAACGAGCATGCTTCCACGCCCTTGGTCTACTACGTAGAGTATTCCATTTTCTCCCCCCTTCCACTCGGAAAACTCTGGTACATGCTTTAGTACTCAGCCGTCTGGACTTCAGCAATGCTCTTCTAATCGCCGCAAAGGAGTCCTCCCTGAACAGCTTACAGGTGGTCCAGAATACGGCAGCTCGTCTGAAAGCCAGTGCACCCTACCGAACCCCTTCTCTCCCCCTTCTCCGCAGGCTACACTGGTTACCAATACGTAAAAGGATTCAGTTCAAAATCTGCTGTCTGGTGTTCAAAGGCCTTAATCATATGGGACCGACATATCTGGCAGACAAACTAGTCAGATACTCCCCTTCACGTACCCTCCGTTCCCAAGCAAAAGGTCTCCTCACCATTCCTAGGATAAAACAAACCAGACTAGGAGGCAAAGCATTCTCCTATCTTGCCCCTCAATTGTGGAATCAGCTACCTCTGGACATCCGTCTCTGTAATAATTACCTGTCTTTTAGGAAAAGACTCCAAACATCACTCTTTTAAACACTCAGCCATCACCTCTTCCGTCCTCAGCGCGGAGATACCCCACCCGGGGTGATTCATGCGCTCTACAAATGACATAAATAAATAAATAATAAAAATAAGCCAGCCTTTTTCCGACGACAGGGTCGCCTTGTGGAGATGCAGAGCGCTCGGGGGGCTCGCGGCGACCCAACAGTAAGAGTGGGGGACTGGTACCCCTCGGCGCCCCCAGTGTGTCCCAGGGGGCTGCTGCAATGCATTGTCCCTGCAGCATCTCCCCCGGCGGAGCGACAGCTGATCCCACCTGGCGCCGCAGAAGCGACATCGGAAGGCGGGAGCTACGCGAGGCCCCGGCGTCAGCACCGCCAGCAGACCTCTCTCCTGACGACCTCAAGGGGAGGAGCTGCCACGGCCGCTAACAGCGCGGCACCCTGCCACAGACGGGCGCGCTTCTCTACAATCTGACGGGCAGGCGGAGGGGCCCCTGAGAGCTGACTGGGCAGCTCTCCTGACCCCGGGCAGCACGTCTCTGGACAGAGGAGACGGAGGGGAGAGCGCGTGCCCCGGAGACCCAGTCTGGATGTCAAAAAGCTCCCAGAGGTGAGCAAGCATGCCTCAGCGGTCCCGGTGTATCCGGTGGGACAGCCGCCTCGCATCAATCCCATGCACCCTCCGGCGATGCCGAATGGGTCTCAACCTGGGGCAGCAGAGGCAGAATCGGGACACGGCCATCATACGAGGCCCCGGCATCATCGTTGTAACCAGGCCTCACTCCTAACGTCCTGGGGGGGGAGGAGCCACCGCTACCGCGGCCCGAACGGCACTAAGCTGCTACTACGTTGCCTTCCCTCCCCTACCAACTAAAGGGCCTGCTGAGGAGCCTCTCGACAATGGTTTGACGGCTCTCCCTAATCTGCGGCAGTATGACACAGAGGGAGGAGGTGGAGAGAGGCACGCATAGCAACCCGTGCCAGTTGTGAGAGGCCTTGAGGCCCGGCCTTGACGTCAGAGAGCTCTCGGAGGTGAGCACACACATTGGAGGTCCTAAGCTGAGCCCCTCTGCTCTCTGGCCCGGGCGGGGGATCATCAGAATCGCCCTCACTGAAAGCAACGCCTCCCACCACAGCGGAGCCCCTTCTAAGGACCAGACGCATATCTGATAGCCAGGCTGGGCAGACTTAGACAACGCTAAGTAGGGGCCCAAACGGAGAGCCCTGGTGGAGGTGTCAACCCTGTGATTAGGTCTGGGCCCATTGCCTACTGTAGGTGCAAGCGTCTTCTGGTGGCATCAGCAGCGGGCCCTCCCCATTTACCAACCTGACGCTTGAACTCTCTGGGGCTTCATTCGACATCACTAGCACCTCTTGTTGGCAGTGGGCCCCCAGGGTAGAAGAGCGTTATCCGCAGACACTCGAGCTGGGAGAGCGACGCCACCGCGACAAAGTCGAGACAGGGAATCTACGGACACAGACCATGGGCAACTAACATGCCCACACCGCGTTCCAAACTCTGCCGCCTGATCTTGCCTCTCAGTGGTCGCGCAGGATCTCCCATCCCGGGGGCATGAGGACGAGAGTGAGAGAAGTGAGGGTCCAGAGGCCCCGGTCAGTCGATCATTCTTAGAGTCCCTCTTTTCCCCCTTACAAGATGACCTAGCCATAAAAACGTGATATTCAAGCAGACCTCTGGGATGTCCGCTGTGATGTGGACTCCCTGGGAGAACAAGCTCACATGCTGGAGAAGCATGACACTGGAAGGGACGAAGAAAATAAAAATCTCCAACAAGACATCCTCCGACTACAGGAGCAGAATCTGGACCTACAGGCCCACACTGAGGACTTGGAGAACAGGTCACGGCCGAATAATATTCGCATCCGCGGTATGGCGCATGAAGACAGCGATGGTGACATCGAGGCAATCAAGGCGGGCCTTTTCCGCTCCATCCTAGGAGAAACTCCAGAGTTCCTGATCAAGCTAGACCGCACCCACAAGGTGGACCCACGAAAAGCGGCCCCTGCGCCCCTGGCAGACATCCTGACCTGCATCCATGATTACCAGCTAAAGGAGAGGATCCTTTGCGAGTCTCGACGACATCTGAACTTCACGTATCAAGGACAGAAACCTACACTTTTCCAGGATCTGGCTGCCTCTATGCTTCTCAAACGCAAGTCCTTCCGGCCAATTACACTCAATCTCCGAGAAGCCGGTAGAAAATACTCATGGGGACACCCGTTCAGATTGATTTTCTCCTACAAGGAGAATTAAGGGAAATCCGTTCACCCTCTGTGACTTATAAACTTTTAGGCATTGACGAACCCACACCGGACCACCCTAGTCAGAATTCCCATCCTCGCAGGCGCCGAAGAGGTCATGGATGGACCACTATCAAACCCCCAAGCCCAGCGACTCGCCTGACCCGGTGGCTATGACCAAAGAACGGCAGGCATTGTTGTCATCCCTTGCTGGGGCGTCTTCGGAGTGAGAGAAGATCTCTGCCAACTGCATTTTGGTACATCATCCACACACCCCTGCCCCTAGAGGAGGGTGTTGATACAACTCTCATGGGCTTTCTCTGGTGGGAGCGGGGAGCCACGGGCCACGATTACCTTTTTTCTCTCTTTACCAAGAGCAGGACGCTCTGGACATTGACTTTGATTCTTGCATGACGTTATGTTTTTGTTGGTTATGGGGTTTTGTTGTTTTCAAGGTTGGGACCTCCTCCTCCTTGTTAAGTCTCTCCTAATGCGCACACAGAGCAACAACCCATGCATGGTATTGGCACCTTACTTAGGATATACCATGAAAAGGGCGGCCGCAACCCAACTAGCTCTTAAACATTTAAAACTCATAGCTCCACTCTTTTATTTTCCACACAGATGAGTGTTAAGTTCCTGATGCTCAACACAAAAGGGCTTAACAGCCCAGTTAAGCATAGAGCTATCCCGTCTTATTTAGAAAACACTATCTGTTTATTACAAGAGACACACCTGCTGGCCAGTGATACCCACAAAATGCCCTCCAAGGCCTTCCCGCAACAGTACTTCTCTTCCCTCCCTACTAAGAAAGCCAGCGTGGCCATCCTGGTGGCGCGCACATTCCCAGGGACAGTTATGTTATATCCATTTATAGCGCGCTCGGATACTCGTGAGTGTCCCGGTGCGATACCAGAGGGGAGCAAGGAGAGACCATCAGACAAAAAGATGTGTTTTAAGCTTCTTTTTAAACACCACTGGGTCCTGAGTGGAACGAAGGTCGAAGGGGAGGGCATTCCAGGCCACACTTGACTTAACCACGAGGGAACTGCCCCCCCAACCTCTGGAACTTAAAACGCAGAACCTGGGCAAAGCGAAGGGACGAAGAACGAAGGGCCCGCGAGGGGACTTAAAAGGAAAAGCGCCTCTGAAGATAAAGGGGACCATAGCCATAGAGGGCACGATGGACCAAGACCGGAAGTTTAAACTTGACCCTATCCACCACAGGCAGCCAATGGAGAGAGCGCAATTGGAGAGCAACACTCTTCCTTGCCAGAATACCGGAAAGCAGTCTGGCTGCCATATTCTGGACCACCTGTAGTTTTTTAAGCAGGTAGGCAGGGACACCGGCATAGAGAGCATTGGCATAGTCCAATCGTGATAGAATCAACGCACAGGTAACAGTTTCTCTTGCTGCCTGCGGAAGGAGTGGGGAAAAGTTCCTGAGAGTCTTAAGAAGGCCAAAACAACAGCCAGCTGTTTTCTTAATGTGTGTTGAGAAAGAAAGACTCTCATCGAACCATACTCCCAAGTTCTTAGCAGGCTGACCCGAAGAAACTGCGGCCACAACTGCTCTCGAAAATCAGCGGGAAATTTGCCAAAGAGCAAGATCTCAGATTTTTGTTCATTGCACTTAAGCTGTGCATCCGCCAACCAATTAAAGATGGAAACTAAGCATTGTTGCGCCGCTAGGACAGAATCCAATGTTTTATCCCAGGTAAACAGCAACAGGGTATCATCCGCATAGGCCATCACCTTAGCAGTGGGGGCTAAGGTATCGGAGATCAAAAGGAGGCTTCTGGCGCACTCCGTGAACATAGGGCCACACACACTAACACTAGCCACTATATACGTCCCCAGTAAGGGGCAGGAGACCTTCTTACACAGGGAAATAGGACACTTGAACTCTATATCTGATTGCCAAGTATTTATAGGGAGTGATCTGAATATCGTGTTCGACGCCCAGCTTGATTTCTCCACGCAAAGGCAGGGACAGACAGGGTCTCTCTCTGATACACATAACCAATGGCTACATGACCTGTGGCTGGTAGACCTATGGCGGCATCTTAATCCCTGTTCACTTGAGTACACTTTTTATTCCCATGCCCAGGGGACTTATGCGCGACTGGATTATGTCCTAACCACTCGTTCTCTTCTCCAGATAGTGCAGAATTTGATAACTGCACCCCAAACACTCTTGGACTATGCAGCCCTTACTCTGCAGTTCCCCCCACCTTCAGACCATCATACTCCTGGAAACTTAGAGATTCACTCCTCCGCTGCCCGAGGTCGTCACATGCCTCACGAAAACATTGGAAGACTTTTTAGCTATAAAAGACACCTCTATCATCTCCCTTTGGGAAACCCTCAAGTTAGTGGCCAGAGGCGGCCTCATAGCCTAGCATATGGAGAAAGCTGAAAGCGGCCAGGGCGCAGCTAGCCAGCCTTGATCTTGATAGGGCAGAATATACTGCATTCTGCATGAAGCATACATTTTATACCGAGGGGGACAAATGTGGACGTGTATTAGCCCATAAGTTGCGTGCACAGAGACAGCGACAGTCCCACTCATCTTGACTGATGAGGGCATCAAACACACACGAGGTAAGGACGTAGCAAACGCATCCAGGATTTTTATGCAAATCTGTATGCTGCACAATCCCTCCCTGACCAGAATCCCTCCAGGTATTGCCAAGACGTACTCCACTCCAAGCTCACTGCTGACCAGGGGGCGACCCTAGATAGCCCTATTAGAATAGAAGAAGTTATCTTAGCCATAGCTCGACTTAAACTTCTTAAATCCCCCGGCCCAGACGGATTTACCGCCTTTTTTTAAATAAAACTTTCTGCTCACTTATAGTCCCAATACTGACACGACTTTTCAATGCCATAGATGATACTACAGAGCTACTACCCACAATGTTCCTAGCGTCAGTGGCAGTACTGCCTAAACCTGGCAAAGACAGTAGACTCTATGCTTCCTACAGGCCGATATCTCTCTTGAATATCGATTTTAAGATTTTTACAGGCATCCTTGTGGCTCGACTGGGGCCTATGTTGCCGGGATTAATAGACCCGGACCTGGCCGGATTTGTGGCGACTAGACAGTGCAGCGATAATACTAGACGGTTGCTACAATTGTTGGATAAATCCCACCACCAGCAAGAGGAGCGTGTCTTCCTATCAATAGTTGCAGAGAAGGCGTTTGATAGGGTCCACTGGCCCTTCTTAGAGACAGCCCTGGAGAGGTTTGGATTTGAGCGTCGTTTTCGACAATGGGTTTTCAGCGGCTGCCGCTGCCCTTCAGCTATCGTTAGGGTAAATGGCTTTACCTCTGATCCCTTTACTATTTCCAGGGGCACGCTCCAGGGCTTCCCACTCTCCCCATTATTATTTGCCCTCTACGTGGAGCTGTTTGCCCAACGGGTTCGGGAGAATCAACAGATCCAGGGGATCCTTTTTAGGGGGGAGTGCCATACCATCAGCCTTTACGCCGATGATGTAGTCGCCACTCTGGAATCACCGCACACCTCAGTTCCGGCTTTCCTGGCCAAACTGGAGGAGTTCGCAGCAGCCTCCGGATTCAGGGTCAATGTGACCAAGTCCCAAGTGTTGGGCTTCTCATTGAAACAGACCACCATCACGGCCCTGCCCAGGCATGCCCTATTTCATGGGATCAAAAGACTATGCAATATTTGGGCATCACGCTGTCCTCCTCTGTTGCCGAGACGGCATCTCTTAACTATTCCCAGCTGCTGCGCCAGATCAGGCAGGAGCTCAAGCTTTGGTGGCTGTTTAATCTCTCATGGCTAGGTAGAATTGCATCCCTTAAGATGAGCATACTCTCCAAAGGTCCTATACCTCTTCCAGACTCTCCTGGTAGAGCCGCTTTCAGGTGTTTTAAAACAGCTACAATCCGAGTTCGTCAACCATGTCTGGGCAAATAAGACACCGCGAATAAATAGAGCTCTGAGCTTTAGACCCCATTAAGAGGGGAGGCTGGGGATACCTGATCTAGACTGCTATTATAAAACTACACAGATACGATCTCTTTTAGAATGGGTTCAACCAGAATCTGAGAAGCGCTGGCTCTTTATGGAGCGAGCGCTAGCGAAAAAGGCTCTCTGGAAGATCCACTTCCCCCGCAAGGCCTCCAGGCCCTCTGGGCTGTACAGCTCCCCTGTGGCTCGCACCACATTAAAAGTCTGGGACGCCACTGCTACCTTCAATGGCCTGACAACTTTCCCATGACCCCTCACTCCTATTGTGGAAAACCCAGACTTCTCTCCAAGCCTCGATTGGAACGCATTCAGCCACTGGGACTCAGCAGGGCTCAGGTCTATAGGGTATTTTTTTGATGCAGAGGGCCCCCGACCCTTTGAGGACTTTAAGACTGATTTTGACGTACCTGAAATGGAACGCTTCCATTATTTCCAAATACAACACTGGGCTATGCAACCCCAAACTCGCCCTGGTGCGGAGAGGCCCCTCCCTCAGTAAGAGCGCTGGCCACTCTCGAAACATTCCACAAAGCGACTTATCAGAGAACTCTACCACATCCTGCGTACCCCAGAACCGGTGGTTAAGTCAGAGGGCCAATGACGGTGGGAAGTTGAGTGAGCTGGTACGGACCTTGACCCTTAAAGAATGGTCGGATATCATCTATAGGGTTCGGCACACAGCACGTAATACATCTAGTGTTGGGGCGGACACTAAGATCATGACATATTGGTATCTCACTCCCTCCCAACTCCACAAGTATGATCCAGACCGCTCCCCTACCTGCTGGAGAGGTTGTGATGCTGAAGGTACACTCCCGCACCTTCTGTGGGAATGCCCTACCCTTACCACTTACTGGAAACAAGTGCTGGACGAGATTGGTTGTGACTTTTACACCACGCTTTACGCATGCCTGCATATGTGGTCCTGGGAGTGTCTGACAGGCTCACCTTTCCCCTCAAGTCCCACAAAGGTAAACCATTAGGTATAGCCCTAGGGGCGGCACTACAGAATATTTTATCACACTGGGGCACAGATAGAACGGCAACCTTGCAGGGATGGTTGCATCATTTGTGGTTTGTTCTTGGCATGGAATGCATCGCTTCCTCGCTTTAGGGGGATAGAGCTTCATTTGCTGATATATGGCAGTCATTTATCACCTTGCTGTGCACTAAATTCCGTGAGCTGTCCTGCCCTAGATACTTACGGCTCCTGCGTCTTCCCGAAATAAACCAATGCACAAATCAAGCATTATAGCACTGTGCAATGGACTGAAGGGGTCTGCTCTTACCTTTTATGTCTAGCTATCTTGTATGGGGAAGCAGGTGGGTGGGGGCGGAGCTGAAGGGGGAGGGGGAGGGGTTTGTTTTGAGGTTATTTTGATGCTCTGCGAAGCAATATGATGGCTGTTTGCCTATGACATGGGCCTTATCTTTTGCTGCATTTTGTTTGCTGCTAACTCAAAAAGATTTCAAACTAAAAGACAGCAACAGAAAACAAAGCAATGGAACTGAAAGCAATGAAATACATAATACAAGGAAAAAATATGATGAGAACAAAATCAGGAAACAATAACACCTAGAGTACCTAAAGATGAACAAACGAACCACCAGTGAAGCTCACTCCAGAAATTGCTAAAAGGAAAAGAAAAAGGCCAACGACCTGAATCTCAAAGGTAGCCTTATATCCCTTCCCCTTTTCCTGAGAGGAGCAAGAGGCCTACTGTCTTGACCGGCATTGATTTGTTTGTCACTAAACACTTTTCTAACATCAGTCCTTGAACATTGTGCGTGTTTATTCAACACTTGGGGATCAACCTTTATAATTTTGTTCATATTCCACCAGTTGCATCCACTGACACATACAGCACTGCCACAGATCTTGTCTATGCACACCGGTTCAGTAAACTTAGATTCCCTTCCTAAACAAAGACAGTTTTTGTAGATCTTTACAAAATCACCCACTGCAAAGTTTTACGCTGAGCCACTATTCTTTTGTCAAAATAGCACTTTTGGTTGGCTTGAGTGGTTTCAACCCTGTTTCTGACCATTCCATCTAACTCCTGAGAAGACAAACTCTGTTTGAACCATTTTAACATCCAGGCTGGCCTGAATTCAGTGCATGGTTTCCGGCCCATCATAAGTTCAAACGGTAAAACACCTGTTGTGGAATGTGGCATAGTTATTTAGAACCACAACATGGTCCTGACTGCAACTGGTATAACTTTGTTGTGGGTAGTAGCCCACCGTATGCAATCACCTAGAACCCTGTTTAAGTGTTCCACCAAACCATTGGTTTGTGGGTGGTAGAGTGAACACTTAAGGTGACTGATGGAACATTCCTTGAAAAATGAGGCTACTTCAGTAGACACAAATTGTACTCCATTGTCACAAACTATTGTTTAAGGGAAACCCTCCCGCATAACAATTTCTCAAAATAATTCCATCAATGCTTTTGAATCAGACTTGGCAACACATTTGACCTCTGGCCACCTGGAGTAATAATCAACCAATACTATGGCAAACCATGACTGATGTGGTAACACGTGGAAGGGTCTCTTAACATCAATACCCAGTTTTTTCCACAGTTTGTCAGGCAAGGGAATGGGATTCAAAGGTGGACTCGAAATGCGTTAATGTCTCAGGCCATCTAAGGCCACCAAAAATACTCACGCAATCTGTGTTTCGTGAGAGTGGCTCCCTAACGCCCTTCATGTGCTTTAGACAATAGGACCTTCCTAAGATCACTAGGAGGAATAATCTTCTCTAACCTGAGCCCTAAGTCATTTTTAACTGACATTTTGTCACACACTTTGACAAAAGGCTGGATGTCTACACCCACATTACTTTCTCTTGGCCACCCCTCAACATATTTGATAACACATTTAAAAGTTTCTTCGTGCCCCATAGCTTTTCTCCATTCATCCTCATCAATAGCACAAGTGTGCAGTATTTCCACAGCTGCAACTATGCAGTCATCAAAATCTTCATCATTAAAATGTTTACCTCTGTCTTCAACTTCTTTATCCTTCATAGGAACGTGTGAGAGAACATCTGCGTGGATGTTCTTACCACCATAGATTTCTTCAGCATTGAATTGAAACTGTAATAGTTTGGAAGACAATCTAGCTATGCGGGGAGTGTTGTTTCTGTTGGTTGTGTTACCTTGGGTAGATACCAAAGGCTTGTGATCACAGATAACACCTAAACTTCTCTATGGCCCACCAACAAGCCAACAATTCCTTGTCTGTTACTGAATAATGTGTTTCGGCTTCCCTGAGTACTCTAGAAGCGAAACCTATGGTGCATTCCACATTGTCAATGTTTTGAGTCAAGACTGCACCTAAACCATAACAACTTGCATCAACAGTTAAAGTGCACGGTGCAGCCGGATCATAAGGTTGTAACGCTTTAACTACACTCAACTATTTTTAAGCCATTAAAAAGCAATCGGCATCCCAAACATCGCGTCTTTTTTTAACAGATTTGAAATGGGTCATACATTCATGGCATAATCAGGAATAAAACGTGAATAAAATTCACTTAACCCCAAGAACTATTTTATACCTGCTTTGTCAGAAGGTGCAGGTGCCTTCAATATGGCTTGAACTAAGTCTGGTCTTGGCAGGAAACCTGTGCTTGGAAATATGTGTACTAAGTACTCCACCACGTTTTTACAGAACTCTCATTTTTCACGTTTGAGAACAACACCCTGGTTTTGAAAGATGGACAAGACCTTATTTAAAATTTCGTCATGAGTCTTTCTATACGGGGCATGAATAAGTACATCGTCCTGGAAAATTGCAACATTCTTTAACCCCTTAAGTAAATTAACCATAAGGCGCTGAAAGACAGATGCCACTGATGCCAACCCAAACATCATGCGACAAAATTGGAAAATACCTGAGGGGGACACAAAAGCTGTAAGATGACGTGACTCTTGTTCCAATTCCACTTGGTGGTACGCAGACGCCAGATCACGTTTCGTAAAAAATTTTGCTCAAGCAACCATTACCAACAATTCTGTAATGGTGGGAAGAGGATGGGAATCCACCCAAATTTCTCTGTTAAGGCTGCGCAAGTAAATGCATACTCTAAGTTTGTTATTTTTGCTACTACCAATGGAAAAAGCCAAAACAGAAGATTCGATAGGTTCAATTATTCCTCTATCACATAGCACTGCAAGTTCGACCCTCATGGAAAACCGGTGCACGATCAGGTGGCATCAACTCAATATCACCCCATTTGGTGGCAAATAATGTCAGTGGTGGTGCGTCCATTGGGGCGTTGCCCCACTAAGCCACATGGACCCATTCACCGACCGTCACGCTCAAATTTAATTGCCACCAACTTTAGTAAAACAAAGTCTTGCTGAATACGCTACTGGGCCACGCACGACTCGAGGCAATCGGACGGCGCTGAAGGGGTTGGGGATGCGGCAGCTTGAGTGACAGACTCAGCGCAGCACTATTAATGCAGCTGCAGCAGTAGTGTTTTTGGGCTGCTCATTTTTATGACCAGCCCGAACATGCGCACACTAGTACCTTACCCTTAGCAGAGCGACTGGCGAGGGACCCTAGGGTACAGCTGCCCCGAGTCTCATAATGGGCAGGGAGCAACCCTGCTCTTAGCAGCACCAGGCTTGGCTGAGACACCGCACAGCCTTAGCCTGAGGGAAGGCATAAGCAGTATTGGGTGCCGCACGTGGGTGGTGGCACTGCTGCACTTGTATGGCCAATCACTGTGGCTTATGTGAAGCCATGCAGTAGTGATTGGCCATTTCGTTCCTACGCTGTCGTCGCAGCGCAGCAGCAGTCCGTCACTTCACGCGCCACATGACACAACACCACACAGACCTCGTGCCGGTGTCCACTGCTCGTGGCTCGAGCATCGTTGAGATAATAGAATCTGTTCATTGAAAAGTAAGAGTCGGGCGGGGGCCCACACTGTGTGACCCAGGCGGCGCAGCGCATCAGTATTTCACAGGGGCTCGGGCCTCGGCTCCTGGCCGGCCCTTGTATATTATGTACACATAATGATTGTGTATGATTGACTTTGTTGTGAGGTCCCGGGTGGGGGAGATATGTCTAGGGGCCGGAGGCAGTGGGGTCCGGTGTACACTGAGTGTATACAATCAGCGCGGCGGTGAGGAGAGGATGCATTAAGGGCAAATAAAATAAACCCTCTGATGGGAGCTTGTCTTTACTCACTGTGGTATCGTATCGAAGCTGCACCTCGTGGCCACATGCGCATAGGAGGGGACTGGACGGTCCAGTCTGCTCCTATGTGCATGTGGCCATGAGGTGCTGCTTCGATACAAAACCACAGTGAGTAAAGACAAGCTCCCATCAGAGAGGGTTATATATTTGGCCTTAACGCCTTCTCTCCTCCCCACCGCGCCAATTGTATACACTACTACATAACGCTTAGACCCTGGAGAGATGACAGCAAAGGAGAACCGCTAGGCTGGCCAGTCACTGACCCACGTGCTCCCCCTCGGACTCGGAGTCACTCAGTCCGCCGCTCGGCTGGGTGGGCCACCGCTGGGCCCTCAGTTAATTTTCCAAATTCCTTGTAGGGCTTCCTGTGTGCACCCGTACACCCCTCTGTCTCCTTCTCTCTGTGTGAGCCAATCTGCTCCCCCGTGCCCCGTGAGGCACCTCTCGGCCTCTCTTGTGTGAGTTTCTCTGTGCCTCCGCTGTGTGACCTCAGTGCCTCCCTATGTCCTCCAGTGTCCAACCGTACACACCCTGCCCTTACCTCTATGTCCAAGAATCTGTCCTTCCTTTTGCTCTCCGCCTCCCGCTGTATGCACCTGTGTGCCTCCGGTGGCCTCCCGTGTTCACCTGTAACCCCTCTGTGTCCTTCCTTCTCAGTGCACCAACCTGTCCCCACCTCCGCTTTGCACCTCACAGCCTCTCTTGTATGCATACCTCTATGCCTCCGTCTGAGTGTCCTCTTTGCTTCCCTGTGGCCTCCAGTGTGCAGTGCACCTGTACATCCCTCTCTCTTTCCACCTGTGTGCATCGATTTGCCTTCCACCCCCGCATTGCACCTCACAGCCTCTCTTGTTGTATGCATACCTCTATGCCTCCGTCTGTGAGTCATCTGCCTCCCGGTGGCCTCCAGTGCGCACCTGTACATCCCTCTCTCTTTCCCTCTGTGTGCATCGATCTGTCTCCCATCCCGCGTTGCACCTCTTGGCCTCTCTTTTGTGCACTCCTCTGTGCCTCCCGCTCTGTGCCCCTCTGTGCCTTCCTATGCAATCCAGTGGCCACCCGTACGTACACCCCTGCATCCTTACCTCTATGTGCAAGAATCTGCTCATCCAGTTGCACCTCGCAGCCTCGCTTCTGTGCACTTGTATCTGCCTCCCGCTCTGTGCACCTCTGTGCCTTCCTATGCATTCCTCTGTGCACCTGTACACCTTCTGTCTCCTTGGTGTTGTGCGCATCAAAGTGCCTCCCCACCCCCACGTTGCGCAAAATCCAAAGTCACAAAATATCCCCTTTTGCACTGACCCTTTTAAAAATAAAAAAGTAAAGTGCCAGGAACAACGGGGGTACCGCAAAGAATGCTTTAAAGCAGCAGAGTCTGGAACATCTTGGTTTTCATAACACATTTCCTGAATCAAGCATAAAAGCATAAACGTACTGATAGCCATTATTAAAGACTCTTTAATAATGGCTATCAGAAGACATTGCTGTTCCTGTAATTAAGGTGCTAATTGAATTAAATGGCTGCGGTAATGAGCAGATGAGCAGCATAAAAAGTTAAAATCCAGATAAGATAGGCCAATTAACGGAAGAGCTCAGCATAATTATAACATTTAAAATACATGCAGCTCTGTTCCATGCCCTGTCACCTACTCACAAAACATGTTGTGCAAGCTACAACCTGCTGTGTGAGCGCTGGGAAGTACTCAGCTCCGAAGCACTTCCTCAACTTAAGTTATTGGCCGGAAACAACCTGGGGTAACTCGAGGCATTAAGTAATGTCCACTTAGCTTGTAATCCATGCACACTCAGGCGTTCCATTAAGTTATGATGGCCCTTATTCGGTACCCTTTTTCTCAAAGCGCTTTAGCAAGCGGCCTCCTGACGAGAGACAATAAAAATGTCATAATAACGCTGATGGTTAATGTTTTCCCTAGAGAGAGATCAGAGTTTTGTCTAGTGGAAGTTTTGACTCATGGAAAGGTAGCGCAGAAGGTTAATGTGCCTGCTACAAAGAACATGTACCTGAAGCAGATCACAAAATGCACATGATGTAAATAGGTCAGTGAGTCACTGCTTTTGTCAGAGAGATCCTTTTGTTACTTGCAGTTTGTAAGTTAAAATCCTAACATACAATAGTGAGCTATTAACTGTCATCTAAGAGCTGCATGCAAACTGCAAGGTAAAAATTGGAGCGTTATTTTTCCCCCCCAGTCTTTGTTTGATTACCCTAATGTTTCAAAAATAAATTGTTATATTTTTATTTTCAGCACCTGGTAAAGCCTGACAACCTGAACCAAACCCTAATTTTTGGGCAATTTTTGGACGAAGAACAAGAGGCCCCAACCTCCTTTGCTGCTCTTTCATCCCAGCTACGATCCAGCAAACACCAGTGTTAAAGGTAAGGAAACTGATGCTATTTTATTTTTTAGATTGGAGTTAGGGCTATGTATGTGGTCACTCTATATGGTGGTTGGGGTGGGTGCACATTCTGAACATTGTACCCTCAGTGGATGGAATTTACTAATAGCCTTAGCCCTGTGCTTTGGGCAATAACGGTTGTTAAAGCCACCATCTAGCCCTTGCCATGTTCACGGACCTCAAGCAGTGTCTGTTTCAGTGCCTTCAGCAACCACTATGGCACACAGAGGCACCAGGCAGTAAGGCTGTATTTTTAGCAGTCATGTTGTCCAAAGGGGAGCCGTTGGAGATATATTGCGATAATGCACAAGATATATGTATTTATACTGAAATTTGATATTATTGCACCAAACCTTACGTTGTACTTTGATTATTGACAGGATTCTTTAATATTGGTAAGCTCAGCATCAGCATGATGAATACAGTAGAACAGCTAATTACAATGTCCTTCCATGCATGGCCGCTCGAAGAGAAACTACATATAAAGCAATTAGGACCTGATTGGCCTGACCTACAACTACAACAAGTTACACAGGACAGAGGAACATCTTATAAACGTACATTCTCAAACACCTTGTACACAAAAGCTGATTGGCTTACAGGGTGCCCGTCAAGACATTCTCTGTTCTGCTTCCCCTGCTTGCTGTTTAATGATGAATTTTCTTGGACAAGAGAAGTAGTAACAGACTTGAAGCATTTGTCTGACAAAATAAAGAAGTATGCACACACAAGAAAGCATATGTAAAACCTGTTGAGACTGGGAATGTTGGGAGACACACCGATTGAGCAGCACATAAATGATGCATACCGCAAAACAATACAGAAACACAATGAAGCAGTTGATAGGAATAGACAGATACTATCAAAAATAATTGATTGCATTCGTTTCTGTGGTGCTTTCAAACTGGAATTGGGAGGCCATGATGAATCAGGAAGTTCCTCAAAACCTGAAATATTCAGAGGCCTTGTGGATTTAATGGCAAGCATAGACAAGAAAATGGAAGCACATTTAGCAAGTGCTACAGTCTTTAAGGGCACCTCTAAAATGATACAAAATGAACTCCTTGAGTGTATGCTAGAAATTATGAGTAGCGGGGGGCGTGGTCTGCCGCGCTGCGGAATGGCCGATCTGTGAGACATTATCCTGCTACAAGCCCCGAAGCGCTAAGAGCGGAGGAGAGGGCAGACCCGACGGAGGTGAGGAGCTGGTGCTTAGACTAATTGAGGCCGTGGATTACGGCCCTCACAACCCCGGTCCGCCATCCAACGAAGGTGCGGGACGAGCTCCGATGCCTGTGTGTTACTGCCGCATGGCGAGGGGGACGAGTGAACTGAGGCGGGACACATCTAGTGAACCCCCGCGCATCCTGGAGGTGCCATTTTAGGGTTGGGAGAGACGACCATTGTTGTGTCGCCAGAAGAAGAGGAGAGTGCTTGCCCTGTCAGATAAACCGATCGAGTGAGGCACAACGGGATGCCGCCTCGCTCTGATAGTTCACAGTGAGATTGCTAGACTGGTGAGACCAACTGGCAGGCGAGTACGCCATTGTGTGACTGCATACTGTTTCGGTGAGCGCGATGCCTTTTTAATATATTTCATGAACTGCCACTCGATGCACGTTGCTGGTTGGCTGCCGCCATCGCCACGTTGGGGTGCAAAAGACTTCTAGTGAGGGAGTGCTCTGGCCGGACAGCCGCTACTTCTGTAGGAACTGTGTCATGTTTGTGTGGCTGCCTCTAAGAACGGACAGTGGTGTTGGCTGTTGCCCTGAGACGGGGTGCGTTGGGGAGACGATTTGCGCCTACATTGTCTACAAATCCCACTGTGCCGTAACACCCGGAGCCAATTACGCATAGTAGTGTGGGTGTCGCCCCCTCCCTACACCACATAGAGGAGAAGGAAAAGGACATGTGTGGTGCGTGGACTGAGAGCCACCATATCTCATCTGGTGACTGAGGGTCCGGATAACGCTGAAGACCACGTGCTGAGGAACAAGCAGTAAACACAGTGAGGGTGTCGCGATGCCCATTTTTCACTGAGGTGGTGCACTCCCTGAAACCGAACCATGGGCAAACAAGATGCCAAACAGCCCAAAATAAGCTTTAATCAGAGAAGGATGACTCGCCTAACGGAATCTGACCCAGAGACCGCCGCAGGGGGCTCCAGTGAGGGACAATTGGGGGACCAGGGAGAAGATCTTCGTACCCTCATGCTTGAATTGCGCTCTAGCCTCCGCACAATCGTCGCGAAATTGGACACATTAACGACTCAAATGGAAGCTGTGAAAACTCAAGTCGGGGTTCATGAACACAGACTGGACGTGTTGGAAAATAAACAATCAGACTTTCATGAGTTTCAGGTGGAAACAAAAGACCAACTACTACAGATGGATGAGCTACTGGGTGTCATACGTGCCAAAAATGAGGATTTGGAGGTGAGGTCCCGCTGCAACAACCTGCGTATCACAGGAATTCCATAAACTACAGCCATTACCAAAATGGAGGTGTTTGTGTCGGAATTGTTGTGAGACCTGTTTGCCGCACACCTCTTACTGGTGTTTGCAGTGGAGAGAGCTCATCGCGCTTTGGGTCCCAAACCCCCGGTGGAAGCACCTCCCCGGCCCATCCTGGTGAGATTACTGAATTATCAAGATCACAATGTGATATTACACCAGGCGCGTGCAATGGGGAAAATAACACATCAGGGAAACCAGGTCTCCTTCAACCCGGACTTTACACCGGCAAAGAGGATCCAGCTGCAGGTGCAAATCCCTTACTCGTTACTATATCCTGCTAAACTTAAGGTGTTTTATGACGGCTCTTCCCACTTCTTCACGGATGCTAAATCCGCCCTGAAATTCGCCAAAAACATTGGTGGTAGGCAGGCCAAGAAGAGTCCTAGATTGGAGGAATTGACCGAACACCAGCTAAGTGACAATGATTGAAGACACTATAGTATACTCTTTTATATAGCGTGAAATGCTATTTGTCTATTCCTCTTGGATCCTGGAGGGGATTGGAGCGTATGTTCTGCTTTAGTACTGGATCCTGACCCTTTTGGTTCGATTAATACAGCTGTTTGTAGTTAATGAATGATAGCTTAGATTGTTTGTTATATGCTGATTTGACCTGGGGCTGTTGCATAACTGTTGAGTATCCCGGGACCATGCGCAATTGTCTCTCATAGTTAATATTTTGCCTTCTGTTGCTGTCCGCTCCTAGAATAAGATTGGAGTATGGTGACCGGGAGTAGAATGATTATTTTAGATGTGAAGCCGCACCTTACTCATTTTGTTGAAATGCAGGCTCGACTCCTTGCAGTTTCTTGGCCACCCTGCCATGGTAGGGACGTAAGCCGGAACTCCTACATCCCCATGGGAGTTTTCCCAGGATTATGCTGTTTTATACTTTATTGTTGGGGGGGCCTTCTTCAACCTGATTGGGGGGTTGGTGTGGGAGGGGGGTGGTGGGTGGAAGATGTTGTTTATTGTTTGGCAGGTGTATTGGTAGGCTGTTGGATGAAACACACGTCCAGACGTGAGGCCAACGTACGGTGCATTAGACACAGTAATGGTACACACATGATTTTCTTGCACAACACGAGACCTGTATAAACTGCTTGACATGCAACATAAGAAGATTAAACGACAGTAGGAAAGCCAGGCTAGTACATTCATACCTCACAAGGCATAATATAGATTTATGTATGTTACAGGAAACTCACTTACATGCTCAGCCTTCCCCAAAACTCAAATACAAAAGGTGGGGGTTCGCATCCACATCGGTTTATTCCAAATATTCTCGCGGGGTGGCAGTGTTGGTTAAACGTGGTATTGACTGCTTGTTTGTTTCCTGCCCGCCCGCCTGGAGGAGCCCACACCCGGAGGAGGACTACAACGCCCAGCACGTATGTCGCGCTTAAAATCACGGCGCTCACCCGTGGCACATTGTAGCCGCCTGCTTGTTTATTTCCAGCCCGCCCGCCTGGAGGAGCCCCCACCCGGAGGAGGACTACAACGCCCAGCAGCCCCAGCGCGTAGGAAGCGCTTAAAATCACAGCGCTCACCCGTGGCGCATTGTAGCTGCCTGCTTGTTTGTTTCCTGCCCGCCCGCCTGGAGGAGCCCACACCCGGAGGAGGACTACAACGCCCAGCAGCCCCAGCGCGTAGGTTGCGCTTAAAATCACGGCGCTCACCCGCGATGCGGGACGCGAGCGGGGACGAGCCAGGGGGCTGGGGCCCCCCTCTAACAACTACAGGAAAGTCCAGAGAAGACCAAAGGTAAAAGCGTTTTAATTGTTTTCATAGGAGTGTTTCCTGAGCCAGACATCACTATTCCTTGATTGCCCAATTTTACCATCCCTCTGACTACATTAAAAAGCAGAGCTAGAATGAGCAAACGAGAGGGTCAAAATCCCCGTGGGGGCACAAGTATAGTGGGGACACTTGACTCTTTCTTAACAAGGGCTACGTCAGTCCTGGAACATGAGATTGAGATAACAGAATGCCGATTATCGCTGGAACCCCCTAATCAGAAAAGGTTATCTTTGGGAGGGACATTGCCAAAGCATAATTTAATTGAGCCACTGCTAAGAGACTTGGTCACGGAAGAAGCCACCAGTATAGAACCTACACCGCAGGACATGGACTTGACTGTCATCTCGCAAAGAGTTTCATCAAGGGTGGCTGCAAGGAAAGGACCCCCAAAGAGTAGCATTGACACTGCTGTAAAGAGAAAAAGGGCGGGGGACTCGCAAAGACCCAAACCATCAAAAGCCCCGAGACTTAATAAGCGAGAGGGGGACGTAATATTGGGAACAGCCCAGCAGGAACTAATCGACTGAGAAACAGGAGATTTGGCTTCCTGCCCCCTTATGACTGAACCTATGTGGCAGAGATTAGAAACATTGGTTTATACAATGTTAAACCCTATCTCACTAAAATTAAATCAGATTGAGTAAAAGGTAACTGCCTTAGAATTTCATACCAAAGAAAATTTCCATGCACTAGAGGTAGTTCTAAAAACGTGCACACAAGTGATAGAAAGAACGCCCCCCCAGGATAAGCCTGGAATGGGATCTGGCTGTAGCACAATGATGTTAAATACATCTCTTGGATTAGCAAACAAGGCTCAACAGGCAAACGAAAATCAGGAGGCAATAACTTCTAATGCAGCTCCACTTATAATCAGCCGCTTGGCTCCCTGTAACACAAAGCCTCCCAGTGTAAGAAATGCTATAGAAGTGCCTGACACAATAACCCAGGCAGTGGTAAATTCTAATATATATCCTATAGGCCAGAATGGTACACTGATAGGGGGGGGGGGGGGGTAACCAGGATAGCCTGGCAATAGAAAGAACCTCTATCATGATGAGGTCAATGAGGCACAGACCCTACATTTACCACCAGCAGCGGCTCCCTTGGCCTTAGTGCTGGGGAATGTTCCACCATTGCGGGAAGGACAAACAGAATCAACAACACAATTGATGTCGAAATCCCTCCACTGGTTAAATCAAAACCTGGATATGGTGGGGGCTAAAGGCAGGAATATTGGAAACCAGATAATCATGGCAAGAAGGGTATCATGGGTGGGCCCAGCTAGGAAAGATCTGACAGGAGATTGTGTGGTTTTAAACTTTAAAAGCAAACTTGCTGTTGGCTTTATCCTGGAGCACCTGGGTAATGTCTATATGAGAAATTCACACATTATTGCTTTACCATTAGGAGTTTTCTATAGACCACCCACACTATTTAGATCCCCAGGTGATTTACAAATTAAGGAAAGATCATTAGAGAGCCAACCCTGGGGAAATAGTGGGACTATCGACTGGAGGCTGGAGAACAGATATGCGCCCCTTTCCGACCTTGATGCTTGTGACTGACTACAGTCAGCTCACACAAGCACACAGAAGACTCGAAAAAGGCAATCCCCTGAAATTTTGATAAATATGGAGCGCTTACAACCACTTATTCTACAGGTACCTAGTCCACATTTACCTTCCCCACAACAGGAGAAACACAGAAATGTATGGAAAATATCCTCATGGAATGTGGCGGGTATCATTCGTACGCTGACTGATACAAATTGGCTACAGTCATGGAATGATCAGGAAACAGTATGCTTCCAGGAAACTTGGGCCCTGGACCCGATATTCATAAACGGTTTCAGATCTTATCAGAGTGAAGCAATTCCATCTACTTCTGGGAGGGCAAAGGGTGGCATTCTAACCTTAATTAGGAACGACCTAGTGGTAAAAATAAAAACAATTTTACAACCAAACAAAATTTTTCATATTTTCGTATTGGAAATACAGCAGGAAGGGATATGGGTCTTAGTAAACTTTTATAATAACCGATTTGGCCCAACAATGCATACGATTGTGGGCGAATTAGACAAAGCCATATCTGACATCATACACAGGAATAAGTCCCAGAACACAAACATTATATGGCTAGGTGACTTTAACGTACATCCCTGTAATCATAATATCACCCATGTATGTGGACTCGAGGATATGCGGGGCAATCCCATACAACATTTTGTCCACAGTGATTATGGTAATGGCCTAAATAAGTTATTAGCTTCTTTAAATATGGAAATAACCCGGGATCCAGACTTTAGTTTAGATATACTCCCGGAAACTTTCCAAAGAAATGGGGTGGGTTCAACGATTGATTATATACTTTTGACGGCTCCGCTCATCGCAAGAGTTGTAAGGGTCGATACTATCTTTACAACTTTTAGCGACCATGCCATAGTTTCAATGGAATTGAATGTATCAATACCTGAGAGATAACAGAGAAGTAATGTGGATACACCTTTCGTAGGTAGGAAAAATGGGGTACAGCTCAAATGGGCACACATTGATAAAACTAAGCTGGTCCCAAAAAGTATAGAAAATACCAAACAAGATATCTTTCTATGTTTAGACCCAGATGCCAAAGCAGATGAAGTTATTCAAGGTTTCTGTAATATCTTGGGAAATATAAAATCAGCCTTAACAAAAACAAAAGCGCCAAATAGAGGCAAAGGTGGGAGTTGGTTTGACCCTGCTTGTACAAAAACCAGGAAGGCTCTGCTACATTTTTAAAAGCTAAGTCGAGGAACTATGAAGAAATAAGAACATTGCGGGCCGCATATAAATTAGCAAGGAAAAAAAGAGAAAATGAAATCAGGGTGGAGCTATGGGAAAATCTGGATGAAGCAGCTAAATCTGGAAACAGTTTTGAGTTCTGGAAGCTGGTAAATGCGCCTTATTTTAAGACCCCCAATGATCCATCTTTAGACATACATATTGAGGAGGAGGCATGGGTACTACATTTTGAAAATATCTTTACTTCACACCTAGGTACACCAAATTGTCACGCACCAATGCAGGAGTTAAGTCAAGTTCCTTTATCTTTTTCACTTACTGAAGTAAAAGCAGGGTTGGACTCATGTAGCTTGGGAAAGGCCCCAGGACCTGATGGAGTCCCAATAGACCTCTTTCAGGACAACCCGGACTTATGGATCCCATTACTAACAAATGTTTTAAATAGTATAGCATTGGGAGCTCCACCCCCTTCGTGGTCCACAGGGGTGATAGTACCCATTTATAAAAAGGGGACAGGGCAGACCCAAAAAACTACAGACCTATCTCCCTGCTGGACACAACATCAAAGCTTATGTGCCGTCTTCTCCTTTCTCGCTTAGAGGATTGGGGAAGAGAAAATAAGATCTTGATACACGCCCAGTACGGCTTCCAGCAGGGAAGGGGGACTGTAGATCAGTGTCTAAACTTAGCACTGACAATAGAAAAGTACACCAGAATGAAGAACGGCAAACTGTACGTGGCCTTCATGGACCTCGGCGCAGCATTTGATTGCGTGGCCCATGATAAGCTATGGTCCATAATGGAGACGATGGGGGTTGAACCTGCCATATTAGATTTTATCAGGCAATCATATGCAAACGCAACGGCTTCAGTGCGTTATACCAAAAATGGAGATTGTATGCGTTCTTTTAGAATCTCCCGGGGTGTAAGACAGGGGTGTGTATTGGCCCCTTTTCTTTTTTCCCTATATACAAATGGAGTAGAAAAGGCATTGACATTGGCTACTAGGGACGTTCCGCTTTTCGATAACCAAATGCTACCTCTATTGGCCTGCGCAGATGATGAGGTTTTAATCGCCAGAACAGGGATTGGGCTACAAAGGCTGATTACTGCATATGTCTCCTTTATGGATTCTCTTAAGTTAAAAGTGAACCAATCCAAGATGTTTGTATTAATAGCAGGGGCCACAAAGAAAGAAAAAGTACTGCACTTCTGTGCAGGGGCGCAAAAAATCGAGATAGTCAACTCGTTTCCCTATTTGGGTATCCTTTTTGACAAAGATCTACTGTGGGCAAAACTAATGGAGGGTAGAAAGATGGTGATGGAGAGGGGTATCGTTGCCTTAAAAGGTTTTGCTAGAAAATTGGGGGCCACACCATTGATACCGATAAAAAATATATATCAAGTTAGAGTTAAAGCAGCAGCGACTTATGGAGCTGGGGTGTGGGGTATGACAGTAACGACACCACTACAAACTATTAAAAATATATTTTTGAAATCGGTAGTGGGTTTACCCTCCTCCTTTCCAAATGGTATTTTACACTTGGAATTGGACATACCTTATATTTCAGATTATATCCAGCTAGCCCCACTCCTCGTCTGGCAATCAATTTGGAGGCAAGATACAGTTCCATTGAATCAGTTAATACTAAGGAGCTGTTTGGCAATGGACAAGTGGAAGAGGTCTAGGTGGCTCCAGTGGCGGTGCGTCCATTGGGGGCTTTGGGGCGTTGCCCCACGCACAGTCACACAAAATAATAAATTATAATTCCCCAATAAATTGCAAATTGCAATAAATGCAGCGCAACGCACTAGTAGTGACTGAAGTGACTCACTCGCAGTCTGTGGGTGGGTGTGTGTGGGGGCGGGGCTGCCGCTGACGTCGGAATAGCGCAGCAGACATTGATTCAATTCACTGCGCATGTCACGTTTTGGGCTTTATTGTTGAATCCTGGCCCGAACATGCGCACACGTGTGTGTGCTGTATCTATAGCACCCATCGACTTCAGCGGCGCCTGGGACCCGAGGGTGCGTCTCATGACGCAGCCCCCTGGGTCTCATTATGGGCAGGGAGTAACCCTGCTCTTAAGCCAATCCTGGCGCTGCTGGCGCAGTGGCACTGGTAATGCAGCGCCAGGATTAGCTGAGTCTTTCAAAGCGCGCAGTGCAGCAGCAGCATGGTCATCATGATGACTCATGGTGCCGCGTATGGCAAATCACACTGCGGCAATGTGAAGCCCTGCAGTAGTGATTGGCCATTCCTACGCTGTCGGCGCACCACGTCACCGCGCCAGTGCACCTGCTGCCTGCTGCCAGTGCCACACGAGAGTCGACACTCGACAGACACGAGACGAGACGACACGCGACACGACACGAGGAGTCAGATCAGGTCACAGACTGTCAGAGAGAGTCACCAGTCAGGCAGTCACGAGCACGAGTCGTCGAGACTCTTTATTCTTTCCATATAATGTAAGTTTTTTTATTAACAACACTAACAGTATAAGGCAGTGCAGCAGCAGCGGCGCACGTGTTAATACATTAAACCTAGACCTGCTGGCTTTACCAATGCTTTTTACTCTCTGTGATTTTTTAAATCTTTTCTGGAAGACTGAACCCGTAAAGTTGTAATCATTAGGGCACGGCTCTGAACACTGCTATATTTCATGGCTGCTCCTGAACATGTTGGCTTGATGTCATGTTCACAAAAATACTAACAATCGGTTCCAGTTTGTCTGTAGAGAATACACATGAAACACTGATCAGCTTGATATCTTTATCGTTTAGTTTTCCTCAATTTTACAATCCTAAATTCATAGTAACTTAAATGACAATACTGTAATCAATCACTTGGAAGACGTTTCGAAAAGCTAGGAGAAAAGGAATAAAACATTCAAATATAAACGACCCTGTTAATTTCTTGTGCATCACTTAAAACAATGGGAATGTTCCAATATTCTCCTCCTCGCATTTCCTTCTAAAACTGCAGGCAACATGTTGCAGGCACATGTTATTGAGATGCTGCAAAAAAAAAAATTACAACTAGCTGGAAAATGAATGACAATTTGCCCTGTTCCAAAAACACAGTAATAAAGTGCAGTGATAAGAGAAACAATTCTAAGATGAATCCTAATCGAAATCAAAAAAGCTAAACAGAAGGGCATTGACCTTGGTGACTTGATATTCTGAAAGGCTAATGTGCATTGTTCTGTAATGGAAACTCCTTACTGTTGTGTGGTAATAATGTGAGTTCAGTAACAACCAGTGACTTCATTCTAGCAAAATGTAAATGTACACTTACTTTTAAAACATCAAACGCTAAAATCATGGAATCAAGGGGGTTAAAAGCAGTCACAGTAGTTGCACGTGTCAGTCAGTGCAAGAGCATCTGTGACACTGGGATCCGTGGTTGCATGTTTCTGATTCTGCAAAGGGAGTCTGCTGCAGAAGTCACATGTGCGCTCGATTTACATCTACAATCGCAGGTTCATAAAAACTATTCTGGAACTACTCAAATATTTTCTGCGTTTACTCAAACTGTTCGAGTGCATTTCAGGACTGCTGCAGCGCTCGGTCGGTCCCTTGAATCAGAGAGGTGCAGGCAATGACGTCTAGTAGTAGTAGTCTGTCTCTCTGCCTCTGGCTGATCTAAGTTGATACGCGGGTTCGGTTCCCGCCCGTTCCCTCCCTGGTTCAGTTAGTGACGTGTTGTGGCCCCAGCTAATGAGATGATCGCCACTGCCTAGCCGACCATGTAAGTGATGGATTATTTAGGGCCTGTTTACGGCTCCTTGTTTACTGCCGTAAATTTGCAGCGCCAGCCGCTGACAGTTTCATCTGCATAATCAGTCCGCTTTCCCAGTGCCACCCTACACTGGTGGTTACACGTTACAGAATGCGGTGCCGCGGCCCGAGAGTCGTGCAACAAGGAAACGCGAAGATCCAAAAACCGGGCCCTTCCGCGGCCCATAATACACACTTCTGAAATGTACACAGGCGCATTCTTATTTCCTACGCTAATCTTGGCAAACAAACATAAGCCCCCGGGTTTTGCAATATACACAGCGCCGGTCGCCTCTGTGAACAGAAAAGTCATTTATGCTGTTACAGTTTATTGTGGCCTACACAGGGTCCACACTGTCAGCTACAATTTCTTTATTTATCATTTTGGTTCCTTATTGTACACATTGACTTAGTGGTGGTTATTGATAACAGAATGACAGAGGTTTGACAGTTTTGTACGAAGTACACACATTTGCAAAACAAGTTTGATATTCTCGTTTACTTTTCAACCATTTATATAAAAAAGCAATAACTGCTGATCATGGGCTGAAGAGCAGACTCACTAACGTTGCCAGTTCTACAAGGCCTTTTGCCTTAGCTCAGTCTTCCCAGAATTATACTAAACATCCCATGGCATCCTCTGAACTTTGTCTCACCCCATTCAGCTATAGGGAAGTCAGTGTGTACTCAATGGAGCCACTGAAAACCACGTTTTCAGTCTTTGAGGCATTCAGTCATAGGCAGCTCTGCCTCATTATGTTATGTATATGTCTCTTCCAGCTTACGCATTTTTTATGCTGTTTCATGTCGTTGCTTAGATCAAAGTGGAATGACCGTGTAATTAATTGTTCTACCCCTAGGTTTTGGACTTTCTCGCTGAGCAGAGTCATGGTAGTCTGGTCTTTTTATCACCTCTGTTGAACTGTGGGACTTTTCAGTGTATTCAGGTTAACAGCTATCCCTACTGGATTAATGGAAGAGCCGCGTATGTGCCGTTTCTGAGTCTAAGTTTGCACAGTCGCTTTGATGTGAGTTTTGTATCTGAATGAGTGAGAGAATGAACTGTGCCATTTCTCTTGTTTAGAAGCATTACTCAGTAGTTTGTATTGAGTTGTCGTTTTAGAGAGCATCCTGCTGCCCACTACATGGCACTGGTGATCTATTGTGTATGAGGGTGAAATGGACTATCTAATAATGTCTGTAGTATCTTTGGGTGTTGGTGTGCATGAGGAGCATATTGTGAGGATATTGTTAATGTTTTTCCTAGAGAGAGATCACAGTTTTGTGTAATGGAAGTTTTGACTCATGGAAAGGTAGCGCAGAACTTCAGAAGGTTAATGCAGATCACAAAATGCACATGATGTGAATAGGTCAGTGAGTCACTGCATTTGAGAGATCATTTTGTTACTTGCAGTTTGTAAGTTGTAATCCTAACATACAACAGTGAGCTATTATTAACTGTCATCTAAGAGCTGCATGCAAACTGCAAGCAGGTAAAAATTGTAGCGTTATGTTTTTTCCCCCCCAGTCTTTGTTTGATTACCCTAATGTTTCAAAAATAAAGTGTTATATTTTTATTTTCAGCACCTGGTAAAGCCTGAAACATTAACTGAACCGGTCCACTACCTAATTTTTGGGCAATTTTTGGACAGAGAACAGGAGGACCCAACCTCCTTTGCTGCTCTTTCATCCCGTCTACGACCCAGCAAACAACAGTGTTAAAGGTAAGGAAACTGATGATATCTTTTTTAGATTGGAATTAGGGCTATGTTTGTGGTCACTGGTCACTCTAGATGGTGGTTGGGGTGGGTGCACATTCTGAAGATTGTTCTCTCAGTGGATAGCAATTACTAATACTGAGCCTTAGCCCTGTGCTTTGGGCAATAACGGTTGTTAAAGGCACTATCTATTCCTTCCTTGCCTTGTTCAAGGCCCTCAAACAGTCTCTTTTGCAGTGTCTTCAGCAACCACTATGGCACACAGAGGCAGCAGGCAGTAAGGCTGTATTTTTAGCAGTCCTGTTGTCCAAAGGGGAGCTTTGGAGATATATTGCGATAATGCACATGATAGATGTACTTATACTGAAATTTGATATTATTGCACCAAATCTTATACGTTGTACTTTGACTATTGACAGGCTTCTTTCATATTGGTAAGGACAGCATCGACATCCATGATGAATACGGTAGAACAATTAATTACACGGTCATTCCATGCACGGCCACTACAAGATAAACTACATATAAAGAGATTAGGACCTGATCGGCCAGACCTACAACTACAACAAGTTACCCAGGACAGAGGAAAATTGTACACACGTACATTCTCAAACACCTGGTACACAAAAGCTGAATGGCTTACAGGGTGTCCGTCAAGAAACAAACTGTTCTGCTTCCCCTGCTTGCTGTTTAATGGTGATTTTCCTTGGACAAGAGAAGGAGTGATAGACTTGAAGCATCTGTCTGAAAAAATCAAAAAGCATGCACACACAAGAAAGCATATGGAAAACGTGACAAGACTGGGAATGTTGGGAGACACACCGATTGAGCAGCACATAAACAGTGCATACCGCCAAACAATACAGAAACACAATGAAGCAGTTGATCGGAATAGGCACATACTATCAAAAATAATTGATTGCATTCGTTTCTGTGGTGCTTTCGAACTGGCATTGCGAGGCCATGATGAATCTGAAGATTCCACAAATCCAGGAATATTCAAAGGCCTTGTGGATTTAATAGCAAGCATAGACAAGGAAATGGAAGCACATTTAGCAACTGCTACAGTCTTTAAGGGCACCTCTAAAACTATACAAAATGAACTCCTTGAGTGTATGCTCGAAATTATGAGTAGCCATATTGTCCAAGAGTTGCAAAACACAGACTTTGTGGCTATTCAGGCTGATGGCACCACTGATGTGGCCACACAAACACAGTCCGTATTAGTCTTTCGGTACCTGGACAATGACAATAATGTTGTGGAGAGGTTCTATGGTTTCACTCATTTAAGAAACTCTACTGCAGAAACCATTACTGCAGCTATACTGCGTCAACTGAACTTCATTTTTCCAGAGGTGCACCAAAAAAAAAAACTTATTGCACAAAGCTATGATGGTGTGTCCGTAATGAGTGGAAGCCTTGGTGGAGTTCAGAAAAGAATTAGAGATGTGTACCCTTATGCTCATGCACTGTTACGCCCACCAACTTAATCTTATTATGCAGCAGGCAGTATCAAAGATCTCCGAGACACAAATTTTCTTTCAGGATGAAGGAGGCATGGCAGCATTCTTCTCACGTTCCCCAAAAAGAACGGAAGCACTTCAGGAGATTGTGGACAAAAGGGTTCCAAGGGGATCCTCAACTCGTTGGAACTTTAACATACGTACAGTCCAACTAATATATCAATATAGGGAGGACATTGTGAAATGTTTTCATAATATAGAAGTCAATGAAACCTTTGATTTCAAAACTCAAAGTGAAGCCCGTGGCTTTGCTAGAACACTAGAAGATAGAGAGTTTCAGTTCTTTCTGTTTTTATTTCAAGACATAATGTCAGCTGTCGAAAATGTATACAATCAGTTACAAGCACGAGAGATCGATACTGTCTCTGTGAAAAGAAATACCGCTATGTTTGTCGAGGGCATAAGCATAGTGAGAAATGAGGTTGACAATTTAGACAGCAAACTGCCAGAGGCTTCGATTTTTGCAAACCACAGGAAAAACATCACCACTCTGGTCCGAAATGCAAAGGAGATATGTGACATTGTAATTGTGCATGCACAAGAACGTTTTGCTTTCAAAAAACATTTGGTGAGTGCCGCATTATTGGAAACTCAAAACTTTGCAAAATATGGTGAATCCTTCCCTGAGCATGCTCTGCATGAGGCTGTGGAAGCTTATCCTATGCTCAACCAAGAGGACCTCAAAAGTGAGCTGACTGTACTGTACTCAATGCCTGTCTACCGAAAGGCCAGAGATGCCAGGTCTTTGCTGGCTTTAATTCATAAACCTAATATGGAAAATACATTTACAGAGACAGTGGCTTTACTTAAAATTGTCATAACCACTCCTATGACAACAGCAGAGGCAGAACGATCTTTTCCGCCTTAAAGAGGATTAAGACATTCCTAAGAAACACCATGCTTCAGGAAAGACTAAATGCTTTGGCAATGCTCTCTATAGAGAGCAAGTTAGTTCAAAATATCTCTGATTTTAACGTTCAAGTAATTGAAAAGTTTGCTGCTCTTAAAGACAGACGTGCTGATTTTAGATACAAAAAGTAAACATATGTATGTTCAATGCTGCTAGTTTCCGACCACCTGTTTAGTTGTTTGTTAAATAAAAAATACCTGTGAGGTACTCAGAAATGCATTATATCTCAAAGTCTGTTATGAAGCTCTGTGGTTATACTGAATAAGCAGCTACCTATGTTATATGACATGATCTCTTTATTACTGTATTCATTGCTTTAGTAACCTTTCTGCTTTCTCAAATTTGCTTGAAAATGCACCATTTTTCCACTCTTTTTTCAAAATTTTCTCGGGGTGAGAACCCCCCCCGAACCCCCCTTAGGTTGTTCGTGCTCGCTCGCTCGCTATGCTGAAGTATGACCAACATTTTACGCCCCACCACTTTCAAATGTCACCGTCCACCACTGGGTGGCTCAACTATGTAGAGTCACAGCTAAGGGAGATTGGTCTCCACGAACTTTTTAAAGACCCATTAGCATGTACGAAGGTCTCCAAACAGAGAGTGAGTAATATATTTATGTTGAAGACCAACCACAAACGAAGAGTACAACAAAATGAGAAATATGCAGCTCGGGCATATAGCCTCAACCCACGTCCAACTGGGGGAGACTTTTCCTATTTAACTAATGTAAACAGGATGCAACATAGATTTATATTATTAAGGTTTCGTACTAATCTGATACCTTTAATGGTAGGCTATCCGGAAAAAACATATAACCACGCTGACATAAGTTTGTGTCCCTGTGATAATTTATCACCTCAAAAAAGAATTGCATATATTCTTATTCTGCAGCCTATACGAGAAGGAAAGAACTGTCTACCTTAAACCAATTTTAAAGAAAATGAATTTTAAGCAATGTCGGGTAGCATTATATTTTCTGAAAACACTTCCCAACCCCCTGGTGTGCTATCTAGTTGCGTCATTTCTGTGGGCTTGCATGAGGAAGAGGAAAGGGTCAGCGTCCAGGCCACTGAGTGTGTAAAAAAGATAACACAAGCACCCAGAGTTAGTACACGAAAAGGCTAATCTCCCCTTTTTAAAATATTTTATGAACTTTTGGTTTTATTGTAGAAATTGTGAAATTAGTTTTAAATGTGATTTATTTATATGTGCTTTTATGATCTTTTTTATATGATCGAATAAAGATGAAATGAATGAATGACTGGAAAGCGCACAAGGACCCTGAAGGAAGGTACGTTATTCTGTTGGGGTCGTTGGGAGGGGTTTTCTTAATCATAGTAGCAATATATGGGCATAATATCGACTCTCCCTGCTTTCTTCAAGATCTATGGCCAAAATTAAAGTGACTGGTTGTACCACGGTGCTACGGGGGGGGGGGGACTTCAATGCCGTTCTAAATGATGACATGGATAGACAGGGTACGGCACGGACGCATCATCCCGTGGCTGGCAAAGTTCTAAATGCCTTACTCAACAATGGGGACCTGGTTGACATTTGGCGCTTACGAAACCCATTATCCAGAGAGGGTACCTGCTTCTCTGAACACAATAAAGCCTGGTCGCGGTTAGATTACTGGCTTACAACGCGGGATGTGGCAAGCTGGGTGGTGGAGGTGACGCACTTGTCCAGAACATTATCGGATCATTCCCCATGCTTATTGAAACTTTTAGTCCCTGACACGACGCGGAGAGCATTCTCCTAGAGACTGCCCCCACATGCGTTATTAGATGAGGCATTTAAGGAGGAAATCTGTAGGGATATTATTGACTATTTCACCCTTAACACCGGAACTGTTGACACTGAAGCCTCTTTGTGGGAAGCATTCAAGGTGGTCATTAGAGGGCGGTGCATCTCCAGACAGGCGGGGGTACTCAAGGTTCTTAGACAAACATTGATGAACATTGAGGCTCAAATAAAGGATCTTGAGGCGCGCGTTTACTCTGAAGGCACGCCTGCTCTTATGGCTCAGTTGAAGGACAAATTATTAGAATATGCCGAAGAGGCACAG
Source organism: Triturus cristatus (assembly GCF_964204655.1). Taxonomy (NCBI): domain Eukaryota; kingdom Metazoa; phylum Chordata; class Amphibia; order Caudata; family Salamandridae; genus Triturus; species Triturus cristatus. The sequence goes on from NC_140582.1 coordinate 87,650,225, forward strand.
AGATAGGTGAAATTTCTTGGGAAGTATGCGGAAGAGCGTAGATATCGAGAGGGCAACAGACCAGGACGGACACTTGCTGGCATGCTCCACACTCCGCAGTCCACTGCCTACATTCCCGAAATGATTGTCGGGGTGGTGGTACTGTCAGAGGTCCAGTGGCTGTACTCAATGAGGTCTCCTCCTTTTATGCCAAACTATATAGAGCTACACAAACTGAATGCCCAGACGGCATGCAAGCGTTTTTAGGTTCCCTGGAACTGGTGTGGTTTAACAACCGGCACAGGGAGTACATGCACTTACCCTTTACGGTGGAAGATGTGGCTAACGTGATTAAAAGCTTGCCTTTGGAAAAGGCCCCTGGGTCGGACGGGTTGACAACCGCTTTCTATAAAACCTACGTGGAGGAACTTGCGCCTAGGCTTCTAGCGGTTTACGTGGAAGGCCACGAAATGGGTATACTACCCAAAACAATGAGAGAAGCGATGATTGTCACCCTGTTAAAACCAGTAAACGTTGGCTGGAAGAGAAGGTTTCTTTATGGGCTACCCTTCCATTGTCGCTGGCAGGAAAGATCGCACTGGCAAAAATGGTTGTGCTACCTAAATTTCTGTATCTTTTCGTAAATCTACCGATCATAATTACACAGACGTTCTTCAGCACTTTGTGCTCACTGTTAATATCTTTATTGTGGGCGGGCGGACAGGCTCGTGTATCGTGGGAGCTACTGTCACTTCCGCTAAAACAGGGAGGCCTGGGAGCCCCAGATATGAAATTATATGTACTCTGCACACAGGCACAATTTTTGCATTATTGGGTCCACCCAACGCCCTTTCAGCCACACGTCGCTGTTGAAAAAGATGCGGTGGCACCAGTTCCTCTGCAGGTGGTGGTGTATCAGAAATATCGACGCCCCGCAGACGGTATTGGCACTTCTGAAACTTTAAGATGGTTTACGGAGGCGGGCAGGAGCCCAGATATTATATGCCCCTTCTATTCCCTTAGCGCAAAATCCAATGTTACCCAACATCAAAGATAAGATCAACAAGAAGATAGCGCAGAAGATGTCACTTCACACGTTTGCGGACCTCTACAAGGAGGACACACTTTTAGGGACCCCCCGGTGGCAGAGAGTTCCATTTGGAGAGATGTTTTTATATCACAAATTGCACAATGAATTCCCAGCCCCACCGCCCCCCCCTATTAGCACTGGAGAATCTACGTCATTCGCCCTCACCACGTAGGCTTATAACCAGGCTTTACATAAGTATGCAAACCAATGCCCCTGTGACGCAACCTAGTGCTTGGCTGAAGTGGAACGCAGAGCTCTCGCCTCCCCTGACTGAAGCTCAATGGACATACTGTTGCACTCAGTTAACTGAGCTGTCCCCAAACTACAGACTTCGCTTGATTCATTTCAAATGTATTCATAGATTTTACAAAACACCTATAAGTTTACATAGAATGGGACTGAGAGATGATGACTGCTGCTGGAGATGTGGGGTGACTCCTGCCTCTTTCCTTCACATGGCATGGCAGTGTTCTGCGCTTGCTGACTACTGGTCCCAGATTTTTATGGCTATCAATCAGATCCTGGGCCTAAACCTGTCCCCATCCCCACTATTGGCACTGTTAGGATACGTCAAAGACACGCATCCCAAAAAACGTAAATCACATGCATTACTGTTACTATTCGCCAAACGCCAAATTGCGATACACGGGGGGGGAGAGGAAACCTACGATCACGGAATGGATTAGAGAGGTTACATACAGTCAGGTCCAGTTAACCACTTTCTGGGAATTGATGCCACCTACTTCTAGACCCCGAGAGATATGGAAGCCGCTTACTACTTGGGTTCGGGAGCGAACGAGTGGTGATGGAGATGCTGTGTTAAATGCAGCCCAAACCGAGGATGTATAGTTACTACGGTATGGAGATGTAATATGTGTATAGTCTGGTAACTACTGTCATATTCAGGTATTACTACCTTTGACTGTTTACTGCGACATGAATACTGTTCCTGAAAATTTGGAGATACATTGCTGTGATAGGCACATGCCGACTTAAGATAGATATGGGTGTATCATACTGCTGTATACTTAACACCTGTGCACCAAGCCTGTTTGTTGTTGTATAAAATGTATATTGCATTTATTTTGAAATGACAATAAAAATAAAAAAATACAAAAAGAAAAAAAGAAATTATGAGAAGCCGTATTGTGCAAGAGTTGCAAAACACAGACTTTGTGGCTATTCAGGCTGATGACACCACTGATGTGGCCACAAAAATACAGTCCGTATTAGTGTTTTGGTACCTTGATAATGACAGAGAAGTTGTGGAGAGGTTCTATGGCTTCACACATTTAAGAGACTCTAGTGCAGAAACCATTACTGCAGCTATACTGCGTCAACTGAGCTCAATTTTTCCAGAGCTGCCTCAAAAAAAAAAAATCTTATCGCACAAAGCTATGATGGTGCGTCCGTAATGAGTGGAAGCCTTGGTGGAGTACAGAAAATAATTAGAGGTGTGTACCCTAATGACATTATGTGCACTGTTATGCCGACCAACTTTATACCAGCAATTACAAGCACGAGACATAGATACTGTCTCTGTGCTAAGATATACCACTATGTTTGTCGAAAGCATAAGCAAAGTGAGAGATGAGGCTGACAATTTAGTCAGCAAACTGCCAGAGGATTTTTTTCAAACCGCAGGAAAAACATCACCAGTCTGGTCCGAACTGCAAAGGAGATATGTGACATTGTGATTGTGCAGGCACAAGAACGTTTTTCTTTCACAAAACATTTGGTGAGTGCTGCATTATTGCAAAGTGAACACTTTGCAAAATGTGATGAATCCTTCCCTGAGCATGCTCTGAATGAGGCTGTGGAAGCTTATCCTATGCTAAAAAAAGAGGACCTGAGAACTGAGTTGACTGTACTGTACGGAATGAGTGTATCCGTTGGTCGACGCAGCCCCGCCCACTCAATGGAACGCCCCGCACCGAGGCGGAATTTGCACCGCGGTAAAGGGGTTAAAGACAGACGTGCTGATTTTATATACAAAAAGTATACAATATGTTGAATGCTGCTACTTTGCGACCGGTTTAGTTGTTTGTTAAATAAAAAACATGTGAGGTACTCAGAAATGCATTGTATCTCGAAGTCTGTTATGAAGCTCTGTGGTTATACGGAATAAGCAGCTACCTATGTTATATGACATCTCTTTATTAATGTAATAACTGCACTTTCACAATTGCTTTATTAACCTTCCTGCTCTCTCAAATTTGCTTGAAAATGTACAATTTTTCCTCTCTTTTTTCACAATTTTCTCGGGGGGAGAACCCCTCTGAACCACCGTTAGGTTGTTCGGGCTCGCTTGCTACGCTTGCTTGCTGTGGTGAAGTATGAAAATCATTTTACGCCCCACCACTTTCAAATGTCACCATCCACCACTGAATAATGTTGGAGGGATCATGGTGATGCATGCACCTGAATCCATCAGAAGGCGTAACTCCTTTTCACCCACACGTATATTGACATAAAGATCCACACAATCAGCAGGATCACCTGTTCTTACTTCATTGTCGCTTGCAAGTTTCTTTATAGTTTCCTGGTACTCATCCACTTCCTTACCTTCACCCCCAAGAAGGTCTGGTAGATGTTTAAGTGGTGCTCTACCTTCAAACCCAAGCGAGTGCAATAAAAGGTATTTTTTCCTTTTTTCCTTGCTGGCCTAAATCTGTGGGCATCAATTGCCTCAAGATACGTTTCAAATGCATATAGCCAATGACGCCATGAAATTGGGGATTTACCAGGTGAATCTAAGAATGGTGGAGGTGGACTGACAGCCTGCATTATCAAAGAAGAAAACTGTTAATATATTTTTTTAAACTACTAGATGAAAACGCAGTACACACTCCTTGTGTGCAGACCAAGATACATCCGAAAGCTGTCTTTTTAAGGTGTGCGCGTCACCGCGCTGTCACATATAACAGCAACCAATGTCATAAAGTGCATGTGTGACATGAGGAACACTGCCCAGTGAGGAATGATATGACCAAAAATCAAAGTACAGCACTAGGGCCCCCCAAATGGATACTGCCGAGTCATTGCAAAAGTCACTTTATAAGACGTTCTCCTGCTACACTGGAACTTACAGGGCCTCGCAAACCGCTTTACAATCTATTTCAACATGTTACCTAACACTGGCCTTTTGAACTCTGCTGGCGAATTTCCGCAGCACTGCTCCCTGGACGCCGCTACTTTCTGATGAGACACTCACTTGACGTTGAAATGATATATCGAGCACACCTCCAAAAAACACAGCTGGCTCCTCCTTTCGCTGATGCTCGTGAGTTACTTGCCCTCAGTCGCAAGAGTGTCGACTCCTCCTCTTCCGTCTGCTTCGGGAACAGACCGCAGAGCTCAACGCTGACATTTAACTTTTGTGCGACACACCACAAGCAGATGTTTTCCTACTTAATAGCACACTTACGACTGGTTCGATCTCTGCGCACGTCAAACGTCTGTATCCTCTGAAACGATAATGTGGATAAAATGTCCGCCGTCCATCATCCGATTGGGGTACATAAGCGAGCAGGTAAGGAACACCAGTACAAGGCTTAACAGAGATGCATGGGTTCTGTGTGGGATGAAGATCGTCGCCACATTTGTATGTAGAGACAACACGACACAAGCTATATACAACAGCAACGTTTTTTGCCAGTTGTATACCACAACATCCCACAGACTGGCTGGCGGTTGCATCAGCTATCCCCACAGTGCCAACCATCAGTTTCTAACGTTCGTTCCATGCGTGTCACAACGTTAGCCATGATATCAGTGTCCACGTGCTACTCACCTGCGTGGGCAAGAAACTACACTTAACGACCATATGCTAAAGCTTCAAGGGTCCCATTGTGTCTTGAGTAAATAAAAACACTGCACCCCATGTCCTTACAAACTGCCAAATAACCCTGTTTCTTGTGCCAAATACATGACTGTAAAACGTTTGTGGGAAATTCTCCAACACCTGGGCAACTGATGTGCTATTTTCATTCCAATTCTGCTCATACGCTTGCACAGGCTCTCTCCATGAGCATAGCCTTATAACAGTCTCTAAAGTGTTGGAATATAATAAAATGTCTTCGCTGTATTGCTAGGTGTTGCTCAGCTTAAGTTAGCATTCACAGCACCATTTTACGTTTAGCCGCCATGTTTTGTTATGATCGTGATTTATTCTCCTCTCAGCTCTGCTAGAAGCAGCCGTGATTTGTTCTTTCTCTCAAGGTTGGGCCTTGCTGTACTAATGAATATATTGTTATTGTTTGCGTATACCTTTCTCACCAGATAGAAGCCTGCTTCCACTAGCTAGGCTATGGGCGCAGGTGGACTGACCTTGGCACACAGATAATGTGTGCCCAGTCTCAGGATCGGAACCTCTTCTACTGTACCTTCATTGTGTGGCTGGTCCCAACTGGAAATTTCCAGTTTGGGCGTGTTTTACTGATTTTAAATCCTACATAAACCATGAGTTCTGATGTCAGTTCCCTCTGCAGCACCCCAAGTGACTGGGCAGACGGGACCCCACTATAGTGTACTGAATAAACTTATACTTGGTTTGTATTCTCTACTTTTTGACGGACTCTTCATTTGTGTGGAAGGCTGAGAGGTGGTCGCAAGTGACCCAAAACGGGTCACTTCTTTCAGTTGGCGCCCAAACAGGGACCCCATCGGGTGACCCATCCTCGCCCGTGGACGGGTGAGGAGGTTGTGGCCACGTCGGGTCGGACAGGCTGACCAGGGATCCCTGCACAAGAGAGTCCTGAAGTTGCAGCTGCAGCGTCTGTCTGACCAGTCGGTGCCTCGCCCAGCGATCGTCCCGGCTGGGGTCCTGTACGGTGAAAAGCCTTGGATTTGACCGTTTGGTCCGAAGAGTCGGCAGTGGAGGATACATTTGCTTGGCTTGCGGTGCACCAGGTGAGTTTGCTTTGGTTTGTACTTGGAGATGGTACCATTTTGGTCTGTATTTGGTGTGGTTTGAGGACCGCTATTGGATTTGGTGCGGTTTTGAAAAACACTTTTGGTGCAAAGTGTCTGTGAGCATTTTGCTGGGCAACTTAGTGAATTTGGCCTACTTTTGAAAATGCCCAAAGGCAGTAAGTTTTGGGTTTCTTGCTGTCGTTGTTGTTTTGCTGATGCTCGGTTGGAAGAAAGTCAGCCAGCGTCTCCGGAAGGCCCCCCGAATTTTGACATGTATGTGAAGCATGGCCTTGGCCCTATTATGTTTAGTATGCTATGGCACAAATATACGAGGGACAATGCCCAGTTGCAGTGGCTTTTGACTGGCACCTTTCATGAACAAAAAATGAATTTTCTGCAGGACAAATTGTTTGCAAAATGAAGTAGGCAGTCTATGTTTGATTCTCTACAAGGCTGTGGCGCATGATAAAGAGAAGCAGGATAGGAATTGAGCGTGCAGATAGGAAGTTCAGACTTAAGGTTGAGGGGTCTTTCCTGGTACTCATCCAGTTCCTCTCCCTCACCCCCAACAATGTCTGGTAGATGTTTAGGTGTTGCTCTACCTTCAAATCCAAGTGATTGCAATAAAAGGTATTTTTTCCTTTCTGGCCTAAATCTGTGGGCACCGATTGCCCCAAGATATGTTTCAAATGTGTCTAGCCAATGATACCCTGTAATTGGGGATTCACCATGTGAATCTAAGAATGGTGGAGGAGGACTGACAGCCTGCATTACCAGATAAGAAAACTCTTAATTAAAAAAAAATGAAACTACTAGATGAACGAGCAGTACTCACATCCAATGACTGTCTTTTTAAGGTGTGCATGTCACCTCGCTGTCACATGTAACAGAAACCAATGTCATAAAGTACATGTATGATGTGGGGAACACTGCCCAGTGAGGAATGATTTGACCAAAAATCGAAGTACAGTACTAGGGCCCCCCCCAAATGAATACAGCCATCTCATTGCAAAAGTCACCTGATAAGACGTTCTGCTACACTGGAACTTGCAGTGCCTCGCAAACCGCTTTGCAATCTGTGACGAGGCGTTACCTAACACTGGCCTTTTGAACTCTCCTGGCAAATTTCCGCTTCACTGCTGCCTGGACCTGGCTACTTTCTGATGAGACACTCACTTGACTTTGAAATGATATATCGAGCACACCTCCAAGAAACACCGCTGGTTCCTCATTTCGCTGACTCTCGTTAGTTACTTGCCCTCAGTCGCACAGTGCTGACTCCTACTCTTCCGGCTGCTTCGGGAACAGACAGCAGAGCTCAACGCTGATGTTTAACTTTTCTGCCACACGAGAAGCAGATGTTTCCTACTTAATAGAACACTTAAGACTGGTTTGATCTCTGCGCATGTCAAATGGCTGTTTCCTCTGAAACGATAATGTGGATAAAATGTTCACCGTCCATCATCCGATTGGGGTACATAGGCGAGCAGGTAAGGAACACCAATACGAGGCTTAACAGAGATGCATGGGTTCTGTGTGGGATGAAGATCATCACCACATTTGTTTGTAGAGACAACACGACCTAAATACAACAGCAACGTTTATTACAAGTTGTATACCACAACATCCCACAGACCGGCCGGCGGTTGCATCAGCTTTCCTCACATTGCCAACCATCCGTTTTTAACGTTTGTTCCATGCATGTCACAACGCGAGCCATGACATCACAGAGTGTCCACTTGATACTCACTAGCGTGGGCAAGATACTACACTTAATTACCATATGCTACAGCTTCAAGTATCCCAATGTGTCTTGAGTAAATATAAACACTGCACCCCATGTCTTTGCAAACTGCCAAATAACCCTGTTGCTAGTGCCAAATACATGACTGTAAAACATTTTTGGGAAATTCTCCAACACCCGGGCAACAAATGTGTTATTTTCATTTCATTTCTGCTCATCCACTTGCACACGCTCTCTCCCCGAGCGTAACTTAATAACAGTCTCTAAAGAATGAACTGATCTGTGACATGTTTAAGCCGTTAAGAGGTTCACTACTTACGTTTCGCTACATTTTCCCCACCTAACGTTTACCACAGTTTAATACAGTATCTGTTTCAGAAAGGTACTTCACTGTAAAAAGTATCCCAGAGCATCTTGGCAGAACCATGCCTCACCTAAACACTTTTGCAACTCTTCCCAAGCACCAAGCAAAGCCTGCCTGCTCCTGTCTCTCAATGATCCACGAAAATTGCCCCTTCACATCCTCTACTTCATTCTGGGAAGGGCTCTCCTGGGTGTGAGACTTCAACTCAAAAAGGGAGCACGTTTCATAGGGAGGTATTGCCTACTTGTGGCGAGCAGAGATTCTTGTGAAAGCAAGCTTTTCAAAATCGTCTATTTGCCACAGCGCTTCAGGAAATATGGGATGCAGCGTGGGGCAATTTGGTATTAACCTCATGTGACGTCTGCCAGCAAAAGAGTTTAAAGGCCAGATGTATTAATAAACCGTTTTGCGATTCCCTAATTGAGAATCCTTGCTATTCGCAATTAGGAAATCGCAAAACGGCATGGATGAAAGTGCGTTGAACACTTTCAGCGACTCCTAATGGGTCGCCAATGACCCACCTCATGAATATTATTGAGAAAGGTTCCAATTTGTGACCCATTAAGAATTTCAATAACGACAACGCAAGAGATGTCAATACCGATACCATTCACTAATTCAATAGACAGAATCACACGTGCACTCGTAGTGATCAAAACTAAATTAATTAGAAATAGTTTATTTCATTATTTTTAAATTAGTTGAATTTTTCTTTTTAATTTTTTCTTTTATGATGGATCATTAGAATTAAATTACAATCCAAAGATTTGATCGGACCAAACAATAACAATACAAAGTACTAAATAACAAACACAAATTACATTTGAATACACCAAATTTCAACCAGCCCATATTGGGGCATTCTGTCCCCAATATGTTAGGGGATACAACAGCATCCACGCGCCTATCCCGAGCCGAAACCGGGAAGGTGGAGTAAATCTTTTCTGAGAAGAAGTCTGCCACTCGATTACAGGACTCCACTGAGCCTATCATAGGTGCAGCAATAGTAGACAAGGAGGATATCGCTTTAAAGACATTAAACAACTCCTCGACCGAGTTCTCCGCTGTCTCTATCCTCCCCCTATAATATGAAGCCCACGTCTTTCTAATAAGGGCATGATATTCCTTAAGACTGGCTTTATATTCACTCCTACCGATAACCGAGAAGTCTCTTCTCCACCGTCTTTCGAGGCGTTTACAAGCTGCCTTAGCCATTCTAAGTTCCACCCAAAACCAGGGGGCAGACTTTTTTTGTCTCCCTGATACTTTGGTGGACCAGGGTGCATTATTATCGAGAGCCTCCGACTCAATATCCAGGCCGCCCGGAGGCCCACCCTGTATAAGGGCCATGTTGAAATTTTCGAAAGAGAAGCCCGCCCAAATCCTACGTTTCTCCTTACTTTCCACCTTTTCCTGTACCTTAATTACAGGCATCCTAATTTTGAAAGAAATCAGGAAATGGTCTGACCATAAGACCGGCAGCGGTGGTTCTATTTCTAGTGCCCCCCAATTCGCAAAAATAGGATCCAATAGATGACCCAAATGATGAGTGGGGAGCTCCGATTTTAATATCATCTGTAATGCTGCCAGTTCTTGGCAGATCTCTTGAGCCCCCACATTAGAAGCATCATCAAGGTGGAGATTCCTATCCCCTAGTAGCAGTAATTTCTCATACCTAAGTGCTAGTTGGATAAGACACTCTATCAAGCTAGGGGCAAACCGTGTGGATGATCCTGGGGGTCTATAAACCAAGAGCCCCTTTATGATATAATTATTGGGTGCCATAATGGAGAAGAAACCAGCTTCGCTGTCCAAGATATCCATAGGCTCAAGGGTGCACTGTATGAAGTGTTTATGAATTATTGCAATCCACCCTCCCCTACCGGTGAGTCTATCAACCCTAGTAATACCATAGCCGTTGGGGAGGGCTTCAAGAATTTCCGGAGCTGAGTCCTCGTTTAGCCACGTTTCTGTGAGGAAAAGCACGTCCACTTGACCATCTAACAGGTGGTCGTGGATATCTACTCTGTGCTTCCTCAGTGATCTACAACTAATGGGCGTCAGCTGATTGCTGACAGAAAAAGAGCAGTGACTACATGCCACGCTATTATTTCCCACCTTGATACTATGCCTACAATCTACACCCATCAACGGGCAGAGCGCATATAACTGTTGGGAATTATATTGGACTCTGGGGCCAGAACTGGCAGGGTGGTCGGCCGCGGACGGGTGCAGATGGGCTTACCTTTGGCATGCCGTCCGCGCGCCAGCGGCACGCCTGCTGCGCGCACGGGGGAGCATCTTGTTTAAATGCTGTCTCCCGCCACCAGCCCGACAGCCAGCCGGAAGTGGGGGTGGAGTTAGTGTGTGGGGGGTGTGGCCTGCAGCGTTTCTCCATACAAGCGGCACTACAGCTGTGACGGAACGGAAACGCCGTAAATGTGCAAGTAAGCAGTAATCCAATTAAAAGCAGCGTTTAACAGAGCTCAAATTTAAAAACAAGATTCCCAATCTTTCAGTTCCCCAGAGCAAATGTGCAAATAAGCAAGTACACGTTATTTCAAGCAGCAAGTCAGTTTAAAAACAAAGTGTAAAAGATTTCCCCGTCTTTACTTTCAAAAGCCCCAAGCCCGCCAAACATCCATCAGACTTTCTATCCGCAGCCTGCAAAATCGTGGCCACCTGTGCCATACTCCACAACATTGCCTGCAGGCGTGGCATGCCCATGGAGGTATCTGAGTCAGACTCTGGAGATGAAGAATCTGACCCACCAGCCCAACAGCCAAGCGATGGAAGATCAGCAGCAGAGGGGAGAAGGAGCAAGGAACACATAGGCAGACATTATTTTGCAAGGTACATCATTAACATTGGCAGTCTATAAACAACAAATGACACCACAAAATGTGAATTTCACAAAACAATTATCCCTTTATTTGCAGGGCATCTTTATGGACAATGCTGGACAACTTGTCCATCGCAATCCACATTACCAATTTAAACTAGAAATGTCATCAGGTTACTGCACCACCCAAAAACATAACAGCCACTTATCTAGAAGAAAAATCATTTTCTGCCCCTACATCCAGCATGTGGGGATCTAGCACGTAGGATTGTTGGCTACCGACTGCTGCTTCGCCGCTACATAGGTGTGTCTGCAGTGGATACACTGCAGCGGCTGGAAACCTCGCGGACAGCTGTGTTGGTGGCTCCCCCTGTAGCAACCATGTTCATCAGGATTGCCTCTACTGCAGCTGTAATTTGTTGCAGCCCTCATGCAACTTCACCACTGTAGTGGCCCATTTCAATTTGCAGAGCCAGGGTGCTCTTGCTGTGTTGCATTGTTGCTGTTGCCAGCCTACCAATTGCCCTGCTCATTGCACGCATCCTCTGTGCCCTGCTGCGCTCCATTCTTCTGTGCTGCACTGTCTCCTCCGACAACTCGGTGCATAGCTGCCCAATAGCCCCTGTAAGGGTATCAAATTTACCCGGGCCTGGTTTTCTGACATTTGTTGGGTGATGTTGTTAAACCCCTGTCTCAGCTTTGCATTAATCAGCCTGATCTGCTTTTGTTGCAGGCGCTGTACCTTCAACATGGCCTGCTCCAATCCACCAAATGCCTGATGAGTGCCTGCTCCAGTGTGTTGGAGTGTATATCCGAGGCTGAAGCCACCTTCCGGACTGCTGTGTCGGACGCGGGACCCGGGCCCTTGTGCCCAGAGTGTGATGTGATGATGAATGCTGCTGTGTCAAGCGCTGGAGCCTGTGATTACCTCTACGCAGCACTTCCCAGGGCATTAGAACAACATGACTCATCCTGTCCTTCCTACATCTGTACCTGCTCCTGCTGTGAGTAACTTACAGCTCTCCTTGGCTCTCCTCCCAGAGGTGTATCTGTGTTGCAAAAAAGGGAATAAAGGGTATATTCTGAGTCACTGTCTCAGTGGTAGTGCTGTTCACAAGTCATGTCAGTCCATAACTGCACTGTTCATGTCACGTACTGCATTTCCCATAATGCACCTAGCATTACTTTTGGATCATGTAGCGGGAGCATGTAGATGCAGTTGGGTCTGGGTGTGGGGCATGCATGTGGGAAGCTGGCTTTTGGTTGACATACTAATATGGCACATATCTCACACTTACCAGGGGGTGGTGGAGTTTGTGAAGTGTCCAGGGTCCCATATCCCACTACTACCTCTCTCTCAGGGGTACCTTCCACCATTGCCTTTGCTGCTGAAGCTTCAGGAACATTGGATGGGCCACCTCCTGTTTCTTGTGCTTCACGCAGCCGTCCTGCCACCCTCTCCTTGGCCCTGGAGCACAGGTCATACCACCTTTTCTGAATGTCGTCCAGGGACCGGTCAGCCACACCCAGGGCATTTATGCAAAGCTGGATGTCTCTCTAGATACACCTTTTCTCATCTTCAGGTAGTGTGTGATGACCTCCAAAAAAGCTGCTTGTGGTTGTTGCAGCATTCTTCTGTCAATATGTTCAGTTCTTTTTCTGAGAATTTGATCTTGCGCAGCCTCTCCTTCCCCGCTTTCTCACTGGACTTTCTGGACATCTTGCTTGTCTTAATTTGTTGGACTTGCAGTGTTGGACTGTGCTGTTGCACCTTGCAATGTGCTGTCTATTTTGATCAGGATTCTCCTGGGACACCACTTCCTGATTTGGGGTCCTTCTCTCCCAAGAAGTGTTTTTTTATTAGCTATAGCTATTTGCGCATGCAAAAAATGCTCTTTACAGCCGCCCTTGCTATTTGCGCATGCAAAAATGCTCTTTTTGGCCACGCTCGCTATTTGTACATGCAAAAATGCTCTTTTCAGTCGTGCTTGCTATTTGCGTGCGCTTCGAGAGTCGATAATTGCGTCCTCGCTAAATTGCGATGCGAGTCATTAGCGAGTCGCAAATTGGGGTACACTTGGGTACATACATTGTTTTTTGCGACTCGCTATTTGTGAGTCGCAATTTGTCGCAAATTGCGAGTCGTAATTTTTGGCGGTCATACATCTGGCCCCAGAATCACTCAGTTACAGAAATGAAAATCGCTCATCCTCTGATACAACCACAAACTTACCAATAGCAAGGTACTCTCCAAACAACAGAAGAAGAAATAGCTTCCCATCACATCACATAGAGATATCCCAAAACTACCAACTGCATCACCCTGTTCAACAAAGCCATCTTTCTTGAGTCAGACCCTCTTGAACCCATACATGACCCCCTAGCCAACTTCATCCGCTCTCACAACAGACATCAGCATCCTCTCCAATACGAAGACAAACAACTCATTCTCTTTCTTCCTGATGGACAAGACGCCCAGTACCCAGATCAAGTTCAATGCCTACATGACTGAAATGACCAACTGTCTGAAGATGAACACCAGCAAGACCGAAAGGAGCAATTCACTGATCGACTCCACTTGGTGGCCAACAGAGATAGGACCGACACCCACCCCTGCTTCTCACATCAAGAACCTCTGGTTTGTCATCAACAGCAAACTCGACATGGCAGCCCAGGTCAACACCATCACCGCCTCATGCTTCCATATCCTGAAGAAGCTAAGGATGATTTTTAAATGGCTCCCAATGAGCACCCAGAACACCATCACGCAAGCCCACGTCTCAAGCAAGCTGGACTACGGGAATACCCTCTATGTCTGGATCAACACAAAACTCTGGCATCCACATAAACAAACAAGCACAATTCAAACTACTCACCCACACTTTCTTGGCACTACATAACACTGGTCCAGCATACCACAACAATCGCATCTGCTTTCACAAACCTTCCAGGCACCTTTGCTGGTCCAGGCTCCTACGTGCAGACATCCCACGCATACGGGAAACAAGATCCAGCAGTAGAGCCTTCTTCTACATTACACATAAAATGTGGAACAGCCTGCCACTACAGATAAGAGCCTCTTCCTCAGTTCTTGAATTCCACAAGAAGACAAAGACTTGGCTTTTCGAGAAGTTCCACTAGACCCTAAGTTTGACTGGACTCACACCTGCTCAGCACCAGGATACAACCCTGGGAGATTGCGTGCTCTACTAATCAGCATAGCATAACTTCAGGACCCCTATGCTAGAGTGTCTTCTACATCACCCCAGAGCAAAATTAATTTTCATAAACAAATTCTGTGCAAACAAGAGTACAAAAATCTTGCAACACATCATCAACTTGGATCCACGGAAAATCATTAGTTGAATTTCTACTTGCCACAGACTGGAATGTCCACTTTCAACATCCTCTCCACAGATGACCTAGCCAATCTAGAAGTAACATCTTATAGCACTGACATCCAAATTCCCTGTAATTGTATTAAAAGAGCTCAGTGACAACACTGTGGTCCCTGACCTCAACATCATGAATGCATCTTTCAACCATCACATCTTCACAGACTCTCTCAAGACTTAACAAATCCTGTTCCTAATGAAAAAATCCATCCTAGAACCATATGGAATTCCCTTCCTTTACATATTCGCGCCCTAAACAGCCTGACTCTTTTTAGACGCGCCATTAAAACACATCTGTTTGCCCCTGCTATCTGATTTCTCTTTTCTTGGCCTTGACCTGTTGTGTTGTGTACCTGATCAGGCGCCAGGACGCCCCTTCGCTGGGGCAGCTGTGCGCCTAATAAAAGTGAATAACATAACATAACATAACATATGACATACTTAACTACTATCAACCACCCACCTTCCCGTCTTGAAAAAAAATAATCTAAAAGAAAACCAAGCGCCTAAAAAAATGTCGGACAAAGCTACCAAGCGTCTAAAAAACATGTCGGACAGAGCTACCAATCCGAACTCAAGCTACAGTGCTGTGAAGAGACACCCACTTTCCAAGTAGCTAAAGAAGCACTCCATATCACTAACAAGAGAAAATCCATCATCTTAGCTTTCTTGATCACTCTGCAGCCTTCAACATGGTCAACCACAAGGCCCTATTAAGCACCCGCTCCATCAAATGTGCTTATAATTATGCTTATTGCATTTCAGGTTGTACCTATTTAATAGATCCTAGCTCTCTCACTAGCAGCTCCAGATTGGAAGTCATCCCCATAACCTGTGTTTCATAACCCACAGCTCAATTCTCTCTAGACATGATTTCCAGCCTCCACATGGTTCCCCTTTGAGCTAACATGGCAAAGAAGGACATCAATATAGAGATGATAGACAACCCCACCTGAATGTTTTATTCCTACATGATAATGACCATCTAAAGAACTGACTGACGAACATCCAAACCAGGACA
The DNA here is from genome assembly GCF_964204655.1 of Triturus cristatus. Classification (NCBI taxonomy): domain Eukaryota; kingdom Metazoa; phylum Chordata; class Amphibia; order Caudata; family Salamandridae; genus Triturus; species Triturus cristatus. The sequence goes on from NC_140582.1 coordinate 87,665,574, forward strand.
TCTAAAGCCTACCTCAATCTTAACCTTATAAAAAACAAATTCACCAACATCGCGTCAAAGAATAGACAAAAAATTCAGGACTATCTCTCTCTCATCAGTGACTCTAGATAGCATCACACCCGAAATGACCAACAGTGTTGATTCACTTGTCTTCCAAATTAACATCTCACTAAGCCTCAAGACCGACATTGTTCAGAAAACAAAAACTGCACGTAAAGCCCTCTGTTACTTTATTGAGCACACTTCATAAATGGTGTACAAACTCTGGTCCTTGAATCTTGATTAAGTTAACGCACTACTGAACGTGCCAGAATCCTAATTCACCTATTGAAAGCAGCCTCTAAACAGCAGCCCACCGGCCCTTCATTTTACAGAAATTCAACAAGATCACCCAAGCTCCCCCTGACATTGTGCATAACCTTTAAAAAGTGCTGTATTGTTTACAAAGCACTCCAAATGTAAAGCTGTCTGTATCTGGCCTGCAAGCTCAGAATCTCTAATGGAACAAGCAGCTCCTTGACCAGCACATAGGAAGACTGAAAACCAAATGATACAAGTAGGATGAAACCATATAGTAGTGGGGGGCAACGCGTGGCAGCCGACAAAAATGGGCTCCTAGAACCAGAGCACCCATTTGGCACGGGCCACTGGAGCAGTTTTTGTTATCCTCCGGGGGCCATCCGTTCACATCCTGCAGTGCCCCAGCCTCCCAAGAATGGGGTCACTCTCTGGCCGTGTCACGGGCTTGGCGTCCCTGAGCGACTGCACCAATCGCACGTGGGATGCCGGTGCAAGAGCAGCCCTCCTCATTTCGTGGGTGAGCCCAACCCCATCTCCAGCCTGCTTGCGCCTTGGAGCCAGAGTAGCGCCTACAGGGGCCGCCTGTCCTCCATCTTCCTGAGTGCGGGCCCTTCATCATCCGATTCCGGATGCCTTCTACTGCGGCAGTGGCCTCTTTGAGGCCGCCGATGTGATTGCTGTGCCAAGATGGTCACAGGGCCTATATGTGGGGACCAGCACCGTTGCCCATTTGACATCCCACACACCTGCCCTTTTGTTTTCTGGTTCCCCTGATCCTAGAGGGCCTGCTTCTGGTGGCCCTCCATCGGCCTTGGCCCAGCCACATCACTGCCTGGATCAGGCACCCTGCCTGGAGTCGAGGATGATGATCGTTGAGGACCATGAGTCTGAGCTCTTGTGCCTCTGCCACAAGGTCACCGACTTCGAGGCCAGAGGGACATCATCCGTTTTTCGGGCTTCCTGGAGGTGGTGGAGCAGGACAATGCAGGGCACTTCCTCTGTGCCATCCTTCCACGCCTCATTGTCCTTTCCTTCCACCCCTTCTTGAGATACAGTGGGCCTGCTGAACCCAGTCCTGCCGGACCCTTAACTCTAAGAAGCCTCACCGGCTCATAGAAAGCTTCCTCCGGCACTTACAGAACAGGCACATTCTGACCCAGGCCTAAAAACATGCACCATACGACTATGAAGGCCATGTGATCCACATGGCAGGGGACTTCTCCCCAGAGACTAGCGATAAGAGACACACTTTTCTAGCCCTTTTTCCGGCTATGCGCAAGTGGGTCATCAAGTTTGGCTTGTCTGAACTGAATTGCATGTGGATCACTGTGGGTGGCAAATCCAGAGACTTCAAGGTTTCCTGGACTCTTAGCAGGATTCTGACATAGACACTGCTCCCCGCCCTGAGGTTGTTGGTGGGGATGCCCTCGCGCTCCCGCCGTCTAGACAGTCCCGTCAACTGGACCAACATCTGGACAGGAACCTCCCTTTTCACTCCCACAGAGCCATCAGAATGATTCAGGAACTCACCCAGGGGGCAAGCAGAGACAAATCCCGCTCTCTGCTGAAGCTGCCTGAGACCCCAGCCTCATCTGTTGAGGACATATGGATGACCCCTCGCCCACACCGACTGGCTGCGTATCTCATGTTGTAAACCGATGTTTGTGTTTTTTATGTGATTGCGTATGTGTGCCCTGTTCCCCTACCCCGACTGTTGCTGGTTAACGGGTTTGTACTGTTGTACTAGGGTGCTTTTTTGTGGCACGTCAGTGGGGGTGGGGGAATTCAATGATGATGATGACGATGTTTGATGGTGCTGTTTTTTTATGTTCTTTGCTGTTCCCAGTTGTTTTCTGGGTTTATTTTCCTTTGTACTATTGTGGGGGAATTCTCGGGGATCCCGTCTGACATACGCCCCTACACCTGACTGTGTGGATGTTGGGCCCGTCCTGCCACTCCTCGCAACAACCCTCCCCATCTATTCCCAGCCTGCAGGGTGCTTCTATCTCCCGTGTATCTGCCTTCCTGTAAGCCCCCCAGACAGCAACTATCCTGTTCTTGTCTCCGGCCCTGTCAGTCATTCGGGACCCAGTGGGTGCATAGGTTTTCAACTCCCCCAACTAAAGTGTTTTTGGTTCTCTTCCCTGACCCTCCCTCTTTTCTTTTTCTGTTAGGGCAGTCCACAACCCCCTATTTGCTCTAGCTCCCCTCTACCTCCTCTACCCTTCCCTGCCTCCCTCCTTGCTTCCTGTCTTCCCCCAACTCTTCCCTTCCTTCTTCTCCTCTCCCCTTCTAGGCCGCAGCCCTCCTTTTCTCATGGCCCCTGCTGTGCACCCCGTTGGCCTCCCACCAGTCTGGTTCACTCATTCTCCTCATCTCGAAATTTCCTGATGCCCAAGGCGTCCTGACGATCCTGTCCTAGAGCGTCCATGGCCTCACCCATTATATCAAGTGTAAGAAAGTCCTGGCATATTGGAACATGCAGCAGGTCAATATTGCCTTGTTGCCGGAGACCCATCTCACTGGCCTCGAGTCTGATAAACTCAGGCAGGGTTATTCGCAGCAGCCACGCACCCTGATCCCACAGGGATGCACCCCAACCGTCCAAAGGCGGGGTGGCCATCTTGCTGTGCCGCTATATTCCCAGCACCGTTTTGAAGACGTGGAAGGACCCAGAGGGGAGGTACATTTTTGCCTGTCTCAGGATCTTCAACAGAGTTGTTTATGTGGGTTTGATACATGCCCCTGTAGGGACCAAGGCGACTTTCCTCCTCCGCCTTAAATGGGTCCTTGCCGAATTGGATTCCGTGCCCGTCCTGTTGGGTGGTGACTTTAAACTTGGCTGTGGATGCTGTCACTGACCACACCGGTCTGATTGACTTGATGACCAATGCAGACAAGGCCATCTTGCTCAACGTCCTGGGAGACAATGTTCTACTCGCTATCTGGCAACTTCTGTGCCCAACCAATAACTCCAACACCATCTTCACACCAGTCCACAGCACCCAGCCCAGGCTGGATTTCTTCCTAGTCTTGCACTCCCTCACCCAGCTGGTATTGGATGCCCATATTCTGGTGGGCTCTCTCTCTGATCATTCCCCGGTCAGTCTTAAGCTGTATTGGGTTCTGACCGTGCAGATCCAAAAGACCTGGTAGTTTAATGCTTCTCGCTATCGGCAGCCTGAGCGGAAGCAGCACCTCCACTCCCATGTGCAGGCATATCTTGACATAAAAAAGGCTAGGTGGAATTTGCATGAATGCTCTGGGTGGCAACAAAGGTCACAAGGTGCAGCTAATCTGTGATATCACTCTCCATAATAAGCGGAGGATGGAACAACAGGCCGCCTTGGAAGAGAACATCTGGTGTCTAACCTGGTTGTACTCTGCCCATTCTCTTGATTCCAGTCACCGACGCCTGGAGAAGGAGTGGATCGAGCTGGATGATTTTTCTAGGGTGGAATAAGGCTCCACAAACTATGCTATTGTTACTATGAACAGGGCGAGCAGGCTGGCAGATTTGTTCACGGTGCACCTTACCAGCAGGAAGTGGCAATTGCTATCCTGACAGTCAGGGATCGGACCGGCCACCTCGTCACTCACCCCCAGAGGATGCAAAAGACGTGGGACGGGTATGCTCAGACGTGAGTCCCGTGCTCAACATGCCACTGGAATCAAGCTGACCTGGCTGAAGAGGGGTGAAACCCCGAAACTGGTCCTAGGATGCTTGTTTCCAGTCCAGGGAGGACCTGGCCTGGCAGTTCGGGCTGGACTGTTCCCATGGGGCACAGGGTCAAGACTGATTTGCATTTGGCTGGGTCCAAACTGGAATGGCATAGTGAGCAAAAAAAGATGGATTTAGGCCCAGATCTCTGTACTGGGGTGAATGTATGACATTGTTCTGCATTCTGTCCATCAACAGTTGTTTTTGCATTTGCCCCCCCCCCCCCCCAGGGGATAGCAGATACCTTTGCGGAGTACTATGGTCGCCTTTATACTCTGAGGAGCCCATAGAGTGCATTGCACAATCCTTTGTGTAAGTCTGTCTTCCGCAGCATAACAATGAGCGGGGCAGGCCCTCCTCTCCAGGGCGATCACTCAGGAGGAAAGTGCGCAGGAGATATCTGCCGCCCCCATACAGCAAAGCTCCCAGAGAGGACGGTTTCCCATCGGAATTCTATAAATGGACCTCCACCCAATCTTTTGAGGTGTCTTACAAGGAGGGTGAGGAGCAGGGCAGTCTGGGGCCGATGTCTAATAAAGCCATCATAACGGTGCTCCTCAAGCTGGGCAAAGACCCGCTGTCCTGTGATAGCTACCTCCCCATTTCACTTCTTAACGGTGATGTTAAGATACTGGCTGGTGCTCTGGCAGCTGGGTTTAGGAAGGTTCTCTCCACATTGATCCATCATACTCAGATCGGCTTTTTCGGACCTCTTGCAATCATTTGAGGACCATAGCTTATGTCCTCTGGCTGGCTGAAGATCTGCCAGATGAGGCACTGGCTTTGTCTTTGGATGTTCAGAAAGTGTTCAAACTCATCAAATGGAGCTATATTTTTGCAGCCCACTGTAAGTTTGTTTTCTGGGGGAAAACTTAATTTCCAAGGTCAGCTAGCCCAGGTGAATTGTGGAGGCTACTTGTCTGTCTCCGTCCCAATTTGAAGGGGGACACATCAGTGGTGCCCGCTCTCTCCGTGCTTTTTCCTACTCGCTCTGGAACCTCTAGCTGCGGCCATTCAGTTGCTGCAGATAGTGGTCATCCCCACACTGGGCGGTCCTTCTTTCACCTTTCTTAATGTGAATGGCATCTTGCTGATGCTCCTGGACCACCCTAGATCCCTTCTGGCTCTTTTTACCCTAGTGAACAGGTTTGCGCAGATTGCAGGATACAAGATCAATTGGGGGAAGAGTGAGGCGCTGCCCCTCTCCATTAACCATGGCAGACGCTGTTTTTGTTGGATGCCGTCCTGTCTCAACTACCTCTTCATCCTTGTTAATGAGGGATTGGTGCACATTATGAGGGACAACATTGACCCCTGCTGGAGTGGATGTGCGTGGACTTTGCGAAGAGGATACACCTTAATCTCTCACTCTGGGGGCGAGTACAGGCTGTCAAAATGGTCACCCTCCCGCGGTTCATGTACGTGTTGGACATGTTGCGACTCCAGGTCCTGCTTTCCCTACTTGGAGATATTGACAAGCCTATCAAGGGATTCATATGAGACGTAGCTAGGCCACAGCTGGTGATCCTTAAACGTGTGGACCACATGGAGTGCGGGGGTCTGGGCTGGCCCTCAGTGGAACACTACTCCCTGGCACTCCACCTGTCGCAACTGGCGTTTTTGCAACGGGGATGCCAGACCACTCCCTTTTGTGTCCTGATTGAGCAGAGAATGACCCGTAACCTGTCCGGTCTCCACCTGTTCTATGTATATGGGGCTCTCAGGGACTGTTCGGCCAACCCCATGCGCCGGGAAATGGCTTCTGCCTGGAGGTGGGCCCACGGTCTCTTTTCAGTTGATCCCTACCTGCATGCAGAGGCCCCCCTCTGGTGGAATGCATCCATTCGCACTACAGGTGTTCTGCCCAACTGGTCAATTTGGCGGCATGCCGGTATCTAGTTGCTCTCCCAAATCCTGGATAATGGCTCTCTTAACTCTTTTGTGGCCCTGCAGGAGGAATTGCATCTCCCCACGACCCAGTCCTGGCGTTACCTCCAGCTCTGCCACTGCCTCAGCAGTGGTCTGGGGATGCCGCTTTGGGGTATGCCATCATCTTCCATTATCATCTATCTATGAGTGTGTGGATAAATCCGTGGAGTGATGTCAGGCCTGTACAACCTTATGGTGCAGCACAAGTATCTGTTGCCCGATTCGCAGCGCCTGCGCATCTCCTGGCAGACGTAGCTGCATGTCGAGTATGAGGTGGAGGACTGGACAGTGGTCCTTGACAACCTGGACTGCGGGGTGTGGGAGTCCAGGATGAAGTTTTTCCTCTTCAAGACGGTGCAGGACTGGTACTGGAAGCCATCCAAGCTGGAGCAGGCTGGCCTTCTGCCCCACTCCCACTGCTGGCGGTGTGATCAGCCGGGCTGTTACACTATTCACATTTTGTATGACTGGAGGTTATGGAAGGGAGGGCCTCTTCCCTCCCCGGTTTCTCACCAGGCAGTGCTACTGCATGACTCCCCCCACCCCCCATCATGCATCATATGTGCTGGTTCTTAGCCACAGCTCTGACCTCACTGAAGCTCAGTCTCCTGCGACATTGGCGCCCCCTTCATGCCCCTTCCCATGCGGAATGGTTCACAACAATGTTATTGACAGCGTTTTATGAGACCATTTACGTTTTTTCTGACAAGCTTGATGTTTATTACCAGGTTTGGGCCCCATTCTTGATGAGGGCATGTTTGGCCCAGTCCAAGCTGCCCTGGACTCTTGGGTGTCCCGCTTATGGGCGTGCTTTCCCTTTATTGCCTCCTCCCTCACCACCCCTCGCATCCCCTCTCCCCTTCCTTCCCCCCTTGCTCCCATCATCCTTTTTCCTGCCCCCATGGTTTGGTGGTGCCTCCTTCTCTGTGTGTCACTGCATTTGCACTGCTGCGGCCTTCCCTCTCCTCCTTCCTCTTTCTTCCGTGGCTCTGGCAGTAGCCTTCCCTCTAGTTTCTTTTTATGTGTCTGGGTGGTTGGCAAGTCAGGTGTCCCCCTACGGGCCCCCTGCCACCCTTGCATTGTGGGTTATTGCTTCTTCTGTTGTTTATGTTGTTAATTCTCTCTCATGCCATTGCTTGGCAGAGCCTTTGTTTTGTATATTATGTTTTATTTTGTACTCACTGCGAAACCAAAAAAATAAAAATTACAGAAAAACAAAAATAAACCATAAAGTTAGTCTTCTGCCTAATGTCCCAGGAATCTAGAACAAGAAACCTATCCAGATATGACAAACACCCTTTTACACTTCTGCAAGCAAATGAAGTCGAATCTCATCACACTTCAATATCTACCTTCTGTCTGCTCTGTAAACCTTGAGCATTCCCTTCTGCCATGTATCTCCATCTCTCGTTACAATCCCCTGCTGTGTAAATCCATTTCTGTACAGCACTACATTGCTTTGTGGTTTAGGATTGTGCTCTACGAGTCCCATGCACACATACATATATGTGGAGTACATCCGTTTTCTACTGAATTTGAAAGGCGACCTATGATGACCCAACTGTAAAAATGCATCCTTTCAATAAGGTGATGGATGAACTGAAATACGATCACAAGAAATCCCTTCAAAGCAAAACATCTTAATAGGCACGGATAAAGGAATCTGATTAATGGTCATTGTGAGGAAAAGCGGTTTATTATATGCTGTGGTCGTGCAACCGCACCGTGTAATAAACTCACAAACCTGTCTTGGGTCCAGTAAGGCTCATTTCTAAAACCTTAATTCAACTCTGGGTAGATGTGGCTTCGAGCAGTCAGGCTTTAAGAAAGGAAAAAGAGAAAGCCTTTAGACAAAACAATTGAATAAGAAAGAAACACAACCCAAAGGAAATCTGACATCATTTTATAAAAATAGATTTTATTTTTATGAAATTTTAGATGCCAAAACAAAGTAATTCCACTGAAGGATTCCGGAGATATGAATTATTAAGTAAATCGTAAACCACTGTTTTTTCACTCCAATCACATACAAGCATTGACAACTATTGCAGTTAGTAAGTACTTTGAAAACTTTTGTAAAGTTTTGTTCGGTTACTCAAACCCGCTTTGGGTGACAGACTCCAGTAAGGAGCAAGTCAGAGTGGCCAGTAAGGCTAAGAAGGACTGTTACCTTGCAGCCAAAGTAGTTGCTATTCTGGTCAATGGCGATCTTCCTGGGGCCAACCCTGGGTCCAAAAACACAGTGGGGTTACTTTGGCCACAGAGGTTGATGTCCCTCTAAGTCCAGGTGAATTCCCGCCAAAAACCAATTGCCACTGGTCTGTGGCCACAGAGGTTCCCTTTAACTGAGGCTAGAGTCCGTCTTGGGTGGCCAAACTGCACTCCGACTCTCCCAGGTCCAGCAACTTTTGTGTGTTGGGACTCAGTCTTCCAGGCTGTGCTTGAGTGGTTAGTAACGATCAAGCGATTGTGGCTACCAACTTGCCACAGCAGCTTAATCAGCTTTTGTGGCCCTGGAGCTATAACAAGAAGTCAGCCAACTGACTCCTAGAGTTCACCTGTTCTGTTTGGGGCTCAAGGATGGCTTTCCTCAAGCAGGGCACAACAGGCACAGTTCTCTTTTTGCTAGTCCATGGATCAGCTGGCACAGTCCAGACTTTGGCGCAGCTTCTCTTCATTGGATCCAGGGAACAGCAGGGTAGTCCTTCTTAATTCCTCTCTCCATTGCAGGGGTGCCACTTTTATGTCCACGACTTGAGCTTGGGAGATGCAGTGATTACTAACCAATTGGCTACCAGGTCCTCTTCCGCTTGATGACAACTTTCTCCATGTGGCATTTAGTTATTCCTAGGTGCAACATTCTGCCTAGGATGACAGAACCCTTCTCTTGGTAGGGTGGGCTATTTTTTTAAAACATATTTTATTAATTTTCCATTTTCATCCCTTCAGTTACAACTTATTGTGGTTATACACAGTAATGCATCACATTGAAATCACCATGCATTGTAAGTGCACCATACTATACAAGAATTGTGTATCACATGGACGCAAATATCCCATCCCTCCCCACGTCCCTAACTTCATCTGGTAGGGTGGGCTACTTGAGGGCTACACGCCCATGGGAAAACTGGTTTGGCAACTGTTTCCCCCTCTGTCCTTAACGCATACCTGTATACCAAAACTAAATAGCAGCCCTTCTTGTGTGTGTCCACCATATCTCCTTTGGCTTCCTGCCATGGAGAGGTAATGCCTCTATCAACAGCAGGTCTCTATTATGTCCTTTCCTGGGAGTTGTACACATGTCTCCCCAAGAGGACAGAAGGCTGTCTCAAGGCCAGCAACCGTAAATGGCCACCAGCAAATGTGGGCAACAGAGTGGCAACTTACTACAGTTGCTTTTTACTGAAAAGTTACATTAAATTCGACTTCAGCATCAGGTCAAGTTTAATGCAATGATTTTTTTAATAACTTGAAGTACCAACTTTAGTAGTCCTAGTCAGGAGTTAGCTTGGCTGACTGATCAGTATGCAGCCCTGTACTTGCCAATGGGGCTACTATCTTTCACACAGTAAAAAACCACAGAGGTTTCTACTGTTAGGACATATAAAAACACATGTCCTACTTTTTGTTATACAGCACCCTACCTTAGGACTCAACAGCCCCACCTTAGGGGTGCCTTAAATATATATTAAAAGGGCAGATCTGGACTTTGTCATTAGTTTAAATGGCAAAGTGGAGTTGTCCTTTTAAAACTGCCCTACCTGTTTGCAGTAGCAGGCTGGAAAACATGTTTTACTTTGCCACACTGATGGTGGCACAATAAGTGCTGTGGTCCATGAGGAACAATTTAATTTAAAGGCCCTGGGTACCCTATATACCATATACTAATATAGACTTATAAGTAAGTTAGAGTATGCCAATAGGGTAGAAGCCAATTAAACATACACTTTTAAGGGTCAGAACACTGGCACTGAGGTCTGGTTAGAAGGCCTCAATACACTCGCAAAGTCATTACACCAGTCCCTAATAGTGAAAACGTGGGGCAAAAAAAATGAGGAATCAACCTGCAGAAAGTAATTTCCTCACAGTCATGTATCATAAGGAGTTGTTCCTCACCAGTTAAACAAGCAGGTAACCCCTGAGTCAAACTTGCTTCATATTAGTGAATGCGAAACCAAGAACTTAAAGCTGTCTCTATCAGATCCTCCCTCTTATAAAGTTCCTGGATATTTATTGTTTGTCCGCCATGTTACGGTATTTAACCTATTGCTGGCCTATTGCAATTACCTTTAGTTGGACATGACCAAGTATGAAATTGCTAGCTAGCAAAAGGGACTGGATCTACTTATATCCTATGCATTCATTGCATCCGTAAAAGAGGGAGTGGTTATCCAGTATTAGGGGTGTCTTTCATAGATTCACATGCCTGAATCATTCCCCGTCGTCGAGACGGGAGCCTCCGGTACATAGAAAAGTAATGTCCTATAGACATACATAGAGAAAAATAGGCCCAAGGACCTCCCCTTAGTGGCCTATCCTTGTCCTTATGTAAAAAGGACCAAACTCTTAGAGCCAGCCAATCAGCTATCACCTCCCTCTAGAACCTTCCTGACAGGAGCCTCAGTCCCTCAGATTTTCTACCGCACGTTGTGCTAGGGAGTCTCCAACCTGAGTTCTCCTCAGGATTTCTTTAAAACCAGATTGTTCACTTTTTTAAGTGACTTACTTCTTCAAGGACTTGAACAGAGATTGCTTCAGGCTTATTACTGCAGTGAGTGATTATTTCTTCTAAACTCCTGGCATGTCTGAATCGCAGAAGAAAGCCCTTTTCAGGGCCTGCTCTTCATGTGGGAAAAAGAGGCTACATGTGGACGACAAGCATGACCTCTGCCTATATTGCCTTTATCCTGACCACGTGCCTAAGGACTGTAAAATATGTAGGCCTTTTCCTCACAAGACCTTGAGAGACAGAGAGGGTCGTCTGCTTATCTGGCTGGACAGGCTTAAGGACAGGGAGAGTGTGGTATCCTCAGAGGGAAGCTTTTCCAGAACCTCTGAAGTCTCCCTGAAGAGGCCGAGAGTGACGTCTCCTGGCCCCTCAGACGCTCCTCCTATGAAGACACACAAGAAGTCTTCAGAGGCAAGATCTTCAAAATCTTCAGTGTCTGACAAGGACTCTCTGACTTTTAAGAAGCCTACCCTGTCGGCCAGCAAAATTGCGACACCTTCCTCAGCGCAAAAAAGGGCACCAGGTCATGTCTCCACAGCGACGACAACTGTGTCAACAACGACAGCGTCGTCAGTCTTCTCGTCGACGACGACCACCCCTTCATCGTCGTCAGCAGGTACACCTATTTCGTCTGTTATACTGCTAAAACCGTCGTCGACGTCTAAGACATCGTCGACGACGAAGATTGTCCCATCGACGACGACATCGTCGATGAGGAGCCCCCCGTCGACGGAAGAGTCGACGACGAGGACGTCGACGACGAAGGCGTCGACGACGAAGATGTCGAGGTCGAAGGCGTCGACGACGAAGGCATCGACGACGAAGGCGTCGACAACAAAGGCGTCGACGACAAATGAATCGTCGACGAGCGCATCGTCGACGAAGACATCGTCGACGAGGAAAACATCGTCGACGGGGACACCGTCGACGAAGGCCATGCCGTCGACGACGGTATCGTCGACGGGGACGTCGTCGTCGTCCATGGGTATTTCTGAGCCATGGAAGAAATCCGAACTAGTAGGAATGTCGTCTATGGCCCTACCACCGTCAACAACAACACGGAAGACTGCAGGGGATCCTGTACAGGGTTCTGGATCTGGCAAACTGACCAGAACACAGATTACACCGGAAACAACGTCTCCAAGTAAGGTGCAAACCAATTTGCCTATGGAGATTCTTCAAAGTGAGGAGTCAGAAGAAGAACTCTTTGATCAGGCTACTTCCCCTTCTGAGCTGTACGTCAAATGTCAGAGCACGGACGAAGAACAGGAAGAGATGAGCGGCCAGGAACGACCCGTCCGGGAGCAGGTTCGCACGGAGGTCACCCCGATGGTATGCCTTCCCCTGTCGATTGTTAATGACCTCAAATACCTTATCCGGGACTACAAGCAGCGTTCCCCGGAATCGCCGGCACTAGAAACAGGGGGCCCGGTGCCTACTACAAATCCACCAACGACAGCTCCAAAGCAAACACGACCAGCTACTCAGGCCTGCCAGGAAAAACTGCCACCTCAGGTGATAGAGTCATCGGATGAGGAGGCAGAGGACATGGAAGAGGGGGAAGTCCAGGAAGACCAGACGGATCAGGATGAGGAGGAGGAGTATGTGGCATCCTCCCCAGCTTCCCCACAACCGCGCCAGGCTGATTCACCGCCCGTGGATATTGGCGGTTTTCATAAGATACTTGAACGAGCAGCGACGCGGTTTCATATGGTCATGGAATCGGCGGAGACTGAGTGCTTCTTGCATGACTTTAAGGAGCAGACGAAGAAGACGACGAAGTCAATCCCAATTATTGACTTTCTCTGGGACCAGGGAAAGAAACTAATGCTGACGCCGGCCTCCGTACCTGCGGTTGTGCCACGCCTGGATAAAAAGTACAAGGCTCCATCCACGGCGCCAGCTTGCCTTAATGGTCACCCGAAACCGGATTCGGTCGTGACCCAGGCGGCTCAGAAGAATTCTCGTAACCCTTCCTCTCCTCTGTCAGCCCCACCAGACAAGGAGGGCAGAAAGTTGGACACGATTGGTAAAAGGTTTTCGACCACATCAGCAATGACCATCAAGGTGGCCAACTCCATAGCCCTGTTGGGGCGTTACAACCGCCAACTTTGGGAGGATATAGCCCCATATATAGCGGAGCTACCAAGAGCGGTTCAAGAGGAGGTCAAGGCACTACTTTCTGAGGGCCAAACCTCGGCGGCAGAAATCATTGATTGTGCCATAGATGTGGCCATGACAGGCTTTCGTCAACTGGCTGGGGCTGCAGTCCTGCGCCGTCAGGGATGGCTAAAGGCAACATCCTTCAGGCAGGAAGTGCAGACGAAGGTGCTGGACATGCCCTTCGATGGACAACACCTTTTCGGGGATAAAATCGACGAGGCGCTCCAAGCTATCAAGAAGGATACTGATACGGCTAGAGCGCTTGGAACTTTGCAGGCAAGGAATCAGTCCTTTCGGGGCAACAAATCCAGAGGCCAGTCCTCCTACAGGGGATCCTACCAGAATAGGTCCTCGTATTCCCAGAATAAATCCCAGTACCAGCAGAAGCAGCAAAAAGGTCGGCAGTCTTCTTATGGAAGATCTAACTTCAGGGGTAAAAACCAGAAGAGGGGCACCGGCGGACGCCAGTGACCAGTTACTCCAGCCAGTCCAGCGACAATCTCCCTCATCAAGGATTGGAGGAAAATTGACCCATTTCCTGGAAAATTGGCACCTCATCACCACGGATCGATGGGTACTCCAACTACTAAGATTCGGCCATTCCCTAGAATTTACCACCATCCCACCTGCAACCCCTCCCCGCAGGTTCCCACACAAACATCTGCGACTGCTGCTCCGAGAAATATCTGCGATGTTGAAGAAAGGAGCGATCGAGCGGGTTCCATCGGCTCAGAGGGAGGAAGGATTCTATTCCCGCTTCTTTCTTATACGCAAGAAGGAGAAGAAGTGGAGGCCCATTCTAGATCTCAGGGCACTCAACTCTTTCCTGAAGAGTCAGTCGTTCAGGATGGTAACGCTCCAAGAAATACTAGGCATTCTAGAAAAAGGAGATTTCATGACATCTTTGGATCTTCAGGATGCCTACTATCACATCCCGATACTCAGGGGGCACAGAAAGTTTCTACGTTTCGAGGTGGCAGGACAGCACTACCAATTCAAGGTCCTGCCGTTTGGCCTCAAATCCGCTCCGCGGATTTTCACCAAGTGCCTTTCACCTGTGGCAGCTTTCCTGCGTCAAATGGGTCACCAAGTCTTCCCCTACCTCGACGACTGGCTGGTAAAAGCACCGACAGCTGCAGGCGCAACCAAATCCTCCAACGCCTGCACCAATCTTTTCCAACATCTAGGATTGACTCTCAATCTTCAGAAATCCTATATGTCCCCAACAAGAAGCATCACCTTCCTCGGGGCGACCTTGAATACGGAATGCGCAAGGGCATTTCCTTCAGAAGAAAGAAAAAACAAGATAATCTCTCTGGCCACGGTGGTGGCATCAAGGAAGTCCCCAAAAGTTCGCACCTACAAATCACTCCTAGGAATGATGTCTTCTTGTATACTCCTCATCCCTCACTGCAGACTTCGGATGCGTCCATTGCAAGAAGCCCTCACGAACCAATGGACTCAGAGTACGGGTTCGTTCGAAGACATTGTGAGGATAACACCGCGGATATCCAAAAGCCTCGAATGGTGGAAAGATTACAGGAATCTGTCTATGGGACTGCCTTTCCTACTTCCAGCAGCGCCGCTGGTGATCACCACCGATGCATCTCTGGCAGGCTGGGGAGCTGTCCTTCAGGATCTCCGAGTAAGCGGCAAATGGTCAGATCTGGAGCAGCATCTCCATATCAATCTTCTGGAGTTGAGGGCTGTGTATCTAGCGCTACAAGCCTTTTTACCACGCATCCAGAACTCCCAGGTGCTCGTCAGAACGGATAACACCACGACGATGCACTATCTCAACAAACAGGGGGGAACGCGTTCGCTCACTCTATCACGCGAATCGCAAAAGATCTGGAACTGGCTTGTTCTCCATGGGGTTACTCTCAGAGCGGACTATGTCCCGGGCAAGGACAACACCATTGCAGACGTCCTAAGCAGACAGAAATCCCTCTCCCACGAATGGGGGCTCGACGAGAATACGCTAGCTCACATATTCTCAAAATGGGGAGTCCCAGGAATCGACCTGTTTGCCACCAAGGAGAACGCCAAATGCCCAAACTACGCAAGCTGGCATCCCCAACCAAGGTCACTCGGAAATGCCTTTTCCATAGGCTGGTTCAGCGTATTTGCGTACGCTTTTCCGCCGTTCCCGATGATTTCCAGGGTCCTCAGGAAGATGAAGGCGGAGCCTTGTACCCTGATCCTAATTGCCCCGTTCTGGCCGAGGCAGCACTGGTTCTTGGACCTTCATCGCCTCTCCATCAGGACACCGATTCGTCTCAAACAGCACCCGAACCTGCTGACAATGTCCAACGGGCAGGTGCAATTCCCGAACCTGCAATCGCTCAGGTTATCGGCCTGGCTCCTGAGCACAGAGAGTTCTGTCATTTAAACATCCCGCAGGACTGCAGGGACGTGCTGGCAAAAGCGAGAGCGGACAGTACCAACAAAACCTACTCTCTCAAATGGAAACGCTTCTGCGTATGGTGTTTAGAGAAAGGCCTGAGACCACTCCATATCACACCTGACCAGATATTGCCATATCTTCTACACTTGGCACAGTCGGGATTGGCGCATGCATCCATAAAGGTGCATCTGGCGGCCATTTCACGTTTCACCCGGACTTACAAAGGCCCGTCTCTCTGGTCCAATAGGCTTATCAAACAGTTCCTAAAGGGACTATATAGGTCCTTCCCAAGACCTAGACGGGTCCCTCCGACGTGGCACCTCAATTTAGTTCTTAACCAACTCATGAAGCACCCTTTTGAGCCCATTCATCGAGCTTCCATCAAGTACATCTCATGGAAAACGGCTCTGCTGCTCGCTCTAACATCTGCCAGGAGAGTCAGCGAGCTACAAGCTCTCTCCATTCAGGAACCCTTCATGCAGTTCAAACAGGACAGGGTGGTGCTGAGGACAAATCCCAAGTTCATACCGAAAGTGCCTTCAGACTTTCACCTCAATGAGCCGGTGGTTCTACGTTCCTTCTTTGCAAACCCTACCACGGCAGCAGAAAGGACGCTCCACTCTCTGGACCTCAAAAGGTGTCTTAAGTTTTACATAGACAAAACAAAGGGCTTCAGAAAGTCATCACAGCTATTTGTGGCCTACAGTAGGCCAAGGTTGGGCATGCCTCTAACGAAACAGAGCATCTCACGGTGGATCTCCTCAGCGATAGCATTCTGCCATGACGGGGCCGGACGGCCTTTAAGAGACAGGGTGGAGGCGCACTCCACCAGAGCGATGTCCACATCAGCAGCGCTGTTCGCTGGAGTGCCGATCTTGGACATCTGTAGAGCGGCGACGTGGAAGTCACCGCACACCTTCTCCAGACACTACTGCCTAGATGCTGAACTTCTGAAGGATGCAGCAGTGGGCCAGGCTGTGCTTCGCCATCTATTCCAGTGAGGTGAGCCTTCCAACATCCCGCCATCCTGGTATGCACATCTTTTGCTGATATACTGTATTGACGTATGCCAATGTTTCAAACTGGTATGGTAATATGTGTATTATCTAAAATGACTATATGGCATGTTACATCAGAAATGTGCTTAATGTATTGCTGACTACTCTGATTCAGGCATGTGAATCTATGAAAAACACCCCTAATACTGGATAAGAAACGCGTTACTTACCTGTAACAGCAGTTATCCAGTATTGGTGTCTTTCATAGATTCACATGCAACCCTCCCGCCTCCCCTGGAAGGACTCATCTCTCTCTAACTATATTACGCCTACCTAGCTTAGTGCGTACCAAAATCTGAGGGACTGAGGCTCCTGTCAGGAAGGTTCTAGAGGGAGGTGATAGCTGATTGGCTGGCTCTAAGAGTTTGGTCCTTTTTACATAAGGACAAGGATAGGCCACTAAGGGGAGGCCCTTGGGCCTATTTTTCTCTATGTATGTCTATAGGACATTACTTTTCTATGTAACGGAGGCTCCCGTCTCGACGATGGGGAATGATTCAGGCATGTGAATCTATGAAAGACACCAATACTGGATAACTGCTGTTACAGGTAAGTAACGCGTTTCTTTCTTGTACCTTGCAGCCAAACAATGGAATGGTGCCTCATTGAAAAGCACCACTAGCAAAGATCATCTGACATTCAAGCTCTTCATATCAAGTGATAATTGGTGCACCAGTGCTGTCTCCAGCAGCAACAGAGTGCCAAGATAAGTTTGAGTGATTGGATACTATGTATGTGTACTCCCATGCATTCCACCAGCGACAGAACCCTATAGAACCCTAAACTAGGGTCCACCTTGTTGGCCATCTGAGCCAGGAACATTCACCATTCCAGTTCAAAAAGTAAAAAATTTAGGAATACTTAGAGATGATAAATTACATTTGAATAAACATATCAGCTCAGTTATCTATTCTAGTTTTAACACATTGAGAATAATTAAGAAGATCCTTCTGTTCATTCCACTTAACTCAAGAAAAACAGTTATCTCATTACTAATTCTTACCAAACTGGATTATTGTAATGGACTTCATGCCAATCTTCAAAAACAATATTTGAAAAAGTTAGAGTGTACAGAATGCGGCGGTGAGACTTATTCTTGATCTCCCCAAGCTCCAACCTGTTTCCGCCTCCATCAGAAGACTCCCCTGGATTTCAGTGAGCAACCAAATTAAATTTAAGGCGTTGTTGCCTTACCTATAAGGATCGTATGACTCAAGTCCTTGTCAGCTCAAACACTCTCTAACCTGGTACGTACCCAGCAGAGACGTACAATCTAAAAACACAATGAGGGTCTCCTGCCCCAATTTTAAGAGACTCAAATAGAGGACAGCTGTTTTTCCTCAGTAGCCCCCACACTTTGGAACAAACTGCCTATAAGTATTAGAGCAGCTCCCACCTTATTGATGTTTAGAGAGCTGCTCAAAACATGGCTCTTTAACATTTAATCCTATCTCCTCCTCCCAAACTGCTAAACGTATCAGCACCAAGACACCCAAGGGTATTCATGCGCTTTAGAAATTTTGAAAAGCTTCCCACTCACGTAGCCAAGGCCTTGAAGAAGGACTATGGAATGCCACAGGAGACACACTTGCAGGAAAGCAGCATCCTAGAACGCAACCCATCACTGGTGAAAAGGGACATAGCTATCAGTGGAGGCCGCTATTTAATGGGGTGGTGGGGCAGGGGAGAGGGATGGTACATAAAAAAAATAAAGAAAACACTTACCTGTAGGCCGTGCAACTGGCCGGCTGCCGCCTTTTGGTCCTCTTCGGCTCCTCCACAGTAGGACCAGGAAGCACAGAGGCTCCTGACTCCCCTAGTCAATCATGAAACTGCCTTACAGCGGCGTTGTGATTGGTCTGAGCGCAGTGGTTCGGCACTAAGAGAGGAAGTGGGAGCCTGGGCATGTTCTCCCTCCAGGCTGTGCAGTACAGCTGGTGGAGAACATGCAAAGTGTGCATGACGGTTTGGCCAGTCCAAGACCGCTGGCCAAACTGTCATGCGCACTTTAGAGTGTGCTCCCCACTTCTCCCCCCGGTCCTTGCTCTGGCAGCCCAGCCCCGCCCCAGGACACAGAACACTAACATGATAATAAAATTGTGCATTGAGACCCTCAAGGGTGAGTAGCCACGCAAATTGAAACCCCTGATTAATTGACTGGTTATTATCCTTTTAGTTTTCCTTTAACTACTGCTCGCAGAGTAGTGGGGCAATGCTCCTCCCCCTTAGCAGGGGAGCCACCGCTGGTAGCTATCACTTTACAGTTGGTGCAATGGCCGGGGGTCCCAATGTTGGTGCTCAGCCTGCCCTGTGCAATCTGCAATGATTTATAGGCCAGTCTTCGGATTTTTTCCAGGTTCCTAACCTGCGTAATGTTTATTTTTTAGGGAGGTGGGAGACCTGAGAGGAGAAGCTCACTGTAACGGAGAGCAAGACAGGACTCGGCGCATCCAGAGTGGAGAGGAAGGCATAAAGAGGTTGCGTGCGTACACTTGTGATGCCAAGGCTGTTCATGACCTGAGCTGACTTTAGTTATTACCC
This sequence comes from Triturus cristatus, assembly GCF_964204655.1. NCBI lineage: Eukaryota > Metazoa > Chordata > Amphibia > Caudata > Salamandridae > Triturus > Triturus cristatus. The sequence continues at coordinate 87,684,422 of NC_140582.1, forward strand.
ACCAGTAGCCAGCGCTTTAAATGGTCCGGGTCCTGCCAGTGCTTAGCACCAGCAGTTATAAAAAGCAGGCCCTGAGACGGGTCTCTACTGGCCTCTCCATTTTGGCCCTCACCGTCAGGGTGGAAAAAAAATCTTAACTTTGGAGCAGTACCTCCCTTCACTCCCTCTGATGTAATTTCAAAGAGACTTGTTATAGTTCTTCTTAAGCATTTTTAATATTCTATACAACAAAGCCATAGTTGTTGCTTATGTACCTTACGCAACTAACAACCATTGGCAAAGCCTATAGCCCAGACTTGTTGTAGGTGTAATGTTGCTTGTAGTATTATATATATGTATGCAATGACAGAAATAGCAAAATGGCACACTATGCGAAGCACAGATTTTTAGTTAGCGTATTTTTAAGCCACGCCCATGAATTACAGTGGCCACGCCCCTTTGAGAGACCCTCAATTTTTTTTCCCACTTAAATCTTTTGAGAGTATCCAAATGTGGAATCGGGCCTGCAAAGTGGCTGTTTGGAAAAACGTCACCACAATACAAAATGCTACATAAAAGAAAGAAATATACCAAAATCAATAATCCCAGCTTCAGCACTAATGCAAATAAAAGTGCTTGTGGGCAAGGCACTCTCAAGTGACTCCCTCGTGCCTCAGATTACTAGTTTTCACCAGCCCATCATGTCCTTGCCGCTATGATATAGAACCCTGCCACCGTGCCATGCCTTATTTACCACATTCTAGGTTCAAGATGTCACTGCTGCTGGAGACATAGTCCCTCAAAAGCGTCTGCCGCGCCTTGTTGTACCCTAAATCTGGCTTCGTGTAGGTGTTTTGTTACTTGCTGTATTATATACCTGGATATATTAAGCAGCACAATACCAGTCAGGTGGCACACTATAATTAGCACAGATTTTTAGCTTATGTTTTCTTAAGTCACGCCCTTAATTTCATTGATCACACCCCTTTGAGGGACCCACCTCCAGATTTTTCATTCCACTTAAAGCCCTGCCCCTCATTGTATGCTTGTGGTAAGGGTATTGTACATATTATTTAACGGTGTGTTTATTCTTATGTAATACCACTTTATGGAATAGTTCTGTACTAGGAATCTATGTGTCATAACAGATATTGTAGAATGTAAGACTCTCTTGAGTCCTTAGATGCCTGGTTCCTGTCTTGTTCAGTCGTGGGTTCATAACCTGGATTAAAGCATTTCTATATGCTTGGAAAATACTTCTTGTCTCCGGCTTTTATTCCTTCAGCCACACTACATAAATTGGCGACGATTTTTGGCTTTATTTTCCTGATTTTCGATATCCGACGTTGGACCCACCGACCTATGTCGAGCTACCTACAGTTTTTCCAGTAAAATCGGGTGCCGATCTCAATGTGCTTTCGGTTTCGGCAAAACCCGTTTCTCTGGTGTGTACGAGGACATTGTGAGTAATTTTTTACTGTTTTCTGGCATAATTTCGGACGTTGGCTCGACTCTCAGCCAATGTTAATTTTTAAACCTTACCGGCATGTATTCCTCGCGCACTGTTCTCGCGCACTTGCCTCACGCACTGCCGAAGCTGAGATTCCTTAGCGCTGCTGATCTTTGAATCAGAGCTTCGTTCTACTCATTCCACTCTATCTCCTTCAGAGACAAGCAATGCAACACGCTCCACGTCATAAGCATATCACGTTTTTGATGTTTTTGGCAGCCATCTTTGAACTTTGGGATAACTTGGCTTACATATTAACTGTTTCACTGCATTGATCGGTTTACTCTTCTGTGACGAGCACACATTATTTATTTATTTTGTTTCAATTTTACAGGATTTTGCTTGCATCATCACAGTTCAAGCTGCATGTTGTTGTTACTCAAGTAAGATTTAATTATTTTTCTCATGGCTAATTCCAATAACATTTTCCCTCCACCTCCTTTTTACAAGTACCAGGAAAACCTATTACTCCTTGGCATGAGTGTGTTGAGAGTATTTTCAAATGATCTAGAGGCAATTGATGCTATTGAGTGCTCTCCTTCCAGAAAAAGAGCTATTCATTTTAATCATCTAGGCACAGCAGGTCAACAGCTGTTTGATAACTTACCTGTAATACCTGCAACCTCTGGTGATGACAATTGGAATGTGTATCTTGAAGCACTTGCACATTTGAGAAAGCAATATAAAGATGAACCGTCAGTAATGGTGGAACGTCATGTGTTCTTTAAATGAAAACAACAACATGATGAATCCATTGAGGATTATTTAGCTACTTTACGTGTTCTGGCAGCTAAGTGTGAGTTTGGTATGACTCTTGACATTTCATTACGGGATCAACTTGTTTTCAACTGTTTTAACAAGAAGATACAAGAGCGTATACTCACCTGTAAGAATCCTACGTTGGAGGAAGTTATGGGAATTGCTAGGTGCATTGAATGTTCTGTTACTCCATCTAAAATTCTTGCTGAAAATACTAATACTAATCCCACAGTTACTCCTAGCACCAGTGTTATGGCTCTTTCTACAAACAGTAATAGTGAACCAGATGTTAATGTAGTTGCTACTCATTTAAAAAATAAGAAGACAGTTGAACGAAGATCTAATGTATTTTGTTAAAGGTGTGGCTCTAAATTCCATGTAGGCACTTTTCCTAATTGTCCTGCCCAAGATAAAAGGTGTATAAATTGTACGAAAATTGGGCATTTTCATACCGTTTGTAAAGCAGTTAAGGACAAGAGCAAAGTTAGTCAAATTAGTACTGAAGATGAGTCAACTTGTGATGCATTGAATATTGTTTCCTTCTCTGTAGATGTTAACATGCTCTATGATAAAGTGATCAAAGGACCAATTTGTGAAGTACTTATTTCACTTCATATTACTGCAGATTCAGGTTCTCCAATTACTATTTTGGCTGACAAAACTTTTGACAAACTTTGGACCAACACTGTGTTATCTACTTCTGATGTTAATCCCAAAGCATTTGGGGAGTATGATATTATCATGTGTGGATATTTTAGTGACACTCTCAAATTTAAAGATAGGGAGATTCATACTAAAATATATGTGGCACAGAAAGGTAGAGACATTCTTGGATGGCTTGATCAAGCTGGTCGGGGTATCTTACTGAGACCAGGTCATGCTGAACCAGTTGTGTTTGGTGATCTGCCTACATTATCTGTAAACTGTTCTCCGTCTCAGGATTCCTCTTTACTCAATTTGTTAGATAAATATAGTACTGTTTTCAGTGACAATATTGGTTTGGTAAGAGGATTTGAACATTCTATTAAGTTGAAGGACAATGCTGTTCCTGTCATTCAAAATGTTAGACCTGTACCTCTTTCTGTAAGAGAAGATCTAAAGGCTCACCTAGCCCTGTTGTGTTCACAAGACATAATTTGTCCCATTGAATCTTCTGAGTGGGTTTCGGCTGCAGTGGTTGCACGCAAATCTTCAGGGGATATTCGTCTCTGCGCTGATTTGAGGGTATTGAATCTCAACATTGTGGTGGATTGCCACCCTTTGCCCCGTATTCACGATATGCTAGCGAAAATAGGCCGTAGTAAGTTCTTTTCCACCATAGATTTACGCTCTGCATATCATCAAGTTCCTTTGTCAGTAAATTCTCAACCGTTAACCACATTTGTCACCCCATTTGGCGTCTACATGTACAAAAGTCTTCCTTTTGGTTTGGCGTCCGCTGCCAATATATTTCAGAGGTTAATGGATCAAATGTTTGATGACATTCCTGGCATTCAGGCATTTCAGGATGACATTTTAGTACATTCTGAATCTATTGAACAATATTACATACTTCTAGAAAGAGTTCTTAACACTTTGCAAACACATGGAATGACTGTTGATGTTACAAAATGCAAGTTTCTTACTCAAGAAGTTGATTATCTTGGTCACAGTATTTCTGGTGCAGGCATTAAACCTAAAACCTCCTTACTTGATGAAATCAATAATGCCCCAACTCCATTAGACAAGGACTCTTTAGGAGCATTCCTTGGTTTAAGCGAATATTATGCTCGTTTCGTTCAAGGTTATGCTTTGCTAGTGCAACCTCTCAGGGATTTACTTAAAAAACATGCTAAATTTTTATGTTCTGAAGACACACAAGCAGCTTTTACTTCTGTTAAGAATTTGATTATCAATGCTCCTGCTATTAAACCTTTCACACATGGTGTTGAGTGCATTATAACTGTGGATGCTAGTGCCAAGAGTCTTGGTGCTGTTCCAAGTCAAATAGTGAATGGCCAAGAAAGCACCATAGCTTTTGCCTCTCGCACTCTAAGTTCAGCTGAACAAAATTATAGTACTATTGAGCGCGAGGCATTAGCGTGTTCCTGGTCAGTTGAAAAGTTTAGGATGTACATTTGGTGGACTAAATTCCAACTTTACACGGATCACAAACCTTTGATATATATGCTTGGTGATAGTTGCTCTAACAAAGCTTCTTCAAGACTCATAAGATTACTTGCCAGACTTCAGGAATTTAATTTTGATATTGAATATTTACCAGGAGGGAAAAACGTACATGCTGATTGTCTTTCACGTCTCCCTTTATCTGGAGTTGATGACTTGGTCAGAAGTGATTATGATTTGGGAATGTGTTTTTTCTATTGAGGATGTAGTTCAAAACACTAAAATCACTCAAGAACAATGCTTACTTTGCTTTGAGACCGATGACTCAATGCAAAACGTCAAGAAATTTTTTGTTAAAGTTTGGCCACTTGACAGAAATCTTTCTCTGGAAGAAAAGACTTTTGCCCAAATAGCCCCAGAGTTATCTTTTTCTAATGGCATTTTGTTACGTCAAGACAAGTTTGTTCCTCCCAAGGGTCTGAGAGATATCATTATCTCTTTAGCCCACGAGGGGCACTTAGGAATTACTGCTACCACAAGTAAAATCAAACAGACACATTGGTGGCCTGGTATTGACAACCAAGTCAAAGGTCACACTGACCAGTGTCCGCAATGCCTGTGTTCTGATAAGCACTGGAAAACTTTTAGTGCACCCCTTTGTCCTGTTCAATGACCTAATGGTGCTTGGCAAAAGATCAGTCTTGATTTCGCTGGGCCCTTCTCTGTTTTTGGTAGCGACAAGAAATTCCTCATTGTTGCCATAGAAATGGATATATTTTGCCTTTGTCACAAATGCTGATGCCAACTCAGTTGTACTGTTTTTGCAACTTCTATTTTGTATTGAGGGCACTCCTACGGAAGTTATAACTGATAATGGTTCTCATTTCCTTGCACAAGAAGTAAATTCATTTCTCACAAAACTTGATGTTAAGCATATTTTAGGTCCTTTATATAGTCCATCTTCCAATGGTCTTGTGGAACGTGCCAATCGCCTACTTAAAGAAGGAGTTCAAACTGCTGTGGCTAACGGTTTGGATGTTGCTTCCTTTTTATTTAAAAAATTCTGGAATTATAATACAACACCACATAGTACCACAGGTGTTTCTCCATATGTTTTACTCAGAGGTCGTTCTCCCATTCCTAAACTTAATCCTGCATGGTTAATGGACAAGTGTGATCGTCCGGCCCTTGACTTGAATAAAGTCAGGGAAAAAGTTAAGCTAAAACAAGTTGCTTATAAAAGTGATTATGATAAACGTATGCATGTCAAAGACAAATCATTGAGTTCAGGTGATTGGGTTCTTATTAAAAAATTGATTTACTAATTTTCATCTTTTTTGCACATATACTGTCATTTTTATTTATGTGTTCTATTTCTCTTGTTTATATAAAAAGGGGGATGTGTGGTAAGGGTATTGTACATATTATTTAATGGTGTGTTTATTCTTATGTAATACCACTTTATGGAATAGTTATGTACTAGGAATCTATGTGTCATGACAGGTATTCTAGAATGTAAGACTCTCTTGAGTCATTAAATGCCTGGTTCCTGTCTTGTTCAGTCGTGGGTTCATAACCTGGATTGAAGCATTTCTATATGCTTGGAAAATACTTCTTGTCTACGCCCTTTATTCCTTCAGCCACACTACAATGCTGCAGTCTGACCGGCGTTCCACTTACGCAGCAGCTTGTCCAACATCCCCCTTACACTCAAGAGCCCGGCTTGTGCCCCCCTCGCACCCTTGGTTGGCCTTTGACCCCTTACCCTCAAGTATTACTTATGCCGCCCACATTCTTCCTTTAAACCCTACTTTTGCTTGTGCTTTCCTGGGCCCTGTTCTGGTGTGGTGTCCCTACTTCTCCCCTCCAGGGTGTATTGGGCCATGCGCTCAGAAGGACTTGTCTCACCAGGCAATTAAGGCACTTTTCACAATTGACAGTGTGATCCAACCAGAACTGTTCACAACCCAAAGAAACAATAAAAAGGGGTGCCCCAGACAAGCACACACATTTCTTGAACAAGGAAGGAATAACTTAGTAAGGTGTGCGGGAGGAGTTGAGAAACAGATAGGGAGGGATAGCAAGAGGAAGAGAAGCTTGAGAGTGTGAGATGGTATTAAAGAATGGGATAGTGAGACATAAGGCAAGAGGGGGAGAGACGACGAAACATGGAGAGAGGTGGAGGACAGAGAAAGACCAAGCAACATGTGTAAAGAAAAATAGTACTGACTGAAAGAGGGGAATGAACAACACCAGAAAGGGGAGAGAAACAGCAGAGTGTGAGGGAACGTTGAAAAGGGATAGAAAGAGAAATATACACAGAAAGAGCAAAAGAGAGTGTGAAAGAAAATCATTGAGGGAAAGGTGGAGAGAAAGGGAGACAGCAGGAATGTGGCAGATGGAACCGCAAAAGAAGAAAGGGCAGAACATGCCGCCAGTTCAGACCATGTAGCAGAAAGTAAAAGACACTTTTTCCTTCCCTACCCACTTACAAAGACCACTTACTTGACCACGTTCTGGAAGGGAAAGAAACTCTTTTCCAGGAACAAGAATAGCTGAGAGGGCAGATACATGTTTATAGTGTGCTCACAACGTGTAACTCGCCGCCCCCCCCACTGAAACGACTACCAAAGAGATATACAACTGCAATTTAATGGGGTTGAAGGGCGTAGCATTTTATTCACAGTTACATTGCATCAGTGAGGAATAATAACCATAGTTAAGGCATACATTATTATTATTATGAGGACACTGTAAGATCAGCCAAAGACATTGTCATGAGAATGCATAATCTAGGATCAGCAAAACAGCTCAATGATTGTGCAAGCAATAAAACAGTTGTCTCCACTCATTACAGCACAACACTTCAGAATGCGCTTACAAGTTGAGTCCAAGCCATTATTTTTCTGAGAATACAGTACAAAAGTCCAGCAAAACAGTTCAAAGAGTGCGCAAGCAATAAAACAGTTGGCAACACTTCGGAATGCAAAAGTGCCAGCAGGCCCCTTTTCCATGCCCATCGCCCACACCCTCAACCCAGGGCATCCGGGGCATAACTTCGTGGCAACTTCCCCATCATCACTAAGATGGATGGGCAATACACCACCCGTAGTTCCACATACACCAAGGGCACCGCATGGCGCTCTGTCCCTGCTGGCGTACCGGTCACCAGGCAAAATCCCCAAAATGTTCCACTCCTTGCATCCCTGAGTTGGGCAGAAAGGTCCAGGACCACCAGCAGGTCAGTCCCCCCTCCTACCTGCCCAGTGACCGCACAAAACAACACCCCTCCAAGTTCTGTAAATCAGTCCAAATTTGGGGTAGCCCCCCTTTTTCTGCTGCAAGAAATTCCACCAATTCCTCCTTCCTCCAGGCGAGGGTGGGTAGGTGTTTACTGTGGAATTCTGGCTGGTGCGTGGTTGAGAGAAAAAGAGGCCAGTCCCTTGTCTCCTAATACCTTATAGCTGCCTGGGCGCCCTAAGATGACATCAGTGATGACCCTCTCCACTTCCTGGCAAAACAGAAGAGGGACTCCCCGATTTGGCTCCTGCAGATGGAGTGACTAAGGGCACCCCACCGCTATTTGCGGAGGGCGCATGGTCATTTACATATAAGCAAATGAAAGACGACGCATAAAACAGCATTGACCTCAAACGGGGATACAACCGCTGGAGAGTCTGATATATTATGACGTGCACAGATTTACTTTGACAACAGGGGCCTGAGGGCTGTGAAAGTGCAGTTAATTGTATTGTAACACAATCATACAGCATCTACAGCCAGATGACTACCTTCCTGTTTCTCTGAATGAAAGCTTTCAGAAGTGTTACAAAACTTAGCATGTTACTTGTCTGTTATGGCATGAAGCACAGACAGAACTGTTGCTAGTTCTATTAAATCACATAATACGACAGGAATGCAGTCGGTGCCCCAGATCCTAGCCTCTGAATTAGTGATTACTTTGTGAAAAAATAAGTACCAGGGCCCTCGCCAGGAGGCTGCTGCAGCTTGCACCACCCATTTCCTCTGCAATGCTGCCAATAACACCACAAACACAACTATTAACCATCACACTCCCACAAGTGTGACAACTAAGACTATTCCAGGCCCCCAAAGCTATAAGAATAACTTGGGCGGCAGGTAGTAGTCATTTTTAATGTATACTGAACTGATAAACAACCGTTGTGCTTATTTCTAAATCTGACAAACAACGCACCATGTGGCAAACTGTCATAAGTGCCAGTGTTGACAATTAAGTTTGGGTGCCGAGCACCAGAAACCACAGGCTCAAATTAAGCATTGAATGCAAGCACCTTATAATCATTCTTGACTCTGACAGGCAGACCCTCATTCTTAGTGCTCTGGATTTGTAACTCGGCACCCCACCTCCCCCAATACATGGGGCGGAGTTACCATTTTTTATTTGTGGGGCCACGAGGGCTCCGAGAAACTGCAGCTTACTGGGTGAATTGGCAATTCTGTTTCAGATTTTGCTGGTTAATCCTCATTTTCCACCGCATTTCAACCAGAGACACCATCTGCTTTTTACAGGTGGGATCACTTGGCAAAGGAAGTTACCCAGACCATGTAAATATGATGGACTGATAACTCATGTTATTGACTCCATCAGAATGAAAAGCCCACTTAAAATGAGGGCCAGAACTGACAGTGACAGCTTTAGGCCGTCTCATAATAAAAATTAGACCCAAAGCTTTAAAGCATTTGCAATTAAATACAAGCTTCTGGTGGAATGTGCATCAGACTACTCCATAGCAAAGTCACCAGTGGCTGCAGGCACAAATAAGAGCAGTTGGGCGTTGTAGGGTGGGGGTGGGTGTGATTCAACAGATGGGATAGGTAAAATTGAATAAGAAAATTAATAAACCCACTTACCTTGTGCTTCCTGCATTGCCGAGTCGGCGATACGACGAGCGCAAGGTAAGTGGTTTGATTAATGTTTTTATTTAATTTTACCTATCCGTCGTCTGTTGACTTCCCCCTACCCCGCCCTCGCACCACTGCTCTTACCTGTGCCGGCAACCACTGGAAGTCACATCCTCGTAAGGAGGCTAAAGGCACATAAAGGATGCGTCACTTCTTATACATCTTGGGACAAGTTTAGCAACAATTTGCAGCAAGTTTGCCTCATGCAAACAGGTAAAAAGTGTTGATTTTAGAATTGACATTTCAGTTAAAAACAGATTACGCACTGGAAAGTAGCCCCAAAGTAACCCAAAGTAAAAGATTTATTTTCTCAAGTTTCCAAACTTTGCCTCTGTGCTGTACTGTACATTACAAATACAAAGTTATAAAAGTGTTAACCTAAATCAAATCATAGTATTTAGTACTGCCCTTTCCAGTCTAACTCTACTTGATATTAAGCACAATCCTCCACTGAATAGTACAAAGATGTGTGCATTGGTGCACGGTTAGCCTAAAGTGCACTTGCGCAAGGAGGGACAAGAACAGTGTCATAGATATCTTAGCTTATAATATGTCTCTCCCTTTTACACAGAACAGCAACTTATGTTGCTGTTGTGAATTCTTTGTAAATGTTGCCACCTTGAATAAATCACATACCTAAATTAGATGTGCTTGGAGTTTTGCAAAGTTACTTTTTGCCTACCTCACGATTTTTTTTAAACATCACCAATTTCAACAACTTCATGAAGTTTGTGAAGTGTGAAAAATCGTGTTTGAAAAACCCAGGCAAATATACTTTTTGAGAGACAAATATGACAATACAGTGATGTTTTACCCTCATCGATGCTCAGGATGGCTCCCGGCCATCATGAGTCGCGGTAGTCGTGTGCTCATGACGGCTGGGAGCCGTCTGATCGTTGCCGCTCCGCCTACGCGCGGTTAATTCCCCGCCTGTGTGGGCGAATTAATTAGTGGGCGGAGTTCGGACGGCTCCCGGCCGTCATGAGCACACGCCCACCGTGATTTATGACGGCTGGGAGCCGTCCTGGGTACCTGAGCGCCACGCCCAGCCCCCCCTCGCACCACAGTAGAATATGCCGCGCGGCGAAGGGGTTACCAAGGTGGTAAACTCAACTTTGTCAAGTTGCAATAGATTGCTACCTTTACAAACAGTGGCAGGAGAAATTAAATCTTGCACCCCCTTAATGCAAATTAAATCCAGTGTTTAATTTTAAAAACCGTAAGCACTGATGCTCCTGATGCATCTTCATTCATCTGCATGCTTGGATATCCTGGGGCTGCCTTGTGACCATTAGAGGTCACTCTGGTGAAGATGAAGAGATGGTAATAATCTGGGTCTCCTTCAGAAGTTAGTACCTGATGAAATCTCCCCATCTCCCTTCCACACGTTCAGTATTACAGGTGGGCACAGTGTACAAACCAAAGAGAGTAGCAGTAACAACACTTGCACCCGACTTCATGTCTGGTAATTGTACCAGAGATCGCTGGTGCTAAAGAGAGGAGAAGAGGACAAAGGCGGATGCTATTGCCTGCTAACCCAACCATCTACGGTTCTTTCTATTTGAGTAAGACTGTGCATTTGGGCAACATAAACATCAAAACTATGTGGACTGAGTCCAGGCATACTATCAGAATATGTTGACCTAATTCTGTGCTTGCTAACAGTGAGCCACCTGGATCTCTAAACATTACAAGGAGCCAGACGGTTTGTGCAACCTCAGATCATGACAACCCTGACTCCTCAAGGAAATCGTGGAAACAGATCTACCCTTTCGTTGTTAACTCAGCATGTCCAAAGGAAGACACAACAAGTACACAAACTGGCATTTCAAAAATCTATTGAAGCAATTGGACTCTTGTGTAAAATATGAGCACTGGAATGATTAATAAAACGAAGTAAAACAATGTTACCAGCATTACAAGAATGGTGAACAGAATGAACTATTCAACCATTGGGCATTTGCATTGGATTATATGAATACATATAATTGTACTCCTACCTATTGTTGCCTATCGTAGATACCCTAGGGTGAGCGATTCTGTCAAAATACATTAAATGGTTAAACTCCCCATTCCTCTGCGGGTATTGGTCATCTGGTAGCCAGACTTGCTGTAAAACAGGCCACCGTCCTCCTCAGGATAGTGACGGGATTCAGCTGGGCTAGAATCCTGTCATGGGGCAATCCCGACAACCCATCAAAATGCACCTCTGTCCAAGCAAAGGCTTGGTGTAGTTTATATAATGAACTTAACCCATTTGTTCTGAGCTTGTTGCGGCTGTCATTGTTGATTCTGCCCACCCAGTGCTGTCGCCGAACAGACAACAAAACACAACATTTTGCGCTGTGTACCTAGTCCTTTTACAAAATGTTCCATAGCCTGATAATGTGCCTACAAAGAAGTGTAAGCAAACCATTTACTGAGACCATTATCCGATGCAGGAGCGAAAGCAAATGTGTCTTCAAAGTCATTGTTTATAAAGAGGTCAACCTTAAAAGTGAACATGTAAAATGGAGGTGTTTGTCCCCGGGGCCTATGTAACCTCCCGACACTACTAAAGGGTAGTGCTCATGAAATACTAAACAACTGCCCTTTGCTAAGAGGGTCCTCTTTTAATTGTTAAAGCTAGCTCTTTTTCCATCCTTCCTCACTTCAGTGCCTGGGTCGCAAACCTCTAGCCATAGGAATGCAATCAATACACTTCCACTTTCTGGGGAAGCTACCCTCACCTCCGTCTAGTACACTGCTAAACCAGAGCCATCCAAAATGGATCCCATTGGCCCCATGACTTTGACTCACATGTACGCACTAGACATGCACGCAGGATGTGAGTGCAAGGTTCTGAGCTTCATGTAGCAACTCAACTCTACATTACCGGAGTCAGTAGGCTTGCCTCTCCTTGACAAAGAGAAAAAGGTTTGATCACACTATTGACTCACAAAACAGTACGCTGCCACCACTGCTTTATATGATACGACAAGGGTCTGGACAGTAGTCCAGTGCCTGCCAGGAAGACAACCTTTGTGCACCTCTTCAAGTCACAGAACAGGTTCTAGAGCCTGTATTACTATCAACAGGCCTGGGCCTCTAAACACATGCTGAGATTAGTGTGATGCCAGCAACAAAATAAAAGTCATGACACTAGATTCACATGCAGTCGGGCACTCAGGGCTAGGGTACATAGCAGTCTACCATGTAGGCCACATAGCTGTCCCAAAAGTCAATTACAACTGTGTTATTGTTCATAAAATGCCAACATCACAAAGTAAACATACACAATTATTTGCTACCCTCATGTATTGAGAAATTGAAATAAAAGTTTATTAATGTTACATAATATTGAGCTAAGGCACCACTGCAAGCCATGTATATGTAACACTATGGGCAAAGTGAGGTATCCTTCTACCCCAGTGGAATTATTTTGTGTTTAAAACATGGATCCTAATCTAAGGGATGTTTGACACAGGGCATCTCACTGTTTCAAGCCCATAATGCAAGAGGATACAATACACTGAGTATTCCCCACTGCCCTAAGGGCACACATTACTAATCTGGTGGCAGTACTGCCAGGAAGCACACGTCAGCCTGTTCTTTACTGCCCAACACCAAGCATGAGAGACATTGACGCGAGGGACATGATTATGGGCTTAAAACAATGCAGCGACGCAAAGCGCAAGGCAGGCGTTATCCATCACACGTCCGTTATAAGCAAGCATCTAAGCTCAGCGTCTCCATGGTTAGCCAAGAATTCCAAATGCACTTTTCATGCAAGACAAAAAATTGGTTCTCAGACAGCCATTGATACCCTATCTCATTCTTATAAGCATCATTTAGGCATGGTTGACAAAAATGTTGCTATGAATAGGTGTAACATAATTTAATAGTACTCCTGCTTACTACTTAATTACAGCAGTAAGACAGGATCACTTCAGCTTTAGTCTTGAAACTCAGAAATATGAGAGGAGTAATACCAGAGTACATCTAGCATCCGGTCCTTTATGTTTCTTTATATTTTAGTACTGCTGTTGGAATGAAGTATAGCTGCAAGTGAACCATGGCCTGACAGCTCTGAGCACTCTGGAACCAACACAGCATGACAAAACTAATAGGTCTTGCATTTACAATGTGAGTGCGGAGCTGTTGGCTTTTTCAATATTTGTATGTGAAATATTGTGTAAAATGAAAGTAAAAGAAAAAACATTTAAAAATATTGAAGGAAAAGCAAATACATATATTATGGTATCTTAAAACTGTACACTGAATTCAATGTTGTCAATCTTTATAAATGGCATTATTTTAAGTACTTTTTACTCAGGAACCTCTGAGCAAAGGGCCTAATTTATATGTTGGTGGAAAGGGTACTTCAGCGCAAACAGCTACAGAGTACCCTTTCCCCCAAAATAATGGTCTACTCGTCTGCCTTAAAGGCAGGCGGTGTAACAACAGCAGAGATTACTCCGTCTCCGATTTGGTTACACCCCTCTTATGACCCAATGGAGAAAAGGCTATCGGAGGTTGACAAGTTTGTTCACCCACCTAATTTCGATGGATGGACGGAGAGGACAGTTTTCACAGACCATCGCCGCCAGGAAAAACCTGGTGGTAATAGGCACTGCAAACTGAAAAATGAACCCCATGGTGAGGAGGGGGGGATTGTTTTTTTTGATTTTCAAAACCCCCACTTTGGGGTTTTGTTTAGAAAATAAGAAAAAACTTGAAAGTTTGGCAGACAGCTCCATCATGTTGACGGAGCCATCTGTCAAACTTAATTCGAGCAACCACCATCACTGCTGTTCCTAGATTGATAGATACATCCGCTGGCCCGAAGGACTTATGTAAACATGGAGGCCTAGGTACCCTGCACATGGTGGTTGTAAAGGACAATGCTATGCCGCCGTATTCTACTCCATCTGAAAATATATAAATTGGGCACAGAATTTTTACCAAAGCCTCATTCACTTTCCATAAGATTCAGCCATTTTGTCTCCAGCACTGGCCAACAGAGTAGATATAAGGGCCTCCAGGAGAAGTGTCATGGTAAGTACACCTTCTGCATTAGATGCCAACTGAGTGAATGCAACATATGGCTCTTCCCCCAGCCCCATAAAACACTGTGTGTGCCAAAGATTGTGCTATCATGCAATATGTGGAATGCAGAACATAAAACAAAAAGCAGCCATATCCTGAAAAAATATCCCTGTTCTTGTGCTTTTATAGACAAGCTGGGAGGGATGGGTAGCAACACAGCATGTGGGTGGCATATGGTGAGGCAGCAGAACAAGACGGAAAGAGCTAGAAAATGCATGCACTTTCATGGAGTGCTAAATGAGAAAGAAGAAAGTTTGTTCCTGAATGTGAGCAGTGGAAAGATACAAGTTGCCCACCAGTCAAAAGAGTCGTAAAGAAGCTATGCTCCAGAGAAGGGACAAACACAAGAGGAAGGCAAGCCACTAAATAAGAACCAAGCGATTCAGATTTATAGTAAAGTCAACCAATGGTAAGCAATGGGAGGGCACGTTTCCACTAGATCTTTCCCAAGCAGACAAGTTGTGATGTCTGGTAGGAGAGACCTAAAAAGGGACACTGAACACTTTTCTCTTTGCTGAATGAAGCTAAAAAAATCTACCTGCTTGATAGTCACATGTCATTCAATCAAGTTATCATTACTCACCTTTAAATCATATCAAGTGTTTCATTGTTTGTGCTCTACAAACACCCAAAGGAATGTCTTTTTGCCTACCAATGTCAGTAATTATTTGTCCAGATATGGATTTGTCAAATACAGGATTATATTTAATATGCAATAGGCTCCTGTGATGGTGGAGATTTATTAGAGGCACGTTTTGGGATATTCTCCCTTTAGAGGTCCCCTTTAACCTTTTTCATGCAACTTAAAGCTCTGGGTATGAGTTTATGATAACTTGATTGTATGAGTTTATGGTCTATTGTGACACTTCATCAGCAGACGTTTGCAAGGGTCAGAACTGCTAAAATACAATCTTTATCCTTGGACTAAGCCATTGTGAGCTAACTGATAGACCTTGAATATTGAGGCTTCCCACCCTGGCCCAAGGCTGCCTCACGCATGGCCAAATATAGTATGTGCTTGCGTCATCATGGCCAAATATTGTAAATATTAAACTATGTCACGGAAACACAATGGCTTAACATGAATTGTATTGAGACACTGACGTCTTGTTACATATCAGGCCAATCTCCGGTGGTGTTTGGTGTTTATAAATGTATGAACTTATTTTTGTGGTCTCAGCCTTGATGCTATTTGCTGAGTTGTGCCTTTGGTGTTTGCATCTCCTCTGCATAGACTGAGATACTTTCAATCCAAAGAGGACTGGGATACCAACAATTATTAGATAAAGTTTCCCCCAAGGACTCAATTCCCTTGGATGGGCACTTTAGAAATGTTATGGGCATAAGTACACTCCCCATCACAAGAAGCACTGTAACAATTCAGCACTCTGAAAAAGGCAATTGATGTGAGTCTCAATGGTGGTGTACGGAATGCTGCAGCTGGTATAGAAGCCTGCTCTCACTCCTTTGAAAGGGGCCCCTTCAGACCTCTCTCTTCAAAGACAAGAAGGTATTACTGTTGTATTCAATTCTTTATTTTTTTTAATTTAATTTGGTGTTTTATTAAGTGCATTTGCATTCGGCTGCTTCAGTGTGTTCATGTCAGTGACAGATTGAGTCAATGGTAAAGATGACAGTGAGAAATATCTTTGATGAGAGACAGGTGCTTCATGCCGAAAACAGGGGGCTGTTCTGATCCAAAGATCTTTGGTGGAAGATGGGAGAATCCTACTGTTGTCCACATTATCAGTGAACTCGTTCTGGAGGTAAAACACACCATCTGTGGAGGCCTCGCCACATGATGTTTTGCCCCACATATCAGACAATTTTAAGACGTAAATAATGTACAATAAAACGTGTTTGAAAACCAGCCATTCCTGCGGTTTATGTGCCTCATAAGACTGTTGGAAGAAGATTTTTAGCTTTCTAGAACCCTCTACAACTCTTTTGTGATAGCAAGAGATGTACATGTTATACTACCATGTGGCAACAGCAGAGTGGATGCACATTTTGAGAAAGCAAAATCAGGAAATAAGTGCAGTACAATGATTACTGCAGCTAATGCCCACACCCCCCACTTTGAACCATATCCTTTATGGCACTGAGTGAACACGTGAAGGGAGCGAGATTTACCCGAGTGAATTGTGAAACCAATCTGACCAAAAGGTGCCTTTTACACCTCAGTTCTCAATTTTTTGGGCCACCCTTCCTTCCATGCCATCCACCCACACATCCATCCTTCTCTCAATGTATACTTTCTTTCTCTATCACTCAAACCTTATTGTCTCCATTCATCCTAATATCCTTTTCTGATTCACCCTTCCTCTACTCCTTCCATCCATTCTTTACCCCTTTGATCGATCCACCCATCTCTCTATCCATCATTTCTTCTTCAATTCTTATCCCCATGTCTCCGTGTTATTTGTCATGCAGTCATCATTCTATCCATCCATCCCTCCTCCATCACTCCATCCATCCTTCTTTCCATACATTGCCCCATCTCTCCACCCTTCCCATCTTTTGTTTTGTACTTTCATGCTGCATATGCTAGGTCAAGCTCTACATCAAAGCCTAACAATGAAAAATAAATCCTGGTTTCCAAAAATGAGTGCCAGTGTCCACCACTGACAACCACCAGTACAAATTAAGCAATGGGTAAAAACCACATCATGAAGTGTAAAAACCGTTTTGCATGACAACTATCATGAGCCATGTGGTAACTGTGGGAGGAAATGCCCAAGCACGTGCAGTACAGTGCTATTAGGTTCCAAGCCTCAGTTTCTCCGGGAAAAGGAGCAGCTAATGCGCCGTGCTCTAAATGCCCCCCTTGTGTTTTTTAGGATGAGCCTGGGCAGCTCATGCGCTGCTCTGCGAGGCATGCTCTATTGGAGTACAAACTTGAAGCCCCGTCCACTCTCCGCCCATATTTGTCATTGGCTTGTGTCATTGTCCTTCATAAATTCTGGCTTCTGATTCGTTAATAGGCATTTTAGTCCCTCCTTAGTACCGCCTTGTCTTCATTTGTAACCTCCTATGAGGACTGGCCCTTTTATTTCAGTTGTTACACCGTAGCTCTTATTTAGTCTGTACGCACTATTTTCTTTAATGAGTTCCTCCTACTGCAGGCAGGACATGCTTTCCTGCAACATTCAGTGCGCCACGCCCGCTTCACTTTCCAAGCAGCCAGGGACAATGGGCCCCGCTTCTTTTAAATTAAATAGGTGTCTCATTTACAAGAGTTTGAGCTATTGGCATTGTAAATGACAATGCGTTTTACTTATGTGTTAATTATCAAAACAGATAAATAAAAAGCATCGTCATGTACAGTGCCAATAGCTTAAATACTCGCAAAAGCGAGACCAATTGCATTGCAAATGCTTGTTTTTTCCTTCTGACGGCCTGAGTTGGTCTTCCGGGACTTAATATGAGGTATAAGGAAGGGCAAAACGGAAAGGGGGGAGGGGCATTCGTTTGCCGAAAAAGCTAACCTTCTTTTCCAATCTTACATTATCATCTGACACCAACCATTTTGGCTCCACATGTCCCTTAGTTTGATGATGTCTGGTTCGGTCGTAAAATCTATTGTGACTTCATTCACAGGAGGGCCCAGATAATGTTGCTGAGGAAGTGTAATATGCTCTAGCCCTCACTATCCCCCTCCTCCCGAGTTCTCCGATTACAAAATGACAAATATCGCATGAGTGTTGGTTTCAGTGCAATGCTTGGAATTTTTGCTAAGATTGTATTCAAGGTTCGATTTTTATGATCACATTATGAGCTCTTGGCTCTTGAGTTGTGTCACAGGGACTCCTTACGCACCAGCTGCGGCACAGACAGCCCGCTAAGAGGCCAACCCAGGATTAATGCTGCGTGTGCCTCTCCTCAGGGGTTAGCAGGGACGTGCTTGCAGTCATGACGGCAGCGAACTCCGGGGGGACAGGCCCAATTACGGGCTGCTCGAGGACAGCTTCTGTTCTGTCCGGGTAATTTAAGACTTCAAAAAAGAGTTGTGATGAATGCCTTGGAGAGGCTCGGGGAGGACGTGCTGACGACCATCTTGTGATTGTCACTGGGCGCGCGGAACGTCCATTCATGCAAGCGAGAGACGTAATGAGGGCTATTAATAGTTGTTTATAAAAGACTTAGGGGCATATTTACAACAGACGGTGATAAATATCTCAAAGTGAGCTTAGCGCTTTCATAATTATCGCCGTCTATCGCTGGAATTTATCGCCATGCTTGCGCTGTATTTACAACGCATAGCGCAATGGCAATATAAATTCCAGCGATAGCGGGGTAATCGCTGGTTTTCCACCGATGTTCCCTGCAAAACGGCAATATGCTTGTTAATACGACCATGTGGTCGTAACACAAGAATCCACCCCCCATGTTAGGTATGGGTTAGTCATGATTTTAGCAGACGTTAGTTTTCGGCGAAAACAGCGGATTTCGCCCAAAACTAACGTATGCTAAAATGCGTGGGCCACCTTGTAAATTTCGTGATGTGCACATCAGCGATATTTACAAGGTTGTACTGCCCAGTGACGCCCACTTTGCATCTCATTAGAGATGCAAAGGGAGGAGTCGGAAAAAAGGGTGCTAACATGCACTAATGCATGTTAGCACCCTCTTGTAAATAGGGCAATATTTTTATCTCTGCTTTTTTGGCTTTAAAAGCCAAAAAAGCAGAGATGAAGCCCTTGTAAATATGCCCCTTACTGTTTTAGATCGGATATTTTTATGAGGGATGTCTGTTTGTCAGTATTTTACACTAGCCCCACCACAGTGGGAAGGAAAGTTTGTGGAACATTTCTAATGATCTTCTTCCACTGAGGTATAATGTCGCTTAGTTATTTTTCACTTTTGTAATACAATAAGCTAATAAGGATCATTGATTTGGGAAATTAACTGACTCACAAATTGGCATTTAAAAAACAACTTTGCAAGCATCGTGAGTGCCCAACTCTAAAAAAAAAAAGGTTGGAGCCTCAGCGGTGCTTTGTGACAGCAAACATTGAGATGCCATGAGGGACTGCAGGTGGCCTTTCGCTGCCTGGAAGCTGCCTGCCATGAAAGCCCCCACTCCCTCATGCACCCAGACCCACCTTTCACCCCTCACACTGTCTCCTCCCGTCTAACCCTCCTTTTCCAAACATAGTATATTTTACAATCTAAACCAAAGGGGATGATGGACGGAGTGTTGAACATTGCAAGCCCTCACCCCCAGTCAACTGATCTGGGTTTAATCCATCATTATTCTTTAGATCACTCCGCCACCCCAGTTCAGACATGGCCATATGCAAATCAGTCTGACCCAGTGCCTCATGGGACAGTCCAGCCCGAACTGCCAAGCCATGTCTTCCCTGGACCGGAAACAAGCATCCCGGAACCGGTTTCTGGCTAATCAGCCGTGATCATCCAGGCTATCTTGAATCCAGTGGCAAAGGGAGCAAGGGACCTACGTCTGGGCATACCCTGCCAACTTAGGGCGAACAAAGCAAAACCAAAGGGGCTGATGGACGGAGTGATGAACATTGCAAGCACTCACCCCCAGTCAACTGATCTGGGTTTAATCCATCATCATTCTTTAGCTCACTCCGCCATCCCCAGTTCAGACATGGTATATGCAAATCAGTCTCACCCTGTGCCTCATGGGAACAGTCCAGCCTGAACTGCCAAGCCATGTCTTCCCTGGACCGGAAACAAGCATCCTGGGACCGATTAGCCAGAAACCAGTCCCAGGATGCTTGTTTCCGGTCCAGGGAAGACATGGCTTGGCAGTCTGAACTGGGGTGGCGGAGTGAGCTAAAGAATGATGATGGATTAAACCCAGATCAGTTGACTGGGGGTGAGTGCTTGCAATGTTCAACACTCCGTCCATCATCCCCTTTGGTTTTGCTTTGTTCGCCCTAAGTTGGCAGGGTATGCCCAGACGTGGGTCCCTTGCTCACTTTGCCACTGGATTCAAGCTAGCCTGGCTGATGACGGCTGATTAGCCAGAAACCAGTCCCAGGATGCTTGTTCCTGGTCCAGGGAACACATGGCTTGGCAGTTCGGGCTGGACTGTTCCCATGAGGCACGGGGTCAGACTGATTTGCATATGGCCATGTCTGAACTGGGGTGGCGAAGTGAGCTAAAGAATGATGATGGATTAAACCCAGATCAGTTGACTGGGGGTGAGTGCTTGCAATGTTCAACACTCCGTCCATCATCCCCTTTGGTTTTGCTTTGTTCGCCCTAAATTGGCAGGGTATGCCCAGACGTGGGTCCCTTGCTCACTTTGCCACTGGATTCAAGCTAGCCTGGCTGATGACGGCTGATTAGCCAGAAACCAGTCCCAGGATGCTTGTTCCTGGTCCAGGGAACACATGGCTTGGCAGTTCGGGCTGGACTGTTCCCATGAGGCACGGGGTCAGACTGATTTGCATATGGCCATGTCTGAACTGGGGTGGCGAAGTGAGCTAAAGAACGATGATGGATTAAACCCAGATGAATTGACTGGGGGTGAGTGCTTGCAATGTTACACACTCCGTCCATCATCCCCTTTGGTTTTGCTTTGTTCGTCCTAAGTTGACAGGGTATGCCCAGAATAGGTCCCTTGCTCACTTTGCCACTGGATTCAAGATAGCCTGGCTGATTAGCCAGAAACCGGTCCCAGGATGCTTGTTTCCGGTCCAGGGAAGACATGGCTTGGCAGTTCGGGCTGGACTGTTCTCATGAGGCACAAGTCCAGACTGATTTGCATATGGCCATGTCTGAACTGGAGTGGCGGAGTGAGCTAAAGAATGATGATGGATGAAACCGAGATCAGTTGACTGGGTGTGAGTGCTTGCAATGTTCAACGCTCCGTCCATTATCCCCTTTGGTTTTGCTTTGTTCATCCTAAGTTGGCAGAGTATGCCCAGACGGGGGTCCATTGCTCACTTTGCCACTGGATTCAAGCTAGCCTGGCTGATGGCGGCTGATTAGTGTTAGATTCGGGGATCTCTGATTGGCGCAAGGATGTCCTTGTGTCAAGCAGGGACCCTCTCCTCCACGTCAGGGCAAAGGATAACCCCTTTTGGAATGACCCTTGCTCACCCTCTAGGTGCGTGGCGTGAGCAGCCAAGGCGATTCTTCAGGCGTTGTTGGTTAAGCAATTATAATCACACACACAGTAAATACATTAATCTCCCCCAGAAACGGACACCAGGCTTAGGTATGTGAAAATACGCTTCTTTATATAAAAATAGTTATCTCAATACGCAGACTTATCACAAGACTAGTAACGTTGTTTCTATGCCACCAGATTATAAAGCAGGCAAACGGTTCCTTAAGCGGATGCTTCTTTAGTCTTTTACCAATGTCACTTGGGGGATTCCAGTCTTGACTTACTTCAGGCCTACCGCGGCTCACGCATCTGTCGTGGGCGCGCCTGCGCCGTGCACAGCTCCCCCCGGCGGCTCCGGGGCAGCGGGAGGTGAGACGGGCGTGCGGTGCGGTGAGGATTTACGGGGAAATAAGGCGGTGCGGGCCCCGAGCCCGATACTGGAACTCCTTTAGCAACGTTGTGTGGAGAGTCGGCACGGGTCGGTGCGACGCTCAGCTTTGGGAAGTGTTCTTGGGTCCTCAATCAGCGGGTGGGGGCAGGTAGGCAGGCGCGGCCAGCGACCCTTAGCATGGCAGTGCAGGGGGGGTCTCCACAGCGGGGGCGGCGCGGCCTGAGGTGTTCCGAGGATAGCGAAGAATGGTCACAAGGCACGGTCCGTGCAGCTGGTGGCCCGACGAAGATCACGATCGTCGGAAGGATTCCGGCGGGAGGGGTGACAGCGCTTTCAGCGCGCTCCAGTGGCAGGCGGTGACAGAGGCGCAGACAACCTAGCCCGGGGACAGAGAGCGGCTCCGGACGGAGCGGGGCTCTCACGGGATTAAGGCGCCGAGCTCCCGAGTGTCACGGCCCTAGGAGGGGGCGATGAGGGGCGCAGTCCCTTTCCAGCGGGATGCACACCCAGCTCGAATTGGAGGACGAGCAAAAGCACAGAGAACCCACTGGTCCTGGGGTTCAGTTCAGGGGGTAAGCTCAGATCAAGCCCTTGGAGAATGTTCAAGCACAAAGCAGCAAAGTCTTTTCAGCAAGTCTTTTCCTCTCCTTCCTCAGCAAGGCAAGCAGCAGGCCAGTCCTTCCAGCGTCTTCTTCTCCTCCTAGTCGGGCAGAGGTTCTTTGTGGTAAACAGGATTCTGATTTGCAAGGAGCAGGGCTCCTACTTTTATACCACATTTCTTTTGTTCTTTCAGGCCAGGGGGGCCTTCGCATAACCGTTCTCAGTCCTGAGCACTTTGTTGGGGGTACTCTGACTTCTGCTTTCAGTATGAGGGGCAGGCACATCAGCCGCTCCACAGGAGGTGGAGCCGGCATTCAGGGGGCAAGTACTTGCAGGAGCACCTTGTGGACAGCGCTTCGCCCGTCCTGGGCCAGGTGCAGGCTGAGTCATCAGTCGCTCCCCAGGGGGCGGAGCCAGCATTGTGGTAGTGGAGCACTGCCCTATTCAGAGTCCAAGGGGCACTCCCACCTCCCACCAAGGTGTCCTCCTGCCATTCGCTACCTGTCGTCCCCCCAGCCCTGTCACTCACATAGCCCAGACAGTCAGATACACGCACAGCAGAGGCGGGCTGAAGTGGTCAAGCGAGTAAATACTAACTTTCTAAAAGTCGTATTTACAAACCCAGGATAGTAAAATAAACTTGGCTACAAGAAGTATTTTATCATTCCGAGTTCAGGCATACGAAACATATCTCTCTACCATGTTCCCTGAGCCTGCTGGGATTATAGAATGTAATAATTCCAGCAGCTCATCTGGCCTAAGGGGAACAGGCAGCCTTGCAATAGTGAACCACGAATATGGCGGTAATTCACTACTAGGACAGGCCACACACTCAGGGCTTGTCCTACCTTACACCTACAATGCACCCTGCCCGTGGGCCTACCAGAGGGGTGACTAACATGAGGCAAAGGGAAGGTTTTGGAGTCGGGCAAGTGTGTGCACTTGTCCGGCCAGCATGACAGTACGGGACTGTACGCGGGGTCTGCAGTGGCAGACCCAGGACACATTTTACATGGCCGCTGGTGTGGGTGGCGCAACCAGCGCTGCAGCCCACTAGCGGCATTGGTACTCACAAGCCCTGGCACTCCGGGTGCACTTTACTGGGGACTGACAGTGAATCCAATAAACCAATCATGTATATCAATTATGAACACTTTATCTAGGGAGCACTTGCGCTGCGGCACGGATTAGCCGTGGCGCGGCGCCCTGAGCGGACAACACCAGCAAAACAATCGAGGCACACCATCAAAAAGTGTAAGGGAAACTCACGCCAAGGTGCCAGGTCTAACACGTGTCCCCTCCAGCTGAAATGTGGGGAGAACTACCCTTGCCCAGGGGGTTCCTCGTCATTAAGGCGGAAATACCTGGACAGACCGTAAGCGTTGGCGTGATCTGTACCAGGACGGTGTTCCACCGTAAAGTCCATACCCTGTAGGGAGATGGACCACCTCAACAGCTTTGGGTTCTCATCCCTCATTTGCATCAACCATCTGAGGGGCCTGTGGTCCGTCTGAACCCGGAAGTGAGACCCAAACAAGTAGGGTCTTAGCTTCTTCAGTGCCCAGGCCACAGCAAATGCTTCTCGCTCAATTGCACTCCACCTACTTTCCCGTGGAAGTAACCTCCTACTGATGAAGGCTACGGGTTGGTCCCAGCCCTCCTCAGTCATCTGTGAGAGAACAGCCCCTACACCATGCTCTGAAGCGTCTGTCTGTACTAGGAATTCCTTGGAGAAGTCATGGGCCAAGAGCACGGGCGCCGTGCACATGGTAGTCTTCAGGGTGTCAAAAGCTTTCTGACAGGTGTCAGTCCAGATCACTTTCCTGGGCTGCTTCTTGGAAGTCAGCTCTGTCAAGGGGGCAACAATCGTTCCATAGCCCTTGACAAACCTCCTGTAGTACCCAGTGAGCCCCAGGAAGGCCCTCACTGCGGTCTGTGTCTTGGGGGGTCCCCAAGCCAGGATGGTCTCAATTTTGGGTTGCAAGGGTGCCACCTTGCCACTCCCCACTTGGTGTCCCAAGTACACCACGGAACCCTGCCCGATCTGACACTTGCTTGCCTTGATCGTGAGGCCTGCTCGGCGCAGAGCCATCAACACTTCCCAGAGGTGGCGCAGGTGTTCGGGCCAGGTGGCACTGAACACTGCGATGTCATCCAGGTAGGCGGCACTGAACTCATCCAGCCCAACCAGTACCTGGTTGACCAACCTCTGAAAGGTGGCAGGGGTATTCTTCATTCCAAATGGCATGACCCGGAACTGGAAGTGCCCATCTGGTGTAAAGAATGCTGACCTCTCTTTGCGCCATCGGTCAAGGCGATCTGCCAGTATCCAGACGTTAAATCAAACGTGCTGAGGAACCGGGCAGCCCCCAGCCGATCAATGAGCTCATCAGCTCTGGGGATGGGGTGCGCGTCAGTCTTAGTTACTGAACTGAGTCCTCTGTAGTCCACACAGAACCGGAGTTCAGGTGTGGCTCCCGGCGCAGCAGCTTTGGGGACCAAGACCACGGGGCTGGACCAAGGACTGCTGGAGGACTCAACCACCCCTAAAGCAAGCATTTTGGAGACCTCCTCCTTGATGCAAGCTCTGACCCTGTCAGTTACCCTGTAAGCCTTGTGCTTCACAGGTAAGCTGTCTCCTGTGTCCACATCATGGACGCACCAATCTGTGACACCAGGAACCAGGGAGAACCTATCTGGAAACTGCCCCAGCAAGTGGTGGCAATCTTCCTGTTGTTCAGGCGTCAGGGTGGGTGAGAGGTTAACTCCATCCACTGACCCATCTTTCTCAGAGGCTACTAAGAGGTCAGGAAGAGGCTCAGTTTCCCCTTCCATTCCATCATCAGTGGCCAGCAGCATGCCCACTTCGGTCCTCTCTGAGTGGGGCTTAAGGCGGTTAACATGTAGGACCCTCAAAGGGTTCCTGGGAGACTGCATGTCCACCAAGTAGGTGATAGGACTTTTGCGCTCCACAACCTCAAATGGACCTGTCCACTTATCCTGAAGTGCACAAGGCTCCACTGGGGCCAAGACCCACACCTTTTGTCCAGGTTGAAGCTCTACCAGAGTGGCATTCCGGTCGTACCACCGCTTCATCTCCTCCTGGCTGGCTTCCAGATTTGCCTCAGCAAGTTGCCTGAAACGCCTAGTCTGGTTTCTGAAGGCCAGCATGTAACTATATACATTCTGGGGAGCCTTCCTTTACCAAACTCAGAGGTCCTCTTACCGGGTGACCATACAGAAGCTCAAAGGGGCTGAACCCTATAGACTTCTGTGGCACCTCTCGGTAAGCAAAGAGCAGGCATGGCAAGAGGACGTCCCACTTACGCCTCATTGGACCGTCTAGGCCCATGATCATGCCTTTGAGGGTTCAGTTGAATCTCTCAACCAACCCATTTCCTTGGGGGTGGTAAGGAGTGGCGAACTTGTAAGTTACCCCACACTCCTTCCACAGGGATTTCATATATGTGGATATGAAATTGGTCCCCCTGTCGCTCACCACCTCTAGAGGGAATCCCACTCTGGAGAAAATTCCCATCAGTGCCCGTCCCACCACGGGGGCCGTCACTGTCCTCAGAGGGATGGCTTCAGAGTACCGGGTGGCATGATCCACCAAGACCAGGATGAACCTGTTGCCCAGGGCTGTCTTGGGGTCCAGAGGCCCAACAATATCAATACCCACTCGCTGGAATGGCGTACCGACCACGGGGAAGGGTTGCAGAGGAGCCTTGTGCGCTCTTACCACTTGCCTGGCAAGTCTGACAGGTTCTGCAGTAGGAATCTGAATTCTTGTGCATTTGGGGCCAGTAAAAGTGGGTGACAAGCCTGTCATAGGTCTTGTCCATCCCCAAATGTCCTGCTAAAGGCACATCATGAGCCAGCCCCAGTAGGAAGGTTCTGAACTTCTGGGGTACCACCAGCACACGGGCTGACCCAGGTTCAGCAGCCTTAGGCTCTGAATACAGGAGGTCACTCTCCCAGTACACGTAGTGTGTTTTGGCCTGAACACCATTGGCCTGGTCTGCAGCCTGCTGCCGCATACCCACGAGAGAAGGGCATTCTTTCTGCTCCCTGCAGAATTCCTCCCTGGAGGGGCCTCCTTCTTGCTGCCAATGGGTCAGCTCAGGCAGGTCCCCCAGTTCGGCAATCTGTTCCCCGGTAGGCTCCAGAGCATCCCCCTCAGGGTCTGCTTCCTCCTGGGCCGTGGGAACTTCGGGGGCCGGTTTCCTGCGCCTCCTGCGCCTTCTCCCTAAGGCCGGTTCCTGGACCTCTCCCTCAGGCTCCAGGACCCTTTCAACACCCCTACTGGCTGCCATTGACCGGGTGGTCACGCACGCCCAGTCGGGTAGACCCACCATCCTCAGGTGCGTGGTCTTCTCCACCTTTTCCCAAGGGGAGCTCTCCAGGCCGTTCCCTAGCAGACAGTCTACAGGCATGTCAGTTCTCACAGCGACTTGTAGAGTACCAGAGACCTCCCCCCACTCAAAGGGAACTTGAGCCATTGGACAACGACTCTATAAGTTGTCAGCATTGACAACCCTACAGTAGGCATTGGGTACAATCTGCTCTTGAGACACCAGGTGTTGCCTCACCGAGGTCACGCTGGCTCCTGTATCTCTAAGAGCCTCAACCTTCTTTCCATTGATGGTCACTACTTGCCCATATTTCTTAGTGTTAGAGGGTAAGTAGGTTTCAGGGACCATCTCACTGTCTCTTAGCGAGACTAGGGTCATATGCGCAGGACCCCCACCCCCCTGGACTGCTAACTCCTCCCCAAAATTAACATTAGCTACTTGCCGGGGTGGAGCACCAGTGGGTGCTGTCTTACCAAACAGGCGACACTTAGGATCAGTGGCAATGTGACCCGGGTCACCACACCTGTAACAATTGAAGGGCCCCTTTGGAACAGGCCTACCTGTCGGGCCCCGTTCTGCTGCAGGGGCGGGGGAGGCTGAGAACCCTTCTGCTGGTTTCCTCGGGGATTACTTTGGGGGCCTTTTTGGAACCCTTTCGGTTTACCCTTGTCCCCCCCACTCTTCTGCTGGGGACCCTGCCCACCTTTGGCGGAGTCTCCCACTTGACCCTTGTGGACCCTGGTGCTGAGCCAGCGGTCCGCCTCCTCAGCAAGCTTCCTCGGGTTGGACAGCTTGCTATCAATCAGGTGCTGGCGTAGCTCAGGAAAACATTGACTGGACAAGTGCTCCCATGCAATTAAATCAAGCAGCCCTTGATAATCATTCACTTTGCTACCCTTCACCCAACCATCCAGTGCTCTGCAAAAAAAAGTTACATACTCCAAATACGTACTCTCAGGGATCTTCTTAGTCTCCCTGAACCTCTGTCTATATAGCTCAGGAGTTAACCCATACCTGGTCATTAAAGCTTCCTTCATATGGGGGTATGAGGCTTGGAGATCTAAGGGTAAATCTAACAGTGTGTCACGCCCTTCAGCAAGGAACCTTCCCCACAACCCCGCTCCCCAGTCTTTCTCAGGGACCCGGTGTGAAGACATGGCTACCTCATAGGCTCTAAACCACGGCCCTATGTCATCCTTTCTAAAATACTCCTTAACTACATCTTTGGGGATGTACACCTTGGACTCTACCTGCACCGGCGGAGTGCTGCCACCAGAAGGAGCGGTGTCCAAACTTTTCGCCTTCAGCTCCAGCTCCTTCAATCTTATATCATGATCCATTTGGCGTTATTGTGCCTCCAAGGCCAACTTCTGCTTTTCCATTTCCATTTGTCCTGCCAACTTTGCCATCTCCATTGCATGCGCCCTGTCTGCCAGCTCCTCTGGCGACAGGACTCTGCTGGGCTCTCCAAAGTTGTCGGGTGGGATGATGTCCCCAGCATTCTGTGGGCCTCTTGACTCCTTCCAGGCTCTCAACGCCTTGGTGTACGGGTTCTTCCTCTTGAATCCAGCATGGGGAACTCGGAGTTTTACACTGTAGCCTTTCAATTGCTCTACTGTGTAACCTTCCAGTCCCTCCCAATCCACCTCATCTATTCCAGAAATCACAGAGTGCTCTTCCAGCAGGGAGTGAGCCAGGCATGGTTGCAATAATGGCAGATGTCTCAACAAAGTTCAAAAAATGAAAACCTGTGGCTGCGTTACTTGGTCTGCTCTCACTATCTGGCGATTAATAATTCACTGTAGCCAAATTACAAGTGCAAATCCGAAATCCCAGCCGCTGCCAACAATGTTAGATTCGGGGATCTCTGATTGGTGCAAGGATGTCCTTGTGTCAAGCAGGGACCCTCTCCTCCACGTCAGGGCAAAGGATAACCCCTTTTGGAATGACCCTTGCTCACCCTCTAGGTGCGTGGCGTGAGCAGCCAAGGCGATTCTTCAGGCGTTGTTGGTTAAGCAATTATAATCACACACACAGTAAATACATTAATCTCCCCCAGAAACGGACATCAGGTTTAGGTATGTGAAAATACGCTTCTTTATATAAAAATAGTTATCTCAATACGCAGACTTATCACAAGACTAGTAATGTTGTTTCCATGCCACCAGATTATAAAGCAGGCAAACGGTTCCTTAAGCGGATGCTTCTTTAGTCTTTTACCAATGTCACTTGGGGGATTCCAGTCTTGACTTACTTCAGGCCTACCGCGGCTCACGCATCTGTCGTGGGCACACCTGTGCCGTGCACAGCTCCCCCCGGCGGCTCCGGGGCAGCGGGAGGTGAGACGGGCGTGCAGTGAGGATTTATGGGGAAATAAGGCGGTGCGGGCCCCGAGCCCGATACTGGAACTCCTTTAGCAACGTTGTGTGGAGAGTCGGCACGGGTCGGTGCGACGCTCAGCTTTGGGAAGTGTTCTTGGGTCCTCAATCAGCGGGTGTGGGCAGGTAGGCAGGCGCGGCCAGCGACCCTTAGCACGGCGGTGCAGGGGATAGCGAAGCGGGGTCACAGGGCACGGTCCGTGCAGCTGGTGGCCCGGCGAAGATCACGATCGTCGGAAGGATTCCGGCGGGAGGGGTGACAGCGCTTTCAGCGCGCTCCAGCGGCAGGCAGTGACAGAGGCGCAGACAACCTAGCCCGGGGACAGAGAACGGTTTCGGACGGAGCGGGGCTCTCACGGGGTTAAGGCGTCGATCTCCCGAGTGTCACGGCCCTAGGAGGGGGCGATGAGGGGCGCAGTCCCTTTCCAGCAGGATGCACACACGGCTCGAATTGGTGGACGAGCAAAAGCACAGAGAACCCACTGGTCCTGGGGTTCAGTTCAGGGGGCAAGCTCAGATCAAGCCCTTGGAGAATGTTCAAGCACAAAGCAGCAAAGTCTTTTCAGCAAGTCTTTTCCTCTCCTTCCTCAGCAAGGCAAGCAGCAGGCCAGTCCTTCCAGCGTCTTCTTCTCCTCCTAGTCGGGCAGAGGTTCTTTGTGGTAAACAGGATTCTGATTTGCAAGGAGCAGGGCTCCTACTTTTATACCACATTTCTTTTGTTCTTTCAGGCCAGGGGGGCCTTCGCATAACCGTTCTCAGTCCTGAGCACTTTGTTGGGGGTACTCTGACTTCTGCTTTCAGTATGAGGGGCAGGCACATCAGCCGCTCCACAGGAGGTGGAGCCGGCATTCAGGGGGCAAGTACTTGCAGGAGCACCTTGTGGACAGCGCTTCGCCCGTCCTGGGCCAGGTGCAGGCTGAGTCATCAGTCGCTCCCCAGGGGGCGGAGCCAGCATTGTGGTAGTGGAGTACTGCCCTATTCAGGGTCCAAGGGGCACTCCCACCTCCCACCAAGGTGTCCTCCTGCCATTCGCTACCTGCCGTCCCCCCAGCCCTGTCACTCACATAGCCCAGACAGTCAGATACACGCACAGCAGAGGCGGGCTGAAGTGGTCAAGCGAGTAAATACTAACTTTCTAAAAGTCGTATTTACAAACCCAGGATAGTAAAATAAACTTGGCTACAAGAAGTATTTTATCATTCCGAGTTCAGGCATACGAAACATATCTCTCTACCGTGTTCCCTGAGCCTGCTGGGATTATAGAATGTAATAATTCCAGCAGCTCATCTGGCCTAAGGGGAACAGGCAGCCTTGCAATAGTGAACCACGAATATGGCGGTAATTCACTACTAGGACAGGCCACACACTCAGGGCTTGTCCTACCTTACACCTACAATGCACCCTGCCCGTGGGCCTACCAGAGGGGTGACTAACATGAGGTAAAGGGAAGGTTTTGGAGGCGGGCAGGTGTGTGCACTTGTCCGGCCAGCATGACAGTACGGGACTGTACGCCAGGTCTGCAGTGGCAGACCCAGGACACATTTTACATGGCCGCTGGTGTGGGTGGCGCAACCAGCGCTGCAGCCCACTAGCGGCATTGGTACTCACAAGCCCTGGCACTCCGGGTGCACTTTACTGGGGACTGACAGTGAATCCAATAAACCAATCATGTATATCAATTATGAACACTTTATCTAGGGAGCACTTGCGCTGCGGCACGGATTAGCTGTGGCGCGGCGCCCTGAGCAGACAACACCAGCAAAACAATCGAGGCACACCATCAAAAAGTGGAAGGGAAACTCACGCCAAGGTGCCAGGTCTAACAATTAGCCAGAAACCGGTCCCAGGATGCTTGTTTTCGGTCCAGGGAAGACATGGCTTGGCAGTTCGGGCTGGACTGTTGCCATGAGGCACAGGGTCAGACTGATGTGCATGTGGCCATGTCTGAACTGGGGTGGCGGAGTGAGCTAAAGAATGATGATAGATTAAACCCAGATCAGTTGACTGGGGGGTGAGTGCTTGCAATGTTCAACACTATGTCCATCATCCCCTTTGGTTTTGCTTTGTTTGCCCTAAGTTGGCAGGGTATGTCCAGACGTGGGTCCCTTGCTCACTTTGCCACTGGATTCAAGCTAGCCTGGCTGATGACGGCTGATTAGCCAGAAACCGGTCCCAGGATGCTTGTTTCTGGTCCAGGGAAGACATGGCTTGGCAGTTTGGGCTGGACTGTTCCCATGAGGTACGGGGTCAGACTGATTTCCATATGGCCATGTCTGAACTGGGGTGGCGGAGTGAGCTAAAGAATGATGATGGATTAAACCCAAATCAGTTGACTGGGGGTGAGTGCTTGCAATGTTCAACACTCCGTCCATCATCCCCTTTGGTTTTGCTTTGTTCGCCCTAAGTTGGCAGGGTATGCCCAAACGTGGGTCCCTTGATCACTTTGCCACTCGATTCAAGCTAGTCTGGCTGATGACGGCTGATTAGCCAGAAACCAGTTCCAGGATGCTTGTTTACGGTCCAGGGAATACATAGCTTGGCAGTTTGGGCTGGACTGTTCCCATGAGGCACGGGGTCAGACTGATTTGCATATGGCCATGTCTGAACTGGGGTGTCGGATTGAGCTAAAGAATGATGATGGATTAAACCCAGATCAGTCGACTAGGGGTGAGTGCTTGCAATGTTCAACACTCCGTCCATCATCCCCTTTGGTTTTGCTTTGTTCGCCCTAAGTTGGCAGGGTATGCCCAGACGTGGGTCCCTTGCTCACTTTGCCACTGGATTCAAGATAGCCTGGCTGATGACGGCTGATTAGCCAGAAACAGGTCCCAGGATGCTTGTTTCCGGTCCAGGGAAGACATGGCTTGGCAGTTCGGACTGGGCTGTTCCCATGAGGCACAGGGTCAGACTGATGTGCATATGGCCATGTCTGAACTGGGGTGGCGGAGTGAGCTAAAGAATGATGATGGATTAAACCCAAATCAGTTGACTGGGGTGAGTGCTTGCAATGTTCAACACTCCGTCCATCATCCCCTTTGATATTTTCCAATCTACCCATTCACAGTGCCCCAGGGTCCAATACCTACCTAACAGTCGGCGCCCCTCCATGGCAACGCGCAAGTCCCAAACCTTATTGTTTGCTCTGTCCCCTATCGTACCATGATGCCAGGTTTAACCCTCTTGTCAGTCTGAGCATGTGCTGCCCTTTTGAAAGAATGTATACGGGGGTATATCATGCTCCTGGGGCAGTCCACACCAGTTGTACAAACCGCTAGCGAGGACATTTTGCATCAGCTAAGTCAGAAAAGTTTTCCTTGCTTTGCTGATGCTATGAAGGCCTTTGTTGAGGGGCCAATCCAGGCCACACGATGTATCATCAGGATATTTTGATGAACTTCTACTTTAAATCCAGCATGGCTAGCAGGCCAGTGGCACACATTTTTTGGAGCTGACTAATGGACTCCCGGCTGGGATCAGACAGAGGAGGGATATTGGCCATAACCACAACATAGGGGCAGCAGACAGGGAGAAGGCTGATCACTGGTGATGGGGATGTTAGACAGGGCTCGTGTGCAGCATGGGAAGGAGGACCTCGAGGTGCAGGAAGAATAGGGACACCTGCCAAGGCAGTAGGGGCTGCAGGGGGGATAGTTAGCTGAAGATGTGATCCAGGTGGCTGAGGAGCTCTAGGTTCAGATGGAATATGCAGATTTGGCCTAGAGGGGAGAGGAAGTCTAGCTGCCATAGTTGGAGTAAGTGGTGTTTCGGTGAGTGTGGTCTTATGCTGGCATGGAATTAAAATGTTCCCCACTTCAGCCTCCAGCTTGTCCGGTTTCACTCATTTGTGAACAAGACAATCTTTAAGTACGGACGCACGTTTGTGGCAGATGGGGGCCCAGTCACCAGATTTCTGTGAGACAACGAGGCCTGTTCACGAAAGCATTTTTGGAGTCGATAAAATAGTATTCCCATAGTACCTTTTTACATACCTTTTATGTACTCTTACATGCCTTAGTAATTAAAAATTTATATGGGAATAAACTGGGATTATTCATATATAACTATTCAAAATAGAAAGAACTGTGCCCTCTTTGCACTTTTGCTAAGAGGGAGTTGGACATTTTGGACCTATTCACAAAAACATGTAAGAGAACTCAAAACATTTGATCATAAATTTGCTAAATTTCCAAATATATGTCTTCTATTTTAAGACTGTGTTGTTACTCTGTATTTTGAACCTTTTTAATTCAAACTAGCACTACAGCAGTAAAATAAATAAAAGTGCAACTAGGAAGTGAACAGAGATGAGACAGATGATTGTTCGATAACCTGGCTGAGAATGGGGTTTATACACAGCTAGGTATAATAAGAATTAAAACCCTAAATAACATGATTTAAATCGCCACAAGAAATAAAGAATGTCTTAGCGGCAGAAAATCCAAAGATAAAGTGAATTTCCTACTAAACAATTTTATTGTGCAACTAAAGCATTAATATTCCAATCAGGCTTAAATAGGTACACCCTTCAAAAGGAAAATATGGTCAGAAAACCGAACCAAAGGTTTATTCTGAATGTGAGTTACTGTCATTCAGTTGTTGAAATATTTCTGAAAAGTGAAAAGCTTCCATAATTCCCTTTAGCAGGTCAAAGCTTCACAAATGAGTCATGCTCCAAAGAAATGCCAAAAAGCTCTTGTTCTGGGAGAACATTCATTATTGGACTTACAACCTCATTTATAGTAGGATGAGTGGCATGAGGTCTGTCATGGTGGCTGAGGTCATTACTTCTGCCAACCTGGCTAAACTGCCGGCCACCAAGAGTTCTCCGTCACCTTAAGGAGATCTCTATGCCTTCAGAGGAGCCACTGCTGCAGTGGGAAACAGCCTTTACAACAAAGTCTTTACCACACAATGTCTTTCCCACGTAGCAGGTAAGTATTTGTCTCTTTACCATTTTTTAAATAATATTCTTATTATGTTATGTTTTTTAAACAAGCTTTTAGGTGCAGGCAGTGGTAAAGGGAGATAAGATGACTTTAGAGTTCAGGGTTGGGTAGTAGTAAAAGGAGGTAAGGTTAATTTCAGGGTTTAAAGGTGGGCAGTGGTAAAAGGAGGTAAGTTTAAATTTAGGATATGTGGTGAGTAGTGGTAAAGAGAGGTGAAGTTAATTAAGGGGTTTAAAGGTGGATAGTGGTAAAGGGAGGTAGAGGTAATTTTATATTTGAGGTCGGTAGTGGTGAAGGGAGGTTAGGAATACATTAAACCCAATGGGGTAGGGGGGTTTCCCTCCCAAAAAAGAAAAAATAAATAAATATTAAATTAAACATATGTACATATGCGTGAGGGGTCCCTTACCTTACACAGACTTACAACGTGTTGTAAAGGCATGCCTGGTAAAGGCATGCATAGTAAATGCATCTGCGTGGTAACGGCTGTGTGGAAAAGGCATGTGTGGTAGAGGCATGTGTTATAAAGGAATGTATTGTAATGTCTTTTGTTCTGCCACACTGATAGATTTCTAAGCAGCCTTCATGCTAGAAGTAGCCACTCAGAATCTTTTTTTGTTTTTAGAAATAACTTCCAAAGCAGGAGTTTGCTTTTGAAAAAAAAACTAATGGCCCTGACACCCTGTGATTTTTCAACTAGGAAGTTGGGGTCATTTTTAATTATTTCTGTTCAGGACCACCAGGGTTTCCCTGCTGGCCCCAAGCTGAAAACAATTACATCAGACCATCCATTCTAAATAGAGCAGAAGGACTAATGCTCCTACGCAGAAGGCCACAATTGAGTTGGGCGGTCACTGTAGGGTTTCCGACACCAGAGACAGTGGGGGCTCCACCTTCAGAAACGTGACGTTCCTCCTGACCACAATAGTCCTGGCCCCTTGATATACATCTGTAAAAAAAATTGTTGTCCATAGATTTTCATTTTTGATTAGTGTTTTTGTATCATTAGAAAAGTAATTTAGCTTGGGTAGACATTGCTAATAGGAGCTGAATTTTTGTGGGTGACATTTTTGAAAATGGCTGATGTGTTGCAGTGATGATGTAAAATTCAGGAACCATGAGACCTATATACTTCATTTTGCTGTCAAAACATATGTTTTGGGGTACAGTAGTCTTATAGAAACAGAGCACGCCTTCCGACATTTCCAAAATGGCAGCTCTATAATGATGTGTTTTAGCCATCATATTGGTAATTATTTTAATAATATTTTTGTTTCCAGTTTTCCGTTGATTCAAATTTGTAAATATGAGCGAAGCAGGTGGTAGTAGAGGATCTTTATCTCCTGACATACTGTTGCTAACTACAAAATCTGAGGACTCCTTCAACAAAGAAAAATTTGTCATATGCCAAACTAATCTGTAAGAAAAGATAACATCAACAATGGCTGGACAGAGAGTTTGAGATGCTGCAGAAATACCGCAAGACAAAGATCACACAAGATTGAAACTGATGGGTGAAGAGGAACAAAATTTAATCATTGTAACAACCTGGTGCTACGAATCGTATACAATTGAAAAAAAGCCTGAAAAACTTACAAAACAATAGCAGAAACCAGAAACTCACAAGAGTTTGAGTCTTCTGAGAAAGCGATGACAACCAAACCCAATGCCTACAACTGATAAGATTGATGGCTACCCGGGAATTGCCGCTTCGAGGGCGTGTTTATTCTGTCGGTAGCGGAAGTGCTCCATTGGCGCCATCTCATACTGCATCTGGAGCCATGTAAATATGATCACTTTTCCCCTTACCCAAAGATCACCCACTTTGGATTAAAGCCTTTGCTTTTTCCCAATCTTCCCTGCCTGTCCGTGACCCAGAGGGGTGTTGCTTGTGTGATTTTGTTGTGCCACCCTGACTTTTTTTGCACTATATTCCATACCCAGAGTGTATGGTTTGTGGGGCCCATTAAGGTCCGGGTCTTGCTATATAGCGGCCGGTATGGCCCCTCCTCACCCAGCTGCAAGCGGTCGAGGATATAGGCTGGGTCCGAGTGGGGGACATGAATCCAGTGGTTAACCACTATCAGTTGGGAGGCCCAATAATATGTTTGGATGTTCGGGAGAGCGATGCTCCCATCATACCAGGTGTGATATAGTTTTGCCATAGCTATGCAAGCCGGTTTATTGTCCCAAAGGAGTTTAGTGACTTCTGCCTCAATTGCACAAATCAGTCTTGACCCTGTTCCTCATGGGAACAGTCCAGCCCCATCTACTAGGCCAGGTTCTCCATAGACCGGACACAAGCATCCGGGGACCGGTTTCAGCGTTTTAACCCTCATCAGCCAGGCTAGCTTGAATCCAGTGGCACAACGAGCAAGGTATCCACATCTGGGCATACCCTTGGCCACTTAGGGCGAAAATAGCAAACACAAAAACATCATGGACGGAGTGCTGAAACTTTTACACTGCTCACCCCAGTCAAAGATCTGGGTTTAATCCATTGTTGTTTTGCGCGCTATGCCACCCCAGTTTGGACCCAGCCATATACAAATCAGTCTTGAAGAAGAAGTGAAGAAGAATCAGAACTTTGCAAGGGAAATGTTTTACACATGTTAGCTCTAGTGAAAAACTTGGTACATTCTGATCGGGAAGGTGACTGTGAACTGCATGTGAAGACTGTGGAGTCATTGATTACTGTGTTTTGTGAATTTGATTGCTTAAACTACCTGAGATATGGGTCTTGGTATTTGGAAAGAGTGAAGAAGCTAGAGGTGGAAAAACCATACCACTACAGAAAATTTATCCAAAGACATTTTGTGGTGAAAGATAGAGAGATAAGGTTCAATGCAGTGTCTTTGAATATGAAACTTGAATAAAGAAGTTCAAACTTACTTACATTATTTCTTGTGTAGTATATTCCACAAGACACAGGGATTAAATCACTGCCTTCCCGGAAATAAGCAATACCCTAATAGTGAAACATTGAGCAAGTTCTTCACAGAATGCTTGTGATGACAGTGCGGATGAAACTGTGCAAGAGGCACTACAGAAAGCTTTCGGTGTTTTAAATATTGCCCTAGTAGTGTTACTAGATTTGAGAATTGTATTGCATAAAAAGTCAGTCTCTGATCTCAAAGGCTCTTTTATTCAATTTGAGTTGTTAAAAATAGGTCCTTAGAGCTTCCTCGTCATAGAGATTTTCCACTTGCACTCAAGTAGAGAAGTGTCAGCTGCCTCCTCATTAATATATTGTATTTTTGCCTTAACATTGACAAATGAATGTTGCAGCACAAGGACAGGGCCCTCAAAATATGCAGAGCCTCGCCAATAATAGCCGCTCTGCCTCCCTTCAGAAGGCTTGGCTTTATGAATTAGAGCTGCTGAGGTGATTATTCTCTTTATAAGATGATAGCTGTTCCTTTCCTATTTAACGGTGTTGTAAATGTCCTCTTCTCTCTTACATATGGCTTAGATAAAAAAAAACACAATGTATTCTTTGTACGGAACCTTCTGCCATATTGGACTTAGCCTGCAAAGTCCTCTGGAAGATTTTCTCTGCCAGCATCCATCTCAACAGAAAGTGACATCACTGGTTTCCAGCTTAATCCATCTTAAAGAAGAAACTAGCCAAACCCATTTACAACCCCTCTCACAACAGGGAGTGAGTTCACTGCATTCCCATCCTCTATAAAGACAGGAAGTGACATCATTGCATTTCACAGCATTCATCTCAACAGAAAGTGACATTACTGGTTTGCCACATAAAACTTTTTACATCTTCCCTGTGGCAACGTTTTTAACTATCCTAGGAAAAACAGGGCTTACTGGGCTCAGACTGTATCAATCAGAGTTTTTGTCACTGGTGTCACGGGGCTCTAGCTTACTACTGGGCCCAAAACTGAGCACCAAGTAGAGCCCATACTCGGCCCTCAGGATACCAAAGTCAAGCAGTCCAAGGCTTACTCACTAAAGACGTCTGGGGTACAATCTCAGAAGTCAGTGACACATATATTAACGGTCAGTTATTGCCTAGTAAGTGCTTTAACGGCACAAAGTAACACTGCACATAAAAAATAGAGATCTTCAATATGGGATATAATTAGTAATGTTTCTATTACTTAATGGTAGGGCAGAGCTGATGGCAGCTTTGGGCTAAACCCTTGGGCAAGGTGAATTCAACTGTACATTTCTGAACTACACACATGTGCCATCAATGTCCCACCTGGATGGAGTAAAGCATCAGGTCGCAGGGTACTGATAGACCAATTTAAGATGCAGAAGAAGCCTGCTGGTGGCAGGCAAAAAGGCTTATCCTGTCACTGACCTCGTTTCGCTGACGAAAATGAGAAAAACGGAGAAGCTAATGACACGAACTATGAGAGCATCCCTGGCCATATTTTGTGAGTTTATGTTCTTTAACGAGGGGCCTGCGCCTTGAATAGCAACTTGATTGAGATTTTGCCTTAATGGGCAGGCAATAGTGTCCTAAAGAGGGGAACAGCATGACAAAATTTAGGGGATGTTAGCAGAAGACTAGCTGCCATAGCTTTAATAATCTAGTTATGGGCAAAAAGAGCCTTGGTAAAACCAAACTGCAGCCCATTATGGTATACCATGCCAGGTGTGAACTAATCTGTACTGTTATTCAAATATTATTCAGGGGTTAGGAGTAAAGGGCATTTTATGCAGTTAAAATTGGAAGAACAAGTGGGGGGAGGGGAGAGTTTAACCTTGGAATGCCAGAGATAGTTGGTGATCAGATTTAAAAAACAAATCTCTCACCACTCCTTCATCGGACGAGGAATTCTCCGAGCTCCAGTAGCCAGAAGGAATGACCATGAATTCTCATGGCTACCTACTAATATCAATTCAACATGGGTGGAATTTAACTTCAGCAATTTAAATTCATCCAGAAGCCTATGTCCTGCGTACCATCAGAAAATCTACTGGCACTTGCAGTGCAGTTCCCCACCTCAAGATGAGCTCAGTGTTAGCAGCATGCATACAAAACTGGTTCTCACAGGTTTGTAAAACGCCATTTTTTCATGTATAGGCTAATCTTGGATATAATGATGAACCTTGTGGTACCTGACAGTCAATGCACGCTGGGCACTCTTGAGAAGTACGGGAAGGCTGATTTATAATATGACCTACCAGGAATGAGCCGAACGGTCCACGCACTACCTGACATTTGCCTAGATCTGTGCAACAAGATCCTATGATTGACAGTGTCAAATGCTGCTGGCAGTCCCAAAAGGGACAAAATAGTAGGACTACCTTCACCTTATGGAGGCTGTCAAGGACAAAGTGCTAGGGTCAGGCACAAAACCTGCTTATTGATCATTGAGTAGACATCAGTCTTCTAGAAAATATCCTAATTCTATGTGACTAGTGACCAGGCCCGCAACAGGACTCAAAGGGCTTTAGCCCCTACCCATTGTGTGTGTCAACCCGGGCTCAGACAGCTTCCCGGGCACACACAGAGACAGTTTTTGAGCTGCTGCGGGCTGGCTGGTCTGGTGTCCGTCTTATTGCAACCGCACCTATGTACTTCACAGGTCTTTAAAAGACCATTTACTTGTCAACAAGGCTTTGTTGTTTTATCACCCCTTCTTAGAGCCCCTGCATCTGCACTCTGCCTATTGCTGGCAGATTTAGCCCCCCCCCTGAAATTTGTCTCTAGTTGCGCCTTTGCTAGTGACTGAAGAATTTTAGAGACTGGAGGCAATAGAGGGACATGTCTGCAATCAGAGATTCCTGAGGGTTCTGTTATCGTTTTTTGAGGAGTGGTGAACAATGGCATGATTAAAACATGCAGGCGTGTGGCTCAATTCCACAGATAAACTGAAGATAATGTCGATGTATGGATGAAAAGCTATCCAAGTTGCTGCAAGATTCGGTCTGGGCTAAGCTTCCGATGTTAACCTGAATGCAGATTCATTAAGGTTGAGCTCAACATTTCGGTCCGCTTTATTAGGGACAGTAAATAACAAAATGTGGGCTTATCACAATCAGCTGTTTAGTGTTGCAAATTCTGTGGATCAAAAGGTTGGTGAGATTCTCACTATCGTCTTGTACAAGTACAATCAGAAGGGGGTGCAGCTTAATTCACAAATGAACCAAGAACTCTGAACAATGAATTTGAAGAGTGTCTCCTTTTTGGGGTGGTGCATAAATCCTCACTTAGAGCCTGACATGAGATTTGTCCCTACATGCGGCAGCATTTTCAACAAGTTCACAGTACTGTGAAGTGGCCATGGGAAGAAACACCACTAAGATACGAAGCAATTTAGTGAACAAACAAAGCAAATAAAACTCATGGGTGCAGCTGTACTCCAAAGCCACCGGCAACAAAATCACAAAGTAAGGCAGCAATAAGCAGAGTGGCCTACAAGCTGTTGGTTGTAGGGGTCCCCGCAGCACCCATTTTTAGGGACTGAAACTTATTTTTCATATATCAGATTTTGAACCAAAGAGAGAGAAAAATACAAAAGGGAAAAGGAGGAGAAAGGGAACTATGGAAAAACTGGGAGAAATTAGGGACGAAAAAGAGTGAGATAAAGGGCAGGGAGTGTCTGGTGGTCGGAGAAAGAGGCATGAGTTGGAATGAAGGCTAGGCAGCTTTGGTATTTAAATTCCCCCAACATTCTGTAGTGCCTGTTGTGTGCTTTTGTGCAAAACTTTGGACCATAGCACTTCTTTTAAAAATTAAGCACTGTCTTGCAGGAAGCTGTGTTAACTTGTGCTGTTTTATATGTAAATCTCTTGCAAATCCTTGTGCTGTTGCATCTTTCAACCTTTGCACTTAGCTACTAATCTGAATCCCTTGACACAGAAAGCAAAGCCTTGCACTCCCTACAGACACAAAGGTGACTTTCAGCTTAACGCACTGTGGATGGAGATTTATGAACAAGTCCCGCCTCATTTGTGAAAAAAAACATTACCGCCTTGCTTAATAATTGGGAGTATCAGAAAGATACTCTTTTCTGAATGGAAGTGGAAGAACTGATTTTAGTGTCTCTCCTTTCTATATGCCGGTCGGTCCTTTGGGGCTGAGGGGCCACTCCCTCTCATCCTTTGCCCCTCACGAATAGTGTCTGTCAGGCTGAGCAAAGGTTGGTCTGACAGATACTCTTCATTTTCAGGTCAGGCAGCCAGGAGCTAGACATGCATTCTATGCACAGGCGGAGGCCTGAGCTGAAGTTTGCTGGGCTGAGGATGTCACAGCTCCTATGGGCATGACCTCCTCAGCTCATCAAAGGTCCTTGAGCCCTCCCCCTCGTGATGAGGGGTAGCATCACTCATTGCCTTGAATCTGGGCGCTTCTGTCTTAAGCCCTGAAGCACCCATGGTTGAGTATCAATCAGTAACATTTCATCACAAGGTGGGGTGGGGTCAGCAGTCTCACCGACCCCACCCCACTCTTTGACGAGGTTGGGACTGCTGCCTTCCATCATTGGCTGACCTATGGTCATGCAGTGAGGGAAGGCAGCAGTCCCAACCCTCCTGGGGCCTCCGAAGCAGAGCTGCAGGTAAGTGTGATTTTTGTTTTGTTGAATAATGTTTGGTGTGTGTGTGTGCATGTATGTTTGAATATTTGGTAATGAGTGTTGTGAATGGATGTGTTTGTGCGGCGTGTGTGAATGCATGGGTGTTAGTGAGTGTGTGTGTGTGCCTGTGAGTCCCGTCCGCCTCCCTTCCTCCTAAAAAAAACCGGCCGCCACTACTCATATAATTTTTCATAAAATCAACACTTCTCGTCACCATTTCCTGCATCGCTGACCCTTAGTCCCACCTGCATCTTTGCATGCACTTCTGGGCTTCTAGCTGCAAATTACCTTTTCTCTCCTCGGTGATCGCTGCTAATCTTGTGAACAACCTATCTTGACTTTCATGTACCTTCCCCATTCTACTTTCGCTAGTGTTCAGAGTGCTCTATAAAGGAGCTGCTTTCCACCTAAACGTTTGTGAAGTTTTATATGTACAAATTAATTATACAACCAATATCTTTGTATGATTTCTAACAGCCTTGAAGAAGGCCATGTTTGGGTGAAACGCGTTGGCTGCGAATATGGTTGTACCACATCTTGGAATAAAGAACATTTGAATCTTTCAATCTTTGTGTGGACTCAGCATTCAGTCTTCAAACTGTATTAATACAGTGTATTTAGTTTTGTGTTGCCTCTCATATTTTTGTGAATATATGCTTTATTTATGGTCGTCTAAGCAGCTGGCCATTTGAGGTGGGCAATACTCTCACTACTGCATAGTGACAGGTCCAGGCTGTGCACTCACGTATAACCTTGCTGCTTTCTCCTATAATTGTAAAACTACCCAGAGTTCTCTGCTTCTTTTTTGAATAGTTTATGCATCACTCTATGCCTGAAAGGGTATTAGTTTGACTTATACTGGGTGCTCCCTTGTGTCTGGACAAAGCTATACCTCTCTGAATCAATCAATCAATCACTGCATTTGTAAAGCGCGCTACATACCCGAGAGGGTCTCAAGGTGCTGGGGAGGGGGGGTGCTACTGGTCGAAGAGCCAGGTCTTGAGGAGTGTTCTGAAGGCCAGCAGGTCCTGGGTCTGTCGTAGGTTGGTGGGGAGAGTGTTCCAGGTCTTGGCGGCGAGGTAGGAGAAGGATCTGCCACCGGCGCTGGTTTTTCGGATGCGAGGGACTGTGGCGAGGGCGAGGTTGGCTGAGCGGAGGCTTCGGGTGGGGGTGTGGAAGCTGAGTCGGTTGTTGAGGTAGGTGGGTCCGGTGTTGTGCAGTGCTTTGTGTGCGTGGATCAGGAGCTTGAAGGTGATCCTTTTGTTGACGGGGAGCCAGTGCAGGCCTCTCAGGTGGAGTGTGATGTGGCTGCGGCGGGGGACGTCGAGGATAAGTCGGGCCGAGGCGTTCTGGATGCGTTGGAGTCGTCTCAGGAGCTTGTTTGTAGTTCCTGAGTAGAGGGCGCTCCCGTAGTCGAGTCTGTTGGTGATGAGGGCCTGGGTAACGTTTTTTCTCGTGTCGAGGGGGATCCATTTGAAGATCTGCGGAGCATACGGAGGGTGTTGAAGCAGGACGCGGAGACGGCGTTGACTTGCCTGGTCATGGAGAGAGTGGAGTCGAGGATGACCCCCAGGTTGCGTGCGTGGTCCGTGGGTTCCGGGGCTGTGCCTAGTGACGTGGGCCACCAAGAGTCGTCCCAGGCTGATGGGGTGGGTCCGAGAATGAGGACCTCTGTCTTGTCTGAGTTCAGCTTCAGTCTGCTGTCCTTCATCCAATCGGCTACGGCCTTCATTCCTCTGTGGAGGTTAGCTTTGGCGGTGTGGGGATCTTCGGTGAGGGATATGATCACCTGGGTGTCGTCGGCGTAGGAGATGATGTTGAGGTTGTGTTGTCGTGCGACGTGGGCGAGGGGGGCCATGTAGATATTGAACAGCGTCGGGCTGAGGGAGGATCCTTTTGGGATGCCGCAGATGATCTCTGTGGTTTTGGAGTGGAAGGGTGGGAGGCGGATGCTCTGGGTTCTGCCGGAGAGGAAGGATGTGGTCCAGGCCAGGGCCTTCTCTTGGATACCGGCGTCATGGAGGCGTGCTGATAGGGTGCGGTGGCAGACCGTGTCAAAGGCTGCTGATAGGTCCAGGAGGATGAGGGCGGCTGTTTCTCCTTTGTCCATCAGGGTCCGGATGTCGTCAGTGGCGGCGATGAGGGCGGTCTCGGTGCTGTGGTTGCTGCGAAAACCGGATTGGGAAGGGTCCAGGATGTTGTTAACTTCGAGGTAGCGGGTCAGCTGTTTGTTGACAATCTTCTCGGTCACTTTTGCCGGGAAAGGGAGCAGGGAGATGGGCCGGAAGTTCTTGAGGTCCTTGGGGTCCGCCTTGGGCTTCTTCAGAAGGGCGTTGATCTCGGCATGCTTCCAGCTTTCTGGGAAGGTTGCTGTCTCGAAGGAACAGTTGATTGTTTTCCGGAGGTGGGGTGCGATGGTTGCGCTGGCTTTGTTGAAGACGTGGTGAGGGCAGGGGTCCGATGGGGATCCGGAGTGGATGGAGTTCATGGTTTTGATGGTGTCTTCGTCGCTGACGCTGGACCAGACGGTCAGGCGACTGGTGCGAGTGGTAGTCGCAG
Organism: Triturus cristatus; assembly: GCF_964204655.1. Classification (NCBI taxonomy): domain Eukaryota; kingdom Metazoa; phylum Chordata; class Amphibia; order Caudata; family Salamandridae; genus Triturus; species Triturus cristatus. The sequence continues at coordinate 87,728,677 of NC_140582.1, forward strand.
GGGTGGTGGACTCGGTGGTGGGTGCGGGGGGGTCGGAGTTGAAGCTGTCGTGGATGTCGGTGATCTTGCGGTGGAAGAAGGTGGCCAGGGAGTCGCACAGGTCTTGAGATGGCGGGATGTCGTTGGTATTGGAGCTGGGGTTGGAGAGTTCTTTCACGATGCTGAAGAGCTCTTTGGTGTTGTGTGCGTTGTTGTCTAGGCGGTCCTTGAAGGCGGTCTTCTTGGCGGTCCTGATGAGTTGGTGGTGTCTGCGGGTGGCGCTCTTTAGGGCTGTGTGGTTGTCTGGTGTTCGGTCATGGAGCCATTTCTTCTCCAGCTTCCGACAGGTGTGCTTGGAGATCCGGAGGTCCTCGGTGAACCAGGCGGCTTTCTTGTTGCTGTGGTTGGTTGTAGAGGACTTGAGAGGGGCGAGGGTGTTGGCGCAGTCGTTGATCCACTGTGTGAGGTTGGTCGTGGCGGTGTCTGGGTCGGTGGGTGGTCTCAGGGCGAGGGCGGTAGTCAGTTGGTCCTCGGTGACCTTGCCCCAGCAGCGGCGTGGTAGCTGTTGGGTGCGGTTGTGTGTGGTGGGTTTTCTGAAGGTGAAGTGGACGCATCTGTGGTCGGTCCAGTGTTGTTCGGTGATTGAAGGAGATGTGGGGGCTTGCGGAGAAGATGGGGTCGAGCGTGTGTCCGGCGGCGTGAGTAGGTGTTGTTACGAGCTGTTTGAGTCCGAGGTTGGCGAGGTTGTCGATCAGGGCGGTGGAGTTGGCGTCGTTGTTGTTCTCGAGGTGGAAGTTCAGGTCCCCGAGGAGGATGTAGTCCGTGGAAGCGAGGGCGTGGGTGCTGATGAGGTCGGCGATGGTGTCACTGAACTGTGGGCGGGGTCCGGGAGGTCTGTAGATGAGAGTTCCTCTGAGGGTGGTGTTGGGGTCGGTGTGGATCTGGAAGTGCATGTGCTCGGCGGTGGTGAGGGTGTCATCGGTGTTCGTTGAGATTTTGATGGAGTCTTTGTGGATGATGGCGATTCCTCCTCCCACTCCGTTGGTGCGGTCTCTGCGGGAGATCTTGTAGCCCTGTGGGATGGCTATGGCGATGTCTGGTGCTGAGGTGGCGTTCAGCCAGGTCTCCGTCAGGAAGGCGACGTCGGGGGCGGTGGAGTCTAGGAGGTCCCAGAGTTCGATGGCGTGCTTGCGAGTGGAGCGGGTGTTGAGGAGGATGCAGTGGAGGTGGTTGGGTTCTCTGGCTGGTGGTGTGGAGGGTTGGATGCTGGTGAATCTGCAGTTCTGGCAGGTGAAAGGCCCCTGGGTGCATTTCGGGGTGGCCCGGTAGCAGGGGTGGTCTCGTCTGGTGTTGAGAGAGTGGAGGGTGCTTGCGTCGTAGTGCAGTCTGGCGTTGTGGGGGGTGCGGGGTCCAGGAGTTCTGGCGCTGGGTGCGGTCCAGGCGCGGACGGGCTCAGACGGGCTTGCCTTAGGCGCACCTTCGACGCGCCAGCGGCGCGCCCGCTGCACGCGGCCTCCATATGAGGGCAGAGGGAGGGAGGATCAGCTGGGAGCAGGGAGCGGGGCGGCCAATGGGAGTGAAAGGGGCGGGGCCGCAGGGGCTCAGCGGCGGGGGAAAACCCGGGGGAAAAACGGTGGGAAAAGACAGCGGGAGAGCGACAACAGAGCACAGGGGTACAGAAGGCAAAACACAGGGGCACAGAATGAAAAAACAAAGTGGCACAGAAGCCAAGCGCAGGGGTACAGAATAAAAGAGGGAGCGAGCAGTCAGGCGGCAAAAGCGGCAACGGAGGTTCAACCCACAGGGGGCTGCGTGGTGTATGGGGGAGCGACCTGCCTGGTGACAGGGTCAAAGGTCACTCTCTAACACCGCTTCGCGGCCTCCATATGAGGGCAGAGGGAGGGAGGAGCAGCTGGGAGGTGGGAGCGGGGCGGCCTATGGGAGTGAAGGGGGCGGGGCTGCAGGGGCTCAGCGGCGGGGGAAAACCTGGGGAAAAAACGGCGGGAAAAGACGGTGGGAGAGGGACAACAGAGCACAGGGTTACAGAAGGCAGAACACAGGGGCACAGAATGAAAAAATCAAAGTGGCACAGAAAGCCAAGCGCAGGGGTACAGAATAAAAGAGGGAGCGAGCAGTCAGGCGGCAAAAGCGGCAACGGAGGTTCAACCCACAGGGGGCTGCGTGGTGGATGGGGGGAGCGACCTGCCTGGTGACAGGGTCAAAGGTCACTCCGAAGAGCTCTAAGTAGAGCGAACCACTGAGTCAGGGGTTGCTTTTACTCATTTCAGATTGGCTTGGTTGGTATTTTACCAATTCAAAGCAGTAATACTGTACCTGGAGTGGTGAATGCTTTTTGTTATTTTACAGCTCGGCGTGGATAGCACTGTGCTAATCCTATGCTTAAAGACTATGCTGTAAAAATGGCAAAAGACTTTGTCCCTTTCTACATCGGTGTGGATGGCACTGTGCTAATCCTATGTTTAAAGACTTTGATAGAAAAGAAGACATTGAGGTGATCAGATCCAGAGCGTTGCTGGTGTTGAGAGTGCTCTATACAGGAGTTGCTTTCCACCTAAACTTGAGAACTACCCAGAGTTCTCTGCTTCTTTTTTGCATGGGTGTGAGTGAGTGTGTATGCGTGCCTGTGAGTCCCATCCACCTCCCTTCTTCCTCAACAAAAAATGGCTGCCACTGGTCATATTATTTTTCATAAAATCAACACTTCTTGTCACCATTTCCTGAATCGCTGACCCTTAGTCCCACCTGCATCTTTGCCTGCACTTCCAGGCTTCGAGCCGCAAAGTACCCTTTCTCTCCTCTGTGATCGCTGCTAATCTTGTGAACAACCTATCTTGACTTGTATGTACCTTCCCCACTCTACTGATATCTTCTTTCGGCACCCATTATACCATCTACCTACGACTCCATCCTATCTACAGGATGATTTAGAGTTTGGCAGTAGGGTACTCCATCACAAACATGACAGAAAATCCGTCAACTTAATTACAAGAACATAAAGATATAATACACTTGTAATATGGCCCACTGGACATCCATCACATTTGTGACAGAGTATATATCCACCAACTTCTAAATCAGCCCCAATATTTTGATCTCCTCTTAATCTACCTACTCATCTCACCAAACATTTGCACAGGCTCTCATACTCCCACTGGTAATTCACACCTAAACTCTAATAATTTACTCTATAACAAATAAACTGGAGTAAATGCATGAGATGGTTTTAAGGCAGAGCACAAAAAAACACACATCAGCAAAGAAGAAGGAAAAGCTAATCAAGTACTAGAACAGTGCTTCCCAAACTTTTTCGAACCACAAGCACTTTTTGGTACAACAAACTTTTGTGACCCACATAGTTATAATAGACATGAGGTGGGCGATTTTTTTAATGTAACTAAAGCATCATGTGGTAGCGCATTTGTCATTTACAGACAGCACATGTTCCATTAAAATGACCACTACATTTGCACAGAAATACAGTTTTATAGATAAAAGTATATTGCAAACACAAATAATAATGTATTGAGATCGGGTTCCAGTGAATAGTTATTATTTGTGAATCACCAAATTAAGTGTCTTGATTTGTTCCAATCCTATTAAAATCTTTGTTTTCATCACATTACAGAATTACAAAAACATGTGTTTCATTTTTGTTTTCCTAACTGCTGAATGTGTACAGTTTACAGGTATTTACATTTTGTTGTGTTTTACAAAAAAATGACAATCTACAGCCTTTTCTTTCACACTTCATGTACTCCAGCAAGATTGTCACATAATTCACTTTCCTTTTCTTTCTCAGACTGCGAAGCGAGAGGAGTTTGTAAACACCAGTTCCCATGTTAACAAAAATAATCAGTAGGAAACATAGCCTGACTTTTGACCTTTATCTTGAAGCGCAGATAATGTGACAAGATAAAAACAATATTTAAAGGCATCGTTATTTATGGCTTGGACTTTTGGTGGCCCATTAAATATTGGCTCACGACCAGACCCACAGTATGGGAAACACTGTACTAGACATCCAATAACTCTGGGTTCGAATAGCAAATTATTTCAGTGCCTCATTAGGCATAATGAGCGCTATATAAATACAATTGCAACTACAATAATTCTTTTAACAGTGAATCTAAAAGAACTGTGTAGAAGGGCCAACTAGTCATGATAGGCAGCAGGGCTTTGACCACCTCCATTTTCCAAAGCATCATGAGGGTCTGTCAGCTTGAGAAACGGTAAGCCTGACAGACACTCACCATGCAAGGGTCAGGCAGCCATGGTCTCTACTTGCGCTAACGCGAAGGCACCTAGCTTCCTGAGCCAAGTTTTGCCAGGCTGAAGATTTCACAGCCCTGAGGGAGGTGAACTCATCAGCCCGACAAAGCCCTGTGAGATCCTCCCCTCTCATGATGGCACCAACTGAGTAAGCCTTGGGCGCTTCAGGTTTAACCCATGAAGTGCTCAGGGCTTTTTATCAATGATGCCCCGTCACATAGCGGTTTTATAATTATAAACTACAGAGTTCTGTCAGGTAACACAATTCTTCAATGACAATTGTGAAAGATGTTCAACATTCAACATCCATGACAAAGGGTCGAGAAACAATCCCTTTGCTCGGTTTAGGAGAAAAATGCTGGGGTGTTTTTTTTTGTTCTTTTACCAAATTTCTTAATCATCCCCGATCAGCAAATGAGAAAAACATGGGTACCAGCTTTTTGTGAGAACAATTTGAAAAAAAAACATAAATTGAAAACACCATCGATGTGACACAAAGGACTTTTTCTAATTTGGTATATATTGGGCGCCAGATATCAAATGCTACATTAGCAAAAAAAACATTTTACTTTCTGTTTTTTACAATAAGCTGCCAATAATATATTCAAAACATATAATAGATCAAAAAATGTGACTCAGTGAAAACATGATACACAATAAAAATGAAATAATCACATTATATCACATTATACATACATACAGAAGATGAAAGCAAAATATGTTTCATGCCCAAGAATCAAGATTCAAACTATGCTTAATCTTTGTTTTCTGTCTTAGATTAGTTGATGTAGGACATTAAACAATGCCTTTTCGACCCTATGGTTAAGTTTTAATAACTAAGCATCATAGTGAGTCTTCCTCAGGACTAAAAATATGAAAAAAACAGGGGCCAGCCTTCAAAAGATAAAATTCGAGAGAAAACCCAAACTTCTCCAATTCACGATTATGTCCTACCAAAGGATCAACATGTATCCAACTGGAATGGGGAATATCATCAATCCATATATCCTTTTTTAGTTTCCTTTAAAAAGGTTTGTAGATTCCAAGTGCAGCTCAGAGCTTGCCCATGCTACTCCATCAAGTTACTTAGTTATTAACACTTAACCATAAGGTGGAAACGTTGATGGCATAGTCTAATGTTCTACATTATCTATTCTAAGACTGAAAACGAAGATAAAAGGAAGTTTGAACCTTGATTCTTTGGCATCAGACATTTTGTGTTTTCATCTTTTGTATGTTTTACATTTATGTATAATGATTATTTCATTTTCACTGTTTATCGTGTTTTCAGTGAGTCATGGTTTTAGATTTATTATATGTTTTAAATATATTATGGGCAGCTTATTGTAAAAAATAGAAAGTAAATAGATTATTTTGCTAGATGTTGCATTTGATATATGAAGCTGAATATACCAAATTAGAAAAAGTCCTTTATGTATTGTCTGTGGAGTTTTTAATTTGAGTGTTTTTTTTCCAATTTGTTTTCACAACAAGTTGGACACATGTTTTTTCATTTGTTTATAGAGCATGATTAATACATTTTGTAACCCCATTTTTCCCCCAAATTGAGCAAAGGCATCATCTCTCGACCCTTTGTCATGGATGTTGAATGTTCAACATCTTTCACAATTCTCGTTGAAGAATTGTGTTACCCAGCAGAACTCTTTGTAATTTATAATTGTATAACCAGGTTCAGAGGTACAAAGGGCAACACCATTATATTTAACCGTCACATAGTGGGGCGAAGTCAGCAAGTCTTAGTCACCCCACTGCACTCTGTAAGGAATTAGGGAAGTACCTCCTCAAATTAGCTGACCCATGACAAATGGTTAGTCATGGGAGGCAGAAGGATTTTCTAGTGTTGCCTTCGCTCTCCAAAGCGTTGAACTCCTTCCAGTGCCTTCCATCACCCGCAGGTCTTGTCATCACTGACACAGACTGGTGTTTTTTTTTAAGTGGTAGGGTGCGTGCATATGGGTATGAATGTATGGGTATTTGTATGGGTGTGTGCAAGTGTGTGCGTGTATGTGGTAGTAAGTAGTGGGTGTGAGTTTGTGTGCTTGTGAATGGATGGAAGTGAGTGGATGTGCTTGTGGATGGGTGGGCATGAGTATAATTATGTGATTGCCAATTGATGGATGGAAGTGAGTGTGTGCCCCCCTGTGCCAGCCCCACTATTAATAAGCATTACGAGCTACCGCTGCTATGAACCAAAATGAAATGTACTATGTTGCAATTTATTTTACCCATGCTACGGTAAATATTTGTTTTTGAGTAAAAGGTCATTTGACAGGAGGCACTGCTTATGAAAAACAAGCAATGGCATCGTCAAGCATTTTCATTTGTGTATTGCAAATCATGTTTTCAGATTTCAGTAAAACACAAAGAACATGAACCACATAAGCATCAGCAGTGCCAACTCCGCTCACAAAAATAGATATCACATGAGGGCTAGCCATGGCAGCAAGCCTTGCAAACACAGAGAGGTAGAAGGGGTGTATCAGGTGTGCAAACTTCTCTCCCTCATAGTACAGATACCAAATGTGCATCACCAGTGCATGTTTCCCTCCCTCCTAATAGAGGTATGACTTGTGCATCAGCAGCTGTGTCTCCTGGCCCACTCTAGAAAAGTTCCACTGCTGTGTGCTTGACTGAACCTTTGGCGTGCATTGGGTTGTGTGCAGTGAGTGCAAGGGTGTACATGTGCCAGAGAGAAGTTACAGTGCAGGAGAAATAGCGCAAGCAGTTGTGTATGAGCGTGAGGCTGTACTTGTACCCGAGAGATGGCACAGTGTGGGAAACATAGTGCGACCAGCTGCATGTGAGCGCCAGAATATGTGTGTGCATGCAAACACATCCAACCCATTGGATACACAGAAAACACTGGCTTCCATTTTGGGAGACTCAATGCCTGCTGGAGGAGCAGGGGGAGATAGAGGTGTTCCGCCAGACAGATTTGTGGATTGCTGCATTCCTGAGACCGGGATGGAACACACACTGGAGGAAGGAACAGTCAGGTTCTTCAATAGGAGCTCTTTGTGAAAAGGAGGTCAAAGGGGCCTAGGCACCCTTGAGAAAGGAAATAAGATAATCATTAAGAACAGGGCTGGGGCCTATATCATCAGCTTCTGCCTGATCAAAGACCGGTGGCCTTCTGAGGTGAAAGGGATCACATAGAGGGAGAGCGGTCCAGTGGGAACCTTGTTGTGGAGTGTGAGATTCTAGTCTGTCAAGACCACTAAACCGATCATGGTTGCCGGACCATCTGCTTAAGTCCACGACCCCCATGCTAGGTGGGGACTGACCTTGGTGCTGCGTTGTGAGAGACGGAGGGCCATTGACCGATACAGCGGCGAGGCCTGAAGAGGGCCATCCCCTTGGTTGTGCCAGCTGAAGCCGCTGTGGTAAAGAGAGAGGGCAGTTGTCCTGTATGTGCTGTTGTGACCCTACCTGAATGTAAGGATGAAGGAGCTGTGAAGGAGAAAGAGGGTCATCGCCCTAAATCCACATGCTGTTGAGAAGGTGCCGTGACCCATGGAGTGTGAGAGCAACTACTTCATCTCCTACGTCAGGGAGCATCGGATACCTGCATGTATCCCAGGAGATTTACTGCATCGGAGAAACACTGAGGGGGCCGAAGCTGCCACAACCACAGTGTCATGCTGTCTGGGCACAGCTGGACCACCGAGGAGGGCCTGGGGACTCAGAACTGCCACTTTGCAACAGTGGGTGTGATTGACAATAAGCTGCCTGGCTCTGGGGAACTTGCTCTGAATTGACACGCTCCATTGCAGGGATTCAGGATCTTACTAAAGAGCCCTCATAGAACTTCTGAGACTTGAACGCCTTAGCAGGCCTAGCTTGGATGTTGCCACACATGAATGGCTTATAACTATAAACGCAGATGTGTGACTGGAAAGCTGACCTGAGTAACACTGGTGGGCTGGCCTCAAGTAGGCTGTGTTAGCAGTGTGTTGTCTTTTACTTTGTGCTAGTCGATAAGTACTCCATTTTGCATGAAAGCAATTATGTGACTAGTCAATAATTTATTGGGGTTGCTGGATGTCTTTTGAGTTGGGAGTCTGAGCTCACCTTACACCTACCTCCTAACTGAGAAGACTTAGATTCTTGACCTGCGCTACCACTGAGAGTCGTGCTGATGGAGTACTTGGCACAGTGCTCAGAGCCCATGGTATGCCCGGCCCAATAACACAAGGAGTAGAAGGCCTTAACCACCACTGCTAGGCCCAATAATTCCTGCTTGCCCTTTGAAAGGTGTGTTCTAACAGGTATCTAAGCAATAGGTTGTTCTGAGCTGTCCCTGTGTGTTCATATGCATAGAGGGGTCAGTCTCTCGCTGCAAAGACCATGCTAACACAGTAAAATGTTATTTACTTTGTCACTGGTCTGTCTTTGTCACTGGTCTGTAGGTTTTCAATAGTACAATGAAATGTTGACATTCTCTGGTTTTTAGTTGTCACCTACAGCTTTTAGCTATCTGTTATTGAAAGACCTCTTGTGGCTCATACAAAAAACTTACAGTGGGCTTAGAGCCAGCCCATAGTGCCACTTGTTGGCATTAGTATCACACTCATTTGCTTGCGACTTATTTGATGATTTTTCTTCCTCTTAATGTGTTTGTCTCTACCATGGAGCATAGCCTCCTTCCCATCCCTTTGATTGGATGACTTGTTTCCGTCCACTGTTCAAAGAAGTACTCTATTCTTTTTCTTTCTGTACTCAATTAGAGTGTATGTGTTTCTTGCTCTCTGCCTCATGCTTTATTTCCACCCAAATACCACCTCCACATGCACTGTGTTGTTTCCTCAGATCATCCATTGCCTACCTACTGTCTTTTTATCATGTTACTTTTTTTATTCCTCCCCGACTCATAATAATCTGGTGCTCCCCTACCCACTTCCCATTGCTTCACAGTTTTACTGCTCCCCCACCCAAAATAGTTTTCTGGTGCAATAGTTGTACAACTTAATCCTTATCTTCATATCCTCTGTGGATATCTGGAGAGTCTCATTGTCCTGCTGTCCCATAATCTAATTAATCATCCCATCCCAATCCACTAGGTCCTCTGCCATCTTGTCATCTCTCCTCACTTGCTTCATGAGTTGGGTGTCTGCAGTCGCCCACGCCAATAAGTCTTTTTTCCATACCCGGGAGCTGTGGTGCTACCCAGTGCATGCAATCGTTTGTTTAGCTCCTGCCAAACAAAGTGCCACCATTCGTTTCCCATTTTCTTGTTCTTCCAGTCCTTAAGGATATAAGGAGGTATAACTTCACAGACCCCTCCAAATTAAGTGCTGTAATGAGCAATAATACCATTGTGACAGGACTCCAAAAGGCTGTCACTGCAGAACATGTCCAGGTCATGTGCATGACATCCACTGCATGTAGTTCACACCTCCCGCAAGCCACTGGACTAGAAGGGTTTATTCAGGTCAGCTTGCCAGGTGTGAAGTAGGTCTTGTGCAAGTAGATAAAGTGTATTAACTTGAACCTGGCATTGGGAGATAGCCACTTCACCGCTGCACAGGCCTTCATTCAGTCTTGCACTGTCAGTACTTTCGGACACGTGGCTTCCCATCTGTCTTTTCCTCCCTCTGTTGTGCCCCCTTGTCATCCAGCACCGCCTTTTATGTTTGTGATCAGCTGCTTACATCCTGCCAGTTAGGTCAGTTGTCGCACCATGCAGTGTTCTCGCAGCTTGTCCAGGAATGGCGTCCACTACTGGAGTGCCACATGAGCCAGCCTTGTGTAGAGCAAGACTTGTCCCATTTCTACCCCAAACTGTTTCCACACCTTTTCGAAGGTGATGGTGATAAATCTATTATTACAGTATAAGTCAAATACAGTTTCACAACTGCTATTTTACCACTGGGATTAGGACATTCAATCCATAGGCTTAGCTTCCATAGTGGCAGGTTTTCAGCAGGGTTCTAACAACCACTCTGTGCCCAACCTGCACCTGCTGGTGTCTTTTCAGGAGGGGGAGTACCTCAGGACTCCCGTACTCATTACCAAGAGCTTCTGTAGAAAGTGAGGCCCTCAAGCCCCAGCCAGTATGATGCACTCTCAATAAGGCTCATACTCAAACCAGCCGACCGCATGCTGGAGCAGCATTGCTGCATGTTATAGACAGTCCACCCCACCCTGGACTAGGAGGAGTTTTAAGGTGTACAGTTTCACTTGGCTCCTCTTCCAGCCCCACACCAGTCAACTTGAGCTTTTGATCAAGTCGGCAGAATTCTGCCATTGGGAGCGGGCACAAAACATTTTTGCAGCATTAAGACACATCTAAGAAGGAACACCATTTTGGTCACCGACACACGACCCATAAACTAAAGTGGCAGCTGGATTCAGAACTTGAAAGAGCTGTAAAGTCCTTTCATCAACACCCCAACATTTAAGTCATAGTGAGATGTTATGGTTTGCGGGAAACCATATACCAAGGTACCCGAATCAATCAACTTCCTAATTCAGTCCCAACTCCTTGGGACAACAGTCCCTGGTTGGTACAGCGCCACCACCCCAGGGGAGGCAAGAGGCTTTTGTCTTATTCTTGTGCAGGACGGAAACCTCGGCAAAAGGTCCAGCTCCCCAGCAGCAAAGGCATTGCCCCTGTCGGATCATTTAAGTATAGCAAAACCTCGTCTGCATAGAGGGACACCACATTTTCTTTGTCTCCCCATTTCGATCCCCCAGAGCCGCAGCTTCACATGCAATTGACAAATGAGAGGTTCCACCACCAATGCAAAGAGTACCAGAGACAGGGGGTCTGCCTGTGCTCCACAGGTCGGAGACCATGGTACCTGTGCACACCTTAGTGTTTACAGCAACTGCACCTATTTAATATAGTTGGGGCCCAAAGCCCATATGTCACAGGACTTCCCATAAGTATAACTATCCCACTGGGTGAAACGCGTGCTCCAAGTCCAGTACAGCCAGCATGCCTGGGACTGGGAAATCGGCAAGTGAATGCATCACATGGAAGAGCCGTCGTATGTTATACATTGTTCTCCAGCCAGGAATGAACCCTGTTTGGTCAGGATGTATCAGGGAACTTACAACTCTGAGTAGTTGGTTAGCCAGGACTTTACAGAGCAATTTTACTTACGTATGTAGCATGGAGAGCGGCCTATAGGAAGTTAGTCAAGCTGGGTATCAACCAGCTTTCGGGATCAGAACCATCACCACTTCCAGACCACTCCATTTTTTAAAAGACCTTTATGCATATTAAAATATATTTTTTATTTACTTCTCGAAGAGATGTCCACCATCTTGTAACAGTAACTACAATATAAAGAAAATAAAGGTTGCGTAATCCCATATATGTACATGCGTATATCTCATCATGCTATTTTTTTTAATGTTCTGTGTTCTGCCTGTGCTGCATAGCATCCGCAAAAACACTGTCAGTCAATAGCCCACAAGGAGAGAACTATTGGCTTTGCTGATACTTCCTTCAAAGTGAACTCTTACTGGGAGATACTGAGTAAATGCCCTTGGAGCATGGGTCGAGGTGGGCGAGAGCTACTTTTAATTTTACCAAAGGAGTTCCCATACTTTGTAAGAAAAAATCACAATTGTTCCTGAATGGTTAATTCCAATATTACATTGTCTCTGGCTGAAAGAGAAGGATTCAGGTCTCCTGTACTGCGAAAGTAGAAAATGGACAGACACCAAAAGACAAAACAAGCCTTCTGTACAGGGTGTTTGCTAGCTGAAAGAAAATTAAAAGGGGTGCCGCTGGTTAATCGACAAATTTAACTTGGGAGCTAATCTCAGCTTTAATTGGGAGAATCATTTGAAAATCTGTAGTGCAGTGACAGAGGTATTCTTTTTGAGTCTTGCCAGTTCTGGAAAATGTCCATTTAATGAAAACCTATAAAATAACGATTGCTTTAGGTACAGTATATTATTACTAAAATTATATCTGTTGAAAGCACTTGAAGCACTGCAAAACTGAGTCTTTTTGCACATTTTGCAGCAGTATGTCTGTTACTTGTGTAATACACTGTTTAAAGCAACTGAGCTTACCTACAAGAACAGTTAAATAGATTAATTCAACTTGCAATCCTGTTTAGGTCATGGGTTGGCCAAGACGTTTTGATTTTACTACAATTACATTTGGAATATGATTACTTGTAGGGCCATTCAGCTAGTCATCATCCATTGGCTTGGTATTGTGTCCTTCAATTTTTCTTGCCCCACTACAGCATACAGCATGGAAAAAGTATCAGCCCACTTCAGCCACTGGCTGACTTCACTTTCAGTCACAACATTCTGCACTTTCACAAGGGGCCCTCTGGTGCCAGGGACCGCCACTGAAATGGGTTCTTTTTGAGGCCAAAAACATCTCTGCTTTTAGCCAAGCATGTTTTAAATTGATGATGGCCTGGCAGCATCCCAAAAATAAAGGTTTTTAAAAAACTATGAAAAACTAAACATTAACAACGCTAAAGGCTGGTGGTCAATGCCAGACCAAGTGGCCTTGCCAATGCTTGATCCATTAAGTTGTGTGCATTATATTTTAGATGTAGTTGCTTGTAGGTGAAAAGGCAACCAAATAGTGACAGAATATTTTGGTATTTGGTTGTTATTTTGCTGTTATTAGCCACATATCTGACCCCACTCCCATTGTACTCAGGATCACAGCCTTGGATCATGGAATAGCTGTTGCTTTGCGTGGCCTAGTAAATACAGAGTAACGCTAGTTAGCACAAATTGCTGCCTTACGTTTCTCTGCATTGGGAAGGCATTTCATGGGTGCGTCATGGGCATTCTCAGCAACCACCAATGGAGTTTGAGAAAATCACCAATTTACAAAGGGTAGTAAATCTGGGATTACGTCAAAAAGGTACACATTACGAACAGACAGGGAGAAATAGCTTCATTTCTCCTTGTTATTTCCTCTTTCAACGTGTGCTGCATTCTACAGGACACATAGAAAGAGGAAAATTCATCAAAGGATACCTTCCTGTACAAAAACAATCCTGCCTGTAATGCAGGCCCCCGTGCACCATGGCGTAAGGGTGCCCACATTGGCACTAGGCAGCACTCAGTGCTTCAGCACAAGTAGTTAGCAGGAATGTCATACACTTATGCCAACCCTCTTGATTCAGGCGTGAGACTACCGATTTCAAGGCTAGTCTCCCGCCTCCCGATTCCTGCATGCAAAAACCCCCTCTGGGGTTTCAGATGACAGGGTCTGGTATTGTGTAACTCTGTGATTGCACTGCCAGTAACCTCATCCTTCAGGCCAGTGCACAACACTAGTGTGATGCTCTCTCTGCCTGCCATAGCACTTTCTCTGTGCTTCTGACAGGTAATAAAAAATACGTACATTTGCGTTTTAAACATCCAATCCTGCAGCAGTAAATTTACAAAGCCCATTAATGACAGTAACCCGATTCAGCCCTCATTAGAAGTAAATTGGGAAATACATTCTCCTGATTCCTCCCATTTTTCTTGTAAAATGGTGGCAAATATGGTCATATATCAGTAGACATGGTGCATTCTGGCTCTCTACCTGTCAGTTAGCACAGCAAGTTGTCTTGCTGCGTGCCATTTTGAAAAATCAGGCCTGAGTGCTTGGGATTTTTCTACGTTTGTCTAGACATGGAGTTTGTACTGGAAGGGTATATTTCCAGTAAGAATCCAATGCTAGACAGTGCACGCGGACTTCTGTGAAGTTGTGCATCGCAGAGGGCAACCTTTAAGAGCACCAGCGCAGTGGAAGAAAGCAGTAACAAGCCAAAATTAATAAATATTGCTCTATGCTGCGTTTTCTCCCAGTGTAACACAGCACGGCAATTTTCATTAATGCTTTAACTCTGTGCCACAGTGTTTTTGCTGTTAATTTTTTAATCATGAACGCATTTTAGTAACCTAACAAAAGAGCAGCCATGATTAGCATGTTGTATTGTATTGTAATGTAATTGTATTTATATAGTGCTTACTAACCCTGACGAGGCATCAAAACGCTTTTTGGCGAGTAGAAAACTACTCCGGAACCCAAAAAGGATTGGTGGTGGGTTAGTATAGTGACCATTCGAGTTAATTTGAGAGGTGCACAGGTGAGTCTGTTAGTTGGAATGAATAGGAAAATGGGGGGATAAAAGAGGGAAAAGTCTAGAAAGTGCTTATCTGGTGATCCTAGAAGTAAGATGAGGTTTGAGACGAGTATAAGGAGAGACGGCGGAGGGAAGAATCCCAAGAAATGGATTAAGGAGATTATACTAGTAAAAGGAGTTTTGGGATGGATCAAAGGAGGGATAAATAAGGGAAGAATTTAGAAGGGTTGTTTGGAAGATCATAGTATTAAAATGAGATGTGGGCTGATCCAAGGAGGGACAGCAGAGGGAAGAGTCAAGAAAGGGTTGTTTTGGAGATCACAGAATCAGAATGAGGTATATTGAGAGAGGTATATGGTGAAATATAGGGGAGTGCATTGGAGAGAGTCAGTTTTTTTTTTTTACAATAGGAGTTAAGTGATAAATAAATATCACAAACAACTGCTTAATCAACGGATTGATGATGTCAATATGGCCTTTTTTTGAGAAACGTGTAGCAGCACAAACCGTGGGCCTATAATATCTACAAAATCTCCATCCAGGGGCTTAGCTTTATCATTAAGATATTTTGAGGGGGGAAAGCTTCAGATTTCCCAACCATCAGCATGGTTAAAATACATTATATGCAAAGTAGGGCGTGAGGGGGGTTTAAGGAACAGTAAGGAAGGGAGGGGAGCGTGGCTAGTGAGGGTTACTTAAAACTAAATATTTTGTAAAATAACCATTTTTAAGACCTTGAAAACAGAGATGTGTGTTTTTTCTGCATGTGTAACTAAAAGTCCCAAGTGAAATGTGACAAACACTTCACCACAACCGTCTTAAAGTACCTGTGCCCAATTATTTACAAAAGATTACACTTATTCGGGGGTACACGCAGGTGAACAGCGTCCACCAACTATTTTCTCAGGGTGAACACCGTCCACCCTGCCAAGAAGTTGGGGCCCACTGAATAAAGTGCTGAACTCGTTATGGTGTCATTTTCAAACACCGGGAAACATTCAGCAGTGCCTGCACGTTGCCTGCTTTAGGTAAGCAAGAACGTGCAGCGGGAACAGGGATTTCTTATTCCAGACTACCATTACAAAGGCCAAATTAGAAGGGTCATCACGCCTCCTTTTGTTCAAGTACCCTGGCTGGGAGCAGTCAGGAGCCACACACCTAGAAGCAAATGTGGCAGAGGGGAAACAAAGGCTCGCACCTTGTTAGCCCTTCACACATACTGAAGAAGGGGAGTTTGGGGGGCAGCCGAGCACGGGAGGTCTGCCCCCCGGGCAGATTGGGAGGGGCTGGCCGGTGAGCGGCCATTTTGAGGCTTTGGGCTACATTGGGACTAGCCCAATTTTGGCAGTTTAGCCCAAGAGGGTATTTAGTTAGTTTTCGCGCTTTCCCAGCCACCATTTTAGGTTTGGTGACCTGGTGGCTGGCAGCGCTGTTGTAGTGAGGTTTTTTGTCAGGGTACATTGGAAGTTGAGGCAGGTGCGTTGTGCTAGTCATTTTTATTTGTTCGTTATGGCTGGTGAGGATTATCGTGTTTTGGAGGCGGTGAGGCTCTTGAGCGAGGCCGGCCGGCTTGATCTCCTGATGGCGGAGGCCTCCTCTGCAACGCGCCCGGTGAGGCGCGTGTCAGCCGGGGTGGAGGCCGCCGTCGCGGCTTGTTCGCCCCCCCCCGGAAGGCTGGGAAGGCGAAGGTGAGTTCTTGGGGCCGCGCGGATGTCAGGAGCGCGGCCCCGGCAGTTGTGGCGGTTTTGAGGGAGGGGGGGGAGTCGGGAATGCCAATAGTTTGCGCGCCGGTTTTACCTGGTGGAGGAGAGTGGCATGCGTCTCCCCGCCGGGATCACTTTCTGTTGGGGGCCGCTCATATGTCAGTGGAGCGGCCTCGGAGGCGGCAATTGCAGTTGGGCCGAGGGGCAGCGCGGGGTTATGACAGTGCTGCCCCGGTGCGGGAGGAGGCGGAAAGGGGGGGTCCCAGTGTCATCGAAGCTTGTTAAAGCCAGGGCCTGGCGGGGAAGTGCGTCGCGCGGCTCCCCGCTGCAGTCACAGGCAGAGAGGGGCCACTCCTACGTGAGGAGAGCGGCCCGAGGGAAGTTTTGTCCGGGAGACAAGGAGTGGCAAAGCTGGCAGGGGGCAGGCATGTGCGAGGGGAGGGAGAGCAGATGAAGGAGAGTTTTCAAGACCCCCAGGGAGGGTGTAGGGCTGGGAGAGGCGGCAGGTGGTCCGGCCAGGAGATTACCGGGCAGTTTGTTGGGAGTGGGGGTGCAAGAGAGGAGGCTCAGGCGGGTGATTGGTGGGGTGTGGCTGTGGGGGGGAAGGTTTCCCCTTTGTTTATTGAGTCGGACGGGAGTGAGAGAGACTGGGCCGGGCTGGATATTTTTTCACCGTGGGCAGAGGGCGTTTCAGGGGCACAGGAGGATGGTGGGCTGGAGGGGTGGGGTCCGATGTTTTGGGAAGAGGGGTCATGGATTTCTCTGCGACGGGTAGTAGTTGGGGGGTGCGGGGGGAGTCCGAGCAGGTTCAAGGGGACGAGGGGGCTGGGCTTAGGGAGACAGGGTGCAGCTGGTTTGGAGTGGAGTGATGGGGAAGGGGATGGGGGGACGCGGCGGAGGTGGTGGATCTTAGGGCGGTGGGGCAGGCATGGGCAACTAGCACTTTAGGGGCCGCAAGTAAGAGGGGGTGGGATGGGAGAGAGAAGAGAGGTAGGCCCAGCCCACCAGACCATACTTTTTTGTTTCAGGCGGTGGAGCAACGCGCAGAGCATTGCGGGGTGCCCGACTTGGTAGGGCTGGGAGCGGCCCATTGGCACCAAGGAGAAGGGAGGGTGGAGCCTCGGGCGGCGTACCCAGTACCAGCAGGGGATCCCGTCGCGACTGGCATAAGTAGGCCCAGGACGGGCTCACCGGCCCCAACACCCACGGGCTCCCAACGTCCTGGGGGACAACGCCGAAGACGAAGCACCGAGGAGGAAGATCTCTGTTTTTCTAGAAGGGTGCATTCTGCGCCACCAGCGGGGAGCGCTGGGGGTGCTAGACAGGAGGAGTTGGATTACGAGGAGGATAGTATGGAGGAAGGAGAAGTGCAGGATGTTGAAGATGGGTGAGAGGGGGGCAGAGTAATGTTGTACATAGTATTTTACAAGTGTCACGACTCCAGACGCAGCCCACGGGTCGGACATCGCGTCAGGAGGAGCGGTCGGCCCCTTTGACAGGACGCAGGGTGAAACGGCGGAAGGAGTCCTTGGCGCCAGGTAAACGGTCATCGCGCTTGCGTCCTGTGATGGTGTCCGTGGGTGTAGGTGGACCTGACAGGGAGGAGGGGGCAGGAGGTAGGTTAAACAAGGGTGCTTATGTGGTGGATGTTGGGGTAGGAACGGAGGACTCAGGTAAGGGAGCAGTGGAGTGCACAGGTAAGACGTCCATAGACACGGGAGGCGGGACGGACAAGAAGGTGACGGTTGAGATTCAGACGGGGGAGGTGGAGACTAAATTGGAGAGTAAAGAGGTGAAAATTAAACGGTTGCCATACATGGGTGTTACAAAGCCCTTGGGCGCTCATCTAATGTTGTCTACCAAAGAACGTATATGGAAGGGGGAATATGTCGAAATGCTTAAAATCCTCCACAGAGAAGTGCGGGCAAAGGAGGGCTCTAAAGAGGAAGAATTAGAGTTGGCAAAACGGCCTAAGGTGCCCTTGACGATTGAGAATTGGACGGCAGCATTTCTCATTTATGCCAGCGTTTATTGCGAAAAATACCCTGAAAGGTCTGTGGCCATGTTTAAATACATGGATGTGATCAGGAAGGCTCAGATTACGGGGGCGGGTATGCATGGGCCCAATACGATGAGGTGTTCCGGGCACGCATGGCGTGGGACCCGGAGGCAAAATAGGGTGAGCTCGATACGGATTTGTGGCAACACACTATGGGTTTAGCTGGGTCTGGGAAAACCATTTTTTTGGCCAGTGGTCCTTTCGAGGAAGCCCCACCCGTGGGGGGGGGGGGGGGGGGAGCAGGCAGAGGACAGCTTGGGGCGAAAGGTGCTTGCTGGGATTATAACAAGGGTTTGTGTACCCGGGAGTACTGCCGTTTCTGGCACGATTGCTCAGGGTGCGGAGGACGGCACGCGCTGGTCAACTGTTGGGGCAGCCAGGGTCAGCAGCAAGGGTCACAGCAGTGGCAGGCAGGAGGGTTTAAGTCGGGGGGTCAGCAGCAGCAGTATTTGGGAGGGGGGTGAGGATCTAAGGGGCCTGGGCCAAAGGGCTCGTACTCTGGTTAACGTAGACAAATTGGTGGCAGCCTTATAGGGGTATCCTGATGTGGAGGCTACTGAGCGTTTGAGATTGGTTTTTTTTGAGGGTTTCAGACTGGGGTGCGATGGACCGAGGACGAGACGGTGGGCGGACAATTTGAAATCGCCGAAAGAGCACTCTCCGGTAGTGCAAGAAAAGCTGGATAAGGAAGTGCGTGAGGGCTGCATGGCGGGTCCCTTTCAGGAGTGGCCTTTACCAAATTTGATTGTGTCACCCATTGGTGTGGTGCCTAAAAAAGAGCAGGGTCAGTTCCGTCTCATTCAACATTTGTCGTGGCCTGAAGGAGGTTCGGTGAATGATTTCATCGACGAGCGGGAGGCCACGGTGTCCTATTCATCTGTTGACATAGCCATGTCACTAGTAGTGACCGCGGGCGCAACAGCAATGATGGCAAAGTGCGACATAAAGTCGGCTTTCCGGCTGCTTCCAGTATACCCAGATGACTGGGATCTTTTGGGCATCCAGTTTGGTGGTCATTGGTACATGGACAAGGCATTGCCGATGGGCTGTTCTATGTCATGCGCACTTTTTGAGTGTTTTAGCATGTTCCTACAATGGTTGTTTACGGAACGGACGATTCACCAAGGAGTTACGCACTACCTGGATGACTTCTTTTTTGTTGGCACCTCAGGCTCCGCGGACTGCCAGAGGGCTCTGGACAGTTTCAATGAGATCATGAGGGAACTGGGCGTGCCGTTGGCACCAAAGAAGACTTTGGGACCCAGCACGGCCCTGTCCTTCTTAGGGATTGAAATGGACTCACAGTTGATAGAGGCACGCCTTTCGACAGACAAAAAGCAGCAAATGTTGGGGCTGCTGGCAACAATGTTGGTAAAACATAAGGTCACAGTGAAAGAAATTCAAGTACTGCTGGGTCATCTCAATTTCGCTTGTGTGGTGGTGAGAGTAGGGAGGACTTTTTGTAGGCGACTGTGCAGGGTACTGGTGGGGCAGAGGCCTCCGCATCATCATGTACGTCTGTCAGTGGGGGTGTAGGAGGACTTGAGGATGTGGCAGTTTTTCTTGCAACATTTCAATGGCATGCCCTTGATGAGGGAAGCGACATGTTGTGGGATGTCCAGATTTTTTCGGACGCGGCGGGGAGCACATGTTTTGGTTTGTACTGGCAAGGGAGGTGGTGTGCGGAGCACTGGCCCCAGGAGTGGTTGGATGGTGGCAGGAGCATAGCCTTTTTGGAGATTTTCCCTCTGGTGGTGGCAATCACATTATGGGGTGAACTCTTGGCGCACAAGAAAATAACCTTCAGAATTGACAACATGGCGGTGGTGCACATTGTGAATCGCCAGCCTGCCCGGGATGAACAGGTCCTGAAACTGTTGAGGGTTTTTGTGTTGGGATGCTTGAAGCATGATATCGCTTTTCGCGCGGTGCATGTGCCAGGTGTGCACAATGACATTACGGATGCTTTGTCTCGTTCACAGTGGGGAAGATTCCGTGGGCTTGCCAAGGACGCGGACAGGACCCCGACCAGAATGCCACAACATTTATGGTAAGTAGGCAACACAGGATGTTGCAACTGGTTTTAGGTTCCCTGGCTCGATCCATGAAAGCGGCGTATCGGACAGCATGGGAGGAATTTTTGCGCTCCGGCGCTAGGCGGCGGGACTCTTTGGCCGCTAGATAGGAAGATGTGATTCAGTTTATTTTGGATTTGGTTGAGAAGGGTCTTACGAGGGTCACGATAGCGGGTAAGCTGGCGGGGATTGCGTTCAACGGGAAATTATTGTGGGGCTACGCACCCTCTGCGGGGTAACTTGGGACGCGCATGTTGGAAGGTTGGGCCCGTGAATGCGACCGCGCAACGCGGGTGCGGAATCCTCTGTCGTGGGGGCTTTTGGAGAGGGTGCTTGGGGTGTTACCTGGGACTTGTTTTGACGAGCAGGAAGTTGGCCTTTTTTCCACACTGATGTCCTGGATGTTTTTCGAGGGCTTTTCGGGTTTCTGAGTTGTTGGGAACCAAAGCTGATCAGGGGCTGTCATGGAGGGAGGTGTCTTTCAGTAAAGATAGGGTCAGCATATGGCTGAGAAAATCAAAGACGGATCAGAGGGGAGGGGGAAAATGGGTTTTGTTGCAAAAGGGGGATGCTCCGCAGGCTTGCCCTTATCGGTGGGGTTTGAGGTGGAGGCCCTTCTCGGGGGATTTGGGGGGTTTGGTCTTCAGGCATGGGGACGGACGGGGTGTGAAAGCCTTGCATCTTTTAGCTGTACTGTGGAAAGCGCTGGGTAGGCTGGGGATTGAGGGAAAAGATTTTGGGATGCTTTTTTTTCAGATTGGGGCGGCGTCAGAAGCAAGCAATAGAGGTTGGGGGCGAGGGGACATCATGAGATTGGGTAGATGGTCTTCTGACTGCTACCAGCGTTATGTGCGCAGTGTACCTGGGGAGTTATAGCGCGGTTGTTCCTGTTTTCCTGTTGTTCATTTATGTTTTTCGTTTCAGGTTCGGTGATGGGTCCCCTCGCCAGGGAGATGTCTATTTGGATTGTCGGTCATTCTTTTGTGAAGCGGGCGCCACTTCAGGCCCGCTCCAGCTGTTTTGGGGAGAGTTTGGGGTTTCATAAAGAACTGTTTACTGTGTGTTGGCAGGGCAGGGGTGGTATGCGTTGGAAGGAGTTGCTGCAAGTTCTCAACTGAGTTTTGGTGGCTGTTAGGTGCCCTGATGTTTTGGTACTTCATTTAGGGAAGAACAATATGATAAGAGAAACGGGCCTGGCACTTATGAGATGTATGAAGCGGGACTTGGCTTTGATTAAGTGTCAGTGGTCCGGTTGTGCAATTGTTTGGACGGAATTTGTTCCTCGCAGGGCTTGGAGAGGGGCGGTTAACCCGGGTGCGGTGGACAAGGCCCGGCGTAAGCTGAATATGGAAATGGTGAAATTTTGTCGGCAGTCGGGGATTTTCAGGATTGCGCACAAAGATACTAGTTATGACACGCCGGATTTTTTCAGAGGTGACGGGGTCCATCTATCCCGGCTGAGTATGGACTTGAATTTATTGGAATTGAGGGAAGTGTTGGCCAGATTGCTGGGCGTCCATAAACGTTGAAAGGGGAGGGTTGTTGGGGGGGCAGAAAAAGGCGGAGGCGGCGTCTTCGTCTACCCTCCCGCCTTTTCCTGGGTGGCAGGGTGGTTGACAGTTGGCGGGATTGGCTGTAGTTTTTTGTTATATGTTGGTAGTTTGTGAGCAGGAGCAGGGTTAGGGTAACCAGGTAGGATAAGTTTAGATTAGAGGTTGGTTAGTTGCAGTAGCACAAAGGCAGGTAGGGATTATGGTCAGGGGAGGTTAGGATTTGTAAATACTAGATTGTGTAGGATTGTGTAAATGTAAATGTAGTGCATTTATATAGCGCACCGCACACCCCCAAGAGGATCTCTCAGGCGCTGTGCACATACCGCTGTGGAACCCTTCCTGGCCTTTCCCTGTGAAGTGCCCACTCCTGGGCACCCCCAAGGTTAAGCCAGGCATCCTAGCGCTTTTGGGGCCGTTGTGGAGATTAAGCAAGCTATTGCCCAGAGTTGCAGAGTGGGACCCATGATTAGAATAGGCACCGAGGCGAGAATTATCGGGTACGGGGAAATGGAGCCCAAGACCCACCGAGGCGGGAATTGAACCATGGTTCGGGCCAGACCTCTGCCTCAGGGTCTGCCGCTCTAACCATTGAGCCACAATATTATTGTTATGGAATGTTATTTTATATTTTGTGGGGTGGGGGATCTGATGTGGGGATCGTAGGGGTGGGGGGAACAAGGGGTCAGGAAATTCATGTATAGTGAGGTTTTAGTTTTGGAAGGCAGTTGCCATGAAGATGAAATTGTGATATGCACCTGTTTCAATAAAGCGGCGTTTTACACACACAGAAAATTGGTCTTGTGTCGGCTTGCCCCCCCTCCCTCCCAAGGGGGGTTTGGGGGCAGCCAAGCACGGCGAGGTCTGCCCCCTGGGCAGACTGGGAGGGGCTGGCTGGCGAGCGGACATTTTGAGTGTTTGGGCTACATAGGGACTAGCCCAATTGTAGCCCAATTTTGGCAGTTTAGCCCAAAAGGGTATTTAGTTAGTTTTCGCGCTTTCCCAGCCACTATTTTAGGTTTGGTGACCTGGTGGCTGGGAGCACTGTTGTAGTGAGGTTTTTTGGGAGGGAGTGGGTCTGGCCGGCGAGCGGCCATTTTAAATTTTTGGGCTACATTGGGACTAGCCCAATTTTGGCAGTTTAGCCCAAAAGGGTATTTAGTTAGTTTTCAGGCTTTCCCAGCCACCATTTTAGGTTTGGTGACCTGCCCAGCCACCATTTTAGGTTTGGTGACCTGGTGGCTGGGAGCGCTGTTGTAGTGAGGTTTTTTGTCCCCACCATCCCTCCCCAGCGTTTGTTGGAACAGGTATATAGTTTTTTTTTGGATAAGTTGTATTTGTCGCTTGGACAGGTGCAGGTGGGGTGGTTGACAGTTGGCCGGGATTGGCTGTAGTTTTTTGTTATACGTTGGTAGCAGGAGCAGGGAAAGGGTAACCAGGTAGGATAAGTTTAGATTAGAGGTTGGTTAGTTACAGTAGCACAAAGGCAGGTAGGGATTATGGTCAGGGGAGGTTAGGATTTGTAAATGCTAGATTGTGTAGGATTGTGTAACATTATTGTTATGGAATGTTATGTTGTATTTTGTGAGGTGGGGGATCTGATGCGGGGATCGTAGGGGTGGGGGAGGGAACAAGGGGTCAGGAAATTCATGTATAGTGAGGTTTTAGTTTTGGAAGGCAGTTGCCAAGGTGATGAAATTGTGATATACACCTGTTTCAATAAAGCGGCCTTTTACACACACAGAAAATTGGTCTTGTGTCGGCTTGCCCCTCCTCCCTCCCAAAGGCAGCTTTTCACTTTGTTTAGTCTCTTTTTATGAGATATGCATGCACTGTAAGAATGTCAAATGTGTTGGTCTTTCCCAGTATTCACACAAAATAAATGTAATTAACATAGCGCTGATGCCACGTCCTGTAAAGTCGTGGCTTGTGATGCCATTTCCTATGATGCCAATTCCTGTGACGCCACGTGTGATGTCACGCGTCATGATGTCACACGCTGTTATGTCACTTGCATCCTGCCTAAGTAGGTGAGTCCCCCCACTTCTTTTTTCAGGACTTGTGCACTGATTAAGGGGGTGTATCACCCCAAACACCCACCAGGCCCGGTTTTAGCGGGTGGGCCAGGCCCACCCAAACATGAGCCTGGCCCACCCAAACAGGAGCCTTGGCCCTCGCAGTGAGGGCTTGAAGGCAGGCGCGCAAAGCACACATTGTGTGTCAGCCCGGGCCGAGACAGCTTCCCGGGCGCGCACACACACAGAGACAGTTTTAGAGATTATGGCAGCCGCACCCGAGTACTTCACAGGTCTTTAAAAGACCATTTACATGTTAATGAGGCTTTGTTTATTTTTTCACCCCTTCTTCTCCACATGGCAAAGGCGCCAATGTTCTGTGCGTGGATATATCTTTTTCTATGCAGGGCAGGAGAAAAGAAGTTTGTTTATTCCTATTCACCTTTCCTGACCCCTGCAGCTGCTTATCACTTCAGGCTGTGACACAAAGTTTGACTAATGGAGTAGGTAAGAGAATGTGTTACTATTTGTTTTTCTTTTTAAAATATGCACAGGCCCAGCAGGACACATACTTCGTGTGTGCTTCATTTAAACATTTTTTATCATTATCATGGCCGATGCAGGACAACATTAAGACAATACAAAATGCCCAGATAACGCTGGTGATAAATGATCCTGCTGGAGAGCTATCCTTTGTCTGTTAGTAGTTTTTAAATGCAGATGGACTGTATTTTATGTGGAAGCTCAGTGGGTTCCTGCCTTTGTCACAGAGATACTTATGCTCCTTGCAGTTCAGAAGTTGCAATCCTAACATAGGACAGTGACCAATGAACGGTCATCAAAGAGCTGCATACAAACAAGAATGGTATAGTTAGAACTTCGCTTTCTGTTTTTTGTGATATAGTTAGAACTTCCCCAGTCTTTTATTATTCTAATGTTGCTAAAATGAGTATGTTTGGGCAGATATACATTTTTATCAGTAAAGCTGACCCCATGGAATACTCTTTAAATCGTAAGGTTGTGTTTCCCCAGACCAAACCCTCTTAAAATATCCGGCCCACCAGTATGGATGACATGTGATTCATACACCTTGTAATCCTCATTTGCTTATGTGACATTCCCTGTAGACTGATTTACATATTTGTATGATTCATTGTCTCTGTATAATGTGTGCGTGGTGTAAAGTACTGACACACACTACACTGATATGAGTAGCGCTGTACAACAAATGAAATGCATATGAGAGAGGGGCTACGTAAAGATGAGGGGCACTGTTGGAGGGTGGCAGTGAGGGAATCCGAGGAAGAGGTCAATAGGGGGAGGGGCTAAGGAGCAATGAGGGGCACTGTTGGAGGGTGGCAGTGAGGGAGTCTGAGGAGGAGGTCATGAGGGGGATGGGCTACAGAGAGATGAGGGACACTAGTGGAGGGTGGCAGTGAGAGAATCCGAGGAGGAGGTCATGAAGGGGATGGGCTACAGAGAGATGAGGGACACTAGTGGAGGGTGGCAGTGAGGGAATCCGAGGAGGAGGTCAATAAGGGGGGCCATGGAGGGATGACGGGTACTGTTGGAAGGTGGTTGTAAAGGTTTTTTACGGAGAAAGAGGTTATTGGTGCGGTGCCAAAAAAGACTTTCGCATCAACGCTGAAGCCTACCCTGTCATAGCCTTTCTGTTTTTGTTTATTTAATTAGCAGTTAGGTTATAAGGGCTACTGTGGAACATACTTTAAAGTTTGTGCTAATTATATTTACTGCTATATTCAATGTTTAAAGTTTGAAGGTGATTTTACTCATGTTTTTACCGGGAAAAATTAAAGTGGAGCCCGATGGTGCCTGATATGGGGCTGGGGCCAAAGGTCAGCTGTGAGATAAGGTGCACTGGCGAGGAGTAGTGGATAATCAAGCCTGTATGGAAGTGCGTTGCAGAGTACGGGGTCAGGTGGAGGTAGTAATGAAGAGGGATTCTCCCTGAAGGCTCGCACAGAGGGAGCCTTATACTCCCACCTCAGGAACCTCCTCTTCCCATCAAAGGCACATTACATGGAAAAAACACTTTTTGAGAGTGATATTTAGAAAGAGATTTGGAAAAGAGTGCGTTTTACTGGGCCTTGTAAGACTAAGAAGAGATAAAGGAGGGTCCTGAAGCAGGCCTGTCTAGATATATATGCCACAAATCGAGCCCGGAGTGGCCCACCCAAATGCACCGTTGGCCCACCCAAATAAAAATTCCTGGAGCCGGGCCTGACACCCACTCGTCCCCTAAACTGCGCCCGTTTCCTTTCCACGACCGGTGTGGGACCTTTCCATGCTTGTTAGATGTCTCCAAAATTATAAAGATGTAGAAATGCTTTAAGGGCTAAAATGTTCATTTCCTATGCACCGGAACTTGCCAAATATGCCTGCAATTAACTCTGCCGGTTGGAAAGTACCGTAAGATTCGCATGAAGTTACTCTGCAAAAGTGTTGAAATGCAATTCGCAAGACTTAGCCTGTTCCATCTCCCCATGGTTGGTGGGGTGGTTGGAGACAACGCACCCGTGTGCGTGCTGTATTTTGGTAGAGTCCCGTATGACGTATGGGATACTATAAATACACGAGGGCGGGAATGAAAACGGCAGTTACGTAGGAGCTTTCGGCGCTGTCCGGAGTGCCTGCTAAAAGAATGTTTTAGATTTAGGAGCCAAACATTATAATGCTTCTTTAAGAATGCCCCAAGCTGCGTTTCTGATCCTAAACCATAGTATGCCCCTTTATAATCTCCCTCCAACTTTGTGTTACTTATGGACTCCCGCACCATGGGGTAGGAAGGTACAAGCAGTGGGAATAACAGGCCAATGAGTTGTGAATAGGGGCCAATAATCAAGCATTAATGACGAGTGGCAACAAGACCCGGGGGGGGGGGGGGGGTAGGTAGGGGGAGGGATGAGACACAGGAAGGGGAGAAGCAATGCTATTTCACCACATGAAAAACCTACTTGCCGGGAAGGAAGAAGAATTGGGTGTAAAGCACTTCATAATTAAAACACGTGCAGAACGGTGCAATGGGGCCAAAAGGGTACATGAAAAAGTTGACAGTAAGTGACGTGATACAGCACTAAGGTGAGGCCACGGGTAGTGGAAGAACACGGTACTCGCGCACCGCAATTATGCTTTCACAATTTAAGCACTGGTGGTAGAAGGACTGATGCAATAAACTGACGAAAGGAGAATTATGGGCTGCTGGATTCAATACCTTTCTCTATAAAAAAAATAGCTGCTATTTGGTTATATTTTTGAGATTCGATAAGTGCCAAAAATTGGTTCTTAGGTGCAATTTTATGAAAAACGCCTCAATTAATACATGGCAATTCTGCATGTGTTTTTTAAAAAAAGTTCAGGAATCAAATGGACAGCTTGAATACTTTCAATGTGTTTTCTACTTGCATTTGCCACTTTATGTTTATCATTCAAAGGGGGACAAATACCAGTTATTGCTGCTTTTATTAATATTTCTAATGACCGTGACATAAAAACACTAGTCAGGCACATGAAACAAGAGCCATGAGGAAGGTCTAAGTACTGGAGAGGGGAGAAATAGGGCAATACTGGAGAGCTGCATTTTTAACACATCAACGCCTGCATGGCTGTTTAGGGTGAGTGTTTTTCTCTAGCAGTTGTAACATAATTAGACAGCGAATGGGGCAGTGTGCATTAATTTCATGTGCAGACAATGTCATCTCTGAAAGTTAATGCAAAGAAAGAGAAATTGAAAAAGTGGCAGAGGACAAATGCAGAGAGAGTGAAAGAGAGTAGCAACAGCATTTGGAACATTTCTAGTGATTCACATTTGAGACTCCAGGTTCTGGATAGGGTTGGTTGACAATGTTAAAGGCTGCAGAAAAATCCAGTATAATCAGCGGTCAACATCTGGGTCTCTTGTGTGCTGGTTTTGTTACCGTGGAGAACATTTGTTTCCTAACATACATTCAAAGGTGACAAGCAACCCATTAAATTAACACAAAAGCAGGTGAGATCGAGGACGTGTGACAGCGACAAGGAGTAGGGACAGCATGGTCATAAGAAATAAATACTGAGCAGTTGTATTTCATCTAGGTCAAACTCCGAGGAAAAAACGGGTAACAATGATTACCCCAGTACTTCTGTTTTTAGTCTCCTTACAGTACTTTGTAAGCCAAGGGATTGACTCACTCTGACCTGTAAAGACAAAGCACGCTTTTGTTATTTTTAGTGTCAGTGTTTGTGCCAACCACTTTTTACTACAATTATGCAGCCACGATTAGTTAATAAAAAAATTAGAGTTCTGTTTTCCATATAACCAAGGTTTTTACTTGCCTTCTTCATATACTCAGCTATCCTGAAGCGGATACCAAGTCCATAGTCCACTATGTCTTGCTTAGGTGGTTTGAGAGGTAACTCCCATACCTCCTCCACTAAACACAAGGGACCCTTAACTGGGTGCCCAAGTAGCCAACCCCCTTTTGTGGACCTCTCTGTAGGCAAAGAGAAGGCAGGACAACAGGACATCCCTTTTTTGCCTAAGCTTTTCTGGGTTCCCATTATCATGCCCTTTAGGTTTTTGTTGAACCTTTCAACTAACCCCTTGCATTGTGGGTGATAGGGTGTGGTACATTTGTAATTTACACCACACTCCTTCCACGTTGCAGTTATGTAACTTAACATGAAGTTTGTACCTCTGTCAGTTAGGACCTCCTTAGGAAAACCCACCCTGGAGAAAATCCCCAGGAGGGCCCTTGCCACCACAGGTGCTGTGGTAGGCCTAAAGGGAATTGCTTTTGGATATTTAGTGGCATGGTCCACCACCACTGGTATGTAACTGCCCAGATGCAGTAGGAGGGTTAATGGGACAAATTATGTCAATCCCGGCCCTCTCAAAGGGAACCCCCACCACAGGTACCACCTGACTTAACACTGGCTTGACAGGTGGTAGAGGAGCGACAAACCCCCTTTGTGTCCTCACAGTGACATGTGAGGCAAGTGAAGGTGAGGGACAAGCCTGTCCCAAGTCTTGCTTTGGCCTAAGTGACCTGCCAGGGGAATGTCATGTGCAAGGGTGAGTAGAAGCCCCTAAACTTCAGAGGTATGACCAACCTCCTGGTGGCACCATGCTTGGGGTCTCTACCCTCTGAGTATAGGAGTCCCTCATCTCATTAGATTCTGTGGGACCCACTGACACTCCGAGCAGCCTCAGCAGTAGCTTGCTGTCTGAGGGGTTCAAGAGAAGGGCAGGTTTGCTGCTCCTGACTCAGATCTGCCCTGGAAGGGCCCCCTGTTTCCAAGAACTCAACCTGGTCACGTTCAAGTTCCTCTGAGACAGTAACCTCACAATACCTTGGGTAGTCTTCCTCAAAAGACTGACCCTCGCTCTGAGCCTGTGGGGAAGACACAGCCTTACCCCTCCTGCTCCTTTTCCTGGAAGGCACCTGGTCCAATTTTTCAGAATCCAGGGCCTATTCAGTGGACTTCCGTTTGGCCTGTGATCTCCAAATTGATCATTAATACCCCAAAATTTAAGGGTTTCTGGGAGTTCACGTCTTTTTACATTATTTAGTGGCCTAATGCAATAGGATGAGGCCACCTCATCAGAATGCCTGTGGTCCCATAACTCACAAATATTAATTGAATTTAGATTGCTTACTCCCCTTCCCCAACAAAAGATGACTCCTGCAACACACCATGCGTGCGAAGATTTCCAGCAGGGTTTTGGTTAATGCCATTCCATGTTTTATTTCATGTATCTGTTTCAATGAAGGTTCCTCTACAAGACATACAATTAATGTTTGGATTCCCTGCTGTTACATAAAGTAACTTGCTATGTTATCAGGACCAAAGATCAAATACTATAACTTCCTGTTATGTCATCAAGGAAGAGTTAGTTGATGGCAGTGCTACATGTCCAAAGGCCTGGTACACACATAATTAGGATTTTTTTTTTTACAGAGTTTAATATAGTGCAAACTTGACCCGAATTGGGTATCAGAGCGCTTTACATAGCACCAGTTGCATTACATGAGATCACATTCATTTTTGTTAGACACAGGGAGATTAAGTGATTTGCCCAGAATCACAGGATGTTCAGCGTCATTGCCGAGACTCAAACCCAGTTCCCCAGATTCGAGGTCGGCCGCCCTAGCCATTAGGCCAACTCCTCTCCCCTAATTAGTTAGATCAGTTGTATGATGGTACAACGCATTCCTTGCCACGCATGCCCTTGCCACGCCGTCTCTACAGTGGCGGCTGGTGACATTTGAAAGTGGAGAGGCATAAAAAGTGTGGATGAGTGCACTGTGGCGAGTGATCCCAACCGTAATGAGGAGGGTTGGGGGGTTCTCCCCGAGATTTGTTTTTTTTAAATAGTCTGCAAATGATGCATTTTCAAGCAAATTCGTGAAAGCAGGAAGGATAATAAAGCAATTGTGATGGTGTAGTTATGACACTAACAAAGAGATCTCATATGATGATGATGTAGGTAACTGCTTATTCGGTATAACCACAGAAATTCATAACAGCCTGAGATAACAATGTTGAGTACCTGCAGAGGGACCTTGAAGTGGTTTCCTTATGTGCTTTGCCCCAGCACGCACATCCAGCCAACCCTAAGATCATGTCACTTGTTCCTGGAAAAAAACATTTCTGTATCCAGTGGTGTAGTGTAGTCACCCTCATTGTCAGCAATGTAGCGGCTTCTGAGATCTTGTAGAATTTTGTAGTAAACACTAACACTTCACATTCCGGCAAGCAAACATTCTTTTCAGCCGGCATCTGTGATTTTAAAATCTTCTCTCTTTGAATTTAGAAACTGGGCCTGTGAGATGTACAGTTGTGCTGAAGTGGTATCACTGTGCAAGTGACTCGCACCTTCCACGAGTGACTCACCGCCTGTCACAGCGTGTAGCCTGCCAAAGGCTCCCACGTGGCAGTCTCTACAGGACCATATTACAACTGTTCTGTAAATTACGATCCTTGCACCGCACAACCAGCTGTTTGCGCAGGGAATCTAATTAAAACAGTGTGGTGTTTAGTACACTCGACAAGTACCGGTACGGTAAAGTTCTTTCTCTCTTAATGGTTGGCAGGTCAAACGGAAATCTGCTGGACCTTTACATGAAATAGACCCGGTATTTACGAGCACGTACAGATTTTGGTGCACTAAGCACCAAAATCCACGATATTCACAAAAAGGCGAAATAGGTGGAATTAATGACATCCAATAAATTACGTACCAAGGGGTGTCGGAGTTTCTCAGGTTAGACAAATTCCAGCATACCTTAGGGGCACATGCATCAATGTAGGCAATTACAATTCCATAATTGCGATTATTAAGGAATCGCAATTATGGAATCACAATTGCCTATGCATGTAGGTTTTGCTAAATAATGAGCGATTCCTACATATTCCTTAATTGCAAATTGTGATTCGCAATTAAGAAATTGCAATTCCTATTCATTCCTATGGGCCTAGAGGCCCATAGGAGAGAATGGGAATTGCATGCCAAATAGGTACTCGCAAATTACGCATGCAGTTTCAAGGGTGAAAGGGGGCTAAAAGGTCACCCTGATGCACCCCTGAAACTGGCAAGTTATCACATGTTGCGCGTGCACATGCCCCAAGGGCATGTGTGTGCGAAACATGGCATTCGCAAATTACAATCAACTTGAAATTGATGGTAATTTACAATTCCAAATTGCGAAATCTCAATTTTAAAGTGCATCACGCTTTGCATTTAGGGAATCGCAAATTATGATTCCCTAAATGCATTCTCAATTTAGGTAATCGCTAAATTTGCGATTCCCTAAATTGCGAAATTGCATTTGGGTTGATGCATCCCGAATGCAAAAATACTGGTAGCAAAGGGGCAGATGTGCAGAATCTGCCCCTTTGCGACCTGTATTTTATATGACTCATGTGCCCCTTAATTTCTCGGGCGATTTTGCTAGCACTTTATGCTGTATTCGCTTCTACAGAATGATCTCTTTGAGCTATAACAACGTGCTGATAAAAATGAAGTATGCGATTCTGGAACAAACATTTGACCTAAAATATGTTCAATGCACTTTCCTTGAAACGCGTGCACACATTATTTACTTCTAAATGAATCTAAAAAGCAAAGGAAGATGACTAGATGCCATTTTCCTTTCTTTCTATATGTTTATCTTTTTGGAAATGAATCCCTACTGTGCATCTCAGGTCAGGTAGTACTGCTATAAACCCCATTTTGCAAGCAGGTTTTTTTTTCATTCCATTCAGATGGTGCATTTAGGAAAGATTCCTTTCTCGCGCCTGTAGGAAGTGGAGTGCGGGAAATTCTGCATCATTCCAAACTAAATTTGCAAGATACATTTAAGGCCACTTCCGTCTGGGCCCTGTGTTCGCCACAGAATGTGAATATTTCTTTGGCTGGATCCCGCTAATGCCGTTTTGAATGGCATGTTCTAATTCTACAACGTAATTTCTCTAACTGGCACCACCAGGCCACTATCTGAACATGTTTCCTGACGGAGCAGCCGACCAGGAACTGACAGAATGGCACATAGGCCTGTCCGACCCTGCAGGAAGAACACGCACACTAGTCTCCCTCGGAAATCCACATGCAAGTTGAACTGAGATGTAAAGCATGGCGGAGGCATCAGAACAACTTTTGCACTCGGCCCTGCTCTTAACAAACTTAGTCTGAGCTTCGTAGCACGGTCCGCAGAGAAGCCCTGGCTCATTAAGTACGTTTGTGATTTGCGCACTGCAGACACACTTATTAAACCCTGTGACCGCCTTTGCACTAACACCTTTCACGATGATTGACTCACCGTGTGTCACAGCAGCATTAAACCCTGTACCGAGTTGACTCTGTGACCGCTTCTACACTCCCTCCTTTACTCGTGACTTTGAGCTATTGCCTCTGGGCGTGCATGGATGAAGTTGTGACCAGCTCGGCCCCTCAGTCCCACCCCATCTCCTGAGCCAATGTAGATGCTGCTCCCTCTGCTGTGTATGTTTGCAAACAGCATGAGAGCAGTGCGAACATTGGATCGGTCAGGCACTGCCAGCACTCCTTAGGCGACTTGGGGGGCTATGGCTGTAGACCCCCGGGCTCTTAACATTGCACTGGTAGGCGAGGCTGCAAGTGAGCATGTTGGGCTGGTCACAGCTAGGCACCCGTCCAACCCGACATGCGCACTTCACCCCAAAACCCAATTGAATGACCTGCCAATTATCATTTCATTTCCACGCCCCCCAACTCATGGCTATCCTCACTCTCAAAAATGCGAACTCTGCCCGGGACATGCATTCCGAAGAAAAGCAGTGCTAAATGGAATCAAAACATTTTATATTGTGCCACCTGGGGAAACAAAACAAACGGGGGTGACGCCCTAATAAAGAAACCGCCGCTGGGTCTCTACCACGACCGCGTCTTTAACACACATGCCTTTACCACGCAATTTAATGGTAATGACATGATGGGTAAAGGCGCATGCAGTCTAAATATCATGCCCCTGCTCCCTGCCTTGTAAACTGTCCCTTTTCTCTCTCCCCTGCCCCCTAAAAATTAAACCCACACCCCAAAAACTACCCCGACCCTAGCCTCCCTGCCCTGAGCCCTAAACTATCCCCTACATCCCTAAACTACACCGACCCTGCCCTGTAAACTGTCCCTCTCCCCCGAGCCCTAAAAATCAAGCCCACGATCCAAAAACTACCCCGACTTAGTCTCCCTGCCTTGAGCCTAAAAGCTATCCCCTACATCCCTAAACTACCACGACCCTGCCCAGTAAACTGTCCCTTCTCCCTCTTCCCTGAGCCTTAAAAATTAATTCCACGCCTCATAAAACCACCCGACTCCTCTCCCCTGCCCTGAGCCCTAAAACCTATCCCAACATCCCTAAACTGCCCCAACCCTGCTCTGTAAACTGCCCCTTTTCCGCCTGCCCTGAGCCCTAAAAAATAAATCCACACCCCAAAAACTACTCTTCCCCAGTTCCCCTGTCCTGAGCCCTAAACTATCAATACATCCCTAAACTACCCCAACCCTGCCCTGTAAACTGGCCCATCTCCTCCTTCCATGAGCCCTAAAAATTAAGCCCACGCCCCCAAAACTACCCCAACCCCAGCCCCCTGCCCTTAGCCCTAAAAATTATCCCCTACATCTCTAAACCACCCTAACCCTGCCTTTATACTGTCCCTTCTCCCCATGCCATGAGCCCTAAAAATTAAGCCCATGCCCCAAAAACTACGCCAACCCAGCCCCCTGCCCTGAGCCCTAAAAACTACCTCTACATCCCTAAACTACCCCAACCCTGCTCCCTGCCCTGTAAACTGTCCCTTTTTCCCTGCCCTTAGCCATAAAACTGTTACCTACCCTAAAAACGACCCCCTCCTTAGTCCTAAAACCTACCCCCACTCCAAAAAACTACCCCCTCAAGACCAAGCCCCAGCCCCACTTACCTTGCCATATCCTCTCCCGAGTCTTCCTCTTCTTGTCTTTCCCTTCTGCTTGGCAACTACACACAGAGCATTGCCTTAACCACGGCACATGTGTGCTATGGCTTGTGGGGAAATGGGCACACGTGGCTAAGCCCGCATTGTTAAGGCCGTTTCCCAGTCGGATCATGCTTTGGTTCGGTGTAAAATTATACGTTTAAAAGCCCCACGCCCCAAACATCCTGGTCAAATATATTGTTACCTACATTTTGGAACCCTTACTTAATAGGAACATTATTTCCCATTTTGGAAGTAGATCACCTTTAAGCTGCTTGATGATACAATAAAACTCCATTGTTGAGCAGTTGGTCGAGCACCTAGACTTAACAGACGATAGATCCAGAGGTTCAAAACCGTGTATCGCGGAAACTGACTGTATTTAAACAATTGTACAGCCACAAGCACATGCTCAATTGTATATATATTCTTGGTAATTGGTCTTCAGTCATCTTAGTAATAGGTCTTCAGACATACATTTCTTAATCTTGTTAATTTATTGGTGCTTCTTATTCATGGTCTCTTAACTGTTAAATTTCCGGATGGAACTAGAAGACTGAATAAGTGGTTCGATTTAGAGATAAAACAGCCCTGATGAAGTCGTGAATACAACAAAACATGTGTTGGCTAAGAGTTGAGACCAAGATTAAGAAGCATCAACAAATTATCAAGATCAGAAATGTATGTCTGAAGACCTGCTACTAAGATTGTATATACAATTGAGCGTATGCTTGGGGCTGTACAATTGTTTGTGTAAACCTGCAGGTTCGTTGGCAGATGGTGGGTATGCATCCCCCAGTTTAAGCACCCCGAGACTTGATTGTTTCATGAGATATTGTGTTAACATCGAGTGAGCGCCTGAGACCCTAAATTTCACCATGTATTTAAACTAACCAGCCATAAATGGTAGAAAATATTAGAGCTAAATAAAGTAAATGTTTTGCAATTGCATTCATTATGGAGACTACTCCAAAAAGGAACTATTTAAAATGTTGGAAGAAGAAAAGACAATTAAAATATGCCACAGAAATAAAACTGCCCAGTGAGTATTGCACACCAATTCTAGCCTTACTCACACATAATTGAGAAGATTCCAAGTAGGATCAGAAAATATCAACAAATCTACCATATTGTCCTCAACAGACCTCAAGCAGATGGTAGAAAATCTGACCATGACTAAAACATTTGCATTAGAGAACATAAATATATAATACAGAGTTTAGCTCACAATGTGTAAAGGGAGACCTCATTTATTACTTTTGCAATTTGGAAACTAAGAGCTTCCACAGTGTATGAGAAAAATGTGAGTGGGACTTAAGATGAGCTAGCATGAGGGGGGTCAGTGCCATGAGAGGGGGGCTCAGAAATGGGGAGCCGAAGGGAAAGGGCACAGATCCTGATGTATGGAAGGAGAGATGCGTGAAGGGAGGAAATTGGCAGGGATGGCAGGAGGAGTGGCCTGAAAGGTGAGATGGCAATTAGAGGAGAAGGCAGGAAGGGATAGAGTAACCAAAATGGCTAGAGTAGAAAAGGGGGCAGCAAACAGAAGCAAGAGTAGTTAAACAGAGCATGTGAGTTAAGGATACAGGAAGGATAATAGTTCTAGGGTCAGGATGAGAAAGAGAAAATGCACAGATGCTGAAAGGCCCCGAACTAAAAGGGGCAGCAGGGTAAGGTGAAGGCAGGTTAGAAGGCTGTAATTTTGTAGGGAGGACGAGAAGGGGCACAGAATGGAGCTCGGGAAGAGAAGCTGAAGAGCGGTATAGAATAGGAATCTAACAATGCTATATATCACTAAAAAGGTATTATGAGCTGGTGTGGGTTGCTTCAGCAAATTGGTTTGTAAATAATTTGTTATTTTTTATTACAAATTATGATAACTTGAGGTTAAAGCAATGGAAGTTTTCAAATGGATCAGGCAAATCACAAATATAGAACTATCCACCTGACTCTTGTATGCATTATGAATCCATCCAAGCAGACGCCAGGCTGCTGCTCAGCAGTGCTTGAAGTGAGACAGGGCCTGCCAGGTTGAGTCCTGTTACAGTTAAACAAAATGGACACTGAACCAGGACTCTTTAAGAGCTTCCATTTCTGTCCTTCTATGGCTCAAGAAAACAAAACGGCCTGCCTGCTTATCACACATCAGAACGGCAGTGCAACATGGACAGAAGCCTCCTTCGTACACAGGGACAATGCGATATGGTGAATATTGTTGCTTACTATTAGTGATCAAGTCCTAAGATACTACTTCATTCTAACTGAATAACCAAGTTATGCCTTTTGTACACTTGACTCTTAAAGGGTAACTGTAGCAAGAAGTTAAAGCACTGATTACTTTTAAGTGTACCTAATCCAGTGTTTTACTGCTTATGACCCAGGAAAATGGTGTTATTTAAACTATTAAAATGAATACTTTGTTGTCTGCTGATTTTGGATAATCTTTGTTCAGAAAGATACTACTTATTCATTTGTCAAGCACCGGAATCCATCTCATGTGAGTTGATCTGGGCCCTTTAGTTAGGCATGTCACTCCTCTTGTGGACGTTTTCACATGTGCTTTTTAGGCCATGCCCCTTCTGGAGCTCAACACCTTTTTTCATACCATTTAAAGCAACTGCAGCTCAGGGAGGGCTACCGAGGCTGGGCTCACTAATTATTATTTTTGTAATTCTTTTTATTAACCAATGCTCAAGAGACCATACAGTACATGACAATTCCGTACATCCATCCATGAGGGCTCACTAATTTAATGAGCAACTTTTGGCCAAAGATAGGTGAGATAAAGAAGGACTAAGGAAAATATTTGATGAACTTCAAAACTTCAGAAAGCAAGGAAATACTGCTTGGTGTGGAGAACGGAGCACATTACTTTTGAGGAGGCATAGACAGGGAGCAGAAGGTGATAACTGGGTTGACACAGCAGCTGGTACGTAAGTGAATAAATCTAGGGGTAGATCTGTGCAAGTAGATTAATATATTGTATTGGCTTATATATAGTGCACCCCTAATGGGGCAGTTGGATAGTCAGACATCCGTAATCAGGGCCAGTGCTTCATTTGTAAAAGAAGTAGTGATGGTGGTCATAGATGTGCTCAAAAGCTGGTGCTATAATATGTTGGTGCACCAAATTTCAAGCCTGTGCAGTCTTTTTGTGTTGCAATTGTTTATTAAGTAAGGAATAGAAATGTACAGCATGGATAAACATCATCCAACAGTCAGATATGACAACTTCGTGTAGCAGCAAAAAGGATGAGTGGATAGATAGCAATAAGGAGGTAGAAGGGGGGGTGGAGAAGTAGTTGTAGAGGGTGTGGTAGGAGACAATGTCCGAGGGCTGCTGGAGGGGGCTAGCAAAACCTCTTGAGTAGTACCGAGGATTAAGGATGGTGGCCTGCAAGGAGAAGAACATTAAAGGCCTGTGTCGCTAAAATGGTCCCCAGGGAACACATTCAGCGGTGTTTGCAGTGTCACAGTCTTTCGGGTGAGGGCAAGGGAAGAGAGATGTGTGTGGAGGGATGTGGAAAATAATGAGGGGGGCCCCCAGGGTTGGGTGGTACAGGCAACGGGTGTGGCGGAGGTCAAGGTTGTGATGCAGAACAGGGAAGGGGGGACTAGCCTCCGGTCCTGCTGTCAGTGGTATATCCAAATATTGTTGGGGAGATGGGTGGGAACTCAATAGAAGAGATAAGGATGAAGAAGACTGGGCTGGTGTGAGGGGAGGTGGGTCATGTCATTTGGTAGGTCTGCATGTCCAGGGAGGGAGAACGGGTTGTGGAAAGTAGGGGGGGAGAAGTGACGAGGATGTGAAAATGGGGCGGGGATCATGGTGGGGATCGGGGGAGAATGAGGTAAGGGGTCTATAATTGCCTTGGGGAGATAGGGGGTGAGGGTGGGGGGAGGAGAGACAGGGGAGGTGTGGGGGAAGGTAGACAGGGGGAGGTGTGGGGCAGGGGAGACGGAATGGTGGGGTGGGGTAAGATAGTGGTGGGGTGAAGAGGGAGGGTTAGAATGCAACATTATGCAAGTGGTAGTGAGGGTAGGGAGGTGTGTAAGTAGTTTGTGTTTTAATTATAATCAGTTGTACGGTTTTGTATGCCCCAGCATATTTCATGTGGGTGGGAGGCCTGTGGCACACGGGACAGGGTGCCTGTCAGTGTGCTCGTCATGGAAGAAAGGTACCCATGTCTGGAGGAACAATTCAGTCTTATCCTGCAAGTTTGTGTGAAGCTGGGGTATTGACGACTTCCATTGGCGGAGAATACATATCTTAGCTGTGGCCAGGGCTGTATGAAAGGCGGTGCTGTGGGCGCGGTCTGTACATCATGGAGAAGAATAACTGAGGAGGTGAGTGGTATTTGTGAGGCATAGAGGCACTCAAAACTGATCCAACATATGGCCAGAACCGTTAGATCGAGGGACATTCACAGAAGATTTTTGTCGTATCGGCAATGGGTGTTCGCGCATCTAAGCCTGTGCAGGCCTCTTTATTCCACATCTGGACACTCCCTGCCCTTTTATCTCACTTTTGCCGGTCCCAGCTTTCTCCCCTGTTACTGTTTTCCGTCTTTCTCTTCTCCCTTCTTTTCATTTGTGTGTTTTTGCCTCTTGCTCCCTGTCAATATCTGATGAGGAAAAATAAGCACCGGTCCCCAGAAATGAGTGCTGGTGGGTGCCACCCTGTCCAGTTCTGCTTTGGTGTGGCCCCAGCCCTTTTGGTGTATCTTCAGATCCCTTTGGGTTTTTCGTTTACTGTACTCAGGAACGGTGAATCCAGCTCACTGTGGTTCTTTAAAAAAATGATTCCTCCAGAGCACAGAGTATGTAGAAAGTAAATGCTTCTAGTGACTTAAAATACATGCCTGTAATGATATATACAGGCACAGTAGTTGTTCCTACTGATAACACCACTCACCTGCAGACACTTGCAGTAGCACTCAGCCACAGACACTCACACCACTCACCACATCAATCCATGGCACAAGATTCCCACAGCTACATTAATCACCTGCACCCGCAACCACTTATTCTTTCACTCAAATTACCACTCACAAACATCCACCCACCCACATCACCCACTACTACAACCACATACAAATACACAATTGTCTCTAAAGCAAATCACCTTCCACCATTCACCCTCTTATAAATCTAGGCCCAAACACCAGTAACACCACCTTCAACCAGTGATCCTCTAGCACAGCTTGCAACACTCACCTTTAAACTTGACAACCTTAGGCAAACACGATCATAAATATTCAACCTTGAACCACCCATTCTTGCATATCTTAGCCAGAAAAAGATGTATAAAAAACACAAATCCTCACCAAAATTGTAAACATCTTCCACTTGGGCACCCCCAAAAACATTAAGGCCCCTCTCAGCTTTACTGGACTAAACATACTATGTGTCCTTCTCTAGAATCGGGGGAAAAGTTAACGCAATGTAACACGAAAACCGCGTTGTCAGTGCTTAATTTGCATCTGTGGTTTCTGGTGCAAAAGACACACTATTGAGGGACGGAATGCAGAACAAATCAAAACACTCGCTATCTTGGCTGATAAGGGATGAAACCCCAAAATCGGTCCTAGGATGCCTGTTTCCAGTCCAGGGAGGACCTGGCTTGGCAGTTCGGGCTGGACTGTTCCCATTGGGCACAGGGTCAAGACTGATTTGTGTATGGCTGGGTTCAATCTGGAATGGCATGGGGAGCGAAAAAAACGATGGATTTAGGCCCAGATCTCTGTACTGGGGTGGAAGTATGACATTATTCTCCATTCTGTCCATCAGTTGTTGTTTTTGCATGTGGTTTCCAGTGCTCAGCACCAGCACTTATTTTACAGGGCCGGCGCTATAACTTTCTTTCATGCGAGCAGCGGTAGTGCAGTCATTTTTTAAAGACAAATGCTGCACTCGTGGTATGCAGCGGTGACTGCATTGCGTGCATCTCGCTGCCTGGGACAACCTCTCAGGCACTCTGTTGCTGGGTGCTGAGCTGGATGGGACCACTGGACTTCAGTGTGACTCGCACACAACGTAGTTTTAGTAAATGCATCAGAGCAAAAAAGTTTTATTTCCTGAGATTTTTTGTACTTTGCCAGGGTGTGTCTGGTGATAGATAAATCAAATGTCAACACCACATTCGGTAGCGCTGGTTACGGGATTCTATGATAAAAACTTTAAGTCCCAGCACTGAGGTTTTTACAAATGAAGTACTGCGTGTTGTATTATATTGCACGTACATTCAGTTAACTACATCATCTGCCAACACCAAAGTCTATCTTCATAAACACCTGGCTCAATAGAGGCACTGCGACTATCCAAGCTAGGCTAATGTCAGAACAATATTAACCTAAATTTGACTTGGCAATAAAGCAGTCTGTGTCCTGTCAGTCTGATAAAAGTCCAATCTTACTCTTATTATACGTTAATTTCAAACAACTTAGGGCTCTATTACGATGTCGTTCGGCGTTGCCTCTGACTAACACGTCTTGGTGTGTGAAGCAACCGACCGTAGGTTAGCGGTTCCGAACACTGTATTATGATGTGACCGCACATGGTGCGGTCGCAAACTCTCATTTCTTCATGGGAGCTAGTGCGGCGGGCGGAAACTGCCTGCAGCAGAAGCTCCCACAGAGAAAAGGGGGTTTATGTAGATCCCTGCACCGCGTGGCTGGCACCACATGGTGCGGGGATTTACAAGGGCAAATCAAAATTAGGGTATTGCCTCCCAGACGATTGGAAGGAATCAAAGTATTGTTCTCCCTGCTGTATTTAATTTGACGTGCTATTATTACAGTTTTTCATCTAGGTCGCGTACCCCTGACTGTCACACCTGTATATTTGAAATAAATTACAGAAACTTTTTTGTAAGTCATAGCAATATTTTCTTTCTGCTATAGATTTTTTTCTTTTTGCGTGTTTTTTTAGAGAAAAAGGATTTTTTTCCCAAAGAAAACATACTATACATATATAGACATAATGACAAGAAACACAACTAATGAGAAACATTACTGACATGACAACATTTCATGAATACATGTAAAGGATTAATCCAACCAACAGTTCATGGGGTACGAAAAATAATAATGCCACATCTGGAATACAGTTCATGAATACATTTGTGAACATGCTGCAGAACATATGGAGTTGTTTGTCTGGTGTCCTGAAACGTATTATTGGTGGAACCTTTACCACTTGGGTCGGCCTCTCCGTAAGTAATGAAGCTCCCTACTGTTAGGCCCCATTGAAGTCAGAGCAAGAGTCTATGTCGGGATGTGATCCCAGATTCCATCTCGCATAGTGCACTACTACTTAGCACACAGTGTGTCAATTCAGGGCGCTCTTGGCCCCGGTAGTGTTTGCGCCGTCGCGTTTCGATCTTCTTAGGTGGGCCTGTGGATAATTTCGGGGAAGGTCTTCTTTAGGACAGGTGGTTTTATGGACACTGAGGATGTTAGAAAATAGCAATTACTATCTTATGTATGTTCTTGTATGTCATAACTTTGAAACAATGTGGAGTGGGTTCAACTTCATTTTTCTTTTTGTTTTTTTAGAGGACGTACCGTTTTCCTAGGGATATAGGCAAAGCCTATCTCAGTTTATCTATCTGGTCTCTTGTTCCATGTTCAGGGCAGGTCAATGAATCCTGCTTAGTTGTTCAACCTTGAAAAATGAGCAAAATCTTTTCTGAAGGGTGAGCAATTACAGCCTATTTACTTGCATGTAAATAAAGAGGAGTATGCATCCTACCTTAGGGTATGCGATGATGTGGGACCCTTTGTTACTTCTGGTCCGTGAACCTACAGGGCAGCAAGGGGGTGCTGGGTCAGGCAGTTTTTTTAATGTTATTAGGGAGGGGTGACATTGTGAACCGCGGTATCTGTGTTGTTCCCCTCTTGATGTGACAAGCATGTATTACTCACGGATGCTATTTGGGAGGGATGACATGGAGGTGGCAAACATGTATTACTTGCGGACACTATTTGGGAGTCCTACCACAGTGGACCGCGGTGTCTGCGTTAATCCCCTGTTGATGTGGCAAGCATGTGTAGCTCTTGGATTACTAACACCTTGTGCGACATGCACAGTCTGTTAAAACACGCTAAACATGTAGTTCCCTTCATTTTTAGTGACAAGATCGTGATGGAGCAGGTAAAACAAGATTTTGAATACCTCCTATAATTTGCATGAAATTAATTACATAATCATTCTAAAATGAATTTACATAATATGTTTGAAGTGGGAATGGCACTAATCAATATTTGCACCTTGATAAACATTATTACACCTGGGACTCAATTGCTAATTGCATGGCAAAATTAAATAATTAACAATGGTACGCAAACTAACCTTAGATTGTGTTGAAATAGTAAATTTGCATGGTTTATATTGCTTCGTGATCGTATTGTGGCTAAAGTTATCGTATGGTAAGTATTATCGCTTTAAATGTTGCTGCAGCTAGGAAGGTACTAATATATATTGGGACTAGTGTGAGTTTGAACATTAGAACCTTCATTTCTACATATTAATTGCCGTTATGTCTATTTTCGCTTAGTTAACATTCGGGCCTACTAGGCCGCAGCACTCAAGATGGCGTTCTCTGAAGCAGATGCCACCATGTGCGTACTATGATTTCTGCGCATGCCCAGATAGCTCTAGAGATCACGAGGTGAAATGAACTCCTGACACCATGTTCCCTGCCAAGGTCGATGTGTTGGGGACTTGACCGCAAGCCAGTAGATGAATGTATGAGAACCACGGAAGAGACAAAGAATGAACCTGTCAATAGGACCCTTTTGTCTTGAAAAGATACATTTTTTGGTCCCCACATGGGAATCGGAAGAACCATTACAATTTGAGAACTTTTGTGCCAAGTCACTATGAAGAACCAGTATGCACTGGGAAGAGTGCAATGAACTATTAATAACCCCGAACTGTCCAATCAGAGCATTTGGTCTGCCCCTAAAGTTGCCATATTTTGTATGAAGTAAGGCAAGGAAAGGTATAATAAGCCCTCATCTGTCATTACGGGAGGAGTTGTTATTGCGGTTGTTCTTGGGTTGTTCTTTAGTGGTTTTTGGGTTATTCTTTGAGAGGAGTTCTTTGGGAGGATTTTGGAGGAGAGTTTTTGGGAGAGAGTTCTTGTTGGGTGGTTGTTGTTCCTCTTTTTCAATTTTTCCGACTTTTCTACTTTTCATTAAGTTCTATGCTGCCAGTCTGGGTGTGGAGTTAATCCATGCTGCGGATTGATGTATGGATATTGCTGAATCTCAGAGATATTGCATATATCCTGTATTTTTGACTGACGGTTTGATCCCTTGGTGAGGGTCAGACACCCTGTCTGAGGGAGTCTTTACCTGAGAATGCGGATAACTCCCTATCCGATCTGAAGCTATCGTCGCCTGTTCATTGGTAAATGATTAAGTGCATTTTTCCTAAATTTATCCTTAAATTAAGTTTATAAATGCTTAATTACTCTTTAATAAATCCAATTTTTCAAATTATGAGCAGTAATAAATAAATGCAAGGGATTGATTAATGATTTGACAAGAAATTAGTTTTGTGGTTTTTAAATTAATTACTGATGATATCAAATGTTTTCCTAGACTTTTAATTGTGTGTTAGCTGGTTCTAATTCACCATCAACCAGTCCAACGAGTTGGTCCATTGACCAAACAGTGGAGTGC
Organism: Triturus cristatus; assembly: GCF_964204655.1. NCBI lineage: Eukaryota > Metazoa > Chordata > Amphibia > Caudata > Salamandridae > Triturus > Triturus cristatus. The sequence goes on from NC_140582.1 coordinate 87,772,613, forward strand.
CTTGATGATAAAGTCAGGATTCTGAAAATTGTATACAGAATGTGTATATAAAGTAGTAAGGAAATTAATCCTGATAGATAATAAGGTATCCACACGTCCAGCAGCCTCTTCTCCTGTGTACAGATACGAGTGAGTTTTGAGTGAATGTGAAGTGTGTTGGTGTTATGGGCCCCACCAATGAATGAATGAACCTTTGTGAATAAGAATCTGTGACATAAGGAGATATGTAAATGTTGTCCTTTGTGGATGGATCAGTATTTCCTGGTAGCAGAGGTGATGGTTTCTATTGTATTGGTTTGGTGATTATTGATTATGTTTAACACTTTAGGTTGAGTATTGTTTATGTTAAGTGTAGTTGGAAATTTGAAGCTTCCGGGATGTAGGGAGTGGATTTATGTGGCAAGAGAAGTCACATGGAATTGAACATTGTCTGGTTTCAAGATTTGTGATAACACGGAATTGTGTTATGTTAAGGGAAATCTCCGTATGAATGTGTGAGAGTGGAATAGTAATAGGTTTTCTTGTGAAACTCTGGCCTTAATTCTCAGGAGCATTATAGTCTCCATATGTGTTTTATCCCCAGCGAAACGGGATTGCCTTTTACTTGTTAGATGGTTAAGTTAGAGGGAAGTGCTACTTTATCGGCAAAACAAAAACATCTGTGGTAGGGTAGAGGTAAGCTGCCTACTGGAAAGACAGAATTCTTGTGTAAATGGACAGAGCTCTCTCTGGTTTAGCGAAACAGGCAATGGAGATGTGTTTATGTTGTTACTAACAGATTTTGATTAAAGAAAAACTTGAGAAAAGTTTGCCGATAGATTTTGTAAAGGAGGGGTCAGCAAGAGCACGAGTAGTGGGAAAGGCAGACAACAGAAAAACCACGTTGGGATTGGTCAGCTGTGGAAAGACGAAGCTTTCACTGATTGGTGCGTTAGTGTGAGACGCGCTAGGATTGGAGAGTTACAAGAGTGACATAGATGCTCTGGATTGGTGCGTTATTGTGAGTCGCGATTGGTCAGAAAACTGAGAAGCAGTGAAAAGGTAAATTGCAGAGCTTAATTCATTAAGAGTTTGAATAAAATAGGATGTATTACGATCCACCTGAAAAGGAGAAAAAGTCATGGTTTAAAAATCAAAAACCTATTCAAGAAAGATAAGCCGATTGTAACTAGAGAAGGACAGATACTTCCTCCACCGTAAACGCCTGCATCCTTTATGGTGACGAAATATGGTTATCATACATGCATTTGGTTGGAAAATTAAGTAAAGTATACCAAAGATGATGGAGTACTAGCGTTTCCGGAGAATCGTTCATTTAGTCTAGCTGTACTACGAAATTTGAGAGATAGAATGATGAGATTGGAACCAAAACCCAGACCTACCCAATTTGAGGCTTTGACTGAATGGGAAGAAGAAATGTATGAAAGAGAAAGGTCTCGGCGTGGAAAAGGTATAATTATGTGTTTGGTGGACATTATGGTCAAGAAAGCCATGATGACAGAATGAGAAGATGGCGTAGTGCGAGCATGACTGATGGAATGTTTCCTCTGAGAAGTGCTGGAGATACGGGTGGTAGAAAATGTACGGAAAAAAAAATAACACGGATTCAGAAGGTTACAGATATGGAGTGAGTGAATCTGAGGATGAAGTGCTGGAGGACATTTTCCACAAAGAACCACCTCCATTTCAACAGGATTCTGTGATGGTGACACCAAGTACACCACCAAAGGCAACTGTAACAAATACAAGTCTTGAACAAATGCCAAATAATTTTGGGAAAAATAATCCATTTAATGATTCTGAAATGTCACAGACGGTAAGATTGAAAAGTCTGTTGAACTAGCTAGAACAACACAGGAATTAACTGAAAAGATTAGCGAATTAACAAAGAATATTGAAGCAGTGACTGTGCCTGTAACTATAGGACCAGTGATACCAGTTTTTGATAAACAAAAAGATAGTGAGCATTGCTTAACAGTCCTGTATAATTGCAGTGTGCAAAAGGAGAAAGAAAAGAGTAGTTCAGGAGAAAATGAATGGAAGGTTAATGCAGGAATATCAGGATTAAGTACACCTAAAATGTGACTGTAAACCAGAGTCCAGTAAATAAGACTCCTATGGCAACAGAATCAGCCACAGAAACCCCAGAGAAAATGGTAGATAAAATACGAATAGCGACAACCCCCGATTGGTTAAGGAGTTTGCAGAAAAAGGATACAGAACCACAACCTTTAGATGTAGCGAAATTAAAAATAACTTTACAAGAATTAATTGTAGGAACCATTCCAACTGAAAAATTAAAAGCATACCAAGATGAGGAATTAATGTTTTTATGTAAAAGCATTACTTGGAGAGCAAGGTGTTTGCATGAAAAGCTAGACGAGACAGCGAGTGAAATGGGAATAGATTTTGAAAAAATAAGGTCATTGCAGAAGCCATACAGAGTAGATTTTACTGAAAAAAACATTGAAAACTTGAATACTACAGGAAGGTTAACCCAAATTAAAGAGTTAATTGCATTATTAAGAATATGGGGTGATGTGGATCGATGGAAAAGTAGATGGTTTAGAAGGAGAGAGGAAACTACAGACAAAGCCTCCCTAGCTTTCCCGATGAGAGAGAAAGAGCCAGTGGTAACAGAATGTCCCATGAGAGAAATTCCTGGAGGAGGAGATGTACATTTTACATGGACTAGACAGGATATTTTATCATTTACAAATGATTTTCCAAGGTTGAGAGAAAAACCAGTTGAATGGTATAGACAGGTAGATAGGTTTGTCAAACTTTCAAAAGTATTATGGATAGATCTGAATGGCCTTTTTGACATACTTGTGCCTGCAGATTTATGGACAGAATGTAAGATCACTATAGATTGGCCAACCCAAGAGTACCCTAGGGATCCTAAGACAGGAGCCCCAGATCCAGAAGTAATGAAAAAACATGATCAGGTAATTACTTTTCTGAAAAATAAAGTACCTCCGAAAGAAACTGATTGGGTAAAAATTGGCAGAACTCACCAGGAGGTCAAAGAATCAGTGCATGCATATTACAAGAGGTTGCTTTTGGCTTTTAAGCAATACAGTGGCGATGAGAAACTGAGTGAAAAGGATTTGAGTCATTTTGTTTACAGATTTGTCCATGGTTTAAGGCCTGAAGTTAGTGAAATGATTAACCAACATACGGTAGACTGGCAAAATAAAAAAATAGATGAAGTGTTGCTTCATGCAAAATAGTTTAGTGATGAAATTGAAGCCAAACAACGCAAGTTGAAGGAAAAGGCAATGTGGGCACAGGTTAAAGTAGCGGAGCGACAAGAAGCCCAGTTAATTAAACAAACCAGTGGAATAGGGCAAGCAATACCAAAACCTAATATTGGAAAGGGAAAAGGGCAGATTAGCATTGATGAAGCTAAAAAGAAGTTGCCTTGTCATAATTGCGGAAACTTAGGACATTGGAAATCCAAGAGTAAATTGCCACTGAAAGCTAATGGTGATAATTCATCATTAAATCCACAGGTGCAGAATGAGGTGAGTTGCCAACCGCCGCGACAGCAGCAGGTTGTTACCCAACAGTGTCATGTGCCAAAGCCACCTTTTTCACAGAACCTAAATTCTCAACGATACAGTAATGAGACAGGATTCTACAACGAAGAACAGGTAACAAAGCTACCGCGCGCTGGTGCCATTTCGCAGTTTTGGCTCCAACACAATGAAAGTGAGTCAGAGGAGAGTTATTGACGGTGCCTAGGAGAGGAAGAAGAGTGCGTACTTGGCGCAACTCTAGAAGTAGACCAGACTGAACCCTTTGTGGATGGAAAGGTGAATGAAGTAAATGTTCCTTTCCTAGTGGACACTGGTGCTACTCGTTCAACTGTTAGATCAGCTGAAGAAAAAATTCTTCCTCTCTCTGGTGAGATAATCCAAGTGGTTAGAGTTTCTAACAAACAGATAAAAGCCCATCTTACCGATCCTGTAAGAGTTAGAATTGGGAAATTTGCTGATATGCATCGCTTTGTAGTATGTAACACTAGTCCTGTAAATCTGTTAGGTAGGGACTTAGTTTGCAAAATGAACTGCACCATCTTTTGTACACTTGACGGTATAGCTTTTGAAACTCCAGACGATGATGTTCTTTATAGAATGACAATGGCTAACCTAGAACCAGAAATTACTGATGCATTTGTTGTATTTGATCCAGAGGGAATAACTCAGGAATTAAAAGAAATGGGGAAAACAGAAGTGTGGGATTTCACAGGAGAAGATGTCGGAGTAAATTACCCAAATACTACTCAGTACAAGTTGACACCAGAGATAGTTACAGGAGTAACGTCTGTAATAGACAGAATGATTGAACAAGGAATTCTAAGAGAGATAATGAGCAGTCCATGTAATTCACCGATCATGGGTTTGAAAAAGCCTAAATGGACTTTTAGAATAGTGCAGGATTTGAAAAAGGTGAATAAAATTGTTGTTCCTTGCTGTCCCATTGTGCCAAACCCTTCAGTAATTCTATATCATATTCCCCATGATGCAGAATGGTACACAGTCGTTGATTTGTGTCGTGCTTTCTTTTCTATTCCATTGCACCCTGATAGCCAACAAAGATTTGCGTTCCGGTTTGGCGAGCGTATTTGGCATGGTGCCGTATCCCTCAGGGGTAAACAGAAAGTCCTTCAATATTTAATCAGATCCTAAAGAAATCACTGGAAGATTTAAGGATGCCAGAAAGTTCAGTGCTAGTCCAATATATCGATGACCTATTAGTGGCATCGAAGACGCGAGAAGCCTGTGTCGTTGACACAATTGCACTGTTAAGTCATTTGACAGATGAAGGACTTAAAATATCACCATAAAAATTGCAGTTTTGTCAGAAAGAAGTACAATACTTAGGTCATAAGATTTAAAAAGGCCTGAGAAAAGTAACATTGGATAGGATTAAAATCATTAAAGGAATGAGAGCCCCAATGACACAGAGAGAAGTCAGAATGTTTCTTGGAATGGTGGGATACTGTCGCCAGTGGATTAGGAATTTTTCTTTGATTACAAAACCATTGGTACGTTTGACAAAGAGTGATGTGAGAGATCCAATTGAGCTGAATAAAGAAGAGATTATATCTTTTAAACAATTGAGAGACAGCTTGTGTGAAGCACCGGCTCTTGGAATGCCTGATTATGAAAAAGAGTTTGAGTTTTATTGCAGTGAAAGAGATGGATGTGCTCTTTCCGTGTTAGTGCAGAGACATGGAAGATTGAGACGACCAATTGCCTATTTTTCAGCTGTACTAGATCCAGTAGCTGTAGCGTTGCCTGGATGTTTGAAAGCAGTAGCTGCCACATGTAAGAGCTTGGAACAAAGTGAAGGAATTGTAATGGGATATCCTGTGAGAGTGTTTGTTCCACATGATGTGGCAATCCTTTTGACAAGAAGTAAAACACAGTTCATGTCGCATAGTCGTCTAACTAAATATGAAAAGGTGATTTTGGGTGCTACAAATGTGAATCTTGTAAGATGCTCTAATGTGAACCCATCGACGTTACTGCCTGATGCTGTGAATGCAGAAGTGAAGGATGATGTTGATCATGATTGTCTGGAAGTGCTTGATTTTTGCACCAAAATGCATCCAGATATAAAGGACAAGCCTTTGAAAGAGTCTGACTGTGTGATGTTTGTAGATGGATCATGCCTGAGAACTGAAGAAGGAATTTTGAATTTTGCATATGCTGTATGCACCGTTTTAGAAGCATCTTGTTTGAAAGGAGTACGATCTGCTCAAGTTGCGAGTTGTTTGCACTGATTAGAGCATGCAAGTGTGGAAAGAATTTGTGAGTCACTGGTTACTGGCAGCCGATATGGGTTTGGAGTGGTGCATGACTTTGGGCAGATATGGTCCCAAAGAGGTTTCTTGACGTCGAGTGGAACTCCAATTAGAAACGCAGAAATAGTTGACAAGTTACTTGAGGCGATTCTACTGCCCAAACAAATAGCTGTCATAAAATGTGCAGCACACAAGAAAGGAACAGATTATGTGTCAGCTGGTAATAAATTTGCAAATGACAACACTGTGCTCGAAATTTGACTTCATTGAATCGTAACAGGGAAAAGGAAAAGGAAATGGATTTATGACCCTTGCTTTTTACTAACACAGTAAGTACATGGGATGAGGTGAGACAGTTACTGGAAGCAGCATAAGAAGAGGAGAAAAAACAATGGATAAAATCCGGATGCACACAACGGGAGGTGGACAGAGTTTGGGTTTACAGAGATGGAAGACCAGTAATGCCTGATAGCATGATCTCTACAATGGCACGAATGTACCATGGACAAGCACACATAGGAAGGGATGCCATGATTAGACTTTTCAAACAAACTTGGTATAATGCAAAATTCCGGCTTATAGCTGAGAGCCTTTGCCAGAGATGTCTCATATGCCAGCAATTTAATCCAGGAAGGAAAACTGTGGTGAGCTTGGGAACCATAGGATGGGAGGGAGGTCCTTTCATTTGTATGCAGCTTAATTTCATTGAAATGCCCTCATGCAACAGGCTAAGATATGAACTGGTGATTGTTTGTCTGTTTTCTCTTTGGGTTGAGGCTTACCCAACCAGAAGGAATGATGGAGTCACTGTAGCAAAACTCCTACTGAGAGAGTTCATTCCTAGGTTTGGTTTCCCTGTAACGATTGAAACAGATAGAGGGAAACATTTTCAGAATTAAATTATTAAACTGATTCGTGAAGCATTAAAAGTAGAACAAAAATTGCATTGTGCCTACCGACCAAAGGCTTCTGGAGTGGTGGAACAGATGAATGGCACAATAAAGAACAGATTGGGGAAAATGTGTTAGGCCACAGGTGTCAAATGGCCAGATGTCTTGCCTCTTGTCTTAATGAGCATTAGATCAATTCCTGATAGGAAAACTGGTCTGAGCCCCCATAAGAATATAATGGGCAGAGCAATGAGATATGTTTTCATTCCTGTCAACAAACTGCTGCCTATATCTGAGGACTTCGCCTTGGACTATTGTAAAGGATTGGCTGATATGGTACATTCTGTGTTTCATCAGGTTGGACCAGATGCGACCACTGTTGAAAGGAAGCCAGCTCATGATCTGAGTCCTGGAGATTAGGTCCGCACAAAAGTACACCGAAGAAGAAATTGTCTGGTTCCACGCTGGGGAAGACCACGTCAAGTGATTCTGACAACGACAACTGCTGTGACGTGTGCAGGGGTGAAGAACTGGATTCATGCCAGTCACACTCTTTGAGTCCCAAATCTGGAAGATCAATCTGAAAGAGAACATCGGGAAGTATCAGATACTAGTTCGGAATCAGAAGAAACAAAAACAAGACAAGTACCAGAAGCCGATGAACAAGGTCAAAGTCAAATTATTGGTCAAGAAAATGTACCACTTAGACGATGACTTGAAATTTCAGATACTAGTTCTGAATCTGAGACAGAACACGCAGGAATACGAGAAAGAACTAAACATGAAACTGGAGAAACTGAACAAGTAATCTTTGACGAAGAAATCCCAAGTACAAGAGAAATTCCTCCAGAAATTATAGAGATAGAAGAAGAGGAATTAGATACAGAGAGTGAGGGTGAAATGATTGCGGAAGAACCCCGAGGAGGTTTAGGGACACAACCCAAACAGGTAGAAAAAGGGTCAGATAGTCAGCAGGAAGATTTATGGAAGAAGCACGAGAAGGGATAGATTCAGACAGTGAACCTGAAATATTGAGAATAAAATTAAAAGAAAGTGATATCCAAACGGAGACAAAATCAGAAGAAAGTGAAGCAGAAAATAAAGGAGAAGAAATTTGAGAAAAAGGGCTTTAAAACGGAACGAGATGCGAAAGGATCTAAATTGAAAAGGCCATTGAAAGAAGATGCTTGGCACAACAAAATCAAGAAATTGAGATACTGATTGACAAGAATAAAGCATGATAATGCTGAACAAGTGAATGAAGTGTCCAGTCAGGAAAAACAAGAGGACACGGATCAGAAGCACTTGCAACGCACAAAGAGGATAAAAAGGCCTAACCAGAAGTACAAGTCACCGAAATGGACATATGTGGCACTTCCTGATATACAAGAGGAAGCTGATAGCCAAGAAAGTCTGAGAGTGACTGTGCAGGAAGTGCACAAGGAAGAAAAAGGCTCGAAAATCCTGAGAGTAATATTGTCTGACATTAGAGAAGAAACTGATGACCAAGAAATTCTGAATGGAGACTGTGAGCCCATAGATAAGGATGATACACACATGAATTAAGAGGCAAAGGACTCTAAAAGGAATTGAAAGCCCGGATAAGACAAATGACCAGAAAGAGCCAAATAGGCAACTAAAGCCTTAGGTTTAGACAAATAATTTTTTTGAATAAAGAGGTTAAGTCAAAAGGCACTGATTATTCAAAACATGGCAAACACTGAGAATAGAAGTCCAACATGTGGATTTTTCCGAAGATGGTGTAGAATGTGTTTTTGTTGTACAGGATTATTAATGCTTGTTTGGATTATATTGGCAATAACTATTTCATTTAGATTAACATTGGAAAATGTAGACAGACACTCAATGAATGGAGCCATTAGCCAAAACTCTGATGACAGTCATATCACAAAACTGGTAGATAGACCAGAACTTCACAAAGATAAATCCATCAATGATTTTTCTAAGAATGTTTTCACAAAGCTATTATATGAATATGTAGAAAAAATGGGTGTTAGAGATTGTTACGTTTGTATGCAGTTGCCTGCATCTGTATCTGAAGGTGTCACTTATCATCATCTTCCTTTGACATATGGGATGACTTGTAGTGTCCTAGCAAGTTTGTTTTATAAAACAGGCAAATTAGAATATTATTACACTGACATAGATAATATTTTCTCACAAATTCCTGTAGTTCCTGAATTAAACAAGGTGAAGCCTGGGAAAACTCTTGGCAAATTTTTCCTAGAAAAAAGAAAACTAACCTTAGAAAATGTGTTTAAAAACAGCCTTACTTGTAGATTAAGAAAAGAAGAGAAAACTTTCCTGAATATGGTGGAGGAGAGGAGAATTAAAATGCAAGAGAAAGTGACTGGGGAAAAAATAAAAACACCATTTTGGGATGATGGGAAGGAAAATTATTTAAAGGAAGAGATAAACCTGGCAATGGCTTTAGATTGGCCCCAGAAAGGGAAATTGTGCATAAGTAGAGAAAATACTTTATATGCCAATTATTTTGTGGGTGCAAGTGATTGCCAGGATTCATACAAAATCTTGGGAGGATGGGGATTTAAAGGAGGAAAAGATCCTGTATTCCCTGGAATATATTACATTTGTGGAAACAGAACTTATTATAGGTTGCCGGACCATTGGTACGGAACTTGCTACTTAGGCCTGGTCTTTCCAGAAATATTTCATGTGGAAAGGGGAGAAAATGGATTGCATGAAATGGGTAGACAGCTAACACGTAGAAGAAGGGAGAGTTGGTCAGAAATTATTGGTGATATTTTTGGAGCACTGATACCAGCCGTTGGAATATCTCTGAATGCACATAAAATTTGAAGATTGTCTACAGTTGTGGATTGTTTATCAACAAACACAGCTGGAGGGTTCTTAATGGTAAATACCGAAATGGTTGCCATAAGAGCTATGGTAATGCAAAATCGACTTGCGCTTGACATTATATTGGCAAAAGAGGGAGGAGTCTGAAATGCTGAAAGTAGAAAATTGCTGTACTTACAGTCCTGACAAAAGTCAGAATATAAAGAAATATATTAAGAATATAACTGAATTGCATGAAGAAATTGTTCCAATAGAGGTTGAAGGTGTATGGGAGAAACTTGGTAAAAGATTTTCCTCTTAAGAATTTATTAACAAAATTAGATAGCTCTTTTGTGGGCAAAATACTAATACCTGTGACTTATGTGATTATTCTAGTGTTAATATTGAGATTAGGATGTCTGTGCATAAAAAGAAGGAAACTACAAAATAAGATAAAAAGAGAAACCAAGAAAAATAAAGAGAAAGAAATAAGGGAAAGAGAAATAGAATTAGAAGAATTTAAAGAAAATGTGTACAAGAAAACAAAAGAGAACAGTGTGGAGAACACTATTGTTTAAACTAACAAATGCAAGTGGATCCGAATAAAACAATTTCCTTAGATAAATTTAGTGAAACTAGTGAGTAGTGGTGATGTTTAAAAAATCACCAAAGGGGGGATTGATGGAGCAGGTAAAACAAGATTTTGTATACCTCCTCTAATTTGCATGAAATTAATTTCGTAATCATTCTAAAATTAATTTACATAATATGTTTGAAGTGGGAGTGGTACTAATCAATATTTGCACCTTGATAAACAAATACACGTGAGACTAAATTGCTAATTGCATGGCAAAATTAAATAATTAACAATGGTACGCAAACTATCCTTAGATTGTGTTGAAATAGTAAAACTGCATGGTTTATATTGCTTCGTGATTGTGTTGTGGCCAAAGTTATCGTATGGTAAGTATTATTGCTTTAAATGTTGCTGCAGCTAGGAAGATACTAATATATATTGGGATTAGTGTGGGTTTGAACATTAGAACCTTCATTTCTTTATATTAATTGCTGTTATGTCTATTTTCGCTTAGTTAACATTCGGGCCTACTAGGCCGCAGTACTCAAGATGGCGTTCTCTGAAGCAGATGCCACCATGTGCGCGCAATGATTTCTGCGCATGCTCAGATGGCTCTGGAGATCACAAGGTGAAATGAACTCCTGACACCGTGTTTCCTGCCAAGGTCGATGTGTTTGGGACTTGACTGCAAGCCAGTAGATGAATGTATGAGAACCACGGAAGAGACAAAGAATGAACCTGTCAATAGGACCCTCTTGCCTTGAAAAGATACATTTTCTGGTCCCCACATGGGAATCGGAAGAACCATTACAATTTGGGAACTTTTGTGCCAAGTCACTATGAAGAACCAGTTTGCACTAGGAAGAGTGCAATGAAGGAGTAGTTTCTTTTCTGTAACTCCAGTTCTGTAGTAGGGGTATCTCTGTTATAGTCATAATCTAGTGAATAGTCCCGCCCATGTGCGTGGACCCCGGAGCAATAAAAAATAATCTCTAAAAGGTGACAAATCATGCAGACCTGCATACACCTTTAAGAGAGAATTTAATTTAAAGACAGATAATGCAGCCTATACCCACAGGCTACACTGTCCAGTACTTCAGCTAGAAGTCCACCAACATCCACAAACAGCACTGCCTGTCTAGTTTTTCTCCCCATAGGAAAAAACCCTGCCTCTACCAGCAAAAGCCTCTGGAATGATAGAGAGGAAGGAGTGGACAGACAAGCCCCATAGGCTGCCATTATGTGGCTTAAAACAGGATACTGTGCCTTTAAGAAAACTTTCCAGGTTTCCAGAACTTTCCCCAGTATCCCAGAATGCCCAGCAGGTCCCATTAACTTTCAGTTCGTTTTGAAGGCGTAGCACGCCAGACCTGTAGCATTCTACAAATGAATAAGTATCTCTCCACCGGGGAGGAGGGCGGGCGCTTATGACTATAACAGAGATACCCCTACTACAGAACTGGAGTTACAGAAAAGAAACTACTCCTTCTGTAGTAGGGGATCTCTGTGTATAGTCATAATCTAGTGAATAGAATGGCAAGCCCATCCCCACACAACAAAAGCGGTGGAGAACACACAAGACACTACCACTACTGTGCGAACAAATTTCGCAGCGAAGCCTGCCCAACCTGAGCATCTGCCCTGGCATCCGTGTTCAGACAGTAATGCGCAGCAAAGGTATGGACCGACTTCCAAGTGGCCGCCTTGCAGATTTCCGCAATCGGAACATTACGCAGCAAAGCCGTCGTGGCAGCTTTGCCCCTGGTGGAATGAGCCTTAGGTTTACCCCCTAAGGTCTTATTAGCCTTTTGATAACACAATTGTATTCAGGACACAATCCACCGAGAAATGGACTGCTTAGAGGTCGCAAGACCAGTCCTGACTGAGCCATAATTAACAAACAATTGGTCAGACCTACGAATATCCTTGGTCTTATCCAGTTAAAATTTCAACACCCTCCGAACATCCAGGGAATGGAGAGACCTTTCCGCTGGCGAAGAGGGATTCTGAAAGAACGTAGGTAAAGTTATAGTCTGGTTGACATGAAAATCAGAGATAACCTTAGGAAGAAATTTAGGGTGAGTACGCATCACAACCTTAGCAGCATGAAATACAGTATAAGGTTCTTGACAACATAATGCCTGAAGTTCACTCACCCTACGGGCCGATGTGATGGCCACTAGGAACGCCGCCTTCCAGGATAGGTGCTGCAATGAAGCCTTGTGAATGGGTTCAAAAGGCTCCTTCATCAGTCTGGACAGCACCACGTTCAAGTCCCAGGAAGACGAGGGAAGTCTGACGGGAGGAAACACTTTCTTCAAGCCTTCCAAAAAATCCTTGACCACAGGGATCTGAAAGAAGGAAGTCTGTGAAGGGCATTTCCTGTAAGCAGTCAAAGCAGCCAGATGAACCTTAATGGAATGGAAATTAAGGCCAGACTGCGCCAGATGTAAAAGGTATGGAAGGATGACATCCTCCTTACATGTTGTCGGATCAAAGTTCTTGGACTTACACCAGATACAGAACCTCTTCCACTTGTAAGCATAGGATGTCCTAGTGGAAGGTCGCTTAGACTCCTTCAGAATGTCCATACAATCGTCCGGTAGATTCAGATGGCCATATTGCACTATTTCAGGAGCCATGCCGCCAAACTCAAAGACGAGAGGTTGGGGTGCACCATCCGCCCCCCGAACTTCGTGAGAAGGTCCGGCCTGCACGGCAACCGCATGTGAGGAAGGAGAGACCGGTGAAGAAGGTCCGTGAACCACCACTGCCTGGGCCACTCCGGGGCGATCAGGATCATCCGCGCCCTGGACTGGGACAGCTTGATGAGTACCGCCGGAATCAGGGGAATGGGTGGAAAAGCGTACAGAAAGCTGTTCGACCAATCGATCCATAGCGCATTCCCCAGCGTCCCCCGCTGGTAGTACCTGGATGCGAAGTCTCGGCATTTGCTGTTTTCGGCGGTGGCGAACAGATCTACGTCTGGAGTCCCCCACCTTGCGAAGACTTCTCCTAGTACTTCGTCGTTTATGACCCATTCGTGGTTTTCCTGAATCAGCCTGCTCAGGGCGTCCGCCTGAGCATTCTGCACCCCTGGCAGATGCGTGGCCGTAATCGTCAGTCCTCGGGCCAGCAGCCAGCGCCAGATCGCCTACGCCTCCTGTGACAGAGTGCGCGATCTCGACCCCCCCTGCTTGTTGAGGTAATACATCGTGGTTGCATTGTCCGTCTGTATCAGCAGCGAGTTGGTCTGGAAGGACGGAAGGAAGGCCTTCAGTGCCAGGAAGACAGATCTGAGTTCCAGGAAATTGATGTGGTACGTCGATTCCAGAGGAGACCACTTTCCTTGAATCTGCAAGTCCCCGGAATGCTCTCCCCAGCCCTGGAGAGAAGCATCCGTCACTACACTCGTCGTGGGAATGTCCTTGTGGAAGGGAACCCCCTGGAGGAGGTTTTCCGCCGAACACCACCACTTCAGAGATTGAAGAGTATGCAGCGACAGTCGTATCTTGTCGTCCCAAGAGCCTGTCCTCTGATCCCACTGATCCTCCAAGCACTCCTGCAGTGGCCTCATGTGTAGCCGTGCGTGAGGCGTGAGGAAGATACAGGAGGCCATCGATCCCAGTAGAGAAGACACCTTCCTCACTGTCGTTGATGGAGCAGTCCTGAGGTCCTGAGCCTTCTGAAGAAGTGATAACCGTCTCTCCTCCGAAGGAGACACGCTTGCTGACCGCGTATCGATGGAGGCCCCCAGGTACTGTATGCACTGGACCGGAGTCGTGACCGATTTGGACATGTTGACGTGTAACCCCAGCTTGTGTAAGAGAGCGCACGTCCATCGGAAGTGATCTTGTGCTTCCGAGAAGGATGAAGCCTTGATCAGCCAATCGTCCAGATACGGGTAGACAAACACCTTGTTCCTCCGCAGGTGTGCCGCCACCACCGCCATGCACTTCGAGAAGGTCCTGGGAGCAGACTTTAGCCCGAATGGCAGTACTGTGTATTGATAGTGATTGGCGCCGACTTGGAATCGCAGGAACTTCCTGTGCTTCCTCGCTATGGGCACATGGAAGTACGCATCCTGTAGATCTATGGCACAGAGCCAGTCTCCTCGTTGCAGCTGAGGGTAAATCTGGTGCAACGATAGCATGCGGAACTTCTCTCTGCGAATCCATTTGTTTGCCTGTCGCAAATCCAGAATGGGCCTGAACTCGTTCTTGTCCTTCTTGCGAACGAGGAAGAACCGAGAGTACAGACCTCTTCCCCTTTGAGACAGAGGTACCTCTTCTACCGCCTTTTTTCTCAACAAGATGTCTGCCTCCACCTGGAGCTCTCTCAGCTGGAATCGAGAGCTGACCGGCGGAATCGCCGGAGGCGGGCTGATAAACCGAAGACTGTATCCATTGCAAACAATATTCAGCACCCACTTGTCCTGAGTAATTTTTCTCCACTCTGCCGGAAAAAATTGAATGCTTCCCCCCACTGGAGTGGGTAACGGTTGAGGGGGAAGTAGCCGCTCAGGGCCGAGACCCGGCCGGGCCCTTGGTAGTGGCAGTAGCCTGTTGGCCTCCTCTACCCCTCTGGCGCTTCTGGAAGGGCTTGCGGAACTGCTGCTGTTGTTGCTGCTGCTGCTGTCCCGAACCCTGCCCACGCCCTCTGCCCGAAGACCCGAACCGCCTCTGGAACGGGCGCTTCTTTTTCTCGGCCTTCTCCAACCCAACGGCCGTCAGGGTTTCCGCCTCCACCTTCATGCGGGCCATCTCATCGTCCGCATGTTTCCCGAACAGGGTTTCCCCCGAGAAGGGCAGGTTGGCCACTCTTTGCTGCGCCTCTGGCTTGAGGGACGTCAGGCGCAGCCACGAATGCCGCCTCTGGTGAACGCCATGGCAGTAAGCGTGGGCGGCCAGCAAGGATACATCCGCCGCTGCGCCGATCACCTGGTTAGAAACCAGCATGCCTTCGCGCACTGTCTCCAAGAAGTCCTCCTTCTTGTCCCGGGGCAGTAGGTCCGCATACTGCTGCAGGGACTCCCACAGGGCCCGGACGTAACGGCCCAACAAAGCCCCTGCACTCGCCGCCTTCATGGTAGTGGCGGCGGTCCCACACACCTTCCTGCCCGCAGAGTCCAGCCAGCGGCTTTCCTTGTCAGACGGGACCGTCGACGAAGGCACGGTCGCATGTTGTTTCCTCGCCGCCGTCATGATGACCGAATCCGGCTTCGGGTCCACTCTCAAAAAGGTAGGGTCCGACTCCGGGGCCCTATACTTTTTCATGAGCCTGGAGGGGGCGGCCTTCGTCATCGCGGGAGTGAGGAACAGCTCCAACGCGGGTTCCACCAGTCCTGGTACAAGAGGCAGTAGAGGGCGAGACAGATGTTTCTTATGAAGTGTCTCGAATATCACGGATGTCGTGGGTGTTGGAACCGTCACCGTGATACCCAACTTTGCTGCCCCTCTCAACAGCACCTCTTGGAAAGAGACCAAATCGTCCACCGGCGACACCCTAGTCCCCGGTGAGTCCGACAGCGTCGGGGAAAAGTCTCTGGTCGAGGAGCGCGTGTGTGACCTGGACCTGTGCCTCCTACGGCGTCTTCCGGAGTCCGACGATGACCGTCCACGGCTCCGTTACCTTCTCCTCCTGTGAGAGCGGGAGCGCAACCTCCTCGGCTTCGGCCTGTCCGCCGGTCTAGCCGGTCCCGGCGACCGCGGGCGTCGTGGCTTCGGGGTCCCCTGCGGCGGAGTCGGGTACCTCGGAAGGGAAACCGACCGCGGGGGAACCGGCGGCGGTCCCACCGGAGTGCGTGGCAGCGACCGAGGTGGGGGCGGCGGAGGCAGTGTCCGCGGCTGTGGAGGCGGTGGTGGCGGTGGAGGTGGCGGTGGTGGAGATGGAGGAGGTGGCGTTGGTGGTGGTGGTGGCGGAGGAGTCGGCGGAGGTGGGAGAGGAGGCGGTGACGGAGGCATCCGAGGGGGCGTATACACCACAGAGTACACCGATTCCGGTGACTCTCTCTTCCTCGACGTCGACCTTCTCTTCGACGTCGATCTTCTCCTCGACGTCGATCTTCTCCTCGACGTCGATCTTCTCCTCGACGTCGATCTTCTCCTCGACGTCGATCTTCGCCTCGACGTCGATCTTCGCCTCGACGGCGATCTTCGCCTCGACGGCGACCTTCGCCTCGACGGCGACCTTCGCCTCGACGGCGACCTTCGCCTCGACGGCGACCTGTGCCTCGACGTCGACGGCGATCTCCTCGACCTCGAGCGTCTCGACGTCGATCTCCTCTTCGGCGGCGACGTCGACCGTCTCCTCTTCATCGACGGCGAACGGCGATCACCCCTCGACGGCGAGCGCCAACGCCGGGTCCGATCTCGACGCCGACTGCTGGACGGCGCCGAACACGGTGTCGTCGCCGACGAAGCCGATGTAGTCGACGGCGGCCTATTCAGGTCCCTCGACGTCGACGCCGCTTCTCCCCAGAGCCCTGGGGAGACGGCGAACAGACGGTGGTCATCCTCCTCGACGTCACCGCCCTCGACGTCGACGGGGAGTGGGAGCGCTTACTGGTCTTCCTGCCCCTGGGGAGCCCACCAGAGGCCTCAGTATGGGGCAAATCAGCCCCTCCAGACCCACCTGGTGCCTTCAGTCTTCTCTCCTCCAGAACTTGAAGCCTGATTTTCATCCTGTCCCTCAGGGTCCTGGCTGAGAACGAGTGGCAGATGGTACAGTTTTCAGGCACGTGGGACTGGGTAAGGCAACCTATACACACCTCGTGTGGATCAGTTTTAGCCTTCTTCCTACCACATTCCGGGCACTTGTCGAACAAGCCAGGCATGTTGACAGTACCAGCTACTAAGCACTTGAAAAAGTGACAAAAATTGACAAAATCTCCAAAAAAAACCCTTGAAAAGGGGAGAGCTCAATGCTCCAGGGTCCTGCTAGCAGGAGCCGGAAAAAAGAACTGAAAGTAAATGGGACCTGCTGGGCATTCTGGGATACTGGGGAAAGTTCTGGAAACCTGGAAAGTTTTCTTAAAGGCACAGTATCCTGTTTTAAGCCACATAATGGCAGCCTATGGAGCTTGTCTGTCCACTCCTTCCTCTCTATCATTCCAGAGGCTTTTGCTGGTAGAGGCAGGGTTTTTTCCTATGGGGAGAAAAACTAGACAGGCAGTGCTGTTTGTGGATGTTGGTGGAATTCTAGTTGAAGTACTGGACAGTGTAGCCTGTGGGTATAGGCTGCATTATCTGTCTTTAAATTAAATTCACTCTTAAAGGTGTATGCAGGTCTGCATGATTTGTCACCTTTTAGAGATAATTTTTTATTGCTCCGGGGTCCACGCACATGGGCGGGACTATTCACTAGATTATGACTATAGACAGAGATCCCCTACTACAGAACTATTGATAACCCCGAACTGTCCAATCAGAGCATTTGGTTTGCCCCTAAAGTTGCCATATTTTGTATGAAGTAAGGCAAGGAAAGATATAATAAGCCCTCATCTGTCATTACGGGAGGTGTTGCTATTGCGGTTGTTCTTGGGTTGTTCTTTAGAGGTTTTTGGGTAGTTCTTTGAGAGTTCTTTGGGAGGATTTTGGAGGAGAGTTTTTGGGTAGTTCTTTGAGAGTTCTTTGGGAGGATTTTGGAGGAGAGTTTTTGGGAGAGAGTTCTTGTAGGGTGGTGGTTGTTCCTATTTTTCAATTTTTCCGACTTTTATATTTCTCATTAAGTTCTATGCTGCCAGTCTGGGTGTGGAGTTAATCCATGCTGCGGATTGATGTATGGACATTGCTAAATCTCAGAGATATTGCATTATATCCTGTATTTTTGCCTGACGGTTTGATCCCTTGGTGAGGGTCAGACAGCCTGTCTGAGGGAGTCTTTATCTGAGAATGCGGATAACTCCCTATTCGATCTGAAGCTATCGTCGCCTGTTCATTGGCAAATGAGTTACTGCATTTTTCTTAAACTTATGCTTAAATGAAATGTCTAAATGCTTAATTACTCTTTAATAGATCACATTTTTCAAATTATGAGCGATAATAAATAAATGCAAGATTAAAGGGATTGATTAATGATTTAGATAAACAAAATTGAAATAAAAAGAAATTACTTTTGTGGTTTTTAAATTAATTACTGATGATATAAAATGTTTTCCTAGACTTTGAATTGTGTTTTAGCAGGTTCTAATTCACCATCAACCAGTCCAACTAGTCCATCGACCAAACAGTGGAGTGCCTTGATCATAAAGTCAGGATTCTGAAAATTGTATATAGAATGTGTATATGAAGTAGTAAGGAAATTAATCCTGATAGATAATAAGGTATCCACACGTCCAGCAACCTCTTCTCCTGTGTACAGATTTGAGTGAGTTTTGAGTGAATGTGAAGTGTGTTGGTGTTACGGACCCCACCAATGAATGAATGAACCTTTGTGAATAAGAATCTGTGATATAAGGAGATATGTAAATGTTGTCCTTTGCGCTGGATCAATCATAATATCTTCCTTGTTTCCTTGTGTGTGGGAAGTGTGCTTTGCTAACAGGTGGCTATCACCTCGTACATCGTGCAGTTCTATATCTCACTGCAGATCTCTGCCTCCCATGCGCTTCTGCCTGTTACCTTAATATCGGTGATCACTTGAAGGAATTTATTCCCGCAGCGGTTTACCCCGGTCGTCGGTGCCTCACTTCTCCGGTTTGCTGCTTTGTATTTACCCTCCTTCAATTCCGTCTGGGAAGCGGAAATTGAGGGGGCGGGTGAGCTATGCCTGGCCTTCCCAAGTTATGCCTGACTTCCTATGCATGGCGTGCTGCCTTACCCCGTGTTATTGAACAACAGTAACTTTATTGATAGTGCCAGGAGTATTATGAGGGCCCGCGAACATTGCAACTGTAAATAGTAGAAAAAAGTTTTCTACTAAACTCTTTAGGCACTTGAATATTTCACCTTTTGGTTTCGAACTAACTCATTCCCTTGTATATCGCTGGCATATGGTTGCACAGTGAGAGGGCATCCACCCCTTATAGGAATTTATTTAAAAAAATCTATGTGCACTCTTACATCTGTGTTGGTATTACTGCTACTGAATATATATTAGTGAGGGAGGGTATGTACTTATGAGTTTCTTCTTCCACGCGGAATTTGGCAGTTATGGCTGATCTTACACATGTAGTTATGACCAGAAGATGTTTACATAATTCTGTCAATACTTGTATATCTTGAACATTATATATAAGCTTAAGTGTATTGGCCTTATCATACTCTTCTTAATGAAAGATAGATTTTCAGACTGGATGGAAACTAATCACTTTTGCAGCATAACTGGACTGTGTATGGGAACCTGTATAGGACTGCATGGCGTGCCCAAAGCTATACTGTCCTGTGCATTATAGCTTGTTTCTTTTTTTGAGACAATGGACTATCTCACTGATTTCATTTAGGCCATTGTTAGTTGTGCCCAGGCGCAGAATCATTTCCGCTTCTAGTTTGGATAAAATTGCATCTACCTGCCTTCCCTTCACATACTTTAACATAGTCCATTGCTGGTACGATGGTCCATGATTGTTTTCTACATAGTGGTGAACCATTGGTGCATTTGGAATTTTGCACTTGATGTGAGACCTGTGTTGGGTTATCCTCTTTTTGATGGCCAGAGCAGTTTTTCCAACATAGGCTAAATTGCATGGGCATAGCCTGGGCATGTGACGCAGTACATCACATTATCTGTGTTGCAGTTCATAGCATGTTTGATTGTTATCCCATGTTAGTTGAATTGTTCTCCTTCAATAGTACTAGCACAGAAAGAGCAATTTCTGCACTTGTTGTGTCCTCTGATCGGGGGCAGTGCAAGCATTGTGGGTAATGAAGCACTTTCCTTCTTCTGGTGTATTTGCTCGTACCAGTTTGTCCCTTAAGTTTTTACTTCTTTTCAGGGCAAATAAGAGAGTTTCTAGCGGTTCTTGAAGACCTTTTACAGTGTTCCAGTATTTCCTAATGATTTTCTTAATGTCATTGGTGATGCCTGAGAATGTGGTTACGCATACCAGTGGTTTATTCTCGTTCCGTTCCTTTGGGGTCCAACAGTGTTTCTCTGGGTGTATACCAATCTCATTTTAGTGCTCTCTTTAATAGTTTCCGTGGGTAGTTTCACTGTTATAGCCGGACCATCAATTTTTTCAAATTACTGGAGTAATTTTCCCGTTTGGTACAATCAAAATTAGAAAAAATTAGAAAATTAATTTCCTCCTTGTTGAAGTTTATTGAGAATTGGATGTCGCAGTTTATGTTGTTCAACCAGCAATAAAACTCTTGGAGTTACACGTCATCTATATAACGTTTCCATTTTGCAATGTGACAGCAGAAAATCTGTACGGACAGCATGTGGATGGTCTCTTATATTGAGAAAGTACTCAAGTGCTTCCAGACCACTATCCTGCGGGATTGTATACAGGCTAACGGTATCTAAAGTCACCAGGCAGTCTGATGATGGATCAAATGGCATACCTTCCAGGATGTTAATCGTTTGCGTAGTGTCCCTCAAAAGCTGGGAGTAGCCTGAACCAATGGTTTTAGGAAGGTATCTACATATTTTGCTGGTCTTTCCAAGATTGAATTGACCCCTGAAATAATTGGCCGTCCCGGGGGGTTTGCAGGATCTTGGTAAATCTTTGTGAGGATATATATCAAAGGCGTTCTTAGATTTTCATTTAGTAAATACTTGCCTTCCTTCTTTGAGAAACAACAGTGGACAGATGCAGAGTGACGCCTTCATACTTAAGGATTAAAGACCCTATCAAATGAAGGGCATATAGGAACCCTTTGATATGTCATACAGGCCTAAGTAGGCAGCATTATACCAACATTGGAGGTTATCCCTTATTGGTGCTGTAGATTGCACGACAAAAGGAGGACAGTGAGGCTAGCTGTTGTTCAAATCTGCATTTCGTATTGATTCTTATACAAGTTGTTGGTTTAAAAACATTCTCTGGTGTTGGGAGAAGCATTTTATATTCCCCGACAAGGAGTTTCAGGCTAGAAGTGACTTCTGCACTTTGGTCAAGCTACTTTTTAAAATACTATCAGAGAATAATATCTTTAGTCTCGATAAAGATGGGTTAAATCAAGATAATACCATCGAAATGCATCGACGCAATAGACCCATAATCGGCAAAGTGGGCTGCCACACTAGATATTTATTGTCTTTTGTACATCAGGGTCCAGCCCCAATGTTACCTCATACGGTTATTGTCCCTTTATGACAAAGTGTAGTGTCTTTTTAATTCTCTTGTCTAATTGTCTTTGTTATTACATTTGTTCATTTGTTTATTTATAGTGTGATGTTTTTTTAATTTTGAACATATATATACTATGTATGATTAACTGTTTTTAAATTGCTTCAATTGTTTTCTATGCTATAAATAAATTGATACATAACTTTTCCAATATTTTTCTTGTGTACCGGCACACTGCTTATCCAATTGGTACTATATCCCCCATGATTGGATGTGTGTGAACTTTAGGTGAGTGAATGAGTAAGAGTTCTTTCAGTATTCGCCAACCAAAGGATATATTGTTATTTTTCCTTCTTTGAGAGCCAGCCATATTCCTCTCCTTTTTGAATTAGATCAATCAGTTTGTTTGTCACCACGGTGCTCAAATTGTCGTGATCTTGATGGCAAGTTGATGACAGATTTCCGACTCATAGTCAGTCCTCTCCTCTCCATTGGTGCCCCCCATGCCAACAACTTTAGGCCTTGGATGAATGTGGTCCTGCTAGGGCCCCCAAAAGCAGTTTCCGACAGCCTTTCCATGGCGGAAAGCCCATCATGGAAAGGCTGTCGGAAACCAACATTATAATCCAGACAGCATAAACACTGTCCATAAGGGATTAGGATAGGTATCCGGCTGGCCTATAGGCTCCTTGAGCCCGTCGGAACACAGTCAGATCGACGAGCGGTCGGAGGCTTACCGATCAACATAGTAACAAGGCCTATTATCTTTTATGGGATCTTTACCTATTAGTTAACTCATCTTCAAGTCTCACTGCTTCATAATACATTAAACAGCAACCAAGTCCCCGAAACAACGGAAAATGGTCAGAGATTATGTCATCTCACCAGACTCAGCTGAATTTACAGATGAACTCGTTGGTCTGCATACTATGCAAGACACTGATTTATGATCTCCATATTTGTGGATTACACAACGCTCAAACAACCATACCCTGAGCCAAAATCAACTACAAACTACACTCATGCTGCTTCCAGCATACTAACTTCTCAAAAATGACAGCAGCACTATTAACACTCGCTAAAAACATCAGTCCTATAAATTTAAAATGTTGTCACACCCATCACAAAGTTCTCAGAGGTTAATCCTCCTGGATAGGGTATTCCACTACTTCCAATTTAAAAAAAATTAACAAAAATCTCCGTCAAGTATCCTTTTGAAACCTGTAAAGCATACTTTTCTAGGCATGACAACAAATAAATCCCCAAAATTCTATGAAAAACAATCACAACAAATACATCTCCAAAATGCAGTGAAAAGCAATCACAATTCTTTATTGACAAATTTACAAAAACTGTCATGCAAAATAGAGCACAGATTCACCACATCCTCATGCACATCAATACCCAGAACCACTACCATGATTCAGAGTAGAAGTTTATGCTCATCAGCATGCAAAAGCATACCCACCAAAATTTAAAAGCGTTGGCAGACATCTTGACTCACACATTATGCGCTTTGAGCTTAATAGTTCTAGGCATGTTTTAAATGTTAAAAAGCATGTTGCCCATAAACTAGCCAGCGACGACAAGGTCACCAACAACAACTCCACTGATTCCAAATTATTCAACCATTGGCATTTCAATGCCAAAATCATTCCCAAAACAATAAGTTTATTTGCAAACTACATCCTTAAAAGAGACTGCAACTTTATTTGATTATATTTTGAGATGTAAAATGTGTTCTACCACATTAAGGGCATCGTTATGATGTCTGGACACCATTGTGGTCTTCGGACCAACCGACCTCCGGTTGTCGATCCCGACACCGCAATTGCTTTGCATTGTGACCGCACATGGTGCTGTCGCAAGCTCCCATTTCTCAATGGGAGCTTTTGCTGCGGTCGGAAACCGGCCACAGCACAAGCTCCCATGGAGAAAGGGAAGTTTCTTTTAATCCCAGCACCGTGTGACACTAAGGGATGGGGGCCCTGCTAGGGACCCCCGGAGTCACTTTCCGACAGGCTTTTCAGAATGTCATAAAGGCCAACATAAAAAGCCTGTCAGAAACTGGCATCATAATCCCTACGGCGGAAACGGCATTCATAGGGGATTATGAAAGGTTTCTGACTGGCCGACAGGCTCCTTGAGCGCGTCGGAAACCCGTCTGAAAGACTGGCCCGTTAACAATCCGACCACCTACATCATAATTGGGCGGTCGTACTGTAAACTAGCCATGTAGGGCAGTAAGCCTCCGATGAGCAGTCGGAGGCTTACCGACCGACATCGTAATTGGCCCCTGAGTGTTTTACATCAACCTACCAAAATTACTACAATGTGGGGAAACTCAGTAAGTCATCTTGTTGCGTTGTGCCTCAAGGAAAGGTCAGTAATGCACCTTTATTAATGGAATATGGTGAATTTATGCCCTTTTCCATGTGCTGGCACGCAATTTGCTACTGGTGCAAGGGTGCCTGCGTTGCATGCAGAATTTCTTTTGTGCAGGAAGGGGCACCTTCCTGCACAAATACAAACCTGGGAGGTATATTCCTTTTTCTATGTGTGCTGCCGAATACTGCACACATACAAAGTGGAAGAAACCAGAAGAAATAGATATATTCCTCCTCATTACATCTCCCCGAGAAGGCTTATCTTTCTGGCGCCTTTCCAGGTTTACCAATGCACAGTTCATACAGGTGCACAAACTAGGCTGCCTATTTTAAATATGAAACAATAACCTTAAATGTTTTCCAAATGTTTATTTAGCATGGAAAGGGAAGTGAGGCACTGTTTAGATGTTTTGCATGTAATAAATAGGTGTTAACACAAAAAAATGTACAAATAGGTTTTAACAATGTACAACAATATTTGCACTATACATGCACCAGTTAAAAAAAACATTTGAGGGTGTTTAAAAGTGAGCTGTAATGGTCTGGAGCACAAAAAATAGCCAGCGAGTGAGATACCAAATATTCTTTCTATACCCCATAAATGAACACTTTCAGGAAACTACCACATGGTGCATAGTATTCATGTTTCACTCCCAGCAATTTACCGCAGATATTTCCAGAGGCCGTTTGTTGCCAGCGAAAACTTGTAATACAGGCTTTCAGAAATATTGTTTCAGGCTGCTATTCACCAAATTTCCAGGCTGCTTTCTACGTAAGTTGGAAATTACTGTGTGTGATTGAAATTACTCAGAGCCTTGTGTCTTATTTTCTTTTCTGATATTGGAATCGGTGCATTGCTTAGATAAAAGACGAGAGCCTGGTTTAGACTTTTGTGCGCTGGTTCTGTCTCACAAACATGATGCAGTAACTAACTCTTCCCCCTAACTCTAAATCAGCCCTAATTGTGTTGAGGAAGCAGACCAGCATGGTTGTCTTAAGTACTATTGGTATAGATTAAATAATGACATGATCAGCACCTTAATTTACTTAAAATAGATCAGAATAATTAAACATATGGGAAAAGGCAAAAACAGCGGGGTAGCATATATACAGTAATTGTCTAACAACAGACCTCAGTGACTAATGATTGCTATAAAGAATAAACATAAAACACCACTGTGAGAGTAATCCGGATCTAGCAGTTGTTTCAAAGCCCCTGCATTATCAGCCAATCAATGGCAATACTTTTAAATGTATGTCACAACAGACAGAATGCCCATTGCATCATCCACCGTTTTGTTGTATTGTTAATTTTTTACCTTTTAGGATGATTCTCACCAGGTGGAATATGCACTTTTCTTGACTGATTAAAGCTTAGGACAGAAACTATGTACTGACATTCTGGTGAGGCAGCAACAATTATAATATAGTTACTTTATAAAAGTGTCTCCAGATAACTACTATTTTGAGTTTTCTTTTTATTTCTATAGCGAAGCATGGGTTGAGCTTTTGCACATTGAAGGGCACCTAGTATTAAAGCTGGATGCTGCATAGGTGAGTATAGATCAGGGGTCTCCAACCTTTTCTGTTTTGAGAGCTACTTCAGCTCAAGGAAAGTCCTGTCGAGCTACTAGCAAATTGTATCACTGTAAAATATTGACAGCACATGTAAACATTACACTATGACCGCCCTAAGCAGGATTAGCATAGTGCCAACCAAGTATTCCAGGCAATGTTACCAGAAGAAATGTTAAGGAAACATTTATCAATATTAAATGCCCCCACCCGACGGATAAAGTAACATTCAAATCTTCACATGCCTTGAGGCACAAAGGACATAACCACAGCAATAAGTTTCCTCAATTCAGCTTGACTTATCTTTCAAGTATCAACTTTGAATCTGTTTGGAATTGCAACTTTTTGTCTTCATCAGCATATCAATCTCTGAAAATGCTCAGATTTTTCTATCACCACTTTCCATTTTGGGCAAATAAACTACATTTTCCTGAAGAAAACCTATGTTTGAAAAAAATGCCTTTAAAATACACATTTTCAGTTTTAGGAAATACAGGGCCCCCAAACATCAGCTTGATATTTCAATTGAACACTCGCCTGTACAAATGCCTCACATGGACAGACTGCATGGAAGGCTCCGGTATTACAGTCATAAGCCATGGCACCATAGCACTGAGGACGACTGTATAATGCCAATAATGCCCACCAGTATACAATTGTGCCAAGGCTGGACACCATAAGGACCAGGATGGCCACCGTATTATTAGTCATGGCCATTATTATGCAAGGGGCAGCCACAATTATATCAGGGACACCTAAATATAGTGCAGTAATGCTGTTAATATGTCACTGATGGCTGCCAGTATACCATAACTAGACCAAGAATACCCAAAATAGTTCAGGATGGCCACAATTATGTCATTGGCACTATTATGCCATGAACTGACACAATTGTGCCACAGACAAAACCCATATGATGGGGGCTAGCATACCCATTTGGTAGTCCTTGACACCAGGTGTAGCTTACAGGAAGCAATAGTGTTTATAATGGACGCACACATAAATAAATGCAGATGAGGCTCTTAATTTTCTCTGCTCAGGATTATAGCTTTCCTCAGCCCTTGGCTGCTCATACACCCAACTGAAACATTTTCACTCTGACTCCTGCAGTCCCACACTTTAGTGGGTCAACATTGATTACTGCTTGGGCTACCACTACCACTCTTCATTTATAGCCCACTGTTCACGCACATGGTGAAATTGATAAAGCAGGGGACTACCACATGGTCAATCACCTTGTGACTTAGTCCGAGACTGGATAAAGATGGCCATGTGGCGGACTCAGTAGGCCGACACAGTGTGTGTTTGATTGTTAAGATGAGTCCCTGCTGTAGGCTGGTTGGCTAAAGATCTTCAGATGAGCAGTGCTGCCTTTTTTAATATGCTTAGAGTCTCCGCATAGACTCTCTGAATGAGATACTGGGAATGACTTCACCTCTGAGAGCTACTTTGAGGGTACTGGCGAGCTACCAGTAGCTCCCGAGCTACTCGTTGGAGACCCCTGGTATAGATGACACCTTTTATTGTGAAGTGGATACATTCACAGAGTGGAAATTGTGAACCAGTGAGCTAGCTGTTATGTCCTTGGTGGTCCACCATAGCCAAGAAGCCATCAGCTATTCATCCCCCAATTTTAAACTTTTTCTTAAACCAATGGAAACATTCAGTGTGTATATGTAAAGCTTCTCTAGTGAATCGGATTCTTTCTTCTCCACCCCTCAAAAAGATTACAGGTTTTTGGAAAGACTCTATTCAATCCATCTGCCACCAAGGGCTGGTGTCTTTTGTAGGTCTGTCTTAATAGTTCAGCTATCACACAACATTATGTGATGAACAGAAAAAAGAGCTTTCAGAAGTCCTACTTAGAGATGTACGTTGGCTCCGCCCACATGTTCGTGCACCGAGTACAGAATTTGATTGCGCAGTTGTCGTCTTACTCCTAAATACAGTGTGTTCTATTGTAATTTTTGTCTTCGTAAAGCTTATTATCAATGTAGCAGGACTGTTGGTTATGGTGCCAAGCCAATGATCAAGCCTATAAGCCTGATCTTGCTTATTATGAAAAGCAATGAAAAAGGCAGTAGGCATCACATATTTACTGTATAAAGTATATGTCAATAGGCATTTGCGAGTGTATTGTTATTACTCTGTATAGTAACCTGCAGAGAGGTACTTCATGACATGCAATCGCACAGATTATCCTAGTAGGCAAGAGGTTTGGGTGCAAGATGGATTCCGCTAATGCTAACCCAATTGCTGCCAATTTACAACTTCAGTGTAATTTGTCATTTGTCATAAGAAAATTCCCAGTCTGATTAAAAGAAAAAACAGGGTAGGCGACTGTCAAGCTACAATGAGTCTAGAGACGCTCTACTCCCAGAGTGTCAACATGTTTCACGCCTTGATTAGTCGAAGTGATCTAGTGGTGATTCATCAGGACCCTATGATGGTTTTCACAAATATGGATTTGCACTTATAAATGATATTTAACCACCAATCCAAAACAGGTGTACTGACCCATACCAATTACATTAGGAAGGGACATGAAAGGGGCGTTCCTTCATGCTTGCAATTCGGTATGCTGTGTATCGATTGAGACCACGCTTGTGGTTGCAAACCATTGATGAGTTACCTACACCTCATTGGACGTGGTAACTGTTTCTCAAAGGTGGAAGGAGCCCCTTTGAGCATCCTTTCTCTTAGCAAATTGTGTTGCAGCCTAAGGAAGAGTAGGGGTGGTCCTTGGAATCACTGTCTGCTCCCTCTGGTGTTCTGAGAAACTGGAAACCTTTATTTTTTTAAGGCAGCATCACTTCCTTTAAGGGGAACAGCCTGTTTAAAAAAATTGTTCCTGTTGGGAATGTAAACACAGGGACTCAAGGATGGTGGTCTGCTGTACTTGCAATCCACCATCCCGGTGTATGTAGTTAATCACAGGGGTTTTAAATTGTGACCTACACATTTATTATTTGTTAGGCAGGTCACATTTTTACGCCCTAGAACTGTAAATTTTGTAATGCCACCTATTAATACTTACGTCATATTGCAAAATTAAATTCTGGTGTGAAAATCGATGGCCAATTTGCGACTACTTTTTGTGTCTACCCTTGTTATACATTTGGCCAGTTGTGTTTATGTGGACACATGGTTGTATCATCCTGAGTGATTAAACCAGAAAGAGGTCACAAACCGGAAGAAGCTTGTAGGAGAATAGAAGAAGATATTACTGGTATGAGGATTATTTTATGCATATGTGGCCTATGATTTATGATTCGATGCATAAATTAAAGTACTAAAGATTATTATATTTCATTGAATATTTTCAACATTTATGTGAACAGAGAATAAAGGACCGTCTTGTCTCTGACCAAGAAGCATGTTGCTTTTTTAAATTAATAATATTGATGATTTAGTTTATATCATCGCCTTTGCAAATCTGGGGTTACAAGGAGGCATGTAGATCAATTTATGATGAAATCCCTTCCTTATCTAATCCCATCACAACCTGTCCGAGATGGCAGCCTGCCTGCTTAGCTGAGCTGTTTCTAAAGGAGAAAGAGAATTTCTAAGGAATTCTACTGCATACATCAATGTCCTCATAAAGCTCCACACTGCAGCTGTGTTGTTCCCCTGCCTCTTCTTTGTAAAGAGGAGTGGCATTGGAGAGCTACCACACCTTCCATTTCAAGAGAGTTCCTCCATTTCTTCCTTATCTTTTTAATGCTGTATTAACTATAAAGGCTATTGCCTAATTTTTTCAGGCATCTGAATTGACTCCTAAATCCTTTCTTTTAAAGATGTGTTTCTTTTTTTTTCTTTTTTTTTTAATAAGACAAATATCAAATAAGGTGCATTATACATCATAAGCCTCAATGCGAACACAAATGATTAGTATCATCAACACATTTTAGCAGTAGTCTACTAAATGCTTTGTTTAATATCGTGGCCCCATAAAATAAAATCACATACCGTACCCCCGTTCTTGACGACTAGGCAATACATTACTATCCATTTTCCGACATCTGACATAGGTGGTAGTCTTAAGTTATAAAGTTCTTCAGGCAGGGGCAACTACTATCTATCATTCTCACTATCCTTCTTTCTCTGGCCCCATAATATTACAATAAACAAACTGAGGGCTAACAGGAAGTGTACTGTGCAGTGGGTCAAGGACTAGAGGTGCCTTTACTACTTTATCACACTCGTGTCCATGTTAGTGATCAAGGACCAGTTCATTGGTCAACCTATCTGAATCCCTTTTCAATTGTAGTAGTAATCTTTCCCATGAATTAGTCGAGTTATGCTCTCTAGGCCAGTGATTCTTAACCTGTGGTCCAAGGACCCCTGGGGGTCTATGATGCCTACCCAGGGGGTCTGCAACTGTGTTATAAAACTGAATGACATTAATATTCATCCATTAAAATTAATAAAGTATATAAAAATAAAGAACCAAAATGGTAAATGTGAACACCTTTTCTATTCTTGATTGTGAATTAAACTGAATATTTAAATAGTTGAGCATTTGCTTGGTGTACACATATTTTTGTGCATTAGTTTGAGGTTCAAATCATAGAACTTGCTTAGGCTAGGAGTTCCCAGCTTCCAATAATGTCTTAGTGGGGGTCTCCAAATTCCAGTGATGATTCAGTGGGTCTCCACAGAAGTCTACATGTTGGGAACTTCTGCTCTAGACCATCTAGTGTGTTCCCTATCTGCTCTTATGTCCTTGGTCCTGGTATTAGAATGAGAATAACCTGAAAATAACAATTATTTGCACAGTACAAACTGCAGACTAGGTATGGATAACTGGTATTACTATTACTTATCGAAGGGTACTCAATTTAGTGATCCCATAACGCCTCCCCAGTTACTCCTATCCTCAATTGCCAAGGAGACCAAATCCTATACCTAGACAATCTGTATGCAACATATTTCATGTACAGTGTAGAATGAAAGCAAGACTAATTAAAGAAGCACGGGACTGGGTGCAAAGAGCTTTGCTTTGATAAACCCACTACACAAAGTGTATGATATGTATCCTGGACAAACGGTTTGACCACTTTGCATTGTTAAAGTGCAGGCACAGCTATGGGACTGTTCGTGGGTCAGGCTCAGTTATGGTTCCAGCGCTAACTAACAGGCCTGGGGTTCTTGAATTTGGATTCTGGACACTTTAACAAGTTCAAGGCCTTCCGGATCAGGAGCAGTTTTAGATCAAGACCTAGGTGGCTGTCAGAGGAGCTGGGATGTGCTAGTTGGGCCCATTCGAGCATTAATTTCTACCTTGAAAAGATTGGATAAGCATGTGAGCAGGAGTCAGAGGTAAAATATCACTTAGCTAGGGGGACTAAACGTGCTTGTGCAAGCTCAGTGCAAGCCTTACCTTAGGGAATAGGGAAAATAACTCAAAATGTATTCTTTGAGCTTCCAAACAGCATTCCTGTTTTTCATTTGTTATAAATATTCTCACCTTGAATCCTTTCTGACCCTTGCTTTTTCAAAGGAGAACTTTGGCTGGTCATGATGCAAGTCATAGGTCCTGGTGGTAGGCTCAGCAGACACCCCGTCTTTCGCACCACGCCTTTTACTTCCACGAAAGAACTCAGAAATGGTTTGGTTAATCTTGAGTGCTGTTTTGAATGGGGAGGGTTGCAAGTAGTTCCCACCTTGTGTCTGTATGACATCTTGCAACTTGCTTAGCTCGGTGCACTTGTTTTGAAGCTTCTCCGCAATCTCCGCCATCGCCTTTTTTTGCCTCTCCAGCTGATCCTCCTGATCTCTGAATATGTGCTCTTTATTTCGCAGCTCTTCATCCCTTTTTTTCAGCTCTCTTTCAAGCTCCAGGACCTTGCTTCTCAGGGTCTCTGCTGTGGCTCCGCCATTTGCTGAGTTCGCAGTGAGGCTCGCAGGGAGGGCTTCTGGCTGCCTCTCTGTCTTCACTGAACCATTTCCCATTCTCTTCTGGCACCCTAGACGAAAGGAAAAATCTGGCATTATGGCGTGCTTGGTACAAAGAATAAAATGGTCAACAGTGTGATGAATGTCAGAGACCATGTTGAAAGATGTTGAAAACTTATTGATCTGTCTCAAATATTCTACTGGGAGCTAATGGTGACATTTGGACTTTGATCACTTAACCTTGCAGCGACTGAGACTTGAGCTTTTAACAAAAGCAGGGCACACAATCAAAAGCAAGCTGTACAAATGTGACCCCTGGAGGCAACCTGTTTTAGAGAGTAAGAGCTGTTGTATATTCACACAAGGTGTACATGAAAGGGTCAACTAGCTGTGTCTGATGGTTGGAAGAGCCAGTGCTTAATTTGTGTCATTAGTTGCAGGTTGTGTGCACTGGTAAGTGTGTTTCAGAGCCAGTAATAATTGTTCATCAGAAAGAAGGGATGAAAAAGAATCCCTAAGAGTGAGATAAAGAGACAGGAAGTGTAAAGTGGTGGACGGAGGGGGCGTCATATGGAATGAAGATGATATGCAGCAACCCTGTAATTTGACAGTGCCAATGACACTTTCCCAAGAAAAACTTGGGGCTCCTGCACAATATTTAACACTGAGAAGATCAATCCTGTGGAACGTGTTACGAGCTTGCAATTCTGTAGATCGGCTCTTACAGGAGCAACGTATTCATCCTAAACCTCTACACATATTACGCATCAGGTAGGTGCCAAAGAGACCCAGAGGCAATTCTGAATGTCTCATTATTTCAGGCTTACAATTCCTGCTGTCCAGTTCAATGCGCATGCTGGAGTGGGGTTTTCTTTAAAAATTGTATACCCTCTCCATTCTGAATGTTTAGATTAATATGAATAATTAATTAATAGTAATTGTACTAATTGTTTGCTGTGTGAATTGACCAACATTACTAATATAAGAAATACACGTGGGAATTGCATTTGCATGGCCTAATTAATGACGTAAACTAATTTTCGTATGCATACTAATAATAGACAATCAGAAATTGCATAATTATATGTTGCTTTCGTGATGTATTCGTGATGTGTGCTTTATTAATGTGAATATAACCTGCATTAAGTATTGCTTCTGCTAGATAAATACACACACATATGGGTATTAGTAAGGGGATAACAGATTATTAGTCATTACCATGTATTAATTACATTTTTGTGTTTCTTTGCTTAAGTTGACCATTTGGTGGCCACAAAATGGCCGACATTCCTATTTGACGAACACGATTTCATTTGTGAGCATCTCTGGGTGAAGTGCGCATGCGTCGCCATCAGCTGCAGTAGCCTTTGGACGACCCTAACTCAACTGTGCCACCCAAGGACACACCGGGCTTTCGGCCAGCTGCTCTGTGAGAAACAATGAAAAGATACTATTGCGTGGATTGGAACTATATCTAAAGACACATTATATGTATGGGA
The DNA here is from genome assembly GCF_964204655.1 of Triturus cristatus. Taxonomy (NCBI): domain Eukaryota; kingdom Metazoa; phylum Chordata; class Amphibia; order Caudata; family Salamandridae; genus Triturus; species Triturus cristatus. Next base: position 87,805,307 of record NC_140582.1, read on the forward strand.
AAGAAGTCGAACAATTTTCAACGGACCAATTAGAATCGTTCAAAATATCATTTGTTACACTTTGGAATGTAAATTTTACTATAAAAATGGTAGACTAGAGAGGTTGGTATCGCGAGACCCTTCAGAAGATTTTCGATTTCCTCACGTTATGCTGACGGAGAGGACGGTGACACTGCAGGACAGCTGTTTCCTAAGACTCTGACAGTATGAACTGATGACCAAGATTTTGACTTCGAGGGCGACTTTTAGCCAGAATAGGTAACTATGATGATCTATGTGCTTGATTAAACCAGAGACTCGAATTTCAATTATTTAGATAAAATTTAAGATTCATTACAAGAACTGTGTTGGGTCGTTATTATTTGAGAAAATGTATTTATGCAAATTATGTTATAGATTTTGTTATCACTCCAACCTGCAGCTAGTAGATCCATGGCCTATTCATGGGAGGAGTATTAAAGGTGAAGTTTAGATCTTTATGAATAGGGATATGTGAGTACTCTCTTCCATTACAGCGAGTGGAACAATCACCTCCTTGAAACAGGTTATTAGAAGGATGTATGTTGGTGTTATTGTGTGTGATCTATGATCTGTGACGAAGGGAGGGATTTTGCATTCCGCGCTGCAACACACACTTCATATCTGAAATTATGAGCGATCTCTACTAAGAGGAAACCCTAGCTCCACACCTAATAATTCCCAGAGGGCACATTTCTAGAAGGTTCTGCGACGAGCAATGAGAAATCCTTTCACAAGATAAGTGAGATTTCTTTTTCTTCTGAAGACAAGATCCCCTGGGTCTCATTTAGACCCTGGCAACAAGGCTTCAACGGGGTGAAAGAAAACTTGCTCCCATTTTAGCACGAGAGTTGCGAGCCAATTGTGCTATCCCACTGTTCTGCACTTGTATTTACCATCAGCTTTAAGTGGGTGGTAAGTGTGAGCAGGCTAAGGTAAAACCTACGGGAATACCGTGGGCAAAAGGAGCATATTCACCTGTGCATTATTGCCCATTCGTGGGGCAAGACTATTAATCTGGTGTAAAACTTCAGATGACACCTGGCACAAGTGTAAGGAATTAAATGCAAAACTCCCCACACTTTTTTACACCTGAGTATATTATATGAGTTTGTGCGTCTGTTTGTCTTTCTCACTGTGCAAAGGCATCATACATTTTTGCCACACAACAGTGGGGTGATAAAGAAGCAGTATTTCCTATAAAAGGGCAGCTCTTGTACACCTGAATGAATTATTGTCCTACAATGAAAATTTGATTTCTGACTTGCAAATAAGAAACCTCTTTACATTAACATATTTTAGAAGCTTGAATGTTAAATTCAAATCTAATGGGATAGTTGGATTCTACAAGGGAAAGATGGCTACAGGCAGCAATAAAAAGGAATGTTTTTCCTGAACTGAAACCCAAAATCTAGTTAGAATAAAAATATAAAGACAATATTGGACAGTAATTAAGCATATTTTGAATCACCTAAAATGCACAGACATTGCTGTCCCACGCACTATGCATAACAATGTTTGCTTTAATTTTTTTCTCAGAGAAATGATTATAACATTAAAACACTCCGGTTTGAGCGATTGCAGCAGTCTATGCTGACCCTTCTAGTATGCTATCTGGAAGAAGTGCTGAAGAAGAGTCACTGTGTGACATCTGGACTGAGTTAAGACTCAAACTCTCCTTAGGAGGGGCCTCTCCATAAAATCCAACTCAGCTGAGGCCAGCCGTTACCACACATATAGTTATCGCTCGAAACTTGGCCCATAGTGTCTTCCCTCTATCTCTTGGTATGCTGACTCACTGGAATATCACTTGAAATAACGTGTGTGCCCAGGTCTGCGACATAATTATGAATGACAGCTTCGGGACTGAGAGTCCCTGGGAATTAATGTGTTTATGAAAACAAATTATAGGGAAACAGTATGTTCTCTGACTGATGAAACACGCTTGATAGCTGATAGGGAGTCTCTTGCTAAAGAGGCGAGCTGAGAACACGTTATTTGGGGCAATAATGCAGAGGAGAGATGACCTGCACATGCCCTTATTACAGTAGATTCAACCTCAGCAAGATGGAGTACTTGGTGACCTGGCAAAGAGGGATTACAGAAAGTAATCCCTTTCCACCAAGTCACAGCATAGAACAGGCCCTGCAGGCCCGTGTTACCATGACAGTAGCGGAGTACTGCTTCCCTTCACACTTCCTGGTGGAAAGATGATGGAGGGAGGTCCCCTGAGGGGGTTGGTCCCAGCCACACAAGCAGCGATGTTGTAAACGTTTATAAGTGGGAGCTTTACTTCGGTTCACTGAAGACCTCTGTGGACCCTGCTACAACACTTCGTTTACATCTGGGACCTATTACACATAGGGCGCACTGTCCCAGGATGCCCTATGGCGCACCTTAAAACAGGTCCACCAGGCGCAAACAAATAAAGTGCACCCTATCACATTGAATTCACTCCCCTAGGGCAGCCGAGAAGTCGGGCTACCCTGGTGGCAACGCATTGAAGTGAAAAACGGAGTAGCTTTGAAGCAGCCACTCCAGGCTTCACTGTACAGGTGGCAACCCGCCTGCACTTTCAAAGGGCATTAGAGATGCCCTTGCAGGTGGATGCAGTGAGTGACTGCACCTGCCTGCGTGGGGATGTCTGGGGGGGTACATAGGACCCCCTTTCACGCTAGAGGACTGCTATTAGGGGGTGGCGCACTGCCAGTGCACCTACTGACAGCTTCTTTGCCTCTGCGCCCGCATCCATGATAGGGCGCAGGAGCAGAGGAAAAGGGACTTCCTCATTTACATGGGGCCACGCCCCCATGCTAATGAGGGAACACCCTCTGGTGATAGTGCTGGTGCTATATGTGCGCCAGCCCTTTCTGTAATACCAAAGAGCACCAGGCGCGCAAAGGGGGTGCACATGCCCTAGTGCCCCCAGGGAACCTCATATTCTCCTGCACTGATGATGACCACTTATTGCCCTGAGGTTAAAATGCCGTTGACTACCGACGCTATATAGACTCACATTTATGACCCCTTTTCTGTAAATCATTCAAGGAGTAGTGAGTCATATGTTTTCTTTTTTTTCAGATGTACCCTTCACGTTTGTATTCACATTAGCACCCTTTCATGTGTCGAGCAATTTATCCTCACATAATTGCTGCTGATATTACTCGCTAAACTTTGTGGATAAATTATCAGCAGCTGCATCCAAAAAAATCATCCAATTGCTATTTTGCAAACGAGTCTACAGTGAACCTCTGGTCTTTGTTATTAACTATTGCCCAGGTTCCTGGTCTAGCAGATTGGGAAATCCTGTGTTTCCTTCATAGGCAATCAAGAACGATGTCATAGGTTATGCAGACTGTTAAATATAAGTCACTACTTTATAAATCAACACCATCTCTTGAGGCCCAACATGTCTATTTCAGGGCCTCTAGATGCAGCCAAAGGATAGTTACCGTTAGCAGTTTGGGAGAGTGATATTGGAGCTGGAAGGAACTGTGGCACACCCGTGTTCAACAATGGGATAATCACGAGTTAATGCATTTGTGGCTATTTGGGAGTTATGTGAATCACAGTGGCCTGTCCCATCGTCTGCAGTAGGAAGGTGAGCAGGGGACAGGTGAAGAGTTTGCCCACTGGCTTGTCGCATAGGAGGATGTCTTCCTCAAGCAACGGTCACTGGTTGCACTGTTTATACCACTATATTATTACTTTGTCATCATCATAAAGGAGTCAGATTGAAGCACACCAGTGTCACACCCTTGAACTTCATCTATGGCATGCCCTCATCACATGGGCAGGAACATCCCCTTTGCAAATATCTCACAAAGGTGAGTGGTGACAGTGCATGGATTGTTTATGTTGGTACAGGCATGAAGGTATATCACTTATGGGTAGCTGGTACAAACCTCCTGATGTCATTACAAATGGTAAGGGCTAAGTGAGGATCAGGATGTATAATTCACAACAGGGCACACAGGAAGGCAGCTACCTGCAACATATTCACCCTACCCATTGCTCAGTTAGTGATATAAACACACATGGTAAACATGTTCTTATTGCACTACAGAAATATGGTGGGGACTGTAAACGCTACATGTATTTTCCCAACGTCCACAAGTGGTTCACCAGCTGACAATTTCTGGCAAAACTCTACTGCATTGTATTGTACTGTTGACTTCACCTAGGTTTCTGTAGGTATTCGAGGTGCATGGTGGGAGGGTCCTCCACTGGTTCATTTCCCTTCATATATTGTCAAGTCTACTGTTCCTATATGTCAAAGCAACATTTCTTAACCTACAGAATGGGCTGTGAGCAACATTATCTCCTCTCTGAGTTTAGCCCATAGATTGCCTTCCCTGTTCTATCAAACTATGTAAGCATTTCCCAAAAAATCTCTCTGTCTTGAGACACCGCCAATTCAAGATATTCAAATCTTCATTTTTTGTCAAGCAACTATGAGTGCTTTCTACTCAATAACAGCACTTTTGTTATTTGTATAACCTTCGTTTTGAGTGTGAGAAATTGCAAATGTTTTGCAAAATAAGTATACTTTTCTTAAAAAGTACACACAAAAAATTGACCTGCCCAAAATGTGCATTGGGGATCTTGCATGTAAATTTAACACAAGGGCATGCCTTGCTGACAAAAGTCATGCATGATCAGTGCTTAACCGGTGGTTTTCAGCGATCAGCACCGGTACTTATTGTCAACACCAGTACATATGACAGTCTGACACATGGTGTCTAATTTAGAGAGGAGCACAACAACAGATGTTTCTTAATAATTATACATTAAAAATTACTAATATCAGCTGCCCAAGAGATCCTTACAACTATGGGGGCCTGGTATAGTCTGATGTGTCAAACTGTTCGGAGTATGATGGTTAATAGTTTTGTTTGGGCAGCTTTGGCAGGGGCAATGGGTGGTGTCAGCTTGAGTGGCCTCCTGACGTTGGCCCGGCATTTATTTTATTACAAATTAAGCACTGCGCATGAAACTAGTTTGAGGAGAAAATGTTTCTCTACTATGGTTTTTCAGTCCTCCCGCATCATTTTCTACACGCACTATTCTCCCATGTGCAAAAATTACACAAAATACCATACCCGCGTTTTGGACAAAAAGAAATCACGAAGTTCATAATTTCATTTGAATTTGCCCGTGAAATAAAATTTTTGTTCAAGCCAAGTTTCAATTCCCTTTGATTAAATGCACCGTAGAACGATACAGATTTGCACTTTTTATGAATGCCTTGCTAACCCTTGGTACCCTTGCGATGCAATCTCCTTCTTTATATATGCTGCTCCAGGCAGTACCAAAAGTGCAGAAATGGACTAGATCCTTACAAAGCACTAACACAACAGTTGAATACAAGACCTTATGACACATGTAGGAGGCCATAAAGATCGGACTTTTAGTCAAAGGTAGTTAATCTAGTTAGATTACATGATGGGAAATGGTGCCTCGAAAAGGAAGATGAAGTATTAAATAGTCTGAGCATTTTTGACTATTTGTGTCCTGCACAGCAAATAGGCCAAAATATTTTTGTACCGTAACCACACTGGCCAGATACCTATAGTAACTCTTGCTTAATGGTATAATAGATGAACTTCTATTAGAACATTGGAATGCTGAGACTTCAATTGAAGGCGATAAAGTGGCTTAAGACTGAACATGGTTGGTACAGACACTCTGCTCCATCATTTCAAAGCCTGCCTTTCTGTTTCGCCCTGTCTAGTTTTAACATTCTATTCTCAGTGGGTGAAATGTTCTAATAGCATTATAGATCTTCTGCCTCAGTCAATAACAGTTACTAAGGCCCTGTCCCTCATAATAGGCCAAAACAGTTTTTTCCCTCAGAGGCAGGCTGTAATGCTATATTAGATGATTGCAACAAACGGGCAGTCCTGTCCCCCAAATCTAGGGTCAATAAACAATATGAAAGCAACAATGGTTCAGGTAATAATTAAAATAAGGAAAACAATTATAACCTATACCAACCCAATAAATAGAATGACAATTTTTCCAAAGAAAAACAATTTTAGTACCCTCAGGCATTTATCCAAAGAGAAGTTTGTTAATAACTGAAGAAAAAGTACACAAAAAATATTGAACAAGAATAAACGGGTGCTCACTAGGTTACACAAATGTGTACAATTAAGAAAATACAAACTTAGGTGTAAACAAAAAAACAATGACAAAAAGAAAGATAATGAAATAGGTTTGTCAAATGGCAAAAACAAAACACAACATATGTTTCCTATTGATTTTGCTAAAGGAAGACTTCAACTGCGTTTCTACCTTATTGCTTATCAGGTCATCATCAGGACAAAATCAAATGTAGAGAGCAACCATCAATTTTCAATTTAGACTTATCACCTCTCAGGAAACTAATCACTGAGGGGCTTACAAAAAAAGTTTCAATCTAGCTGCAATTGACAAGAAACAAATCCAACATAGCATGGCATGAGGAAGTCCAAACGGAAAATATATCAAAGTGACCTCCCAACAAACTGTGCCTTTTGATCTTTAAAGTAATGCCTGCTCCTCTCGTCACCGCATCGCCTTATACGCTTTCAATATAAAATTCAAGGTTACAATGGAATTAGCATAATTATTCCCACTTCTACACGCCAATATGGACGTTTCAAGCTTCATGTCAGGCCTTCTTCAGGATTTTATTGGAGGCAGGTATCTAGTACACTTCCTCAACGTTTTACAGGAGTCAACATTCAAATTCCTGACTTCAGTAAAACCTTGGGGGAAGTCCCAGTGTGAGGGCTTAAAATATGCTTTTTGGCATAGAGAGGTGGTGAAAGTAACTATTTGGAAAGGTGCTTTACCGCATACCTACACACATAAATGGTGCCTGCACCTTAGCACAGATGAAAAATCAAACATTTGTCAAAATGTACAGATTCAGTACTAGGAATTCGTTATGTTGATTTCAGAAAAGTAGACACATTTCTGAATTCAAGAAGGGGGCATTTGTGTATATTGGTGAAGGATTTCCCACGTACACTAATTGTTAAAATAAAAAACAAATAATGAATATATGTGGGAACAAAGCAAAAGTAGAAACCAGGTTTTCCTTTATATCTTTTAAACTGAATGTGATCCACAAAAGTTATATACCGTTTTGTCCAACAGACTGTTACACTTGAAGAGAAGCAAAGTGCTTGTATGTTGATATCAAGAGGCAACAACAGTCAGGACATACAATGAGTTGTCACAGTGCACCAATCAGCATAAGTTCATATTGAAAAATCTAGTTAGTAGACATTTGGGATGAAGGAAATATATGTGTTTTTTAAGCGTACCACAAAATCTGAGTTTAGTCTTTATCGATCATTTGCACCACTCTGAATTTTGAAATGCCTATAATGTGATTCTGAGTAAGTGTTTTTGAGACATTGACTTACAATAAGAAGTCAATATATAGAGAAATTCCGTCCAAAATAACAAATTCCCTTTCACGCATTGTTCCCACACTTCTACCAATGAATGCCCTGCAAACATCAAACTTCGGTTTAAAAAGTGGACTTCCTTACATTTCTGTGATGGAAATTTCCAGAATTTGTGGAAAGCGACAAAAGTCCTAACACTGAGATTTCACAGTTTTTTCCAGTGAAAACACCACTGTGAAAAGCACAAGATATATGTTTGGAAATATATCAACATTTGAGAGGGGGGTAGCTGAGCTATTTGGATGCGGGGCCAGTCAGCAATCAGGGAACCTGGCCTTTCTCAAAACTGGAGACGCAGGGAAGACTAGGGTGGTGTGGCTTGTGTGCATGCCCTTACTCTCTCTGTATTACCCTGAGGGACTAAAATAATTCAACATATGTGTCACAAAACTCAGGCCTATATTTATCAATATTTTACACAACGCAACTCAGCAAGCCACCTTGCTGTGCCGCATTGCATGAAAGGGAGAGGGCAGAAATGTACAGTATTTAACATTATACAGCGTTCCTGCTCACTGCATGGGCTGTAGTACAAACTGCTGCCTAGTGCCAATGCTGGCACTGTTGTACCATGGTGCAAGGGTGCCTGCATTGAAGGAAGGATTGTTTTTGTGAAGGATGGGACTGCTTCCTGAACAAAAACAATCCTCAAAGGCATTTTCCTCTTTCTAAGTGTGCTGCAGAATGCAGTACATTTGAAAAGAAGCAACAAGGATAAATAAGACATTTCCCCTCGTTGCACCTCTTGTGGGCAAGCATTCCATTCTGACACATTCCCAGGTCTACTCAGCGACAGGGACTGTATGCTTAAGGAGGCCAGGAGGTGTGACCATTGAAGTACAAGAATTATAATGTTGCTATTCTTCCAGACTATACATAAAGATTCAATTTCTCAGAAAAAATCTTTTGTAGAAGTTACGCAAAAACTCAGGACTATGAGGTTGCCCTACATGCTGTTGTTTTACGCAAGGCTCCAGGTGGTCACTCAGGGCAGGATCAATTTTTTTTACCGTCCCGTGGATGTCTGGGTCCGGCTTGAACAATGGGACAAAGTACCGCAGGGAGAACAAGGCTGTCTAAGGACAGGTTGAGTCCGATGAGGCGGGGGAACGAAGAACACCACAGTGAAGTGTATTGCCGGGACAGTCGATTGCAGGGAAGGGAACAGAATCCCGGATCGATGCAGAAGGATGGCACGCTCACTAGCTCAACAATTTCCACCTATATGTTAATCTGCACCCAGAACAGCGGGAAAGAGGGTTCAGTCCCAACTCAATCAGGGACTGATGCTTCAAAGTCTGGTTGGCATGGCTGATTGCTTCTTGGTGAACAGGCCCGGCCATGGTCTTGGTTTGGAAGTATTTTGAAAGGAGGAGAGGGATTGCGAGATGAGGGACCAGCGGTGGCTCAGGGCTATTTGCTAAGGGGATGCTCCAGTTGGATAATACGTGATGCGTGGAGCTACTGCATTTTGGCTCCTATGGGGGTTGTTAGTTAGGGCACTGTTTAGGCAGCCAGGGTGTGACATGGTGTTGAGCTTTGCCCTGTTTGGGATGGGGAAATGTCAGCACTACTTGCTCCTACCTTTCGGGGGGAATAGTGTAGATTACCTTGTGAGGGTTGGGAGCTGCCAGTAGGGATAGAGTGCCAACCAGTTTGCTCACAGTGGGGTTGAGGTAGGGGGTACCTGTGGCTAGTTGGTGCAGGTTCACAATTGGGTTGTTTATTGTATCGTCGTACGACTGTCCAGGATGGGAAGGGGAGGGGGCATTTGTAGTTGTTTTTGTTATGGTACAGGTTATGCTATGGAATGTTCGAGTGGTGTGAGCAGGGATGTAGTGAGGCAGGAAGGGGTGGCCCACCTTCAGTGGATGTGTGGGCTCCAGAGGCAGTAGGGGAGGTGGTATTAACCACCGGCATCTTACAGAATTATAACATAATCACATGGAAAGTCAGAGGTCTGCATAGCTGTGTGAAGAGATATAGGGTGCACTCTCTTATTTGACACGAAGTGGTGTGAGTATCGAGTGCCTGCACAATTCACATCTCACTGAGAGTAAAGCCGATAAGCTGATGAAGAAAATGGAGGAGTCAAATGATAACATCCACCTTCTCCTACGCTTGTGTGGTGATGGTCTGGGTGGCTTACGGGGCCCCCTTCTGCCCACTCTATATGGAGGCGGATACACAGGGTTGATAAATCCTGGTACAGGGCGTGCTGTACGGGGTGGACATCACCATTCTGAATATACATATGCCCCAAATGTAGATGATAGGGAGTGTTTCCCAAAAATGCACGCCCTACTGATGGATAATATGGTGGAGAGGCTGTTAGGGTTGGGGACTTTAATTGTGTCTTGGATGCCAATGTGGACAGGAGAACCCTACTCCCCCCCCCCCCCCCAGAGCAACAACTAAATCTAGAATAGTAGACACGATGACTAAAACCATGTGTAATCTGGGATGTGACGATGTGTGGCGGGAGAAATACCAGGTGAAGGAGGGAGTACACCTATAGTCATCGTGCTCTGGCTACAGTGACTGTAAGAGCAGATATTCAGTTGATGGCATACCTGGGAGGATTCTTATCTGATCACTCCCACTATTACTGGAGTGGAGTGGACCACTGGTTCAGGAAGGGAGGAGGTACTGGCATCCACAGACAGACACATTCCTGGATTAGCCGTTTAGGCAAATGCTAGGTGAAAAGATCACTTAATACTTGATACTGAATGACAGGCACTAAAGGCAGTAATTCGAGGGAAATGTTCAAGTAAATTGAGCGGCCTGCACCAGCAATTTGCAGTGAGCTAGGGGACCTGGAGACTAAGCTAGGGGAGGCCCAGAGAGGTGCATGCGATCGGTATGAGAGTGGTTGCGATTAAAAAGATGTTTGGGAGACACATGGGATAGAGTGGACAGGTTTGCGCAGAGCGGGAATATTGACAATGGCTGCATCGGGAGGGGGACAAGGCAGTAGGTTATTGGCATGCTTGCGTGGAGCTCTAACCACCACCCAACGCCTTATTAATGCTACTTTAGGGGATCATTTACAGGATCTCTATGGCAGGGGAAGGCGGCGGATGCCGCAACAGTGGCTGGATATCAGGACGGTGCGGACCTGCCTGTATTGTCACCCTCATTGCGAGAAGAATTGGAGGCAGAGATCTCCCTGGAGGAGGTTATAGAAGTAATGGGTCGCATGAAGTTCCTACCAGACCCATGTGGCGCAGCGCGCGGTCCCGCTACTTGAGGTACTTCGTGAGGCACAGGAGAGTGGAACACTGCCCCCCATCTTGAGGGAGGAAGTGATGCATATAGTCCTTATACCTTGAGGGTGGGAGCGATGGACCCATCTTCCTATAGGCCCCTCACCATGATCAACGTGGACACCAAGGTATTTTGTAAGGTTCTGGCGGAAAGATTGACTGGCGTGATGCGAACCCTGGTGCATGAAAACCAGTGTGGTGTTATGTAGGGGGGGCCAGAACTCACAGAGTTCTACTCCGTGGGATTCCGCGGAGTTATCTTAAACTCTGTAAGATTCCACATAGTTCCACCTATGGTGGAATGCTGACCGATTCTACAAGAATGTTCTAGGTGTACACTCTTCTACACAAACGTCATTGTTGTGACTATTATTCTGAAAACGTTATAGTTCCTGGACGTTCAGCTAATGTATAGACTGGTGGTGTTAAATTGTAGATATGTTAGATAAAGTTGCTAACACACCGGTAATGGCCAAACACACATTAACTGCATGTTTGTCGTCTACTGTGGGTGTGTTACATAAGGCTGCTCACAGACAAACATGTAAGCTCCACACTGTGTATATGCACTTGGGGTTAAAGTGAAAAATTATGTACATACTTACTAACTAGATGCATAGATTTTTAGTTAAAGACACACGGTCACGTGCATTAGTATGTTGTACTTTTGTTGCTTTAGAGAAGGCACAAACATACACAAAAGCATGTCAGGAGTTTAGAATACATTCGCACAGTCAAACTGTAATCGGACATTCTTCGAACAGTAAACGATTAACATAAATTTAAAATTGACACCGCACCCACAATGGGCCTCTATGAACCTGCGCGCACCCCTCGGCAACTTGTCATACTCAACCACTTTGACTGGCCCTGCATGGCAGCGCCAGTCTCCAACAAGCAACAGCAGGACCCAGGAGCACCGACCGCACCAGCCTCCAACAAACCACAGCAGGACCCAGTAGAACCAGCGATTTCAGTTCCAGAGCTTACACAGCCAGGTATAAGGCTGCAACACAACCAATAGAGAAAGCCTGTGCAGAGTTGGGTATGCGTGACATTTGGAGAAAACATATGGGCTGTATAACAACTGCAGCGGGGAGGTTGGTCCCAGGGGTTGGGTCAGTCGGGATTGCGTGTATTTTGTGAATAAACATCTCACTGTGCTTCGAAGTCCCACTTCTTTTTTGGGCTTCAGGTTCACAGCTGCCATCACTGCATGCATAAGCACAAACTCTGACCCTGATTAAATGCTTTCACATGCACATCGCACGCATATGCACAACACCCTTCAGCAATGATGTGCTGGCTTTGTGGTGGAGGATTAGTTCGCCTTAGATAAAGGACCCTTGGCATACACATAAAGTCACATGGCAAGCGTTTCAAGAATGTTGAGCGCCTTTAAACTGCCACACAGCGGTCAGCAGAGTTTTTACTGAACTCTGTGCTCCAAGCGGGCAAGGAGTGGCAAATCTCAGCGGAAAGTAGAGTTTACCACCCACTCCTAGTTTTATGACAGAGCGAAGCCCAGCTTTAAACCTGGGTTAGGCTTGCGCACGTGTTACATTCCATGCAGGGTAGTAACAGGGAGTTGGCACTTGAATCGGAGGACATTACTAAGGCCTTTGACACAGTGGAGTGGCATTATATGCAACTTTTGTTCCACAAACTCGGGTTTGGTCCTCAGTTTTGTAAATGGGTGCAGTTATTATACACGGAGCCTAGCGCTAGGGTACGCAGAGAGGGAATGCTGTCACACAAATTGTTTGTGCAGAAAGGCATGCAGCAGGGCTGCCCTCGCACGCCACTCCTCTTCGCCTTGGTATTGGAACTGTTGGCAACAAAGCTCTGGAAAGATATGGGAGATGTAGGCATCGTGGTGGGGGATGTTACACACCTGATTTCCCTCTACGCAGATGATGTTTTATCTGGAGCGCTCTGTGGAGATGGTACCGCACCTGACGTGATTGGAAATGTTTGGGGGCGTGGCAGGTCTGCTCATTAATAGGAGGAAGACCCTGTTGTTTCCTCGGGTAAATATGGACATATTTCCTGAACACTCCTCAATTAATGGACACCCTGCAACTAATGCTAACGGCAGAGTTGATGAGGCACATGGTGACTCACCTTTATAAGACACTTTTGGCAGATGGATCCTGGATCAAACCTGTGGTGCGGCAAGTGTTGGGGAGGAATAGATGGCACGCCTCACGGATCCGGAATGGAGTGCAACCTGAGAGTTGGTGAAGAAGGTATCGTACAACACTAGATTCAGACTGGCACACTTTAATTATGTGCACTGCACGTACTTAAAACCAATTTAACTTAGCAGGATGTATGTGGGCAGGGGGCAGATTGTCCCAGGTGAAGAGAAGGGTCCTCCTCCTTGCATATGGCATGGGAGTTTCCAAGTGTATATTACTACTGGCTACGGGTGGTAGTGAAGGTAAGGGAGGCAACAGCTTTCATAGTAGAAGAATCACCCCAGATGTGCTTGATGGGTATTAAGAGTCCCGACGGAGGCAAAACGAAATGGAGGTTCCTCTAGTTAGCCTTGGTATTAGCTAAACGGAGGGTAGCCGTTGGGTGGCTGGGTATGAGGGCCCCCTCCATCACAATGTAGTGCAGGGATGTGGAAGAGTGGGCCATGGCTGTAGAGGTGCATCTGAAACGTAATCGTAGAGACAACAAATTACAAGATGACTTAAAGGTCTGGGCTGCGTTGCTAGAGACCATGCACACGGGTTGGGGCAGGACTGATGACCAGGTACGCCATCACTGGGCATGGAGCCTTCTCACAATCAGGGGCATGACTTGGGGTATGGGGGGACAGCAGTGGTCGATGAGGGAACACCGTGAGTGCGGGGTGGAGGTACCTTGGGGATTTCCCAGAAGTGTGAAGGGAGGGTTATGAATTACTGCATGTGGGGGGCCAGCTCCAGACGGATTGGAGGTGCCAGATGGGTGGAAATGGAATGGAGGGAGGAGGAGGACTGCGTTCCTAGCATATTATCACTGATGATGTTGTAACTGCATATTGACTGTACCATGTTATGTTATCGTTTCTATTGTATTGCTCATTGGTGAAGACATATGTATATGCATGTCATTAATGTGATACTTTGTCTTGCCCTAGTAGGAGCGAAATGTTGACCAATGATTAATAAAAATATATATTTTTTAAATTATATAAGTTTTTATCCCTGTTTTGAAATTTGCAGAGCTGTTTCACGGGTCTCTAGTCTCTAGTTTTCAAAATGGCCTAAAACTAGTATGGCTACTTGATCTGACCAACGGTCCAAACATTGCACCCATCCCCCACAGAGGTTGAGAGGTAATTGGGGCTTTTTAGGCTTAGTTTTGCCATTTTTAGGGCAATCCTACTTTCTTTCCAACCCCATGGAATCAAAGAAGAAACTTGTAATTTAAGGCCTAGATTTGTCATTTGTAGGGTATTCCACCAGCTATTAGCACTGGGCAGATAGATTGTTACAGGTCTGAGTGATGGGATAGCAATGCTCGGGGAGAGAATCCCATCATCAAAACAATTCCCTGGTGTCTAAAGTGCTTTTCCACCACTCAATTTTGCCACGGAGATGCATGACTAGGAGTATACCACCAATCTGTGTTCCCCGTTTCCTAAGGATGGGGCTGCTGCCCCAATCCAGAACTATCCAGCCTTCTATCCCATTCACTTAAACATTCTTTATCTACTATCTAATGGCTTTTCTGCTCCTATGTGTTCGGCCGGTTGACCGTAAACTTCCTGGGTGCTTAAAAAGACTTTTAGGGATATGGGGGGTTTGAACAATTGTCCACACTAGAACGCCACTCCCCCAACAATCTCCTGGCATCGAGTTGAATTTCAGTACTCTTGGAATGGACAAACTGGGTTAAACCTCTCAATCCATCACCCTACAAGGGACAGTAAGGCTTGAAATAATTGCCTTTTAAGCAGTGGGCTATCCTTAAACTGTAGTTGGCACAATTGAAGTAATCTTCCCAAATTGCCCCATGGAAGTTGAGTCTCACTGTGCCCTTGGGGTGGGGCAGTGCAGCCTGATGCCAGGACAGCCAAGCCCTCCACTCCATTTACTTATACATTATTTCCCTGGTGTCTATTGGCCTATCTACCCCACTCCCCAGTGACTAGATCAGAGGTAAGCCGCCGATTTGGACAAAAAAGGACAGAACTAATATTGGGACTCAAGTGCTGGAGAGCAATTCCCCATGCTTGGGGATCCCCTTCCCACATCAAAACAATTTTTGAGAATCTAGTGTGCTTTCTGCTGCCTTTCTGCATTTCCTGTAGTTGCAGGCAATGCTCTAGTAAAGAATTTTGTGACATAATGTTGAGTGGCTGGAGTGCAGTGCGCTATGGGGTATTGCTGGTGGGCAGCGAAGGAACATTGCCCTCCTGCGTTTTTAGGGCGAGTGGTGAAGTCATAGGACAGCAATTGGCATGATTGGACAATGGGCTTAGAGGCAGGGTCAGCAGAGGAGAAAAGTTTGCATTTGGGGTAGTTTGCCCTTTTCAGGTTTTGGCTGCACGTCAGTCCTCTTACCAAGCAGGTAGGCCTAGTGTTAAAAAAGATGTCGGGTGTGACGCACGTTACTGTGGTTGAGGTGCAGTTGAAACTTAAGTAGGCAGGGAGGGAAGATCTGTTAAAGCCTAGAGTGCTGGGGTTGGCCTTGGTCCCGCAGTAAGGGGATACTGTCAGGAGGTTAGCAGGGAGAGTGATGGTGGCCGTTGTGGCCTACTCCCTTCCATGCATTAAAATGAGGAAGAGTGATGCAGTGACAGGAGTGGGCAAAGGCGTGGGAGTGGTGCAGGTCTCCATTGTGGCACGCCCTATGTCAAAGGAGTTGCAATGGAGATCTGTGCATGCAGAAAAGAGCTAAGGCATGGAGGTGGGGCAACGGTGTCTGCACCGGTTATGAGACTAGCCAAAACACTTGGGATAGGCAGTGTGGTGCTTGTAAAAAGAGCATGGGGCTTCACCTGTTCTGCCAGCTTGAGTAACAGGGAGTTCATTTGTACCACTGGGAGCAGGTGGTGTATCCACAAGCTGTGGTTGTGGAGACGGCAATGCGGTGAGAGAGTAGGTTGCCAGGTGGCACATAGTGTGTTGCTTGGTGCCAGAGCTTAACACACACTTCAGACCATGTCAGAGAGGCAGACGTACCAAGGAGCTGGTACCAAGGAGGGTGGTTCCCTGAGCTGAGGCCAACAAGCACGTGTGTTGTGACCTTGGGGGAGGGGGCCTATAGGAGCTGCATATCCTCAGGTAAGCCAGCTGCCTGTGGGGGTTGTATTAAAGCTAGACAAATAATTGGGAAGTGGTTTAATTGTGTCAGGCATCAGAGATACTGGCCTACTGGGGGCTTGGCCAACTGAGTGGAAGCTAAGAATGCAGGAGAGTGGTGAAGTGCAGCTTGATGCAGCATTCGGTCAAAGTGCCACAGGCAGATGGGTGAGGCTTACGGATGAGGCAGAGGTATTGCCTTACCCTTCCATCCATCTTTTGATGCGCAGAGATAGATTCTCCACATCCCTGCATGTAAAAATCTGACATAACGGCCGATGGTCTGAACTGACTACCACAGGTATGCCCCACAGAAAGAATTTGAAATGGTGGGTTTCCCAAAACACAGCCAACTCCTCATGCTATGCTACGGAATACAGTTCTTCTGCTCCTTGAAGTGAACGAGAAACAAATGCCGGAATTTTTGACTCACCATCAACAACTTGAGACAAAACTGCCCCCAACCCATTCATGACGGCATCCGTTGTCAGTAGTCTTCTTGCACGCATCAAAATGCCCTAGAGTAGGCATCTTTCCTATAATACTTTTTATGCTATCAAAATCAAAAATGCACTCCTCCGACCACACAAACTTTGCATTCTTTTTCAACAATGATCTTAAAGGTAAAGACAAAAATTTCGCTAGTCCCAGGAAAGATCATACTTGATCCTTATTCTCTGGCATGGGTGCTTTCACAATGCTTTCAGCTAAATCCAGCTTAGGACTAATTTCTTCTTCTGAAATTGTGTATCCAAGTTGATTCACTGAAGTCACTCGAAACTTGCACTTTTCTTTCTTGATTACCAATCCAGCATCTTGCAAGTGATTTAGAACTTTCAACAACTGCCTGTCATGCTCATCCAGATCTTTACCATAAACTAAAATGTAATCTTGAAAGTTAAGAACTTTGCATACCACCTCCCAACACCTTAGGTATGACTCTTTGGAAACAAGCAGCTGCAGACGCCAGTCCGAAACGCTTGTGAACAAATCTGAAAGAACCCGAAGGAGTTACAAATAATGTGAAGAGTCTAGAATCTGGATGCAGCAAAACTTGGTGGTAAGCGGAGGACAAGTCCATTACACTAAAGAACTTGGCACCTTTTACTAGAGCCAAAGTTTCCAAAATGTTAGGCAAAAGTTGTCTGTCTACCCAAATGTGATTGTTGACACCACAAACATCCTGATTTTTTTCCCTCCATCCGTGGGGGCCAAAACAATTTGAGCTAACCACTCTGAACATTCTATCTCCTCAATAGCACCAGATTCAAACAATTTTTTAATCTCACGTTCCAAAGGCTCCATCATCAGACGTGATGCCTTCCTAACTTTGCCCAAAAAAGGCTGGGCTCCATACTTTAAAACAATTCTGTGCTCAAAATTCTTTAACAAACCCAGGTTTTCACAAAACACTTTAAGAACTTGAAAACACACATCCTCAGGTGGTCGATTTATGGGCACATTCTCAGGGGTATAAGGGTTTAGGGTGATACCCATGTCCCTTTGGTGTCACCACCCGAGCAGGTTATCTCCTGTCTTCGCATTGTAAACTTTCCCCACAGTCTCCCTGTTCAAAAATTGTATCTTTAACACTGCATACCCCATCACAACAATCTTTACACCACCATACCTCACTGAGGGAGAAAGCTCGATCCCATCTCTTCTAAACAAGGCTTTCCAATTTGTATCACCAACCAAAGTATAAGGTGATCCAGAATCTGCCAAGACTGATAATTGTTTTCCTCCAACTATAATCTCACACTCAGGCATCTCCAACTTGTCGCTTTCAATAGCACCGCCATCCCTTACGGTCAAGAGAAACTTCTTCTCCTCTTCTATACAATGCACTACCTGACTCTTGGCACTGCGGCATACTCGAGCATAATGACCCTTCTTACCACAATTTTTGCACGTGACAAATCTTACAAAACAACCAGGACTATTGGACAAATGTCCCTCACTTCCACATCTGAAACACTTCAAACCAATAGAAGGGCGTCCAACATTTGGATGTTCATGTCCAAAAGATTTTTTCCTCATTTCACCACTGCCTCGTTTTTCACCTCCCTTATCCCCTTCTTTCCTTATCTTCTGTACAACAACCTCATCAGGTGTCATCTCTTTTTGTTTTTGTCATCCCTCATCTCACGCACCTATATGTTTGTATTTTCCATATCCTCTACAATAGCTATTGTTTCTTTTAAATCAGTTTTTTTAGCAAGAAGCTTCTGCTGGACTCTAACATCATTGGTGCATCTAACTATCTGGTCCCTCAACAGGAAATCAGTGAGTTGCTCAAATTCACAGGTGCGTGCCGGCGTTTTTAGTGTTGCAACATACCTTCCAATTTTCTCTTGTTTACCCTGAACTCTTGTGAAGAACTTGAGTCGTTCCAACACAATATTAAGTTTTGCTCCAAAATGCCTTTCCAACATTATGACAGACATGTCAAAAATAGTCTGGTTCGTCTTCACCACACCCCAAAACTATTTCTTCCAAACTGTCATAAACATGTCTGCCTTCAATCCCTAGACTGTGTAATAAAACAGCTTGTTTTCTACCACCAATTGCAAGTAGGTACGGATCAAATAAAAGTTTCCTTCTGGTTCATGGTAAAATGGGATCACCCTTATCAGAAATAAACTGTTGTGGCTGAGACATGCTGGATGATGCCATATTGAAATGGAAAGGAAAAAAACCCAGTAAACTTAAATTATTTCTATAATCTTGCAAACAGTAGACACAAGAAATTATACTAGTGAAAAGGAGAAGAAAAACACTAAACAGTATACTTTAATTAATGTTATAAGTCTTGTAAACAGTAAGCAGAAGGAATCAAAGTGGCAAAAACACAGTACAATTCCACCACCTTTTAATGTAAACACCACACTAGTGAAAGTGCTACCTCTTGAAATTATAATCCAATGCAAATTCATTCAAATAGAATGTGTGCGCGCATCACTGCGCTGCTGGCGTTGCTTTGTATTAGGATGAATCAATACCCACTATTTCATACTGAGAGGTGTGCGCATCACCGGCATACAATGACACAGGGTGCGCCTAAATTACGTGAAAGTCAATTGTAAGGGTGTGCACATCACCATGCATGCACAAAAAAAAAGGCTCTACTCAGATGCTTTGGGACCCTTTAATGTACACTGCGCATGCTCCATGACCCGATGACAGTTTTGTGGTCAAGACTACGCTCCGCCGATATCGCGCACTGAAAGCTTTGCGAATGTCTCATGACATGGAACAAAGATGACGGCTTCACCACTTTTGAAGAAAATCGGCGTCGGACCTGCACTTTTGCCACAGCTTCGGAGGCTCGTAGGAGTGGAAATGGATCACACATTCCAGACACGGGGACATCAGCCGTCGCGGCATAAGGAAAACGTCACATCATGGTGCTATCACCCACTTCTGTAAGTAGATGCGCATGGATGGAATTTTAGGAAACGTGTGCCATAATTTAAAGTGAGCAATCGGAGAACGGCTGGTCCTCTAAGCAAATTAACAATCCTGAAAGTTTACTAGACACAGGCAACCAGGGTATTGGCACTTTTCAATGCCAACGTCAAGTGTACTTACAACCTCAACCCTCTACATCGCTGAAGCCAAACTTTCATCCAGTAACTTTTGATAAACATCCATGGGTTCATGGGGAAACTGGAGGTCAATGAATGCTTGTCCCCAAGCAGGCGCTTGTCGCCAGTGTTAAGATGTAGTCACCACTCCAACACAATGTTTATTTCCAAGTATTTATTCAGCAATAGTCAAAAGACCCCCAGTCCAAACAACAGCTCAGCATCCAACTGTCACCCAGTCCCCAGTGCTCCACCAACCTCAAACCCAGTTCACTATTGTGCCACTGATGACCACCGGAATGTCAAATTTGCCCGGGGATCGAATCAGAGATAAGACATGCAGGAACCAGACACTGGGCAAAGGGACTAGCATGGAGACCACAACAACCAGGTTACAGACATGGTGGGAGAAGTTAAATTGGGTCATGCAGCTACCGTAACAGATTAAAGGAAAAAGACATCTGATGCAGGGGTATAAGTAGGTATGAACTCCTGTACATGGGTTCTACCAAGCCTCTGGGAACACACGTGATGAGTGCCACAAAACACAAGATAAGGAAAGGGGAATATATCGAAGTATTTTAAATACTGCATAGAAAGATGAGAGCAAAGGAAGGTCCAAGGAAGATAATATCCGTTGGGCATAAGATTGAAGGACCTGGTACCTTTTGAGAATGGGACAGCAGCCTTTGTAATATACACTAGTGTGCATTGCGAGAAATTCCCAGAACCTTAAGTGGTGGTGTTTAAATGCATCAATGTCATATGCGAGGCACAAGTGATGTTTGGGTGGGCTGGCTTGGGGGCATTAGGATGAGGAATTTAGGCCCTGTCTAGCAGAGAATGCTGAAGGTAAATGAAGAGAGTTGGATAAATGCCTATGGTTACAAGTGGTGGACCATACTGACCCTCTCAGGGAAGACAAACAGGTAGAGGGCAAGCGTAACACGCGGGGCATGCAGGTCATTTAATAAGGGGGTTTGCTATGGAGAATACTGCAAGTTCAGACATGGCTACTCTAAGTGTAGGGGAAAGCATCCCGTTACCCAGTATCCCCAGAATATGGGGAAACAGTTGTCAGTCCGGACAGGGGGCAAGGGCAGATGGTAAGAGAGGGTGGAAGTGGCGAGGGACCTGGACATCAGGAAAAGGACTCTTACACTTGTTAAAGTGGACAGGTAGTCATACTGGCTTCAGTTTTACGACTAGAAGGATGAGATTTTGTTGTTGTTGGAAGGTTTCAGATTTGGTTTCAGATTGAATTTTGAAGACCCACGTGAAAGACATGTCATTTGAGATGTCATCAGTGATGTCACTGACCATGTCATGAGTGATGTAATATGTGACGTCATCAGCAGTGGATTGCGGTCGCGCGAGTTATAGTTAGCTGAACTAACTATAACGGGGGAATTTCAATGGTTGTGTACGAGTGAAATGTCCAGCTAACTATAACATGTGTGAGTACTTGCTTGCTAAAGTTGCTATAGTTATCTTAACTAATGTACCCTTTATTTCCTTTATTGTTCGTTATTATTTGGTTGGGATGCTGTGAAAAACGCAGCATTTCATCATGCTATTCTGCCAGGCTCTGGTTTTTTTTTTGTCTTTCCCAGTTCAGTGCCTAAATCCTAATCGTGGCCAATAGCGCAATAATATTGGAAATCACGCCGGGGAATATCGGTTAACCGGGTCTCCAGTGCTCTGTCCTGTTTAAACAGCGAAGATTACAATGTTTTAGCAGCTTTTAGAGTTTGCGTGCAATTGATAAGACAAGCGCCACCTGCTGGGCAAAAGTTAAATTGATTTTACTTTGGAGTTAATGCACAAGTTACTTTCCTTCGGTAATGATATATCTGTAAGAAACATTAGTTAGTTAGATTCCTTACCTTAGAATATCCCCAGGCGTCAGGCTGGACCCGGAAAGATTTTTCGTCAGCAGTACCCCTGCGGGTCGGTAGGCGTCGTCTGCGGCTCCGCGTCCGTTGTCGGCGTCGTGATCGCCGGGATGACATCGTCGGAGTACTTAGATGCCGCGCTCGCGCGCTGATGTCAGTTCTGTACATAGCTTTCCGCGTCAGGAACGCAGAGTCATGCAAGAAACCAACACTGGTGCCATGAAACTAGGGCCCTGAAAGGGATGACCTTAACCCTAGATATCGGTTCGCAGAACGGGGAGGATGGGTGGGGCCGTAAGGAATCTAACTAACTAATGTTTCTTACAGATATATTGTTACCGAAGGTAAGTAACTTGTGCATCTGGTAGAAACACGTTAGTTAGATTCCTAATGTGCATCTGAAAGAAACACGTTAGTTAGATTCCTTACCTTAGAATAGATACCCCAGCAATACCAACCCCGGTGGTGGGTCTGCGAACCAAGATCACACCAGGAAGTCCTGGAGAACGGAACGGCCAAAGAAGCCGTCTCTCCGGATTTGGCTGTTCAGGCAGTAATGCTTGGCAAACGTGTGCAGCGAGGCCCACGTCGCTGCCTGACAAATGTCCTGCAGAGGGACTCCCCCTCCCAAGGCAGTACTAGCCACTGTGGCCCGAGTGGAATGGGCCCTCAGCCCCACAGGAGTATCCTTCTTAGCCAAGGAATAACAGACCTTAATGCTCCAAAACGATCCACCGAGAGATGGTTTGCTTGTGCACTGCCCGCCCCTTGTTAGCGCCCACGTAGCCAACAAAGAGTTGGTCGTCCACCCAGAACTGTTTTGTGCGATCCAGATAAAAGGAGAGCGCACGTTTTGGGTCCAGACGGTGGAGCCTCTCTTCCTCTTTCGAGGGATGCGGAGGCAAAAAGAAGGTGGGTAAGGTAACGGACTGCCCGATGTGAAAGGCAGTAACCACCTTGGGAAGAAAAGAAGGGCGAGTCCTCAGAACAACCTTGTCCTGATGGACAGAGAGGAAAGGAGGTTTAGAAGAAAGAGCCTGGATGGAGTTCACTCACTCTTCTGGCAGAGGTAATGGCAACCAGGAAAGCAGTCCTGAGAGTCAGAAGACGAAGAGGACAGTTATGAAGTGGCTCAAAGGGAGCGCACATCAGATAAGTTAACACCAGATTCAAGTCCCACTGAGGCATTACAAAGGGAACAGGAGGAAACATGTGAGTAATGCCTTTCAAGAATCTATTGACAACAGAGGACTTGAAAAGAGAAGGCTGATCAGGAAGCCTCAAGAAGGCTGAAACAGCTGAAAGATATCCCTTGATGGTGCCCAGAGCAGAGCCCTGCTGGGCCAGGGAAAGAAGAAAGAGGAGAACCTTAGAAAGAGGGGCGGAAAGGGGATCCATAGCCTTTGCTGTGCACCATGCCACAAATTTGTTCCACCTGCAGACGTATACCGTTTTAGTGGAGGGACGCCTGGCTGCCAGAATGACATCACAGACTTCAGGAGGCAAGTCAAATGGCATCAACTGCCGCCGCTCAATCTCCACGCATGGAGGTGGAGGCTGGACAGGTTCGGGTGGAGGACCGTCCCCTGCTGCTGCAACAGAAGGTCCTCCTGAAGAGGCAGTCGAATCGGGGGATCGATTGACAGACTGAGTAGCTCGGGATACCAATATCTTCGTGCCCAATCCGGAGCCACAAGGATGACTTGGGCCCGGTCGCGCCTGAACTTCTTCAGCACTCTGGCCTGAAGTGGTATAGGCGGAAAGGCGTATAACAGACCGCAACTCCACTCGCGACGAAAAGCGTCTCCGAGCAAGTGCCGCCTTGGAAATTCCAACGCGCAGAACTGATGACATTGCGCGTTCTCTTCGGTGGCGAATAGATCTAACCAAGGCTTTCCCCACTGCTGAAAGAGACCTTGCGCTACGTCCTAACTCAGACGCCACTCGTGATCCATCGTGCACCGACGGCTGAGTTCGTCCGCCCTGGCGTTCAGAGAGCCCGCCAGGTGTTGAACCACCAGGTTGATGCCCTGATGTTCCAGCCATGTCCAGAGGCGCAGAGCCTCCTGACAAAGGGTCCACGACCCCACCCCGCCCTGTTTGTTGCAATACCACATGGCGGTGGTGTTGTCCATGAACACCTGCACTACACTTCCCCGGACAGAGGGAAGGAATGCCTTCAGTGCAAGCTGGATCGCCTGCAGCTCCAATAGGTTGATATGGAGCCAGGACTCCGCTGGAAACCAGAGGCCTCTGATCTCCACCTCTCCCATGTGGCCCCCCCATCCCAGGAGGGACGCATCCGTCACCACTACGTGCTCTGGTTGGGGTAGGGAGAGGGATCTGCCACTGACCCAATCGCGGTCTGTGAGCCAGCACTGCAACTGTTTTGCAGTGCCCTCCGAGATCAGGACGTGGTCGGACAGGTTGCCTTGATGTTGAGCCCACTGAAACTTCAGGTCCCACTGCAGAGCCCGCATCCGCCACCTGGCGTGATGTACCAGCAGGATGCAGGAGGCCATCAGACCCAGCAGCCGTAGGGCCATCCTGACCGAAACTCGGGATAAAGGCTGAAAGATCGGAATCAGAGCCTGAATATCCCGAACCCGCTGTTTGGGAGCATAGACCCAAAACTGCACCAAGTCCAGAACCGCTCCGATGAAGAAGAGCTTCTGGGAGGGACTCAGATGTGACTTCGGCATGTTGATGGAGAACCCCAGCAAATGCAGGAGGTCGGGCGAGCCCGCCTTCAACAACCAGTCGTCGAGATAGGGGAAGACTGGAGCCCCTAATCTGCGCAGATGAGCTGTGACCACCGCCATCACTTTCTTGAGCACCCGAGGGGCACTGGTGAGGCTGAAGGGGAGCAGGGTAAACTGAAAGTGCTTGAGGGCTTCCGTGAACTGCAGGTAACGCCGGTGGGCCGGAAGGACGGGGATGTGGAAATAAGCGTCCTGCAAGTCCAACACTACCATCCAGTCTCCAGGGTCTAGGGCTGCCAGAACCTGAGCTAATGTCAGCATCTTGAACTCCTTCCGGAGGAAGGCGTTTACGCTCCTGAGGTCCAAGATAGGGCGTAGACCCCGTTTGCCCTTCTTGGGAACCAGAAAGTAGTGGGAGTAACAACCCCGTCCTACTTCTGGGCCAGGAACGCGCTCGATGGCCCCCTTGGCCAAGAGGGCCGTAACTTCCTCCTGCAAAAGTTGCAAGTGATCCCCCGACATGCGGTGGTACTGCGGTGGCAAGGCCGGAGGGGTCGCCTCGAAGGGGAGGGAGTAGCCCCTTCGGACGATTTGCAGCACCCACCTGTCTGTAGTGATGGAACGCCAGTGGAGCAGGTGATGGCGAACTCTGCCTCCCACTGGCATGGAATGGGCCTGAAAGCTCGGACTAGGAAGGCTTCGAGGCAGATGCTGCGGTTGTGGACTGGCCGGCTCTCTGTCCCCCTGTTCCGCCACAGCAGAATCCACGTCCCCGACCGCGCTGAGGCTGGTTTTGTGGCCTGTGGCTGGACGAACGTGCGGGGGCGTCCCTTCCTTGGCCACGAAAGGGGAGAAAAGCAGAAGTTTGCTGGCGCTGGGCCGACAGACCCAAGGACTTGGCCGTAGCCCTGGAGTCCTTAAAGCTCTCCAGCGCGCTATCTGCTTTGTCGCCAAAAAGGCGACGGCCATCAAAGGGCATGTCCATGAGAGTGCTCTGGACATTCCCTGAAAAGTTCGTGGACCTCAGCCAGGCGTGACGACGAATCGCCACCGTCGTTGCAATCGCTCTGCCCAGCGAGTCCGTGGTGTCAAGTCCACATCTAATGGAATACCGTGCTGCATCACGCCCCTCAGCAAGAGCCTGGGTGAGCCGTGTCATGGCCTCCTCTGGACACTGGGGCAGCACGTCCACCACCGTATCCCATAGACAGTGGGTGTAACTGTCCAAAAGGCATGCGGTATTAGTGGACCGCAACCCAAGACTGAGTGAGGAAAACAGTTTCTTGCCAAACTGTTCCATCCTTTTGGATCCCCGGTCCTGATTCCCGGTCCGGAGGTGCGGATGGGAATGCGGTTTGGGACGTGGAGGCCTGGATAACCAGACTCTCAGGGGTGGGGTGTACGGACAGAAAGCAGGGGTCGCCCGGAGCTTGGCGCAGGGACACGTTCTGATCTACAGGAGAGACTGGGGAGGGTTTGGACCAAGTGCCCATCAGAACTTCGGTGAGGGCCTCATTAAACTGCAGCAGAGGCTCCGAAGAGCTTACTGGCGGTTGAAGTACCTCAGTGAGGAGGTTAGTCCTCACGGCCGCTGCAGAGAGCTCCAAGCGCAAGGCCTTGGCCGTACCACCGCATAAGTAGCACCCTCCTCTGTAGCCATCGAAGGAGGAGAGATGAAACCAGTGTCAGGCGAAGTGTCTAGACCACTGGCCTCCCCCAGCTCATCTGCCCAGTCCTGACTTAACTGGCACTGCTGTGCCAGAGGGTCCTCAGACCCCTCCCAGTCCTCCCCTTCATCCGTGTCCTGGTAATCAGGCAGAAATGACGGAGCCGGTCATAGGCGAAAAGCTCACCCATCGATGCCGGAGACGGCGCCGGGCGGCGCCGCTCCGACGCCGGACCCGGACCGGGGATGAAACCAGGGATGGCGTTGTGCGAGGACGGCATCGGGATCGACACCATGGGGTTCGGCGCCAGCGTAGGAGTCGTGAGGTCATCTGGCGTCGACCGGGATCCAGGCCTGGATCCCACGGGGGCCTGCGGCATCGGGACCAAAGTCGATGACGGTGCCGGGGCCGAAGCCGCCGGCTCGCTAAGACCCCCAGTCGGACCGGAGGCGGGCCGGCAGGCCTCGACGGTTGGAAGAGAGTCCTCATGGCCACAAGGAAGTTTTGAATCTCTCCCGAAGTCGCATGAAGCCCAGGGACCGGAGGGTGTGGGGCTTGATGCGACTCCGGTGGAGCCGCGCGGGTGGTGCCACCCGAGCCCTCGGCCGTCGAGGGGAGTCAGAAGAGCGATGTTGCTTCTTCGACTTCTTTTTGTCATGCCTCGACTTACCTGAGTGCTAGGACTTGGATCCCGACGAGCGGTGAGGACTGCGGCTCTGTGACCGGCCCCTCGACTTCCTCCTCGACCGGGACTTCGAGCGGTGTGGAGCCGACTGTCGGATTTCGAGGAGCTTGCCAGACCGCTCTCGCCTAGCTTTCGACGTCAAGGCCCGGCAGTTGGGGCACGACTTGTCATCGTGGTCGGCCCCAAGACAGTAGAGACAGCGATGGTGGGGGTCGGTAACCGACATCAGTTGATGACAGACGTCACACGGCTTGAACCTGGGCATCCCTACCGGCACCAGCAGTCGAAGTCGACTCGAAAAAGATAGACAAAATGTCCAAAAAGTTAGTCAAAAAATGACTGAGGGTACGCTCTTCCCGGATATGCGCTTACTGGTGTGGAAAAAAGAAGAACTGACGTCAGCGCGCGAGGGCGGCGTCTAAGTACTCCGACGTCATCCCGGCGATCATGACGATGGACGCGGAGCCGCAGACGACGCCTACCGACGCGCAGGGGTACTGCTGACGAAAAATCTTTCCGGATCCAGCCTGACGCCTGGGGATATTCTAAGGTAAGGAATCTAACTAACGTGTTTCTTTCAGATAGTAAAATGCATCACCATTAGTTGTTTGGTTGCAGCAGGGTAAACGTTTAGCTTTCTCAAGTAAAAGAAGGCTAAAATTGTTTATTTAATTTGCTCTCCTTGCACAACCACCCTGCCAGTTGCTCTTAGATTCCTGGCATCATTCCAGGTTGCTGTGACCCTGTGATTTAAAGCCAACAAAACTGTTACGTATATAACGAAATGCATGCAGGGTTTCTCTGTGCCATGAAAAAGAGCTAGTGGGACTTAGTGGAATATAATACTGCCATAACAGTTTTTCTGAACATATCTGATCTGAACAAGTGTTTAGAAGTTTACGGAAAGATGCAAGCTTATGTTTTCTCTCAGATGGGCAGCATATTGGACAGCCTTTAAACTGTGACTCCGATGTATAATTTTCTTCCCAATTGATTATAAATTAATAAATTAGAGAGTCTTTACCAAAGACCATCTCCGTCGGTTTCAGCATTAATCATTAATTATTGCTATATGCAAACCCTCGAATAAAGCACTGATTGTAATCTAGTATTGGTAACAGATATAAGAAACAATATTTCATTAGATCGCCCACAAACTGCAAAAATACCAAAACCAAGTCATATAAATACATTGCAATTTGTGCTCTTTGACCTGAATGTGAACATCTTTTCTCTGATGTCTTCAATTGGCTCTCTCTGCTGGCGAGTGGGTATATGAACCAAACGCTCTTGCTTTACTGAAAATCATTTCTATGTCCAGATTCACTCGGATGGACTCCAAAGACAAGCGGAGGGGAAACAAAGGCTCACACCTTGTTCGCACTTCACACATACTTAAGAGAGGCCGCTTTTCACTTTGTTCAGTCTCTTTTTAGGAGATCTGCATGCACTGTTAGAATGTCAGGTGTGTTGGCCTTTCCCAGTATTTACACAAAGCAAATTGCATTTATATAGAGCTTACTACACCTGACGAGGCGTTGAAATAATTTAAGTACCACTATTTTTTCTTGTATAGCCCTACTCATCCCAATGCAGGGTGTCGGAGCGCTTTGCATGAACACATGCATAATACATCTACAATAAATTATGTAAGTTTGTAAATGAATGTACAGGATGTCTTACATAAAACTGGGGGACTGCAAGGTGTAGAAGTCACATATCATCTCCCATAGCGCACTGTGCTATTATCCTTGCAATGCGCTAAAATGTACACATGATAGACCTGCTAAACATATATGTGAGGGCTTTAGATTTGATGTCACTTCTTGTGATGCCAATTCCTGTAAAGTTGTGGCCTGTGATGCCACTTACTATGATGTCAGTTCCTGTGATGCCACGTGTGATGTCTTGCGTCATGATGTCGCGCACCGTGATGTCACATGCATACTGCCTAACTAGGTTAGTCCCCCCACTTCTTTTTCAGGTCGAGCATTCGAGACCTCTTGTATATACTTTAGTATATACTTATATGTGTATGTACTTTGTGGGCTCTGGAGATCAGCTCTAGGGCTTGTGTGCTTCCACTTAGGGACTTTTTTCTGTTCAACTGCCTCTATTTAACTGTCTTGATAGAAAACGACCAGTAGATGTCAGTAAAATACCAGAATTGCTTTCTGCTTGTTCAACTGCCTCTATTTAACTGTCTTGATAGAAAACGACCAGCAGAAGTCAGTAAAATACCAGAATCACTTTAGCATTCGCTAGATTTCAGTCCTTAGAAATTGTCTTCCAGGAGCACCCGTAGACAATAATCTTTTTTTCAAATCTTGTATTGTCCGTGAGATGACCACCGAAGGCCCTGATTTTACATTAAAAACAGAGCTTTGGACTATAGCATTTCTAGCTGAAAGGCAATATTTCTCTCCATGTGTTCCCATACCTGGTATGTCACGCAGTTGATGCTTACTTACCGTCCATGTTAAAGAACAGTAGATGTATCAGCACCCAGACTAATGCAAGGTCCCAAAGGTGAGACCGATAGCCTTGCAAATGCTTGTTTAGGACTTGTGCCCTGCATGTTACAGGCAGCGGACTGGTAGTAGGGGGGCAGCACAACTGGCTGACATGGGGACAGGCATGGAGAACTATGCCTTTAAACCACTCGAGCTGAGGTGAGGCTAAAGAGGGGTTGAGAAAGACACGGACTCGTGTACCAATTAAAGTGAAGCAGAGCACGGAGGCCCTCAAGACGCCCAAATCCAATCTCGTTTTTACCACTGGTCCTCTTTTGGCACTTCATAATACAAACTGCAGCCTCGTGACAAACAAGCTAAGCAATTTTTATAGCAGCATAAGACCAATTTGGAGGAATAAGTTAAGCGCAGCAATACGGGCTTTGGCAGGAGGGACCCAAAAGGGCAGGAACTATGAAAGGGATCCTCAAGGCAATAGGAGCCCCCGGCCGCAGGGAGGAATTCTCTGCAGTCCTCTAGGAATTTTGGAATTAGTGGGAGAACCGGGAGCTCTTACAAGGGGTATTGTGGCGATAAAACGGCGCCCTTTGATTCAAGGGAAGAATGGGGTGTGGGAAGCACTCACGGGTTGGTTATTTGAACAGGAACTCCTTCGTGTGTACAGCGACGCCTGTAACCTGGTAACTATATGCGCATCACCGGAGCACCTGTCACGGGACAGCATTGTCAGTACCCCCCATCTGCCCCCCTTCCCCTGTGGCACCTCACACAGGACCATGCCAGTGTTTGAATAACACCTCCTTCTGTGAGGCACCTGTCACTCTTAAGCATTAGCGCGCGCCTATGCCTGTGCTGGGTAGCATCTACCCATCACTGTGCAACAAATGGCTCTGTCCGATACAAGCCATTCGGCAGCGCATGTCGCTCCTGCACGTCAGGCTTCGCGGCACCTTGTGCCTGGGCAGCGCCCTCCCTTGCCCCAGAAAGCGACCCTGTCCGCGGCACTCACCTGCAGGCTGGAGCACCGGATCAGGCGGGAGTCGCTGCTCTCTGTTGGCCGCCACCTTGGCTTCTTTTCTGGGACGGTCGCCGACGAAAGTTGTGGTGGAGGGAAAGAGCTGCGCTCTCGCAAAGAAAAAGAGATGGCTAAAGACGGGCCGTTATCCTCCGTCCTGAGGCACAGCTTTCCTCCAGGCTCCTCCCTCACGCCCGTGGGCTCAGTCCCAGCTCCCAGAGGAGCGGGGACTCCAGGAGGGAGGGAGGGCAGTGAGTGCAAGCAGCAGCTGGTTATCACTCCCAGCGGGGCAAGCCGGGCAGCAGTGGCAGATGCCCCTCCCCAGCCTGTCTGCACCTCGCCCGGCTTCCTGAGCTTCAGAAGCCGGTCTTGACCAGCCCCAGGAGGGTGCGAGAGGCCGGAGAAACGAGGCACTCACTGTATGGGGATTACCTGTTGGAGAGCGGCAATTATTTCATAAATGGAAAAGGAATTCTCAATTCACGCAACAGGGCTGGAAATAAAGCCCCTAACTAACTAATGTCGACAGAAAAATCGACTGCTTGCTTGGCAAAACTTACTATATGATAAACAGTGTAAACTATATAAAAGTATTTGAGTCAGTACCATCATGGGAAAAAAAAATCCAGGCGGGTGAAAATGTTTCATTTTTATCAACATGTCTTAATAACGGTGTTCTGTCTGTAACTAAATACTGTGCACCCTATTCATAAAACCACCTGAGCGAGTAGATATATTTACAAATGGCTTCCTTTACAATTGCAAATCCACTTTAAAAAACGTGATTTCGCACTGGTAGAAAGATTAATTAAACATTGTTTTACCTAATTATGGCGTAACCCTGCGCATCAGTAAATAGGTGTAAGGAGTGGGTATTAGTGGACGGTTGTTGGAAAGTGTCTACGCACTAATTATGAGTCCTCGCGACTGTCTGTAATGTGGAATTAATGGAAGATTTCAGGCGCAAAGAACGAAGAGAGAGGTCGTACGAAATGGTTGCAAATTGCGCACCAACATTTTGCAACATTCTCTGATTTTTTAATACAACCTACGTACTAATAGGTCTATTCACAGGAGGTCCTAGAACAAACGGCCTAATGAGTATTAATTAGGTAGATCGCTATTTGTAACCCTTCTGATTGGCTAGTAACACTGTGGTAGTGGCCTGCTAGGAACTGCAGACCATCATCCTTGTGTTTTCTTTCCCGAGGAGGATTTTATATTAAAAAGCTATGATCCTTAAAGGAATAGGCATTGCATCCAAATAAAAAAGTTAAAAAGATTTTTACGTTTGGGAATACATCAAGAGGAACAGGCAATGGTTCACTCCACATCCCGCAGGTCAGGCAACAGAATTCACAAGTGAAATTTAGGATGGACCATTGCGGAATATATGAGATGCAATATTACCTTAGTATCTGGAACAAATAGGAACTGGCCAAGCAAATAGGTCTCACTATTTAGCTCTCACCTGACACCTGAAATGCTTGCAAGAGTTTTGTCAGCTTACACAGGGCTTATAGTCTTTCCAGTGCTTTCCTTTGGCTGGCTTCATTGTCTCTTTCATTTCCTTGCTTCTCTTTGGTCAGTCACTGCCGGTTCACTTCCTCTTTATATGTTTTTTGATTCATTATAGCATGGCCCAAGACTGCTTCTTTGCCCAGTGAGTGTCCGCCACTGCTCACACTTTTGAGCCCAGTCTATTATTTTCTTTGAATTGTAGCACTCCAGAAGTGTGCATGTGCTTGCAGGCCATCTCCTTTCTGTCTTTCTACCCCCTCGCCCTTCCCCTGACGCTTCGAGATATTGATTGCACCCTCCTGTCATAATCTGTGTCATTGCTTGCTCCTTTAACCCTCTGTGTTGTTACTGGCCCCTTCCCACTCCGCTGTGTTGTTGCTTTCCCCCTCATGTCCTGGCGGTAAAAATAAGCATTGGCAAGACCAATAGGTCTGTCTGACACAAAAGCTATGGACTTTGATAATGTGCTTTTTAGCCACGTTATACAGCACTATTTTCATAGCAGCAATAACATTGAGATTATCTTGCCCTTCAAAAGTTGCATCCAGTACTTTCCCAAAGCAATATGCAGTTCCTTAGGGTGGCCGTTTCTAGACCCAGTTTCCCAGACCATTCTGACAGCAGATTCATCTCTGATGTGTTGGGAGGGCTCATCTTCAATATCTGACAATTTAGGATGTATGGGATACCAGGGTCTCCATATCAATTACCTAGAGCTTCAAAGTGTTCACCCAGCATTGAGAGCATTCTTAACTCGCCTGCTAAACAAGGTTGTACTGATCCAGACAGACAACATGACAACCAATTACTATCTACAGAAACGGGGAGGTACCCACTCTCTACAATGATCCCGCCTAGCCCAGACCATATGGTGCTTAGCTTCACATCACAACATTCATCTCCTGGCAGAACACGTACCAGGGACAAGCAATCAAGTTGCAGACCTCCTCAGCAGAATGGAGCAACAAGTTCACAAATGGGAATTCCACCCCAAAGTCCTCCTACCATACTTTCGCAAGTGTTGGTTCCTACAAATAGACCCGTTTGCAACCTCACAAAGTACAAAATGCCTAAACTTCGTGTCCATATTCCCACACCCACTATTAAAGGGCAATGGTGTATGGATGAACTGGTAAGGGATATTTTCCTACGCTTTGCCCACCTCTCCCTCTACTTCCATTTGTGGTCAGGAAGCTCAGGCAAACCTCGCTCACCCTAATACTATTAGTTCTAACCTGGGATCATCAACCATGGTTCACCACTCTACTGGAACTCTCACAAGTTCCACATAAAAAACCTCCCCTCAACCTGGACCTTCTCACACAGAACCATAGCAGAATCAGACATCCCTGTCCCGAGGAAATTAACCTTGCCATATGGCTCCTGAAGTCATAGAATTTAGGTATCTAAACCTACCTCAGACTTGCATGGATATTCTTAAAGAAGCTCGAAAGCCTACAACCAGAAAATGCTGCGCAGCCAAATGGAAACAAATGGTCCTCTACGGCCAGCATCAAAAAGTAAACCCACTAGATGCACCCGTAAAAACCATTATTATCTCCTGCGTCACCCAAAAATGAATGGGCCACGTTACACAGCATGCGTTTAGAACGCATGCCATTATAAAGAGGTCATTACAACAACCGCGTTGTTACATCTCAGACCAATACAAAGCAAGTCATTACAACGACTTGCTGTAGGGCGGGGCGCTGGTTGTTGGAATAGTATCATTTACTTTTCCAACTCTAGTCTGTGCAACAGTAGGGAAGGTGTTGGATTTAAAATCCAACACCTTTTGCCCCCTACAACAAGTCGTTGTAAATGTTGGCGTTGTAATGGCATGCAATGTAACCACTCGGTCATTGTAATGACCGGGTTGTAATCGCATGTGGTGTGTAAACATTTATGTAAATTATGTTTACGCCAAAAAACAGATTTAGCCTACACTTCAATACACCTGCACCTTCCAGACATTTTAGCCTATCTACAAAACAGACAACATATATCTTTATTTAAAATGCCAGTCATTAAAGCATTTATGGAAGTACTTTAAAGAGTAATTCCACCCACACTTCCACCAGCACCATCTTGGAATGGTAACATTGTACTAACTGGGGTCATGGGGCTACCAATTGATGCACTACATTCCTTCCAACTTCAATACTTATCTTGAAAGGTAGCTTTTTTAATAGCTATCCCTTTACTCTGACCTGTCAGTGAGCTCAAGGCACTAACTTTAGAAGAACCATTCTTATAACTCCTTGAAACAGTTGCAGAGAGAGCTCTTCATACTCTAGATGTCTATCTGACAACGCATAGTACCATTGTAGTTACCCACCTAGCCCCTCTCACACTGAAAACCCCAACTATCAGTGAACAACCCTGGAAAACTTTCAGATTTCCACCAAAACAACTAAGCAACCTGCACAGGGTGGGCTAGTGTCTCCCATCCTTGCACGCTCCCTCTCTCTCTCTCTCTCTCTCTCTCTCTCTCTCTCTCTCTCTCTCTCTCTCTCTCTCTCTATATATATATATATATATATATATATATATATATATATATCCATCCCATGGTATCTTAATAAACAAAATCAATGCCGAGCCCAATTCGTTTGGAGTGAAAATGCTTATTCATTCCAAAAAGCAATAAACGCCCAACGCGTTTCAGAGCAGCCGCTCCTTGGTCACGGGTCAGAGTACGTTTGTTGCCACCATTACCATATAGTGCACAATTACAAGCATAAAGATTGGACTACATAATTGTCATCATCTCTCAGCAGAAAAGGCATCTATTTTGTAATGGTCATCCCATCACTCGGATTATTCGGTGGTACAATATTATTACTGGCAGTTTGAACATTTTTCTCTAACAACATTATTATTATGCAAGGTTCCCATTGTAAATCATTATTCTCGGTGTCAAAAAACCTACCACCCAATCAATTATACATGATTCAAAATACAATGACTGTCTATTTATACCGATCAATTCATCACGGTGTCAGAACCTTTCACCATGTAGGTATTATCCTATATAGATTCCAATTCTGCCCAGTGATGGAGGTTTGACTACAGGCACCCCTCCTTTAACTCCTCGAAGGACTCATGGAACCCAATGATGGTCTCATTTTAAGTTTTTTTTATATTTAACACAGGCCAATTAGGTGCTGTATATTTATTTTGCATTTTTCATTATTATTGTGTTTATTGTGATACCTGGAGTGGGAACATCATTTCTCCTGTCTAGGTCCTGACAAAATGCCTTGGGGAAAGGCATGAAACTAGTTGACCAATAAGGGAAACAATAGGTATTGACGCCTAGGGTTTTCACACACGTACCCAGATTTTAGCATACCATTTTGGGGGTGGGAAATAAAATTGTTTTTGGGTCCACTAATTTGGTATTTTTAAACCTTTTTCTTCACTTTTGCAAAACCCACTCCCTTCTGATTTAACATAGGTGGTTAGGTGTATAGGGACACCCCTGTATTTTACAACTAAGTGCTCCCATGTATCTGTTGGTAGTAGCACGCCCCTGTCCTTAGAGGCCAATGGGAAATCCTGGTGGGTGAGGGATTTTTATGAAAAGAAAAAATCTCGTTCTTTTCATTGTGTTCCTGCAAGTAAATAAAATACTTCTCCCTTTTCTCTTCTTCCTACGGAGGGGACCTCTCTTGATTATCTATATAGTGCCGGGGAGGACAGGTCCCTGCTTTACCTACCTCTCCTCTCCCCATTTGTGTTTTGATACCTACTCTGTTGGACCATCAAAGGAAGTTTTACACTGACAGAGTAAATTATACACAGTTAGTGTAAAACTTGTGGACCGCCTGACTCAAAATCAAGCAGACGGGTACTCCATCACTATTGAAACAGAGTAGATGTCGGCCATAATCTAAGTCAGCCCCAGAGACCCACTTCATGTAAATCAGTAACATCTCTGTTGCTCATGGAACAGTTCATGCTGACTCTTGGTCACTTCACACATTCACCCTGTGGCCTACTACTTTTTTAGTTGGGAAATTTGATTTTCACACCTCCAAATATTACTGACTAAGCTACATCCTTGAATATACTCACAGGTATTGCATTCAGGAATAATTTTAAAACCAATTTCTTCCATGTAAACTGTTCTCAGGGTCCCCCTGTCGCTGGCATTCTCGGGTATTTGTCTGTTCAGCTATTATGTGCTGCTTTTTGTTGTCTATGTCTGATGTTAATTGTGACTTCAATCATGTTTTGTATTTTCAGATACATTGTTATTTGAATCTTCATCGATGTTCCTTTTAAAGAGCTGTAAAATCCCTGTTTATATAAGGCACCTGTTGGTGCTGGGGCCTTATATAAGACGTTGAAATAAATAGTATATGCCCTGCAAAGTCCACCCGGGACAGCATAAGCTCAAAAGGTTTTGACTCATATTCAATGTTTAGGGCTTAGCTATCATTGCATCATTTTGGGAAGAGCAGTGTCTTTACCGACTACCTTGATTGCAGTTGGTTTTCAGTGATTTATATCTTCTCAAGGAGAAGGCTCCATAATTTAGCTGCTTTTGCGGAGAAGGAGGTCCCTACAGGTAATTTGTTTTTAAACAGAGGGGTACACTTAGGGTGCCAGCAAAACTGAGTGAATGCCATTCTTTCTATCAGTTTTTCACAGGTAGGCAATTCACAAATTGGTGTGTATCTGGTGAGATCTACTGGGTCGAGGTGTTTTTTCTTGATGAGCAAATATATGTATATATGATTCCTTAATTTCTGGTGCGAGGGTCCCGGAAGATATGAAATTGCAAGTGGTGTTCATTGCTGAGATTACAGAAGTCACTGATAGTATGATGTACTTGGATGTTTATAAGGACATGGGCCTTAAGGAGAGCCTACAGTCCTACTCAGCTTGCCAGTCCCCGGAGTTCTGAGGCTCACAAGTGCTTGAAAGGTGCAACTGTCCAATGTCTACTGGTTGGTATGGTACTTTTTGTCGTGGCTTCATATGGCTGTAGGTTTTGTGTCTTGTTTGCAAGATAAAGTTCCTGCTTTTTTTTATGGCCACAAAGAGATCTGTGATGGATTAAAAGAGTTGTTAAGATTGTGGAGTTTTTGTGATTGGGCCCTCTAGATTATGGAATTCTTTCAGGATCTAATGGAGTTCCGTAGGGAGGCACTTGGCATTGGAGAGCCTGGTTCAGTTATGTTACCTGACTGTATCGCGGTTTGAGCTCAACTGATGACATCTAGGTATTTCATATTCCATATGGAATGTAAAGTCAGTTGAACAGGTGCTGCAGAATAAGTCATTTGTGTGTCACCAGGGTTGCAATAAACCTACAACTTGTGTCATTTAGAGTACGTCTCGTCATTATAAAATTGGTGTAGAGGAGGGTGATACCCTGGAGAGATTTTATCAGCCTTGGGAACTGTAATTAAATAGGAGCCAAACTATAAACAAGACATTTTTGTCATTGTGCCTCTTCAACACAACTCTTCAGCTCTGGAACTATATTTATTGTGTTGGATGACAAGCAAATGTATATATTGCTGTGAAATATATTCATTTTGGAGCAATTAAAGCTATTAGTGCTTACCGAGTGTGTTACTTGGCGCATGCTATAATTTGAAATATGTGGACTTCGCACAAGTAGGAGGCACTGGAAGATTCTTCTGGTCAGTGGGGCATCTTGGTGAACTTGTGTGTAGCATCAAACGCAAATGTCACCCAGTGACCTCATATGGCGCCATATTTGCTCTGGGTCGCACTGTGGTTGTTGCATACTTGGTGGAGTCATATACTGTGACTGCAATATATAAACACAAAACATACTCCTATTGCTGGTAAACAATATTTATTTTGATTTTATTTATTTATTATTCATAGGAACTAAATTTAATCCTCATTTTCTGTGCAATGTCATAAATTTTGAGGTTATTGAAAATATTCAGGTAATCTGTACTGACTATTCTTTTGGATATAATGAGTATTACTCAGTGAATAAATTGTACTCCACCTTAACCCTTTCTAGTAGCTCGTAATACCTCTATGAAATGGGAAGAGTGGTAAAAAAATCATTAACTATATTTCAACTTTTGATGAAGAGCAGTTGTCACTGGAAAGAAAAATGAAAATATTTTTACACCACTTAGAAAATATACCAATGATTGAAAAAAAACCTCGACAAGAAGGTCAAGGAAACATATTTGATAATGCTGTGGATGATCTTGATTCATACATCTCACGTGTGTGTTGCAATTATTCACTTCACATTTTTCCAGAGGAAGCAATGAATACTGAAGGTCTGGATGATTATGTATCAGCATTTGAAAAATGTATCTTTAACCTGTCAGTTTGGTAACTTGCATGACTAACTTGTCAGAGACCAGATCATTGTGCACACAAATGACAGTCGCATTCAAGGTCGTTTGTGGGTCAATAGAGAACCTCAATTGAAGGACATTGTAGCTATTTATCAAAAGGCTGAATTGAGGAATAGATGTGCTAAAGCAGTTGTGAGTGTCAAAGAACAGGAAGTGGTGGGGAAAGTAAAAGATCCTAAAATGAACAATGGTAAGGATAGAAAACAAATGCCAATGTATTCAGTGGATATGAAGGAAGACAATCGAACAGGAACATGCATGGTCAATGCTATCGATGTGAAAGTCAAAATCACCTCTGCTTCTAGCAAAAGTTGTCGAGCTGTTAATGATGTGGGGTGGTAGGACATTTTGTGCATATATGTAGAAGTATACTGGAGGGAGAACTGTAAAGGTAATTGGAAGGTTAAATGTGTACAGGATGATGGGGAGAATGATTCAGAAGGGGATTACAAGGAAAGAGATTGTGTGTTGAAAGCCCTAAGTGGGACGGGTATGCCCAGCTGTACCCAGCTAATAAGTCCATAACCAGGGCAAAACCGGTCCTGGGTTGCTTGTGTTCTCGATCGGGGAGGACCAGGCTCGGCAGTTCCAGCTGTCCTGTTACTATTGGAGCAGGGTCAAGACTGATTTGCATTTAGCTGGGTCCAAACTGAGGTGGCATGGTGTGCAAAGTAAGAATGGATTCCGATGCAGCCCCACATGTACTGGATTTGCAATGCAGACAGGGAACATTTTTGTGAAAGCATAATTAATCTTTCACAATCCCCAGCATGCCCCAAGCACAGCTTTCCCCCCAGGTTAGATGTGTGCATGCAAGACAGATTGGATGTATGGGTGTATATTTCACACATGCAAATGTAAAAGATTGGTGCTTAAATGGATAAAGGGAAAACCTACCAAGAAAAAACAGCTCTGGGGAAAGTAGCTGTCTTACAAGACAAGCTTCCATTGGTCCATGTGAGGCACACTTTAGGCCATCAGTGTGATGGATTTCATGCAAAATGGGAGTTGTGCAGCTGACTTAGCTGCCCAAGCTGCAATTTAGACTGACAAAGTAGCAGTTTTAGGGGTGCTAGAGAGCCAGCAAGCAAGATGGCCAAATCGCTGTGAGGCTCCTGCTGCCTGGGGCCTAAATCCGCCAACATCCTACTATAGGGGTCGGCCCTAGTAGCACCAAAATAACGTAAATGGAGCGGTGACCAGCGGCAGCCAAGCCTAGGGGAAAGTTCTCCCACCAAAACTGTCGGAAGCAGCAAAATGTATGGCGGCTGACGATGAGGGTCCGAGACAAGAAGGTGGACGCCAGCTCCTGCTACAGACGACGATAGGATTGCCTGAGAGGAGCTGCCCGATTATCCCACTGCTGCTGGCTCTGCGCGGTCCTGGCCCGTGGTGAGATCGCGGGACTCCGGCTGCTGGCCTGATAAGGAGAGAGCGGCGTCACCCCTGCTGCGGCATGTCGACCAACACAGGAAATGGTCCCTCACTATCACAGACAGAAATGTAAAGAGGGACGGCGCAACAGACGGTTGCTGAGATTGGGACCCAACACACCTCCAAAGACAGAGACTCTTCATCTGAGCGGAAGTCAGCGAGAACGAGAGGTTATCCTTAAGCCAGGATACTTGAACTTACATGATACGTACCGGGCTGCTGTAGTACACTGGGAGAGTTGGACAACACATCTTGGCATGCCCCTTCTGGTAAAGCCCATACAGGCTTACCAGAGGAGATATTCGAATATCACATGGTTGTTTCATGCTGTTTGTCAGACAGGCCATGCTGTGCTGCCCTGGGATGCGGGAGTTGCTGTTGGGGTTTAATCTATTTTCCTTTACCCTTCCTTCCTTTCCCTTTCCACACCCTGCTTCATAGAGGACAAAAGCTTAGTTCAAGAGTAGGGGGGTGGAGACACAGATGGGGGCTGGGCCCCGGTATGTGAACATAGAGAGCACACCTAACTCCGCAAAGGGGGTATCATTTCCTTCTTGGTACGTCAAGGGAATGGGGTCCCCACTTAGTGAAACAATATCCATAGATACCTTACAGGCAGGGGACCCCAAATTGCCCTGCTCCAGGAAACACCTAATAGGGCCAGAAATAGGAAGGTTGAGACGAAGATGGAGAGGCCAACCTTACGCAACGTCCTACTCAGAATATGCCAGAGGCACATTAATCTGGATAAGAGCGGGAACACCATTTGAACTGATACACTCAGTCATGGACAAAGAGGGGAGATATGTCCTCTTAGAAGGCAGACTACATGGCAAAGAAAGCACCTTGGGTAGCGTCTACACCCCCAATCAAGAACAGCTGAACTACCTCCGGATGCTGTCCATGCACATGGCAGGTTTTTCACCTGATACGCTCCTGTTAGGAGGCGATTTTAATTGTGTACTTGACATACACCTAGACAGATCTGTCCTTCCCCTGAAAGAGACCGTTATGAGGAAGCTGGCAACTGGACTGCGGGAATGGCTTGCAAACTGGGGATTGGTTGATATATGGAGAACTTGCCATGATACAGACCGCACATACTCATACTACTCAACGGTAGTCAAACTACATACTAGAATAGATTGTTTTGTATGCTCCCACAGAATAGCCCAGACTGTAACACATACAGAATATCTGGGGAGAACCATTTCAGATCATAGTCCGGTACTGCTATGTAATGCCCCAATGGGAGAGAGGCCACCAGTCCCCATATGGCGCCTTGATCGAACCTTGCTGGAAGACACAGATTATCAGAACTTATTAGCAGAAGCTATCTCAAGCTACTTCACCAATAATCAGGTTACTGCGTCCACGTGGCTGATCGAATGGGAGGCTTTCAAGGCGGTGGTGAGAAAGCAAAGCATTAGTCAGTCGTTATGAGCACTAGCAGAACTACGCAAAGATTTACTAATAATAGAATAGAAAATATGTATATTTGATAACACAGTAGTGGGAAACCAGGAAAAAATAGCAGAAGCCAGAGCAACGAGAAAGCAGTATCATGTCACATTAGAGAAGTTGAGGACCCATGATCGCAAACAATACATCACAAAGGTACATGAGGAGGAGGGAAAGGCAGGTAGAATGCTGGCGTGGCTCATTAAAACCGAGTCCAGAAGCTCATCCATTACTAAGATACACACTCACAGCGGACAGCCCATATATTTGCCCACATTGAAAAATCAAGAATTCTGTAACTATTATATGACCTTGTATAAAGCCCCTCCTTGCCATACTGCAGAAGTATTAGATAGTTATCTGATGCAAATACCCATAAAACAACTAGCTGAGGAACACCGTGAGAAACTGGGGGCCCCCCATTACTGTACAGGAAATCCGCGCTGCAGTAAAAGGGTTAAACGATATAAAGCAATGGGGTAGCCCAGTCTATTGCAGAACCTAGGGGTTATTAATATATGTGAAAACGTGGTTCTGCCACTCTTAAAAATCTAAAGAACTTTTTTTTACAATTATGTCTCTCCAAATGGATGAGAACAGTCAACAAATGAGAAAGCGAGACCTTATGTCCAAACCAAAAAAGCGCAAAACTCTTGTCTTATATTCAACTATATATTTTTATCTGTTTATTGAAAAAACAGTATAAACATATTGCAATACATATATTTACATACACACAGAATAGTTCTTCTGAACTAACATTTAGGATTTAGATGTGCACAAACATTGAAATATTTACATGTCACAAAACATTCCACAGAATACATGGACAAATACTACATTGAAAAATTATATTTAAACACAGTGCGAAATTTTTGAAAGAAGAAAAAAGAAATATCAGCCCAGTAAGTGATTAATCAAATTATTTGTGTGGTATCCTGGGTGATCATCAACACTTGACAATAAAGCGTTGACGTTTCGACCCCTGAAAAAACACGATTTTATAAGCGTCTTAGTGTGGTCTTCCTCGGGACTAACTGGAAAATCTGTGTGTAGCCTTTGTGGGGCTTCCACCCAGTCATCTATTTATGGCACTGTAGTCTTAATCACGTGCTGTTGGTGATCTGGTCACTCCAAAGATTAATCAGGTAAGCCATTCCTCCGGCATCAGGTGCACGGGGCTCCATGTGGATCTCTTTGTAAGAATGAGACTTTGAAGTCAATAGACTGGCCTGGTGAAGAGGCGGAAGGCCCCTTGGAGTCACCTTCTAATTCTTACAAAGAGATCCACATGGAGCCCCGTGCACTGTGTTTAAATATAATTTTTCAATGTAGTATATGTCCATGTATTCTGTGGAATGTTTTGTGACATGTAAATATTTCAATGTTTGTGCACATCTAAGTCCTAAATGTTAGCTCAGAAGAACTATTCTGTGTGTATGTAAATATATGTATTGCAATAAGTTTACACTGATTTTTAAAAAACAGATAAAAATATATCGTTGAATATAAGACGAGTTTTGCGCTTTTTGGTTTGGACATAAGGTCTTGTTTTCTCATTTGTTGACTGTTCTCATCCATTTGGAGAGACATCATTCTAAGAAAAGTTCTTTAGATTTTTAAGAGTGGCAGAACCACTTTTTCACATATAGCAGTAAAAGGGTTAGCAACAGGCAAAACACCAGGCCCAGACAGACTACCGGCTTAATATTATAAGGCATACATTAGGGTGCTGGCACCTCATCTTGAGAAAGTTTATGCAGAGGCTTGGAAGGTTGGATTGCTCCCTGAGTCCACTAGGGATGCGGTAGTAACACCCCTACAAAAAAGCAAATAACAGGGCATGAAAGTAACTGAATACTGCAGTCTTTCTATGCTGAACCTTGATTTTAAAATCCTGAGCAAGGTGCTGTCCCTTAGGTTCCTCCCCCGCATGCAGTGATTAGTGCACTCGGACGAGAACGGGTTTATACCCACTCGTAGTTCCTCGCACAACCTTAGAAGATTTTACCACATCATGTATCACCCAGTAATACAGACAGGCCACAAAGCAATGCTGCTGTTGGTAGACTTGGAGAAAGCCTTCGATACAGTAAGGTGGGACTTTCTGCTCACTGTAATGAAACGGATGGGCCTAGATGACGATTGGATTAAAGGGACCAGACTATTGTACAGGGCCCCGACAGCAAGGGTTAAAATGAGAACCTCACTGCCACCACAATTAAAAGTATATAGAGGCAGGGATCAGGGATGCCCTCTATCCCCGCTCCTGTTTGCCTTAGAAATTAACTCATCACAAGTAGGAGCTACAGAGGGTATATGCCAAGCCGCCCTCCACTCAATAATCATTAAATCAAACAAGGCTTAGCACTAGGGAGGGATATGACTTTTATTGTTGCTTTAGGACCTGCACAGCTCATGGAAATTGTTATTTCTCCTCGGCTACTGGTATTGTATCCAGATAAATGTAGTCCTAATCCCCTCAAATGTTGAAAACAAACTAAATAACAGCCCACCGTTATCCAACACCTTCACAGAAAGAAGTAAAGAATACTCAAGAAAAAATGAAGGTGAAAAGTGAGTGGGCACCTCACGTACGCAACACCAGGGAGGCTACCAGCCGGTTCTCGCCAGTATGCCCACGTTTTCTGCAAAAAAATACGATTGGCCGCACACCGCTTGTCCTACCAGCATGTTACCCCAAGGAACTGTGGTCCATGTAGTGGCGACGGCGATTACGCCTGTGCCAAAATTGTTCGAAGAAAGTAAGTGTCGCATTAGCCCAGGGATGGCTAACGCAACACTTATTTTCATTTTAAACTTTTGGCATAGGTGTACCCGCCGACGCTACTTCATGGACCACAATTCTTTGGGGTAACACGCTGGTAGGACTAGCAGAGTGCGGGCAATCGGATTTTTGTTTACATTCAGGCTCCCTTGAGCCGGTGGAGCTGACGAGCCCATGGCTACGCACCTGCGCGCCTTGAGTGGTACTTTACCTGAGAATATTTTGGCAGCCTACGCAGCAACCCTACACACATACCTACTCCCTGCTGACGAGCGGCAACTACCTCGAAACATGTGTCCAGGGATGGCTAACGCGACACTTATTTTCATTTTAAACTTTTGGCATAGGCGTACCCGCCGACGCTACTTCATGGACCACAATTCTTTGGGGTAACACGCTGGTAGGACTAGCAGAGTGCGGCCAATCAGATTTTTGTTTACATTCAGGCTCCCTTGAGCCGGTGGGGCTGACGAGCCCATGGCTACGCACCTGCACGCCTTGAGTGGTACTTTACCTGAGAATATTTTTGGCACCCTACGCAGCAACCCTACACACATACCTACTACCTGCTGATGAGAGGCAACTACTTTGAAACACGTGTCCAGGGAAGGCTAACGCGACACTTATTTTCATTTTAAACTTTTGGCATAGGCGTACCCGCCAACGCTACTTCATGGACCACAATTCTTTGGGGTAACACGCTGGTAGGACTAGCAGAGTGCGGCCAATCGGATTTTTGTTTACATTCAGGCTCCCTTGAGCCGGTGGGGCTGACGAGCCCATGACTACGCACCTGCGTGCCTTGAGTGGTACTTTACCTGAGAATATTTTTGGCAGCCTACGCAGCAACCCTACACACACATACCTACTCCCTGCTGACGAGAGGCAACTACCTCGAAACACGTGTCCAGGGATGGCTAACGCGACACTTATTTTCATTGTAAACTTTTGGCAAAGGCGTACCCGCCGACGCTACTTCATGGACCACAATTCTTTGGGGT
Organism: Triturus cristatus; assembly: GCF_964204655.1. NCBI lineage: Eukaryota > Metazoa > Chordata > Amphibia > Caudata > Salamandridae > Triturus > Triturus cristatus. Next base: position 87,849,958 of record NC_140582.1, read on the forward strand.
AACACGCTGGTAGAACTAGCAGAGTGTGGCCAATCGGATTTTTGTTTACATTTAGGCTCCCTTGAGCCGGTGGGGCTGACAAGCCCATGGCTACGCACCTGCGCGCCTTGAGTGGTACTTTACCTGAGAATATATTTGGCAGCCTACGCAGCAACTCTACACACATACCTACTCCCTGCTGACGAGAGGCAACTACCTCGAAACACGTGTCCAGGGATGGCTAACGCGACACTTATTTTCATTTTAAACTTTTGGCATAAGCGTACCCGCCGACGCTACTTCATGGACCTCAATTCTTTGGGGTAATACGCTGGTACGACTAGAGGCCAATCGGATTTTTGTTTACATTCAGGCTCCCTTGAGCCGGTGGGGCTGATGAGCCCATGGCTACGCACCTGCGCGCCTTGAGTGGTACTTTACCTGAGAATATTTTTGGCAGCCAACGCAGCAACCCTACACACATACCTACTCCCTGCTGACGAGAGGCAACTACCTCGAAACATGTGTCCAGGGATGGCTAACGCGACACTTATTTTCATTTTAAACTTTTGGCATAGGCGTACCCGCCGACGCTACTTCATGGACCACAATTCTTTGGGGTAACCCGCAGGTAGGACTAGCAGAGTGCGGCCAATCGGATTTTTGTTTACATTCAGGCTCCCTTGAGCCGGTGGGGCTGACGAGCCCCTGGCTACGCACCTGCGCGCCTTGAGTGGTACTTTACCTGAGAATATTTTTGGCAGCCTACGCAGATTTGTTCTAGCTGCTCCTGCTGCCTCATCGACCACCTTAGCTAGGAAAAGCCTACATTGGCTCCCAATCCAGTATAGGATTTCTTTTAAACTTCTAATCCTGGTGTTTGGAGCTTTAAGGGCTGCACCCCCTAACGCTTTGGGCTCTCTTTTAACCTGCTATATTCCTAGCAGGTGTCTTCGTTCCTCAGAGATGAACCTCCCAGTAGTTCCCCGTTTTAAGAAAGTCAGATGGGGAAGTAGGGCCTTTTCCATTGTGGCTCCCCGGTTATGCAATGCCCTCCCCTTAGAGATTAAGGCCCAACCTTCAATAACTCTCTTTAAAAAAGCACTCAAAACGTGGTACTTTACTAAAGCCTATTAGTAAGCAATTTCTATTTTAGTCTGATTTAACTATTATTTTTGGTTAGGCGCCTTGACGCCCACTGGGCCAAGTAGCACGTCATAAATTGGATTTCATTTCATTTCATTTCAACCCTACACACATACCTACTCCCTGCTGACGAGAGGCAACTACCTCGAAACACGTGTCCAGGGATGGCTAACGCGACGCTTATTTTCATTTTAAACTTTTGGCATAGGCGTACCCGCCGACGCTACTTCATGGACCACAATTCTTTGGGGTAAAACGCTGGTAGGACTAGCAGAGGGCGGCCAATCGGATTTTTGTTTACATTCAGGCTCCCTTGAGCCGGTGGGGCTGACGAGCCCATGGCTACGCACCTGCGCGCCTTGACTGGTACTTTACCTGAGAATATTTTTGGCAGCCTACGCAGCAACCCTACACACATACCTACTCCCTGCTGACGAGAGGCAACTACCTCGAAACACGTGTCCAGGGATGGCTAACGCGACTTATTTTCATTTTAAACTTTTGGCATAGGCATACCCGCCGACGCTACTTCATGGACCACAATTGTTTGGGGTAACACGCAGGTAGGACTAGCAGAGTGCGGCCAATCGGATTTTTGTTTACATTCAGGCTCCCTTGAGCCGGTGGGGCTGACGAGCCCATGGCTACGCACCTGCGCGCCTTGAGTGGTACTTTACCTGAGAATATTTTTGGCAGCCTACGCAGATTTGTTCTAGCTGCTCCTGCTGCCTCATCGGCCACCTTAGCTAGGAAAAGCCTACATTGGCTCCCAATCCAGTATAGGATTTCTTTTAAACTTCTAATCCTGGTGTTTGGAGCTTTAAGGGCTGCACCCCCTAACGCTTTGGGCTCTCTTTTAAGCTGCTATATTCCTAGCAGGTGTCTTCGTTCCTCAGAGATGAACCTCCCAGTAGTTCCCCGTTTTAAGAAAGTCAGATGGGGAAGTAGGGCCTTTTCCATTGTGGCTCCCCGGTTATGGAATGCCCTCCCCTTAGAGATTAAGGCCCAACCTTCAATAACCCTCTTTAAAAAAGCACTCAAAACGTGGTACTTTACTAAAGCCTATTAGTAAGCAATTTCTATTTTAGTCTGATTTAACTATTATTTTTGGTTAGGCGCCTTGACGCCCACTGGGCCAAGTAGCACGTTATAAATTGGATTTCATTTCATTTCATTTCAACCCTACACACATACCTACTCCCTGCTGACGAGAGGCAACTACCTCGAAACACGTGTCCAGGGATGGCTAACGCGACACTTATTTTCATTTTAAACTTTTGGCATAAGCGTACCCGCCGACGCTACTTCATGGACCTCAATTCTTTGGGGTAATACGCTGGTAGGACTAGCGGCCAATCGGATTTTTGTTTACATTCAGGCTCCCTTGAGCCGGTGGGGCTGATGAGCCCATGGCTACGCACCTGCGCGCCTTGAGTGGTACTTTACCTGAGAATATTTTTGGCAGCCAACGCAGCAACCCTACACACATACCTACTCCCTGCTGACGAGAGGCAACTACCTCGAAACATGTGTCCAGGGATGGCTAACGCAATACTTATTTTCATTTTAAACTTTTGGCATAGGCGTACCCGCCGACGCTACTTCATGGACCACAATTCTTTGGGGTAACACGCAGGTAGGACTAGCAGAGTGCGGCCAATCGGATTTTTGTTTACATTCAGGCTCCCTTGAGCCGGTGGGGCTGACGAGCCCATGGCTACGCACCTGCGCGCCTTGAGTGGTACTTTACCTGAGAATATTTTTGGCAGCCTACGCAGATTTGTTCTAGCTGCTCCTGCTGCCTCGTCGACCACCTTAGCTAGGAAAAGCCTACATTGGCTCCCAATCCAGTATAGGATTTCTTTTAAACTTCTAATCCTGGTGTTTGGAGCTTTAAGGGCTGCACCCCCTAACGCTTTGGGCTCTCTTTTAACCTGCTATATTCCTAGCAGGTGTCTTCGTTCCTCAGAGATGAACCTCCCAGTAGTTCCCCGTTTTAAGAAAGTCAGATGGGGAAGTAGGGCCTTTTCCATTGTGGCTCCCCGGTTATGCAATGCCCTCCCCTTAGAGATTAAGGCCCAACCTTCAATAACTCTCTTTAAAAAAGCACTCAAAACGTGGTACTTTACTAAAGCCTATTAGTAAGCAATTTCTATTTTAGTCTGATTTAACTATTATTTTTGGTTAGGCGCCTTGACGCCCACTGGGCCAAGTAGCACGTCATAAATTGGATTTCATTTCATTTCATTTCAACCCTACACACATACCTACTCCCTGCTGACGAGAGGCAACTACCTCGAAACACGTGTCCAGGGATGGCTAACGCGACACTTATTTTCATTTTAAACTTTTGGCATAGGCGTACCCGCCGACGCTACTTCATGGACCACAATTCTTTGGGGTAACACGCTGGTAGGACTAGCAGAGGGCGGCCAATCGGATTTTTGTTTACATTCAGGCTCCCTTGAGCCGGTGGGGCTGACGAGCCCATGGCTACGCACCTGCGCGCCTTGACTGGTACTTTACCTGAGAATATTTTTGGCAGCCTACGCAGCAACCCTACACACATACCTACTCCCTGCTGACGAGAGGCAACTACCTCGAAACACGTGTCCAGGGATGGCTAACGGGACTTATTTTCATTTTAAACTTTTGGCATAGGCGTACCCGCCGACGCTACTTCATGGACCACAATTCTTTGGGGTAACAAGCTGGTAGGACTAGCAGAGTGCGGCCAATCGGATTTTTGTTTACATTCAGGCTCCCTTGAGCCGGTGGGGCTGACGAGCCCATGGCTACGCACCTGCGCGCCTTGAGTGGTACTTTACCTGAGAATATTTTTGGCAGCCTACGCAGCAACCCTACACACATACCTACTCCCTGCTGACGAGAGGCAACTACCTCGAAACACATGTCCAGGGATGGCTAACGCGACACTTATTTTCATTTTAAACTTTTGGCATAGGCGTACCCGCCGACGCTACTTCATGGACCACAATTCTTTTGGGTAACACGCTGGTAGGACTAGCAGAGGGCGGCCAATCGGATTTTTGTTTACATTCAGGCTCCCTTGAGCCGATGGGGCTGATGAGCCCATGGCTGCGCACCTGCGCGCCTTGAGTGGTACTTTACCTGAGAATATTTTTGGCAGCCTACGCAGCAACCCTACACACATACCTACTCCCTGATGACGAGAGGCAACTACCTCGAAACACGTGTCCAGGGATGGCTAACGCGACACTTATTTTCATTGTAAACTTTTGGCATAGGCGTACCCGCCGACGCTACTTCATGGACCACAATTCTTTGGGGTAACACGCTGGTAGAACTAGCAGAGTGTGGCCAATCGGATTTTTGTTTACATTTAGGCTCCCTTGAGCCGGTGGGGCTGACAAGCCCATGGCTACGCACCTGCGCGCCTTGAGTGGTACTTTACCTGAGAATATATTTGGCAGCCTACGCAGCAACTCTACACACATACCTACTCCCTGCTGACGAGAGGCAACTACCTCGAAACACGTGTCCAGGGATGGCTAACGCGACACTTATTTTCATTTTAAACTTTTGGCATAAGCGTACCCGCCGACGCTACTTCATGGACCTCAATTCTTTGGGGTAATACGCTGGTAGGACTAGCGGCCAATCGGATTTTTGTTTACATTCAGGCTCCCTTGAGCCGGTGGGGCTGATGAGCCCATGGCTACGCACCTGCGCGCCTTGAGTGGTACTTTACCTGAGAATATTTTTGGCAGCCAACGCAGCAACCCTACACACATACCTACTCCCTGCTGACGAGAGGCAACTACCTCGAAACATGTGTCCAGGGATGGCTAACGCGACACTTATTTTCATTTTAAACTTTTGGCATAGGCGTACCCGCCGACGCTACTTCATGGACCACAATTCTTTGGGGTAACACGCAGGTAGGACTAGCAGAGTGCGGCCAATCGGATTTTTGTTTACATTCAGGCTCCCTTGAGCCGGTGGGGCTGACGAGCCCCTGGCTACGCACCTGCGCGCCTTGAGTGGTACTTTACCTGAGAATATTTTTGGCAGCCTACGCAGATTTGTTCTAGCTGCTCCTGCTGCCTCATCGACCACCTTAGCTAGGAAAAGCCTACATTGGCTCCCAATCCAGTATAGGATTTCTTTTAAACTTCTAATCCTGGTGTTTGGAGCTTTAAGGGCTGCACCCCCTAACGCTTTGGGCTCTCTTTTAACCTGCTATATTCCTAGCAGGTGTCTTCGTTCCTCAGAGATGAACCTCCCAGTAGTTCCCCGTTTTAAGAAAGTCAGATGGGGAAGTAGGGCCTTTTCCATTGTGGCTCCCCGGTTATGCAATGCCCTCCCCTTAGAGATTAAGGCCCAACCTTCAATAACTCTCTTTAAAAAAGCACTCAAAACGTGGTACTTTACTAAAGCCTATTAGTAAGCAATTTCTATTTTAGTCTGATTTAACTATTATTTTTGGTTAGGCGCCTTGACGCCCACTGGGCCAAGTAGCACGTCATAAATTGGATTTCATTTCATTTCATTTCAACCCTACACACATACCTACTCCCTGCTGACGAGAGGCAACTACCTCGAAACACGTGTCCAGGGATGGCTAACGCGACACTTATTTTCATTTTAAACTTTTGGCATAGGCGTACCCGCCGACGCTACTTCATGGACCACAATTCTTTGGGGTAACACGCTGGTAGGACTAGCAGAGGGCGGCCAATCGGATTTTTGTTTACATTCAGGCTCCCTTGAGCCGGTGGGGCTGACGAGCCCATGGCTACGCACCTGCGCGCCTTGACTGGTACTTTACCTGAGAATATTTTTGGCAGCCTACGCAGCAACCCTACACACATACCTACTCCCTGCTGACGAGAGGCAACTACCTCGAAACACGTGTCCAGGGATGGCTAACGGGACTTATTTTCATTTTAAACTTTTGGCATAGGCGTACCCGCCGACGCTACTTCATGGACCACAATTCTTTGGGGTAACAAGCTGGTAGGACTAGCAGAGTGCGGCCAATCGGATTTTTGTTTACATTCAGGCTCCCTTGAGCCGGTGGGGCTGACGAGCCCATGGCTACGCACCTGCGCGCCTTGAGTGGTACTTTACCTGAGAATATTTTTGGCAGCCTACGCAGCAACCCTACACACATACCTACTCCCTGCTGACGAGAGGCAACTACCTCGAAACACGTGTCCAGGGATGGCTAACGCGACACTTATTTTCATTTTAAACTTTTGGCATAGGCGTACCCGCCGACGCTACTTCATGGACCACAATTCTTTTGGGTAACACGCTGGTAGGACTAGCAGAGGGCGGCCAATCGGATTTTTGTTTACATTCAGGCTCCCTTGAGCCGATGGGGCTGATGAGCCCATGGCTGCGCACCTGCGCGCCTTGAGTGGTACTTTACCTGAGAATATTTTTGGCAGCCTACGCAGCAACCCTACACACATACCTACTCCCTGATGACGAGAGGCAACTACCTCGAAACACGTGTCCAGGGATGGCTAACGCGACACTTATTTTCATTGTAAACTTTTGGCATAGGCGTACCCGCCGACGCTACTTCATGGACCACAATTCTTTGGGGTAACACGCTGGTAGAACTAGCAGAGTGTGGCCAATCGGATTTTTGTTTACATTTAGGCTCCCTTGAGCCGGTGGGGCTGACAAGCCCATGGCTACGCACCTGCGCGCCTTGAGTGGTACTTTACCTGAGAATATATTTGGCAGCCTACGCAGCAACTCTACACACATACCTACTCCCTGCTGACGAGAGGCAACTACCTCGAAACACGTGTCCAGGGATGGCTAACGCGACACTTATTTTCATTTTAAACTTTTGGCATAAGCGTACCCGCCGACGTTACTTCATGGACCTCAATTCTTTGGGGTAATACGCTGGTAGGACTAGCGGCCAATCGGATTTTTGTTTACATTCAGGCTCCCTTGAGCCGGTGGGGCTGATGAGCCCATGGCTACGCACCTGCGCGCCTTGAGTGGTACTTTACCTGAGAATATTTTTGGCAGCCAACGCAGCAACCCTACACACATACCTACTCCCTGCTGACGAGAGGCAACTACCTCGAAACATGTGTCCAGGGATGGCTAACGCGACACTTATTTTCATTTTAAACTTTTGGCATAGGCGTACCCGCCGACGCTACTTCATGGACCACAATTCTTTGGGGTAACACGCAGGTAGGACTAGCAGAGTGCGGCCAATCGGATTTTTGTTTACATTCAGGCTCCCTTGAGCCGGTGGGGCTGACGAGCCCCTGGCTACGCACCTGCGCGCCTTGAGTGGTACTTTACCTGAGAATATTTTTGGCAGCCTACGCAGATTTGTTCTAGCTGCTCCTGCTGCCTCATCGACCACCTTAGCTAGGAAAAGCCTACATTGGCTCCCAATCCAGTATAGGATTTCTTTTAAACTTCTAATCCTGGTGTTTGGAGCTTTAAGGGCTGCACCCCCTAACGCTTTGGGCTCTCTTTTAACCTGCTATATTCCTAGCAGGTGTCTTCGTTCCTCAGAGATGAACCTCCCAGTAGTTCCCCGTTTTAAGAAAGTCAGATGGGGAAGTAGGGCCTTTTCCATTGTGGCTCCCCGGTTATGCAATGCCCTCCCCTTAGAGATTAAGGCCCAACCTTCAATAACTCTCTTTAAAAAAGCACTCAAAACGTGGTACTTTACTAAAGCCTATTAGTAAGCAATTTCTATTTTAGTCTGATTTAACTATTATTTTTGGTTAGGCGCCTTGACGCCCACTGGGCCAAGTAGCACGTCATAAATTGGATTTCATTTCATTTCATTTCAACCCTACACACATACCTACTCCCTGCTGACGAGAGGCAACTACCTCGAAACACGTGTCCAGGGATGGCTAACGCGACGCTTATTTTCATTTTAAACTTTTGGCATAGGCGTACCCGCCGACGCTACTTCATGGACCACAATTCTTTGGGGTAAAACGCTGGTAGGACTAGCAGAGGGCGGCCAATCGGATTTTTGTTTACATTCAGGCTCCCTTGAGCCGGTGGGGCTGACGAGCCCATGGCTACGCACCTGCGCGCCTTGACTGGTACTTTACCTGAGAATATTTTTGGCAGCCTACGCAGCAACCCTACACACATACCTACTCCCTGCTGACGAGAGGCAACTACCTCGAAACACGTGTCCAGGGATGGCTAACGCGACTTATTTTCATTTTAAACTTTTGGCATAGGCATACCCGCCGACGCTACTTCATGGACCACAATTGTTTGGGGTAACACGCAGGTAGGACTAGCAGAGTGCGGCCAATCGGATTTTTGTTTACATTCAGGCTCCCTTGAGCCGGTGGGGCTGACGAGCCCATGGCTACGCACCTGCGCGCCTTGAGTGGTACTTTACCTGAGAATATTTTTGGCAGCCTACGCAGATTTGTTCTAGCTGCTCCTGCTGCCTCATCGGCCACCTTAGCTAGGAAAAGCCTACATTGGCTCCCAATCCAGTATAGGATTTCTTTTAAACTTCTAATCCTGGTGTTTGGAGCTTTAAGGGCTGCACCCCCTAACGCTTTGGGCTCTCTTTTAAGCTGCTATATTCCTAGCAGGTGTCTTCGTTCCTCAGAGATGAACCTCCCAGTAGTTCCCCGTTTTAAGAAAGTCAGATGGGGAAGTAGGGCCTTTTCCATTGTGGCTCCCCGGTTATGGAATGCCCTCCCCTTAGAGATTAAGGCCCAACCTTCAATAACCCTCTTTAAAAAAGCACTCAAAACGTGGTACTTTACTAAAGCCTATTAGTAAGCAATTTCTATTTTAGTCTGATTTAACTATTATTTTTGGTTAGGCGCCTTGACGCCCACTGGGCCAAGTAGCACGTTATAAATTGGATTTCATTTCATTTCATTTCAACCCTACACACATACCTACTCCCTGCTGACGAGAGGCAACTACCTCGAAACACGTGTCCAGGGATGGCTAACGCGACACTTATTTTCATTTTAAACTTTTGGCATAAGCGTACCCGCCGACGCTACTTCATGGACCTCAATTCTTTGGGGTAATACGCTGGTAGGACTAGCGGCCAATCGGATTTTTGTTTACATTCAGGCTCCCTTGAGCCGGTGGGGCTGATGAGCCCATGGCTACGCACCTGCGCGCCTTGAGTGGTACTTTACCTGAGAATATTTTTGGCAGCCAACGCAGCAACCCTACACACATACCTACTCCCTGCTGACGAGAGGCAACTACCTCGAAACATGTGTCCAGGGATGGCTAACGCAACACTTATTTTCATTTTAAACTTTTGGCATAGGCGTACCCGCCGACGCTACTTCATGGACCACAATTCTTTGGGGTAACACGCAGGTAGGACTAGCAGAGTGCGGCCAATCGGATTTTTGTTTACATTCAGGCTCCCTTGAGCCGGTGGGGCTGACGAGCCCATGGCTACGCACCTGCGCGCCTTGAGTGGTACTTTACCTGAGAATATTTTTGGCAGCCTACGCAGATTTGTTCTAGCTGCTCCTGCTGCCTCATCGACCACCTTAGCTAGGAAAAGCCTACATTGGCTCCCAATCCAGTATAGGATTTCTTTTAAACTTCTAATCCTGGTGTTTGGAGCTTTAAGGGCTGCACCCCCTAACGCTTTGGGCTCTCTTTTAACCTGCTATATTCCTAGCAGGTGTCTTCGTTCCTCAGAGATGAACCTCCCAGTAGTTCCCCGTTTTAAGAAAGTCAGATGGGGAAGTAGGGCCTTTTCCATTGTGGCTCCCCGGTTATGCAATGCCCTCCCCTTAGAGATTAAGGCCCAACCTTCAATAACTCTCTTTAAAAAAGCACTCAAAACGTGGTACTTTACTAAAGCCTATTAGTAAGCAATTTCTATTTTAGTCTGATTTAACTATTATTTTTGGTTAGGCGCCTTGACGCCCACTGGGCCAAGTAGCACGTCATAAATTGGATTTCATTTCATTTCATTTCAACCCTACACACATACCTACTCCCTGCTGACGAGAGGCAACTACCTCGAAACACGTGTCCAGGGATGGCTAACGCGACACTTATTTTCATTTTAAACTTTTGGCATAGGCGTACCCGCCGACGCTACTTCATGGACCACAATTCTTTGGGGTAACACGCTGGTAGGACTAGCAGAGGGCGGCCAATCGGATTTTTGTTTACATTCAGGCTCCCTTGAGCCGGTGGGGCTGACGAGCCCATGGCTACGCACCTGCGCGCCTTGACTGGTACTTTACCTGAGAATATTTTTGGCAGCCTACGCAGCAACCCTACACACATACCTACTCCCTGCTGACGAGAGGCAACTACCTCGAAACACGTGTCCAGGGATGGCTAACGGGACTTATTTTCATTTTAAACTTTTGGCATAGGCGTACCCGCCGACGCTACTTCATGGACCACAATTCTTTGGGGTAACAAGCTGGTAGGACTAGCAGAGTGCGGCCAATCGGATTTTTGTTTACATTCAGGCTCCCTTGAGCCGGTGGGGCTGACGAGCCCATGGCTACGCACCTGCGCGCCTTGAGTGGTACTTTACCTGAGAATATTTTTGGCAGCCTACGCAGCAACCCTACACACATACCTACTCCCTGCTGACGAGAGGCAACTACCTCGAAACACGTGTCCAGGGATGGCTAACGCGACACTTATTTTCATTTTAAACTTTTGGCATAGGCGTACCCGCCGACGCTACTTCATGGACCACAATTCTTTTGGGTAACACGCTGGTAGGACTAGCAGAGGGCGGCCAATCGGATTTTTGTTTACATTCAGGCTCCCTTGAGCCGGTGGGGCTGATGAGCCCATGGCTGCGCACCTGCGCGCCTTGAGTGGTACTTTACCTGAGAATATTTTTGGCAGCCTACGCAGCAACCCTACACACATACCTACTCCCTGATGACGAGAGGCAACTACCTCGAAACACGTGTCCAGGGATGGCTAACGCGACACTTATTTTCATTTTAAACTTTTGGCATAAGCGTACCCGCCGACGCTACTTCATGGACCTCATTTCTTTGGGGTAACACGCTGGTAGGCCTAGCAGAGTGCGGCCAATCGGATTTTTGTTTACATTCAGGCTCCCTTGAGCCGGTGGGGCTGACGAGCCCATGGCTACGCACCTGCGCGCCTTGAGTGGTACTTTACCTGAGAATATTTTTGGCAGCCTACGCAGCAACCCTACACACATACCTACTCCCTGATGACGAGAGGCAACTACCTCGAAACACGTGTCCAGGGATGGCTAACGCGACACTTATTTTCATTTTAAACTTTTGGCATAAGCGTACCCGCCGACGCTACTTCATGGACCTCATTTCTTTGGGGTAACACGCTGGTAGGCCTAGCAGAGTGCGGCCAATCGGATTTTTGTTTACATTCAGGCTTCCTTGAGCCGGTGGGGCTGACGAGCCCATGGCTACGCACCTGCGCGCCTTGAGTGGTACTTTACCTGAGAATATTTTTGGCAGCCTACGCAGCAACTCTACACACATACCTACTCCCTGCTGACGAGAGGCAACTACCTCGAAACACTTGTCCAGCAATGGCTAACGCGACACTTATTTTCATTTTAAACTTTTGGCATAAGCGTACCCGCCAACGCTACTTCATGGACCTCAATTCTTTGGGGTAACACGCTGGTAGGACTAGCGGCCAATCGGATTTTTGTTTACATTCAGGCTCCCTTGAGCCGGTGGGGCTGACGAGCCCATGGCTATGCACCTGCGCGCCTTGAGTGGTACTTTACCTGAAAATATTTTTGGCAGCCTATTCAGCAACCCTACACACATACCTACTCCCTGCTGACGAGAGGCAACTACCTCGAAACACGTGACCAGGGATGGCTAACGCGACACTTATTTTCATTTTAAACTTTTGGCATAGGCGTACCCGCCGACGCTACTTCATGGACCACAATTGTTTGGGGTAACACGCAGGTAGGACTAGCAGAGTGCGGCCAATCGGATTTTTGTTTACATTCAGGCTCCCTTGAGCCGGTGGGGCTGACGAGCCCATGGCTACGCACCTGCGCGCCTTGAGTGGTACTTTACCTGAGAATATTTTTGGCAGCCTACGCAGATTTGTTCTAGCTGCTCCTGCTGCCTCATCGGCCACCTTAGCTAGGAAAAGCCTACATTGGCTCCCAATCCAGTATAGGATTTCTTTTAAACTTCTAATCCTGGTGTTTGGAGCTTTAAGGGCTGCACCCCCTAACGCTTTGGGCTCTCTTTTAAGCTGCTATATTCCTAGCAGGTGTCTTCGTTCCTCAGAGATGAACCTCCCAGTAGTTCCCCGTTTTAAGAAAGTCAGATGGGGAAGTAGGGCCTTTTCCATTGTGGCTCCCCGGTTATGGAATGCCCTCCCCTTAGAGATTAAGGCCCAACCTTCAATAACCCTCTTTAAAAAAGCACTCAAAACGTGGTACTTTACTAAAGCCTATTAGTAAGCAATTTCTATTTTAGTCTGATTTAACTATTATTTTTGGTTAGGCGCCTTGACGCCCACTGGGCCAAGTAGCACGTTATAAATTGGATTTCATTTCATTTCATTTCAACCCTACACACATACCTACTCCCTGCTGACGAGAGGCAACTACCTCGAAACACGTGTCCAGGGATGGCTAACGCGACACTTATTTTCATTTTAAACTTTTGGCATAAGCGTACCCGCCGACGCTACTTCATGGACCTCAATTCTTTGGGGTAACAAGCTGGTAGGACTAGCAGAGTGCGGCCAATCGGATTTTTGTTTACATTCAGGCTCCCTTGAGCCGGTGGGGCTGACGAGCCCATGGCTACGCACCTGCGCGCCTTGAGTGGTACTTTACCTGAGAATATTTTTGGCAGCCTACGCAGCAACCCTACACACATACCTACTCCCTGCTGACGAGAGGCAACTACCTCGAAACACATGTCCAGGGATGGCTAACGCGACACTTATTTTCATTTTAAACTTTTGGCATAGGCGTACCCGCCGACGCTACTTCATGGACCACAATTCTTTTGGGTAACACGCTGGTAGGACTAGCAGAGGGCGGCCAATCGGATTTTTGTTTACATTCAGGCTCCCTTGAGCCGATGGGGCTGATGAGCCCATGGCTGCGCACCTGCGCGCCTTGAGTGGTACTTTACCTGAGAATATTTTTGGCAGCCTACGCAGCAACCCTACACACATACCTACTCCCTGATGACGAGAGGCAACTACCTCGAAACACGTGTCCAGGGATGGCTAACGCGACACTTATTTTCATTGTAAACTTTTGGCATAGGCGTACCCGCCGACGCTACTTCATGGACCACAATTCTTTGGGGTAACACGCTGGTAGAACTAGCAGAGTGTGGCCAATCGGATTTTTGTTTACATTTAGGCTCCCTTGAGCCGGTGGGGCTGACAAGCCCATGGCTACGCACCTGCGCGCCTTGAGTGGTACTTTACCTGAGAATATATTTGGCAGCCTACGCAGCAACTCTACACACATACCTACTCCCTGCTGACGAGAGGCAACTACCTCGAAACACGTGTCCAGGGATGGCTAACGCGACACTTATTTTCATTTTAAACTTTTGGCATAAGCGTACCCGCCGACGCTACTTCATGGACCTCAATTCTTTGGGGTAATACGCTGGTAGGACTAGCGGCCAATCGGATTTTTGTTTACATTCAGGCTCCCTTGAGCCGGTGGGGCTGATGAGCCCATGGCTACGCACCTGCGCGCCTTGAGTGGTACTTTACCTGAGAATATTTTTGGCAGCCAACGCAGCAACCCTACACACATACCTACTCCCTGCTGACGAGAGGCAACTACCTCGAAACATGTGTCCAGGGATGGCTAACGCGACACTTATTTTCATTTTAAACTTTTGGCATAGGCGTACCCGCCGACGCTACTTCATGGACCACAATTCTTTGGGGTAACACGCAGGTAGGACTAGCAGAGTGCGGCCAATCGGATTTTTGTTTACATTCAGGCTCCCTTGAGCCGGTGGGGCTGACGAGCCCCTGGCTACGCACCTGCGCGCCTTGAGTGGTACTTTACCTGAGAATATTTTTGGCAGCCTACGCAGATTTGTTCTAGCTGCTCCTGCTGCCTCATCGACCACCTTAGCTAGGAAAAGCCTACATTGGCTCCCAATCCAGTATAGGATTTCTTTTAAACTTCTAATCCTGGTGTTTGGAGCTTTAAGGGCTGCACCCCCTAACGCTTTGGGCTCTCTTTTAACCTGCTATATTCCTAGCAGGTGTCTTCGTTCCTCAGAGATGAACCTCCCAGTAGTTCCCCGTTTTAAGAAAGTCAGATGGGGAAGTAGGGCCTTTTCCATTGTGGCTCCCCGGTTATGCAATGCCCTCCCCTTAGAGATTAAGGCCCAACCTTCAATAACTCTCTTTAAAAAAGCACTCAAAACGTGGTACTTTACTAAAGCCTATTAGTAAGCAATTTCTATTTTAGTCTGATTTAACTATTATTTTTGGTTAGGCGCCTTGACGCCCACTGGGCCAAGTAGCACGTCATAAATTGGATTTCATTTCATTTCATTTCAACCCTACACACATACCTACTCCCTGCTGACGAGAGGCAACTACCTCGAAACACGTGTCCAGGGATGGCTAACGCGACACTTATTTTCATTTTAAACTTTTGGCATAGGCGTACCCGCCGACGCTACTTCATGGACCACAATTCTTTGGGGTAACACGCTGGTAGGACTAGCAGAGGGCGGCCAATCGGATTTTTGTTTACATTCAGGCTCCCTTGAGCCGGTGGGGCTGACGAGCCCATGGCTACGCACCTGCGCGCCTTGACTGGTACTTTACCTGAGAATATTTTTGGCAGCCTACGCAGCAACCCTACACACATACCTACTCCCTGCTGACGAGAGGCAACTACCTCGAAACACGTGTCCAGGGATGGCTAACGGGACTTATTTTCATTTTAAACTTTTGGCATAGGCGTACCCGCCGACGCTACTTCATGGACCACAATTCTTTGGGGTAACAAGCTGGTAGGACTAGCAGAGTGCGGCCAATCGGATTTTTGTTTACATTCAGGCTCCCTTGAGCCGGTGGGGCTGACGAGCCCATGGCTACGCACCTGCGCGCCTTGAGTGGTACTTTACCTGAGAATATTTTTGGCAGCCTACGCAGCAACCCTACACACATACCTACTCCCTGCTGACGAGAGGCAACTACCTCGAAACACGTGTCCAGGGATGGCTAACGCGACACTTATTTTCATTTTAAACTTTTGGCATAGGCGTACCCGCCGACGCTACTTCATGGACCACAATTCTTTTGGGTAACACGCTGGTAGGACTAGCAGAGGGCGGCCAATCGGATTTTTGTTTACATTCAGGCTCCCTTGAGCCGATGGGGCTGATGAGCCCATGGCTGCGCACCTGCGCGCCTTGAGTGGTACTTTACCTGAGAATATTTTTGGCAGCCTACGCAGCAACCCTACACACATACCTACTCCCTGATGACGAGAGGCAACTACCTCGAAACACGTGTCCAGGGATGGCTAACGCGACACTTATTTTCATTGTAAACTTTTGGCATAGGCGTACCCGCCGACGCTACTTCATGGACCACAATTCTTTGGGGTAACACGCTGGTAGAACTAGCAGAGTGTGGCCAATCGGATTTTTGTTTACATTTAGGCTCCCTTGAGCCGGTGGGGCTGACAAGCCCATGGCTACGCACCTGCGCGCCTTGAGTGGTACTTTACCTGAGAATATATTTGGCAGCCTACGCAGCAACTCTACACACATACCTACTCCCTGCTGACGAGAGGCAACTACCTCGAAACACGTGTCCAGGGATGGCTAACGCGACACTTATTTTCATTTTAAACTTTTGGCATAAGCGTACCCGCCGACGCTACTTCATGGACCTCAATTCTTTGCGGTAATACGCTGGTAGGACTAGCGGCCAATCGGATTTTTGTTTACATTCAGGCTCCCTTGAGCCGGTGGGGCTGATGAGCCCATGGCTACGCACCTGCGCGCCTTGAGTGGTACTTTACCTGAGAATATTTTTGGCAGCCAACGCAGCAACCCTACACACATACCTACTCCCTGCTGACGAGAGGCAACTACCTCGAAACATGTGTCCAGGGATGGCTAACGCGACACTTATTTTCATTTTAAACTTTTGGCATAGGCGTACCCGCCGACGCTACTTCATGGACCACAATTCTTTGGGGTAACACGCAGGTAGGACTAGCAGAGTGCGGCCAATCGGATTTTTGTTTACATTCAGGCTCCCTTGAGCCGGTGGGGCTGACGAGCCCCTGGCTACGCACCTGCGCGCCTTGAGTGGTACTTTACCTGAGAATATTTTTGGCAGCCTACGCAGATTTGTTCTAGCTGCTCCTGCTGCCTCATCGACCACCTTAGCTAGGAAAAGCCTACATTGGCTCCCAATCCAGTATAGGATTTCTTTTAAACTTCTAATCCTGGTGTTTGGAGCTTTAAGGGCTGCACCCCCTAACGCTTTGGGCTCTCTTTTAACCTGCTATATTCCTAGCAGGTGTCTTCGTTCCTCAGAGATGAACCTCCCAGTAGTTCCCCGTTTTAAGAAAGTCAGATGGGGAAGTAGGGCCTTTTCCATTGTGGCTCCCCGGTTATGCAATGCCCTCCCCTTAGAGATTAAGGCCCAACCTTCAATAACTCTCTTTAAAAAAGCACTCAAAACGTGGTACTTTACTAAAGCCTATTAGTAAGCAATTTCTATTTTAGTCTGATTTAACTATTATTTTTGGTTAGGCGCCTTGACGCCCACTGGGCCAAGTAGCACGTCATAAATTGGATTTCATTTCATTTCATTTCAACCCTACACACATACCTACTCCCTGCTGACGAGAGGCAACTACCTCGAAACACGTGTCCAGGGATGGCTAACGCGACGCTTATTTTCATTTTAAACTTTTGGCATAGGCGTACCCGCCGACGCTACTTCATGGACCACAATTCTTTGGGGTAAAACGCTGGTAGGACTAGCAGAGGGCGGCCAATCGGATTTTTGTTTACATTCAGGCTCCCTTGAGCCGGTGGGGCTGACGAGCCCATGGCTACGCACCTGCGCGCCTTGACTGGTACTTTACCTGAGAATATTTTTGGCAGCCTACGCAGCAACCCTACACACATACCTACTCCCTGCTGACGAGAGGCAACTACCTCGAAACACGTGTCCAGGGATGGCTAACGCGACTTATTTTCATTTTAAACTTTTGGCATAGGCATACCCGCCGACGCTACTTCATGGACCACAATTGTTTGGGGTAACACGCAGGTAGGACTAGCAGAGTGCGGCCAATCGGATTTTTGTTTACATTCAGGCTCCCTTGAGCCGGTGGGGCTGACGAGCCCATGGCTACGCACCTGCGCGCCTTGAGTGGTACTTTACCTGAGAATATTTTTGGCAGCCTACGCAGATTTGTTCTAGCTGCTCCTGCTGCCTCATCGGCCACCTTAGCTAGGAAAAGCCTACATTGGCTCCCAATCCAGTATAGGATTTCTTTTAAACTTCTAATCCTGGTGTTTGGAGCTTTAAGGGCTGCACCCCCTAACGCTTTGGGCTCTCTTTTAAGCTGCTATATTCCTAGCAGGTGTCTTCGTTCCTCAGAGATGAACCTCCCAGTAGTTCCCCGTTTTAAGAAAGTCAGATGGGGAAGTAGGGCCTTTTCCATTGTGGCTCCCCGGTTATGGAATGCCCTCCCCTTAGAGATTAAGGCCCAACCTTCAATAACCCTCTTTAAAAAAGCACTCAAAACGTGGTACTTTACTAAAGCCTATTAGTAAGCAATTTCTATTTTAGTCTGATTTAACTATTATTTTTGGTTAGGCGCCTTGACGCCCACTGGGCCAAGTAGCACGTTATAAATTGGATTTCATTTCATTTCATTTCAACCCTACACACATACCTACTCCCTGCTGACGAGAGGCAACTACCTCGAAACACGTGTCCAGGGATGGCTAACGCGACACTTATTTTCATTTTAAACTTTTGGCATAAGCGTACCCGCCGACGCTACTTCATGGACCTCAATTCTTTGGGGTAATACGCTGGTAGGACTAGCGGCCAATCGGATTTTTGTTTACATTCAGGCTCCCTTGAGCCGGTGGGGCTGATGAGCCCATGGCTACGCACCTGCGCGCCTTGAGTGGTACTTTACCTGAGAATATTTTTGGCAGCCAACGCAGCAACCCTACACACATACCTACTCCCTGCTGACGAGAGGCAACTACCTCGAAACATGTGTCCAGGGATGGCTAACGCAACACTTATTTTCATTTTAAACTTTTGGCATAGGCGTACCCGCCGACGCTACTTCATGGACCACAATTCTTTGGGGTAACACGCAGGTAGGACTAGCAGAGTGCGGCCAATCGGATTTTTGTTTACATTCAGGCTCCCTTGAGCCGGTGGGGCTGACGAGCCCATGGCTACGCACCTGCGCGCCTTGAGTGGTACTTTACCTGAGAATATTTTTGGCAGCCTACGCAGATTTGTTCTAGCTGCTCCTGCTGCCTCATCGACCACCTTAGCTAGGAAAAGCCTACATTGGCTCCCAATCCAGTATAGGATTTCTTTTAAACTTCTAATCCTGGTGTTTGGAGCTTTAAGGGCTGCACCCCCTAACGCTTTGGGCTCTCTTTTAACCTGCTATATTCCTAGCAGGTGTCTTCGTTCCTCAGAGATGAACCTCCCAGTAGTTCCCCGTTTTAAGAAAGTCAGATGGGGAAGTAGGGCCTTTTCCATTGTGGCTCCCCGGTTATGCAATGCCCTCCCCTTAGAGATTAAGGCCCAACCTTCAATAACTCTCTTTAAAAAAGCACTCAAAACGTGGTACTTTACTAAAGCCTATTAGTAAGCAATTTCTATTTTAGTCTGATTTAACTATTATTTTTGGTTAGGCGCCTTGACGCCCACTGGGCCAAGTAGCACGTCATAAATTGGATTTCATTTCATTTCATTTCAACCCTACACACATACCTACTCCCTGCTGACGAGAGGCAACTACCTCGAAACACGTGTCCAGGGATGGCTAACGCGACACTTATTTTCATTTTAAACTTTTGGCATAGGCGTACCCGCCGACGCTACTTCATGGACCACAATTCTTTGGGGTAACACGCTGGTAGGACTAGCAGAGGGCGGCCAATCGGATTTTTGTTTACATTCAGGCTCCCTTGAGCCGGTGGGGCTGACGAGCCCATGGCTACGCACCTGCGCGCCTTGACTGGTACTTTACCTGAGAATATTTTTGGCAGCCTACGCAGCAACCCTACACACATACCTACTCCCTGCTGACGAGAGGCAACTACCTCGAAACACGTGTCCAGGGATGGCTAACGGGACTTATTTTCATTTTAAACTTTTGGCATAGGCGTACCCGCCGACGCTACTTCATGGACCACAATTCTTTGGGGTAACAAGCTGGTAGGACTAGCAGAGTGCGGCCAATCGGATTTTTGTTTACATTCAGGCTCCCTTGAGCCGGTGGGGCTGACGAGCCCATGGCTACGCACCTGCGCGCCTTGAGTGGTACTTTACCTGAGAATATTTTTGGCAGCCTACGCAGCAACCCTACACACATACCTACTCCCTGCTGACGAGAGGCAACTACCTCGAAACACGTGTCCAGGGATGGCTAACGCGACACTTATTTTCATTTTAAACTTTTGGCATAGGCGTACCCGCCGACGCTACTTCATGGACCACAATTCTTTTGGGTAACACGCTGGTAGGACTAGCAGAGGGCGGCCAATCGGATTTTTGTTTACATTCAGGCTCCCTTGAGCCGGTGGGGCTGATGAGCCCATGGCTGCGCACCTGCGCGCCTTGAGTGGTACTTTACCTGAGAATATTTTTGGCAGCCTACGCAGCAACCCTACACACATACCTACTCCCTGATGACGAGAGGCAACTACCTCGAAACACGTGTCCAGGGATGGCTAACGCGACACTTATTTTCATTTTAAACTTTTGGCATAAGCGTACCCGCCGACGCTACTTCATGGACCTCATTTCTTTGGGGTAACACGCTGGTAGGCCTAGCAGAGTGCGGCCAATCGGATTTTTGTTTACATTCAGGCTCCCTTGAGCCGGTGGGGCTGACGAGCCCATGGCTACGCACCTGCGCGCCTTGAGTGGTACTTTACCTGAGAATATTTTTGGCAGCCTACGCAGCAACCCTACACACATACCTACTCCCTGATGACGAGAGGCAACTACCTCGAAACACGTGTCCAGGGATGGCTAACGCGACACTTATTTTCATTTTAAACTTTTGGCATAAGCGTACCCGCCGACGCTACTTCATGGACCTCATTTCTTTGGGGTAACACGCTGGTAGGCCTAGCAGAGTGCGGCCAATCGGATTTTTGTTTACATTCAGGCTTCCTTGAGCCGGTGGGGCTGACGAGCCCATGGCTACGCACCTGCGCGCCTTGAGTGGTACTTTACCTGAGAATATTTTTGGCAGCCTACGCAGCAACTCTACACACATACCTACTCCCTGCTGACGAGAGGCAACTACCTCGAAACACTTGTCCAGCAATGGCTAACGCGACACTTATTTTCATTTTAAACTTTTGGCATAAGCGTACCCGCCAACGCTACTTCATGGACCTCAATTCTTTGGGGTAACACGCTGGTAGGACTAGCGGCCAATCGGATTTTTGTTTACATTCAGGCTCCCTTGAGCCGGTGGGGCTGACGAGCCCATGGCTATGCACCTGCGCGCCTTGAGTGGTACTTTACCTGAAAATATTTTTGGCAGCCTACGCAGCAACCCTACACACATACCTACTCCCTGCTGACGAGAGGCAACTACCTCGAAACACGTGACCAGGGATGGCTAACGCGACACTTATTTTCATTTTAAACTTTTGGCATAGGCGTACCCGCCGACGCTACTTCATGGACCACAATTGTTTGGGGTAACACGCAGGTAGGACTAGCAGAGTGCGGCCAATCGGATTTTTGTTTACATTCAGGCTCCCTTGAGCCGGTGGGGCTGACGAGCCCATGGCTACGCACCTGCGCGCCTTGAGTGGTACTTTACCTGAGAATATTTTTGGCAGCCTACGCAGATTTGTTCTAGCTGCTCCTGCTGCCTCATCGGCCACCTTAGCTAGGAAAAGCCTACATTGGCTCCCAATCCAGTATAGGATTTCTTTTAAACTTCTAATCCTGGTGTTTGGAGCTTTAAGGGCTGCACCCCCTAACGCTTTGGGCTCTCTTTTAAGCTGCTATATTCCTAGCAGGTGTCTTCGTTCCTCAGAGATGAACCTCCCAGTAGTTCCCCGTTTTAAGAAAGTCAGATGGGGAAGTAGGGCCTTTTCCATTGTGGCTCCCCGGTTATGGAATGCCCTCCCCTTAGAGATTAAGGCCCAACCTTCAATAACCCTCTTTAAAAAAGCACTCAAAACGTGGTACTTTACTAAAGCCTATTAGTAAGCAATTTCTATTTTAGTCTGATTTAACTATTATTTTTGGTTAGGCGCCTTGACGCCCACTGGGCCAAGTAGCACGTTATAAATTGGATTTCATTTCATTTCATTTCAACCCTACACACATACCTACTCCCTGCTGACGAGAGGCAACTACCTCGAAACACGTGTCCAGGGATGGCTAACGCGACACTTATTTTCATTTTAAACTTTTGGCATAAGCGTACCCGCCGACGCTACTTCATGGACCTCAATTCTTTGGGGTAATACGCTGGTAGGACTAGCGGCCAATCGGATTTTTGTTTACATTCAGGCTCCCTTGAGCCGGTGGGGCTGATGAGCCCATGGCTACGCACCTGCGCGCCTTGAGTGGTACTTTACCTGAGAATATTTTTGGCAGCCAACGCAGCAACCCTACACACATACCTACTCCCTGCTGACGAGAGGCAACTACCTCGAAACATGTGTCCAGGGATGGCTAACGCAACACTTATTTTCATTTTAAACTTTTGGCATAGGCGTACCCGCCGACGCTACTTCATGGACCACAATTCTTTGGGGTAACACGCAGGTAGGACTAGCAGAGTGCGGCCAATCGGATTTTTGTTTACATTCAGGCTCCCTTGAGCCGGTGGGGCTGACGAGCCCATGGCTACGCACCTGCGCGCCTTGAGTGGTACTTTACCTGAGAATATTTTTGGCAGCCTACGCAGATTTGTTCTAGCTGCTCCTGCTGCCTCATCGACCACCTTAGCTAGGAAAAGCCTACATTGGCTCCCAATCCAGTATAGGATTTCTTTTAAACTTCTAATCCTGGTGTTTGGAGCTTTAAGGGCTGCACCCCCTAACGCTTTGGGCTCTCTTTTAACCTGCTATATTCCTAGCAGGTGTCTTCGTTCCTCAGAGATGAACCTCCCAGTAGTTCCCCGTTTTAAGAAAGTCAGATGGGGAAGTAGGGCCTTTTCCATTGTGGCTCCCCGGTTATGCAATGCCCTCCCCTTAGAGATTAAGGCCCAACCTTCAATAACTCTCTTTAAAAAAGCACTCAAAACGTGGTACTTTACTAAAGCCTATTAGTAAGCAATTTCTATTTTAGTCTGATTTAACTATTATTTTTGGTTAGGCGCCTTGACGCCCACTGGGCCAAGTAGCACGTCATAAATTGGATTTCATTTCATTTCATTTCAACCCTACACACATACCTACTCCCTGCTGACGAGAGGCAACTACCTCGAAACACGTGTCCAGGGATGGCTAACGCGACACTTATTTTCATTTTAAACTTTTGGCATAGGCGTACCCGCCGACGCTACTTCATGGACCACAATTCTTTGGGGTAACACGCTGGTAGGACTAGCAGAGGGCGGCCAATCGGATTTTTGTTTACATTCAGGCTCCCTTGAGCCGGTGGGGCTGACGAGCCCATGGCTACGCACCTGCGCGCCTTGACTGGTACTTTACCTGAGAATATTTTTGGCAGCCTACGCAGCAACCCTACACACATACCTACTCCCTGCTGACGAGAGGCAACTACCTCGAAACACGTGTCCAGGGATGGCTAACGGGACTTATTTTCATTTTAAACTTTTGGCATAGGCGTACCCGCCGACGCTACTTCATGGACCACAATTCTTTGGGGTAACAAGCTGGTAGGACTAGCAGAGTGCGGCCAATCGGATTTTTGTTTACATTCAGGCTCCCTTGAGCCGGTGGGGCTGACGAGCCCATGGCTACGCACCTGCGCGCCTTGAGTGGTACTTTACCTGAGAATATTTTTGGCAGCCTACGCAGCAACCCTACACACATACCTACTCCCTGCTGACGAGAGGCAACTACCTCGAAACACGTGTCCAGGGATGGCTAACGCGACACTTATTTTCATTTTAAACTTTTGGCATAGGCGTACCCGCCGACGCTACTTCATGGACCACAATTCTTTTGGGTAACACGCTGGTAGGACTAGCAGAGGGCGGCCAATCGGATTTTTGTTTACATTCAGGCTCCCTTGAGCCGATGGGGCTGATGAGCCCATGGCTGCGCACCTGCGCGCCTTGAGTGGTACTTTACCTGAGAATATTTTTGGCAGCCTACGCAGCAACCCTACACACATACCTACTCCCTGATGACGAGAGGCAACTACCTCGAAACACGTGTCCAGGGATGGCTAACGCGACACTTATTTTCATTGTAAACTTTTGGCATAGGCGTACCCGCCGACGCTACTTCATGGACCACAATTCTTTGGGGTAACACGCTGGTAGAACTAGCAGAGTGTGGCCAATCGGATTTTTGTTTACATTTAGGCTCCCTTGAGCCGGTGGGGCTGACAAGCCCATGGCTACGCACCTGCGCGCCTTGAGTGGTACTTTACCTGAGAATATATTTGGCAGCCTACGCAGCAACTCTACACACATACCTACTCCCTGCTGACGAGAGGCAACTACCTCGAAACACGTGTCCAGGGATGGCTAACGCGACACTTATTTTCATTTTAAACTTTTGGCATAAGCGTACCCGCCGACGCTACTTCATGGACCTCAATTCTTTGGGGTAATACGCTGGTAGGACTAGCGGCCAATCGGATTTTTGTTTACATTCAGGCTCCCTTGAGCCGGTGGGGCTGATGAGCCCATGGCTACGCACCTGCGCGCCTTGAGTGGTACTTTACCTGAGAATATTTTTGGCAGCCAACGCAGCAACCCTACACACATACCTACTCCCTGCTGACGAGAGGCAACTACCTCGAAACATGTGTCCAGGGATGGCTAACGCGACACTTATTTTCATTTTAAACTTTTGGCATAGGCGTACCCGCCGACGCTACTTCATGGACCACAATTCTTTGGGGTAACACGCAGGTAGGACTAGCAGAGTGCGGCCAATCGGATTTTTGTTTACATTCAGGCTCCCTTGAGCCGGTGGGGCTGACGAGCCCCTGGCTACGCACCTGCGCGCCTTGAGTGGTACTTTACCTGAGAATATTTTTGGCAGCCTACGCAGATTTGTTCTAGCTGCTCCTGCTGCCTCATCGACCACCTTAGCTAGGAAAAGCCTACATTGGCTCCCAATCCAGTATAGGATTTCTTTTAAACTTCTAATCCTGGTGTTTGGAGCTTTAAGGGCTGCACCCCCTAACGCTTTGGGCTCTCTTTTAACCTGCTATATTCCTAGCAGGTGTCTTCGTTCCTCAGAGATGAACCTCCCAGTAGTTCCCCGTTTTAAGAAAGTCAGATGGGGAAGTAGGGCCTTTTCCATTGTGGCTCCCCGGTTATGCAATGCCCTCCCCTTAGAGATTAAGGCCCAACCTTCAATAACTCTCTTTAAAAAAGCACTCAAAACGTGGTACTTTACTAAAGCCTATTAGTAAGCAATTTCTATTTTAGTCTGATTTAACTATTATTTTTGGTTAGGCGCCTTGACGCCCACTGGGCCAAGTAGCACGTCATAAATTGGATTTCATTTCATTTCATTTCAACCCTACACACATACCTACTCCCTGCTGACGAGAGGCAACTACCTCGAAACACGTGTCCAGGGATGGCTAACGCGACGCTTATTTTCATTTTAAACTTTTGGCATAGGCGTACCCGCCGACGCTACTTCATGGACCACAATTCTTTGGGGTAAAACGCTGGTAGGACTAGCAGAGGGCGGCCAATCGGATTTTTGTTTACATTCAGGCTCCCTTGAGCCGGTGGGGCTGACGAGCCCATGGCTACGCACCTGCGCGCCTTGACTGGTACTTTACCTGAGAATATTTTTGGCAGCCTACGCAGCAACCCTACACACATACCTACTCCCTGCTGACGAGAGGCAACTACCTCGAAACACGTGTCCAGGGATGGCTAACGCGACTTATTTTCATTTTAAACTTTTGGCATAGGCATACCCGCCGACGCTACTTCATGGACCACAATTGTTTGGGGTAACACGCAGGTAGGACTAGCAGAGTGCGGCCAATCGGATTTTTGTTTACATTCAGGCTCCCTTGAGCCGGTGGGGCTGACGAGCCCATGGCTACGCACCTGCGCGCCTTGAGTGGTACTTTACCTGAGAATATTTTTGGCAGCCTACGCAGATTTGTTCTAGCTGCTCCTGCTGCCTCATCGGCCACCTTAGCTAGGAAAAGCCTACATTGGCTCCCAATCCAGTATAGGATTTCTTTTAAACTTCTAATCCTGGTGTTTGGAGCTTTAAGGGCTGCACCCCCTAACGCTTTGGGCTCTCTTTTAAGCTGCTATATTCCTAGCAGGTGTCTTCGTTCCTCAGAGATGAACCTCCCAGTAGTTCCCCGTTTTAAGAAAGTCAGATGGGGAAGTAGGGCCTTTTCCATTGTGGCTCCCCGGTTATGGAATGCCCTCCCCTTAGAGATTAAGGCCCAACCTTCAATAACCCTCTTTAAAAAAGCACTCAAAACGTGGTACTTTACTAAAGCCTATTAGTAAGCAATTTCTATTTTAGTCTGATTTAACTATTATTTTTGGTTAGGCGCCTTGACGCCCACTGGGCCAAGTAGCACGTTATAAATTGGATTTCATTTCATTTCATTTCAACCCTACACACATACCTACTCCCTGCTGACGAGAGGCAACTACCTCGAAACACGTGTCCAGGGATGGCTAACGCGACACTTATTTTCATTTTAAACTTTTGGCATAAGCGTACCCGCCGACGCTACTTCATGGACCTCAATTCTTTGGGGTAATACGCTGGTAGGACTAGCGGCCAATCGGATTTTTGTTTACATTCAGGCTCCCTTGAGCCGGTGGGGCTGATGAGCCCATGGCTACGCACCTGCGCGCCTTGAGTGGTACTTTACCTGAGAATATTTTTGGCAGCCAACGCAGCAACCCTACACACATACCTACTCCCTGCTGACGAGAGGCAACTACCTCGAAACATGTGTCCAGGGATGGCTAACGCAACACTTATTTTCATTTTAAACTTTTGGCATAGGCGTACCCGCCGACGCTACTTCATGGACCACAATTCTTTGGGGTAACACGCAGGTAGGACTAGCAGAGTGCGGCCAATCGGATTTTTGTTTACATTCAGGCTCCCTTGAGCCGGTGGGGCTGACGAGCCCATGGCTACGCACCTGCGCGCCTTGAGTGGTACTTTACCTGAGAATATTTTTGGCAGCCTACGCAGATTTGTTCTAGCTGCTCCTGCTGCCTCATCGACCACCTTAGCTAGGAAAAGCCTACATTGGCTCCCAATCCAGTATAGGATTTCTTTTAAACTTCTAATCCTGGTGTTTGGAGCTTTAAGGGCTGCACCCCCTAACGCTTTGGGCTCTCTTTTAACCTGCTATATTCCTAGCAGGTGTCTTCGTTCCTCAGAGATGAACCTCCCAGTAGTTCCCCGTTTTAAGAAAGTCAGATGGGGAAGTAGGGCCTTTTCCATTGTGGCTCCCCGGTTATGCAATGCCCTCCCCTTAGAGATTAAGGCCCAACCTTCAATAACTCTCTTTAAAAAAGCACTCAAAACGTGGTACTTTACTAAAGCCTATTAGTAAGCAATTTCTATTTTAGTCTGATTTAACTATTATTTTTGGTTAGGCGCCTTGACGCCCACTGGGCCAAGTAGCACGTCATAAATTGGATTTCATTTCATTTCATTTCAACCCTACACACATACCTACTCCCTGCTGACGAGAGGCAACTACCTCGAAACACGTGTCCAGGGATGGCTAACGCGACACTTATTTTCATTTTAAACTTTTGGCATAGGCGTACCCGCCGACGCTACTTCATGGACCACAATTCTTTGGGGTAACACGCTGGTAGGACTAGCAGAGGGCGGCCAATCGGATTTTTGTTTACATTCAGGCTCCCTTGAGCCGGTGGGGCTGACGAGCCCATGGCTACGCACCTGCGCGCCTTGACTGGTACTTTACCTGAGAATATTTTTGGCAGCCTACGCAGCAACCCTACACACATACCTACTCCCTGCTGACGAGAGGCAACTACCTCGAAACACGTGTCCAGGGATGGCTAACGGGACTTATTTTCATTTTAAACTTTTGGCATAGGCGTACCCGCCGACGCTACTTCATGGACCACAATTCTTTGGGGTAACAAGCTGGTAGGACTAGCAGAGTGCGGCCAATCGGATTTTTGTTTACATTCAGGCTCCCTTGAGCCGGTGGGGCTGACGAGCCCATGGCTACGCACCTGCGCGCCTTGAGTGGTACTTTACCTGAGAATATTTTTGGCAGCCTACGCAGCAACCCTACACACATACCTACTCCCTGCTGACGAGAGGCAACTACCTCGAAACACGTGTCCAGGGATGGCTAACGCGACACTTATTTTCATTTTAAACTTTTGGCATAGGCGTACCCGCCGACGCTACTTCATGGACCACAATTCTTTTGGGTAACACGCTGGTAGGACTAGCAGAGGGCGGCCAATCGGATTTTTGTTTACATTCAGGCTCCCTTGAGCCGGTGGGGCTGATGAGCCCATGGCTGCGCACCTGCGCGCCTTGAGTGGTACATTACCTGAGAATATTTTTGGCAGCCTACGCAGCAACCCTACACACATACCTACTCCCTGATGACGAGAGGCAACTACCTCGAAACACGTGTCCAGGGATGGCTAACGCGACACTTATTTTCATTTTAAACTTTTGGCATAAGCGTACCCGCCGACGCTACTTCATGGACCTCATTTCTTTGGGGTAACACGCTGGTAGGCCTAGCAGAGTGCGGCCAATCGGATTTTTGTTTACATTCAGGCTCCCTTGAGCCGGTGGGGCTGACGAGCCCATGGCTACGCACCTGCGCGCCTTGAGTGGTACTTTACCTGAGAATATTTTTGGCAGCCTACGCAGCAACCCTACACACATACCTACTCCCTGATGACGAGAGGCAACTACCTCGAAACACGTGTCCAGGGATGGCTAACGCGACACTTATTTTCATTTTAAACTTTTGGCATAAGCGTACCCGCCGACGCTACTTCATGGACCTCATTTCTTTGGGGTAACACGCTGGTAGGCCTAGCAGAGTGCGGCCAATCGGATTTTTGTTTACATTCAGGCTTCCTTGAGCCGGTGGGGCTGACGAGCCCATGGCTACGCACCTGCGCGCCTTGAGTGGTACTTTACCTGAGAATATTTTTGGCAGCCTACGCAGCAACTCTACACACATACCTACTCCCTGCTGACGAGAGGCAACTACCTCGAAACACTTGTCCAGCAATGGCTAACGCGACACTTATTTTCATTTTAAACTTTTGGCATAAGCGTACCCGCCAACGCTACTTCATGGACCTCAATTCTTTGGGGTAACACGCTGGTAGGACTAGCGGCCAATCGGATTTTTGTTTACATTCAGGCTCCCTTGAGCCGGTGGGGCTGACGAGCCCATGGCTATGCACCTGCGCGCCTTGAGTGGTACTTTACCTGAAAATATTTTTGGCAGCCTACGCAGCAACCCTACACACATACCTACTCCCTGCTGACGAGAGGCAACTACCTCGAAACACGTGACCAGGGATGGCTAACGCGACACTTATTTTCATTTTAAACTTTTGGCATAGGCGTACCCGCCGACGCTACTTCATGGACCACAATTGTTTGGGGTAACACGCAGGTAGGACTAGCAGAGTGCGGCCAATCGGATTTTTGTTTACATTCAGGCTCCCTTGAGCCGGTGGGGCTGACGAGCCCATGGCTACGCACCTGCGCGCCTTGAGTGGTACTTTACCTGAGAATATTTTTGGCAGCCTACGCAGATTTGTTCTAGCTGCTCCTGCTGCCTCATCGGCCACCTTAGCTAGGAAAAGCCTACATTGGCTCCCAATCCAGTATAGGATTTCTTTTAAACTTCTAATCCTGGTGTTTGGAGCTTTAAGGGCTGCACCCCCTAACGCTTTGGGCTCTCTTTTAAGCTGCTATATTCCTAGCAGGTGTCTTCGTTCCTCAGAGATGAACCTCCCAGTAGTTCCCCGTTTTAAGAAAGTCAGATGGGGAAGTAGGGCCTTTTCCATTGTGGCTCCCCGGTTATGGAATGCCCTCCCCTTAGAGATTAAGGCCCAACCTTCAATAACCCTCTTTAAAAAAGCACTCAAAACGTGGTACTTTACTAAAGCCTATTAGTAAGCAATTTCTATTTTAGTCTGATTTAACTATTATTTTTGGTTAGGCGCCTTGACGCCCACTGGGCCAAGTAGCACGTTATAAATTGGATTTCATTTCATTTCATTTCAACCCTACACACATACCTACTCCCTGCTGACGAGAGGCAACTACCTCGAAACACGTGTCCAGGGATGGCTAACGCGACACTTATTTTCATTTTAAACTTTTGGCATAAGCGTACCCGCCGACGCTACTTCATGGACCTCAATTCTTTGGGGTAACAAGCTGGTAGGACTAGCAGAGTGCGGCCAATCGGATTTTTGTTTACATTCAGGCTCCCTTGAGCCGGTGGGGCTGACGAGCCCATGGCTACGCACCTGCGCGCCTTGAGTGGTACTTTACCTGAGAATATTTTTGGCAGCCTACGCAGCAACCCTACACACATACCTACTCCCTGCTGACGAGAGGCAACTACCTCGAAACACATGTCCAGGGATGGCTAACGCAACACTTATTTTCATTTTAAACTTTTGGCATAGGCGTACCCGCCGACGCTACTTCATGGACCACAATTCTTTTGGGTAACACGCTGGTAGGACTAGCAGAGGGCGGCCAATCGGATTTTTGTTTACATTCAGGCTCCCTTGAGCCGATGGGGCTGATGAGCCCATGGCTGCGCACCTGCGCGCCTTGAGTGGTACTTTACCTGAGAATATTTTTGGCAGCCTACGCAGCAACCCTACACACATACCTACTCCCTGATGACGAGAGGCAACTACCTCGAAACACGTGTCCAGGGATGGCTAACGCGACACTTATTTTCATTGTAAACTTTTGGCATAGGCGTACCCGCCGACGCTACTTCATGGACCACAATTCTTTGGGGTAACACGCTGGTAGAACTAGCAGAGTGTGGCCAATCGGATTTTTGTTTACATTTAGGCTCCCTTGAGCCGGTGGGGCTGACAAGCCCATGGCTACGCACCTGCGCGCCTTGAGTGGTACTTTACCTGAGAATATATTTGGCAGCCTACGCAGCAACTCTACACACATACCTACTCCCTGCTGACGAGAGGCAACTACCTCGAAACACGTGTCCAGGGATGGCTAACGCGACACTTATTTTCATTTTAAACTTTTGGCATAAGCGTACCCGCCGACGCTACTTCATGGACCTCAATTCTTTGGGGTAATACGCTGGTAGGACTAGCGGCCAATCGGATTTTTGTTTACATTCAGGCTCCCTTGAGCCGGTGGGGCTGATGAGCCCATGGCTACGCACCTGCGCGCCTTGAGTGGTACTTTACCTGAGAATATTTTTGGCAGCCAACGCAGCAACCCTACACACATACCTACTCCCTGCTGACGAGAGGCAACTACCTCGAAACATGTGTCCAGGGATGGCTAACGCGACACTTATTTTCATTTTAAACTTTTGGCATAGGCGTACCCGCCGACGCTACTTCATGGACCACAATTCTTTGGGGTAACACGCAGGTAGGACTAGCAGAGTGCGGCCAATCGGATTTTTGTTTACATTCAGGCTCCCTTGAGCCGGTGGGGCTGACGAGCCCCTGGCTACGCACCTGCGCGCCTTGAGTGGTACTTTACCTGAGAATATTTTTGGCAGCCTACGCAGATTTGTTCTAGCTGCTCCTGCTGCCTCATCGACCACCTTAGCTAGGAAAAGCCTACATTGGCTCCCAATCCAGTATAGGATTTCTTTTAAACTTCTAATCCTGGTGTTTGGAGCTTTAAGGGCTGCACCCCCTAACGCTTTGGGCTCTCTTTTAACCTGCTATATTCCTAGCAGGTGTCTTCGTTCCTCAGAGATGAACCTCCCAGTAGTTCCCCGTTTTAAGAAAGTCAGATGGGGAAGTAGGGCCTTTTCCATTGTGGCTCCCCGGTTATGCAATGCCCTCCCCTTAGAGATTAAGGCCCAACCTTCAATAACTCTCTTTAAAAAAGCACTCAAAACGTGGTACTTTACTAAAGCCTATTAGTAAGCAATTTCTATTTTAGTCTGATTTAACTATTATTTTTGGTTAGGCGCCTTGACGCCCACTGGGCCAAGTAGCACGTCATAAATTGGATTTCATTTCATTTCATTTCAACCCTACACACATACCTACTCCCTGCTGACGAGAGGCAACTACCTCGAAACACGTGTCCAGGGATGGCTAACGCGACACTTATTTTCATTTTAAACTTTTGGCATAGGCGTACCCGCCGACGCTACTTCATGGACCACAATTCTTTGGGGTAACACGCTGGTAGGACTAGCAGAGGGCGGCCAATCGGATTTTTGTTTACATTCAGGCTCCCTTGAGCCGGTGGGGCTGACGAGCCCATGGCTACGCACCTGCGCGCCTTGACTGGTACTTTACCTGAGAATATTTTTGGCAGCCTACGCAGCAACCCTACACACATACCTACTCCCTGCTGACGAGAGGCAACTACCTCGAAACACGTGTCCAGGGATGGCTAACGGGACTTATTTTCATTTTAAACTTTTGGCATAGGCGTACCCGCCGACGCTACTTCATGGACCACAATTCTTTGGGGTAACAAGCTGGTAGGACTAGCAGAGTGCGGCCAATCGGATTTTTGTTTACATTCAGGCTCCCTTGAGCCGGTGGGGCTGACGAGCCCATGGCTACGCACCTGCGCGCCTTGAGTGGTACTTTACCTGAGAATATTTTTGGCAGCCTACGCAGCAACCCTACACACATACCTACTCCCTGCTGACGAGAGGCAACTACCTCGAAACACGTGTCCAGGGATGGCTAACGCGACACTTATTTTCATTTTAAACTTTTGGCATAGGCGTACCCGCCGACGCTACTTCATGGACCACAATTCTTTTGGGTAACACGCTGGTAGGACTAGCAGAGGGCGGCCAATCGGATTTTTGTTTACATTCAGGCTCCCTTGAGCCGATGGGGCTGATGAGCCCATGGCTGCGCACCTGCGCGCCTTGAGTGGTACTTTACCTGAGAATATTTTTGGCAGCCTACGCAGCAACCCTACACACATACCTACTCCCTGATGACGAGAGGCAACTACCTCGAAACACGTGTCCAGGGATGGCTAACGCGACACTTATTTTCATTGTAAACTTTTGGCATAGGCGTACCCGCCGACGCTACTTCATGGACCACAATTCTTTGGGGTAACACGCTGGTAGAACTAGCAGAGTGTGGCCAATCGGATTTTTGTTTACATTTAGGCTCCCTTGAGCCGGTGGGGCTGACAAGCCCATGGCTACGCACCTGCGCGCCTTGAGTGGTACTTTACCTGAGAATATATTTGGCAGCCTACGCAGCAACTCTACACACATACCTACTCCCTGCTGACGAGAGGCAACTACCTCGAAACACGTGTCCAGGGATGGCTAACGCGACAGTTATTTTCATTTTAAACTTTTGGCATAAGCGTACCCGCCGACGCTACTTCATGGACCTCAATTCTTTGGGGTAATACGCTGGTAGGACTAGCGGCCAATCGGATTTTTGTTTACATTCAGGCTCCCTTGAGCCGGTGGGGCTGATGAGCCCATGGCTACGCACCTGCGCGCCTTGAGTGGTACTTTACCTGAGAATATTTTTGGCAGCCAACGCAGCAACCCTACACACATACCTACTCCCTGCTGACGAGAGGCAACTACCTCGAAACATGTGTCCAGGGATGGCTAACGCGACACTTATTTTCATTTTAAACTTTTGGCATAGGCGTACCCGCCGACGCTACTTCATGGACCACAATTCTTTGGGGTAACACGCAGGTAGGACTAGCAGAGTGCGGCCAATCGGATTTTTGTTTACATTCAGGCTCCCTTGAGCCGGTGGGGCTGACGAGCCCCTGGCTACGCACCTGCGCGCCTTGAGTGGTACTTTACCTGAGAATATTTTTGGCAGCCTACGCAGATTTGTTCTAGCTGCTCCTGCTGCCTCATCGACCACCTTAGCTAGGAAAAGCCTACATTGGCTCCCAATCCAGTATAGGATTTCTTTTAAACTTCTAATCCTGGTGTTTGGAGCTTTAAGGGCTGCACCCCCTAACGCTTTGGGCTCTCTTTTAACCTGCTATATTCCTAGCAGGTGTCTTCGTTCCTCAGAGATGAACCTCCCAGTAGTTCCCCGTTTTAAGAAAGTCAGATGGGGAAGTAGGGCCTTTTCCATTGTGGCTCCCCGGTTATGCAATGCCCTCCCCTTAGAGATTAAGGCCCAACCTTCAATAACTCTCTTTAAAAAAGCACTCAAAACGTGGTACTTTACTAAAGCCTATTAGTAAGCAATTTCTATTTTAGTCTGATTTAACTATTATTTTTGGTTAGGCGCCTTGACGCCCACTGGGCCAAGTAGCACGTCATAAATTGGATTTCATTTCATTTCATTTCAACCCTACACACATACCTACTCCCTGCTGACGAGAGGCAACTACCTCGAAACACGTGTCCAGGGATGGCTAACGCGACGCTTATTTTCATTTTAAACTTTTGGCATAGGCGTACCCGCCGACGCTACTTCATGGACCACAATTCTTTGGGGTAAAACGCTGGTAGGACTAGCAGAGGGCGGCCAATCGGATTTTTGTTTACATTCAGGCTCCCTTGAGCCGGTGGGGCTGACGAGCCCATGGCTACGCACCTGCGCGCCTTGACTGGTACTTTACCTGAGAATATTTTTGGCAGCCTACGCAGCAACCCTACACACATACCTACTCCCTGCTGACGAGAGGCAACTACCTCGAAACACGTGTCCAGGGATGGCTAACGCGACTTATTTTCATTTTAAACTTTTGGCATAGGCATACCCGCCGACGCTACTTCATGGACCACAATTGTTTGGGGTAACACGCAGGTAGGACTAGCAGAGTGCGGCCAATCGGATTTTTGTTTACATTCAGGCTCCCTTGAGCCGGTGGGGCTGACGAGCCCATGGCTACGCACCTGCGCGCCTTGAGTGGTACTTTACCTGAGAATATTTTTGGCAGCCTACGCAGATTTGTTCTAGCTGCTCCTGCTGCCTCATCGGCCACCTTAGCTAGGAAAAGCCTACATTGGCTCCCAATCCAGTATAGGATTTCTTTTAAACTTCTAATCCTGGTGTTTGGAGCTTTAAGGGCTGCACCCCCTAACGCTTTGGGCTCTCTTTTAAGCTGCTATATTCCTAGCAGGTGTCTTCGTTCCTCAGAGATGAACCTCCCAGTAGTTCCCCGTTTTAAGAAAGTCAGATGGGGAAGTAGGGCCTTTTCCATTGTGGCTCCCCGGTTATGGAATGCCCTCCCCTTAGAGATTAAGGCCCAACCTTCAATAACCCTCTTTAAAAAAGCACTCAAAACGTGGTACTTTACTAAAGCCTATTAGTAAGCAATTTCTATTTTAGTCTGATTTAACTATTATTTTTGGTTAGGCGCCTTGACGCCCACTGGGCCAAGTAGCACGTTATAAATTGGATTTCATTTCATTTCATTTCAACCCTACACACATACCTACTCCCTGCTGACGAGAGGCAACTACCTCGAAACACGTGTCCAGGGATGGCTAACGCGACACTTATTTTCATTTTAAACTTTTGGCATAAGCGTACCCGCCGACGCTACTTCATGGACCTCAATTCTTTGGGGTAATACGCTGGTAGGACTAGCGGCCAATCGGATTTTTGTTTACATTCAGGCTCCCTTGAGCCGGTGGGGCTGATGAGCCCATGGCTACGCACCTGCGCGCCTTGAGTGGTACTTTACCTGAGAATATTTTTGGCAGCCAACGCAGCAACCCTACACACATACCTACTCCCTGCTGACGAGAGGCAACTACCTCGAAACATGTGTCCAGGGATGGCTAACGCAACACTTATTTTCATTTTAAACTTTTGGCATAGGCGTACCCGCCGACGCTACTTCATGGACCACAATTCTTTGGGGTAACACGCAGGTAGGACTAGCAGAGTGCGGCCAATCGGATTTTTGTTTACATTCAGGCTCCCTTGAGCCGGTGGGGCTGACGAGCCCATGGCTACGCACCTGCGCGCCTTGAGTGGTACTTTACCTGAGAATATTTTTGGCAGCCTACGCAGATTTGTTCTAGCTGCTCCTGCTGCCTCATCGACCACCTTAGCTAGGAAAAGCCTACATTGGCTCCCAATCCAGTATAGGATTTCTTTTAAACTTCTAATCCTGGTGTTTGGAGCTTTAAGGGCTGCACCCCCTAACGCTTTGGGCTCTCTTTTAACCTGCTATATTCCTAGCAGGTGTCTTCGTTCCTCAGAGATGAACCTCCCAGTAGTTCCCCGTTTTAAGAAAGTCAGATGGGGAAGTAGGGCCTTTTCCATTGTGGCTCCCCGGTTATGCAATGCCCTCCCCTTAGAGATTAAGGCCCAACCTTCAATAACTCTCTTTAAAAAAGCACTCAAAACGTGGTACTTTACTAAAGCCTATTAGTAAGCAATTTCTATTTTAGTCTGATTTAACTATTATTTTTGGTTAGGCGCCTTGACGCCCACTGGGCCAAGTAGCACGTCATAAATTGGATTTCATTTCATTTCATTTCAACCCTACACACATACCTACTCCCTGCTGACGAGAGGCAACTACCTCGAAACACGTGTCCAGGGATGGCTAACGCGACACTTATTTTCATTTTAAACTTTTGGCATAGGCGTACCCGCCGACGCTACTTCATGGACCACAATTCTTTGGGGTAACACGCTGGTAGGACTAGCAGAGGGCGGCCAATCGGATTTTTGTTTACATTCAGGCTCCCTTGAGCCGGTGGGGCTGACGAGCCCATGGCTACGCACCTGCGCGCCTTGACTGGTACTTTACCTGAGAATATTTTTGGCAGCCTACGCAGCAACCCTACACACATACCTACTCCCTGCTGACGAGAGGCAACTACCTCGAAACACGTGTCCAGGGATGGCTAACGGGACTTATTTTCATTTTAAACTTTTGGCATAGGCGTACCCGCCGACGCTACTTCATGGACCACAATTCTTTGGGGTAACAAGCTGGTAGGACTAGCAGAGTGCGGCCAATCGGATTTTTGTTTACATTCAGGCTCCCTTGAGCCGGTGGGGCTGACGAGCCCATGGCTACGCACCTGCGCGCCTTGAGTGGTACTTTACCTGAGAATATTTTTGGCAGCCTACACAGCAACCCTACACACATACCTACTCCCTGCTGACGAGAGGCAACTACCTCGAAACACGTGTCCAGGGATGGCTAACGCGACACTTATTTTCATTTTAAACTTTTGGCATAGGCGTACCCGCCGACGCTACTTCATGGACCACAATTCTTTTGGGTAACACGCTGGTAGGACTAGCAGAGGGCGGCCAATCGGATTTTTGTTTACATTCAGGCTCCCTTGAGCCGGTGGGGCTGATGAGCCCATGGCTGCGCACCTGCGCGCCTTGAGTGGTACTTTACCTGAGAATATTTTTGGCAGCCTACGCAGCAACCCTACACACATACCTACTCCCTGATGACGAGAGGCAACTACCTCGAAACACGTGTCCAGGGATGGCTAACGCGACACTTATTTTCATTTTAAACTTTTGGCATAAGCGTACCCGCCGACGCTACTTCATGGACCTCATTTCTTTGGGGTAACACGCTGGTAGGCCTAGCAGAGTGCGGCCAATCGGATTTTTGTTTACATTCAGGCTCCCTTGAGCCGGTGGGGCTGACGAGCCCATGGCTACGCACCTGCGCGCCTTGAGTGGTACTTTACCTGAGAATATTTTTGGCAGCCTACGCAGCAACCCTACACACATACCTACTCCCTGATGACGAGAGGCAACTACCTCGAAACACGTGTCCAGGGATGGCTAACGCGACACTTATTTTCATTTTAAACTTTTGGCATAAGCGTACCCGCCGACGCTACTTCATGGTCCTCATTTCTTTGGGGTAACACGCTGGTAGGCCTAGCAGAGTGCGGCCAATCGGATTTTTGTTTACATTCAGGCTTCCTTGAGCCGGTGGGGCTGACGAGCCCATGGCTACGCACCTGCGCGCCTTGAGTGGTACTTTACCTGAGAATATTTTTGGCAGCCTACGCAGCAACTCTACACACATACCTACTCCCTGCTGACGAGAGGCAACTACCTCGAAACACTTGTCCAGCAATGGCTAACGCGACACTTATTTTCATTTTAAACTTTTGGCATAAGCGTACCCGCCAACGCTACTTCATGGACCTCAATTCTTTGGGGTAACACGCTGGTAGGACTAGCGGCCAATCGGATTTTTGTTTACATTCAGGCTCCCTTGAGCCGGTGGGGCTGACGAGCCCATGGCTATGCACCTGCGCGCCTTGAGTGGTACTTTACCTGAAAATATTTTTGGCAGCCTACGCAGCAACCCTACACACATACCTACTCCCTGCTGACGAGAGGCAACTACCTCGAAACACGTGACCAGGGATGGCTAACGCGACACTTATTTTCATTTTAAACTTTTGGCATAGGCGTACCCGCCGACGCTACTTCATGGACCACAATTGTTTGGGGTAACACGCAGGTAGGACTAGCAGAGTGCGGCCAATCGGATTTTTGTTTACATTCAGGCTCCCTTGAGCCGGTGGGGCTGACGAGCCCATGGCTACGCACCTGCGCGCCTTGAGTGGTACTTTACCTGAGAATATTTTTGGCAGCCTACGCAGATTTGTTCTAGCTGCTCCTGCTGCCTCATCGGCCACCTTAGCTAGGAAAAGCCTACATTGGCTCCCAATCCAGTATAGGATTTCTTTTAAACTTCTAATCCTGGTGTTTGGAGCTTTAAGGGCTGCACCCCCTAACGCTTTGGGCTCTCTTTTAAGCTGCTATATTCCTAGCAGGTGTCTTCGTTCCTCAGAGATGAACCTCCCAGTAGTTCCCCGTTTTAAGAAAGTCAGATGGGGAAGTAGGGCCTTTTCCATTGTGGCTCCCCGGTTATGGAATGCCCTCCCCTTAGAGATTAAGGCCCAACCTTCAATAACCCTCTTTAAAAAAGCACTCAAAACGTGGTACTTTACTAAAGCCTATTAGTAAGCAATTTCTATTTTAGTCTGATTTAACTATTATTTTTGGTTAGGCGCCTTGACGCCCACTGGGCCAAGTAGCACGTTATAAATTGGATTTCATTTCATTTCATTTCAACCCTACACACATACCTACTCCCTGCTGACGAGAGGCAACTACCTCGAAACACGTGTCCAGGGATGGCTAACGCGACACTTATTTTCATTTTAAACTTTTGGCATAAGCGTACCCGCCGACACTACTTCATGGACCTCAATTCTTTGGGGTAATACGCTGGTAGGACTAGCGGCCAATCGGATTTTTGTTTACATTCAGGCTCCCTTGAGCCGGTGGGGCTGATGAGCCCATGGCTACGCACCTGCGCGCCTTGAGTGGTACTTTACCTGAGAATATTTTTGGCAGCCAACGCAGCAACCCTACATACATACCTACTCCCTGCTGACGAGAGGCAACTACCTCGAAACATGTGTCCAGGGATGGCTAACGCAACACTTATTTTCATTTTAAACTTTTGGCATAGGCGTACCCGCCGACGCTACTTCATGGACCACAATTCTTTGGGGTAACACGCAGGTAGGACTAGCAGAGTGCGGCCAATCG
This sequence comes from Triturus cristatus, assembly GCF_964204655.1. Taxonomy (NCBI): domain Eukaryota; kingdom Metazoa; phylum Chordata; class Amphibia; order Caudata; family Salamandridae; genus Triturus; species Triturus cristatus. The sequence goes on from NC_140582.1 coordinate 87,889,265, forward strand.
GATTTTTGTTTACATTCAGGCTCCCTTGAGCCGGTGGGGCTGACGAGCCCATGGCTACGCACCTGCGCGCCTTGAGTGGTACTTTACCTGAGAATATTTTTGGCAGCCTACGCAGATTTGTTCTAGCTGCTCCTGCTGCCTCATCGACCACCTTAGCTAGGAAAAGCCTACATTGGCTCCCAATCCAGTATAGGATTTCTTTTAAACTTCTAATCCTGGTGTTTGGAGCTTTAAGGGCTGCACCCCCTAACGCTTTGGGCTCTCTTTTAACCTGCTATATTCCTAGCAGGTGTCTTCGTTCCTCAGAGATGAACCTCCCAGTAGTTCCCCGTTTTAAGAAAGTAAGATGGGGAAGTAGGGCCTTTTCCATTGTGGCTCCCCGGTTATGCAATGCCCTCCCCTTAGAGATTAAGGCCCAACCTTCAATAACTCTCTTTAAAAAAGCACTCAAAACGTGGTACTTTACTAAAGCCTATTAGTAAGCAATTTCTATTTTAGTCTGATTTAACTATTATTTTTGGTTAGGCGCCTTGACGCCCACTGGGCCAAGTAGCACGTCATAAATTGGATTTCATTTCATTTCATTTCAACCCTACACACATACCTACTCCCTGCTGACGAGAGGCAACTACCTCGAAACACGTGTCCAGGGATGGCTAACGCGACACTTATTTTCATTTTAAACTTTTGGCATAGGCGTACCCGCCGACGCTACTTCATGGACCACAATTCTTTGGGGTAACACGCTGGTAGGACTAGCAGAGGGCGGCCAATCGGATTTTTGTTTACATTCAGGCTCCCTTGAGCCGGTGGGGCTGACGAGCCCATGGCTACGCACCTGCGCGCCTTGACTGGTACTTTACCTGAGAATATTTTTGGCAGCCTACGCAGCAACCCTACACACATACCTACTCCCTGCTGACGAGAGGCAACTACCTCGAAACACGTGTCCAGGGATGGCTAACGGGACTTATTTTCATTTTAAACTTTTGGCATAGGCGTACCCGCCGACGCTACTTCATGGACCACAATTCTTTGGGGTAACAAGCTGGTAGGACTAGCAGAGTGCGGCCAATCGGATTTTTGTTTACATTCAGGCTCCCTTGAGCCGGTGGGGCTGACGAGCCCATGGCTACGCACCTGCGCGCCTTGAGTGGTACTTTACCTGAGAATATTTTTGGCAGCCTACGCAGCAACCCTACACACATACCTACTCCCTGCTGACGAGAGGCAACTACCTCGAAACACATGTCCAGGGATGGCTAACGCGACACTTATTTTCATTTTAAACTTTTGGCATAGGCGTACCCGCCGACGCTACTTCATGGACCACAATTCTTTTGGGTAACACGCTGGTAGGACTAGCAGAGGGCGGCCAATCGGATTTTTGTTTACATTCAGGCTCCCTTGAGCCGATGGGGCTGATGAGCCCATGGCTGCGCACCTGCGCGCCTTGAGTGGTACTTTACCTGAGAATATTTTTGGCAGCCTACGCAGCAACCCTACACACATACCTACTCCCTGATGACGAGAGGCAACTACCTCGAAACACGTGTCCAGGGATGGCTAACGCGACACTTATTTTCATTGTAAACTTTTGGCATAGGCGTACCCGCCGACGCTACTTCATGGACCACAATTCTTTGGGGTAACACGCTGGTAGAACTAGCAGAGTGTGGCCAATCGGATTTTTGTTTACATTTAGGCTCCCTTGAGCCGGTGGGGCTGACAAGCCCATGGCTACGCACCTGCGCGCCTTGAGTGGTACTTTACCTGAGAATATATTTGGCAGCCTACGCAGCAACTCTACACACATACCTACTCCCTGCTGACGAGAGGCAACTACCTCGAAACACGTGTCCAGGGATGGCTAACACGACACTTATTTTCATTTTAAACTTTTGGCATAAGCGTACCCGCCGACGCTACTTCATGGACCTCAATTCTTTGGGGTAATACGCTGGTAGGACTAGCGGCCAATCGGATTTTTGTTTACATTCAGGCTCCCTTGAGCCGGTGGGGCTGATGAGCCCATGGCTACGCACCTGCGCGCCTTGAGTGGTACTTTACCTGAGAATATTTTTGGCAGCCAACGCAGCAACCCTACACACATACCTACTCCCTGCTGACGAGAGGCAACTACCTCGAAACATGTGTCCAGGGATGGCTAACGCGACACTTATTTTCATTTTAAACTTTTGGCATAGGCGTACCCGCCGACGCTACTTCATGGACCACAATTCTTTGGGGTAACACGCAGGTAGGACTAGCAGAGTGCGGCCAATCGGATTTTTGTTTACATTCAGGCTCCCTTGAGCCGGTGGGGCTGACGAGCCCCTGGCTACGCACCTGCGCGCCTTGAGTGGTACTTTACCTGAGAATATTTTTGGCAGCCTACGCAGATTTGTTCTAGCTGCTCCTGCTGCCTCATCGACCACCTTAGCTAGGAAAAGCCTACATTGGCTCCCAATCCAGTATAGGATTTCTTTTAAACTTCTAATCCTGGTGTTTGGAGCTTTAAGGGCTGCACCCCCTAACGCTTTGGGCTCTCTTTTAACCTGCTATATTCCTAGCAGGTGTCTTCGTTCCTCAGAGATGAACCTCCCAGTAGTTCCCCGTTTTAAGAAAGTCAGATGGGGAAGTAGGGCCTTTTCCATTGTGGCTCCCCGGTTATGCAATGCCCTCCCCTTAGAGATTAAGGCCCAACCTTCAATAACTCTCTTTAAAAAAGCACTCAAAACGTGGTACTTTACTAAAGCCTATTAGTAAGCAATTTCTATTTTAGTCTGATTTAACTATTATTTTTGGTTAGGCGCCTTGACGCCCACTGGGCCAAGTAGCACGTCATAAATTGGATTTCATTTCATTTCATTTCAACCCTACACACATACCTACTCCCTGCTGACGAGAGGCAACTACCTCGAAACACGTGTCCAGGGATGGCTAACGCGACACTTATTTTCATTTTAAACTTTTGGCATAGGCGTACCCGCCGACGCTACTTCATGGACCACAATTCTTTGGGGTAACACGCTGGTAGGACTAGCAGAGGGCGGCCAATCGGATTTTTGTTTACATTCAGGCTCCCTTGAGCCGGTGGGGCTGACGAGCCCATGGCTACGCACCTGCGCGCCTTGACTGGTACTTTACCTGAGAATATTTTTGGCAGCCTACGCAGCAACCCTACACACATACCTACTCCCTGCTGACGAGAGGCAACTACCTCGAAACACGTGTCCAGGGATGGCTAACGGGACTTATTTTCATTTTAAACTTTTGGCATAGGCGTACCCGCCGACGCTACTTCATGGACCACAATTCTTTGGGGTAACAAGCTGGTAGGACTAGCAGAGTGCGGCCAATCGGATTTTTGTTTACATTCAGGCTCCCTTGAGCCGGTGGGGCTGACGAGCCCATGGCTACGCACCTGCGCGCCTTGAGTGGTACTTTACCTGAGAATATTTTTGGCAGCCTACGCAGCAACCCTACACACATACCTACTCCCTGCTGACGAGAGGCAACTACCTCGAAACACGTGTCCAGGGATGGCTAACGCGACACTTATTTTCATTTTAAACTTTTGGCATAGGCGTACCCGCCGACGCTACTTCATGGACCACAATTCTTTTGGGTAACACGCTGGTAGGACTAGCAGAGGGCGGCCAATCGGATTTTTGTTTACATTCAGGCTCCCTTGAGCCGATGGGGCTGATGAGCCCATGGCTGCGCACCTGCGCGCCTTGAGTGGTACTTTACCTGAGAATATTTTTGGCAGCCTACGCAGCAACCCTACACACATACCTACTCCCTGATGACGAGAGGCAACTACCTCGAAACACGTGTCCAGGGATGGCTAACGCGACACTTATTTTCATTGTAAACTTTTGGCATAGGCGTACCCGCCGACGCTACTTCATGGACCACAATTCTTTGGGGTAACACGCTGGTAGAACTAGCAGAGTGTGGCCAATCGGATTTTTGTTTACATTTAGGCTCCCTTGAGCCGGTGGGGCTGACAAGCCCATGGCTACGCACCTGCGCGCCTTGAGTGGTACTTTACCTGAGAATATATTTGGCAGCCTACGCAGCAACTCTACACACATACCTACTCCCTGCTGACGAGAGGCAACTACCTCGAAACACGTGTCCAGGGATGGCTAACGCGACACTTATTTTCATTTTAAACTTTTGGCATAAGCGTACCCGCCGACGCTACTTCATGGACCTCAATTCTTTGGGGTAATACGCTGGTAGGACTAGCGGCCAATCGGATTTTTGTTTACATTCAGGCTCCCTTGAGCCGGTGGGGCTGATGAGCCCATGGCTACGCACCTGCGCGCCTTGAGTGGTACTTTACCTGAGAATATTTTTGGCAGCCAACGCAGCAACCCTACACACATACCTACTCCCTGCTGACGAGAGGCAACTACCTCGAAACATGTGTCCAGGGATGGCTAACGCGACACTTATTTTCATTTTAAACTTTTGGCATAGGCGTACCCGCCGACGCTACTTCATGGACCACAATTCTTTGGGGTAACACGCAGGTAGGACTAGCAGAGTGCGGCCAATCGGATTTTTGTTTACATTCAGGCTCCCTTGAGCCGGTGGGGCTGACGAGCCCCTGGCTACGCACCTGCGCGCCTTGAGTGGTACTTTACCTGAGAATATTTTTGGCAGCCTACGCAGATTTGTTCTAGCTGCTCCTGCTGCCTCATCGACCACCTTAGCTAGGAAAAGCCTACATTGGCTCCCAATCCAGTATAGGATTTCTTTTAAACTTCTAATCCTGGTGTTTGGAGCTTTAAGGGCTGCACCCCCTAACGCTTTGGGCTCTCTTTTAACCTGCTATATTCCTAGCAGGTGTCTTCGTTCCTCAGAGATGAACCTCCCAGTAGTTCCCCGTTTTAAGAAAGTCAGATGGGGAAGTAGGGCCTTTTCCATTGTGGCTCCCCGGTTATGCAATGCCCTCCCCTTAGAGATTAAGGCCCAACCTTCAATAACTCTCTTTAAAAAAGCACTCAAAACGTGGTACTTTACTAAAGCCTATTAGTAAGCAATTTCTATTTTAGTCTGATTTAACTATTATTTTTGGTTAGGCGCCTTGACGCCCACTGGGCCAAGTAGCACGTCATAAATTGGATTTCATTTCATTTCATTTCAACCCTACACACATACCTACTCCCTGCTGACGAGAGGCAACTACCTCGAAACACGTGTCCAGGGATGGCTAACGCGACGCTTATTTTCATTTTAAACTTTTGGCATAGGCGTACCCGCCGACGCTACTTCATGGACCACAATTCTTTGGGGTAAAACGCTGGTAGGACTAGCAGAGGGCGGCCAATCGGATTTTTGTTTACATTCAGGCTCCCTTGAGCCGGTGGGGCTGACGAGCCCATGGCTACGCACCTGCGCGCCTTGACTGGTACTTTACCTGAGAATATTTTTGGCAGCCTACGCAGCAACCCTACACACATACCTACTCCCTGCTGACGAGAGGCAACTACCTCGAAACACGTGTCCAGGGATGGCTAACGCGACTTATTTTCATTTTAAACTTTTGGCATAGGCATACCCGCCGACGCTACTTCATGGACCACAATTGTTTGGGGTAACACGCAGGTAGGACTAGCAGAGTGCGGCCAATCGGATTTTTGTTTACATTCAGGCTCCCTTGAGCCGGTGGGGCTGACGAGCCCATGGCTACGCACCTGCGCGCCTTGAGTGGTACTTTACCTGAGAATATTTTTGGCAGCCTACGCAGATTTGTTCTAGCTGCTCCTGCTGCCTCATCGGCCACCTTAGCTAGGAAAAGCCTACATTGGCTCCCAATCCAGTATAGGATTTCTTTTAAACTTCTAATCCTGGTGTTTGGAGCTTTAAGGGCTGCACCCCCTAACGCTTTGGGCTCTCTTTTAAGCTGCTATATTCCTAGCAGGTGTCTTCGTTCCTCAGAGATGAACCTCCCAGTAGTTCCCCGTTTTAAGAAAGTCAGATGGGGAAGTAGGGCCTTTTCCATTGTGGCTCCCCGGTTATGGAATGCCCTCCCCTTAGAGATTAAGGCCCAACCTTCAATAACCCTCTTTAAAAAAGCACTCAAAACGTGGTACTTTACTAAAGCCTATTAGTAAGCAATTTCTATTTTAGTCTGATTTAACTATTATTTTTGGTTAGGCGCCTTGACGCCCACTGGGCCAAGTAGCACGTTATAAATTGGATTTCATTTCATTTCATTTCAACCCTACACACATACCTACTCCCTGCTGACGAGAGGCAACTACCTCGAAACACGTGTCCAGGGATGGCTAACGCGACACTTATTTTCATTTTAAACTTTTGGCATAAGCGTACCCGCCGACGCTACTTCATGGACCTCAATTCTTTGGGGTAATACGCTGGTAGGACTAGCGGCCAATCGGATTTTTGTTTACATTCAGGCTCCCTTGAGCCGGTGGGGCTGATGAGCCCATGGCTGCGCACCTGCGCGCCTTGAGTGGTACTTTACCTGAGAATATTTTTGGCAGCCTACGCAGCAACCCTACACACATACCTACTCCCTGATGACGAGAGGCAACTACCTCGAAACACGTGTCCAGGGATGGCTAACGCGACACTTATTTTCATTTTAAACTTTTGGCATAAGCGTACCCGCCGACGCTACTTCATGGACCTCATTTCTTTGGGGTAACACGCTGGTAGGCCTAGCAGAGTGCGGCCAATCGGATTTTTGTTTACATTCAGGCTCCCTTGAGCCGGTGGGGCTGACGAGCCCATGGCTACGCACCTGCGCGCCTTGAGTGGTACTTTACCTGAGAATATTTTTGGCAGCCTACGCAGCAACCCTACACACATACCTACTCCCTGATGACGAGAGGCAACTACCTCGAAACACGTGTCCAGGGATGGCTAACGCGACACTTATTTTCATTTTAAACTTTTGGCATAAGCGTACCCGCCGACGCTACTTCATGGACCTCATTTCTTTGGGGTAACACGCTGGTAGGCCTAGCAGAGTGCGGCCAATCGGATTTTTGTTTACATTCAGGCTTCCTTGAGCCGGTGGGGCTGACGAGCCCATGGCTACGCACCTGCGCGCCTTGAGTGGTACTTTACCTGAGAATATTTTTGGCAGCCTACGCAGCAACTCTACACACATACCTACTCCCTGCTGACGAGAGGCAACTACCTCGAAACACTTGTCCAGCAATGGCTAACGCGACACTTATTTTCATTTTAAACTTTTGGCATAAGCGTACCCGCCAACGCTACTTCATGGACCTCAATTCTTTGGGGTAACACGCTGGTAGGACTAGCGGCCAATCGGATTTTTGTTTACATTCAGGCTCCCTTGAGCCGGTGGGGCTGACGAGCCCATGGCTATGCACCTGCGCGCCTTGAGTGGTACTTTACCTGAAAATATTTTTGGCAGCCTACGCAGCAACCCTACACACATACCTACTCCCTGCTGACGAGAGGCAACTACCTCGAAACACGTGACCAGGGATGGCTAACGCGACACTTATTTTCATTTTAAACTTTTGGCATAGGCGTACCCGCCGACGCTACTTCATGGACCACAATTGTTTGGGGTAACACGCAGGTAGGACTAGCAGAGTGCGGCCAATCGGATTTTTGTTTACATTCAGGCTCCCTTGAGCCGGTGGGGCTGACGAGCCCATGGCTACGCACCTGCGCGCCTTGAGTGGTACTTTACCTGAGAATATTTTTGGCAGCCTACGCAGATTTGTTCTAGCTGCTCCTGCTGCCTCATCGGCCACCTTAGCTAGGAAAAGCCTACATTGGCTCCCAATCCAGTATAGGATTTCTTTTAAACTTCTAATCCTGGTGTTTGGAGCTTTAAGGGCTGCACCCCCTAACGCTTTGGGCTCTCTTTTAAGCTGCTATATTCCTAGCAGGTGTCTTCGTTCCTCAGAGATGAACCTCCCAGTAGTTCCCCGTTTTAAGAAAGTCAGATGGGGAAGTAGGGCCTTTTCCATTGTGGCTCCCCGGTTATGGAATGCCCTCCCCTTAGAGATTAAGGCCCAACCTTCAATAACCCTCTTTAAAAAAGCACTCAAAACGTGGTACTTTACTAAAGCCTATTAGTAAGCAATTTCTATTTTAGTCTGATTTAACTATTATTTTTGGTTAGGCGCCTTGACGCCCACTGGGCCAAGTAGCACGTTATAAATTGGATTTCATTTCATTTCATTTCAACCCTACACACATACCTACTCCCTGCTGACGAGAGGCAACTACCTCGAAACACGTGTCCAGGGATGGCTAACACGACACTTATTTTCATTTTAAACTTTTGGCATAAGCGTACCCGCCGACGCTACTTCATGGACCTCAATTCTTTGGGGTAATACGCTGGTAGGACTAGCGGCCAATCGGATTTTTGTTTACATTCAGGCTCCCTTGAGCCGGTGGGGCTGATGAGCCCATGGCTACGCACCTGCGCGCCTTGAGTGGTACTTTACCTGAGAATATTTTTGGCAGCCAACGCAGCAACCCTACACACATACCTACTCCCTGCTGACGAGAGGCAACTACCTCGAAACATGTGTCCAGGGATGGCTAACGCAACACTTATTTTCATTTTAAACTTTTGGCATAGGCGTACCCGCCGACGCTACTTCATGGACCACAATTCTTTGGGGTAACACGCAGGTAGGACTAGCAGAGTGCGGCCAATCGGATTTTTGTTTACATTCAGGCTCCCTTGAGCCGGTGGGGCTGACGAGCCCATGGCTACGCACCTGCGCGCCTTGAGTGGTACTTTACCTGAGAATATTTTTGGCAGCCTACGCAGATTTGTTCTAGCTGCTCCTGCTGCCTCATCGACCACCTTAGCTAGGAAAAGCCTACATTGGCTCCCAATCCAGTATAGGATTTCTTTTAAACTTCTAATCCTGGTGTTTGGAGCTTTAAGGGCTGCACCCCCTAACGCTTTGGGCTCTCTTTTAACCTGCTATATTCCTAGCAGGTGTCTTCGTTCCTCAGAGATGAACCTCCCAGTAGTTCCCCGTTTTAAGAAAGTCAGATGGGGAAGTAGGGCCTTTTCCATTGTGGCTCCCCGGTTATGCAATGCCCTCCCCTTAGAGATTAAGGCCCAACCTTCAATAACTCTCTTTAAAAAAGCACTCAAAACGTGGTACTTTACTAAAGCCTATTAGTAAGCAATTTCTATTTTAGTCTGATTTAACTATTATTTTTGGTTAGGCGCCTTGACGCCCACTGGGCCAAGTAGCACGTCATAAATTGGATTTCATTTCATTTCATTTCAACCCTACACACATACCTACTCCCTGCTGACGAGAGGCAACTACCTCGAAACACGTGTCCAGGGATGGCTAACGCGACACTTATTTTCATTTTAAACTTTTGGCATAGGCGTACCCGCCGACGCTACTTCATGGACCACAATTCTTTGGGGTAACACGCTGGTAGGACTAGCAGAGGGCGGCCAATCGGATTTTTGTTTACATTCAGGCTCCCTTGAGCCGGTGGGGCTGACGAGCCCATGGCTACGCACCTGCGCGCCTTGACTGGTACTTTACCTGAGAATATTTTTGGCAGCCTACGCAGCAACCCTACACACATACCTACTCCCTGCTGACGAGAGGCAACTACCTCGAAACACGTGTCCAGGGATGGCTAACGGGACTTATTTTCATTTTAAACTTTTGGCATAGGCGTACCCGCCGACGCTACTTCATGGACCACAATTCTTTGGGGTAACAAGCTGGTAGGACTAGCAGAGTGCGGCCAATCGGATTTTTGTTTACATTCAGGCTCCCTTGAGCCGGTGGGGCTGACGAGCCCATGGCTACGCACCTGCGCGCCTTGAGTGGTACTTTACCTGAGAATATTTTTGGCAGCCTACGCAGCAACCCTACACACATACCTACTCCCTGCTGACGAGAGGCAACTACCTCGAAACACATGTCCAGGGATGGCTAACGCGACACTTATTTTCATTTTAAACTTTTGGCATAGGCGTACCCGCCGACGCTACTTCATGGACCACAATTCTTTTGGGTAACACGCTGGTAGGACTAGCAGAGGGCGGCCAATCGGATTTTTGTTTACATTCAGGCTCCCTTGAGCCGATGGGGCTGATGAGCCCATGGCTGCGCACCTGCGCGCCTTGAGTGGTACTTTACCTGAGAATATTTTTGGCAGCCTACGCAGCAACCCTACACACATACCTACTCCCTGATGACGAGAGGCAACTACCTCGAAACACGTGTCCAGGGATGGCTAACGCGACACTTATTTTCATTGTAAACTTTTGGCATAGGCGTACCCGCCGACGCTACTTCATGGACCACAATTCTTTGGGGTAACACGCTGGTAGAACTAGCAGAGTGTGGCCAATCGGATTTTTGTTTACATTTAGGCTCCCTTGAGCCGGTGGGGCTGACAAGCCCATGGCTACGCACCTGCGCGCCTTGAGTGGTACTTTACCTGAGAATATATTTGGCAGCCTACGCAGCAACTCTACACACATACCTACTCCCTGCTGACGAGAGGCAACTACCTCGAAACACGTGTCCAGGGATGGCTAACACGACACTTATTTTCATTTTAAACTTTTGGCATAAGCGTACCCGCCGACGCTACTTCATGGACCTCAATTCTTTGGGGTAATACGCTGGTAGGACTAGCGGCCAATCGGATTTTTGTTTACATTCAGGCTCCCTTGAGCCGGTGGGGCTGATGAGCCCATGGCTACGCACCTGCGCGCCTTGAGTGGTACTTTACCTGAGAATATTTTTGGCAGCCAACGCAGCAACCCTACACACATACCTACTCCCTGCTGACGAGAGGCAACTACCTCGAAACATGTGTCCAGGGATGGCTAACGCGACACTTATTTTCATTTTAAACTTTTGGCATAGGCGTACCCGCCGACGCTACTTCATGGACCACAATTCTTTGGGGTAACACGCAGGTAGGACTAGCAGAGTGCGGCCAATCGGATTTTTGTTTACATTCAGGCTCCCTTGAGCCGGTGGGGCTGACGAGCCCCTGGCTACGCACCTGCGCGCCTTGAGTGGTACTTTACCTGAGAATATTTTTGGCAGCCTACGCAGATTTGTTCTAGCTGCTCCTGCTGCCTCATCGACCACCTTAGCTAGGAAAAGCCTACATTGGCTCCCAATCCAGTATAGGATTTCTTTTAAACTTCTAATCCTGGTGTTTGGAGCTTTAAGGGCTGCACCCCCTAACGCTTTGGGCTCTCTTTTAACCTGCTATATTCCTAGCAGGTGTCTTCGTTCCTCAGAGATGAACCTCCCAGTAGTTCCCCGTTTTAAGAAAGTCAGATGGGGAAGTAGGGCCTTTTCCATTGTGGCTCCCCGGTTATGCAATGCCCTCCCCTTAGAGATTAAGGCCCAACCTTCAATAACTCTCTTTAAAAAAGCACTCAAAACGTGGTACTTTACTAAAGCCTATTAGTAAGCAATTTCTATTTTAGTCTGATTTAACTATTATTTTTGGTTAGGCGCCTTGACGCCCACTGGGCCAAGTAGCACGTCATAAATTGGATTTCATTTCATTTCATTTCAACCCTACACACATACCTACTCCCTGCTGACGAGAGGCAACTACCTCGAAACACGTGTCCAGGGATGGCTAACGCGACACTTATTTTCATTTTAAACTTTTGGCATAGGCGTACCCGCCGACGCTACTTCATGGACCACAATTCTTTGGGGTAACACGCTGGTAGGACTAGCAGAGGGCGGCCAATCGGATTTTTGTTTACATTCAGGCTCCCTTGAGCCGGTGGGGCTGACGAGCCCATGGCTACGCACCTGCGCGCCTTGACTGGTACTTTACCTGAGAATATTTTTGGCAGCCTACGCAGCAACCCTACACACATACCTACTCCCTGCTGACGAGAGGCAACTACCTCGAAACACGTGTCCAGGGATGGCTAACGGGACTTATTTTCATTTTAAACTTTTGGCATAGGCGTACCCGCCGACGCTACTTCATGGACCACAATTCTTTGGGGTAACAAGCTGGTAGGACTAGCAGAGTGCGGCCAATCGGATTTTTGTTTACATTCAGGCTCCCTTGAGCCGGTGGGGCTGACGAGCCCATGGCTACGCACCTGCGCGCCTTGAGTGGTACTTTACCTGAGAATATTTTTGGCAGCCTACGCAGCAACCCTACACACATACCTACTCCCTGCTGACGAGAGGCAACTACCTCGAAACACGTGTCCAGGGATGGCTAACGCGACACTTATTTTCATTTTAAACTTTTGGCATAGGCGTACCCGCCGACGCTACTTCATGGACCACAATTCTTTTGGGTAACACGCTGGTAGGACTAGCAGAGGGCGGCCAATCGGATTTTTGTTTACATTCAGGCTCCCTTGAGCCGATGGGGCTGATGAGCCCATGGCTGCGCACCTGCGCGCCTTGAGTGGTACTTTACCTGAGAATATTTTTGGCAGCCTACGCAGCAACCCTACACACATACCTACTCCCTGATGACGAGAGGCAACTACCTCGAAACACGTGTCCAGGGATGGCTAACGCGACACTTATTTTCATTGTAAACTTTTGGCATAGGCGTACCCGCCGACGCTACTTCATGGACCACAATTCTTTGGGGTAACACGCTGGTAGAACTAGCAGAGTGTGGCCAATCGGATTTTTGTTTACATTTAGGCTCCCTTGAGCCGGTGGGGCTGACAAGCCCATGGCTACGCACCTGCGCGCCTTGAGTGGTACTTTACCTGAGAATATATTTGGCAGCCTACGCAGCAACTCTACACACATACCTACTCCCTGCTGACGAGAGGCAACTACCTCGAAACACGTGTCCAGGGATGGCTAACGCGACACTTATTTTCATTTTAAACTTTTGGCATAAGCGTACCCGCCGACGCTACTTCATGGACCTCAATTCTTTGGGGTAATACGCTGGTAGGACTAGCGGCCAATCGGATTTTTGTTTACATTCAGGCTCCCTTGAGCCGGTGGGGCTGATGAGCCCATGGCTACGCACCTGCGCGCCTTGAGTGGTACTTTACCTGAGAATATTTTTGGCAGCCAACGCAGCAACCCTACACACATACCTACTCCCTGCTGACGAGAGGCAACTACCTCGAAACATGTGTCCAGGGATGGCTAACGCGACACTTATTTTCATTTTAAACTTTTGGCATAGGCGTACCCGCCGACGCTACTTCATGGACCACAATTCTTTGGGGTAACACGCAGGTAGGACTAGCAGAGTGCGGCCAATCGGATTTTTGTTTACATTCAGGCTCCCTTGAGCCGGTGGGGCTGACGAGCCCCTGGCTACGCACCTGCGCGCCTTGAGTGGTACTTTACCTGAGAATATTTTTGGCAGCCTACGCAGATTTGTTCTAGCTGCTCCTGCTGCCTCATCGACCACCTTAGCTAGGAAAAGCCTACATTGGCTCCCAATCCAGTATAGGATTTCTTTTAAACTTCTAATCCTGGTGTTTGGAGCTTTAAGGGCTGCACCCCCTAACGCTTTGGGCTCTCTTTTAACCTGCTATATTCCTAGCAGGTGTCTTCGTTCCTCAGAGATGAACCTCCCAGTAGTTCCCCGTTTTAAGAAAGTCAGATGGGGAAGTAGGGCCTTTTCCATTGTGGCTCCCCGGTTATGCAATGCCCTCCCCTTAGAGATTAAGGCCCAACCTTCAATAACTCTCTTTAAAAAAGCACTCAAAACGTGGTACTTTACTAAAGCCTATTAGTAAGCAATTTCTATTTTAGTCTGATTTAACTATTATTTTTGGTTAGGCGCCTTGACGCCCACTGGGCCAAGTAGCACGTCATAAATTGGATTTCATTTCATTTCATTTCAACCCTACACACATACCTACTCCCTGCAGACGAGAGGCAACTACCTCGAAACACGTGTCCAGGGATGGCTAACGCGACGCTTATTTTCATTTTAAACTTTTGGCATAGGCGTACCCGCCGACGCTACTTCATGGACCACAATTCTTTGGGGTAAAACGCTGGTAGGACTAGCAGAGGGCGGCCAATCGGATTTTTGTTTACATTCAGGCTCCCTTGAGCCGGTGGGGCTGACGAGCCCATGGCTACGCACCTGCGCGCCTTGACTGGTACTTTACCTGAGAATATTTTTGGCAGCCTACGCAGCAACCCTACACACATACCTACTCCCTGCTGACGAGAGGCAACTACCTCGAAACACGTGTCCAGGGATGGCTAACGCGACTTATTTTCATTTTAAACTTTTGGCATAGGCATACCCGCCGACGCTACTTCATGGACCACAATTGTTTGGGGTAACACGCAGGTAGGACTAGCAGAGTGCGGCCAATCGGATTTTTGTTTACATTCAGGCTCCCTTGAGCCGGTGGGGCTGACGAGCCCATGGCTACGCACCTGCGCGCCTTGAGTGGTACTTTACCTGAGAATATTTTTGGCAGCCTACGCAGATTTGTTCTAGCTGCTCCTGCTGCCTCATCGGCCACCTTAGCTAGGAAAAGCCTACATTGGCTCCCAATCCAGTATAGGATTTCTTTTAAACTTCTAATCCTGGTGTTTGGAGCTTTAAGGGCTGCACCCCCTAACGCTTTGGGCTCTCTTTTAAGCTGCTATATTCCTAGCAGGTGTCTTCGTTCCTCAGAGATGAACCTCCCAGTAGTTCCCCGTTTTAAGAAAGTCAGATGGGGAAGTAGGGCCTTTTCCATTGTGGCTCCCCGGTTATGGAATGCCCTCCCCTTAGAGATTAAGGCCCAACCTTCAATAACCCTCTTTAAAAAAGCACTCAAAACGTGGTACTTTACTAAAGCCTATTAGTAAGCAATTTCTATTTTAGTCTGATTTAACTATTATTTTTGGTTAGGCGCCTTGACGCCCACTGGGCCAAGTAGCACGTTATAAATTGGATTTCATTTCATTTCATTTCAACCCTACACACATACCTACTCCCTGCTGACGAGAGGCAACTACCTCGAAACACGTGTCCAGGGATGGCTAACGCGACACTTATTTTCATTTTAAACTTTTGGCATAAGCGTACCCGCCGACGCTACTTCATGGACCTCAATTCTTTGGGGTAATACGCTGGTAGGACTAGCGGCCAATCGGATTTTTGTTTACATTCAGGCTCCCTTGAGCCGGTGGGGCTGATGAGCCCATGGCTACGCACCTGCGCGCCTTGAGTGGTACTTTACCTGAGAATATTTTTGGCAGCCAACGCAGCAACCCTACACACATACCTACTCCCTGCTGACGAGAGGCAACTACCTCGAAACATGTGTCCAGGGATGGCTAACGCAACACTTATTTTCATTTTAAACTTTTGGCATAGGCGTACCCGCCGACGCTACTTCATGGACCACAATTCTTTGGGGTAACACGCAGGTAGGACTAGCAGAGTGCGGCCAATCGGATTTTTGTTTACATTCAGGCTCCCTTGAGCCGGTGGGGCTGACGAGCCCATGGCTACGCACCTGCGCGCCTTGAGTGGTACTTTACCTGAGAATATTTTTGGCAGCCTACGCAGATTTGTTCTAGCTGCTCCTGCTGCCTCATCGACCACCTTAGCTAGGAAAAGCCTACATTGGCTCCCAATCCAGTATAGGATTTCTTTTAAACTTCTAATCCTGGTGTTTGGAGCTTTAAGGGCTGCACCCCCTAACGCTTTGGGCTCTCTTTTAACCTGCTATATTCCTAGCAGGTGTCTTCGTTCCTCAGAGATGAACCTCCCAGTAGTTCCCCGTTTTAAGAAAGTCAGATGGGGAAGTAGGGCCTTTTCCATTGTGGCTCCCCGGTTATGCAATGCCCTCCCCTTAGAGATTAAGGCCCAACCTTCAATAACTCTCTTTAAAAAAGCACTCAAAACGTGGTACTTTACTAAAGCCTATTAGTAAGCAATTTCTATTTTAGTCTGATTTAACTATTATTTTTGGTTAGGCGCCTTGACGCCCACTGGGCCAAGTAGCACGTCATAAATTGGATTTCATTTCATTTCATTTCAACCCTACACACATACCTACTCCCTGCTGACGAGAGGCAACTACCTCGAAACACGTGTCCAGGGATGGCTAACGCGACACTTATTTTCATTTTAAACTTTTGGCATAGGCGTACCCGCCGACGCTACTTCATGGACCACAATTCTTTGGGGTAACACGCTGGTAGGACTAGCAGAGGGCGGCCAATCGGATTTTTGTTTACATTCAGGCTCCCTTGAGCCGGTGGGGCTGACGAGCCCATGGCTACGCACCTGCGCGCCTTGACTGGTACTTTACCTGAGAATATTTTTGGCAGCCTACGCAGCAACCCTACACACATACCTACTCCCTGCTGACGAGAGGCAACTACCTCGAAACACGTGTCCAGGGATGGCTAACGGGACTTATTTTCATTTTAAACTTTTGGCATAGGCGTACCCGCCGACGCTACTTCATGGACCACAATTCTTTGGGGTAACAAGCTGGTAGGACTAGCAGAGTGCGGCCAATCGGATTTTTGTTTACATTCAGGCTCCCTTGAGCCGGTGGGGCTGACGAGCCCATGGCTACGCACCTGCGCGCCTTGAGTGGTACTTTACCTGAGAATATTTTTGGCAGCCTACGCAGCAACCCTACACACATACCTACTCCCTGCTGACGAGAGGCAACTACCTCGAAACACGTGTCCAGGGATGGCTAACGCGACACTTATTTTCATTTTAAACTTTTGGCATAGGCGTACCCGCCGACGCTACTTCATGGACCACAATTCTTTGGGGTAACACGCTGGTAGGACTAGCAGAGGGCGGCCAATCGGATTTTTGTTTACATTCAGGCTCCCTTGAGCCGGTGGGGCTGATGAGCCCATGGCTGCGCACCTGCGCGCCTTGAGTGGTACTTTACCTGAGAATATTTTTGGCAGCCTACGCAGCAACCCTACACACATACCTACTCCCTGATGACGAGAGGCAACTACCTCGAAACACGTGTCCAGGGATGGCTAACGCGACACTTATTTTCATTTTAAACTTTTGGCATAAGCGTACCCGCCGACGCTACTTCATGGACCTCATTTCTTTGGGGTAACACGCTGGTAGGCCTAGCAGAGTGCGGCCAATCGGATTTTTGTTTACATTCAGGCTCCCTTGAGCCGGTGGGGCTGACGAGCCCATGGCTACGCACCTGCGCGCCTTGAGTGGTACTTTACCTGAGAATATTTTTGGCAGCCTACGCAGCAACCCTACACACATACCTACTCCCTGATGACGAGAGGCAACTACCTCGAAACACGTGTCCAGGGATGGCTAACGCGACACTTATTTTCATTTTAAACTTTTGGCATAAGCGTACCCGCCGACGCTACTTCATGGACCTCATTTCTTTGGGGTAACACGCTGGTAGGCCTAGCAGAGTGCGGCCAATCGGATTTTTGTTTACATTCAGGCTTCCTTGAGCCGGTGGGGCTGACGAGCCCATGGCTACGCACCTGCGCGCCTTGAGTGGTACTTTACCTGAGAATATTTTTGGCAGCCTACGCAGCAACTCTACACACATACCTACTCCCTGCTGACGAGAGGCAACTACCTCGAAACACTTGTCCAGCAATGGCTAACGCGACACTTATTTTCATTTTAAACTTTTGGCATAAGCGTACCCGCCAACGCTACTTCATGGACCTCAATTCTTTGGGGTAACACGCTGGTAGGACTAGCGGCCAATCGGATTTTTGTTTACATTCAGGCTCCCTTGAGCCGGTGGGGCTGACGAGCCCATGGCTATGCACCTGCGCGCCTTGAGTGGTACTTTACCTGAAAATATTTTTGGCAGCCTACGCAGCAACCCTACACACATACCTACTCCCTGCTGACGAGAGGCAACTACCTCGAAACACGTGACCAGGGATGGCTAACGCGACACTTATTTTCATTTTAAACTTTTGGCATAGGCGTACCCGCCGACGCTACTTCATGGACCACAATTGTTTGGGGTAACACGCAGGTAGGACTAGCAGAGTGCGGCCAATCGGATTTTTGTTTACATTCAGGCTCCCTTGAGCCGGTGGGGCTGACGAGCCCATGGCTACGCACCTGCGCGCCTTGAGTGGTACTTTACCTGAGAATATTTTTGGCAGCCTACGCAGATTTGTTCTAGCTGCTCCTGCTGCCTCATCGGCCACCTTAGCTAGGAAAAGCCTACATTGGCTCCCAATCCAGTATAGGATTTCTTTTAAACTTCTAATCCTGGTGTTTGGAGCTTTAAGGGCTGCACCCCCTAACGCTTTGGGCTCTCTTTTAACCTGCTATATTCCTAGCAGGTGTCTTCGTTCCTCAGAGATGAACCTCCCAGTAGTTCCCCGTTTTAAGAAAGTCAGATGGGGAAGTAGGGCCTTTTCCATTGTGGCTCCCCGGTTATGGAATGCCCTCCCCTTAGAGATTAAGGCCCAACCTTCAATAACCCTCTTTAAAAAAGCACTCAAACGTGGTACTTTACTAAAGCCTATTAGTAAGCAATTTCTATTTTAGTCTGATTTAACTATTATTTTTGGTTAGGCGCCTTGACGCCCACTGGGTCAAGTAGCACGTTATAAATTGGATTTCATTTCATTTCATTTCAACCCTACACACATACCTACTCCCTGCTGACGAGAGGCAACTACCTCGAAACACGTGTCCAGGGATGGCTAACGCGACACTTATTTTGATTTTAAACTTTTGGCATAGGCGTACCCGCCGACGCTACTTCATGGACCACAATTCTTTGGGGTAACACGCTGGTAGGACTAGCAGAGTGCGGCCAATCGGATTTTTGTTTACATTCAGGCTCCCTTGAGCCGGTGAGGCTGACGAGCCCACCTGCGCGCCTTGAGTGGTGCTTTACCTGAGAATATTTTTGGCAGCCTACGCAGCAACCCTACACACATACCTACTCCCTGCTGACGAGAGGCCACTACCTCGAAACACGTGTCCAGGGATGGCTAACGCAACACTTATTTTAATTTTAAACTTTTGGCATAGGCGTACCCGCCGACGCTACTTCATGGACCACAATTCTTTGGGGTAACACGCTGGTAGGACTAGCAGAGAGCGGCCAATCGGATTTTTGTTTACATTCAGGCTTCCTTGAGCCGGTGGGGCTGACGAGCCCATGGCTACGCACCTGCACGCCTTGAGTGGTACTTTACCTGAGAATATTTTTGGCAGCCTACGCAGCAACCCTACACACATACCTACTCCCTGCTGACGAGAGGCAACTACCTCGAAACACGTGTCCAGGGATGGCTAACGCGACACTTATTTTCATTTTAAACTTTTGGCATAGGCGTACCCGCCGACGCTACTTCATGGACCACAATTCTTTGGGGTAACACGCTGGTAGGACTAGCAGAGGGCGGCCAATCGGATTTTTGTTTACATTCAGGCTCCCTTGAGCCGGTGGGGCTGACGAGCCCATGGCTACGCACCTGCGCGCCTTGACTGGTACTTTACCTGAGAATATTTTTGGCAGCCTACGCAGCAACCCTACACACATACCTACTCCCTGCTGACGAGAGGCAACTACCTCGAAACACGTGTCCAGGGATGGCTAACGGGACTTATTTTCATTTTAAACTTTTGGCATAGGCGTACCCGCCGACGCTACTTCATGGACCACAATTCTTTGGGGTAACAAGCTGGTAGGACTAGCAGAGTGCGGCCAATCGGATTTTTGTTTACATTCAGGCTCCCTTGAGCCGGTGGGGCTGACGAGCCCATGGCTACGCACCTGCGCGCCTTGAGTGGTACTTTACCTGAGAATATTTTTGGCAGCCTACGCAGCAACCCTACACACATACCTACTCCCTGCTGACGAGAGGCAACTACCTCGAAACACGTGTCCAGGGATGGCTAACGCGACACTTATTTTCATTTTAAACTTTTGGCATAGGCGTACCCGCCGACGCTACTTCATGGACCACAATTCTTTTGGGTAACACGCTGGTAGGACTAGCAGAGGGCGGCCAATCGGATTTTTGTTTACATTCAGGCTCCCTTGAGCCGGTGGGGCTGATGAGCCCATGGCTGCGCACCTGCGCGCCTTGAGTGGTACTTTACCTGAGAATATTTTTGGCAGCCTACGCAGCAACCCTACACACATACCTACTCCCTGATGACGAGAGGCAACTACCTCGAAACACGTGTCCAGGGATGGCTAACGCGACACTTATTTTCATTTTAAACTTTTGGCATAAGCGTACCCGCCGACGCTACTTCATGGACCTCATTTCTTTGGGGTAACACGCTGGTAGGCCTAGCAGAGTGCGGCCAATCGGATTTTTGTTTACATTCAGGCTCCCTTGAGCCGGTGGGGCTGACGAGCCCATGGCTACGCACCTGCGCGCCTTGAGTGGTACTTTACCTGAGAATATTTTTGGCAGCCTACGCAGCAACCCTACACACATACCTACTCCCTGATGACGAGAGGCAACTACCTCGAAACACGTGTCCAGGGATGGCTAACGCGACACTTATTTTCATTTTAAACTTTTGGCATAAGCGTACCCGCCGACGCTACTTCATGGACCTCATTTCTTTGGGGTAACACGCTGGTAGGCCTAGCAGAGTGCGGCCAATCGGATTTTTGTTTACATTCAGGCTTCCTTGAGCCGGTGGGGCTGACGAGCCCATGGCTACGCACCTGCGCGCCTTGAGTGGTACTTTACCTGAGAATATTTTTGGCAGCCTACGCAGCAACTCTACACACATACCTACTCCCTGCTGACGAGAGGCAACTACCTCGAAACACTTGTCCAGCAATGGCTAACGCGACACTTATTTTCATTTTAAACTTTTGGCATAAGCGTACCCGCCAACGCTACTTCATGGACCTCAATTCTTTGGGGTAACACGCTGGTAGGACTAGCGGCCAATCGGATTTTTGTTTACATTCAGGCTCCCTTGAGCCGGTGGGGCTGACGAGCCCATGGCTATGCACCTGCGCGCCTTGAGTGGTACTTTACCTGAAAATATTTTTGGCAGCCTACGCAGCAACCCTACACACATACCTACTCCCTGCTGACGAGAGGCAACTACCTCGAAACACGTGACCAGGGATGGCTAACGCGACACTTATTTTCATTTTAAACTTTTGGCATAGGCGTACCCGCCGACGCTACTTCATGGACCACAATTGTTTGGGGTAACACGCAGGTAGGACTAGCAGAGTGCGGCCAATCGGATTTTTGTTTACATTCAGGCTCCCTTGAGCCGGTGGGGCTGACGAGCCCATGGCTACGCACCTGCGCGCCTTGAGTGGTACTTTACCTGAGAATATTTTTGGCAGCCTACGCAGATTTGTTCTAGCTGCTCCTGCTGCCTCATCGGCCACCTTAGCTAGGAAAAGCCTACATTGGCTCCCAATCCAGTATAGGATTTCTTTTAAACTTCTAATCCTGGTGTTTGGAGCTTTAAGGGCTGCACCCCCTAACGCTTTGGGCTCTCTTTTAAGCTGCTATATTCCTAGCAGGTGTCTTCGTTCCTCAGAGATGAACCTCCCAGTAGTTCCCCGTTTTAAGAAAGTCAGATGGGGAAGTAGGGCCTTTTCCATTGTGGCTCCCCGGTTATGGAATGCCCTCCCCTTAGAGATTAAGGCCCAACCTTCAATAACCCTCTTTAAAAAAGCACTCAAAACGTGGTACTTTACTAAAGCCTATTAGTAAGCAATTTCTATTTTAGTCTGATTTAACTATTATTTTTGGTTAGGCGCCTTGACGCCCACTGGGCCAAGTAGCACGTTATAAATTGGATTTCATTTCATTTCATTTCAACCCTACACACATACCTACTCCCTGCTGACGAGAGGCAACTACCTCGAAACACGTGTCCAGGGATGGCTAACGCGACACTTATTTTCATTTTAAACTTTTGGCATAAGCGTACCCGCCGACGCTACTTCATGGACCTCAATTCTTTGGGGTAATACGCTGGTAGGACTAGCGGCCAATCGGATTTTTGTTTACATTCAGGCTCCCTTGAGCCGGTGGGGCTGATGAGCCCATGGCTACGCACCTGCGCGCCTTGAGTGGTACTTTACCTGAGAATATTTTTGGCAGCCAACGCAGCAACCCTACACACATACCTACTCCCTGCTGACGAGAGGCAACTACCTCGAAACATGTGTCCAGGGATGGCTAACGCAACACTTATTTTCATTTTAAACTTTTGGCATAGGCGTACCCGCCGACGCTACTTCATGGACCACAATTCTTTGGGGTAACACGCAGGTAGGACTAGCAGAGTGCGGCCAATCGGATTTTTGTTTACATTCAGGCTCCCTTGAGCCGGTGGGGCTGACGAGCCCATGGCTACGCACCTGCGCGCCTTGAGTGGTACTTTACCTGAGAATATTTTTGGCAGCCTACGCAGATTTGTTCTAGCTGCTCCTGCTGCCTCATCGACCACCTTAGCTAGGAAAAGCCTACATTGGCTCCCAATCCAGTATAGGATTTCTTTTAAACTTCTAATCCTGGTGTTTGGAGCTTTAAGGGCTGCACCCCCTAACGCTTTGGGCTCTCTTTTAACCTGCTATATTCCTAGCAGGTGTCTTCGTTCCTCAGAGATGAACCTCCCAGTAGTTCCCCGTTTTAAGAAAGTCAGATGGGGAAGTAGGGCCTTTTCCATTGTGGCTCCCCGGTTATGCAATGCCCTCCCCTTAGAGATTAAGGCCCAACCTTCAATAACTCTCTTTAAAAAAGCACTCAAAACGTGGTACTTTACTAAAGCCTATTAGTAAGCAATTTCTATTTTAGTCTGATTTAACTATTATTTTTGGTTAGGCGCCTTGACGCCCACTGGGCCAAGTAGCACGTCATAAATTGGATTTCATTTCATTTCATTTCAACCCTACACACATACCTACTCCCTGCTGACGAGAGGCAACTACCTCGAAACACGTGTCCAGGGATGGCTAACGCGACACTTATTTTCATTTTAAACTTTTGGCATAGGCGTACCCGCCGACGCTACTTCATGGACCACAATTCTTTGGGGTAACACGCTGGTAGGACTAGCAGAGGGCGGCCAATCGGATTTTTGTTTACATTCAGGCTCCCTTGAGCCGGTGGGGCTGACGAGCCCATGGCTACGCACCTGCGCGCCTTGACTGGTACTTTACCTGAGAATATTTTTGGCAGCCTACGCAGCAACCCTACACACATACCTACTCCCTGCTGACGAGAGGCAACTACCTCGAAACACGTGTCCAGGGATGGCTAACGGGACTTATTTTCATTTTAAACTTTTGGCATAGGCGTACCCGCCGACGCTACTTCATGGACCACAATTCTTTGGGGTAACAAGCTGGTAGGACTAGCAGAGTGCGGCCAATCGGATTTTTGTTTACATTCAGGCTCCCTTGAGCCGGTGGGGCTGACGAGCCCATGGCTACGCACCTGCGCGCCTTGAGTGGTACTTTACCTGAGAATATTTTTGGCAGCCTACGCAGCAACCCTACACACATACCTACTCCCTGCTGACGAGAGGCAACTACCTCGAAACACGTGTCCAGGGATGGCTAACGCGACACTTATTTTCATTTTAAACTTTTGGCATAGGCGTACCCGCCGACGCTACTTCATGGACCACAATTCTTTTGGGTAACACGCTGGTAGGACTAGCAGAGGGCGGCCAATCGGATTTTTGTTTACATTCAGGCTCCCTTGAGCCGGTGGGGCTGATGAGCCCATGGCTGCGCACCTGCGCGCCTTGAGTGGTACTTTACCTGAGAATATTTTTGGCAGCCTACGCAGCAACCCTACACACATACCTACTCCCTGATGACGAGAGGCAACTACCTCGAAACACGTGTCCAGGGATGGCTAACGCGACACTTATTTTCATTTTAAACTTTTGGCATAAGCGTACCCGCCGACGCTACTTCATGGACCTCATTTCTTTGGGGTAACACGCTGGTAGGCCTAGCAGAGTGCGGCCAATCGGATTTTTGTTTACATTCAGGCTCCCTTGAGCCGGTGGGGCTGACGAGCCCATGGCTACGCACCTGCGCGCCTTGAGTGGTACTTTACCTGAGAATATTTTTGGCAGCCTACGCAGCAACCCTACACACATACCTACTCCCTGATGACGAGAGGCAACTACCTCGAAACACGTGTCCAGGGATGGCTAACGCGACACTTATTTTCATTTTAAACTTTTGGCATAAGCGTACCCGCCGACGCTACTTCATGGACCTCATTTCTTTGGGGTAACACGCTGGTAGGCCTAGCAGAGTGCGGCCAATCGGATTTTTGTTTACATTCAGGCTTCCTTGAGCCGGTGGGGCTGACGAGCCCATGGCTACGCACCTGCGCGCCTTGAGTGGTACTTTACCTGAGAATATTTTTGGCAGCCTACGCAGCAACTCTACACACATACCTACTCCCTGCTGACGAGAGGCAACTACCTCGAAACACTTGTCCAGCAATGGCTAACGCGACACTTATTTTCATTTTAAACTTTTGGCATAAGCGTACCCGCCAACGCTACTTCATGGACCTCAATTCTTTGGGGTAACACGCTGGTAGGACTAGCGGCCAATCGGATTTTTGTTTACATTCAGGCTCCCTTGAGCCGGTGGGGCTGACGAGCCCATGGCTATGCACCTGCGCGCCTTGAGTGGTACTTTACCTGAAAATATTTTTGGCAGCCTACGCAGCAACCCTACACACATACCTACTCCCTGCTGACGAGAGGCAACTACCTCGAAACACGTGACCAGGGATGGCTAACGCGACACTTATTTTCATTTTAAACTTTTGGCATAGGCGTACCCGCCGACGCTACTTCATGGACCACAATTGTTTGGGGTAACACGCAGGTAGGACTAGCAGAGTGCGGCCAATCGGATTTTTGTTTACATTCAGGCTCCCTTGAGCCGGTGGGGCTGACGAGCCCATGGCTACGCACCTGCGCGCCTTGAGTGGTACTTTACCTGAGAATATTTTTGGCAGCCTACGCAGATTTGTTCTAGCTGCTCCTGCTGCCTCATCGGCCACCTTAGCTAGGAAAAGCCTACATTGGCTCCCAATCCAGTATAGGATTTCTTTTAAACTTCTAATCCTGGTGTTTGGAGCTTTAAGGGCTGCACCCCCTAACGCTTTGGGCTCTCTTTTAACCTGCTATATTCCTAGCAGGTGTCTTCGTTCCTCAGAGATGAACCTCCCAGTAGTTCCCCGTTTTAAGAAAGTCAGATGGGGAAGTAGGGCCTTTTCCATTGTGGCTCCCCGGTTATGGAATGCCCTCCCCTTAGAGATTAAGGCCCAACCTTCAATAACCCTCTTTAAAAAAGCACTCAAAACGTGGTACTTTACTAAAGCCTATTAGTAAGCAATTTCTATTTTAGTCTGATTTAACTATTATTTTTGGTTAGGCGCCTTGACGCCCACTGGGCCAAGTAGCACGTTATAAATTGGATTTCATTTCATTTCATTTCAACCCTACACACATACCTACTCCCTGCTGACGAGAGGCAACTACCTCGAAACACGTGTCCAGGGATGGCTAACGCGACACTTATTTTCATTTTAAACTTTTGGCATAGGCGTACCCGCCGACGCTACTTCATGGACCACAATTCTTTGGGGTAACACGCTGGTAGGACTAGCAGAGTGCGGCCAATCGGATTTTTGTTTACATTCAGGCTCCCTTGAGCCGGTGAGGCTGACGAGCCCACCTGCGCGCCTTGAGTGGTGCTTTACCTGAGAATATTTTTGGCAGCCTACGCAGCAACCCTACACACATACCTACTCCCTGCTGACGAGAGGCAACTACCTCGAAACACGTGTCCAGGGATGGCTAACGCAACACTTATTTTAATTTTAAACTTTTGGCATAGGCGTACCCGCCGACGCTACTTCATGGACCACAATTCTTTGGGGTAACACGCTGGTAGGACTAGCAGAGAGCGGCCAATCGGATTTTTGTTTACATTCAGGCTTCCTTGAGCCGGTGGGGCTGACGAGCCCATGGCTACGCACCTGCACGCCTTGAGTGGTACTTTACCTGAGAATATTTTTGGCAGCCTACGCAGCAACCCTACACACATACCTACTCCCTGCTGACGAGAGGCAACTACCTCGAAACACGTGTCCAGGGATGGCTAACGCGACACTTATTTTCATTTTAAACTTTTGGCATAAGCGTACCCGCCGACGCTACTTCATGGACCTCAATTCTTTGGGGTATCACGCTGGTAGGACTAGCGGCCAATCGGATTTTTGTTTACATTCAGGCTCCCTTGAGCCGGTGGGGCTGACGAGCCCATGGCTACGGACCTGCGCGCCTTGAGTGGTACTTTACCTGAGAATATTTTTGGCAGCCTACGCAGATTTGTTCTAGCTGCTCCTGCTGCCTCATCGGCCACCTTAGCTAGGAAAAGCCTACATTGGCTCCCAATCCAGTATAGGATTTCTTTTAAACTTCTAATCCTGGTGTTTGGAGCTTTAAGGGCTGCACCCCCTAACGCTTTGGGCTCTCTTTTAAGCTGCTATATTCCTAGCAGGTGTCTTCGTTCCTCAGAGATGAACCTCCCAGTAGTTCCCCGTTTTAAGAAAGTCAGATGGGGAAGTAGGGCCTTTTCCATTGTGGCTCCCCGGTTATGGAATGCCCTCCCCTTAGAGATTAAGGCCCAACCTTCAATAACCCTCTTTAAAAAAGCACTCAAAACGTGGTACTTTACTAAAGCCTATTAGTAAGCAATTTCTATTTTAGTCTGATTTAACTATTATTTTTGGTTAGGCGCCTTGACGCCCACTGGGCCAAGTAGCACGTTATAAATTGGATTTCATTTCATTTCATTTCAACCCTACACACATACCTACTCCCTGCTGACGAGAGGCAACTACCTCGAAACACGTGTCCAGGGATGGCTAACGCGACACTTATTTTCATTTTAAACTTTTGGCATAGGCGTACCCGCCGACGCTACTTCATGGACCACAATTCTTTGGGGTAACACGCTGGTAGGACTAGCAGAGTGCGGCCAATCGGATTTTTGTTTACATTCAGGCTCCCTTGAGCCGGTGAGGCTGACGAGCCCACCTGCGCGCCTTGAGTGGTGCTTTACCTGAGAATATTTTTGGCAGCCTACGCAGCAACCCTACACACATACCTACTCCCTGCTGACGAGAGGCAACTACCTCGAAACACGTGTCCAGGGATGGCTAACGCAACACTTATTTTAATTTTAAACTTTTGGCATAGGCGTACCCGCCGACGCTACTTCATGGACCACAATTCTTTGGGGTAACACGCTGGTAGGACTAGCAGAGAGCGGCCAATCGGATTTTTGTTTACATTCAGGCTTCCTTGAGCCGGTGGGGCTGACGAGCCCATGGCTACGCACCTGCACGCCTTGAGTGGTACTTTACCTGAGAATATTTTTGGCAGCCTACGCAGCAACCCTACACACATACCTACTCCCTGCTGACGAGAGGCAACTACCTCGAAACACGTGTCCAGGGATGGCTAACGCGACACTTATTTTCATTTTAAACTTTTGGCATAAGCGTACCCGCCGACGCTACTTCATGGACCTCAATTCTTTGGGGTATCACGCTGGTAGGACTAGCGGCCAATCGGATTTTTGTTTACATTCAGGCTCCCTTGAGCCGGTGGGGCTGACGAGCCCATGGCTACGGACCTGCGCGCCTTGAGTGGTACTTTACCTGAGAATATTTTTGGCAGCCTACGCAGATTTGTTCTAGCTGCTCCTGCTGCCTCATCGGCCACCTTAGCTAGGAAAAGCCTACATTGGCTCCCAATCCAGTATAGGATTTCTTTTAAACTTCTAATCCTGGTGTTTGGAGCTTTAAGGGCTGCACCCCCTAACGCTTTGGGCTCTCTTTTAACCTGCTATATTCCTAGCAGGTGTCTTCGTTCCTCAGAGATGAACCTCCCAGTAGTTCCCCGTTTTAAGAAAGTCAGATGGGGAAGTAGGGCCTTTTCCATTGTGGCTCCCCGGTTATGGAATGCCCTCCCCTTAGAGATTAA
Organism: Triturus cristatus; assembly: GCF_964204655.1. Lineage (NCBI taxonomy): Eukaryota > Metazoa > Chordata > Amphibia > Caudata > Salamandridae > Triturus > Triturus cristatus. The sequence goes on from NC_140582.1 coordinate 87,917,282, forward strand.
GGCCCAACCTTCAATAACCCTCTTTAAAAAAGCACTCAAAACGTGGTACTTTACTAAAGCCTATTAGTAAGCAATTTCTATTTTAGTCTGATTTAACTATTATTTTTGGTTAGGCGCCTTGACGCCCACTGGGCCAAGTAGCACGTTATAAATTGGATTTCATTTCATTTCATTTCAACCCTACACACATACCTACTCCCTGCTGACGAGAAGCAACTACCTCGAAAAACGTGTCCAGGGATGGCTAACGCGACACTTATTTTCATTTTAAACTTTTGGCATAGGCGTACCCGCCGACGCTACTTCATGGACCACAATTCTTTGGGGTAACACGCTGGTAGGACTAGCAGAGTGCGGCCAATCGGATTTTTGTTTACATTCAGGCTCCCTTGAGCCGGTGGGGCTGACAAGCCCATGGCTACGCACCTGCGCGCCTTGACTGGTACTTTACCTGAGAATATTTTTGGCAGCCTACGCAGCAACCCTACACACATACCTACTCCCTGCTGACGAGAGGCAACTACCTCGAAACACGTGTCCAGGGATGGCTAACGCGACTTATTTTCATTTTAAACTTTTGGCATAGGCGTACCCGCCGACGCTACTTCATGGACCACAATTCTTTGGGGTAACAAGCTGGTAGGACTAGCAGAGTGCGGCCAATCGGATTTTTGTTTACATTCAGGCTCCCTTGAGCCGGTGGGGCTGACGAGCCCATGGCTACGCACCTGCGCGCCTTGAGTGGTACTTTACCTGAGAATATTTTTGGCAATCTACGGAGCAACCCTACACACATACCTACTCCCTGCTGACGAGAGGCAACTACCTCGAAACACGTGTCCAGGGATGGCTAACGCAACACTTATTTTCATTTTAAACTTTTGGCATAGGTGTACCCACCGACGCTACTTCATGGACCACAATTCTTTGGGGTAACACGCTGGTAGGACTAGCAGAGGGCGGCCAATCGGATTTTTGTTTACATTCAGGCTTCCTTGAGCCGGTGGGGCTGACGAGCCCATGGCTACGCACCTGCACGCCTTGAGTGGTACTTTACCTGAGAATATTTTTGGCAGCCTACGCAGCAACCCTACACACATACCTACTCCCTGCTGACGAGAGGCAACTACCTCGAAACACGTGTCCAGGGATGGCTAACGCGACACTTATTTTCATTTTAAACTTTTGGCATAAGCGTACCCGCCGACGCTACTTCATGGACCTCAATTCTTTGGGGTAACACGCTGGTAGGACTAGCGGCCAATCGGATTTTTGTTTACATTCAGGCTCCCTTGAGCCGGTGGGGCTGACGAGCCCATGGCTACGCACCTGCGCGCCTTGAGTGGTACTTTACCTGAGAATATTTTTGGCAGCCTACGCAGATTTGTTCTAGCTGCTCCTGCTGCCTCATCGGCCACCTTAGCTAGGAAAAGCCTACATTGGCTCCCAATCCAGTATAGGATTTCTTTTAAACTTCTAATCCTGGTGTTTGGAGCTTTAAGGGCTGCACGCCCTAACGCTTTGGGCTCTCTTTTAACCTGCTATATTCCTAGCAGGTGTCTTCATTCCTCAGAGATGAACCTCCCAGTAGTTCCCCGTTTTAAGAAAGTCAGATGGGGAAGTAGGGCCTTTTCCATTGTGGCTCCCCGGTTATGGAATGCCCTCCCCTTAGAGATTAAGGCCCAACCTTCAATAACCCTCTTTAAAAAAGCACTCAAAACGTGGTACTTTACTACAGCCTATTAGTAAGCAATTTCTATTTTAGTCTGATTTAACTATTATTTTTGGTTAGGCGCCTTGACGCCCACTGGGCCAAGTAGCACGTTATAAATTGGATTTCATTTCATTTCATTTCAACCCTACACACATACCTACTCCCTGCTGACGAGAAGCAACTACCTCGAAAAACGTGTCCAGGGATGGCTAACGCGACACTTATTTTCATTTTAAACTTTTGGCATAGGCGTACCCGCCGACGCTACTTCATGGACCACAATTCTTTGGGGTAACACGCTGGTAGGACTAGCAGAGTGCGGCCAATCGGATTTTTGTTTACATTCAGGCTCCCTTGAGCCGGTGGGGCTGACAAGCCCATGGCTACGCACCTGCGCGCCTTGACTGGTACTTTACCTGAGAATATTTTTGGCAGCCTACGCAGCAACCCTACACACATACCTACTCCCTGCTGACGAGAGGCAACTACCTCGAAACACGTGTCCAGGGATGGCTAACGCGACTTATTTTCATTTTAAACTTTTGGCATAGGCGTACCCGCCGACGCTACTTCATGGACCACAATTCTTTGGGGTAACAAGCTGGTAGGACTAGCAGAGTGCGGCCAATCGGATTTTTGTTTACATTCAGGCTCCCTTGAGCCGGTGACCTGACGAGCCCATGGCTACGCACCTGCACCCCTTGAGTGGTACTTTACCTGAGAATATTTTTGGCAGCCTACGCAGCAACCCTACACACATACCTACTCCCTGCTGACGAGAGGCAACTACCTCGAAACACGTGTCCAGGGATGGCTAACGCGACACTTATTTTCATTTTAAACTTTTGGCATAAGCGTACCCGCCGACGCTACTTCATGGACCTCAATTCTTTGGGGTAACACGCTGGTAGGACTAGCGGCCAATCGGATTTTTGTTTACATTTAGGCTCCCTTGAGCCGGTGGGTCTGACGAGCCCATGGCTACGCACCTGCGCGCCACTTTACCTGAGAATATTTTTGGCAGCCTACGCAGCAACCCTACACACATACCTACTCCCTGCTGACGAGAGGCAACTACATCGAAACACGTGTCCAGGGATGGCTAACGCGACACTTATTTTCATTTTAAACTTTTGGCATAGGCGTACCCGCCGACGCTACTTCATGGACCACAATTGTTTGGGGTAACACGCAGGTAGGACTAGCAGAGTGCGGCCAATCGGATTTTTGTTTACATTCAGGCTCCCTTGAGCCGGTGGGGCTGACGAGCCCATGGCTACGCACCTGCGCGCCTTGAGTGGTACTTTACCTGAGAATATTTTTGGCAGCCTACGCAGATTTGTTCTAGCTGCTCCTGCTGCCTCATCGGCCACCTTAGCTAGGAAAAGCCTACATTGGCTCCCAATCCAGTATAGGATTTCTTTTAAACTTCTAATCCTGGTGTTTGGAGCTTTAAGGGCTGCACCCCCTAACGCTTTGGGCTCTCTTTTAACCTGCTATATTCCTAGCAGGTGTCTTCGTTCCTCAGAGATGAACCTCCCAGTAGTTCCCCGTTTTAAGAAAGTCAGATGGGGAAGTAGGGCCTTTTCCATTGTGGCTCCCCGGTTATGGAATGCCCTCCCCTTAGAGATTAAGGCCCAACCTTCAATAACCCTCTTTAAAAAAGCACTCAAAACGTGGTACTTTACTAAAGCCTATTAGTAAGCAATTTCTATTTTAGTCTGATTTAACTATTATTTTTGGTTAGGCGCCTTGACGCCCACTGGGCCAAGTAGCACGTTATAAATTGGATTTCATTTCAACCCTACACACATACCTACTCCCTGCTGACGAGAGGCAACTACCTCGAAACACGTGTCCAGGGATGGCTAACGCGACACTTATTTTCATTTTAAACTTTTGGCATAGGCGTACCCGCCGACGCTACTTCATGGACCACAATTCTTTGGGGTAACACGCTGGTAGGACTAGCAGAGTGCGGCCAATCGGATTTTTGTTTACATTCAGGCTCCCTTGAGCCGGTGAGGCTGACGAGCCCACCTGCGCGCCTTGAGTGGTGCTTTACCTGAGAATATTTTTGGCAGCCTACGCAGCAACCCTACACACATACCTACTCCCTGCTGACGAGAGGCAACTACCTCGAAACACGTGTCCAGGGATGGCTAACGCAACACTTATTTTAATTTTAAACTTTTGGCATAGGCGTACCCGCCGACGCTACTTCATGGACCACAATTCTTTGGGGTAACACGCTGGTAGGACTAGCAGAGAGCGGCCAATCGGATTTTTGTTTACATTCAGGCTTCCTTGAGCCGGTGGGGCTGACGAGCCCATGGCTACGCACCTGCACGCCTTGAGTGGTACTTTACCTGAGAATATTTTTGGCAGCCTACGCAGCAACCCTACACACATACCTACTCCCTGCTGACGAGAGGCAACTACCTCGAAACACGTGTCCAGGGATGGCTAACGCGACACTTATTTTCATTTTAAACTTTTGGCATAAGCGTACCCGCCGACGCTACTTCATGGACCTCAATTCTTTGGGGTAGCACGCTGGTAGGACTAGCGGCCAATCGGATTTTTGTTTACATTCAGGCTCCCTTGAGCCGGTGGGGCTGACGAGCCCATGGCTACGCACCTGCGCGCCTTGAGTGGTACTTTACCTGAGAATATTTTTGGCAGCCTACGCAGATTTGTTCTAGCTGCTCCTGCTGCCTCATCGGCCACCTTAGCTAGGAAAAGCCTACATTGGCTCCCAATCCAGTATAGGATTTCTTTTAAACTTCTAATCCTGGTGTTTGGAGCTTTAAGGGCTGCACCCCCTAACGCTTTGGGCTCTCTTTTAACCTGCTATATTCCTAGCAGGTGTCTTCGTTCCTCAGAGATGAACCTCCCAGTAGTTCCCCGTTTTAAGAAAGTCAGATGGGGAAGTAGGGCCTTTTCCATTGTGGCTCCCCGCTTATGGAATGCCCTCCCCTTAGAGATTAAGGCCCAACCTTCAATAACCCTCTTTAAAAAAGCACTCAAAACGTGGTACTTTACTAAAGCCTATTAGTAAGCAATTTCTATTTTAGTCTGATTTAACTATTATTTTTGGTTAGGCGCCTTGACGCCCACTGGGCCAAGTAGCACGTTATAAATTGGATTTCATTTCATTTCATTTCAACCCTACACACATACCTACTCCCTGCTGACGAGAAGCAACTACCTCGAAAAACGTGTCCAGGGATGGCTAACGCGACACTTATTTTCATTTTAAACTTTTGGCATAGGCGTACCCGCCGACGCTACTTCATGGACCACAATTCTTTGGGATAACACGCTGGTAGGACTAGCAGAGTGCGGCCAATCGGATTTTTGTTTACATTCAGGCTCCCTTGAGCCGGTGGGGCTGACAAGCCCATGGCTACGCACCTGCGCGCCTTGACTGGTACTTTACCTGAGAATATTTTTGGCAGCCTACGCAGCAACCCTACACACATACCTACTCCCTGCTGACGAGAGGCAACTACCTCGAAACACGTGTCCAGGGATGGCTAACGCGACTTATTTTAATTTTAAACTTTTGGCATAGGCGTACCCGCCGACGCTACTTCATGGACCACAATTCTTTGGGGTAACACGCTGGTAGGACTAGCAGAGAGCGGCCAATCGGATTTTTGTTTACATTCAGGCTTCCTTGAGCCGGTGGGGCTGACGAGCCCATGGCTACGCACCTGCACGCCTTGAGTGGTACTTTACCTGAGAATATTTTTGGCAGCCTACGCAGCAACCCTACACACATACCTACTCCCTGCTGACGAGAGGCAACTACCTCGAAACACGTGTCCAGGGATGGCTAACGCGACACTTATTTTCATTTTAAACTTTTGGCATAAGCGTACCCGCCGACGCTACTTCATGGACCTCAATTCTTTGGGGTATCACGCTGGTAGGACTAGCGGCCAATCGGATTTTTGTTTACATTCAGGCTCCCTTGAGCCGGTGGGGCTGACGAGCCCATGGCTACGGACCTGCGCGCCTTGAGTGGTACTTTACCTGAGAATATTTTTGGCAGCCTACGCAGATTTGTTCTAGCTGCTCCTGCTGCCTCATCGGCCACCTTAGCTAGGAAAAGCCTACATTGGCTCCCAATCCAGTATAGGATTTCTTTTAAACTTCTAATCCTGGTGTTTGGAGCTTTAAGGGCTGCACCCCCTAACGCTTTGGGCTCTCTTTTAAGCTGCTATATTCCTAGCAGGTGTCTTCGTTCCTCAGAGATGAACCTCCCAGTAGTTCCCCGTTTTAAGAAAGTCAGATGGGGAAGTAGGGCCTTTTCCATTGTGGCTCCCCGGTTATGGAATGCCCTCCCCTTAGAGATTAAGGCCCAACCTTCAATAACCCTCTTTAAAAAAGCACTCAAAACGTGGTACTTTACTAAAGCCTATTAGTAAGCAATTTCTATTTTAGTCTGATTTAACTATTATTTTTGGTTAGGCGCCTTGACGCCCACTGGGCCAAGTAGCACGTTATAAATTGGATTTCATTTCATTTCATTTCAACCCTACACACATACCTACTCCCTGCTGACGAGAGGCAACTACCTCGAAACACGTGTCCAGGGATGGCTAACGCGACACTTATTTTCATTTTAAACTTTTGGCATAGGCGTACCCGCCGACGCTACTTCATGGACCACAATTCTTTGGGGTAACACGCTGGTAGGACTAGCAGAGTGCGGCCAATCGGATTTTTGTTTACATTCAGGCTCCCTTGAGCCGGTGAGGCTGACGAGCCCACCTGCGCGCCTTGAGTGGTGCTTTACCTGAGAATATTTTTGGCAGCCTACGCAGCAACCCTACACACATACCTACTCCCTGCTGACGAGAGGCAACTACCTCGAAACACGTGTCCAGGGATGGCTAACGCAACACTTATTTTAATTTTAAACTTTTGGCATAGGCGTACCCGCCGACGCTACTTCATGGACCACAATTCTTTGGGGTAACACGCTGGTAGGACTAGCAGAGAGCGGCCAATCGGATTTTTGTTTACATTCAGGCTTCCTTGAGCCGGTGGGGCTGACGAGCCCATGGCTACGCACCTGCACGCCTTGAGTGGTACTTTACCTGAGAATATTTTTGGCAGCCTACGCAGCAACCCTACACACATACCTACTCCCTGCTGACGAGAGGCAACTACCTCGAAACACGTGTCCAGGGATGGCTAACGCGACACTTATTTTCATTTTAAACTTTTGGCATAAGCGTACCCGCCGACGCTACTTCATGGACCTCAATTCTTTGGGGTATCACGCTGGTAGGACTAGCGGCCAATCGGATTTTTGTTTACATTCAGGCTCCCTTGAGCCGGTGGGGCTGACGAGCCCATGGCTACGGACCTGCGCGCCTTGAGTGGTACTTTACCTGAGAATATTTTTGGCAGCCTACGCAGATTTGTTCTAGCTGCTCCTGCTGCCTCATCGGCCACCTTAGCTAGGAAAAGCCTACATTGGCTCCCAATCCAGTATAGGATTTCTTTTAAACTTCTAATCCTGGTGTTTGGAGCTTTAAGGGCTGCACCCCCTAACGCTTTGGGCTCTCTTTTAACCTGCTATATTCCTAGCAGGTGTCTTCGTTCCTCAGAGATGAACCTCCCAGTAGTTCCCCGTTTTAAGAAAGTCAGATGGGGAAGTAGGGCCTTTTCCATTGTGGCTCCCCGGTTATGGAATGCCCTCCCCTTAGAGATTAAGGCCCAACCTTCAATAACCCTCTTTAAAAAAGCACTCAAAACGTGGTACTTTACTAAAGCCTATTAGTAAGCAATTTCTATTTTAGTCTGATTTAACTATTATTTTTGGTTAGGCGCCTTGACGCCCACTGGGCCAAGTAGCACGTTATAAATTGGATTTCATTTCATTTCATTTCAACCCTACACACATACCTACTCCCTGCTGACGAGAAGCAACTACCTCGAAAAACGTGTCCAGGGATGGCTAACGCGACACTTATTTTCATTTTAAACTTTTGGCATAGGCGTACCCGCCGACGCTACTTCATGGACCACAATTCTTTGGGGTAACACGCTGGTAGGACTAGCAGAGTGCGGCCAATCGGATTTTTGTTTACATTCAGGCTCCCTTGAGCCGGTGGGGCTGACAAGCCCATGGCTACGCACCTGCGCGCCTTGACTGGTACTTTACCTGAGAATATTTTTGGCAGCCTACGCAGCAACCCTACACACATACCTACTCCCTGCTGACGAGAGGCAACTACCTCGAAACACGTGTCCAGGGATGGCTAACGCGACTTATTTTCATTTTAAACTTTTGGCATAGGCGTACCCGCCGACGCTACTTCATGGACCACAATTCTTTGGGGTAACAAGCTGGTAGGACTAGCAGAGTGCGGCCAATCGGATTTTTGTTTACATTCAGGCTCCCTTGAGCCGGTGGGGCTGACGAGCCCATGGCTACGCACCTGCGCGCCTTGAGTGGTACTTTACCTGAGAATATTTTTGGCAATCTACGGAGCAACCCTACACACATACCTACTCCCTGCTGACGAGAGGCAACTACCTCGAAACACGTGTCCAGGGATGGCTAACGCAACACTTATTTTCATTTTAAACTTTTGGCATAGGTGTACCCACCGACGCTACTTCATGGACCACAATTCTTTGGGGTAACACGCTGGTAGGACTAGCAGAGGGCGGCCAATCGGATTTTTGTTTACATTCAGGCTTCCTTGAGCCGGTGGGGCTGACGAGCCCATGGCTACGCACCTGCACGCCTTGAGTGGTACTTTACCTGAGAATATTTTTGGCAGCCTACGCAGCAACCCTACACACATACCTACTCCCTGCTGACGAGAGGCAACTACCTCGAAACACGTGTCCAGGGATGGCTAACGCGACACTTATTTTCATTTTAAACTTTTGGCATAAGCGTACCCGCCGACGCTACTTCATGGACCTCAATTCTTTGGGGTAACACGCTGGTAGGACTAGCGGCCAATCGGATTTTTGTTTACATTCAGGCTCCCTTGAGCCGGTGGGGCTGACGAGCCCATGGCTACGCACCTGCGCGCCTTGAGTGGTACTTTACCTGAGAATATTTTTGGCAGCCTACGCAGATTTGTTCTAGCTGCTCCTGCTGCCTCATCGGCCACCTTAGCTAGGAAAAGCCTACATTGGCTCCCAATCCAGTATAGGATTTCTTTTAAACTTCTAATCCTGGTGTTTGGAGCTTTAAGGGCTGCACGCCCTAACGCTTTGGGCTCTCTTTTAACCTGCTATATTCCTAGCAGGTGTCTTCATTCCTCAGAGATGAACCTCCCAGTAGTTCCCCGTTTTAAGAAAGTCAGATGGGGAAGTAGGGCCTTTTCCATTGTGGCTCCCCGGTTATGGAATGCCCTCCCCTTAGAGATTAAGGCCCAACCTTCAATAACCCTCTTTAAAAAAGCACTCAAAACGTGGTACTTTACTACAGCCTATTAGTAAGCAATTTCTATTTTAGTCTGATTTAACTATTATTTTTGGTTAGGCGCCTTGACGCCCACTGGGCCAAGTAGCACGTTATAAATTGGATTTCATTTCATTTCATTTCAACCCTACACACATACCTACTCCCTGCTGACGAGAAGCAACTACCTCGAAAAACGTGTCCAGGGATGGCTAACGCGACACTTATTTTCATTTTAAACTTTTGGCATAGGCGTACCCGCCGACGCTACTTCATGGACCACAATTCTTTGGGGTAACACGCTGGTAGGACTAGCAGAGTGCGGCCAATCGGATTTTTGTTTACATTCAGGCTCCCTTGAGCCGGTGGGGCTGACAAGCCCATGGCTACGCACCTGCGCGCCTTGACTGGTACTTTACCTGAGAATATTTTTGGCAGCCTACGCAGCAACCCTACACACATACCTACTCCCTGCTGACGAGAGGCAACTACCTCGAAACACGTGTCCAGGGATGGCTAACGCGACTTATTTTCATTTTAAACTTTTGGCATAGGCGTACCCGCCGACGCTACTTCATGGACCACAATTCTTTGGGGTAACAAGCTGGTAGGACTAGCAGAGTGCGGCCAATCGGATTTTTGTTTACATTCAGGCTCCCTTGAGCCGGTGACCTGACGAGCCCATGGCTACGCACCTGCACCCCTTGAGTGGTACTTTACCTGAGAATATTTTTGGCAGCCTACGCAGCAACCCTACACACATACCTACTCCCTGCTGACGAGAGGCAACTACCTCGAAACACGTGTCCAGGGATGGCTAACGCGACACTTATTTTCATTTTAAACTTTTGGCATAAGCGTACCCGCCGACGCTACTTCATGGACCTCAATTCTTTGGGGTAACACGCTGGTAGGACTAGCGGCCAATCGGATTTTTGTTTACATTTAGGCTCCCTTGAGCCGGTGGGTCTGACGAGCCCATGGCTACGCACCTGCGCGCCACTTTACCTGAGAATATTTTTGGCAGCCTACGCAGCAACCCTACACACATACCTACTCCCTGCTGACGAGAGGCAACTACATCGAAACACGTGTCCAGGGATGGCTAACGCGACACTTATTTTCATTTTAAACTTTTGGCATAGGCGTACCCGCCGACGCTACTTCATGGACCACAATTGTTTGGGGTAACACGCAGGTAGGACTAGCAGAGTGCGGCCAATCGGATTTTTGTTTACATTCAGGCTCCCTTGAGCCGGTGGGGCTGACGAGCCCATGGCTACGCACCTGCGCGCCTTGAGTGGTACTTTACCTGAGAATATTTTTGGCAGCCTACGCAGATTTGTTCTAGCTGCTCCTGCTGCCTCATCGGCCACCTTAGCTAGGAAAAGCCTACATTGGCTCCCAATCCAGTATAGGATTTCTTTTAAACTTCTAATCCTGGTGTTTGGAGCTTTAAGGGCTGCACCCCCTAACGCTTTGGGCTCTCTTTTAACCTGCTATATTCCTAGCAGGTGTCTTCGTTCCTCAGAGATGAACCTCCCAGTAGTTCCCCGTTTTAAGAAAGTCAGATGGGGAAGTAGGGCCTTTTCCATTGTGGCTCCCCGGTTATGGAATGCCCTCCCCTTAGAGATTAAGGCCCAACCTTCAATAACCCTCTTTAAAAAAGCACTCAAAACGTGGTACTTTACTAAAGCCTATTAGTAAGCAATTTCTATTTTAGTCTGATTTAACTATTATTTTTGGTTAGGCGCCTTGACGCCCACTGGGCCAAGTAGCACGTTATAAATTGGATTTCATTTCAACCCTACACACATACCTACTCCCTGCTGACGAGAGGCAACTACCTCGAAACACGTGTCCAGGGATGGCTAACGCGACACTTATTTTCATTTTAAACTTTTGGCATAGGCGTACCCGCCGACGCTACTTCATGGACCACAATTCTTTGGGGTAACACGCTGGTAGGACTAGCAGAGTGCGGCCAATCGGATTTTTGTTTACATTCAGGCTCCCTTGAGCCGGTGAGGCTGACGAGCCCACCTGCGCGCCTTGAGTGGTGCTTTACCTGAGAATATTTTTGGCAGCCTACGCAGCAACCCTACACACATACCTACTCCCTGCTGACGAGAGGCAACTACCTCGAAACACGTGTCCAGGGATGGCTAACGCAACACTTATTTTAATTTTAAACTTTTGGCATAGGCGTACCCGCCGACGCTACTTCATGGACCACAATTCTTTGGGGTAACACGCTGGTAGGACTAGCAGAGAGCGGCCAATCGGATTTTTGTTTACATTCAGGCTTCCTTGAGCCGGTGGGGCTGACGAGCCCATGGCTACGCACCTGCACGCCTTGAGTGGTACTTTACCTGAGAATATTTTTGGCAGCCTACGCAGCAACCCTACACACATACCTACTCCCTGCTGACGAGAGGCAACTACCTCGAAACACGTGTCCAGGGATGGCTAACGCGACACTTATTTTCATTTTAAACTTTTGGCATAAGCGTACCCGCCGACGCTACTTCATGGACCTCAATTCTTTGGGGTAACACGCTGGTAGGACTAGCGGCCAATCGGATTTTTGTTTACATTCAGGCTCCCTTGAGCCGGTGGGGCTGACGAGCCCATGGCTACGCACCTGCGCGCCTTGAGTGGTACTTTACCTGAGAATATTTTTGGCAGCCTACGCAGATTTGTTCTAGCTGCTCCTGCTGCCTCATCGGCCACCTTAGCTAGGAAAAGCCTACATTGGCTCCCAATCCAGTATAGGATTTCTTTTAAACTTCTAATCCTGGTGTTTGGAGCTTTAAGGGCTGCACCCCCTAACGCTTTGGGCTCTCTTTTAACCTGCTATATTCCTAGCAGGTGTCTTCGTTCCTCAGAGATGAACCTCCCAGTAGTTCCCCGTTTTAAGAAAGTCAGATGGGGAAGTAGGGCCTTTTCCATTGTGGCTCCCCGCTTATGGAATGCCCTCCCCTTAGAGATTAAGGCCCAACCTTCAATAACCCTCTTTAAAAAAGCACTCAAAACGTGGTACTTTACTAAAGCCTATTAGTAAGCAATTTCTATTTTAGTCTGATTTAACTATTATTTTTGGTTAGGCGCCTTGACGCCCACTGGGCCAAGTAGCACGTTATAAATTGGATTTCATTTCATTTCATTTCAACCCTACACACATACCTACTCCCTGCTGACGAGAAGCAACTACCTCGAAAAACGTGTCCAGGGATGGCTAACGCGACACTTATTTTCATTTTAAACTTTTGGCATAGGCGTACCCGCCGACGCTACTTCATGGACCACAATTCTTTGGGATAACACGCTGGCAGGACTAGCAGAGTGCGGCCAATCGGATTTTTGTTTACATTCAGGCTCCCTTGAGCCGGTGGGGCTGACAAGCCCATGGCTACGCACCTGCGCGCCTTGACTGGTACTTTACCTGAGAATATTTTTGGCAGCCTACGCAGCAACCCTACACACATACCTACTCCCTGCTGACGAGAGGCAACTACCTCGAAACACGTGTCCAGGGATGGCTAACGCGACTTATTTTAATTTTAAACTTTTGGCATAGGCGTACCCGCCGACGCTACTTCATGGACCACAATTCTTTGGGGTAACACGCTGGTAGGACTAGCAGAGAGCGGCCAATCGGATTTTTGTTTACATTCAGGCTTCCTTGAGCCGGTGGGGCTGACGAGCCCATGGCTACGCACCTGCACGCCTTGAGTGGTACTTTACCTGAGAATATTTTTGGCAGCCTACGCAGCAACCCTACACACATACCTACTCCCTGCTGACGAGAGGCAACTACCTCGAAACACGTGTCCAGGGATGGCTAACGCGACACTTATTTTCATTTTAAACTTTTGGCATAAGCGTACCCGCCGACGCTACTTCATGGACCTCAATTCTTTGGGGTATCACGCTGGTAGGACTAGCGGCCAATCGGATTTTTGTTTACATTCAGGCTCCCTTGAGCCGGTGGGGCTGACGAGCCCATGGCTACGGACCTGCGCGCCTTGAGTGGTACTTTACCTGAGAATATTTTTGGCAGCCTACGCAGATTTGTTCTAGCTGCTCCTGCTGCCTCATCGGCCACCTTAGCTAGGAAAAGCCTACATTGGCTCCCAATCCAGTATAGGATTTCTTTTAAACTTCTAATCCTGGTGTTTGGAGCTTTAAGGGCTGCACCCCCTAACGCTTTGGGCTCTCTTTTAAGCTGCTATATTCCTAGCAGGTGTCTTCGTTCCTCAGAGATGAACCTCCCAGTAGTTCCCCGTTTTAAGAAAGTCAGATGGGGAAGTAGGGCCTTTTCCATTGTGGCTCCCCGGTTATGGAATGCCCTCCCCTTAGAGATTAAGGCCCAACCTTCAATAACCCTCTTTAAAAAAGCACTCAAAACGTGGTACTTTACTAAAGCCTATTAGTAAGCAATTTCTATTTTAGTCTGATTTAACTATTATTTTTGGTTAGGCGCCTTGACGCCCACTGGGCCAAGTAGCACGTTATAAATTGGATTTCATTTCATTTCATTTCAACCCTACACACATACCTACTCCCTGCTGACGAGAGGCAACTACCTCGAAACACGTGTCCAGGGATGGCTAACGCGACACTTATTTTCATTTTAAACTTTTGGCATAGGCGTACCCGCCGACGCTACTTCATGGACCACAATTCTTTGGGGTAACACGCTGGTAGGACTAGCAGAGTGCGGCCAATCGGATTTTTGTTTACATTCAGGCTCCCTTGAGCCGGTGAGGCTGACGAGCCCACCTGCGCGCCTTGAGTGGTGCTTTACCTGAGAATATTTTTGGCAGCCTACGCAGCAACCCTACACACATACCTACTCCCTGCTGACGAGAGGCAACTACCTCGAAACACGTGTCCAGGGATGGCTAACGCAACACTTATTTTAATTTTAAACTTTTGGCATAGGCGTACCCGCCGACGCTACTTCATGGACCACAATTCTTTGGGGTAACACGCTGGTAGGACTAGCAGAGAGCGGCCAATCGGATTTTTGTTTACATTCAGGCTTCCTTGAGCCGGTGGGGCTGACGAGCCCATGGCTACGCACCTGCACGCCTTGAGTGGTACTTTACCTGAGAATATTTTTGGCAGCCTACGCAGCAACCCTACACACATACCTACTCCCTGCTGACGAGAGGCAACTACCTCGAAACACGTGTCCAGGGATGGCTAACGCGACACTTATTTTCATTTTAAACTTTTGGCATAAGCGTACCCGCCGACGCTACTTCATGGACCTCAATTCTTTGGGGTATCACGCTGGTAGGACTAGCGGCCAATCGGATTTTTGTTTACATTCAGGCTCCCTTGAGCCGGTGGGGCTGACGAGCCCATGGCTACGGACCTGCGCGCCTTGAGTGGTACTTTACCTGAGAATATTTTTGGCAGCCTACGCAGATTTGTTCTAGCTGCTCCTGCTGCCTCATCGGCCACCTTAGCTAGGAAAAGCCTACATTGGCTCCCAATCCAGTATAGGATTTCTTTTAAACTTCTAATCCTGGTGTTTGGAGCTTTAAGGGCTGCACCCCCTAACGCTTTGGGCTCTCTTTTAACCTGCTATATTCCTAGCAGGTGTCTTCGTTCCTCAGAGATGAACCTCCCAGTAGTTCCCCGTTTTAAGAAAGTCAGATGGGGAAGTAGGGCCTTTTCCATTGTGGCTCCCCGGTTATGGAATGCCCTCCCCTTAGAGATTAAGGCCCAACCTTCAATAACCCTCTTTAAAAAAGCACTCAAAACGTGGTACTTTACTAAAGCCTATTAGTAAGCAATTTCTATTTTAGTCTGATTTAACTATTATTTTTGGTTAGGCGCCTTGACGCCCACTGGGCCAAGTAGCACGTTATAAATTGGATTTCATTTCATTTCATTTCAACCCTACACACATACCTACTCCCTGCTGACGAGAAGCAACTACCTCGAAAAACGTGTCCAGGGATGGCTAACGCGACACTTATTTTCATTTTAAACTTTTGGCATAGGCGTACCCGCCGACGCTACTTCATGGACCACAATTCTTTGGGGTAACACGCTGGTAGGACTAGCAGAGTGCGGCCAATCGGATTTTTGTTTACATTCAGGCTCCCTTGAGCCGGTGGGGCTGACAAGCCCATGGCTACGCACCTGCGCGCCTTGACTGGTACTTTACCTGAGAATATTTTTGGCAGCCTACGCAGCAACCCTACACACATACCTACTCCCTGCTGACGAGAGGCAACTACCTCGAAACACGTGTCCAGGGATGGCTAACGCGACTTATTTTCATTTTAAACTTTTGGCATAGGCGTACCCGCCGACGCTACTTCATGGACCACAATTCTTTGGGGAAACAAGCTGGTAGGACTAGCAGAGTGCGGCCAATCGGATTTTTGTTTACATTCAGGCTCCCTTGAGCCGGTGGGGCTGACGAGCCCATGGCTACGCACCTGCGCGCCTTGAGTGGTACTTTACCTGAGAATATTTTTGGCAATCTACGGAGCAACCCTACACACATACCTACTCCCTGCTGACGAGAGGCAACTACCTCGAAACACGTGTCCAGGGATGGCTAACGCAACACTTATTTTCATTTTAAACTTTTGGCATAGGTGTACCCGCCGACGCTACTTCATGGACCACAATTCTTTGGGGTAACACGCTGGTAGGACTAGCAGAGGGCGGCCAATCGGATTTTTGTTTACATTCAGGCTTCCTTGAGCCGGTGGGGCTGACGAGCCCATGGCTACGCACCTGCACGCCTTGAGTGGTACTTTACCTGAGAATATTTTTGGCAGCCTACGCAGCAACCCTACACACATACCTACTCCCTGCTGACGAGAGGCAACTACCTCGAAACACGTGTCCAGGGATGGCTAACGCGACACTTATTTTCATTTTAAACTTTTGGCATAAGCGTACCCGCCGACGCTACTTCATGGACCTCAATTCTTTGGGGTAACACGCTGGTAGGACTAGCGGCCAATCGGATTTTTGTTTACATTCAGGCTCCCTTGAGCCGGTGGGGCTGACGAGCCCATGGCTACGCACCTGCGCGCCTTGAGTGGTACTTTACCTGAGAATATATTTGGCAGCCTACGCAGATTTGTTCTAGCTGCTCCTGCTGCCTCATCGGCCACCTTAGCTAGGAAAAGCCTACATTGGCTCCCAATCCAGTATAGGATTTCTTTTAAACTTCTAATCCTGGTGTTTGGAGCTTTAAGGGCTGCACGCCCTAACGCTTTGGGCTCTCTTTTAACCTGCTATATTCCTAGCAGGTGTCTTCATTCCTCAGAGATGAACCTCCCAGTAGTTCCCCGTTTTAAGAAAGTCAGATGGGGAAGTAGGGCCTTTTCCATTGTGGCTCCCCGGTTATGGAATGCCCTCCCCTTAGAGATTAAGGCCCAACCTTCAATAACCCTCTTTAAAAAAGCACTCAAAACGTGGTACTTGACTACAGCCTATTAGTAAGCAATTTCTATTTTAGTCTGATTTAACTATTATTTTTGGTTAGGCGCCTTGACGCCCACTGGGCCAAGTAGCACGTTATAAATTGGATTTCATTTCATTTCATTTCAACCCTACACACATACCTACTCCCTGCTGACGAGAAGCAACTACCTCGAAAAACGTGTCCAGGGATGGCTAACGCGACACTTATTTTCATTTTAAACTTTTGGCATAGGCGTACCCGCCGACGCTACTTCATGGACCACAATTCTTTGGGGTAACACGCTGGTAGGACTAGCAGAGTGCGGCCAATCGGATTTTTGTTTACATTCAGGCTCCCTTGAGCCGGTGGGGCTGACAAGCCCATGGCTACGCACCTGCGCGCCTTGACTGGTACTTTACCTGAGAATATTTTTGGCAGCCTACGCAGCAACCCTACACACATACCTACTCCCTGCTGACGAGAGGCAACTACCTCGAAACACGTGTCCAGGGATGGCTAACGCGACTTATTTTCATTTTAAACTTTTGGCATAGGCGTACCCGCCGACGCTACTTCATGGACCACAATTCTTTGGGGTAACAAGCTGGTAGGACTAGCAGAGTGCGGCCAATCGGATTTTTGTTTACATTCAGGCTCCCTTGAGCCGGTGACCTGACGAGCCCATGGCTACGCACCTGCACCCCTTGAGTGGTACTTTACCTGAGAATATTTTTGGCAGCCTACGCAGCAACCCTACACACATACCTACTCCCTGCTGACGAGAGGCAACTACCTCGAAACACGTGTCCAGGGATGGCTAACGCGACACTTATTTTCATTTTAAACTTTTGGCATAAGCGTACCCGCCGACGCTACTTCATGGACCTCAATTCTTTGGGGTAACACGCTGGTAGGACTAGCGGCCAATCGGATTTTTGTTTACATTCAGGCTCCCTTGAGCCGGTGGGGCTGACGAGCCCATGGCTACGGACCTGCGCGCCTTGAGTGGTACTTTACCTGAGAATATTTTTGGCAGCCTACGCAGATTTGTTCTAGCTGCTCCTGCTGCCTCATCGGCCACCTTAGCTAGGAAAAGCCTACATTGGCTCCCAATCCAGTATAGGATTTCTTTTAAACTTCTAATCCTGGTGTTTGGAGCTTTAAGGGCTGCACCCCCTAACGCTTTGGGCTCTCTTTTAACCTGCTATATTCCTAGCAGGTGTCTTCGTTCCTCAGAGATGAACCTCCCAGTAGTTCCCCGTTTTAAGAAAGTCAGATGGGGAAGTAGGGCCTTTTCCATTGTGGCTCCCCGGTTATGGAATGCCCTCCCCTTAGAGATTAAGGCCCAACCTTCAATAACCCTCTTTAAAAAAGCACTCAAAACGTGGTACTTTACTAAAGCCTATTAGTAAGCAATTTCTATTTTAGTCTGATTTAACTATTATTTTTGGTTAGGCGCCTTGACGCCCACTGGGCCAAGTAGCACGTTATAAATTGGATTTCATTTCATTTCATTTCAACCCTACACACATACCTACTCCCTGCTGACGAGAAGCAACTACCTCGAAAAACGTGTCCAGGGATGGCTAACGCGACACTTATTTTCATTTTAAACTTTTGGCATAGGCGTACCCGCCGACGCTACTTCATGGACCACAATTCTTTGGGGTAACACGCTGGTAGGACTAGCAGAGTGCGGCCAATCGGATTTTTGTTTACATTCAGGCTCCCTTGAGCCGGTGGGGCTGACAAGCCCATGGCTACGCACCTGCGCGCCTTGACTGGTACTTTACCTGAGAATATTTTTGGCAGCCTACGCAGCAACCCTACACACATACCTACTCCCTGCTGACGAGAGGCAACTACCTCGAAACACGTGTCCAGGGATGGCTAACGCGACACTTATTTTCATTTTAAACTTTTGGCATAAGCGTACCCGCCGACGCTACTTCATGGACCTCAATTCTTTGGGGTATCACGCTGGTAGGACTAGCGGCCAATCGGATTTTTGTTTACATTCAGGCTCCCTTGAGCCGGTGGGGCTGACGAGCCCATGGCTACGGACCTGCGCGCCTTGAGTGGTACTTTACCTGAGAATATTTTTGGCAGCCTACGCAGATTTGTTCTAGCTGCTCCTGCTGCCTCATCGGCCACCTTAGCTAGGAAAAGCCTACATTGGCTCCCAATCCAGTATAGGATTTCTTTTAAACTTCTAATCCTGGTGTTTGGAGCTTTAAGGGCTGCACCCCCTAACGCTTTGGGCTCTCTTTTAAGCTGCTATATTCCTAGCAGGTGTCTTCGTTCCTCAGAGATGAACCTCCCAGTAGTTCCCCGTTTTAAGAAAGTCAGATGGGGAAGTAGGGCCTTTTCCATTGTGGCTCCCCGGTTATGGAATGCCCTCCCCTTAGAGATTAAGGCCCAACCTTCAATAACCCTCTTTAAAAAAGCACTCAAAACGTGGTACTTTACTAAAGCCTATTAGTAAGCAATTTCTATTTTAGTCTGATTTAACTATTATTTTTGGTTAGGCGCCTTGACGCCCACTGGGCCAAGTAGCACGTTATAAATTGGATTTCATTTCATTTCATTTCAACCCTACACACATACCTACTCCCTGCTGACGAGAGGCAACTACCTCGAAACACGTGTCCAGGGATGGCTAACGCGACACTTATTTTCATTTTAAACTTTTGGCATAGGCGTACCCGCCGACGCTACTTCATGGACCACAATTCTTTGGGGTAACACGCTGGTAGGACTAGCAGAGTGCGGCCAATCGGATTTTTGTTTACATTCAGGCTCCCTTGAGCCGGTGAGGCTGACGAGCCCACCTGCGCGCCTTGAGTGGTGCTTTACCTGAGAATATTTTTGGCAGCCTACGCAGCAACCCTACACACATACCTACTCCCTGCTGACGAGAGGCAACTACCTCGAAACACGTGTCCAGGGATGGCTAACGCAACACTTATTTTAATTTTAAACTTTTGGCATAGGCGTACCCGCCGACGCTACTTCATGGACCACAATTCTTTGGGGTAACACGCTGGTAGGACTAGCAGAGAGCGGCCAATCGGATTTTTGTTTACATTCAGGCTTCCTTGAGCCGGTGGGGCTGACGAGCCCATGGCTACGCACCTGCACGCCTTGAGTGGTACTTTACCTGAGAATATTTTTGGCAGCCTACGCAGCAACCCTACACACATACCTACTCCCTGCTGACGAGAGGCAACTACCTCGAAACACGTGTCCAGGGATGGCTAACGCGACACTTATTTTCATTTTAAACTTTTGGCATAAGCGTACCCGCCGACGCTACTTCATGGACCTCAATTCTTTGGGGTATCACGCTGGTAGGACTAGCGGCCAATCGGATTTTTGTTTACATTCAGGCTCCCTTGAGCCGGTGGGGCTGACGAGCCCATGGCTACGGACCTGCGCGCCTCGAGTGGTACTTTACCTGAGAATATTTTTGGCAGCCTACGCAGATTTGTTCTAGCTGCTCCTGCTGCCTCATCGGCCACCTTAGCTAGGAAAAGCCTACATTGGCTCCCAATCCAGTATAGGATTTCTTTTAAACTTCTAATCCTGGTGTTTGGAGCTTTAAGGGCTGCACCCCCTAACGCTTTGGGCTCTCTTTTAACCTGCTATATTCCTAGCAGGTGTCTTCGTTCCTCAGAGATGAACCTCCCAGTAGTTCCCCGTTTTAAGAAAGTCAGATGGGGAAGTAGGGCCTTTTCCATTGTGGCTCCCCGGTTATGGAATGCCCTCCCCTTAGAGATTAAGGCCCAACCTTCAATAACCCTCTTTAAAAAAGCACTCAAAACGTGGTACTTTACTAAAGCCTATTAGTAAGCAATTTCTATTTTAGTCTGATTTAACTATTATTTTTGGTTAGGCGCCTTGACGCCCACTGGGCCAAGTAGCACGTTATAAATTGGATTTCATTTCATTTCATTTCAACCCTACACACATACCTACTCCCTGCTGACGAGAAGCAACTACCTCGAAAAACGTGTCCAGGGATGGCTAACGCGACACTTATTTTCATTTTAAACTTTTGGCATAGGCGTACCCGCCGACGCTACTTCATGGACCACAATTCTTTGGGGTAACACGCTGGTAGGACTAGCAGAGTGCGGCCAATCGGATTTTTGTTTACATTCAGGCTCCCTTGAGCCGGTGGGGCTGACAAGCCCATGGCTACGCACCTGCGCGCCTTGACTGGTACTTTACCTGAGAATATTTTTGGCAGCCTACGCAGCAACCCTACACACATACCTACTCCCTGCTGACGAGAGGCAACTACCTCGAAACACGTGTCCAGGGATGGCTAACGCGACTTATTTTCATTTTAAACTTTTGGCATAGGCGTACCCGCCGACGCTACTTCATGGACCACAATTCTTTGGGGAAACAAGCTGGTAGGACTAGCAGAGTGCGGCCAATCGGATTTTTGTTTACATTCAGGCTCCCTTGAGCCGGTGGGGCTGACGAGCCCATGGCTACGCACCTGCGCGCCTTGAGTGGTACTTTACCTGAGAATATTTTTGGCAATCTACGGAGCAACCCTACACACATACCTACTCCCTGCTGACGAGAGGCAACTACCTCGAAACACGTGTCCAGGGATGGCTAACGCAACACTTATTTTCATTTTAAACTTTTGGCATAGGTGTACCCGCCGACGCTACTTCATGGACCACAATTCTTTGGGGTAACACGCTGGTAGGACTAGCAGAGGGCGGCCAATCGGATTTTTGTTTACATTCAGGCTTCCTTGAGCCGGTGGGGCTGACGAGCCCATGGCTACGCACCTGCACGCCTTGAGTGGTACTTTACCTGAGAATATTTTTGGCAGCCTACGCAGCAACCCTACACACATACCTACTCCCTGCTGACGAGAGGCAACTACCTCGAAACACGTGTCCAGGGATGGCTAACGCGACACTTATTTTCATTTTAAACTTTTGGCATAAGCGTACCCGCCGACGCTACTTCATGGACCTCAATTCTTTGGGGTAACACGCTGGTAGGACTAGCGGCCAATCGGATTTTTGTTTACATTCAGGCTCCCTTGAGCCGGTGGGGCTGACGAGCCCATGGCTACGCACCTGCGCGCCTTGAGTGGTACTTTACCTGAGAATATATTTGGCAGCCTACGCAGATTTGTTCTAGCTGCTCCTGCTGCCTCATCGGCCACCTTAGCTAGGAAAAGCCTACATTGGCTCCCAATCCAGTATAGGATTTCTTTTAAACTTCTAATCCTGGTGTTTGGAGCTTTAAGGGCTGCACGCCCTAACGCTTTGGGCTCTCTTTTAACCTGCTATATTCCTAGCAGGTGTCTTCATTCCTCAGAGATGAACCTCCCAGTAGTTCCCCGTTTTAAGAAAGTCAGATGGGGAAGTAGGGCCTTTTCCATTGTGGCTCCCCGGTTATGGAATGCCCTCCCCTTAGAGATTAAGGCCCAACCTTCAATAACCCTCTTTAAAAAAGCACTCAAAACGTGGTACTTTACTACAGCCTATTAGTAAGCAATTTCTATTTTAGTCTGATTTAACTATTATTTTTGGTTAGGCGCCTTGACGCCCACTGGGCCAAGTAGCACGTTATAAATTGGATTTCATTTCATTTCATTTCAACCCTACACACATACCTACTCCCTGCTGACGAGAAGCAACTACCTCGAAAAACGTGTCCAGGGATGGCTAAGGCGACACTTATTTTCATTTTAAACTTTTGGCATAGGCGTACCCGCCGACGCTACTTCATGGACCACAATTCTTTGGGGTAACACGCTGGTAGGACTAGCAGAGTGCGGCCAATCGGATTTTTGTTTACATTCAGGCTCCCTTGAGCCGGTGGGGCTGACAAGCCCATGGCTACGCACCTGCGCGCCTTGACTGGTACTTTACCTGAGAATATTTTTGGCAGCCTACGCAGCAACCCTACACACATACCTACTCCCTGCTGACGAGAGGCAACTACCTCGAAACACGTGTCCAGGGATGGCTAACGCGACTTATTTTCATTTTAAACTTTTGGCATAGGCGTACCCGCCGACGCTACTTCATGGACCACAATTCTTTGGGGTAACAAGCTGGTAGGACTAGCAGAGTGCGGCCAATCGGATTTTTGTTTACATTCAGGCTCCCTTGAGCCGGTGACCTGACGAGCCCATGGCTACGCACCTGCACCCCTTGAGTGGTACTTTACCTGAGAATATTTTTGGCAGCCTACGCAGCAACCCTACACACATACCTACTCCCTGCTGACGAGAGGCAACTACCTCGAAACACGTGTCCAGGGATGGCTAACGCGACACTTATTTTCATTTTAAACTTTTGGCATAAGCGTACCCGCCGACGCTACTTCATGGACCTCAATTCTTTGGGGTAACACGCTGGTAGGACTAGCGGCCAATCGGATTTTTGTTTACATTCAGGCTCCCTTGAGCCGGTGGGGCTGACGAGCCCATGGCTACGGACCTGCGCGCCTTGAGTGGTACTTTACCTGAGAATATTTTTGGCAGCCTACGCAGATTTGTTCTAGCTGCTCCTGCTGCCTCATCGGCCACCTTAGCTAGGAAAAGCCTACATTGGCTCCCAATCCAGTATAGGATTTCTTTTAAACTTCTAATCCTGGTGTTTGGAGCTTTAAGGGCTGCACCCCCTAACGCTTTGGGCTCTCTTTTAACCTGCTATATTCCTAGCAGGTGTCTTCGTTCCTCAGAGATGAACCTCCCAGTAGTTCCCCGTTTTAAGAAAGTCAGATGGGGAAGTAGGGCCTTTTCCATTGTGGCTCCCCGGTTATGGAATGCCCTCCCCTTAGAGATTAAGGCCCAACCTTCAATAACCCTCTTTAAAAAAGCACTCAAAACGTGGTACTTTACTAAAGCCTATTAGTAAGCAATTTCTATTTTAGTCTGATTTAACTATTATTTTTGGTTAGGCGCCTTGACGCCCACTGGGCCAAGTAGCACGTTATAAATTGGATTTCATTTCATTTCATTTCAACCCTACACACATACCTACTCCCTGCTGACGAGAAGCAACTACCTCGAAAAACGTGTCCAGGGATGGCTAACGCGACACTTATTTTCATTTTAAACTTTTGGCATAGGCGTACCCGCCGACGCTACTTCATGGACCACAATTCTTTGGGGTAACACGCTGGTAGGACTAGCAGAGTGCGGCCAATCGGATTTTTGTTTACATTCAGGCTCCCTTGAGCCGGTGGGGCTGACAAGCCCATGGCTACGCACCTGCGCGCCTTGACTGGTACTTTACCTGAGAATATTTTTGGCAGCCTACGCAGCAACCCTACACACATACCTACTCCCTGCTGACGAGAGGCAACTACCTCGAAACACGTGTCCAGGGATGGCTAACGCGACTTATTTTCATTTTAAACTTTTGGCATAGGCGTACCCGCCGACGCTACTTCATGGACCACAATTCTTTGGGGTAACAAGCTGGTAGGACTAGCAGAGTGCGGCCAATCGGATTTTTGTTTACATTCAGGCTCCCTTGAGCCGGTGGGGCTGACGAGCCCATGGCTACGCACCTGCGCGCCTTGAGTGGTACTTTACCTGAGAATATTTTTGGCAATCTACGGAGCAACCCTACACACATACCTACTCCCTGCTGACGAGAGGCAACTACCTCGAAACACGTGTCCAGGGATGGCTAACGCAACACTTATTTTCATTTTAAACTTTTGGCATAGGTGTACCCACCGACGCTACTTCATGGACCACAATTCTTTGGGGTAACACGCTGGTAGGACTAGCAGAGGGCGGCCAATCGGATTTTTGTTTACATTCAGGCTTCCTTGAGCCGGTGGGGCTGACGAGCCCATGGCTACGCACCTGCACGCCTTGAGTGGTACTTTACCTGAGAATATTTTTGGCAGCCTACGCAGCAACCCTACACACATACCTACTCCCTGCTGACGAGAGGCAACTACCTCGAAACACGTGTCCAGGGATGGCTAACGCGACACTTATTTTCATTTTAAACTTTTGGCATAAGCGTACCCGCCGACGCTACTTCATGGACCTCAATTCTTTGGGGTAACACGCTGGTAGGACTAGCGGCCAATCGGATTTTTGTTTACATTCAGGCTCCCTTGAGCCGGTGGGGCTGACGAGCCCATGGCTACGCACCTGCGCGCCTTGAGTGGTACTTTACCTGAGAATATTTTTGGCAGCCTACGCAGATTTGTTCTAGCTGCTCCTGCTGCCTCATCGGCCACCTTAGCTAGGAAAAGCCTACATTGGCTCCCAATCCAGTATAGGATTTCTTTTAAACTTCTAATCCTGGTGTTTGGAGCTTTAAGGGCTGCACCCCCTAACGCTTTGGGCTCTCTTTTAACCTGCTATATTCCTAGCAGGTGTCTTCGTTCCTCAGAGATGAACCTCCCAGTAGTTCCCCGTTTTAAGAAAGTCAGATGGGGAAGTAGGGCCTTTTCCATTGTGGCTCCCCGGTTATGGAATGCCCTCCCCTTAGAGATTAAGGCCCAACCTTCAATAACCCTCTTTAAAAAAGCACTCAAAACGTGGTACTTTACTAAAGCCTATTAGTAAGCAATTTCTATTTTAGTCTGATTTAACTATTATTTTTGGTTAGGCGCCTTGACGCCCACTGGGCCAAGTAGCACGTTATAAATTGGATTTCATTTCATTTCATTTCAACCCTACACACATACCTACTCCCTGCTGACGAGAAGCAACTACCTCGAAAAACGTGTCCAGGGATGGCTAACGCGACACTTATTTTCATTTTAAACTTTTGGCATAGGCGTACCCGCCGACGCTACTTCATGGACCACAATTCTTTGGGGTAACACGCTGGTAGGACTAGCAGAGTGCGGCCAATCGGATTTTTGTTTACATTCAGGCTCCCTTGAGCCGGTGGGGCTGACAAGCCCATGGCTACGCACCTGCGCGCCTTGACTGGTACTTTACCTGAGAATATTTTTGGCAGCCTACGCAGCAACCCTACACACATACCTACTCCCTGCTGACGAGAGGCAACTACCTCGAAACACGTGTCCAGGGATGGCTAACGCGACTTATTTTCATTTTAAACTTTTGGCATAGGCGTACCCGCCGACGCTACTTCATGGACCACAATTCTTTGGGGTAACAAGCTGGTAGGACTAGCAGAGTGCGGCCAATCGGATTTTTGTTTACATTCAGGCTCCCTTGAGCCGGTGACCTGACGAGCCCATGGCTACGCACCTGCACCCCTTGAGTGGTACTTTACCTGAGAATATTTTTGGCAGCCTACGCAGCAACCCTACACACATACCTACTCCCTGCTGACGAGAGGCAACTACCTCGAAACACGTGTCCAGGGATGGCTAACGCGACACTTATTTTCATTTTAAACTTTTGGCATAAGCGTACCCGCCGACGCTACTTCATGGACCTCAATTCTTTGGGGTAACACGCTGGTAGGACTAGCGGCCAATCGGATTTTTGTTTACATTTAGGCTCCCTTGAGCCGGTGGGTCTGACGAGCCCATGGCTACGCACCTGCGCGCCACTTTACCTGAGAATATTTTTGGCAGCCTACGCAGCAACCCTACACACATACCTACTCCCTGCTGACGAGAGGCAACTACATCGAAACACGTGTCCAGGGATGGCTAACGCGACACTTATTTTCATTTTAAACTTTTGGCATAGGCGTACCCGCCGACGCTACTTCATGGACCACAATTGTTTGGGGTAACACGCAGGTAGGACTAGCAGAGTGCGGCCAATCGGATTTTTGTTTACATTCAGGCTCCCTTGAGCCGGTGGGGCTGACGAGCCCATGGCTACGCACCTGCGCGCCTTGAGTGGTACTTTACCTGAGAATATTTTTGGCAGCCTACGCAGATTTGTTCTAGCTGCTCCTGCTGCCTCATCGGCCACCTTAGCTAGGAAAAGCCTACATTGGCTCCCAATCCAGTATAGGATTTCTTTTAAACTTCTAATCCTGGTGTTTGGAGCTTTAAGGGCTGCACCCCCTAACGCTTTGGGCTCTCTTTTAACCTGCTATATTCCTAGCAGGTGTCTTCGTTCCTCAGAGATGAACCTCCCAGTAGTTCCCCGTTTTAAGAAAGTCAGATGGGGAAGTAGGGCCTTTTCCATTGTGGCTCCCCGGTTATGGAATGCCCTCCCCTTAGAGATTAAGGCCCAACCTTCAATAACCCTCTTTAAAAAAGCACTCAAAACGTGGTACTTTACTAAAGCCTATTAGTAAGCAATTTCTATTTTAGTCTGATTTAACTATTATTTTTGGTTAGGCGCCTTGACGCCCACTGGGCCAAGTAGCACGTTATAAATTGGATTTCATTTCAACCCTACACACATACCTACTCCCTGCTGACGAGAGGCAACTACCTCGAAACACGTGTCCAGGGATGGCTAACGCGACACTTATTTTCATTTTAAACTTTTGGCATAGGCGTACCCGCCGACGCTACTTCATGGACCACAATTCTTTGGGGTAACACGCTGGTAGGACTAGCAGAGTGCGGCCAATCGGATTTTTGTTTACATTCAGGCTCCCTTGAGCCGGTGAGGCTGACGAGCCCACCTGCGCGCCTTGAGTGGTGCTTTACCTGAGAATATTTTTGGCAGCCTACGCAGCAACCCTACACACATACCTACTCCCTGCTGACGAGAGGCAACTACCTCGAAACACGTGTCCAGGGATGGCTAACGCAACACTTATTTTAATTTTAAACTTTTGGCATAGGCGTACCCGCCGACGCTACTTCATGGACCACAATTCTTTGGGGTAACACGCTGGTAGGACTAGCAGAGAGCGGCCAATCGGATTTTTGTTTACATTCAGGCTTCCTTGAGCCGGTGGGGCTGACGAGCCCATGGCTACGCACCTGCACGCCTTGAGTGGTACTTTACCTGAGAATATTTTTGGCAGCCTACGCAGCAACCCTACACACATACCTACTCCCTGCTGACGAGAGGCAACTACCTCGAAACACGTGTCCAGGGATGGCTAACGCGACACTTATTTTCATTTTAAACTTTTGGCATAAGCGTACCCGCCGACGCTACTTCATGGACCTCAATTCTTTGGGGTAACACGCTGGTAGGACTAGCGGCCAATCGGATTTTTGTTTACATTCAGGCTCCCTTGAGCCGGTGGGGCTGACGAGCCCATGGCTACGCACCTGCGCGCCTTGAGTGGTACTTTACCTGAGAATATTTTTGGCAGCCTACGCAGATTTGTTCTAGCTGCTCCTGCTGCCTCATCGGCCACCTTAGCTAGGAAAAGCCTACATTGGCTCCCAATCCAGTATAGGATTTCTTTTAAACTTCTAATCCTGGTGTTTGGAGCTTTAAGGGCTGCACCCCCTAACGCTTTGGGCTCTCTTTTAACCTGCTATATTCCTAGCAGGTGTCTTCGTTCCTCAGAGATGAACCTCCCAGTAGTTCCCCGTTTTAAGAAAGTCAGATGGGGAAGTAGGGCCTTTTCCATTGTGGCTCCCCGCTTATGGAATGCCCTCCCCTTAGAGATTAAGGCCCAACCTTCAATAACCCTCTTTAAAAAAGCACTCAAAACGTGGTACTTTACTAAAGCCTATTAGTAAGCAATTTCTATTTTAGTCTGATTTAACTATTATTTTTGGTTAGGCGCCTTGACGCCCACTGGGCCAAGTAGCACGTTATAAATTGGATTTCATTTCATTTCATTTCAACCCTACACACATACCTACTCCCTGCTGACGAGAAGCAACTACCTCGAAAAACGTGTCCAGGGATGGCTAACGCGACACTTATTTTCATTTTAAACTTTTGGCATAGGCGTACCCGCCGACGCTACTTCATGGACCACAATTCTTTGGGATAACACGCTGGTAGGACTAGCAGAGTGCGGCCAATCGGATTTTTGTTTACATTCAGGCTCCCTTGAGCCGGTGGGGCTGACAAGCCCATGGCTACGCACCTGCGCGCCTTGACTGGTACTTTACCTGAGAATATTTTTGGCAGCCTACGCAGCAACCCTACACACATACCTACTCCCTGCTGACGAGAGGCAACTACCTCGAAACACGTGTCCAGGGATGGCTAACGCGACTTATTTTAATTTTAAACTTTTGGCATAGGCGTACCCGCCGACGCTACTTCATGGACCACAATTCTTTGGGGTAACACGCTGGTAGGACTAGCAGAGAGCGGCCAATCGGATTTTTGTTTACATTCAGGCTTCCTTGAGCCGGTGGGGCTGACGAGCCCATGGCTACGCACCTGCACGCCTTGAGTGGTACTTTACCTGAGAATATTTTTGGCAGCCTACGCAGCAACCCTACACACATACCTACTCCCTGCTGACGAGAGGCAACTACCTCGAAACACGTGTCCAGGGATGGCTAACGCGACACTTATTTTCATTTTAAACTTTTGGCATAAGCGTACCCGCCGACGCTACTTCATGGACCTCAATTCTTTGGGGTATCACGCTGGTAGGACTAGCGGCCAATCGGATTTTTGTTTACATTCAGGCTCCCTTGAGCCGGTGGGGCTGACGAGCCCATGGCTACGGACCTGCGCGCCTTGAGTGGTACTTTACCTGAGAATATTTTTGGCAGCCTACGCAGATTTGTTCTAGCTGCTCCTGCTGCCTCATCGGCCACCTTAGCTAGGAAAAGCCTACATTGGCTCCCAATCCAGTATAGGATTTCTTTTAAACTTCTAATCCTGGTGTTTGGAGCTTTAAGGGCTGCACCCCCTAACGCTTTGGGCTCTCTTTTAAGCTGCTATATTCCTAGCAGGTGTCTTCGTTCCTCAGAGATGAACCTCCCAGTAGTTCCCCGTTTTAAGAAAGTCAGATGGGGAAGTAGGGCCTTTTCCATTGTGGCTCCCCGGTTATGGAATGCCCTCCCCTTAGAGATTAAGGCCCAACCTTCAATAACCCTCTTTAAAAAAGCACTCAAAACGTGGTACTTTACTAAAGCCTATTAGTAAGCAATTTCTATTTTAGTCTGATTTAACTATTATTTTTGGTTAGGCGCCTTGACGCCCACTGGGCCAAGTAGCACGTTATAAATTGGATTTCATTTCATTTCATTTCAACCCTACACACATACCTACTCCCTGCTGACGAGAGGCAACTACCTCGAAACACGTGTCCAGGGATGGCTAACGCGACACTTATTTTCATTTTAAACTTTTGGCATAGGCGTACCCGCCGACGCTACTTCATGGACCACAATTCTTTGGGGTAACACGCTGGTAGGACTAGCAGAGTGCGGCCAATCGGATTTTTGTTTACATTCAGGCTCCCTTGAGCCGGTGAGGCTGACGAGCCCACCTGCGCGCCTTGAGTGGTGCTTTACCTGAGAATATTTTTGGCAGCCTACGCAGCAACCCTACACACATACCTACTCCCTGCTGACGAGAGGCAACTACCTCGAAACACGTGTCCAGGGATGGCTAACGCAACACTTATTTTAATTTTAAACTTTTGGCATAGGCGTACCCGCCGACGCTACTTCATGGACCACAATTCTTTGGGGTAACACGCTGGTAGGACTAGCAGAGAGCGGCCAATCGGATTTTTGTTTACATTCAGGCTTCCTTGAGCCGGTGGGGCTGACGAGCCCATGGCTACGCACCTGCACGCCTTGAGTGGTACTTTACCTGAGAATATTTTTGGCAGCCTACGCAGCAACCCTACACACATACCTACTCCCTGCTGACGAGAGGCAACTACCTCGAAACACGTGTCCAGGGATGGCTAACGCGACACTTATTTTCATTTTAAACTTTTGGCATAAGCGTACCCGCCGACGCTACTTCATGGACCTCAATTCTTTGGGGTATCACGCTGGTAGGACTAGCGGCCAATCGGATTTTTGTTTACATTCAGGCTCCCTTGAGCCGGTGGGGCTGACGAGCCCATGGCTACGGACCTGCGCGCCTTGAGTGGTACTTTACCTGAGAATATTTTTGGCAGCCTACGCAGATTTGTTCTAGCTGCTCCTGCTGCCTCATCGGCCACCTTAGCTAGGAAAAGCCTACATTGGCTCCCAATCCAGTATAGGATTTCTTTTAAACTTCTAATCCTGGTGTTTGGAGCTTTAAGGGCTGCACCCCCTAACGCTTTGGGCTCTCTTTTAACCTGCTATATTCCTAGCAGGTGTCTTCGTTCCTCAGAGATGAACCTCCCAGTAGTTCCCCGTTTTAAGAAAGTCAGATGGGGAAGTAGGGCCTTTTCCATTGTGGCTCCCCGGTTATGGAATGCCCTCCCCTTAGAGATTAAGGCCCAACCTTCAATAACCCTCTTTAAAAAAGCACTCAAAACGTGGTACTTTACTAAAGCCTATTAGTAAGCAATTTCTATTTTAGTCTGATTTAACTATTATTTTTGGTTAGGCGCCTTGACGCCCACTGGGCCAAGTAGCACGTTATAAATTGGATTTCATTTCATTTCATTTCAACCCTACAC
Source organism: Triturus cristatus (assembly GCF_964204655.1). Taxonomy (NCBI): domain Eukaryota; kingdom Metazoa; phylum Chordata; class Amphibia; order Caudata; family Salamandridae; genus Triturus; species Triturus cristatus. The sequence goes on from NC_140582.1 coordinate 87,948,355, forward strand.
ACATACCTACTCCCTGCTGACGAGAAGCAACTACCTCGAAAAACGTGTCCAGGGATGGCTAACGCGACACTTATTTTCATTTTAAACTTTTGGCATAGGCGTACCCGCCGACGCTACTTCATGGACCACAATTCTTTGGGGTAACACGCTGGTAGGACTAGCAGAGTGCGGCCAATCGGATTTTTGTTTACATTCAGGCTCCCTTGAGCCGGTGGGGCTGACAAGCCCATGGCTACGCACCTGCGCGCCTTGACTGGTACTTTACCTGAGAATATTTTTGGCAGCCTACGCAGCAACCCTACACACATACCTACTCCCTGCTGACGAGAGGCAACTACCTCGAAACACGTGTCCAGGGATGGCTAACGCGACTTATTTTCATTTTAAACTTTTGGCATAGGCGTACCCGCCGACGCTACTTCATGGACCACAATTCTTTGGGGTAACAAGCTGGTAGGACTAGCAGAGTGCGGCCAATCGGATTTTTGTTTACATTCAGGCTCCCTTGAGCCGGTGGGGCTGACGAGCCCATGGCTACGCACCTGCGCGCCTTGAGTGGTACTTTACCTGAGAATATTTTTGGCAATCTACGGAGCAACCCTACACACATACCTACTCCCTGCTGACGAGAGGCAACTACCTCGAAACACGTGTCCAGGGATGGCTAACGCAACACTTATTTTCATTTTAAACTTTTGGCATAGGTGTACCCGCCGACGCTACTTCATGGACCACAATTCTTTGGGGTAACACGCTGGTAGGACTAGCAGAGGGCGGCCAATCGGATTTTTGTTTACATTCAGGCTTCCTTGAGCCGGTGGGGCTGACGAGCCCATGGCTACGCACCTGCACGCCTTGAGTGGTACTTTACCTGAGAATATTTTTGGCAGCCTACGCAGCAACCCTACACACATACCTACTCCCTGCTGACGAGAGGCAACTACCTCGAAACACGTGTCCAGGGATGGCTAACGCGACACTTATTTTCATTTTAAACTTTTGGCATAAGCGTACCCGCCGACGCTACTTCATGGACCTCAATTCTTTGGGGTAACACGCTGGTAGGACTAGCGGCCAATCGGATTTTTGTTTACATTCAGGCTCCCTTGAGCCGGTGGGGCTGACGAGCCCATGGCTACGCACCTGCGCGCCTTGAGTGGTACTTTACCTGAGAATATTTTTGGCAGCCTACGCAGATTTGTTCTAGCTGCTCCTGCTGCCTCATCGGCCACCTTAGCTAGGAAAAGCCTACATTGGCTCCCAATCCAGTATAGGATTTCTTTTAAACTTCTAATCCTGGTGTTTGGAGCTTTAAGGGCTGCACGCCCTAACGCTTTGGGCTCTCTTTTAACCTGCTATATTCCTAGCAGGTGTCTTCATTCCTCAGAGATGAACCTCCCAGTAGTTCCCCGTTTTAAGAAAGTCAGATGGGGAAGTAGGGCCTTTTCCATTGTGGCTCCCCGGTTATGGAATGCCCTCCCCTTAGAGATTAAGGCCCAACCTTCAATAACCCTCTTTAAAAAAGCACTCAAAACGTGGTACTTTACTACAGCCTATTAGTAAGCAATTTCTATTTTAGTCTGATTTAACTATTATTTTTGGTTAGGCGCCTTGACGCCCACTGGGCCAAGTAGCACGTTATAAATTGGATTTCATTTCATTTCATTTCAACCCTACACACATACCTACTCCCTGCTGACGAGAAGCAACTACCTCGAAAAACGTGTCCAGGGATGGCTAACGCGACACTTATTTTCATTTTAAACTTTTGGCATAGGCGTACCCGCCGACGCTACTTCATGGACCACAATTCTTTGGGGTAACACGCTGGTAGGACTAGCAGAGTGCGGCCAATCGGATTTTTGTTTACATTCAGGCTCCCTTGAGCCGGTGGGGCTGACAAGCCCATGGCTACGCACCTGCGCGCCTTGACTGGTACTTTACCTGAGAATATTTTTGGCAGCCTACGCAGCAACCCTACACACATACCTACTCCCTGCTGACGAGAGGCAACTACCTCGAAACACGTGTCCAGGGATGGCTAACGCGACTTATTTTCATTTTAAACTTTTGGCATAGGCGTACCCGCCGACGCTACTTCATGGACCACAATTCTTTGGGGTAACAAGCTGGTAGGACTAGCAGAGTGCGGCCAATCGGATTTTTGTTTACATTCAGGCTCCCTTGAGCCGGTGACCTGACGAGCCCATGGCTACGCACCTGCACCCCTTGAGTGGTACTTTACCTGAGAATATTTTTGGCAGCCTACGCAGCAACCCTACACACATACCTACTCCCTGCTGACGAGAGGCAACTACCTCGAAACACGTGTCCAGGGATGGCTAACGCGACACTTATTTTCATTTTAAACTTTTGGCATAAGCGTACCCGCCGACGCTACTTCATGGACCTCAATTCTTTGGGGTAACACGCTGGTAGGACTAGCGGCCAATCGGATTTTTGTTTACATTTAGGCTCCCTTGAGCCGGTGGGTCTGACGAGCCCATGGCTACGCACCTGCGCGCCACTTTACCTGAGAATATTTTTGGCAGCCTACGCAGCAACCCTACACACATACCTACTCCCTGCTGACGAGAGGCAACTACATCGAAACACGTGTCCAGGGATGGCTAACGCGACACTTATTTTCATTTTAAACTTTTGGCATAGGCGTACCCGCCGACGCTACTTCATGGACCACAATTGTTTGGGGTAACACGCAGGTAGGACTAGCAGAGTGCGGCCAATCGGATTTTTGTTTACATTCAGGCTCCCTTGAGCCGGTGGGGCTGACGAGCCCATGGCTACGCACCTGCGCGCCTTGAGTGGTACTTTACCTGAGAATATTTTTGGCAGCCTACGCAGATTTGTTCTAGCTGCTCCTGCTGCCTCATCGGCCACCTTAGCTAGGAAAAGCCTACATTGGCTCCCAATCCAGTATAGGATTTCTTTTAAACTTCTAATCCTGGTGTTTGGAGCTTTAAGGGCTGCACCCCCTAACGCTTTGGGCTCTCTTTTAACCTGCTATATTCCTAGCAGGTGTCTTCGTTCCTCAGAGATGAACCTCCCAGTAGTTCCCCGTTTTAAGAAAGTCAGATGGGGAAGTAGGGCCTTTTCCATTGTGGCTCCCCGGTTATGGAATGCCCTCCCCTTAGAGATTAAGGCCCAACCTTCAATAACCCTCTTTAAAAAAGCACTCAAAACGTGGTACTTTACTAAAGCCTATTAGTAAGCAATTTCTATTTTAGTCTGATTTAACTATTATTTTTGGTTAGGCGCCTTGACGCCCACTGGGCCAAGTAGCACGTTATAAATTGGATTTCATTTCATTTCATTTCAACCCTACACACATACCTACTCCCTGCTGACGAGAGGCAACTACCTCGAAACACGTGTCCAGGGATGGCTAACGCGACACTTATTTTCATTTTAAACTTTTGGCATAGGCGTACCCGCCGACGCTACTTCATGGACCACAATTCTTTGGGGTAACACGCTGGTAGGACTAGCAGAGTGCGGCCAATCGGATTTTTGTTTACATTCAGGCTCCCTTGAGCCGGTGAGGCTGACGAGCCCACCTGCGCGCCTTGAGTGGTGCTTTACCTGAGAATATTTTTGGCAGCCTACGCAGCAACCCTACACACATACCTACTCCCTGCTGACGAGAGGCAACTACCTCGAAACACGTGTCCAGGGATGGCTAACGCAACACTTATTTTAATTTTAAACTTTTGGCATAGGCGTACCCGCCGACGCTACTTCATGGACCACAATTCTTTGGGGTAACACGCTGGTAGGACTAGCAGAGAGCGGCCAATCGGATTTTTGTTTACATTCAGGTTTCCTTGAGCCGGTGGGGCTGACGAGCCCATGGCTACGCACCTGCACGCCTTGAGTGGTACTTTACCTGAGAATATTTTTGGCAGCCTACGCAGCAACCCTACACACATACCTACTCCCTGCTGACGAGAGGCAACTACCTCGAAACACGTGTCCAGGGATGGCTAACGCGACACTTATTTTCATTTTAAACTTTTGGCATAAGCGTACCCGCCGACGCTACTTCATGGACCTCAATTCTTTGGGGTAACACGCTGGTAGGACTAGCGGCCAATCGGATTTTTGTTTACATTCAGGCTCCCTTGAGCCGGTGGGGCTGACGAGCCCATGGCTACGCACCTGCGCGCCTTGAGTGGTACTTTACCTGAGAATATTTTTGGCAGCCTACGCAGATTTGTTCTAGCTGCTCCTGCTGCCTCATCGGCCACCTTAGCTAGGAAAAGCCTACATTGGCTCCCAATCCAGTATAGGATTTCTTTTAAACTTCTAATCCTGGTGTTTGGAGCTTTAAGGGCTGCACCCCCTAACGCTTTGGGCTCTCTTTTAACCTGCTATATTCCTAGCAGGTGTCTTCGTTCCTCAGAGATGAACCTCCCAGTAGTTCCCCGTTTTAAGAAAGTCAGATGGGGAAGTAGGGCCTTTTCCATTGTGGCTCCCCGGTTATGGAATGCCCTCCCCTTAGAGATTAAGGCCCAACCTTCAATAACCCTCTTTAAAAAAGCACTCAAAACGTGGTACTTTACTAAAGCCTATTAGTAAGCAATTTCTATTTTAGTCTGATTTAACTATTATTTTTGGTTAGGCGCCTTGACGCCCACTGGGCCAAGTAGCACGTTATAAATTGGATTTAATTTAATTTCATTTCAACCCTACACACATACCTACTCCCTGCTGACGAGAAGCAACTACCTCGAAAAACGTGTCCAGGGATGGCTAACGCGACACTTATTTTCATTTTAAACTTTTGGCATAGGTGTACCCGCCGACGCTACTTCATGGACCACAATTCTTTGGGGTAACACGCTGGTAGGACTAGCAGAGTGCGGCCAATCGGATTTTTGTTTACATTCAGGCTCCCTTGAGCCGGTGGGGCTGACAAGCCCATGGCTACGCACCTGCGCGCCTTGACTGGTACTTTACCTGAGAATATTTTTGGCAGCCTACGCAGCAACCCTACACACATACCTACTCCCTGCTGACGAGAGGCAACTACCTCGAAACACGTGTCCAGGGATGGCTAACGCAACACTTATTTTCATTTTAAACTTTTGGCATAGGTGTACCCGCCGACGCTACTTCATGGACCACAATTCTTTGGGGTAACACGCTGGTAGGACTAGCAGAGGGCGGCCAATCGGATTTTTGTTTACATTCAGGCTTCCTTGAGCCGGTGGGGCTGACGAGCCCATGGCTACGCACCTGCACGCCTTGAGTGGTACTTTACCTGAGAATATTTTTGGCAGCCTACGCAGCAACCCTACACACATACCTACTCCCTGCTGACGAGAGGCAACTACCTCGAAACACGTGTCCAGGGATGGCTAACGCGACACTTATTTTCATTTTAAACTTTTGGCATAAGCGTACCCGCCGACGCTACTTCATGGACCTCAATTCTTTGGGGTAACACGCTGGTAGGACTAGCGGCCAATCGGATTTTTGTTTACATTCAGGCTCCCTTGAGCCGGTGGGGCTGACGAGCCCATGGCTACGCACCTGCGCGCCTTGAGTGGTACTTTACCTGAGAATATTTTTGGCAGCCTACGCAGATTTGTTCTAGCTGCTCCTGCTGCCTCATCGGCCACCTTAGCTAGGAAAAGCCTACATTGGCTCCCAATCCAGTATAGGATTTCTTTTAAACTTCTAATCCTGGTGTTTGGAGCTTTAAGGGCTGCACGCCCTAACGCTTTGGGCTCTCTTTTAACCTGCTATATTCCTAGCAGGTGTCTTCATTCCTCAGAGATGAACCTCCCAGTAGTTCCCCGGTTTAAGAAAGTCAGATGGGGAAGTAGGGCCTTTTCCATTGTGGCTCCCCGGTTATGGAATGCCCTCCCCTTAGAGATTAAGGCCCAACCTTCAATAACCCTCTTTAAAAAAGCACTCAAAACGTGGTACTTTACTACAGCCTATTAGTAAGCAATTTCTATTTTAGTCTGATTTAACTATTATTTTTGGTTAGGCGCCTTGACGCCCACTGGGCCAAGTAGCACGTTATAAATTGGATTTCATTTCATTTCATTTCAACCCTACACACATACCTACTCCCTGCTGACGAGAAGCAACTACCTCGAAAAACGTGTCCAGGGATGGCTAACGCGACACTTATTTTCATTTTAAACTTTTGGCATAGGCGTACCCGCCGACGCTACTTCATGGACCACAATTCTTTGGGGTAACACGCTGGTAGGACTAGCAGAGTGCGGCCAATCGGATTTTTGTTTACATTCAGGCTCCCTTGAGCCGGTGGGGCTGACAAGCCCATGGCTACGCACCTGCGCGCCTTGACTGGTACTTTACCTGAGAATATTTTTGGCAGCCTACGCAGCAACCCTACACACATACCTACTCCCTGCTGACGAGAGGCAACTACCTCGAAACACGTGTCCAGGGATGGCTAACGCGACTTATTTTCATTTTAAACTTTTGGCATAGGCGTACTCGCCGACGCTACTTCATGGACCACAATTCTTTGGGGTAACAAGCTGGTAGGACTAGCAGAGTGCGGCCAATCGGATTTTTGTTTACATTCAGGCTCCCTTGAGCCGGTGACCTGACGAGCCCATGGCTACGCACCTGCACCCCTTGAGTGGTACTTTACCTGAGAATATTTTTGGCAGCCTACGCAGCAACCCTACACACATACCTACTCCCTGCTGACGAGAGGCAACTACCTCGAAACACGTGTCCAGGGATGGCTAACGCGACACTTATTTTCATTTTAAACTTTTGGCATAAGCGTACCCGCCGACGCTACTTCATGGACCTCAATTCTTTGGGGTAACACGCTGGTAGGACTAGCGGCCAATCGGATTTTTGTTTACATTTAGGCTCCCTTGAGCCGGTGGGTCTGACGAGCCCATGGCTACGCACCTGCGCGCCACTTTACCTGAGAATATTTTTGGCAGCCTACGCAGCAACCCTACACACATACCTACTCCCTGCTGACGAGAGGCAACTACATCGAAACACGTGTCCAGGGATGGCTAACGCGACACTTATTTTCATTTTAAACTTTTGGCATAGGCGTACCCGCCGACGCTACTTCATGGACCACAATTGTTTGGGGTAACACGCAGGTAGGACTAGCAGAGTGCGGCCAATCGGATTTTTGTTTACATTCAGGCTCCCTTGAGCCGGTGGGGCTGACGAGCCCATGGCTACGCACCTGCGCGCCTTGAGTGGTACTTTACCTGAGAATATTTTTGGCAGCCTACGCAGATTTGTTCTAGCTGCTCCTGCTGCCTCATCGGCCACCTTAGCTAGGAAAAGCCTACATTGGCTCCCAATCCAGTATAGGATTTCTTTTAAACTTCTAATCCTGGTGTTTGGAGCTTTAAGGGCTGCACCCCCTAACGCTTTGGGCTCTCTTTTAACCTGCTATATTCCTAGCAGGTGTCTTCATTCCTCAGAGATGAACCTCCCAGTAGTTCCCCGTTTTAAGAAAGTCAGATGGGGAAGTAGGGCCTTTTCCATTGTGGCTCCCCGGTTATGGAATGCCCTCCCCTTAGAGATTAAGGCCCAACCTTCAATAACCCTCTTTAAAAAAGCACTCAAAACGTGGTACTTTACTAAAGCCTATTAGTAAGCAATTTCTATTTTAGTCTGATTTAACTATTATTTTTGGTTAGGCGCCTTGACGCCCACTGGGCCAAGTGGCACGTTATAAATTGGATTTCATTTCATTTCATTTCAACCCTACACACATACCTACTCCCTGCTGACGAGAGGCAACTACCTCGAAACACGTGTCCAGGGATGGCTAACGCGACACTTATTTTCATTTTAAACTTTTGGCATAGGCGTACCCGCCGACGCTACTTCATGGACCACAATTCTTTGGGGTAACACGCTGGTAGGACTAGCAGAGTGCGGCCAATCGGATTTTTGTTTACATTCAGGCTCCCTTGAGCCGGTGAGGCTGACGAGCCCACCTGCGCGCCTTGAGTGGTGCTTTACCTGAGAATATTTTTGGCAGCCTACGCAGCAACCCTACACACATACCTACTCCCTGCTGACGAGAGGCAACTACCTCGAAACACGTGTCCAGGGATGGCTAACGCAACACTTATTTTAATTTTAAACTTTTGGCATAGGCGTACCCGCCGACGCTACTTCATGGACCACAATTCTTTGGGGTAACACGCTGGTAGGACTAGCAGAGAGCGGCCAATCGGATTTTTGTTTACATTCAGGCTTCCTTGAGCCGGTGGGGCTGACGAGCCCATGGCTACGCACCTGCACGCCTTGAGTGGTACTTTACCTGAGAATATTTTTGGCAGCCTACGCAGCAACCCTACACACATACCTACTCCCTGCTGACGAGAGGCAACTACCTCGAAACACGTGTCCAGGGATGGCTAACGCGACACTTATTTTCATTTTAAACTTTTGGCATAAGCGTACCCGCCGACGCTACTTCATGGACCTCAATTCTTTGGGGTAACACGCTGGTAGGACTAGCAGAGAGCGGCCAATCGGATTTTTGTTTACATTCAGGCTTCCTTGAGCCGGTGGGGCTGACGAGCCCATGGCTACGCACCTGCACGCCTTGAGTGGTACTTTACCTGAGAATATTTTTGGCAGCCTACGCAGCAACCCTACACACATACCTACTCCCTGCTGACGAGAGGCAACTACCTCGAAACACGTGTCCAGGGATGGCTAACGCGACACTTATTTTCATTTTAAACTTTTGGCATAAGCGTACCCGCCGACGCTACTTCATGGACCTCAATTCTTTGGGGTAACACGCTGGTAGGACTAGCGGCCAATCGGATTTTTGTTTACATTCAGGCTCCCTTGAGCCGGTGGGGCTGACGAGCCCATGGCTACGCACCTGCGCGCCTTGAGTGGTACTTTACCTGAGAATATTTTTGGCAGCCTACGCAGATTTGTTCTAGCTGCTCCTGCTGCCTCATCGGCCACCTTAGCTAGGAAAAGCCTACATTGGCTCCCAATCCAGTATAGGATTTCTTTTAAACTTCTAATCCTGGTGTTTGGAGCTTTAAGGGCTGCACCCCCTAACGCTTTGGGCTCTCTTTTAACCTGCTATATTCCTAGCAGGTGTCTTCGTTCCTCAGAGATGAACCTCCCAGTAGTTCCCCGTTTTAAGAAAGTCAGATGGGGAAGTAGGGCCTTTTCCATTGTGGCTCCCCGGTTATGGAATGCCCTCCCCTTAGAGATTAAGGCCCAACCTTCAATAACCCTCTTTAAAAAAGCACTCAAAACGTGGTACTTTACTAAAGCCTATTAGTAAGCAATTTCTATTTTAGTCTGATTTAACTATTATTTTTGGTTAGGCGCCTTGACGCCCACTGGGCCAAGTAGCACGTTATAAATTGGATTTCATTTCATTTCATTTCAACCCTACACACATACCTACTCCCTGCTGACGAGAAGCAACTACCTCGAAAAACGTGTCCAGGGATGGCTAACGCGACACTTATTTTCATTTTAAACTTTTGGCATAGGCGTACCCGCCGACGCTACTTCATGGACCACAATTCTTTGGGATAACACGCTGGTAGGACTAGCAGAGTGCGGCCAATCGGATTTTTGTTTACATTCAGGCTCCCTTGAGCCGGTGGGGCTGACAAGCCCATGGCTACGCACCTGCGCGCCTTGACTGGTACTTTACCTGAGAATATTTTTGGCAGCCTACGCAGCAACCCTACACACATACCTACTCCCTGCTGACGAGAAACAACTACCTCGAAACACGTGTCCAGGGATGGCTAACGCGACTTATTTTCATTTTAAACTTTTGGCATAGGCGTACCCGCCGACGCTACTTCATGGACCACAATTCTTTGGGGTAACAAGCTGGTAGGACTAGCAGAGTGCGGCCAATTGGATTTTTGTTTACATTCAGGCTCCCTTGAGCCGGTGGGGCTGACGAGCCCATGGCTACGCACCTGCGCGCCTTGAGTGGTACTTTACCTGAGAATATTTTTGGCAGCCTACGGAGCAACCCTACACACATACCTACTCCCTGCTGACGAGAGGCAACTACCTCGAAACACGTGTCCAGGGATGGCTAACGCAACACTTATTTTCATTTTAAACTTTTGGCATAAGCGTACCCGCCGACGCTACTTCATGGACCTCAATTCTTTGGGGTAACACGCTGGTAGGACTAGCGGCCAATCGGATTTTTGTTTACATTCAGGCTCCCTTGAGCCGGTGGGGCTGACGAGCCCATGGCTACGCACCTGCGCGCCTTGAGTGGTACTTTACCTGAGAATATTTTTGGCAGCCTACGCAGATTTGTTCTAGCTGCTCCTGCTGCCTCATCGGCCACCTTAGCTAGGAAAAGCCTACATTGGCTCCCAATCCAGTATAGGATTTCTTTTAAACTTCTAATCCTGGTGTTTGGAGCTTTAAGGGCTGCACGCCCTAACGCTTTGGGCTCTCTTTTAACCTGCTATATTCCTAGCAGGTGTCTTCATTCCTCAGAGATGAACCTCCCAGTAGTTCCCCGGTTTAAGAAAGTCAGATGGGGAAGTAGGGCCTTTTCCATTGTGGCTCCCCGGTTATGGAATGCCCTCCCCTTAGAGATTAAGGCCCAACCTTCAATAACCCTCTTTAAAAAAGCACTCAAAACGTGGTACTTTACTACAGCCTATTAGTAAGCAATTTCTATTTTAGTCTGATTTAACTATTATTTTTGGTTAGGCGCCTTGACGCCCACTGGGCCAAGTAGCACGTTATAAATTGGATTTCATTTCATTTCATTTCAACCCTACACACATACCTACTCCCTGCTGACGAGAAGCATCTACCTCGAAAAACGTGTCCAGGGATGGCTAACGCGACACTTATTTTCATTTTAAACTTTTGGCATAGGCGTACCCGCCGACGCTACTTCATGGACCACAATTCTTTGGGGTAACACGCTGGTAGGACTAGCAGAGTGCGGCCAATCGGATTTTTGTTTACATTCAGGCTCCCTTGAGCCGGTGGGGCTGACAAGCCCATGGCTACGCACCTGCGCGCCTTGACTGGTACTTTACCTGAGAATATTTTTGGCAGCCTACGCAGCAACCCTACACACATACCTACTCCCTGCTGACGAGAGGCAACTACCTCGAAACACGTGTCCAGGGATGGCTAACGCGATTTATTTTCATTTTAAACTTTTGGCATAGGCGTACTCGCCGACGCTACTTCATGGACCACAATTCTTTGGGGTAACAAGCTGGTAGGACTAGCAGAGTGCGGCCAATCGGATTTTTGTTTACATTCAGGCTCCCTTGAGCCGGTGACCTGACGAGCCCATGGCTACGCACCTGCACCCCTTGAGTGGTACTTTACCTGAGAATATTTTTGGCAGCCTACGCAGCAACCCTACACACATACCTACTCCCTGCTGACGAGAGGCAACTACCTCGAAACACGTGTCCAGGGATGGCTAACGCGACACTTATTTTCATTTTAAACTTTTGGCATAAGCGTACCCGCCGACGCTACTTCATGGACCTCAATTCTTTGGGGTAACACGCTGGTAGGACTAGCGGCCAATCGGATTTTTGTTTACATTTAGGCTCCCTTGAGCCGGTGGGTCTGACGAGCCCATGGCTACGCACCTGCGCGCCACTTTACCTGAGAATATTTTTGGCAGCCTACGCAGCAACCCTACACACATACCTACTCCCTGCTGACGAGAGGCAACTACATCGAAACACGTGTCCAGGGATGGCTAACGCGACACTTATTTTCATTTTAAACTTTTGGCATAGGCGTACCCGCCGACGCTACTTCATGGACCACAATTGTTTGGGGTAACACGCAGGTAGGACTAGCAGAGTGCGGCCAATCGGATTTTTGTTTACATTCAGGCTCCCTTGAGCCGGTGGGGCTGACGAGCCCATGGCTACGCACCTGCGCGCCTTGAGTGGTACTTTACCTGAGAATATTTTTGGCAGCCTACGCAGATTTGTTCTAGCTGCTCCTGCTGCCTCATCGGCCACCTTAGCTAGGAAAAGCCTACATTGGCTCCCAATCCAGTATAGGATTTCTTTTAAACTTCTAATCCTGGTGTTTGGAGCTTTAAGGGCTGCACCCCCTAACGCTTTGGGCTCTCTTTTAACCTGCTATATTCCTAGCAGGTGTCTTCGTTCCTCAGAGATGAACCTCCCAGTAGTTCCCCGTTTTAAGAAAGTCAGATGGGGAAGTAGGGCCTTTTCCATTGTGGCTCCCCGGTTATGGAATGCCCTCCCCTTAGAGATTAAGGCCCAACCTTCAATAACCCTCTTTAAAAAAGCACTCAAAACGTGGTACTTTACTAAAGCCTATTAGTAAGCAATTTCTATTTTAGTCTGATTTAACTATTATTTTTGGTTAGGCGCCTTGACGCCCACTGGGCCAAGTGGCACGTTATAAATTGGATTTCATTTCATTTCATTTCAACCCTACACACATACCTACTCCCTGCTGACGAGAGGCAACTACCTCGAAACACGTGTCCAGGGATGGCTAACGCGACACTTATTTTCATTTTAAACTTTTGGCATAGGCGTACCCGCCGACGCTACTTCATGGACCACAATTCTTTGGGGTAACACGCTGGTAGGACTAGCAGAGTGCGGCCAATCGGATTTTTGTTTACATTCAGGCTCCCTTGAGCCGGTGAGGCTGACGAGCCCACCTGCGCGCCTTGAGTGGTGCTTTACCTGAGAATATTTTTGGCAGCCTACGCAGCAACCCTACACACATACCTACTCCCTGCTGACGAGAGGCAACTACCTCGAAACACGTGTCCAGGGATGGCTAACGCAACACTTATTTTAATTTTAAACTTTTGGCATAGGCGTACCCGCCGACGCTACTTCATGGACCACAATTCTTTGGGGTAACACGCTGGTAGGACTAGCAGAGAGCGGCCAATCGGATTTTTGTTTACATTCAGGCTTCCTTGAGCCGGTGGGGCTGACGAGCCCATGGCTACGCACCTGCACGCCTTGAGTGGTACTTTACCTGAGAATATTTTTGGCAGCCTACGCAGCAACCCTACACACATACCTACTCCCTGCTGACGAGAGGCAACTACCTCGAAACACGTGTCCAGGGATGGCTAACGCGACACTTATTTTCATTTTAAACTTTTGGCATAAGCGTACCCGCCGACGCTACTTCATGGACCTCAATTCTTTGGGGTAACACGCTGGTAGGACTAGCAGAGAGCGGCCAATCGGATTTTTGTTTACATTCAGGCTTCCTTGAGCCGGTGGGGCTGACGAGCCCATGGCTACGCACCTGCACGCCTTGAGTGGTACTTTACCTGAGAATATTTTTGGCAGCCTACGCAGCAACCCTACACACATACCTACTCCCTGCTGACGAGAGGCAACTACCTCGAAACACGTGTCCAGGGATGGCTAACGCGACACTTATTTTCATTTTAAACTTTTGGCATAAGCGTACCCGCCGACGCTACTTCATGGACCTCAATTCTTTGGGGTAACACGCTGGTAGGACTAGCGGCCAATCGGATTTTTGTTTACATTCAGGCTCCCTTGAGCCGGTGGGGCTGACGAGCCCATGGCTACGCACCTGCGCGCCTTGAGTGGTACTTTACCTGAGAATATTTTTGGCAGCCTACGCAGATTTGTTCTAGCTGCTCCTGCTGCCTCATCGGCCACCTTAGCTAGGAAAAGCCTACATTGGCTCCCAATCCAGTATAGGATTTCTTTTAAACTTCTAATCCTGGTGTTTGGAGCTTTAAGGGCTGCACCCCCTAACGCTTTGGGCTCTCTTTTAACCTGCTATATTCCTAGCAGGTGTCTTCGTTCCTCAGAGATGAACCTCCCAGTAGTTCCCCGTTTTAAGAAAGTCAGATGGGGAAGTAGGGCCTTTTCCATTGTGGCTCCCCGGTTATGGAATGCCCTCCCCTTAGAGATTAAGGCCCAACCTTCAATAACCCTCTTTAAAAAAGCACTCAAAACGTGGTACTTTACTAAAGCCTATTAGTAAGCAATTTCTATTTTAGTCTGATTTAACTATTATTTTTGGTTAGGCGCCTTGACGCCCACTGGGCCAAGTAGCACGTTATAAATTGGATTTCATTTCATTTCATTTCAACCTTACACACATACCTACTCCCTGCTGACGAGAAGCAACTACCTCGAAAAACGTGTCCAGGGATGGCTAACGCGACACTTATTTTCATTTTAAACTTTTGGCATAGGCGTACCCGCCGACGCTACTTCATGGACCACAATTCTTTGGGATAACACGCTGGTAGGACTAGCAGAGTGCGGCCAATCGGATTTTTGTTTACATTCAGGCTCCCTTGAGCCGGTGGGGCTGACAAGCCCATGGCTACGCACCTGCGCGCCTTGACTGGTACTTTACCTGAGAATATTTTTGGCAGCCTACGCAGCAACCCTACACACATACCTACTCCCTGCTGACGAGAAACAACTACCTCGAAACACGTGTCCAGGGATGGCTAACGCGACTTATTTTCATTTTAAACTTTTGGCATAGGCGTACCCGCCGACGCTACTTCATGGACCACAATTCTTTGGGGTAACAAGCTGGTAGGACTAGCAGAGTGCGGCCAATTGGATTTTTGTTTACATTCAGGCTCCCTTGAGCCGGTGGGGCTGACGAGCCCATGGCTACGCACCTGCGCGCCTTGAGTGGTACTTTACCTGAGAATATTTTTGGCAGCCTACGGAGCAACCCTACACACATACCTACTCCCTGCTGACGAGAGGCAACTACCTCGAAACACGTGTCCAGGGATGGCTAACGCAACACTTATTTTCATTTTAAACTTTTGGCATAGGTGTACCCGCCGACGCTACTTCATGGACCACAATTCTTTGGGGTAACACGCTGGTAGGACTAGCAGAGGGCGGCCAATCGGATTTTTGTTTACATTCAGGCTCCCTTGAGCCGGTGGGGCTGACGAGCCCATGGCTGCGCACCTGCGCGCCTTGAGTGGTACTTTACCTGAGAATATTTTTGGCAGCCTACGCAGCAACCCTACACACATACCTACTCCCTGATGACGAGAGGCAACTACCTCGAAACACGTGTCCAGGGATGGCTAACGCGACACTTATTTTCATTTTAAACTTTTGGCATAAGCGTACCCTCCGACGCTACTTCATGGACCTCAGTTCTTTGGGGTAACACGCTGGTAGGACTAGCAGAGTGCGGCCAATCGGATTTTTGTTTACATTCAGGCTTCCTTGAGCCGGTGGGGCTGACGAGCCCATGGCTACGCACCTGCACGCCTTGAGTGGTACTTTACCTGAGAATATTTTTGGCAGCCTACGCAGCAACCCTACACACATACCTACTCCCTGCTGACGAGAGGCAACTACCTCGAAACACGTGTCCAGGGATGGCTAACGCGACACTTATTTTCATTTTAAACTTTTGGCATAAGCGTACCCGCCGACGCTACTTCATGGACCTCAATTCTTTGGGGTAACACGCTGGTAGGACTAGCGGCCACTCGGATTTTTGTTTACATTCAGGCTCCCTTGAGCCGGTGGGGCTGACGAGCCCATGGCTACGCACCTGCGCGCCTTGAGTGGTACTTTACCTGAGAATATTTTTGGCAGCCTACGCAGATTTGTTCTAGCTGCTCCTGCTGCCTCATCGGCCACCTTAGCTAGGAAAAGCCTACATTGGCTCCCAATCCAGTATAGGATTTCTTTTAAACTTCTAATCCTGGTGTTTGGAGCTTTAAGGGCTGCACGCCCTAACGCTTTGGGCTCTCTTTTAACCTGCTATATTCCTAGCAGGTGTCTTCATTCCTCAGAGATGAACCTCCCAGTAGTTCCCCGTTTTAAGAAAGTCAGATGGGGAAGTAGGGCCTTTTCCATTGTGGCTCCCCGGTTATGGAATGCCCTCCCCTTAGAGATTAAGGCCCAACCTTCAATAACCCTCTTTAAAAAAGCACTCAAAACGTGGTACTTTACTACAGCCTATTAGTAAGCAATTTCTATTTTAGTCTGATTTAACTATTATTTTTGGTTAGGCGCCTTGACGCCCACTGGGCCAAGTAGCACGTTATAAATTGGATTTCATTTCATTTCATTTCAACCCTACACACATACCTACTCCCTGCTGACGAGAAGCAACTACCTCAAAAAACGTGTCCAGGGATGGCTAACGCGACACTTATTTTCATTTTAAACTTTTGGCATAGGCGTACCCGCCGACGCTACTTCATGGACCACAATTCTTTGGGGTAACACGCTGGTAGGACTAGCAGAGTGCGGCCAATCGGATTTTTGTTTACATTCAGGCTGCCCTTGAGCCGGTGGGGCTGACAAGCCCATGGCTACGCACCTGCGCGCCTTGACTGGTACTTTACCTGAGAATATTTTTGGCAGCCTACGCAGCAACCCTACACACATACCTACTCCCTGCTGACGAGAGGCAACTACCTCGAAACACGTGTCCAGGGATGGCTAACGCGACTTATTTTCATTTTAAACTTTTGGCATAGGCGTACCCGCCGACGCTACTTCATGGACCACAATTCTTTGGGGTAACAAGCTGGTAGGACTAGCAGAGTGCGGCCAATCGGATTTTTGTTTACATTCAGGCTCCCTTGAGCCGGTGACCTGACGA
This sequence comes from Triturus cristatus, assembly GCF_964204655.1. Lineage (NCBI taxonomy): Eukaryota > Metazoa > Chordata > Amphibia > Caudata > Salamandridae > Triturus > Triturus cristatus. The sequence goes on from NC_140582.1 coordinate 87,965,011, forward strand.
GCCCATGGCTACGCACCTGCACCCCTTGAGTGGTACTTTACCTGAGAATATTTTTGGCAGCCTACGCAGCAACCCTACACACATACCTACTCCCTGATGACGAGAGGCAACTACCTCAAAACACGTGTCCAGGGATGGCTAACGCGACACTTATTTTCATTTTAAACTTTTGGCATAAGCGTACCCGCCGACGCTACTTCATGGACCTCAATTCTTTGGGGTAACACGCTGGTAGGACTAGCGGCCAATCGGATTTTTGTTTACATTTAGGCTCCCTTGAGCCGGTGGGTCTGACGAGCCCATGGCTACGCACCTGCGCGCCACTTTACCTGAGAATATTTTTGGCAGCCTACGCAGCAACCCTACACACATACCTACTCCCTGCTGACGAGAGGCAACTACATCGAAACACGTGTCCAGGGATGGCTAACGCGACACTTCTTTTCATTTTAAACTTTTGGCATAGGCGTACCCGCCGACGCTACTTCATGGACCACAATTGTTTGGGGTAACACGCAGGTAGGACTAGCAGAGAGCGGCCAATCGGATTTTTGTTTACATTCAGGCTCCCTTGAGCCGGTGGGGCGAACGAGCCCATGGCTACGCACCTGCGCGCCTTGAGTGGTACTTTACCTGAGAATATTTTTGGCAGCCTACGCAGATTTGTTCTAGCTGCTCCTGCTGCCTCATCGGCCACCTTAGCTAGGAAAAGCCTACATTGGCTCCCAATCCAGTATAGGATTTCTTTTAAACTTCTAATCCTGGTGTTTGGAGCTTTAAGGGCTGCACCCCCTAACGCTTTGGGCTCTCTTTTAACCTGCTATATTCCTAGCAGGTGTCTTCGTTCCTCAGAGATGAACCTCCCAGTAGTTCCCCGTTTTAAGAAAGTCAGATGGGGAAGTAGGGCCTTTTCCATTGTGGCTCCCCGGTTATGGAATGCCCTCCCCTTAGAGATTAAGGCCCAACCTTCAATAACCCTCTTTAAAAAAACACTCAAAACGTGGTACTTTACTAAAGCCTATTAGTAAGCAATTTCTATTTTAGTCTGATTTAACTATTATTTTTGGTTAGGCGCCTTGACGCCCACTGGGCCAAGTAGCACGTTATAAATTGGATTTCATTTCATTTCATTTCAACCCTACACACATACCTACTCCCTGCTGACGAGAGGCAACTACCTCGAAACACGTGTCCAGGGATGGCTAACGCGACACTTATTTTCATTTTAAACTTTTGGCATAGGCGTACCCGCCGACGCTACTTCATGGACCACAATTCTTTGGGGTAACACGCTGGTAGGACTAGCAGAGTGCGGCCAATCGGATTTTTGTTTACATTCAGGCTCCCTTGAGCCGGTGAGGCTGACGAGCCCACCTGCGCGCCTTGAGTGGTGCTTTACCTGAGAATATTTTTGGCAGCCTACGCAGCAACCCTACACACATACCTACTCCCTGCTGACGAGAGGCAACTACCTCGAAACACGTGTCCAGGGATGGCTAACGCAACACTTATTTTAATTTTAAACTTTTGGCATAGGCGTACCCGCCGACGCTACTTCATGGACCACAATTCTTTGGGGTAACACGCTGGTAGGACTAGCAGAGAGCGGCCAATCGGATTTTTGTTTACATTCAGGCTTCCTTGAGCCGGTGGGGCTGACGAGCCCATGGCTACGCACCTGCACGCCTTGAGTGGTACTTTACCTGAGAATATTTTTGGCAGCCTACGCAGCAACCCTACACACATACCTACTCCCTGCTGACGAGAGGCAACTACCTCGAAACACGTGTCCAGGGATGGCTAACGCGACACTTATTTTCATTTTAAACTTTTGGCATAAGCGTACCCGCCGACGCTACTTCATGGACCTCAATTCTTTGGGGTAACACGCTGGTAGGACTAGCGGCCAATCGGATTTTTGTTTACATTCAGGCTCCCTTGAGCCGGTGGGGCTGACGAGCCCATGGCTACGCACCTGCGCGCCTTGAGTGGTACTTTACCTGAGAATATTTTTGGCAGCCTACACAGATTTGTTCTAGCTGCTCCTGCTGCCTCATCGGCCACCTTAGCTAGGAAAAGCCTACATTGGCTCCCAATCCAGTATAGGATTTCTTTTAAACTTCTAATCCTGGTGTTTGGAGCTTTAAGGGCTGCACCCCCTAACGCTTTGGGCTCTCTTTTAACCTGCTATATTCCTAGCAGGTGTCTTCGTTCCTCAGAGATGAACCTCCCAGTAGTTCCCCGTTTTAAGAAAGTCAGATGGGGAAGTAGGGCCTTTTCCATTGTGGCTCCCCGGTTATGGAATGCCCTCCCCTTAGAGATTAAGGCCCAACCTTCAATAACCCTCTTTAAAAAAGCACTCAAAACGTGGTACTTTACTAAAGCCTATTAGTAAGCAATTTCTATTTTAGTCTGATTTAACTATTATTTTTGGTTAGGCGCCTTGACGCCCACTGGGCCAAGTAGCACGTTATAAATTGGATTTCATTTCATTTCATTTCAACCCTACACACATACCTACTCCCTGCTGACGAGAAGCAACTACCTCGAAAAACGTGTCCAGGGATGGCTAACGCGACACTTATTTTCATTTTAAACTTTTGGCATAGGCGTACCCGCCGACGCTACTTCATGGACCACAATTCTTTGGGGTAACACGCTGGTAGGACTAGCAGAGTGCGGCCAATCGGATTTTTGTTTACATTCAGGCTCCCTTGAGCCGGTGGGGCTGACAAGCCCATGGCTACGCACCTGCGCGCCTTGACTGGTACTTTACCTGAGAATATTTTTGGCAGTCTACGGAGCAACCCTACACACATACCTACTCCCTGCTGACGAGAGGCAACTACCTCGAAACACGTGTCCAGGGATGGCTAACGCAACACTTATTTTCATTTTAAACTTTTGGCATAGGTGTACCCGCCGACGCTACTTCATGGACCACAATTCTTTGGGGTAACACGCTGGTAGGACTAGCAGAGGGCGGCCAATCGGATTTTTGTTTACATTCAGGCTTCCTTGAGCCGGTGGGGCTGACGAGCCCATGGCTACGCACCTGCACGCCTTGAGTGGTACTTTACCTGAGAATATTTTTGGCAGCCTACGCAGCAACCCTACACACATACCTACTCCCTGCTGACGAGAGGCAACTACCTCGAAACACGTGTCCAGGGATGGCTAACGCGACACTTATTTTCATTTTAAACTTTTGGCATAAGCGTACCCGCCGACGCTACTTCATGGACCTCAATTCTTTGGGGTAACACGCTGGTAGGACTAGCGGCCAATCGGATTTTTGTTTACATTCAGGCTCCCTTGAGCCGGTGGGGCTGACGAGCCCATGGCTACGCACCTGCGCGCCTTGAGTGGTACTTTACCTGAGAATATTTTTGGCAGCCTACGCAGATTTGTTCTAGCTGCTCCTGCTGCCTCATCGGCCACCTTAGCTAGGAAAAGCCTACATTGGCTCCCAATCCAGTATAGGATTTCTTTTAAACTTCTAATCCTGGTGTTTGGAGCTTTAAGGGCTGCACGCCCTAACGCTTTGGGCTCTCTTTTAACCTGCTATATTCCTAGCAGGTGTCTTCATTCCTCAGAGATGAACCTCCCAGTAGTTCCCCGTTTTAAGAAAGTCAGATGGGGAAGTAGGGCCTTTTTCATTGTGGCTCCCCGGTTATGGAATGCCCTCCCCTTAGAGATTAAGGCCCAACCTTCAATAACCCTCTTTAAAAAAGCACTCAAAACGTGGTACTTTACTACAGCCTATTAGTAAGCAATTTCTATTTTAGTCTGATTTAACTATTATTTTTGGTTAGGCGCCTTGACGCCCACTGGGCCAAGTAGCACGTTATAAATTGGATTTCATTTCATTTCATTTCAACCCTACACACATACCTACTCCCTGCTGACGAGAAGCAACTACCTCGAAAAACGTGTCCAGGGATGGCTAACGCGACACTTATTTTCATTTTAAACTTTTGGCATAGGCGTACCCGCCGACGCTACTTCATGGACCACAATTCTTTGGGCTGGTAGGACTAGCAGAGTGCGGCCAATCGGATTTTTGTTTACATTCAGGCTCCCTTGAGCCGGTGGGGCTGACAAGCCCATTGCTACGCACCTGCGCGCCTTGACTGGTACTTTACCTGAGAATATTTTTGGCAGCCTACGCAGCAACCCTACACACATACCTACTCCCTGCTGACGAGAGGCAACTACCTCGAAACACGTGTCCAGGGATGGCTAACGCGACTTATTTTGATTTTAAACTTTTGGCATAGGCGTACCCGCCGACGCTACTTCATGGACCACAATTCTTTGGGGTAACAAGCTGGTAGGACTAGCAGAGTGCGGCCAATCGGATTTTTGTTTACATTCAGGCTCCCTTGAGCCGGTGACCTGACGAGCCCATGGCTACGCACCTGCACCCCTTGAGTGGTACTTTACCTGAGAATATTTTTGGCAGCCTACGCAGCAACCCTACACACATACCTACTCCCTGCTGACGAGAGGCAACTACCTCGAAACACGTGTCCAGGGATGGCTAACGCGACACTTATTTTCATTTTAAACTTTTGGCATAAGCGTACCCGCCGACGCTACTTCATGGACCTCAATTCTTTGGGGTAACACGCTGGTAGGACTAGCGGCCAATCGGATTTTTGTTTACATTTAGGCTCCCTTGAGCCGGTGGGTCTGACGAGCCCATGGCTACGCACCTGCGCGCCACTTTACCTGAGAATATTTTTGGCAGCCTACGCAGCAACCCTACACACATACCTACTCCCTGCTGACGAGAGGCAACTACATCGAAACACGTGTCCAGGGATGGCTAACGCGACACTTATTTTCATTTTAAACTTTTGGCATAGGCGTACCCGCCGACGCTACTTCATGGACCACAATTGTTTGGGGTAACACGCAGGTAGGACTAGCAGAGTGCGGCCAATCGGATTTTTGTTTACATTCAGGCTCCCTTGAGCCGGTGGGGCTGACGAGCCCATGGCTACGCACCTGCGCGCCTTGAGTGGTACTTTACCTGAGAATATTTTTGGCAGCCTACGCAGATTTGTTCTAGCTGCTCCTGCTGCCTCATCGGCCACCTTAGCTAGGAAAAGCCTACATTGGCTCCCAATCCAGTATAGGATTTCTTTTAAACTTCTAATCCTGGTGTTTGGAGCTTTAAGGGCTGCACCCCCTAACGCTTTGGGCTCTCTTTTAACCTGCTATATTCCTAGCAGGTGTCTTCGTTCCTCAGAGATGAACCTCCCAGTAGTTCCCCGTTTTAAGAAAGTCAGATGGGGAAGTAGGGCCTTTTCCATTGTGGCTCCCCGGTTATGGAATGCCCTCCCCTTAGAGATTAAGGCCCAACCTTCAATAACCCTCTTTAAAAAAGCACTCAAAACGTGGTACTTTACTAAAGCCTATTAGTAAGCAATTTCTATTTTAGTCTGATTTAACTATTATTTTTGGTTAGGCGCCTTGACGCCCACTGGGCCAAGTAGCACGTTATAAATTGGATTTCATTTCATTTCATTTCAACCCTACACACATACCTACTCCCTGCTGACGAGAGGCAACTACCTCGAAACACGTGTCCAGGGATGGCTAACGCGACACTTATTTTCATTTTAAACTTTTGGCATAGGCGTACCCGCCGACGCTACTTCATGGACCACAATTCTTTGGGGTAACACGCTGGTAGGACTAGCAGAGTGCGGCCAATCGGATTTTTGTTTACATTCAGGCTCCCTTGAGCCGGTGAGGCTGACGAGCCCACCTGCGCGCCTTGAGTGGTGCTTTACCTGAGAATATTTTTGGCAGCCTACGCAGCAACCCTACACACATACCTACTCCCTGCTGACGAGAGGCAACTACCTCGAAACACGTGTCCAGGGATGGCTAACGCAACACTTATTTTAATTTTAAACTTTTGGCATAGGCGTACCCGCCGACGCTACTTCATGGACCACAATTCTTTGGGGTAACACGCTGGTAGGACTAGCGGCCAATCGGATTTTTGTTTACATTCAGGCTCCCTTGAGCCGGTGGGGCTGACGAGCCCATGGCTACGCACCTGCGCGCCTTGAGTGGTACTTTACCTGAGAATATTTTTGGCAGCCTACGCAGATTTGTTCTAGCTGCTCCTGCTGCCTCATCGGCCACCTTAGCTAGGAAAAGCCTACATTGGCTCCCAATCCAGTATAGGATTTCTTTTAAACTTCTAATCCTGGTGTTTGGAGCTTTAAGGGCTGCACGCCCTAACGCTTTGGGCTCTCTTTTAACCTGCTATATTCCTAGCAGGTGTCTTCATTCCTCAGAGATGAACCTCCCAGTAGTTCCCCGTTTTAAGAAAGTCAGATGGGGAAGTAGGGCCTTTTCCATTGTGGCTCCCCGGTTATGGAATGCCCTCCCCTTAGAGATTAAGGCCCAACCTTCAATAACCCTCTTTAAAAAAGCACTCAAAACGTGGTACTTTACTACAGCCTATTAGTAAGCAATTTCTATTTTAGTCTGATTTAACTATTATTTTTGGTTAGGCGCCTTAACGCCCACTGGGCCAAGTAGCACGTTATAAATTGGATTTCATTTCATTTCATTTCAACCCTACACACATACCTACTCCCTGCTGACGAGAAGCAACTACCTCGAAAAACGTGTCCAGGGATGGCTAACGCGACACTTATTTTCATTTTAAACTTTTGGCATAGGCGTACCCGCCGACGCTACTTCATGGACCACAATTCTTTGGGGTAACACGCTGGTAGGACTAGCAGAGTGCGGCCAATCGGATTTTTGTTTACATTCAGGCTCCCTTGAGCCGGTGGGGCTGACAAGCCCATGGCTACGCACCTGCGCGCCTTGACTGGTACTTTACCTGAGAATATTTTTGGCAGCCTACGCAGCAACCCTACACACATACCTACTCCCTGCTGACGAGAGGCAACTACCTCGAAACACGTGTCCAGGGATGGCTAACGCGACTTATTTTCATTTTAAACTTTTGGCATAGGCGTACCCGCCGACGCTACTTCATGGACCACAATTCTTTGGGGTAACAAGCTGGTAGGACTAGCAGAGTGCGGCCAATCGGATTTTTGTTTACATTCAGGCTCCCTTGAGCCGGTGACCTGACGAGCCCATGGCTACGCACCTGCACCCCTTGAGTGGTACTTTACCTGAGAATATTTTTGGCAGCCTACGCAGCAACCCTACACACATACCTACTCCCTGCTGACGAGAGGCAACTACCTCGAAACACGTGTCCAGGGATGGCTAACGCGACACTTATTTTCATTTTAAACTTTTGGCATAAGCGTACCCGCCGACGCTACTTCATGGACCTCAATTCTTTGGGGTAACACGCTGGTAGGACTAGCGGCCAATCGGATTTTTGTTTACATTTAGGCTCCCTTGAGCCGGTGGGTCTGACGAGCCCATGGCTACGCACCTGCGCGCCACTTTACCTGAGAATATTTTTGGCAGCCTACGCAGCAACCCTACACACATACCTACTCCCTGCTGACGAGAGGCAACTACATCGAAACACGTGTCCAGGGATGGCTAACGCGACACTTATTTTCATTTTAAACTTTTGGCATAGGCGTACCCGCCGACGCTACTTCATGGACCACAATTGTTTGGGGTAACACGCAGGTAGGACTAGCAGAGTGCGGCCAATCGGATTTTTGTTTACATTCAGGCTCCCTTGAGCGGGTGGGGCTGACGAGCCCATGGCTACGCACCTGCGCGCCTTGAGTGGTACTTTACCTGAGAATATTTTTGGCAGCCTACGCAGATTTGTTCTAGCTGCTCCTGCTGCCTCATCGGCCACCTTAGCTAGGAAAAGCCTACATTGGCTCCCAATCCAGTATAGGATTTCTTTTAAACTTCTAATCCTGGTGTTTGGAGCTTTAAGGGCTGCACCCCCTAACGCTTTGGGCTCTCTTTTAACCTGCTATATTCCTAGCAGGTGTCTTCGTTCCTCAGAGATGAACCTCCCAGTAGTTCCCCGTTTTAAGAAAGTCAGATGGGGAAGTAGGGCCTTTTCCATTGTGGCTCCCCGGTTATGGAATGCCCTCCCCTTAGAGATTAAGGCCCTACCTTCAATAACCCTCTTTAAAAAAGCACTCAAAACGTGGTACTTTACTAAAGCCTATTAGTAAGCAATTTCTATTTTAGTCTGATTTAACTATTATTTTTGGTTAGGCGCCTTGACGCCCACTGGGCCAAGTAGCACGTTATAAATTGGATTTCATTTCATTTCATTTCAACCCTACACACATACCTACTCCCTGCTGACGAGAGGCAACTACCTCGAAACACGTGTCCAGGGATGGCTAACGCGACACTTATTTTCATTTTAAACTTTTGGCATAGGCGTACCCGCCGACGCTACTTCATGGACCACAATTCTTTGGGGTAACACGCTGGTAGGACTAGCAGAGCGCGGCCAATCGGATTTTTGTTTACATTCAGGCTCCCTTGAGCCGGTGAGGCTGACGAGCCCACCTGCGCGCCTTGAGTGGTGCTTTACCTGAGAATATTTTTGGCAGCCTACGCAGCAACCCTACACACATACCTACTCCCTGCTGACGAGAGGCAACTACCTCGAAACACGTGTCCAGGGATGGCTAACGCGACTTATTTTAATTTTAAACTTTTGGCATAGGCGTACCCGCCGACGCTACTTCATGGACCACAATTCTTTGGGGTAACACGCTGGTAGGACTAGCAGAGAGCGGCCAATCGGATTTTTGTTTACATTCAGGCTTCCTTGAGCCGGTGGGGCTGACGAGCCCATGGCTACGCACCTGCACGCCTTGAGTGGTACTTTACCTGAGAATATTTTTGGCAGCCTACGCAGCAACCCTACACACATACCTACTCCCTGCTGACGAGAGGCAACTACCTCGAAACACGTGTCCAGGGATGGCTAACGCGACACTTATTTTCATTTTAAACTTTTGGCATAAGCGTACCCGCCGACGCTACTTCATGGACCTCAATTCTTTGGGGTATCACGCTGGTAGGACTAGCGGCCAATCGGATTTTTGTTTACATTCAGGCTCCCTTGAGCCGGTGGGGCTGACGAGCCCATGGCTACGGACCTGCGCGCCTTGAGTGGTACTTTACCTGAGAATATTTTTGGCAGCCTACGCAGATTTGTTCTAGCTGCTCCTGCTGCCTCATCGGCCACCTTAGCTAGGAAAAGCCTACATTGGCTCCCAATCCAGTATAGGATTTCTTTTAAACTTCTAATCCTGGTGTTTGGAGCTTTAAGGGCTGCACCCCCTAACGCTTTGGGCTCTCTTTTAACCTGCTATATTCCTAGCAGGTGTCTTCGTTCCTCAGAGATGAACCTCCCAGTAGTTCCCCGTTTTAAGAAAGTCAGATGGGGAAGTAGGGCCTTTTCCATTGTGGCTCCCCGGTTATGGAATGCCCTCCCCTTAGAGATTAAGGCCCAACCTTCAATAACCCTCTTTAAAAAAGCACTCAAAACGTGGTACTTTACTAAAGCCTATTAGTAAGCAATTTCTATTTTAGTCTGATTTAACTATTATTTTTGGTTAGGCGCCTTGACGCCCACTGGGCCAAGTAGCACGTTATAAATTGGATTTCATTTCATTTCATTTCAACCCTACACACATACCTACTCCCTGCTGACGAGAAGCAACTACCTCGAAAAACGTGTCCAGGGATGGCTAACGCGACACTTATTTTCATTTTAAACTTTTGGCATAGGCGTACCCGCCGACGCTACTTCATGGACCACAATTCTTTGGGATAACACGCTGGTAGGACTAGCAGAGTGCGGCCAATCGGATTTTTGTTTACATTCAGGCTCCCTTGAGCCGGTGGGGCTGACAAGCCCATGGCTACGCACCTGCGCGCCTTGACTGGTACTTTACCTGAGAATATTTTTGGCAGCCTACGCAGCAACCCTACACACATACCTACTCCCTGCTGACGAGAGGCAACTACCTCGAAACACGTGTCCAGGGATGGCTAACGCGACTTATTTTCATTTTAAACTTTTGGCATAGGCGTACCCGCCGACGCTACTTCATGGACCACAATTCTTTGGGGTAACAAGCTGGTAGGACTAGCAGAGTGCGGCCAATCGGATTTTTGTTTACATTCAGGCTCCCTTGAGCCGGTGGGGCTGACGAGCCCATGGCTACGCACCTGCGCGCCTTGAGTGGTACTTTACCTGAGAATATTTTTGGCAGCCTACGGAGCAACCCTACACACATACCTACTCCCTGCTGACGAGAGGCAACTACCTCGAAACACGTGTCCAGGGATGGCTAACGCAACACTTATTTTCATTTTAAACTTTTGGCATAGGTGTACCGCCGACGCTACTTCATGGACCACAATTCTTTGGGGTAACACGCTGGTAGGACTAGCAGAGGGCGGCCAATCGGATTTTTGTTTACATTCAGGCTCCCTTGAGCCGGTGGGGCTGACGAGCCCATGGCTGCGCACCTGCGCGCCTTGAGTGGTACTTTACCTGAGAATATTTTTGGCAGCCTACGCAGCAACCCTACACACATACCTACTCCCTGATGACGAGAGGCAACTACCTCGAAACACGTGTCCAGGGATGGCTAACGCGACACTTATTTTCATTTTAAACTTTTGGCATAAGCGTACCCTCCGACGCTACTTCATGGACCTCAGTTCTTTGGGGTAACACGCTGGTAGGACTAGCAGAGTGCGGCCAATCGGATTTTTGTTTACATTCAGGCTTCCTTGAGCCGGTGGGGCTGACGAGCCCATGGCTACGCACCTGCACGCCTTGAGTGGTACTTTACCTGAGAATATTTTTGGCAGCCTACGCAGCAACCCTACACACATACCTACTCCCTGCTGACGAGAGGCAACTACCTCGAAACACGTGTCCAGGGATGGCTAACGCGACACTTATTTTCATTTTAAACTTTTGGCATAAGCGTACCCGCCGACGCTACTTCATGGACCTCAATTCTTTGGGGTAACACGCTGGTAGGACTAGCGGCCAATCGGATTTTTGTTTACATTTAGGCTCCCTTGAGCCGGTGGGTCTGACGAGCCCATGGCTACGCACCTGCGCGCCACTTTACCTGAGAATATTTTTGGCAGCCTACGCAGCAACCCTACACACATACCTACTCCCTGCTGACGAGAGGCAACTACATCGAAACACGTGTCCAGGGATGGCTAACGCGACACTTATTTTCATTTTAAACTTTTGGCATAGGCGTACCCGCCGACGCTACTTCATGGACCACAATTGTTTGGGGTAACACGCAGGTAGGACTAGCAGAGTGCGGCCAATCGGATTTTTGTTTACATTCAGGCTCCCTTGAGCCGGTGGGGCTGACGAGCCCATGGCTACGCACCTGCGCGCCTTGAGTGGTACTTTACCTGAGAATATTTTTGGCAGCCTACGCAGATTTGTTCTAGCTGCTCCTGCTGCCTCATCGGCCACCTTAGCTAGGAAAAGCCTACATTGGCTCCCAATCCAGTATAGGATTTCTTTTAAACTTCTAATCCTGGTGTTTGGAGCTTTAAGGGCTGCACCCCCTAACGCTTTGGGCTCTCTTTTAACCTGCTATATTCCTAGCAGGTGTCTTCGTTCCTCAGAGATGAACCTCCCAGTAGTTCCCCGTTTTAAGAAAGTCAGATGGGGAAGTAGGGCCTTTTCCATTGTGGCTCCCCGGTTATGGAATGCCCTCCCCTTAGAGATTAAGGCCCAACCTTCAATAACCCTCTTTAAAAAAGCACTCAAAACGTGGTACTTTACTAAAGCCTATTAGTAAGCAATTTCTATTTTAGTCTGATTTAACTATTATTTTTGGTTAGGCGCCTTGACGCCCACTGGGCCAAGTAGCACGTTATAAATTGGATTTCATTTCATTTCATTTCAACCCTACACACATACCTACTCCCTGCTGACGAGAAGCAACTACCTCGAAACACGTGTCCAGGGATGGCTAACGCGACACTTATTTTCATTTTAAACTTTTGGCATAGGCGTACCCGCCGACGCTACTTCATGGACCACAATTCTTTGGGATAACACGCTGGTAGGACTAGCAGAGTGCGGCCAATCGGATTTTTGTTTACATTCAGGCTCCCTTGAGCCGGTGGGGCTGACAAGCCCATGGCTACGCACCTGCGCGCCTTGACTGGTACTTTACCTGAGAATATTTTTGGCAGCCTACGCAGCAACCCTACACACATACCTACTCCCTGCTGACGAGAGGCAACTACCTCGAAACACGTGTCCAGGGATGGCTAACGCGACTTATTTTCATTTTAAACTTTTGGCATAGGCGTACCCGCCGACGCTACTTCATGGACCACAATTCTTTGGGGTAACAAGCTGGTAGGACTAGCAGAGTGCGGCCAATCGGATTTTTGTTTACATTCAGGCTCCCTTGAGCCGGTGGGGCTGACGAGCCCATGGCTACGCACCTGCGCGCCTTGAGTGGTACTTTACCTGAGAATATTTTTGGCAGCCTACGGAGCAACCCTACACACATACCTACTCCCTGCTGACGAGAGGCAACTACCTCGAAACACGTGTCCAGGGATGGCTAACGCAACACTTATTTTCATTTTAAACTTTTGGCATAGGTGTACCCGCCGACGCTACTTCATGGACCACAATTCTTTGGGGTAACACGCTGGTAGGACTAGCAGAGGGCGGCCAATCGGATTTTTGTTTACATTCAGGCTCCCTTGAGCCGGTGGGGCTGACGAGCCCATGGCTGCGCACCTGCGCGCCTTGAGTGGTACTTTACCTGAGAATATTTTTGGCAGCCTACGCAGCAACCCTACACACATACCTACTCCCTGATGACGAGAGGCAACTACCTCGAAACACGTGTCCAGGGATGGCTAACGCGACACTTATTTTCATTTTAAACTTTTGGCATAAGCGTACCCTCCGACGCTACTTCATGGACCTCAGTTCTTTGGGGTAACACGCTGGTAGGACTAGCAGAGTGCGGCCAATCGGATTTTTGTTTACATTCAGGCTTCCTTGAGCCGGTGGGGCTGACGAGCCCATGGCTACGCACCTGCACGCCTTGAGTGGTACTTTACCTGAGAATATTTTTGGCAGCCTACGCAGCAACCCTACACACATACCTACTCCCTGCTGACGAGAGGCAACTACCTCGAAACACGTGTCCAGGGATGGCTAACGCGACACTTATTTTCATTTTAAACTTTTGGCATAAGCGTACCCGCCGACGCTACTTCATGGACCTCAATTCTTTGGGGTAACACGCTGGTAGGACTAGCGGCCAATCGGATTTTTGTTTACATTCAGGCTCCCTTGAGCCGGTGGGGCTGACGAGCCCATGGCTACGCACCTGCGCGCCTTGAGTGGTACTTTACCTGAGAATATTTTTGGCAGCCTACGCAGATTTGTTCTAGCTGCTCCTGCTGCCTCATCGGCCACCTTAGCTAGGAAAAGCCTACATTGGCTCCCAATCCAGTATAGGATTTCTTTTAAACTTCTAATCCTGGTGTTTGGAGCTTTAAGGGCTGCACGCCCTAACGCTTTGGGCTCTCTTTTAACCTGCTATATTCCTAGCAGGTGTCTTCATTCCTCAGAGATGAACCTCCCAGTAGTTCCCCGTTTTAAGAAAGTCAGATGGGGAAGTAGGGCCTTTTCCATTGTGGCTCCCCGGTTATGGAATGCCCTCCCCTTAGAGATTAAGGCCCAACCTTCAATAACCCTCTTTAAAAAAGCACTCAAAACGTGGTACTTTACTACAGCCTATTAGTAAGCAATTTCTATTTTAGTCTGATTTAACTATTATTTTTGGTTAGGCGCCTTGACGCCCACTGGGCCAAGTAGCACGTTATAAATTGGATTTCATTTCATTTCATTTCAACCCTACACACATACCTACTCCCTGCTGACGAGAAGCAACTACCTCAAAAAACGTGTCCAGGGATGGCTAACGCGACACTTATTTTCATTTTAAACTTTTGGCATAGGCGTACCCGCCGACGCTACTTCATGGACCACAATTCTTTGGGGTAACACGCTGGTAGGACTAGCAGAGTGCGGCCAATCGGATTTTTGTTTACATTCAGGCTCCCTTGAGCCGGTGGGGCTGACAAGCCCATGGCTACGCACCTGCGCGCCTTGACTGGTACTTTACCTGAGAATATTTTTGGCAGCCTACGCAGCAACCCTACACACATACCTACTCCCTGCTGACGAGAGGCAACTACCTCGAAACACGTGTCCAGGGATGGCTAACGCGACACTTATTTTCATTTTAAACTTTTGGCATAGGCGTACCCGCCGACGCTACTTCATGGACCACAATTGTTTGGGGTAACACGCAGGTAGGACTAGCAGAGTGCGGCCAATCGGATTTTTGTTTACATTCAGGCTCCCTTGAGCCGGTGGGGCTGACGAGCCCATGGCTACGCACCTGCGCGCCTTGAGTGGTACTTTACCTGAGAATATTTTTGGCAGCCTACGCAGATTTGTTCTAGCTGCTCCTGCTGCCTCATCGGCCACCTTAGCTAGGAAAAGCCTACATTGGCTCCCAATCCAGTATAGGATTTCTTTTAAACTTCTAATCCTGGTGTTTGGAGCTTTAAGGGCTGCACCCCCTAACGCTTTGGGCTCTCTTTTAACCTGCTATATTCCTAGCAGGTGTCTTCGTTCCTCAGAGATGAACCTCCCAGTAGTTCCCCGTTTTAAGAAAGTCAGATGGGGAAGTAGGGCCTTTTCCATTGTGGCTCCCCGGTTATGGAATGCCCTCCCCTAAGAGATTAAGGCCCTACCTTCAATAACCCTCTTTAAAAAAGCACTCAAAACGTGGTACTTTACTAAAGCCTATTAGTAAGCAATTTCTATTTTAGTCTGATTTAACTATTATTTTTGGTTAGGCGCCTTGACGCCCACTGGGCCAAGTAGCACGTTATAAATTGGATTTCATTTCATTTCATTTCAACCCTACACACATACCTACTCCCTGCTGACGAGAGGCAACTACCTCGAAACACGTGTCCAGGGATGGCTAACGCGACACTTATTTTCATTTTAAACTTTTGGCATAGGCGTACCCGCCGACGCTACTTCATGGACCACAATTCTTTGGGGTAACACGCTGGTAGGACTAGCAGAGCGCGGCCAATCGGATTTTTGTTTACATTCAGGCTCCCTTGAGCCGGTGAGGCTGACGAGCCCACCTGCGCGCCTTGAGTGGTGCTTTACCTGAGAATATTTTTGGCAGCCTACGCAGCAACCCTACACACATACCTACTCCCTGCTGACGAGAGGCAACTACCTCGAAACACGTGTCCAGGGATGGCTAACGCAACACTTATTTTAATTTTAAACTTTTGGCATAGGCGTACCCGCCGACGCTACTTCATGGACCACAATTCTTTGGGGTAACACGCTGGTAGGACTAGCAGAGAGCGGCCAATCGGATTTTTGTTTACATTCAGGCTTCCTTGAGCCGGTGGGGCTGACGAGCCCATGGCTACGCACCTGCACGCCTTGAGTGGTACTTTACCTGAGAATATTTTTGGCAGCCTACGCAGCAACCCTACACACATACCTACTCCCTGCTGACGAGAGGCAACTACCTCGAAACACGTGTCCAGGGATGGCTAACGCAACACTTATTTTCATTTTAAACTTTTGGCATAAGCGTACCCGCCGACGCTACTTCATGGACCTCAATTCTTTGGGGTAACACGCTGGTAGGACTAGCAGAGAGCGGCCAATCGGATTTTTGTTTACATTCAGGCTTCCTTGAGCCGGTGGGGCTGACGAGCCCATGGCTACGCACCTGCACGCCTTGAGTGGTACTTTACCTGAGAATATTTTTGGCAGCCTACGCAGCAACCCTACACACATACCTACTCCCTGCTGACGAGAGGCAACTACCTCGAAACACGTGTCCAGGGATGGCTAACGCGACACTTATTTTCATTTTAAACTTTTGGCATAAGCGTACCCGCCGACGCTACTTCATGGACCTCAATTCTTTGGGGTAACACGCTGGTAGGACTAGCGGCCAATCGGATTTTTGTTTACATTCAGGCTCCCTTGAGCCGGTGGGGCTGACGAGCCCATGGCTACGCACCTGCGCGCCTTGAGTGGTACTTTACCTGAGAATATTTTTGGCAGCCTACGCAGATTTGTTCTAGCTGCTCCTGCTGCCTCATCGGCCACCTTAGCTAGGAAAAGCCTACATTGGCTCCCAATCCAGTATAGGATTTCTTTTAAACTTCTAATCCTGGTGTTTGGAGCTTTAAGGGCTGCACCCCCTAACGCTTCGGGCTCTCTTTTAACCTGCTATATTCCTAGCAGGTGTCTTCGTTCCTCAGAGATGAACCTCCCAGTAGTTCCCCGTTTTAAGAAAGTCAGATGGGGAAGTAGGGCCTTTTCCATTGTGGCTCCCCGGTTATGGAATGCCCTCCCCTTAGAGATTAAGGCCCAACCTTCAATAACCCTCTTTAAAAAAGCACTCAAAACGTGGTACTTTACTAAAGCCTATTAGTAAGCAATTTCTATTTTAGTCTGATTTAACTATTATTTTTGGTTAGGCGCCTTGACGCCCACTGGGCCAAGTAGCACGTTATAAATTGGATTTCATTTCATTTCATTTCAACCCTACACACATACCTACTCCCTGCTGACGAGAAGCAACTACCTCGAAAAACGTGTCCAGGGATGGCTAACGCGACACTTATTTTCATTTTAAACTTTTGGCATAGGCGTACCCGCCGACGCTACTTCATGGACCACAATTCTTTGGGATAACACGCTGGTAGGACTAGCAGAGTGCGGCCAATCGGATTTTTGTTTACATTCAGGCTCCCTTGAGCCGGTGGGGCTGACAAGCCCATGGCTACGCACCTGCGCGCCTTGACTGGTACTTTACCTGAGAATATTTTTGGCAGCCTACGCAGCAACCCTACACACATACCTACTCCCTGCTGACGAGAGGCAACTACCTCGAAACACGTGTCCAGGGATGGCTAACGCGACTTATTTTCATTTTAAACTTTTGGCATAGGCGTACCCGCCGACGCTACTTCATGGACCACAATTCTTTGGGGTAACAAGCTGGTAGGACTAGCAGAGTGCGGCCAATCGGATTTTTGTTTACATTCAGGCTCCCTTGAGCCGGTGGGGCTGACGAGCCCATGGCTACGCACCTGCGCGCCTTGAGTGGTACTTTACCTGAGAATATTTTTGGCAGCCTACGGAGCAACCCTACACACATACCTACTCCCTGCTGACGAGAGGCAACTACCTCGAAACACGTGTCCAGGGATGGCTAACGCAACACTTATTTTCATTTAAACTTTTGGCATAGGTGTACCCGCCGACGCTACTTCATGGACCACAATTCTTTGGGGTAACACGCTGGTAGGACTAGCAGAGGGCGGCCAATCGGATTTTTGTTTACATTCAGGCTCCCTTGAGCCGGTGGGGCTGACGAGCCCATGGCTGCGCACCTGCGCGCCTTGAGTGGTACTTTACCTGAGAATATTTTTGGCAGCCTACGCAGCAACCCTACACACATACCTACTCCCTGATGACGAGAGGCAACTACCTCGAAACACGTGTCCAGGGATGGCTAACGCGACACTTATTTTCATTTTAAACTTTTGGCATAAGCGTACCCTCCGACGCTACTTCATGGACCTCAGTTCTTTGGGGTAACACGCTGGTAGGACTAGCAGAGTGCGGCCAATCGGATTTTTGTTTACATTCAGGCTTCCTTGAGCCGGTGGGGCTGACGAGCCCATGGCTACGCACCTGCACGCCTTGAGTGGTACTTTACCTGAGAATATTTTTGGCAGCCTACGCAGCAACCCTACACACATACCTACTCCCTGCTGACGAGAGGCAACTACCTCGAAACACGTGTCCAGGGATGGCTAACGCGACACTTATTTTCATTTTAAACTTTTGGCATAAGCGTACCCGCCGACGCTACTTCATGGACCTCAATTCTTTGGGGTAACACGCTGGTAGGACTAGCGGCCAATCGGATTTTTGTTTACATTTAGGCTCCCTTGAGCCGGTGGGTCTGACGAGCCCATGGCTACGCACCTGCGCGCCACTTTACCTGAGAATATTTTTGGCAGCCTACGCAGCAACCCTACACACATACCTACTCCCTGCTGACGAGAGGCAACTACATCGAAACACGTGTCCAGGGATGGCTAACGCGACACTTATTTTCATTTTAAACTTTTGGCATAGGCGTACCCGCCGACGCTACTTCATGGACCACAATTGTTTGGGGTAACACGCAGGTAGGACTAGCAGAGTGCGGCCAATCGGATTTTTGTTTACATTCAGGCTCCCTTGAGCCGGTGGGGCTGACGAGCCCATGGCTACGCACCTGCGCGCCTTGAGTGGTACTTTACCTGAGAATATTTTTGGCAGCCTACGCAGATTTGTTCTAGCTGCTCCTGCTGCCTCATCGGCCACCTTAGCTAGGAAAAGCCTACATTGGCTCCCAATCCAGTATAGGATTTCTTTTAAACTTCTAATCCTGGTGTTTGGAGCTTTAAGGGCTGCACCCCCTAACGCTTTGGGCTCTCTTTTAACCTGCTATATTCCTAGCAGGTGTCTTCGTTCCTCAGAGATGAACCTCCCAGTAGTTCCCCGTTTTAAGAAAGTCAGATGGGGAAGTAGGGCCTTTTCCATTGTGGCTCCCCGGTTATGGAATGCCCTCCCCTTAGAGATTAAGGCCCTACCTTCAATAACCCTCTTTAAAAAAGCACTCAAAACGTGGTACTTTACTAAAGCCTATTAGTAAGCAATTTCTATTTTAGTCTGATTTAACTATTATTTTTGGTTAGGCGCCTTGACGCCCACTGGGCCAAGTAGCACGTTATAAATTGGATTTCATTTCATTTCATTTCAACCCTACACACATACCTACTCCCTGCTGACGAGAGGCAACTACCTCGAAACACGTGTCCAGGGATGGCTAACGCGACACTTATTTTCATTTTAAACTTTTGGCATAGGCGTACCCGCCGACGCTACTTCATGGACCACAATTCTTTGGGGTAACACGCTGGTAGGACTAGCAGAGCGCGGCCAATCGGATTTTTGTTTACATTCAGGCTCCCTTGAGCCGGTGAGGCTGACGAGCCCACCTGCGCGCCTTGAGTGGTGCTTTACCTGAGAATATTTTTGGCAGCCTACGCAGCAACCCTACACACATACCTACTCCCTGCTGACGAGAGGCAACTACCTCGAAACACGTGTCCAGGGATGGCTAACGCAACACTTATTTTAATTTTAAACTTTTGGCATAGGCGTACCCGCCGACGCTACTTCATGGACCACAATTCTTTGGGGTAACACGCTGGTAGGACTAGCAGAGAGCGGCCAATCGGATTTTTGTTTACATTCAGGCTTCCTTGAGCCGGTGGGGCTGACGAGCCCATGGCTACGCACCTGCACGCCTTGAGTGGTACTTTACCTGAGAATATTTTTGGCAGCCTACGCAGCAACCCTACACACATACCTACTCCCTGCTGACGAGAGGCAACTACCTCGAAACACGTGTCCAGGGATGGCTAACGCGACACTTATTTTCATTTTAAACTTTTGGCATAAGCGTACCCGCCGACGCTACTTCATGGACCTCAATTCTTTGGGGTAACACGCTGGTAGGACTAGCAGAGAGCGGCCAATCGGATTTTTGTTTACATTCAGGCTTCCTTGAGCCGGTGGGGCTGACGAGCCCATGGCTACGCACCTGCACGCCTTGAGTGGTACTTTACCTGAGAATATTTTTGGCAGCCTACGCAGCAACCCTACACACATACCTACTCCCTGCTGACGAGAGGCAACTACCTCGAAACACGTGTCCAGGGATGGCTAACGCGACACTTATTTTCATTTTAAACTTTTGGCATAAGCGTACCCGCCGACGCTACTTCATGTACCTCAATTCTTTGGGGTAACACGCTGGTAGGACTAGCGGCCAATCGGATTTTTGTTTACATTCAGGCTCCCTTGAGCCGGTGGGGCTGACGAGCCCATGGCTACGCACCTGCGCGCCTTGAGTGGTACTTTACCTGAGAATATTTTTGGCAGCCTACGCAGATTTGTTCTAGCTGCTCCTGCTGCCTCATCGGCCACCTTAGCTAGGAAAAGCCTACATTGGCTCCCAATCCAGTATAGGATTTCTTTTAAACTTCTAATCCTGGTGTTTGGAGCTTTAAGGGCTGCACCCCCTAACGCTTTGGGCTCTCTTTTAACCTGCTATATTCCTAGCAGGTGTCTTCGTTCCTCAGAGATGAACCTCCCAGTAGTTCCCCGTTTTAAGAAAGTCAGATGGGGAAGTAGGGCCTTTTCCATTGTGGCTCCCCGGTTATGGAATGCCCTCCCCTTAGAGATTAAGGCCCAACCTTCAATAACCCTCTTTAAAAAAGCACTCAAAACGTGGTACTTTACTAAAGCCTATTAGTAAGCAATTTCTATTTTAGTCTGATTTAACTATTATTTTTGGTTAGGCGCCTTGACGCCCACTGGGCCAAGTAGCACGTTATAAATTGGATTTCATTTCATTTCATTTCAACCCTACACACATACCTACTCCCTGCTGACGAGAAGCAACTACCTCGAAAAACGTGTCCAGGGATGGCTAACGCGACACTTATTTTCATTTTAAACTTTTGGCATAGGCGTACCCGCCGACGCTACTTCATGGACCACAATTCTTTGGGATAACACGCTGGTAGGACTAGCAGAGTGCGGCCAATCGGATTTTTGTTTACATTCAGGCTCCCTTGAGCCGGTGGGGCTGACAAGCCCATGGCTACGCACCTGCGCGCCTTGACTGGTACTTTACCTGAGAATATTTTTGGCAGCCTACGCAGCAACCCTACACACATACCTACTCCCTGCTGACGAGAGGCAACTACCTCGAAACACGTGTCCAGGGATGGCTAACGCGACTTATTTTCATTTTAAACTTTTGGCATAGGCGTACCCGCCGACGCTACTTCATGGACCACAATTCTTTGGGGTAACAAGCTGGTAGGACTAGCAGAGTGCGGCCAATCGGATTTTTGTTTACATTCAGGCTCCCTTGAGCCGGTGGGGCTGACGAGCCCATGGCTACGCACCTGCGCGCCTTGAGTGGTACTTTACCTGAGAATATTTTTGGCAGCCTACGGAGCAACCCTACACACATACCTACTCCCTGCTGACGAGAGGCAACTACCTCGAAACACGTGTCCAGGGATGGCTAACGCAACACTTATTTTCATTTTAAACTTTTGGCATAGGTGTACCCGCCGACGCTACTTCATGGACCACAATTCTTTGGGGTAACACGCTGGTAGGACTAGCAGAGGGCGGCCAATCGGATTTTTGTTTACATTCAGGCTCCCTTGAGCCGGTGGGGCTGACGAGCCCATGGCTGCGCACCTGCGCGCCTTGAGTGGTACTTTACCTGAGAATATTTTTGGCAGCCTACGCAGCAACCCTACACACATACCTACTCCCTGATGACGAGAGGCAACTACCTCGAAACACGTGTCCAGGGATGGCTAACGCGACACTTATTTTCATTTTAAACTTTTGGCATAAGCGTACCCTCCGACGCTACTTCATGGACCTCAGTTCTTTGGGGTAACACGCTGGTAGGACTAGCAGAGTGCGGCCAATCGGATTTTTGTTTACATTCAGGCTTCCTTGAGCCGGTGGGGCTGACGAGCCCATGGCTACGCACCTGCACGCCTTGAGTGGTACTTTACCTGAGAATATTTTTGGCAGCCTACGCAGCAACCCTACACACATACCTACTCCCTGCTGACGAGAGGCAACTACCTCGAAACACGTGTCCAGGGATGGCTAACGCGACACTTATTTTCATTTTAAACTTTTGGCATAAGCGTACCCGCCGACGCTACTTCATGGACCTCAATTCTTTGGGGTAACACGCTGGTAGGACTAGCGGCCAATCGGATTTTTGTTTACATTCAGGCTCCCTTGAGCCGGTGGGGCTGACGAGCCCATGGCTACGCACCTGCGCGCCTTGAGTGGTACTTTACCTGAGAATATTTTTGGCAGCCTACGCAGATTTGTTCTAGCTGCTCCTGCTGCCTCATCGGCCACCTTAGCTAGGAAAAGCCTACATTGGCTCCCAATCCAATATAGGATTTCTTTTAAACTTCTAATCCTGGTGTTTGGAGCTTTAAGGGCTGCACCCCCTAACGCTTTGGGCTCTCTTTTAACCTGCTATATTCCTAGCAGGTGTCTTCGTTCCTCAGAGATGAACCTCCCAGTAGTTCCCCGTTTTAAGAAAGTCAGATGGGGAAGTAGGGCCTTTTCCATTGTGGCTCCCCGGTTATGGAATGCCCTCCCCTTAGAGATTAAGGCCCAACCTTCAATAACCCTCTTTAAAAAAGCACTCAAAACGTGGTACTTTACTAAAGCCTATTAGTAAGCAATTTCTATTTTAGTCTGATTTAACTATTATTTTTGGTTAGGCGCCTTGACGCCCACTGGGCCAAGTAGCACGTTATAAATTGGATTTCATTTCATTTCATTTCAACCCTACACACATACCTACTCCCTGCTGACGAGAAGCAACTACCTCGAAAAACGTGTCCAGGGATGGCTAACGCGACACTTATTTTCATTTTAAACTTTTGGCATAGGCGTACCCGCCGACGCTACTTCATGGACCACAATTCTTTGGGATAACACGCTGGTAGGACTAGCAGAGTGCGGCCAATCGGATTTTTGTTTACATTCAGGCTCCCTTGAGCCGGTGGGGCTGACAAGCCCATGGCTACGCACCTGCGCGCCTTGACTGGTACTTTACCTGAGAATATTTTTGGCAGCCTACGCAGCAACCCTACACACATACCTACTCCCTGCTGACGAGAGGCAACTACCTCGAAACACGTGTCCAGGGATGGCTAACGCGACTTATTTTCATTTTAAACTTTTGGCATAGGCGTACCCGCCGACGCTACTTCATGGACCACAATTCTTTGGGGTAACAAGCTGGTAGGACTAGCAGAGTGCGGCCAATCGGATTTTTGTTTACATTCAGGCTCCCTTGAGCCGGTGGGGCTGACGAGCCCATGGCTACGCACCTGCGCGCCTTGAGTGGTACTTTACCTGAGAATATTTTTGGCAGCCTACGGAGCAACCCTACACACATACCTACTCCCTGCTGACGAGAGGCAACTACCTCGAAACACGTGTCCAGGGATGGCTAACGCAACCCTTATTTTCATTTTAAACTTTTGGCATAGGTGTACCCGCCGACGCTACTTCATGGACCACAATTCTTTGGGGTAACACGCTGGTAGGACTAGCAGAGGGCGGCCAATCGGATTTTTGTTTACATTCAGGCTCCCTTGAGCCGGTGGGGCTGACGAGCCCATGGCTGCGCACCTGCGCGCCTTGAGTGGTACTTTACCTGAGAATATTTTTGGCAGCCTACGCAGCAACCCTACACACATACCTACTCCCTGATGACGAGAGGCAACTACCTCGAAACACGTGTCCAGGGATGGCTAACGCGACACTTATTTTCATTTTAAACTTTTGGCATAAGCGTACCCTCCGACGCTACTTCATGGACCTCAGTTCTTTGGGGTAACACGCTGGTAGGACTAGCAGAGTGCGGCCAATCGGATTTTTGTTTACATTCAGGCTTCCTTGAGCCGGTGGGGCTGACGAGCCCATGGCTACGCACCTGCACGCCTTGAGTGGTACTTTACCTGAGAATATTTTTGGCAGCCTACGCAGCAACCCTACACACATACCTACTCCCTGCTGACGAGAGGCAACTACCTCGAAACACGTGTCCAGGGATGGCTAACGCGACACTTATTTTCATTTTAAACTTTTGGCATAAGCGTACCCGCCGACGCTACTTCATGGACCTCAATTCTTTGGGGTAACACGCTGGTAGGACTAGCGGCCAATCGGATTTTTGTTTACATTCAGGCTCCCTTGAGCCGGTGGGGCTGACGAGCCCATGGCTACGCACCTGCGCGCCTTGAGTGGTACTTTACCTGAGAATATTTTTGGCAGCCTACGCAGATTTGTTCTAGCTGCTCCTGCTGCCTCATCGGCCACCTTAGCTAGGAAAAGCCTACATTGGCTCCCAATCCAGTATAGGATTTCTTTTAAACTTCTAATCCTGGTGTTTGGAGCTTTAAGGGCTGCACGCCCTAACGCTTTGGGCTCTCTTTTAACCTGCTATATTCCTAGCAGGTGTCTTCATTCCTCAGAGATGAACCTCCCAGTAGTTCCCCGTTTTAAGAAAGTCAGATGGGGAAGTAGGGCCTTTTCCATTGTGGCTCCCCGGTTATGGAATGCCCTCCCCTTAGAGATTAAGGCCCAACCTTCAATAACCCTCTTTAAAAAAGCACTCAAAACGTGGTACTTTACTACAGCCTATTAGTAAGCAATTTCTATTTTAGTCTGATTTAACTATTATTTTTGGTTAGGCGCCTTGACGCCCACTGGGCCAAGTAGCACGTTATAAATTGGATTTAATTTCATTTCATTTCAACCCTACACACATACCTACTCCCTGCTGACGAGAAGCAACTACCTCAAAAAACGTGTCCAGGGATGGCTAACGCGACACTTATTTTCATTTTAAACTTTTGGCATAGGCGTACCCGCCGACGCTACTTCATGGACCACAATTCTTTGGGGTAACACGCTGGTAGGACTAGCAGAGTGCGGCCAATCGGATTTTTGTTTACATTCAGGCTCCCTTGAGCCGGTGGGGCTGACAAGCCCATGGCTACGCACCTGCGCGCCTTGACTGGTACTTTACCTGAGAATATTTTTGGCAGCCTACGCAGCAACCCTACACACATACCTACTCCCTGCTGACGAGAGGCAACTACCTCGAAACACGTGTCCAGGGATGGCTAACGCGACTTATTTTCATTTTAAACTTTTGGCATAGGCGTACCCGCCGACGCTACTTCATGGACCACAATTCTTTGGGGTAACAAGCTGGTAGGACTAGCAGAGTGCGGCCAATCGGATTTTTGTTTACATTCAGGCTCCCTTGAGCCGGTGACCTGACGAGCCCATGGCTACGCACCTGCACCCCTTGAGTGGTACTTTACCTGAGAATATTTTTGGCAGCCTACGCAGCAACCCTACACACATACCTACTCCCTGCTGACGAGAGGCAACTACCTCGAAACACGTGTCCAGGGATGGCTAACGCGACACTTATTTTCATTTTAAACTTTTGGCATAAGCGTACCCGCCGACGCTACTTCATGGACCTCAATTCTTTGGGGTAACACGCTGGTAGGACTAGCGGCCAATCGGATTTTTGTTTACATTTAGGCTCCCTTGAGCCGGTGGGTCTGACGAGCCCATGGCTACGCACCTGCGCGCCACTTTACCTGAGAATATTTTTGGCAGCCTACGCAGCAACCCTACACACATACCTACTCCCTGCTGACGAGAGGCAACTACATCGAAACACGTGTCCAGGGATGGCTAACGCGACACTTATTTTCATTTTAAACTTTTGGCATAGGCGTACCCGCCGACGCTACTTCATGGACCACAATTGTTTGGGGTAACACGCAGGTAGGACTAGCAGAGTGCGGCCAATCGGATTTTTGTTTACATTCAGGCTCCCTTGAGCCGGTGGGGCGAACGAGCCCATGGCTACGCACCTGCGCGCCTTGAGTGGTACTTTACCTGAGAATATTTTTGGCAGCCTACGCAGATTTGTTCTAGCTGCTCCTGCTGCCTCATCGGCCACCTTAGCTAGGAAAAGCCTACATTGGCTCCCAATCCAGTATAGGATTTCTTTTAAACTTCTAATCCTGGTGTTTGGAGCTTTAAGGGCTGCACCCCCTAACGCTTTGGGCTCTCTTTTAACCTGCTATATTCCTAGCAGGTGTCTTCGTTCCTCAGAGATGAACCTCCCAGTAGTTCCCCGTTTTAAGAAAGTCAGATGGGGAAGTAGGGCCTTTTCCATTGTGGCTCCCCGGTTATGGAATGCCCTCCCCTTAGAGATTAAGGCCCAACCTTCAATAACCCTCTTTAAAAAAGCACTCAAAACGTGGTACTTTACTAAAGCCTATTAGTAAGCAATTTCTATTTTAGTCTGATTTAACTATTATTTTTGGTTAGGCGCCTTGACGCCCACTGGGCCAAGTAGCACGTTATAAATTGGATTTCATTTCATTTCATTTCAACCCTACACACATACCTACTCCCTGCTGACGAGAGGCAACTACCTCGAAACACGTGTCCAGGGATGGCTAACGCGACACTTATTTTCATTTTAAACTTTTGGCATTGGCGTACCCGCCGACGCTACTTCATGGACCACAATTCTTTGGGGTAACACGCTGGTAGGACTAGCAGAGTGCGGCCAATCGGATTTTTGTTTACATTCAGGCTCCCTTGAGCCGGTGAGGCTGACGAGCCCACCTGCGCGCCTTGAGTGGTGCTTTACCTGAGAATATTTTTGGCAGCCTACGCAGCAACCCTACACACATACCTACTCCCTGCTGACGAGAGGCAACTACCTCGAAACACGTGTCCAGGGATGGCTAACGCAACACTTATTTTAATTTTAAACTTTTGGCATAGGCGTACCCGCCGACGCTACTTCATGGACCACAATTCTTTGGGGTAACACGCTGGTAGGACTAGCAGAGAGCGGCCAATCGGATTTTGTTTACATTCAGGCTTCCTTGAGCCGGTGGGGCTGACGAGCCCATGGCTACGCACCTGCACGCCTTGAGTGGTACTTTACCTGAGAATATTTTTGGCAGCCTACGCAGCAACCCTACACACATACCTACTCCCTGCTGACGAGAGGCAACTACCTCGAAACACGTGTCCAGGGATGGCTAACGCGACACTTATTTTCATTTTAAACTTTTGGCATAAGCGTACCCGCCGACGCTACTTCATGGACCTCAATTCTTTGGGGTAACACGCTGGTAGGACTAGCGGCCAATCGGATTTTTGTTTACATTCAGGCTCCCTTGAGCCGGTGGGGCTGACGAGCCCATGGCTACGCACCTGCGCGCCTTGAGTGGTACTTTACCTGAGAATATTTTTGGCAGCCTACGCAGATTTGTTCTAGCTGCTCCTGCTGCCTCATCGGCCACCTTAGCTAGGAAAAGCCTACATTGGCTCCCAATCCAGTATAGGATTTCTTTTAAACTTCTAATCCTGGTGTTTGGAGCTTTAAGGGCTGCACCCCCTAACGCTTTGGGCTCTCTTTTAACCTGCTATATTCCTAGCAGGTGTCTTCGTTCCTCAGAGATGAACCTCCCAGTAGTTCCCCGTTTTAAGAAAGTCAGATGGGGAAGTAGGGCCTTTTCCATTGTGGCTCCCTGGTTATGGAATGCCCTCCCCTTAGAGATTAAGGCCCAACCTTCAATAACCCTCTTTAAAAAAGCACTCAAAACGTGGTACTTTACTAAAGCCTATTAGTAAGCAATTTCTATTTTAGTCTGATTTAACTATTATTTTTGGTTAGGCGCCTTGACGCCCACTGGGCCAAGTAGCACGTTATAAATTGGATTTCATTTCATTTCATTTCAACCCTACACACATACCTACTCCCTGCTGACGAGAAGCAACTACCTCGAAAAACGTGTCCAGGGATGGCTAACGCGACACTTATTTTCATTTTAAACTTTTGGCATAGGCGTACCCGCCGACGCTACTTCATGGACCACAATTCTTTGGGATAACACGCTGGTAGGACTAGCAGAGTGCGGCCAATCGGATTTTTGTTTACATTCAGGCTCCCTTGAGCCGGTGGGGCTGACAAGCCCATGGCTACGCACCTGCGCGCCTTGACTGGTACTTTACCTGAGAATATTTTTGGCAGCCTACGCAGCAACCCTACACACATACCTACTCCCTGCTGACGAGAGGCAACTACCTCGAAACACGTGTCCAGGGATGGCTAACGCGACTTATTTTCATTTTAAACTTTTGGCATAGGCGTACCCGCCGACGCTACTTCATGGACCACAATTCTTTGGGGTAACAAGCTGGTAGGACTAGCAGAGTGCGGCCAATCGGATTTTTGTTTACATTCAGGCTCCCTTGAGCCGGTGGGGCTGACGAGCCCATGGCTACGCACCTGCGCGCCTTGAGTGGTACTTTACCTGAGAATATTTTTGGCAGCCTACGGAGCAACCCTACACACATACCTACTCCCTGCTGACGAGAAGCAACTACCTCGAAAAACGTGTCCAGGGATGGCTAACGCGACACTTATTTTCATTTTAAACTTTTGGCATAGGCGTACCCGCCGACGCTACTTCATGGACCACAATTCTTTGGGATAACACGCTGGTAGGACTAGCAGAGTGCGGCCAATCGGATTTTTGTTTACATTCAGGCTCCCTTGAGCCGGTGGGGCTGACAAGCCCATGGCTACGCACCTGCGCGCCTTGACTGGTACTTTACCTGAGAATATTTTTGGCAGCCTACGCAGCAACCCTACACACATACCTACTCCCTGCTGACGAGAGGCAACTACCTCGAAACACGTGTCCAGGGATGGCTAACGCGACTTATTTTCATTTTAATCTTTTGGCATAGGCGTACCCGCCGACGCTACTTCATGGACCACAATTCTTTGGGGTAACAAGCTGGTAGGACTAGCAGAGTGCGGCCAATCGGATTTTTGTTTACATTCAGGCTTCCTTGAGCCGGTGGGGCTGACGAGCCCATGGCTACGCACCTGCGCGCCTTGAGTGGTACTTTACCTGAGAATATTTGTGGCAGCCTACGGAGCAACCCTACACACATACCTACTCCCTGCTGACGAGAGGCAACTACCTCGAAACACGTGTCCAGGGATGGCTAACGCAACACTTATTTTCATTTTAAACTTTTGGCATAGGTGTACCTGCCGACGCTACTTCATGGACCACAATTCTTTGGGGTAACACGCTGGTAGGACTAGCAGAGGGCGGCCAATCGGATTTTTGTTTACATTCAGGCTCCCTTGAGCCGGTGGGGCTGACGAGCCCATGGCTGCGCACCTGCGCGCCTTGAGTGGTACTTTACCTGAGAATATTTTTGGCAGCCTACGCAGCAACCCTACACACATACCTACTCCCTGATGACGAGAGGCAACTACCTCGAAACACGTGTCCAGGGATGGCTAACGCGACACTTATTTTCATTTTAAACTTTTGGCATAAGCGTACCCTCCGACGCTACTTCATGGACCTCAGTTCTTTGGGGTAACACGCTGGTAGGACTAGCAGAGTGCGGCCAATCGGATTTTTGTTTACATTCAGGCTTCCTTGAGCCGGTGGGGCTGACGAGCCCATGGCTACGCACCTGCACGCCTTGAGTGGTACTTTACCTGAGAATATTTTTGGCAGCCTACGCAGCAACCCTACACACATACCTACTCCCTGCTGACGAGAGGCAACTACCTCGAAACACGTGTCCAGGGATGGCTAACGCGACACTTATTTTCATTTTAAACTTTTGGCATAAGCGTACCCGCCGACGCTACTTCATGGACCTCAATTCTTTGGGGTAACACGCTGGTAGGACTAGCGGCCAATCGGATTTTTGTTTACATTCAGGCTCCCTTGAGCCGGTGGGGCTGACGAGCCCATGGCTACGCACCTGCGCGCCTTGAGTGGTACTTTACCTGAGAATATTTTTGGCAGCCTACGCAGATTTGTTCTAGCTGCTCCTGCTGCCTCATCGGCCACCTTAGCTAGGAAAAGCCTACATTGGCTCCCAATCCAGTATAGGATTTCTTTTAAACTTCTAATCCTGGTGTTTGGAGCTTTAAGGGCTGCACGCCCTAACGCTTTGGGCTCTCTTTTAACCTGCTATATTCCTAGCAGGTGTCTTCATTCCTCAGAGATGAACCTCCCAGTAGCTCCCCGTTTTAAGAAAGTCAGATGGGGAAGTAGGGCCTTTTCCATTGTGGCTCCCCGGTTATGGAATGCCCTCCCCTTAGAGATTAAGGCCCAACCTTCAATAACCCTCTTTAAAAAAGCACTCAAAACGTGGTACTTTACTAAAGCCTATTAGTAAGCAATTTCTATTTTAGTCTGATTTAACTATTATTTTTGGTTAGGCGCCTTGACGCCCACTGGGCCAAGTAGCACGTTATAAATTGGATTTCATTTCATTTCATTTCAACCCTACACACATACCTACTCCCTGCTGACGAGAAGCAACTACCTCGAAAAACGTGTCCAGGGATGGCTAACGCGACACTTATTTTCATTTTAAACTTTTGGCATAGGCGTACCCGCCGACGCTACTTCATGGACCACAATTCTTTGGGGTAACACGCTGGTAGGACTAGCAGAGTGCGGCCAATCGGATTTTTGTTTACATTCAGGCTCCCTTGAGCCGGTGGGGCTGACAAGCCCATGGCTACGCACCTGCGCGCCTTGACTGGTACTTTACCTGAGAATATTTTTGGCAGCCTACGCAGCAACCCTACACACATACCTACTCCCTGCTGACGAGAGGCAACTACCTCGAAACACGTGTCCAGGGATGGCTAACGCGACTTATTTTCATTTCAAACTTTTGGCATAGGCGTACCCGCCGACGCTACTTCATGGACCACAATTCTTTGGGGTAACAAGCTGGTAGGACTAGCAGAGTGCGGCCAATCGGATTTTTGTTTACATTCAGGCTCCCTTGAGCCGGTGACCTGACGAGCCCATGGCTACGCACCTGCACCCCTTGAGTGGTACTTTACCTGAGAATATTTTTGGCAGCCTACGCAGCAACCCTACACACATACCTACTCCCTGCTGACGAGAGGCAACTACCTCGAAACACGTGTCCAGGGATGGCTAACGCGACACTTATTTTCATTTTAAACTTTTGGCATAAGCGTACCCGCCGACGCTACTTCATGGACCTCAATTCTTTGGGGTAACACGCTGGTAGGACTAGCGGCCAATCGGATTTTTGTTTACATTTAGGCTCCCTTGAGCCGGTGGGTCTGACGAGCCCATGGCTACGCACCTGCGCGCCACTTTACCTGAGAATATTTTTGGCAGCCTACGCAGCAACCCTACACACATACCTACTCCCTGATGACGAGAGGCAACTACCTCGAAACACGTGTCCAGGGATGGCTAACGCGACACTTATTTTCATTTTAAACTTTTGGCATAAGCGTACCCTCCGACGCTACTTCATGGACCTCAGTTCTTTGGGGTAACACGCTGGTAGGACTAGCAGAGTGCGGCCAATCGGATTTTTGTTTACATTCAGGCTTCCTTGAGCCGGTGGGGCTGACGAGCCCATGGCTACGCACCTGCACGCCTTGAGTGGTACTTTACCTGAGAATATTTTTGGCAGCCTACGCAGCAACCCTACACACATACCTACTCCCTGCTGACGAGAGGCAACTACCTCGAAACACGTGTCCAGGGATGGCTAACGCGACACTTATTTTCATTTTAAACTTTTGGCATAAGCGTACCCGCCGACGCTACTTCATGGACCTCAATTCTTTGGGGTAACACGCTGGTAGGACTAGCGGCCAATCGGATTTTTGTTTACATTCAGGCTCCCTTGAGCCGGTGGGGCTGACGAGCCCATGGCTACGCACCTGCGCGCCTTGAGTGGTACTTTACCTGAGAATATTTTTGGCAGCCTACGCAGATTTGTTCTAGCTGCTCCTGCTGCCTCATCGGCCACCTTAGCTAGGAAAAGCCTACATTGGCTCCCAATCCAGTATAGGATTTCTTTTAAACTTCTAATCCTGGTGTTTGGAGCTTTAAGGGCTGCACCCCCTAACGCTTTGGGCTCTCTTTTAACCTGCTATATTCCTAGCAGGTGTCTTCGTTCCTCAGAGATGAACCTCCCAGTAGTTCCCCGTTTTAAGAAAGTCAGATGGGGAAGTAGGGCCTTTTCCATTGTGGCTCCCCGGTTATGGAATGCCCTCCCCTTAGAGATTAAGGCCGAACCTTCAATAACCCTCTTTAAAAAAGCACTCAAAACGTGGTACTTTACTAAAGCCTATTAGTAAGCAATTTCTATTTTAGTCTGATTTAACTATTATTTTTGGTTAGGCGCTTTGACGCCCACTGGGCCAAGTAGCACGTTATAAATTGGATTTCATTTCATTTCATTTCAACCCTACACACATACCTACTCCCTGCTGACGAGAAGCAACTACCTCGAAAAACGTGTCCAGGGATGGCTAACGCGACACTTATTTTCATTTTAAACTTTTGGCATAGGCGTACCCGCCGACGCTACTTCATGGACCACAATTCTTTGGGATAACACGCTGGTAGGACTAGCAGAGTGCGGCCAATCGGATTTTTGTTTACATTCAGGCTCCCTTGAGCCGGTGGGGTTGACAAGCCCATGGCTACGCACCTGCGCGCCTTGACTGGTACTTTACCTGAGAATATTTTTGGCAGCCTACGCAGCAACCCTACACACATACCTACTCCCTGCTGACGAGAGGCAACTACCTCGAAACACGTGTCCAGGGATGGCTAACGCGACTTATTTTCATTTTAAACTTTTGGCATAGGCGTACCCGCCGACGCTACTTCATGGACCACAATTCTTTGGGGTAACAAGCTGGTAGGACTAGCAGAGTGCGGCCAATCGGATTTTTGTTTACATTCAGGCTCCCTTGAGCCGGTGGGGCTGACGAGCCCATGGCTACGCACCTGCGCGCCTTGAGTGGTACTTTACCTGAGAATATTTTTGGCAGCCTACGGAGCAACCCTACACACATACCTACTCCCTGCTGACGAGAGGCAACTACCTCGAAACACGTGTCCAGGGATGGCTAACGCAACACTTATTTTCATTTTAAACTTTTGGCATAGGTGTACCCGCCGACGCTACTTCATGGACCACAATTCTTTGGGGTAACACGCTGGTAGGACTAGCAGAGGGCGGCCAATCGGATTTTTGTTTACATTCAGGCTCCCTTGAGCCGGTGGGGCTGACGAGCCCATGGCTGCGCACCTGCGCGCCTTGAGTGGTACTTTACCTGAGAATATTTTTGGCAGCCTACGCAGCAACCCTACACACATACCTACTCCCTGATGACGAGAGGCAACTACCTCGAAACACGTGTCCAGGGATGGCTAACGCGACACTTATTTTCATTTTAAACTTTTGGCATAAGCGTACCCTCCGACGCTACTTCATGGACCTCAGTTCTTTGGGGTAACACGCTGGTAGGACTAGCAGAGTGCGGCCAATCGGATTTTTGTTTACATTCAGGCTTCCTTGAGCCGGTGGGGCTGACGAGCCCATGGCTACGCACCTGCACGCCTTGAGTGGTACTTTACCTGAGAATATTTTTGGCAGCCTACGCAGCAACCCTACACACATACCTACTCCCTGCTGACGAGAGGCAACTACCTCGAAACACGTGTCCAGGGATGGCTAACGCGACACTTATTTTCATTTTAAACTTTTGGCATAAGCGTACCCGCCGACGCTACTTCATGGACCTCAATTCTTTGGGGTAACACGCTGGTAGGACTAGCGGCCAATCGGATTTTTGTTTACATTTAGGCTCCCTTGAGCCGGTGGGTCTGACGAGCCCATGGCTACGCACCTGCGCGCCACTTTACCTGAGAATATTTTTGGCAGCCTACGCAGCAACCCTACACACATACCTACTCCCTGCTGACGAGAGGCAACTACATCGAAACACGTGTCCAGGGATGGCTAACGCGACACTTATTTTCATTTTAAACTTTTGGCATAGGCGTACCCGCCGACGCTACTTCATGGACCACAATTGTTTGGGGTAACACGCAGGTAGGACTAGCAGAGTGCGGCCAATCGGATTTTTGTTTACATTCAGGCTCCCTTGAGCCGGTGGGGCTGACGAGCCCATGGCTACGCACCTGCGCGCCTTGAGTGGTACTTTACCTGAGAATATTTTTGGCAGCCTACGCAGATTTGTTCTAGCTGCTCCTGCTGCCTCATCGGCCACCTTAGCTAGGAAAAGCCTACATTGGCTCCCAATCCAGTATAGGATTTCTTTTAAACTTCTAATCCTGGTGTTTGGAGCTTTAAGGGCTGCACCCCCTAACGCTTTGGGCTCTCTTTTAACCTGCTATATTCCTAGCAGGTGTCTTCGTTCCTCAGAGATGAACCTCCCAGTAGTTCCCCGTTTTAAGAAAGTCAGATGGGGAAGTAGGGCCTTTTCCATTGTGGCTCCCCGGTTATGGAATGCCCTCCCCTTAGAGATTAAGGCCCTACCTTCAATAACCCTCTTTAAAAAAGCACTCAAAACGTGGTACTTTACTAAAGCCTATTAGTAAGCAATTTCTATTTTAGTCTGATTTAACTATTATTTTTGGTTAGGCGCCTTGACGCCCACTGGGCCAAGTAGCACGTTATAAATTGGATTTCATTTCATTTCATTTCAACCCTACACACATACCTACTCCCTGCTGACGAGAGGCAACTACCTCGAAACACGTGTCCAGGGATGGCTAACGCGACACTTATTTTCATTTTAAACTTTTGGCATAGGCGTACCCGCCGACGCTACTTCATGGACCACAATTCTTTGGGGTAACACGCTGGTAGGACTAGCAGAGCGCGGCCAATCGGATTTTTGTTTACATTCAGGCTCCCTTGAGCCGGTGAGGCTGACGAGCCCACCTGCGCGCCTTGAGTGGTGCTTTACCTGAGAATATTTTTGGCAGCCTACGCAGCAACCCTACACACATACCTACTCCCTGCTGACGAGAGGCAACTACCTCGAAACACGTGTCCAGGGATGGCTAACGCAACACTTATTTTAATTTTAAACTTTTGGCATAGGCGTACCCGCCGACGCTACTTCATGGACCACAATTCTTTGGGGTAACACGCTTGTAGGACTAGCAGAGAGCGGCCAATCGGATTTTTGTTTACATTCAGGCTTCCTTGAGCCGGTGGGGCTGACGAGCCCATGGCTACGCACCTGCACGCCTTGAGTGGTACTTTACCTGAGAATATTTTTGGCAGCCTACGCAGCAACCCTACACACATACCTACTCCCTGCTGACGAGAGGCAACTACCTCGAAACACGTGTCCAGGGAGGCTAACGCGACACTTATTTTCATTTTAAACTTTTGGCATAAGCGTACCCGCCGACGCTACTTCATGGACCTCAATTCTTTGGGGTAACACGCTGGTAGGACTAGCAGAGAGCGGCCAATCGGATTTTTGTTTACATTCAGGCTTCCTTGAGCCGGTGGGGTTGACGAGCCCATGGCTACGCACCTGCACGCCTTGAGTGGTACTTTACCTGAGAATATTTTTGGCAGCCTACGCAGCAACCCTACACACATACCTACTCCCTGCTGACGAGAGGCAACTACCTCGAAACACGTGTCCAGGGATGGCTAACGCGACACTTATTTTCATTTTAAACTTTTGGCATAAGCGTACCCGCCGACGCTACTTCATGTACCTCAATTCTTTGGGGTAACACGCTGGTAGGACTAGCGGCCAATCGGATTTTTGTTTACATTCAGGCTCCCTTGAGCCGGTGGGGCTGACGAGCCCATGGCTACGCACCTGCGCGCCTTGAGTGGTACTTTACCTGAGAATATTTTTGGCAGCCTACGCAGATTTGTTCTAGCTGCTCCTGCTGCCTCATCGGCCACCTTAGCTAGGAAAAGCCTACATTGGCTCCCAATCCAGTATAGGATTTCTTTTAAACTTCTAATCCTGGTGTTTGGAGCTTTAAGGGCTGCACCCCCTAACGCTTTGGGCTCTCTTTTAACCTGCTATATTCCTAGCAGGTGTCTTCGTTCCTCAGAGATGAACCTCCCAGTAGTTCCCCGTTTTAAGAAAGTCAGATGGGGAAGTAGGGCCTTTTCCATTGTGGCTCCCCGGTTATGGAATGCCCTCCCCTTAGAGATTAAGGCCCAACCTTCAATAACCCTCTTTAAAAAAGCACTCAAAACGTGGTACTTTACTAAAGCCTATTAGTAAGCAATTTCTATTTTAGTCTGATTTAACTATTATTTTTGGTTAGGCGCCTTGACGCCCACTGGGCCAAGTAGCACGTTATAAATTGGATTTCATTTCATTTCATTTCAACCCTACACACATACCTACTCCCTGCTGACGAGAAGCAACTACCTCGAAAAACGTGTCCAGGGATGGCTAACGCGACACTTATTTTCATTTTAAACTTTTGGCATAGGCGTACCCGCCGACGCTACTTCATGGACCACAATTCTTTGGGATAACACGCTGGTAGGACTAGCAGAGTGCGGCCAATCGGATTTTTGTTTACATTCAGGCTCCCTTGAGCCGGTGGGGCTGACAAGCCCATGGCTACGCACCTGCGCGCCTTGACTGGTACTTTACCTGAGAATATTTTTGGCAGCCTACGCAGCAACCCTACACACATACCTACTCCCTGCTGACGAGAGGCAACTACCTCGAAACACGTGTCCAGGGATGGCTAACGCGACTTATTTTCATTTTAAACTTTTGGCATAGGCGTACCCGCCGACGCTACTTCATGGACCACAATTCTTTGGGGTAACAAGCTGGTAGGACTAGCAGAGTGCGGCCAATCGGATTTTTGTTTACATTCAGGCTCCCTTGAGCCGGTGGGGCTGACGAGCCCATGGCTACGCACCTGCGCGCCTTGAGTGGTACTTTACCTGAGAATATTTTTGGCAGCCTACGGAGCAACCCTACACACATACCTACTCCCTGCTGACGAGAGGCAACTACCTCGAAACACGTGTCCAGGGATGGCTAACGCAACACTTATTTTCATTTTAAACTTTTGGCATAGGTGTACCCGCCGACGCTACTTCATGGACCACAATTCTTTGGGGTAACACGCTGGTAGGACTAGCAGAGGGCGGCCAATCGGATTTTTGTTTACATTCAGGCTCCCTTGAGCCGGTGGGGCTGACGAGCCCATGGCTGCGCACCTGCGCGCCTTGAGTGGTACTTTACCTGAGAATATTTTTGGCAGCCTACGCAGCAACCCTACACACATACCTACTCCCTGATGACGAGAGGCAACTACCTCGAAACACGTGTCCAGGGATGGCTAACGCGACACTTATTTTCATTTTAAACTTTTGGCATAAGCGTACCCTCCGACGCTACTTCATGGACCTCAGTTCTTTGGGGTAACACGCTGGTAGGACTAGCAGAGTGCGGCCAATCGGATTTTTGTTTACATTCAGGCTTCCTTGAGCCGGTGGGGCTGACGAGCCCATGGCTACGCACCTGCACGCCTTGAGTGGTACTTTACCTGAGAATATTTTTGGCAGCCTACGCAGCAACCCTACACACATACCTACTCCCTGCTGACGAGAGGCAACTACCTCGAAACACGTGTCCAGGGATGGCTAACGCGACACTTATTTTCATTTTAAACTTTTGGCATAAGCGTACCCGCCGACGCTACTTCATGGACCTCAATTCTTTGGGGTAACACGCTGGTAGGACTAGCGGCCAATCGGATTTTTGTTTACATTCAGGCTCCCTTGAGCCGGTGGGGCTGACGAGCCCATGGCTACGCACCTGCGCGCCTTGAGTGGTACTTTACCTGAGAATATTTTTGGCAGCCTACGCAGATTTGTTCTAGCTGCTCCTGCTGCCTCATCGGCCACCTTAGCTAGGAAAAGCCTACATTGGCTCCCAATCCAGTATAGGATTTCTTTTAAACTTCTAATCCTGGTGTTTGGAGCTTTAAGGGCTGCACGCCCTAACGCTTTGGGCTCTCTTTTAACCTGCTATATTCCTAGCAGGTGTCTTCATTCCTCAGAGATGAACCTCCCAGTAGTTCCCCGTTTTAAGAAAGTCAGATGGGGAAGTAGGGCCTTTTCCATTGTGGCTCCCCGGTTATGGAATGCCCTCCCCTTAGAGATTAAGGCCCAACCTTCAATAACCCTCTTTAAAAAAGCACTCAAAACGTGGTACTTTACTACAGCCTATTAGTAAGCAATTTCTATTTTAGTCTGATTTAACTATTATTTTTGGTTAGGCGCCTTGACGCCCACTGGGCCAAGTAGCACGTTATAAATTGGATTTCATTTCATTACATTTCAACCCTACACACATACCTACTCCCTTCTGACGAGAAGCAACTACCTCAAAAAACGTGTCCAGGGATGGCTAACGCGACACTTATTTTCATTTTAAACTTTTGGCATAGGCGTACCCGCCGACGCTACTTCATGGACCACAATTCTTTGGGGTAACACGCTGGTAGGACTAGCAGAGTGCGGCCAATCGGATTTTTGTTTACATTCAGGCTCCCTTGAGCCGGTGGGGCTGACAAGCCCATGGCTACGCACCTGCGCGCCTTGACTGGTACTTTACCTGAGAATATTTTTGGCAGCCTACGCAGCAACCCTACACACATACCTACTCCCTGCTGACGAGAGGCAACTACCTCGAAACACGTGTCCAGGGATGGCTAACGCGACTTATTTTCATTTTAAACTTTTGGCATAGGCGTACCCGCCGACGCTACTTCATGGACCACAATTCTTTGGGGTAACAAGCTGGTAGGACTAGCAGAGTGCGGCCAATCGGATTTTTGTTTACATTCAGGCTCCCTTGAGCCGGTGACCTGACGAGCCCATGGCTACGCACCTGCACCCCTTGAGTGGTACTTTACCTGAGAATATTTTTGGCAGCCTACGCAGCAACCCTACACACATACCTACTCCCTGCTGACGAGAGGCAACTACCTCGAAACACGTGTCCAGGGATGGCTAACGCGACACTTATTTTCATTTTAAACTTTTGGCATAAGCGTACCCGCCGACGCTACTTCATGGACCTCAATTCTTTGGGGTAACACGCTGGTAGGACTAGCGGCCAATCGGATTTTTGTTTACATTTAGGCTCCCTTGAGCCGGTGGGTCTGACGAGCCCATGGCTACGCACCTGCGCGCCACTTTACCTGAGAATATTTTTGGCAGCCTACGCAGCAACCCTACACACATACCTACTCCCTGCTGACGAGAGGCAACTACATCGAAACACGTGTCCAGGGATGGCTAACGCGACACTTATTTTCATTTTAAACTTTTGGCATAGGCGTACCCGCCGACGCTACTTCATGGACCACAATTGTTTGGGGTAACACGCAGGTAGGACTAGCAGAGTGCGGCCAATCGGATTTTTGTTTACATTCAGGCTCCCTTGAGCCGGTGGGGCGAACGAGCCCATGGCTACGCACCTGCGCGCCTTGAGTGGTACTTTACCTGAGAATATTTTTGGCAGCCTACGCAGATTTGTTCTAGCTGCTCCTGCTGCCTCATCGGCCACCTTAGCTAGGAAAAGCCTACATTGGCTCCCAATCCAGTATAGGATTTCTTTTAAACTTCTAATCCTGGTGTTTGGAGCTTTAAGGGCTGCACCCCCTAACGCTTTGGGCTCTCTTTTAACCTGCTATATTCCTAGCAGGTGTCTTCGTTCCTCAGAGATGAACCTCCCAGTAGTTCCCCGTTTTAAGAAAGTCAGATGGGGAAGTAGGGCCTTTTCCATTGTGGCTCCCCGGTTATGGAATGCCCTCCCCTTAGAGATTAAGGCCCAACCTTCAATAACCCTCTTTAAAAAAGCACTCAAAACGTGGTACTTTACTAAAGCCTATTAGTAAGCAATTTCTATTTTAGTCTGATTTAACTATTATTTTTGGTTAGGCGCCTTGACGCCCACTGGGCCAAGTAGCACGTTATAAATTGGATTTCATTTCATTTCATTTCAACCCTACACACATACCTACTCCCTGCTGACGAGAGGCAACTACCTCGAAACACGTGTCCAGGGATGGCTAACGCGACACTTATTTTCATTTTAAACTTTTGGCATAGGCGTACCCGCCGACGCTACTTCATGGACCACAATTCTTTGGGGTAACACGCTGGTAGGACTAGCAGAGTGCGGCCAATCGGATTTTTGTTTACATTCAGGCTCCCTTGAGCCGGTGAGGCTGACGAGCCCACCTGCGCGCCTTGAGTGGTGCTTTACCTGAGAATATTTTTGGCAGCCTACGCAGCAACCCTACACACATACCTACTCCCTGCTGACGAGAGGCAACTACCTCGAAACACGTGTCCAGGGATGGCTAACGCAACACTTATTTTAATTTTAAACTTTTGGCATAGGCGTACCCGCCGACGCTACTTCATGGACCACAATTCTTTGGGGTAACACGCTGGTAGGACTAGCAGAGAGCGGCCAATCGGATTTTTGTTTACATTCAGGCTTCCTTGAGCCGGTGGGGCTGACGAGCCCATGGCTACGCACCTGCACGCCTTGAGTGGTACTTTACCTGAGAATATTTTTGGCAGCCTACGCAGCAACCCTACACACATACCTACTCCCTGCTGACGAGAGGCAACTACCTCGAAACACGTGTCCAGGGATGGCTAACGCGACACTTATTTTCATTTTAAACTTTTGGCATAAGCGTACCCGCCGACGCTACTTCATGGACCTCAATTCTTTGGGGTAACACGCTGGTAGGACTAGCGGCCAATCGGATTTTTGTTTACATTCAGGCTCCCTTGAGCCGGTGGGGCTGACGAGCCCATGGCTACGCACCTGCGCGCCTTGAGTGGTACTTTACCTGAGAATATTTTTGGCAGCCTACGCAGATTTGTTCTAGCTGCTCCTGCTGCCTCATCGGCCACCTTAGCTAGGAAAAGCCTACATTGGCTCCCAATCCAGTATAGGATTTCTTTTAAACTTCTAATCCTGGTGTTTGGAGCTTGAAGGGCTGCACCCCCTAACGCTTTGGGCTCTCTTTTAACCTGCTATATTCCTAGCAGGTGTCTTCGTTCCTCAGAGATGAACCTCCCAGTAGTTCCCCGTTTTAAGAAAGTCAGATGGGGAAGTAGGGCCTTTTCCATTGTGGCTCCCCGGTTATGGAATGCCCTCCCCTTAGAGATTAAGGCCCAACCTTCAATAACCCTCTTTAAAAAAGCACTCAAAACGTGGTACTTTACTAAAGCCTATTAGTAAGCAATTTCTATTTTAGTCTGATTTAACTATTATTTTTGGTTAGGCGCCTTGACGCCCACTGGGCCAAGTAGCACGTTATAAATTGGATTTCATTTCATTTCATTTCAACCCTACACACATACCTACTCCCTGCTGACGAGAAGCAACTACCTCGAAAAACGTGTCCAGGGATGGCTAACGCGACACTTATTTTCATTTTAAACTTTTGGCATAGGCGTACCCGCCGACGCTACTTAATGGACCACAATTCTTTGGGGTAACACGCTGGTAGGACTAGCAGAGTGCGGCCAATCGGATTTTTGTTTACATTCAGGCTCCCTTGAGCCGGTGAGGCTGACGAGCCCACCTGCGCGCCTTGAGTGGTGCTTTACCTGAGAATATTTTTGGCAGCCTACGCAGCAACCCTACACACATACCTACTCCCTGCTGACGAGAGGCAACTACCTCGAAACACGTGTCCAGGGATGGCTAAAGCAACACTTATTTTAATTTTAAACTTTTGGCATAGGCGTACCCGCCGACGCTACTTCATGGACCACAATTCTTTGGGGTAACACGCTGGTAGGACTAGCAGAGAGCGGCCAATCGGATTTTTGTTTACATTCAGGCTTCCTTGAGCCGGTGGGGCTGACGAGCCCATGGCTACGCACCTGCACGCCTTGAGTGGTACTTTACCTGAGAATATTTTTGGCAGCCTACGCAGCAACCCTACACACATACCTACTCCCTGCTGACGAGAGGCAACTACCTCGAAACACGTGTCCAGGGATGGCTAACGCGACACTTATTTTCATTTTAAACTTTTGGCATAAGCGTACCCGCCGACGCTACTTCATGGACCTCAATTCTTTGGGGTAACACGCTGGTAGGACTAGCGGCCAATCGGATTTTTGTTTACATTCAGGCTCCCTTGAGCCGGTGGGGCTGACGAGCCCATGGCTACGCACCTGCGCGCCTTGAGTGGTACTTTACCTGAGAATATTTTTGGCAGCCTACGCAGATTTGTTCTAGCTGCTCCTGCTGCCTCATCGGCCACCTTAGCTAGGAAAAGCCTACATTGGCTCCCAATCCAGTATAGGATTTCTTTTAAACTTCTAATCCTGGTGTTTGGAGCTTTAAGGGCTGCACCCCCTAACGCTTTGGGCTCTCTTTTAACCTGCTATATTCCTAGCAGGTGTCTTCGTTCCTCAGAGATGAACCTCCCAGTAGTTCCCCGTTTTAAGAAAGTCAGATGGGGAAGTAGGGCCTTTTCCATTGTGGCTCCCCGGTTATGGAATGCCCTCCCCTTAGAGATTAAGGCCCAACCTTCAATAACCCTCTTTAAAAAAGCACTCAAAACGTGGTACTTTACTAAAGCCTATTAGTAAGCAATTTCTATTTTAGTCTGATTTAACTATTATTTTTGGTTAGGCGCCTTGACGCCCACTGGGCCAAGTAGCACGTTATAAATTGGATTTCATTTCATTTCATTTCAACCCTACACACATACCTACTCCCTGCTGACGAGAAGCAACTACCTCGAAAAACGTGTCCAGGGATGGCTAACGCGACACTTATTTTCATTTTAAACTTTTGGCATAGGCGTACCCGCCGACGCTACTTCATGGACCACAATTCTTTGGGATAACACGCTGGTAGGACTAGCAGAGTGCGGCCAATCGGATTTTTGTTTACATTCAGGCTCCCTTGAGCCGGTGGGGCTGACAAGCCCATGGCTACGCACCTGCGCGCCTTGACTGGTACTTTACCTGAGAATATTTTTGGCAGCCTACGCAGCAACCCTACACACATACCTACTCCCTGCTGACGAGAGGCAACTACCTCGAAACACGTGTCCAGGGATGGCTAACGCGACTTATTTTCATTTTAAACTTTTGGCATAGGCGTACCCGCCGACGCTACTTCATGGACCACAATTCTTTGGGGTAACAAGTTGGTAGGACTAGCAGAGTGCGGCCAATCGGATTTTTGTTTACATTCAGGCTCCCTTGAGCCGGTGGGGCTGACGAGCCCATGGCTACGCACCTGCGCGCCTTGAGTGGTACTTTACCTGAGAATATTTTTGGCAGCCTACGGAGCAACCCTACACACATACCTACTCCCTGCTGACGAGAAGCAACTACCTCGAAAAACGTGTCCAGGGATGGCTAACGCGACACTTATTTTCATTTTAAACTTTTGGCATAGGCGTACCCGCCGACGCTACTTCATGGACCACAATTCTTTGGGATAACACGCTGGTAGGACTAGCAGAGTGCGGCCAATCGGATTTTTGTTTACATTCAGGCTCCCTTGAGCCGGTGGGGCTGACAAGCCCATGGCTACGCACCTGCGCGCCTTGACTGGTACTTTACCTGAGAATATTTTTGGCAGCCTACGCAGCAACCCTACACACATACCTACTCCCTGCTGACGAGAGGCAACTACCTCGAAACACGTGTCCAGGGATGGCTAACGCGACTTATTTTCATTTTAATCTTTTGGCATAGGCGTACCCGCCGACGCTACTTCATGGACCACAATTCTTTGGGGTAACAAGCTGGTAGGACTAGCAGAGTGCGGCCAATCGGATTTTTGTTTACATTCAGGCTTCCTTGAGCCGGTGGGGCTGACGAGCCCATGGCTACGCACCTGCGCGCCTTGAGTGGTACTTTACCTGAGAATATTTTTGGCAGCCTACGGAGCAACCCTACACACATACCTACTCCCTGCTGACGAGAGGCAACTACCTCGAAACACGTGTCCAGGGATGGCTAACGCAACACTTATTTTCATTTTAAACTTTTGGCATAGGTGTACCTGCCGACGCTACTTCATGGACCACAATTCTTTGGGGTAACACGCTGGTAGGACTAGCAGAGGGCGGCCAATCGGATTTTTGTTTACATTCAGGCTCCCTTGAGCCGGTGGGGCTGACGAGCCCATGGCTGCGCACCTGCGCGCCTTGAGTGGTACTTTACCTGAGAATATTTTTGGCAGCCTACGCAGCAACCCTACACACATACCTACTCCCTGATGACGAGAGGCAACTACCTCGAAACACGTGTCCAGGGATGGCTAACGCGACACTTATTTTCATTTTAAACTTTTGGCATAAGCGTACCCTCCGACGCTACTTCATGGACCTCAGTTCTTTGGGGTAACACGCTGGTAGGACTAGCAGAGTGCGGCCAATCGGATTTTTGTTTACATTCAGGCTTCCTTGAGCCGGTGGGGCTGACGAGCCCATGGCTACGCACCTGCACGCCTTGAGTGGTACTTTACCTGAGAATATTTTTGGCAGCCTACGCAGCAACCCTACACACATACCTACTCCCTGATGACGAGAGGCAACTACCTCGAAACACGTGTCCAGGGATGGCTAACGCAACACTTATTTTCATTTTAAACTTTTGGCATAAGCGTACCCGCCGACGCTACTTCATGGACCTCAATTCTTTGGGGTAACACGCTGGTAGGACTAGCGGCCAATCGGATTTTTGTTTACATTCAGGCTCCCTTGAGCCGGTGGGGCTGACGAGCCCATGGCTACGCACCTGCGCGCCTTGAGTGGTACTTTACCCGAGAATATTTTTGGCAGCCTACGCAGATTTGTTCTAGCTGCTCCTGCTGCCTCATCGGCCACCTTAGCTAGGAAAAGCCTACATTGGCTCCCAATCCAGTATAGGATTTCTTTTAAACTTCTAATCCTGGTGTTTGGAGCTTTAAGGGCTGCACGCCCTAACGCTTTGGGCTCTCTTTTAACCTGCTATAT
The DNA here is from genome assembly GCF_964204655.1 of Triturus cristatus. Classification (NCBI taxonomy): domain Eukaryota; kingdom Metazoa; phylum Chordata; class Amphibia; order Caudata; family Salamandridae; genus Triturus; species Triturus cristatus. The sequence goes on from NC_140582.1 coordinate 88,009,777, forward strand.
TCCTAGCAGGTGTCTTCATTCCTCAGAGATGAACCTCCCAGTAGTTCCCCGTTTTAAGAAAGTCAGATGGGGAAGTACGGCCTTTTCCATTGTGGCTCCCCGGTTATGGAATGCCCTCCCCTTAGAGATTAAGGCCCAACCTTCAATAACCCTCTTTAAAAAAGCACTCAAAACGTGGTACTTTACTACAGCCTATTAGTAAGCAATTTCTATTTTAGTCTGATTTAACTATTATTTTTGGTTAGGCGCCTTGACGCCCACTGGGCCAAGTAGCACGTTATAAATTGGATTTCATTTCATTTCATTTCAACCCTACACACATACCTACTCCCTGCTGACGAGAAGCAACTACCTCAAAAAACGTGTCCAGGGATGGCTAACGCGACACTTATTTTCATTTTAAACTTTTGGCATAGGCGTACCCGCCGACGCTACTTCATGGACCACAATTCTTTGGGGTAACACGCTGGTAGGACTAGCAGAGTGCGGCCAATCGGATTTTTGTTTACATTCAGGCTCCCTTGAGCCGGTGGGGCTGACAAGCCCATGGCTACGCACCTGCGCGCCTTGACTGGTACTTTACCTGAGAATATTTTTGGCAGCCTACGCAGCAACCCTACACACATACCTACTCCCTGCTGACGAGAGGCAACTACCTCGAAACACGTGTCCAGGGATGGCTAACGCGACACTTATTTTCATTTTAAACTTTTGGCATAAGCGTACCCGCCGACGCTACTTCATGGACCTCAATTCTTTGGGGTAACACGCTGGTAGGACTAGCGGCCAATCGGATTTTTGTTTACATTTAGGCTCCCTTGAGCCGGTGGGTCTGACGAGCCCATGGCTACGCACCTGCGCGCCACTTTACCTGAGAATATTTTTGGCAGCCTACGCAGCAACCCTACACACATACCTACTCCCTGCTGACGAGAGGCAACTACATCGAAACACGTGTCCAGGGATGGCTAACGCGACACTTATTTTCATTTTAAACTTTTGGCATAGGCGTACCCGCCGACGCTACTTCATGGACCACAATTGTTTGGGGTAACACGCAGGTAGGACTAGCAGAGTGCGGCCAATCGGATTTTTGTTTACATTCAGGCTCCCTTGAGCCGGTGGGGCTGACGAGCCCATGGCTACGCACCTGCGCGCCTTGAGTGGTACTTTACCTGAGAATATTTTTGGCAGCCTACGCAGATTTGTTCTAGCTGCTCCTGCTGCCTCATCGGCCACCTTAGCTAGGAAAAGCCTACATTGGCTCCCAATCCAGTATAGGATTTCTTTTAAACTTCTAATCCTGGTGTTTGGAGCTTTAAGGGCTGCACCCCCTAACGCTTTGGGCTCTCTTTTAACCTGCTATATTCCTAGCAGGTGTCTTCGTTCCTCAGAGATGAACCTCCCAGTAGTTCCCCGTTTTAAGAAAGTCAGATGGGGAAGTAGGGCCTTTTCCATTGTGGCTCCCCGGTTATGGAATGCCCTCCCCTTAGAGATTAAGGCCCAACCTTCAATAACCCTCTTTAAAAAAGCACTCAAAACGTGGTACTTTACTAAAGCCTATTAGTAAGCAATTTCTATTTTAGTCTGATTTAACTATTATTTTTGGTTAGGCGCCTTGACGCCCACTGGGCCAAGTAGCACGTTATAAATTGGATTTCATTTCATTTCATTTCAACCCTACACACATACCTACTCCCTGCTGACGAGAAGCAACTACCTCGAAACACGTGTCCAGGGATGGCTAACGCGACACTTATTTTCATTTTAAACTTTTGGCATAGGCGTACCCGCCGACGCTACTTCATGGACCACAATTCTTTGGGGTAACACGCTGGTAGGACTAGCAGAGTGCGGCCAATCGGATTTTTGTTTACATTCAGGCTCCCTTGAGCCGGTGGGGCTGACAAGCCCATGGCTACGCACCTGCGCGCCTTGACTGGTACTTTACCTGAGAATATTTTTGGCAGCCTACGCAGCAACCCTACACACATACCTACTCCCTGCTGACGAGAGGCAACTACCTCGAAACACGTGTCCAGGGATGGCTAACGCGACTTATTTTCATTTTAAACTTTTGGCATAGGCGTACCCGCCGACGCTACTTCATGGACCACAATTCTTTGGGGTAACAAGCTGGTAGGACTAGCAGAGTGCGGCCAATCGGATTTTTGTTTACATTCAGGCTCCCTTGAGCCGGTGACCTGACGAGCCCATGGCTACGCACCTGCACCCCTTGAGTGGTACTTTACCTGAGAATATTTTTGGCAGCCTACGCAGCAACCCTACACACATACCTACTCCCTGCTGACGAGAGGCAACTACCTCGAAACACGTGTCCAGGGATGGCTAACGCGACACTTATTTTCATTTTAAACTTTTGGCATAAGCGTACCCGCCGACGCTACTTCATGGACCTCAATTCTTTGGGGTAACACGCTGGTAGGACTAGCGGCCAATCGGATTTTTGTTTACATTTAGGCTCCCTTGAGCCGGTGGGTCTGACGAGCCCATGGCTACGCACCTGCGCGCCACTTTACCTGAGAATATTTTTGGCAGCCTACGCAGCAACCCTACACACATACCTACTCCCTGCTGACGAGAGGCAACTACATCGAAACACGTGTCCAAGGATGGCTAACGCGACACTTATTTTCATTTTAAACTTTTGGCATAGGCGTACCCGCCGACGCTACTTCATGGACCACAATTGTTTGGGGTAACACGCAGGTAGGACTAGCAGAGTGCGGCCAATCGGATTTTTGTTTACATTCAGGCTCCCTTGAGCCGGTGGGGCTGACGAGCCCATGGCTACGCACCTGCGCGCCTTGAGTGGTACTTTACCTGAGAATATTTTTGGCAGCCTACGCAGATTTGTTCTAGCTGCTCCTGCTGCCTCATCGGCCACCTTAGCTAGGAAAAGCCTACATTGGCTCCCAATCCAGTATAGGATTTCTTTTAAACTTCTAATCCTGGTGTTTGGAGCTTTAAGGGCTGCACCCCCTAACGCTTTGGGCTCTCTTTTAACCTGCTATATTCCTAGCAGGTGTCTTCGTTCCTCAGAGATGAACCTCCCAGTAGTTCCCCGTTTTAAGAAAGTCAGATGGGGAAGTAGGGCCTTTTCCATTGTGGCTCCCCGGTTATGGAATGCCCTCCCCTTAGAGATTAAGGCCCTACCTTCAATAACCCTCTTTAAAAAAGCACTCAAAACGTGGTACTTTACTAAAGCCTATTAGTAAGCAATTTCTATTTTAGTCTGATTTAACTATTATTTTTGGTTAGGCGCCTTGACGCCCACTGGGCCAAGTAGCACGTTATAAATTGGATTTCATTTCATTTCATTTCAACCCTACACACATACCTACTCCCTGCTGACGAGAGGCAACTACCTCGAAACACGTGTCCAGGGATGGCTAACGCGACACTTATTTTCATTTTAAACTTTTGGCATAGGCGTACCCGCCGACGCTACTTCATGGACCACAATTCTTTGGGGTAACACGCTGGTAGGACTAGCAGAGCGCGGCCAATCGGATTTTTGTTTACATTCAGGCTCCCTTGAGCCGGTGAGGCTGACGAGCCCACCTGCGCGCCTTGAGTGGTGCTTTACCTGAGAATATTTTTGGCAGCCTACGCAGCAACCCTACACACATACCTACTCCCTGCTGACGAGAGGCAACTACCTCGAAACACGTGTCCAGGGATGGGTAACGCAACACTTATTTTAATTTTAAACTTTTGGCATAGGCGTACCCGCCGACGCTACTTCATGGACCACAATTCTTTGGGGTAACACGCTGGTAGGACTAGCAGAGAGCGGCCAATCGGATTTTTGTTTACATTCAGGCTTCCTTGAGCCGGTGGGGCTGACGAGCCCATGGCTACGCACCTGCACGCCTTGAGTGGTACTTTACCTGAGAATATTTTTGGCAGCCTACGCAGCAACCCTACACACATACCTACTCCCTGCTGACGAGAGGCAACTACCTCGAAACACGTGTCCAGGGATGGCTAACGCGACACTTATTTTCATTTTAAACTTTTGGCATAAGCGTACCCGCCGACGCTACTTCATGGACCTCAATTCTTTGGGGTAACACGCTGGTAGGACTAGCAGAGAGCGGCCAATCGGATTTTTGTTTACATTCAGGCTTCCTTGAGCCGGTGGGGCTGACGAGCCCATGGCTACGCACCTGCACGCCTTGAGTGGTACTTTACCTGAGAATATTTTTGGCAGCCTACGCAGCAACCCTACACACATACCTACTCCCTGCTGACGAGAGGCAACTACCTCGAAACACGTGTCCAGGGATGGCTAACGCGACACTTATTTTCATTTTAAACTTTTGGCATAAGCGTACCCGCCGACGCTACTTCATGGACCTCAATTCTTTGGGGTAACACGCTGGTAGGACTAGCGGCCAATCGGATTTTTGTTTACATTCAGGCTCCCTTGAGCCGGTGGGGCTGACGAGCCCATGGCTACGCACCTGCGCGCCTTGAGTGGTACTTTACCTGAGAATATTTTTGGCAGCCTACGCAGATTTGTTCTAGCTGCTCCTGCTGCCTCATCGGCCACCTTAGCTAGGAAAAGCCTACATTGGCTCCCAATCCAGTATAGGATTTCTTTTAAACTTCTAATCCTGGTGTTTGGAGCTTTAAGGGCTGCACCCCCTAACGCTTTGGGCTCTCTTTTAACCTGCTATATTCCTAGCAGGTGTCTTCGTTCCTCAGAGATGAACCTCCCAGTAGTTCCCCGTTTTAAGAAAGTCAGATGGGGAAGTAGGGCCTTTTCCATTGTGGCTCCCCGGTTATGGAATGCCCTCCCCTTAGAGATTAAGGCCCAACCTTCAATAACCCTCTTTAAAAAAGCACTCAAAACGTGGTACTTTACTAAAGCTATTAGTAAGCAATTTCTATTTTAGTCTGATTTAACTATTATTTTTGGTTAGGCGCCTTGACGCCCACTGGGCCAAGTAGCACGTTATAAATTGGATTTCATTTCATTTCATTTCAACCCTACACACATACCTACTCCCTGCTGACGAGAAGCAACTACCTCGAAAAACGTGTCCAGGGATGGCTAACGCGACACTTATTTTCATTTTAAACTTTTGGCATAGGCGTACCCGCCGACGCTACTTCATGGACCACAATTCTTTGGGATAACACGCTGGTAGGACTAGCAGAGTGCGGCCAATCGGATTTTTGTTTACATTCAGGCTCCCTTGAGCCGGTGGGGCTGACAAGCCCATGGCTACGCACCTGCGCGCCTTGACTGGTACTTTACCTGAGAATATTTTTGGCAGCCTACGCAGCAACCCTACACACATACCTACTCCCTGCTGACGAGAGGCAACTACCTCGAAACACGTGTCCAGGGATGGCTAACGCGACTTATTTTCATTTTAAGCTTTTGGCATAGGCGTACCCGCCGACGCTACTTCATGGACCACAATTCTTTGGGGTAACAAGCTGGTAGGACTAGCAGAGTGCGGCCAATCGGATTTTTGTTTACATTCAGGCTCCCTTGAGCCGGTGGGGCTGACGAGCCCATGGCTACGCACCTGCGCGCCTTGAGTGGTACTTTACCTGAGAATATTTTTGGCAGCCTACGGAGCAACCCTACACACATACCTACTCCCTGCTGACGAGAGGCAACTACCTCGAAACACGTGTCCAGGGATGGCTAACGCAACACTTATTTTCATTTTAAACTTTTGGCATAGGTGTACCCGCCGACGCTACTTCATGGACCACAATTCTTTGGGGTAACACGCTGGTAGGACTAGCAGAGGGCGGCCAATCGGATTTTTGTTTACATTCAGGCTCCCTTGAGCCGGTGGGGCTGACGAGCCCATGGCTGCGCACCTGCGCGCCGTGAGTGGTACTTTACCTGAGAATATTTTTGGCAGCCTACGCAGCAACCCTACACACATACCTACTCCCTGATGACGAGAGGCAACTACCTCGAAACACGTGTCCAGGGATGGCTAACGCGACACTTATTTTCATTTTAAACTTTTGGCATAAGCGTACCCTCCGACGCTACTTCATGGACCTCAGTTCTTTGGGGTAACACGCTGGTAGGACTAGCAGAGTGCGGCCAATCGGATTTTTGTTTACATTCAGGCTTCCTTGAGCCGGTGGGGCTGACGAGCCCATGGCTACGCACCTGCACGCCTTGAGTGGTACTTTACCTGAGAATATTTTTGGCAGCCTTCGCAGCAACCCTACACACATACCTACTCCCTGCTGACGAGAGGCAACTACCTCGAAACACGTGTCCAGGGATGGCTAACGCGACACTTATTTTCATTTTAAACTTTTGGCATAAGCGTACCCGCCGACGCTACTTCATGGACCTCAATTCTTTGGGGTAACACGCTGGTAGGACTAGCGGCCAATCGGATTTTTGTTTACATTCAGGCTCCCTTGAGCCGGTGGGGCTGACGAGCCCATGGCTACGCACCTGCGCGCCTTGAGTGGTACTTTACCTGAGAATATTTTTGGCAGCCTACGCAGATTTGTTCTAGCTGCTCCTGCTGCCTCATCGGCCACCTTAGCTAGGAAAAGCCTACATTGGCTCCCAATCCAGTATAGGATTTCTTTTAAACTTCTAATCCTGGTGTTTGGAGCTTTAAGGGCTGCACGCCCTAACGCTTTGGGCTCTCTTTTAACCTGCTATATTCCTAGCAGGTGTCTTCATTCCTCAGAGATGAACCTCCCAGTAGTTCCCCGTTTTAAGAAAGTCAGATGGGGAAGTAGGGCCTTTTCCATTGTGGCTCCCCGGTTATGGAATGCCCTCCCCTTAGAGATTAAGGCCCAACCTTCAATAACCCTCTTTAAAAAAGCACTCAAAACGTGGTACTTTACTACAGCCTATTAGTAAGCAATTTCTATTTTAGTCTGATTTAACTATTATTTTTGGTTAGGCGCCTTGACGCCCACTGGGCCAAGTAGCACGTTATAAATTGGATTTCATTTCATTTCATTTCAACCCTACACACATACCTACTCCCTGCTGACGAGAAGCAACTACCTCAAAAAACGTGTCCAGGGATGGCTAACGCGACACTTATTTTCATTTTAAACTTTTGGCATAGGCGTACCCGCCGACGCTACTTCATGGACCACAATTCTTTGGGGTAACACGCTGGTAGGACTAGCAGAGTGCGGCCAATCGGATTTTTGTTTACATTCAGGCTCCCTTGAGCCGGTGGGGCTGACAAGCCCATGGCTACGCACCTGCGCGCCTTGACTGGTACTTTACCTGAGAATATTTTTGGCAGCCTACGCAGCAACCCTACACACATACCTACTCCCTGCTGACGAGAGGCAACTACCTCGAAACACGTGTCCAGGGATGGCTAACGCGACTTATTTTCATTTTAAACTTTTGGCATAGGCGTACCCGCCGACGCTACTTCATGGACCACAATTCTTTGGGGTAACAAGCTGGTAGGACTAGCAGAGTGCGGCCAATCGGATTTTTGTTTACATTCAGGCTCCCTTGAGCCGGTGACCTGACGAGCCCATGGCTACGCACCTGCACCCCTTGAGTGGTACTTTACCTGAGAATATTTTTGGCAGCCTACGCAGCAACCCTACACACATACCTACTCCCTGCTGACGAGAGGCAACTACCTCGAAACACGTGTCCAGGGATGGCTAACGCGACACTTATTTTCATTTTAAACTTTTGGCATAAGCGTACCCGCCGACGCTACTTCATGGACCTCAATTCTTTGGGGTAACACGCTGGTAGGACTAGCGGCCAATCGGATTTTTGTTTACATTTAGGCTCCCTTGAGCCGGTGGGTCTGACGAGCCCATGGCTACGCACCTGCGCGCCACTTTACCTGAGAATATTTTTGGCAGCCTACGCAGCAACCCTACACACATACCTACTCCCTGCTGACGAGAGGCAACTACATCGAAACACGTGTCCAGGGATGGCTAACGCGACACTTATTTTCATTTTAAACTTTTGGCATAGGCGTACCCGCCGACGCTACTTCATGGACCACAATTGTTTGGGGTAACACGCAGGTAGGACTAGCAGAGTGCGGCCAATCGGATTTTTGTTTACATTCAGGCTCCCTTGAGCCGGTGGGGCGAACGAGCCCATGGCTACGCACCTGCGCGCCTTGAGTGGTACTTTACCTGAGAATATTTTTGGCAGCCTACGCAGATTTGTTCTAGCTGCTCCTGCTGCCTCATCGGCCACCTTAGCTAGGAAAAGCCTACATTGGCTCCCAATCCAGTATAGGATTTCTTTTAAACTTCTAATCCTGGTGTTTGGAGCTTTAAGGGCTGCACCCCCTAACGCTTTGGGCTCTCTTTTAACCTGCTATATTCCTAGCAGGTGTCTTCGTTCCTCAGAGATGAACCTCCCAGTAGTTCCCCGTTTTAAGAAAGTCAGATGGGGAAGTAGGGCCTTTTCCATTGTGGCTCCCCGGTTATGGAATGCCCTCCCCTTAGAGATTAAGGCCCAACCTTCAATAACCCTCTTTAAAAAAGCACTCAAAACGTGGTACTTTACTAAAGCCTATTAGTAAGCAATTTCTATTTTAGTCTGATTTAACTATTATTTTTGGTTAGGCGCCTTGACGCCCACTGGGCCAAGTAGCACGTTATAAATTGGATTTCATTTCATTTCATTTCAACCCTACACACATACCTACTCCCTGCTGACGAGAGGCAACTACCTCGAAACACGTGTCCAGGGATGGCTAACGCGACACTTATTTTCATTTTAAACTTTTGGCATAGGCGTACCCGCCGACGCTACTTCATGGACCACAATTCTTTGGGGTAACACGCTGGTAGGACTAGCAGAGTGCGGCCAATCGGATTTTTGTTTACATTCAGGCTCCCTTGAGCCGGTGAGGCTGACGAGCCCACCTGCGCGCCTTGAGTGGTGCTTTACCTGAGAATATTTTTGGCAGCCTACGCAGCAACCCTACACACATACCTACTCCCTGCTGACGAGAGGCAACTACCTCGAAACACGTGTCCAGGGATGGCTAACGCAACACTTATTTTAATTTTAAACTTTTGGCATAGGCGTACCCGCCGACGCTACTTCATGGACCACAATTCTTTGGGGTAACACGCTGGTAGGACTAGCAGAGAGCGGCCAATCGGATTTTTGTTTACATTCAGGCTTCCTTGAGCCGGTGGGGCTGACGAGCCCATGGCTACGCACCTGCACGCCTTGAGTGGTACTTTACCTGAGAATATTTTTGGCAGCCTACGCAGCAACCCTACACACATACCTACTCCCTGCTGACGAGAGGCAACTACCTCGAAACACGTGTCCAGGGATGGCTAACGCGACACTTATTTTCATTTTAAACTTTTGGCATAAGCGTACCCGCCGACGCTACTTCATGGACCTCAATTCTTTGGGGTAACACGCTGGTAGGACTAGCGGCCAATTGGATGTTTGTTTACATTCAGGCTCCCTTGAGCCGGTGGGGCTGACGAGCCCATGGCTACGCACCTGCGCGCCTTGAGTGGTACTTTACCTGAGAATATTTTTGGCAGCCTACGCAGATTTGTTCTAGCTGCTCCTGCTGCCTCATCGGCCACCTTAGCTAGGAAAAGCCTACATTGGCTCCCAATCCAGTATAGGATTTCTTTTAAACTTCTAATCCTGGTGTTTGGAGCTTTAAGGGCTGCACCCCCTAACGCTTTGGGCTCTCTTTTAACCTGCTATATTCCTAGCAGGTGTCTTCGTTCCTCAGAGATGAACCTCCCAGTAGTTCCCCGTTTTAAGAAAGTCAGATGGGGAAGTAGGGCCTTTTCCATTGTGGCTCCCCGGTTATGGAATGCCCTCCCCTTAGAGATTAAGGCCCAACCTTCAATAACCCTCTTTAAAAAAGCACTCAAAACGTGGTACTTTACTAAAGCCTATTAGTAAGCAATTTCTATTTTAGTCTGATTTAACTATTATTTTTGGTTAGGCGCCTTGACGCCCACTGGGCCAAGTAGCACGTTATAAATTGGATTTCATTTCATTTCATTTCAACCCTACACACATACCTACTCCCTGCTGACGAGAAGCAACTACCTCGAAAAACGTGTCCAGGGATGGCTAACGCGACACTTATTTTCATTTTAAACTTTTGGCATAGGCGTACCCGCCGACGCTACTTCATGGACCACAATTCTTTGGGATAACACGCTGGTAGGACTAGCAGAGTGCGGCCAATCGGATTTTTGTTTACATTCAGGCTCCCTTGAGCCGGTGGGGCTGACAAGCCCATGGCTACGCACCTGCGCGCCTTGACTGGTACTTTACCTGAGAATATTTTTGGCAGCCTACGCAGCAACCCTACACACATACCTACTCCCTGCTGACGAGAGGCAACTACCTCGAAACACGTGTCCAGGGATGGCTAACGCGACTTATTTTCATTTTAAACTTTTGGCATAGGCGTACCCGCCGACGCTACTTCATGGACCACAATTCTTTGGGGTAACAAGCTGGTAGGACTAGCAGAGTGCGGCCAATCGGATTTTTGTTTACATTCAGGCTCCCTTGAGCCGGTGGGGCTGACGAGCCCATGGCTACGCACCTGCGCGCCTTGAGTGGTACATTACCTGAGAATATTTTTGGCAGCCTACGGAGCAACCCTACACACATACCTACTCCCTGCTGACGAGAAGCAACTACCTCGAAAAACGTGTCCAGGGATGGCTAACGCGACACTTATTTTCATTTTAAACTTTTGGCATAGGCGTACCCGCCGACGCTACTTCATGGACCACAATTCTTTGGGATAACACGCTGGTAGGACTAGCAGAGTGCGGCCAATCGGATTTTTGTTTACATTCAGGCTCCCTTGAGCCGGTGGGGCTGACAAGCCCATGGCTACGCACCTGCGCGCCTTGACTGGTACTTTACCTGAGAATATTTTTGGCAGCCTACGCAGCAACCCTACACACATACCTACTCCCTGCTGACGAGAGGCAACTACCTCGAAACACGTGTCCAGGGATGGCTAACGCGACTTATTTTCATTTTAATCTTTTGGCATAGGCGTACCCGCCGACGCTACTTCATGGACCACAATTCTTTGGGGTAACAAGCTGGTAGGACTAGCAGAGTGCGGCCAATCGGATTTTTGTTTACATTCAGGCTTCCTTGAGCCGGTGGGGCTGACGAGCCCATGGCTACGCACCTGCGCGCCTTGAGTGGTACTTTACCTGAGAATATTTTTGGCAGCCTACGGAGCAACCCTACACACATACCTACTCCCTGCTGACGAGAGGCAACTACCTCGAAACACGTGTCCAGGGATGGCTAACGCAACACTTATTTTCATTTTAAACTTTTGGCATAGGTGTACCTGCCGACGCTACTTCATGGACCACAATTCTTTGGGGTAACACGCTGGTAGGACTAGCAGAGGGCGGCCAATCGGATTTTTGTTTACATTCAGGCTCCCTTGAGCCGGTGGGGCTGACGAGCCCATGGCTGCGCACCTGCGCGCCTTGAGTGGTACTTTACCTGAGAATATTTTTGGCAGCCTACGCAGCAACCCTACACACATACCTACTCCCTGATGACGAGAGGCAACTACCTCGAAACACGTGTCCAGGGATGGCTAACGCGACACTTATTTTCATTTTAAACTTTTGGCATAAGCGTACCCTCCGACGCTACTTCATGGACCTCAGTTCTTTGGGGTAACACGCTGGTAGGACTAGCAGAGTGCGGCCAATCGGATTTTTGTTTACATTCAGGCTTCCTTGAGCCGGTGGGGCTGACGAGCCCATGGCTACGCACCTGCACGCCTTGAGTGGTACTTTACCTGAGAATATTTTTGGCAGCCTACGCAGCAACCCTACACACATACCTACTCCCTGCTGACGAGAGGCAACTACCTCGAAACACGTGTCCAGGGATGGCTAACGCGACACTTATTTTCATTTTAAACTTTTGGCATAAGCGTACCCGCCGACGCTACTTCATGGACCTCAATTCTTTGGAGTAACACGCTGGTAGGACTAGCGGCCAATCGGATTTTTGTTTACATTCAGGCTCCCTTGAGCCGGTGGGGCTGACGAGCCCATGGCTACGCACCTGCGCGCCTTGAGTGGTACTTTACCTGAGAATATTTTTGGCAGCCTACGCAGATTTGTTCTAGCTGCTCCTGCTGCCTCATCGGCCACCTTAGCTAGGAAAAGCCTACATTGGCTCCCAATCCAGTATAGGATTTCTTTTAAACTTCTAATCCTGGTGTTTGGAGCTTTAAGGGCTGCACGCCCTAACGCTTTGGGCTCTCTTTTAACCTGCTATATTCCTAGCAGGTGTCTTCATTCCTCAGAGATGAACCTCCCAGTAGTTCCCCGTTTTAAGAAAGTCAGATGGGGAAGTAGGGCCTTTTCCATTGTGGCTCCCCGGTTATGGAATGCCCTCCCCTTAGAGATTAAGGCCCAACCTTCAATAACCCTCTTTAAAAAAGCACTCAAAACGTGGTACTTTACTACAGCCTATTAGTAAGCAATTTCTATTTTAGTCTGATTTAACTATTATTTTTGGTTAGGCGCCTTGACGCCCACTGGGCCAAGTAGCACGTTATAAATTGGATTTCATTTCATTTCATTTCAACCCTACACACATACCTACTCCCTGCTGACGAGAAGCAACTACCTCAAAAAACGTGTCCAGGGATGGCTAACGCGACACTTATTTTCATTTTAAACTTTTGGCATAGGCGTACCCGCCGACGCTACTTCATGGACCACAATTCTTTGGGGTAACACGCTGGTAGGACTAGCAGAGTGCGGCCAATCGGATTTTTGTTTACATTCAGGCTCCCTTGAGCCGGTGGGGCTGACAAGCCCATGGCTACGCACCTGCGCGCCTTGACTGGTACTTTACCTGAGAATATTTTTGGCAGCCTACGCAGCAACCCTACACACATACCTACTCCCTGCTGACGAGAGGCAACTACCTCGAAACACGTGTCCAGGGATGGCTAACGCGACACTTATTTTCATTTTAAACTTTTGGCATAAGCGTACCCGCCGACGCTACTTCATGGACCTCAATTCTTTGGGGTAACACGCTGGTAGGACTAGCGGCCAATCGGATTTTTGTTTACATTTAGGCTCCCTTGAGCCGGTGGGTCTGACGAGCCCATGGCTACGCACCTGCGCGCCACTTTACCTGAGAATATTTTTGGCAGCCTACGCAGCAACCCTACACACATACCTACTCCCTGCTGACGAGAGGCAACTACATCGAAACACGTGTCCAGGGATGGCTAACGCGACACTTATTTTCATTTTAAACTTTTGGCATAGGCGTACCCGCCGACGCTACTTCATGGACCACAATTGTTTGGGGTAACACGCAGGTAGGACTAGCAGAGTGCGGCCAATCGGATTTTTGTTTACATTCAGGCTCCCTTGAGCCGGTGGGGCTGACGAGCCCATGGCTACGCACCTGCGCGCCTTGAGTGGTACTTTACCTGAGAATATTTTTGGCAGCCTACGCAGATTTGTTCTAGCTGCTCCTGCTGCCTCATCGGCCACCTTAGCTAGGAAAAGCCTACATTGGCTCCCAATCCAGTATAGGATTTCTTTTAAACTTCTAATCCTGGTGTTTGGAGCTTTAAGGGCTGCACCCCCTAACGCTTTGGGCTCTCTTTTAACCTGCTATATTCCTAGCAGGTGTCTTCGTTCCTCAGAGATGAACCTCCCAGTAGTTCCCCGTTTTAAGAAAGTCAGATGGGGAAGTAGGGCCTTTTCCATTGTGGCTCCCCGGTTATGGAATGCCCTCCCCTTAGAGATTAAGGCCCAACCTTCAATAACCCTCTTTAAAAAAGCACTCAAAACGTGGTACTTTACTAAAGCCTATTAGTAAGCAATTTCTATTTTAGTCTGATTTAACTATTATTTTTGGTTAGGCGCCTTGACGCCCACTGGGCCAAGTAGCACGTTATAAATTGGATTTCATTTCATTTCATTTCAACCCTACACACATACCTACTCCCTGCTGACGAGAAGCAACTACCTCGAAACACGTGTCCAGGGATGGCTAACGCGACACTTATTTTCATTTTAAACTTTTGGCATAGGCGTACCCGCCGACGCTACTTCATGGACCACAATTCTTTGGGGTAACACGCTGGTAGGACTAGCAGAGTGCGGCCAATCGGATTTTTGTTTACATTCAGGCTCCCTTGAGCCGGTGGGGCTGACAAGCCCATGGCTACGCACCTGCGCGCCTTGACTGGTACTTTACCTGAGAATATTTTTGGCAGCCTACGCAGCAACCCTACACACATACCTACTCCCTGCTGACGAGAGGCAACTACCTCGAAACACGTGTCCAGGGATGGCTAACGCGACTTATTTTCATTTTAAACTTTTGGCATAGGCGTACCCGCCGACGCTACTTCATGGACCACAATTCTTTGGGGTAACAAGCTGGTAGGACTAGCAGAGTGCGGCCAATCGGATTTTTGTTTACATTCAGGCTCCCTTGAGCCGGTGACCTGACGAGCCCATGGCTACGCACCTGCACCCCTTGAGTGGTACTTTACCTGAGAATATTTTTGGCAGCCTACGCAGCAACCCTACACACATACCTACTCCCTGCTGACGAGAGGCAACTACCTCGAAACACGTGTCCAGGGATGGCTAACGCGACACTTATTTTCATTTTAAACTTTTGGCATAAGCGTACCCGCCGACGCTACTTCATGGACCTCAATTCTTTGGGGTAACACGCTGGTAGGACTAGCGGCCAATCGGATTTTTGTTTACATTTAGGCTCCCTTGAGCCGGTGGGTCTGACGAGCCCATGGCTACGCACCTGCGCGCCACTTTACCTGAGAATATTTTTGGCAGCCTACGCAGCAACCCTACACACATACCTACTCCCTGCTGACGAGAGGCAACTACATCGAAACACGTGTCCAAGGATGGCTAACGCGACACTTATTTTCATTTTAAACTTTTGGCATAGGCGTACCCGCCGACGCTACTTCATGGACCACAATTGTTTGGGGTAACACGCAGGTAGGACTAGCAGAGTGCGGCCAATCGGATTTTTGTTTACATTCAGGCTCCCTTGAGCCGGTGGGGCTGACGAGCCCATGGCTACGCACCTGCGCGCCTTGAGTGGTACTTTACCTGAGAATATTTTTGGCAGCCTACGCAGATTTGTTCTAGCTGCTCCTGCTGCCTCATCGGCCACCTTAGCTAGGAAAAGCCTACATTGGCTCCCAATCCAGTATAGGATTTCTTTTAAACTTCTAATCCTGGTGTTTGGAGCTTTAAGGGCTGCACCCCCTAACGCTTTGGGCTCTCTTTTAACCTGCTATATTCCTAGCAGGTGTCTTCGTTCCTCAGAGATGAACCTCCCAGTAGTTCCCCGTTTTAAGAAAGTCAGATGGGGAAGTAGGGCCTTTTCCATTGTGGCTCCCCGGTTATGGAATGCCCTCCCCTTAGAGATTAAGGCCCTACCTTCAATAACCCTCTTTAAAAAAGCACTCAAAACGTGGTACTTTACTAAAGCCTATTAGTAAGCAATTTCTATTTTAGTCTGATTTAACTATTATTTTTGGTTAGGCGCCTTGACGCCCACTGGGCCAAGTAGCACGTTATAAATTGGATTTCATTTCATTTCATTTCAACCCTACACACATACCTACTCCCTGCTGACGAGAGGCAACTACCTCGAAACACGTGTCCAGGGATGGCTAACGCGACACTTATTTTCATTTTAAACTTTTGGCATAGGCGTACCCGCCGACGCTACTTCATGGACCACAATTCTTTGGGGTAACACGCTGGTAGGACTAGCAGAGCGCGGCCAATCGGATTTTTGTTTACATTCAGGCTCCCTTGAGCCGGTGAGGCTGACGAGCCCACCTGCGCGCCTTGAGTGGTGCTTTACCTGAGAATATTTTTGGCAGCCTACGCAGCAACCCTACACACATACCTACTCCCTGCTGACGAGAGGCAACTACCTCGAAACACGTGTCCAGGGATGGGTAACGCAACACTTATTTTAATTTTAAACTTTTGGCATAGGCGTACCCGCCGACGCTACTTCATGGACCACAATTCTTTGGGGTAACACGCTGGTAGGACTAGCAGAGAGCGGCCAATCGGATTTTTGTTTACATTCAGGCTTCCTTGAGCCGGTGGGGCTGACGAGCCCATGGCTACGCACCTGCACGCCTTGAGTGGTACTTTACCTGAGAATATTTTTGGCAGCCTACGCAGCAACCCTACACACATACCTACTCCCTGCTGACGAGAGGCAACTACCTCGAAACACGTGTCCAGGGATGGCTAACGCGACACTTATTTTCATTTTAAACTTTTGGCATAAGCGTACCCGCCGACGCTACTTCATGGACCTCAATTCTTTGGGGTAACACGCTGGTAGGACTAGCAGAGAGCGGCCAATCGGATTTTTGTTTACATTCAGGCTTCCTTGAGCCGGTGGGGCTGACGAGCCCATGGCTACGCACCTGCACGCCTTGAGTGGTACTTTACCTGAGAATATTTTTGGCAGCCTACGCAGCAACCCTACACACATACCTACTCCCTGCTGACGAGAGGCAACTACCTCGAAACACGTGTCCAGGGATGGCTAACGCGACACTTATTTTCATTTTAAACTTTTGGCATAAGCGTACCCGCCGACGCTACTTCATGGACCTCAATTCTTTGGGGTAACACGCTGGTAGGACTAGCGGCCAATCGGATTTTTGTTTACATTCAGGCTCCCTTGAGCCGGTGGGGCTGACGAGCCCATGGCTACGCACCTGCGCGCCTTGAGTGGTACTTTACCTGAGAATATTTTTGGCAGCCTACGCAGATTTGTTCTAGCTGCTCCTGCTGCCTCATCGGCCACCTTAGCTAGGAAAAGCCTACATTGGCTCCCAATCCAGTATAGGATTTCTTTTAAACTTCTAATCCTGGTGTTTGGAGCTTTAAGGGCTGCACCCCCTAACGCTTTGGGCTCTCTTTTAACCTGCTATATTCCTAGCAGGTGTCTTCGTTCCTCAGAGATGAACCTCCCAGTAGTTCCCCGTTTTAAGAAAGTCAGATGGGGAAGTAGGGCCTTTTCCATTGTGGCTCCCCGGTTATGGAATGCCCTCCCCTTAGAGATTAAGGCCCAACCTTCAATAACCCTCTTTAAAAAAGCACTCAAAACGTGGTACTTTACTAAAGCCTATTAGTAAGCAATTTCTATTTTAGTCTGATTTAACTATTATTTTTGGTTAGGCGCCTTGACGCCCACTGGGCCAAGTAGCACGTTATAAATTGGATTTCATTTCATTTCATTTCAACCCTACACACATACCTACTCCCTGCTGACGAGAAGCAACTACCTCGAAAAACGTGTCCAGGGATGGCTAACGCGACACTTATTTTCATTTTAAACTTTTGGCATAGGCGTACCCGCCGACGCTACTTCATGGACCACAATTCTTTGGGATAACACGCTGGTAGGACTAGCAGAGTGCGGCCAATCGGATTTTTGTTTACATTCAGGCTCCCTTGAGCCGGTGGGGCTGACAAGCCCATGGCTACGCACCTGCGCGCCTTGACTGGTACTTTACCTGAGAATATTTTTGGCAGCCTACGCAGCAACCCTACACACATACCTACTCCCTGCTGACGAGAGGCAACTACCTCGAAACACGTGTCCAGGGATGGCTAACGCGACTTATTTTCATTTTAAACTTTTGGCATAGGCGTACCCGCCGACGCTACTTCATGGACCACAATTCTTTGGGGTAACAAGCTGGTAGGACTAGCAGAGTGCGGCCAATCGGATTTTTGTTTACATTCAGGCTCCCTTGAGCCGGTGGGGCTGACGAGCCCATGGCTACGCACCTGCGCGCCTTGAGTGGTACTTTACCTGAGAATATTTTTGGCAGCCTACGGAGCAACCCTACACACATACCTACTCCCTGCTGACGAGAGGCAACTACCTCGAAACACGTGTCCAGGGATGGCTAACGCAACACTTATTTTCATTTTAAACTTTTGGCATAGGTGTACCCGCCGACGCTACTTCATGGACCACAATTCTTTGGGGTAACACGCTGGTAGGACTAGCAGAGGGCGGCCAATCGGATTTTTGTTTACATTCAGGCTCCCTTGAGCCGGTGGGGCTGACGAGCCCATGGCTGCGCACCTGCGCGCCTTGAGTGGTACTTTACCTGAGAATATTTTTGGCAGCCTACGCAGCAACCCTACACACATACCTACTCCCTGATGACGAGAGGCAACTACCTCGAAACACGTGTCCAGGGATGGCTAACGCGACACTTATTTTCATTTTAAACTTTTGGCATAAGCGTACCCTCCGACGCTACTTCATGGACCTCAGTTCTTTGGGGTAACACGCTGGTAGGACTAGCAGAGTGCGGCCAATCGGATTTTTGTTTACATTCAGGCTTCCTTGAGCCGGTGGGGCTGACGAGCCCATGGCTACGCACCTGCACGCCTTGAGTGGTACTTTACCTGAGAATATTTTTGGCAGCCTACGCAGCAACCCTACACACATACCTACTCCCTGCTGACGAGAGGCAACTACCTCGAAACACGTGTCCAGGGATGGCTAACGCGACACTTATTTTCATTTTAAACTTTTGGCATAAGCGTACCCGCCGACGCTACTTCATGGACCTCAATTCTTTGGGGTAACACGCTGGTAGGACTAGCGGCCAATCGGATTTTTGTTTACATTCAGGCTCCCTTGAGCCGGTGGGGCTGACGAGCCCATGGCTACGCACCTGCGCGCCTTGAGTGGTACTTTACCTGAGAATATTTTTGGCAGCCTACGCAGATTTGTTCTAGCTGCTCCTGCTGCCTCATCGGCCACCTTAGCTAGGAAAAGCCTACATTGGCTCCCAATCCAGTATAGGATTTCTTTTAAACTTCTAATCCTGGTGTTTGGAGCTTTAAGGGCTGCACGCCCTAACGCTTTGGGCTCTCTTTTAACCTGCTATATTCCTAGCAGGTGTCTTCATTCCTCAGAGATGAACCTCCCAGTAGTTCCCCGTTTTAAGAAAGTCAGATGGGGAAGTAGGGCCTTTTCCATTGTGGCTCCCCGGTTATGGAATGCCCTCCCCTTAGAGATTAAGGCCCAACCTTCAATAACCCTCTTTAAAAAAGCACTCAAAACGTGGTACTTTACTACAGCCTATTAGTAAGCAATTTCTATTTTAGTCTGATTTAACTATTATTTTTGGTTAGGCGCCTTGACGCCCACTGGGCCAAGTAGCACGTTATAAATTGGATTTCATTTCATTTCATTTCAACCCTACACACATACCTACTCCCTGCTGACGAGAAGCAACTACCTCAAAAAACGTGTCCAGGGATGGCTAACGCGACACTTATTTTCATTTTAAACTTTTGGCATAGGCGTACCCGCCGACGCTACTTCATGGACCACAATTCTTTGGGGTAACACGCTGGTAGGACTAGCAGAGTGCGGCCAATCGGATTTTTGTTTACATTCAGGCTCCCTTGAGCCGGTGGGGCTGACAAGCCCATGGCTACGCACCTGCGCGCCTTGACTGGTACTTTACCTGAGAATATTTTTGGCAGCCTACGCAGCAACCCTACACACATACCTACTCCCTGCTGACGAGAGGCAACTACCTCGAAACACGTGTCCAGGGATGGCTAACGCGACTTATTTTCATTTTAAACTTTTGGCATAGGCGTACCCGCCGACGCTACTTCATGGACCACAATTCTTTGGGGTAACAAGCTGGTAGGACTAGCAGAGTGCGGCCAATCGGATTTTTGTTTACATTCAGGCTCCCTTGAGCCGGTGACCTGACGAGCCCATGGCTACGCACCTGCACCCCTTGAGTGGTACTTTACCTGAGAATATTTTTGGCAGCCTACGCAGCAACCCTACACACATACCTACTCCCTGCTGACGAGAGGCAACTACCTCGAAACACGTGTCCAGGGATGGCTAACGCGACACTTATTTTCATTTTAAACTTTTGGCATAAGCGTACCCGCCGACGCTACTTCATGGACCTCAATTCTTTGGGGTAACACGCTGGTAGGACTAGCGGCCAATCGGATTTTTGTTTACATTTAGGCTCCCTTGAGCCGGTGGGTCTGACGAGCCCATGGCTACGCACCTGCGCGCCACTTTACCTGAGAATATTTTTGGCAGCCTACGCAGCAACCCTACACACATACCTACTCCCTGCTGACGAGAGGCAACTACATCGAAACACGTGTCCAGGGATGGCTAACGCGACACTTATTTTCATTTTAAACTTTTGGCATAGGCGTACCCGCCGACGCTACTTCATGGACCACAATTGTTTGGGGTAACACGCAGGTAGGACTAGCAGAGTGCGGCCAATCGGATTTTTGTTTACATTCAGGCTCCCTTGAGCCGGTGGGGCGAACGAGCCCATGGCTACGCACCTGCGCGCCTTGAGTGGTACTTTACCTGAGAATATTTTTGGCAGCCTACGCAGATTTGTTCTAGCTGCTCCTGCTGCCTCATCGGCCACCTTAGCTAGGAAAAGCCTACATTGGCTCCCAATCCAGTATAGGATTTCTTTTAAACTTCTAATCCTGGTGTTTGGAGCTTTAAGGGCTGCACCCCCTAACGCTTTGGGCTCTCTTTTAACCTGCTATATTCCTAGCAGGTGTCTTCGTTCCTCAGAGATGAACCTCCCAGTAGTTCCCCGTTTTAAGAAAGTCAGATGGGGAAGTAGGGCCTTTTCCATTGTGGCTCCCCGGTTATGGAATGCCCTCCCCTTAGAGATTAAGGCCCAACCTTCAATAACCCTCTTTAAAAAAGCACTCAAAACGTGGTACTTTACTAAAGCCTATTAGTAAGCAATTTCTATTTTAGTCTGATTTAACTATTATTTTTGGTTAGGCGCCTTGACGCCCACTGGGCCAAGTAGCACGTTATAAATTGGATTTCATTTCATTTCATTTCAACCCTACACACATACCTACTCCCTGCTGACGAGAGGCAACTACCTCGAAAAACGTGTCCAGGGATGGCTAACGCGACACTTATTTTCATTTTAAACTTTTGGCATAGGCGTACCCGCCGACGCTACTTCATGGACCACAATTCTTTGGGGTAACACGCTGGTAGGACTAGCAGAGTGCGGCCAATCGGATTTTTGTTTACATTCAGGCTCCCTTGAGCCGGTGAGGCTGACGAGCCCACCTGCGCGCCTTGAGTGGTGCTTTACCTGAGAATATTTTTGGCAGCCTACGCAGCAACCCTACACACATACCTACTCCCTGCTGACGAGAGGCAACTACCTCGAAACACGTGTCCAGGGATGGCTAACGCAACACTTATTTTAATTTTAAACTTTTGGCATAGGCGTACCCGCCGACGCTACTTCATGGACCACAATTCTTTGGGGTAACACGCTGGTAGGACTAGCAGAGAGCGGCCAATCGGATTTTTGTTTACATTCAGGCTTCCTTGAGCCGGTGGGGCTGACGAGCCCATGGCTACGCACCTGCACGCCTTGAGTGGTACTTTACCTGAGAATATTTTTGGCAGCCTACGCAGCAACCCTACACACATACCTACTCCCTGCTGACGAGAGGCAACTACCTCGAAACACGTGTCCAGGGATGGCTAACGCGACACTTATTTTCATTTTAAACTTTTGGCATAAGCGTACCCGCCGACGCTACTTCATGGACCTCAATTCTTTGGGGTAACACGCTGGTAGGACTAGCGGCCAATCGGATGTTTGTTTACATTCAGGCTCCCTTGAGCCGGTGGGGCTGACGAGCCCATGGCTACGCACCTGCGCGCCTTGAGTGGTACTTTACCTGAGAATATTTTTGGCAGCCTACGCAGATTTGTTCTAGCTGCTCCTGCTGCCTCATCGGCCACCTTAGCTAGGAAAAGCCTACATTGGCTCCCAATCCAGTATAGGATTTCTTTTAAACTTCTAATCCTGGTGTTTGGAGCTTTAAGGGCTGCACCCCCTAACGCTTTGGGCTCTCTTTTAACCTGCTATATTCCTAGCAGGTGTCTTCGTTCCTCAGAGATGAACCTCCCAGTAGTTCCCCGTTTTAAGAAAGTCAGATGGGGAAGTAGGGCCTTTTCCATTGTGGCTCCCCGGTTATGGAATGCCCTCCCCTTAGAGATTAAGGCCCAACCTTCAATAACCCTCTTTAAAAAAGCACTCAAAACGTGGTACTTTACTAAAGCCTATTAGTAAGCAATTTCTATTTTAGTCTGATTTAACTATTATTTTTGGTTAGGCGCCTTGACGCCCACTGGGCCAAGTAGCACGTTATAAATTGGATTTCATTTCATTTCATTTCAACCCTACACACATACCTACTCCCTGCTGACGAGAAGCAACTACCTCGAAAAACGTGTCCAGGGATGGCTAACGCGACACTTATTTTCATTTTAAACTTTTGGCATAGGCGTACCCGCCGACGCTACTTCATGGACCACAATTCTTTGGGATAACACGCTGGTAGGACTAGCAGAGTGCGGCCAATCGGATTTTTGTTTACATTCAGGCTCCCTTGAGCCGGTGGGGCTGACAAGCCCATGGCTACGCACCTGCGCGCCTTGACTGGTACTTTACCTGAGAATATTTTTGGCAGCCTACGCAGCAACCCTACACACATACCTACTCCCTGCTGACGAGAGGCAACTACCTCGAAACACGTGTCCAGGGATGGCTAACGCGACTTATTTTCATTTTAAACTTTTGGCATAGGCGTACCCGCCGACGCTACTTCATGGACCACAATTCTTTGGGGTAACAAGCTGGTAGGACTAGCAGAGTGCGGCCAATCGGATTTTTGTTTACATTCAGGCTCCCTTGAGCCGGTGGGGCTGACGAGCCCATGGCTACGCACCTGCGCGCCTTGAGTGGTACTTTACCTGAGAATATTTTTGGCAGCCTACGGAGCAACCCTACACACATACCTACTCCCTGCTGACGAGAAGCAACTACCTCGAAAAACGTGTCCAGGGATGGCTAACGCGACACTTATTTTCATTTTAAACTTTTGGCATAGGCGTACCCGCCGACGCTACTTCATGGACCACAATTCTTTGGGATAACACGCTGGTAGGACTAGCAGAGTGCGGCCAATCGGATTTTTGTTTACATTCAGGCTCCCTTGAGCCGGTGGGGCTGACAAGCCCATGGCTACGCACCTGCGCGCCTTGACTGGTACTTTACCTGAGAATATTTTTGGCAGCCTACGCAGCAACCCTACACACATACCTACTCCCTGCTGACGAGAGGCAACTACCTCGAAACACGTGTCCAGGGATGGCTAACGCGACTTATTTTCATTTTAATCTTTTGGCATAGGCGTACCCGCCGACGCTACTTCATGGACCACAATTCTTTGGGGTAACAAGCTGGTAGGACTAGCAGAGTGCGGCCAATCGGATTTTTGTTTACATTCAGGCTCCCTTGAGCCGGTGGGGCTGACGAGCCCATGGCTGCGCACCTGCGCGCCTTGAGTGGTACTTTACCTGAGAATATTTTTGGCAGCCTACGCAGCAACCCTACACACATACCTACTCCCTGATGACGAGAGGCAACTACCTCGAAACACGTGTCCAGGGATGGCTAACGCGACACTTATTTTCATTTTAAACTTTTGGCATAAGCGTACCCTCCGACGCTACTTCATGGACCTCAGTTCTTTGGGGTAACACGCTGGTAGGACTAGCAGAGTGCGGCCAATCGGATTTTTGTTTACATTCAGGCTTCCTTGAGCCGGTGGGGCTGACGAGCCCATGGCTACGCACCTGCACGCCTTGAGTGGTACTTTACCTGAGAATATTTTTGGCAGCCTACGCAGCAACCCTACACACATACCTACTCCCTGCTGACGAGAGGCAACTACCTCGAAACACGTGTCCAGGGATGGCTAACGCGACACTTATTTTCATTTTAAACTTTTGGCATAAGCGTACCCGCCGACGCTACTTCATGGACCTCAATTCTTTGGGGTAACACGCTGGTAGGACTAGCGGCCAATCGGATTTTTGTTTACATTCAGGCTCCCTTGAGCCGGTGGGGCTGACGAGCCCATGGCTACGCACCTGCGCGCCTTGAGTGGTACTTTACCTGAGAATATTTTTGGCAGCCTACGCAGATTTGTTCTAGCTGCTCCTGCTGCCTCATCGGCCACCTTAGCTAGGAAAAGCCTACATTGGCTCCCAATCCAGTATAGGATTTCTTTTAAACTTCTAATCCTGGTGTTTGGAGCTTTAAGGGCTGCACGCCCTAACGCTTTGGGCTCTCTTTTAACCTGCTATATTCCTAGCAGGTGTCTTCATTCCTCAGAGATGAACCTCCCAGTAGTTCCCCGTTTTAAGAAAGTCAGATGGGGAAGTAGGGCCTTTTCCATTGTGGCTCCCCGGTTATGGAATGCCCTCCCCTTAGAGATTAAGGCCCAACCTTCAATAACCCTCTTTAAAAAAGCACTCAAAACGTGGTACTTTACTAAAGCCTATTAGTAAGCAATTTCTATTTTAGTCTGATTTAACTATTATTTTTGGTTAGGCGCCTTGACGCCCACTGGGCCAAGTAGCACGTTATAAATTGGATTTCATTTCATTTCATTTCAACCCTACACACATACCTACTCCCTGCTGACGAGAAGCAACTACCTCAAAAAACGTGTCCAGGGATGGCTAACGCGACACTTATTTTCATTTTAAACTTTTGGCATAGGCGTACCCGCCGACGCTACTTCATGGACCACAATTCTTTGGGGTAACACGCTGGTAGGACTAGCAGAGTGCGGCCAATCGGATTTTTGTTTACATTCAGGCTCCCTTGAGCCGGTGGGGCTGACAAGCCCATGGCTACGCACCTGCGCGCCTTGACTGGTACTTTACCTGAGAATATTTTTGGCAGCCTACGCAGCAACCCTACACACATACCTACTCCCTGCTGACGAGAGGCAACTACCTCGAAACACGTGTCCAGGGATGGCTAACGCGACACTTATTTTCATTTTAAACTTTTGGCATAAGCGTACCCGCCGACGCTACTTCATGGACCTCAATTCTTTGGGGTAACACGCTGGTAGGACTAGCGGCCAATCGGATTTTTGTTTACATTTAGGCTCCCTTGAGCCGGTGGGTCTGACGAGCCCATGGCTACGCACCTGCGCGCCACTTTACCTGAGAATATTTTTGGCAGCCTACGCAGCAACCCTACACACATACCTACTCCCTGCTGACGAGAGGCAACTACATCGAAACACGTGTCCAGGGATGGCTAACGCGACACTTATTTTCATTTTAAACTTTTGGCATAGGCGTACCCGCCGACGCTACTTCATGGACCACAATTGTTTGGGGTAACACGCAGGTAGGACTAGCAGAGTGCGGCCAATCGGATTTTTGTTTACATTCAGGCTCCCTTGAGCCGGTGGGGCTGACGAGCCCATGGCTACGCACCTGCGCGCCTTGAGTGGTACTTTACCTGAGAATATTTTTGGCAGCCTACGCAGATTTGTTCTAGCTGCTCCTGCTGCCTCATCGGCCACCTTAGCTAGGAAAAGCCTACATTGGCTCCCAATCCAGTATAGGATTTCTTTTAAACTTCTAATCCTGGTGTTTGGAGCTTTAAGGGCTGCACGCCCTAACGCTTTGGGCTCTCTTTTAACCTGCTATATTCCTAGCAGGTGTCTTCATTCCTCAGAGATGAACCTCCCAGTAGTTCCCCGTTTTAAGAAAGTCAGATGGGGAAGTAGGGCCTTTTCCATTGTGGCTCCCCGGTTATGGAATGCCCTCCCCTTAGAGATTAAGGCCCAACCTTCAATAACCCTCTTTAAAAAAGCACTCAAAACGTGGTACTTTACTAAAGCCTATTAGTAAGCAATTTCTATTTTAGTCTGATTTAACTATTATTTTTGGTTAGGCGCCTTGACGCCCACTGGGCCAAGTAGCACGTTATAAATTGGATTTCATTTCATTTCATTTCAACCCTACACACATACCTACTCCCTGCTGACGAGAAGCAACTACCTCAAAAAACGTGTCCAGGGATGGCTAACGCGACACTTATTTTCATTTTAAACTTTTGGCATAGGCGTACCCGCCGACGCTACTTCATGGACCACAATTCTTTGGGGTAACACGCTGGTAGGACTAGCAGAGTGCGGCCAATCGGATTTTTGTTTACATTCAGGCTCCCTTGAGCCGGTGGGGCTGACAAGCCCATGGCTACGCACCTGCGCGCCTTGACTGGTACTTTACCTGAGAATATTTTTGGCAGCCTACGCAGCAACCCTACACACATACCTACTCCCTGCTGACGAGAGGCAACTACCTCGAAACACGTGTCCAGGGATGGCTAACGCGACACTTATTTTCATTTTAAACTTTTGGCATAAGCGTACCCGCCGACGCTACTTCATGGACCTCAATTCTTTGGGGTAACACGCTGGTAGGACTAGCGGCCAATCGGATTTTTGTTTACATTTAGGCTCCCTTGAGCCGGTGGGTCTGACGAGCCCATGGCTACGCACCTGCGCGCCACTTTACCTGAGAATATTTTTGGCAGCCTACGCAGCAACCCTACACACATACCTACTCCCTGCTGACGAGAGGCAACTACATCGAAACACGTGTCCAGGGATGGCTAACGCGACACTTATTTTCATTTTAAACTTTTGGCATAGGCGTACCCGCCGACGCTACTTCATGGACCACAATTGTTTGGGGTAACACGCAGGTAGGACTAGCAGAGTGCGGCCAATCGGATTTTTGTTTACATTCAGGCTCCCTTGAGCCGGTGGGGCTGACGAGCCCATGGCTACGCACCTGCGCGCCTTGAGTGGTACTTTACCTGAGAATATTTTTGGCAGCCTACGCAGATTTGTTCTAGCTGCTCCTGCTGCCTCATCGGCCACCTTAGCTAGGAAAAGCCTACATTGGCTCCCAATCCAGTATAGGATTTCTTTTAAACTTCTAATCCTGGTGTTTGGAGCTTTAAGGGCTGCACCCCCTAACGCTTTGGGCTCTCTTTTAACCTGCTATATTCCTAGCAGGTGTCTTCGTTCCTCAGAGATGAACCTCCCAGTAGTTCCCCGTTTTAAGAAAGTCAGATGGGGAAGTAGGGCCTTTTCCATTGTGGCTCCCCGGTTATGGAATGCCCTCCCCTTAGAGATTAAGGCCCAACCTTCAATAACCCTCTTTAAAAAAGCACTCAAAACGTGGTACTTTACTAAAGCCTATTAGTAAGCAATTTCTATTTTAGTCTGATTTAACTATTATTTTTGGTTAGGCGCCTTGACGCCCACTGGGCCAAGTAGCACGTTATAAATTGGATTTCATTTCATTTCATTTCAACCCTACACACATACCTACTCCCTGCTGACGAGAAGCAACTACCTCGAAACACGTGTCCAGGGATGGCTAACGCGACACTTATTTTCATTTTAAACTTTTGGCATAGGCGTACCCGCCGACGCTACTTCATGGACCACAATTCTTTGGGGTAACACGCTGGTAGGACTAGCAGAGTGCGGCCAATCGGATTTTTGTTTACATTCAGGCTCCCTTGAGCCGGTGGGGCTGACAAGCCCATGGCTACGCACCTGCGCGCCTTGACTGGTACTTTACCTGAGAATATTTTTGGCAGCCTACGCAGCAACCCTACACACATACCTACTCCCTGCTGACGAGAGGCAACTACCTCGAAACACGTGTCCAGGGATGGCTAACGCGACTTATTTTCATTTTAAACTTTTGGCATAGGCGTACCCGCCGACGCTACTTCATGGACCACAATTCTTTGGGGTAACAAGCTGGTAGGACTAGCAGAGTGCGGCCAATCGGATTTTTGTTTACATTCAGGCTCCCTTGAGCCGGTGACCTGACGAGCCCATGGCTACGCACCTGCACCCCTTGAGTGGTACTTTACCTGAGAATATTTTTGGCAGCCTACGCAGCAACCCTACACACATACCTACTCCCTGCTGACGAGAGGCAACTACCTCGAAACACGTGTCCAGGGATGGCTAACGCGACACTTATTTTCATTTTAAACTTTTGGCATAAGCGTACCCGCCGACGCTACTTCATGGACCTCAATTCTTTGGGGTAACACGCTGGTAGGACTAGCGGCCAATCGGATTTTTGTTTACATTTAGGCTCCCTTGAGCCGGTGGGTCTGACGAGCCCATGGCTACGCACCTGCGCGCCACTTTACCTGAGAATATTTTTGGCAGCCTACGCAGCAACCCTACACACATACCTACTCCCTGCTGACGAGAGGCAACTACATCGAAACACGTGTCCAAGGATGGCTAACGCGACACTTATTTTCATTTTAAACTTTTGGCATAGGCGTACCCGCCGACGCTACTTCATGGACCACAATTGTTTGGGGTAACACGCAGGTAGGACTAGCAGAGTGCGGCCAATCGGATTTTTGTTTACATTCAGGCTCCCTTGAGCCGGTGGGGCTGACGAGCCCATGGCTACGCACCTGCGCGCCTTGAGTGGTACTTTACCTGAGAATATTTTTGGCAGCCTACGCAGATTTGTTCTAGCTGCTCCTGCTGCCTCATCGGCCACCTTAGCTAGGAAAAGCCTACATTGGCTCCCAATCCAGTATAGGATTTCTTTTAAACTTCTAATCCTGGTGTTTGGAGCTTTAAGGGCTGCACCCCCTAACGCTTTGGGCTCTCTTTTAACCTGCTATATTCCTAGCAGGTGTCTTCGTTCCTCAGAGATGAACCTCCCAGTAGTTCCCCGTTTTAAGAAAGTCAGATGGGGAAGTAGGGCCTTTTCCATTGTGGCTCCCCGGTTATGGAATGCCCTCCCCTTAGAGATTAAGGCCCTACCTTCAATAACCCTCTTTAAAAAAGCACTCAAAACGTGGTACTTTACTAAAGCCTATTAGTAAGCAATTTCTATTTTAGTCTGATTTAACTATTATTTTTGGTTAGGCGCCTTGACGCCCACTGGGCCAAGTAGCACGTTATAAATTGGATTTCATTTCATTTCATTTCAACCCTACACACATACCTACTCCCTGCTGACGAGAGGCAACTACCTCGAAACACGTGTCCAGGGATGGCTAACGCGACACTTATTTTCATTTTAAACTTTTGGCATAGGCGTACCCGCCGACGCTACTTCATGGACCACAATTCTTTGGGGTAACACGCTGGTAGGACTAGCAGAGCGCGGCCAATCGGATTTTTGTTTACATTCAGGCTCCCTTGAGCCGGTGAGGCTGACGAGCCCACCTGCGCGCCTTGAGTGGTGCTTTACCTGAGAATATTTTTGGCAGCCTACGCAGTAACCCTACACACATACCTACTCCCTGCTGACGAGAGGCAACTACCTCGAAACACGTGTCCAGGGATGGGTAACGCAACACTTATTTTAATTTTAAACTTTTGGCATAGGCGTACCCGCCGACGCTACTTCATGGACCACAATTCTTTGGGGTAACACGCTGGTAGGACTAGCAGAGAGCGGCCAATCGGATTTTTGTTTACATTCAGGCTTCCTTGAGCCGGTGGGGCTGACGAGCCCATGGCTACGCACCTGCACGCCTTGAGTGGTACTTTACCTGAGAATATTTTTGGCAGCCTACGCAGCAACCCTACACACATACCTACTCCCTGCTGACGAGAGGCAACTACCTCGAAACACGTGTCCAGGGATGGCTAACGCGACACTTATTTTCATTTTAAACTTTTGGCATAAGCGTACCCGCCGACGCTACTTCATGGACCTCAATTCTTTGGGGTAACACGCTGGTAGGACTAGCAGAGAGCGGCCAATCGGATTTTTGTTTACATTCAGGCTTCCTTGAGCCGGTGGGGCTGACGAGCCCATGGCTACGCACCTGCACGCCTTGAGTGGTACTTTACCTGAGAATATTTTTGGCAGCCTACGCAGCAACCCTACACACATACCTACTCCCTGCTGACGAGAGGCAACTACCTCGAAACACGTGTCCAGGGATGGCTAACGCGACACTTATTTTCATTTTAAACTTTTGGCATAAGCGTACCCGCCGACGCTACTTCATGGACCTCAATTCTTTGGGGTAACACGCTGGTAGGACTAGCGGCCAATCGGATTTTTGTTTACATTCAGGCTCCCTTGAGCCGGTGGGGCTGACGAGCCCATGGCTACGCACCTGCGCGCCTTGAGTGGTACTTTACCTGAGAATATTTTTGGCAGCCTACGCAGATTTGTTCTAGCTGCTCCTGCTGCCTCATCGGCCACCTTAGCTAGGAAAAGCCTACATTGGCTCCCAATCCAGTATAGGATTTCTTTTAAACTTCTAATCCTGGTGTTTGGAGCTTTAAGGGCTGCACCCCCTAACGCTTTGGGCTCTCTTTTAACCTGCTATATTCCTAGCAGGTGTCTTCGTTCCTCAGAGATGAACCTCCCAGTAGTTCCCCGTTTTAAGAAAGTCAGATGGGGAAGTAGGGCCTTTTCCATTGTGGCTCCCCGGTTATGGAATGCCCTCCCCTTAGAGATTAAGGCCCAACCTTCAATAACCCTCTTTAAAAAAGCACTCAAAACGTGGTACTTTACTAAAGCCTATTAGTAAGCAATTTCTATTTTAGTCTGATTTAACTATTATTTTTGGTTAGGCGCCTTGACGCCCACTGGGCCAAGTAGCACGTTATAAATTGGATTTCATTTCATTTCATTTCAACCCTACACACATACCTACTCCCTGCTGACGAGAAGCAACTACCTCGAAAAACGTGTCCAGGGATGGCTAACGCGACACTTATTTTCATTTTAAACTTTTGGCATAGGCGTACCCGCCGACGCTACTTCATGGACCACAATTCTTTGGGATAACACGCTGGTAGGACTAGCAGAGTGCGGCCAATCGGATTTTTGTTTACATTCAGGCTCCCTTGAGCCGGTGGGGCTGACAAGCCCATGGCTACGCACCTGCGCGCCTTGACTGGTACTTTACCTGAGAATATTTTTGGCAGCCTACGCAGCAACCCTACACACATACCTACTCCCTGCTGACGAGAGGCAACTACCTCGAAACACGTGTCCAGGGATGGCTAACGCGACTTATTTTCATTTTAAACTTTTGGCATAGGCGTACCCGCCGACGCTACTTCATGGACCACAATTCTTTGGGGTAACAAGCTGGTAGGACTAGCAGAGTGCGGCCAATCGGATTTTTGTTTACATTCAGGCTCCCTTGAGCCGGTGGGGCTGACGAGCCCATGGCTACGCACCTGCGCGCCTTGAGTGGTACTTTACCTGAGAATATTTTTGGCAGCCTACGGAGCAACCCTACACACATACCTACTCCCTGCTGACGAGAGGCAACTACCTCGAAACACGTGTCCAGGGATGGCTAACGCAACACTTATTTTCATTTTAAACTTTTGGCATAGGTGTACCCGCCGACGCTACTTCATGGACCACAATTCTTTGGGGTAACACGCTGGTAGGACTAGCAGAGGGCGGCCAATCGGATTTTTGTTTACATTCAGGCTCCCTTGAGCCGGTGGGGCTGACGAGCCCATGGCTGCGCACCTGCGCGCCTTGAGTGGTACTTTACCTGAGAATATTTTTGGCAGCCTACGCAGCAACCCTACACACATACCTACTCCCTGATGACGAGAGGCAACTACCTCGAAACACGTGTCCAGGGATGGCTAACGCGACACTTATTTTCATTTTAAACTTTTGGCATAAGCGTACCCTCCGACGCTACTTCATGGACCTCAGTTCTTTGGGGTAACACGCTGGTAGGACTAGCAGAGTGCGGCCAATCGGATTTTTGTTTACATTCAGGCTTCCTTGAGCCGGTGGGGCTGACGAGCCCATGGCTACGCACCTGCACGCCTTGAGTGGTACTTTACCTGAGAATATTTTTGGCAGCCTACGCAGCAACCCTACACACATACCTACTCCCTGCTGACGAGAGGCAACTACCTCGAAACACGTGTCCAGGGATGGCTAACGCGACACTTATTTTCATTTTAAACTTTTGGCATAAGCGTACCCGCCGACGCTACTTCATGGACCTCAATTCTTTGGGGTAACACGCTGGTAGGACTAGCGGCCAATCGGATTTTTGTTTACATTCAGGCTCCCTTGAGCCGGTGGGGCTGACGAGCCCATGGCTACGCACCTGCGCGCCTTGAGTGGTACTTTACCTGAGAATATTTTTGGCAGCCTACGCAGATTTGTTCTAGCTGCTCCTGCTGCCTCATCGGCCACCTTAGCTAGGAAAAGCCTACATTGGCTCCCAATCCAGTATAGGATTTCTTTTAAACTTCTAATCCTGGTGTTTGGAGCTTTAAGGGCTGCACGCCCTAACGCTTTGGGCTCTCTTTTAACCTGCTATATTCCTAGCAGGTGTCTTCATTCCTCAGAGATGAACCTCCCAGTAGTTCCCCGTTTTAAGAAAGTCAGATGGGGAAGTAGGGCCTTTTCCATTGTGGCTCCCCGGTTATGGAATGCCCTCCCCTTAGAGATTAAGGCCCAACCTTCAATAACCCTCTTTAAAAAAGCACTCAAAACGTGGTACTTTACTACAGCCTATTAGTAAGCAATTTCTATTTTAGTCTGATTTAACTATTATTTTTGGTTAGGCGCCTTGACGCCCACTGGGCCAAGTAGCACGTTATAAATTGGATTTCATTTCATTTCATTTCAACCCTACACACATACCTACTCCCTGCTGACGAGAAGCAACTACCTCAAAAAACGTGTCCAGGGATGGCTAACGCGACACTTATTTTCATTTTAAACTTTTGGCATAGGCGTACCCGCCGACGCTACTTCATGGACCACAATTCTTTGGGGTAACACGCTGGTAGGACTAGCAGAGTGCGGCCAATCGGATTTTTGTTTACATTCAGGCTCCCTTGAGCCGGTGGGGCTGACAAGCCCATGGCTACGCACCTGCGCGCCTTGACTGGTACTTTACCTGAGAATATTTTTGGCAGCCTACGCAGCAACCCTACACACATACCTACTCCCTGCTGACGAGAGGCAACTACCTCGAAACACGTGTCCAGGGATGGCTAACGCGACTTATTTTCATTTTAAACTTTTGGCATAGGCGTACCCGCCGACGCTACTTCATGGACCACAATTCTTTGGGGTAACAAGCTGGTAGGACTAGCAGAGTGCGGCCAATCGGATTTTTGTTTACATTCAGGCTCCCTTGAGCCGGTGACCTGACGAGCCCATGGCTACGCACCTGCACCCCTTGAGTGGTACTTTACCTGAGAATATTTTTGGCAGCCTACGCAGCAACCCTACACACATACCTACTCCCTGCTGACGAGAGGCAACTACCTCGAAACACGTGTCCAGGGATGGCTAACGCGACACTTATTTTCATTTTAAACTTTTGGCATAAGCGTACCCGCCGACGCTACTTCATGGACCTCAATTCTTTGGGGTAACACGCTGGTAGGACTAGCGGCCAATCGGATTTTTGTTTACATTTAGGCTCCCTTGAGCCGGTGGGTCTGACGAGCCCATGGCTACGCACCTGCGCGCCACTTTACCTGAGAATATTTTTGGCAGCCTACGCAGCAACCCTACACACATACCTACTCCCTGCTGACGAGAGGCAACTACATCGAAACACGTGTCCAGGGATGGCTAACGCGACACTTATTTTCATTTTAAACTTTTGGCATAGGCGTACCCGCCGACGCTACTTCATGGACCACAATTGTTTGGGGTAACACGCAGGTAGGACTAGCAGAGTGCGGCCAATCGGATTTTTGTTTACATTCAGGCTCCCTTGAGCCGGTGGGGCGAACGAGCCCATGGCTACGCACCTGCGCGCCTTGAGTGGTACTTTACCTGAGAATATTTTTGGCAGCCTACGCAGATTTGTTCTAGCTGCTCCTGCTGCCTCATCGGCCACCTTAGCTAGGAAAAGCCTACATTGGCTCCCAATCCAGTATAGGATTTCTTTTAAACTTCTAATCCTGGTGTTTGGAGCTTTAAGGGCTGCACCCCCTAACGCTTTGGGCTCTCTTTTAACCTGCTATATTCCTAGCAGGTGTCTTCGTTCCTCAGAGATGAACCTCCCAGTAGTTCCCCGTTTTAAGAAAGTCAGATGGGGAAGTAGGGCCTTTTCCATTGTGGCTCCCCGGTTATGGAATGCCCTCCCCTTAGAGATTAAGGCCCAACCTTCAATAACCCTCTTTAAAAAAGCACTCAAAACGTGGTACTTTACTAAAGCCTATTAGTAAGCAATTTCTATTTTAGTCTGATTTAACTATTATTTTTGGTTAGGCGCCTTGACGCCCACTGGGCCAAGTAGCACGTTATAAATTGGATTTCATTTCATTTCATTTCAACCCTACACACATACCTACTCCCTGCTGACGAGAGGCAACTACCTCGAAACACGTGTCCAGGGATGGCTAACGCGACACTTATTTTCATTTTAAACTTTTGGCATAGGCGTACCCGCCGACGCTACTTCATGGACCACAATTCTTTGGGGTAACACGCTGGTAGGACTAGCAGAGTGCGGCCAATCGGATTTTTGTTTACATTCAGGCTCCCTTGAGCCGGTGAGGCTGACGAGCCCACCTGCGCGCCTTGAGTGGTGCTTTACCTGAGAATATTTTTGGCAGCCTACGCAGCAACCCTACACACATACCTACTCCCTGCTGACGAGAGGCAACTACCTCGAAACACGTGTCCAGGGATGGCTAACGCAACACTTATTTTAATTTTAAACTTTTGGCATAGGCGTACCCGCCGACGCTACTTCATGGACCACAATTCTTTGGGGTAACACGCTGGTAGGACTAGCAGAGAGCGGCCAATCGGATTTTTGTTTACATTCAGGCTTCCTTGAGCCGGTGGGGCTGACGAGCCCATGGCTACGCACCTGCACGCCTTGAGTGGTACTTTACCTGAGAATATTTTTGGCAGCCTACGCAGCAACCCTACACACATACCTACTCCCTGCTGACGAGAGGCAACTACCTCGAAACACGTGTCCAGGGATGGCTAACGCGACACTTATTTTCATTTTAAACTTTTGGCATAAGCGTACCCGCCGACGCTACTTCATGGACCTCAATTCTTTGGGGTAACACGCTGGTAGGACTAGCGGCCAATCGGATGTTTGTTTACATTCAGGCTCCCTTGAGCCGGTGGGGCTGACGAGCCCATGGCTACGCACCTGCGCGCCTTGAGTGGTACTTTACCTGAGAATATTTTTGGCAGCCTACGCAGATTTGTTCTAGCTGCTCCTGCTGCCTCATCGGCCACCTTAGCTAGGAAAAGCCTACATTGGCTCCCAATCCAGTATAGGATTTCTTTTAAACTTCTAATCCTGGTGTTTGGAGCTTTAAGGGCTGCACCCCCTAACGCTTTGGGCTCTCTTTTAACCTGCTATATTCCTAGCAGGTGTCTTCGTTCCTCAGAGATGAACCTCCCAGTAGTTCCCCGTTTTAAGAAAGTCAGATGGGGAAGTAGGGCCTTTTCCATTGTGGCTCCCCGGTTATGGAATGCCCTCCCCTTAGAGATTAAGGCCCAACCTTCAATAACCCTCTTTAAAAAAGCACTCAAAACGTGGTACTTTACTAAAGCCTATTAGTAAGCAATTTCTATTTTAGTCTGATTTAACTATTATTTTTGGTTAGGCGCCTTGACGCCCACTGGGCCAAGTAGCACGTTATAAATTGGATTTCATTTCATTTCATTTCAACCCTACACACATACCTACTCCCTGCTGACGAGAAGCAACTACCTCGAAAAACGTGTCCAGGGATGGCTAACGCGACACTTATTTTCATTTTAAACTTTTGGCATAGGCGTACCCGCCGACGCTACTTCATGGACCACAATTCTTTGGGATAACACGCTGGTAGGACTAGCAGAGTGCGGCCAATCGGATTTTTGTTTACATTCAGGCTCCCTTGAGCCGGTGGGGCTGACAAGCCCATGGCTACGCACCTGCGCGCCTTGACTGGTACTTTACCTGAGAATATTTTTGGCAGCCTACGCAGCAACCCTACACACATACCTACTCCCTGCTGACGAGAGGCAACTACCTCGAAACACGTGTCCAGGGATGGCTAACGCGACTTATTTTCATTTTAAACTTTTGGCATAGGCGTACCCGCCGACGCTACTTCATGGACCACAATTCTTTGGGGTAACAAGCTGGTAGGACTAGCAGAGTGCGGCCAATCGGATTTTTGTTTACATTCAGGCTCCCTTGAGCCGGTGGGGCTGACGAGCCCATGGCTACGCACCTGCGCGCCTTGAGTGGTACTTTACCTGAGAATATTTTTGGCAGCCTACGGAGCAACCCTACACACATACCTACTCCCTGCTGACGAGAAGCAACTACCTCGAAAAACGTGTCCAGGGATGGCTAACGCGACACTTATTTTCATTTTAAACTTTTGGCATAGGCGTACCCGCCGACGCTACTTCATGGACCACAATTCTTTGGGATAACACGCTGGTAGGACTAGCAGAGTGCGGCCAATCGGATTTTTGTTTACATTCAGGCTCCCTTGAGCCGGTGGGGCTGACAAGCCCATGGCTACGCACCTGCGCGCCTTGACTGGTACTTTACCTGAGAATATTTTTGGCAGCCTACGCAGCAACCCTACACACATACCTACTCCCTGCTGACGAGAGGCAACTACCTCGAAACACGTGTCCAGGGATGGCTAACGCGACTTATTTTCATTTTAATCTTTTGGCATAGGCGTACCCGCCGACGCTACTTCATGGACCACAATTCTTTGGGGTAACAAGCTGGTAGGACTAGCAGAGTGCGGCCAATCGGATTTTTGTTTACATTCAGGCTTCCTTGAGCCGGTGGGGCTGACGAGCCCATGGCTACGCACCTGCGCGCCTTGAGTGGTACTTTACCTGAGAATATTTTTGGCAGCCTACGGAGCAACCCTACACACATACCTACTCCCTGCTGACGAGAGGCAACTACCTCGAAACACGTGTCCAGGGATGGCTAACGCAACACTTATTTTCATTTTAAACTTTTGGCATAGGTGTACCTGCCGACGCTACTTCATGGACCACAATTCTTTGGGGTAACACGCTGGTAGGACTAGCAGAGGGCGGCCAATCGGATTTTTGTTTACATTCAGGCTCCCTTGAGCCGGTGGGGCTGACGAGCCCATGGCTGCGCACCTGCGCGCCTTGAGTGGTACTTTACCTGAGAATATTTTTGGCAGCCTACGCAGCAACCCTACACACATACCTACTCCCTGATGACGAGAGGCAACTACCTCGAAACACGTGTCCAGGGATGGCTAACGCGACACTTATTTTCATTTTAAACTTTTGGCATAAGCGTACCCTCCGACGCTACTTCATGGACCTCAGTTCTTTGGGGTAACACGCTGGTAGGACTAGCAGAGTGCGGCCAATCGGATTTTTGTTTACATTCAGGCTTCCTTGAGCCGGTGGGGCTGACGAGCCCATGGCTACGCACCTGCACGCCTTGAGTGGTACTTTACCTGAGAATATTTTTGGCAGCCTACGCAGCAACCCTACACACATACCTACTCCCTGCTGACGAGAGGCAACTACCTCGAAACACGTGTCCAGGGATGGCTAACGCGACACTTATTTTCATTTTAAACTTTTGGCATAAGCGTACCCGCCGACGCTACTTCATGGACCTCAATTCTTTGGGGTAACACGCTGGTAGGACTAGCGGCCAATCGGATTTTTGTTTACATTCAGGCTCCCTTGAGCCGGTGGGGCTGACGAGCCCATGGCTACGCACCTGCGCGCCTTGAGTGGTACTTTACCTGAGAATATTTTTGGCAGCCTACGCAGATTTGTTCTAGCTGCTCCTGCTGCCTCATCGGCCACCTTAGCTAGGAAAAGCCTACATTGGCTCCCAATCCAGTATAGGATTTCTTTTAAACTTCTAATCCTGGTGTTTGGAGCTTTAAGGGCTGCACGCCCTAACGCTTTGGGCTCTCTTTTAACCTGCTATATTCCTAGCAGGTGTCTTCATTCCTCAGAGATGAACCTCCCAGTAGTTCCCCGTTTTAAGAAAGTCAGATGGGGAAGTAGGGCCTTTTCCATTGTGGCTCCCCGGTTATGGAATGCCCTCCCCTTAGAGATTAAGGCCCAACCTTCAATAACCCTCTTTAAAAAAGCACTCAAAACGTGGTACTTTACTACAGCCTATTAGTAAGCAATTTCTATTTTAGTCTGATTTAACTATTATTTTTGGTTAGGCGCCTTGACGCCCACTGGGCCAAGTAGCACGTTATAAATTGGATTTCATTTCATTTCATTTCAACCCTACACACATACCTACTCCCTGCTGACGAGAAGCAACTACCTCAAAAAACGTGTCCAGGGATGGCTAACGCGACACTTATTTTCATTTTAAACTTTTGGCATAGGCGTACCCGCCGACGCTACTTCATGGACCACAATTCTTTGGGGTAACACGCTGGTAGGACTAGCAGAGTGCGGCCAATCGGATTTTTGTTTACATTCAGGCTCCCTTGAGCCGGTGGGGCTGACAAGCCCATGGCTACGCACCTGCGCGCCTTGACTGGTACTTTACCTGAGAATATTTTTGGCAGCCTACGCAGCAACCCTACACACATACCTACTCCCTGCTGACGAGAGGCAACTACCTCGAAACACGTGTCCAGGGATGGCTAACGCGACTTATTTTCATTTTAAACTTTTGGCATAGGCGTACCCGCCGACGCTACTTCATGGACCACAATTCTTTGGGGTAACAAGCTGGTAGGACTAGCAGAGTGCGGCCAATCGGATTTTTGTTTACATTCAGGCTCCCTTGAGCCGGTGACCTGACGAGCCCATGGCTACGCACCTGCACCCCTTGAGTGGTACTTTACCTGAGAATATTTTTGGCAGCCTACGCAGCAACCCTACACACATACCTACTCCCTGCTGACGAGAGGCAACTACCTCGAAACACGTGTCCAGGGATGGCTAACGCAACACTTATTTTCATTTTAAACTTTTGGCATAAGCGTACCCGCCGACGCTACTTCATGGACCTCAATTCTTTGGGGTAACACGCTGGTAGGACTAGCGGCCAATCGGATTTTTGTTTACATTTAGGCTCCCTTGAGCCGGTGGGTCTGACGAGCCCATGGCTACGCACCTGCGCGCCACTTTACCTGAGAATATTTTTGGCAGCCTACGCAGCAACCCTACACACATACCTACTCCCTGCTGACGAGAGGCAACTACATCGAAACACGTGTCCAGGGATGGCTAACGCGACACTTATTTTCATTTTAAACTTTTGGCATAGGCGTACCCGCCGACGCTACTTCATGGACCACAATTGTTTGGGGTAACACGCAGGTAGGACTAGCAGAGTGCGGCCAATCGGATTTTTGTTTACATTCAGGCTCCCTTGAGCCGGTGGGGCGAACGAGCCCATGGCTACGCACCTGCGCGCCTTGAGTGGTACTTTACCTGAGAATATTTTTGGCAGCCTACGCAGATTTGTTCTAGCTGCTCCTGCTGCCTCATCGGCCACCTTAGCTAGGAAAAGCCTACATTGGCTCCCAATCCAGTATAGGATTTCTTTTAAACTTCTAATCCTGGTGTTTGGAGCTTTAAGGGCTGCACCCCCTAACGCTTTGGGCTCTCTTTTAACCTGCTATATTCCTAGCAGGTGTCTTCGTTCCTCAGAGATGAACCTCCCAGTAGTTCCCCGTTTTAAGAAAGTCAGATGGGGAAGTAGGGCCTTTTCCATTGTGGCTCCCCGGTTATGGAATGCCCTCCCCTTAGAGATTAAGGCCCAACCTTCAATAACCCTCTTTAAAAAAGCACTCAAAACGTGGTACTTTACTAAAGCCTATTAGTAAGCAATTTCTATTTTAGTCTGATTTAACTATTATTTTTGGTTAGGCGCCTTGACGCCCACTGGGCCAAGTAGCACGTTATAAATTGGATTTCATTTCATTTCATTTCAACCCTACACACATACCTACTCCCTGCTGACGAGAAGCAACTACCTCGAAAAACGTGTCCAGGGATGGCTAACGCGACACTTATTTTCATTTTAAACTTTTGGCATAGGCGTACCCGCCGACGCTACTTCATGGACCACAATTCTTTGGGATAACACGCTGGTAGGACTAGCAGAGTGCGGCCAATCGGATTTTTGTTTACATTCAGGCTCCCTTGAGCCGGTGGGGCTGACAAGCCCATGGCTACGCACCTGCGCGCCTTGACTGGTACTTTACCTGAGAATATTTTTGGCAGCCTACGCAGCAACCCTACACACATACCTACTCCCTGCTGACGAGAGGCAACTACCTCGAAACACGTGTCCAGGGATGGCTAACGCGACTTATTTTCATTTTAAACTTATGGCATAGGCGTACCCGCCGACGCTACTTCATGGACCACAATTCTTTGGGGTAACAAGCTGGTAGGACTAGCAGAGTGCGGCCAATCGGATTTTTGTTTACATTCAGGCTCCCTTGAGCCGGTGGGGCTGACGAGCCCATGGCTACGCACCTGCGCGCCTTGAGTGGTACTTTACCTGAGAATATTTTTGGCAGCCTACGGAGCAACCCTACACACATACCTACTCCCTGCTGACGAGAAGCAACTACCTCGAAAAACGTGTCCAGGGATGGCTAACGCGACACTTATTTTCATTTTAAACTTTTGGCATAGGCGTACCCGCCGACGCTACTTCATGGACCACAATTCTTTGGGATAACACGCTGGTAGGACTAGCAGAGTGCGGCCAATCGGATTTTTGTTTACATTCAGGCTCCCTTGAGCCGGTGGGGCTGACAAGCCCATGGCTACGCACCTGCGCGCCTTGACTGGTACTTTACCTGAGAATATTTTTGGCAGCCTACGCAGCAACCCTACACACATACCTACTCCCTGCTGACGAGAGGCAACTACCTCGAAACACGTGTCCAGGGATGGCTAACGCGACTTATTTTCATTTTAATCTTTTGGCATAGGCGTACCCGCCGACGCTACTTCATGGACCACAATTCTTTGGGGTAACAAGCTGGTAGGACTAGCAGAGTGCGGCCAATCGGATTTTTGTTTACATTCAGGCTTCCTTGAGCCGGTGGGGCTGACGAGCCCATGGCTACGCACCTGCGCGCCTTGAGTGGTACTTTACCTGAGAATATTTTTGGCAGCCTACGGAGCAACCCTACACACATACCTACTCCCTGCTGACGAGAGGCAACTACCTCGAAACACGTGTCCAGGGATGGCTAACGCAACACTTATTTTCATTTTAAACTTTTGGCATAGGTGTACCTGCCGACGCTACTTCATGGACCACAATTCTTTGGGGTAACACGCTGGTAGGACTAGCAGAGGGCGGCCAATCGGATTTTTGTTTACATTCAGGCTCCCTTGAGCCGGTGGGGCTGACGAGCCCATGGCTGCGCACCTGCGCGCCTTGAGTGGTACTTTACCTGAGAATATTTTTGGCAGCCTACGCAGCAACCCTACACACATACCTACTCCCTGATGACGAGAGGCAACTACCTCGAAACACGTGTCCAGGGATGGCTAACGCGACACTTATTTTCATTTTAAACTTTTGGCATAAGCGTACCCTCCGACGCTACTTCATGGACCTCAGTTCTTTGGGGTAACACGCTGGTAGGACTAGCAGAGTGCGGCCAATCGGATTTTTGTTTACATTCAGGCTTCCTTGAGCCGGTGGGGCTGACGAGCCCATGGCTACGCACCTGCACGCCTTGAGTGGTACTTTACCTGAGAATATTTTTGGCAGCCTACGCAGCAACCCTACACACATACCTACTCCCTGCTGACGAGAGGCAACTACCTCGAAACACGTGTCCAGGGATGGCTAACGCGACACTTATTTTCATTTTAAACTTTTGGCATAAGCGTACCCGCCGACGCTACTTCATGGACCTCAATTCTTTGGGGTAACACGCTGGTAGGACTAGCGGCCAATCGGATTTTTGTTTACATTCAGGCTCCCTTGAGCCGGTGGGGCTGACGAGCCCATGGCTACGCACCTGCGCGCCTTGAGTGGTACTTTACCTGAGAATATTTTTGGCAGCCTACGCAGATTTGTTCTAGCTGCTCCTGCTGCCTCATCGGCCACCTTAGCTAGGAAAAGCCTACATTGGCTCCCAATCCAGTATAGGATTTCTTTTAAACTTCTAATCCTGGTGTTTGGAGCTTTAAGGGCTGCACGCCCTAACGCTTTGGGCTCTCTTTTAACCTGCTATATTCCTAGCAGGTGTCTTCATTCCTCAGAGATGAACCTCCCAGTAGTTCCCCGTTTTAAGAAAGTCAGATGGGGAAGTAGGGCCTTTTCCATTGTGGCTCCCCGGTTATGGAATGCCCTCCCCTTAGAGATTAAGGCCCAACCTTCAATAACCCTCTTTAAAAAAGCACTCAAAACGTGGTACTTTACTACAGCCTATTAGTAAGCAATTTCTATTTTAGTCTGATTTAACTATTATTTTTGGTTAGGCGCCTTGACGCCCACTGGGCCAAGTAGCACGTTATAAATTGGATTTCATTTCATTTCATTTCAACCCTACACACATACCTACTCCCTGCTGACGAGAAGCAACTACCTCAAAAAACGTGTCCAGGGATGGCTAACGCGACACTTATTTTCATTTTAAACTTTTGGCATAGGCGTACCCGCCGACGCTACTTCATGGACCACAATTCTTTGGGGTAACACGCTGGTAGGACTAGCAGAGTGCGGCCAATCGGATTTTTGTTTACATTCAGGCTCCCTTGAGCCGGTGGGGCTGACAAGCCCATGGCTACGCACCTGCGCGCCTTGACTGGTACTTTACCTGAGAATATTTTTGGCAGCCTACGCAGCAACCCTACACACATACCTACTCCCTGCTGACGAGAGGCAACTACCTCGAAACACGTGTCCAGGGATGGCTAACGCGACTTATTTTCATTTTAAACTTTTGGCATAGGCGTACCCGCCGACGCTACTTCATGGACCACAATTCTTTGGGGTAACAAGCTGGTAGGACTAGCAGAGTGCGGCCAATCGGATTTTTGTTTACATTCAGGCTCCCTTGAGCCGGTGACCTGACGAGCCCATGGCTACGCACCTGCACCCCTTGAGTGGTACTTTACCTGAGAATATTTTTGGCAGCCTACGCAGCAACCCTACACACATACCTACTCCCTGCTGACGAGAGGCAACTACCTCGAAACACGTGTCCAGGGATGGCTAACGCAACACTTACTTTCATTTTAAACTTTTGGCATAAGCGTACCCGCCGACGCTACTTCATGGACCTCAATTCTTTGGGGTAACACGCTGGTAGGACTAGCGGCCAATCGGATTTTTGTTTACATTTAGGCTCCCTTGAGCCGGTGGGTCTGACGAGCCCATGGCTACGCACCTGCGCGCCACTTTACCTGAGAATATTTTTGGCAGCCTACGCAGCAACCCTACACACATACCTACTCCCTGCTGACGAGAGGCAACTACATCGAAACACGTGTCCAGGGATGGCTAACGCGACACTTATTTTCATTTTAAACTTTTGGCATAGGCGTACCCGCCGACGCTACTTCATGGACCACAATTGTTTGGGGTAACACGCAGGTAGGACTAGCAGAGTGCGGCCAATCGGATTTTTGTTTACATTCAGGCTCCCTTGAGCCGGTGGGGCTGACGAGCCCATGGCTACGCACCTGCGCGCCTTGAGTGGTACTTTACCTGAGAATATTTTTGGCAGCCTACGCAGATTTGTTCTAGCTGCTCCTGCTGCCTCATCGGCCACCTTAGCTAGGAAAAGCCTACATTGGCTCCCAATCCAGTATAGGATTTCTTTTAAACTTCTAATCCTGGTGTTTGGAGCTTTAAGGGCTGCACCCCCTAACGCTTTGGGCTCTCTTTTAACCTGCTATATTCCTAGCAGGTGTCTTCGTTCCTCAGAGATGAACCTCCCAGTAGTTCCCCGTTTTAAGAAAGTCAGATGGGGAAGTAGGGCCTTTTCCATTGTGGCTCCCCGGTTATGGAATGCCCTCCCCTTAGAGATTAAGGCCCAACCTTCAATAACCCTCTTTAAAAAAGCACTCAAAACGTGGTACTTTACTA
The DNA here is from genome assembly GCF_964204655.1 of Triturus cristatus. Taxonomy (NCBI): domain Eukaryota; kingdom Metazoa; phylum Chordata; class Amphibia; order Caudata; family Salamandridae; genus Triturus; species Triturus cristatus. The sequence goes on from NC_140582.1 coordinate 88,053,903, forward strand.
AAGCCTATTAGTAAGCAATTTCTATTTTAGTCTGATTTAACTATTATTTTTGGTTAGGCGCCTTGACGCCCACTGGGCCAAGTAGCACGTTATAAATTGGATTTCATTTCATTTCATTTCAACCCTACACACATACCTACTCCCTGCTGACGAGAGGCAACTACCTCGAAACACGTGTCCAGGGATGGCTAACGCGACACTTATTTTCATTTTAAACTTTTGGCATAGGCGTACCCGCCGACGCTACTTCATGGACCACAATTCTTTGGGGTAACACGCTGGTAGGACTAGCAGAGTGCGGCCAATCGGATTTTTGTTTACATTCAGGCTCCCTTGAGCCGGTGGGGCTGACAAGCCCATGGCTACGCACCTGCGCGCCTTGACTGGTACTTTACCTGAGAATATTTTTGGCAGCCTACGCAGCAACCCTACACACATACCTACTCCCTGCTGACGAGAGGCAACTACCTCGAAACACGTGTCCAGGGATGGCTAACGCGACTTATTTTCATTTTAAACTTTTGGCATAGGCGTACCCGCCGACGCTACTTCATGGACCACAATTCTTTGGGGTAACAAGCTGGTAGGACTAGCAGAGTGCGGCCAATCGGATTTTTGTTTACATTCAGGCTCCCTTGAGCCGGTGACCTGACGAGCCCATGGCTACGCACCTGCACCCCTTGAGTGGTACTTTACCTGAGAATATTTTTGGCAGCCTACGCAGCAACCCTACACACATACCTACTCCCTGCTGACGAGAGGCAACTACCTCGAAACACGTGTCCAGGGATGGCTAACGCGACACTTATTTTCATTTTAAACTTTTGGCATAAGCGTACCCGCCGACGCTACTTCATGGACCTCAATTCTTTGGGGTAACACGCTGGTAGGACTAGCGGCCAATCGGATTTTTGTTTACATTTAGGCTCCCTTGAGCCGGTGGGTCTGACGAGCCCATGGCTACGCACCTGCGCGCCACTTTACCTGAGAATATTTTTGGCAGCCTACGCAGCAACCCTACACACATACCTACTCCCTGCTGACGAGAGGCAACTACATCGAAACACGTGTCCAGGGATGGCTAACGCGACACTTATTTTCATTTTAAACTTTTGGCATAGGCGTACCCGCCGACGCTACTTCATGGACCACAATTGTTTGGGGTAACACGCAGGTAGGACTAGCAGAGTGCGGCCAATCGGATTTTTGTTTACATTCAGGCTCCCTTGAGCCGGTGGGGCTGACGAGCCCATGGCTACGCACCTGCGCGCCTTGAGTGGTACTTTACCTGAGAATATTTTTGGCAGCCTACGCAGATTTGTTCTAGCTGCTCCTGCTGCCTCATCGGCCACCTTAGCTAGGAAAAGCCTACATTGGCTCCCAATCCAGTATAGGATTTCTTTTAAACTTCTAATCCTGGTGTTTGGAGCTTTAAGGGCTGCACCCCCTAACGCTTTGGGCTCTCTTTTAACCTGCTATATTCCTAGCAGGTGTCTTCGTTCCTCAGAGATGAACCTCCCAGTAGTTCCCCGTTTTAAGAAAGTCAGATGGGGAAGTAGGGCCTTTTCCATTGTGGCTCCCCGGTTATGGAATGCCCTCCCCTTAGAGATTAAGGCCCTACCTTCAATAACCCTCTTTAAAAAAGCACTCAAAACGTGGTACTTTACTAAAGCCTATTAGTAAGCAATTTCTATTTTAGTCTGATTTAACTATTATTTTTGGTTAGGTGCCTTGACGCCCACTGGGCCAAGTAGCACGTTATAAATTGGATTTCATTTCATTTCATTTCAACCCTACACACATACCTACTCCCTGCTGACGAGAGGCAACTACCTCGAAACACGTGTCCAGGGATGGCTAACGCGACACTTATTTTCATTTTAAACTTTTGGCATAGGGGTACCCGCCGACGCTACTTCATGGACCACAATTCTTTGGGGTAACACGCTGGTAGGACTAGCAGAGCGCGGCCAATCGGATTTTTGTTTACATTCAGGCTCCCTTGAGCCGGTGAGGCTGACGAGCCCACCTGCGCGCCTTGAGTGGTGCTTTACCTGAGAATATTTTTGGCAGCCTACGCAGCAACCCTACACACATACCTACTCCCTGCTGACGAGAGGCAACTACCTCGAAACACGTGTCCAGGGATGGCTAACGCAACACTTATTTTAATTTTAAACTTTTGGCATAGGCGTACCCGCCGACGCTACTTCATGGACCACAATTCTTTGGGGTAACACGCTGGTAGGACTAGCAGAGAGCGGCCAATCGGATTTTTGTTTACATTCAGGCTTCCTTGAGCCGGTGGGGCTGACGAGCCCATGGCTACGCACCTGCACGCCTTGAGTGGTACTTTACCTGAGAATATTTTTGGCAGCCTACGCAGCAACCCTACACACATACCTACTCCCTGCTGACGAGAGGCAACTACCTCGAAACACGTGTCCAGGGATGGCTAACGCGACACTTATTTTCATTTTAAACTTTTGGCATAAGCGTACCCGCCGACGCTACTTCATGGACCTCAATTCTTTGGGGTAACACGCTGGTAGGACTAGCAGAGAGCGGCCAATCGGATTTTTGTTTACATTCAGGCTTCCTTGAGCCGGTGGGGCTGACGAGCCCATGGCTACGCACCTGCACGCCTTGAGTGGTACTTTACCTGAGAATATTTTTGGCAGCCTACGCAGCAACCCTACACACATACCTACTCCCTGCTGACGAGAGGCAACTACCTCGAAACACGTGTCCAGGGATGGCTAACGCGACACTTATTTTCATTTTAAACTTTTGGCATAAGCGTACCCGCCGACGCTACTTCATGGACCTCAATTCTTTGGGGTAACACGCTGGTAGGACTAGCGGCCAATCGGATTTTTGTTTACATTCAGGCTCCCTTGAGCCGGTGGGGCTGACGAGCCCATGGCTACGCACCTGCGCGCCTTGAGTGGTACTTTACCTGAGAATATTTTTGGCAGCCTACGCAGATTTGTTCTAGCTGCTCCTGCTGCCTCATCGGCCACCTTAGCTAGGAAAAGCCTACATTGGCTCCCAATCCAGTATAGGATTTCTTTTAAACTTCTAATCCTGGTGTTTGGAGCTTTAAGGGCTGCACCCCCTAACGCTTTGGGCTCTCTTTTAACCTGCTATATTCCTAGCAGGTGTCTTCGTTCCTCAGAGATGAACCTCCCAGTAGTTCTCCGTTTTAAGAAAGTCAGATGGGGAAGTAGGGCCTTTTCCATTGTGGCTCCCCGGTTATGGAATGCCCTCCCCTTAGAGATTAAGGCCCAACCTTCAATAACCCTCTTTAAAAAAGCACTCAAAACGTGGTACTTTACTAAAGCCTATTAGTAAGCAATTTCTATTTTAGTCTGATTTAACTATTATTTTTGGTTAGGCGCCTTGACGCCCACTGGGCCAAGTAGCACGTTATAAATTGGATTTCATTTCATTTCATTTCAACCCTACACACATACCTACTCCCTGCTGACGAGAAGCAACTACCTCGAAAAACGTGTCCAGGGATGGCTAACGTGACACTTATTTTCATTTTAAACTTTTGGCATAGGCGTACCCGCCGACGCTACTTCATGGACCACAATTCTTTGGGGTAACAAGCTGGTAGGACTAGCAGAGTGCGGCCAATCGGATTTTTGTTTACATTCAGGCTCCCTTGAGCCGGTGGGGCTGACGAGCCCATGGCTACGCACCTGCGCGCCTTGAGTGGTACTTTACCTGAGAATATTTTTGGCAGCCTACGGAGCAACCCTACACACATACCTACTCCCTGCTGACGAGAGGCAACTACCTCGAAACACGTGTCCAGGGATGGCTAACGCAACACTTATTTTCATTTTAAACTTTTGGCATAGGTGTACCCGCCGACGCTACTTCATGGACCACAATTCTTTGGGGTAACACGCTGGTAGGACTAGCAGAGGGCGGCCAATCGGATTTTTGTTTACATTCAGGCTCCCTTGAGCCGGTGGGGCTGACGAGCCCATGGCTGCGCACCTGCGCGCCTTGAGTGGTACTTTACCTGAGAATATTTTTGGCAGCCTATGCAGCAACCCTACACACATACCTACTCCCTGATGACGAGAGGCAACTACCTCGAAACACGTGTCCAGGGATGGCTAACGCGACACTTATTTTCATTTTAAACATTTGGCATAAGCGTACCCTCCGACGCTACTTCATGGACCTCAGTTCTTTGGGGTAACACGCTGGTAGGACTAGCAGAGTGCGGCCAATCGGATTTTTGTTTACATTCAGGCTTCCTTGAGCCGGTGGGGCTGACGAGCCCATGGCTACGCACCTGCACGCCTTGAGTGGTACTTTACCTGAGAATATTTTTGGCAGCCTACGCAGCAACCCTACACACATACCTACTCCCTGCTGACGAGAGGCAACTACCTCGAAACACGTGTCCAGGGATGGCTAACGCGACACTTATTTTCATTTTAAACTTTTGGCATAAGCGTACCCGCCGACGCTACTTCATGGACCTCAATTCTTTGGGGTAACACGCTGGTAGGACTAGCGGCCAATCGGATTTTTGTTTACATTTAGGCTCCCTTGAGCCGGTGGGTCTGACGAGCCCATGGCTACGCACCTGCGCGCCACTTTACCTGAGAATATTTTTGGCAGCCTACGCAGCAACCCTACACACATACCTACTCCCTGCTGACGAGAGGCAACTACATCGAAACACGTGTCCAGGGATGGCTAACGCGACACTTATTTTCATTTTAAACTTTTGGCATAGGCGTACCCGCCGACGCTACTTCATGGACCACAATTGTTTGGGGTAACACGCAGGTAGGACTAGCAGAGTGCGGCCAATCGGATTTTTGTTTACATTCAGGCTCCCTTGAGCCGGTGGGGCTGACGAGCCCATGGCTACGCACCTGCGCGCCTTGAGTGGTACTTTACCTGAGAATATTTTTGGCAGCCTACGCAGATTTGTTCTAGCTGCTCCTGCTGCCTCATCGGCCACCTTAGCTAGGAAAAGCCTACATTGGCTCCCAATCCAGTATAGGATTTCTTTTAAACTTCTAATCCTGGTGTTTGGAGCTTTAAGGGCTGCACCCCCTAACGCTTTGGGCTCTCTTTTAACCTGCTATATTCCTAGCAGGTGTCTTCGTTCCTCAGAGATGAACCTCCCAGTAGTTCCCCGTTTTAAGAAAGTCAGATGGGGAAGTAGGGCCTTTTCCATTGTGGCTCCCCGGTTATGGAATGCCCTCCCCTTAGAGATTAAGGCCCTACCTTCAATAACCCTCTTTAAAAAAGCACTCAAAACGTGGTACTTTACTAAAGCCTATTAGTAAGCAATTTCTATTTTAGTCTGATTTAACTATTATTTTTGGTTAGGCGCCTTGACGCCCACTGGGCCAAGTAGCACGTTATAAATTGGATTTCATTTCATTTCATTTCAACCCTACACACATACCTACTCCCTGCTGACGAGAAGCAACTACCTCGAAAAACGTGTCCAGGGATGGCTAACGCGACACTTATTTTCATTTTAAACTTTTGGCATAGGCGTACCCGCCGACGCTACTTCATGGACCACAATTCTTTGGGATAACACGCTGGTAGGACTAGCAGAGTGCGGCCAATCGGATTTTTGTTTACATTCAGGCTCCCTTGAGCCGGTGGGGCTGACAAGCCCATGGCTACGCACCTGCGCGCCTTGACTGGTACTTTACCTGAGAATATTTTTGGCAGCCTACGCAGCAACCCTACACACATACCTACTCCCTGCTGACGAGAGGCAACTACCTCGAAACACGTGTCCAGGGATGGCTAACGCGACTTATTTTCATTTTAAACTTTTGGCATAGGCGTACCCGCTGACGCTACTTCATGAACCACAATTCTTTGGGGTAACAAGCTGGTAGGACTAGCAGAGTGCGGCCAATCGGATTTTTGTTTACATTCAGCCTCCCTTGAGCCGGTGGGGCTGACGAGCCCATGGCTACGCACCTGCGCGCCTTGAGTGGTACTTTACCTGAGAATATTTTTGGCAGCCTACGGAGCAACCCTACACACATACCTACTCCCTGCTGACGAGAAGCAACTACCTCGAAAAACGTGTCCAGGGATGGCTAACGCGACACTTATTTTCATTTTAAACTTTTGGCATAGGCGTACCCGCCGACGCTACTTCATGGACCACAATTCTTTGGGATAACACGCTGGTAGGACTAGCAGAGTGCGGCCAATCGGATTTTTGTTTACATTCAGGCTCCCTTGAGCCGGTGGGGCTGACAAGCCCATGGCTACGCACCTGCGCGCCTTGACTGGTACTTTACCTGAGAATATTTTTGGCAGCCTACGCAGCAACCCTACACACATACCTACTCCCTGCTGACGAGAGGCAACTACCTCGAAACACGTGTCCAGGGATGGCTAACGCGACTTATTTTCATTTTAATCTTTTGGCATAGGCGTACCCGCCGACGCTACTTCATGGACCACAATTCTTTGGGGTAACAAGCTGGTAGGACTAGCAGAGTGCGGCCAATCGGATTTTTGTTTACATTCAGGCTTCCTTGAGCCGGTGGGGCTGACGAGCCCATGGCTACGCACCTGCACGCCTTGAGTGGTACTTTACCTGAGAATATTTTTGGCAGCCTACGCAGCAACCCTACACACATACCTACTCCCTGCTGACGAGAGGCAACTACCTCGAAACACGTGTCCAGGGATGGCTAACGCGACACTTATTTTCATTTTAAACTTTTGGCATAAGCGTACCCGCCGACGCTACTTCATGGACCTCAATTCTTTGGGGTAACACGCTGGTAGGACTAGCGGCCAATCGGATTTTTGTTTACATTCAGGCTCCCTTGAGCCGGTGGGGCTGACGAGCCCATGGCTACGCACCTGCGCGCCTTGAGTGGTACTTTACCTGAGAATATTTTTGGCAGCCTACGCAGATTTGTTCTAGCTGCTCCTGCTGCCTCATCGGCCACCTTAGCTAGGAAAAGCCTACATTGGCTCCCAATCCAGTATAGGATTTCTTTTAAACTTCTAATCCTGGTGTTTGGAGCTTTAAGGGCTGCACGCCCTAACGCTTTGGGCTCTCTTTTAACCTGCTATATTCCTAGCAGGTGTCTTCATTCCTCAGAGATGAACCTCCCAGTAGTTCCCCGTTTTAAGAAAGTCAGATGGGGAAGTAGGGCCTTTTCCATTGTGGCTCCCCGGTTATGGAATGCCCTCCCCTTAGAGATTAAGGCCCAACCTTCAATAACCCTCTTTAAAAAAGCACTCAAAACGTGGTACTTTACTAAAGCCTATTAGTAAGCAATTTCTATTTTAGTCTGATTCAACTATTATTTTTGGTTAGGCGCCTTGACGCCCACTGGGCCAAGTAGCACGTTATAAATTGGATTTCATTTCATTTCATTTCAACCCTACACACATACCTACTCCCTGCTGACGAGAAGCAACTACCTCGAAAAACGTGTCCAGGGATGGCTAACGCGACACTTATTTTCATTTTAAACTTTTGGCATAGGCGTACCCGCCGACGCTACTTCATGGACCACAATTCTTTGGGGTAACACGCTGGTAGGACTAGCAGAGTGCGGCCAATCGGATTTTTGTTTACATTCAGGCTCCCTTGAGCCGGTGGGGCTGACAAGCCCATGGCTACGCACCTGCGCGCCTTGACTGGTACTTTACCTGAGAATATTTTTGGCAGCCTACGCAGCAACCCTACACACATACCTACTCCCTGCTGACGAGAGGCAACTACCTCGAAACACGTGTCCAGGGATGGCTAACGCGACTTATTTTCATTTTAAACTTTTGGCATAGGCGTACCCGCCGACGCTACTTCATGGACCACAATTCTTTGGGGTAACAAGCTGGTAGGACTAGCAGAGTGCGGCCAATCGGATTTTTGTTTATATTCAGGCTCCCTTGAGCCGGTGACCTGACGAGCCCATGGCTACGCACCTGCACCCCTTGAGTGGTACTTTACCTGAGAATATTTTTGGCAGCCTACGCAGCAACCCTACACACATACCTACTGCCTGCTGACGAGAGGCAACTACCTCGAAACACGTGTCCAGGGATGGCTAACGCGACACTTATTTTCATTTTAAACTTTTGGCATAAGCGTACCCGCCGACGCTACTTCATGGACCTCAATTCTTTGGGGTAACACGCTGGTAGGACTAGCGGCCAATCGGATTTTTGTTTACATTTAGGCTCCCTTGAGCCGGTGGGTCTGACGAGCCCATGGCTACGCACCTGCGCGCCACTTTACCTGAGAATATTTTTGGCAGCCTACGCAGCAACCCTACACACATACCTACTCCCTGCTGACGAGAGGCAACTACATCGAAACACGTGTCCAGGGATGGCTAACGCAACACTTATTTTCATTTTAAACTTTTGGCATAGGCGTACCCGCCGACGCTACTTCATGGACCACAATTCTTTGGGGTAACACACTGGTAGGACTAGCAGAGTGCGGCCAATCGGATTTTTGTTTACATTCAGGCTCCCTTGAGCCGGTGGAGCTGACGAGCCCATGGCTACGCACCTGCGCGCCTTGAGTGGTACTTTACCTGAGAATATTTTTGGCAGCCTACGCAGATTTGTTCTAGCTGCTCCTGCTGCCTCATCGGCCACCTTAGCTAGGAAAAGCCTACATTGGCTCCCAATCCAGTATAGGATTTCTTTTAAACTTCTAATCCTGGTGTTTGGAGCTTTAAGGGCTGCACCCCCTAACGCTTTCGGCTCTCTTTTAACCTGCTATATTCCTAGCAGGTGTCTTCGTTCCTCAGAGATGAACCTCCCAGTAGTTCCCCGTTTTAAGAAAGTCAGATGGGGAAGTAGGGCCTTTTCCATTGTGGCTCCCCGGTTATGGAATACCCTCCCCTTAGAGATTAAGGCCCAACCTTCAATAACCCTCTTTAAAAAAGCACTCAAAACGTGGTACTTTACTAAAGCCTATTAGTAAGCAATTTCTATTTTAGTCTGATTTAACTATTATTTTTGGTTAGGCGCCTTGACGCCCACCGGGCCAAGTAGCACATTATAAATTGGATTTCATTTCATTTCATTTCAACCCTACACACATACCTACTCCCTGCTGACGAGAGGCAACTACCTCGAAACACGTGTCCAGGGATGGCTAACGCGACTTATTTTCATTTTAAACTTTTGGCATAGGCGTACCCGCCGACGCTACTTCATGGACCACAATTCTTTGGGGTAACAAGCTGGTAGGACTAGCAGAGTGCGGCCAATCGGATTTTTGTTTACATTCAGGCTCCCTTGAGCCGGTGACCTGACGAGCCCATGGCTACGCACCTGCACCCCTTGAGTGGTACTTTACCTGAGAATATTTTTGGCAGCCTACGCAGCAACCCTACACACATACCTACTCCCTGCTGACGAGAGGCAACTACCTCGAAACACGTGTCCAGGGATGGCTAACGCGACACTTATTTTCATTTTAAACTTTTGGCATAAGCGTACCCGCCGACGCTACTTCATGGACCTCAATTCTTTGGGGTAACACGCTGGTAGGACTAGCGGCCAATCGGATTTTTGTTTACATTTAGGCTCCCTTGAGCCGGTGGGTCTGACGAGCCCATGGCTACGCACCTGCGCGCCACTTTACCTGAGAATATTTTTGGCAGCCTACGCAGCAACCCTACACACATACCTACTCCCTGCTGACGAGAGGCAACTACATCGAAACACGTGTCCAGGGATGGCTAACGCGACACTTATTTTCATTTTAAACTTTTGGCATAGGCGTACCCGCCGACGCTACTTCATGGACCACAATTGTTTGGGGTAACACGCAGGTAGGACTAGCAGAGTGCGGCCAATCGGATTTTTGTTTACATTCAGGCTCCCTTGAGCCGGTGGGGCGAACGAGCCCATGGCTACGCACCTGCGCGCCTTGAGTGGTACTTTACCTGAGAATATTTTTGGCAGCCTACGCAGATTTGTTCTAGCTGCTCCTGCTGCCTCATCGGCCACCTTAGCTAGGAAAAGCCTACATTGGCTCCCAATCCAGTATAGGATTTCTTTTAAACTTCTAATCCTGGTGTTTGGAGCTTTAAGGGCTGCACCCCCTAACGCTTTGGGCTCTCTTTTAACCTGCTATATTCCTAGCAGGTGTCTTCGTTCCTCAGAGATGAACCTCCCAGTAGTTCCCCGTTTTAAGAAAGTCAGATGGGGAAGTAGGGCCTTTTCCATTGTGGCTCCCCGGTTATGGAATGCCCTCCCCTTAGAGATTAAGGCCCAACCTTCAATAACCCTCTTTAAAAAAGCACTCAAAACGTGGTACTTCACTAAAGCCTATTAGTAAGCAATTTCTATTTTAGTCTGATTTAACTATTATTTTTGGTTAGGCGCCTTGACGCCCACTGGGCCAAGTAGCACGTTATAAATTGGATTTCATTTCATTTCATTTCAACCCTACACACATACCTACTCCCTGCTGACGAGAGGCAACTACCTCGAAACACGTGTCCAGGGATGGCTAACGCGACACTTATTTTCATTTTAAACTTTTGGCATAGGCGTACCCGCCGACGCTACTTCATGGACCACAATTCTTTGGGGTAACACGCTGGTAGGACTAGCAGAGTGCGGCCAATCGGATTTTTGTTTACATTCAGGCTCCCTTGAGCCGGTGAGGCTGACGAGCCCACCTGCGCGCCTTGAGTGGTGCTTTACCTGAGAATATTTTTGGCAGCCTACGCAGCAACGCTACACACATACCTACTCCCTGCTGACGAGAGGCAACTACCTCGAAACACGTGTCCAGGGATGGCTAACGCAACACTTATTTTAATTTTAAACTTTTGGCATAGGCGTACCCGCCGACGCTACTTCATGGACCACAATTCTTTGGGGTAACACGCTGGTAGGACTAGCAGAGAGCGGCCAATCGGATTTTTGTTTACATTCAGGCTTCCTTGAGCCGGTGGGGCTGACGAGCCCATGGCTACGCACCTGCACGCCTTGAGTGGTACTTTACCTGAGAATATTTTTGGCAGCCTACGCAGCAACCCTACACACATACCTACTCCCTGCTGACGAGAGGCAACTACCTCGAAACACGTGTCCAGGGATGGCTAACGCGACACTTATTTTCATTTTAAACTTTTGGCATAAGCGTACCCGCCGACGCTACTTCATGGACCTCAATTCTTTGGGGTAACACGCTGGTAGGACTAGCGGCCAATCGGATTTTTGTTTACATTCAGGCTCCCTTGAGCCGGTGGGGCTGACGAGCCCATGGCTACGCACCTGCGCGCCTTGAGTGGTACTTTACCTGAGAATATTTTTGGCAGCCTACGCAGATTTGTTCTAGCTGCTCCTGCTGCCTCATCGGCCACCTTAGCTAGGAAAAGCCTACATTGGCTCCCAATCCAGTATAGGATTTCTTTTAAACTTCTAATCCTGGTGTTTGGAGCTTTAAGGGCTGCACCCCCTAACGCTTTGGGCTCTCTTTTAACCTGCTATATTCCTAGCAGGTGTCTTCGTTCCTCAGAGATGAACCTCCCAGTAGTTCCCCGTTTTAAGAAAGTCAGATGGGGAAGTAGGGCCTTTTCCATTGTGGCTCCCCGGTTATGGAATGCCCTCCCCTTAGAGATTAAGGCCCAACCTTCAATAACCCTCTTTAAAAAAGCACTCAAAACGTGGTACTTTACTAAAGCCTATTAGTAAGCAATTTCTATTTTAGTCTGATTTAACTATTATTTTTGGTTAGGCGCCTTGACGCCCACTGGGCCAAGTAGCACGTTATAAATTGGATTTCATTTCATTTCATTTCAACCCTACACACATACCTACTCCCTGCTGACGAGAAGCAACTACCTCGAAAAACGTGTCCAGGGATGGCTAACGCGACACTTATTTTCATTTTAAACTTTTGGCATAGGCGTACCCGCCGACGCTACTTCATGGACCACAATTCTTTGGGATAACACGCTGGTAGGACTAGCAGAGTGCGGCCAATCGGATTTTTGTTTACATTCAGGCTCCCTTGAGCCGGTGGGGCTGACAAGCCCATGGCTACGCACCTGCGCGCCTTGACTGGTACTTTACCTGAGAATATTTTTGGCAGCCTACGCAGCAACCCTACACACATACCTACTCCCTGCTGACGAGAGGCAACTACCTCGAAACACGTGTCCAGGGATGGCTAACGCGACTTATTTTCATTTTAAACTTTTGGCATAGGCGTACCCGCCGACGCTACTTCATGGACCACAATTCTTTGGGGTAACAAGCTGGTAGGACTAGCAGAGTGCGGCCAATCGGATTTTTGTTTACATTCAGGCTCCCTTGAGCCGGTGGGGCTGACGAGCCCATGGCTACGCACCTGCGCGCCTTGAGTGGTACTTTACCTGAGAATATTTTTGGCAGCCTACGGAGCAACCCTACACACATACCTACTCCCTGCTGACGAGAAGCAACTACCTCGAAAAACGTGTCCAGGGATGGCTAACGCGACACTTATTTTCATTTTAAACTTTTGGCATAGGCGTACCCGCCGACGCTACTTCATGGACCACAATTCTTTGGGATAACACGCTGGTAGGACTAGCAGAGTGCGGCCAATCGGATTTTTGTTTACATTCAGGCTCCCTTGAGCCGGTGGGGCTGACAAGCCCATGGCTACGCACCTGCGCGCCTTGACTGGTACTTTACCTGAGAATATTTTTGGCAGCCTACGCAGCAACCCTACACACATACCTACTCCCTGCTGACGAGAGGCAACTACCTCGAAACACGTGTCCAGGGATGGCTAACGCAACTTATTTTCATTTTAATCTTTTGGCATAGGCGTACCCGCCGACGCTACTTCATGGACCACAATTCTTTGGGGTAACAAGCTGGTAGGACTAGCAGAGTGCGGCCAATCGGATTTTTGTTTACATTCAGGCTTCCTTGAGCCGGTGGGGCTGACGAGCCCATGGCTACGCACCTGCGCGCCTTGAGTGGTACTTTACCTGAGAATATTTTTGGCAGCCTACGGAGCAACCCTACACACATACCTACTCCCTGCTGACGAGAGGCAACTACCTCGAAACACGTGTCCAGGGATGGCTAACGCAACACTTATTTTCATTTTAAACTTTTGGCATAGGTGTACCTGCCGACGCTACTTCATGGACCACAATTCTTTGGGGTAACACGCTGGTAGGACTAGCAGAGGGCGGCCAATCGGATTTTTGTTTACATTCAGGCTCCCTTGAGCCGGTGGGGCTGACGAGCCCATGGCTGCGCACCTGCGCGCCTTGAGTGGTACTTTACCTGAGAATATTTTTGGCAGCCTACGCAGCAACCCTACACACATACCTACTCCCTGATGACGAGAGGCAACTACCTCGAAACACGTGTCCAGGGATGGCTAACGCGACACTTATTTTCATTTTAAACTTTTGGCATAAGCGTACCCTCCGACGCTACTTCATGGACCTCAGTTCTTTGGGGTAACACGCTGGTAGGACTAGCAGAGTGCGGCCAATCGGATTTTTGTTTACATTCAGGCTTCCTTGAGCCGGTGGGGCTGACGAGCCCATGGCTACGCACCTGCACGCCTTGAGTGGTACTTTACCTGAGAATATTTTTGGCAGCCTACGCAGCAACCCTACACACATACCTACTCCCTGCTGACGAGAGGCAACTACCTCGAAACACGTGTCCAGGGATGGCTAACGCGACACTTATTTTCATTTTAAACTTTTGGCATAAGCGTACCCGCCGACGCTACTTCATGGACCTCAATTCTTTGGGGTAACACGCTGGTAGGACTAGCGGCCAATCGGATTTTTGTTTACATTCAGGCTCCCTTGAGCCGGTGGGGCTGACGAGCCCATGGCTACGCACCTGCGCGCCTTGAGTGGTACTTTACCTGAGAATATTTTTGGCAGCCTACGCAGATTTGTTCTAGCTGCTCCTGCTGCCTCATCGGCCACCTTAGCTAGGAAAAGCCTACATTGGCTCCCAATCCAGTATAGGATTTCTTTTAAACTTCTAATCCTGGTGTTTGGAGCTTTAAGGGCTGCACGCCCTAACGCTTTGGGCTCTCTTTTAACCTGCTATATTCCTAGCAGGTGTCTTCATTCCTCAGAGATGAACCTCCCAGTAGTTCCCCGTTTTAAGAAAGTCAGATGGGGAAGTAGGGCCTTTTCCATTGTGGCTCCCCGGTTATGGAATGCCCTCCCCTTAGAGATTAAGGCCCAACCTTCAATAACCCTCTTTAAAAAAGCACTCAAAACGTGGTACTTTACTAAAGCCTATTAGTAAGCAATTTCTATTTTAGTCTGATTTAACTATTATTTTTGGTTAGGCGCCTTGACGCCCACTGGGCCAAGTAGCACGTTATAAATTGGATTTCATTTCATTTCATTTCAACCCTACACACATACCTACTCCCTGCTGACGAGAAGCAACTACCTCGAAAAACGTGTCCAGGGATGGCTAACGCGACACTTATTTTCATTTTAAACTTTTGGCATAGGCGTACCCGCCGACGCTACTTCATGGACCACAATTCTTTGGGGTAACACGCTGGTAGGACTAGCAGAGTGCGGCCAATCGGATTTTTGTTTACATTCAGGCTCCCTTGAGCCGGTGGGGCTGACAAGCCCATGGCTACGCACCTGCGCGCCTTGACTGGTACTTTACCTGAGAATATTTTTGGCAGCCTACGCAGCAACCCTACACACATACCTACTCCCTGCTGACGAGAGGCAACTACCTCGAAACACGTGTCCAGGGATGGCTAACGCGACTTATTTTCATTTTAAACTTTTGGCATAGGCGTACCCGCCGACGCTACTTCATGGACCACAATTCTTTGGGGTAACAAGCTGGTAGGACTAGCAGAGTGCGGCCAATCGGATTTTTGTTTACATTCAGGCTCCCTTGAGCCGGTGACCTGACGAGCCCATGGCTACGCACCTGCACCCCTTGAGTGGTACTTTACCTGAGAATATTTTTGGCAGCCTACGCAGCAACCCTACACACATACCTACTCCCTGCTGACGAGAGGCAACTACCTCGAAACACGTGTCCAGGGATGGCTAACGCGACACTTATTTTCATTTTAAACTTTTGGCATAAGCGTACCCGCCGACGCTACTTCATGGACCTCAATTCTTTGGGGTAACACGCTGGTAGGACTAGCGGCCAATCGGATTTTTGTTTACATTTAGGCTCCCTTGAGCCGGTGGGTCTGACGAGCCCATGGCTACGCACCTGCGCGCCACTTTACCTGAGAATATTTTTGGCAGCCTACGCAGCAACCCTACACACATACCTACTCCCTGCTGACGAGAGGCAACTACATCGAAACACGTGTCCAGGGATGGCTAACGCGACACTTATTTTCATTTTAAACTTTTGGCATAGGCGTACCCGCCGACGCTACTTCATGGACCACAATTCTTTGGGGTAACACACTGGTAGGACTAGCAGAGTGCGGCCAATCGGATTTTTGTTTACATTCAGGCTCCCTTGAGCCGGTGGAGCTGACGAGCCCATGGCTACGCACCTGCGTGCCTTGAGTGGTACTTTACCTGAGTATATTTTTGGCAGCCTACGCAGATTTGTTCTAGCTGCTCCTGCTGCCTCATCGGCCACCTTAGCTAGGAAAAGCCTACATTGGCTCCCAATCCAGTATAGGATTTCTTTTAAACTTCTAATCCTGGTGTTTGGAGCTTTAAGGGCTGCACCCCCTAACGCTTTCGGCTCTCTTTTAACCTGCTATATTCCTAGCAGGTGTCTTCGTTCCTCAGAGATGAACCTCCCAGTAGTTCCCCGTTTTAAGAAAGTCAGATGGGGAAGTAGGGCCTTTTCCATTGTGGCTCCCCGGTTATGGAATACCCTCCCCTTAGAGATTAAGGCCCAACCTTCAATAACCCTCTTTAAAAAAGCACTCAAAACGTGGTACTTTACTAAAGCCTATTAGTAAGCAATTTCTATTTTAGTCTGATTTAACTATTATTTTTGGTTAGGCGCCTTGACGCCCACCGGGCCAAGTAGCACATTATAAATTGGATTCCATTTCATTTCATTTCAACCCTACACACATACCTACTCCCTGCTGACGAGAAGCAACTACCTCGAAAAACGTGTCCAGGGATGGCTAACGCGACACTTATTTTCATTTTAAACTTTTGGCATAGGCGTACCCGCCGACGCTACTTCATGGACCACAATTCTTTGGGGTAACACGCTGGTAGGACTAGCAGAGTGCGACCAATCGGATTTTTGTTTACATTCAGGCTCCCTTGAGCCGGTGGGGCTGACGAGCCCATGGCTACGCACCTGCGCGCCTTGAGTGGTACTTTACCTGAGAATATTTTTGGCAGCCTACGCAGATTTGTTCTAGCTGCTCCTGCTGCCTCATCGGCCACCTTAGCTAGGAAAAGCCTACATTGGCTCCCAATCCAGTATAGGATTTCTTTTAAACTTCTAATCCTGGTGTTTGGAGCTTTAAGGGCTGCACCCCCTAACGCTTTGGGCTCTCTTTTAACCTGCTATATTCCTAGCAGGTGTCTTCGTTCCTCAGAGATGAACCTCCCAGTAGTTCCCCGTTTTAAGAAAGTCAGATGGGGAAGTAGGGCCTTTTCCATTGTGGCTCCCCGGTTATGGAATACCCTCCCCTTAGAGATTAAGGCCCAACCTTCAATAACCCTCTTTAAAAAAGCACTCAAAACGTGGTACTTTACTAAAGCCTATTAGTAAGCAATTTCTATTTTAGTCTGATTTAACTATTATTTTTGGTTAGGCGCCTTGGCGCCCACCGGGCCAAGTAGCACGTTATAAATTGGATTTCATTTCATTTCATTTCAACCCTACACACATACCTACTCCCTGCTGACGAGAAGCAACTACCTCGAAAAACGTGTCCAGGGATGGCTAACGCAACACTTATTTTCATTTTAAACTTTTGGCATAGGCGTACCCGCCGACGCTACTTCATGGACGACAATTCTTTGGGGTAACACGCTGGTAGGACTAGCAGAGTGCGGCCAATCGGATTTTTGTTTACATTCAGGCTCCCTTGAGCCGGTGGGGCTGACGAGCCCATGGCTACGCACCTGCGCGCCTTGACTGGTACTTTACCTGAGAATATTTTTGGCAGCCTACGCAGCAACCATACACACATACCTACTCCCTGCTGACGAGAGGCAACTACCTCGAAACACGTGTCCAGGGATGGCTAACGCAAACACTTATTTTCATTTTAAACTTTTGGCATAGGCGTACCCACCGACGCTACTTCATGGACCACAATTCTTTGGGGTAACACGCTGGTAGGACTAGCAGAGTGCTGCCAATTGGATTTTTGTTTACATTCAGGCTCCCTTGAGCCGGTGGGTCTGACGAGCCCATCGCTACGCACCTGCGCGCCACTTTACCTGAGAATATTTTTGGCAGCCTACGCAGCAACCCTACACACATACCTACTCCCTGCTGACGAGGGGCAACTACATCGAAACACGTGTCCAGGGATGGCTAACGTGACACTTATTTTCATTTTAAACTTTTGACATAGGCGTACCCGCCGACGCTACTTCATGGACCACAATTCTTTGGGGTAACACGCTGGTAGGACTAGCAGAGTGCGGCCAATCGGATTTTTGTTTACATTCAGGCTCCCTTGAGCCGGTGGGGCTGACGAGCCCATGGCTACGCACCTGCACGCCTTGAGTGGTACTTTACCTGAGAATATTTTTGGCAGCCTACGCAGCAACCCTACACACATACCTACTCCCTGCTGACGAGAGGCAACTACCTCGAAACACGTGTCCAGGGATGGCTAACGCGACACTTATTTTCATTGTAAACTTTTGGCATAGGCGTACCCGCCGACGCTACTTCATGGACCACAATTCTTTGGGGTAACACGCTGGTAGGACTAGCAGAGTGCGGCCAATCGGATTTTTGTTTACATTTAGGCTCCCTTGAGCCGGTGGGGCTGACGAGCCCCTGGCTACGCACCTGCGCGCCTTGAGTGGTACTTTACCTGTGAATATTTTTGGCAGCCTACACAGCAACCCTACACACATACCTACTCCCTGCTGACGAGAGGCAACTACCTCGAAACACGTGTCCAGGGATGGCTAACGCGACACTTATTTTCATTTTAAACTTTTGGCATAAGCGTACCCGCTGACGCTACTTCATGGACCTCAGTTCTTTGGGGTAACACGCTGGTAGGACTAGCAGAGTGCGGCCAATTGGATTTTTGTTTAAATTCAGGCTTCCTTGAGCCGGTGGGGCTGACGAGCCCATGGCTACGCACCTGCGCGCCTTGAGTGGTACTTTACCTGAGAATATTTTTGGCAGCCTACGCAGCAACCCTACACACATACCTACTCCCTGCTGACGAGAGGCAACTACCTCGAAACACGTGTCCAGGGATGGCTAACGCGACACTTATTTTCATTTAAAACTTTTGGCATAAGCGTACCCGCCGACGCTACTTCATGGACCTCAATTCTTTGGGGTAACACGCTGGTAGGACTAGCGGCCAATCGGATTTTTGTTTACATTCAGGCTCCCTTGAGCCGGTGGGGCTGACGAGCCCATGGCTACGCACCTGCGCGCCTTGAGTGGTACTTTACCTGAGAATATTTTTGGCAGCCTACGCAGCAACCCTACACACATACCTACTCCCTGCTGACGAGAGGCAACTACCTCGAAACACGTGTCCAGGGATGGCTAACGCGACACTTATTTTCATTTTAAACTTTTGGCATAGGCGTACCCGCCGACGCTACTTCATGGACCACAATTCTTTGGGGTAACACGCAGGTAGGACTAGCAGAGTGCGGCCAATCGGATTTTTGTTTACATTCAGGCTCCCTTGAGCCGGTGGGGCTGACGAGCCCATGGCTACGCACCTGCGCGCCTTGAGTGGTACTTTACCTGAGAATATTTTTGGCAGCCTACGCAGATTTGTTCTAGCTGCTCCTGCTGCCTCATCGGCCACCTTAGCTAGAAAAAGCCTACATTGGCTCCCAATCCAGTATAGGAGTTCTTTTAAACTTCTAATCCTGGTGTTTGGAGCTTTAAGGGCTGCACCCCCTAACGCTTTGGGCTCTCTTTTAACCTGCTATATTCCTAGCAGGTGTCTTCGTTCCTCAGAGATGAACCTCCCAGTAGTTCCCCGTTTTAAGAAAGTCAGATGGGGAAGTAGGGCCTTTTCCATTGTGGCTCCCCGGTTATGGAATGCCCTCCCCTTAGAGATTAAGGCCCAACCTTCAATAACCCTCTTTAAAAAAGCACTCAAAACGTGGTACTTTACTAAAGCCTATTAGTAAGCAATTTCTATTTTAGTCTGATTTAACTAGTATTTTTGGTTAGGCGCCTTGACGCCCACTGGGCTAAGTAGCACGTTATAAATTGGATTTCATTTCATTTCATTTCAACCCTACACACATACCTACTCTCTGCTGACGAGAGGCAACTACCTCGAAAAACGTGTCCAGGGATGGCTAACGCGACACTTATTTTCATTTTAAACATTTGGCATAGGCGTACCCGCCGACTCTACTTAATGGACCACAATTCTTTGGGGTAACACGCTGGTAGGACTAGCAGAGTGCGGCCAATCGGATTTTTGTTTACATTCAGGCTCCCTTGAGCCGGTGGGGCTGACGAGCCCATGGCTACGCACCTGCGCGCCTTGACTGGTACTTTACCTGAGAATATTTTTGGCAGCCTACGCAGCAACCCTACATACATACCTACTCCCTGCTGACGAGAGGCAACTACCTCGAAACACGTGTCCAGGGATGGCTAACGCGACACTTATTTTCATTTTAAACTTTTGGCATAGGTGTACCCGCCGACGCTACTTCATGGACCACGATTCTTTGGGGTAACACGCTGGTAGGACTAGCAGAGTGCGGCCAATCGGATTTTTGTTTACATTCAGGCTCCCTTGAGCCGGTGGGGCTGACGAGCCCATGGCTACGCACCTGCGCGCCTTGAGTGGTACTTTACCTGAGAATATTTTTGGCAGCCTACGCAGCAACCCTACACACATACCTACTCCCTGCTGACGAGAGGCAACTACCTCAAAACACGTGTCCAGGGATGGCTAACGCCACACTTATTTTCATTTTAAACTTTTGGCATAGGCGTACCCGCCGACGCTACTTCATGGACCACAATTCTTTGGGGTAACATGCTGGTAGGACTAGCAGAGTGCGGCCAATCGGATTTTTGTTTACATTCAGGCTCCCTTGAGCCGGTGGGGCTGACGAGCCCATGGCTACGCACCTGCGCACCTTGAGTGGTACTTTACCTGAGAATATTTTTGGCAGCCTACGCAGCAACCCTACACACATATCTACTCCCTGCTGACGAGAGGCAACTACCTCGAAACACGTGTCCAGGGATGGCCAACGCGACACTTATTTTCATTTTAAACTTTTGGCATAGGCGTACCCGCCGACGCTACTTCATGGACCACAATTCTTTAGGGTAACACGCTGGTAGGACTAGCAGAGTGCGGCCAATCGGATTTTTGTTTACATTCAGGCTCCCTTGAGCCGGTGGGGCTGACGAGCCCATGGCTACGCACCTGCGCACCTTGAGTGGTACTTTACCTGAGAATATTTTTGGCAGCCTACGCAGCAACCCTACACACATACCTACTCCCTGCTGACGAGAGGCAACTACCTCGAAACACGTGTCCAGGGATGGCTAACGCGACACTTATTTTCATTTTAAACTTTTGGCATAGGAGTACCCGCCGACGCTACTTCATGGACCACAATTCTTTGGGGTAACACGCTGGTAGGACTAGCAGAGTGCGGCCAATCGGATTTTTGTTTACATTCAGGCTCCCTTGAGCCGGTGAGGCTGACGAGCCCATGGCTACTCACCTGCGCGCCTTGAGTGGTACTTTACCTGAGAATATTTTTGGCAGCCTACGCAGCAACCCTACACACATACCTACTCCCTGCTGACGAGAGGCAACTACCTCAAAACACGTGTCCAGGGATGGCTAACGCGATACTTATTTTCATTTTAAACTTTTGGCATAGGCGTACCCGCCGACTCTACTTCATGGACCACAATTCTTTGGGGTAACACGCTGGTAGGACTAGCAGAGTGCAGCCAATCGGATTTTTGTTTACATTCAGGCTCCCCTGAGCCGGTGGGGTGACGAGCCCATGGCTACGCACCTGCGCGCCTTGAGTGGTGCTTTACCTGAGAATATTTTTGGCAGCCTACGCAGCAACCCTACACACATACCTACTCCCTGCTGACGAGAGGCAACTACTTCGAAACACGTGTCCAGGGATGGCTAACGCGACACTTATTTTCATTTTGAACTTTTGGCATAGGCGTACCCGCCGACGCCACTTCATGGACCACAATTCTTTGGGGGAACACGCTGGTAGGACTAGCAGAGTGCAGCCAATCGGATTTTTGCACACGTTTTCTCATCATCGGTTACCCACTCACAAGAGTCAAGAAGCTAGAGTCCAGTAAAGAAAAAGAGGGAACAGATCAAGAAAGAGAAATATTTACTGTTCCTAACAAAGAAAAAGAAACCCGTGTATTGCGAAGAACCAGATGTCCCAAGCAATATTAAAATTGAGTTAAAGACTCACTTGCAATAACCCTCTTTATTCAAACCGGTGAGTCTTACTCAAACTAAAAGCACTCGATGTTGCTAGCCTTTGTAAAGAAGGCCAACATGTTTCATTGCCACTCAACTTTGTTCTGGCAAATTCATCAGTGCAAGGGTTTCAATCAAGCACCTCACTGGACGTAAGTTTTTATGTTGCGGGAGGGCTGTTTAAAAGGAGACAAAACAGAATAGCCAATTTCTGTTCCATTGTCAATTGAAACACACCAACCACGTGTGTTTGTAGTCACATAATTTTACACATACGTTTCTTATTAAAAATGGGGGTATTTACCATGTAGAGGCGGAGGGCATGCGTACCTGCCTCCACTATGCCGCACGGGGTTGTATTGAATACTCTTTCCCCGGTTTTTATGGCTGCACTATTGCTAGCTCGTTAATCACCTGTGGAAAGAAGGCGTCAATCAGGCTACGTATCGCACGGTGTAGCACTGTATATTATATTACAAATAGCGCAAACCACAAATAATTCCACGCTCACACGCTTAGTGCATCCACCACTCATTTAAAAGTAACGGGGTGTTTCTAATTTCAAGTTATACCCCAGGCAGCTATGTCTAAAGCCAGTCCACCATGTCCAAATATCGCCCCCAATCATGTGCAAGGTCGACATTGCACAGAGCATCACTAAAAGCACTCAACCGCTGACACACTTCTCTCACCGCAACCGCTATCTGGAAGGGCCGTATCTCTTCCCCGCTTCACTTTTCCGGTGTGCGGCGGCTACTCATATTTTCGAGCTAGGGCCCCGCCCCTCCATGACCAACCCACATCTCGTGGAACAAGCTCACAATACTTTGGATCTGTAGCCCTTCCATGGCGGCCATCTTAGAGTGTCTACGGGATTCAATGGAACATCATTTAAACCTGATCTAAAGATACCTTGATCTAAAGATACCCAGTGGAAACAGGACAAAGATAATCTCAGCGTATGTAGTCCGCAGTGGCTCATGCTTGACACTGACAAGCTCACAACACTTTGGATCTGTAGCCCTTCCATGGCGGCCATTTTAGAGTGTCTACGGGATTTAATGGACCATAATTTAAACATGATCTAAAGATACCCAGTGGAGACAGGACAGCGGTATATCAGCACATATAGTCCGCAGTGACTCGAGTTTGACACGGATAATGCGCTAGCTCTCCTCATAACCACTATGTGACCCCCTCAGTCAATCCAGCCGTATGGCCCTCAATCGATTACCCGCCGCGGCGGCCATCTTGAAATGTGTAGTTATACATTATCAAAATAGGGGTCTCAGAGCCCCCGGGATCGAGACATCTCTAAGCATCTTAGAACAGGAGACTGCACGGTGGGGTTATAGTGAATTAGTCCAACCATCTTTACAACCCAAAAGGCGGGGTGCCTACAACCTGGGATTTCCTGCAATGGAACCCACACAGTTCTTCGCATTGCTATCAAGGGTTCCATTACCTACTGATTTTGTTCCACTCTATGTGGTCGTTTAGCCCCACTTGGTCCACTTTCTCAGAAAAAATCCAGCGCGCTTCTCTGGTTGCTAGGACTTGCTCAATACAGTCATTAACGGCCACTACCTTTTCCAGGACCACCCATTTTAAGGCCTGTATATCACGTTTGGATTCGCAAAAATGTTGTACCAGGCGTGTGGTAAGTTTCCCAGCTTTGATAGTGCTTAGATGTTCCTGGACCCGAATTTTTATTTTCCTTGTTGTTAGGCCCACATACTGTAACCCACACTGACATGTGAGTCTGTAGATGATGTTTGTGGTGTTACAGTTTGAAAATTTATTCAAATGCCAAATTTTGCCGCTGTTAAGAATTACAGACTTAGTTTTGTCCGTCAAGTTACAGAACGAGCAGCTGCCACAAGGGTAATGTCCGGCCGGTACCGAGGAACTCCTTTGTGTCACCTGTGAACGTGAGTGTACCAATTTATCTTTTAAGTTGGTAGCACGCTTGAACGCGAATCTGGGTTGGGGCATTTTAAAATTAGCGGTGGACAATAATGGCCAATGCCTCCTGATCAACTGTCTTATCTTGGTTGCCAAGGGGTCATACGTCATCACCACAGTAAGGCAGTCACTTGATACTCTTTTATTCCTTTCTAAAAGAGCCTCCCGTGGTGTATTAAGGGCCCTTTTGCGTGCCCTACTGACGATCTTCTTGGGATAAGCTCTCTGGATCAACTTGCCCGAGAGCTCCTCTGTCTGTTCGGAAAAACTCTCTACAGTAGAACAGTTGCGGCGATACCTGAAAAATTGGCCTACCGGCAAATTATCCCGTAGAGCCCTGGGGTGATATGACTGATAGTGTAACAAAGAATTTCTATCAGACCCTTTTTGGTGGACGATCGTGAACAGCTTGTTACCCTGCACCTTGATGTCAAGGTCTAGGTACACCGCATGATCCAGGTGAATTTAAGACAGGGGTCAAGATTGTTCAGCCAATTCAAAAATTGCAGAAGGGTACTCTCAGTACCCTCCCAGATGCATATCACATTGTCAATATATCTTTTCCAGAGACAAATATGTCTCTGGAAAGGATTAGATGACTGGTACAAGAAATGTTCCTCGAACTGGCCTACATAAATGCAGGCCAAGCTCGGCGCAAAAGTTGCGCCCATAGATGTACCAGACACCTGTAAAAATAGCTCGTCCTTGTAGCAAAAATAGTTGCGAGTGAGGGCAAGTTCGATACATTGGAGCACAAACGACTGGGGTGTGTCATAGAACCAGTCCTGTTCCCCCAGGGCCCTCGCTGCTGCCACCAGCGTGGCTTCCTTGGGGATATTAGTGTACAAAGACTCGATGTCAATAGTGAGCAAGAATTGTTGTGAAGCATCAAATTCCAAAGTGCTCAAGATATTCAATATATCCGTCGTGTCCTGCACATATGATTGTTGTTTGAGGACTGACTCCCGTAAGAAAAAGTCTGCAAATTGGGAAAGTGGCTCAAGAATGGAAGATATACCCGAAACTATCGGGCGACCCGGGGGAGGCCGTTGAGCTTTATGCACTTTCGGGAGTATATAGAAAGCCGGTATTCTGGGTTTGGTGTTCACAAGAAATTCAGCCTCTTTGATCGTGATCCAATTCTTACTCTTGGCATCCGCAACCATTTTAGTGATTAAGTTAATTAACTCATGAGTGGGATCTCTGGAGAGGGGATGATAGTTCTTCTGCTCACCCAACAGTCTCCGTACTTCAAGATCGTAATCTGAATATCTGAAACGATAGTAGACTTGGGGGACAGCAATCTGGGAGGAGCCTTGCGCTCCCTGAGGGTGTACGTGCTCTTTTGGAGGTTGTTAAAACTGCCCATCAAGGCCCGAATAGCGACCTTCAAGATGGTAATGCTACTAAGGCTTCTTTATTAGTTTGCCAATATGTGTACCGGCTCCTTGGTTTAAGCAAATAGAATCTCTTCTACGAGATCTAATATGGGACGGGGACAGACATAGAGTGTCCTTGACGACACTCAGACGTCCAACAGACGAGGGGGGGTCTAGGAGTTCCAAACTTCAAGTTATATTTTCTAGCATCTCAACTCCAGTGGCTCACATAGTGGCTAGACGGAGCCAATCAAGACGAGCTACAGCAATCGGGAAAAACCATGCAAATAGACCTATTAGTGGCCAAACTACTAAACTACTAAATAACTCAATCACGATCCCCAAGCCGTCATATTACTTGACATGGCCCTAAGATGTTGGCATAGGTGTGTATGCAAAACCAAGGGAGCTACTTTGTATGCCCCATCGCTGCCCTTAACGGGGCTGCCACACAGCGATCCTCTCGTTTACTTCACCTAAAGCCAATTGACAGCTTGGACGGATGTGGGTATACTCACGGTGGGCGACTGCTATTAGCAGGGGATATTAATCCCCATGGAGGACCTAATGGACTCCCACCAACTGCCTCATGGTCAATTTCTTAGATATGAAGTACTGGCATGCGCCTTTCAAGACCCCTGGAGTAGAGGAGGGACGGAACCTCCGACCTATAGTACATTATAATTACTGATGTCCATGGGGGATCACAATACACTTGTAGCCAGATGTAGGTAGCTAAATACCGGTCGGTAATACCGAAAATCGGTAGATTTTAGCGTTACCGACCGGTATTTAGCAATCCCCAATGTAGGAAAGGAATCGGTAATAAGGAATCGGTAAATACTGATTCCTTATTACGATTCCGATTTTACCGATTCGGAGTTACCGAACCCCCAAATACCGAATCGGTAAATAAGAAACGGTAAAAACGAGAAAGATGTAGAAAAATTCGGTAATACCAAATTTCCACAAATTCGGTATTTAAGAGTCGGTAATTACCACTGACTCAAAACAGGTGGTAATCAGGTGCACTGTATTTAAACAGCCCCAAAACGCAACTGTGTGATCACTATGGCAGCCCTCTATGTTATTGCAAGGCGGCTACGGCTACAGGCAGCAGGAGTGAGGATCTAGAGACGGGAGGAGCGTGTTTACAGACAACACATCATACTCTTCCGGCTGACTGAGGCAGAGATTCATGAAAGGTACAGGCTACACCCCCAAACCATCCTGGACCTGATAAGGGACCTGCACCCACTCCGGAACGGCAGAAAACCAAGACAGACTTTTACCAAAAGGCACAGTTCCCGCATGTTATAGGTTGCATTGATGGGACACACATTCCAATCTGCCCACCTGCAGCCACTGAGTACATCTACCGAAACCGAAATCCACCCACTCCATTAATGTGCAGGTAATCTGCGATGCAGCCAACTTAATCACCGACATCGTGGCCAAATTTCCAGGGAGCACCCACGACACATACATTTTCCAGAACAGTGGGATCTACACACGCCTGGCTGCTGGAGAATTTGGAGAAGGATACCTGCTAGGTAAATCACTGTGACACACCCTGATGTATACTGCAGATGAATGTGTTGGTGACTGTTATTAATGGCACTGTCTTCCCCACCTAGGTGATAGCGCATATGCTGTGCGGTCATTCATCCTCACTCCTTACCTAAACCCATCAACCCCAAGTGAGAGACGATACAAAGTGGCGCACAAATCAACACGCAACGTTGTGGAGAGCACGTTTGGACTATTGAAAAGCAGGTTCCGCTGCCTCCACAAAAGCGGAGGCGCACGTCAGTACCGACCCATCTTCTGCTGCAAGATCATCGCAACTTGTGCTATGCTGCATAACCTTTCCACTAAGAAAGGTACAGCAGTTGAATTAACTGACTCTGAGGACGATGATGATGAATTTGCACAGCCAGAGCCCAACGCAGCAGGAGTGGCGCTAGCACCAGATGGGAGACAAAGACGGGCTGAGATCACGCGCAACTATTTTTGAGTAAGTAAGGAGACACAGTCAGTTGTTGTATTTGAATGACGTAGTTTAATATATTGGCAGTACGCCACCACATGAAGGGCTCAACATGGCAGTCCTATTTGTAAACACCCTACAAAGATGTAATGGGTTAAGTCACCCAGTTAGCTAGACTAAGTGTGGCTTGCATTACCTACTGCGGCCACGCAAAACATTGCTGCATTCCCTTTGCAGACTGTCGTCACTGGCAATCAATCCAGTGGCAGCACCTTGACGTCTGCTGCTCCTCCTGGACTCAGTTACAGGGGGCGTTACACTGCTGCGATGACTTGTCTCCTCACTGTCGCCCACATCACCTGCACCAGTATTGGCAGCCCGATTATTTAGGAGCACTTCAAGTGCAGTGGTCACTGTCACAAGCCCCCTTGACACATCACCGCTGCAGTGTGCCATCTCATCCTGCATGGCCACGGAGTGCCTGCAGAGCAGAGAAGTGGCAGTGGGGAGGCGGTTCACCGCCTTGGTATAATTCTCCATTTTGTGCCTCTCCCTGCGCCGTGCCACCCTGTCCTCATCAAGCTTGCTGCACAGCAGCCTCACTGACTGGGACATGTCCCTCATGCCCTCTGCCATGTCCCTCATGCCCTCAGCCAGTGTTGTGTTCATTGAGCAGATGCCCTTCTCTATATTCTGCATGTTTGCTGTCATGTGTCCCATCTGCCACTGAACTGATTGGATTGCCTTCGCTTGCAGGCGCTGGACCTTTAACATGTTCACCTCCAGACCTGAAAACACACCATGCCCCTCACCTTGCAAAGATGGACTGGGTTCCCTAGCCCTGCGGCGTCTGGCACCTGTGTGTGATCGCTCTGTGGGGGACTGTGATTCTGCATTATTGCCATCCACTGGCACCGTTGACTGTTCTCCACCACTGCAGTCTTCCACGGACAACTCCATCTCTTGGAGTCTGGCAACTGCATGCCTCCTGGGTCTTGATAATGCCGGTGGTGACCCTGCTGGTGATGCAGGTGGTGGTGGTGTTGTTGCAGGTGGTGGTGTTGATGCCGGTGGTGGTGTTGTTGCAGGTGGTAGTGTTGATGCCGGTGGTGGTGTTGATGCCGCTGGTGGTGGAGTGGTGTGACCTGCAGTTGAAATGGCTTCCTCCGTTCTCTCCCTCCGGTGTGCCTTTCCTGCCTTGACATGTGCAGACCTGCACGATGTCTCGCCTGTGGAGACAAATTGTATTTTAGATCACTTGTCTGGCAGCATTTCGAAAAAATACATTTTCATGTCTGCCAATCTATCTGACTGTCCTCTGCTTGCTTATCACTGATGTGTGTAACATGCCTTTGTGTTCAGTGGGATGACTGTTATGATAAGTGTTACACTGACTACATCTCCCATAATGCATTGCTGGAGTTTACTAAAACATGTACTGGAGTGGGATTCACACTGCCTCATTGGGGAATGGGGTTAGGGAGTGGGGGGCGCAGCTTGGTGTGCATGC
The DNA here is from genome assembly GCF_964204655.1 of Triturus cristatus. NCBI lineage: Eukaryota > Metazoa > Chordata > Amphibia > Caudata > Salamandridae > Triturus > Triturus cristatus. The sequence continues at coordinate 88,082,393 of NC_140582.1, forward strand.
TTATTACCTTGTTTGTTGCCAGCTCTGGCTGAGCTGTCAGCATCCCCGATCCCGCGACACTCTCAGGCTCAATGGTGGACCCCACCAGCAGTCCCAATGCAGTCAGTGCAGGTGTTCTATTTCTTCCTCCACCTGTCAGGCTGGCTTGTTTTTTCCTTTCGGCCATCTTCTTCTTTGCCAGGCTCCTGACGTCGTACCACCTTTTCTTGAGTACGTCTATTTCACGGTGGGTCACTCCAATGGCATTTACATTTTCCTGTATTACAATCCATATTTTTCTCTTCTGGGATTCTGGAACTTGAAGTGACTGTTTCCCAAACAGCTTTGTGTGTTCTCTTGCCACCTCCTGAATCAGGACCTCCAGCTCCCTTTCACTAAATTTGAGTTTTCTTTTCCTTTCTGCACCATCATTTTCACTCTCCTTGTTGGCCATTCTCCAGTTTGTATCAGGAAATGTTATTTCAGTTGCTCCTGTGTTCTCCTCTGCACTCCCTGCCTCTCCAGCAGATTCTGATTCAGTGCAGCTGCATGGGTGTGGCCAATTCCTAGTTGGGAGGTGAGTGGATTCACAGGATTGGCTGAATCTTCAATTGCTGTTTTTTTGAATTACCGAATCGGTATTTACCAATTCGGTATTTAGGAATCGGTAATACCGATCGGTATTAAGGAATCTGTAAATGTGACCGATTATTACCGATTCAGTATTTTTTTCCGATTTTTTTTATCTACATCGGAAATACCGATTCGGTAAAATTCGGTATCAAGAATTCGGTATTTTACCTACAGCTGGCCCTTAGTGACCTGGTTTTATCAATCACTAGCAGACATGACCAGAGGCCCTCTAACTACGTTAAGGAATAGGTGGAAAAAAGCCCTTAACCGGGAACTAACAGACACAGAATGGCAAAGAATATTAGCCTCACCGGAGAAAATCTCCAGAAATACCAGACTTAAGTACACACAATATAACTACATACAAATGACCTATATGACACCACGTAGGTTGCAGGTCATGTATGAGGGGAGCCCGTACCGTGACCTAGATGCGGACACATGGAGGCAGGGTTTGTTCACATGGTGTGGGACTGTCCACAGCTGCAGATATATTGGACAGAAATATTGGAGGCCCTAAACCTGGCACCGGGACAAACCCTTCGTTCGCTAGAGGCATGAATCTTGGGGTTATATGCAAGACCAAGCTCGAAGAAAGTAGGAACCAGATTCCTAGATTTGGCGCTAGGTTAGCTAAACTTAGAATTGCTATAGGCTTGAAATCAGCGGCAAGGCCAACTGTCAAGGCATGGAAAATAGAAGTGACGCAATGGGCAAGAGCAGAAGAACGGGCCCTGATCAGAGAAGAAGCTGGGGGATTAGATTGTGCCCAATAGCAGACTTGTGGATTGAAATATTGACAGCATGGGAACAGGTAGTGGCGATGAACCACACACGAGTGACGATCCCACAGAGGATGAAGAGGAAAGGCCATCTCTTGCTAGCGTAGAAGAGGCGTGAAGCAGCTTAAACACTGACCAGCCTTCACAGCACTAAGGCATCAGATAACAATGTGCCACCCAGGTATGTTATACTTACCACCCCCAGGTACACCGCTTTAAAAATAGGTCACACAACCTGCCAAGTGCAGGGAAATGCCGGATGCCTTAGGCGCCCCCTTCGCCCCTCCCCGCATGACGGGGAACATAGCGACTAACTGTAGCTCTCCCTCCTCCCTACCCTCTTTTCTTTCCTTCCCTCCTCTTTCCACCCACTCCATTGTTAAGTAGAATTAGATCTAAGCGTGTATGCGATTCAACGACCTGAAATTAGACGAGAAAAATGAACGTTACTATCGCCATGGACACATGCAATGTACTCCTGGAAGGTACAGGAAACGATTTGATGTGCATCTAACTACTGCAATATAATGCAGATTTTCCACAGTTTTAATGGGTAAAAAATCATGATTTTATTAAAGGCACGGAGGCTAATATTATGCATATCACCGTTATTGCGCCTCAAACACAGCAGCAACAAACACTAGAATTAGAATACTCATGAGCTCTGGAACGCAGAACATGTATATAATCATAGAACAGGCAGCTATCTTCCTCTTTTAACTGCTGCAAAATAAACAGAGTCCAAAACATAGATCCTTCTGCAGTCCTTGAAATTGAAATCTTTGCACCTCTTCAAAACTTGATCCCTATGTCCATCACATCCTCAATAGCCCACACAAACAAAAAAAAGTGATTAATAAAATAGGGCGGGGACAGTGGAGGGATAATATTAGCCTCCGTGACTTTAATAAAATCATGATTTTCTACCCTTTAAAACTGTGGAAAATCTGCATTTTATGGCAAGGCCGGGAGGCCAATATTATGCATGTTCAAAGTTCATCTAAAACTCTTTCCAACACATTTTCCACAGGTTTAAAATAGAATCTTTTAAAAGTTGAGTCATTTGACCAGTCAGCCGCCCTCAGAATTCCACTCAAGCTAAAACCCCTCATAAAAGCTTTACTAGCCATGGCTCCTCTAACGGAATGTGCCCAAAAGACACTTACATCCACGCCAGCTTTACACATTACCCCTTTTACCCACCTTGCCAAAGTAGGTGTTGAAACTGCTTTAAAAGGATTCTTATAAGAAATTATTAACCACGAACAAGCACTCTGTCTCAATCCTAAAGTCGTCTTCTCATATTCTCTTAGACAACCAACCACGCACAAATTACTTTGCCCCTCTAACAAAGGATAAAACATCGCCCTAGACATAGTCTTGGTCCTCTTCCTTAACTCAAAAAAAACTCCTTTCGGTTGATAACATCTTGAATTCACATCTAATGCCTTAATATCCGAAACCCTCCTAAAGGATACCAAACAGAGAAGCATAGCCAACTTCCAAGACAAAAACTTTAGATCCAAACACGTATTTGCACCCCAACTATCCAACTCCTTCAGAACCACTGAAACGTCCCAAAGAACACCATACTTTGCTTTAGGAAGCAAGCCCACTCTAACGCTCTTTACCAACCTTCTAACCAAAGCATGTTGACCCACAGGCATACCATCTACCAGCACATGCCCAGCTGTAATTGCAGACCTGCTTAAATTGACAGTATTGTAAGCCAAACCACCATCATACAGATCTGATAAAAAATTCACCACCTCCACTAGAGGTGCTGATATGGGATCCAAACCCCTTTCAACACACCAACTACACCATCTTCTCCATGCTGATCTGTAGACCTTAGTTGTCCCTGTAGACCATGACACTGCGATGAGATCCGCAGCCTCCTTTGATAGGCCATGCACTTGCCAAACTCACCTGAAATCAACCAAGCTACCAGCCTTAACTGACCCGACCCTACCAACTCGTGAACATTTCCTTGCACATCCAGAATTATCTCTCTGAAGTTCTGTAACATGACTGGGTCCTCCAACAGCAGACTTATCAAATCTGGGAACAACACCAGTGCTTTCCAAAAAGGCGTTATTAGCACTAACTCCGCCTTCTCCCTCCTGACCTTCGTCAACACCCTCTGAATCATTGAGAACGGATGGAATGTATAATTCCTCCCCAGTTTTCACTCCTGAAGAAACGCATCTATCCCCTTTGCTTCCGGATCTGGTCTCCAACTGTAAAAATCTTTCAGTTGAGAATTCAGTCTGTCCGCAAACAGATCCACCTGCAGAGGACCCCACCTCTGCTGTAACCTCTCAAAAATCTCTCTGTTCAATCTCCAATTGCTCACATCCCTGAGATATCTTGAATACCAATCCGCTTCTACGTTGCTCAACCCTGGGATATACTGAGCCTGAACCATAATCTCCTTCTCTAAACAAAACCTCCAAAACCCCTTTGCCAACTCCGCTAAGCCCCTCGATCTTGGACCCCCCAACTTGTTCACCTACCGCACTGCTGACAAGTTGTCCCTCTTCAACAAGACACATAATTTCACTTGACCACTGATGAAACTCTTTATGGCAAAGGACCCTGCCAGAAGTTCCAAACAATTTATGTACATCTCTCTCTCCTCCTTGGACCACTGCCCCCCTGTTGACACCGTGCCACACCTTGCTCCTCACCCGTGCAAACTCGCATCCGACTCTATCTCTATTTCTGGAACCCAGACTCATTAACCACCTATCCAATTCCTCTTGAGTCTCTTGATTCATTTTCACTTTTTGTGAGTACTTCGCACCCTGTCTCAAATGAAAAGCTTTCAATCGCTGCAACGCTCTAATGAAGGGGAGCGGAAAGATCGCTTGAATCGACGCTGATAACAGACCCAACAATCAAGCCAACTTTCTCAACGTAATCCACTCTGCATTTTTCACTTCCTTCCTGATCTTCTTCACCTTCTCCATAGGCAACTTCAATACACATTCCAATGTCTGAATCTGAAAACCTAAAAACTGCATCACTTGTTCCGGCTCCACACAAGACTTCTCCCTGTTCACCACAAATCCCAGATCCTCCAGAACTCTCACTGCAAACTCCGTTTGTCCTTTGCTAAACTCTTCTCTTCCGCCATTATTAAGATATCGTCCAGGTAAACAATCAAACAAATTCCCCTGGATCTCAACCAAGCTGCCATTGGCCTATTACCTTTATGAAACACCATGGGGCTGACGTCAACCCGAATAGTAGACCTTTGAACCTCCAACGCTTTCCCTTCCACTTGAACTGTAGGTAATCCCTTTGCTCCTCGCACATCGGAATTGTCAGAAAAGCATCCTTCAGATCTAACTGGGTCAACCAATCCCCTTTCCTCAGCAAATCCAGCAACATATGAATCCCTTCCATCTTGAAATGATTGTAACAAACCCAATCGTTTAACTCTCAGATTTATCACTGACCTCATTCCTCACTAAAAACAGATTGCTTATTAAACAACCTTGCACCTTTCTTGCAGGTTCTATTGCGCTTTTTGCTTCCAAAGCCTCTACTTTCTTCGTTACTAGATCCTCCATTTCTTTTGAGAACCGTAAAATAGGGTCTGATAAACAACTTACTTGAGGCGCCCCTTGTTTGTCTCTCAGACCGCATGCCTCTTGATCTGCCCCTCTGTCTTCGTGGGTAAAAATGACCCTGCTCAGTCCTGGTATAACCATAGTTTGTTCCATACCTTGCTCCATAGGGTCTGGATCCTTTACCAAAGCTACCTCTTGTATTTCCCTGTCCTCAGCCAGGGAACCGACCCCGCATCCGCCCGGCCATACCAAAAAGACTCCGGATATCCTTCTGAGCCTTTTGTAGTGAGTTAAATGTACCCACATACCTAGCCATTTCTTTGACAAAATCATCGCCAAAAAGCAAACCCTCACTTTGCTCTCCTAACTCCTTACTAGCCAACTCCGCCAACTTAGGGTTTATATTAAAAAGGATGCTCTTTCTTCTTTCAACGCATAGTGCTGCATTTGAATTTCCAAGATGGCATATTGCCCTCTGAACCCACTGACGCATTTCCACAACATCTACACCAGTGTTATTTGAATGTGCCTCTTCGCACAAGTCAAAAATCTTGGTCAGAGGCCCCAGCACAACAGCAGCCTATCTTGGCATCCCTTAAGCCCTTTGTTCAGACCCCTTCTAGGATCTTTTCCAGTTTTATTGAGAAAGGCCATCATTTTTTGATCCAATTCAGGCGTATACGCCACTTTACTGTCCAAACTAGTCCTAGGGCATTCTTATCTCAGCCTAGTTCTAACATCTTTTGGAATTTCTCTCCTGATCCAGTACCTTACATACTTTGCCACATGCTCCGCAGGAGTCCACTGTGGTGACAGAGGGTGTTGTATTAAGAGCGGATCTAACATATCTTCACCCTGTTGATTCACAAAGTCACCGGCCTCTAATTTTATTTCTTTTCCCTCTACCTTTGTCTTCTTGAGTGGAACCTCATCCATGTCTGAATCCTCTAAACTTGAACTGCAAGTTAACTCTACATCTCCACTTGTAGAGCTTGAATCACATGCCACAACTGTGTGCTTACTCTTACACCTTTATAGCGCTTCCTTTTGCCTTCATAGCACTTTCTTTCAGAACCTTAGGTTCACTCTCATTGCCCTTTCTTTTCTTTTCTGCATGCTTTCTTTTTTGGCTCTTTCTCATACCTTGCCCAGACACTCCTGCGACAACCTCTTCCTCTTCCGTTGTCCAGAAGTTATCGTCCTCACCTGACCCTTTTCTGGACTCCCTTCTCATCATACTCTTCTCCAGACTACTCTCAATCTTCTTGTCGAGAGTCGCTGACATCTCCCCAAACATCTTCTCCATATAAACTTTAATCCTTTCCTCAAAACTGACCTCTGTATTCTCCATCTTTATAATTTGCTTATGTGCCTCTTTAACAAACTCTATTTTACTCTCGTCCTCACCAAGTTATCTTGTTGAACAAGCTATTGTTACCTCAAACCAATCAAATAAACCATTTAAAACACACCTAAACTGTTCTTTAATACCGCTCTAAAATACTATCATCAATCTCGCTTTGCTAAACGTCGACCTCCTCCTGAACTCTTGACCGAAGTTTGTCAGAAACTGATTCGCGTTCTGACAGACTCTTTGTAATTGTCCCAAAATATGTCAGCCATTTTCCTTATTTAATACAATGGGCCTCTGCCCAAACCCCAAAGATGGCCGCTGCACGTAACGCGAGTACGGCGACCTTGCTAGGCCATACTTCAAAATTCCCCTCTTGTGCTCAACTGCACCCGAGGGGCGAGAGGAGACAGACGTGCTCGAGCGCAGCTGATGCGCGAGAGGAGATAGACGCGCTCAAAGCCCGCTTGAGCGCTCGCTTCAAAATTTCAAACGAGCCTCGCGCTACCGAGCATGCACCTTTCAAAAAACACACCAACGGTAACTGACTCTCAATTTAAATACTACTCTCTGTCGCTCGTTAGCATCCAAATGTAAATACTTATTAAAAACATGCTACGCTTACATCGCTTGCTCAAATCAAATATACACCCTGATAATTACTTCTTTACAACGCTTCCTAACTAATAAATAGTTATTACTCTTAAACCTACAGCATACTGTGCCTTCTTCTCACAATCCTCACTCAAACTTGAAGACAAACTTACTTTTAAAAGCATACAAACACTCTGAAATCCAAGCATACCACATTCATGTAGAAGATAGATATGAATGGACTTATTTGTGCTTGAGCAGGAACAAAAGAGTAAGATGGCTGCCTGTTCTATGATTAAATGCATGTTCTGCGTTCTAGAGCTTATGAGTATTCTAATTCTCGTGTTTGTTGCTGCTGTGTTTGAGGAGCAATAAAGGTGATATGCATAATATTGGCCTCCGGGCCTTGCCATAAAATATCGTCCTAAATGTAACCATGCAAGATGTAAACAGAAAACAAGGTATTGAATGTAACTGCACAACACTTAAGAGTCAACCAAATGTGTTATAATTTTATGCTGTAATGAGAATAACAATGTATAGAATGCGTGTGTATGATAAATGGCAAAGTACTAATGTTTTTGAAAGATGCATTAAAACACCAATAAAAAGATATTAAAAAAATATATATATAAATTAGGCACCCGATAGATTGTTAGAGGAGGCCCTTCTGCTGACAGAAAGATCCTTGCATGTTGAGAAATCACCACACACAGGTCTGACATTCTGTGAGAGGTGTCCTACTCGAGACCAAGACTCTCTCCGATCAGGTAATGGGGTTGGATCATCCCTTGGGGAGATTCTTGGCTCTACACCCATATACACTCTAGGTACAGTTAGTGTGGGGTCCACATCATAGGAGTATGCTAGATTACTGTTTGACATATATGCCTGCATATATTTATTGTTTCAGCACCATGGTAGAAATATATCTACTCTTCACTCTTTTGGTGCTCGTAATTTTTATAAGTTGAGATGCTCCATAAAAGGAATTCCAACTCTGGCTCGTTTGTGAAGATGGTTTATTGGAAATAAGATTGGTAATACATAAGCCCTACTGAAACTTGCTCTGCCGGTCAAACGCTCATTCAACATTTGACCCACACACATTCCAACTCATTATCTATCAACATTCTCAGCACATCACACCACGCGCTGAGCAGCAAGATGCAGAGATGACATATAACAAATCCTCCTTCTTTAAACAATAAAAACAAAAATAAAAGCTTGAGAAAACAAAGGTCAATAGAATGCATTTAAACAAAACGTTGTTCATAACCATCAGAAGCTAACTCCTCAACCAGGAAGCAACAGCTTGTACACTGCAGAAAAACAACATTAAATTTGTTATGTACAATATTAATCTTCTTGCCAACTAGGCTTACAGATGATTCGTCCAGATAATCTTCTAGTTTTAGGTTTCCGTGCAATTAATGAATCATCCGCAACATTTTCCTTACTAGCAACAGGACTAGAATTATCAGTTTTAGGAACATTAGAACAGCTGTCCTTGTTTACCCATAATTAGCGTTCGAGATCATTGCACAAAGTCACTTTTCTTAAGTTCCACCAACGTCCATCATTCAATTTCACACAATTACCACTAACTTTTAACACTTCTTTTGGTTTGGACCATCTTGACATCCCGCCTCTGGAAAAACCCTCTTGCGAAGTCCTTACCCAGTCACCAACCTTGAATATTAGTGTATGTCCTTTAATTTTGTCATTGTGTCTCAATGCATACTTGCTCTGATAATCGCTCACCCTTTGCTCCAAGATCTCTCTAGGAACTAACTTTGAAGAATCCCTACGCATCCATGCTGGTGTGATTTTACTACACGCCATTCTTCCCTTGAGAAGACTGAAAGGAGTTTCTCGAGTAGCTGAATGTGGTGTATTACGGTAACTCCACAACATACTCTTACCAGTGGACCTGCAATCTACACCCTCAGTTTCAGCTAACTATGCATTCTTTCAAAACGCAATTGAATCTTTCCACCATCCCATTCTGCCTGGGATTGTAAACAGCGGTAAGATTATGCTTCACACCATGCTTACTGAAATACTGTTGAAACTCATCAGCCAAAAATTGTGGACCATTATCAGTGGTGATGCTTTCCGGATAACCTTCCCTATGGAAAATTTCTTCACAGAAATTGATCACATTGGACACCTTAATTTCTTTTACAAAAGCTACCTCAGGCCACTTTGTGTAGTAATCCATTAAGACAAAAGCAAATTTTCCAGTAATGTGATTTACGTTAAATGGACCACAAATATCCATGGCTAACTTTTGCCATGGTTTATCGGGGAATACAGTAGGGGTGATGGTAGTGTTGTGCGATACGTGTGACTTGTCGCTATAAACTGATTGCACCTTTGCAATCCTCATTTACAGTCGCTATCAAACATCCCTCATCATGATCTTCAATTAATGCATCTTCATTGTAGGGTTCTAACCGTGATAAACAACCAGCATTGATGTTTTTAAAACCAGGCACATACACCACTTGGAAATTGTACTCTTGTAATCTATGCAGCCACCTTGCAATCCTAGGTGTAGCTTTTCCAGCTCCTTTTGTAGTACAAATGTCTACTAGCGGTTTGTGGTCTGTTCTTAATTCCAACTTGGTGCCCCAGATGTAGGCTCTAAAATGGTTGATTCCCTAAAAACAAGCAAGGGCCTCCTTCTCAATTACAGAATACGTGGCTTCTGCACCTTTTAGAGTGCGAGAAGTGAAAGCAACCACCGACTCGCAGTTGCCTTTCCTTTGCATTAAAACTGCTCCCAACCCATATGTGCTGGCATCAACAACAATGATAGATTCATTATGAGGATCATATGGCTTGAGAGCTACTACTTTGATGATATTGTTTTTAAAATTTTCAAAAACAGACTGGCACTCAGCATTCCATGCAAACTTTGAGCCTTTTTTCATTAAAAGTCTTAAACAATGAACCTTTGATGCAAAATGATTTATAAATTTCGAATAATACTCCGCTAACCCCAGAAAAGAACGTAGTTGTTCTTTATCTTTAGGGGACGGGGCATTCTCAATGGCCTCGATTACGTTTTTTTTAGGTCTGACACCCTCTGCTGACAATGTGTGACCCAAATAATCTATTTGGGTTACCGCAAACGTACACTTATCCGCAGACACCGTCAAACCTGCCAATTGCAACTTTGACAAAATTTCATTGAGTGTGAAATCATGGCTAGCTAGGTCTTTCCCCCACACAAGCACATCGTCTTGGAACACAAGCATATTACTGATCCCTTTAAGGATGCTACTCATAAGTCTTTGGAAAACTGCCGAAGCAGAAGCCAACCCAAAGGGCATCCTGCGGAATTGGAATGCACCTTCTGGGGTGATGAATGATGTTAGGTGTTGAGAACTGGGGTGTAATTTAATTTGGTGATATGCATTCGATAAATCTATAGACGAAAAGTGCGTGGCATTTTTAACTGATGCAATCATCTCACTAATGCGCGGAAGTGGGTGACGGTCAATCCAGATGTTTTTATTGAAATCCCTCAAGTCCACACACATGCGCAATTTTCCGTTGGGTTTGCGTGCTAAAACCACTGGACTAAGCCATTCAGACGATTCGATAGGTTCAATTATATTCTCATTACATAATCTTTCTAACTCTTGTTTTAATTGAGGTCTTAAAATAAAAGGAACACTTCGAACTTTGTGGACTACCGGAATAGCATCTGTTTTTAACAGGATGCGATGTTCAAATTTGTTTAAACATCCTAATTTAGGTTTGAATAGCTCAGGATATCTTTTATTCCATTTAGATATGGAACAGTCATCGGTTAATAATACTTGATTTGGATGATTTGGATCGAGAATGATTCCTAGATTTTTTTGTTCTCTCCATCCCAACAAGGCTCTACCCTTATCAACTACATAAATGTTGGCTTGAGCATTCCTCCCCTGGTACAATATATTGCCGACAAAATACCCTACCACCGTAAGTTTACTTTCACAGTAGCCAACAGGTTCCACATCTGATGGTTTTAGGTTACCGTTCTTAATGGTTGCCCACATTTGTTTGTCAATGATAGTGAAAGGTGAACAAGAATCAGCCCACAACGAAACCTTAACGTGGTTAATAGACACATCGCATTTAGGAGGTTGGTATGTACCTGATACATTATCCACTTCATTATCCCAAATTGCTAATACTTTGATTTCACTATCACATTCACCAGAAGACACTTCACTCGTATCATTAATTACATTTACAGAACGTTTCTAGAATTCACGGTCCCCAGTTTTATACATTTTAGAGAAATGAGCAGTTTTGTTGCATTTAAAACATGTGACATTGATGGCTGGGCAACATGGAGATTCTGCTGAATGTGTACTGCTAGCACACCTGAAACAAAAACGCTTGTGTATGAACCGCGTTTTTACATTGGACGAATGGTTGCAAGAAACACTATACATTTCGTTGGCCGATTTAAATCTCGGTTTGGGTTTAACAATATCTTCGTGTTCTTTAGATGCTGTATTCCTAGTTCTAGTTTTGCGATTTTCAACAGCACCTACTTCATTATGATTTTTAGATTGTTCATTGTTTAGTTCCTTTACATATCGGGAGGTGTTTTCAATCTTTCTGGCAACACTTATGGTTTTTTGTAAAGACGGATCATTAAGATCCAACAATCTTGATTGAATCTTTGGATTATTGGTCCTATTTATAAATTGATCTCTGATGATTTCTTCGTGCAATTCTTTGAATTTACATGTCGCAGCTAGAGTTCTCAATACAGCAACATACTGTTCCACAGTTTCACCAGAAAGACATTATTTGCTTCTGTCTCAATCATTGCAGCACATGTATTTTATACAAGAATAACGCTGGTTCAATAAATATACGGAAAATGTCCTACTGTGTATGCTGTATACTTCTGTGAGAGTAAGTAAGCACAAGTGACTGAGCGAAAGATTCTGCACTGTTTCCATGATCTCTGAGTGATCAGGGCTGTCATGTTCAGTGGTTGCCAGAATCCATTTGCTCCCTGGTGAGGTTAGGAGAGCTTATGTTGGCAGTGAGCTAGCTGGTGTATAGGCCAACATATCCTGCAAGGGTGTCCGGAACCAGTCTAGGCACCAAGCCTTTTGTTTATATTGTCCAAACAATGTGCAGATCCTACCGATTAGTAGGAACTACACGACAAGACCAGTGGGACCATAACCAAGGAGGAAAGAAAGATAAGTCACAGATTCCCTGGTGTGTCAGGGTCTGGCATACCAGGACAAGTTGGACCAGGACAGGGAACACCAGAATGACAGGAGCCAGCAGGGTGGCTAAGGACACAATGACCTGAGCAAGGAGGATCAAGACTTAGTGGACAGGTTAGTGCAGAATCCGGATGACAAGGAGCAGGAGGACCAGGGCCAAGAATATCATGACATGTTGAAGGAGGACCACGAGAACCAGTAAGGGCACGAGCAGGTGGACTGTGTCCATTAAGACCAGGGACTAGATTAGGATGGATTAGGTGGACTAAAAGGAACAGAATAAGCAGGACCAAGAGCAAGCCCAGGAGGACAAGAGGCGTCATGACCAAAGGGACCAGTACCTGAAGTACGAAGTGAAGCAGGAGGTATAGAAACCGAGGTATCAAGACCACACTGGCAAGGATCATGGGGACCAGGACAACCAGAGCCACAATGTGCTGGATACATGGATCAAGTGCCTACTAGTATTACTCCGTGTGTGGAGAAAGTGAGATATATTTTGCATGACGTGATGGAGAGTGGATACAGCTTCTCTAGACTGTGGAAGTGTATTGACTGCATCCCTGTGGTTAGAGGGTGGAGACCCAGACATTGGCGTGAGGGGTAATGGATAAAAGTCTACCCATAGAAATTCTGTGAATTACTTGTTAGCAAAGGCCTGCTAATTTGTTCTTCCTAAGTGACAACATAGGGGAGATATTAGGAGTGAGGGGTAGGTCAGAGGTTTCTGTTGTTAAAGGTGACAAAGTATATAAGCTTGGCTGCCCTTTTGACTGTGCCTGATGACGGCTCAGGAAGGCTGAAGACTGCCAGTCGCTGAGATCCCACACTTTGTTGTGCCCTTCTTTTTGATACTCCTGCTTGAGCTAGCACCATTGCTAGAACTTTGAGAGCCATAACCTAGCACAAGGGCTGAGTCTGAGCTACAGCCTGAAAATGACATTGAAAAGACAATCACACCAAATCAGTTCTGAATCTGCGCCTCCCTCTTATTACGCCTGCGGAATCAGCAGAAGTTTGTTCACCTGCATTGCTGTTTAAAGTGGAGTTCAGGCCAAATTCTGCCAATCGCCACATGGCGGAATTTTCCTCTCACAAGGTTCCAGAATATGTAAGCTGGTGAGTGCTAGAGAGATTTGGCGACCCCTAGAGCAATTTTCTATTGCGGGTGGTTGCTGGAGTTTGCAAGTGGTTGCAGTCAAAGGGCTGTCGCTTAAGTATATTTTCTGCCACTTGAGTAGATTTTCTACTCGAGCAGCTGCAAAATCAACTTGAATGGCTGCGTGCTCTTTGGCAACACATGGTACCGTTCTTGTTGATTTTTGGCGCTGCTCGCACTACCGGCACTAAATTGCAGCATGAGCAGTGTGAGCTACATATTTTGCACCCGTTGGCAGAATTCTGCGGAATCCTAAAGAGTTTTTCTGTAACTCGCTGGAATTCCGCGGAGTGAAACATCACAAATTCTGCCCACCCATAAATATAAAAGCGGAACTGTGAAATGACTGATCCGTATGTCACGAGAATGGAGGCAACAAAATGTCTGTTTATTCACTGTCTTCTTTTTTTCTGTGTCTTTGATGGCTATATGCCTTCCTCTGATTTACTGGGAATAAAACTCCCAGAATGTGGGGGGCTTAGTTTTTTCTCTTGTTCAGTTTGCTTTTGAAAAACACAAAACATTTGAAAAGTTTGCCGGCCCGCAATAATGTCTGATGGTATTCTCTGACAAATATTTCCTGCATAGACAGGAACTGCTGTGATAGCAGTTCCTGTTAATGTAGAAAGTTGTCCAAAGGGCCGAATGACAGAAAGGCAGAGGTATTGTCCCTGAAACTAGAAATTAGGCCCATAGTTTTTCTCCTTTCCTCCATGAGATTGCAATAAAGTCTCTCAATTATACTGTGTTGATGACTTCATATTGGTCCCTATACAACTGCTTCTATTTTGATAAGGTTAGCCTGAATGTATCAATTGACACTATGTCTTTCGGATACTACATTTCTATTTCTGGCGTTTCCTTTTACAAATCATAGTTTCCAGTTTTAGTTTGTTCTGTTTAATTGAAATGAACCAAAATTAATAATTCCAGAATGCACTGATTTGCTGCAAACAAAGAGGTGGTTTGTTAATATTAAACCTTTTGATAATTCATATTTGGACCTGGTGCATGCCAATGGCATTTGAGAAAGAGCAAGTACTTAGCTGTAAAAAAGTAAACAGCTTCAACTTTACTTGCAAAGGTTCTAACTGTCTTTATCATTAATCACTTCAGCAGGTAAATTTACATGAGTACAAGCATGTGTGAAGCACTAGACAGCTTTATCAAGGGCCTCCCAAGTCTCTGTATAGCCCATGGTGCAACAAATGTCATCCTATGCCAAGTCTATCAAAATAACTTTAAAATGTTCAAAGATATAAATCTTTATACCTATAATTAGGAGTGCGTGTAATTAGTATCATTTGCTGTATCGTAATTAAACAGAATTACAGCAAAATTGCGGAGCATAACCCAGAATTTAGAGCTATTTTCTTAGCACAAAATGCACCCTGCATCCAAAGTGAACCAGAGGATGCATTTTGGAACTAAGAAACAGAACAGGAATAGCAGCAGCCAGCAGTCGCTTGCACTTGCTAAGGTTGTTGATCCTGTGCTCCTGTGATATGACTTTTGACCCAAATTACTTATTGCACAAGAGAGCGTAATTATGTCACTTTTGGTAAATCCGCATCACAACAGGAATGAGGAATTTCTGAAAGGACTCTGATAAGTCTGGCTTAATTAACAATTCACCCAGACCTACCCATAAGTTAGTGCTTGCATCTAAGCCAGTTTTAACCCTAAGAGCCTCACATCGCAAAATCACAGGGTTTGTGACCACACAAGTGCTTATCGTTTTGCCCAAAATCCCATTTACTAGTTTGAAAATTATTTCGACCTGTAAAAGTAGTTTTATGATCGTTTATGAACAGGAGGGGTCGTGAAAAGGGCTTCCTCCATCGCATTTCCCATTCAGAAAGAAATTTGTTGATAAGCTTATGTTGTAAATGTCCCTTCTTGCAGGCTTACCACAAACCTTTTGTGTTCATCCTGCTCTTTTTCTGACCCTCTTTTTGTTGGCTTTAGGACTATGAGCACTTTACCTCTGCTAACCAGTGATAAAGTGCATGTGCTTCTCCCCTAAACATGATGCCATTGATGTATACCTGATTGGCATATTTGTTGTACTGGTAAGTCCCTTGTAAAGTGGTATACCATATACGCAGGGACTGTACTTCAAATGTTTCTAGTGGGCTGCAGCACTGATTGTGCCACCTACAGAAGTAGCCTTTCAAACCCGTCTCTGAAGTACCCGTGTGTCCAGTTTACTGCTGCGTCGACTTGGCAAATTGGTGGCCACCTGCTCTGGGGGTGCTACCAACACCCGCTACCAAAACTAAGGACCTAGGTATCATCATTGACAAGGAACTGAAATTTAAAGCTCAAGTCAACAAAGTCACAGCCATCTCTTTTTGTGCCATTAGGCTAATTAACAAAATAAAGCATTTCATACCAGAGGATCTCCTAAAAACAGTGACCTTGGCTCTGGTCCTGTCCCGATTGGATTACTGTAATAGCCTCTACTATACCATCAACTCAGGCTTGATCAATAGACTCCAGATGGTACAGAATGCGGTGGCTCGCCTCATTATGAATATGCCCAAGCACATCTCAGCTAAAGAAGCCATAAAGAAATTGCACTGGCTCCCAGTCAGGCAAAGATGTAAGTTTAAGGTCTTATGTTTGACTTTTAAGTCTCTACATAATCTGGGACCAGTACAGTTCAGGAATAAACTAAAATGGTATGTTCCCAACAGGACCCTACGGTCTGGAACTGCTAGGAACATGGTTATCTCCCCTTTTAAAAAAATAACGTGGGGAGGTAAGAGACTTTTCAGATCTACAGCTTTGCTTTGGAATACACTTCCCTCCTCTCTAAAAGCCGCCTCCTCTTTGATTCACTTTAGGAAAGACCTGAAAACATGGCTGTTTACACAAGCCATTTAATCTGCTTAACCAGACGATAACCTGTGCTTTTTGTTCCACTGTTCTTCTATCAGGTATAGCGCCAAGACGCCTTAGGGTATATGCTGCGCTTATACATTTAATTCAATTTAATTCAATTAAAAACCACTCGCCAAGCCTTAAACTCCCCTTTCATTACACATAGGTCACTCTATTGTTAATTCATTAAAAGACTTTTAAGTTGAAGTTCCTGATTAGAAAGGAGTAGCTAAATCAAGTTTTATATCTTTGGTAATGATAAATCCTCTTTAGTGGTAATGTTGAATTTAACATAACTATTTTAGAAATGCCACGTTTAGAAAGTGGATATTTATATGCTCTTATCTTTGCTATGTGTGCATGCACACAGTCTCCAATACATGTCTGGGCTGGGTGACAAGTACATTTTTTGCCTTCCCTCTAGACAGCCACAGAGACAGGAATGATGGGTGTGATAGAGGACTCACCTTCATTCTGATAGTCTTCTTGGGCAGGCAGAGGGAGCTCACACTTACATCTGAATAGGCTGTGTCTTGTCCCCACACAAAGGACTGATTACCCTCTACATATAGCCTGTTAGACAGGGCTGACATGAAAGGGTACCTGTGCACTTCAAGGAGCTGCTTTGAAGTCTCCCCCTAACTTCAAAGGCACTTTTTGGTACAAGTTTTTAGCCTATGACTCTACCATATCAAATCAGTACTGGACCTGGGAAGAACTCTGCCTGAGTAAAGATTGCTGTGTTGTATGGATTGCCACTTTGCCTTGACAGACTGTTCTGAAGAACTTCCTCTCTGCTTTTCTGAGCTGGCCTGCTGCCTGTTGATCTCTGCCCTGTTGAGGACAAGGACTGGATATATCTCACTTGAACTCAGAGTGACTCCAAGGGCTTACTGGACTACCTTCTGTTTTCTTAAGTCTCAGGGGCACAAAAGCCTTCTCACAATCCTGCTGGTGCTGCTGGTCTCTGCCTTCTGTGAGTCAGATCTTTGCCTGAGGAGCCCCCAAGTCCTGGGCCTCAGAAGTGAGTTCTTGCAGCTTTTTCCAAATCGATGTCAACTCAGCGGTGACTTTGTGCCAATCGGAACAGATGCATTATCTTAAACGCTGATGCAGTTGCCGCTTGACGCAATTCTACAGCCAGTGTGGTTCGTTACTGACGAACAGCGTGGCTTGACATCGGTGCAGCGCCTGCATTGCAAAGGGGCTCAACACCGAAGCCTCCATCGACCCTTGCCTCCATCGACTGATCAATGATGACGTGGGACATCCTCGACTCCTCGCTTCGAGTCTTCAACTTCAACGCTTTGTCACATCCAAGGAACTTTGTCATCAGGACATGTCTGAGTCCTGTAGCCAGCCTGCCCTCCATCGCGCTTGGCGTGAACTTTGGTTTTACCTTGGTCCCTCGCGACCTGAAGTAACCTTTTAGCACTATTGAATTCTTAGCACTGTTTTGCATTTATTGTTTAAAAATTCATATTTCGACTTCTACTGATTGGATCTTTGACGTTCTGGTCTTGGTTTACTCAGATATTCTCTATTTTCCTAACCCTAAGTGGAGTCTTTTTGTGGTTTTTCATTGTCTTACTGTGTGTGTGTGTTGCACAAATACTTTACAGTAATACAGAGAAATATCTATATTTCTCCTTGTTTTTTTTTCTCTTTCTATGTATGCTCATTCTACAGCACACATAAATATGTGTGCAGCATTCTGCAGCATACATAAAAGAGGAAAGCACCTCTCAGGAATGTTTTTTGTGCAGGAAGGTAGCCCTTCCTGCTTATAAACAATCCTGCTTATAAAGCAGGCACCCTTGCACCATTGTGCAAGGTTGCTTGTGTTGGCACCATTAAGACTTTTCTGAATACCCCTGACACCTCCCTCCTCATTAGGAAGTTTTGGGGTACCTTCGGATATCCAATATTTTGTCCAACACCTCCTTTATCTGTATTAAGTAGAGCTCCATCCCGTAGTGAGACAAGTGAACTCCATCCCCTCGGAAAAAGTATTTCAATTCAGGATGCTCTACCCTGTCGAAACCTGCCTCCCTACGTAAAATCCTCACGTCTCTATTTATCTTTCTCTTGGCCTTATCAAAGGTGACGAGTCTTTTGGCCCCCCTCTTCACTGTCTTCTATGGATAAATTTGGTCCAGACGATGAAGCATCCCTAGCATTGCTGCCTGATCTCCAACAAATCCCTTTTCATCTGTTTTAATAATGCCAATCCTTTGCAAACTACTAGGTCATTCTCCCCAAGGTGTACAATTAACACGTTAGGACAAACATGTCGTTGCATCAAATTATTTAAGCAAGGCATGAGTTTGCACCATCACATACCACCTTTCCCATGCCGACGTATGGTAAACAATGAAGAATCCAACCTGAGATTCACACCTTTCCCTTTCTGCCCATTTTACGAAAGAATGGCCGACTATCCAAATGGATAGCGCCGCCAACTCCGGCACCACTACTGCACCTGAAAAGGCACATGCGTGAGTGTGGAAAACTATGTTACAATCCCCCGCTTCCCTACATTTAACATATAGTTTATAACAATCCGAAGCCTACGCCACAAGCACATGATTCTCTCCGTGCCACATCCCCGCTTCGCTGCGTCCTTTGCTACTCCAATCCGGATTGAGTGGGTGCCGAAATCTCTTGGTACTTCCCCCAACTGCTGTAGATTTCTCCACATGACCCACAGTAGCTGTCACCCCCTGTCCAGACACCCTGCAAAAGACTTCCCCTTATTCTCCCCCCCTTGAATTTTCAAAACACCCGCCCAACGAAGTGGACATACCAATGGCACCTCACTGGCCCCCATTACCACTACCTTCCCCATACCCCTTTAATCTGTTTTAGAAAACTTGAGTATTTTTACCGCTCCTCTTCCCCTCCTCCCAACTTCTACCGCCTTCCAATCAAGCCATACCACCCCTTTTCTCCCCACCAACTCCGACACTCTGAAAGCTCCAAAATACATCCATGACATTAATGCAGAAAATAACCATGTCTCCTCTTTCCTGTGAGGTAGGCCCGTTAGTAGCCTAACTAACAGTTTCTTCGACACAGGCCTCCTGATCCTGGGCCCGGGCATCACCTCTCTGGCCCAGCCCTCAGGAATGCGTCTACTCAACTCTCCAGCAGAAGCCGCATAACCCCATCACAGCTTGCACATAAATGCAGTTCCTGCCAGTTTGGCAGCAATGTTGACTTTAGACAAACCCCTGTCAATCGGATACATGATAAACTGTATAACATCTTCTTCTCCTGCCCAAGTTTCATTGCCCCTCCCCATAAAAACTCCTGCCATGCCTGGATATACACACTCCTCGTACAAACGGCCAACAACCCTACCACCAATTGCAGCATCCTTTGTCTCCTATGAACCGCATCCCTGCAGGCACGGCATCTTGTGAATAACCACCTCCGTGGCCAGTCCATGGATCGTCTCCTACTGTGAACGAGACAAAGCATCCGCAATGTCATTGTCCACCCCAGGGATGTGTCTCGCCTGAAACTGAATATCATCCTTCAAACAACTAAGGATGAATATTCTCAGTAACTTAAGGACCTGCTCATCCCTCGTGGCCTGATGTTAACCACATGTACCACGGCCATGTTGTCCACTCTGAAAATGAACTTCTTGTGAGCTAGCCTTTGACCCCACACTATGACCGCTATGACTAGGGGATACAACTTCAAGAAGGCAATACTCCTGACCCCATTCTTCCAGTGTTGTGGCCACTCCTCAGCGCACCACCTACCCTGCCAAAACAGCCCAAAACCACTGGCTCCTCCCGCGTCTGAAAATATCTGTACGTCCCATTCCCAATCTTATGGGGGATCTCATTAAATTCCTCCAAGAACCTGTGCCACATGCATAAATTCTCTTTTGTTCCTGCTGACAGACGCATGTGATGATGCAGCAAAGTAAGCCCCGCTAATGACCTGTTCAATCTCCTACAAAATGTCTTTCCTGACCTGACCAACCGGCATGCAAAATTCAGGTGCCCTAGCAGCACTTGCACTGTCCTCACTGTCACCTTTTGTCTGGCCATTATGTCGTCAATCAACATTCTCATATGCAGTTTTTTATCCGTTGGTAGGTGTGCCTCCATAGAAACTTGTCAGCTATTGCTGACAGTCCTCCTAACTGGGCCAACCCACCAGGAAGAAGTCATCAAGGTAGTGTGTCACTGTCTCTTTACAGGTTTTCCAAGAGAAGACCCATTGTAGGAAGGAACTAAATCGCTCAAACAAACCACATAATATAGAACATCCCATGGGCAAGTCCTTATCCACAAAGACTTTCCCATCAAATTGAATGCCTAGCAGCTGAAAATCATCGGGTGTACTGGCAGTAGCAGAAGGCTGACTTGATGTCACATTTTGCCATCTCTGCACCTCTGCCCACCCTTTCCACCAATCCCCTGGCGACGTCCACTAAAGAATAGGATATGGAGGTTAGTTCCGCTGATATGAAATTGTTCACTGACACGCCTTGAGGCCACGACAGGTGTCTAATAAACCAATACTGGACTGGCTCTTTTTTCAGCGCCACCCCAATAGGAGAAATTATCAAGTCCTTAATCAAGCACTCTGAGAAAGGGCCCTCCATGCGCCCTTCATCAACCTCTTTGATCAATTTGTCCCACACCACTGCTTTATGTGAAGCCACTGACCTCAGATTTTTTGCTCATTTTGGGTACAGCGGCCCACAGTATCCCAGCTGAAACCCTTCTTTGAACCTCTGACTCAATAGCAATGCATCCTGCTCATGTGGTTAGTGTGTCAGCCAGGCATCCAGACAGTCTTGCCTAATGGGTGTACAAGCCTTTGTTCATGTAACCCTGTGTTCCCTTTTCGGCCCTGCCTCCCGCCCTGTGTTGACCATGCTGTCCACTGTATGCACTGTTTTGCTGAGAGCCCTGACCCCCTTGGTGTCCTTGGCCGGTGTAACCAACTCTAAAACATTGCACCAATGGGTGCCGTCCTGTGCATTTTGAGCACTCGTGCCTAAATATGCAATACTACCTTGTGCAGGTTCCCTTATTGTGATCTCAACAGGCCCCTTGTCCACTCCCTGCATTCTTTGGTGTGTACCGGGGTTAATATCTCTACCTGTCCCTGCCTGTATTGGGATCGGGCACCACTGCCAATACTTCCTGCTACCCTAGATGTCCCTGGGGTGCTGTTCGTGCCCTCCCTGCCCCTCTTCCCCCCACTATGACTGTACCAACCTCATCCTTCCCACTCCTGCGGAGTGCCCCCCCGCGTACTGGGCCTTTTCCTAACCCTGTCCCTCTGCACGTGTATACCTTGAGCGGTGTTGCCATGCCTGATGTCCCACCAACCCCCTCCCGCCTCCTAGATCCTCCCTATCACTCCATTCCAGCATTGCCGCCACTATGGCTGACCCTGGGCCCTGGCCCCTTTCTTTTTCTTCTAACGCTGACCCTTTCCCCCTTCTACCTGTTGTGCCCTCCCTGGCTGCATCTCCTGCATTCACCCTCCAACTTCCGACCACCACGCTGTGATCCCCCAAGGAGCCCTGTCTACCTGCCCCCCCTGCTCCAATGACGATGAGGAATCTTTCTGGGGGTCAGGCTTCCTCCCCATTCCTCCTTGCCACCCCTTTGCCCCTTCTCCCGCTACTTGTTTGTGGTCCCCCACCCATGGGCCACCCTCTTCCCCCCTTCCCGCTGGGCTTTATTTCTCGTCTACGGCCCTCCCACCCCCTCTCCTTTCTTCTGCCCCCTGTTGCTGCCTGGCCGGAAGGCCTGTAATATTACCCTTCTTTTTTTCCACACCTGGTCGAGCCATGCTCAGCTGTGTAGGCCCCGCCCCCTACCAGGGTCTCCTGCCCTCTCTCCTCCCCCTTGCATCACAGAACGCGCTCCCTCTTCCCCGTGACAAGCGCGGCTCTCACTGCCGCTATGCCCTCATCGCTGTCTTTTTCCAGCGTTGCCCAGCTCTTCCCGCCTTCAAAAAGCAAAGTGTGATGAAGTGCGGCACCCCACCCTCCTCTCACCGCTTGTTTCTTGCCTGGGGCCGCTCTTATCTCGTGGCCCCTGGCACATACCTGCTTCCTTTCTCCGCTCTGACAAGGCTGCAGTGGTGAGCAGGCCCAGACCGCCGCAGCCACGTCCCCGGCTGCATATCGCGCAGGGCACGCCGACCCTCTCTCCGTCTTTGTCATAAGGTCCATGCGGCCGGCTTCAGCTAAAAGCCGCATGGCCTCCGCCACCCTGGGATCACCGCTCGCCATCCTGACTCAGGTAAGCCTTGCTACTCTCGGGTAATATAATTCATTTTTCGAAACCCAACACCCTCTAGCCCCATCCGCTGATGTGTCACCTTACCAAAAATGGTGCTTCGGCTTACAAAATGGCTGGCTAAATAGCACCCTGCCCGTCAGCCCAAAAACTAAGCACAGAAAGACCCCGTTGGGCTCTGGCTGCACCAAGTGGGCCAAAAACCCCGGGGGTGCAAGCCTCCCTGCTAGTCAGCCCCCCCGCACCCCCCCCCCCAAAGTTCCATTGTGAAGCTGGTGGTCTGTAATGTGTATGAATTGTGCATTAATTCTACAAACTTAGTTTAAGCCAAATATTTTCATGAATATGCCTTACAATATGATTTCAAATTTTTATCATTTGTTAGAATGATGCACGTTTCCTAATGCACAAGAAGAAATTAAATATTTACTGTTTAAAATTGAGGTTTTCATGTATTTTGTAAAAAGATTAAAGGTCTGAATTCTGTGCAAAAATGTTTGTTCGACCGTCTGCGAGGATCTTTTCACAAACAAAATAAGCTAGCATGACAATTGTTGGACCCGGCCTCATAACCTGGCTCTACTGGTCCCCACACCACCTAACCTGGTGCCGGCAGCCCCAATCCCCCGGCCTCACCAAGCCTTTCCACCAGAACACACGCACTCGACCCGGACATCCTCGACCATGGCCTCTCTCCTTTCGGCCACCCCGGGCCCGCGTGCCCACTTCATGCACCAAGATGGCCGCCCGGCCCCAGCGCGACCCGGGCCTAGAGGCGCCACTCCGGCTGGAGGACATCCCGCTTCCAGGGGTTGAGAGAGGGAGGAGCAGTTTCTATCGCACCTCTGAACTCCCCTGGGACGATGGGTTTCGATCGGCCCTCCGGCCTCCCTGAAGGCTGGCTCCACGCCTGCTGGGTGTCTGGGACTCCTCCCGACCCGGCCCTGAAAGGATCAAAAGACAATGGCAGGAAAACCCGACAAGCGACCCCCAGGTGACAAGACCCCTGCCTGCACAGACTCCGGACATCAAAGAGGGGTCGACCTATAACAAGGGGTGCTCTGGGACTGCCCAGCAGATTCGACGCTGGAACAACGAGAGCCTGCTGACGCGGTCGCGGCTCCTGGAACGTAGAACCACCTGAGCCCTGCTGAGTGACTCGCGGCTCCCTGAAGATCGTAAGACCTCCGAACTGTACCTGAGCCCTGCTGAGTGACTCGCGGCTCCCTGAAGATCGTAAGACCTCCGAACTGTTCCTGAGCCCTGCTGAGTGACTCGCGGCTCCCTGAAGATCGTAAGACCTCCGAACTGTACCTGAGCCCTGCTGAGTGACTCGCGGCTCCCTGAAGATCGTAAGACCTCCGAACTTGTACCTGAGCCCTGCTGAGTGACTGGCGGCTCCCCGAAGATCGTTAGACCTCCGAACTTGTACTCGAGCCTGCTGAGTGACTCGCGGCTCCCCGAAGATCGTAAGACCTCCGAACTTGTACCTGAGCCCGCTGAGTGACTCGCGGCTTCCACGGACTCCACTGGTCCCGCCGGACCCCACGACAACCAGCCTACCCCCCAGCTCGAGGATTGTGAGCTGTGCGCCGGGTACATCCTTACCTTGAACCTTTGTGCCAAAGACTGTCCCGCTACCCCCTATCCCTTCCAAGACTCATTGAGCCCGCGCTCTCCTTGTACATATTTGCAGTGCTAACCTGTTTGATAAAGATTGGTTCCTGAGAACGCACGGTGTGGTGTTTCTGTGTCGTGTGGTGCCCGAAGTACGATCCTCGATCCGAGACTTCTCCTCCTGAGGAGTCTCCCGCCAGTGCCCGGCTACGATACTTGAGGGTGGGTCTCAGGGTAGTCAGGACCCCCTTTCCGGGCTCCTCTGAGGTCGCCGTCTAACAACAATGAAATCAATAATATTATTAATAGAGACACTACTGCCACAATACTACTATTCTGACGACCTCCACTTTTACTTCTATTACCCTTACTATTACCCCACATATAACTATTAGCCTCAAACTGCTACTATTACCATTTTTACTCTTAGCCAATACTATACTAAGATGACCTCATCTGCTGCCGCCCTACTACTGCAGCTACCACTACTACTGCTTCTGTGACGCCTACTTCCTTAACTGTTTTTACCACCATACCACTTCTACTATTATTACTATTGCTACTATTATCAAATATACTACTGCCAATACCTCCCTTACTACCACATCTGGCAATAGAGCTGGTTCTATTACTACTACCATTATTAACAACAATCATATTAATGATAATTAATAATAGCAAACATATTAACAAGTATACTAATGGTGATGCTCTTGATGTTAACATATTATGATAACATATGCTCCTCATTTATGAAATTCTAAAAGCTCATCTCAAAAGGTTGTAGTGTCACTAGTTACCCCCATCTTTCTAAATAGGAAAACATTTAAAATGTCATTTGTTTAGATGTTTTTTTCTCTTGAAAGTGAAAACATCTCTCTCAGAAAGTGACATAAGGATTTCTATTCAAGACATACTCCTGCACCTGGATATTGGCAATACCCTGTTCCACTGCCTTCCAGAGTCCCCAAAAGCCCCCCTTATGGCACTCCTAAATGATGTAGCATATCACATCTGAGAAATATGACCAAATAACCGTCCCTCTGGTGGAACTCATCTTGCTGTATTTACTAGCAAGTACTATCCTCAAAACTAGCTGCATCATCTACAAAACCGTGACAACCGGTACTCTCTTATCTGGCTGACAAACTACCCACCTCCAGTGACTCTTGGCACACCTGCACCCAAGACACCATCAAACTGTTATAATTATCGTATTTATTTCTTCTTATAGGTATCCCCTTTTGTTAGGTATATATGATAATCGTTTATGTCTGAAAGACAAATGTGGAATACATATTTGGTTAATGTCACTTTTCCTTGCAACATGATAATCAAGCCTGCTCAAATTCTCTGTTCTAAAACAATTGTTTTCAAGTTATGTAGAACGTTTTATGGGAGCTGATAATTTCATTCCTCATTTATTGTTATTATTGAAGAAGAAGGATTTCACATAAAGAAAATATGTAAAAGACCTTAATGCCACTTTCTGCTAATTGTTTATTCTGATAGATTCAACAATCACCAGATAATGTTATATGTGTTAAGAACAGAGTGTGAAGAGGTAGAGCAGCACTTGCCAGGAGACAGTGTTGAAATAGGCCATGAAGAATCACTTAACCTACTTTTGCTGAAGGCTAACAGGAGGTGCAATCAGCCTGCACTTGCTGGGGGCGTGTTAGTCTTTCTACCAGTAGAGATGAGAATAGCAGACTATGCTATTATAGTGAACAATAACTTCATTTTTCAAGCAGGTATGCAGCTTTGAAACTTAAATCGGGTTTCACTTTTGGTGCGTAGTAAATCAAAGATGTAAGGGTTACATTGACATAAAATTAATTATTCAGTATGTTGGAATATTGTCTGCTCCTAGAAAATATTTTAAATGTTGCAGCTACTATTCAGTTTGTTTCCATTATAGTTACTATTTATATTGTGTGCACTAAGATATAATTTAAATGTTCAAATTAATCTTTAAAAAATATCCACTGTTTCCTAGTCATTTGAGTGTGCCATTCTATCATGAAAGAGGGTTTAGCTTCCACTAATCATTCCTGTCATATTTCACAAGATTGATCATTACCTGAAATGCATCTCAATCAAGTACTGCTCTGTCGGTTGTGGGGTAGTTGCTGTTTAACTGGGTTTCAGTCCATTGACAAAGCCCTTAGAATAATGGCGTCTAGAAAGTGTATTCCTGGGCTATGTTCTAGAGGATCTAGAAAACATATCAAAATTGGAGGTGAAGAAATGCATTAAAAAAACTTCAGCAATAGCCCTTCTACATTTGTGTGCCAAAATCTGGAACAACATTTATGTAACCATCAGGAGCATCACCATATGGTCAGCAAGTGCAGGGAAAGTTAAGCCAAAGGGAGAACACAATCTTCTGGTGAACAATCAGATCCCTGCAGGAGTAGGGCCTTGGGTGTAGAAAATAAGTGTCCCTGATCGGTAGATCCCACTGGTAGACCCCATGGGAGCCTACACACTCCTTGGGTGAACTTAGCATTGTAGGGACTGTAAGAAATCTAGAGGGGACTTTTTTAAACGGAGATGTTCAAATGAAACAATTGTAAGCAAACACAGGGGGCTCTGGGGGAAAGCAGCTTAACAAAATGGGAACAGGTCCTTTTAAATGCTAGTCAGAAACTGGTGAGTTTGTGAGACCCAGTGCAGAGCATGGGAGGAAGAGATATATGTTTACCCAAGTGGAACCAGCAAAGGCATTTCTGGAGCAGTTGCAGATGTGAACGGGAAGAAGCTGTGGTAGGGTTTCAGACATTTAATGCTAGGGGGCCTGGTTGGGAGATGGTATTGCTACCATATTGGGGTGGAGGGGTGGAAAGTACCCACTGGTAAGGGAGGGAAATTATGCGATGGCTGGTTCTAATTATGTGGTTTCTTTTCATGTATAATTATGATCCCTTTGCCTTTCTCCCTTTCCCCTGCAGCTCCTATGGGAGCAGCTTGTTTTTATGTATACTGGGTTAATCTATAGATTGTTTATACATTTTAATTTACAACTGTGTAAGCTTGTGAGGTTCTGGTTATGTCACTGAAGGGGTTTGCATTTTTTGCTTATTGTTAATTGAGCAGAAATCTCAAAAAGATATAAACCTAAAGACTTAATGTAGAAAATTAGGGCGACTGATAACAATATGGTATAGGAAATTGTTAGACTTCACTGAACTTTCCTGTCTGAGTGAGGAAGCTCCTTGATTCAGGAAGAGAAAGAGTAATTGAATAAAAATCACTTGTGCTCCTAAACTGTACTGTTAAGATGGCAAAGTAAAATATATATATGATTTTGTGCCACAGGCTGTACTATTCTATAAAGAAAAAGAAATTTAACTCTGTTACGGAAAGATGCAAAATGCTTGGGATAAATGAGAAAGTAAGCAGATGATCTGAACTTCCTTTATCTATCCAACCTTGGAAGCAAAGTGTGGAATAGTCAACCGGATTGTAAGTAAAGTGTTAAAGACATAGCTCCAGTTAAGTTCCACTATGATTATTTCTTTGCATTACTAAGACCAATAAAAGTGTAAATTATAATTCAAGTAAATTCCTTTGTTTTTTGTTTTGGCAGGATTTCAGTTGATGAGATCCTGGAATCTGGTGAAGTTCTGTCTGCTGCTCGATAGTCAGCCTATGTAAAGACATGCATGGACGAAGGCTAGAGTAAGAATAAGCATCGACAAGGAAGGAGCAGATACAGTGGTATTATAGTCATATTGTGGTTGCAAACCATGGGTTGGTGAGAATTTAGATCCATTTGGATGAATTGAGTATTTCATTGCAATCAAAAGTTAGATGACCAACTACCCTGTCTTTGTAGTATAAAGGAGCGTAAAGGAAAGCCCCCCCCCCCCCCCATATATCACAGAAGCATCACACCTCCAGGTGAGGGACTAC
Organism: Triturus cristatus; assembly: GCF_964204655.1. Classification (NCBI taxonomy): domain Eukaryota; kingdom Metazoa; phylum Chordata; class Amphibia; order Caudata; family Salamandridae; genus Triturus; species Triturus cristatus. Next base: position 88,110,432 of record NC_140582.1, read on the forward strand.
CATGTTAACCTGATCTCGCTGAGTGGTCACATCTTCCTGCTATGTTTAGTCCTGTTGTAATGCACTTAAAAAATCATGGAAGTATCGCCTTACTCTGCAACAATGTGAGCAATTCAGCCGTTGAGGCACATTTTTGGGTTTGTTAATTTCTGGTCAGTATCTTTTGTCTGGGCAGTGACAGCTCTTTGTTATTATCTGAGACCTGCTTGCCTTCTGGGAGGATGAGAATGTCTTTTGTCTGACAAGAACAGCCAGCACGCTGGACTCAGAACCTACTCCTGGCATTGCTAGGCCTGGCTCTGCCTCTACTCTGTGACTACAGTTTAGGAAGAGTGCCAACAGCAGCATTTCAGACAGTGGGATCCAGAAACCTGTAAGAAAGGGAGGATGCAAGATCTGAGATGGTCTGATAGTTACAAGCCATAATTGTGTTATCCAGAATTCTTACCAAAGTCCTCATGTTTTACACACTCAGCAAAATCCACCATAGTCGCATTGATCTCCCCATCAATGCCTCACAACGAAAAGTATTTGGCCATCTGGGAGTTATCCCCCCCACACACTACAAACACTGAGTCCCATCAGTAGCTAATCTCAGTAGGCTATCACAAGTAGGCAACACACATACAACTATTTGTGTCGAATATACATGTGTAGGATGTGAACAGGATATCTGACCATGAGGTGTTGGGGAATGTTTGACCTCAGAAGACCATGACAGAAAAAACGAGGATTTTAAAGCATCCAGTGAGCATTCCTCAACGATTCTCTCCATCCACCAGAAACGGTGCAATGCTGGGCTGAACATAGAAAAACGAATACCCCCACTGTATCTCAAGCATTATATAGCATGACAAAAATATTTCATGCAGTACAGATAAATGGTGGATTTGGAGTAAAGAATAAATATTACCATGATAATGCGGTAGTTGACAATGCATTCATTATTATTGTTGATCAATATTGTTGAGCTTAACATAGTGTTATACACCCAAGGAAAGGTTTTCTAAAACTCCCATTAAAGAAGAAGGCAGGGGTGAACAGCCAGTGGCTACAGGGTTGCATATGATCCTGGCTAAAGTATATGAAATGCAACAAAGAAACAAATTATAAAGGCCACCACCAGTATTGTCTTTTTTCAGCGTGTCATAGTAACATCCTCATCTGCTTGTCCTTGAGGATACCATGTGATTAAATCTGGCCCTTTTATTGCATTGGAATTAAACTCAAGACAGTTTATTTCTGTTCCCTTTTTGTTTGATTATTTATAGGGGACACCTCATACCCCTCTATTTTTTAGTTTATTGGGGAAAGACCCCAGGTTGCCCTCTTTTGTTATTGTTCATCATGAGTCACGTATTTTCTCTTGTTTAACTTATCCTTTTACCACTTTTGCCTGTCATTTTCCAATGTTTTTGTCCCATTTGCTTTCTTTTCCTGAAGTTTTTGCCAAGATTTTTTCCCTCCAATGTTTTTGCCAGGATTTAATCAAAAGTCATAGCATCCCAGTGAAGGGAAAACATATTTTATAAAACCGTTCTAAAAGTCTGTACGGTTCACATGGTTGACTGGATCCCAAGTATACCCAATTCTGCCAAGGTGTCTCATTGAACCTGGTCTCAACTGCACTTATGGTTTCATCTTGACAGCTCCCAAGCCCTATTACAGACTGCCAGAGCAGAAGTTCATAAAGAGTTCAAGCCCGGTCAATCTGTGGACATGGTATGGGTTGATCTCTCTGACTGAGAAATGTACGCACATTTTTATCTTGTGTATTAACGGTTCTTGGAGACACACAAACCATATACTTCTCTGAGCTCCCTGAATTGCCACGTATCTCCTCTTCAGGGTTTGGTTTTAGGAAGTAGAGAAGTCGAACTGTCAAGACGTATATTTCAAGGGAAGTGTGAGGTAGAATGTTTAATGAGAAAAGCAAACACGCTGTTCACAAGAATACAACCAGTGTTTGGGAGAGTGGGTGCAGCCAAGACTCTGACCACTTTTGTGTGTAAAAAAGGTTGCTTTATTGAAACAGGTGCACATTACAAAAACATAACCGGGCAACTGCCTTACGAAATTAAAACCTCGCTATACATCCAATACCTACCACCTGATCCCACCCCCACCCCTATGATCCCCTCCAACTTGCCCAACCCTGCAATTAACACATTACAATTTATTGCAATAAAAAATTCACAATTCTATTAAACCTACATCCCATGCCTGCAATTATGAAACTGTAAAAACCAAACATCTAAAACTGAACCTTGAACTACCTGCCTACCCTTTCCCTTCCTATGGCTCCTAACTTTCAATGCCAACCAAGCTTCTGCTTACCCGTGGCAAAGTGTGCATGCCCCCATCCACCCAGAAAAAGGGGTGCACACATCCCTTTTTCTGCCCCCCCCCTTTGCTGCCAACAATTTGCATCTTCTATATTTGCCGTTGCACATTCAAAGTTCTAGCCAAAACTTCCCTGATCTCTAGCAGGTAAAGATCCATGCCTATTCTAGATAGGTGAATTCCATCCCCCCCAAAAAACCTCCACGGTGTCAAAACCAATCTCAGAGTGACAAATCCTACCAAAACTGAGTCCCCTAAAGAAACAAATCATTTCACTGTTCACCTTCCATCTTGTCCAATCTACTGCTTCCGGCTTAACTGCCCCTCTCCACGCCCTCTGGGCATGAACTCCGTCTATAACACGAAACAGCCTGCCCACTGCTCCTTGATGAGCGTCAAATCATTTTTCATGCTTCGCTTTAGCACAACCCATTTCTCTTTGCAAAGATCATTGTCTCCTGGATGCAAGACCAAAATATCTGGGCACCGACCGCCCACCAGCATGTTATTTTAACATGGGACCAGCTCCTTCCAACACAAGCCCCCTTTTCCTTTCCAAGTAATTTTGAGCAAACACTCATTAAATCCTAGATTTTGACCAAAATAGCTCTGCCGGGCTTGTACTTGCGCCCATTTAATAAACGAGTGTCCCATGACCCAAATAGCCATTTCTTCCTTCTCTGGGCCGGACACTGAACCTGAACAGACAAAAAGGTGCATAAATATCGCATATTACTGCTACCACATGCGATTCCTCCCCAACCCTCTCACATAACGCCTGTAACACTGACGACCAGCGCCCAAGCCGCATCATTTCATCCTGTTCTGATGCCGTTTCCTGCCTCTGACGCCTCTCTGATTCGAACGGAGTGTGTCCCATATCCCGACCCGTCTACCCTCAAATGTTGCAAAGCTTTCCGTATCAATGTTAACAACTGATGTGCTGTCACTCTGTCCTCCCCGGTATGCTTGACGACTGCTCCCCTAGATAACTTGGAGAAACCTGACCATTGTAATGCCCACCAAAGGGGGCAGGTGCCTGTAATACGACCCATCTTCCCTGTCCCCGCTGGTCTTTCTTGGAACAACTCAACCATATTTGCACCCAGCTGTCGTGCATGACCACGTCCTCCCAAAAAACTCCCCCTGCCCCTTTTTTCTCCAGCAATTTTGACACCTGAAATGCACCAAATAACATCCACACCATCGAAGTGGAGAAAAGGAATGTTTTCTCATCTACTCTGCATACTTTCGGCAACATCGCTAGCAACCGGTGCAACTCTGCCAGTATAAAGGCTTCCTGACACTGGCCACCGAGCCCTGATCCCGTGCCCAAACCTCCAGGATTCTCCGTCCCAGTTCCCCTGCCGATGGGGCATAGCCCCATAACAGCTTCCCCATTAAAGCAATTCCATCTAATTTACTGGCAATGGTGACCCTCAATAAGCCTCTGTCAATGAGGTATAAGATATATTGTATTACGTCCTCAGCCCGCAGCCACCCTTCATCCCGCTGCTGTGCACCCGAATGCAAAAATTCTCTCCAGGCCAAAATGTATGTCACTCTTGTGGATTCCGCAAGCGACCCTACCACCAATTGAAACATCCAACGTTGCCTAAGTACCACAGATGCTGAGGCATGGGTGTCTGCATCTTGTCGGGGTCCTTGGTCAACCCACGGAATCTCCCCCACTGTGAACAAGACAAAGCATCCGCGATGTCGTTGTCCACACCCGGTACAAGCAAAGCTTTGAAAGCAATATCATGGCTCAAGCATCCCAACACAAAGACTCTCAACAATTTTAGCTCCTGCTCATCCCAAGTGGATTAGCGGTTTACAATTTCCACTACTGCCCTGCTGTCCACCCGAAACAGCACTCTCAAATGTGTCAACTCTTCACCCCAAAGCGTCACTGCAACCACTAGGGGTAAAAACTTCAAAAAAACGATGCTTCGGCCGCCGTTACGCCAGAGTGCTGGCCATTGTTCAGCGTACCACCATCCTTGCCAAAACAGTCCAAAACCCAGGCTACTGGCCGCTACCGAAAAGATTTGCGCATCCCACTTTATGTCCCTGTCCCTCGCAAGCAGAACTCCATTGAATGGTTGCAAAAACACCCCCCACATCCTCGAGTCTTCTTTGACCCTGGCTGAGAGTCTGATGTGATTTGATGGTGAGGTAGGTGTTTTCCAGACAAAGCGCGTCCCAACCTCCTGCAGACTGTCCTCCCTGCCCTCACTACTCTAGAAGCAAAGTTAAGGTGTCCTAAAAGGACCTGTTCTTCTTTGACCTTCACTTTCTCATGAGATAACATGTCCCCCAGCAATGTTAGCATCTTGTCCTTGTCCTGTGGCTAGCGCGCCTGCATTTTCCTAGAATCATGCTAGATACCCAAAAATGACTGCTCTGTGTTAGAGCCCATTGTCTTTTCTCGTGCCAGTGGCACCCCAAGTTCCCCCATCAGCTCTTGGAAACTTTCCAGCGCTTCCTGGCATTCCACAGAGCTAGGGGGGCCCACAAAGTAAAAGTCATCCAGGTAGTGTGTCACCAACTGGTGCCCTGTGCGCCAAGAAAACAGCTACTGCAAAAATGTGCTGAAACATTCGAACAGTGTGCACGAAATGGAGCAGTTCATTGGCAATGCTTTGTCCACGTACCACTTTTCTTTTAAGTGGATACCCAAGAGCTGAAAACCATCTGGGTGGACGGGAAGCAGCTGAAACTCAGATTTAATATTTCATTTTGCCATTGGTGCCCCTGCGCCCACAGTCACTACCAGTGACATGGCCACATCAACGGATGAGTACGACACCGTGGCTGCATCCTCGTCAATAAAATTATTGACTGATCCTCCTTCCGGGCAGGACACATGCTGAATCAACCTAAATTGTCCCCCTTCTTTTTGAGAACTACGCCAATTGGGGATATAATCAAATTCTCCATAGGGAAATCCTCGAAAGGACCCGCCATCCTACCCTCCCGCACCTCCTTGTCAAGATTGTCCTGTCCTCTACTGTCTGTCTATGCTCCCTGGCTGAGCGCAAATGTTCTGCCCAACTCCTATTCCGCAGCCCCGTGTAACCCAACCCAACCTCGTCTGAAACTCCTCTCTCAAAACCCTTGCTTCCTCCTGACACCTGTATTGCTGTAGCCAGAAATCCAACCTGTCGACCCTAACCAGAGTATGAACCCTTAGGCCCAGCCCCTTGTGTGCCATTACCTGATGGTGTCACCCTGCCTGTGTTCCCTCCTGGATGCTGCCAATGACTTCCTCCCTGATGGTACCCCCCCGCCCCAAAGCAATTGACCAGAGCGTGCCAACCCCCACACTTTGAACATCCGTAGTGGAACTTACAATATTCGTTCATGCACAGCCCTGTGTTGAAGTACTAGCAAGCTCCTCCTGGCCCACTCTTCCCTGTTCCCCCCACCCCTCCCCAAGTGGGTCACCCCTGAAAGGGCCGGTAAACTATTGGCAGACCACTGGCCATGAAGATTGTCTTCCCCCATTGTGTGTTGCCACAAGTCAGTGTCTAGCTCTCACAATTTAGCTTTGGGGTCCCATGCTAGGCACGCCCTGAACTCCTCATATTGGGCTCACGCATATCTCCCACCCATGATTTGTGGTTTCCTGATGACTTCCATATAATTAAATAGGGCCACGCACCGCTCTGGATATTTCTCGCAATAGACGCTTACATATATCAGGAATGCTGCCGTCCAATTTTCAGTTGTCAGTGGCACCTTTGGCCGTTTAACCAATTCATATTCCTCCTCCTTGGACCTAACTTCCCTATGCAATAGCTTTAGCATCACTACGCATCACCCTTTCCAAATACGCTCTTTGTGGCCAGGATAAGGTGTGCCCCCAATGGTTTTGTCACCCCATGTAAGAAAGTTTCTAAAACTTCAATTCCTTACTCTCTGTACCTTCTTTCTTGTCCCCTTTATTATTTCCTTCTCCTTCTCTGTGTTTGCACTACTCTCTACTTTTTTGCCACCAAAACCCATGCCTCACTGGTGCCCACTCCCAAAACTTCCCTTTCTGTAACCTACCCTTCTCTCCCAATGGAGACCATGGCCTCACCTAACTCCAACGAGGGTGCCCGTAATGCTGCAGTCAGTACCCCCGTCCCTTCTGTTGCTCTTGCTGGCCTCACCGCAGGCTGCGACACAATTTGTTGGCCTCTCTGCTGGCCCCTGTAACACACTATGCAAAACATCAGAGTGGCCCCCGCATCCCTTTCATCATCCTCCCGTAGCTTGCCTTCTGCAAGGCTCTCTTCGTCAAAACCCAATACTTTGTTTCCTTGAAAAAACTAATGTGGCCATTTGTGGCCCTTAAGCACCTTTACCGGTGGGGCTCTAATGGCTCCTCCACCCATAACTCCCCTTTGTTTATCCGGGGGGGTGGCTGACTGTACCCTACAGGCCCCTTCTGGAACCCCTATGCGCTGAGCGTCACTCACCTTGGTCCCAGAGGTCATGCGAGACCCTCCGGGTGTTGGGGCCAGCAAGGTCGTTGTGGGCCTACATGTGCTGGCCACAACGGGCTCCTCTGCTGGCATCGGGCGTGCTGTTCTAGTCACAGCCCTCTCTTCGCCTCAGCGCCAACGAGCCGTACCCAGTTCTGCCAAGTCCGCTGCGCTGCACCACTCGTCGCCCTGTAAAACAGACAGCTGGACTGGTGTGCTGGTTCCCTGCCACAAACCTACCTGCTCTGCCCTCCTCTTCCTCCCCTGCCCTTTCGCAACTTGTGCATGTCCCTTTTCTCCCCCCTACTTCCTTTCCCTGCTCCGCTTCGCTGTCCCCTCCTTCCTCCTCCCCACTCCATTCCAGCATTTCTGCGATGAACGCAGATGCAGGCCCCTGCACCAATCCTGCCTCCTCCCCTGCCTGTTTCCCTGAACCGCTCTTTCCTAACCCCCTACCCTTCTTCTGTCCTGGGGATGCGCTGTCCCACTGTAGTGACACTCCCTTCGCCAAGTTAGCCCCCAACAGAGACACCCTGTCCCCCCTTCTCACCCCTTTACCCCATGACTGAAAGATGTCCAAAATTTAGCAATACAAACACTCTAACTCGCGTTGTTGTGTCTGTGGTAAGTATTCTGAAGGACTCCAGATGCATTCTAGTTCCCAGGGACCTACAGATGGACAATACACATTTGTTTCTTTGTGTGAGTTATGCTGGACAAAAGAAAAATATGTTGATTGGCATATCTGGGGCGCATAGATCATCTTTAACTGCTACATCTATCCACTTGCTTCAAAAGGCCTTTGCTAGTAACAACTTGCATCTAAACTGTATAAATAGTATACGTACCCTTTTCAGCACTATTTCAACTATATTAGGCTCATAGCATGAATGTTAACATATGGGTATGAAAGAGATACATATGCGATTTGGATTTGTATGTCCCAGCTGAGGTTAGATGACGATTTTATACCCAGATAATAAAAACTGGACACTGTGGCTAGTACCGACATTCATCTGCCCAATTTCTTTTGGTGCGTTGGGCTAAATACTATAAATGTTGTTTTTGTGCTGTTTAGGGCAAGGCCCGGCTTCATACAAATTGAGGAAAATCATTTCACAACTGCTGCAGTCCCTGAGGGGATTTCGATAACAGGAGCTTGTCATCCTTGAAAAGTGGGACGGGCATCCAACGACCCCCCCCCCCCCCCCACACTTTTGGCGAGTCACACCCATCACTGCCAAAATGGTGAACTCCCCCATTTATGAATAGGTATAACAGGGTTGGTGCAAGGACACAGCCTTGTCTGGCACCTCGATATATCCTAAAGGGGTCAGTCAACTGTCCCTGTTCCCCCATCTTACTCGGGGGTAATTTTCAGGGAGCAGCCAAATAAGAATTTCCAAAGATTCTCTGGTAAACTCATTTTGGAAGCTCCCTCCATAATATGCTTCCGAGTATTAAATCAAAATTTGAGGGTCGTGATAGTTTTAAGAAGGGAACCTTCCAACTCATCTAGTGCATCTCTGAAAATTTTGACCCCTAAGTAAAGAAACATCTGGGGTGTCACCTGAAGAGACAATTCCCCGAATGGCGGAGATGGCCTTTATAAGTGTCTTCAAAGGAAAATGCATAGGATTTATTCTCATTAATTTCGAGGCCAGATAGAGATGCAAAAACCGCTAAGTGCCTAGCCACTGCCATTAGGTTCAGGCGGAGATCTTTAATGTACAATATCATATCATCAGCATTTAATGAAATTGCGTGGGTTGTGCTCTCTATTGAGGTGCCCCGTCCTTGGGTATCTTGACCTATTTGCTGTGCCAAGGGCTCTAGTGATAGGACAAAAAGAAGCGGTGACAGAGAGCAGCCCTGTTATGTACCTCGCTGTATCAAGTGAAGAGCTGAAATATTTTGGCATGTGTGGGTTCGTGCGGTAGGACCAGTATAGAGAAATTTTACCCAGCGAATATATGCCAAAAGGATGCCATATTATTTAAGGGCAGCAGTCATAAAATCCCTGCTAAGCGTATCAAATTCTTCAAACTTGATAATCCACACGGTATCGTTGTTTGCAAACTATAGAAACTCTTGAAAGGTACTATTTCCTGGAGAACACGGAACACCACGGTACACTTCCCCCTATCCCCTGGTGCAGAGTGCGTCATCACCCCAGATCTACACACCTCGAATACAGAGTATTAGCGGCAATTTTAATCTTTTTCTTCTTTACAGTTCATGTTCCTTCATATATGAATATAGAGATCTGACTACCCTTAAAGCTTATCGTTCAAACTTACGCGGCCGGCCCGATGTGGTTGTAGGCGGCTTGCTGTGTATTTCCCCGTCTCTTCCTTATACTTTTTCCGTACATGATGCATCGCAATGCCGGCCCTACTAGGGATTTAGGCAGTAAGATGTGATTCACACTTTTCAACTCTTTATAAAGGATTTTCAGACTAAAAAAAAAATGAAACTCTTGAAAGGTATGATAGTGCTCGAGGTTAAAGGGCCAAGATGTGACATCCTGTGTCAGTGTGAATAAGGCAAAGCAAAATGCATTATCGAAAGTAGATTAAATCAATATGAGGAGAAGAGATATACTATCAGTATCTATCATAAGTGGGTATCTCACGTGGCCAAGTGATATTTTATTAATTTAAGATTCATATTTACAGCAGAGCGTCAACTGTCCAAAGAGTACACACAAACTTACCCTGACACAATTATTCCAGGTAAGTCTTCCAAACGGAGTGCAGAGTATCTTTATTCTCAAATTACTGAAGCTGGGCAGCGAAGTGGTTCCAGCCTGTAGCGCCATTTGTGCTTACCTTATGCCGGGTACTTTCCCCAAGCTGACAGCAGTTGTCATTTAATATCTGATCCTCGACCGCCGTCCCAAGAATCAGAAGGACAGCATGAGGCAATGGTACCGCCTTTGGGCGACAGCCACAACTCAACCTGCAGGTCTCCTAGCCAATGCCACTGAGCCTGTCCTCAAGCCTTAGGCCCCTCCCATTACCCCCAGGCCGACGGCCAAAAGTCGTGTCTGCAGCCTGGCCCATTGTTCGCCCCAAGTAGGCGTTGGTATAGGCAGCAGGCAGAGGGGCGGCGGTCAAAGTGGGGCTCAGATCCAGGCCCACAGTGATGACATTGCACTTTAGGTCAGGTTCACCACAGGAGGCTGAGGCCCCACGCGGCCAGGCCCGATGTCAGGAAGGGCACAAAATGGAGCGGTGCTGTTCACCAGGCTTAAAGATTCATGCCATCGCAGCTGGGAGTTAAGTGGGATGCATCAGGGTGACAGATGCCTCAGTGTCTCGCTAAACGAAGATAGATAACCCTCCTATTCCCAGGAGCTCAGCGATGAAGCCGCCGCCATCTCTAGCAGTTTGGCCATGCCCATGCTATCATTCCACTTAACAATGCTCCAGCTGAGGTAGGTAGGACAGCACAGAGTGGTGATAGAGCATTTATAAAAGAAAGTGCCAGAGAAGGAAGTTAACTGAGCAAACATAATGAGAGCTTCATGAGCTGAAAGAGTCAGCGCATGCTTTTTACGGAAAGGCTACTTTCCAAATCTCCCCAGGGCCTCCAGCAGCATTTAAATAATTTTAATGCATTTTGTATGGTGAGGGGCCTAGAACTGAATAGTTCAAACACAAAGTTTATGGTTTTAAGTTTGACTGGACAAATGTGTTTTAAGAGGCAAATGAATGTAGGTAAAAATTGATCAGGTGCCCTATGTTGATTATCTTCGTGTGAGGCTCACACCTAACCTAAATTGAGGTTTGCCACTCCAGAAATGTCAGTCAGTCTTAAACCAGCAATACAGCATCTATAACCAAATTCCATAGACGGAACGTTTCCAGGAGTGTAGGTGCAGCTCTGTATGGCTGTGAAATCTGGGGATTCATGCGTACTCAAATCTTAACTAAAATAGAAAATAAGTTTATTGGATCTTTCTCTTAGGACTACATGTAAGTACTCCAATGATTCCCGTATATGTCTGGAATTGACCCAAAGATGCATTGCAAACAAAGCTGAATGTAGAATATTCCTATACTGGCATTGACTGTGGTTGACAGTAGAGTTAAGTTTATATTTCATGGGGCTTCGATATTTTATGTCCCCTGAATGTGGGAAAATAGGGATGATGAATCTTTGGGTCTTGCCTGAAGAGGTGTGTTTTATTGCAATTACTAGACTAAAAGAAGTATATTAAGAATTTGTTATCGCCCAAACCATTGCAAACAGTCAAGGTTCTTTGCCAAGGGATTTTCTTGATGTAAACCTTTCCCATATTATGAGCCTACTATTGATGAAATCACTTCCCCCTTAGCATGCAAACTGTACATTCAATTTCAGTATAGAATCCCTGTGACCAAGAAACTTTGTAGCAATGGGCCAGAGCTGCACCAGGTATGACATATGTCCTGTCTGTGGAGAGGCTATGGAATCGCTAATGCACATTCTGTCTTTTTTTGTCCAGCATATCGGTTCCAGAAAAAAAAGTGGATAGCCCCCTTTTCCAGAGGTTGGGCACTGGCGATATATGGAGGCATATGGAATTCTCTGCACTGAAACAAGCAGATTGACAGTTTTCTCAATTGCATGATTCCTAATGTTTGTTTGGATCTGGCGAAGTAAGTGCACATCAGCAGTAGTAGGCTAGGAACTGGCTAAGTGCTGGTATAACAATAAAATAGGGTGCTATGTTATTTAATGTGTTTTTTATCCGCTTATCACTTTGTGATTAACAAATTGTGATGCATTATGCATGATATTTGATATAGAACCTCAATGTAAATTTGAAGGTCCCGTAATAGTGGAATCTAATTCCTAGCTATAAGGTAGACCCTGTGCCAAAACGTCAGTAAAGTAGCATTAGGATTGTTATTCTGTGGCACTTGTGATTTTATTTTTTAAATAGATGCTGTATAACCCTATGTTGAATTTTGCTCTGGACCAGGCCCTTCCTCTTTTATTCTGATTATTCTTTTATATTATAAGATGTGTTATGAGCACTTACACTTTTCGTGATTTATAATTGCACTTTCATCTGTATTGTGTATGATGCTGGCACGTTTTTAATTGTATCGTCTTACGCATATTTAGATCTGAGTCTCTATTGTAATTAAATCCTTTTTATTACCTATGGGCCCGATTCACAGAATGAACTTAAGACTAAATCCTAAACTTACTACTTTGTGGTATTCACAGAATGCACTTACTACTTTTGGTATTCACAGACTGCACTTACTACTTTTGGTAATCACAGAATGGATTTACGACTACTAACTTTACGTCCGCACTCGGGCCGGAAATTCCGGGCCGCAGGCGGGGCTTCCGGGCCGGAGGCGGAGCTTCCGGCCCGGAGGTGGAGAGTTCGGCCATGGCTAAATCTCCGCCACTGGCCGGAATCCCCACCTCCGGGCCGGAAGCTCCGCCTCTGGCCCGGAAGCCCTGCCTCCGGGGCGGAAGCTCCGCCTCCGGGGCGGAATTTCCAGCCCGAGTGCGGACTTAAAGTTAGTAGTCGTAAATCCATTCTGTGAATACCAAAAGTAGTAAGTGCAGTCTGTGAATACCAAAAGTAGTAAGTGCATTCTGTGAATACCACAAAGTAGTAAGTTTAGGATTTAGTCTTAAGTTCATTCTGTGAATCGGGCCCTATATGTTTATGATCTATGGTGATCTTCATAATGATTTTGTAAGGATGATTTTATGTTTTTTCTATGGTTATTATACTATTATTATCCTGGAGATCTAAATAAAGTTATTATGAAACTGAAAGGCTTATGCAGCTTTATAGCAAGTACACTGGAGTTGAAGAGCCCGCAAGAGAAGGCATTAAGGGATTTTTGGTAGTTTTCATTTTGAGTGTCCATCCGTTCTCATATTCAGTAGTGTAATGTGTTGACCGACTAAAAGTATCAACACAATTCTGAAGTATGCCAAATACTTAAGCAACTGTTTTGAAATGAAGCAGAACAGGGTCAAAAAGCAGTTGATGATTGTACAGATGGAGCAGAGTCAGAGAAACAACAGAATCAGATGTTGAGTTCTGGTTCAGCTTTTGCTCAATCTGAAATTTTTTAAATAAAATGGTACACAAGGGATGTAAGAAGTGGGAATGAGAAATGATATGGTGAAGACTCAGGGTGTAGGCAGTTGGAGTGAACGCAAATATCACTTTGCTATAGAATAGCACTGCTTATCAAATCTGCGGTGAAACTGATCACCGGAAGCAAGAGTGTAGACAAAACCCAGATTTAATCCAAAATGATTTTGTTACCCAGATTTAGCGAAGCACAAATCAAATAAGGCCACAGTTTACTGCCCCAGCCCAACAGACTCCAATGCAGAATGTGAAAAATCAAGAGCAGTTCCATATGAATATGACCATAGCTCAACTGTCACAACAAAACCTGAGAAATAATATGCCACATAATTCAGGGTACCAACATAGTTCATTGATTCTGAGCAAAAGATTTTTCTCAGTTTTACCCGGGACAAAATCACAATGGTGGTGTAATGGGGGGGGGGGGGGGGGGGTTTGCATACTTAGTGATGTCCTAGAGTTAGATCAGCGGTGTCCATATGTACATGGTAAAGTGAATGTTCACCTCATGTCATTTCTGATCAGTGCTGGTGCTACCAGCTCTACTGTTCGTTCTGTGGAGTTTCCAAACCTACTCCTCTCAGGAAAAGAGGTCCAAGTTGTAGGAATTAGCAGCAAAAAGATTATTAATGTGGTTACAGCAGATGTCCTAGTTAAAATAGGGTCAATGGAAAACAGTCATCGTTCAATATTGTGAGATTCAAGTCCTGCTAATTTCCCTGCAAGAGACTTGCTTTGCGAAATTAATTGTGTGATTTATTGGACAGCGGATGAGGTTGCAATTACAACACAAGATGAAGTTTCAGTTTTTAAAATCACAGGAATCGAGAATTCAGGTGTTCCCAGTCCTTACAGAAGATGATCTGCCTCTTGATTTAAGACCAAGAGTGAAAGAAAAGGTATGGGGTTTCACAGTAAAAGAAATAGGATTAATAAACAGTGCTAAACCAGTTAGGATGCAAGTCAAACAATGCCTCTGACCCCAGAAATCGGCAATACAAACTTTCACAAGAAGCAGATAAAGGAATCAAGCCTGTCCGAGAAAAAATTACAGAACAGGGCATTCTACGGTAGCTGCTTGGTAGTCCTTGCAACATTCCTGTGATAGCCAAGATAGAAGAAGGTTTAAGAAAAGTCAGCCTAATTGTAGTTCCATGTTGTCGGGTGGTACCAAATCCTGCTGCAATATTGTAACTAAAGATTTGGAAGGTTTACATTTACCCTGTAACTCAGTTTTACTGCAATATATTGATGATATACTAAAAGACAAAATACGATTTTAATTTAAATACAATTGCACTCCTACATCATCTTGCTGACAAAGATCATACACTTTCACCCACAAAGATACAGTACTGTAAAAAGAGGTGGTTTATCTTGGTCATCACATTGGGATGGGGTAAGAATAGTTTTGCAAACATTTCTGCAATCCTGAAGATTAATCCATCAACCACCACCCAGAGGGAGGTGAGGGTGTTTCTTTGAATAGTTGGTTACTGTTGTCAGTGGATTCTAATGTTTTCCTTTATTGCAAAGCCTTTAGTAAGGCCTACTTGCAGTGACATCAAGAATCCAGTCCCATTTGATGGAGAATGCCCTCAAAATGCCTTGATTATGTGGAAGAACATTATCCCTGTTACCATGGTAAGGACTGGGGTGCACTATCCATGCTGGCTCAGAAGCACTGAGGAGTAATGCAACCTGTTGGTTACATCACTGCTACACTAGATCCAGTAGCTGTGCTCTTTGTGGTTGTTTGAAAGGAGTTGCAGCTGTTCGACGTGCTATAGAACAGAGCGAACGGATTGTTATGGGTCATACATTTATTGTGTTTGTTTCTGTATCAGTTGAGATTTTGTTCACTCGCACCAAAGCCCAGCATTTGACAAACAGCAGCAGTATAAGCAGGCAATATTGGCAGCTGGAAACATTTCAGTCAAGAGGTGCAATAACCTAAATAGTACAGTTCCTTAAATAATGCAACACTTATTCTGATTACAGACAATAATGATCATGAGGAAGACCTTGCTTCAGGATTGTGTTAATGTGACAGAATTGTGTACCAAGTCAACACCAAATTTCAAAGATGTTCCTCTTGAAATGGCTGATCTTACTTTATTTGTAGGTGGTTCTTGACTGAGAGATCATCAAGGAGCACCGCACCATTTCTGAAATAATTAATGTGTCATACTAGTCTTATGTGACATCAGCACAAACAGCATAGTTAATTGCTCTGGCAAGAACTTGCTGGCTAACAAATCAATTAAGGGTGAGAATTTATACAGACAGGCAGTATCGATTGGGAGTGGTACACGATTTTGGGCAGCTATGATCACAAAGGGGTTATGTGACATTCTCTGTTACTCCCATCAGGAACGGTTTCTACATTCTCAATCTTTTAGAATCTAGTATCAGAGCATGTAGCCACAGCTTTATTAATCTAGCAAGCTTGCCTGGCCTTGTCCGCCAACAGGCCTGCTTTCATCCACTAGGATCAGAGCAGGTAGCCACAGCTTTATTAATCTAGTGTTTTCTGTGTGGTCTGTTGAATTTAGACTTCATTTAGGGCATGGATGGCATTGGATTGAGTTGGGAAAGTGTGCTTTTTGGGGGTGGCCTTTCTGATGTTGTTGGGCCTGGCCATGTGGCTGGTGGCCATTTTGAAGCCTAGGCCTGCAAGCTTGCCTGGCCTTGTCTGCCAACAGGCCTGCTTTCATCCACTAGGATCAGAGCATGTAGCCACAGCTTTATTAATCTAGTGTTTTTTGTGTGGTCTGTTGAATTTAGACTTCATTTAGGGCATGGATGGCATTGGATTGAGTTTGGGAAGTGTGCTTTTTGGGGGTGGCCTTTCTGATGTTGGTTGTCTTAAAGACATGCTTTTGTTGTATGTGTCTGGTCACTGGTGTGTTGTTGGTGTGCAATGCATGCACCCTGCAGACATTTTTGGGGCCTGTGAATGTTCGTATTTACATTTTGTTGCATTAAAAAGGCAGAGCAGTGTGCTTTAGCATGCATCCTTTACCTGGCTTTTATAGGCCTTTTGTCAGCTCCTGGTGTTCTGTTCTCCAGGCCCCCGGCTTGTTTGTGATTTGTGAGTGTCTATGTGGGTGGTGGCCTTTTTTGGTGTTTGGACTGGGAGTTATTAGTGTCCTGCTTTTGCCATAGGCCTGCATGGTTTTCCTATTGGCTATTTGGCTTACTGCTTCCATCCATCCACCCCCTTTGCCAGCAGCAGCTCCATGGATGCTGAGATGCTCAAATAATTTAATGGCAAATAGGGTCCACCCCCCACTTCCATTACATTTGTATTTTGGTGGTTATTATTAACTTTCCTATCCTTACTGAGAGTGTAGTGTGTGGCTGTACACAGTAGTATAACATAGCCCTAGTTAAAAAAAAAAAGTCATAAATGGCTAGACTATCTTTTGTTTGCACTAGTACAGTACTAAGTAACTGAACCACAACAACAAATGCAACATTTCACTGATGTTCTTCTCCTGGCTTATTTGCTTTTAGGTGCACAAAAGACAAGAGTAGGAGGTGTCATCAGCATCACCCGGCTACCCGTTGTACTGCCAACCAGACAGAAGTCCTGCTGCGCATCACGTCCACGTGTGACCAGAACTTGTTGTGCATCTGCATCCTGCCTGACATCTGAAGAAGATGGCCCCAAAGAAAGGTACCAGGTCCAGTACCAAGAAAGTTGCCGGTGAGAAGAAGGAACAGAAAAAGGAAGTGCCATTAACCACGACTGGTGGTGTGCCGGCCAATGTTTTTTTTGGCACCCAAAAAGTTACGCCTGCAGCAGCGTTGTCCGGGAACCAAGCTAGGAGCAGCACAGCGGTCCAACCACACCAACCTAGGCACAAGGGCTTTAGTGTCGCAGATGTAGCCAGTCTACTAACGAGCAGCGATGTTGAAGA
The DNA here is from genome assembly GCF_964204655.1 of Triturus cristatus. NCBI lineage: Eukaryota > Metazoa > Chordata > Amphibia > Caudata > Salamandridae > Triturus > Triturus cristatus. The sequence goes on from NC_140582.1 coordinate 88,127,297, forward strand.
AATGTCATTACCGCAAAGTAGTACACAATCAAGTTCAATGCAGGCGCAAACTCAGCAGATCAGTGTGCAGCCGCAACAAGAACAGCAGCAGCCGCCGCAACTAGAAAAGCAGCAGCCGCCGCAGCCCACCATAGTAGTTGTTGCTCCTGACGTAGGGGCATTTCAGGAAATCGAGCTTCCTGCAGACAAAGTGGAGCAAAGTGAAACCACTGTTTCAGAAGATCTATTGTCTTCCAGACCACCAGCAATGAAAAGGAGGCTTAGTCCATCATCTTCTTCTTCAAGCCCCGCTTCTGATGATCGTGATGCCACTTGGCTCCCACCAGCTCAGTCTGAGAGTGATATACGCCACAAGACAATGCTTCTGAAAAGGAAGGTCCCAGAAAAACTGAGAGTTATGGAGGTAGATGTAGAAGAGGGGGGTGATGATGTTGATGAAGACGAGCCAGTCATCACGCACATTACTCCCACCCCAAAGGGATTGGAGACCAACATTCTCACCCTATCCAGAAAGGCTGCTACTGAGCGGGATGTAGCACGGATATCACCAACACAGGTTACACCACCACTACCTCCAGCTGCCATATTTTCCAAGGCCCGGCAGGGACCTACATCCAGCTCAACCATCTCAGTAGGTAGTGGTAGTAAAAGTCACAGTCTAGGTGCACAGGGTCACATTTCAAGCACCCCCTCCAGTTCATCTGGTGTTGGAAGTGGCACATCCAGCAGTGCCAGAAAGTTCTCCTCCCCAGTTTGGGACTTCTTTTCTGTTAGCGCCAAGGAGGAGAACATTGCTATATGCTCAATTTGTCGGCAAGGTGTTCGGCGTGGTAAGCTTGGTACAAACTATGGTACCGGAGGACAAGCAAGTCATCTAAGAATACACCACACTATTGTGTGGGATGACTCAACCCATTGAAGTTGGTCAGGATGAATCAGAGAGCGATATTATTGCGGTGGCAGGTGAAGAAGAGGGAGGCATTTCTAGCCCTGTCCCCAGTAGTGCAGTGGTAACGCCCACATCCTCCTCAGTAACATCAGAGTGGCACCGCAGTAAGAGCCATACTCAGAGTCTGGGTGAGACACCAAGGCGACCGGCGAGTACCTCAATGAGACAATCATTGTCGTTGAGTCTTAGTGGGTTAATGAAAACAGCACCACTAAGGAAAGTAAGCCAGCCTACCATTGAGAGCATGTTTAGGTTGGAGGGGCAGTTCCAACGCAACCACCCAACGGCACGATTTTACAATGCGAAGCTGGCTAAAATGTTAGCGCTGGACCTTCTTCCTTTTTCATTTGTGGAAGGGGTGGGTTTCCTTGAATTTGTGTTTGCCATCTGCCCGAAATGGAAAGTTCCCAGCCGGTCCTATTTCGCAAGAATTGCTGTTCCGGCACTACATCATGATGTGCTGGAATTGGTTGCACAAGCTTTGCAGCAGAGTGCTGTGCACAATATCCACCTGACAACAGACATGTGGAGCAGTTGCCAAGCCACAGATTACATGTGCATCACTGCACACTGGATCTCTTTTGTGGGGGTTAGAGATCAACTATCTGCACGAGGTGTTGTTGACACAGCTGCGATTTTTTAAGGTACTCTGAAACATGCAACTGTAGCCATGTTCGCCATGGAGAAATCTCATACGGCTGAAAACATTTTACACAAGTTTTGCAGCAAGGTTTTGGAATGGCTGCGGCCCAGAGGGCTTGGTATTGGTTTTGTTGACACAGACAATGGCAGTAATGTACTTAAGGCCATGGAACTTGGTTCCTATTTCAGGGTTCCGTGTTTGGCGCACTGCATAAACATTATAGCTCAAGACTTTCTGAAAAAAGAACCCATAGTCAGCAATTTACTGGCCATCTGCCGAAGAATATGCACTCATTTCAGCCATTCTTTTAAAGCTCGGAAGCAGCTGAGGATCATCCAACGTGAACTTAGGATGCCAGTCAAGGCACTCATCCAGGAGGTGGCAACACGTTGGAACTCAACGTATTACATGCTTGATCGTCTGTACGAACAGCACAGGTCACTCCATGAATATGTCTGGTACAGAAGCAGGGATGCTAGTGTTAAAGGCATGAACCTTGAGAGGGATCAATGGACCCTAATTAAATGCCTGACTGAGATGCTGTCTCCTTTTGAGGTCTCCACACGTGAAGTGAGCAAGGAGGACTGTACAATGGGCCAAGCTATCCCATTACTGCAAATGCTAGAGCATGAGCTGAATAATGTGTCTGAATCATACAAAGGTGTAGAGGACAGAAGGCAATCCCATGACTTGGTGGAGAGCTTATCCCGGCGCTTAGCTGAAAATGTAAGGATACAAAATAAAATTTTGTCACAAGAACATTACATTTGTGCCACAATTCTGGATCCCCGTGCAAAATTAGGACTACTGAAGACATTCTTTGCGTTTTCCGACATTGATGTTGCCCGCTACAAAAGTTGTATAGCTGAAGCAGCCAGTAAGTTGGAAAACGAAGGGCTGCTAATCAATGTTCCCTCTAATTTCTTTCCTCTGTGTGCGGCAGTGGAGGGTCTCTGTGCGCTGCAACCATGGCTATGTGCGCCAGGAACCAGACCGCGTGTGCGCGCAGCGCCAAATGTCACTCAGCACGTTTACTTCAATAAGTGAAAAGATGGTGCATTTTCACACATACAGTGCCACAATAAGTGTCTTGAGGGCAGTTTCCAAATTAGATAAACGAGCCATGATGACATGAATTGGTTACACAGGCAAGTACACTTCAAGTATAGAAAAGCACAAGACTTAAACGGTGGTACCATCATAAGATTTTAATAAATATTCTTAACTAAGTTGAAATATGATTATGGGGAAAAAATAACACAAGCATTGGCAAAGCCAGTAGGTCTGAAATGTGTGGTCAGCCTTTTGGTTTTGTCAATGCGTGACTTGTTTAGGCATGTTTTTTGTAAAACCTTATCGTGTGGGAGCTGCTGGGCCCTCACCATTATAACAAGCATTGGCAAACGCAAAAATAGATTTTGGTCTCCAAAAAAAAGCACACATTGACACAAAGGTCATGGTTTACGCAAGGCCTAATTAAAGGCCCAATTAAAAATCTCAAAAGTGCATCCATGGTATATATCCTTGCATTAAGTGCATATATACAGTTTCTGTGAATTCACAAGAATTTACAGAAGTAGGCCAAGAAATAGTAGGGGCAAAATGGTCATGCTAATTGTTATGAAAATCAATGTGATTTTGAAGTTGGAGTGAAACTGCTTTTTCAAGAACTTTGAAGTGGGCTGGTGATGGGGGAAGAATTTGTAAAGTTGGAGGGAAGAATCATGGGTGTCTTAAGCATTGGAAGTATCTGGATAATTTTATAGGAGGGGGAAACATCTGTAGGCAACATTCCTAATGGAGTTCTTTGCTTGTCCAAAAAACATACGTTTATTAAGGGACCTTTCATGTAGACTGCTTTGCCTTTGTATGGGCGAACGGGTGGCAAAAAGAGTGTTCAGTATTTGTGGGGATTTAAACTACAGCTCTAGGAAAGGAGGTTCAGGTGGGGTGGGACAGTCACATGGTTCAAAACCCAAGAGACTTTCTTTTAAAACGTTTGACAACAGGCAAATTTAAGAGGATTTTTTTAAATATGTATTTGTTATTTCATAAATCACAAAAATAAATGAAGACAGACAGTGTGGCATACACGGTTGTGCGTCCTGACAGCCCTATTGTAGCAGATATAGTGCACTGCCTGAGGATGCACAGTATCCCTGATAAATAATGTGGATTGCGCTTGTGTGAGGGGACGTACATAAAGTACGCCCCTCAGACATGCACAGTACAGACATCCACCTACAGAGTGCTGTGTTTTGAAACATCTTTTTGTAGATGGTTCGTCCCACAGCCTGCAAATCCCCCTCGACCTCCTCGCATCAGGAGTCTGGAGAAGCCAAGAGAGCTGACCTATGTACTAGCTGCCTCCATGAGAAATAAAAACACTGCTAAATTAAATAAAAAGCAATATGGCCACAGTCGAGGGGCATGTTGTGGTGACTCACAGGTGGCCGGCTGCAACCTGAAGCCTTTGTTAAAGAACACCAATGCCCTCTGATGACTTCCAGGGAGCATTGATGTGACACTCCAGGACCAACAACTCCCTGCCCCTGGACTGTTATAATGGACTCTTGCTGATGACTCCCACTGATATCACCATCCTAGCTTCAGCTAGATTTGTAATACACTGAAGGCATTCTGTCCCTTCCTGGATACTAACCTAATTTAAATATGACGCCCCAATGCAAATCAAATAGTTAAAAAAGAGGATTGCTCAGTGGCAGACAACAAATGACAATTATACTCACTTCCCTTTTCTACTCAACTCACTCTTTTGTAAGGATCACTGCTGTACTACTGATAGCAACCTTTTGCCTGTTGTAGAGTTTTATTATTCTTTACTGAAGACATTTTAAGGAGGATGCTGGTACAGGGAAACATAGGACAACAGAGTAGTCTGACACCCTTCTGCAAGGTGCTTTAGTCCCTCATTAAGGGTACACAGTGCAATATCAATAAAATACCTATAAATGCCCTTCAAATCATACATCTTTACAACCTGCAGGACACTAACAATCCTTAGCATTCCACTTTAAAAACGTTTTAGAAGTTGAAAATCGTTCACAAAATGGAGGACAGCCAAACTAAGTGAAAGGCTTAGAAAAAAACTACATATCAATTAGAGATAAAGAGCGTATTTACCAATTGAACATGAATAGAAAGATCGAACATTTTATTTTATCCAAAATGTATGCTCTCCAAGAAATAATTCTTAAATCGCCCATATATATTTGGGTGTGCCTATCACATTGACTATTTAGGATAGCAACAAGATTTTATAAACTGTTTCCTAAAAAAGCGTAATAAGTTACTCTCCTATGAGTTTGCCTGGAGGAGGCAGCTAAACAGATATTGGGCCAACATTGCTTTGTTAACATTATCCCTAAGAGTTGACTGATATATAAAAGTTGTACCAACTATCTGCAGGGACCCAGTGCCATGGCTGTCCAACTTAATCCTTGACTTATCTGCCTTATGTGGGTGGCCTTTGGACCAGTGGAATATATAAACAGGATTTAACATGGCAGCACCAGTGTAACTTTATCTTTTACTATGAATATTGGCCATAGAATAGGTCTGATTTTAAAAGTGATATTTAGAATAAACCATTATGGATCATGAATTTTGATATGCAATTGTTTTAAGATGCAGCACCTCTTGTCCTCTTAAACAGTCCCATAAAATTATTTCATTTGAGACCAATTGAAAACTTTCACAGAAAAAGCTTCAAAGTTGTGTTTTTAATTCAGAAGTTGTGCTCAGCAACGTTGTCAAACCCGCTTTCTCCCAGATAATTATGAGTTTTCCACATATAATACAAATCAGTGCAAAACGTGGAAATGACGAAAAATCAACAAGTCTTGAAACTGATAAACATACACTTATAAAAGATGCCTATCCGAACAGCGATTTAATTTTCATTTGTACGCTGCACACCTCTAGTGATTGTTAGAGAGCTGTAGTAGTAAGCTTTCCAAAGTACAAACCAGATAATGTAAAGCTTGTCTATTCCAAATAAAAAACACCTTTATCCCGTGCTTTAAAAAGGTGTTCCATTAGGGGCTGTAGGCTACGTTCCCTGCACCGCTATTACTAGCAAAAGAGTAGAGCCAGTTTACAAACACAGCGTGTACTTCGGTACACGCTGTGATTTTAAACCGACTCTACTGTTTTGTTGGTAAAGCGCGGGGATGATTGTGGCCTTTTGTTTAAGTATTGATGGTAATCAGAGCCCCTTCACGGGCTGTGATTACCATCAATACATAAACAAAAGGCCACAATCAGTCCCGCGCTCTGCAGCCACACACCCCAGAGCACCCCCCCAAGCCACCACAAGCCCGCCACAAGCCCCCAAGCCCCCTTACCTGCACTCTCCACGACTCCTCGCCGGCACCACTGGAACAAGTGCCTGGTTTTCACGCCGCTCGCTTCTTAAAGCGGCGGCGCGGCCGGCGCCTCTCCGCCGGACGTCCTGAAATCGTTGTGTGCGCTCCACATCCGGGAGTGCGCTGTGACGTCGGCGAAGGTGCGCGTGCGCGCGCCTTAAAGAGAACGTAGCTGCTACTTAAAAGCCCGCAAGATCAACCCACAACAAGTACTGAAGCAGGCCATGCAGGATCAAGTGCAACTTCGTCGGCTGAGGGCAGTGCGTTTGGCTAACAATCACAACACTAACCATCAGTATTGAGTACAGAAACAGTAACTGGATCATTAGGCTGAGAACAATCATTATCATTACAGACTTGGTATGTAAAGATAGGCCTTTGTAAGCACAGTGCTGATGCACAGAAAAAACAGCACGAAAGCTTACCAGCAGCAACCCTGAACATTGAGCGGATGGTCCAGGCCTATCTGGACGACCCAACAGAGGTGTACGTTGATCAAAACCCATTGCAGTATTGGTATAGGAAAAGGTCTGAATGGCCACAGCTCAGCAGGCTGGCGATAAGCTATCTGGCTTGCCCTGTCGCAAGTGTCTCTTCCGAACGTGTTTTCAGTGCTGCTGGTTCCATTGTAACATTGAGAAGGACCAGTCTATCTCTAAAAAACGTGGAGAGGTTAACAATGATCAAAATGAATCCGCACTACATACCACCGAATTACACAATACATGAATCAACGGAGGAAGATGAGGACAGCGGCTCAGGTGACGGAAGTATTGTGTCAGATGATTACCTACTACTGGCTGAACCCCCAGAGTTTGAGGACGAGCTATACTTCCCTGACAATTAGGCTCGCACTTACTGTCTTCCTCCCTTTTTTCCCCCTTTGTTTATGTGGCTGTCGTTCCGGTTATAAACTTGTGAATCACAACATCCATTACCACCTTCTTCTACTCTTCTAATTTAATATACAAGTTTCAGGTGTCTGCTATTTGACAGTACAGTCCTCCGAATCCAGCTCCTCCGCTCCATCATACTGAATCTCCTGCTCAATTCCATTTCCCTCATGAATGATGATTGGATGATGGTAACAACAAATTCAAACTTTCCTAGTCCTTCCAAAAGAAGTGGAGCATGAATCAGATGACTACTATAGCTATCCTCCTTTCAGAGCCGAGAGAGACTGGCCATTAACTGAAAATAAGATGGAACAGGTAATGATTGATGCCATGCATGCCATGCACTGAATGATTTAGATTTTGTTGTGTTTGTTGTGCATGAATTTATGTAATTGTGCACTGCCACTAATCAACTTTCTACAGAACACACTAAACTTAACTCAAGGTGAATTCAATTTTCCCCTTTTTGCAAATAAGAAATTTGTACTTCTCCTGCAGCTTGGTGATACATTGCTTTTAATTCAATACAGGAAGGGCACTCACTCAATCTGCGCAATGAGTATGATTGATACAACAGACCCGTCCATCATGATGATGGCGAAATAGACGGCCCGTTAACTTAAGATGAGAAGGAACAGGTAATGATGACAATTAATGGCATGCATTGGACACCTGACTCTGTGCGATTGGTGTTTGTGTTTCCGTTGTTTGTTTGTTGTGCACAAAGTGATGTCAAAGTGTACTAGTAATCTATCTTTCTGTACACAATAATGAACGACTCAAGTCAGTAATATTTATATTTCTACTCTTGTTGTGTCATAAAAATTTTACATATACTGCAGGCCGATCTTCACAGTCAGTCAGTAAAAGTATCGGAGATGATGATGATGAAGTCAGGAGGACGTTTCATGAGTGGCATAAAACGGAAAAGCATAAAGGTAAACACGCCAACAACAACCACAGCAGACACAAATGTCTGTGTAGAAGTGGAATAGAGTGTAGCAGTGGGATGACTGCAGTGCATTGATTTTACTAACTGAAACTGTAAAATGCAATGTTTGGAATGGATAATGTGCTTTGCGTTTGTCCAACTCTTTGAGAGAAAAAAAAGGACTCTAAACTGTTAACGTAAGATGTGCTACTGCTAAGCACTGTGGGCCTGCTCTCTCCTGTTACTGTTGAAGGTCAATGCTGTAAACAGACTAGAGTAGTAGAGATGATGCATACATGCCACCTCGGAAAGTGTTCTTGTTGCACTACACCATCACTTGTGCATTTGTTTTAACTTTCTTTCTCAATATCCCCTTTGGTTTTCCATCTACAATTACAGGCCGGGCCTTGCCCAAAACTTTGTAAAACATTACAATGCATATTAATTACCTTACCAATAAATCACCTTTTTTTTCCAGCCACCTTTTTTTTTCCAGCCGGGCAGTGGCGAGTGGCGAGGCGACACACCCAAGATTGATGGACGAGAGGAGCAAGAGGAATGCCGAAATCCAGTCCACATTTTTGACCAGGATAACACAGTAACAGTATCCACTTTTATCTTCTTTTAAATAATTTGATTAATATTTTGTATACAATCTTTACAACAGTGTGTTCTTGGAGTTGTTATTATCATCATTAGGTTTGCTCTGTGTTTACGATTCTTCCCTACCAATATTTAAAATTTCTATTTGCTATCTGTAAAAGTATTAAGGCCGGAACAGAACAAGAACTAGAAGTATATGTAATCCGGGTCTCTCATCATCATGCATGCATTGCCTTTTTCTCCCTTAACATATGGATATGGTAGTCTTCAATGATTGTCTTTTGTTTGTCTATGTATGCATACTGTTTTTCTATGTCAAACCTTTCCCAAAAACCCCCTTCCCATCCATTCAACAAACCCTAACTCTCTTCCCCCGGGCTGTGTGACTTATTGTCGAGGTGTAACTAAATTAAATGTACACCAATACTTAATCACACACTTGCTGGGGCGGATGTGGTGAAAGCAACACTACTTCAATTTCAAGGCAGAGCGATGATCTTCTTCTGCTTGCCCACCCATGAGTAGGATATTTCAGAGGTTATTTTATTTAACAAAGGGACACATACCTCAGCATGAATTGCCGGCATTGATTGGATTTGTTTGTTCTCATTCCTCATATTCAGCACTAACTGTTAGGCTGTAGGCCTAGTCAAGTGACTCGACACAACTATAGTTTGTAACTGTCTAGTAGGCCATCCCAAACCACCATTCTGTTTTTTTGTCAAATATTTGAGCATATTATTGTTGATCGGTAAGTTCTGTACTGTACTTCATTCAACTACTCCTCTAACAGTCTCTCAAAGGCGATTGACTGTCTCCTTTTCTTTTTTTGCAAATGCTGCCGCCCTGCCAGTGTCTACTACTACTACTATGCTACCACCACCACCACCCCAATAATGGCATGTATGAAAAAGGAAACCATCTTCACCATGCAGCCAGTGCTGCCACAGTTGGACATAAACATCAAGCACCGGTAAGAGAGAAGTTTGGGGGAGGCAGAATTAATAATGGACATGTTGTCAATGATTTCATTTTCAAACACCACTCCAAAGAATGCATAGACTAGAGGACAGACTGAAAGTACTAGAAGGACCAGTCAATGAGTGAGGTGTGTCGCATCTATCTGTTTGTGTCTTATACAGTCAGCCAATTATTGAAATCAAACACAGGCTATGGGCGGCCATGCACCAGCAAGGAAACAGTGTGATGTAAAACAGTTACCCCACCTACAAAACATTAACAACATTGCATGTAACATAGAAAAATATATTTAATTTACCCTAACAAAAATAAACGAAACCCACAAAAGCTGACCCACCCCCCTCCCTAACCCCAACCAATGTCCATAGAAGTCCGTAACGCCCAAACAAGTTCCCACCCACCCACCCAAACAAGAATTAAAAAAGGGGCAGAACAGGATGACAGGGACTAAGTGGTGGGGCGGGACTCAAGGAGGACATGCATCTGGCGCATCTCGCCCTCTAAACGGGCGACGCGGCGTCTAAGGGCGCGGCAGTTGCAGCCACAGTGGGGGGGGGGCACTGGAGATGGCCCGGTGGCGGCGGGCAGCCGCCAGACGGTGGCGCCGTACTGCTGGAGAGCGGTGGCTGGGGCCCGGGCCACTGGAGGAGGCTTCAACAATTGCAGCCGCAGTCTCCTCCTCCTCCTTGGCTAAGACCACCAGCCGCCGGTATTCTCGCTGGATTGCCTCCAGCTTCCGGCGCCGTGCCTTGGCGGCCAACTCCTTCCGATTTTGTTTCGGAGTAGCTGTGTATCAAAAAGAAAAAACAAGACAATTGTAAAATATACTCTTAGAAAAACAGTAGGACAAGGTAATTATTTATACACACAGTGGCATGGTAGAGTAGCACTATAAAATAAAGCACAGTAGTACATAACATTTTAAATGTCGCCCGTCCTTCTTCCTTCCACCCGTCTTTCACTTTTTAGTTGAACAGTGCACCAGGTGCTCTTCTCCATAAAACTTTCAAAGCGGAGTTGAAATCAGATAGATGAGGCCATTGGTTACTCAATACTCCCGCTCCTATGCCAATTAAAGGGAATTCTAGTCTTCTAGTTCACTCTTCAAACGTCCCCAACAACTCATACTTACTTACGACATCGGATAGCGGGCGGACTTTGTCCGCCCGCCATCCTCATGCTAAAAAGGGTGGGGGTCCCGTGGGGACAATTAATTAGGATGATGCGCCCGGCACAGTGGCGGGCGCATCCTTTTTTTTTTTACATTCTGGTTGGCACAACATGACGGGCCCCGCACGGAGCCTGTCACGTTTTGCTTTGAAAGGCGGGGGGTACCATAGGATAGGTAGGTACCCTCCATGGGGGCACCCAAGCATACTCTGCAATGTCTGCATGCCTCTAGGCCTGGGTCAAAATTCCGTTCCGTTCGCGGAAATTGCGATATTTTGGCATTTTCGCGTTCCGCGGAAAGCGCGAAAATGTCAAAATTTCCGCATTCCGCAGCTTAGCGATAATTTGTTTCTTGCTCGCGCTGTAAAATAATACATTCTCACGCGCGCGCGATCGCCTTACCTGAATCCCTGCGTTCTCCGACAAGTTTTCTTGACCCGGTCGCGTTCTCCACGAGATGTTGGATTTTGATAGCCATTTTGCGATGTCTTGCGAGAGTTCGCGGCCGCATTAACGTCATTTGTCACGCGATCATGTCATTTGTCGCGCGATCACGTCTTTCTTCTCGCGATCATGCACCGCGCGAGTATGAGAAGATTGAGATCTCGAACATGTCATTCTACATCGCGAGCCAGAGGATGAGGACGCGAGCACGTGTAATCGAACGCGAACAGGAGAAAGAGACCGCGAACACGTCATATCCAACGCGACAGGGACAAAGAAGAGAACACGATCATATCGTTTTCGACACGCCGACGGAAGTAATGTGAAGCTCGAGAACTCAACAACGTAAAATTTACAATTTGGAGAGGAATATCGGCTCTAGCAGCATGAAACCATCTGCAAATGCTGATTTTGGATGAAAAGAACTCCTTACATTGACATTTTTGTGCAAGGAGTCATTTTTTTTAAAGGTGGAGAGAGGGAGGAAGTGACACAGAATCTCCAACTTCCTGTTCCTGTCCAGCAGGCTCCTCCCAGTGCTTTGTCCATCTCCTGCTCATTCTGTCTTTGGATTTGGAGCTGGAAAGATCACTCTTTTTGTCTGCTGCATCATTGCAATTGGATTTCAGGATTTTTGGAATAGGATATTTTACAAGTAAGTGGTTGTTGTGTTTGATTGTGGGCATTGCAGTTGTTGTAACTACAATTTATTTTTGTTAATTAATTAATTATCATCATTCCTTTTTTTGTTTTTTAAATTTTGTGGGTTGTAGTAGTAGGCCCGAGCTAGCCATGGGCATGGCCTCATGGGTGTGTGTGCATGATGAAGCAACTGTTCCTTTTGTTTTTTGAATGGATTTCATTTTCAAGCACATTTAGGGCATGAATGGCATTGGATTGAGTTGGGGAAGTGTGTTTTTGGGGGTGGCCATGCTGATGTTGTTGGGCCTGGCCATGTGGCTGGTGGCCATTTTGAGGCCTAGGCCTGCAAGCTTGCCTGGCCTTGTCTGCCAACAGGCCTGCTTTCATCCACTAGGACCAGAGCAGGTAGCCACAGCTTTATTAATCTACTGTTTTCTGTGTGCTCTGTTGAATTTAGACATCATTTAGGGCATGGATGGCATTGGATTGAGTTGGGGAAGTGTGTTTTTGGGGGTGGCCTTGCTGATGTTGTTGGGCCTGGCCATGTGGCTGGTGGCCATTTTGAGGCCTAGGCCTACAAGCGTGCCTGGCCTTGTCTGCCAACAGGCCTGCTTTTTCATCCACTAGGATCAGAGCAGGTAGCCACAGCTTTATTGATCAAGTGTTTTCTATGTGATCTGTTGAATTTAGGCATCATTTAGGGCATGGATGGCATTGGATTGAGTTGGGGAAGTGTGTTTTGGGGGTGGCCTTGCGGATGTTGTTGGGCCTGGCCATGTGGCTGGTGGCCATTTTGAGGCCTAGGCCTCCAAGCTTGCCTGGCCTTGTCTGCCAACAGGCCTGCTTTTTCATCCACTAGGATCAGAGCAGGTAGCCACAGCTTTATTGATCAAGTGTTTTCTATGTGATCTGTTGAATTTAGACATCATTTAGGGCATGGATGGCATTGGATTGAGTTGGGGAAGTGTGTTTTTGGGGGTGGCCTTGCTGATGTTGTTGGGCCTGGCCATGTGGCTGGTGGCCATTTTGAGGCCTAGGCCTACAAGCTTGCCTGGCCTTGTCTGCCAACAGGCCTGCTTTTTCATCCACTAGGATCAGAGCAGGTAGCCACAGCTTTATTTTTTTTTTTATTTTTTTAAAAACCTTTATTCGCATAAATCAGATACACAGCTATTCAGCCGACATCCCGGAGGTTCGGCAGCTAAACAATCAACACGTGAAGTCCTCCATGGCTCTAATGCAGGAGAATGACAAAGGTCTCATTTTTGAAAACTACCTACAATAAACACATCAAGCAAGGCAGTATACACCACAAAGTCGTGCCAGTTTCCAGCGGGGGCGCGGCCCCATTTCCAACATCAAATCAAACCACCGATCGGGAGGATGAGGGAGAGCAGAGGCACTAACATTCTAACGGAGGTGCATCAGAAAAACCCAAGTCGGAAGTGAGGCTAGGGGGAAAGTTGCTCCTCTGGCGGTTCAATGGCAGGAGGCAGACATATGCCTCCCCTATATTGGTTCCAACTTCCCCATACCTTATGCCATTTCTTAGGCCTCCCCCGTGCACTATACACCGTTTTCTCCCGAAACATGCTCCAGTCCATGTTGTCCTTCCATGCATCCAGGGTGGGCGGGCTATGGGATCCCCACAGTCGTGCTATATCTCGCTTAGCCACCATATTGCCTAGGGTCACCCATTGAGTCTGCGCTGCGTCATAATCCGTAGGACCCCACACATTCAAAAGACAGCGCCGCGCTTCTGGGTGCAGTACTATACCCATGACCTCCTGCATCACCAAGTGAATCCGCTTCCAAAAGTCCGCAATCACACCACACTCCCATATGATATGCAAAAAGGTGCCCACCATCCCGCAGCCCCTCTTGCATAACCCATCCTCGGAAAAGCCCATATGAACCAGCCGGGGCCCAGTGACGTAGACTCTGTGCAGTATCTTAAGCTGGACCAGCCGTAGTCTGGCGGGGATCGCGACCTCCTTAGGAGAGGAGACGGCGTATTGCCAATCTTCATCGTCCAGCTCAAGGCCGTCCCTAGTCCACTGATCCCGAACCCCCATGAGGAGGTCGGTCCGGACATTCACAAGCTTTTTGTAAATTAGGGAGATTGTGCTCTCCGGCATATGGCCGTCCAGGATCCGGTCCTCCAAGGGAGAGGACTCAGGCACCCTCTCCCCCTCAACGAGCACCGACCGCAGCGCATGGCGCACCTGCGCATACCGGAAATATTCCGTGCCCTCCAGCGCATATTCCGTCCGTAGTTCGTCAAACGACTTAATCCGCCCCTTGGCCAGCAGGTCGCCCACCCTGGAGATGCCAATCAGATCCCATTTCTCGAATCCCTTAGAGTGCCAAAGTTTCCCCAGCATATCTGAGTCATACAACGGAGTGGCGAGGGTGAGCCTATCTTTCCAGCCCAACGAGTTTGTGACTGTCTTCCACACATTCACCGCCACCCCGGTCGGCCCCGTGAGGGACCCAGCCGGGGGCCTCGAGTAAAGTGCTCTATAGTAGCCACCCCCACGCAGCAACCACCGGTCCATAGCAAAGCCGGGGCTAAGCGCCGGGCCGTAGACTCCATGGTTGATCGCACTCAGCTGGGAGGCCCAATAGTATCTTCTGATGTCGGGAAGCGCGATACCCCCATCGTACCAAGGAAGAGTTAGTTTTGCTATCGCTATACGCGGACGGCCGTCCCACAGCAGCGAGCGCTGGAGACTCTCGACCTCCCGAAAGTAGCTGGCCGGAACCAGCTCCTGGGTGTTCTGCAGGACATAGAGAAAACGGGGAAGAGACATCATTTTGAATAGCACAGCTCGGCCAAGGAGGGAAAGCGGCAGCCGCCGCCAGCCCGCTACATCTCGCCGCAAGCGCGCCAGCGGAGGGACCAGGTTCCTCTCATACCGTACCGTTGGGTCGGTGGAGATATAAATCCCAAGATACATGAAACCCTCCCGGGCGATCTGGGTCGGGCAATTCCGCGGGGGAACCGGGACGTCTCCACACAAGGCATACAGATATGACTTCCCCCAGTTAATGGTTAGTCCCGAATTCCTCCCGAAGGAAGTCAAAATGTCGCAGATAACTATGAGGGACTTCCGGGGTGAAGCGAGATAAAGCAGGATATCATCGGCATAGAGGGAGATGCGGTCCTCGTGGTCAGGTGACCAGCGAAGCCCCCTCACCTCCGGGTGCCATCGTATCCAGGCCGCCAGCGGCTCGAGAGCAAGAGCAAACAACAGCGGCGACAAAGGACAGCCCTGCCTGGTACCTCTCCCCAGCCCGAAAGGGCGGGACGCCCTACCGTTGACCGCGACTTGAGCGAGAGGCTCTTCATATAATAGTCTCACCCAGCCCATAAATCCGGGTCCAAAGCCGAATTTCGCAAGCGCAGCCCACAGGTATTCCCACTCTACCGTATCGAAAGCCATCGTTGCGTCGAGCGCTGCCACAATGGCCGGCTCCCGCAGTGTCCCCACCCTTGCGATCACTCCGTGGATGCGCCTAAGGTTCAACGCGGTGTTACGATGCGGGATGAATCCGGATTGGTCAGGATGGATCAGATCACCGATCACCCTGACCAAACGGGTAGCGAGGATTTTAGCGAGGATCTTCGGCTCGGCATTAAGGAGCGAGATCGGCCTATATGAGCTGCACCTGTTCCTGGGCTTACCATCTTTATGTATGACCACGATTGTTGCCAGGCGCTGGTCGCGTGGGAGGCATCCCGTCTCCCGCGCCTCCACGAACATAGCTCGCAAATGCGGAGCGATCTTATCTGGCCGGAGTTTGTAGAACTCAATTGGCAGGCCATTCGGGCCCGAGGCCTTGCCCGAACGTAACGAACGGATAGCCCCCGCGATTTCGTCGACTGTGATATCGCCATCAAGATCGTCCCTGTCTATGTCGGAAAGGCAAGGCAAAGCAAGATCACGCAGGAGTTCACACGAATCCCCCACTGGCCTGTCCGACCCGGAGGTATAGACCGTGTGGAAGTAATCCGCAAAGCACTGGACAATGCCATCGGGCTCCGCGACAACGACGCCATCCTCCGTCACGAGGTCCGGCACAACACGATTGACCCGCTCCTTTTTGTCCAGCCACGCGATTAATTTCCCGGCCTTGTCCCCGACGTCGTACAGACGGCCCTGCTGTTCCCTTCTCAAGGCTTTGGCCGCATCCGTCACAAGGGCCTTGTACTCCGACTGCTTAAGGGTCAAATTGTGCAGCGCCGCCGCCGTAACCTCCCCCTCCAATGACAGCTCCAATTCCGCGATCTCCGCCTCAATCTGGGCGACCTGGGCGACCTCCGCGTCTCGCCGACGCTTGGCCGCTACTATCAAGGAGAGGGCCTCTCCCCTAAGCACTGTTTTGAACGCTTCCCACAAAGACACAGCCGACGTGACCGAGCCGAGATTCTCCTGGAAGTAACGATCGACCGCCTTCAGCACCGCACTACGAGTCATCGGGTCCCTGAGATACCACGGGTTAATTGGGGCCACCCTACCCCCCATTCCTCTACCAACATCCATACAGATCCACACCGGCGAATGGTCAGAAATACCCCGTGCCATGTGCCTGGCCTCAGAGACAAAGGAGGCGTGTGCAGCTAGGGTAAGCACATAATCAATTCTGGAGAGACTGCCATGCGCCCCGGAATGGAAAGTGTATTGCCGCTGTGTGGGATGCAGTAGTCTCCAACAATCAACCAGTCCAAGGGTATCTACAAAGTCCGGAAGCCATTTCTGAGCCCCCCCCGAGCTCCTTGGCGGGTGTCTGTCAAGCAATCCGGAGCCTACCGCATTAAAGTCGCCACCCACCACCAACATTCCCTCTGGGAGATCCAACAAAGTCCTCTCTAAGTCCGCAAGTGTGGAAGGTTGCAGTGCAGGAGGGACATAAACCGACACCAGGACCAGCGTCCTGCCCTCCCACCTCCCCGCTACAGCCGCAAAGCGTCCCCTATCGTAAACAGTAGTGGAGTCAACCTCGAAGGGCAGGGAGGACCTGACGAGTATTCCAGCCCCTCTAGACCCCGAGGAAAACCCGGAGTGTGCAACAAACTTGTAACCTTTCCTATTGAGTGCATAGCACATGTTACCAATCAAGTGCGTCTCTTGCAATAAGACAATATCAGGGGTACATCGCTTCAGGAATTGCAGGACAATCCCACGCTTAATACGATCCCCCAAGCCATTTACATTCCAACTGAGTATTTTTAAGCCCCTACCCCCCATCCCAACATGTAAGGAGACCACCCCCCCCCGCGTGGAACCGCACTAGAGTCACAGAAGCTTGCATCCTTACGCCTTGCATAACCAAAAACAACAACAACCCCAACAACAACCCCAATCCACCCCCCACCCTGCACCCCTGCGTAAGCTCTAAAATGCCCCCCAACTTGCAGTGTGCCTGTCGCCCCATACAAAGACTAATCTACAAAAAGAACCCCAGAGGAGGAAAAAGCTCCCACACTGCCCCCGCTACCCCCCGGACTGTCACCCTCCCGGGGGAACCGGAGATCTGGTACTTAAGTCCAGGCTCATTGTTCATCGCCGCCACCGTCTGCTCCACCGGAGCGTTCCACGTTAGTCCGTCCTTGGGGCAATGTGTCCAGCCAATCTCCGACCATGTCTGGTGATTCAAAAAAGAAAGTCCGCTCCTCGAACACCACACGCAACCTGGCCGGGAAGAGCATGGCATATTTCAGTCCCATCTCTCGTAGCCTTCTCTTGACCGCCAGGAAGCCCTGTTGTTGCTTCTGTACCATCTGGGTAAAGTCCGGATAGAAACTTACAGTGGTGTTCTGGAATAGCGTCGGGCCGGACACCCGTGATGCTTGCAAAATGGCATCACGGTCCCTGAAGTTAAAGATCCTGGCGACAATTGGCCTCGGAGGGGCCCCCACCTTGGGCCTCCCGCCAGGAACTCTGTGGGCCCTTTCAACAGTAAAAAACTTACTAAGGCCTTTGGGCGCCAGATGGTTCACCACCAGGTCCTCCACAAACAGGTCCACTGACTGTTCCTCCGAATTTTCCGGGACCCCAATAATGCGCACGTTATTGCGCCTTGCGCGGCCCTCGAACTCTTCCAACCGTCGGGCAAAGTGATCATTTGCAGTCCGCAAGGTACGGACTTCCAGCTGAAGGCCGGAGACGTCGCCCAGGAGGCCTGCAGTCTTGAGGTCCAAGGACTGAACCCGCTCCTTAGTTTTCCCCAGGTCTGCCCGAATCAGATCGACGTCGATCGATATGGCATCCACTTTATGCGCCAGGGTCTCAAATTGTTGTCCGATAGAGGACTTCATCCCCTCGATGGCCCCCATGATATCTTGCAGGGTTGGTTCCACGGAGGGGGGCGACACGTCCTTCGAGGCCTCCAGTGTCTGTCCCGATCCGCCCGGTGACCCCTTCTGGTGGGCATAGCGGTCCATGTTGTTAGTCTGGGTGTAGCCTCCCCGCCTGGTACTTTTGGGCTTCTGTTTTTCGGCGTCCGATTTACTCGACATCGCTATCTGCCGCGGGGACAATCTCTTTGCCCATACAGAGTAGACAACCATGCAGCCAGTGACTGGCGCTACCCACGTCCAGGCCGGGCGCGGTGGAGACAGGAAAGTGAAAGTGAAGACACCTTCCTTCCGACGACTCGCCCCTCGCGTGGCCGCTGTTGTTCAATTAGTGCACGGGCACTGTGCCAACGCAAGTCCCGGGCACCTTCCGGGGAGTAGGCCACAAACTTCCAGGCAGTACAACTTCGGTCTCCGGTGGGCGATTTCGATCCGGGCAACGGCTCTCGCCTCAGCAACGGCTCCCCTCCAATATTCCGGGCATCAAAAGCAGGATACTAGACAGGATATCTGCCGGAGGGAGCGAGGGTCTCGGGAGCTCTAGGCTCATGCGGCCATCTTGATCACGCGCTAAGCTCCTCCCCCCAGCCACAGCTTTATTGATCAATTGTTTTCTATGTGATCTGTTGAATTTTTAGACATCATTTAGGGCAGGGATGGCATTGGATTGAGTTGGGGAAGTGTGTTTTTGGGGGTGGCCATGCTGATGTTGTTGGGCCTGGCCATGTGGCTGGTGGCCATTTTGAGGCCTAGGCCTCCAAGCTTGCCTGGCCTTGTCTGCCAACAGGCCTGCTTTCATCCACTAGGACCAGAGCAGGTAGCCACAGCTTTAGTAATCTACTGTTTTCTGTGTGCTCTGTTGAATTTAGACATCATTTAGGGCATGGATGGCATTGGATTGAGTTGGGGAAGTGTGTTTTTGGGGGTGGCCTTGCTGATGTTGTTGGGCCTGGCCATGTGGCTGGTGGCCATTTTGAAGCCTAGGCCTGAAAGCTTGCCTGGCCTTGTCTGCCAACAGGCCTGCTTTTTCATCCACTAGGATCAGAGCAGGTAGCCACAGCTTTATTGATCAATTGTTTTCTATGTGATCTGTTGAATTTTTAGACATCATTTAGGGCATGGATGGCATTGGATTGAGTTGGGGAAGTGTGTTTTTGGGGGTGGCCATGCTGATGTTGTTGGGCCTGGCCATGTGGCTGGTGGCCATTTTGAGGCCTAGGCCTGCAAGCTTGCCTGGCCTTGTCTGCCAACAGGCCTGCTTTCATCCACTAGGACCAGAGCAGGTAGCCACAGCTTTAGTAATCTACTGTTTTCTGTGTGCTCTGTTGAATTTAGACATCATTTAGGGCATGGATGGCATTGGATTGAGTTGGGGAAGTGTGTTTTTGGGGGTGGCCTTGCTGATGTTGTTGGGCCTGGCCATGTGGCTGGTGGCCATTTTGAGGCCTAGGCCTGCAAGCTTGCCTGGCCTTGTCTGCCAACAGGCCTGCTTTTTCATCCACTAGGATCAGAGCAGGTAGCCACAGCTTTATTGATCAAGTGTTTTCTATGTGATCTGTTGAATTTAGACATCATTTAGGGCATGGATGGCATTGGATTGAGTTGGGGAAGTGTGTTTTTGGGGGTGGCCTTGCTGATGTTGTTGGGCCTGGCCATGTGGCTGGTGGCCATTTTGAGGCCTAGGCCTGCAAGCTTGCCTGGCCTTGTCTGCCAACAGGCCTGCTTTTTCATCCACTAGGATCAGAGCAGGTAGCCACAGCTTTATTGATCAAGTGTTTTCTATGTGATCTGTTGAATTTAGACATCATTTAGGGCATGGATGGCATTGGATTGAGTTGGGGAAGTGTGTTTTTGGGGGTGGCCTTGCTGATGTTGTTGGGCCTGGCCATGTGGCTGGTGGCCATTTTGAGGCCTAGGCCTGCAAGCTTGCCTGGCCTTGTCTGCCAACAGGCCTGCTTTTTCATCCACTAGGATCAGAGCAGGTAGCCACAGCTTTATTGATCAAGTGTTTTCTATGTGATCTGTTGAATTTTTAGACATCACCTTCCTGAGAGTGTAGTGTGTGGCTGTACACAGTACTAGTAGTATAACATAGCTCTAGTTAAAAAAAAGTCATAAATGGCTAGACTATCTTTTGTTTGCACTAGTACAGTACTAAGTAACTGAACCACAAAAACAAATGCAACATTTCACTGATGTTCTTCTCCTGTCTTTGCTTTTAGGTACACAAAAGACAGAGTAGGAGGTGTCATCGGCATCACCTGGCTACCCGTTGTACTGCCAGCCAGACAGAAGTCCTGCTGCGCATCACGCCCACGTGTGACCAGAACTTGTTGTGCATCTGCCTCCTGCCTGACATCGGAAGAAGATGGCCCCAAAGAAAGGTACCAGGTCCAGTACCAAGAAAGTTGCTGGTGAGAAGAAGGAACAGAAAAAGGAAGTTCCATTAACCACGACTGGTGGTGTGCCGGCCAAGGTTTTTTTTGGCACCAAAGCGTTGTCCGGGAACCAAGCTGGGAGCAGCACAGCGGTCCAGCAACCCCACCAACCTAGGCCCAAGGCTTTACTGTCGCAGAGGTAGCCAGTCTACTAACGAACAGCGATGTTGAAGAAATGTCATTACCGCAAAGTAGTACACAATCAAGTTCAACGCAGGTGTAAACTCAGCAGATCAGTGTCAAGCCGCCGCAACCAGAACAGCAGCAGCCGCCGCAACCAGAACAGCAGCAGCCGCCGCAACCAGAACAGCAGCCGCCGCAACCAGAACAGCAGCAGCCGCCGCAACCAGAACAGCAGCAGCCGCCGCAACCAGAACAGCAGCTGCCGCCGCAACCAGAACAGCAGCAGCCGCCGCAACCAGAACAGCAGCAGCCGCCGCAACCAGAACAACAGCAGCAGCCGCCGCAACAGCCCACCATAGTAGTTGTTGCTCCTGACGTAGGGGCATTTCAGGAAATCGAGCTTCCTGCAGACAAAGTGGAGCGAAGTCAAACCACTGTTTCAGAAGATCAATTGTCTTCCAGACCACCAGCAAGAAAAAGGAGGCTTAGTCCATCATCTTCTTCTTCAAGCCCCGCTTCCGATGATCGTGATGACACTTGGGTCCCACCAGCTCGGTCTGAGAGTGAAGTACGCCACAAGACATTGCTTCTGAAAAGGAAGGTCCCAGAAAAACTTAGAGTTATGGAGGTAGATGTAGAAGAGGGGGGTGATGATGTTGATGAAGACGAGCCAGTCATCACGCACATTACTCCCGCCCCAAAGGGATTGGAGACCGACATTCTCACCCTATCCAGAAAGGCTGCTACTGAGCGGGATGTAGCACGGATCTCACCAACACAGGTTACACCACCACTACCTCCAGCTGCCATATTTTCCAAGGCCCGGCAGGGACCTACATCCAGCTCAACCATCTCAGTAGGAAGTGGTAGTAAAAGTCACAGTGTAGGTGGACAGGGTCACATATTTTCAAGCACCCCCTCAAGTTCATCTGGTGTTGAAAGTGGCACATCCAGCAGTGCCAGAAAGTTCTCCTCCCCAGTTTGGGACTTCTTTTCTGTTAGCGCCAAGGAGGAGAACGTTGCTATATGCTCAATTTGTCGGCAAGGTGTTCGGCGTGGTAAGCTTGGTACAAACTATGGTACCGGAGGACAAGCAAGTCATCTAAAAATACACCACAATATCGTGTGGGAGGATCACCTACGTAAGTTAAAAGAAAGTAGGAAAACTAAACCCTTTGAAGTTGGTCAGGAATCAGGGAGAGATATTATTGTGGTGGCAGGTGAAGAACAGGGAGGCATTTCTAGCCCTGTCTCCAGTAGTGCAGTCACTGCAGTGGTAACGCCCACATCCTCCTCAGTAACATTAGAGTGGCACCGCAGTAAGAGCCATACTCAGAGTGTGGGTGAGACACCAAGGCGACCGGCGAGTACCTCAATGAGACAATCTGTGTCGTTGAGCCTTAGTGGGTTGATGAAAACAGCACCACTAAGGAAAGTAAGCCAGCCTACCATTGAGAGCATGTTTAGGTTGGAGGGGCAGTTCCAACGCAACCACCCAACGGCACGATTGTACAATGCAAAGCTGGCTAAAATGTTAGCGCTGGACCTTCATCCTTTTTCATTTGTGGAAGGGGTGGGTTTCCTTGAATTTGTGTCTGCCATCTGCCCGAAATGGAAAGTTCCCAGCCGGTCCTATTTCGCAAGAATTGCTGTTCCGGCACTACATCATGATGTGCTGGAATTGGTTGGTCACGGTTTGCAGCAGAGTGCTGTGCACAATATCCACCTGACAACAGACATGTGGACCAGTTGCCAAGCCACAGATTACATGTGCATCACTGCACACTGGATCTCTTTTTTGGGGGTTAGAGATCAACTATCTGCACGAGGTGTTGTTGACACAGCTGCGATTTTTGAAGGTACTCGGAAACATGCAACTGTAGCCATGTTCGCCATGGAGAAATCTCATACGGCTGAAAACATTTTAGAAGAGTTTCGCACCAAGGTTTTGGAATGGCTGCGGCCCAGAGGGCTTGGTATTGGTTTTGTTGCCACAGACAATGGCAGTAACGTACTTAAGGCCATGGAACTTGGTTCCTATTTCAGGGTTCCGTGTTTGGCACACTGCATAAACATTATAGTGCAAGACTTTCTGAAAAAAGAACCCATAGTAAGCAATTTACTGGCCATCTGCCGAAGAATATGCACTCATTTCAGCCATTCTTTTAAAGCTCGGAAGCAGCTGAGGATCATCCAACGTGACCGTAGGATGCCAGTCAAGGCACTCATCCAGGAGGTGGCAACACGCTGGAACTCAACGTATTACATGCTTGATCGGGATTACATGCTTGATCGTCTGTACGAACAGCACAGGTCACTCAATGAATATGTCTGGTACAGAAGCAGTGATGCTAGTGTTAAAGGCATGACCCTTCAGAGGGAGCAATGGACCCTAATTCAATGCCTGACTGAGATGCTGTCTCCTTTTGAGGTCTTCACACGTGAAGTCAGCAAGGAGGACTGTACAATGGGCCAAGCTATCCCATTGTTTCAAATGCTAGAGCATGAGCTGAATAATGTGTCTGAATCCTACAAAGGTGTAGAGGACAGAAGGCAAGCCCATGACTTGGTGGAGAGCTTATCCAGGCGCTTATCAGAAAATGTAAGGATACAAAATAAAATTTTGTCACAAGAACATTACATTTGTGCCACAATTCTGGATCCACGTCCAAAATTAGGACTATTCCTTTCTTTTTCCGACAATGATGTTGCCCGCTACAAAAGTTGTATAGCTGAAGCAGCCATCAAGTTTGAAAACGAAGGGCTGCTAATTAAAAGCCCGCCACATCAACCCACAACAAGTACTGATACTGAAGCAGTCCATGCAGAATCAAGTGCAACTTCGTCGGCTGAGGGCAGTGCGGTTGGCTCACAATCGCAACACTCACCATCACCATCGACTACAAAAACAATAACTGGATCATTCGGCCGAGTACAATCATTATCAGATTGGTATGTAAGGATGGGCCTTAAGCACAGTGCTGATGCACAGAAAAAACAGCACAAAAGCTTACCAGCAGCAACCCTGAACATTGAGCGGATGGTCCAGGCCTATCTGGACGACCCAACAGAGGTGTACGTTGATCAAAACCCAGTGCAGTATTGGTATAGGAAAAGGTCTGAATGGCCACAGCTCAGCAGGCTGGCGATAAGCTATCTGGCTTGCCCTGTCGCAAGTGTCTCTTCCGAACGTGTTTTCAGTGCTGCTGGTTCCATTGTAACCTTGAGAAGGACCAGTCTATCTCCCAAAAACGTGGAGAGGTTAACAATGATCAAAATGAATCAGCACTTCATACCACCGAATTACACAATGCATGAATCAACAGAGGAAGATGAGGACAGCGGCTCAGGTGACGGAAGTATTGTGTCAGATGATTACCTACTACTGGAAGATCCCCCAGAGTTTGAGGACGAGCTATACTTCCCTGACAATTAGGCTCGCACTTACTGTCTTCCTCCCTTTTTTCCCCCTTTGTTTGTGTCTGTCGTTCCGGTTATAAACTTGTGAATCGCAACAAATGCATTATCACCGTCTTCTACTCTTCTAATTTAAGATACAAGTTTCAGGTGTCTGCCATTTGACACTACAGTCCTCAGAATCCAGCTCCTCCGCTCGATCATACTGCATCTCCTGCTCAATTCCATTTCCCTCATGAATGATGATTGGATGATGGTAACAACAAATTCAAACTTTCCTCGTCCTTCCAAAACAAGTGGACCATGAATCTGATGACTTCTATAGCTATCCTCCTTCAGAGCCGAGAGAGACTGGCCATTAACTGAAAATAAGATGCAACAGGTAATGATTGATGCCATGCATTGGCCGCAGAATAGCAGACTGAATGATGTAGATTTTGTTGTGTGTGTTGCGCATGAATGAATTGATGTAATTGTGCACTGCCACTAATCAACATTCTACAGAACACACTAATTTTCCCCTTCTTGCAAACAAGAAATGTGTACTTCTCCTGCATCTTGGTGATACATTGCTTTTAATTCAATACAGGAAGGGGACTCACTCAATCTGCGCAATGCAAATGACTGTGACTTAACAGCACCGTCCATCATGATGATGGCAAAAGAGACGGCCTGCAGCGTTAACGAGATGAGATGCAACAGGTAATGATTGATGCCAAACATTGGCCGCAGAATCGCAGACTGAATGATGTAGATTTTGTTGTGTGTGTTGCGCATGAATTGATGTAATTGTGCACTGCCACTAATCAACTTTCTACAGAACACACTCATTTTCCCCTTCTTGCAAACAAGAAATGTGTACTTCTCCTGCTTCTTGGTGATACATTGCTTTTAATTCAATACAGGAAGGGGACTCACTCAATCTGCGCAATGCAAATGACTGACTTAACAGCACCGTCCCTCATGATGATGGCGAAAGAGACGGCCCGTTAAGTTAAGATGAGAAGGAACAGGTAATGAATGACAATTAATGGCATGCATTGGACACCTGACTCTGAGCTATTGGTCTTTGTGTTTGCGTTGTTTGTTGTGCACAAAGTGATGTCAAAGTGTACTAGTAGTAATCTATCTTTCTGTACACAATAAAGAATGACTCAAGTCAGTAATATTTATATTTCTACTCTGGGTGATTCATAAAAATTATACTTATACTGCAGGCCGATCTTCAGTCAGTAAAAGTATCGATTCAGAGATGATGATGAAGTCAGGAGGAGGATGTTTCAGGAGTGGCAACGGAAAAGCCTAAAGGTAAACACGTCAACAACAACCACAGCAGACCCAAATGTCTGTGTAGAAGTTGAATAGAGTGTAGCGGTGGGATGACTGCAGTGCATTGATTTTACTAACTTTAACTGTAAAATGCTATGTTTGGAATGGATAATGTGCTTTGCGTTTGTCCAACTCTTTGAGAGAGAAAAAAAGGACTCTAAAGTGTTAACGTAGGATGTGCTAATGGTAAGCACTGTGGGCCTGATCTCTCCTGTTACTGTTGAAGGTTAATGCTGGAAACAGACTAGAGTAGAGATGATGCATATGCATACATGCCACCTCGGAAAGTGTTCTTGTTGCACTACACCATCACTTGTGCATTTGTTTTCACTTTCTTTCTCAATATCCCCTTTGGTTTTCAATCTAAAATTACAGGCCGGGCCTTGGCCAAAACTTTGTAAAACATTACAATGCATATTAATTACCTTACCAATCAATCACCTTTTTATTCCAGCCGGGCAGTGGCGAGGCGACACACCCAAGATTGATGGACGAGAGGAGCAAGAGGAATGCCGAGATGCAAAAAACCAGTCCACATTTTTGATCAGGATAAGACAGTAACAGTATCCACTTTTCACTTCTTTTAAATAATTTGATTAATATCTTGTATACATTCTTTACAACAGTGTGTTCTTGGAGTTGTTATTATCAATCATCATTACGTTTGCTCTGTGTTTACGATTCTTCACTACCAATATTTAAAATTTCTATTTGCTATCTGTTAAAGTATTAAGGCCGGAACAGAACAAGAAATAGAAGTGTATGTAATCCGGGTCTCATCATCATGCATGCATTGCCTTTTTCTCCCTTAACATATGGAATGGATATGGTATGGTAGTCTTCAATGATTGTCGTTTGTTTGTCTATGTATGCATACTGTTTTTCTATGTCAAACCTTTCCCAAAATCCCCTTTCCCATCCATTCAACAAACCCTAACCCTCTTCCCCCGGGCTGTGTGACTTATTGTCGAGGTGTAACTAAATTAAATGTACACCAATACTTAATCACACACTTGCTGGGGCGGATGTGGTGAAAGCAACACTACTTCAATCTCAATGCAGAGCGATGATCTTCTTCTGCTTGCCCACCCATGAGTAGGATATTTCAGAAGTTATTTTATTTAACAAAGGAACATATACCTCAGCATGAATTGCCGGCATTGATTGGATTTGTTTGTTGTCATTCCTCATATACAGCACTAACTGTTAGACTGTAGGCATAGTCAAGTGACTCAAGTCGACAAAACTATAGTTTGTAACTCTGTCTAGTAGGCTATCCTCATAATAACCACCATTCAGTTTTTTTGTAAAATATTTGAGCATATAATTGTTGCTCGGTAAATTCTGTGATGTACTTCATTCAACTACTCCTCTAACAGTCTCTCAAAGGCGATTGACTATCTCCTTTTCTTTTTTTGGAAATGCTGCCACCCTGCCAGTGTATACTACTACTACTATACTACCACCACCACCACCCCAATCATGGCATGTATGAAAAAGGAAACCATCTTCACCATGCAGCCAGTGCTGTGCCACAGTTGGACATAAACATCAAGCACCGGTAAGAGAGAAGTTTGGGGGAGGCAGAATTAATAATGGACATGTTGTCAATGATTTCATTTTCAAACACCACTCCAAAGAATGCATAGACTAGAGGACAGACTGAAAGTACTAGAAGGACCAGTCAATGAGTGAGGTGTGTCGCATCTATCTGTTTGTGTCTTATACAGTCAGCAAATTATTGAAATCAAACACAGGCTATGGGCGGCCATGCACCAGCAAGGAAACAGTGTGATGTAAAACAGTTACCCCACCTACAAAACATTAACAACATTGCATGTAACATAGAAAAATATATTTAATTGACCCTAACAAATAAACTAAACCCACAAAAGCTGACCCACCCCCCTCCCTAACCCCAACCACTGTCCATAGAAAAAAGTCTGGAACGCCCAAACGAACAAGAATTAAAAAAGGGGCAGTGACAGGGACTAACTGGTGGGGCGGGACTGGAGGAGGACACGCATCTGGTGCATCTTCTCCTCTAAATGGGCGACGCGGCGTCTAAGGCCGCGGCAGTTGCAGCCACAGTGGGGGGGGCACCGAAGATGACACGGTGGCGGCGGGCAGCCGCCAGGCGGTGGCGCCGTAACGCTGGAGGGCGGTGGCTGGGGCCCGGGGCACTGGAGGAGGCTTCAATAGCTGCTGCAGTTTCCTCCTCCTCCTCGGCTAGGACCACCAGCCGCCGGTATTCCTGCTGGATTGCCTCCAGCTTCCGGCACCGTGCCTTGACGGCCAACTCCTTACGGTTGACTTTCGGAGTTGCTGTGTATCAAAAAGAAAAAAACAAGATAATTGTAAAATATATTCTTAATAAAACAGTAGGACAAGGTAATTATTTATACACATAGTGGCATGGTAGAGTAGCACTATAAAATAAAGCACAGTAGTACATAACATTTTAAAATGCGCCCGTCCTTCTTCCTTCCACCTGTCCTACACTTTTTAGTTGAACAGTGCACCAGGTGCTCTTCTCCATAAAACTTTCAAAGCGGAGTTCAAATCAGATAGATGAGGCCATTGGTTACTCAATACTCCGGCTCCTAGTCCTATACCAATTAAAGGGAATTCTAGTCTTCTAGTTCACTCTTCAAACGTCCCCAAGAACTCATACTTACTTACGACATCGGATAGCGGGCGGACTTTGTCCGCCCGCCATCCGACTGCTAAAAAGGGTGGGGTTCCCGTGGGGACAATTAATTAGGATGATGCGCCCGGCACAGTGGCGGGCGCACCCTGTTTTTTAAAATTTAAATTCTGGTTGGCTTTGCTGAAAGCAATGCTAAAATGTTGTGCTGCTTTTCCAAGCACAACATGACGGGCCCCGCACGGAGCCTGTCACGTTTTGCTTTGAAAGTCGGGGGGGGTACCATAGCATCGGTAGGTACCCTCCATGGGGGCCCCCAAGCATACTCTGCAATGTGTGCATGCCTTTCCGTGGCGGACGGCAATGCCGCCACGCAAAGGCATTCCAAAATGCAGATTATATGGCTGGCGGTGTGGTGAGAGAGACACCACCGCCATATTGAACCCTTTTCCCCCTGGACATGTCTGAATATTTTCTACAGGGATGGCGGGAGGTTTGCCCCTGCGGTGACGGCAGTTCCAGCCGGCCCGGCGGGGGCAATACGCCCACCATCCTAATGGGGGCCCTAAGTCACAACTGTACAGTATACATATACATACAGTACACCCTTGCAGTGAGTGTGCTGTCAAGTTCAACAATAGTTAAAGATTATGAATCTAACTTACCACCGCCTGCCACTGGTGCTGCCACTCCCCCTACCGCTCCATCGTCGGTATCGGCAGCAACTGCCGCATCCTCTCCCTCCGCGTCGCCTTGTTCACTGGCCCCAGCACTGGTGGTCGGTAGTGCGCCTAGAAAACATTACACATTTATTAGGCGTCATATACACCTCCCCCCTATTGATCAGTAGCAAGGTTGAAAAATGAGTTAATACTAACATACATCACTAGTACAAATCAGGTAGTAGTAGAGTAGACACTAATAGTTATATGATCATTGTAGCCTTTGCTTGATTAGCCCTAGCCATGCACATGTGACGCTACCTTTACCATGCAGCTTCTTAAGACACCTTTGAGGCCACATGACCTGCCTCACACTGCTACTGTCTAGTCTACGCGCTGCGTACAAGCGGTCAACAAACATTAACAAGCCACTTTTTTAGGAAGAACTGGTGTACTACTGTTACTGTTAGTCCATATTGCTTATCCATAGATGCTACACTTTTTGGCACGGCTGAGAAATGCTTGCAATTTGCAATATACTAACGCACACCATTTCTTTTTTCGCATTAGACGCAAGATTCCCTTCTACGAACCAGAGCTTCTGAACGATGCACAAACTACCAGTACTAGGTTCTTCTGAGGTGAGGGGTCCATTCACTCACATCTTCATTTATAAATGTATATAAACTAAATTGCTATGGGATGGTGGTGCTGCCTTCCACCACTGTTCAGTTATCATGATTTAATTCCCAACTGTATAAGTGTAACAACAATGTATATTGTTTTAATGTTATTGATTTGCCGGTTGGTGCTGCTAAGAAAACAGTGTACAGACCTTCTCAAATTGAAATAAACATTTTAAACTTACATAGACTTCGTGGTATTTGGTGTGGAGTGGACTAAGTTACACGAGTGAGCAAATGAAAGTAAGGGTGTGCATGTGAATTGCTTCCACGACAGAGGTTGGGTTTGTTATGCTCTGGGTTGTCTACTTGTTGGTATCTTGGGGGGAGGGTTCCGAGACCTAATAGGTATGACAAGACAGTACTATAGTCAAGCAGTGGAATTGTGGTGGGTGCGGAATTTCTGATTGAGGTGTGCAAGGAAGGTCCAACCTACCATCACCAACATCCTATTTTCTGGTGCAAATGTATGTGCAAGATCCCTACAACAGTGGTATGTCCTATAGGGTATCATATCAAAATATTAAGAAATCTGGTAGGGCTGTTGCTGTGAATTTTCAAAGCCTCAACATCAATAAGAGTAAAAGTAGTACAAGACAACGACCCAACGGATTGTACGTGCTACTGGTGAATATGAGTTTTATATTACAACCTTTCACAAAGAGTGGCACTGGCCAACTGGGCAAGACTAGCTACTACAGTACAGACAGATTGATAGGATGTAGTAGTACTCAGAGTCATCATAGCGGAGGCAGGGATAAGATTTTTGAAACCGTACAGATCGAAGGATAATTGGTGGTAAAAAAATAGCATTTGGAAACACACTATAGTTCGGGAGAAATGGGGCAGTAAAAGTTATGGAATAAGAAATATTATTAAAAACAAGAAGACTTACTGGGGCCAGCAGAGGAGCCATCAGCGGTGTCCTCCTGGTGGTGTTCCTGTCCCGCCGACTGCCCAGTCCCTGCCCGTCTGCCCCTGGGTGCTGATGAACAGGAAAGATATAAGAAAGAGACAAACATTGATGGATGGTGTCAAACAAATACAATATTTTTCAACAACGGTCAAAAAACACTTATGTAAACAACAATTGCAATAACTACATTGACCGATCTCATCTGGTCAACATGTAATATCGGGGGATTCGCAGTTCGACTACTTAAGTTACTATTTATCAACAGTAATCCAGTCTTTCATTCTGATTCCAGAAAACTAAGTTACAACTAAGCCTAAGTAGTAGTACAACGTACCACCCAACCTAGCCCACCTATTCCAGGCATGCCAATTGTACATTAAGTATGCATTTCCACTGTATTCCTCAACAATGCGTATGGTCCAATCATGGAGGACACATGAACATGACTACATTTTTTGTATACACCAAATTTTGGTTTGATTAATGCTGATCTGCTACTGCTAAGTAACTGCTAAGCCTACCTCCACTCATTGAACAAACTAGAAAAGTTTCTAAAGACTGCCGTAATAGTAGCACGTCACGTAACTGAGTGAGGGGGGGCATCACGCATACCACTAACCAATTAGAAGCTCATACAACTACAAAGTCCCTAAACCTAAGTATCAATCCGCCCCTCTCTATTAGTGACAGGACAAAGTAAGGAGTGGACGTGAGTCACTGTAGCATTACGTAACTTAATTTCTCTAAAATAAACTCGTAAAGAATCACGCTAAGCAAGCGCAAACGCAAAGCTGCAAACAAGTAAGATTAGTAGTAGCGCAGAAGAGCACCTGTGTCATAATAATCACAGAAGACTTTTAAACGTTATTAACCTGGAATGTATTGTAAGCAGCAACATTCTAGCTGGTTGGAAGGAAAAAAAGATATTCGCAATATATAACATAGAGCAGAAGAACAGACACAAAGTTGTAATAATTAAATAGGTACTCACCAAGCCCCGGGACCTCCACTCCTAGCAGGTCCAGCAGGTCCTGCTCACGGTCCAGGAT
This sequence comes from Triturus cristatus, assembly GCF_964204655.1. NCBI lineage: Eukaryota > Metazoa > Chordata > Amphibia > Caudata > Salamandridae > Triturus > Triturus cristatus. Next base: position 88,158,569 of record NC_140582.1, read on the forward strand.
GTCGGACCACCAGTGCGTCAGCTGTGCCTGGGTGCGCCGGACCCCAGAGATGCGCGACACTGCCCGGCGCACCTTCCCCCACCGCTGCCGACGCTCCCGGAGGCCGTACCCGGACCCAGGCCTGCCACCTGCTGCCAGGGTTGAGGGGAGGTGGCGCTGCACAAAGAAAATGAGTGCAGCCAACTCCACCTCCCCAAATAAGGCCCGTGCCTGCACCCCTTGTGGGCGCCGCCTTCCACATGGAAGGCGGTCGCGGCTCTGGCTGCGGCGAGCCCTACCCTTTGAAATGGTTCTGGGGATGAGAGACGGGGTGGGAAAGAAAAGGTAATAAAATTAAAAAAGTAAGTAAAGGAAATAAATAGGCAATAGAAAGAGTGAAAAAGTAGCTAAAAAACAAAAAAAAGTAGACAAAAACCAAAAATATAGAAGCAGGAAAATAGTTAGAGAAATAATAAGTAATAAAGATCCAAAAAAAGTGGCTATAAACAAAGGATTGAAAAGATTTAGGGAGGATTGAAAATCAGGCCCCAGAACCATGCAATAGAGTGAAAAACAAGATGGCCGCGCCCATTGCGACCACGTGCGCAAGTTTGCGCGATATTTTCTCCCCGAGCAAGCAAAAAGCAACACGATCAAGTAAAAGCGGTCGCAAACAGGAAATATCGACCGCGAACGGGCGCTAACATGCATTGCGCGACACGGAACAGGAAGTAAGCATCGCGAGAGGGCGGGACAAGTGAAAACAAGATGGCCGCGCCCGTGAGCAACCGCATGGGTAAGTTGACGACCCGATATCACGCAAAAAATACCGCGAACAGGCGGGAAAAAACTTCTGCGTCTTCGCGATATTTCTGGCGTGTTTGCGGAGATTTTCAGCATTTTCGAGATAATTTGCGAAAGTTAATTTCGCAAACTCCGCCCACCCCTAGTTTTATACCATCCTCAGAGATCGTATGACCCAGGTACTCTACAGATCCTACCCCTATGCGGCACTTCTCCTTCTTTAGTGTCAAACCCGCTGCTTCCAATTTGGTCAACACTCTCCTCAAGATGGTATTATGTTCCTCCAGGTCTTTCCCGTAGATGAGGATGTCATCCTGGAAGCACATAGTACTGGGGAGGTTCTTCAGCACATGTTGCATGATCCTCTGGAAGGCAGCGGCTGCTGATGCCAACCCGAAGGGCATGCAAATGTACTGGAAGGCCCACAGGGGAGTTACAAATTAGGTTAAATGGCGGGAGTCTGGGTGCAGTTCTACCTGGTGGTAGGCAGACGAGAGGTCCAATACACTGAAACAACTAGCTCCCTTGATTAGGGTAAGAACCTCATGTATGCATGGTAATGGGTGCCTATCGACCCATATATTACTGTTTAAGTCTCTGAGGTCCACACATAGTCTGATTTCCTTGCTAGATGCTTTGGTTGTAAGGACAATCGGGGCCAACCACTGTGAGCTTTCTATGGGTTCGATAACCCCTTGTGACAAGAGTTTGTTTAACTCGGCTTGCAGGGGTGCTTGCATCAAGTGTGGTATTGGCCTAACTCTGTGGGCTACTGGTTTGGCATTACTTTTTAACTTGATGGAGTGTTGGTAGTTCTTTAGTAGGCCCTTCTCCTTAGTAAAGACTTTGGGGAAATCATCACAAACCTCAGTTCCTCCCACTGACTGGTCCACCAGGAGTACCTGGTCAGGGCTATTAGGGTCTAGCTTGATACCCAGTTCCCTTTGGTGCTTCCACCCTAACAAGTTGGATCCTTTCTGTGTGATGTAAATCTTGCCTACAGTACCCCTACCCTTGAACCCTATATTCATGGTTGTCATACCTACCAAGGGTATGGGGTCCCCATTATAACCCCTGGGATGTATGTCGGGGGGCTGCATGCTCTGTTGCCATGAAGGAAACATTTTAGTAAACATCTCAGCTTCCACCAGAGTGTAGGGTGAGGAAGAATCGGCAAACACCGTCACCTCTCTTTTGTCCATGACGGGAAATCATTTGTCTTACCGTCATTTTGTAACTGGAGCACCAGTTTGGTTTCTTGGGGAGGTTCTTGCTCAATATTAAGAACCGCTTTGGGTTGGTGACCTCTACAGAGTCTGGCAAGGTGACCCCTCCTCCCACACTAGTGACAGGTGACTGTTCTAGCTTGACACCATGAATAATGGCTGTGGCTGGCACACCTATAACACTTAAGTTTAGCCCCTGTGGGAAAGACACTGGGTCTCTTATTCTTGTTCTCCTTGGTGACTTCTTGTTTGCTTATAGCATTTACCTCAGCACTTTTCTCCCCGTCTCCCTTCATGGCTACCATGAAATCTGCTGTGTGTTCAATACCCACTGCAATGTCAATAGCTTGCCAAAGATCAGGATTTGCAACTAGGAGCCTTTCTTGTATGTTGGTGTTGTTGGTGTACCTTACCAACTGATCTCTAATTAAGGAGTCCTGCAAAGCATCAAATTCGCAAGTGTTTGCCAAACCCTTTAAGGCCGCAATATATGTCTTAACTTTTTCGTTTTTCCCTTGAAAAAAACTTGTGTCTTTCTAGTACTACGTTATTGGTTTTACCAAAGTGCTTTTCAAGTCTGTTGACTGCAAGTAAGTACATTTTCCTCATCATCGCTATCCTCCTCCGCTTCTGCTGATGCTGTGATGTTGTCGTAAGTCTTGTGCCCTTCAATCCCTAAGTTGTGAAGCAGAGTGTGCAGCTTTTGCAGTGAGGAAAACGTTTCCCCACCTATTGCAATAAGGTAGGACTCCAGCAGTCCAAATCACTGCTACCATGGTAAGAGTGGCTCCCCCACCTCGTTTAGGAAAGGGGGTGGTTGCGACATATTTGTGATGGCCATTATGTGAACTTCACACTAATACACACTCAGATACCCTTTATTACCAACTACAAGGTTAGGCTTTTCTTTGACGTGACCCTGCCAAAATTAAGACATGAGTGACTTAAAGCCAAGTAATACACTGAATATGAAGTTACATGTAAGCTGTGCGTGTCAGCATGAGATGGGAAGACAGACGGACTCTGCGCCAGTTGGAAGAACCAACCCGGTAAGTCACATGTAAGCTGTGCCTGTCAGCACGGGATGGGTCAGGCTTATGCAAGCTACGAGAGAAACGTTACACCGCCTCGTCTAGTTGTGGGAAAATGCAGTGAGGAGGGGGTTAAGCTTTAGAGATTAACGCTGAGGGAGGCCTCTATTGCCAGCAGCGCCGCCTCATTTGATGACGCGCTTACCAGGAAGATAGAGTCACTCGAGCTCCGTCGTGAGGAAACGCCGCTCTCGCTGGGGCCTTATCTTGAGACCCCACCCCAGGGCTACCGCTCACAAGGGCTGCGATGTTAGGTTAAATGTGCCCCCCACGACCCTTAAATTACACGGGCACTGGCTGGGGCTGCCGCTCACCTCCGTAAGGTTCTCTCACGCTGATACTTGAGCTTGGGCACACCGCTTGGACTGCCACTACCTGCAGTATACCAGAGGCTGCTCCTTCTTCTCGCCGATCACTTCATTGTTCAGGACACACATTAGCGATGCCATTTAACCACCACCGTCTGCGAGACGACCGGGCTCATTTCCCCTGTCAGAACAGTGCAACGTGACAGGATCGCTCGCGACACCAGAGTAGCCGCTCCGCACATTCTCTGTTATAACTGGACAGCAGGGCGACACGATGCTCTGGGCGGCTGGAGGGTTGTAGGATGAAAACGACTTCACAGACACCAGTACGTTTTTTTCGAACAGACAAGAAGCGTTGTGATACCCAATGATTCAAGTATCTTGAGGCAGAGATCCGATCATCAGCATAAGGTAAGGTAGAACCTTATAAAATTACTGGCTGTCACTGGAGTACAAATGGAGGGTGATGTATTAGAGCTGCATGTGTTCAAGTAGTTTTCACAACTATGTTCCCATTTATAAGAGAGACCAAACATATTTTCTATTTCTACCCCTTCATCTTCCAGTACCATAAGCATATACATTAAGAATTCCTGTGCATCTTGCTGGACATTTTGAGTAAACTGTGTACATCCAGAACATACATCTAAAAGATTTCTAACATCAGAAGCACTTTCTATTTTAGTTTTATCATTACTCAGCTTCTCATAAAGGAAACTCAGCAGAGAACAGAATCTTTTTTCATGATTTAGTATTATCTACTCTTTCAAACTTTCAAGATAAAATACAACATTCAGCACTACATTAGCGTAGCAGTTGACACCAGAGCTATTTTCAAAATGACAACCAACAACCTCTTCAGTATTGTCCTTTTTCTTTTTGCTTTCACATCAGTCTCTATTTGTTTACTCTTCTGTACATCCTCATTACAGATATTCTCAATTCTCCTTTTCCGACAAACAACACGATTTTTAAACACAGGATACTGACCTAAATGAGGAGCATAGCTTCTTCTTAATCTATTATACTCCTTTACACAGTTTGCATCAGCACTAACTTTTGACTCATCAAAGTCTATCATGAATAAACCAGATATTTTTTTCACGCGTGACAAAGCAACATATGCCATACCTTCATTAAACACACTAGATCCAATGTTTACAAAAGCACTATCTACAGTTAATCCTTGAGATTTGTGAATAGTTACAGCATATGCTAGAGAAAACGGAAACTGCTTCCTACGTACATATAAGTCTTTCACAAACAAGAAACGAACTGAACAACGACTAATGTCTTTAACCTCTTCAATCTGATCAAATTTTATTTTTAAAAATTCAATTCCATCTTTTTTCTGGTAATTAACAAAACCCACAACTTTACCCATAGCTCCATTCACTAAACCTTTTTCTACATCCAAATTACGTCTTAAAATTACTCGACAGTTCATACATACATAAAGATTCTTTTCTAAACCAGCTGTTTTCGATATGTTTTTCTCTAGAGAATCCAATTTAGTTGTAAATTTGCTTGTCAATATAATAGTTATTCCTTCATGCTATATTTTATCCACAGCTTCCAGTTTTATAATCTCTTCATTTTCCAATTTCAAAAGTTCTTGATTGAATATAGAGCATTCATGTAGTGTTGGCATTAAGCAGATTACAGTATTTTTTCCTGCAATTTTCTTGTATATTTTCTCTGGAACTATTTGTTCTGTTGGAAACAAATTACATAGCAATCGACTCTGTAAAGCTTTTCAGCCATGTTCTGTGAGTAGTCCAATTCTGATATCTTTGAGAATACTTGCATAATCATCATCATTTGCTTGCCGCATATTGGTAATGAGTTCTTTGTACTCAAAGTATGTCCAAATATTCACATTACCTATACTTCCTAACGACTTTTTCGTGTCTTCATGTGTAAGAGTATGAAATACTGGTTGTCCTTTAACTGGAGTGAGCTGCAGTAGATCCCCAAAAACTATAACATGTTTTCCTCCAAATAGCACGTCATAGTCTGTCTTTAGAATTTGCTGCATTCTTAAATGCACAAAGGCAAGCATTAAGTTTGATACCATGCTTACCTCATCAATAATGAGAACTTTCATTTTTTTCAATACTCTTGAAACTTCAAAACATGCTTCTCCTGTTAGCTTGTGGTATTTTGTTCTCATGCTCTACTGGTAACATTAGCAAACGATGGAGGGTAATTCCTTTTATGTTATATGCCGCTAACCCAGTTGGAGCAGTAACAACACAAGACAAAGTTGAATCAGTTTTTTTCTGTAGGTAGCTTCTAATTACTTTAATTAAGAAACTGTTTCCAGTTCCAGCTTGTCCACTCACATACATTCTGATTGGTTCACATGATATGCATGAGCACTCTTTATTTTCATGTAGTAATCCATGATCAATTTGTTTTGTAACTTCCTCATAAATTTGTTGTTGTTCATCATTCAGTTGTTCCAAATTTGGTAAGTTTATTAAATCTTCCTGAACTTGATTCATAGCTGTTTCCACTTCAGTCATGGCTATTGCAGCTTCATTTTATATGATTGGTTGTCCTAGAGGATCTTGACTGAGCGTCCCAGAACTTGGACTGTCTTGTGGACTGTCTCTAGCTACTTCAGCTGCAATTGTTGCTTCGTGTTCAATTTCTTCATTTAACATTTGTACATAAGTTGTGAAAGTACTGCATTCTATGGTATCTTTGCATGCATTAAAGGAATCTTCATAGCTTTGAAAATGTCCAAGTAATTCATCCTCTGAACGCCATGGTTTAAACAACTGTAAAAGTGCTTAGTAGTAAAATTCCTTCTTGTCAGTAGTGTCGCAACTCAGCTTTCTGTGATTTATCAAACTTCCTTTTGTTTGTTTTACCAAACATCCTTCCTCACCAATGACTTTATATTTTCCATTGTTGATGTCTTCTGTGGTATTCCGTTTAAAAATGTAGTTCTGCAGCACTTCATAGAGACACATGTTCTCAAGATGATGACTTCTCTTTGGGTAATATGTGTCCAACATGTTTGTTCTTAAAATGTCTGTACTTTCTGGTTCGTACTCTGCTAAATATTCAATTTCTCGAATAGATTTCAATACCCGATTTCGCATTCCTGCAAGGCCTAAACTTACCCAAATTATTCTTCTGGATTTGGAGTACAGACTTGCAGATGATAACCTATCTGAGCATTCGTATGACCCAATTTCTCGATGCGATAACATCTTTAAACTGAAACTGTATAGCTTTTTACTGACAGTCTTCTCGTGAGAAATCTCTTCCCACATTTCTTTCAATTCCGTTTTCTCAGATTTAGTGATGTAAGATGTGACATACCGAGCAACAGCAATAGAATTGTCAGCTACATACTGAATATCCATGTTAGCATTCCACATGGATAAAATGACTGGGTTGTAGTCATTTATATATTTTGACTCTTCTTTTCTTCTTAGGTTGTAGGTATTTTTAGGCGATTTTCTTGTAATAGTATGTCGCACAGCTGACATAAAACTGTTTACTCTTCCTTTTGAAAGAACAGGTCGTGGAAATCCAAATCGACATTTTGTGTAGAATTTATCTTTACTCTTGTACTTTCGTCGACAGTATTTTCCACACCGATGACTTTGAAAACGTAAAACTTGCTCTTTTAAGTTTTTTTCTTCTGTGCTTTTAGGTATAGCACATGTTGCATATCCTTCAATGAAAGATAAAACTGCATCATCAGAATCTGTTCCAAATTTTGGGGCATCCTTGATCCACAACAGCATATGAATATGAGGAGCACCTCTTGCTTGGTACTCTTTTCTCCAAAAGAAATCCACAACTTCTCCAAGAGGTGGATTTTTTTGATTGCAGACGAAGGACATCATAGCCTCAAATCTATGATTGAAATATCTGCAAACATTAACCGGATCCAATTAGCACAATTCTCCTGCTGTCTTGTATTGGATGTTTTCAATATTTGAATTTGCCTCTCGAAGAAAATCCAGTAAATCATCCCAAGCGTACTCAGCACAGCTTAGGGTAAGGAACCATGTAGGAGTTCCTAAATTCCGTAACATACATTTCAATTCTCCATGGCGTCGGTATCAATATTCATTAGTCCCACGCTGACAAGCCATCAGATTAATCAATTGAGATTCCAAATGATCATCTCGCTGTTGCACTTTGTTCAGAAAATCCTTTGCAGACACATTATGTAGATGTACTCCAGTTTTTAAAATGTGATTTACTGCATAAGATAGTGCAGACAAGTCACTTTCAAATAAAAGATGGAACAAATAAGGAATACTTTGACGAAATCTTGGATCTTCTGCATATAATCTTGTAGTCCGATACTCAGAAGCAGGAATCTGTACTGGACGTTCATCATATCGTCCACCTTTTCCTGTAGGAAACAGCTGGGGAAAACAACAAGCTTCCAAGCTCTCCTCCCATACACTCACTGGAGTTTCTTTTGCTTTTTTCATCTGAAACAGATCAATAGTGTTTCCCATAACTTCTTTAGAATGGAGAGGATGTATGCTGAAATGTTCATAAATTTCTTCTTTTTTTGACTTATCCACTTTTTCAATTTGCCCAGTTGGTATTCCTGTGTCTGCTAGTAAAACTTCTTCATCTTCATCCATATAAATTGATTCATACCATTTATTATTTCTTTTCAAATATAAATTTGCTCTTTGTACTTTTCTTACATCTACCAGCTCCTGCCAAATTTTCTTATTCTTTGTAGGTACACCATTAACCAGAATAACTAATGGTTGCGTTTCCAAACTATCTGCATCAATTTTTTCAATATTTTTTTCCAAATCTAATGGCAAATAGACAACTCTTCCTTTTAAACCTCTTTGTAAATCTGAAGGAGGTAATTTGCCTGTTTTGGGCTCCATACGAACTATAGTCTGAAATGGATGGACACATTGAATGAGTATAGACTCATACGTATTTAAATCACTAAGTTCTGCAGGAATATCAACCAATTCTAAATTATTATGTACAGCTCTAGCTGGAATTTTATTTTCTTCTAACTTGTTATAACAGTATTTACAAATACGCTGACCTTCACCCAAATCAAAACAATTTTCCAGAAATAAATATGTAGCAAAATCCTTCCACTTAGAATTATTTTCTTTTTCACTTTTTTTATAGAGATCAACATTCCTTGTTTGAGTTTTATAATGGCTTCTCCGGCAACAAATACAAGTAATATTTGGTCTTTCATTAGAGATGATAGTACATTTTGTCATTTGATCTTCAAAATTTTTACTAACAGTGAGTTCTACATTCTCTTCCACATTTTCTTCAATAACTGTGTCATTTCCTGCACTTTCTTGCTCTGGACCAAAGTAACAAAACTCAATATCCTCACAAACCTTCTTCACATCTGATACAGATCCACGGAACATAGCACTATTCAATTCATTTAACTTTAGTGCTGGACTTTTAGCAAAATACAATCTTCTCACAAATTTTCTCATTTCAGTATGAGCCAGCATCCTAAAATGGTGAAAAACACTTTGACAAACTTTCCTAGAAAGACAAGCCAGAGAATGTCCTTGCAAACCAGTATTCTCTCTCACTCTGCATGGATCTAGTCTTTGAAGCACATTAATCTTCTGTTTAACACTTTTTTTTACTATATTCTCTTAGAAAGTCACGTAATTTATCAATATATTCCTGTCGTAGAGTACAAATACTACTACAATTCCAAGTGTACACTGGGGCTTTAGGACGTCTCCCCATAACCTCATCAGCTAACACTTCTTCCTCATTTCTTGGAACCATTTTCTCCTTTTCCATTACACAACCATCCTTAACGTCATATGCTCGACCACTGGTGTCGACTGCATGCGGCAAACTATTACTTTGAAGATAACTCTCTTAATTAAAAAATGGTTCAGTACTTGAACTATGCTTCCATTCTCCTAAGAACACTTTACAAAAGTTTTTTTTCCCTTCTCTTTTTCTTTTTCTTTTTGACTTCATTACATTCACTAATTTATCTAATGTACGGATCCTGTTCAAAATTAAAATGAATAGTTTTCTTTTTAATTCCAAAGCCTTTGCAACAATTGATTCGATATGTTTCTTTTTCTTATAAAATTTGGCTTTCTTCCTATATTTTTTCACGTCCTTTAGCAAATTGAACATCACTCTTCTCTGAAACATTTTTCTACGAATGTTTTTAAAATCTATTTTTCTTTTTAAGTCATTCTTTCTTACTTCTGATTGTACATTAGCATTTAGTATATTCTGTCGATTGTCTTGTTGTTTTCTACTTGAAACACTATTTGCAGTGGATATATTTTTTACATTTTTTCTTTGCTTGAGGATATTTTATATAAAATCCTTAGTCTGCTTACCAGAAGACTTTTTCTTTTTTCCAACATGAGGTTCTTCAACTAATTTTTGTTGTCCAGTTGTCTTCAAATATAGATGTTGTTGCTGTTCTTTTCTCTTTCTTGATTTTATAGGCATCTTTAATTTATTTCAGTGTTGTTCAGCAATACCTGAAAGAAACTAAAAAAAAATACCTTTATGTAATTTAAATATATTACTATATTTTTTATGAGCTTTTCAAATCCTATCATATGAGCTGTCCCTTTCCTACGACTGCAAGTCTTACACAATAAAAGCTACACAAATTAAATCTCTGACAACAATTCTGCAGGCAAACGTTGCTTGAAAATCAATTGTGAATCATTACACAGTGTCCAGCCTTTTTCACATTTCAGATAAACTGTGTAATGACCAGAAGTTATACAAGGTCCATCATGGAAAATTATTGCAACTGCAACAAAAGTCTTTCCTGATATTGATAATTGATTTCCTGTAAACTTCTTTATTAAAGTGTCCAATTTTGTTCCATCAGCTCTACAACGTTGCATCATTAAAATTACATACTGTCCATATTTCTTTAAAAATAACGTTGATAACATTTCTGATTTACATTGAGAACATTCCATGTTGCGATTTGCATCTTTAACTAATGTACTAAAAGTCACTGATTTACTCTCTGGTAATGTTAAATATATGAACCTTTCAGAATCAACATTAGAGCTGCATGTGTTCAAACAGTTTTCACAACTATGTTCCCATTTATAAGAGAGACCAAACATATTTTCTATTTCTACCCCTTCATCTTCCAGTACCATAAGCATATACATTAAGAATTCCTGATCATCTTGCTGGACATTTTGAGTAAACTGTGTACATCCAGAACATACATCTAAAAGATTTCTAACATCAGAAGCACTTTCTATTTTAGTTTTATCATTACTCAGCTTCTCATAAAGGAAACTCAGCAGAGAACAGAATATTTTTTCAGGATTTAGTATTATCTGCTCTTTCAAACTTTCAAGATAAAATACAACATTCAGCACTACATTAGCGTAGCAGTTGACACCAGAGCTATTTTCAAAATGACAACCAACAACCTCTTCAGTATTGTCCTTTTTCTTTTTGCTTGCAATCACATCAGTCTCTATTTGTTTACTCTTCTGTACATCCTCATTACAGATATTCTCAATTCTCCTTTTCCGACAAACAACACGTTTTTCAAACACAGGATACTGACCTAAATGAGGAGCATAGCTTCTTCTTAATCTAGTATACTCCTTTACACAGTTTGCATCAGCACTAACTTTTGACTCATCAAAGTCTATCATGAATAAACCAGATATTTTTTTCACGCGTGACAAAGCAACATATGCCATACCTTCTTTAAACACACTAGATCCAATGTTAAGAAAAGCACTATCTACAGTTAATCCTTGAGATTTGTGAATAGTTACAGCATATGCTAGAGAAAACGGAAACTGCTTCCCACGTACATATAAGTCTTTCACTAACAAGAAACAAACTGAACAACGACTAATGTCTTTAACCTCTTCAATCTGATCAAATTTTATTTTTAAAAATTCAATTCCATCTTTTTTCTGGTAATTAACAAAACCCACAACTTTACCCATAGCTCCATTCACTAAACCTTTTTCTACATCCAAATTACGTCTTAAAATTACTCGACAGTTCATACATACATAAAGATTCTATTCTAAACCAGCTGTTTTCGATATGTTTTTCTCTAGAGAATCCAATTTAGTTGTCAATTTGCTTGTCAATATAATAGTTATTCCTTCATGCTATATTTTATCCACAGCTTCCAGTTTTATAATCTCTTCATTTTCCAATTTCAAAAGTTCTTGATTGAATATAGAGCATTCATGTAGTGTTGGCATTAAGCAGATTACAGTATTTTTTCCTGTAATTTTCTTGTATATTTTCTCTGGAACTATTTGTTCTGTTGGAAACAAATGACATAGCAATCGACTCTGTAAAGCTTTTCTGCCATGTTCTGTGAGTAGTCCAATTCTGATATCTTTGAGAATACTTGCATAATCATCATCATTTGCTTGCCGCATATTGGTAATGAGTTCTTTGTACTCAAAGTATGTCCAAATATTCACATTACCTATACTTCCTAACGACTTTTTCGTGTCTTCATGTGTAAGAGTATGAAATACTGGTTGTCCTTTAACTGGAGTGAGCTGCAGTAGATCCCCAAAAACTATAACATGTTTTCCTCCAAATAGCACATCATTGTCTGTCTTTAGAATTTGCTGCATTCTTAAATGCACAAAGGCAAGCATTTAGTTTGATACCATGCTTACCTCATCAATAATGAGAACTTTCATTTTTTTCAATACTCTTGAAACTTCAAAACGTGCTTCTCCTGTTAGCTTGTGGTATTTTGTTCTCATGCTCTACTGGTAACATTAGCAAACGATGGAGGGTAATTCCTTTTATGTTATATGCTGCTAACCCAGTTGGAGCAGTAACAACACAAGACAAAGTTGAATCCGTTTTTTTCTGTAGGTAGCTTCTAATTACTTTAATGAAGAAACTTTTTCCAGTTCCAGCTTGTCCACTCACATACATTCTGATTGGTTCACATGATATGCATGAGCACTCTTTATTTTCATGTAGTAATCCATGATCAATTTGTTTTGTGACTTCCTCATAAATTTGTTGTTCATCATTCAGTTGTTGTTCCAAATTTGGTAAGTTTATTAAATCTTCCTGAGCTTGATTCATAGCTGTTTCCACTTCAGTCATGGCTATTGCAGCTTCATTTTATATGATTGGTTGTCCTAGAGGATCTTGACTGAGCGTCCCAGAACTTTGACTGTCTTGAGGACTGTCTCTAGCTACTTCAGCTGCAATTGTTGCTTCGTGTTCAATTTCTTCATTTAACATTTGTACATAAGTTGTGAAAGTACTGCATTCTATGGTATCTTTGCATGCATTAAAGGAATCTTCATAGCTTTGAAAATGTCCAAGTAATTCATCCTCTGAACGCCATGGTTTAAACAACTGTAAAAGTGCTTAGTAGTAAAATTCCTTCTTGTCAGTAGTGTCGCAACTCAGCTTTCTGTGATTAATCAAACTTCCTTTTGTTTGTTTTACCAAACATCCTTCCTCACCAATGACTTTATATTTTCCATTGTTGATGTCTTCTGTGGTATTCCGTTTAAAAATGTAGTTCTGCAGCACTTCATAGAGACACATGTTCTCAAGATGATGACTTCTCTTTGGGTAATATGTGTCCAACATGTTTGTTCTTAAAATGTCTGTACTTTCTGGTTCGTACTCTGCTAAATATTCAATTTCTCGAATAGATTTCAATACCCGATTTCGCATTCCTGCAAGGCCTAAACTTACCCAAATTATTCTTCTGGATTTGGAGTACAGACTTGCAGATGATAACCTATCTGAGCATTCCTACGACCCAATTTCTCGATGCAATAACATCTTTAAACTGAAACTGTATAGCTTTTTACTGACAGTCTTCTCGTGAGAAATCTCTTCCCACATTTCTTTCAATTCCGTTTTCTCAGATTTAGTGATGTAAGATGTGACATACCGAGCAACAGCAATAGAATTGTCAGCTACATACTGAATATCCATGTTAGCATTCCACATGGATAAAATGACTGGGTTGTAGTCATTTATATATTTTGACTCTTCTTTTCTTCTTAGGTTGTAGGTATTTTTAGGCGATTTTCTTGTAATAGTATGTCGCACAGCTGTCATAAAACTGTTTACTCTTCCTTTTGAAAGAACAGGTCGTGGAAATCCAAATCGACATTTTGTGTAGAATTTATCTTTACTCTTGTACTTTCGTCGACAGTATTTTCCACACCGATGACTTTGAAAACGTAAAACTTGCTCTTTTAAGTTTTTTTCTTCTGTGCTTTTAGGTATAGCACATGTTGCATATCCTTCAATGAAAGATAAAACTGCATCATCAGAATCTGTTCCAAATTTTGGGGCATCCTTGATCCACAACAGCATATGAATGTGAGGAGCACCTCTTGCTTGGTACTCTTTTCTCCAAAAGAAATCCACAACTTCTCCAAGAGGTGGATTTTTTTGATTGCAGACGAAGGACATCATAGCCTCAAATCTATGATTGAAATATCTGCAAACATTAACCGGATCCAATTAGCACAATTCTCCTGCTGTCTTGTATTGGATGTTTTCAATATTTGAATTTGCCTCTCGAAGAAAATCCAGTAAATCATCCCAAGCGTACTCAGCACAGCTTAGGGTAAGGAACCATGTAGGAGTTCCTAAATTCCGTAACATACATTTCAATTCTCCATGTCGTCGGTATCAATATTCATTAGTCCCACGCTGACAAGCCATCAGATTAATCAATTGAGATTTCAAATGATCATCTTGCTGTTGCACTTTGTTCAGAAAATCCTTTGCAGACACATTATGTAGATGTACTCCAGTTTTTAAAATGTGATTTACTGCATAAGATAGTGCAGACAAGTCACTTTCAAATAAAAGATGGAACAAATAAGGAATACTTTGACGAAATCTTGGATCTTCTGCATATAATCTTGTAGTCCGATACTCAGAAGCAGGAATCTGTACTGGACGTTCATCATATCGTCCACCTTTTCCTGTAGGAAACAGCTGGGGAAAACAACAAGCTTCCAAGCTCTCCTCCCATACACTCACGGGAGTTTCTTTTGCTTTTTTCATCTGAAACAGATCAATAGTGTTTCCCATAACTTCTTTAGAATGGAGAGGATGTATGCTGAAATGTTCATAAATTTCTTCTTTTTTTGACTTATCCACTTTTTCAATTTGCCCAGTTGGTATTCCTGTGTCTGCTAGTAAAACTTCTTCATCTTCATCCATATAAATTGATTCATACCATTTATTATTTCTTTTCAAATATAAATTTGCTCTTTGTACTTTTCTTACATCTACCAGCTCCTGCCAAATTGTCTTATTCTTTGTAGGTACACCATTAACCAGACTAACTAATGGTTGCGTTTCCAAACTATCTGCATCAATTTTTTCAATATTTTTTTCCAAATCTAATGGCAAATAGACAACTCTTCCTTTTAAACCTCTTTGTAAATCTGAAGGAGGTAATTTGCCTGTCTTGGGCTCCATACGAACTATAGTCTGAAATGGATGGACACATTGAATGAGTATAGACTCATACGTATTTAAATCACTAAGTTCTGCAGGAATATCAACCAATTCTAAATTATTATGTACAGCTCTAGCTGGCATTTTATTTTCTTCTAACTTGTTATAACAGTATTTACAAATACGCTGACCTTCACCCAAATCAAAACAATTTTCCAGAAATAAATATGTAGCAAAATCCTTCCACTTAGAATTATTTTCTTTTTCACTTTTTATAGAGATCAACATTCCTTGTTTGAGTTTTATAATGGCTTCTCCGGCAACAAATACAAGTAATATTTGATCTTTCATTAGAGATGATAGTACATTTTGTCATTTGATCTTCAAAATTTTTACTAACAGTGAGTTCTACATTCTCTTCCACATTTTCTTCAATAACTGTGTCATTTCCTGCACTTTCTTGCTCTGGACCAAAGTAACAAAACTCAATATCCTCATAAACCTTCTTCACATCTGATACAGATCCACGGAACAGAGCACTATTCAATTCATTTAACTTTAGGTCTGGACTTTTAGCAAAATACAATCTTCTCACAAATTTTCTCATTTCAGTATGATGAACTGCCAGCATCCTAAAATGGTGAAAAACACTTTGACAAACTTTCCTAGAAAGACAAGCCAGAGAATGTCCTTGCAAACCAGTATTCTCTCTCACCCTGCATGGATCTAGTCTTTGAAGCACCTTAATCTTCTGTTTAACACTTTTTTTACTATATTCTCTTAGAAAGTGGCGTAATTTATCAATATATTCCTGTCGTACAGTACAAATACTACTACAATTCCAAGTGTACTCTGGGGCTTTAGGACGTCTCTCCATAACCTCATCAGCTAACACTTCTTCCTCATTTCTTGGAACCATTTTCTCCTTTTCCATTACACAACCATCCTTAACTTCATATGCTCGACCACTGGTGTCGACTGCATGCAGCAAACTATTACTTTGAAGATAACTCTCTTCATTAAAAAATGGTTCAGTACTTGAACTATGCTTCCATTCTCCTAAGAACACTTTACAAAAGTTTTTTTTTCCCTTCTCTTTTTCTTTTTCTTTTTGACTTCATTACATTCACTAATTTATCTAATGTACGGATCCTGTTCAAAATTAAAATGAATAGTTTTCTTTTTAATTCCAAAGCCTTTGCAACAATTGATTCAATATGTTTCTTTTTCTTATAAAATTTGGCTTTCTTCCTATATTTTTTCACATCCTTTAGCAAATTGAACATCACTCTTCTCTGAAACATTTTTCTACGAATGTTTTTAAAATCTATTTTTCTTTTTAAGTCATTCTTTCTTACTTCTGATTGTACATTAGCATTTAGTATATTCTGTCGATTGTCTTGTGGTTTTCTACTTGAAACACTATTTGCAGTGGATATATTTTTTACATTTTTTCTTTGCTTGAGGATATTTTTTATAAAATCCTTAGTCTGCTTACCAGAAGACTTTTTCTTTTTTCCAACATTAGGTTCCTCAACTAATTTTTGTTGTCCAGTTGTCTTCAAATATAGATGTTGTTGCTGTTCTTTTCTCTTTCTTGATTTTATAGGCATCTTTAATTTATTTCAGTGTTGTTCAGCAATACCTGAAAGAAACTAAAAAAAAATACCTTTATGTAATTTAAATATATTACTATATTTTTTATGAGCTTTTCAAATCCTATCATATGAGCTGTCCCTTTCCTACGACTGCAAGTCTTACACAATAAAAGCTACACAAATTAAATCTCTGACAACAATTCTGCAGGCAAACGTTGCTTGAAAATCAATTGTGAATCATTACACAGTGTCCAGCCTTTTTCACATTTCAGATAAACTGTGTAATGACCAGAAGTTATACAAGGTCCATCATTGAAAATATTGCAACTGCAACAAAAGTCTTTCCTGATATTGATAATTGATTTCCTGTAAACTTCTAAGTGTCCAATTTTGTTCCATCAGCTCTACAACGTTGCATCATTAAAATTACATACTGTCCATATTTCTTTAAAAATAACGTTGATAACATTTCTGATTTACATTGAGAACATTCCATGTTGCGATTTGCATCTTTAACTAATGAACTAAAAGTCACTGATTTACTCTCTGGTAATGTTAAATATATGAACCTTTCAGAATCAACATTAGAGCTGCATGTGTTCAAACAGTTTTCACAACTATGTTCCAATTTATAAGAGAGACCAAACATATTTTCTAGTTATAACAGTATTTACAAATACGCTCATCTTCACCCAAATCAAAACAATTTTCCAGAAATAAATATGTAGCAAAATCCTTCCACTTAGAATTATTTTCTTTTTCACTTTTTATAGAGATCAACATTCCTTGTTTGAGTTTTATAATGGCTTCTCCGGCAACAAATACAAGTAATATTTGATCTTTCATTAGAGATGATAGTACATTTTGTCATTTGATCTTCAAAATTTTTACTAACAGTGAGTTCTACATTCTCTTCCACATTTTCTTCAATAACTGTGTCATTTCCTGCACTTTCTTGCTCTGGACCAAAGTAACAAAACTCAATATCCTCACAAACCTTCTTCACATCTGATACAGATCCACGGAACAGAGCACTATTCAACTCATTTAACTTTAGTGCTGGACTTTTAGCAAAATACAATCTTCTCACAAATTTTCTCATTTCAGTATGATGAACTGCCAGCATCCTAAAATGGTGAAAAACACTTTGACAAACTTTCCTAGAAAGACAAGCCAGAGAATGTCCTTGCAAACCAGTATTCTCTCTCAGTCTGCATGGATCTAGTCTTTGAAGCACCTAATCTTCTGTTTAACACTTTTTACTATATTCTCTTAGAAAGTGACGTAATTTATCAATATATTCCTGTCGTACAGTACAAATACTACTACAATTCCAAGTGTACACTGGGGCTTTAGGACGTCTCTCCATAACCTCATCAGCTAACACTTCTTCCTCATTTCTTGGAACCATTTTCTCCTTTTCCATTACACAACCATCCTTAACTTCATGTGCTCGACCACTGGTGTCGACTGCATGCAGCAAACTATTACTTTGAAGATAACTCTCTTCATTAAAAAATGGTTCAGTACTTGAACTATGCTTCCATTCTCCTAAGAACACTTTACAAAAGTTTTTTTTTCCCTTCTCTTTTTCTTTTTCTTTTTGACTTCATTACATTCACTAATTTATCTAATGTACGGATCCTGTTCAAAATTAAAATGAATAGTTTTCTTTTTAATTCCAAAGCCTTTGCAACAATTGATTCAATATGTTTCTTTTTCTTATAAAATTTGGCTTTCTTCCTATATTTTTTCACATCCTTTAGCAAATTGAACATCACTCTTCTCTGAAACATTTTTCTACGAATGTTTTTAAAATCTATTTTTCTTTTTAAGTCATTCTTTCTTACTTCTGATTGTACATTAGCATTTAGTATATTCTGTCGATTGTCTTGTGGTTTTCTACTTGAAACACTATTTGCAGTGGATATATTTTTTACATTTTTTCTTTGCTTGAGGATATTTTTTATAAAATCCTTAGTCTGCTTACCAGAAGACTTTTTCTTTTTTCCAACATTAGGTTCCTCAACTAATTTTTGTTGTCCAGTTGTCTTCAAATATAGATGTTGTTGCTGTTCTTTTCTCTTTCTTGATTTTATAGGCATCTTTAATTTATTTCAGTGTTGTTCAGCAATACCTGAAAGAAACTAAAAAAAAATATATTTATGTAATTTAAATATATTACTATATTTTTTATGAGCTTTTCAAATCCTATCATATGAGCTGTCCCTTTCCTACGACTGCAAGTCTTACACAATAAAAGCTACACAAATTAAATCTCTGACAACAATTCTGCAGGCAAACGTTGCTTGAAAATCAATTGTGAATCATTACACAGTGTCCAGCCTTTTTCACATTTCAGATAAACTGTGTAATGACCAGAAGTTATACAAGGTCCATCATTGAAAATATTGCAACTGCAACAAAAGTCTTTTCTGATATTGATAATTGATTTCCTGTAAACTTCTTTATTAAAGTGTCCAATTTTGTTCCATCAGCTCTACAACGTTGCATCATTAAAATTACATACTGTCCATATTTCTTTAAAAATAACGTTGATAACATTTCTGATTTACATTGAGAACATTCCATGTTGCGATTTGCATCTTTAACTAATGAACTAAAAGTCACTGATTTACTCTCTGGTAATGTTAAATATATGAACCTTTCAGAATCAACATTAGAGCTGCATGTGTTCAAACAGTTTTCACAACTATGTTCCCATTTATAAGAGAGACCAAACATATTTTCTAGTTATAACAGTATTTACAAATACGCTCATCTTCACCCAAATCAAAACAATTTTCCAGAAATAAATATGTAGCAAAATCCTTCCACTTAAAATTATTTTCTTTTTCACTTTTTTTATAGAGATCAACATTCCTTGTTTGAGTTTTATAATGGCTTCTCCGGCAACAAATACAAGTAATATTTGATCTTTCATTAGAGACGATAGTACATTTTGTCATTTGATCTTCAAAATTTTTACTAACAGTGAGTTCTACATTCTCTTCCACATTTTCTTCAATAACTGTGTCATTTCCTGCACTTTCTTGCTCTGGACCAAAGTAACAAAACTCAATATCCTCACAAACCTTCTTCACATCTGATACAGATCCACGGAACAGAGCACTATTCAACTCATTTAACTTTAGTGCTGGACTTTTAGCAAAATACAATCTTCTCACAAATTTTCTCATTTCAGTATGATGAACTGCCAGCATCCTAAAATGGTGAAAAACACTTTGACAAACTTTCCTAGAAAGACAAACCAGAGAATGTCCTTGCAAACCAGTATTCTCTCTCAGTCTGCATGGATCTAGTCTTTGAAGCACCTTCATCTTCTGTTTAACACTTTTTACTATATTCTCTTAGAAAGTGACGTAATTTATCAATATATTCCTGTCGTACAGTACAAATACTACTACAATTCCAAGTGTACACTGGGGCTTTAGGACGTCTCTCCATAACCTCATCAGCTAACACTTCTTCCTCATTTCTTGGAACCATTTTCTCCTTTTCCATTACACAACCATCCTTAACTTCATATGCTCGACCACTGGTGTCGACTGCATGCAGCAAACTATTACTTTGAAGATAACTCTCTTCATTAAAAAATGGTTCAGTACTTGAACTATGCTTCCATTCTCCTAAGAACACTTTACAAAAGTTTTTTTTTCCCTTCTCTTTTTCTTTTTCTTTTTGACTTCATTACATTCACTAATTTATCTAATGTACGGATCCTGTTCAAAATTAAAATGAATAGTTTTCTTTTTAATTCCAAAGCCTTTGCAACAATTGATTCAATATGTTTCTTTTTCTTATAAAATTTGGCTTTCTTCCTATATTTTTTCACATCCTTTAGTAAATTGAACATCACTCTTCTCTGAAACATTTTTCTACGAATGTTTTTAAAATCTATTTTTCTTTTTAAGTCATTCTTTCTTACTTCTGATTGTACATTAGCATTTAGTATATTCTGTCGATTGTCTTGTGGTTTTCTACTTGAAACACTATTTGCAGTGGATATATTTTTTACATTTTTTCTTTGCTTGAGGATATTTTTTATAAAATCCTTAGTCTGCTTACCAGAAGACTTTTTCTTTTTTCCAACATTAGGTTCCTCAACTAATTTTTGTTGTCCAGTTGTCTTCAAATATAGATGTTGTTGCTGTTCTTTTCTCTTTCTTGATTTTATAGGCATCTTTAATTTATTTCAGTGTTGTTCAGCAATACCTGAAAGAAACTAAAAAAAAATATATTTATGTAATTTAAATATATTACTATATTTTTTATGAGCTTTTCAAATCCTATCATATGAGCTGTCCCTTTCCTACGACTGCAAGTCTTACACAATAAAAGCTACACAAATTAAATCTCTGACAACAATTCTGCAGGCAAACGTTGCTTGAAAATCAATTGTGAATCATTACACAGTGTCCAGCCTTTTTCACATTTCAGATAAACTGTGTAATGACCAGAAGTTATACAAGGTCCATCATTGAAAATATTGCAACTGCAACAAAAGTCTTTTCTGATATTGATAATTGATTTCCTGTAAACTTCTTTATTAAAGTGTCCAATTTTGTTCCATCAGCTCTACAACGTTGCCTCATAAAAATTACATACTGTCCATATTTCTTTAAAAATAACGTTGATAACATTTCTGATTTACATTGAGAACATTCCATGTTGCGATTTGCATCTTTAACTAATGAACTAAAAGTCACTGATTTACTCTCTGGTAATGTTAAATATATGAACCTTTCAGAATCAACATTAGAGCTGCATGTGTTCAAACAGTTTTCACAACTATGTTCCCATTTATAAGAGAGACCAAACATATTTTCTAGTTATAACAGTATTTACAAATACGCTCATCTTCACCCAAATCAAAACAATTTTCCAGAAATAAATATGTAGCAAAATCCTTCCACTTAAAATTATTTTCTTTTTCACTTTTTTTATAGAGATCAACATTCCTTGTTTGAGTTTTATAATGGCTTCTCCGGCAACAAATACAAGTAATATTTGATCTTTCATTAGAGATGATAGTACATTTTGTCATTTGATCTTCAAAATTTTTACTAACAGTGAGTTCTACATTCTCTTCCACATTTTCTTCAATAACTGTGTCATTTCCTGCACTTTCTTGCTCTGGACCAAAGTAACAAAACTCAATATCCTCACAAACCTTCTTCACATCTGATACAGATCCACGGAACAGAGCACTATTCAACTCATTTAACTTTAGTGCTGGACTTTTAGCAAAATACAATCTTCTCACAAATTTTCTCATTTCAGTATGATGAACTGCCAGCATCCTAAAATGGTGAAAAACACTTTGACAAACTTTCCTAGAAAGACAAGCCAGAGAATGTCCTTGCAAACCAGTATTCTCTCTCAGTCTGCATGGATCTAGTCTTTGAAGCACCTTAATCTTCTGTTTAACACTTTTTACTATATTCTCTTAGAAAGTGACGTAATTTATCAATATATTCCTGTCGTACAGTACAAATACTACTACAATTCCAAGTGTACACTGGGGCTTTAGGACGTCTCTCCATAACCTCATCAGCTAACACTTCTTCCTCATTTCTTGGAACCATTTTCTCCTTTTCCATTACACAACCATCCTTAACTTCATATGCTCGACCACTGGTGTCGACTGCATGCAGCAAACTATTACTTTGAAGATAACTCTCTTCATTAAAAAATGGTTCAGTACTTGAACTATGCTTCCATTCTCCTAAGAACACTTTACAAAAGTTTTTTTTTCCCTTCTCTTTTTCTTTTTCTTTTTGACTTCATTACATTCACTAATTTATCTAATGTACGGATCCTGTTCAAAATTAAAATGAATAGTTTTCTTTTTAATTCCAAAGCCTTTGCAACAATTGATTCAATATGTTTCTTTTTCTTATAAAATTTGGCTTTCTTCCTATATTTTTTCACATCCTTTAGCAAATTGAACATCACTCTTCTCTGAAACATTTTTCTACGAATGTTTTTAAAATCTATTTTTCTTTTTAAGTCATTCTTTCTTACTTCTGATTGTACATTAGCATTTAGTATATTCTGTCGATTGTCTTGTGGTTTTCTACTTGAAACACTATTTGCAGTGGATATATTTTTTACATTTTTTCTTTGCTTGAGGATATTTTTTATAAAATCCTTAGTCTGCTTACCAGAAGACTTTTTCTTTTTTCCAACATTAGGTTCCTCAACTAATTTTTGTTGTCCAGTTGTCTTCAAATATAGATGTTGTTGCTGTTCTTTTCTCTTTCTTGATTTTATAGGCATCTTTAATTTATTTCAGTGTTGTTCAGCAATACCTGAAAGAAACTAAAAAAATATATATTTATGTAATTTAAATATATTACTATATTTTTTATGAGCTTTTCAAATCCTATCATATGAGCTGTCCCTTTCCTACGACTGCAAGTCTTACACAATAAAAGCTACACAAATTAAATCTCTGACAACAATTCTGCAGGCAAACGTTGCTTGAAAATCAATTGTGAATCATTACACAGTGTCCAGCCTTTTTCACATTTCAGATAAACTGTGTAATGACCAGAAGTTATACAAGGTCCATCATTGAAAATATTGCAACTGCAACAAAAGTCTTTTCTGATATTGATAATTGATTTCCTGTAAACTTCTTTATTAAAGTGTCCAATTTTGTTCCATCAGCTCTACAACGTTGCATCATAAAAATTACATACTGTCCATATTTCTTTAAAAATAACGTTGATAACATTTCTGATTTACATTGAGAACATTCCATGTTGCGATTTGCATCTTTAACTAATGAACTAAAAGTCACTGATTTACTCTCTGGTAATGTTAAATATATGAACCTTTCAGAATCAACATTAGAGCTGCATGTGTTCAAACAGTTTTCACAACTATGTTCCCATTTATAAGAGAGACCAAACATATTTTCTAGTTATAACAGTATTTACAAATACGCTCATCTTCACCCAAATCAAAACAATTTTCCAGAAATAAATATGTAGCAAAATCCTTCCACTTAAAATTATTTTCTTTTTCACTTTTTTTATAGAGATCAACATTCCTTGTTTGAGTTTTATAATGGCTTCTCCGGCAACAAATACAAGTAATATTTGATCTTTCATTAGAGATGATAGTACATTTTGTCATTTGATCTTCAAAATTTTCACTAACAGTGAGTTCTACATTCTCTTCCACATTTTCTTCAATAACTGTGTCATTTCCTGCACTTTCTTGCTCTGGACCAAAGTAACAAAACTCAATATCCTCACAAACCTTCTTCACATCTGATACAGATCCACGGAACAGAGCACTATTCAACTCATTTAACTTTAGTGCTGGACTTTTAGCAAAATACAATCTTCTCACAAATTTTCTCATTTCAGTATGATGAACTTCCAGCATCCTAAAATGGTGAAAAACACTTTGACAAACTTTCCTAGAAAGACAAACCAGAGAATGTCCTTGCAAACCAGCATTCTCTCTCACTCTGCATGGATCTAGTCTTTGAAGCACCTTAATCTTCTGTTTAACACTTTTGTTACTATATTCTCTTAGAAAGTCACGCAATTTATCAATAGATTCCTGTCGTACAGTACAAATACTACTACAATTCCAAGTGTACACTGGGGCTTTAGGACGTCTCCCCATAACCTCATCAGCTAACACTTCTTCCTCATTTCCTGGAACCATTTTCTTCTTTTCCATTACACAACTATCCTTAACTTCATATGCTCGACCACTGGTGTCAACTGCATGCAGCAAACTATTACTTTGAAGATAACTCTCTTCATTAAAAAATGGTTCAGTACTTGAACTATGCTTCCATTCTCCTAAGAACACTTTACAAAAGTTTTTTTTTTCACTTCTCTTTTTCTTTTGCTTTTTGACTTCATTGCATTCACTAATTTATCTAATGTACGGATCCTTAAAATGAATAGTTTTCTTTTTAATTCCAAACCCTTTGCAACAATTGATTCAATATGTTTCTTTTTCTTATAAAATTTGGCTTTCTTCCTATATTTTTTCACATCCTTTAGCAAATTGAACATCACTCTTCTCTGAAACATTTTTCTAAGAATGTTTTTAAAATCTATTTTTCTTTTTAAATCATTCTTTCTTACCTTTGATTGTACATTAGCATTTAGTATATTCTGTCGATTGTCTTGTTGTTTTCTACTTGAAACACTATTTGCAGTGGATATATTTTTTACATTTTTTCTTTGCTTGAGGATATTTTTTATAAAATCCTTAGTCTGCTTACCAGAAGACTTTTTCTTTTTTCCAACATGAGGTTCTTCAACTAATTTTTGTTGTCCAGTTGTCTTCAAATATAGATGTTGTTGCTGTTCTTTTCTCTTTCTTGATTTTATAGGCATCTTTAATTTATTTCAGTGTTGTTCAGCAATACCTGAAAGAAACTAAAAAAAATACCTTTATGTAATTTAAATATATTACTATATTTTTTATGAGCTTTTCAAATCCTATCATATGAGCTGTCCCTTTCCTACGACTGCAAGTCTTACACAATAAAAGCTACACAAATTAAATCTCTGACAACAATTCCTGTGTGCACACAGACTCATGGTGAGATTCTAGGCAGAAATTTGATTGGCAATTTCAAAGCACATTTACTACTGTGGTAGAGCAAGTGATAATTACTGTAACAGCCTGACACATTTTCCTTATAGTTTAGGGAGGCAGAAAAGAGTATATGTCCTAACAGCTACTTGAGACCATGAGCATGTGGAACCTGGGTGAGTGATTAGACTAGAGCAAAGGAAATGAGCCTTGGTGATGTTGAATGTGGTAGCGTTACACACTGCTATATGAAATACCACACAGTGCTGAATACTTAGCATGGGAGTGCAGGAGAAGCAGCTGCCTGTGTGCTAAGAGTGTGTTTCTGGAGACTGTATTTTCAGGTGCAAGAGAGATCTGCATGGACGCTTGCACAACTGCATGAAGACTGCAGAGATGTCTGTAAGAGTAGATGTGTGGTAAGGGTTAATTGGAGTTTTGAACATGTAGGAACTACCTCACCCATTGCAGGAGTGAAAGGAAAATCTACTATGTTGATTTCAAATGTGTTAGCATTTGCCTCTCATTTGTGAGATATTGATTTGTGCTGAATGCTAACCATCACAGTTCAAGAAAACAAGCTGCCCCTTTCCTGCGAGTGCAAGTCTTACAGTACAAGAGCAACACAAATTAAATCTCTGACAACAATTCCTGTGTGCACACAGACTCATGGTGTGATTCTAGGCAGAAAACGATATTTGATTGGCAATTTCAAAGCACATTTACTACTTTGGTTTTGCAAGTGATAATTACTGTAACAGCCTGACACATTTTCCTTATAGTTTAGAGAGGCAGAAAAGAGCACATGTCCTAACAGCTACTTGAGAGCATGAGCATGTGGAACCTGGGTGAGTGATTAGACTAGAGCAAAGGAAATGAGCCTTGGTGATGTTAAATGTGGTAGCGTTACACACTACTATCTAAAATACCACACAGTGCTGAATACTTAGCATGGGAGTGCAGGAGAAGCAGCTGCCTGTATGCTAAGAGCGTGCTTCTGGAGACTGTGTATTGTCAGGTGCAAGAGAGATCTGCATGCACGCTTGCACAACTGCATAAAGACTGCAGAGATGTATGTAAGAGTACATGTGGGGTAAGGGTTAATTGGAGTTTTGAACATGTAGGAACTACCTCACCCATTGCAGGAGTGGAAGGAAAATCCACTATGTTGATTTCAAATGTGTTAGCATTTGCCTCTCATTTGTGAGATATTGATTTGTGCTGAATGCTAACCATCACAGTTCAAGAAAACAAGCTGCCCCTTTCCTGCGAGTGCAAGTCTTACAGAACAAGAGCAACACAAATTAAATCTCTGACAACAATTCCTGTGTGCACACAGACTCATGGTGTGATTCTAGGCAGGAAACTATATTTGATTGACAATTTCAAAGCACATTTACTTCTTTGGTAGAGCAAGTGATAATTACTGTAACAGCCTGACACATTTTCCTTATAGTTTAGAGAAGCAGAAAAGAGCACATGTCCTACCAGCTACTTGAGACTATGAGCATGTTTAACCTGGGTGAGTGATTAGACTACAGCAAAGGAAATGAGCCTTAGTGATATTGATTGTGTTAGCGTTACTCACTGCTATCTGAAATACCACACAGTGCTGAATAGTAAGCATGAGAGTGCAGGAGAAGCAGCTGTCTGTGTGCTAAGAGCGTACTTCTGGAGACTGTATTGTCAGGTGCAAGAGAGATCTGCATGGACGCTTGCACAACTGCATGAAGACTGCACAGATGTATGTAAGAGTACATGTGTGGTAAGGGTTAATTGGAGTTTTGAACATATAGGATCTACCTCACCCATGGCAGGAGTGGAAGGAAAATCTACCATGTTGATTTCAAATGTGTTAGCATTTGCCTCTCATTTGTGAGATATTGATTTGTGCTGAATGCTAGCCATCACAGTTCAAGAAAACAAGCTGCCCCTTTCCTACAAATGCAAGACTTACAGAACCATGGTGTGATTCTAGGCAGAAAACAGTATTCCTGGGTGATACCAGTACACCTTAACTTATGGTGAAGACATACTCCATAATATCTTACAAGTTCAAGGCAGTTAAATATCTTCCAAAACATAAAATGTAAAACACAACTTTAAAACAAGAATCACATTTCTATTTTTTTATATCAAAATGCACCACATACCCTTTAAAAGTAGTTAGTTGAGAAAGAAATGTGGCAGCCTAGTTTTTAGTGTTGAATGGTCTGAAACAGCCAATGAGATCTTTTTATTTAAAAAAAAGTATGTAAACCTCCATTTTACAACTATCTTTCTTTTCATATTGCCATTCTACTGAAAGACACCTTCTGAGTGCATCCAGATCTCCTTGAAAGATGTTCACAGTGTGGAGTGTAGGTCATAGCTATGTCTTCTGGAGTGAAAAGTATGCAGAAAAAAGAGGTATTGTGAAAGACCTTGCTTTGCCAAATGTAGACATTAAATGGATTGGTCAGAGAGGGTTAAAGTGGCACCAATTATTGCCATTGGTGAAATCCTTTCTACATCTCCCACAGCCTGACCTTATAATTGTGCACTGTGGTGGAAATGACCTAGGCACTTTAACTGGGGTAGGTCTGGAAATGCTTGTTAAGGACACCTTTGTGCAATTGATGTCTCTTTTTCCACAAACTACCTTTGTATATTCTAATATATGCCAAAGGCAAAAGTGGAACTGGTCCAACCAATATTGTCCGCAGATTGACAAAGCAAGAAAGCACGTCAATAAGCCTGTTTCTGCTTTCCTCAGAGACTATGGTATGGGTTCTATATACCACAACAACTTGCGTTACAACATGCGAGGCATTTATAGAGGAGACGGTGTACGTTTCCCAGATGAATGCAACAGAGTCTTCCTCTTGAACTTTAGACTCTGCATCGGTACTTACTTGTAGGTACAAAAAAACACTCAATGAACACAACGGCTCTTTTTAGAGCCAACCAACATCTAAACACTTAGGGCCTCATGTAGGTAGCCAAATACCGGTCGGTAACGGCCGATTTTCGGTAAATATGCCGTTACCGACCGGTATTTAGACAAGTGAGATGTAGGAGGCCAAAAACAAGTTTTCGGTAAATATGAAGCGGTAAATACCGATTCATAATTACCGAATTCGAAAATACCGATTCATATTTACCGAATACATATTTACCGATTCGGTAAATATGAAGTGGTAAATATGAATCGGTAAATATGAAGTGGTAAATATGAAGTGGTAAAACTGAAAATGACATGTAGGGAAAATCGGTAATTAAGAAATCCATGAAATTCGGTAATTAAGAGTCGGTAATTAACACTGAGTGAAAGCAGGTGGTAACCATCAACAGACCATATAAGCAATCCCAAAATGCAACAGCGTGGACAACATGGCCGCTCTGTATGTCATTGCAAGGCGCCTACGTCTACAGGCTGCAGGTCTGAGGATAAGGAGACGGGGAGGAACGCATCTACAGAGAGCGCATCACACTCTTCCAACTGACTGATGCAGAGATACATGAAAGGTACAGGCTACACCCCCAGACCATCATGGACCTGATAAGGGACCTGCACCCACTCCTGGACCAGCCAACAAGAAGGGCGCATGCCATACCACCACATGTGCAGGTGCTCTGCAGCCTACATCTACTGGCATCTGGCAGTTACCAGGGGGTGATAGCTGCGGTGGGCGGTGTATCCCAGAGTTGCCTGTCCCGTTTCTTCAGGAAGTTCCTGGATGCCATGATGCAGAGAATGCACCACTACATCAGCTTCCCAAACACACAGGCTGAACTGCAGAAAACTAAAACTGACTTTTATCACATGGCACAGTTCCCCCATGTCATTGGCTGTATTGATGGCACACACATCCCAATCTGCCCACCAGCTGACACTGAGCACATCTACAGGAACAGAAAGTCCACCCACTCCATAAATGTGCAGGTGATCTGTGATGCAGGGAACATCATCACTGATATTGTAGCGAAGTTCCTGGGAGCACCCACGACTCTTACATCTTCCAGAACAGTGGGATCTACACACGACTGATTGCCGGAGAATTTGGAGAGGGATACCTGCTAGGTAAGTAACAGTGACGCCCCATGAAACCTGCAAATCATAGTGTATAGAGGCATGTGACTGATGGTTCCCTTTTACTCACCTAGGCGACAGTGCATATGCCTGCCGGTCATTCATCCTCACTCCCTACCTACACCCATCAACCCAGAGTGAGAGACGATATAACGTGGCACATAAATCCACACGCAATGTGGTGGAGCGCACGTTTGGACTACTGAAAAGCAGGTTCCGCTGCCTCCACAAGAGCGGAGGCGCACGCCAGTACACACCGATCAACTGCTGCAAGATCATTGCCACTTGTGCAATGCTGCACAACCTTGCCACGAAGAGAGGAACAGAGGTGGAACTAACAGAGTTTGAGGACAACGAGGAAGAGTCAGGCCAGCCAGAGGGCAACGCAGCTGGAGTGCCAACTGCAATAGATGGGAGAGAGAGACGGGCAGAGATCACATGCAACTATTTCTGAGTAAGTAAGGGGACACAGCCAGTTGTGGTATGTCATGACGTAGTTTTAATGCGGCACTACGCCATGAGAACATGATCAAGCCAATCTGGCAACATAGCATATTTACAAGGAGCCGCCTGACTTGTTAATAGCACCTCTAGTGCACTTGTCACCTGCACCATCCCCCGAGACACGTCGCTGCAGCAGTGTGTCAGGCCCTCCTGCATCGACACAGAGCGCCGGCAGAGTAGAGAAGTGGCAGTTGCCAGACGGTTGAGTGCCCTGGTGTTAGTGTCCCTCCTCTGCCGTTCCCGGCGCCGTGCATCTATGTCAGCATCTAATTTGCTGCACAACTGCTGGATTGACTGGGACATGTCCCGAATGCCCGCTGCCATTGTGCTGATGTTATTGTCCATGTTGACTAATGTAGATTTCATGCACCGCATGTGCCTCTGGACTGACATGACTGCCTTTGTTTGCAGGCGCTGTTGTTTTAACATTTGGCCCTCGAGCCCCGAGAAGACACCATGGCTGTCAATGTTTGCTGGTGGACTCTGGACACGCGACCTGCGGCGCCCTCTTGTACCCGTCTGGTCTGCCTGTGAGGTGTAGGGCACAGTGGCATGGCTCCCATCCTGGGGCATAGTAATTTGCTCAGGGCCCCTGCTGTCGTCAGACGAGGTGTCTAAGGCTCGCAGCCTGGCGGCAGCACGCCTCCTCATTCTCACACATGCAGGCGGTGATGTGGCCGGTGACTCAAACATGAGTGGCGATGCTGGCTCTGGGTGAGGTGATGCTGGCTCTGGTTGAGGTGAGGCTGGCTCTGGTTGAGGTGAGGCTGGCTCTGGTTGAGGAGAGGCTGCCTGTGTTAGTGGTGCGGCTGCCTGTGGCACTGCTCCCTGGGCTGAACTTGTGCTGGCCAGAGCTGATCTGTGTGGCCGGTGTGCCCTCTCTCCTGCAGCATGTCCTGTCCTGCGCGATGTCACATCTGTGGACAGAAATGCAACATCGGCTCAGTGTACCTGAAGGGCTGCATTGCAAGCATCACAATAAAATCATGTTACACTCTAAATTTGTCCTCTGCCTGCTTTTGGCTAATGTGTGTTACATGCCTTGTTGTCCTGTGCCATTTACGTCATGGTTGGGGTTTCCCTGACTACATCTCCCAGAATGCATTGCCTGTCTTCACTAACACATGGACTGGAGTGGGATACTCATTTCACAATGGGGGATGTGGGATAGGGGTAGGGGGGGCTACATTGCTGTGCATTCGTCTTACCTTGTTGGGTGGCGGCTCTGGCAGAGCTGGCAGCATCCCCAAGGCCTACGACGCTCTCATTCTCGATTGTGGCCCCCACCAGCTCCTCCAGTTCGGTGAGGGCAGGTGCCCTGTTGGTTCCACCTCCAGTCTGGCTGGCCTCCTTCTGGATTTTCCCCATCTTCCTCTTGGTTACAATCCTCAGGTCATACCAGCGTTTTTTGAGGACCTCTATGTCCCTGTGGGTCACTCCCACAGCATTGACCTGCGCCTGGATGGCCAGCCAAATATTGCGCTTTTCTGCCTCAGGCACTTGCAGGGACTGCCTCCCAAACAGCTTCTGGTGCTGCTTCACCACCTCCTCCACCAGCACCTGGAGTTCCTTGGGGCTGAATTTTATCTTCCTCCTCCTTTCCCCTCCATCTCTCACTGTCCTCTGCGTCGACATGATGTTTTTTTGCTGCACAAACAGGCACTGGCTCCCTGCCTCTCCTCTGCACTCAAAGCCTCTCCAGTGTCTCTTAATTGTGTGCACCTGCCTGGGTGTGGCCACTTCCTGGTTGGGTGGGGTGTGGTTGCACAGGATTGGCTGTTTCATCCAGTCATGTGATTTTTTTTCCCGATTCGGTATTTACCGATTCGGTAAATACCACCTCGGTATTTACTGATTCGGTAAATTCCGATTCTTGATTACCGAATGTTACCGATTTGGTAATTATTACCGAATTTTTACCTACATATAACTTACCGATTCTTAAATACCGATTCGGTACGGTTCGGTATTTAAGAATCGGTAATTTTGATTTACCTACATGAGGCCCAAAAACGTGATTTTTAATTCAATTTTTTGTAATGTTTTTTTTGCCGCCGTGCGCGCACCCCGCTATATTTTTTTTTACATTTTTTTTTTTTTTTGTGACCTAAGGGGTCTTTCATGGTCCCCCTGAGAAGGCATAGGGGGTCAGGAACTCTCTACCCTGCCCCCTTTTAACGTTCTCCACTTGTGTTTTTAACTCTCTTCTGCCTCTAAAACTCAAAATGGCGGCTGGGGGGTGCGCGCACCCCGCGATTTTTTGAACGAAAATAAAATGTTTTTTTCACCCTTCGGGGTCCTTCAGGGACCCCCTGACAAAGGCTAGGGGGTCAGGAACTCTCTACCCTGCCCCCTTTTCATGTTCTCCACCTTTCTTTTTCCCTGTCACACACACAACACACAAAATGGCGGCCAACACTTTCTGATTTCGACCGATTCGAATGTTGACTGACATGTAACCACCAATCAGAATTAAGCTCGCGCACGGCACCGTGCGCGCACGGTGCGCACATATAGATATTTATGTGCTTTTAAATGCAATTTTCTCAGGAACTACTGAACAGATTGACACCATATATGCAAAAGGCACATGCCTGGCCTGAGGACTACCTCTTTGCCAAATTTCAAGTAATTCTGTTCAGCCGTTCGGGCTGTACCTTCGACTAAAGGTCCTATGGGAAAATGCATGGGGAAAACGCGTTTTGGGACCCCCCTTTTTTATTACGTACTGGCGGTCGCCAGTAGGCAGTTATAGTCAGGACCTATTTTTCATAGGAAATCCGCAACATTCTATTTGGAATAACTTTGGTGCCCCTTGACGAATCTCAGCCCCCGCTACATGAATCATCACAAGACTTTCAGGATAGGAGCAGACCGCTCCTATCCTGAAAGTCTTGTGATGATTCGTGTAGCGGGGGCTGAGAAAAAGGGGGGTCCCAAAACGTGTTTGCCCCATGCAATTTCCAATAGGACCTTTAGCTGCAGCTACAGCCCGAACTGCTGAACGGAATTGCACCAAATTTGGCAGAAAGATAGACCTTGGTTCAGAGTCGTGCCTTTTGCTTAAATGGTGTAAATCCGTTCAGTAGTTCCTAAGAAAATCAAAAGTAAAATCACATATATATCTGGGCGGAGCCTAACCACACATCTCATCGTGAGATCTGATTGGCTGTCAGCACTTCATCCTAGAAGTGTTGGCAGCCATCTTGGGACCAACATACCTGATGGCACCTCATTAAAAAGCATTGCAGTTAATAGAAGGTTTTAAGACTTTAGTTACATTATAAATCATTTGTTGATGGTACTGCTGGAGCGGGTAGTACAACATTTTGTACACCCCCCCATTCTGCATGTTATTTTAATCCGAATAATCAATTAACGGTAATATTACTAATCCGTTTGAAGTGATAACTCACCAATTATATTAACAAAAGAATTACACGTGGGATTTGCATTTTGCATGGCTAAATTAATTGTATACTAAGATATGTACGCATACTAATGGTAGAAGATTAGAATATTGCATGATATATATTGCTTTTGTGATATAATTGTAAGTTGCACCATATGACATCACTGGGTGAATATAAACGCTTTGAATGTTGCAATTATGCTAGATAATTACTTACACATAGGGGAATTAGTGAGGGTTTATCATTTTATTAGCCATTTC
Organism: Triturus cristatus; assembly: GCF_964204655.1. NCBI lineage: Eukaryota > Metazoa > Chordata > Amphibia > Caudata > Salamandridae > Triturus > Triturus cristatus. The sequence goes on from NC_140582.1 coordinate 88,191,876, forward strand.
AATGTTTTAATGACGTTTTTGTGTTTGTTTTGCTTAAGTTGACCATTTGGGCCTTCGTAAAGATGGCTGACTGAGACGCACGACGTGACTGCTACTGTCCCACGAGGTTTTGGGTGAAGTGCGCCTGCGCCACCGCTAGCAACAGTGGCCTCGTCCTGACCCCAGGAGAGATGTACCCACCAAGGTCATACTGGAAGAGTTGCCAGGACTACAAAACAATGAACTGTCTTTAAAACCGGAACCAGCAAGTGCGATGACTTAATCTAATGGACTATGTGAGAACTTCACCGAGTGACGCCAAATCCACCAATCAGGACTGTCTAAAACTCATTCTTGATACATTTTGACATTCAAATCATTATAAAAGACGGTAGAATAGTAAGGAAGCTGGTCGTTCGATTTGTCTTGCTGCGAATTTCCTGATGTTATGCTGACAGAGAGGACGGTGACACTGCTGGACAGCTGTTATCCTGAATCCTTGAGAGACTGAATTGCGGCCTGACTTTGATGAATTTAAAGATTTTCCACGACTTGACTGACTTTGAGGACGTCTAATAGCCAGATTAGGTAAATATGATGTTCTGCGGTTTGGACGATGATTTTCTAAAAATTTGCAATTTAATTAGATAAAAGATGCTTTGATTAATAGACAAACGTGTTGTGTCGATTATTTGAAGAAATTAGATTAAGAGAAGAGTATAAATAAATGAATTGAATTACCAAACTATAAAAACAACTAACTGATCGCCAATGAGGAGAATATTACGAGGTTTGAAGTTAATAAAAGTATTTAATGCACATTAGGGTTTAGGTGAAAAGATATTCCTTTCATGTCAGCGTTTGGAAACTTATCCCTCTAGGGAAAAAGATCAATGAAGTGTGAGTGTTGGTGTTATGGGCCCCACCAATGAATGTATTTGAGTGAATGTGTTATTGCGATATTTGGTCTGTGACGAAGGGGGAATTTGACATTCCACGCTGCAGCAGTTTTTCTGGTAGCAGAATGATGGTTGTTATTGTTTTGGTTTGGTGATTATTGCTTGTAAATTGGTTATTGATTGATATTGGTTTATGTATTAACACTCTATGTTAAGTCGCGTCGAGTTCTATGTTGTTTGCACGGCTTCTGGGATGTAGGAAGTCGGAAGTTTGTAAAGGTTCCGTAGTAGAGCAGAGGTAAGCGCTGCTCTTGGGAAAGACGGAATTGTTGTTGCCCTTGCCCTGTAGGTACACAGGGAGAAACGTGTAACGATTGAAGTTGCACGACGCATTGTCTGGGTTCGATTTGGTGACATCGTCGTGTGTTGCCATTAGAGACATTTTTTGTGTGAGAGAAGTGTGTATGATAGCGAAGGTCATCTGTGAAATCTTGGTCTTAGGTACCAGGAGTCCAAATGGCATTCCGATAACGCTTATCACTGGAAAGGTAACAGGTGTTCTCTGAGCTTGCTAGAAGGATAAAGTAGAGGGAAGTGCTACTTTGTTAACGTATATCATAATTCTGTAGTAGGACAGACTGTTCGCTGTTCTCGGGAAAGATAGGATTCTGTGTGAATGTATTACATTTTCTCGTATGAAAGTGCGTGAATGTGAAAGCATTCGGGTTAATTGTGAAACTCTAGTTTCATTTCTCAGGAGCATTGGGTCTCCAACCATGTGTCTTAATTCTGGAGAAACGGTTAGCTAATGCTTGTTAGCAGGGTAAGGTAGAGGGATGTGCTACTTTATCAATGGAAGTAACGATTCCGTAGTAGGGCAGAGATAAGCGCTGCTCTCGGGAAAGACCGAATTCTCGTGAGAAAGGTCTATTGCTATTCCTTGGTTAGCGAAGCGGACAATGGTGGTGTTTTGTGTTGTTACTAACAGAATTGTAAATCTGATACAAAACTTACTGAGTGGATTCTGTAAAAAGGAGGGGTAGACAGGAGCTGGGGCAGCGGCTGTTGACGTCAGAACAACCGCGCTGGGATTGGCCAGTCAGTCGAAAACGTAGAACGCTCCGGATTGGTGCGTTAGTGTACGCCGCGCTAGGAGACTAGAAGCACAGGATGACGTAAACGCTCCGTTTTGGTGCGTTAGTGTGAGTCGCGCTACGATTGGACAGAAAAGCGGTACAGTTGTAAGGAGAGACTAGCGATACACGGAAGACAGGAAAATGTATTACGATCCACCAGAAAAGGAGAAAAAGTCCTAGTTTGGTAGAATTAAAAAGTGGTTTAAAAAGGACAAACCGATTGTAACTAGGGAAGGACAGTTACTCCCTCCACCAAAAACCTCTGCATCCTTTATGGTTGCGAAATATGGATATCACACCTGTATTTGGTTAGACAATTGGGTCAACTATACTGAGAAAGACAGAGTGTTGGCTTTTCCTGAACATGGTTCATTTAATTTGGCAGTTTTGAGAAATTTAAGAGAAAAAATTATGAATTTAGAACCAAGACCTAGACCGACACAATTCGAAGCATTGACAGAATGGGAAGATGAGATGCATGACCGAGAAAGACAGAGAAGTGGCGGAAGGTATGGGTACATGTTTGGTAGGTCGTACGGACATGAGAATCATGAGGATCGAATGAGAAGGTGGCGGAATGCGAGTATGACTGAGGGTTTATTTCCCGTAAGAGCTGCAGGAGAGAATGAAGGAAGAAAATGCGTAGAAAAGAGACATAATGTGGAATCAAGAGGGTATGGAGTGAATGAATCAGAGGATGATGTTCTTTTTTTTTTGTGTTCAAAATATTTTATTGAAATTTTATAATGAACATCAACAACATAGACATACAAAAATTATCAAATTCATTCCAATAGAAAAGAAATTGGTCATATTCTTATAAACTTAAAAGGAGGGGGGGAAGGGAAACATCTAATAACAAATTATTGAGTAAGCAATAAATAGAGCTACTATGACATATTAATTAGTATAAAAATCGGAAAAAGCATTACAATACATAAACATACCCCTAAGATGCAAAATAGAGATCAACAGGACTCCAAAAAGAGTGATAGGAAATAGGATTATGATTAACCCCAGACAAAGATAATTGAGCACCTCTTCTTGTAAAGATAACCCAAGACCACCAAGCATGAACTGATAACTTAGAAACATCTTTCCAACAAAAGGTAATAGATTTTAACGCAGCAGAAATCAAAAAATCAAAAAGCCTACATTCAAAAGAACTTAGAGATTGTGATAATGTAACTGATTTGCAAATTAACATTTTATATGATAAGTCTTCATGTATATTCAACAATTTCTTAATAAAATCCCAAACTTCTGTCCAGAATTTTGCAATTAAAGGGCAATCAAAAAGCATATGTCGTAACGAACCAGGATGCAATTTACAATGCCAACAAGTGTCAGATTGAAGGAGTTTAGCCTGGAATAAACGTATTGGAGTCCATAAAGAATTAAATAAAATATAGGAATTGGTTTGATAAAGTGAGACAGGTAACCAACCAGAAATACTTCTAATCCATATAATTTCCCATGAATCATTAGACAATGTAAGTGAAAGTTCATTATTCCAGAAGGTTGCAATCATCGTTATGTTACTTCCTAACGTATTAGATAATTTTTTATATAAAATGGAAACACCATTAGCTTTCAGCGATATAGTTTGCATATACACGGATAGATCAGCTGTAACACTAGTCGGAATAGCTTGTGGAAAGGAATCTAAAATTGAATTAATTAAATATTCATATTTAATACGATCAGATTGGGTTAAACCAAACCTTGTTTGTAGATCCTCAAACGGTATAAAGGTATTGTTGGAATAAATGTCTTTAAGATAAAAAATACCCGCTTTGATCCACGAAGACCAAAATCTAATGTTCCTATTTAGTTTAATGATATTGCTATACCATAATGATAATTCAACAGTGTTATACATGGGGTATAGAAAAATAGAATCTAAATCATTAAAAACCAATTTAGTGGATTTGAGAACGATAGATTTATGAAAAACTGAGGAGGTGTTAGACATAGTTAACAGCGTTGGTAATGGGAACGGCTTCACCATAGATTTTTCAATTAGGAGCCAAGAGGGTGGATTATGTAAAGGGAAATGACTAAACCATATGGCACTTTGTTTTAAAATAGAAGCTTTATGATACAGAAAAAAATCTGGGATACCAAATCCAGCATTACATTTAGACATTTTTAATTTTTTATAACTAATGCGAGGTGATTTGTTATTCCAAAGAAACTTGGAGAGAAGTTTATCAATATCTTTATAAAATTTTAATGGGAACTGAGAGGGAATCATGGAAAGAGTATAAAATATTTTTGGAGCAATATTCATTTTAATAGATTCCAGTCTACCCCACCATGAAAGATGCAGCAATGCCCATTTAGACGTTTTATCTTTAATATAATCTAAGACAAAATTACAGTTTAAAGTCATTGTAGATTTTATAGATGAGGAAAATAAAATACCAAGATATTTTAATTTAGTCTTTTGCCAAACAATTTCATTCATAGGTATCATATCAGGAGTACAATAAATGTTTAAAGGGAAAAATTCAGTTTTATTAGTGTTTAATTTATAGCCAGACACCATAGAATATTTTGTTATAATCTCTAATAAAGAAGGAAATGAGGATAAGGGGTCACTAATACATAAAAGTACATCATCAGCATACGCTAAAGTTTTAATAATAATCTCATTAATAATAATTCCTTTAATGTTATCACATTTTCTTATAGATGTAAGAAAAGGTTCAATGCCAATTAAAAACAGTAGCGGGGAAAGGGGACATCCTTGTCTAGTACCTCTAAAAAGGGAAAATTGATTTGAAATTTGGCCATTAATAAATAGACGAGCAGTAGGAGCACAATATAGAGCTGAAATCATACGAATAAAATTATCTCCAAAGTTAAAAGATGATAAAGCATGGAATAAAAATTGCCAATGCAATTTATCAAAGGCTTTTTCAGCATCCAAAGCCATAATTCCTGAAGGAGTAGTTAACGTAAGACCTTGTTCAATGACATGTAATAAAGTTCTTGTATTATTTGCAGAGTGTCTATTCTTCATAAAACCAGATTGATCCGAATGTATAATAGAGTCTAGTACAGGGGATAATCGTGTGGCTAATATTTTGGCATATCATTTACAGTCTTGATTAATTAAAGAGATAGGGCGATAATTAGATACAAGGGTGGGGTCTTTATCAGGTTTGGGAAGAACGATAATTAAAGCTTCAGTAAAGGATCCTGAAGTAATTCCCGTAGAGCCAAACGTTGTGAAAAGTTGAAATAATAAGGGTAAAAGAAGGGATTGAAACTCTTTATAAAACTCCGATGGGATACCATCAGGACCCGGAGATTTATTCTTTTTAAGAGATTTTATAGCGGTCAAAATTTCCTCCTTAGTAATTGGAGAGTCCAGTCCCATTTTATCTGATGGAGAAATTTTAGGTAAACCACATGAGGATAAAAAAGAATCAACTAAAGATTCATTATGAAAATCAGGTTTATCATATAACTTAGAGTAAAAATCCAAAAATTCATTCACAATATCTTTATGAGATAAAGCAATTTTACCATTGGATCCATGAATAGAAGTAATTTGAGTTTTATCCTTTTTGATACGTAAGTAATTCGCTAACAATCTTCCAGATCTGTTTGCATTAAAACTAAATTTAGCTTTGGCCTTAGAAATCTGAACACCAGCTCTATTACTAAGAATTGTATTAAATTCATATCGAAGCTTTTGCAACTTACTTCTATATTGAGGGTCATTAGACGAAATAAAAAGTCGTTCATATTCCGCTATTTGCTTTTCTAGCTTTTTAATATTTGCATTAAAGGTCTTATTTTCGTGAGCCATAATAGAAATAGTCACCCCTCTAATATAAGCTTTAAAAGCATCCAATCTATTAACCAATGAAGTAGTACCTTCAGGGTTAAATTGAAAAAAATCATGAATGGCAGAGAGGAGCTTTGGTTTATTAAGTTCATTGAGAGCTATACCAAAATTCATTCTCCATCTAGGCTGGTTAGTAAAGGTTGGATTTAAATTTAGAATACAAGAAACCATAGCATGGTCAGAGACATCAATGTTGCCAATCTTGGGGTTACTAACACAGTTGATCAGCTGTTTCGAAACTAATATATAATCGATCCTAGAATGAGAATTATGTGGGTTAGAAAAAAAAGTAAAACATTTTTCTGTAGGGAAGTGTAACCGCCAAATATCAACTAACTTAGTGGTTTGAAGAAATAATTTAAAAGCAAAATAAACCTTAGGGGGGTGGAATTTAGTACGAGATATTCTATCTAATAAAGGATCAGATATGACATTAAAATCACCTGCAACAATTAAAGGTACATTACCAATTTTATCCACCTCCGTTGAAAGAGTAGCCCAAAAAACTTGGTCATCTGCAGTAGGGCCATAAACATTTAATAAAAATAAGATAGAATCATGAACTTTAACCTTAACAATTAAATATCTCCCATCCGTATCTGTAATTTTGCTCAAAACTTGGCAATGTGCTTTTTTCGCACATAATATAGCTACACCATTTTTCTTGCCATTAGCAGGAGAAGAAACAATATTATCAACCCATTTTTTCTTCATATAGTTTAAAATTTTATCATCTATATGAGTTTCTTGCAAAAAACAAAAATCAGCTTTGCAACTACCTAAATAATCCAAAATTTTTGTACGTTTCACAGGATGGCGTAAACCTTTAACATTCAGTGACACTACTTTAATATTAGCCATGACAAAATAAAAAGAGAGAAGGGTTAGAAAGAAGAAGGTCAGAAAAAGACACAAATGTTAAGAAGAAAGTAGCTCCAAAACTCACAAAAGGGAATGGAAGAAATAAAACATAGCAAAAAAGACAAACAAAACACATAAATATGAAGATTGGGACGCACACACGCTCTACAAGCATGGCCAGAAACCGCTGGAGCCCAGAATATTATGAGTTATATAAATCTGTCAAAGACGATCATACATGAAAGAATCAAGTGATAGGACCCTGAGTGTCCATAGATTGCTGTACTTGTTGATCCAGAAATTGTCGTAGATCTTCAGGACGCTGAAAGGATTTTGAAAAATTATCTTTCCAAATGCGCATAGTTGAAGGGTCAAAAAGGCCATATTGGTATCCAAGGCTTCTCAATCGTGGGCGAAGATCAGTAAATCCCTTACGTGTTGCAACAGTTTCCTTGGCAAAATCTTGATGAATAAAGATTTTGTGACCATTGACCAACAATGAAGGAATTTCTCTAGCTGCTTTTCTGATCAGAACCAAATGATGGTGACGGAGAACTTTAAATATCATCTGTCTAGGCTTGCTATGTTGAGGATTGCGACGTGAAGGAATTCTATGAGCCTTATCGATTTCAAATTTTTCTGGAAATTTGACATTTAAAAGACCAGGAAGTAAGTTCTCTAAGTATAGTCGACAGTTAGATCCCTCAACCTCTTCTGGTAAATTAAATATGCGAAGATTGTATTGTCTATTGCGATTTTCCATGTCCAGAAGTTGTGAGCACAAAGGTGATATTTTCGCCACAAGTGGAGTAAAAGCATCGACTCTAACTTTATTGTCTTGTATTTTAATTGAGTTGTCTGAGATTTTCATCGACATACTCGCCATTTCCTTTCGTACATTTTTTATTTCAGTCGCAATAGTTTCTGTATTAGCACGAAGAGCCTGAATTTCCTCCAAAATTAAAGAAAGCGAGGGTTCAGATGACTCCACCACCTTTGATTTTATTGGGGGCGGTGAAATCTGCTGTTTTCTTTTATTTTTATTATCCATTTTTGAGAAAAGATAATAAAATTTGATTAAAAATGAATAGATTATGAGTAAAAAAGCGAAAAGAAGCAAAGCAGTCCTCCAAGATACTGGTGCAGCAGCTAAACTGGACTAGGGGTGTGGCTAGGCCCAAGCCAGGCCCTTTCCTGAAGTATGCTCCGCCCCCCTGACAGACTAACCAGGCAGTCCCTCAATGCAGAGCTCGGAGCAGGAACCAGGGAGCCAGAAACACGACTTCCCACGATGAAAACGAGCTGAAACCGCTTCACAATGCTGGTAAGCCTGTAATTTGAGCAGCGACCTCCTTTAAAACAAAATTTTGACAGACATTCGTCGTTTTATTTAAAAAAAACGGGCGAAAACGCGGAGGAGCTCACCGGGTGGCGGCCATCTTGATTCGCGCGCTCGCGCGTCTCAGAGGATGATGTTTTTGATGACATGTTCTATAAAGATCCACCCCCATATCGGCCAGAACCAGAAATATTAATCCCAAGTGCCCCAATGATGGAAACAGTACGAATCATAAAATCGGAACCAGAATTCCAAGATTTGGGTAAAAACAATTCCATTAGAGAGGTAGAAAAGAAGTTTGGAGGTAATATAAACAATGAAAATTCAGCAGAACTAGCAAAGACGACCCTAGAATTAACAGAGAAAATAAGAGAATTGACCAAAAATCTGGAAGCTGTAACAGTTCCAGTAACGATAGGTCCAGTAATGCCTATTTTTGATAAACAGAAAGATAGCAAACATAAGTTTGACGGTCCCTTATAAAAGCAATAAACAGGTTGAACAACCAAAACTGAGTCAAAATGATAATCCATGGAGACAGACAATAAGTATGATTGAACCAAATGTTTCAAATAATCCGTTTGTAGGCCAGAATTGTGCAGAAAGGCGTATAACAACAGTGGAGTCAATATTGGAAACACAAAAGGATTTTGGACAAGGAAACGTAGAGAAGTCAGTAGGGCCACCTACAGAGGAATTATGTGAACGGTTGAGAAGCTTGCAGAAGAAAGACAAAGAATCTCAGTCAATAGATGTGGCTAAACTACGAATGGTACTGGAAGAGTTAATAGTAGGAACTATCACTACGGAGATGTTAAAAACCTACCAAGATGAGGAGTTGTTATTAAAGCATAACGTGGAGAGCAAAAAGTCTCCATGAAAGATTAGAAGAAGTGGCAAATGAAATGGGTATAGATATTGAAAAGGTAAAAGCACTACAGAAACCATATCGGGTAGATTCCACTGAAAAGGACATTGAAAATATGAATACCACAGGACGAATAAGTCAGATTAAGGAAATAATTATTTGGTTTTGAAAATTGGGAGATGTGGACAAATGGAAAAGTAGATGGTACCGAAAACGAGATGATGTTTCAGATAAAACCTTTTCAGCTTTCCCTGTTAGAGAAAAAGAGAAGGTAGTAACAGAATGCCCTATGAGAGAAATTCCAGGGGGAGGATATGTACATGTCCCATGGACTAGGCAAGATATTTTGTCATTTACAAATGACTGCCCTCGACTACGTGAAAAATCCGTCGAGTGGTATAGACAGGTGGACAGATTTGTAAAATTGTCCAAAGTATTGTGGATTGATCTCAATAGCTTGTTTGACATAATAGTACCAGCAGATCTATGGACAGAGTGCAAAATCATGATAGATTGGCCAACACAAGAATACCCAAGAGATCCAAAAACAGGGGCTCCAGACCCCGAGGTAATGAAGAAATACGAACAGGTTATTGCGTTTCTGAAAAACAAAGTACCTCCTAAAGAGACAGATTGGGTAATAATTGACAGAACACATCAGGAAAGCAAAGCGTCAGTACACGCATATTATGAGAGGTTAATTTTGGCCTTTAAACAATTTAGTGGGGACGAAAATCTGAGTGAAAAGGATCTAAGTAATTTTGTATACAGGTTTGTATATGGTCTTCTTCCATAAATTAGTGAGATGATAAAACAGCATACCGTAGACTGTCAAAATAAGAAAATAGACGAAGTACTGAGACATGCTAAATATTTTAGTGATGAGATTGAAGCAAAACAGCGAAAATTGAAAGAAAAGGCTATGTGGGCACAAGTAAAGGTAGCAGAGAGACAGGAAGCTCAATTAGCAGAACAAGCGAATAATACAGGATCAAAATTTAATCCTGGGAAAGGTAAGGGAAACATAGAGGAAGCTAAGAATACATTTCTGTGTCATAATTGCGGTAGGATAGGGCATTGGAAATCCGAGTGTAAATTTCCCCCGAGTACTAACGATGAAAATGCATCATTGAATTCACAGGTGCAGAATGAGGTGAGTGGTCAACCGCAGCGACAGCAGCAGGTTGTAACACAATAGAATCAGGTGCCAAAACCACCTTTTCCACAGAGCAAAAATTCCCAGAAGTATAGGAATGAAACAGGATTCTACAACGGAAAACAGGTAAATAAACCGCCACGCGCTAACGCTGCTTCGCAGTATTGGCTGCAACGCGATGAAAGTGATTCAGAAGATGGTTATTGACGGTGCCGAAGGGAGGAAGAAGAGTGCGTACTTGGCGCAACTCTAAAAGTAGACCAGACAGGCCCATTTGTAGATGGAAAATTTAATAATGAAAATATTACTTTCCTAGTTGATACTGGTGCTACTCGATTAACTGTCAGATCAGCTGATGTTAAGAATCTTCCTTTCTCGGATGAAACGATCCAAGTAGTTGGTGTATCCAACAGGCAGATTAAAACTTACCTTACAGATCCAGTGAAAGTTAGCATAGGGACATTTTCTGAAATGCACCGCTTTGTCGTGTGCGACACCAGTCCTGTGAACTTGTTAGGTAGAGATTTGTTGTGCAAGATGAACTGCGCTATATTTTGTACCCCAGATGGAATAGCATTTGAAACACCAGATGATGATGTGCTGTATAAAATTACAATGGCAAACAGGGAGAAGGGGGTTACTGAAACCTATGCTGTATTTAACTCTGATGAATTATCTAAAGAATTAAAACAATCTGTTAAAGCAGAAGTTTGGGATTTCACCGGAGAAGACGTAGGATTAATGAGAAATGTAGATCCAGTAAAAATAACAGTAAAAGAAGGAGTAAGTTATCCAAATGTCCCTCAATATAAATTGACACCTGAAATAATCGAAGGAGTTACTCCTGTGATTGGAAAAATGATAAAACAAGGTATTTTGAAAGAAATAATGAGTAGTCCATGTAATTCACCAATAATGGGACTGAAAAAGCCTAGTGGGATGTTCAGGATAGTAAAAGATCTGAGAAAGATAAATTGTTGTGTCATGCTGTTCCATTGTACCGAATCCATCTGTGATTTTATATCAGATTCCCCATGACGCAGAATGGTATAAAGTGATTGATCTATGCCATGCTTTCTTTTCCATCCCATTGCACCATGACAGTCAGCAAATCTTTGCATTTCGTTTCGGTGAGCGTATTTTGGCTTGGTGCCGAATTCCACAGGGGTATACAGAAAGCCCCTCAATATTTAATTAGCTATTGAAAAAGTCCTTGGAAAATCTAGAAATGCCAGAAAATTCAGTGTTAGTTCAATACATCGATGACCTACTTGTGGCATCGAAAACCCGTGAAGCTTGTATGGTAGACACAATAGCCTTGCTGAATCATTTGGCAGATGAAGGACTAAAAGTGTCACCATCGAAATTGCAATTTTGTAAGAAGGAAGTACAATATTTAGGACATAATATTGAAAAAGGATTGAGAGGAATAACAATAGACAGAATCAGGATCATAAAGAGAATGAGTCCACCTATGACCCAAAGAGAAGTGAGAATGTTTGTGGGAATTGTTGGATATTGTCGTCAATGGATCAGCAATTTTTCGTTGATCGCAAAACCTTTGGTACGACTGACAAGAAGTGATGTGAAAGGTCCCATTGATTTGAACAAAGAGGAATTGGCAGCATTCAAAAGATTGAGAGATGGGTTGTGTGAAGCACCTGCATTAGGTATGCCTGACTATGAAAAATAATTTGAGTTGTGTTGCAGTGAGAGAAATGGATGTGCACTCTCTGTTCTAGTACAGAAGCATGGAAAACTGAGGAGACCAATTGCATATTTTTCATCAATGTTGGACCCAGTAGCTGTAGCCCTACCTGGGTATTTGAAAGCAGTAGCTGCTACATGTCGGAGTTTGGAACAGAGTGAGGGAATTGTGATGGGATATCCTGTGAAAGTGTTTGTACCTCATGATGTGGCGATCCTTTTAACAAGGAGTCGTACTCAGTATATGACACATAGTCGGCTGACTAAGTATGAAAAGGTCATATTAGGTGCAACAAATGTAAGTCTTGTGAGATGCTTGAATGTGAATCCTTCAACATTGTTGCCTGATGCAGAGATTGTGGAAATAAGAGATGAATCAGATCGTGACTGTTTGGATGTACTTGATTTCTGTACAAAACCACGACCTGACATAAAAGATGAAACTTTACCAGAAAGTGATTTTGTTATGTTTGTTGATGGGTCTTGTTTGAGGACAGATAATGGAGTGTTAAGTGCAACATATGCAGTATGCACGGTTGCAGCAGTAATGGAAGCATCCTATTTGAAAGGAGTAAAATCGGCCCAAGTAGCTGAACTTGTTGCTTTGACGAGAGCATGCAAGATTGGGAAAAGTGTGAGAGTGACTGTGATAACTGATAGCCAGTATGGCTATGGAGTTGTCCACGACTTCAGCCAGATATAGCTGCAGAGAGGATTCTTAACCTCAAGTGGAACTCCCATTAAGAATGCTGAAGTGGTTGGAAAGTTGCTTGAGGCGATATAGCTGCCTAGGCAATTGGCTGTTGTAAAGTGTGCTGCCCATAGTCGCAGTGGTGATTATATCGTCACTGGAAATAAATTTGCGAATGACATGGCACAATACTGTGCACGGAAATCAGAATTCAATTAACCGGGCTAAGGAAAAAGAGGTGATTTCTTGCTCTTTGATGTTTACTAACACTGTGGGAACATGGGAAGAAGTAAGACAATTGCAGGAAGAAGCAGGAGAGGAGGAAATAAAGCAGTGGGTAAAAGCAGGATGTGCACCAAGAGAGAAAGATCATGTGTGGGTCTATCGAGATGGAAGACCAGTCATGCCTGATAGCCTGATGTCTGCCATGGCACGGATGTATCATGGACAGGGACACATAGAGAGAGACGCTATGATCAGGTCCTTTAAACAAACCTGGTATAATGCAAAGTTCAGACTTGTAGCAGAAAGTCTTTGTCAGAGATGCCTAATATGTCAGCAATACAATCCAGGAAGTAAGACAGTAGTGAGTTTAGGAACAATAGGTCGAGAAGGAGGGCCTTTTACCAGAATGCAAGTGGATTTCATTGAAATGCCTCCCTGTAACAGGTTGAGGTATGTCTTGGTTATGGTCTGTCTATTTTCCAGATGGGTAGAGGCATTTCCAACAAGAAGAAATGATGGGATGACAGTGGCAAAATTACTTTTGAGGGAATTTATCCCTAGATTTGGGTTCCCAGTGACAATTGAATCAGACCGAGGAGGACATTTTCATAATGAGATCATAAAACTGATTTGTGAAGCATTGAATGTACAACAAAAACTACATTGTGCCTACCGACCAGAGGCTTCTGGTGTGGTGGAACAGATGAATGGTACTATCAAAAACAGGATAGGGAAAATGTGTTTAGCCACAGGTATGAATGTCTTGCCTCTAGTACTCATGACTATTAGATCAGTTCCAGACAGAACTACTGGGTTAAGTCCTCATGAAATCATCATGGGACGAGCCATGTGCCACGTGTTTATACCAGTCAACAAGCTGATGACTATAACTGATGACATGGTGTTGGAATACTGTAAAAGCCTGGCTGACACAGCTCATTCTGTGTTTCATCAGGTTGGAGCGGATGACACCACCCTTGAAGAGAAGCCAGCCCATGATTTAAGCCCAGGGGACTGGGTAAGGATAAAAGTCCACAGAAGAAGAAACTGTTTGGTTCCCAGGTGGGGAAAACCAAGACAAGTCATCTTGACCACCACAACAGCTGTGAAGTGTGCTGGATTGAAGAACTGGATCCATGCAAGCCATACTTTGAGAATTCCAAATCCAGTAGACAGCACAGAAAAGGAGTATTTTAATGAATCAGAATCCAGTACTGAGTCAGATGACGGAGAGCCAAAAGACAAAGGAAACCCTGAAAGGGGGGAAACAGAACCGAGTTTAACATTTGTCCCCAGAAGTAATTCCCTGAGGAGAAGGTTATACATTTCTGATACCAGTTCAGACTCAGAGACAGAACAAAGAGCACAATCTTCCAGGAAAGAACAAGGAAAGAACAAAGAAAAGGACAGTGAAGAGATGATAAAAAGAGATTCATGAGAAGGAAGTGCCAGATAAAAGATTGAGAGAAATTCTACCTGAAACAACACATTTAGATGGACAGGTGCCAGATACAGAGAGAGAGGGAAAGATTATTGCGGAAGACCCCCGAGGAGGTGTAGGGAACTCCAACATTCGGTTAGAAGCAGGGACAAGTAGTCAGCAGGAAGATTGCGTATCGGAGATTCGAGGAGGGACAGAAGTGGGAAAAACAAAAGAAGTGGTGGAAAAAGAAACTGTTGAGAGTAAAAAGCAAGTTGAAACAGAGTCAGAGGAAAGCAAAGATGAGATACCTGAAGGTCGAGTTCTAAGAAAGAGAGCTTGGAGAACTGAAAAGAATGATAAAGGGAGTAAATTGAAAAGAACTGCAAAAGACGATGTTTGGCCGAATAAAATAAAAAGATTGAGATATCGACTGACACAAGTAAATTCACCAAGGGCTGAACAGGTGAATGAAGTGACGAGTCAGGAGAAATCAAAAGAAGAAGAAACAATTGTAGTTAAAGAAAGCAAAAGAACAAGGAAACCTAACCAGAAGTATAAATCACCAGAATGGACGTATGTGGCCCTGCCTGAAGTAAAAGAAGAGGCGGATAGCCAAGGAAATCCAGAGGTGGTTGTACCGGAAGTGGTTGAGGAAGACGAAGAATCAGAAATCCTGAGAGTTATCTTGTCCAATATTGGAGAAGAAGCGGATGTTCAGGACATTCTGTATACTGAAAACGAAGGAAAAGTGAAAAATTATGAAATGCCAAACTGAATGAGACAAGAAAACTATTGATGGGAAGACAATAAAATACTGAAAAAGACAAAAAGTGGTAGAACCGAGTAGGTGCTTAGAGCCTTGGGTTAGAAAAACTAGTTGTGAAGTAGAAGGGCCTAAGTCAAAAGACACGGTCCATTTTAGCTAAGATGGCAAACATAGATAGTAGTAAAGGTAGATGTACATTTTTGAGGAGATGGTGTAAAATGTGTTGTTGTTGTACAGGATTATTAATGCTTCTATGGAGTATACTTGCTCTATTGATCTCATTTAAAGTTGCTATAGATACATTAGAAGGACATAGTAAAAACATAACTAATATAGTGAAGATTCAAAAGGTAGATCCGACTAGAATAGCTAAAAATTATTTACATAAAGACAGTTCTATAACTGATTTTTCTAATAATGTGTTTTCAAAACTATTGTATGAATATGTAAAGACAATGGACATAAGGGACTGCTATGTCTGCATGCAGTTACCTACCTCTGTATCGGAGGGAGTGACTTATCACAACCTTCCAGTAACTTATGGAATAACATGTAGTGTAATAGCTAGTTTATTTTATCAAACAGGTAAATTAGAGTATTATTTTTCAGATGTAGATACTATATTTTCACAAGTACCATCAATTAACAAACTAAACAAGGTAAAACCTGCAAAGGTATTAGGTGGAATTTTTCTTAGAGACTAAAGAACTAACATTAGAATACATATTTAGAAATAATTTGACTTGCAGTTTAAAGAAAGAGGAAAATACATTTTTAGATATGGTTGAAGAAAGGAGATTGAAAATGCAAAGAAAGGCTTCAGAAGGAAAAGTGGAGAAGACAGTCTGGGATGTAGAAATGGAAAAACATCTGAAAGGTGAAGCTAGTCCAACTATGGCTTTAGATTGGCCTCAGAAAGGTAAATTGTGTATTAGAAGGAATCAAACAGCATATGATAATTATTTTGTAGGGAATAGCGAGTGCCATGATACATACCGAATCATGGGTGGATGGAGATTTAAAGGTGGAGAAGATCCCGTTTTTCCTGGACTGTATTTCATTTGTGGGAACAGGGCATATTATCGTTTGCCAGGCCATTGGTATGGCACATATTATGTAGGCCTGGTTTTCCCAAAGATTTTTCATATGCATAGAGGAGAAGATGGTGTACATAGTTTAGGTAGTTATTTAGCACAAAGTAAGAGAGAATCTTGGACAGAAGTTGTGGGTGACATTTTTGGAGCATTGATACCAGCAGTGGGAATATCTCTGAATGCAAACAAAATTAGAAGACTTTCAACAGTAGTGGATCGCTTGTCAACAAGCACCGCTGGAGGATTTTTATTGGTAAATACTGAAATGGTTGCCATGCGTGCTATGGTAATGCAAAATCGACTTGCCCTTGATATATTATTGGCAAAAGAGGGTGGAGTCTGTGGAATGCTGAAAGTTCAACACTGTTGTACTTACATCCCTGACGAAAGTAAAGATTTGAAAATGTATATTAAAAATATTACAGAATTGCATGATGAAATTGCACCACTGTGTTTGGGAAAAGATTGGAAAGAAATTATCAGCTATTAAAGATTTTGTAGTAAAACTAGGTAGTACGTTTTTAGGTAAGATATTATTTCCATTAACATGTTTGATTTTCATATTATTGATAATTAGATTAGGGTGTATTTTGTCATAAAAAGGATAAAAATCAGAAAAAGTTAAGAAGAGAAAATTTAAGAAACGAGAAAGAGAATTTGAAGAAATAGAATTGGAGGAAATCAAGGAGAACATGTATAAATCAGTAAAAAAGAGAAGAAACCGGGGAAACTGAACTATGAATAAAAACAAGAAATCACTTTGATCCTCTTTAAAAGGGATACAAAATGTTGTTGGTGTGGTGATATAATCACCAAAGGGGGGATTGCTGGAGCGGGTAGTACAACATTTTGTATACCCCCCCCCCCCATTCTGCATGTTTATATTAATCAGAATAATCAACTAATTGTAATATTATTAATTCGTTTGAGGTGAAAACTCACCAATTATATTAACAAAATAATTACACATGGGACTGCATTTTGCATGGCTAAACTAATTGTATACTAATATATGTACGCATACTAATAGTAGAAAATTAGAGTATTGCATGAGATATGTTGCTTTTGTGATGTAATTGTAAGTTGCACCAGATGACATCACTGGGTGAATATAAACGCTTTGAATGTTGCTATTATGCTAGATAATTACTTACACATAGGGGAATTAGTGAGGGTTTAACATTTTATTAGCCATTTCAATGTTTTAATTACGTTTTTGTGTTTGTTTTTCTTAAGTTGACCATTTGGGCCTTCATAAAGATGGCTGACTGAGACGCACGACATGACTGCTACTGTCTCACGAGGTTTTGGGTGAAGTGCGCCTCCGCCAGCAACAATGGCCTCGTCCTGACCCCAGGAGAGATGTACCCACTAAGGTCATACTGGGAGAGTTGCCTCGATCTCAACAATGAACTGTCTTTAAAACCGGAACCAGCAAGTGTGATGACTTAATCTTACGGACTATGTGAGAACTTCAACGAGTGACCCCAAGTCCACCAATCAGGACTGTCTAAAACTCATTCTTGATACATTTTGACATTAAAATCATTATAAAAGACAATAGAATAGTGAGTTAAAAAGTACTGTCGTTCGATTTGTCTTGCTGCGAATTTCCTGACGTTATGCTGACGGAGAGGACAGTGACACTGCTGGACAGCTGTTATCCTGAATCTTTGAGAGACACCGCAGATAGCTTGGGGAATGACCTTTCCTGTCATCATATGGAGGCGAGAAACTTGCTTTTAGGACAGCAGCGTGTCCACCCTGGTGGAATAAAAAGGCAGTTAAGGAGAAACCCGCATAAGGGGCCATTGTTTGGGTTAGACACTACTGATTTACCACCAGAAGGGTTCACCACTGAGGTCGCACAGGGTAAAAGGTACAAATTGAGGTCCAGAACTCTTTTTGGGAAAGAAGTTCTCCTACAACCCCCTACGCTTCCTCCACAACTAATACAGTTGGTACAGCCCCCCCAGATCGCCGAGTCCATAGTAGACTTCCATAGAAAGCCCTCAAATAAACCAGGAAAAAAACCCCTGTGAATGGCAGAAAAAAAGATAATAATCAACCTCTCCTAAAGATAACGCCATCATTAAGGTCCTACTTTTCAGCTAATTCCCAGATTAAAAGAGACCAAGATAAACAGGCTATGGCTCAGGGGGACAAATTGTCGGCCTCAAGTTCTGCTCTCCCACTTTCAAACAGATTTTCCATATTAAGCAAAAAGACGTCAGATACTTGCGGGATGGAGGGGAGTAACCAAACTGAGGTGGAAGAGATAAGGGGTACTTCTCCAGAAGGAGGAGTATCCAGCCTCGAGGGTACTGAGCAGGGTGTAGAGCAGAGCCCTGCGACGATACAAGGAATGTTAAAACACCTATCGGCAGAGATTGGCGCTCGCTTCTCCACCTCAGAGCTTAACCAGAGGAAGATTCAAGAGACCTGCTCTAACTTAGAGGAAAATCTGACAGCACTAACATATCGAATGGAGGTGTTGGAAAACAAAGTGGGAGAAATGAACCTGATGGTTAAGGACAATTCACAGGAAGTGGTGAGGCTTAGGGAGAGGGAACGGGATCTTACTGACAGGCTGGAGAGACTTGAAAACATCTTGAGAAGGACTAGAAGGGGATAATGTGAAAGCCTATGTTATAGACATTTTGACAAAAGCATTCCCTCAGATTGCCTCGGTATCAGTCTGGGAAACCGAAATACAGCGGGTTCACAGAGATCCCTTTAAGCTGAACCCTGCACGAAAGAAACCTAGGAAGATCCTTATCTTTATCCAGTCCTATCTCGTGAAAGAACAACTTTTAGGGGCTGCCCTTAAACTTAAATCCATTCAGACCGGAGACGCCTCTTACAGAAGGTGGGAACTAGATAAGAGGATGGACACACTAAAAGAGTTGGGAGCCCAGGTGCAGTTGAGGTTCCCTGCCTTCTTGAAAGTCCTCTTGGCTAATAAAATGGACAATTTCAGGTTCCCTGAGGAAGTGGATGGTTTTTTGGCGCAAACCAAAACTAGTTCGTAATTTTTAGGCGTGGATTCATTATTAAGTAAGCTCGGTTTCGATAGTGTAGCTCTTCTGTTTTTTTGGGGGGGGCGTTTATAGGACGGGAGATCTCCGACTCACAAGGCAATAGATATTGCCAATGGTCAGACAGGGAGGGTTCCCGTGGGAGGGTTGGGTGGGGTGGTGGGGATTTCTTACTCGCTTGTTGGTGGGGGGAGTTGGGAAAAAACAAAAAAACAAAATATATAGCTTAATAATATACTCATGCGACACAATGACCTCCAGCACTAGCCAGAGTAGCGAGTAGGATCAAGCTAAAAATGGTGGGTAGTCCCCAGTATGGAAGAAAACAGACTTTGGGGCTTCTTACCTGGAATGTTAATGGCTTGAGAATACGAAGAAGGCAACGTTTAGTTCTTCAATACTTGAAAAACAGCTCAGCCAGTATCATTCTGTTTCAGGAAACCCATCTTATGTTATCAGAGTGCAAAGCATTATTTGGAAGACTGGGATGGGTGGATAAGATCATAGCCTCGGATCAGTTGTGCTGCTCGAAAGGGGTTGCTATTATACTAAAATCTAACTCAGGGATAGACCTTACTAAGTCCCTAGTGGATGACAGAGGACGTTGGGCTATTGCCGAGATTAAGATTCAGGGTTCTAAATACACTTTAGTATCCTTTTATGGTCCTAATGAGGATGACGTGGGGCCTTTAAATAATCTTTGCCTTGTGTTGGCAGATTTTGAGTCACCTCTGCTAATGGGAGGAGATTTTAATGTGCTGTTAGATAACAACTTAGATAGATCTTCCCCACGGGCACAGATTTCTGCACCACGTTTTAAAACCCACCTTATGTCTACCCTTAAGAATTTAAATCTGAGTGACGTGTGGCGGGAAATAAAGGGCCAGAATAGGGAATATTCTTTTTATAGTAAAAAGAACTCACATTGCTCCAGGCTCGACTACATATTTCTGGATCATTCTGAAATCGATAAAGTCAACCTTATCGAATACCAGCCTATCCATATTTCTGACCATGGAGCTGTAGTCCTTATTTTAGATCTCCCTCAAGAACCCCCCTTGAGGAGATGGACCCTAAATAGGAGATTTTTACTGCAGACATCTACCCCAGGCTTTCTGAAACTTGAAACAACCTGCTTTTTAAAAGATAATGTGGGATCGACGTCTCTGATTAACATTTGGGACGCATTCAAGGCCTGGTTGAGGGGTACATTAAAGGGGGCAATATCGGGTTGGAGTAAGACAGAGAGGAAAGATCTGTCGGATTTAGAAACTCAAATAAAAAAAGCCGAAGGTGACTTAAAGTTTAGGACTCCTCCTGGCACAGACTATGAATACTTAGAGAAGAGACTGGAAGCTACAATTCAGACTCAAGTCGGAGGAGATTCTGCTCCAAAAATGGGAAGTCAGCAAGATGAGAGAATTTGACCAGGGGGAGAACAGTAGGAAAATTTTAGCCATGCAGTCCAGAATCGATAGGTCTCATAAATATATATAAAATATTAGAGTAAATGCTCAAGTAATTGAGGCCAAAGATAAAATAGAACAGGCTTTTGCGCAGTTCTTCCAAGAGTTATATCATGAGGAAGAAGTTGCTGCCAAATTAGATATTTATAAATGGCTTATAGCTAAATAATTGCCAAAACTTTGTGAGGATAATCAAATGTCTCTCAAAGCAGTAATAACAGAGAGTGGGATACTGACAGCATTGGATAAAGCCAAGAGCGGTAAAGCTCCCGACCCAGATTCAATTCCGACGGAGGTTTACTCCCTACTTAAGGAAGAGCTTGTCCCTGTCTGGTGGTGGTTATTTAATGATATCCTGACCGGAAGATCTCCCATACCAGCTTCTTGGAGTGGGGCTGTCATAACTCTGATATTAAAACCCGGGAAAGACCCAATGCAATGTCAATTGTACCGACCAATCTCGTTATTAAACGCTGATTATAAGATCTTCGCAGGGATACTGAATACTCGGCTGTCTAAGATAGTGGGTACTATTATACATCAAGACCAGAAAGGTTTTCTCCCGGGTAGACAGATGTCGGAACTAGTTTACACCTTGATAGGAGCAACAGACTTGGCAGTCTCATATGATCAGCCATTTGCTATTATCACGGTTGATGCGGCCAAAGCCTTCGACCGTGTGAGCTGGGAATTCCTAGATAGGGCTCTGAAGGTTTTTGAGTTTGGTGAAGAGTTCAGAGAAGTCCTTAAAAAATATATAAATCATCTACTGCTCAGATCTTTGTAAATGGCAGTTTATCCCCCACGGTCAGAATTGGTCGGGGAACCAGACAGGGCTGCCCACTATCTCCTATTCTCTTTGACTTATATATTGAACCTTTTGTACAAAGTCTACGGCAGAATATGAAGATAGTCCCCTTTGTATCAAATGGGTTTGAAAGGAAGGTAGCCCTTTATGCAGACGACCTGGTCCTATTTTCTTCCAATGTTGAGGTCACCCTTCTTGAACTTTTGGTTGAAGCTCAGCTTTTCGGGAATCTCTCAGGATATGAGATTAACGAAGATAAAACCGAGATCATGGCCTGGAACATCCCCGATCACGGCAATACCTTCGCAAAACAGCTTAGAAATCTTAGAGTTATAACCACCCAAAACCCTGATAATATTCCAAAAGTGAACCTAGATAGGTTCTCCAAAGAGGTGGATGTCTTACTAAAGAGGTGGCAGAGTATCCCACTTTCTCATTTTGGCAGAGTAAATCTTGTTAAAATGTGCATTCTCCCAAAATACACTTACTTATTTAATAACATACCGCTGGAATTTGCAAGGGCAGACCTGCTTAAAATTCAGGGTAAGATCTCTTCCTTTATTTGGGCAAGTAAAGGAATTCGGCTCTCCTGGAAAAAACTCAGGCGCAAACTACAGAGTGGAAGTATGGGTTTGCCGGATCTACAACTATATTCATGGGCCTATCAACTGAAAAATTGCAGGATGCTACTGCAAAGACCGGATGACTCACTAATCGGGAATATGTTTAAAGCCATGCTAGTAGGTATAGCGGAATCTGGGTTTATGTACAAATTTGGGTCCCTTAAATTTTTTAAGAAAGTGCGCCTGAAGACTTTGCGTGCGGCGGCCAAGCTTTGGTCGTCCTGTCGAGGACACTTTGGACTTTCTTATTATAGTGACTGGGCCCCGGTGTGGGACTCCCCTGGAACTCCAGAATGTCTATTAGATGCTCTAGCCCGTCCTCTGATTGAGGCTGGAGTTACGCACTGGAAAGATATTATACAGGATAATAAATGTCATCCTTGGGAATACTGGGATGCCATCACCGGAGGTTCCCTTTCAAGGTTTAAATTCTACCAGATCTCCTCATGGAGTAAGACACAAAGTTGGCCTTCTCCGGTAGAGCCCTTAATAGAAAGTAACTTACAAATCCCCACATTGAGGAAGAAAGAAGTGGCTCTATGGTACAACCATTTCCTCTCCGCTGCAGATTCCAAGATGAAGAAGCAAAATCAAGTTTGGGAAAAATACTTGCCGAGCGAGGAGTTGGATGAGATATGGCAAGTATCTATAGATACTCTTTACCCACTAATAAAATCTGCTGCACTCAGGCTGAACCACTTTTTTACAATCCACAGGTTATACTGGTCCCCTCTTAAGATCTCAAGAATAAAAGGTGGTGGAGAAGCGAGATGTCCTAGATGTGGCACTTTGAACGCGGATGATATCCACATATTTGCTTCCTGTTCCAGGCTCAGTGATTTTTGGGGAAGCGTGGGTAAGACCATCGCTAGGGTGTTGGGTCCTGCTGTGGAGGTAAGCCCATATCTAATATTATTTGGGGTGACAACCAAAGCTGAGGGTGTACATACTTTAAAGGGGGTACAATAGAAGTTACTATTTTATTTGATACTCCTGGCTAGGGGAGAGATATGCAAGCTGTGGCGTCAGGAGTCTCCTCCTTCATGGAATACTTGGTGGAACTCTGTTAAATACTTTAGAGCCTTAGACCAGAGAGTAAACATACACAGAGAGAGACCGGATATTGGGTCATTTTGGAATCTGCTAGATACTGAATTCCCTACTTAGACAGAATTTAACAAGGATTTGGTTTGACTCCAATGATTAAAACCTCTGGGTCAGCTCAGACTGAGTATTTCGGGTGAAGCCCGAAAAAAAAGAAATTATCGGCTGAGACTTCAATCCACCAAGCTATCAGTAACAGAGGCGGATCAGGTCGAGAGGTTGCTATAGTTACGGAGGTCATATGAGGAGAAAGTAAAAAAAAAAGAAGAGAAAATTTAAGGAGAAGAGATAAGAAACAAGAAAGAGAATTTGAAGAAATAGAATTGGAGGAAATCAAGGAGAGTATGTATAAATCAGGAAAAAGAGAAGAAACAGGGGAAACTGAAATTTGAATAAAAACAATAAATCACTTTGATATTCCGTAAAAGGGATACAAAATTTTGTTGGTGTGGTGATATAATCACCAAAGTGGGGATTGCTGGAGCGGGTAGTACAAAACGTTGTATACCCCCCCCGCCCCCATTCTGCATGTTATATTAATCCGAATAATCAATTAATGGTAATATTACTAATCCGTATGAAGTGATAACTCACCAATTATATTAACAAAAGAATTACACGTGGGATTTGCATTTTGCATGGCTAAATTAATCGTATACTAATATATGTACGTATACTAATGGTAGAAGATTTGAATATTGCATGATATATGTTGCTTTTGTGATATAATTGTAAGTTGCACCATATGACATCACTGGGTGAATATAAACGCTTTGAATGTTGCAATTATGCTAGATAATTACTTACATATAGGGGAATTCGTGAGGGTTTATCATTTTATTAGCCATTTCAATGTTTTAATGACGTTTTTGTGTTTGTTTTGCTTAAGTTGACCATTTGGGCCTTCGTAAACATGGCCGACTGAGACGCACGACGTGACTGCTACTGTCCCACAAGGTTTTGGGTGAAGTGCGCCTGCGCCACCGCCAGCAACAATGGCCTCGTCCTGACCCCAGGAGAGATTTACCTACCAAGGTCATACTGGGAGAGTTGCCAGGACTACAAAACAATGAACTGTCTTTAAAACCGGAACCAGCAAGTGTGATGACTTAATCTAATGGACTATGTGAGAACTTCACCGAGTGACCCCAGATCCACCAATCAGGACTGTCTAAAACTCATTCTTGATACATTTTGACATTAAAATCATTATAAAAGACGGTAGAATAGTAAGGAAGCCGGTCGTTCGATTTGTCTTGCTGCGAATTTCCTGACGTTATGCTGACGGAGAGGACGGTGACACTGCTGGACAGCTTTTTGTCCTGAATCCTTAAGAGACTGAATTGCGGCCTGACTTTGATGAATTTAAAGATTTTCCACAACTTGACTGACTTAGAGGACGACTAATAGCCAGATTAGATAAATATGATGTTCTGCGGTTTGGACGATGATTTTCTAAAAATTTGCAATTTAATTAGATAAACGATGCTTTGATTAATAGACAAACGTGTTGTGTCGATTATTTGAAGAAATTAGATTAAGAGAAGAGTATAAATAAATGAATTGAATTACCAAACTATAAAAACAACTAACTGATTCATCGCCAATGAGGGGAATATCACGAGGTTTGAAGTTAATAAAAGTATTTAATGCACATTAGGGTTTAGGTGAAAAGATATTCCTTTCATGTCAGCGTTTGGAAACTTATCCCTCTAGGGAAACAGATCAATGAAGTGTGAGTGTTGGTGTTATGGGCCCCACCAATGAATGTATTTGAGTGAATGTGTTATTGCCACTTTCGTCGAGCAAAGCAGAGCCTTGCATGACACACAATCGGGTTTCAGGACTGGTTTCAGCACAGAGACCGCTCTCCTTGAGGTAGCCGAGTCGATAAGATGGTCACTGGATTCAGGAGTTTCATCTTTACTGGTGCTCCTAGATTTGTCGGCGGCCTTTGATACCGTGGACCATTCCATACTGGTTCAGAGACTGCACGGTGTAGGTTTTGGAGTGAAGGCTCTGGTTTGGTTGTCATCCTTCCTGAGCGGTCGCACTCAGAGGGTCGCCCTTAAGCCATTTGAGTCCACCCCACTACCGTTATGGTGTGGCTTCCCCCAGGGCTCCGCCCTGAGTCCCTTACTTTTCAACCTCTACCTAGCCCTGCTCTTTTCTATGATTACCAACTGGGGTGTGAAAGCGATTTCTTATGCCGATGACACCCAGCTGTTCTTCTCATTCAAAGAGCAGACCGCTGAGGCTTTCAAGAACTTCAAAGGATGCCTGCGCGACATAGCTTTATGGATGAATGCAAACAAACTAAAGCTTAACGCAGGAAAGACCGAAGTCATGTTCTTTGGTCAGGGCTGTGCCCCCGACGCGGATCTATGGTGGCCAGAAGAAATGGGACCACCACCCTCCCCCACTAATTGCATTCGCAATTTAGGAGTAAGATGGGAGTCTGGTCTTTCTCTCCTTGCTCAAATACAGCAGGTCTCCGCAACATGTTTCAGTAAATTAAAAAACTTACTGAAAATTCTGCACCTGCTACAGGAAGATTGCCGGAAAATAGTAGTCCATGCCACAGTCACATCCAGGCTGGACTACGCCAACGGCCTATATCTAGGTCTCCCTAAATACGCCATCCACCGCCTCCAGTTGGTACAGAATGCGGCTGCGAGACTGGTTCGTCGGATTCCTTTCCGACACCTCGTCTCTCCGCACCTCTTGAAGCTCCACTAGCTACCGGTCGAGAAAAGAGTTATTTTCAAGGCAATGACCCTGGCTTATAGGGCCTTACACGGAAATTGCCCACGATATTTGAAAGACAGATTATGCCCTTACAAGCAGAATCGTGTTTTACGCTCCAATTCTTCTAATCTGCTACATTCTTTCCGCTTTAGAAAATCACGTCTGGGCGGCAGAACCTTCACGGTCAAAGCCGCCACACTGTGGAACCACCTGCCTAGCCATCCACGGCTGGCAATTTCGGAATCCTACTTCCGCAAGGCCCTGAAGACATGGCTCTTCGGGTCAGAGTAATGGTAATGGAGGTCAGCCCCCCACCTTCGTATGTTAATCTAGCTTTCCCTACTGTGTTAGCGCCGGGACACCCCTGCTTGGGGTAGCTGTCGCGCTCTACAAGCTTCAGTATTATTATTATTATTATTGCGATATTTGGTCTGTGACGAAGGGGGAATTTGACATTCCATGCTGCAGCATACTCATACAGCATACTCTTCACCATACTCATTTTAGGAATTGTGGTATGTTCTAAGGTGATTTTACCATGTGAAAAAGCCTTCTGCTGGGATATCATGTTTGAGAGAAAACTATTTTCTCATGCTTTTCCCACAGAGGTTTGGAAGGTGATCTATAAGCTAAACTGAGAGCATATTTTCTGTAAATTCACATTATCTTTCTCAGTCATGTGAGAATGAAGTCTGACATTCTCAGTAAAACATGTACATCCAACAAGGGAAAAGACTGTCAGTTGATTCCTTTGTGTTCTACTCAGTGTTGCCAGATTTTTAGACCCGTCCCAAGCCCAAAGCAGCTCACATATAAGCCCAAAATAAGCCCAATCAGACCAGTTCCTGCCCAAAAACCAGCCCAAATTAGCAAGTGTCCAATTAAGCGCAAATCGACATCAGAAACAATTTTAACGACAAATATACATTCTTTTCAATATACAGATGGTGGGAGGGTGTTAACTGGGCACCTGCCTTCATGCTACTCATTTTTAAGACCAGTTCTCCCTGTAACTTTGTCATGTGAAACAGGCACTGCTCAGAATACAATAGTAGAAAACAAAGAATAAGCAAGGCATAAATAGTGGTCTGTGCAATTTACTGCTCCCTCTAAATTGGATTTTTAATAAAGTCTGTAAAACTCGGTGTCTTCATTATTCATTACACATTAAAAAGCTACATTGAAAAATGGTCACTCACCTCTCGTGATGAGCAGCAATTTTGTAAATCTTGTGGTTGTTGGATTACAGGTATGGCAGTTTTTGGCTGGACGTTGCTTTCAGCTAGCATTTGCTCTGACACCTGCTCACATTAAAGCACTTAGTAGGAGCCACTTGGGTTTCTTCCATTGCAAGACAGCAAGCAAAGTCAATAGGCACATCCTATGCCTCAGTAAGCTAGGTCAATAGGCACATGGTGTGCCTCCAGAGTAGACGCTCGTTTCAAGGGGTGAGGCAAGTCCCTGTACACATGGCCAGCACAAGGAAACTGCGAATTGTTCATTATACACTTCTTTGTATTTCAGCTTTGGCAGCTTTTGGGCTGGACACATCAAAGACCTCAGCAGGAGACACTTAGGTTTCTTCCAGGTAGAAGTCAGCAAGCTAGGTCAATAGGCACATGGTGTGCCTCCAGAGTAGACGCTCGTTTCAAGGGGTGAGGCAAGTCCCTGTAAACATGGCCAGCACAGGGAAACTGCGAATTGTTCATTAATCACTTCTTTGTATTTCAGCTTTGGCAGCTTTTGGGCTGGACAAATCAAAAACCTCAGCAGGAGACACTTAGGTTTCTTCCAGGTAGAAGACAGCAAGCTAGGTCAATAGGCACATGGTGTGCCTCCAGACACTCTATCTGTACTGGCATAACTGTGGTAATCCTAGCGCTAACACATGACAATGGCACCTGCTCCATCAAAGTAGGGGGGAAATAGGCGTGGCTCATCTTGATTAATAGCTTGGAGTATTTTGTATTTCGAGTTTGGCAGCATGTTGCTATTATCTATCAAGTGCGCATTAGTCCTCTGACACACCATGCACCTGTAAAGTAGCCAGCTGGTTAACTGAAGCTCTCAAAGTTTGCTGCAGGTTGCTTCAAATCATTGTAATGGTCATGCAGTTCTATAGGGCTGAAATATGTTATGCAAATGCACAGCAGTTTTTCCCTTCAATGGCATTCGATTCATCAATTACAAAAGAAAATGGTGATGCTCCAATATCTTTCAGCAATTCCTCTTGAAATGTGGGCCCAACAGAGACTTAATTAGTGCTGTACATTTGTTGCGGTGCATTTGGAAGGCAGGGAATTCATCTTTCAAAATTTCACCATACCCACCTATAGTATTAATGGATCTACAACAAGCAGTTTGTATGGGAAACCAGATTTCTGTTCTTTTCTGATCATTAGATATGGAAGGGATAGGTTGTACAAAGGATGCCACAGATGTGCTCGCTGCATTACAGCATGAGCGCTGTTTCGTGGTTGCTGCATGTTGCTTCAAATCATTATAATGGGCATGCAGTTCTATAGGGCAGTACTTGCACGCTGCCTCTGTATTGTCTTATTTTATTGGGTAATCCATCCTTTGGATTCAGAAACCACTACCACCGTTCTTAATCTTTTGGACTCACATGACCATGTTGCACTCTTTAAACTGCAACTGTTGGGCTGCTGGGAGAAGCTGCCCAATGATGAACTGTGTGTTGATGTGAGGGCAGGGGAATACCTCAAACTGCAAGAGACAACCATCTCTATCTGTACTGGCATAACTGTGGTTATCCTAGAGCTAATACATGACAATGGCACCTGCTCAAAGTAGGGGGGAAATAGGCGTGGCTCATCTTGAGGCAAAGCAGTGTTCCACATATGTTGCAATGCAAAAGTTTAATTTTAAGGCTATCATCTTGTTGTAATAAACGATTTTGTGTGAGGTGTTAAGAAAGGAGCATGAGGAGAGTTCTCCATTGTGACTCCAGGACCTCTGATGGACAAGTGAAAAGGGCTTCTGGCAAATCTGTTACAGGTGGTTTGGGATCGGTAAGTACTTTGTGGGGGACTTTCTAAGCACGCTGAGAGACTCGGGGAGACAAGCTTTATATTCGCACACCAATACTTTCATGAACTCCAGGCACCTTGCCACGATGCCTTCCTTTGACAGAGGGGAGTTTACTTTCTTCCACCTTGTTACGGAAAGTGAGCCCAAGATCTGCATCATCCTTTGAAAGGTAAATGGCAGAACTTTGTAAGTGTAGGGTCTGCAACTCTTCTTGATTGTTAAATGTGAAAACACTCGGTTTTAGTATCCTTTTCATTGTGGACAAGTACAGAGTATATAGATCACAGAAGATGTGGAGTGCATCCCGAGATTCTAGCTGAAAGATTTTTGTTAACGACTTTTATTTCTTTTAGCACTGGCTTTAACCCCTTCAGTGCCACGCCCTTTCCCCCTCCTGTGCCGGGCGTTGCACTAGTGGGCGGGGTTCATGACGAGATAGTCTCGTCATGGGCACAGCGCAACCGTGCTCCATGACGAGACTATCTCGTCATGGGCACTGAAGAGGTTAAGAAAGTGAGGTAAAGTAGATTTATCTCATCTTGATACATTTCTTGGAGCATCCTTGCTGCATAGCAGTGTTCCACATAGGATGCTGTGCTAAAGTGTAATTTTAAGGCATCATATTGTTCTAGTAAACGATCCACACAATCTGCCATCAGTAGCCAGCGTGTTTTGCAAGGCGAAATTAATTTCAAGGGCATGCCTCCGTCCAATGTGAGATACAACTCTTTATAGCCAGCCTGGCGTTTTGGCGAGTGGGAAAACTAGTTGTACGTTTCTCTGATCATAAATTCTATATTGCTAGGAATGCTCCTTATTGCTTTCTTAGCAATGATGTTAAGGGAGTGGCAAATAAAGCGCACAAGTTGCAAGGATGGTTGTTTATCTCGCAACAAGGTGAATGTTGAGTGGTGCTTCCCACACATGACGCTTGCCCCATCTGTACCTATGCCAATTAAATTTGTAATCTCAAGGTTACATGTTTCATGCAACTTTAGGACTGCATTTGCTATATCTTCGGAACAGGCCGATCTAATTCTACCATGGCTAGGAAGGCGCTTACAAATTTGTTAAGCTTTTTGCTGAAATATTTAATGCAAATGCACTGGTGTTTTTTCACTGCAATGTGTGTTGCTGGAAGTAGGAGCAAGGGGGAGAATGCTGCTCTTCTAGAGTTGGCACCAGCAGGACTGGCACACAATGCTGTGGGGTACACACTGGCAAGAGTAGGTCTTAGAAAGTGTTCTTCTGGTCCTGTCAGTAGCGGGCAGGTGTTCTGCCTCCTTCTGCAGGTCTGTGAAAGTGTTTTTCTACCCCTGGCAACATACATGAGCTGCATGCAGCTCCGGGGTGGTAGCGCATTGTTTCAAGTCTAATCATAGATAGCGCTGTTAAATTTTGCATACAAGAGTGGGAGTGGAACAAATGAATATGACTTTAATGCAATGCGTTTCAGTCCAAACTTAATATATAGAATATTTGACAGCAGTTTTAGGCCCATTCTGTTCCTTCGATCATTTTTTAACAGCGTCATCTGGGAAAAAACTCGTTCAGCATGAGCATTGGATATCGGGAGAGTCAACATCTTAATAGCACCCATTGCAAGCTCGTGAAAACAATGGTTGCCAGCAGCATCGGTATAGTTATACACTTCCATCCAGAACGATTCTATGTTTGAAGTGTTAAGAAAGGAGCATGAGGATAACGTTCTCCATTGTGACTCCAGGACCTCCAATGGACTATTGAAAAGGGCTTCTGGCAAATCTGTTACAGGAGGTTTGGGATCTGCAAGTACTTTTTGGGGACTCAAAGTTTCTAACTTTCTCAGCATGCTAAAAGATTCGGGGAGACAAGCTTTATATTCACACACCAATACTTTCATGAACTCCAGGCACCTTGTCACAATACCTTCCCTTGACACAGAGGGGAGTTGACTTTGTTCCAGCTTGTTTCGTAAACTGATCCCAGGATCAGCATCATCCTTTGAAAGATAAATGGCAGAACTTTGTATGTCTAGGCTCTGCAACTGTTCTTGATTGTTGCATGTGAAAACACTCGGTTTTAGTATCCTTTTCAGTGTGGACAAGTACAGAGTTTATAGATCACGGAAGATGTGGAGTGCATCCCCAGATTCTAGCTGAAAGATTTTGTTAACGACCTTTATTTCTTGGGGCACTGGCTTTAAGAAAGGGAGGTAAAGTAGATTTATCTCATCTTGATACATTTCTTGGAGCATCCTTGCTGCATAGCAGTGTTCCACATAGGATGCTGTGCTAAAGTGTAATTTTAAGGCATCATATTGTTCTAGTAAACGATCCACACAATCTGCCATCACTAGCCAGCGTGTTTCGCAAGGCGAAATTAATTTCAGGGGCATGCCTCCGTCCAATGTGAGATACAACTGTTTATAGTCAGCCTGGCGTTTTGGCGAGTGGGAAAACCAGTTGTACGTTTCTCTGATCATAAATTTTATATTGCTAGGAATGCTCCTGTAGGACCGGGGGTCACCAGGCCCTATGGGGGTAGCGTGGCGCGAGCAGGTAGGCACCCAAAGGCTTACGTGTAAAGTGACCATACAGCACACACATCCACTGAGACAGGAAACGCACGCAATAATTGACACCACACGGTAGGTTGAATAAAAAAAAACAATTAGCTTTATCTAAATCAAGGTCAGGTTCTCAAAGCATTTCATTAGACAGGTTCAGTTGAGCAATGCATTAAAACGTTAAACCATTTCAGTTGAGCATTGTATTTTAAGCAGAGCGCTTCACATAGCAATTCGTTAAAGCATCCAACATGGCATTTTAAACAGCGCGCTGCACATAGTAATTAATCAAAGCGCTAGGCAGGACAATTAATCAAAGCGCTAGGCAGGACGATTAATCAAAGTGCTACGCGTGGGAAGAAATCATAGCGCGACACATGGCAAGCTGTCAAAGTGCTAAATATGGCATTGGCATTAGAGCGCTAAACATAGCATTGACTCAAAGCGCTAGACATAGCACGCAATTGAAGCGTTAAACATGGCAGATAATCAATGCGCTAGACATAGCCTTTAACTAGAGCATTACACATAGCATTTCATTACAGCCTCCAGCATGGCATTTCCTCAGGGCATTAAACTTGACATTCGATTAAAGCATTGCAGCAGTTAAGCAGGGATAATCCGTCTCTCCAACCAAATTAGCTTTAGCGGACTCCTTTATGCCCCAAGATGCCCGGCCTATTATGCAAACGTTTAGCCCTTCACAGGGCGAGAGTTGAGGGGGCCAGGGGGCGATTTATTCTCCCTTTTGAGGCAGTGGGAGCCCACCGGGTTTGAGGAGAGACTTCCCGGGGGGAGGGGCGAGTCCAGGGCCTCTCCGGCCTTCCGCCCTCCTCCCAAGGGTTACCTTACTCTTGAGCCTCTCGCAGGCCGTCTTCGGCCGTGCGGGGGCTCGCTCCTCACAGAGCTCCTCCCGCCGGCAGGCCCAACTCTCTGGCGGTGTCTGGGGGCTGAAGCGGGACTTAGTAGCAGGCCCCGAGGTAAGCAGAGCTTCGTGGAGCCTCCGGCGGGCCTCGGGTGGCCGGGGGGGCTCCGCGCTGAAGTGGGGTCGATCTCGGGCCTTTCGATGGCTCCTGAGGCCCGGGGACTGGTCGTAGTGGCTGCCGGGAGGCGCGCCCGCAGCTGCCAGTAGCAGCGCGGCCTGCGGGGGCACGGCCTCCCCATCCAATCGGGCAGCGGCGGGGGCGGCGTTCCGCAGTCCGCCCCGGCACGTGATGCGGGTGATGGCTTCAAGGCCTAGCGCGGCCTACTTTGACACACGGCGGCCCTCTCCTGGTTGGGGGCCGCGTCGCGCGGACGACTTCGGCAGCGGCGGGGCCCGGTCTTCCCCGTGGTCCCCGAGGATGGCGGGGACATTCTACACGGCCCAGGGCCGCAGCGGTGAGCAATTCCTTTCTGGTACCCCCGGTGGGGTGGGGGAAATTAAGGGATGGCCTGCAGCTTGGGGGGGTGGTGATTTGTTCGGCGCCCAGCGCCCCCTACTCCCACAGGGATGCCCCAGCTCGGGACAGGGAGGCTGAAAGGGGGCAGGCCACACACCAGTGGCAGCACAGGATAGGGGGGACCCAGGCAAAATCAGGGAGCGCAGGAGTATCACAGCGCTGGTACCTGGTCGATCCCCCAGCAGTTCTGTGGAAGGTTAGAAGGTCTTCTTGGCACTTGTTGGTTCTGGCGCCCTTAGTTTCTTGAGGGGGGGGGCGTAGGTTGAGTTGGTGACTGAAGCGAGTTCTCAGGCAGGCTTGGTAGGATGTTCCTTGGTTCCCCTCCCGCTGGGCCAGATCAGTGGGCTAGTTCAGGATCCCTCACTCAACTTAAAAGGCAGCACCTAAGCCCTGTCACTTCCAGTGGCATAGGTCCGTGACTAGGCCCTACCGCCTAAAACTCCTGCGTAGGTTCCCCCAGGTCTGCGTCGCCCCAGCTGACTAAAATTGTTCCCTCCTTTCCTTAAGTATCCCTAGGTCAGGTGACCACTCTCTAAGGCGGCAAAAGTAAACCACACCCTTATTCTAGAAGGTTCCAGCAAGTTCCAGGAGCTTCCCCACTCTAACTATAGGAGAAAAAAGGCGGGCTGGTGTCGCAACAATGTTGTAGGGTCCCAGCCAGCTCCTGGCAGCTAGGGTGCTACTAAAAAGGCCACTCCGCAGTAGCAGGGGCCTGTGGCAGCCATATTGGGGGAAGAGAGCACCTGCACCTTAACACTGATTAGCAATGGAAAGGTGCTCGGAGACCTAAGGCCAACGAAGAAGATGGTGGAAAAAATGAGGCAAGGGCAAAAACACAGGGAAAGACCACCCTAAGGCTGACAGGTCTAACAGCTCCTTATTGCTTTCTTAGCAATGATGACAAGGGAGCGGTGAATACAGCGCACAAGTTGCAAGGATGGTTGTTTATCTTGCAACAAGGTGACTGTTGAGTGGTGCTTCCCACACATGACGCTTGCCCCATCTGTACCTATGCCAATTAAATTTGTAATCTCAAGGTTACATGTTTCAAACAACTTTAGGACTGCATTTGCTATATCTTCGGCAAGGAAGGTGCTTACAGATTTGTTAAGCTTTTTGCTAAAATATTTAATGCAAATGCACAGTAGTTTTTTCACTTCAATGTCAGTTGATTCATCGACCGATAAAGAAAATGGTGATGTTCTAATATCTTTCAGCAATTCCTCCTTAAAATATGGGCCCAACAGAGAATTAATTGGTGCTGTACATTTTGTCCGGTGCATTCGGAAGGCAGAGAACTCATCTTTCAAAATTTCACCATACCCATCTATATTATTAATGGATGTACAACAAGCAGTTTGTATGGCAAATCTGATTTCTCTTCTTTTCTGATCGTTAGATATGGAAGAGATAGGTTGTACAAAGGATGCCACAGATGTGCTTGCTGCATTACAGCGTGAGCGGTGTTTCGTGGTTGCTGCATGTTGCTTCAAATCATTATAATGGGCACGGATGTGTACATGGCAGTACTTGCATGCTGCTTTGCTATCATCTGTCCTTACAGGGGCATTCCATCTTTTTAGTTCAGGATCCAACTCCCACTCTTTTCTGTATATTTTTTTATATCCTGACCACTTGCCCATCTTGCAATATTTAAAACTGCCAAGTCAGCTGGGAGCAGAAAAATTATGAACTATTTCACGATGATGCTGGACGAATACCTGAAATTGCAACAGACAATATTCAATCAATAGCCCCATCTAGTGGATTGTTATACACTTTTTACTGAACCAATACAGGACACAAAATGAATCCTACACCATTGGTTGCCCAAACCACATTCCTAACTACAACATTTCAATACTTAGCACCCAGGGGACATGCATCCAACTGATCTGGTCAGACTTTGTCCATTCAGCATTACCCCTTTAGAATTCAATGCATGTAACATGACTGTGCTTTAAGCATGATGTATTAATTAAAAATGCATATTAAACTTGACAAAAATAAAATCTCATTTATGATTCAGATTTCTTTTTTCCTTGCGCATTTCCACGTGGTAAGAAAATTAAGGAGGATAATGAATTTGCTGGAGGGATCCATGTTTTCTCTAGCCCCAGCTTTTCATTTATAGATAAAGGCCAAGTTAAGGGCCCATCAGGCCTACTTTAGAACGAGTGACCTGCAACTTCACACTTAAATGTAAACACAAGGAAGGGGAACAAAAGAACACAGCTCATCTCTTCACAGGTACTTGAGAGGCATGCTTGACCTGTCCCAGTATTTACACGTAATTTAAATAGCAGTATTTTATTTCTTTTATAGTGCACTTCATTGTATCAGAGTGCTTAACATAACAGACACTTTGACCATAAATCCTACATCATGCAAGTGTGTAAATCAACGTAAAAGATGTGTTGCATGACTGAAGGTAAAAAGATGTAGCAGTCACACATAGCTCAATGTGCAATAGTGAAAGGCTTACTAATTATGAACTGCAAGGAACAAAAGGATCTGTGTTCAAAGCACTAGCCCACTAAAGTAGCTGCATAAAAAAACTGTCATCTGCAAATTACATTATGTGTAGTGTTTTGCCATAGACACATTCAACTTCTACACTACTTTGATTCAGATCTAGGACTGCACAAAGCAGACATCTAACAGATACTTTAACCTCCAGACTTCTCACCAATTATTATTCACTGATTACTGGGCACCTCTGAAGATGTCTTAGCCCCATAACATATTAAAAAATGCACTTTGCAACCAATTCTGCATAACAGATGTAGTACCATGCTTCTCCGTGTTGCCACTTTCATTAATGCTATTTGAAACTGCCATAAATGAAATGTGTTCCAAGTGAGTAAAGGTGCACAGAAAACCTCAGTCTCTTTTGCTTCTAGGAAACAACCCGTACATTTATATATGAGGATCTAAGTTGGCGGGCATGGATATAGCGCAGAACTTTCAAGCAAGTAGAGGAGACCAGATGTTTGTGGTTACTTTTAAAGCACAGCATTCGCCAGTTACACGGCCTCTTGTTGCTTCTGCAGACTATGGCCTGCGGTTGTGATTCATCCAGCGGTTGTTATCCACATTGCTATTTGGGGGTGGTTTGGAGAATGTGGGCTTATCTCAAGTGGGTGCTCCATAAAGTAGTGGGTCTTGTGACCTTCCACCCTAGCCAGTGAAGCTAGGCCTCCTGCGCCAGCATGCAGCACGGTCACTGTAAAAGGAGTACCATTGAGTTGGGCAACAATAAACCTCTGTTATTCAGCCCCAAGAGGCCTACGGGTGAACGTGCTCTTTACAAGAACTAGTAAGCACCGATTAATCTTTTAAATTAACAGAGTGAAAGATGTCACTGGTTTTCCAGACACTGTAAAACCTGCATGTTATCTGTCAAGAAATCTAAAACGCGCTAAGGCCCTTCTGAGTTTGTGGGAAACGTGTGTGCCCAAATGAAGGTCACAACTGGTACAATAATACCACACTTTTTAGCCTCGTACAACCTGCCATGATTTTTACATGGAAAGTACCACAGAGTACTCGTTTTTGCAGTTCAGAAGGATGAAAACTTGCACCATTACTATGATATCCCCTCCCCATTCCAAATGACAGAGCTCCTAACGGAGGTTACAGAGCGCCGGTAAATACTGCACTCAACAGGGTAATGCTAGAGCAGCGGATTTTGAATCGGTGAACTGGGTTCGAGTCTGGCCGGAGGCTCCAACATCCTGTGATTCAGGCAAAAAAGTAATGTGTCCGTCTTTAATGCAGCATTATGCAACCGGTATTCATATAAAGGCTGTGATACCTTGGGGTCGAGTTCGCGCTATATTGTGAGTTTGCGCTATAGAAAAGTGCACAAAAAAAGAAATCCTCTGAGTGCCTCAATCAAGGTTACACGTTCTTGCGGGGGGGTTTAAAGATTATGCCCCCTATTTTGAAAAAGGCCAACTGCGCACACACATTTGAGACTCACTCATTTAACAAAGCCCCCTTTTTGTTCATTATCATATTAATTGAGAGCACCTCACTTACCTGAGGAGATCGCGTCGAGGTCCACCGTCCAGGACAACAGGTACCGCTGGGCCAGCGCCGGACTGTCACCAGTCACCACTCCCAGTCCCTCACCACGTCAGTGAGCTCAGATGAGCAGACTAGAGGACTCAGGAGTGGACGGACGGTGTGGCGTGGGTCGTCGTCGTCTGATGTGCGAGTGCGAGTCTTTTCTTCTCAGCAGAAGAAGCCAGGGACCCAGGGCAGGCAAAGGAAGGCAGCCGCTGATCAGACTGTCTGTCTGTCAGACTGTGTCACTCACTCTGTGAGTGACTGACTCACTCAGAGTCAACAATGCCGTGCGCGTCACGCGTGCCACTGCAGTGCCGCCAGCCGCCGGGCTGGCCTGTGCATGTGTGCTGGCTGCTGTGGTCGGTGGTGACTCGGTCACCGGTGGCGGTGGTGGGTGGCTGGCAGTGGAAACAAAAGCTGCCTGGCACTGTGGCAGTGGCTGCCGGGCCTGGGCTGGGGGCTGGTGGGCCTGGGGCTGGCGTGACTGGGCCTGGGGCTGGGGCTGGAGCTGGGCCTGGGCCTGGGCCTAGGCCCGGGCGGCTGGGCCTGGGCCTGGTCCTGCTGATGACTGTGGTGGCCTGGTGGTGCCTGGTCAGCCGCCGCCCGCCTGAAATGCCACTGCCTTGACACGCCGCTGATGAAGACGCTCACGTCACAATTGAATGATCGGATATTCGACGTCGTGGCCGTGGACAGTGGGAGGGGGGGGGGCACTGGACTACTCCAGTACTCTCCGACTGCCGTGAGGTGAGGACCGGTCCGTCCGTGACTGTGTCAGAGTGAGAGTAGACAGTTAGACACTACTTCTAGAGTGACTAGTACCAGTAGACAGACATCATCACCACCGCCGCCCGCCACGCCGAAAAGACTGTGCTTACGTCAGCCCCCGCATTATATGAGAACCGCGGGGGCTGACCTAAAAATAATACCCAGGCAGTGTTGCCAGATTTTTAGACCCCATACCAAGCCCAAAGCAGCGCAAATATAAGCCCAAAATAAGCCCAATCAGACCAGTTCCAGCCCAAAAACCAGCCCAAATTAGCAAGTGTCCAATTAAGCGCAAATCGACATCAGAAACTATTTTAACGAGAAATATACATTCTATTCAAGATGGTGGGAGGGTGTTAACTGGGCACCTGCCTTAATGCTACTCATTTTTAAGACCAGTTCTCCCTGTGACTTTGTCATGTGAAACAGGCACTGCTCAGAATACAATAGTAGAAAACAAAGAATAAGCAAGGCATAAATAGTGGTCTGTGCAATTTACTGCTCCCTCTAAATTGGATTTTTAATAAAGTCTGTAAAGCTCAATGTCTTCATTATTCATTACACATTAAAAAGCTACATTGAAAAATGGTCACTCACTTCTCGTGATGAGCAACAATTTTGTAAATCTTGTGGTTGTTGGATTTCAGGTATGGCAGTTTTTGGCTGGACGTTGCTTTCAGCTAGCAAGTGCGCAAAAGTCCTCTGACAACTGCTCACATTAAAGCCCTTAGTAGGAGCCACTTGGGTTTCTTCCATTGCAAGACAGCAAGCAAAGTCAATAGGCACATCCTATGCCTCAGTAAGCTTGTTTCAAGGGGTGAGGCGTGATCATGGGCAGCAATTTTGTAAATCTTGTGGTTGTTGGATTTCAGGTATGGCAGTTTTTGGCTGGACGTTGCTTTCAGCAAGCAAGTGCGCATAAGTCCTCTGACACCTGCTCACATTAAAGCCCTTAGTAGGAGCCACTTGGGTTTCTTCCATTGCAAGACAGCAAGCAAAGTCAATAGGCACATCCTATGCCTCAGTAAGCTTGTTTCAAGGGGTGAGGCGTGATCATGGGCAGCAATTTTGTAAATCTTGTGGTTGTTGGATTTCAGGTATGGCAGTTTTTGGCTGGACGTTGCTTTCAGCAAGCAAGTGCGCATAAGTCCTCTGACAACTGCTCACATTAAAGCCCTTAGTAGGAGCCACTTGGGTTTCTTCCATTGCAAGACAGCAAGCAAAGTCAATAGGCACATCCTATGCCTCAGTAAGCTTGTTTCAAGGGGTGAGGCGTGATCATGGGCAGCAATTTTGTAAATCTTGTGGTTGTTGGATTTCAGGTATGGCAGTTTTTGGCTGGACGTTGCTTTCAGCTAGCAAGTGCGCATAAGTCCTCTGACAACTGCTCACATTAAAGCCCTTAGTAGGAGCCACTTGGGTTTCTTCCATTGCAAGACAGCAAGCAAAGTCAATAGGCACATCCTATGCCTCAGTAAGCTTGTTTCAAGGGGTGAGGCGTGATCATGGGCAGCAATTTTGTAAATCTTGTGGTTGTTGGATTTCAGGTATGGCAGTTTTTGGCTGGACGTTGCTTTCAGCTAGCAAGTGCGCATAAGTCCTCTGACAACTGCTCACATTAAAGCCCTTAGTAGGAGCCACTTGGGTTTCTTCCATTGCAAGACAGCAAGCAAAGTCAATAGGCACATCCTATGCCTCAGTAAGCTAGGTCAATAGGCACATGGTGTGCCTCCAGAGTAGACGCTCGTTTCAAGGGGTGAGGCAAGTCCCTGTAAACATGGCCAGCACAGGGAAACTGCAAATTGTTAATTAATCACTTCTATGTATTTCAGCTTCGGCAGCTTTTGGGCTGGTCACATCAAAGACCTCAGCAGGAGACACTTAGGTTTCTTCCAGGTAGAAGACAGCAAGCTAGGTCAATAGGCACATGATGTGCCTCCAGACACTCTATCTGTACTGGCATAACTGTGGTAATCCTAGCGCTAACACATGACAATGGCACCTGCTCCATCAAAGTAGGGGGGAAATAGGCGTGGCTCATCTTGATTAATAGCTTGGAGTATTTTGTATTTCGAGTTTGGCAGCATGTTGCTATTATCTAGCAAGTGCGCATCAGTCCTCTGACACACCATGCACCTGTAAAGTAGCCAGCTGGTTAACTGAAGCTCTCAAAGTTTGCTGCAAATCATTGTAATGGTCATGCAGTTCTATAGGGCTGAAATATGTTATGCAAATGCACAGCAGTTTTTCCCTTCAATGGCAGTCGATTCATCAATTACAAAAGAAAATGGTGATGCTCCAATATCTTTCAGCAATTCCTCTTGAAATGTGGGCTCAACAGAGACTTAATTAGTGCTGTACATTTGTTGCGGTGCATTTGGAAGGCAGGGAATTCATCTTTCAAAATTTCACCATACCCACCTATAGTATTAATGGATATACAACAAGCAGTTTGTATGGGAAACCAGATTTCTGTTCTTTTCTGATCATTAGATATGGAAGGGATAGGTTGTACAAAGGATGCCACAGATGTGCTCGCTGCATTACAGTATGAGCGCTGTTTCGTGGTTGCTGCATGTTGCTTCAAATCATTATAATGGGCATGCAGTTCTATAGGGCAGTACTTGCACGCTGCCTCTGTATTGTCTTATTTTATTGGGTAATCCATCCTTTGGATTCAGAAACCACTACCACCGTTCTTAATGTTTTGGACTCACATGACCATGTTGCACTCTTTAAACTGCAACTGTTGGGCTGCTGGGAGAAGCTGCCCAATGATGAACTGTGTGTTGATGCGAGGGCAGGGGAATACCTCAAACTGCAAGAGACAACCATCTCTATCTGTACTGGCATAACTGTGGTTATCTTAGAGCTAATGCATGACAATGGCACCTGCTCAAAGTAGGGGGGAAATAGGCGTGGCTCATCTTGAGGCAAAGCAGTGTTCCACATATGTTGCAATGCAAAAGTTTAATTTTAAGGCTATCATCTTGTTGTAATAAACGATTTTGTGTGAGGTGTTAAGAAAGGAGCATGAGGAGAGTTCTCCATTGTGACTCCAGGACCTCCGATGGACAAGTGAAAAGGGCTTCTGGCAAATCTGTTACAGGTGGTTTGGGATCGGTAAGTACTTTGTGGGGGACTTTCTAAGCACGCTGAGAGACTCGGGGAGACAAGCTTTATATTCGCACAACAATACTTTCATGAACTCTAGGCACCTTGCCACGATGCCTTCCTTTGACAGAGGGGAGTTTACTTTCTTCCACCTTGTTACGGAAAGTGAGCCCAAGATCTGCATCATCCTTTGAAAGGTAAATGGCAGAACTTTGTAAGTGTAGGGTCTGCAACTCTTCTTGATTGTTAAATGTGAAAACACTCGGTTTTAGTATCCTTTTCAGTGTGGACAAGTAGAGAGTATATAGATCACAGAAGATGTGGAGTGCATCCCCAGATTCTAGCTGAAAGATTTTTGTTAACAACTTTTATTTCTTGGAGCACTGGCTTTAACCCCTTTAGTGCCACGCCCTTTCCCCCTCCTGTGCCGGGCGTTGCACTAGTGGGTGGGGTTCATGACGAGATAGTCTCGTCATGGGCACAGCGCAACCGTGCTCCATGACGAGACTATCTCGTCATGGGCACTGAAGAGGTTAAGAAAGTGAGGTAAAGTAGATTTATCTCATCTTGATACATTTCTTGGAGCATCCTTGCTGCATAGCAGTGTTCCACATAGGATGCTGTGCTAAAGTGTAATTTTAAGGCATCATATTGTTCTAGTAAACGATCCACACAATCTGCCATCAGTAGCCAGCGTGTTTCGCAAGGCGAAATTAATTTCAGGGGCATGCCTCCGTCCAATGTGAGATACAACTCTTTATAGTCAGCCTGGCGTTTTGGCGAGTGGGAAAACTAGTTGTACGTTTCTCTGATCATAAATTCTATATTGCTAGGAATGCTCCTTATTGCTTTCTTAGCAATGATGTTAAGGGAGTGGCAAATAAAGCGCACAAGTTGCAAGGATGGTTGTTTATCTCGCAACAAGGTGAATGTTGAGTGGTGCTTCCCACACATGACGCTTGCCCCATCTGTACCTATGCCAATTAAATTTGTAATCTCAAGGTTACATGTTTCATGCAACTTTAGGACTGCATTTGCTATATATTTGGAACAGGCCTGATCTAATTCTACCATGGCAAGGAAGGCGCTTACAAATTTGTTAAGCTTTTTGCTGAAATATTTAATGGAAATGCACTGGTGTTTTTTCACTGCAATGTGTGTTGCTGGAAGTAGGAGCAAGGTGGAGAATGCTGCTCTTCTAGAGTTGGCACCAGCAGGACTGGCACACAATGCTGTGGGGTACACACTGGCAAGAGTAGGTCTTAGAAATTGTTCTTCTGGTCCTGTCAGTAGCGGGCAGGTGTTCTGCCTCCTTCTGCAGTTAATGGGCAGGTCTGTGAAAGTGTTTTCCTACCCCTGGCAACATACATGAGCTGCATGGAGCTCCGGGGTGGTAGCGCATTGTTTCAAGTCTAATCATAGATAGCGCTGTTAATTTTTGCATACAAGAGTGGGAGTGGAACAAATGAATATGACTTTAATGCAATGCGTTTCATTCCAAACTTAATATATAGAATATTTGAAAGCAGTTTTAGGCCCATTCTGTTCCTTCGATCATTTTTTAACAGCGTCATCTGGGAAAAACCTCGTTCAACATGAGCATTGGATATCGGGAGAGTCAACATCTTAATAGCACCCATTGCAAGCTCGTGAAAAC
Organism: Triturus cristatus; assembly: GCF_964204655.1. NCBI lineage: Eukaryota > Metazoa > Chordata > Amphibia > Caudata > Salamandridae > Triturus > Triturus cristatus. The sequence goes on from NC_140582.1 coordinate 88,234,323, forward strand.
AATGGTTGCCAGCAGCATCGGTATAGTTATACACTTCCATCCAGAACGATTCTATGTTTGAAGTGTTAAGAAAGGAGCATGAGGATAAAGTTCTCCATTGTGACTCCAGGACCTCCAATGGACTATTGAAAAGGGCTTCTGGCAAATCTGTTACAGGAGGTTTGGGATCGGCAAGTACTTTTTGGGGACTCAAAGTTTCTAACTTTCTCAGCATGCTAAAAGACTCGGGGAGACAAGCTTTATATTCACACACCAATACTTTCATGAACTCCAGGCACCTTGTCACAATGCCTTCCTTTGACACAGAGGGGAGTTGACTTTGTTCCAGCTTGTTTCGTAAACTGAGCCCAGGATCAGCATCATCCTTTGAAAGATAAATGGCAGAACTTTGTATGTCTAGGCTCTGCAACTATTCTTGATTGTTGCATGTGAAAACACTCGGTTTTAGTATCCTTTTCAGTGTGGACAAGTACAGAGTATATAGATCACGGAAGATGTGGAGTGCATCCCCAGATTCTAGCTGAAAGATTTTGTTAACAACCTTTATTTCTTGGGGCACTGGCTTTAAGAAAGTGAGGTAAAGTAGATTTATCTCATCTTGATACATTTCTTGGAGCATCCTTGCTGCATAGCAGTGTTCCACATAGGATGCTGTGCTAAAGTGTCATTTTAAGGCATCATATTGTTCTAGTAAACAATCCACACAATCTGCCATCACTAGCTAGTGTGTTTCGCAAGGCGAAATTAATTTCAGGGGCATGCCTCCGTCCAATGTGAGATACAACTGTTTATAGTCAGCCTGGCGTTTTGGCGAGTGGGAAAACCAGTTGTACGTTTCTCTGATCATATATTCTATATTGCTAGCAATGCTCCTGTAGGACCCGGGGGTCACCAGGCCCTATGGGGGTAGCGTGGCGTGAGCAGGTAGGCACCCAAAGGCTTACGTGTAAAGTGACCATACAGCACACACATCCACTAAGACAGGAAACGCACGCAATAATTGACACCACACGGTAGGTTGAATAAAAAAAAACAATTAGCTTTTATCTAAATCAAGGTCAGGTTCTCAAAGCATTTCATTAGACCGGTTCAGTTTAGCATTGCATTAAAACGTTAAACCATTTCAGTTGAGCATTGCATTTTAGGCAGAGCGCTGCACATAGCAATTCGTTAAAGCATCCAACATGGCATTTTAAACAGCTCGCTGCACATAGCAATTAATCAAAGCGCTAGGCAGGACAATTAATCAAAGCGCTAGGCAGGACAATTAATCAAAGCGCTACGCGTGAAAAATAATCAAAGCGCTAAATATGGCGAGAAATCATAGCGCGTCACATGGCAAGCTGTCAAAGCGCTAAATATGGCATTGGCATTAGAGCGCTAAACATAGCATTGACTCAAAGCGCTAGACATAGCACGCAATTGAAGCGTTAAACATGGCAGATAATCAATGCGCTAGACATAGCCTTTTAACTAGAGCATTACACATAGCATTTCATTACAGCCTCCAGCACGGCATTTCCTCAGGTCATTAAACTTGACATTCGATTAAAGCATTGCAGCAGTTAAGCAGGGATAATCCGTCTCTCCAACCAAATTAGCTTTAGCGGACTCCTTTATGCCCCAAGATGCCCGGCCTATTATGCAAACGTTTAGCCCTTCACAGGGCGAGAGTTGAGGGGGCCAGGGGGCGATTTATTCTCCCTTTCGAGGCAGTGGGAGCCCACCGGGCTTGAGGAGAGACTTCCCCGGGGGAGGGGCGAGTCCAGGGCCTCTCCGGCCTTCCGCCCTTCTCCCCAGGGGTTACCTTACTCTTGGGCCTCTCGCAGGTCGTCTTCGGCCGTGCGGGGGCTCGCTCCTCATAGAGCTCCTCCCGCTGGCAGGCCCAACTCTCTGGCGGTGTCTGGGGGCTGAAGCGGGACTTAGTAGCAGGCCCCGAGGTAGGCAGAGCTTCGTGGAGCCTCCGGCGGGCCTCGGGCGGCCCGCGCTGAAGTGGGGTCGATCTCGGGCCTTTCGATGGCTCCTGAGGCCCGGGGACTGGTCGTAGTGGATGCCGGGAGGCGCACCCGCAGCTGCCAGTAGCAGCGCGGCCTGCGGGGGCGCGGCCTCCCCAACCAATTGGGCAGCGGCGGGGGCGGCGTTCCGCAGTCCGCCCCGGCACGTGATGCGGGTGATGGCATCAAGGCCTAGCGCGGTCTACTTTGACACACGGTGGACCTCTCCTGTTGGACGACTTCGGCAGTGGCGGGGCCCCGGTCTTCCCCGCGGGCCCCGAGGATGGCAGGGACAGTCTACACGGCCCAGGGCCGCAGCGGTGAGCAATTCCTTTCTGGTACCCCCGGCGGGGTGGGGAAATTTAAGGGATGGCCTGCAGCTTGGGGGGTGGCGATTTGTTCGGCGCCCAGCGCCCCCTACTCCCACAGGGACACCCCAGCTCGGGACAGGCAGGCTGAAAGGGGGCAAGCCACACACCAGTGGCAGGACAGGATGGGGGGACCCAGGCAAAATCAGGGAGCGCAGGGGTATCACAGCGCTGGTACCTGGTCGATCCCCCAGCAGTTCTGTGGAAGGTTAGAAGGTCTTCTTGGCACTTGTTGGTTCTGGCGCCCTTAGTTTCTTGAGGGGGTGGGGCGTAGGTTGAGTTGGTGACTGAAGCGAGTTCTCAGGCAGGCTTGGTAGGATGTTCCTTGGTTCCCCTCCCGCTGGGCCAGATCAGTGGGCTAGTTCAGGATCCCTCACTCAACTTAAAAGGCAGCACCTAAGCCCTGTCACTTCCAGTGGCATAGAAGGTCCCCCAGGTCTGCGTCGCCCCAGCTGACTAAAAATGTTCCCTCCTTTCCTTAAGTATCCCTAGGTCAGGTGACCACTCTCTAAGGCGGCAAAAGTAAACCCCACCCTTATTCTAGAAGGTTCCAGCAAGTTCCAGGAGCTTCCCCACTCTAGCTATAGGAGAAAAAGGGGGGGGCTGGTGTCGCAACAATGTTGTAGGGTCCCAGCCAGCTCCTGGCAGCTAGGGTGCTACTAAAAAGGCCACTCCGCTGTAGCAGGGGCCTGTGGCAGCCATGTTGGGGGAAGAGAGCACCTGCACCTTAACACTGATTAGCAATGGAAAGGCGCTCGGAGACCTAAGGCCAACGAAAAATAGGGTGGAAAAAATGAGACAAGGGCAAAAACACAGGGAAAGACCACCCTAAGGCTGACAGGTCTAACAGCTCCTTATTGCTTTCTTAGCAATGATGTCAAGGGTGTGGCAAATACAGCGCAAAAGTTGCAAGGATGGTTGTTTATCTTGCAACAAGGTGACTGTTGAGTGGTGCTTCCCACACATGACGCTTGCCCCATCTGTACCTATGCCAATTAAATTTGTAATCTCAAGGTTACATGTTTCAAGCAACTTTAGGACTGCATTTGCTATATCTTTGGAACAGGCCTGATCTAACTCTACCATGGCAAGGAAGGTGCTTACAAATTTGTTAAGCTTTTTGGTAAAATATTTAATGCAAATGCACAGTAGTTTTTTCACTTTAATGTCAGTTGATTCATCGACCAATAAAGAAAATGGTGATATTCCAATATCTTTCAGCAATTCTTCCTTGAAATATGGGCCCAACATAGAATTAGTTAGTGCTGTACATTTTGTCCGGTGCATTCGGAAGGCAGAGAACTCATCTTTCAAAATTTCACCATACCCATCTATATAATTAATGGATGAACAACAAGCAGTTTGTATGCCAAATCTGATTTCTCTTCTTTTCTGATCGTTAGATATGGAAGGGATAGGTTGTACAAAGGATGCCACAGATGTGCTTGCTGCATTACAGCTTGAGCGGTGTTTCGTGGTTGCTGCATGTTGCTTCAAATTATTATAATGGGCACGGATGTGTACATGGCAGTACTTGCATGCTGCTTTGCTATCATCTGTCCTTACAGGGGCAATCCATCTTTTTAGTTCAGGATCCAACTCTCACTCTTTTCTGTATAGTTTTTTTGTATCCTGACCACTTGCCCATCTTGCAATATTTAAACTGCCAAGTCAGCTGGGAGCAGAAAAATGATGAACTATTTCACGATGATGCTGAACGAATACCTGAAATTGCAACAGACAATATGCAATCAATAGCCCCATCTAGTGGATTGTTATACACTTTTTCTTGAACCAATACAGGACACAAAATGAATCCTACACCATTGGTTTCCCAAACCACATTCCGTTACTACAACATTTCAATACTTAGCACCCAGGGGACATGCAATTCTTTTCATAAAGCTTTATTCGGCACTTATAAAAGACCATGAAAGCATAAACAAAAAAGACAACAATACATTTTTTACAAAGACATTGCAATTAAAACTTACAGTTATTAATTATAGTTATTGGCTCATTGAGTAATACATATGATCATTCATAAATATATAAAATGAATAATAAAATACGTTAAAAACTCATACTTTTCCTGGAATTGATGCACTGATTTAAAAAGGTGGCAGTATAAAAACAAATATATGCCGATTGCAGATTAAAAATTAAAGCCATAGCATGTTTGACTGTACGTGTTCCGTATTTAACAAACAGAGGTTTCAAAAATACTATACGAAAACTTGTATACAGTTTACAGAGCAGCAAAAGGTGCACAGTGCTCTGTGTAGCTACATTATCATACCTACATGGCCCAGTCGGGTGTTTCTTAATGTTTGGATGTGCTACTAAACAATGTGCCATCCCAAATCTTAGTCTGGTTAGCACAAATTTGTGTGAATGCCTAGTCACCATAGTTAGGTAAGATGGAAAACCCTCCATTAGATTGTATCTATTATAAAAAATGACAGAGGACAATGATCCGGCTATGGTTGCTCGTTTCCTTTCTGCATAAGTTAAGAATATACTTTTCATTTCTGATTTGGAGATCGTGGATGCTGCACTGGGATTATTTAAAATATTCAGATTAAAAATGTCTGAGAAACAGACAACAACATATTTAACCCAGGGAATATCTCGGTATTTATCCAAACGTAAGCAATTCTCAACAATAGTTCTGTTAAGTAGCTTCTCATCGCCAAGCCAAAAAGACCGCCAGATCATCAATGGTCTAAGTGATATCAAATCAATTAAATAATTAATGGCTAGTTCGCGATGGCTTAATTCAGTTGAGGCAGAGATGGGCAAAAACAGGAGCTTTTTTAAAAACATATTTTCCTCCAACTGTAAGTTGTAGGTACAGCTATAACCCCATACTCCCGCCCCATACAGACAATAGTCACACATCTAGCTTGGTAAATCTTGAGCATATCCCTGGTTCGACGATCCCCAACTTTTTGCAGCAGATCTATAAATACCATAAGCATTTTTTGCCATTTTATTCCGGATGTTATTAAATTCATTGTTCCATTTCCTGTCGTTAGAGAAGGTAATACCTAAATAACAAAATTTATCCACCTGTTGCACCTTTTCGCCGTCTATAAAAAAGGCATTTAACATTTTAGCTTTAGCTCCGCAGGTCATGGTATGCGTTTTTCCCTTATTAATTACTAATTTTCTATCTTTAATAAAGGAGGAAAAACTATCCATTAGTCGTTGTAATCCGACAGGTGTTCGAGAGAGTAAAACAGCGTCATCGGCATATAATAACACCGGCACCGGAACACCGTTGATCTGGGGAGCATCAGCATTAACCGTTTTTAAAATATCATCAATTCCATTAATAAATAAAATAAATAAAAGAGGTGCCAGAACACAGCCCTGTCTAATTCCTCGTGTAACACAGATTTTTGGAGTACATTCTCCTCTGGTTCCAAAACGTACATTGGTTTTCAATTTCTCGTATAACCTAGCGAGAAAAAAGATTATGCCTTCTGGGGCTCCTAACTTTAACAAAGTTGGCCATAAAATGGAATGATCTACCATATCGAATGCGCTGCTCAGGTCAGCAAAACAAAGATACAGGGAACCGGGTTTCGCTTCAGTATACTTCCCGATCAGTAGATCAAGATTGATGCACTGGTCGAGCGTACCTCGTCCCTTCCTAAAACCATACTGGCTGTCAGCCAGTATGCTATCCTGCTCAGCCCATTCCTCTAATCTTACTAACATCACTCTACTCATAACCTTGAATGAAGAGTCAAGGAGAGAGATCGGGCGGTAATTCTTAGCGTCAGATCTACTTCCCTTTTTATGAATTGGCACAATAATTGATTCACCCCAGGTTACAGAGGCCTCGGCACACACGGCAGCATTAAAAACAATGGTTAAAAGAGGGCCCCAGACATCTGGCGCAGCTTTATAAACATCTATAGGTACCCCGTCCGGGCCCTGGGCTTTCCCTCCTTTGCTAGCACCTTTACCACATTTGACCTCATTAACAGATATGTCCAAAGGCAGAGCAGGCCACTTATTGAGACTAGCATCAATGACATTATCAGAGTCAAAAATGCTGGAGAAATGTGCAATCCAACCCTCGCTAGAAACATTAGAAGTCAACTGGGGTGTTTTTTCATCCCTTAGAAAAGGCGAGTTGACCGTGGCCCAAAATAGTGTGCAATTTGATAATTCAGCAGCTTGGTTGAGGGAATCCCAAGCCTGTTGCTGCAGTTCACCCTTCCTCTGTTTGAGCGCACATTTATATTCCGTTCTTAATTTATTTACCAGTTTTTTGTCCCTGGGCCTCGCTGCTAAAGCCTGCTTGAGGCCAGTTAGTGCGGAAGTGCAAAGGTGATTAAACCATCTCGGTTCGTTCCTACTTTGCCCGCTATTGCGCCCGGTAAACTTGGCTTCAATAGCTTTGTTAATTTGGTTAAAACAATATAAAACCTTCTCAGAGTCAGAACTATTTTCTAAAATAGAAGCAATGTCCAGCAGGCTCTCATTAATTATGGAGCTAGTTAAATCATCGGCTCTTTCACCTATCCATCTTAGCCTTACACCGTTAGTCCTATGTGGTTCTACATTAGAGATAATAATTCCCACATCCACCGAACTACCGGCCCAGAGGGTGGTGTCCAGAATAATACGGTTGTGGTCACTTAAGGTAGTTACTTCAATTCTTGGTGGATCACAATAAGAACTAATATTAGAAGATGTGATCACGTGGTCAATGACCGAGCTGGTGTGCCAATTTTTAAAAGTGGGAATGGATAAACCATTAGCATCTTTACAGCACTCCACTATTTCCAGGTCATAGCAGCCCATGAGCTTATGCAGTGCTTCCCCATAACTGTTATGTCCAAAATGCGGAACATCCCAGCCGGCACTGTTGGTAACCCCACAGGCCCTTTGTGTGGACAAATCGCACAAAGTAGTATTGAAATCCCCTACCCAGATAAAATCAAATACAACATTCTCTGCCAGACATAGGTTTTCAATAGCGCCGGCTAAGTCTGTTACTACTTTGACCCGGGTAACATCAAAAATGTTATTATAATAGTTAATCAATAAAACATTATGGTCTTTGTCATCCACAAGCCAGAGGATCTGCACAAGGTCCCCTACAGGTATATACTTTTTAACCACAATAGGACGATAGATCGTTACAAGTATAAGGAGACCGCCTTTCGCTCTGCCTGTACCTCCTCCCAACGCCGGTAAATTGTAAGAAACAAATCCCTCATAGTTAACTTCATCTTTACACCATGTTTCTTGAAGACATATAATGTCATGGGCATTAACAAACGTTAACCATCCCGGATCCCTCTCCTTTGATTTCAGCCCTGCCACATTCCAACAAACAATAGTAGTAGTATCTTTACCCCTAACACAATTACTATCAAGCACCATACCGTTGTTTCGTCCCCAATTCGCATTCTGGTTTGAATTGCTTATGTCCCCACAATCGGGCGGTGCCCTTGTATCCACCGCCAATTCAATTTCTGTTTTGTTGGGCATCTCTTGGGCCATGGTATTGACTGTACAGGTATCCACACAGGGAATAATAATCACCTGGGGTAAGAACTGCCCTCCCTGATTAAGTCAATCATTTGCATCCAGAAAACTTAGGGATTGAAACCGGTTTTGCATTGAGATGTCAGGGTGTGGCCTGTGTGTGGCCGGGCATAATGTACTTCCTCTACTTCCATGAGGGGCATTATTATGATGGCTATAAAAGAAAGCAAGCGAGCGGGCACACACATTATTGTCGGTAATTGGTAATGAGGCAGCTCTTATTAATACAGTGGCAGCATGTTGAGGATGTTTAAAGTTTATAATGACGCAGTCACCACTAAAACTTTTCTTAGAGCTCCCTATCCAATTTGCCCTTCTGGTAGTCAGAACTTGATCCGAGAGTTCAGTTGGGAATCCACAATGCCTGTGCATCCAGGAAACAGTTTTATTTTTTAAAGACTCGTGGGTTTCCTGATGATTCCCATTCACAACAGGGGGAACATTGGTTAAAACTACCACATATGGTGCGCAGTCAGGGGGGAGATTAATGGGCGCCTTCGCCTTACCTCAGTCCAATCCTCTTTTCTATCAGGTATTAAAACAACCTGGCTATCATTACAGGCTAAGGGCTGTGCTGTCGGGTAGTTCTGTACAACACTCCTGCTAATATCTGAACCTGTAACATCGCCAGGAGGAGCAACCTGAGTATCATGATTGCTTATTATTGGGGCTGACACACTAGCCGCTTCCACCAGTGTTTTTTTGAGGAGATCGCCTAATCTATTAACCTCTGCGGTTAGCTGATCAATTTTTACCATAAGAGGTTTGACAATACCCTTAATCTTTAAGTCGATAGTGCTTACTAAGTTTTTGATTTGTTCCGCATCTAGTTTAACGGCGTCATTATTTGCCGTAATATCCTCATCCTTATCTGGATTCTTGAGGGGGCTAACTATTCTTTTTTTTTCGGGCCGGGCACCCCCACGTTTAGTCTGGGTCTTTCTCCATGCTCTAACCACTCTAGGTAGTGGGGTGGGTGGGTGCTGCACTATGGAATCAGTAGAAACCTCTAGGTCGACTAAGGTAGAAGTATTCTGCACAATCATTTCCCTATCAGAAACACCGGGGTTAGTGCAGACACTACTACTGTCATCCAGTGCCAATGGAGCAGGTGAAAGTTGCATACTAGGTAATGGGGGGGGGGGGGGCTGCTTAGCCCTAGGGATTGTCTCCTCTCGCAATTGATTTTACTAACAATCTTCACTAAGTAGTTATCCAGAGTCTGGGGCATAGAGGGAACTTTTTGCTTTGACATGCTTAACAGTCACAAATTATCAATTTAAAATCGAATAAAGCTTTTCCTAATTACACACAAATAATAAGATAATAAGGGCCGTTTGCAAACAGAGTGTGATATACACAACATACATATAGCCCCACATTAAAAAACAAAACACTTAATAAACTCTCACTGTATACAGGTCGCGAAGGTCGACAGCCTGTATGAATCAGAACCTTGGGCCCAGCCCAGTCACGTCCTGTCACAGACTGTCCGCCCTTTGTCCGGGCTTCGTCCTGGGCATCCCGCTCGCGTCCCGCGCAGCTGTAGGCTACCTGCAATATAAGGAGTCAGCAACCAATAGGCAGATGGGCGTGCACGGCACAGCTGAGAGCCCCCACGCGCTCCTGGGAGCTGTAGTCCCGTGTAGCGCCTCACCGGCTCCTTCCCAGCAGTCTCCAACAATCGCAGCCCCTCCTGGGACTACGGCGGCACAGGTATCAAGATGCCTCCAAAGAGCGAAGCGTGACCCGCGCCAGCGGGTTCCGCGAGGTTTAAATTGCGGCTGTAGGCAGATGGGCGTGTACGGCACAGCTGAGAGCCCCCACGCGCTCCTGGGAGCTGTAGTCCCGTGTAGCGCCTCACTGGCTCCTTCCCAGCAGTCTCCAACAATTGCAGCCCCTCCAGGGACTACGGCGGCACAGGTATCAAGATGCCTCCAAAGAGCGAAGCGGGACCCGCGCCAGCGGGTTCCGCGAGGTTTAAATTGCGGCTGTAGGCAGATGGCCGTGCACGGCACAGCTGAGAGCCCCCACGCGCTCCTGGGAGCTGTAGTTCCCGTGTAGCGCCTCACCAGCTCCTTCCCAGCAGTCTCCAACAATCGCAGCCCCTCCAGGGACTACAGCGGCACAGGTATCAAGATGCCTCCAAAGAGCGAAGCGGGACCCGCGCCAGCGGGTTCCGCGAGGTTTAAATTGCGGCTGTAGGCAGATGGGCGTGCACGGCACAGCTGAGAGCCCCCACGCGCTCCTGGGAGCTGTAGTCCCGTGTAGCGCCTCACCGGCTCCTTCCCAGCAGTCTCCAACAATCGCAGCCCCTCCAGGGACTACGGCGGCACAGGTATCAAGATGCCTCCAAAGAGCGAAGTGGGACCCGCGCCAGCGGGTTCCGCGAGGTTTAAATTGCGGCTGTAGGCAGATGGGCGTGCACGGCACAGCTGAGAGCCCCCACGTGCTCCTGGGAGCTGTAGTCCCGTGTAGCGCCTCACCGGCTCCTTCCCAGCAGTCTCCAACAATTGCAGCCCCTCCAGGGACTACGGCGGCACAGGTATCAAGATGCCTCCAAAGAGCGAAGCGGGACCCGCGCCAGCGGGTTCCGCGAGGTTTAAATTGCGGCTGTAGGCAGATGGGCGTGCACGGCACAGCTGAGAGCCCCCACGCGCTCCTGGGAGCTGTAGTCCCGTGTAGCGCCTCACCAGCTCCTTCCCAGCAGTCTCCAACAATCGCAGCCCCTCCAGGGACTACGGCGGCACAGGTATCAAGATGCCTCCAAAGAGCGAAGCGGGACCCGCGCCAGCGGGTTCCGCGAGGTTTAAATTGCGGCTGTAGGCAGATGGGCGTGCACGGCACAGCTGAGAGCCCCCACGCGCTCCTGGGAGCTGTAGTCCCATGTAGCGCCTCACCGGCTCCTTCCCAGCAGTCTCCAACAATCGCAGCCCCTCCAGGGACTACGGCGGCACAGGTATCAAGATGCCTCCAAAGAGCGAAGTGGGACCCGCGCCAGCGGGTTCCGCGAGGTTTAAATTGCAGCTGTAGGCAGATGGGCGTGCACGGCACAGCTGAGAGCCCCCACGCGCTCCTGGGAGCTGTAGTCCCGTGTAGCGCCTCACCGGCTCCTTCCCAGCAGTCTCCAACAATCGCAGCCCCTGCAGGGACTACGGCGGCACAGGTATCAAGATGCCTCCAAAGAGCGAAGCGGGACCCATCCTACTGATCTGGTCAGACTTTGTCCATTCAGCATTACCCCTTTAGAATTCAATGCATGTAACATGACTGTGCTTTAAGCATGAGCTATTGATTAAAAATGCATATTAAACTTGACAAAAAAAAAATCTCATTTAGGATTCAGATTTCTTTTTTCCTTGCGCATTTCCACGTGGTAAGAAAATTAAGGAGGATAATGAATTTGCTGGAGGGATCCATGTTTTGTCTAGCCCCAGCTTTTCATTTATAGATAAAGGCCAAGTTAAGGGCCCATCAGGCCTACTTTAGAACGCGTGACCTGCAACTTCACACTTAAATGTAAACACAAGGAAGGGGAACAAAAGAACACAGCTCATCTCTTCACAGGTACTTGAGAGGCATGCTTGACCTGTCCCAGTATTTCCACTCAATTTAAATAGCAGTATTGTATTTCTTTTATAGCGCACTTCATTGTATCAGAGTGCTTAACATAACAGACACATTGACAATAAATCATACATCATGCAAGTGTGTAAATCAACGTACAAGATGTGTTGCATGACTGAAGGTAAAAAGATGTAGCAGTCACACATAGCTCAATGTGCAATAGTGAAAGGCTTACTAATTATGAACTGCAAGGAACAAAATGATCTGTGTTCAAAGCACTTCAAAAGCACTAGCCTACTAAAGTAGCTGCATAAAAAAAACTGTCATCTGCAAATTACATTATGTGTAGTGTTTTGCCATAGACACATTCAACTTCGACACTACTTTGATTCAGATCTAGGACTGCACAAAGCAGACATCTAACAGATACTTTAACCTCCACACTTCTCACCAATTATTATTCACTGATTACTGGGTACCTCTGAAGATGTCTTAGCCCCATAAAATATTTAAAAAAGGCACTTTGCAACCAATTCTGCATAAGAGATGTAGTACCATGCTTCTCCGTGTTGCCACTTTCGTTAATGCTATTTGAAACTGCCTTAAATGAAATGTGTTCCAAGTGAGTAAAGGTGCACAGAAAACCTCAGTCTCTTTTGCTTCTAGGAAACAACCTGTACATTTATATATGGGGATCTAAGTTGGAGGGCATGGAGAGAGCGCAGAACTTTCAAGCAAGTAGAGGAGACCAGATGTTTGTGGTTACTTTTAAAGCACAGCATTCGCCAGTTACACGGCCTCTTGTTGCTTCTGCAGACTATGGCCTGCGGTTGTGATTCATCTTTAATGCAGCATTATGCAACCGGTACTCATATAAAGGCTGTGATACCTTGGGGTCGAGTTCGCGCTATATTGTGAGTTTGCGCTATAGAAAAGTGCACAAAAAAAGAAAACCTCTCAGTGCCTCAATCAAGGTTACACGTTCTTGCGGGGGGGTTTAAAGATTATGCACCCTATTTTGAAAAAGGACAACTGCGCACACACATTTGAGACTCACTCACTCAACAAAGTCCCCTTTTTGTTCATTATCATATTAATTGAGAGCAACTCACTTACCTGAGGAGATCGCGTCGAGGTCCACCGTCCAGGACACTCTGTGACTGACTCTCTCAGAGTCAACGATGCCGTGCGCGTCACGCGTGCCACTGCATTGCCGCCAGCCACCGGGCTGGCCTGTGTGCTGGCTGCTGTGGTCGGTGGTGACGCGGTCACCGGTGGCGGTGGTGGGTGGCTGGCAGTGGAAACTAAAGCTGCTAGGCACTGTGGCAGTGGCTGCCGGGCCTGGGCTGGGCGCTGGCAGGCCTGGGGCTGGCGTGACTAGGCCTGGGGCTATGGCTGGAGCTGGGCCTGGGCCCGGGCAGCTGGGCCTGGGCCTGGTCCTGCTGATGACTGTGGTGGCCTGGTGGTGCCTGGTCAGCCGCCGCCCGCCTGGAGTGCCACTGCCTTGACATGCCGCTGATGAAGACGCTCACGTCACGATCGAATATTCGTCGTCGTGGCCGTGGACGGTGGGAGTGGGGGGGACACTGGACTACTCCAGTACTCTCCGACCGCCGTGAGGTGAGGACCGGTTCGTCTGTGACTGTGTCAGAGTGAGAGTAGACAGTTAGAAACTACTTCTAGAGTGACTAGTACTAGTAGACAGACATCATCACCGCCGCCGCGCCGAAAAGACTGTGCTTACGTCAGCCCCCGCATTATATGGGAACCGCGGGGGCTGACCTAAAAATAATACCCAGGGCCGTCATTGGTAGCGTTTTCGCACGCTACAACATTGACGGCCCTGGGAGACCCCCACATTGGCTAATTTGCCTCTTCAGTAAAGTAAAAGGTAAAAAGTTAGGTGGTGTCTTGACTCGTGACTGGTGTGACGTCACATGACGTGACTTCAGACAGAGTGTGTGTGCACTGTGCAGCCTGTGCACCACCAGCAGCAGACGTCACGGCGCAGCAGCCGGCCCAGGCCCCTACTACAACAATATAACAACTTGTACTACTTACTTAAGCCAATGGCAACTGCAAGTCAAGATGATTGACTTGCCGATGCCTGGCTTGGTTGCTACTTGCTGGGCTGGCTGGCTGCTGCTGCTCTAGGGGGTGGGGCGGGATGATTGCTGGGGCTGGGACTACTGGGATTTGATTGACAAATGTTTGTGTGTGTTTCACTTTCGCACGCCGTGCAGTTTAGGCAGAGGCAGGCCCCCAAGGACGTGCGCTGCGCTCTGATTTGCCAGTGCAACTGTCTGTACAGTGACTGGCATCATGGCATGGCGGAGGTGGGCGCCCGCCCCAGGCCAGTAATTGCGCACAACCACTCCATTCCAGCACAAAAAGTAGCCCCCCGCTAGGCATGGGTTTTTCCCGCACAACTGGGATAAAAGTCGCCCAATTGTGCGGGAAATAGCCCAATCTGGCAACCTTGGTTCTACTGCAGCTTCCCAGAGTGTTCCAAAGAACAACTAGAGCGCTAACACTCCTACTTATGACAAACGTTTGGCACACCTGAAGCCATCTTGATTGGAATAAAGTGGTAACTCTTAAAACATTTAATTTAAAAAGGAACAAAATGAGGGGGTTCATTTTTGCCATAGAAAGTATGATTAGTGCTGCAGAAAGAAAAATGAGGGCACATTTTGAGTGATTTCTCAAATCCTCTTCTATTTCATAAAAAAATTCTGACATGCAGACTGAAACATGCACTTTCAATACCAGAAGCAGACTTCCCTGGTGAGCAGTAGCTTTACTACAGTGATCTAATGAGCAACTAGAGTGCTAACATTCTGAATTTATGGCAAATGTGTGACACATCTGAATGCCTTCTTGATGGAATCAAAGTAAAAAACTGAAAGTATTCCTACTGAGGAGACTGTAGTAAATTAGGAAATTCGGAAACTTCATAACAAATAAGTCTCCCAAGATGGCCACCAGAGACAAAACAGCCCAAATATAGCACAAATATCAGCCAGATGTAGCCCAAGTATAGCCCAATGACAGAATGTCCCAGAGTGTTTTAAAGAACAACTAGAGCGCTAACAGTTTTACTAATGACAAAAGTATGGCACACCTGAAGCCATCTTGATTGGAATAAAGTGGTAACACCTAAAACATTTAATTTGCAAAGGGACAAAATGAGGGGGTTCATTTTGCCGTAGAAATTATGATTAGTGCTGCAGAAAGAAAAATTAGGGCACATTTTGACTTCTCAAATCCTCTTCTATTTCATTAAAAAATTCTGACATGCAGACTGAAACATGCACTTTGAATACCAGCAGCAGACTTCCCTGGTGAGCAGTAGCTTTACTACAGTGATCTAATGAGCAACTAGAGTGCTACCATTCATAATTTATGGCAAATGTGTGACACATCTGAATGCCTTCTTGATGGAACCAGAGTAAACAAGCATTGAAAATGCAATAGGTCTCGCCCTCGTTTAAGTTAAAGCAATTCTGTTTGTAATTAGGTGGCTTTTCAGCTTTGCTTGTATTAGTGTTTTTCAAACTTTCATGTACATAACATGCATATGTATGCATATATGTATATGTTTGTATGCATTTATATTTATATAGCTATGCAGATTATATATATATATATATGTTTATATATGTATGTATATATATATATACATACATATATATAAATGCATATATATGTGCATATGTGTGCGTGTAGAGAGGTAGAGGTAGAGAGTAGTAGAGAGAGAGGTAGAGAGCGAGTAGAGAGAGTAGAGAGTGAGTAGTAGAGAGTAGTAGAGAGAGTAGCAGAGAGTGAGTAGTAGAGAGTGAGTAGTAGAGTGAGTAGTAGAGAGTGAGTAGTAGAGAGTGAGTAGTAGAGAGTAGCAGAGAGTGAGTAATAGAGAGTAGTGGAGTAGTAGTGACTGAGTAGTAGAGAGCAGTAGAGAGTGAGTAGTAGAGTGAATACTACAGAGTAGTAGAGAGCGAGTAGTAGAGAGCAAGCAGTAGAGAGTGTGTAGTAGAGAGTTAGAAGTAGAGAGAGTAAGAGTGAGTAGTAGAGAGTAGTTGAGAGCGAGTAGTAGAGAGTGAGTAGTAGAGAGTGAGTAGTAGAGAGTGAGTGGTAGAGAGTAGGAGAGAGTAGTAGAGTAAGTAGTAGAGAGTGAGTAGTAGAGAGAGTAGTAGAGAGCGAGTAGTAGAGAGTGAGTAGTAGAGAGTGCGTAGTAGAGAGAGAGTAGTAGAGAGTGAGTAGTAGAGAGTAGTAGAGTGAGTAGTAGAGAGAGAGTAGTAGAGTAGTAGAGAGTGAGTAGTAGAGAGTAGTAGAGTGAGTAGTAGAGAGAGAGTAGTAGAGTAGTAGAGAGTAAGTGGTAGAGAGTAGTCGAGTGAGTAGTAGAGAGTAGTAGAGAGTGAGTACTAGAGAGTGAGTAGTAGAGAGTAGTAGCGAGTGAGTAATAGAGAGTGAGTAGTAGAGAGTAGTAGAGAGTGAGTAGTACAGAGAAAATAGTAGAGTAGTAGAGAGTGAGTGGTAGAGAGTGGTAGAGTTAGTAGTAGAGTAGTAGAGAGTAGTAGCGAGTGAGTAGTAGAGTAGTCAGTCAGTCAGTCAGTGTCAGTCAATCAATGTCAGTCAGTCAGTTTCAGTCTATCAGTGTCAGTCAGTTTCAGCCAGTCAGTGTCAGTCAGTATCAATCAGTCAGTCAGTCAGTGTCAGCTAGAACAGCTCTGCTGACCTGGTGCTCTCGCTCTAAAGCAGCTCTGCTGACCTGGTTCTCTCTCTCTAAAGCAGCTCTGCTGACCTGGTTTCTCTGGCTCTACAACAACTCTGCTGACCTGGTTCTCTGGCTCTAAAGCAGTTCTGCTGACATGGTTCTCTGGCTCTAGAGCAGCTCTGCTGAACTGGTTCTCTCCCTCTAGAGCAGCTCTGCTGACCTGGTTCTCTCCCTCTAAAGCAGCACTACTGACCTGGTTTCTCTGGCTCTACAGCAGCTCTGCTGACCTGGTTCTCTGGCTCTAGAGCAGCTCTGCTGACCTGGTTCTAAGGCTCAAGAGCAGCTCTGCTAACCTGGTTCTCTGGCTCTAAAGCAGCTCTGCTAACCTGGTTCTATGGCTCTAAAGCAGCTCTGCTGACAAGGTTCTCTGGCTCTAGAGCAGCTCTGCTGACCTGGTTCTCTGGCTCTAAAGCAGCTCTGCTGACCTGGTTCTCTGGCTCTAAAGCAGCTGTGCTGGCCTGGTTCTCTACTCTAAAGCAGCTCTGCTGACCTGGTTCTCTTCCTCTAAAGCAGCTCTGCTGACCTGGTTTCTCTGGCTCTACAGCGGCTCTGCTGACCTGGTTCTCTGGCTCTAGAGCAGCTCTGCTGACCTAGTTCTTAGGCTCTAGAGCAGCTCTGCTGACCTGGTTCTCTGGCTCTACAGCAGCTCTGCTGACCTGGTTTTCTGCACTCACGATGCACGCACCCGACTTCGCGAAAATATATTTAAAAATAATATAAGTTTATTATAAGTACAAATATATTATGTTTATGAATATCTTACATAATCTCTTGCCCTAATATGTATATTAAAGACACATACATATCATTTTGGAACATAACGTTTTTTTGCGGGAGTCGCGCACCCCAGCATGTATATGCCGTCATGCGGGACCCGCAACCGCGCAAACATCTCGTACCGTAATGCGCATGTGTTGCGAATGCGCGGGAGCAGGAGGTGCGGACTGGTCGCATACCAACCTCGCACATCACGTAATATTAAATGTATATGATGTAACTGAAAAACACGCAGCCGTCGCACACCATACGCGGATCCTTCATGACTTTTCTAAAATGGCCGCTAGAATGCGTGCACCCATCGTGATGTGTACGCTTTGAGTGCACGACTCCGAAAAAAATTGGAATTGTTTTTTAAAGAAAATAATATAAATATATCAAAATAAAAAATGAAAACAAGAAAATTAATCAATATTTCAGTTTTAGTTTGTTTTAATTTTTTTTCCAATTTTCAGAAAAGTATATAATATAATATAATGAATAAAATATTTATAAATAAACAGTTAAAAAACTGTAGAAAATCAGTACAACAAAATAGGTATAACTACTATCACACTTAAAAATTAGCATTTAAAAAACCTTTGAAATTAACCGGAAAAAAACATAGGTTTCAGAGACATTTTAGTTAGAAATTAGCATTTAAAAAAGCTTTGAAATTCACTGAAAAAACCATAGGTTTCAGAGACGTTATAGTTAGAAATTAGCATTTAAAAACCTTAGAAATTCACAGAAAAAAACATAGGTTTCAGGGGTGTTATAGTTAGCTGGTCATTTCACTCATACAAAACCATAGAAATTCCTCCGTTATAGTTAGTTCTGCTAGCTATAACTCGCGCGCCCACAATGCACTGCTGATGATGTCACATATTGCATCTTTCATGACATGGTCAGTGACATCACTGATGACATTTCAAATAAGTAATCAGACTTCCTAATAGCCTTAGACTTGTCCGGATAGAATCTTAGAACTCTCTCTAGGCCCAAAGAATGGAGAGACCTCTCAGCTGGAGAGGAAGGATTGGGAAAGAAAGTAGGCAAAGAGAGGGATTGGTTGACATGCAAATCCGACACCACCCTCGGAAGAAAGGAAGGGTGGATTCTCAGAACTATTTTTTTGTGGTGATAAAACTGTGGACAGTTCATTAGAGCAGAGTGCCTGAATCTCGCTCACCCTAGGAGCGGAAGTGATTGCCACCAAGAAGGAGGCTTTCCATGTAAAATGTTGATGGTTCGCTTTGTGAATTGACTCCGGGGGAACCCATGAGCATGGAAAGAACCAGATTGTGCTCCTAGGGAGGTGAAGGAGGACGGACTGGGGGGAAAACTTCATTTAACCCCTGTAGAAAATCCTTTAACCACCTGAAGCTGAAAGAAATATGGTTGAGTAGGAGAATTTCTGAATGCCGTAATGGCAGCAAGGTGTACCTTTATGGAGGCAAATTTTAGACCCGACTTGGCCAATTGTAGGAGATATGGCAGAATGACCTCCTCTTGCCCTTTGGTAGATTGGAAACCCTTTTGCACACCACATATAAAACCTTTTCCATTTAAAATCAATCATGTTAATGCTTCATTGAAGGCCTTCTAGATTCCTTCAAAATGTTCATGCAGTCCTGAGTAAGACCTAGGTGTCCAAACTGGAGGACCTCAGGAGCCATTCTGCTACGTTCAGTGAGGGACGGTTCGGAATGATGGTTCCTCCCGTTCATTTTGGATAGCAGATCCAGCCTGCTCTGTGGAAACTCCGAGAGGTGTAGAATGTCCGGGTACCACCACTGTTGTGGTCAGTCTGGTGCTATCAGTATCATCCTCGCTCTGGAGTGGGAGAGCTTGGTATTGACCTTCGGGATAAGCGGCAGAGGAGGAAAAGCGAACAAAAAGCCCCCTAACCAATTGATCAAAAGGGTATTCCCTTTCAACCCTGGCCGGTAAAACCTTGACGAAAAGTCTTGGCATTTTTTGTTTTTCTTATTCGAGATGCTTGGATGACCCCATTCTTGGAAGATGTCTGCCACCACCTTGTTGTGCAAAACCCAGTCTTGCTGATCTTCTGAGTGACGACTTAGGGCATCTGCTTGAGCATTTTGATTTCCTGGCAGATGGACTGCTGTGATTGACAGTTGTCTGGGTAGAAGCCAATGCCAGATCTCTTGAGCCTCCAAGGACAAAGGGTGAGAGCGGGTCCCTCCCTGCTTGTTCAGATAGTACATAGTGATCGTGTTGTCCATCTGGACCAATACGGACTTGGACTGTACGGAGGTGTAGAAGACCTTGAGGGCTAAATGCACTGCTGGTAACTCCAGTATTTTGATGTGATATGCTTGTTACTTGCTCGACCACTGGCCCTGAGTCTGCAGAGGGCCCATGTGAACTCCCCAACCCTGAAGGGAGGCGTCTGTGATCAGAGACTGTGTTAGAGGAGTCTGGTAGAAGGGAACTCCCACCAGGAGATTTCTCTGATGAGTCCACCAAGGGATGGACGAACTCGCAGGTTGGGAAAGTAGAATCCTGTTGTCCCATTGAGCTGTTTTCTGATCCCATTTGTCCTCCAGATCCTGCTGCAGAGGCCTCATCCTCAGTCTGGCATTGGGAACTAGGAAAATGCAAGATGCCATCGAACCCAGGAGCAATGCAACCTGCCAGACCGAGAGATGATGAGCTTGAAGAAGATGATTGCATTTCAGAGTGATTGATAATAGTCTCTCCTCCGAAGGATACATTCTTCCTGCATTGGAGTCTAGAGTAGTACCGAGGTAATGTATTCTTTGAGTGGGTTGATAAACTGATTTCTCCAGATTGACCCAAAGACCCAGCCGCTGTAACAAGTCTAGAGAGATTTAATAGTGGATTTTCACACTCTGAGGAGATGAGCTCTTCAGGAGCTAGTCGTCATGGTACAGAAAGACATACAGCCCTTGGCGACGTAGAGCAGCCACTACTACAGCCATGCTCTTGGTGAACACTCAAGGAGCTGACTTCAAGCCAAATGGAAGGACTTTGAACTGGTAGTGCTTGGTTCCTACCATGAAGCATAGGAACATCCGGTGGGGCAAGGTGACTGGAACATGGAAATATGCATCCTGAAGGTCTATCGACCACATCTAGTCTCCTTGTTGGAGATGAGGATATATTTGACGGAGAGCCAGCATGCAAACTTTTTCTCTTTGGATGGCTTTGATGGGAATGCGAAGATCCAATACAGACCAATACAGACCTGAATTCTGCTTTTTGGCCCTTCTTTTGTACTAGAAAGTATCTTGAGTAAACTCTCTTCCTATCTAGGAGAGAGGAACTTCCTCTATGGGAGATTTTTGTAAGAGAGTGGATTCTTCTTGCTGTAACAGCAACAGTTGGTGACATCTTGATTTTACTGGAGGGGAGGCCTGCGGTGGGTTGTGGAAACATAGAGCGTATCCATTCTGCGGTATACGCAGTACCCATTGATTTTTTGTAATGCTGTGCCCCTCTTGCACATGGTAGGCAATACTTTCCCCCCACTGGAGTGGGAAACGGCGATAGGGGAAGCGACTGATCATTGTTTGGTTGTATTTTTGGTAGTGGAGGGTGGTTGAAGTTGTGTGCCTCTACCACGGGAAGGCCAACACCCTAGTAGTGTGTTTTGTTCTGGTGATACTGCCTTTGAGACCACTGAGGGGCTTGAACCCTCTAATGGAATTCTTCTTCTTCTCCAGACCAACACCTTTAGAGTGTCCAGTTCAGATTTCATTCTGGCCATCTCTTTGTCCGTAGTCGAGCTAAAGAGGGAATTTCCTGAAAACATGAGGTTCAAAATTTGCTGTTGGACCTCAGGCTTCAGGGCAGTGAGTCGTAACCAAGACGATCTTCTAGCACAGATGCCATGAGAGTAAGAGTGTGCAGCCAGAGACGCCCCATCTGCTGCCATGCCATGCTGATCATTTGGTTTGCCACTAAACCTCCCTCCTGAAGGATCTCTCTGAAATCCTGGTGATCCTCTTTGGGCAGCTTACCTTGAAGCACTCGAAAGAGTCCCACAGTGCTCTGTCATAGCGCCCCAAAACTGCTGAAGCGCTAGAGACCTTCAATGATGCAGCTGCAGAGCCACAAGCTTTCCTTCCCATGAGTTCTGCGCGCTGCTCCCCTTGTCTGGAGGCACCGTTGAGGAGGTGGCTACTGCGTGAGTCTTCTTCGCAGCAGCAATGATAACAGAGTCTGGAGGAGGATCCGCTCTGAGGAATAGAGGATCTTGCTCTGGTGGCTTATACTTTTTTAGGATCCTCACAGGAGCTGTTTTGAGCAACAATGGTGTGAGGTAAATATCCATGACCGGCTGAAGAAGCCCCAGAACCAAAGGCAGGATAGCCTCAAAGATGACCGATACTGATGTTTTAGGCACAGACATCTCAATGTTCAATTTGTGCGCTCCCCTTGCCAGCACGTCGTGAAAAGTATAAATGTCACCCACCAGCGATATTCTGGAGGGCGGACTGACTGTTAACATTGGAGAACAGTCTCTTTTGGAAGCTTGCATAGAAGAAGACCAAGAAGGTGTTCTGTGCCTCTTACAGTGGCTACATGAAGTGGATCTCCATCATGATGGAGTAGTCTAGAGGCTGCTGAATCTGCGTAGTGGTAGATTTCTGCTAGTGGTTTACTGGAAGGAGCCATCTGGAAGAGAGGTGAATGGAGGATATCTCTGCCCCTCCTCTCGTTGTGCAAGAGGAAAATTAAGTTGTGGTGTGTTCTTCTGTGCCTGCCGTTCCGGAGGAGGCGAAGTGGAGCTATTCGATGCTGAGAGCGGAACCTGAGGTGATCTTGTCTGCGATATTGAAGACAGTGAGTGCCCCTTCGATGTTGAGTGAATAGACAGAGTATGTCTTACCGATGGTGAGCAGTGCATCAATATCGACAGATGAGAATGCCTCGACGTCGAGCGGCTATACAGCACCAAGACTAGGCCTGGGCCAAAATTCCGTTCCGTTCGCGGAAATTGCGATATTTTGACATTTTCGCGTTCCGCGGAAAGCGCGAAAATGTCAAAATGTTCGCATTCCGCAGCTTAGCGATAATTTTTTTCTTGCTCGCGCTGTAAAACAATACATTCTCGCGCGCGCGCGATCGCCTTACCTGAATCCCTGCGTTCTCCGACAAGTTTTCTTGACCCGGTCGCGTTCTCCACGAGATGTTGGATTTTGGTAGCCATTTTGCGCTGTCTCGCGAGAGTTCGCGGCCACATTAAAGTCATTTTTCACGCGATCACGTCATTTGTCGCGCGATCACGTCTTTCTTCTCGCGATCATGCACCGCGCGAGTATGAGAAGATTGAGATCTCGAACATGTCATTCTACATCGCGAGCCAGAGGATGAGGACACGGGCACGTGAAATCGAACGCGAACAGGAGAAAGAGACCGCGAACACGTCATATCCAACGCGACAGGGACAAAGAAGAGAACGCGATCATATCGTTTTCGACACGCCGGCGGAAGTAATGTGAAGCTCGAGAACTCAACAACGTAAAATTTACAATTTGGAGAGGAATATCGGCTCTAGCAGCATGAAACCATCTGCAAATACTGATTTTGGATGAAAAGAACTCCTTACATTCACATTTGGCTTTCCTTTTTTGTGCAAGGAGTCATTTTTTTACAAGGTGGAGAGAGGGAGGAAGTGACACAGAATCTCCAACTTCCTGTTCCTGTCCAGAAGGCTCCTCCCAGTGCTTTGTCCATCTCCTGCTCATTCTGCCTTTGGATTTGGAGCTGGAAAGATCACTCTTTTTGTCTGCTGCATCATTGCAATTGGATTTCAGGATTTTTGGAATAGGATATTTTACAAGTAAGTGGTTGTTGTGTTTGATTGTGGGCATTGCAGTTGTTGTGTAACTACAATTTATTTTTGATAATTAATTAATTATCATCATTCCTTTTTTTTTTTTTTTTTTTTTTTAATTTTATGGGTTGTAGTAGTAGGTCCGAGCTAGCCATGGGCATGGCCTCATGGGTGTGTGTGTGCATGATGAAGCAACTGTTCCTTTTGTTTTTTGAATATATTTCATTTTCAAGCACATTTAGGGCATGGATGGCATTGGATTGAGTTGGGGAAGTGTGTTTTTTGGGGTGGCCTTGCTGATGTTGTTGGGCCTGGCCATGTGGCTGGTGGCCATTTTGAGGCCTAGGCCTGCAAGCTTGCCTGGCCTTGTCTGCCAACAGGCCTGCTTTCATCCACTGCTACCAGAGCAGGTAGCCACAGCTTTAGTAATCTACTGTTTTCTGTGTGCTCTGTTGAATTTAGACATCATTTAGGGCATGGATGGCATTGGATTGAGTTGGAGAAGTGTGTTTTTTGGGGTGGCCTTGCTGATGTTGTTGGGCCTGGCCATGTGGCTGGTGGCCATTTTGAGGCCTAGGCCTGCAAGCTTGCCTGGCCTTGTCTGCCAACAGGCCTGCTTTCATCCACTGCTACCAGAGCAGGTAGCCACAGCTTTAGTAATCTACTGTTTTCTGTTTGCTCTGTTGAATTTAGACATCATTTAGGGCATGGATGGCATTGGATTGAGTTGGGGAAGTGTGTTTTTTGGGGTGGCCTTGCTGATGTTGTTGGGCCTGGCCATGTGGCTGGTGGCCATTTTGAGGCCTAGGCCTGCAAGCTTGCCTGGCCTTGTCTGCCAACAGGCCTGCTTTCATCCACTGCTACCAGAGCAGGTAGCCACAGCTTTAGTAATCTACTGTTTTCTGTTTGCTCTGTTGAATTTAGACATCATTTAGGGCATGGATGGCATTGGATTGAGTTGGGGAAGTGTGTTTTTTGGGGTGGCCTTGCTGATGTTGTTGGGCCTGGCCATGTGGCTGGTGGCCATTTTGAGGCCTAGGCCTGCAATCTTGCCTGGCCTTGTCTGCCAACAGGCCTGCTTTCATCCACTGCTACCAGAGCAGGTAGCCACAGCTTTAGTAATCTACTGTTTTCTGTTTGCTCTGTTGAATTTAGACATCATTTAGGGCATGGATGGCATTGGATTGAGTTGGGAAAGTGTGTTTTTTGGGGTGGCCTTGCTGATGTTGTTGGGCCTGGCCATGTGGCTGGTGGCCATTTTGAGGCCTAGGCCTGCAAGCTTGCCTGGCCTTGTCTGGCAACAGGCCTGCTTTCATCCACTGCTACCAGAGCAGGTAGCCACAGCTTTAGTAATCTACTGTTTTCTGTGTGCTCTGTTGAATTTAGACATCAATTAGGGCATGGATGGCATTGGATTGAGTTGGGGACGTGTGTTTTTTTGGGGTGGGCTTTCTGATGTTGGTTGTCTTAAAGACATGCTTTTGTTGTGTGTGTCTGGTGAGTGTTGGTGTGCGATGCATGCTCCCTGCAGACCTTTTTGGGGCCTGTGAATGTTCGTATTTGCATTTTGTTGCATTAAAAAGGCAGAGCAGTGTGCTTCAGCATGCATCCTTTACCTGACTTTTATAGGCCTTTTGTCAGCTCCTGGTGTTTCCCAGGCCACCTGCTTGTTTGTGATTTGTGAGTGTCCATGTGGCTGGTGGCCTTTTTTGTGTTGGGAGTTATTAGTGTCCTGCTTTTGGCATATAGGCCTGCATGGTTTTCCTATTGGCTTACTGCTTCCATCCATCCACCCCCTTTGCCAGCAGCAGCTCCATGGATGCTGAGATGCTCAAATAATGCAATGGTCCACCACACTTCCATTAGTTTTTTATTTTGTTGTTTATTATTAACTTTCCTATCCTTCCTGAGAGTGTAGTGTGTGGCTGTACACAGTACTAGTAGTATAACATAGCTCTAGTTAAAAAAATAGTCATAAATGGCTAGACTATCTTTTGTTTGCACTAGTACAGTACTAAGTAACAACCACAAAAACAAATGCAACATTTCACTGATGTTCTTCTCCTGTCTTCTTTGCTTTTAGGTGCACAAAAGACATAGTAGGAGGTGTCATCGGCATCACCTGGCTACCCGTTGTACTGCCAGCCAGACAGAAGTCCTGCTGCGCATCACGCCCATGTGTGACCAGAACTTGTTGTGCATCTGCCTCCTGCCTGACATCTGAAGAAGATGGCCCCAAAGAAAGGTACCAGGTCCAGTACCAAGAAAGTTGCCGGTGAGAAGAAGGAACAGAAAAAGGAAGTGCCATTAACCACGACTGGTGGTGTGCCGGCCAATGTTTTTTTTGGCACCAAAGCGTTGTCCGGGAACCAAGCTGGGAGCAGCACAGCGGTCAAACCCCACCAACCTAGGCCCAAGGGCTTTAGTGTCGCAGAGGTAGCCAGTCTACTAACGAGCAGCGATGTTGAAGAAATGTCATTACCGCAAAGTAGTACACAATCAAGTTCAACGCAGGCGCAAACTCAGCAGATCAGTGTCAAGCCGCCGCAACCAGAACAGCAGCAGCCGCCGCAACCAGAACAGCAGCCGCCGCAACCAGAACAGCAGCCGCCGCAACCAGAACAGCAGCAGCAGCCGCCGCAACCAGAACAGCAGCAGCAGCCGCCGCAACCAGAACAACAGCAGTAGCCGCCGCAACCAGAACAGCAGCAGCAGCCGCCGCAACCAGAACAGCAGCAGCAGCCGCCGCAACCAGAACAGCAGCAGCCGCCGCAACAGCCCACCATAGTAGTTGTTGCTCCTGACGTAGGGGCATTTCAGAAAATCGAGCTTCCTGCAGACAAAGTGGAGCGAAGTCAAACCACTGTTTCAGAAGATCAATTGTCTTCCAGACCACCAGCAAGGAAAAGGAGGCTTAGTCCATCATCTTCTTCATCAAGCCCCGCTTCTGATGATCGTGATGACACTTGGGTCCCACCAGCTCGGTCTGAGAGTGAAGTACGCCACAAGACATTGCTTCTGAAAAGGAAGGTCCCAGAAAAACTTAGAGTTATGGAGGTAGATGTAGAAGAGGGGGGTGATGATGTTGATGAAGACGAGCCAGTCATCACGCACATTACTCCCGCCCCAAAGGGATTGGAGACCGACATTCTCACCCTATCCAGAAAGGCTGCTACTGAGCGGGATGTAGCACGGATCTCACCAACACAGGTTACACCACCACTACCTCCAGCTGCCATATTTTCCAAGGCCCGGAAGGGACCTACATCCAGCTCAACCATCTCAGTAGGAAGTGGTAGTAAAAGTCACAGTGTAGGTGGACAGGGTCACATATTTTCAAGCACCCCCTCAAGTTCATCTGGTGTTGAAAGTGGCACATCCAGCAGTGCCAGAAAGTTCTCCTCCCCAGTTTGGGACTTCTTTTCTGTTAGCGCCAAGGAGGAGAACGTTGCTATATGCTCAATTTGTCGGCAAGGTGTTCGGCGTGGTAAGCTTGGTACAAACTATGGTACCGGAGGACAAGCAAGTCATCTAAAAATACACCACAATATCGTGTGGGAGGATCACCTACGTAAGTTAAAAGAAAGTAGAAAAACTAAACCCTTTGAAGTTGGTCAGGAATCAGGGAGCGATATTATTGTGGTGTCAGGTGAAGAACAGGGAGGCATTTCTAGCCCTCTCTCCAGTAGTGCAGTCACTGCAGTGGTAACGCCCACATCCTCCTCAGTAACATCAGAGTGGCACCGCAGTAAGAGCCATACTCAGAGTGTGGGTGAGACACCAAGGCGACCAGCGAGTACCTCAATGAGACAATCTATGTCGTTGAGCCTTAGTGGGTTAATGAAAACAGCACAATCACAAGAACACAAAGAGGGTGAGGGACTATCACTCTTGTTCCCCCTGATTCAATCAATTAAACAACAAAAGAGTGACAAGGGATAAGGGAGCAAAAAAGGCACGGGCAAAAACCAAAAAGATTTGTTAAAAGAACCCTCACTCACCAACCTAGTTGGTGACATGCTTCATCATCGGGTTCCCACCAGAGAGGCCGAATGCCTCTCTGGTGTGCTGCGACGCCTGTGTTACAGCGGAGCTGGTTTCTGATTGTGAAAGGGAGTGAGATTAAAAGGTAAATGATTTTAACCAATAACAAATTTAATCTTGGCAAATCAAAGACCAATAAAAACGTGAGTTGGGCAAGATCTGGCTTGTTAGGTTAACCAGAGCTTGGCCAATTTATAAGGTCGACATGTTTCTGCTTATTGCGCCCAGTTGGCGAAGCTTTCATCAGGACCACAAGGGTCTCCACGGCGGTATGCACACGCTAAGGCGCACCCTAACCTGTGGAGATCAAATGGTAAAACTCACGGTTTTACCGAGAAGCCTCCTATTTATCCGGGGCTAAGAATGTCTGAAAAAGAAAATAAGACAGACAAACCACATATAAAGACACAAAGAGACAAAACATTGTTGATTGCATTTCATCTTTTTAACGTGCTTGTGTGAACAAAACTTTTTTGTAAACCGTGCTGTGGAGCGAGAGTGGGTGTCTGAATAGCGATAATAGCTAACAACACCTAGATACGAGTGATTATTCGTCGTTATGAACGGACTTATGGAAATGTAGGCTATTTTCACAAGACCGTAAACACTAATTGTGCCTGCATTTGATTACATCAAGTGGTGTCAGAGCTACTGACAAAGTGCAATCGTAGTGGCTATTTAGCCGTAGTGTATGCCGAAGATATAGCGAGCTCGTGAAGTGGTAGGCATGCTAAAAACAAGCGTCTGAGGTGTTTGCCAGGCGCCGTTGCTCCAGAGCATGTCTAACATTTAAAATTAGTTATAAAAACAGCTGCATGGAAAAACCAATTGGCCCTCTTACTTATGTTCTTGGTGTTACTAGCATCATGGGTCCGGGAGGGGGGTAGTGAGCTATAGTATCTGGCGAAAAAAGACAAATCATAACTGTTTTGATCTGTTTAAGGAAGATAAGTTGAAAGGAACCTAGTGCCGTGTCAAAAAGTGGTTTGTCAACTTACTTCCATGCTCGCACACTCCCGCGATCAACTTCGATCTGTCCTCCTCGGCCCGGATATTAGTGAGTGAATGGGGAACACGGAAGTAAATACTCCGTGGTTCCCGTCACGTGATTGTTTTTACGTGCGTATGCGTGTGATGCAGTCCGAAGGGGCGTATGATTACGAAGTTTGAGTTCGTGTTCCTATTGGTTCTCCCCTCGTGATGGGGAGGTTTTGAACTGGCGTGTTTTATTCAACAGGTTGATAATGCCAAATACAACCTCTGTCAATAAATTAAATTACAACGTCTAATCTCAATTAGTAGACTCTTTTCCCTGATGTTTGTCAGTTTGTAAGGGTTGGCATATACCAAATCATAAAACTGCCTATGGGGAGTCTTGATCGAAGACAGTTTATGTCAACATGATAATTGGGATTGTCGAGAAAATTGGGGAATCAAAGGCTGTGTACGGGCAAGGAACTGCACGGAGGCTACTAAGGTGTTGATGCCAAACTGGTTAGGTTGGGTCAGCAAATCAGTTTTTCAATATGGATCCCCAAGGGATATTGTCATTCAGACCTTTGAGATGAGTAGATAAACGATAAACCCAACGTTGTTCCTTCTCAAATAGCAATTGTTGGGTATTTGCTCCAGGCCTCAGTTTTTCAATGATCGTCCATTTCATGTCATTTGTTGTGTGATTTAACAGCAAAAAGTGTTCCGCCAGTTTTGTACTCAGCTTGCGACATCGGATAGT
The DNA here is from genome assembly GCF_964204655.1 of Triturus cristatus. NCBI lineage: Eukaryota > Metazoa > Chordata > Amphibia > Caudata > Salamandridae > Triturus > Triturus cristatus. The sequence goes on from NC_140582.1 coordinate 88,262,962, forward strand.
GCTGCGATGTTCGCAGATGCGCTGTTTTATTTTCCTACTCGTCATGCCGACGTATCTCAGTCCGCATGGGCAAGTAATCAAGTAAACCACATCGGTGGAATTGCAATTGGTGTGCATCCTCTGCATCCATTGTTTTCCTTGTTCAAGTATTAAATACTTAGAGGGGGATGTCAAATGGCAGACACTGCATGAGCCACAAGGATAGTGTCCAACAATGGGAGGAAGACCCCACGTACTGACGATGGACTGTTCTTGATTTTTATCCTGAACTTTCGGACGGGTATGCACCAGGGAGTCCTTAATGCTCCTTGCTCTTTTATAAGAGAACAAGGGTTTCTCCCAATCATGTTTATTGCTTGTCAGGGTATTCCAATGTTTCCTTATGGACTTGCTTACTGCGTTGGAGGTTGTGACTCAAGTGAGAGGTATGGTGTCCTGATCCTCTTTCTCATAAACTTCCAAAAGAGCTTCTCTGTTTTGGTTACGAGCTCGTTTGTTGCTCTTTGAGAGTATTTTGTCAGGGTAACCGCGATCTTTCAATTTAACAGTAAGTTCATTGGCTTGTTTTTTGTATGTTGAAACATCACTACAATTCCGACGGAGCCGAAGATATTGACCAAATGGCAGGTTTTCCCTCAGTGGGCGAGGGTGGTAACTAGTGAAATGTAGTAGATTGTTTTTTGCCGTCGGTTTGTGGTGAGTTTTGGTTTGAAGAGTGTCGCCTACCCTGGTGATTACTACATCCAAGAAAATCATCTCATCTTTGTTATGAGTATGTGTGAACTTGAGGTGAGGATTGCATTCATTCACCCAGTTGTAGAAATCGAGGAGGGATTCCTCAGAGCCCTGCCAGATGATCAAGACGTCGTCAATATTCTCTTTTCCAAAAGAAAATATTGGACGAAAAAGGGTTTTGTGGCGCTAGGATGAATTTACATTCAAAATCGAATACGTACAGCCCAGCTACCGAAGGCGCAAAAGTGCTGCCCATCGATGTGCCTGTTGACTGTAAGAACAGATTGCCCTTGTATTCAAAGAAATTTCTTTTTAATGCAAGTGTGGCACATGCAATCACAAATTCACGCGGAGTTGTATACATGATTGGGAGAAACCCTTGTTCTCTTATAAAAGAGCAAGGAGCATTAAGGACTCCCTGGTGCATACCCGTCCGAAAGTTCAGGATAAAAATCAAGAACAGTCCATCGTCAGTACGTGGGGTCTTCCTCCCATTGTTGGCCACTATCCTTGTGGCTCATGCAGTGTCTGCCATTTGACATCCCCCTCTAAGTATTTAATACTTGAACAAGGAAAACAATGGATGCAGAGGATGCACACCAATTGCAATTCCACCGATGTGGTTTACTTGATTACTTGCCCATGCGGACTGAGATACGTCGGCATGACGAGTAGGAAAATAAAACAGCGCATCTGCGAACATCGCAGCACCATCCGATGTCGCAAGCTGAGTACAAAACTGGCGGAACACTTTTTGCTGTTAAATCACACAACAAATGACATGAAATGGACGATCATTGAAAAACTGAGGCCTGGAGCAAATACCCAACAATTGCTATTTGAGAAGGAACAACGTTGGGTTTATCGTTTATCTACTCATCTCAAAGGTCTGAATGACAATATCCCTTGGGGTTCCATATTGAAAAACTGATTTGCTGACCCAACCTAACCAGTTTGGCATCAACACCTTAGTAGCCTCCGTGCAGTTCCTTGCCCGTACACAGCCTTTGATTCCCCAATTTTCTCGACAATCCCAATTATCATGTTGACATAAACTGTCTTCGATCAAGACTCCCCATAGGCAGTTTTATGATTTGGTATATGCCAACCCTTACAAACTGACAAACATCAGGGAAAAGAGTCTACTAATTGAGATTAGACGTTGTAATTTAATTTATTGACAGAGGTTGTATTTGGCATTATCAACCTGTTGAATAAAACACGCCAGTTCAAAACCTCCCCATCACGAGGGGCGAACCAATAGGAACACGAACTCAAACTTCGTAATCGGACTGCATCACACGCATACGCACGTAAAAACAATCACGTGACGGGAACCACGGAGTATTTACTTCCGTGTTCCCCATTCACTCACTAATATCCGGGCCGAGGAGGACAGATCGAGGTTGATCGCGGGAGTGTGCGAGCATGGAAGTAAGTTGACGAACCACTTTTTGACACGGCACTAGGTTCCTTTCAACTTATCTTCCTTAAACAGATCAAAACAGTTATGATTTGTCTTTTTTCGCCAGATACTATAGCTCACTACCCCCCTCCCGGACCCATGATGCTAGTAACACCAAGAACATAAGTAAGAGGGCCAATTGGTTTTTCCATGCAGCTGTTTTTATAACTAATTTTAAATGTTAGACATGCTCTGGAGCAACGGCGCCTGGCAAACACCTCAGACACTTGTTTTTAGCATGCCTACCACTTCACGAGCTCGCTATATCTTCGGCATACACTACGGCTAAATAGCCACTACGATTGCACTTTGTCAGTAGCTCTGACACCACTTGATGTAATCAAATGCAGGCACAATTAGTGTTTACGGTCTTGTGAAAATAGCCTACATTTCCATAAGTCCGTTCATAACGACGAATAATCACTCGTATCTAGGTGTTGTTAGCTATTATCGCTATTCGGACACCCACTCTCGCTCCACAGCACGGTTTACAAAAAAGCTTTGTTCACACAAGCACGTTAAAAAGATGAAATGCAATCAACAATGTTTTGTCTCTTTGTGTCTTTATATGTGGTTTGTCTCTCTTATTTTCTTTTTCAGACATTCTTAGCCCCGGATAAATAGGAGGCTTCTCGGTAAAACCGTGAGTTTTACCATTTGATCTCCACAGGTTAGGGTGCGCCTTAGCGTGTGCATACCGCCGTGGAGACCCTTGTGGTCCTGATGAAAGCTTCGCCAACTGGGCGCAATAAGCAGAAACATGTCGACCTTATAAATTGGCCAAGCTCTGGTTAACCTAACAAGCCAGATCTTGCCCAACTCACGACTTATTGGTCTTTGATTTGCCAAGATTAAATTTGTTATTGGTTAAAATCATTTACCTTTTAATCTCACTCCCTTTCACAATCAGAAACCAGCTCCGCTGTAACACAGGCGTCGCAGCACACCAGAGAGGCATTCGGCCTCTCTGGTGGGAACCCGATGATGAAGCATGTCACCAACTAGGTTGGTGAGTGAGGGTTCTTTTAACAAATCTTTTTGGTTTTTGCCCGTGCCTTTTTTGCTCCCTTATCCCTTGTCACTCTTTTGTTGTTTAATTAATTTAATGAAAACAGCACCACTAAGGAAAGTAAGCCAGCCTACCATTGACAGCATGTTTAGGTTGGAGGGGCAGTTCCAACGCAACCACCCAACGGCACGATTGTACAATGCGAAGCTGGCTAAAATGTTAGCGCTGGACCTTCTTCCTTTTTCATTTGTGGAAGGGGTGGGTTTCCTTGAATTTGTGTCTGCCATCTGCCCGAAATGGAAAGTTCCCAGCCGGTCCTATTTCGCAAGAATTGCTGTTCCGGCACTACATCATGATGTGCTGGAATTGGTTGGTCGCGGTTTGCAGCAGAGTGCTGTGCACAATATCCACCTGACAACAGACATGTGGAGCAGTTGCCAAGCCACAGATTACATGTGCATCACTGCAGACTGGATCTCTTTTGTGGGGGTTAGAGATCAACTATCTGCACGAGGTGTTGTTGACACAGCTGCGATTTTTGAAGGTACTCGGAAACATGCAACTGTAGCCATGTTCGCCATGGAGAAATCTCATACGGCTGAAAACATTTTAGAAGAGTTTCGCACCAAGGTTTTGGAATGGCTGCGGCCCAGAGGGCTTGGTATTGGCTTTGTTGCCACAGACAATGGCAGTAATGTACTGAAGGCCATGGAACTTGGTTCCTATTTCAGGGTTCCGTGTTTGGCACACTGCATAAACATTATAGTGCAAGACTTTCTGAAAAAAGAACCCATAGTAAGCAATTTACTGGCCATCTGCCGAAGAATATGCACTCATTTCAGCCATTCTTTTAAAGCTCGGATGCAGCTGAGGATCATCCAACGTGACCTTAGGATGCCAGTCAAGGCACTCATCCAGGAGGTGGCAACACGTTGGAACTCAACGTATTACATGCTTGATCGTCTGTACGAACAGCACAGGTCACTCAATGAATATGTCTGGTACAGAAGCAGTGATGCTAGTGTTAAAGGCATGACCCTTCAGAGGGAGCAATGGACCCTAATTCAATGCCTGACTGAGATGCTGTCTCCTTTTGAGGTCTTCACACGTGAAGTCAGCAAGGAGGACTGTACAATGGGCCAAGCTGTCCCATTGTTGCAAATGCTAGAGCATGAGCTGAATAATGTGTCTGAATCCTACAAAGGTGTAGAGGACAGAAGGCAAGCCCATGACTTGGTGGAGAGCTTATCCAGGCGCTTATCAGAAAATGTAAGGATACAAAATAAAATGTTGTCACAATAACATTACATTTGTGCCACAATTCTGGATCCACGTGCAAAATTAGGACTATTCCTTTCTTTTTCCGACAATGATGTTGCCCGCTACAAAAGTTGTATAGCTGAAGCAGCCATCAAGTTTGAAAACGAAGGGCTGCTAATTAAAAGCCCGCCAAATCAACCCACAACAAGTACTGATACTGAAGCAGGCCATGCAGAATCAAGTGCAACTTCGTCGGCTGAGGGCAGTGCGGTTGGCTCACAATCGCAACACTCACCATCACCATCGACTACAAAAACAATAACTGGATCATTCGGCTGAGTACAATCATTATCAGATTGGTACGTAAAGATGGGCCTTAAGCACAGTGCTGATGCACAGAAAAAACAGCACAAAAGCTTACCAGCAGCAACCCTGAACATTGAGCGGATGGTCCAGGCCTATCTGGACGACCCAACAGAGGTGTACGTTGACCAAAACCCAGTGCAGTATTGGTATAGGAAAAGGTCTGATTGGCCACAGCTCAGCAAGCTGGCGCTAAGCTATCTGGCTTGCCCTGTCGCAAGTGTCTCTTCTGAACGAGTTTTCAGTGCTGCTGGTTCCATTGTAACATTGAGAAGGACCAGTCTATCTCCCAAAAACGTGGAGAGGTTAACAATGATCGAAATGAATCAGCACTTCATACCACCGAATTACACAATGCAGGAATCAACAGAGGAAGATGAGGACAGCGGCTCAGGTGACGGAAGTATTGGTTCAGATGATTACCTACTACTGGAAGATCCCCCAGAGTTTGAGGACGAGCTATACTTCCCTGACAATTAGGCTCACACTTACTGTCTTCCTCCCTTTTTTCCCCCTTTGTTTGTGTCTGTCGTTCCGGTTATAAACTTGTGAATCGCAACAAATGCATTATCACCGTCTTCTACTCTTCTAATTTAAGATACAAGTTTCAGGTGTCTGCCATTTGACACTACAGTCCTCAGAATCCAGCTCCTCCGCTCGATCATACTGCATCTCCTGGTCAATTACATTTCCCTCATGGTATGAAGATTGGATGATGGTAACAACAAATTCAAACTTTCCTCTTCCTTCCAAAACAAGTGGACCATGAATCTGATGACTTCTATAGCTATCCTCCTTCAGAGCCGAGAGAGACTGGCCATTAACTGAAAATAAGATGCAACAGGTAATGATTGATGCCATGCATTGGCCGCAGAATGGCAGACTGAATGATGTAGATTTTGTGGTGTGTGTTGCGCATGAATTGATGTAATTGTGCACTGCCACTAATCAACTTTCTACAGAACACACTAGTAATTACTAATTTTCCCCTTCTGGCAAACAAGAAATGTGTACTTCTCCTGCATCTTGGTGATACATTGCTTTTAATTCAATACAGGAAGGGGACTCACTCAATCTGCGCAATGCAAATGACTGTGACTTAACAGCACCGTCCATCATGATGATGGCGAAAGAGGCGGCCTGCAGCGTTAACGAGATGAGATGCAACAGGTAATGATTGATGCCATGTATTGGCCGCAGAATGGCAGACTGAATGATGTAGATTTTGTGGTGTGTGTTGCGCATGAATTGATGTAATTGTGCACTGCCACTAATCAACTTTCTACAGAACACACTAGTAATTACTAATTTTCACCTTCTGGCAAACAAGAAATGTGTACTTCTCCTGCATCTTGGTGATACATTGCTTTTAATTCAATACAGGAAGGGGACTCACTCAATCTGCGCAATGCAAATGACTGTGACTTAACAGCACCGTCCATCATGATGATGGCGAAAGAGACGGCCTGCAGCGTTAACGAGATGAGATGCAACAGGTAATGATTGATGCCATGCATTGGCCGCAGAATGGCAGACTGAATGATGTAGATTTTGTGGTGTGTGTTGCGCATGAATTGATGTAATTGTGCACTGCCACTAATCAACTTTCTACAGAACACACTAGTAATTACTAATTTTACCCTTCTGGCAAACAAGAAATGTGTACTTCTCCTGCATCTTGGTGATACATTGCTTTTAATTCAATACAGGAAGGGGACTCACTCAATCTGCGCAATGCAAATGACTGTGACATAACAGCACCGTCCATCATGATGATGGCGAAAGAGACGGCCCGTTAACTTAAGATGAGAAGGAACAGGTAATGAATGATGACAATTAATGGCATGCATTGGACACCTGACTCTGAGCTATTGGTCTTTGTGTTTGCGTTGTTTGTTGTGCACAAAGTGATGTCAAAGTGTACTAGTGGTAATCTATCTTTCTGTACACAATAAAGAATGACTCAAGTCAGTAATATTTATATTTCTACTCTTGTTGTGTTATAAAAATTACACTTGTACTGCAGGCCGATCTCCAGTCAGTCAGTAGAAGTATCAGAGCTGATGATGAAGTCAGGAGGATGTTTCATGAGTGGCATAAAACGGAAAAGCCTAAAGGTAAACACGTCAACAACAACCACAGCACACCCAAATGTCTGTGTAGAAGTTGAATAGAGTGTAGCGGTGGGATGACTGCAGTGCATTGATTTTACTAACTTTAACTGTAAAATGCTATGTTTGGAATGGATAATGTGCTTTGCGTTTGTCCAACTCTTTGAGAGAAAAAAAAAGGACTCTAAAGTGTTAACGTAGGATGTGCTAATGGTAAGCACTGTGGGCCTGATCTCTCCTGTTACTGTTGAAGGTCTATGCTGGAAACAGACTACAGTAGAGATGATGCATATGCATACATGCCACCTCGGAAAGTGTTCTTGTTGCACTACACATCACTTGTGCATTTGTTTTCACTTTCTTTCTGAATATCCCCTTTGGTTTTCAATCTAAAATTACAGGCCGGGCCTTGTCCAAAACTTTGTAAAACATTACAATGCATATTAATTACCTTACCAATCAATCACCTTTTTATTCCAGCCGGGCAGTGGCGAGGCGACACACCCAAGATTGATGGACGAGAGGAGCAAGAGGAATGCCGAGATGCAAAAAACCAGTCCACATTTTTGACCAGGATAAGACATTAACAGCATCCACTTTTCACTTCTTTTAAATAATTTGATTAATATCTTGTATACATTCTTTACAACAGTGTGTTCTTGGAGTTGTTATTATCAATCATCATTACGTTTGCTCTGTGTTTACGATTCTTCACTACCAATATTTAAAATTTCTATTTGCTATCTGTTAAAGTATTAAGGCCGGAACAGAACAAGAAATAGAAGTGTATGTAATCCGGGTCTCATCATCATGCATGCATTGCCTTTTTCTCCCTTAACATATAGAATGGATATGGTATGGTAGACTTCAATGATTGTCGTTTGTTTGTCTATGTATGCATACTGTTTTTCTATGTCAAACCTTTCCCAAAATCCCCCTTCCCATCCAATCAACGGACCCTAACCCTCTTCCCCCGGGCTGTGTGACTTATTGTCGAGGTGGAACTAAATTAAATGTACACCAATACTTAATCACACACTTGCTGGGGCGGATGTGGTGAAAGCAACACTACTTCAATTTCAATGCAGAGCGATGATCTTCTTCTGCTTGCCCACCCATGAGTAGGATATTTCAGAGGTTATTTTATTTAACAAAGGAACATATACCTCAGCATGAATTGCCGGCATTGATTGGATTTGTTTGTTGTCATTCCTCATATACAGCACTAACTGTTAGACTGTAGGCATAGTCAAGTCGACAAAACTATAGTTTGTAACTCTGTCTAGTAGGCTATCCTCATAATAACCACCATTCAGTTTTTTTGTCAAATATTTGAGCATATAATTGTTGCTCGGTAAATTCTGTGATGTACTTCATTCAACTACTCCTCTAACAGTCTCTCAAAGGCGATTGACTATCTCCTTTTCTTTTTTTGGAAATGCTGCCACCCTGCCAGTGTATACTACTACTACTATACTACCACCACCACCACCCCAATCATGGCATGTATGAAAAAGGAAACCATCTTCACCATGCAGCCAGTGCTGTGCCACAGTTGGACATAAACATCAAGCACCGGTAAGAGAGAAGTTTGGGGGAGGCAGAATTAATAATGGACATGTTGTCAATGATTTCAGTTTCAAACACCACTCCAAAGAATGCATAGTAGGACCAGTCAATGAGTGAGGTGTGTCGCATCTATCTGTTTGTGTCTTATACAGTCAGCAAATTATTGAAATCAAACACACGCTATGGGCGGCCATGCACCAGCAAGGAAACAGTGTGATGTAAAACAGTTACCCCACCTACAAAACATTAACAACATTGCATGTAACATAGAAAAATATATTTAATTGACCCTAACAAATAAACTAAACCCACAAAAGCTGACCCACCCACCTCCCTAACCCCAACGACTGTCCATAGAAGTAGAGAACGCCCAAACAAGTGAAGAACGAACAGGAATTAAAAAAGGGGCAGTGACAGGGACTAACTGGTGGGGCGGGACTGGAGGAGGACACGCATCTGGTCCTCTAAATGGGCGACGCGGCGTCTAAGGCCGCGGCAGTTGCAGCCACAGTGGGGGGGGGGCACCGGAGATGACACGGTGGCGGCGGGCAGCCGCACCGCTGGAGGGCGGTGGCTGGGGCCCGGGGCACTGGAGGAGGGTTCAATAGCTGCAGCAGTCTCCTCCTCATCCTCGGCTAGGACCACCAGCCGCCGGTATTCCTGCTGGATTGCCTCCAGCTTCCGGCGCCGTGCCTTGGCGGCCAACTCCTTACGGTTGAGTTTCGGAGTTGCTGTGTATCAAAAAGAAAAAAACAAGACAATTGTAAAATATAGTCTTAATAAAACAGTAGGACAAGGTAATTATTTATACACATAGTGGCATGGTAGAGTAGCACTATAAAATAAAGCACAGTAGTACATAACATTTTAAATGTCGCCCGTCCTTCTTCCTTCCACCTGTCTTACACTTTTTAGTTGAACAGTGCACCAGGTGCTCTTCTCCATAAAACGTTCAAAGCGGAGTTGAAATCAGATAGATGAGGACATTGGTTACTCAATACTCCGGCTCCTAGTCCTATACCAATTAAAGGGAATTCTAGTCTTCTAGTTCACTCTTCAAACGTTCCCAAGAACTCATACTTACTTACGACATCGGATAGCGGGCGGACTTTGTCCGCCCGCCATCCGACTGCTAAAAAGGGTGGGGGTCCCGTGGGGACAATTAATTAGGATGATGCGCCCGGCACAGTGGCGGGCGCACCCTGTTTTTTTAAATTTAAATTCTGGTTGGCTTTGCTGAAAGCAATGCTAAAATGTTGTGCTGCTTTTCCAAGCACAACATGACGGGCCTCGCACGGAGCCTGTCACGTTTTGTTTTGAAAGTCGGGGGGGTACCATAGCATCGGTAGGTACCCTCCATGGGGGCCCCCAAGCATACTCTGCAATGTGTGCATGCCTTTCCGTGGCGGACGGCAATGCCGCCACGCAAAGGCATTCCAAAATGCAGATTATATGGCTGCCGGTGTGGTGAGAGAGACACCACCGCCATATTGAACCCTTTTTCGCCTGGACATGTCTGAATATTTTCTACAGGGATGGCGGGAGGTTTGCCCCTGCGGTGACGGCAGTGAATTCCAGCCGGCCCGGCGGGGGCAATACGCCCACCATCCTAATGGGGCCCTAATTCACAACTGTACAGTATACATATACATACAGTACACCTTTGCAGTGAGTGTGCTGTCAAGTTCAACAATAGTTAAAGATTATGAATCTAACTTACCACCGCCTGCCACTGGTGCTGCCACTCCCCCTCCGTTGCTATCTGCAACTGCCGCATCCTCGCCCTCGGCGTCGCCTTCGCTGGCCCCAGCAATGGTGGTCGGTAGTGCGCCTAGAAAACATTACACATTTATTAGGCGACATATACACCTCCCCCCTATTGATCAGTAGCAAGGTTGAAAAATGAGTTAATACTAACATACATCACTAGTACAAATCAGGTAGTAGTAGAGTAGACACTAAGTTATATGATCATTGTAGCATTTGCTTGATTAGCCCTAGCCATGCACATGTGACGTTACCTTTACCTTGCAGCTTCTTAAGACACCTTTGAGCCCACATGACCTGCCTCACACTGCTACTGTCTAGTCTACGCGCTACGTACAAGCGGTCAACAAACATTAACAAGCCACTTTTTTAGGAAGAACTGGTGTACTACTGTTACTGTTAGTCCATATTGCTTATCCATAGATGCTACACTTTTTGGCACGGCTGAGAAATGCTTGCAAGTTGCAATATACTAACGCACACCATTTCTTTTTTCGCATTACAGACGCCAGATTCCCTTCTACGAACCAGAGCTTCTGAACGATGCACCAACTACCAGTACTAGGTTCTTCTGAGGTGAGGGGTCCCTTCACTTACATCTTCATTTATAAATGTATATAAACTAAATTGCTATGGGATGGTGGTGCTGCCTTCCACCGCTGTTCAGTTATCATGATTTAATTCCCAACTGTATAAGTGTAACAATGTATATTGTTTTAATGTTATTGATTTGCCGGTTGGTGCTGCTAAGAAAACAGTGTACAGACCTTCTCAAATTGAAATAAACATTTTAAACTTACATAGACTTCGTGGTATTTGGTGTGGAGTGGACTAACTTACACGAGTGAGCAAATTAAAGTAAGGGTGTGCATGTGAATTGCTTCCACGACAGAGGTTGGGTGTGTTATGTTCTGGGTTGTCTACTTGTTGGTTATCTTGGGGGGAGGGTTCCGAGAGCTAATAGGTATGACAAGACAGTACTATAGTCAAGCAGTGGAATTGTGGTGGGTGCGGAATTTCTGATTAAGGTGTGCAAGGAAGGTCCAACCTACCATCACCAACATCCTATTTTCTGGTGCAAATGTATGTGCAAGATCCCTACAACAGTGGTATGTCCTATAGGGTATCATATCAAAATATTAAGAAATCTGGTAGGGCTGTTGTTGCTGTGAATTTTTAAAGCCTCAACATCAATAAGAGTAAAAGTAGTACAAGACAACGACCCAACGGATTGTACGAGCTACTGGTGAATATGAGTTTTATATTACAACCTTTCACAAAGAGTGGCACTGGCCAACTGGGCAAGACTAGCTACTACAGTACAGACAGACAGACTGATAGTATGTAGTAGTACTCAGTCATCATAGCGGAGGCAGGGATAAGCTTTTTGAAACCGTACAGATCGAAGGATAATTGGTGGTAAAAAAATAGCATTTGGAAACACACTATAGTTCGGGAGAAATGGGGCAGTAAAAGTTATGGAATAAGAAATATTATTAAAAACAAGAAGACTTACTGGGGCCAGCAGAGGAGCCCTCAGCGGTGTCCTCCTGGTGGTGTTCCTGTCCCGCCGACTGTCCAGTCCCTGTCGGTCTGCCCCTGGGTGCTGATGGACAGGAGAGATATAAGAATTAAGAAAGAGACAAACATTGATGGATGGTGTCAAACAAATACAATATTTTTCAACAACGGTCAAAAAACACTTATGTAAACAACAATTGCAATAACTACATTGACCGATCTCATCTGGTCAACATGTAATATCGTGGGATTCGCAGTTCGACTACTTAAGTTACTATTTATCAACAGTAATCCATTCTTCCATTCTGATTCCAGAAAACTAAGTTACAAGTAAGCCTAAGTATTAGTACAACGTACCACCCAACCTAGCCCACCTATTCCAGGCATGCCAATTGTACATTAAGTATGCATTTCCACTGTATTCCTCAACAATGTGTATGATCCAATCATGGAGGACACATGAACATGACTACATTTGTTGTATACACCAAATTTTGGTTTGATTGATGCTGATCTGCTACTGCTAAGTAACTGCAAAGCCTACCTCCACTCATTGAACAAACTAGAAAAGGTTCTAAAGACTGCCGTACTAGCAGCACGTCACGTAACTGAGTGAGGGGGGGCATCACGCATACCACTAACCAATTAGAAGCTCATACAAAGTACCTAAACCTAAGTATCAAGCCGCCCCTATCTATTAGTGACAGGACAAAGTAAGGAGTGGACGTGAGTCACTGTAGCATTACGTAACTTAATTTCTCTAAAATAAACTCGTAAAGAATCACGCTAAGCAAGCGCAAACGCAAAGCTGCAAACAAGTAAGATTAGTAGTAGCGCAGAAGAGCACCTGTGTCATAATCACAGAAGACTTTTAAACATTATTAACCTGGAATGTATTGTAAGCAGCAACATTCTAGCTGGTTGGAAGGAAAAAAAGATATTCGCAATATATAACATAGAGCAGAAGAACAGACACAAAGTTGTAATAATAAAATAGGTACTCACCAAGCCCCGGGACCTCCACTCCTAGCAGGTCCTGCTCACGGTCCAGGATGTCGGACCACCGGTGCGTCAGCTGTGCCTGGGTGCGCCGGACCCCAGAGATGCGCGACACTGCCTGGCGCGCCTTCCCCCACCGCTGCCGACGCTCCCGGAGGCCGTACCCGGACCCAGGCCTGCCACCTGCTGCCAGGGTTGAGGGGAGATGGCGCTGCACAAAGAAAATTAGTGCAGCCAACTCCGCCTCCCCAAATAAGGCCCGTGCCTGCACCCCTTGTGGGCGCCGCCTTCCGCAAGGAAGGCGGTCGCGGCTCTGGCTGCGCCGGCGAACAGCCCTGCCCTTGGACATGGTTCTGGGGACGGGGCGGGAAAGAAAAGGTAAAATAAATAAAGGAGTAAAGGAAATAAATAGCGGGCAATACAAAGAGAAAAAGTAGCTAAAAAACTAAAAAAAAGTAGACAAAAACCAAAAATATAGAAGCAGGAAAATAGTTAGAGAAATAATAAGTAAATAAAGATCCAAAAAAAGTGGCTATAAACAAAGGATTGAAAAGATTTAGGGAGGATTGCAAATCAGGCCCCAGAACCATGCAATAGAGTGGAAAACAAGATGGCCGCGCCCATTGCGACCACGTGCGCAAGTTCGCGCGATATTTTCTCCCCGAGCAAGCAAAAAGCAACGCGATCAAGTAAAAGCGGTCGCTAACAGGAAATATCGACCGCGAACATGCATTGCGCGACCCGGAACAGGAAGTAAACATCGCGAGAGGGCGGGACAAGTGAAAACAAGATGGCCGCGCCCGTGAGCAACCGCATGGGTAAGTTGGCGACCCGCGATCACGCAAAAAATACCGCGAACAGGCGGCAAAAAAACTTCCGCGTCTTCGCGATATATCCGGCGTGTTTGCGGAGATTTTCTGCATTTTCGCGATAATTTGTGGAAGTTAATTCCGCAAATTCCGCCCACCCCTAACCAAGACCTCTGGTTGAGAAGACACTGATGGAGTTCTCGTTCTCGGCCTTGGGGTGTGAGTCTCCAACAGAGACTGCAGTGCTGATGTCGAGTGTGTTTTATGCTTTGAAGTAGAGTGATACTGTAATAAGCAGGATTACACACATGGTTGAAGTCCGGTTAAAGGCTTCTTTATTTTCAAGATAGTTGGTAACAGCGTCCTTGCCACAGGAGGTTTATCCGCAACTGTCGTCCACGGAACCCTCCAGCCAGGCACCTTCTACATTCTACATTCTAGATTCCACACCAAGGAAAGGGACAACTTTATACCTGAATACAAAATCATAAACATTAAATACAGGATTACCACACACCTCCCCCCGAACATAATAAAAACCAAGGGAAGACAACCTAGTCACAGATATAATCCTGGAAATTAGAAGGAATAGAAGAAGTCCGAGAACTCCTACGCAGAGGAGGTGTTTGTTGGACAGGATAAGACTGGTGAGGAGAAGACTCAGTAGGAGTAACATTACGTACAGGGGCAATTCTATTAAGGTTCCAAATACGTCCATCATCAAGTCACAGCATTTTTAAATAACTTAACCACTTTATGCGGAATGGAAAACTTGCTACCTCCACTCTTCTGTGGAGACCTAACCCGTACACAGTCCCCAACATTGACTATCGTATGAGCAACAGCATGTCTAACATCAAAATTCACTTTCATCTTCCTAGACTTGGAATCTTGACGAAGCCTCCACTGAGAATCTTCAGGAATACAAACATCAGAACCATAACCTCTCATCCAAGATTGAAACAGTTGAGTGTTAGGAGTACGCCCTCTAAACAACTCAAAAGGAACCTTTTCCGTTGTGGAATGAGGAGTTAATCGATATGCTAAAACCTTTTCTTGAATAGCATTTTTCCAGTCACGCCGTAGTTCTTTAGCAGACTGTACAGCTTCCTTCAACACTCGGTTGAATCTCTCAACCATCCCGTTACATTCAGGATGATACAGAGAGCATTTTCTATGAACAATACCCCTTTTGCACAGAAAGTCTTCCATCTCCTTTGAGACAAGTTGTACTCCATTGTCACTTAACAAAGTCTCAGGGAGACCTCTGTAAAATACCTCCTCTAAAAACCTTATAACATCTCTCGTTTCAGAGCTCTGAGTGACTTTGACCTCTGGCCATCTGGAGTACATATCAATAAGGACCAAAACAAAGAACTGACCAGAATTGGAATGAATTGGTCCCAGGAGATCTAAAGCAACATCTTGCCAACACCTAGAGGGAGGATCACAAATAATCATAGGTTGTGTCCTAGTCTTGCAAACTTTGTCCGACAACCTGCATTCTGAGCAATCCCTAACTAACCGTTCTACAACAATATCAACCCCAGGCCACCAGAAGTGCATCCGAATTCGCTCTTTAGTTTTTGATAGACCCTGGTGACCATTGTGTGCAAGACGAACAATCTTCTCTTGCAAAGAACTATGTGGAACCAAACGAGAACCTTGCAACAACAGATCTTTGTGTAGAGAAAGTTTGTGTCTCACATTCCAAATTCTTCTTGCATCCTCAGATAATGACCTAATGCCTGTCCATCCATCAGACACAAACTGGCAAACTTCAATTAATACTTTGTCATTCTCTTTAAAGATTCACGCTATTCCATCTCTGAGACAACACCCTCAACGATCTCGCACACTTTGAATGTGTCAAACTCCCAGGAATCCTCTGTGTCACAAACATCATGACATACGGGTATCAAACGTGACAGGCAGTCAGCAACCTTGTTGTCAACACCAGGGATGTATTTGACAAGGAAGTCAAAATCTTGCAAGGCAATGATCCACTTACAGATTCTGGAAGAAACTGCATTAAGATCCTTCTTGCTGAACAAATCCTTGAGAGGTTTATGATCAGAATGAACAAGAAAAGAAGAACCCCACAAACATTTCTTTAGTTTTTTGATGGCCCAGTATACAAAGTGTTTCCATCTCAATCACAGAATATTGTAATTCTGGTCCAACAAGCGCTCTAGACAGAAACATAATGGTTTCTTCCTTTCCACCCTTGAATTGTTTGAGAACTGCCCCCAAACCTTTGGAACTTGCATCTGTAATCAAGACAGAGTCCAAGGAAGTGTTGAAGCTCTGTAAGGAAGGAGCTGACTTAAGCGCCTCCTTGACTTCTTCAAACTCCATCTGACACTGAGACGTCCAAATAAATTTCACCCCTTTTTTTAAGAGAGATCTTAGAGTATCAGTGCGGCTGGCGAAGTGTGGTACAAATGTATTATAATATTCAGCCATACCTAAAAAGGTTACGAGTTCCTCACGTGACTGAGGGACAGGCAAATTATCAATAGTCTTGACTAAGCTTTCCTTGGGTTTAACACCATCAGAAGTTAATTTGTGCCCAAGATACTCTATTTCCTTAAGATTAAATTTACATTTATTCTCACGAAGCGTTAAACCTCTTTTGCGAAACCGTTCAAGAACACACCTTAGTCTCGAATCATGCTCAGCTTGTGAAGAGCCATGGATCAGCACGTCGTCTTGATAAATCTTTACTCCCTTTATGTCCTTCAACACATCTTCCATGACTCTCTGAAAAACAGAGGCGGCAGAGACAAGCCCAAATGGAAGACGAGTGAATTTGAAAGTCCCAAACGGGGTGACGAAGGCTGTCAGATCCATGGATTCAGGATCAATTTTAACCTGATGGTAAGCAGCACGCAAATCAAGAGTTGAGAAAACACATGAATCCTCTAGTTGCGTGAGCATTTCAGCAATATTGGGAAGTGGATACTTGTCCGCAACCACAGCGCGGTTAAGTGCGCGCAAGTCCACACAAAGACACACCTCACCTGAGGCTTTGCGTGCAAGAACAACTGGAGCCAACCACTGACAAGCTTCAGTCTCTACAATGATACCATCCCGTTTTAATTTCTCAAGTTCAAGATGCATAGAATCTCTCATAGCAAGGGGAACGTTCCTTACCTTGCAAGAAATGGGACTTGAACCAGGTTTTAAAACAATCTTGTGAACATAGTTAGAAAGGCAACCCAGGCTTTCATTGAAGACCTCACGGAATTCAGATTGTAAATTTGTTTTGAAATCATCCGTGCAAGTAACCTGTTTATCATGAAGTCCTAAACACCTAATGCTTTTAGAGACATCAGAACTCGTTACATCCCTAAGAACACTACAAGGATCTGCCCCAGGAACTAAGGAAACTCCCAGGTCAGCCTGGTGAAACTAGCTGATGATGCTGTCACCCCTACATGATATGTAAATTTTCCCAGCTGTCAATCTCCGTTTGTATTCTAAACTACCAAGGAAGTAACCAAATAGCTTTATGGGTTGTCCCCCATACGCCAATGGTTTGATGTCGGGCTTATGTACTTCCACTTTACCTTGTAACTTTAAGTCGAAGAAATCTTTCGGTATAAGAGAAATTTAGCACCCGAATCAAACAACATTCTAATATTACAATCATTCACTAGAACACAATCTACAGGACCTTTACACTTGTTGAGAACGCCTGAAGAGATAATTTCTCCACAATGCAGTCCTTCGTGTTCACTTTCAGAGTCAACATCATCAAAGAAGATTTCTTTAACACGTTTGCTAGACTTGGGTTTCTTGGCCCTACAGGCTTTAGATACATGACCAATTTTCCCACAGTTGTGGCATTTGGAAGAAAGGGCAGGACAAGATTTCTCATTAGCAAGATGACCATAAAGATCGCAACGAAAACATTTGACTCTGTTATCTTCTTTCCATCTGGAATTGGATGAAAAATAATTAGTAGGCCGACTCTTCCTGATTGAGTCAATGTCTTTTAAGGAAGATTTCGAAGTGGAAGGTTTTTGAAAACTTTTGTCAATAGACAACTTTTTCTTGACTTTTTTCTTGACCTTTCTCTTGAGAATGACCATTTTCCTTCTTTTTGATGACCTCCACACATGCCATAGAATGTTCAATTCTTTTAGCTAGCTTGATGACTTCATCAAGAATCGGATCATTCTTTTGCCAAAGTTCGTCTTTTATTTTTTCCATATTACAACCAAGCATAAACTGGTCACGAATGCGTTCCTCTAATGAACTTTCAAATTTGCAAGTAGCACCCAATTTGCGTAAGGCTGTAATGTAACTTTCAACAGATTCTTCTGTTTGTTGAACACGTCTTCCATAATGTATTGCTCTAAAATTGTGCTGAGTCTTGGAAGATAGTGTTTATCCAACTTCTTTAGAGCAATTTCAAGTTCATTGAGGTTGTCGGCTTCATCATCGTTAAGATCTGAAAGGTGCTCAAAAACATCTTGACCTTCTGAGCCTAAGCAATGCAATAAAAGAGAAAAACGTTCTTTCTGCGCTTAGAGACACCCCACAAACTCTAGCGTAGATAAGAAATACCTTTTTCCACTTAGACCAGCGTATTGGGGGATCTCCAGGATCAGAAAGAAAGAACGGTGCTGATGTTACATTCTGCATTTAAAAAAAAAAAAAAACAATTAAGTAATGTAGAGTATTGTCAAAGTATGTATACCTTCAGGAAAAAAAAAAGTTAAAACAAATAATAAATAACAGTCACTTGCACAGGTAAAGTAATTAAACAATATTATCCAATTGACATGGAATCAGTCACCATTCACATTAAGAATAACAAGTAAATTGTGAAGAAGGTCTGAAAGTTTTTATCTTTTGCTGTGTTTGTCAGCGAGATATGACAAACAAAGGCTGTGTTTGCCAGCGCAAAGTAAACCAGGAGCAAGTAATGAAGAAGACAAGAAGCTGTGCTTGTCAGCGTAAAGCAGGAACAAGTACGGAAAAAAAAAACTTCAACATTTAGAGAATCGCACTGTTTAAGCGTTGCTATGATACAAGACACGTAGATTCTTGTAAGCGGAGACGGCGTAGGGTCGTCAATCTTATGCCAGGAAGTGTTCAAATGGATGACGACTCATACGTCGGTGAGCTTCTTAAAGGCAACGCCGCTTAGACGGCACTGTCAGCACTCCTCACGCAGCGTCACATCCAGCAAGCCCCACAGAGATGTGCTCGAGGCAGCACGCGACACGCTGAGGACTCGTGCTCACAGGCTCAGCGCTGCAATGTGTCTGACGAGATGAAAACACAGCGCGAGGAGGCTCCAAACGTGCAGTGAAGGCCACATGTTGGGATTTTGAATTAGGTGAGTAACAGGAGAACGGGAAATTTCAAAATTGTCACAAGGATGTAGAGATCGCAGACTTGGGCGTAGTTGTAAAGTGCAGACAACTAGGTGAGGATGAGGCAGCGATTACATTACTTGAAATTTTTGAATGACTTAGGCAGAAGAAACGTTGTCTGAATGAACACACATTACATGCGGGAACACGCGGTGTGTTAGGACGCTTAAAGAATTAGATCTCACCTCGCCCAGAAGTATCGTCACGAAACGTCGAATAAATGAAGCGAAAGAGTTCACCACGGGTTTCTGTCTCGTTGAGTGATCCCGGTCGTCGCCAGTGTAATAAGCAGGGTTACACACACGGTTGAAGTGTGGTTGAAAGCTTCTTTATCTTCAAGATAGTTGGTAACAGCGTCCTAGCCACAGGAGGTTCATCCGCAACTGTCGTCCACGGAACCCTCCAGCCAGGCACCGTCTACATTCTACATTCTAGATTCCACACCAAGGAAAGGGACAACTTTATACCTGAATACAAAATCATAAACATTAAATACAGGATTACCACAGATACCCTGCCAATGGAGACTGGTGCTTCGACGTTGAGAGTGAACTGCCCAATGGAGACTGATGCGTCGACGTCGTGCGGGGAGACGGCGATGGAGAACGTCCTCTGGATATCTAACCTCTTCTGGATTCTGTTAGAATTGATCAAGGCCTCAAAGTTGACTGCCGCCAGGTTGACCGCAACAGAGGACTTCGCCTCGACGTCGAACGCCGTAGCGACTGCGACATCGGAGAGCAATGTCTCGACGTTAGGCTATGAGTCGGCACCAACAGAGGTCGACTCCTCGACGTTGACCGCCACTGGGTTGACTGCAACGAAGGAGGTTGATCTGATGTCAATGCATGACGCCGATGGGTAGACGTACCTCTATCCTGAAAAGCCTTCAACGGCGAACAATGTTTTGACGCTTCTGACAATCTTGTCGACGGAGAGCCACTCACAGCCGATTTCTCCGTCGTTGGAGGTATTTTTGATGCTGAGCCCGACGCTAAAGAAGAACAGACTGGGTCCTTACTCTTCGAAGTCGACCTGGGTCTCTTCTTCTTGTGCCTCACTGGAGATCTTCCTCTGGAGGTAGTGGGTTTCTTCTTCTCTGAGAGGCCATAAAGACAGATTCAATCCCTCTCCTTGAGAGTGTGTCTTGAAAGATTCTTGCAGTGTTAGCAGGTCTCAGAATTATGAGACTCTGGAAGGCAGAGGATACAAACAGAATGGGAATCTGTTGTGGCCTTTTTTCTGCCACAGGAGGGGCAAGGCTCAAAAAGAGAAGGCATACTCTGACATAAGAAGAAACATTTCTGCCAGAAAAAAAGTACCTCTTACTTCAATAGATGAAAAATGTCGAATGAACCGAAGTTAGTTGCAATAAGAGGGAACTTTTTTGGCAAAAAAAGTACAGAGCTGAAATTCCAGGGTCCTGACTGAAGGAGCCGGAAAGAACAACTCACCCAACTGTCACCCCTGAGGCATGATGGGAAGCTGTGAGCCATGGCTGCCTTAAAGGCACAGTGCCAGTTTATGCTTGCAATTTCTTTCATTTTCTATTCTATGCTGTTAAGTTTTCAATGCAGGCTGTGGGCTAACACTGCCTGAGTTTTTTGCAGGACAACTTACTGCTGTTCATTAAAGAGAGTCCAAGTGTCTCTTTGTCCTCCTGTTTTCTGTTCTTGTTGCAAGTGCAACGTTCCAGAGCATTGGTTAGCCTTGGTATTTTGCTGGAGACTGCATTGGTTTGTGAAAAAATAATATATGAATATATAGAGCAGTTGTCAAGGCTAGAAACTATGGTTCTAATGGCACGGGAGCAGAACGACGCTAGTTTCCAATGCCCCTCTCGAACCTCCCTGCTAGTATCTCAATAAACCATTGCAGGTAAGTACCAAGGGGGGAAAGGGGAATGGGACAGAGAAGAGACAGCTCCCAACACTCTGCTTGTTCCGCCAATCTTCTTTTCTTCTTCGTAGTGTTCTTGTAGTGCTAAAACACATATGTAATGTAACTTTACTTTTCCATTAATCTAATTAGAACTTACTTTCCTTAACATTTAGTATTGCTTGTCTTACCAGGATAAGATTGGGAGCCTACTTCTCTTCTTACTTCTCTTTTTGTTTTCTTCTTTAATTATAAAGAGAAGTGCAGTTCAGTAATCTTCTTTCTACTTTTTCAGGGACGACAGCGCCTCTCCTGCTTCAGCTTCCTTCACAAGAAATGATACAGGTAAGTCAAAGTTTTATTTATTTAATTCAGTAATGGTGTGCCTCTAATTTCTATTAGTGTACTTACAGTGAGTTGAATTGAACTGGCTGTATTAAATGGGGTTCTGGGAATTCATTTCTCTGCCTTTCTTTCTTGTAACACAGTTTTAGAAAAGGCTTTTTAGTTTCCTAGTATAAATTTGCAGTAATGTGTTTTATTTATTTTCTGTAAAGCTCTTCCTGTGCTTGGAAAGCATCTGGAGCTCTAATTATTACACACGAATATCTCTGACTCTGGTAGGGACTTATTTGTTTAAGGGATGTTGTTTTTATGTTAGTTTTAATTAGCTCTACATGTCCTTGAAAAGAGCCTTGATATATGGTGTGCTAATCGTCACACTCGAATAACTCTGACTCTGGCTGAAAGGTTTTTGGTTTAAAGAATATTCCCTTTTTATTTAACTGAGAGGAAACTCGGTGTGTTAAAAGAGAAGCCCGGGGTAAAGATAGTTTGCCTCAGCTGACTGAACACAGCTGAAATTGAATGCTTGCATTTCTCGCTGGTAAACATTGCGTGTTGAAATGTCACGCCCGCGTTCCGGAGATTCCAAATGGTTCTGACAGAAATTGTCTAATGAAAGCCTTTGAAAATTCACCGAAGGTTTTGAGGGGAACTGAGGAAGCAGTTTTAAATACTTTTATTTAACCTCTATCCTCCCGGTGATATTTAGAATCTAGGCTATTAGCTTTTCACAAGCATTTCTTTTTTACATGACAAGAACTAAACAGTTCACTGACCTTGACTCTGGAAATGTTACCAACCGTCGAATCTAAACCCGGTGTGCACGCAAACGACCCTGACTGACTTCCACGACACCCATGTAATTTCGTTGCTCTTCCTTGAGGTACTTTGGTGAAGTGCACAGTGGAATCTTGGAGAATGCTTCACCAGAGTATGATTAGCCTAAATGACTAGACTGCTACAGCAGTGTTGGAATGTTGGCGGCCATGTTGGAATTTCTACGATGCCAACTTGCTCTCCAACTCAAGGGATCGAATGCTTTTTGATGGTTTTGTGAGGGGGAAATGGTGGCCAGAGTTAAATAAGGAGGAAACCTACCGTGAGTCCTGACAGCAGTATATATATGTTTTCATATATATATATATTATGTATTCCGGGGTCCCCGCGCTTGGGTGGGGATATTCAGTGCTTATGACTATTGATGAGGATCCCCTAGAAGAGAAATTAGCTTTACAATGCTATTCTCTGTACATCATTGGTTACAAGAGGCCATAGACTGCAAGGAAGGGCAGAGTAAAAATGACTATTGCATAGGCTGAAGAGTTAAGCAGTACACGCATGGCTTTGGCTTGGCATTCTCAATGTAAAATCACCCAATGTGAAGCCAGGTTTTCCTGGATGAGTTGACCTCACTGGGCCTGAATAGGGTTAATTAACTAAATACATTTGATTTACAGACATTATAAAGTATGGGCAATGGTTGGGATTTCTGTCAAAGTCACCCTTAATCATGGCTTATTGATGTTCTTCTTGGCTCCTTGTATCGAGCTGACTTTATTTAACTGTTCCTGCTCCATTTTTAAATTAAGTGGCTGTCAATGGTTTGGCGTATCGTTTGGCTCTCGGTGCCACACGTATGGTGCAGTAATATCTCAGTGTCTTTACACTTTTCACAATTCACTCCTCACCGCTTACCTTCTAGATATTCTCTCACCTAAGGAATTTCTGTTATGTAGAGTCTAGCTAGAAATGGGTGTATGTCAGGAAAAAACCTTTCCAGCAGAGCCAGTACAGAGGTTCCTCACTCCACATCCCATCATGGAGAAGAAGAAATACCTGAAAACAAACAATTTAGCATGTGAGTGGCTGTTGTCTGACCTTTCTCTTGTATCATAACACATACAATAGCAAGAGACAACTTAAGAATGTGATGCAGCGATAGATGGAAAAGGCAATAGTAGGATTGGAAAGTTGTACTTACTAGTAATCTGATGAACAGCCATTGTCTGCTGATTCCTTTAGCTGTTTGCATACAAAGAATAGAAAAGATAGAAATCTTAACACATGCAATTGTGAGTAGCACCAACAAAGATAGGGTTTATGACCATACAAATTTATGATAGATAGTGGTAACTGCAGGGAGAGTGTTGTGGAATCACCGAATGACATGGTGTTAGATTTGGGGGTCTCTAGTTGGCATAGGTAGGTACCTGTGACAAATAGGGACCCTTGCCTCTAGTCAGGGTAAGGGGCTACACTCCTAAAATAACCCCTGCTCACCCCCTTGGTAGCTTGGGACTAGCAGGCAGGCTTATCTCAGAGGCAGTTTGTAAAGCATTTGTGAACACATACAGTAATACAGTGACAACAATACAAATGGACACCACACAGGTTGTATTATAAAAATAGGTATTTTTATATAGACTTAACACAAGACCAAACGGCAAAAATCCACAATACTGTACTCAAAAATAGTCTCTTAAATGTTATAAAATAGCTTAGTTCTCTCAAGTTGTAAATTCAACACTTTACTCTCAATGTACCTTAGATGCGTAATGCAAAGAAAACAAACGGGTCGCAGGGAAGGTGATGCGCTGGTTCCTTACACGCAGGGGAGTGGATGCGTCGGTTCCTTACTGCTGCGCAGAGCAGTTGATGCTCGCTTCCTTACTGTGTGGGGAGTTGATGCATCGGTTTCTTACTGCTCTCTGGTGCAATGCGACACGCTGGCATCTCGATGCGATAAAATGGCGTCCTGGTTGTGTTGCGACAACGTTGGTGTGATGCGTGCACGCCCAACAGGCGTGCGGTGACTCGATGATCTTTGGAGCCGCGGCAGGCCCTGCGACGCGCTTCTCCGGTGATGCGACGATGACCTCTGTGGCAGCGTCCCGCTTTTTCGCCGATGCGCCGAGCCACGCATCGGCGATGATGGCAGCGGCGGCTCGCTTCCTCGGCGATACGATGACTGCGGCTGCGACACGCTTCTCGTTGTTGCATCACGCTTCCAGCTCCCAGCAACATGCAGTCTCTCAGAAGGCCCAGCACAACAGCAGGCACTTCAATTCCCAGCAAGGAAATTCAGGGGGGAGCTGGTTGGTGAAGTCTTGTGTCCCTGAGACTTCAGGCAGGAGGCAAGCTCTAGTTCAAGCCCTTGGAGATTCTTCTTCATGTTGATAGAAAGCACACTCAGTCCTTTTCTCCTATCTTTGGCAATAAAGCAACCACTGCAGGCCAACCCCCAAGCACACAGCACAGGGGTAGTCTCCTCCTTCAGCTTCCTGGTTCTTTTCCTCAGCAAAGGTTTGTCTTGATTCCCAAATCTGATCTAAAGTTCTTGGGTCTGGGTCTCAATATTTATACTACTTTTCTCTTTGTTCTCTGAAGGCAGAGAGGCCTGTGCCTAGTCCAAACCAGTTCTGGTCAGTCCTGGAGCACTTTGTTCACATGTCTCCTGCTTTCCTTTCACAGTGCAGGGCAGGGACATCAGACACACCACAGGGGGTGGAGCCAGCATTGTGGAGGGAAGGCCCAGCCCTATTCAGGTCCCAGGTGCAACTCCTCCCACCCATCTAGATGCAGATCTTTCTATTCAACCTTGTGCTGACTCACCCTGTCTCCTGGAATCCCCCAGCCCCTGTCACTGAAACTCCAGACAAGGAATACACAGCCTTGCAGAGGCAGGTTTGGATAGTTAGATAAGAAAATACCTACTTTCTAAAAGTGGTATTTTCAAACACAGAATTTTAAAACCTACTTCACTAAAAGATGTATTTTATCATTCTGAGTTCAGGCATACTAAACTCGAAATTCTACCATGTTCTCTGAGTCAGTTAGGATTATAAAATCTAATAATCAAACTGCCCATTCTGGCCTATGGAGAACAGGTAGCCTTGCAATAGTGAAAAACGAAAATGGGTGTAATTCGCTATTAGGACATGCCACACACATCAGGGCATGTCCTACCTTTTACCTACGATGCACCCTGCCCTTGGGCCTGCCATAGGGGTGACTAATATGTATCAAAGGGAAGGCTGGCAAGAGGGTGCACTTGCCCAGTCAGCATGGCAGTACCAGACTGCACACAGGCTGTGCAATGGCAGACCTGAGACACACTTTACAAGCTGCTCCGGTGGGTGGCACAATCAGTGCTGCAAGCCCACCAGCAGCATTGGTTACAAGCCCTGGGCACACGCAGTGCACTGTACCAGGGTCTGACAAGTAACCCAATCAAGCCAATCATGGAGTCACTAATCCTTACATCAATTTACCATAGGAAGAACTTGCACAGTGGCACTGAACAGCAGTGGCACAGTGCCTAAAGCATCTATAACCAGCAAAAACACATGAGGCAACAGCAAAAAATGGAAGGGAGACCCACGCCAATGGTGCCAGGTCAGTGAGGCATGCAGGGAATAATGCACATAAAAGTTCAACAGACAATGCCCCACGCAGACCCAGACTCCTTTTCCAAATCCCCTGACAGTCTTTTAACACAACTTTAAATCAAAAAGTGACAATGGAAATATTGAGACCTATACAACTGTACAGGAATCACTATAGACACATCAGCCTTTTTTTCAAATATAATATGTATTTCCGTCTGATTCCCTTGAACTACTTTCATGAGATGTAGCACGTGCAACCTAGTGTTTCCTTTGTCCATTTCACTTCAGCTGTTCATGAAAATTAACCTTGAAACTTGATAATTCGTCAACTATTTTTAAATGTTCTTGCCCTAGGAACCTGTGATATGTGAGATGTCCACCTGTCTTGGAAAAGCTCACTGACAATTAGAAGAAGGAGGGGGGGCTACCAAGATCTCTAAGTATATATTTTATAGTAGGGGGACAATGTAAAGTTTGAATCACATTCCTCTTCCTCCCACAGTTCCAGGTGTCAGAAAACAGCAGTTTAGCAGTAATCATGGATTCCAGCGCAGAGCTCCTCCTGGGATTCTCATTCATTCATAAAGCTTTATTCAATTGTTACAAATTTGCAATCATAAAAGCAAAAGTAAAACAATTTACATTACATCCAATCAGATGAAATTATAGAGTAGCAGCAATCTTGTTGGACAGACACAGTCAAAGATAAAATGTACCATAAAGTTTTAAAAGCAGTTCAAACAAACAATTATAATTCATCGGTAGTTGTTAGACCTTTCCTTAAATAGAATGCTCTCTTTAAAAACATAGCAAGCCTCCATAGTACATGTTCGTTATCCAACAGCTGAAATTTTAAAAAAGCAGGGTGGCATTGTCTTAGCCCATAAGTTTTTAAAAGCGGAACTAACCACACTTTTCTTAATTCAGTATTAAATTTACAAAAGAGAATGGAGTGGATAGTAGACTGGGATGAGTGATTATCGCAAGGACATGGCGGGAGCTGTCTCGACCAATCATTCATTTTGGGCCACGACAACAGTCTATGAAATGTATTAAACCTATATCTAGCCAATAACACTCTATCATAGGTAACAGTTACAAATGATAAATATGGCTCCATTCCAAATGTAGTTAAAATAGTTTGATGTTGGTTAACGGTGGGCTTCATAAGTTCGCTAGACAATCTAGCCTCTTCCAGCATACAGAGCCCCTCTATTTTTAGTGTTTCCCGTGAAATCCTCTGCAAAGAACTTGGATTGGTAAAATATTCAAGGTGCCCTAAGTCCTTCATAAAATCATGAACAAAACCGATCGGTATTTTTACTCATGAACAAAATCGATCCATGGTATTTTTAAGGCTCCATCTAATTTAAGACAATAAGCAAGAATATCCCGATTTAACTGTGTCTGCTCTTTAACCCAGATACTGTGCCACAGTAGTATTGGTTCTATTTTAATTAAATCAGATATAAAGGGGAGACCCAATTCTTCGTGGCTGACGAAAGATGTACTAGGGGGAACAGATAATATAAATCTTAAAAAAGAAGTCTCCACATGTTGCAGCTTCATGGTATTTGCTAATCCCCATACATTGCAGAGGTGATACACTTCACTTTATAGATTTGTATCAACTCCGCAGGGGGTTTCCGGCCCAATTTCTTAGAAAAACCCACCAAGGCGTTCGATGACCGGATAAACATCAGTTTTTTGGCATTTATAGTTTGAGCCCATGATTCATTTTGATTAAATAACACGCCCAAATATGAAAAACTCTTGGTTGAGCTTCATTTCTGCCCCTCTACGAAGATGTCCTTCACTCGCATAGGCCCACGGCCACATCTCATTACATATTTCTTTGAAATATTAATGCTAAGGCCTAGATCCTTCATAAAAACAGAGAATCCATTAAGGACCCTTTGGAGAGCAATTTGGATTCTTGAGTGCCTTGATATGTCGGCCTGCAATATGGGGAAAGTCGTGTGTGTCGTTCTTGCTAGAGCTTCTCCTAGCCCGTTGGTATACAAAATAAAGAGAAAGGGGGCCAACACGCAACCCTGCCTTACCCCCCTTCTAAATGGAAAGTTAGCTGTGCGTTCCCCCCGTTTCAAAATGCACGCCAGCTGACGCCTTACTATAAAGGTTCCTTAAGAAAACAATAATTTGAGGGTCTACCCTCAAATCCTCAAGGACCTCCCACAATCTTGCATGTTTCACACAATCTAAAGCCGCAGTTAAGTCTACAAAGACCATGTACAATCTGCTATTTTTTGCCCTCGTATACTTTCCAATGAGTAGGGCCAGATTTAAACACTGCTCCATGGTTCCAAGCCCCTTTCGAAAGCCGTATTGTAGATCTGTTAAAATATTATCTTCTGACCAATCCTGCAGGCGCTCTAAGATCACGCGTCCCACCACTTTCACCATAGAATCTAGTAAGGAAATCGGTCTATAGCAACCTGGATTCTGGCGGTCCCCTTTTTTAAAAATTGGAACTATTATTGACATTCCCCGCCTTTCGGGTAATTGGGTTCGACAACTTGCATTTATGACCTGCGTTATAATGGGCCCCCATAACGAAATATTACATTTGAACAGGTCTATTGGGATGCCGTCCGGGCCTGGTGCTTTTCTGGTCTTAATCCGGTGTAGAGCTCTATTCACTTCATCTACAGTGAAATTTAGATTAATGTTAGAACAATCTCTCTCTAAATCATCATCAGATCTAATACAGGAAGTGTCAATGCCATTATATACCTGTGAGAAATGGGTAATCCATTCCTCCTCTGAAATAGCAATTGCAATTGATGGGCCCTCCTGTGTGGTTAGGAAAGGTATCTTCACGGCCCTCCAAAAAGCTGCACTATCTTTCAATACTGATGCTGTATGTAACGCTTCCCATGCTTCATCTCTCAAGGTATTCTTCCTTTCCTTTATTGCCTGTCTATATTCCAATCGTGCAAGTCTGATGTTATCCACTATCCCAGGTTGCCTATGTAATTCCTTTTTTAAATTGGAATAAGCTTCGGTACATCTTGAGTTAAACCAGCCTGACTCCTTTTTTTTCTTACGATATTGTACTAGTAATAGCTTCTTAAGATCATTCGATATTTCAGCATAGGATGCGACGATGCTTGTAGTAGGTATTGACTCAGACAAGCAGATCTCAATCGCTGACTTACAATTTACCACAAGAGATCTAGTTATTTCGGCGGGGTCCACCTTTGACCATTTTAAAGTATAACCATTGATTCGATCTAATTTCAATTCACCCGCATCCTCTCTATCCTTATTTATATTGGGGACCTTCTTTAAGGGTAGAAAAACAACCAGGAGTAGCGGGAAATGATCACTTAAAGAATTCTGGTCGACCTCAAAGCAAAGTAATCTTACAGCATGATTATATGAAACTAGTATATAATCGATTGTAGAGGAACCTCTTCCATTATAAGTAAGGGGCATCATTACTGGGGGCTCCATAAGCTCATTTGCAAAGCCTAGATTGTTAGTAGCTAAAAATTCATTAAACAGCTCTCCCACCGGGGAATGACAAAAATGGGTTGTATGAGTACCTTCTTCAAATATATGGCCACATAATCTATTGCCCTCAGAGGGGCACATTGCACAATTAAATCGTCCATCATTATTATCATAGCATCTGCAGGGGTAGCTGTACAAATCACATTTAGATCCTCACTTAAATTTTTTTAAACCTGGCAGAGTTCTGTTGAGATAACGTTGTTATAGAAATTTACTAATACTACACATTGATTCGTAGTCAGGAACACCTTGATTATCTGATAAAAACTATTCCTCAAAAATGGCTGTTTTGGTAATTACTAACTTGTTGGAGATATACAAACTCAGGCCACCCTTAAGCCTACCCCCAAGGCCCTTCATGGCCGGTGTGTTAAAAGTTTTAAAACCATTAATGTAGATTGGATCATTGATCCAGGTTTCCTGTAGGCCTATTATATCTCTATGTTGAATAAATTTGTACCATGCTGGGTTATCTATTTTTGACTGCAACCCAGCAATATTCCAAGAAATTATATCACAAGAGAGCACATCGCCATTCAATAATGATGGCGGTTGGGCAAACCTGCAGTTGTTACTATCGCCAGAACAAGTCAATTCTAGCGTTTGCACGGCAGGAATATGGTTTAGAGGTAAGGGCACCTCCTTCTAAACCCCTCACTAGCTCATCCTCTGCTCTTTGCTGGTCACTAACTTCAAACACCTTATTGCTTATCCCCGATGATGGTAAATCCTCACCGCTAATTATTCCTGGCTTAATATTCTCGGCCGGGTGGTGAGCCCCAGCAGTCAGTCAATCAATGTGCCCCAAAGAACTTGAGACATCGAAACAGTTACTAGTTGGAATAGGCACTTAGGACATCCCTGTATGAGCTTGGTCTGCGCTCACTCTGGGACGATCCGGCGAGAGCCAGCTTCCCATCTAAAAGTATTTTAAAGAACATTTATTGGGAGCTGGTTGCTCGACGGAATTGGAATAGCTTGAGTGCTGGTTCTATGACTTCAGATTTTATAGAGGTAAGATGTATCCCTGTCTGGAACCTTACTGGGATATTATAACAAGGCCCTTAGAAAGAAAGCTTCTTTTTCAACTAAGAGTGGGTGCACTTCCCCTTAAATTTTTGACATCTAAGTGGGAAGGGGGTTCTGGTGATGGATGTCCTGTATGTGGTTCAGGTAAACAAACCATTGGTCATTTTTTATTTGTCTGCAAGTTCTACGCAGTCCCTAGGCGTAACTGGTTGACCCCGATGTGTAAAAATTTAGGAACAACCAGTGGTACCGTGGCCCTGCGTATTATACGAACTAATACTTTGCCATGGATTTCTGTAGCCACTGCAAAATATTTAGGCTGGGCGTGGTCAGTCAGACAGAGACTGCTAGTCGTTTGACTATTCTCTTGATCTGGGAGAGACTGCTAGTCTTTGATTATTCTCTCCTATGTTTTATGTCATTTTCTCTGCTTTTTAAAAAGGTTTTTAAAATATCCCTATTCCATCATTTAGTTGAGTTTTAAAAATTTTTTACCACTTACCGCCAAAAGACCAACACGTCGTAGGGTCACGTTTAAGATAAAAATTTTACGCGTATGCTTTGTATCTGATCTTTTGATCACAATTTAATACTTCTTTTAACCATGTATGAAATTGTTTATGTAAATGTATTTTTTTTTGCTTTTATGAATGATATTCGAATAAAGCATACTTTGACTTGTTACTAGTTGGAATAGGGAATCTTTGTTGAAACCCCCCTAGCGAATTCTCTATCTCAATGGGGTACTGTGGACGCCTGGGGCGTTGGTAAAAGAAGCCCAGAGGTAGGATGTTTATCCCCGTGTAGTTACAGATCTGGATCCAGCTCTCTCCAGTAAAGTTTGAATCGTGTTAGGTGAACTAAATGTTAACACTATACAATCTCCAGGCACAGATTTGCTGACCTTCCTACCCAAGCAATTCTTCTAGCCATTTTAAATTTGGCAAATAAGGTGTTAGTAAGCCCAGTCCTAGTCCCCAGTAAATGCAGAGACTTGTTTCTCAATGTTGTCCAGTGCTCTATTGTACCAGTTGGTAGTGGGAGAACATTCGCTAGGACTATAGTATATGGGGTTGCCTCCAGTGGAAGATGCAAGTTCCTGGTTTCTAGTAAGCCTTTCTGCCTCGATGTTACATTTCCTATTATAATTACGGGCTTGTCCTTACCTAATTGTGTTTGCATTTCCACCGTTGCGGCGGTTTGCATGGAGTAATTTGCCGCCATCCCTCTCCCGAATGATGTACCTCGTCTAGCATAGGTTGCCTGCGGATAAATTTGGGGGGCATTTGATGTACTTGCTCTCAACAACTCAGGTCTTGTCTGAATATTTGGGTCTAATTGTGTCTGCTGCTGGTGTATAACCCCACTCTCGTTGTTAACTAGGAGATGGCTACCTAACATAGCCCTTTTTGAACTAGGGTGTACCCCTTGTGTACTGCAGCTGCACACCGTGGTATTAGTATTCATTAAACTCTCCATTGATGTCAGCCTGTTTTCAATTTGTGTTAGCATTTGTTTTAATGGATCAAGCAGAGTCCCTACAATAGATTCAAGTTCTTGCCAGAATTCCTCCCGCCCATTGTCGGCCTGTAGACCTAGACCTGAACTTTCTTGAACACTCGTGGTTGAGACCTGCTCCTGATGTGACATATTTGCCACTGGCTTACTCTTACAAGCCTGACCTTTTGCAGTTTGTCTCTGTTTATTTATACCCTGCCCCTTTCTCTTTTTTGATGGAGGGGTAAGTCTATCACAATCGCTGGATTTTGCCTTTTGGCCTCTGGTGGTCACTTTAGGCCTGGGCCTTTTGTTACAGGTCTCTGGATTCTCTGCTGAGACAGCATCCTCTGTATCGGCCGTGATCAACTGGAGCACTGTGGTTATACATCAATCACTATTATGCGGACTATTTACTGCCGGGGTAATTACTACAGGGCAGGCTAAGGGATTTTGTGGCTCCAGCGAGAGTCTGCGCTCAGTAAGCTGTATTTCGTGGATTAGCGCTGACTCTGCCCTCATTGAGAACGCATCTAAGGTTCCCACTACCCCCCGCCCAGTAAGGGACATACGCCTACTCATTGATTATAAACCCTCCACAATAGCTTACTCGTAGCACTGTTCAAATAATTACCACCCGTACCACGTATCATAAAACCCTCAAGTCCTGATCTCAAACAAGTTCAAACTGTTGAGTTACTGCCTCGATATATATGACCCCAATTTGAGCATAAGTCACTCAAAACAGTACCTTGTTTCCTAGAATGTGGGTTATGTAGAATACAATCCAGCACATGGTATAAAACAAGGGGGGTGGCCCAGCCCGGCCTCCTTCGGCCCCCGACAGGCACAGAGGGGCCTGCCCTTCAGCCGGGTCCCACGCTGCGGGTGTGCTGCGGCGCTTTAGAGGCTGCATGCGGGGCTGCGATGACTCTCCTGTCCGGCGCCACCCAAGGGGTTACTGGGAAAGTAAGTTCTTGGCCATTCCCCTCACGGCGTGGAAGGTGCTGACAAGCCGTTCCCCTCACGGCAAATGAAAAGCTCCTTGGTGCGCGACACGACTTGGCTTTTTTTTCCAAATGGATTGCTGACTGCTCCCTCTAAACCTTGGCTGTTTATGAGGGATTCTGGGACACTGTGTCCTGTACAGCCCCTACCTTTGCCTCTGTGAGAGAGTCTGGCTGCCGCTCTGCGACTGCGCCAAAACTCAAGGGCTGCCCTCGACCACTGTGCGACCCCCTCCTCCTGTGTTGCACGAGTCTCATGCCAGTTTTCTCTGCCCCGCTCGTTCGCGGCTGTTACCGCCCCAGGGGAGACCAACCCCGTCACCACCAGTGCCTCTCCCGGGGGTAAGCCGCGATAGTCAGAAAACGGGAAAAGACCGATAAAACGGACTCCCTGGGGAGATGCAGCTGCGGGCATTGCTGAAGCGAGGTCAAACGACTTCAGAGTCTCTGGTGCTCCGGCGTTTCCCAGCTGATGGATCACGCACCGCTCCTCCTCACAGCAGCGCTCCTTTTCTCCTCAGGTAAGAGTAGTCCAATTCCCCCCTTTCAGTTGTAGTCCTCTTGACCTCTATAAATTCTCGCTTTTGCTGGGGCTCTCGGCAGAAGCGTCCCTCTCGCGTCGGCGGTTGGCAGGTGAGACGGCTGTCAGACGCACTCTGCGCGCGCACTCGCTCTCCCAAGGGTGTGTGGCCAAAACACTGGACCTCATTTTGTGAAACTGGTAGTTACGGGAGAGAGGTAGAAGCCGTAACATTGTTGTCCGGGTCATTGTGTAGCCAACAAACCCATGCGTAGTAAGTAAAATTAGTGACATGGACTTTCAGCTTTACTGATCGTTGTGCTAGTCAATGCTAATTATTGTTTCTTCACCTACTTATCTGCTTTCAGCCTCCTGCTCAGGTCCATTGTTCAGGTGAGCACTGCTTCCTAGTATTATTGACTGAGTCAGTAGTGCTACAAAAGAACACAATAAACATCCAATAGCACGTCTACGAGTATCAGCACAAACATTTAAAAAATATATATATTTTGGACGGCAATGAGAACCATAATACAAGGAAAAGTAATTGCAACAAAATTAGACCCTGTCCATTAGCAAGCGATCAGAGTAAGAGATACAGATAGAAATAATTGTTGTGGGAGTAGCAATGCACCCAGGCTGGAGGGCAGCATTACAGACAGAAGTAGCTGAGTGAAGACAGATAAGACATTTAGGGCCAGATGTACGACCATTTTTCCATGCGACAAATCGGTCGCAGATTGATTTGCGCATGCAAAAATGGCCGTACGCTATGTACGATATGCACTCGCAGTTCTAAAATTAGCATTGCGCATGAATAGCGAGTCGCAGAAAAAGCAAACGTTATTAGCGTCTACCGAATTACGAGTCGCAAGAAGCGACTCGCAAAATCAAATGTACGGAGTACACGCAAATTGCGACTACGCACAAAACGGGCCATTTGTACGTGCAATTTACCACTAACCTGAAGCAGGTGGTAACCAGTCCCAAACTATAAAAACAAGCCCAGAATGCACCAGAACCTTTCCAAAATGGCAGTCCTGTATGTGATAGCGAGGAGGATGTGGATTCTTGGTGCTCTACAGAGGAGTCGGAGACAGGAGAGGATTTTCAGAGTCAGGCTGACATTGAGAAGACTGAGGAAGAGATATATGAACAGTACAGGCTGAGTAGCACGGTCTTCCTAGACCTCATAGACACCCTGAAGCCACATTTGGAAAGCAGAACTCAGTGCAGCAATGCAGTTCCAGCACATGTGCAGGTGTTGTGCTCCCTCCACCTATTGGCCACTGGTAGCTACCAAGATGTCATTGTAGTGGCTGGAGGTGTGTCACAGAGTGCGCTTTTTGGTTTCTTCCGCAACTTTCTAGATGCCCTGCTACACCACATACATCAACACATCTATCTGCCAAGGAATGGTGAGGAACTTCAAAATACCAAATTGCAATTCTATAGAATAGCAAGATTCCCACAGGTCATAGGGTGCATAGATGGGACCCATATGTCCACCATCACGCATAGAATATATATTCCGTAATAAGAAAAGCACACATTCACTCAACATCCAAGTTGTCTGTGACGCAAACCACATCATCACAGACATTGTAGCCAAATTTCCAGGAAGCACACATGACTCATATATCTTCAGACACAGTGGCATATACCAGAAATTAGAAAGAGGTGATTTTGATTAAGGATACCTACTAGGTAATGAATCCCCTCACCCACACTGAGATGTACTTGCACATAAATGTCTGTCTGCATGTTGTCTCAACTTCTTACATTTCCTTGCAGGTGACAGTGCATATGCCTTGCGTACCTTGATCCTCACACCGTACCTGTCTCCCTCCAACGCACATGAAAGGTGATACGAAAGGGCACATAGACGCACCAGGTCAATCATCAAGCGCACATTTGGCATACTAAAATCAAGATTCAGGTGTCTACACAAGAGTGGCGGTGCCTTGCAGTATACACCGGAGACAGCCTGTAAAATTGTGGCAAGCTGCGCAATACTCCACAACATTGCATTCAGGCGTTGCCTGCCCATGGAGTTATCAAATGGGTATGGATCACGCAGTCTGTAATAATCCTTTGTTTGTCAGATTGTGGTAGCAAATATTAAAGGTTGGTTGGTGTGCAGTAAGGCATCGTCCTCTGATCCTGAATGTGTAATATAAAAATGATTGCGCTTTCACACTGGGAAGCGTTCGTTTGGTGCACTGCCGGGGTCACAAATGGAAAAGTTAATCAATTTGATCCCAAATCAGGTTGTAATTTAATTTGAAATTCTTTATTCCGCTTCAAAAATAAGCTTTTTTGTAGTAATCCGCGTGATCCATATGTCAACACAAACCTTATAACTCAATGGACGGACATCAAACGAAGGTTACAAATATCCCCAATGCTTTTCGGGCATTGATGCTCTCCTTCATCAGGGGGTAGGTTGCTGAAAAACAATAATCAAGGCGACAGTGAAACAACTGGTAAAGGATGTGCTCAACCCACTGTACCAGGTGTATAATCCTGGTGTGTTAGTGATGTATAACAATTGAATTTAACGAAGTCTCATCTTTGTTTCAAGCAGTTATAGTAAAAGATTGACAAAAGTTCCACGCAACTGTTCCGACTGTCAACGACCAGAAATGATAACACAAAGTGCCAGTTATGCAAGGTTTCAAGACCTTGTGAACGTTCTGAATAACAGGAACGTCATATGCTTGTGAATCATGCAAGTGATATTATCTGCAATAAACAATGTATATGAAATGCGGGTACATCGTAAGACATGTTTTGTTGATACCCGGTAATCCACTCGAGTGCGCGGGTGATTGGTGCTTCTATGATATGACAAAGTCAAACCAGTATTCAATAAACCCGACCCTCACGATTATAAATCAAGTAGCGGGTGCCTCATTGTGCGCGTGTTGTTGAATTCCGTAAAGGCAACGGCGTGCACAGGGTAACTGGTGTTGTGACGATACTAAACCGGTGTCAACCTACATAAATTATTTGTGTGACACTTGCAAAAAATACCTTATCAAGATGCTGTGAGTTTCCGTGGACTAGACGCGTGGTGTTTCGGTAAACACCATTACGTGTAAACCAATGTTATGGCAATAAAAATAGACAAAGGTAACGTGGCGTAAGTGAATGGGCGCCATCTTTGAATGGGTATTTGCAATGTAAACTGTGCAGACAGAACGAGATGGAGTGAAACGTAGTTTCAGAACATTATATATGTACAATGAGTGCCTCGAAGCAATGTCAATTGCAAACATGAAAGGAAGGAATAAAAGAAATATAAAGTTATAGGTCTGAATAAAATGTCAAGCACTGTCAATTGCAAACATTGAAATGAAAAAAGAAAAAGCTCAAAGGAAGGAATAAAAAGACAAGATTGTCAAGTTATAGGATTCAATGAAATCTGAGGAGACTGAATACAGGAAACCAACCACAAAATATAGTTGCAATAGAGTCATGGTAGTGAAACTGTATGGGTGTATATATGTAGTGTCTTCTGAGTTGAAAAAAAGAAAGTGAAAATGTAAATAGTATAAAGAGCGAAGAAGCCACCGGATGAACAAAGATGAGAGACGGAAAGGAGAAAACCAGCTCCAGACTTTTATAAGAAGCAGCTATATTCAATTTGGTCATTAAGCCCATGTGGCGTCAAAGTGTTAAGCTAGTTCATCCAAAAGGTTTCTCGCTGTATCAGGAATTTATGATTTTCTCTGCCTTCTTTTAAATCCACTTTCTCCAAGACCAGGAAACGTAGCTGGCTAATGTTATGATTGAGAGCCCAAAAATGTACCGCCAGGACACATTTGATGTTTTTGTTTCTGATATTGCTCTTATGTTCATTTAATCTTCTTTTAACTTTCCTTTCTGTTTTCCCCACGTAGGCTTATCCACATGGACACTTGAGTAAATACACCACATTCTTCGAATCACATGTGGCTGTGGTGAACAGTCTGATTTTATAGCCCTTGGTTGGATGATTGATTGTGTTGCCTTTGATGACATTGTTGCAATTGCTGCAATTGAAACATGATATGGTGCCTTTGTATATTTTGGTTTCTACGCTTGTCTTCTTCGCTCTCAAGAGTTAATTGAGGTTTTTACTCCTTTCATAGGCAAACGGGTATATCTGTGAATAATCCCTTGAAATCTGGCTCCAATTGGAGCATAGGCCAATATTTGAGGATGATTTTCTTGAGTCCAAAGCTTTCCGCGAAAAATCTGAATACCATTGTCATTCTGTTTGTTTTCATTTTGATTTTTGGAGTAGCCATTAGTTGAGTGTGGGAAACAGTTGATACTCTGTTTATAGCTGTGGTGAGTATGTTGGTGGGATATTCTCTTTATTTGAATCGGTCTGTCATGCTGGTCATATTGGATGTGAGCTGATTTTGATCAGATACAATTCTTTTTACTCTCAAGAGTTGTGAGTTTGGTAGATAGACTTTTAGTGCATTCTGATAGAAACTGTTGAAATGCAGCAAGTTGTTGCGATCAGTCTCCTTCCTGTACAGGGTAGTCTCCAGTTGTTGATTGTTGATGTAAATCATCACATCCAAGAAATTAATTATCTGATCATTGATATCATTTTTTTTTTTTTTTAGCTCAAACATTTTATTACGGTCTTATATTGTTTTTTTTGTAAACAGGAATTGAAAAGAAAGACATTTTGATATCATCTCAGTGCCGCCCGAATAAGACTACATCTTTTCAATATTGGCCCCATTTTCCTGATAACTAAGTCTTTCTGTGATTGCCTTAGGCCACTGGATAACAAAGGGTCTACTGTGACTGTTCCAGATCATTGGATAACAAAGGGTCTACCTGTGACTGCCCCCGTTCAATGTATAATTAAGAGTCTATCTGTGATTGCCCAAGGCCACTGGTTAATCTGACCCTCATTCACCTTATAACTAAGAGACTATCTGTGATTGCCCAAGGCCACTGGATAACAAAGGGCATACCTGTGACTGTCCCAGGTCATTGGATAACAAAGGGTCTACAAGCGACTGTCCCAGGTCTTTGTATAAGAGGGAGTCCTCCTTTTCAAATAACGTCCTAATGTGATTGCTCCAGGTCATTGGACAAGATAGGCTCATACCTTCCCGATTTCCTGTCAGTGTGATTGCTCTGGTCTTGGTATTACAAAGGGTTTATCTGTCACTGCTCCAGGTCACTGGATTGATAAGAAATGATCAATCTTTCCTGATTTCTTCTTAGTGAGATTTTCCTAGGACACTGTATAAAAAGGGTGTTGATCTATGTTGCTCCAGGTCACTGGATAAGAAAGGATCAA
Source organism: Triturus cristatus (assembly GCF_964204655.1). Lineage (NCBI taxonomy): Eukaryota > Metazoa > Chordata > Amphibia > Caudata > Salamandridae > Triturus > Triturus cristatus. The sequence goes on from NC_140582.1 coordinate 88,301,478, forward strand.
ACTTTTCTGAGTTCCTCTCAGTGAGTATAACTAGTGATCTATCTGTACAATTGCCTCAGGTCACTGGATAACAAAGGGTCTAGCTTTGATTACTCCCGGTCAATGGATACGTTTGGGTTGATCTTTCCTGTTTTCCTCAGTGAGACTGCTTTTGGTCATTGTATAACAAAGGGTCTATCTGTGATTGCTGCAAGTCATTAGACTGATAACAAAGGGTCATTCTTTTCTGATTTCCTCTCAGTGACATTGCTCCAGTTCACTGTATAACCAAGGGCCTGCCTGTGATTGCCTCACGACACTGGATAAATAAGCTGTATCTGTGATTGCTTCAGGTCATAGCATCAGAAAGGATCCTGATTGCCTATTGGTGAGATTGAACTGGGTGATTGTATAACATAGGCTATCTATCATTGGATAAAAGGTGATCGGTCTTTCCTGATTTTCTAATCAGTTATGATTTCTGCAGGTCATTGTATAAAAAAAAGCTCTTTCTCTTGAAGGGCGCGCAGGGACTCTTCTTGAGACTTAGTCCCTTTCTTCAGCACCATCTGAATCAGCGTTGAATTCCGTGAGTTGCTGGTCTTTTCTGTAAGAACCTCTTCGGCCTCTTCATCCTAGAGTACCCCTTTGTGCCTTAGAATCTCCATTATGGATTTAATATTTCCCTTTCTTTCATTGAGACTGAGTCTGTGTTTCTTAATGAAAGTTCCACTGTTTTTTTCTTCTCTTTTGAGAGACTCCTGGGGTACATCATCCTGACCTGGTTGAGTGACCATTCCTGGTGGCCTTTGTATTTTTGAGAACTTGGAATCAATGTCACCTTCATGGAGAAAGGCGGGGCCGGCATCGGCCACGCCAAAAGTATGGCTGTCATCTGATCATTGATATCATAAGTGAAACTGATGCGGTCATTTACTTGGTTCAAAGCTTCGATAGCTGAGGTTAGATCTTCCTTGGAACCCTGCCAGATAACTAAGATATGTACTTCAGAAATTTAACCAAATGTTTCCACGTATCTTTGTTCAAAACATTGTCCATTGCAAATTTGTGCATGAACAAGTTTGTGTAACTGGGGGATGCACAATTCCCCATTGATGTCCCCGTAAGCTGTAGAAAGAACTTATCATTGTGTGAGAAATAACTGTCATAAAGGGTGAATCGAAGCAACTCCAAGAGAAAAATCTTCAAATCCTGTTTCATGTTTGATTCTAATGGAAAAAAATTCACCTGCTTCGATTCCAAAGTCGTGTGGAATGGAGGTGTATAGAGCCTTTACATTGATCATGCACAGGAATGTTTCTTTGTTCTAATCGATGTCAAGATTCCTGATTTTTAGTAAAAACTCTGTGGTGTCTTTAATGTAGATGGTCATACTTTGCACAAATCCCTGTAAATGGGGGTCAAAGTATTTGCCTACTGGTTTGTGTATTGACCACGCGTAGAAACTATAGGCCTCATTGGTGGTTTCTTTAAATCCTTGTGGATTTTAGGTAGAATGTGTAGCACAGGACTTCTTGGAAACTCTTGGATTAAATATCTCCGGTCTACTTCTGTGATGGTTCCGGAGGCCACTGCTTTATCAATCGTTTCTTTAAGTTCTCTTTCGAACTCTTCCGTAGGATTGTGTCCTTGTTCTATGTATGTTGACAAATCTTCCACATGTTCGTTTATTGTGTGATCATAGTAAGATGCATCCATTGCAACTAGGGCACCCCCTTTATCATCTTTGACACATTTAATCTGTTGGTTGTTCGCCAGAAGTTGTATGATGCTTCTTTCTTTAGTAGTCAAGTTAGATTGTTTAATTTTCTTGGTTTTGTAGAGATGTTGTAAATCGTTTTTCATGAAGGTCTCAAAAGCATCTAATATCTTATGGCTAATGGGTGCCGTATATGAACTCTTGAGTTTCAATCCCTTTAGGGTATCATCCATCTTGGGTTGTTCTTCCGTGAGGATGTTCTCAAAAAAGTGCCTTAGTCTAATTGATCGCATGAATCTGAATATGCTTACTTCTTCCAATATTTTGGATTTGTAGGTGGGCACAAACGAGGTGCTTTTTGCAGGATTTCTATTTCCAATGAATTAAACGTCTGTGAAGAAATGTTGATGACCAGGTTTTTCTTGCTCATGTCCTCTGACTCCTGGTTATTCTCTTGATGTGGTTGGGTCAGTGCTTACCTGGCCCTCCTGGTTCTTCATTTCCTAAGGGACCTGCTCCTAAAAAAGAAACGGCTGTGATGCTTGGTGTGACTGACGTTGGGATATTTCAGTGAGTGGCATGTTTCTCTGCTCTGAATGAGCGTTTGAGTCAACGGTGGTTGTTGTTCGCCTGTCATCTCAGAGTTGCTTCCGGCTGATGAAGTTTCACAGTCAGAAGCCTTGTTTTTAGGTCTGTTCTGTCTTCTCTGTGCATAGACTTCGGCCCAGTTCTAGACCTCCTCAACTTATAGTCTACTGTGTCTCTTCGAAACTTTTTCACTTTACGCTCGTGGAGTTGTCAGATACAGACTCGGGATGAAGTGCCTGGACCCCCAGCCCACCAACCAAGTGAGGGAAGCTCAGTAGCAGAGGGGCGAACGTTCAGGGACCACATAGCCTGACATTACTTTCAAGGTACGTCATTATCATTCACAAATATGCACAAGAAACTACACAAGAGAGAGTCAAACTGTGTATTGCTATATTCCTTTAATTCAAGGTCATATTGACTGAGTCTATGGAACAACCTGTACATCTCAGATAACTTTTACTACACAAATTATAAATGCAAAGTGGTTACTTCATTTTTTTTTTTTTTTTTTTTTTTGGAAAACCTTTATTGTTTACAGTGGTATCTTTACATAGTGTACATGCACCATCCATGGTATCAAATCAGTTATGCAATAGGTGAGTGCTTGTTTAACAATATGACACAGCCATTCAGCCGACAACCCTGGGGTCCGGCGGCGTTGTACATGGTGGCATTGTTGTAGCCCTTGGACGCGCACCTGAGCAAGTGATAGGTCTATTTGGTTGTGTGCGTGTGCTTGGTGTACCTGATTCGCAGTGGTGTCAGCAAGGATGGCGTTGCGTCCCAGCCCGTGCCGCAGCCACCGCCCAGACCCCAGGTAAAGTCGCGCAGAGCTTCATTAAAAACCTCAGGCTTAGGGGTCCCTAGTCGGTACAGCACCAGCGTCATGTCCGCAGCGCGGGCCGGGCGCGGTGCTGCTGCTTCAGCATAGCTCACTACGACATAAAGGAAGAGCCTTGCATTTAAATCAAGCAATTCTAGTCTGTACTGCCGTATTCGGGCCCATGTGTGTGTTGTGTGGTGCGCGCCCAGTCCCCGAGCGCTGTATCTCTCAATCCGTTGGCCATCGGGGCATGCCCAGCTCTCAACGCTACGCGCCCTCGACAAGAGGTTGCCGCAAGCTTCGGACACTCCCATCCCTGGCAGGACAGATAGGTCATCGCCGCTCCGCCGTCAGAAAGCAGGGCACGCAAAGTAGGGCAGCGCTCCGGGGATGCTAGACAGCGCAGCTACCGTGTGTTATCTGCGACAAATCAGGAATCCAGTCGGGAAACACAGCCGATAAGCAAGCCGCTCCCGGCGCTTATGCGGCAATAGGGGCAATAGGGATGAGGGTTATTAACTCAAACAGGGTCAAGGGGGGGGTGAGGGAGGAGATCATTTTGCGCCAGTGCGGAGAGGTCAACAGCCGCCCAGTGGGGCACAGCGGGTCCGTGCGCCGCGTGTGGGAGATAGCGGCCAGGAGGGGGGGGGGCTGGAGGGGCCCCCGGTCATGTTGAGAGTCCAAAGCATCCACGCAACCCCCACAGTTGGAGTCGTGAAACGCAGGGCGCTCTGCCACGCTGAAGGGGGAGTGGCAGGTCGAGACGGAGTGGTCGCATCCTCCCGCCAGGGTCCCCAGCTAGGCGCTATTTGCACTGCTTCAAGACGGGGCGGCAGTATGTAGTAGGCGTGTGTGCTATCCGTGTAGCGCTAGGCCTCAGGTGTCGGCCCCGCTGAGAGGGAGTAGAGGGTACCAGAGGCAAGTGGGGGGGAGCAGGAGGTGGCGCCGCCGCAGCTTTAAGGCCGCCTCCGTCAGTCCACAAGGAAACGGGAGGCGTTAGTGATTCAGGTTACCCCTCTTTCCTGGCAAGCCATCTGAAACGCTTTGAGAAGGTCATCCCAGAGCTGGGCGATAGGGAATTTGCGGAGCCCCGCTATTTCCTCATGGAGGAGCGCCGCGCTCTCCGCGCGCGCCCAATTGATGAAGGAGGCTGTCCAGTTATGTTATGTTATGTTATGCACTTTTGTATTGCGCACAGCTGCCCCAGCTAAGGGGCGTCCTGGCGCATGGCAGGCAATGTGCAACAGATAGCAGAGACACAACACAGATAAAAGATCTATTTAAAAAGAAACGTTTTCAGAGCTTTGCGAAAGGCCAAGAGGTCAGTCAGTAGCCGCAAGTCCACTGGGAGGGAATTCCAGAGTTCAGCCGCCCTCACCCGAAAAGAGCGACCACCAGCCCGACACAACCTGTATCGGGGGACCACCGCGAGCGCTTGGCTTCCCGATCTCAAAGCGCGGGAAGGAACATACCACGACAGGAGGTCAGCAAGAATTGGCGGACCTACTCCCCTCAAGATCTTAAACGCCAAGCACAACACCTTGAACTGGATGCGTGATTTAATGGGGAGCCAATGCAAGGATCTCAAAACACCTGAGACAGAGCTCCTTCGGGGTAAGCCTACAATGGCTCTAGCCGCGGCATTCTGCACTCGTTGAAGGCGGGTAGTCTCCGCCACGTTGGTCCCTACCAAAAGCGAGCTGGCATAGTCCAGGCGAGATAATACCGTGGCCTGGACTATCAGCTGCCTGGTACCACGGTCAAAGAACTTAAGAATGGGCCTCAGCGACCGCAAGATGCCAAGACAGCCGGCCGCGATTTTCTTCGAGTGGCCCTCGTAACTGAGAGCGGGATCCATCCACACTCCCAGATTCCTAAGATCCGTGACCGGGAGAGGGACCGGCCCCAGTTCAATGGGCCACCACTTGTCCCCCCACAGCTCCGCCTTCCTGCCAACGATCATGATCTCGGTTTTCTTCGCGTTGAGCTGGAGACAGTTGTTCTTCATCCAGCTTGCCACCGCCCTAAGTCCACTCTGAAACCTGGGGGCATCCCGATCCGCATCCCCGCCGCTAGCTGAGTATCGTCAGCATACGAGACCATAGTCATGTCCCATTGCTTGACGATCTCAGCCAGCGGTCTCACATACAGATTGAAAAGCGTGGGACTCAGCGAGGAGCCTTGCGGGACCCCCTGTCTCAGAGGAAGGAATTGGGACTGGTACGGTGGCAACGCAACGCTAAAGAAACGATCGTTCAGGAAAGAGCGAAACCACTGGAGGGCAGAGCCACCCAGCCCGACCTCCTCCAGGCGATGCAGCAGGATAGGATGGGACACGGTGTCGAACGCGGCGCTCAGATCTAATAAGACGAGCGCCGCTGTCTGCCCCGCATCCATCACTGTGCGTAGGTGTTCAGCCATGGAGAGAAGGGCAGACTCCGTGCTGTGACCAGCACGGAAGCCATTTTGGGTGGGATCCAAGATGTTAAACTGGATGAGGTGGGCCGAGAGAACTTTGTTGACATGGGCCTCCATTACTTTGGAAGGCCAGGGAAGCAAAGAGATAGGCCGATAGTTTTCAGGCTTGTCTGGGTCCAGTGAGGGCTTCTTTAGGATGGGGGAAACCATCGCCCGCTTCCAGCTACGGGGGACCGTGCCCGACTCCAACGAGATGTTGATCAGGGAGTGTACCACGGTCCGACCCACGAACGACTCATCTCTAAAGAGAGCCGAACTGAGAGGGTCGGCGGGGGACCCAGATTTCACCTGCTTTGCCAAGATGTGAAACCCTTCCAATGTCAACAGGGGAAGCGAGTGCAGGGCTGTGTCTCCACAGATGGAAATCGGAGATTCAGCTGGGGGTCCTGTGGATGGAAAGGTCATATAGATGTTTTGGACCTTTTCCTGAAAGAACACCGCAAGAGCCTCACAATGAGCAGTAGAGCCCGTCGTCGGAGCATCGGGGCGCTTAGCTAGAAGATCCTTCATCAATTTGAAAATAGTTTTCGAGGGGTTAGAGCTGTTGCCGACTTCGGCAGTATAATACAATGCCCGAGCGCGGCACACAGCCCGATGGTATACTTTGGCGGAGGCGAGATAGATAGCTTTTTTCCCCGAATCGTACGCCTTCCGCCAAGCCCTCTCTGCGCGCCTGCAACTGCCCTTGAGCGCACGTAGGGCGCCATCGTACCATGGGCTAGATTCTCTGGCACTGGTCTTACAGGCGGTGAGTGGAATGAGCGCATCTAGCGCTTTGGAGATCCACGCGCAGAACCCATCGTAACCTGAATCAACAGTTACAAACGGATCTAATGGCTCTGCAGCGAGGACACGGTGCAGATCTTCCAACCGTAATTTGCCCCAATGCCGCCTTACGATCAGCTTAGCAGGAGGGATGACAGTCCTACCTGATAAAGGGGTACTAATGGCGACCAAAGAGTGATCAGTCCAACCCAGGGGCGAGACGGCAGTGACAGCAGCATCTGTCAAATTAGAGAAGAAGGGATCTAGCGTGTGGCCACCGATGTGGGTGGGCTGCTGAACAAGCTGCAGCAACTGTAAGGCCTCCAAATCCGTGAGAATGCCACTGACGGATTTGGTAGGTTGGGTCTATCGAAATGGAGATTAAGGTCCCCCAGAATCGAAAAATTGGGACACCCCACCACCAAGGAGCTGACCACATCCGGGAAAGCGGCGCGAAACGCCGCCTCGCTCCCTGGGGGACGATAGACCACCATCCCCGAGAGAGAGAAGTGAGGAGTAACCAGAATCTTAAACAACGCACTTTCACATCCCGCAATGGTCAGTGCGGTCCAGGAGCAAGTAAGACTAGAACGAATAGCCAGGGCAATTCCCCCTCCCCTAGAAGATCGATTAAGGGTACGGACTGTATAGTCAGGGGGGAATGCCAGATTAATAATGGCTGCGTCCTCGTCTTTCAGCCATGTCTCGGTGATAGCCACGATGTCCGGGCTTTCATCCTGCAACAGGTCAAATACTGCCTGATAATGTGACACCAGAGACCTAGCATTAAAACTAAAAATGCGGAGAACATGCTCCGGGCAGGTGTAGCAAACGGCTGCCACCGGACGTGTGGGGGCAATAGAAGTAGCTTGCTCCAAAAACCACTGACAGCCAGCACAATAATAGGGACCGTCCAATGGATGTAGGAGGGGTAAGCTACAGCCAGCAGTCCGGCGTCCCAGGTCACGCAGGGTGTCACAAGAGTATGTCAACATGGCTGGAAATAACCAACCGCACCTCGTACCAGCAGGGCCTGGCCAGAGTCCCGCGCGTCCTTAGCGCGGACGGGCGCAGACGGGCAGGACTCTGGCACGACTCCGGCCAAGCGACGGCGTCCCAGCTGCGCGTTCCCGCTGCGCGGAGAGGACGACTTTAAATAGGCGTCCCCTGGACTGAAGCGAGCGTCAGGACGCTCTAAGATGGCGCCCGCAAAAGCGCCAACAGCCCCAATCCAAAATGGCGGCCAAAGTTGAATAGATATGCCCCCTCGGGACCCGGACCAGCCAAAACGGCGGTGCATCAACTCTTTAAATGCAGGTAAGTGGAGACCCTTGCCCCCAGGCCAAGCAGCAAAGCACAAGAAAAATAAACGCTAGTAAAAAGCACATTTAGTTAAAATACAGCGCTGAGGAGCGACGCGCTAAAAAGCTAGGCCAGAAGTAACAGCAGAGCCTGACCGCCGTCAGACCCCACGAGTCCGCCTTAAATAGGCGTCCCCTGGACTGAAGCGAGCGTCAGGACGCTCTAAGATGGCGCCCGCAAAAGCAGTGCCTAACGTGCGGGGACGCCGCAGCCTTCCAGTGTTTGGTGAGCAAGCGCTTGGCCGTTATAAGTCCCATGTCCCAGAAGCGCGCCTGTACTTTGTTGTTTTTTGTGCGCTTATATAACCCCAGTATGCATGCTTCCCATGTATGCGTCAGTTGCCCGTCAGTGTCGCGCACGAGCAATGCCAATACGCCGTCCCAATATGGCCGCACATCTGGGCAGTGCCACAGCATGTGCAGAAGGTCTGCTCCCGGTAGCAGGCAACGCTGGCAAGCTGCGTCTGTCAGCAGGAAGTATCTATTTATCTTGGCGGGCGTGAGATATGCGCGCTGCAGTATGTAGTACTGTATAAGTTTAAAGCGGGGGTTGCGCGGGATGTAGGTCGGGCCAGCCAGGATCTGTGTCCATTCTTTGTCCGTCCAGTCTCTTCCCCTGTCCGTCGCCCAGCGTTCCCGCAGCGGTAGCGTGGAAGGTTGCGAGTGCGCCTGCAGTGCCCGCGCTAGCCAATGTATAACGTGCGAGCCATTGCCCATAACATGTAGATATTGTATAAAGCTGTGCATCGGGAGTTCCACTGCGATGTCGCCCCACGAAGCAGTGAGCGTGCGCAAGAGGGACGCATGTAGCAGAAATTGCCCTGCCGGGAGAGCCGCGTCGTCAGCTAGGGTTGCGAAGGTGAGCAAGTCTCCATCTGCATATAGGTCGCCCAGCGTGTCCACTCCCGCGCGCCCCCAGCTGGCCAAGTGCGCCTCCGTGAGCGGCCCCGTCGGGCCAGGTGTGCCCAGGAGCGGCAGGATCGGGGCATATGGCGTTGTTGCGCGCGTGAGGCGGAGGCATCTCAGATAACACCTGCGCGCCACTGCTAGGTACATCTGGGAGGGGCAGCGCGTGCGGGTTATCGGGTGAAACAACGTGTTTATTTGCGTTTGTGTCCAGGCAGCCGCGGTCGAGGCGGTGTCCTCCAGCTGCTTGCCGCCGAGCCATCCCGCCACCCATTGCATCTGCGCCGCGAGATAGTATTGCTCCATGTTAGGGACCGCCAAGCCCCCCGAGTCCGTGGGCAGGTATAGTTTGGTCAGCACCACTCGCGGTCTCCCCTTGTTCCAGATAAGGGTGCGTAGCAGCACCTCTAGCTCGCGGAACAGCTTGGGGGGGACATACACGGGCAAATTTGCAAAATAATATAGCAGCCGGGGCAGTACAATCATCTTGGTCAGCGCCACACGGCTGGGCACATTAAGGGGTAAGGTGTTCCAGAAGCCAATTTGCGCTCGGACAGAGGCTATCGCTCGGAGGAGGTTTCCCTCCAAGACGTCCGCTGGGCTTCTGTATATTCTGATCCCCAAGTAGCGGAAGGTGGTGGGGTGCCACTGCAGCCTGTCCCCACCCAGACTGATGTCGCATTCAGGCGTGTCCGGACTAAATGGGTAGGCCCCCGATTTGGACCAGTTGACTCTCAGTCCCGACACCCCTTCAAAGGTGCGGAAAATGTCAGAGAGGGAAGCGGGGATATCCGTGATATCTCTGACGTAGAGTAGCAGGTCGTCCGCATACAGTGACACCGCATGTAGACCGTCCGCCAATGGGATTCCCCATGTCGGACCCTGTGCTCTGAGAGTCGTAGCTAAGGGCTCCATGGCCAGGGAGAATAGCAATGGCGAAAGCGGGCAGCCCTGCCGAGTGCCTCTGCGGACCCGGAGGGCGGCCGACAGTAGCCCTCCCGTGCGGATTCGGACTGTCGGGTTACCATAGAGCAAGTCAACCATGGCTCTGTACCCTCCCCCTAGCTGGTACTTCTCCGTGACTGCTTTCAGGTACGGCCACTCCACCGAGTCAAAGGCCTTCTCTAGGTCTAGTATCAGACACCCCGCTTTGGGCCACTGTTGCGTGGCGTACTCCTGCACCCTAAAAAGACGACGGATATTGTGAGAAGTATGTCGCGTGGGGACAAAACCATTTTGGTCTCGGTGCACCAGGTTGGGCACATGCGGGGCTAGTCTCCTGGCTAGGACAGATGCTAGTATTTTGTAGTCTGTGTTTAGCAGCGCCAAGGGGCGGTAGGAGACCACCCGCGTGCTATCCTTGTCTGGTTTGAGAATGGAGACCAGCGTGGCTTCGTTTAACGTTGGGGGTAAAGTGGCGCTTTCTGCCGCCGCATTGTATACTCTCAGGAGTTCCGGTACAAGAATATCCGAGCCGGCCTTGTAAAGCTCAGCTGGGAGCCCGTCCGGGCCCAGGGATTTGCCATTAGACAGGTTGAAGATGGCTTCTCGGAGCTCGTCTGTCGCAAGCGGGGCTCCCAACCCGTCTTGTTGTGCAATTGTCAGCTGTGGCATTTGCAGGGGGGAGAGGTAGCCGGCCATGTCACAAAGTGGTTACTTCATGACACCAAAAAGTGAAAAGCCAAAACAAAAAGCAAATTATTTTTGCCCCTCTGTCCTGCATATCTGGATCTGGCACTTTGAAGCATAGAGTGCCGACTGCTTCTTCTCCTCTGGGTTGGGGCATCAGCAATGGAAACACTGCTGCGGCTGGACACTTCACTGTCAGCAGTGTCTGTGCCTTCACCTGTAGCTACCATGCTAGTTTGCATAGCCTCAACAGCAGCTGTGATCTGTTGTAGGCCACTTGCTACATCACCACTGTATTGGCCCATATCAACCTGCAGTGCTAGGGTGCATTTACTGTGCAGTCTTGTTGCAGTTGCCAGACGACCGATTGCCCTCGTCATGGAGTGCATTTCTTGTGACCTGCTGCGCTCCATCCTCCTGATATGTGCTCTGTCCTCTTTAAGCTCTGCGCACAGCTGCAGAATTGCATCAGTCATGGCATCAAATTTGCACTCCTTACAGACCTGATTCTCAGACACTTGTTTGGTGATTCTGTCATATCCCATGCTCAGCTTCATATTCATAAACCTCATTTGCTTCTGTTGCAGGTGCTGAATTTTAAGCATTGATTCCTCCAGGCCAGCAAACGGAGATGCATTAACTGCCATGGTGTTGGCAGGAGCGTGCCTACGGCTTGGAACAGCCTTTGGGATCGCTGGGTCGAACGTGGTACCCTGCCCCTTGTGCCCAGAGTGCGACGTGTGGTTGGCTGCTGCTGTGGGTCTGTTGTATCAAGCCCTTGTGCACTCCCCAATGAAAATGAACTATCTCTGTGGTGGTACTGTGTTCACAACTCATGTCAGTCCCTAACAGCAATGTTTGTGTCATGTTCAACATTTCCTATGATGCACCAACTGTGACTTTTTTTATCATCTAGACGGAGCATGTAGATGTAGTTTGGCCTGTGTGTGGTGCATGCATGTGGGGTGCTGGCTTGAGTGTGACATAATATGGCATTCATTTATCACTTACCTGTGGGTGGTGGAGGTTGGGATGTGTTCAGGCTTCCAATTCCCACTACTGACTCCGGCTCTAGGGTGGCTTCCACCATTGCCTCTGCTGGAGGTTTTCGGGAGGCTGGATGGGCCACCTCCTGTTTGGTGGGCAGCACACAGCTGTTCAGCCACCCTCTCCTTTGCCCTGGAACGGAGGTCATACCACCTCTTTTTTATGTCATCGATTGACCTGTAAGCAACACAGAGGGCATTCATGCGTAGCTGCATGTCACGCCATATTTTTCGCTTGTCAGAGTTTGTCACGGTCAAATCCCGACCAAACAGCTGCTCGTGGTTGTTGCAGCACTTCTCGATGATTATGTCAATTTCTTTCACCGAAAATGTAAGTTTGCGCAGCCTCTTCTTCCCTTCTTTCTCAGATGTTTGGCTGGCCATCTTGCTGTGCTGTTCTCTCGGTGTATCAGTGTTCTACTGAGTTGCTGCACCTTGCCATGTGCTTGTAATTTTTATCAGGAATCTCCGTGGACACCACTTCCTGGTTTGGGGTCATTCAGAGTTTTAAGCATGTGATTTCTATTTTAAAATTGTTATTCGCACTCGCTATTTGTGCATGCAAAATGCATGCTTTCAACTGCGTACGCTAATTGTGCATGCAAAATGCATGTTTTCAACAGCGCATGCTATCTGTGAGCGTTTAGCGTATTGCAATTTGCAATTCACAATTTTGCGTTGCGAGCCGCTATTTGGGGCGCGGTTGTGTGGGTACATTCAATTTAGCAATTTGTCAGTCGAAATTTGGCACATCTGGCCCTTAGTGCATTGAGATGAGACAGTTTTGACCGTATGTAGAGCTTTAACAAACACAAGTAGAACTTCACTGATCACAGTCTTACACAGTGCAGTACGTATTTAGAAAACATTGACATCAACCAAAATGGATGCCTTTGTGGAGCACAATGATATGCACAGAGGAATACAAAGTATGAACATCTGTCAACCAGGATCTTTGAGCTAATGGAGCTGCTCTTTAGTAGTTAGGTCTGGAGGACAGTATATTCACCATCATCGACAGCTGTGATTATACGTTAGAGTTATTTGGGATGCATAAGACTCGCTACAGTTCTTCAAGTTGGTGTTCACTTTTTTACCCACCAACAGAAGCATCTGAGAACAGGTGTTGTGTATTTATTTATTTATTTATTTATTTATTTAACTTATATGGCGCAACAGCTACCCAATAGGGTTTCCCGGCGCCTGGACGGAACTACTGAAAAGGAGAAAGCCTATTGATTGAAAAGCCAAGTCTTAAGGGCACAACGGAAATGAGAATAAGACGGCTCTTTGCGTAGGGCAAGAGGAATGAGGTTCCAGAGAGAGGGGCCCAGGACAGAAAAGGATCTACCTCCCATTCTTGAAAGCTTAAACCTGGGAACGTGGAACTTTGCAAGTGAGGCGGAGCGAAGGGGACGGGTTGGAACATATTGACAAACAAGGTTCTGCAAATAATCAGGTGCTAGGCCCCATTTGATTTTGTGCATGAAAGAAAGGGCTTTAAACTCAATCCGTTTGTCAATACGGAGCCAATGTAGATCCCGTAGATGGGGGGAGATAGGTAAGCATCGAGGAACTCTGCATAGAAGTCGAGCAGCGGAGTTTTGCACAAGTTGCAGCCGACGGGATACTGCCTTGTTTGCACCCAAAAACAAAACATTGCCGTAGTCCAAACGAGAAGTAATGAGAGCATGGACTACGGTATTTTGGGTGTCTTTAGGCAGCATCCAAATGATCTTACGCAGCCACTTCAAGATGGTAAAGCATATGCCTGAAACTTTGATAGCTTGATGGTGCATTTTCAAAGAATCATCAATGAAGAATCCCAGGTTTCGGACATGGTCAACAGGATGGGGGAGAGAACCCAAATCATTCGGCCAGTGACGAGAACCCCAAAGATCCCTTTGTTTACCCAGAATAAGGACCTCTGTTTTATTTGCGTTTAGCTTGAGATAGTTGTTATTCATCCAAGCTGCAATTTGACGTAGGCCCGACTGGAGAACAGAAACAGAAGATAAGGGATTAGATTTGGAGAGTGAGAAGATGATCTGAGAATCATCGGCGTAGGTGAACAGGGATAGTCCTGCATTAACAGCAATGTCCGCAAGAGGCCTTACATACAGATTGAAGAGTAAAGGACTCAGAATGGAGCCCTGAGGGACTCCAAAAGGAGAGGGGGAGATGTTAGAACTATCAGATGCAGAAAACACTTGAAAAGTGCGGTCAGTGAGAAAAGAAGATAACCAATCCAAAGCTGAACCGCAGATACCAAAGGATTCAAGAGTGTTAATAAGAATGGGGTGAGAGATGGTATCAAAAGCCGTGCTCAGGTCTAACAATATGAGCGCGACTGTCTCACCAGAGTCCAAAAGGAGGCGTAGTCTTTCAGTCACGCCTAACAGTGTGGTTTCCGTCGAGAATCCGGCACGAAAACCAGACTGAGAAGGATGAAGAAGATTATTGGTATCCACAAATTTAACAAGGTGGGTGTGAATATGTTTTTCTAAAAGCTTAGATAAGATGGAAATAAGAGATATGGGGTGAAAGTTAGACAGGACTTTAGGGTCAGCAGCTGGCTTTTTCAGCAGAGGGACAACCATAGAGTGCTTCCAGATTGGAGGAACAATAGAAGATGTAAGGGAGGAGTTAAGAACTTCCATAATAACCCGGAGGTTGACAGGGTCAAGTTGTTTCAAAATGAAGGCAGGAAGAGGGTCATTAGGAGAACCGGATTTAATGGAACCAAGGATGGAAGTAAAAGTTTCCAATGTCAGAGAGGGCCAGCAAGACAGTTTAGGAGGGACACTGGAATGTTCTTCATGAGAAGCGTCGGCCAGAGTGGAAGGGGACGCAGAGCAGTTAAGTGGTGAGTTTGCTATTTCTAAATGGATGAGTGCAATTTTTTCTGAGAAGAATTTAGCAAGATCATCGCAAGATTGTTTGTTAAGAGTCAAAGGTTTAGCTATAGTTTGAGCACCAGCCAAATTTTTCACTAAGCTAAACAATGTCTTAGGGCGGTTAGAGGCAGTGTTAATGATATTGCAGGTATAAGCAGCACGCAAGGATTTGCATAGATCATGGTATATTTTTAAGGAGTTTTTATATGCTATTTTTAAATCGGGAGCATAGCTTCGCCGCCATTTTCTTTCTAATGCTTTGCATTTGGATTTTTCAACCCTAAGGCTGTCAGTAAACCAAGGTGCAGGAGGGTGATGGTAGGATGATTTTTTCTTGACAGGGGGAAGGCAAACATCTACAGCACGAGACAGCCAGTCTTGGATGCTTTTAGCAGAGACAGGTACCTGCATAGAAATGGAGGGTGAGTTTTCCTTAAGCAAGTTGTTCAAAGCATTAGTATCTAATTTTTTCCAATCTCTGGTGAAGAACATGGACTGTGGGAAAACAAAAAAAGAACTATAAGGAGCCTGAATTTGAAATTTCAGTAAAAAGTGGTCTGACCAAGAAATGGGTAACGCAGGTTCACACACTATAGATGTAACATTGGAAAAAATGGGATCCAAAAGATGACCAGCTTTATGAGTAGGACCAGAGTTACAAAGAGTTATATTCATAGCTAAGAGATCAGAAATAAGATTAGAGCAGGTAGCATTAGTAGCGTCTTCCAGATGGAGATTAAAATCACCAAGTAGTGTGAAGTTAAAGGAAGAAAAAAGGAGGGAAGAGACCAAACGAGGCAACGAGGCCGACCACAGTGAGGAGGGGCCAGGAGGTCGATAAAGCAAAAGCCCAGAAAAAGAAAAGTTAGGAGTAAGTCTAAGTTGAAATAACGCGGCTTCACAATTGGGAAGTTTAACAGGTTCTAAGTTGCATTGGAAAGACTGTTTGTAGATGACAGCAATTCCTCCGCCCAACCCAGTGGTTCGATCCAGTCTGGCGATGGCATAGTTAGACGGAAGGGCAACAGCTATATCCGGGCCAGAACTGTGTGTAGAGCTTATTGAGTATGCAAAGCAAAAGCTCTGTCCAAAATGCCTACAGGAAGATTATGAATAAAGCGTTTTTATCATGATAAAGGGTTAGACTCTATTTTCACAGCTACAACAGTCTGCAGGACTGCATGTAGCCATGGTGTAAACATAGTTTGTAAAGGGAGTATGCAAACAATTAATGCGCTTAACCTCTTGCAAGTGAGTTTAGCGTAACAATGTATCTCACAACTGGGTGCTATCCCAGCCTGGTTGAACAGTCACAAATCAGAAGCATCTGTGTGATCGTTTGAGAAATTGACAATGCCAACAGTGAAGTAGATGTAACTGGACAGAAGGAAGTGAGACACTGGCGATATGAAGCAATGCTTTTGGCAAAAGGTTTTACATTTTTTAAGTGCTGTGAGTAAGAAGTGAATGGCCAACAGGATGAGTGCATTAATGACAAGATGCATGAATTAGAATCAGCCTACAGCACACTACTGACAACCGAACAGCTTCCCAGTACTCTGTACACTGAATAAGAAGCTAGGTGGAGCATTACAAAAGCTGTGCTTTGCCTTCTTTTAAACAGTCTGCTAGTTAGGATCTAATTGTACTTTAAGAAGACAGTGCTTCCCACATCTGATGTCCCTAAACTGCAAACCACCATCCTTCTTAGGGGGTGCAGTGTTTTCTTGGAATGCGTAGTTTGTTACAGTTTTTGCAGCAGAGGGCACGTCTTATGGAGAGTTTTCATTTCTAATTGCAGAGGTACTTGGGTGCTTAGATGTGAATATGTGAGTTTGTGAAAGTGAGGTAAAGAGTCTTGAAAATCACGTGGGAACTCACCAGAGCGATTTGAGATCTTGCTGGATGACCAAGACTCGTTAAATACGTTTTTTTGCTTATAGGAAATAAAATTGAAATTGCACGTAATTTTTATACAATTACTACAAGTGGAAAGGACTGTGACATCTTTCCACTTTTTCTAATAAGGAGTTGGATGTTACAGGTCCAAAGAACAGGAACGCTCTTCATCAGAAATACAATCACAAAATACATTCAACAAAGGAACCTCCGCTCTAGACTGGTACCTCGCCTCAAAATCGCACCTTTTAAGACAAAACCATGGGTGGTACATCCTTCTCTGTTAAAGAAGCCAATCTGTGGAACTCTTTACCCCCGAATATAAGATCCACGGATAACCACTTTATCTTCAGAAGACTACCCAAGAATTGGCTTTTCCCTACATAACCACCATACTTGATTTCTGTTCACATTAGTTTATTAGGTTTTTCTTTTTGGTTCAACAGTATAACTCCCACAATGTTTATTCACATGTATACAGGGCAGTAAAGAAGCATCAGTTGAACATTTCTATTCACTTGTAACATGTTTAATTTACTGGTAACAATTCCCATTCAACATATTATGCTTGGCGTAATTTTGAGGAACAGGGAGTGCAAAGCTGTGTGTAAGGTTTTTACGATGGTGTTAACTGCCGTTCAATACTGTGTGTCACCGCCCTCTAGTGTTACATGTCCCCTCTGGGCCTGCGCGTCTATGTGTTGGGATTGTATGGTGCTTGTCTATATTCCATAAATGATTGTATTATAACTTTTTTGTGGTTATGAGGTGCATGCCATTTTTAAGGGCTGTATAGACTCTGGTCTAAGTCGTGTTGGTGTCCGCCTCACTCTGCATCAGTTATTTGCCCTCGTGTCTCATCTACCTCTTTGATGGTTGTTTGGGGCTCCTCATGCACCTGCCAGGGTTTGCGGAGATCTTGAAGTTTTGCATCCCAAGCTGCTGCTAATGGCTGCGCCCGTAGCCCTACTGTGTCTTCACGTCTCAGTGCCAAGCTTTCCGCCTGGGCCCAGCACACCATAGATTGGTACCAGGCTTCTAGTGGTGGGGGTTCTGGGGAATTCCAGCGCCTGGTAATAAGACGCTTAGCCACAATGAGTCCCGAATCTATAAATCGGGATGTCAGTTTTCTTTTTTTTTTTTTGGTTCCTCCTAAAGAGTTGTAGGAGACATACCACCCAAGTATATTCACAATACGTCTCGTGGAGCATGTCAGGTGCACTGCAACTGCTTACCTATCGGTGGAGAGTGTTCGGCAAGCCCACAACATGTGCAGAAGGTCGCCACCTACCTGCCTACATCTAGGGCATTGAGCATCAATACGACCAAAGTATTGGTTTATTCTAGCTGGTGTCATGTAGGCTCTTTTACTGTATAAAATACTGCATAAGGCGGAACCTGGTGTTTCGGGGAATATATGGGGGTCCCCCCAGAATGGTCGTCTATCCACCCTCTGTACTTTGCTGCTGTAGGTCTGTTGCAGGGATTCTGCTCATACACAGAACTATGCGCAGGAAACCAGGACCTCAGTGTATTGTTGTGTACCAAAAAAGCCACCTCAGTTCCCAGAACCCCAATCTGACTAGCATTAGTGTCTCATTCGTTTTCCGTACTACAGCAAAGCCACCATTGATTAGACAACCTAGAACATGCGACTTAGTAAACTCTCAGGAATAGTGAGAAACAAGAACACTCTTTCATTCACACTCATACTTGTCCACAACATGAGTAATCAGAGACACTGTATAGTTTAAAATGTTTATTTTTAACTAACGTGCTCTACGGTTCAGTACTCTAGCCAATACAAGCAGCATAATGCATAAAAACAATATAATTAGCATTGTTACAATTTCATAAAGCACAAAAAAGGAAATCATATTATAATGACAGTGGAAACAGACTTAAGCTCCTTTTACCACCTTCCCCGTGCTCATGAGCTAGTTTAGAATAATTATACATGACCTCTGGGCTTTGTCAGTGAGACCCCATACCTACGAGATCAGATGCAGTAAATTACGTCTCAGGATCAGCACAGCTCTTCTATGTTGGAAAGGTTTTCTCCAAGTGCCTTCTCATGCATGTAATGCCATATTAAAAGCACCCGAGTTTCAGTTGGGCCGCTGTGCTTCATGTTATGTCTATGTGCGTGGGACTGACCAAAGTGAATCAACAGCTTACATTGTTATTCGACCTTGAACAGGCTGTACAGACAGAGAGCGCGGTGCCCTGCTGAATATGTGAAAGGTAGACAGTTCTCATGTGAAGCTGCACCAGCAGTATTTCACGAGAACAGAGCCATGTAGTTTTATGTGCAACAGTAGCAGAATGGCAGCCAAGCCTATACTACTTATGCTAACTTAGCAATGTCTGCAGTTAACCCCATTTCCTCACTACAGGTCTGTATCCCATCGCTGCATAAGCGATGTCAGTGAGTATGCCGCGTGTGTCCGCAAACCATCTAATGAGGTGTTGTCCCGTGCCCATTACGTGTAAATATTGTATTGTGAGGTGAGTCATTGGCTCTTGTGTCATATCTCCCTTCAGTGCCCGCAACGCCCGCATTAGTATAGCATGCAATAGGAACTAGCGTTGTGGCAGATCCCAGCCCTCGGCTTGCATTCCAAATGACATAAGCTGTTGATCTTGGTATAGGTCCTCCAGGATTTGGATGTTTGCTGTATTCCAAGAATGAAGCTCTGTCAGAAAGAGTGTGCATATGGGGTCACTGCTTTCGTGAGTCATAGAGTGCGGTGTAAACAATTGTAAGCAATTGGATGCTGCTCCTATCCTGCCGGGGTGAAATAACTCAATGGTCTGAGTGCGAGTGTGGCCTGGCTGATGCTTAGCAGTATCTGCTATGTTCAGGCCGCTGATCCAGCAAACTACCAACTGCAGCTGGGGCGCAATATAGTAGTGTTCCAGGTGTGGTACCGCTAACCCTCCGCAATCAGTTGGTATATAGAGCTTGGCCAGCGCTATCGTGCTACGTGGACCATGCCATATGAACTGTCCCATATCTTGCTCAAATGTGCGGAAGAGCGCAGGTTTGAGATATAGGGGTGTGTTTGCAAAATGGTAGAGAAGCCTTGGGAGCACTAGCGTTTTGAGGTGCACAATGATACCCATGGTGGCTATTGGGCGGTTCCGCCAAAATGACATTTGTGCCCTGACTGCTGTTGTGGCTCAACTGAGGTTTTCCTCTAGAAGGTCCTCTGGCTCCCGATAGATTCGTATCCCCAAGTATCGGAGTGCCGACTGTTGCTAGCATACCAGGGTGTTATTGAGCACTAATCTCGGGTCAGGTGTTGTCTCGATAAATGGGTAGAAGCATGATTTCCCCCACTTTACACGGAGTCCCGATACAGAGGCAAAGTCCAGCAACTCTCTTTCTATCTCTACACATGGTTCCTGGGTGTTGCGAAGGTATACCAGTAAGTCATCTGCATACAGAGAGACTGCATGTGTGCCGTCTGCCATAAAAAATGCCCCAGTCCTCTCCCATTCCACGCAAAGATGCGGCAAGTGGTTCAATGGCCAGTAAAAACAGTAACGGGGAAAGTGGGCAACCCTGTCTGGTGCCACGTTTAATTGGGATCAGCTTTGATATATAAAGGCCCGTTCGCAGCCGCGGTGCGTCCATTGGGGTGGCTGCCGTACGGTAAAATAATTAAAATAAATGTTTTTACATTTACTTAGTTAGCAGCACGATATTTATCCGGCGCCGCACCCGACTGAATCGGGAGTGCGCAGGGGGGGCGGGCTGCCCTGGTGATTGAATGATTGACACTGTGTGAGGCACACAGTAGTGTGAGGTCTTAGTTTTTTTCCAGCATGTATGCTTCGGGCAGCAACGGGGGGGGGGTGCAGGTTTATGCTGGCGGCAGCCCCTGGCAGCAAAAGGGCGACAGGGCGAGCAGTTAGTGTGCCCTCCAAGCCAATCCTGGCCGGTCACCGCGCAGCACAGCAGGGGCAATCCATATTGGATGCCGAGCGTGGGTGGCTCAGCCGCCCTGCACAATGGCCAATCACTGTCTCTGACTTAATGTAGTCATGCAGTAATTGGCCATTTGCGGCGCGCGGCGCTGCAGTGTCGTCATTGGATCCGGTTCACGTTCCCTTCAGCCTGGTAACGGTTCACTCACTCGCCTCGTGGACCTCGTGGGTGGTGTGTGGACTAGAAGTTCAATCAGGCGTGGTGGTGGTAAGTATCCATGTGACGAGGAGTGTTGTCCATGCCGTAGCTAGCTGTATAAGCCAAGGCACACGCATAAACAGAAGTCGTTTCAGGAATGTAATATCAGAGGGGTATTGCCCGAGATTCTTGTCTGTGAATCCTGCTTCCACCGTAAGAATGTCCCCCCAAAGTGTGGAAACCTCTCTGTTGCTAATTGGGCACGACGGGCACATTAAGCTGGCATGGAACGCTAGCCGACAGCACACATTTGAGCCTACATAATTTAAGGGCTTGGAAATCTGATTTTGCTAAGCGGATTTTTTTGGGAAAACAGCCTGTGTTCACAAACTGTTCAAAGGATATTTACCTAATTGTAACCCCGCAGGATGGAAGCGGTAATAACACCTTTTAGACGTGTGTGCTGGTCTGGCGCCATTTTAATTTGCAGTGGCGGTCAACCCGAGCCTTCCAATAGACTGCAACTGCAAGTGATGCCCGGGAGCAAAGGACAACGGTCCGCCCTTTGTTCTTCAGTTCTGCCGTCCATTTACGTTTCATGTGTGTCTAATGGCGGAAATAACAAAGATATTAGCGGTGTCTCCAAAGCGTTCTGTTAATTGAAGGAACACATCAGGTAGCTGCAGAAACTATGGATTCTATCAGGCGTTGATTATAACGCTACAGGGGAAGAACAAATGCTTCAGGTGGAAGAAAATAATCAGCCTTTTGCAGGCAACCTTTTCAAAATGTAACTCAACAACACGAGGTGACAATGTTGTTATTTTCAAGATGTTTTATGTTCACTCAGCTGCTTTAATGTGACTAAATGCACATTGCCATTCCACCCGCTTGTTGCGAGCACTCTTAATTTTGCGAGCACTTTTACTTCATTGGTTTTGGGGTGCATGGGAACCCTTGACTTGAAACTGTGTTCCCTGTACAAGAGAGGGAAGAGAATCACAAAACCTGGCTCACCCGAGGACACATTTGCTTTCTCAGCTCCATATGTTTTTGGATTTGGGAAGCCTTGGCACTCAGAGCTAAAGCATTGTCCCAGCAGCATGTCATTGTCATACGTCATGACATCAGCGATGTTGTGCTTGCTATGTGAACACAATCGGTGATACCGTGCTACACGTCATAAGCATTGAATCAGCATATTTCCAGAATTTTCAGGTTTTGTTGGCTAATATAGTTATTCATATTCATTCTTCTTCAGCAAATTTCAAGATTTTGTTTTTATTTACAGTAAAGCATGCGTTTGAATGCTTCCAATAAACCTTATCATACCTAAACCACGGGATTTTGAGTTAAATTTGAGGAGGTTTCTAATGATACTGTATGCTCCTTGAGGTGCATATTTAATCTGGAGAAGTGTGGCTCACTGGTTAGAGCAGGCAGACCCTGAAGCAGAGGTCAGACCTGGGACCAGGGTTCAATTCCCGACGCGGCAGGGTCTTGAGCTCAAAATGTCCATGGACTCTATAATTCTCGCTTCGGTGCCTGACCTAATCATGGGTTCACACTCTGCAACTCTGGGCATTAAGCTTGCTTAATCTCCACAACGGCCCCCCGCGGCGGGATGCCTGGCTTTCACCTTGGGGATGCCCTGTAGGGGCTATCTCACAGGGAAAAGCCAGGACGGGTTCCCAAGGCAAGTGCGGAGATACCCCTTTGGGGGTCGATTCAGGCGCTATATAAGAAACATAATAATAATAATCTGCTGTCTTTGGCCATGCCTTCTGTAAACACACGCTCAGCAGATACAAGGCATGGCTGTTGGCCATTGCTGGTGTGCCATATGTATTGAGAACAGTTCACGTAAGGCTTGGCCTTTGTCCATGCCATTTATGATCTGCACATGGCACATGGCCTTTGGCCAGGCCAATTGTGAAGAAGCTTCAAGCGCAGTTCTCATTGAGTATGGTCGGTGACCATTTTCATGTCTAAACTGTGCAAAGTGCATTGTTTTCAGCAATATAGAGTTTTATGTAGTGCTGGGGTGGGTGCATTCATTGGATTTACACAGGGATTTAAGGGGATGAAAAAAACTGTGTAGGACTCTGAGGCCTGGCCGATGTAATTAAGGGCGTTGCTTAAAAACACGCAAGTTAAAGTCTGCGTCCATACGTCCCGGTTTATGGAGAAGTGTCCCAACACTTTTCTCCTTATTGAATAAATGTCCAGGTTTTCGGGTACTGTCTAGGTTGAGCATGCATGCAAGTGTTAAAAAGAGGTGCGCATGCTCAGTACTGGAGAAGTTGAACAACACAGCATTCTAAAACCTTTTTTTCACGGACTGTTCCGAGGTCCCAACACTATTTTCTCATTTAAATACATGGCCCCCATTGGCCCGGTTTTTTAAGATACATAAGCAACTCTGGCTTCGTTGTACATCAAATTGAGAATACTGCAAGTTGTGATATGGTTAGACTGAAGGCAAGATAACTAGTATTTTTGAAGTTACAGCAGTGGCAGTGAAGGGTGTTAGTGCGGCAGAATTAAGATTTTGACGGTGAGGGCAAACATGGAGAGCTGGATAGTGACCTGTCTCGGCACCAGCTTTTTTTTTTGTGTAAACTTCCGGTGCTGAGCACTGGCAGGACCCGGTCCACTTAAAGCCCTGGATATACATTTGCACAAATTAATGTTTGTGAGGTGCTTGTTTGATTGAGACTGCAGGATCAAACAATTGAGATAGAGACAGCTAAGCAGTACCGAGGCTGCACTGTCACTGTGGAAAAGAAAAATGCCAGAAAAAGACTACAAAAGTGTTTTTATATTTTGGATCCATTTCACAGGGGAACAAACAATAAACGAAAGGAGGAAAGAGAGGCTGAGAACTAATCCTTGAAGTCACAGTTTTCAGTAAGTGAGGAGGAGCTAGTCCTAAAGAGAGGGAATAAGCTGAAAAAAGAGAGGGGGCAGAGCAGAAGTGGACACTGCCCTTGCCTTGTCTGGGCTAGTCCTTCTCTGCCCGCCACGCCCGTCCCGAACAGCCAGGAACGCCGAGCCTTCTCTACAGAGTTCAAGTCTGGCAGGAGTCTCAAACATCCTGTGATTCTGGGAAAATCACTCAATATCCCAGTGCCTAAAAATGAATATGTCCGTTTGTAATACAACTGGTGCTCAAGGCACTGCTTTTGTCAGAGAGATCCTTTTGTTACTTGCAGTTTCTAAGTTAAAATCCTAACATACAACAGAGTGCTATTAACTGTCATCTAAGAGCTGGATGCAAACTGCAAGGAAAAAATTGGAGCGTTATGTTTTTTCCCCACAGTCTTTGTTTCATTACCCTACTGTTTCAAAAATAAATTGATATCTTTTCATTTTCAGCACCTGACAACCTGAAACATTACCGCATTTTGGGGCAATTTTCCAGCAAACAACAGGAGGACCCCAACCTCCTTTGCTGCTCTCTCACCCGACCCCGGCTACAACCCAGCAAACACCAGTGTTAAAGGTAAGGAAACTGATGCTATATATTTTTTTAAATGGGAGTTAGGGCTATGTATGTATGTGGTCACTCTCAAGGCCCTCAAGCAGTGTCTTTCAGTGCCTCCAGCAACCACTATGGCACAGAGAGGCAGGAGGCAGTACGGCTCTATTTTTAGCAGTCATTTGAGATGTATTAGGATAATGCACAAGATATATGTATAATGTATTTATACTGAAATTTGATATTATTGCACTGCACCTTATACGTTGTACTTTGATTATTGACAGGTTTCTTTAATATATATATATTGGTAAGGCCAGCAACACACCATCATGAATACAGTACAAGAGCTGATTACAAAGTCATTCCAGTCACGGCCACTTGAACAAAAACTACAGATAAAACAATTAGGACCTCATCAGCCTGAAATAAACCTACAGCAAACTACCCAGGACAGAGGAAAAATGTCAAAACGTACATTCTCAAATGCCTGGTACACAAAAGCTGATTGGCTTACAGGGTGCCCTATAAGAAATTCTCTGTTCTGCTTCACCTGCTTGCTGTTTGGCGGTGACTTTTCTTGGACACGGCAAGGAATGGTCGACCTGAAGCACATCGCTGAAAAAATAAAGAAGCATGCGCTCACAAGAAATCATCTGGAAAACCTGACAAGACTGGGAATGTTGGGGGAAGACGCACCAATTGAGCAGCAGATAAATGATGCGTATCGCAAATCCATTCAAAAACACAATGAAGCTGTTAATAAGAACAGACAAAATCTATCCAAGATCATTGATTGCATTCGTTTCTGTGGTGCTTTCGAACTGGCATTGCGAGGCCATGACGAATCAGAAACTTCCTCAAAACCTGGGATCTTCCGAGGCCTAGTGGATTTAATGTCAACCATAGACCAGGATTTGGAAAGACATTTAGCACATGCTACAGTCTTTAAGGGCACCTCTAATACAATACAAAATGAACTCCTTGACTGTATGCTCGAAATTATAAGAAGCCATATTGTGCAAGAGTTGCGAAACACAGACTTTGTGGCTATTCAGGCTGATGACACCACTGATGTGTCCACTCAAACACAGTCCGTGTTAGTGTTTCGGTACCTTGACAGTGACAAACGTTGTGGAAAGATTTTATGGCTTCACGCATTTAAGTGACTCTAGTGCAGCAACCATCACTGAAGCAATACTGTGTCAACTGGACTTAATTTTCCCGGACCTGCCTCAAAAACAAAAACTTATCGCACAAAGCTATGATGGTGCGTCCGTAATGAGTGGAAGCCTTAGTGGAGTACAGAAACGAATTCGAGATGTGTACCCTAATGCTCATTTTGTGCACTGTTACGCCCACCAACTCAATCTTATTATGCAACAGGCGGTATCACAGATCAGAGAGACACGAGTTTTCTTTCAGGATATCGGAGGCATAGCAGCATTCTTCACACGTTCCCCCAAAAGAACAGAAGCCCTTCATGAGATTGCGGACAAAAGCGTACCAAGGGGATCCTCAACTCGTTGGAACTTTCACATTCGTACAGTCAACTTAATCTTTGAACAGAGGGAGGGCCTTGAGAAATGTTTTGTCGCCATAGCATCCAGAGCAGACTTTGATCACACAAGTCAGAGTGAAGCCCATGGCTTTATTAGAACACTACAAGACAAAGAGTTTCAGTTCTTACTGTTTTTATTTCATGACATAATGATTCCTGTTGATGTGTTATACGATCAGTTGCAAAGAAAAGACATAGATACTGTCTCTGTGAAAGCCAATACATCTGCATTTGTACAACAGATTATGAAAGTGAGAGATGGGGTTGAAGATTTAGAGAGCAAACTGCCGGAGCATTCTATTTTTGCAAACCGCAGACAAAACATCACCTCTCTGGTTCGAATTGGAAAGGAGATATGTGACATTGTAATTGTGCAGGCAAAAGAACGTTTTTCATTCACAAAACATTTGGTGAGTGCAACTTTATTGCAAAGTAAAGAGTTTGCACAATATGATGAATCCTTCACTGAGCGTGCTCTGAATCAGGCTGTGGAAGCATATCCTATGCTCCAAAAAGAGCAGCTGAGAACTGAGTTAACTGTTCTACGGAATGCCTGTGTACCGGAAGGCCAGAAGCGCCTTGACTTTGCTGAGTTTAATTAATAAACTGCATATGGAAAACTCACTTACAGAGACAGTGACTTTACTAAAAATTGTGATTACGACTCCAATGACAACAGTAGAAGCTGAACGATGTTTTTCAGCCTTAAAGCGCATAAAGACATTCCTCAGGAACACCATGCTAGAGGAAAGACTAAATGCTTTGGCGATGCTATCTGTAGAGAGCAAGCTAGTCCAAAAGATACCGGACTTCAACATGAAAGTAATTGACAAGTTTGCTACACTGAAAGACAGACGTGCGGATTTCATTTACAAAAAGTGAATGCTGCTACTTGTTTGTTGAATACAAAAAATTCTGATTGAGGTAAGAAATGCATTGTTATCTCTGTTTTTAAAAGTTTTGTAGTGTTTGTTCTATTTGGAGACTACACAGATTTGCTCACCTTTGTTCACTGGCTGGACCTGTCTCCCGCAGGGTGAACGATTCGTTGCTTGTGTTGCCTATCAAACCTTTCCCCTTGGCAAATTGCGAAAACCTTTATACCATTTATATTTGGGGTACTTGCGTGGACCTATGTGAAGTGTGTGTACAAAGCTCAGCTCAACCAGAATCACGGTAACAGCGCATTGCGCTGCCTCTTTTATATTCAGTATATTGTAAGACTGTTTTTCTTCCCCCGCCTTTCCTTGTTTTGTTTCCCTGTTTTCCCCTTGCTTGCCATTCGTTACTCTAGAGTCTAATATTCAGTATGTTGTAAGACTGTTTTTCTTCCCCCGCCTTTCCTTGTTTTGTTTCCCTGTTTTCTCCTTGCGTGCCATTCGTTACTCTAGAGTCTAATAGAGTCGGAAGGCCGTAGGGGAAGATTGTGGACTTTTCTTCAAGTTCCTGACGCTCCTGCGGAACGAGCCTGGCAACCATTACACTGCTGTGCAACTTCTTCTACTCTTAGAGCTGAGATTTCCATGAGTCTTATAGTCTGAATTCAGCACCTGAGCATAATAGGACAGAATGTATGAAGCTCTGTGGTAATACTGAATAAGCAGGTACCTATGTTATGCCATCTTTTAATGTAATAACTGCACTTTCACAATTGCTTTATTAACCTTCCTGCTTTCTCAAATTTGCTTCATCTTTTTTTTCAAAATTTTCTTGGGGGGGGGGTAACACCCCCAAACCCCCCTTTTGGGGTTCGGGCTCGCTCGCTCGCTACGGTGCTGTATGCTAATTCGTTTGCGCCCCACCACTTTAAAATCTCACCCACCGCCCCTGCCCGTTCGGACATTGGCTTTTGGTCGCATGTATAATAAATTACTAGGCCTCAGAAGCTAGCGCCCAGCCCATATGTGCTGAGAGCAGCAAATATGAAATCCAATTCTAATGTGTTGAAAGCTTTTTCTAAGTCGAGCACAAAACAACCTGAATGTGGCCAACGTTCTCTAGAGTAATGGGCCACTCTGAAGAAGTGTCTCAAGTTCAGGGATGTATTATGAGCAGGTACAAATCTATTTTGATCTGCGTGTACCAGGTGTGGTACCAAAGGAGCTAGTCTATTCGCTAAGACTTTGGCTAGTATCTTGTAGTATGTGTTTAAAAATGCTAGCGGACGATACGAGCCAATCAACTCTGTATTCCTATCTGGCTTAGGTAAGGACACTAGCAAGGAATTGCGGAGCGTCTCCGGTACGTAGATGTCTCCTGTAAGTTGCGGTACGTTTCTTTCGAGTAATTGCAGGGCTGGAGCCGTTTGGTATGCTTTATAATATTCAGCTGGGAACCCGCCGGGCCAGGCGCTTTACCTGTCGCCAGTCCCTGGATTGCTGCTTGTATTTCAAAGCGTGTTATAGGTCCGTCAAGCCCGACCCTCTGCTCCGCAGACACAGAGGGTAAGGAAAGAGAGGACAGGTAAACCTCCAGTGCTGTTCACGTTGATTATTGACTTGTATACCCTAGTATAATAGTTGGTAAATTCGAGGTGTATGTCGTGTTGGGGGTTAGTAACTGTCCCGTCACGGATCTTAGCGAGAGGGTCAGTTGCTGTGTTTGCTCCTGCCTGATCAGTCTCGCTAGCAGTCTGCCTGCGCTATTTGCTGCCGTGTGCGTGCGTGCCGAGTGTGCGCTTTAATTTAGTCATCATAGGTGCTCTAGGATTTCAGTATGTTCTTTCCTCAGTTCAGCTAAGGACTGTTTGGTGCCAGTACTGATTGCTAAGGCAGTTTCTAGGTGAATGAGTGCATCTTTGATGCGTTTGACTTCATTGACTAACTGGCGGCATATGCTCCATCTGAGTCCCATGCACTGTCCTCTGACCACAGCTTTACAGGCATCCCAAACTACACCTATGTCAGGGACCGAGTCTTTCTTCGTTTCAAAGTAGGAGTCTATAGTGGTGCACAGCGAGGCCCCCTGAAGGGGGGGTCTTCCAGTGCTGCAGCCGTTTGGTATGCTTTATAATATTCAGCTGGGAACCCGCTGGGCCAGGCGCTTTACCTGTCGCCAGTCCCTGGATTGCTGCTTGTATTTCAAAGAGTGTGATAGGTTCATCAAGCTCGGCCCTCTGCTCCGCAGACACAGAGGGTAAGGAAAGAGGGGACAGGTAAGCCTCCAGTGCTGTCAACGTTGATTATTGACTTGTATACCCTAGTATAATAGGTGGTAAATTCGAGGTGTATGTCGTGTTGGGAGTTAGTAACTATCCCGTCACGGATCTTAGCGAGAGGGTCGGTTGCTGTGTTTGCTCCTGCCTGATCAGTCTCGCCATCAGTCTGCCTGCGCTATCTGCTGCCGCGTGGGTGCGTGCCGAGTGCGCGATTTAATTTAGTCATCGTAGGTGCTCTACGATTTCAGTATGTTCTTTCCTCAGTTCATCTAAGGCCTGTTTGGTGCCAGTACTGATTGCTAAGGCGGTTTCTAGGTGAATGAGTGCATCTTTGCTGCATTTGACTTCAGTGTCTAACTGGCGGCGTATGCTCCAGCTGAGTCCCATGCACTGTCCTCTGACCACAGCTTTACAGGCATCCCAAACGACACCTATGCCCAGCGAGGCCCCCTGAAGGGGGGGTCTTCAAGTGCTGCAGACTGTAATCTCCACATATGGATCGCGTTTCCTATGCTGTCCCCCTGCAATTGTAATATGTGAGGGTTATGGTCCGAGTCTGTGCTGCCTACGTTGTCAAGAAGGAGTGTTGTGTTTGCAACTAAACGATCTATGCGGACGTGTAGTCCGTGTGGGTTAGAGTAATAAGAATATAAACGTATCGTTAGGTTCAATGACCTCCAAACATCTACTAGGCCCCAGTGTCTCATCCATTCCCCCAGGGCTTGGGCGTTTGAATTGGCTGTAGTTTGCTGCAGTGGCGGGAAAGATCTATCTAGGTGCGTGCCTAGCTCTGCGTTGAAATCACCCCTTCGCAGCCAGGGGATGTTGCACCATGGGGATAGAACAGCGTATTTGGGGCGTATATGGAACCTAGCACTATTTGCCGACCATTTAGGTGACCTTTGGTCAACACGTAACGGCCACGCTTATCTATTTCTATTTCCTCAGGAGTGTATGGAGTGCCTGTGCGGCCCCATATTGAGGCCCCTCTGGCATAGGAAGAATATCCTGTGGCAAATAGTTGTCCTTTCCACCTATGCTGTAGTCAAAGGACCTCTAGTTGCGCCAGGTGTGTCTACGGCAATAACGCTATGTGGGCTGTGTCACGGTTAAGATACATGTAGGTTTTGTATTGGCGCGCTGATGTGTGCTTACCTCTAACATTCCAGGTAACTATATTTGTGGAAGGCATCTGTCATATTTATCAGTCAACGGCGCATTCAGGAGGACCAACGCGTTGGGGGCGAGACGGCAACTATTTTATCGTGTGGCGGGCGTGTACCATGTGTGCAGTGCTGTTGGGCGTGTGACAGTAGCGTGTGAGGCTGTAAACAAGGGGGTAAACGACGGGTCGTTCAACTGGGATAGAGCAGAGGGACAACATGTATCTCTGCCCAAACTACGAACCCTGCCATATGGCAACTTGTGAGTGGTTAAGCCGTGTTACTCGCCAGTAGGGAGGAAAAGTGGGGGGGGCTTTTTGGGTTGAGTCCCCGGACGGTTGGGTGCGTGCTTTGTCCTTGTAGCCAAGTGCAAATAGACTCACTGCACACTCTCCTCCGTGTGGGGCAGTGAATTTACACCGGGAGCGGTCTAGATTTATATTTACGGCTGGGATATATAGGTATTATGTCTGGTTAGATGATGCATAGATGGTGTGTAGTGTTTTGACATTAATAGACATTTATAAGGGTGGCAGTGGGTTCTTGCTCTGAGGTACTGTAAGTCATCTACCATTTGGGGTGTCACATCTGAGGGCTTCTGCAGTTCATCACCGAGTGGCCACACAGCAGATGCGTTATCTCCGCTGAGAGACCCCTCAGACAAGGCATCTGTGATTCTGTGAGCAACCCATTGATGCTGTGATGTTAGTTGTGACTTTATCTATGCATTCTTCCAGAGACGTGAAGGTTTGCGTCAGGGAGTCTCCGATTTGCACCACCGCCTGGAGCACCAAGTCTATTTTTGATTCCAACATGGGGGCCACAGGGAGTTCAGAAGCCTCATAATTTTGCCCTGGTGGGTTGGGAGTTGCAGTTTGTGGAGGTTTCCCCTTGCTGGTCCCAATGCGCTGTCTGCCCAACTTTAACCTGTTCCAAGGAGGTGCTGCGCACACCGTTCTTGGCTGACATGAGGCTAATGCAGGTCGCTTTGGAGATTCTTATGGCCAGATGCTGCGCAACAAGGTAGGTCACCTTGAGTTAGATCCTGCGCTGCATTTTCCCATTTATGCAATAGTGTCTTGACTGTTCGATGTGAATGTGTCTAGTTCACGCTCTGATATTCACTGGTCTGGTAGCAGAAACTGGTAAGGCGCTCACAAAACGTTGCCCACCACTGCAGGTGTGGATGTCTGAGTGCGGTCACTTAAGGAGTCTCTACGCCTGCCGCATACCAGTTCTGACAGAGTGGTCCTTAGTCGTCCGTTCCAGCACTCATTGCAGGGCCACCGAGCCCAGATCTGCTGGCCTCCACTATTTGCGACCGCAGCCTCCCCCACAGTTGTCTGCCTGTGTCAGCGTCATCTGCTGGGGCGCTATGCCTCCCAAATTCTCTGATCTACCCAATATGCTTTCTTGTATCGTGATAACCTCCTGGATACAATACAATTGGAATGACAGAGACGTATACGCCTTTGGGCTACAGGTCTGGGGGTATCTTGCTACCGATTGGATCTTGACCTGGCTCAGGTCAGCGAAGGACACAGGGCCCAGCACTCGCCACCAATCTCGACTACGGTCTATATTTGAGTCACTTTCCTGTGTGGTAACCTAAGAGCAGATACCGCCTTGGGCTTCACCACCCGATACAGGCTGCATCCAATTGCTACGGGTGGCACAACCACGCCTCCGCTCCATTAATTTATCTGGTTTTCTCCTTCCAACTGGGGTCCTGCTCGTGCTGGGGCTCGTCTGGTGTCTTGTTTCTCTCCTCTTGCCACCAGTGCAGGCTGTGGGTCCGTGTCATTCACTGCCAACAGTTGCTGCGCGGCTCCAGAGTACAGATCTGGGCTCGAAGCAGCCCCCCGGGCTTCGCCAGTAACTTTGTGTGCCAGTAGGGTCCATTGCTCGGATCCCGGCTCGCCTCAGGCCAAGTCACACTGGTCCACCTCTGCTACAGAGCACTCACTGGCAGGCCTAGGCTCGAGAGAGGCCCCGGACTCACCGGTCGTCTGGCGCGCTCAGAGGGGAGGGGCCACATCGGTCAAGGTCAGTCTGCGATGCCTCACAAACTCAGGCGGTGCAACTTGGCAACACCCGCCCCTCACTCACAGTTCTCACCATCTGTTTGGCCCGTGGGCTGGGACCCTGCCTCCAGCAGGTCGCCAGCAAGGATACGACCCTCCGCGTGGCCACCGTCTCTTGTGTCTCCTGAGATACAGTCCCGATCCACCAGCCAGTACGCTCCGATTTCCTGGAGGGCTGCAGTCTTCTGTGTGCACCGCAGTCAAGGTAGGCGCCTGCTTGGTCCAGTTGCGCTATCCGGCAGTCGATCGAGCAGCCTACTGCCACAGTCATGCACCAGCAGTATAGTGAGTTCGATTTGCCGGTGAGATGGCGTCAGTGGTCGGGTTATTTCAGCAGATAATATGGACATGATGCAGAGTCGCTTCAGAATGCGACTGCCATCTTTGCTAGCTAGCCATACCCCATAACCACCATACTCGATTCGATTCAATAAATCTTTATTCGGTTAATATAGACCACAAAAGCACATAAAAACTTACATTTCATATAAATGCAGACTAAAAACACAATTTCATCAGGGAAGATAAATGCAGATGTAAAATAAAAGCATATTACCAAATGCAGAGTAAAAACGTAAAAAAGTTTGCATTATAAAATGTAAGTGACCCAGTGCATTATCTTGAACAGGTTGAAGAAATTCGAACTAATACAGCATAAAATTCCACGTTCTGGATAAATACTAAATTACCCTGAGTAATGAGGTTGATAGGGGATCCCTCTAATTCTTAAATAGTTTTTTCCTCAGTCTAAGGGCACCTGAGAAGAATCTTGCATTTCCAAAACAATTCATAGGGGAGGGTAAAGTTTGTAAAAGAAACGGTGTGGGTCTTACTTGTACAAATCGGTTGTGTCTTACCAGCGAAATGATACATTCACGCCTCAAAACTGAATAAAAATCACAGAAGATTATAAAATGCAAAATATCCTATTCTGAAAAGATATCACATGGGCAAGGTTTCAGGGCTCCCGGCTTTGAATCCCATTGGAACAGTTAAAAACCAGTGTATAGAGTTAAACCTAATTCTGGTCAATAGGAAACAGTGGTGAGCATTATAGACAAAAGACAAGTAGGGTTCCCCCTCAAGCTTGTCAACAGAGCATGTTGACGCACTGGGGGTTTCTTGAGTTCCCTGTCTTCCCTTTCGCCAACCCGCCTGATGGTTAACAAATCTGAGTAGCCTAGCCTCATCAGCTGCTCCTGAACATGTCCTAATCACGGGATATGCATCGGCACTTTCAAGGGCACTACAGTCATTTAACATATGCTGGTTCAGATTGGAAGCAGAACATGACCAGATTTCATATCAAGACCAAAGGCTACCATTATGCATAAGTATATATTATTGCCACTCTGCAGCACCTTTCAACAACACAACTAACAACAATCTAGAGTTAGAACACTACTGTCCATAAATAATCTCCTCTCCTGCTCTTTTTAATGCTGGTCTGGAGAGATAAGTACCTTATTGTTTATATTCAAATATTTGTTAACTAGGGTTTGGTAAAGAGACTTAGGACTGGGAATGTGTGGGTGCTTTTAATTTATAGAAGCATATTATCTCAGAATGTTAGAAGAAAATATATTTATTTTTTATAGGTAAGCGCATGAGTTATTGAAATAATTTTAACTTCAACAGGTTTACACACATATATATTTTATTTGTGTGTTGGTTTTTTATGGGCAGTATTTCAATTTTGTATGTTTAGAGGACTTTAAGAAATTAGGAATCTTGAACGATCATAGCGCATGCAGTGTTTATTTGCGTATCTGAGCAAACACGTTGTTCCTTATCCCGCGCACTGTTTCTATGAGAGACATTAGGTTCGGCTTGAGCGGTACGCTTATCTCCTCGCATACGTTCTCTGGCCTTGGTTGGACACCGCGCGCTCTGGTTTCGCTTAACGAGGAGACGTTTCTCCATGTGCCCGAGCTGTATCCTCAAATCTCCTTGCGTACAGTCTCTGGCCTTGGCTGGTCACGCTGGTGATCTTGCGGGATCTTGGTGTGGCACAAGTTCAATTGAATAGAAGGAATGAAACGTTAGCACGATGTGTGTTACGTTAGATCAATAAAAGAAAATTGGCAGTTTGTTCTTCATGCTCGATCAGGAGAAGAGAGCGCACAGAGGTTTTTTCTTTGGATGTGTTTGGATAGTTTGTGTCAGAATTTTGAGGTGATAGTTATGGACATTTTAGGAAAACTTTAGAAAGGTTGAATTTTATAATGGAAGCTGAGCAAGGCAGCAGTGGGGGTATGATTGCATCACAAATGGGTGAGAATATGGTTAGAAGGATAATTCAGCAGGGGATGAAGAGTAAGGTTCAGGAGTCTGTGACTAATAACTTGCATAAGAAGAGAAGGCTGAGAATGGATTCAGGTGAGGATTTTTTTTCATTGTCTGAGGAGGATGACATGTCAGTAGTTATAGGGGGAAAGAGATTGAAAAAACTAAACATGTGGAGTACTTAAGTATGACTAAAATAGGGAAGGATCGTTTAAATTCCTTCAGGTGGAGAGGTGCCCTTGCGGCATGCATAGATGGGGTTCCCTAGCGGCACACAAAGGAAAGGTGTCCATTGCGGTAGAAAAAGAGATGAAAGCCTTATGCCTAATGGAAGTACATCTGAAAATGAAAAAAAATGGAATGAGTATACTTTAGATCTGCAAGGGCCTAGAATACGACGAATTTGACAATTTGGAGGATTGTAGTTTTGATGAAGTACTTAGAGACCCTTTAGGTGAGGAGATGTATTCACCCTTTAATATAAAACACCCTAGGAGTGGTGATTTGTGGCCAGTGGATCATGTGGGCAAGTTCATTAAGCAATGGATACGGAAACCTTTGGACAAGGAGGTGAGACGTGTTATGAGAGCAGAATGTTCTAGGCCTGTAATAGAGGAAAAAGTTTGAGGTACACCAAATTTAGACCCCAAACTAATAAGCTTTCTATTTAGGCTAAGTAGGTATCCAAGAAAGGGTCTAGAGCGTTCATTAAAGATTTGCCAAGACAAGGTCTTGGATGTGGGGACTTTTGCCCGTATTATGGATATTGTTGAGGAGGCACATGTAAATGGAACGCCTATTGATTTAGAGCTGCTCAGAGGTTGGAGCCAGAGGGCTGTGGTGCTACTGGGATATACTAATGCTGGATTACTAACAGAAAGAAGAAAATCAGTTCTGATGTAGCTAAGCCCTAAGTTAGGTGATATGGCTCAGAGAGAACACAGCGAAGATGCTAAAGGGTTACTCTTTGGAGAAGGGCTAGTTAAAAGTCTAGGCAATTATGTAGTCACTTGTACAGCTTTGGATAAAGCTCAGACAAATATGAGGGAGGTGTTTGGAAGGGGAATGTTAGGACGGGCCATTAGAAGGGGACCCACTACTGGCCAGGGCATGCAAATGTCCCTGTATCACTCCTAATGAGGGAGAGGAATTCAGACCTCGCACGTTTTTTTCCAGAATTGAGGAAGAACTGGAAGGACATGTAGAGACCTTTTTTCCGCAGCAGAGGGCAATCTACTGGAATCCAAGGTGAGTACGGAGACTAATATTGGTTCTTCCCAAGGAAGAGTAGGGAGTCGTTTGAAAGATTTTATAAGTCAATGGGAGAAATTATCTTAGGATCCCTGGGTATTGTAGACAGTCAAAGGTTTTGTGATAGAGTTTTTGAGTTTTCCAATTCTAAAGAAACAGTCAAGAGAATAACAGTAGGAGATAAATTACTAACAGTAGTAGACTTTGAGATAGAGGCAATGCTTCAAAAGTGAGCTATCTTATGCTTAGATAAGTCAGAGAAGTTCCTCGTAAGTACTATTTTTGGGGTAAAAAAGAAGGGCACATGATGGAGACCCGTGATCAATCTCAGTAAACTGGACAAATATTTAGTATATAGACATTTCAAAATAAAAGGCTTACATTGTCTGAGGGATTTGTTGTTAAAAAAATTACTGGTTAGAGAAATTGGATTTAAATGTTGCGTATTTCACGATTCCAGGGGAGAAAGAGAGTCAGAAGTATCTACAGTTCCTTTGGAGAGGTCAGTTGTATCAGTTTCAGTGCCTCCTGTTCGGACTTTCGTCACCACCGGGTTGTGTTACCAAGGTGATGAGACTAGTGGTAGCTTATTTGCGGGAGAGAGGAATATACGTTTGATTGCATATTTGGATGACATTTTAATTATGTCCCAAAGCATGAACAATTTAATGAGAGATTTGGAAATGGTGAAGGGCATGTTAGGATTTATAGTGAACAATTTTCTTGCCAACTCAGAGTTTGGAATTTTTAGGGTTCCAGATAAATACTGGCAGGTTGTTGTTGGAACTTCCAGAGAGGAAAGTGAAGCAAACAGATATCTCAAGTTTTAATGAAGGATTTTTTAATCCTAAGAGATCTGGCTTCTATGATTGGACTTTTATCTTCCTCCATCCAAGCAATTTCTCCAGGACCATTGCATTATCGTGCTTTGCAAAGGTTAAAAAGAGAAGCATTGAAGAATGTTTTTTGGCATGGGGACAGGATATTTCTGAGTTCAGAAGCAAGGGAGGAATTGCTTTGGTGGTTGGTAAATATACAGGCCAGGAATGGCTGAGCCATTTTTGGATGCGCCGAGCTTTGTTTTAGAGAAAGATGCAAGTTTAAGAGGTTGATGAGCTTGTTTGGGAGAGTTAGAGACAGGTGCAATTTGGTCACAGAAGGAGAGGAAAAGACAAATAAATTGTTTGTAATTAAAGGCTGTATTGTTTGCATTGAAGAGTTTGAAAGGGCAGTCAGTTTTGATGAAGTTGGACAATGTTTCCGCAGTAGTTTACATCTACTAGTTGGGAGGAAGCAGATCCAGGGGTTTAGCAGAGCTGGTGAAGGTCTTTTGGAGTTTTTGTTTAGAATACAGGATTTAGGTTAGAGTGGGATATTTACCAGGAGAAATTAATCTTTCTACAGATTGGAATTCACATAATTTGAAGGACTTCAGTGATTGGCAGTTGAAAATGTACTGTTTTGGGAAGATCAACAAACTTTGGGGACCGTTAGAAGTGGATCTCTTTACAAGCAGGTTGACTTGCCTGTTGCTGATTTATTACAGTTGGATGCTGGATCCAGAAGCTAGTACAGTGGATGCTTTTCTGCAAGTTTGATTGGGGAGGAGAGCTTATGCTTTTTCTCCTTATGCAATGATACAGAGAGTATTGTTGAAGGTGAGAGAAGAGAGATGCCAAGTTGGATTAGTGACTCCGTTTTGGAGATCTCTCGTATGGTTTCCGATTGTGATGGAGTTGGCTTGTGCAATTCCTTTTTTTGATTTCAGTAGGAGAAGGTCTTTTGATAAATAGAGAGGGCCATGAGCATCTGATGGTACAGGAAGGAGTTTTGAACCTTCTTGTTTGGAAGGTGTCAGGAGATCTGGATGTTTGCAAGGCCTTTCGAGACAAGCTGCCGAGTTATTGGAGGAATCATGGGCACCAGGAACTAGGAAAAGATATAGAGGGGTTTGGGAAATATGGGACAGTTGGTGCTAGGAAAGGGATTTATATCCCATGGAGGCTCCCATTGTGGAAGTAATTCATTTTTTAGTGGAGGAATATGAGAGAGGTCTGGAATATAGAACTTTGAATTGTTATAGGGCAGCAATTTCTGCTGGCTATTCTGAGGTTGATGTCAGTTGGAAGGAATATTATGGTTAGTAGATTTATGAATATTATGAGATTAAGGCAACCTCTCAGGGCGTGATATACAGTTTTGTGGGATGTGAATTTGGTCTTACATTTTTTTCAGGAGTGACCTGTAAATAAATATTTAGACTTGAAGAAAATTATACAGAAATTACCTACTATATTATGTCTAGTCTCTTGTAGAAGGTCTTCAGATGTTAAGGCATTGGAGATAGATAGTAGAGTTTATAGTCCGGAGGGGATATATTTTGAGATATGTAAGAGGACGGAGACAATGTCAGCGTCTGGTTTTTATCCTAGATTTTTGCAAAATTATGTGTTGTGGATTGTTTGCATAAGTATGAGGGAAGAATCTTTAAACGTAGGAATGATGGAGAGAATCAGTTATTGATTTCTTATGTCAAACCACATAGGACGGTGAGTACTTCAACTATAGCATGATGACGGGAAAACATTATGATGCAAGCAGGTGTTGATGTGAACATGTTTAAGCCGCATTCTCTGAGGGGGTGCTATGGCAACAAAATTATATCTATCTGGGGGCATTTGGAGGTAATACTTACTGAAGATATAGCTGGTTCTTATAGCCAAAAACATTATGTGTGAGTGCCAACTAAGCACACTGCAACACAAAGGATGGTGGTGTATCGTAAAACCACTCCCGCACCCCAAGTCCCTGTGCCACTCCCACCAGCGTGGCATCTTCGAGAATGGTGGTATACAGGTATTCGTTATCAATTGTCACCAACAATTGGTGTTCAGGATCATAATATACAGGACCCAGGATGTTAAGAATGTCAGTTGTATCCTGGACAAACGAGGGTTGAGTTATGACAGATTCCCTCAAGAAAAAGTCCGCAAACTGTAAGAACGGCTCTAGTAATAACATGTATCCCCCGACACAATTGGGCGACCCAGGGGTGGACGTTGTGCCTTGTGAATCTTCGGCAAGATGTAAAATGCCGGGGTCCTTGGCTTTGGATTCATCAAGAAATCAGTTTCCTTGTGGGTAATCCACTTTTTCTCTTTGGCACACGCGACCATGGCCTAGATCGTGTCCTGGAGCTCTCCCGTAGGGTCTTTCGCCGAAGTAAGTGGCAATGAAACATGTCGGCCTTTCTAACTGAAATGGACTAACACATGCCGTTCTTTTAATCTGAGTGTGATCACTGCAACCAATTAAGTATGTATATCTGCAAGTGAGTCACAACTCATTTTAGCTTGGAGAAGCAATTTTCTTCTTTCTCACAACTGGCTTCGATTGGCTAAGAATGACATAAGCATCGATATTGCATTCTCTTCCACATTCTTTTCTTTTCTTCACCTCTAAAAATTAGGACACTACCTTTTTTCTTTCTTCACAGTCATGAAAGTTACCAATGATGATAGTGTGAGCAAACTGGTGAGGACCAACCAGCAGGTCCTTTGGTGTTGCTTACGTGAGGTACTTTCTGACCTCTTACTTTTTTAGTTTTGCTCATGAGATGAGGTGTTATTTGGTGCATTGACAAACATTTTAAATTTGAACACTGGGAACTAGGTATGACTGGGATCTTGGCAAAGCCAGCTTCTTGGCAGGGTTAACTTCAGACTGCCCCAGATACTCTAAAAAAGAATAGTGTTCCCCCA
This sequence comes from Triturus cristatus, assembly GCF_964204655.1. Taxonomy (NCBI): domain Eukaryota; kingdom Metazoa; phylum Chordata; class Amphibia; order Caudata; family Salamandridae; genus Triturus; species Triturus cristatus. Next base: position 88,340,448 of record NC_140582.1, read on the forward strand.
TAATCAGGTCTTGTGTATTATGGTTTAGTGAGTGATGGGCAATTTGATTACTTTTCCCTCTTTTGCTCCCTTTTTGTTGCCAAACCTTCCCATGCCTGTTCTCTAATGTGCTTTATCGTCAGCTAAATCACTGTTCTATATTAGGCCTGGGCCAAAATTCCGTTCCGTTCGCGGAAAATGCGATATTTTGGCATTTTCGCGTTCCGCGGAAAGTGCGAAAATGTCGACATTTCCGCATTCCGCAGCTTAGCGATAATTTGTTTCTTGCTCGCGCTGTAAAATAATACATTCTAGCGTACGCGCGATCGCCTTACCTGAATCCCCGCGTTCGCCGACAAGTTTTCCCGACCCGGTCGCGTTCTCCACGAGATGTTGGATTGTTGGTAGCCATTTTGCGCTGTCTCGCGACAGTTCGCGGCCGCATTAACGTCATTTGTCGCGCAATCACGTCATTTGTCGCGCGATCACGTCTTTCTTCTCGCGATCATGCACCGCGCGAGTATGAGAAGATTGAGATCTCGAACACGTCATTCTACATCACGAGCGAGAGGGTGAGGACGCGGGCACGTCTAATTGAACGCGAACAGGAGAAAGAGACCCCGAACACGTCATATCCAACGCGACAGGGACAAAGAGAAAGCGATCATGTCATTTTCGACACGCCGGCGGAAGTAATGTGAAGCTCGAGAACTCGAATATGTAAAATTTTCAATTTGGAGAGGAATATCAGCTCTAGCAGCATGAAACCTTCTGCAAATGCTGATTTTGGATGAAAACAACTCCTTACATTGACATTTGGCTGTCCTTTTTTGTGCAAGGAGTCCTTTTTTTAAAAGGTGGAGAGAGGGAGGAAGTGACACAGAATCTCCAACTTCCTGTTCCTGTCCAGCAGGCTCCTCCCAGTGCTTTGTCCATCTCCTGCTCATTCTGCCTTTGGATTTGGAGCTGGAAAGATCACTCTTTTTGTCTGCTGCATCATTGCAATTGGATTTGAGGATTTTTGGAATAGGATATTTTACAAGTAAGTGGTTGTTGTGTCTGTTTGATTGTGGGCATTGCAGTTGTTGTAACTACAATTTATTTTTGATAATTAATTATCATCATTCCTTTTTTATTTTTTTTTAATTTTGTGGGTAGTAGTAGTAGGCCCGAGCTAGCCATGGGCATGGCCTCATGGGTGTGTGCATGATGAAGCAACTGTTCCTTTTGTTGTTTTTTTAATGTATTTCATTTTCAAGCACATTTAGGGCATGGATGGCATTGGATTGAGTTGGAGAAGTGTGTTTTTGGGGGTGGCCTTTGTGATGTTGTTGGGCCTGGCCATGTGGCTGGTGGCCATTTTGAAGCCTAGGCCTGCAAGCTTGCCTGGCCTTGTCTGCCATCAGGCCTGCTTTTTCATCCACTAGGATCAGAGCAGGTAGCCACAGCTTTATTAATCAAGTGTTTTCTGTGTGATCTGTTGAATTTAGACATCATTTAGGGCATGGATGGCATTGGATTGAGTTGGGGAAGTGTGTTTTTTGGGGGTGGCCTTTGTGATGTTGTTGGGCCTGGCCATGTGGCTGGTGGCCATTTTGAAGCCTAGGCCTGCAAGCTTGCCTGGCCTTGTCTGCCAACAGGCCTGCTTTTTCATCCTCTAGGATCAGAGCAGGTAGCCACAGCTTTATTAATCAAGTGTTTTCTGTGTGGTCTGTTGAATTTAGACATCATTTAGGGCATGGATGGCATTGGATTGAGTTGGGGAAGTGTGTTTTTTGGGGGTGGCCTTTGTGATGTTGTTGGGCCTGGCCATGTGGCTGGTGGCCATTTTGAAGCCTAGGCCTGCAACCTTGCCTGGCCTTGTCTGCCAACAGGCCTGCTTTTTCATCCACCAGGATCAGAGCAGGTAGCCACAGCTTTATTAATTAAGTGTTTTCTGTGTGATCTGTTGAATTTAGACATCATTTAGGGCATGGATGGCATTGGATTGAGTTGGGGAAGTGTGTTTTTTGGGGGTGGCCTTTGTGATGTTGTTGGGCCTGGCCATGTGGCTGGTGGCCATTTTGAAGCCTAGGCCTACAAGCTTGCCTGGCCTTGTCTGCCAACAGGCCTGCTTTTTCATCCACCAGGATCAGAGCAGGTAGCCACAGCTTTATTAATCAAGTGTTTTCTGTGTGATCTGTTGAATTTAGACATCATTTAGGGCATGGATGGCATTGGATTGAGTTGGGGAAGTGTGTTTTTTGGGGGTGGCCTTTGTGATGTTGTTGGGCCTGGCCATGTGGCTGGTGGCCATTTTGAAGCCTAGGCCTGCAAGCTTGCCTGGCCTTGTCTGCCAACAGGCCTGCTTTTTCATCCACCAGGATCAGAGCAGGTAGCCACAGCTTTATTAATCAAGTGTTTTCTGTGTGATCTGTTGAATTTAGACATCATTTAGGGCATGGATGGCATTGGATTGAGTTGGGGAAGTGTGTTTTTTGGGGTGGCCTTTCTGATGTTGGTTGTCTTAAAGACATGCTTTTGTTGTATGTGTCTGGTGTGTTGGTGTGCAATGCATGCACCCTGCAGACCTTTTTGGGGCCTGTGAATGTTCGTATTTCCATTTTGTTGCATTAAAAAGGCAGAGCAGTGTGCTTTAGCATGAATCCTTTACCTGGCTTTTATAGGCCTTTTGTCAGCTCCTGGTGTTTCCCAGGCCCCCGGCTTGTTTGTGATTTGTGAGTGTCCATGTGGGTGGTGGCCTTTTTTGGTGTTTGGACTGTGAGTTATTAGTGTCCTGCTTTTGCCATAGGCCTGCATGGTTTTCCTATTGGCTATTTGGCTTACTGCTTCCATCCATCCACCCCCTTTGCCAGCAGCATCTCCATGGATGCTGAGATGCTCAAATAATTTAATGGTCCACCCCACTTTCATTACATTTTTATTTTGGTGGTTCTTATTAACTTTCCTATCCTTCCTGAGAGTGTAGTGTGTGGCTGTACAAAGTAGTATAACTTAGCTCTAGTTAAAAAAAAAAGTCATAAATGGCTAGACTATCTTTTGTTTGCACTAGTACAGTACTAAGTAACTGAACCACAACAACAAATGCAACATTTCACTGATGTTCTTCTCCTGTCTTATTTGCTTTTAGGTTCACAAAAGACAGAGTAGGAGGTGTCATCAGCATCACCCGGCTACCCGTTGTACTGCCAGCCAGACAGAAGTCCTGCTGCGCATCACGTCCACGTGAGACCAGAACTTGTTGTGCATCTGCATCCTGCCTGACATCTGAAGAAGATGGCCCCAAAGAAAGGTACCAGGTCCAGTACCAAGAAAGTTGCCGGTGAGAAGAAGGAACAGAAAAAGGAAGTGCCATTGACCACGACTGGTGGTGTGCCGGCCAATGTTTTTTTTGGCACCAAAGCGTTGTCCGGGAACCAAGCTGGGAGCAGCACAGCGGTCCAACCCCACCAACCTAGGCCCAAGGGCTTTAGTGTCGCAGAGGTAGCCAGTCTACTAACGAGCAGCGATGTTGAAGAAATGTCATTACCGCAAAGTAGTACACAATCAAGTTCAACGCAGGCGCAAACTCAGCAGATCAGTGTCAAGCCGCCGCAACAAGAACAGCAGCAGCTGCCGCAACAAGAACAGCAGCAGCCGCCGCAACAAGAACAACAGCAGCCGCCGCAACAAGAACAGCAGAAGCCGCCGCAACAAGAACAGCAGCAGCCGCCGCAACAGCCCACCATAGTAGTTGTTGCTCCTGACGTAGGGGCATTTCAGGAAATCGAGCTTCCTGCAGACAAAGTGGAGCAAAGTCAAACCACTGTTTCAGAAGATCTATTGTCTTCCAGACCACCAGCAAGGAAAAGGAGGCTTAGTCCATCATCTTCTTCTTCAAGCACCGCTTCTGATGATCGTGATGACACTTGGGTCCCACCAGCTCGGTCTGAGAGTGATATACGCCACAAGACAATGCTTCTGAAAAGGAAGGTCCCAGAAAAACGTAGAGTTATGGAGGTAGATGTAGAAGAGGGGGGTGATGATGTTGATGAAGACGAGCCAGTCATCACGCACATTACTCCCGCCCCAAAGGGATTGGAGACCGACATTCTCACCCTATCCAGAAAGGCTGCTACTGAGCGGGATGTAGCACGGATCTCACCAACACAGGTTACACCACCACTACCTCCAGCTGCCATATTTTCCAAGGCCCAGCAGGGACCTACATCCAGCTCAACCATCTCAGTAGGAAGTGGTAGTAAAAGTCACAGTGTAGGTGGACAGGGTCACATATTTTCAAGCACCCCCTCAAGTTCATCTGGTGTTGAAAGTGGCACATCCAGCAGTGCCAGAAAGTTCTCCTCCCCAGTTTGGGACTTCTTTTCTGTTAGCGCCAAGGAGGAGAACGTTGCTATATGCTCAATTTGTCGGCAAGGTGTTCGGCGTGGTAAGCTTGGTACAAACTATGGTACCGGAGGACAAGCAAGTCATCTAAAAATACACCACACTATCGTGTGGGAGGATCACCTACTTAAGTTAAAAGAAAGTAGAAAAACTAAACCCATTGAAGTTGGTCAGGATTCAGAATCAGGGAGCGATATTATTGTGGTGGCAGGTGAAGAACAGGAAGGCATTTCTAGCCCTGTCTCCAGTAGTGCAGTCACTGCAGTGGTAACGCCCACATCCTCCTCAGTAACATCAGAGTGGCACCGCAGTAAGAGCCATACTCAGAGTGTGGGTGAGACACCAAGGCGACCGGCGAGTACCTCAATGAGAAAATCTGTGTCCTTGAGCCTTAGTGGGTTAATGAAAACAGCACCACTAAGAAAATAAGCCAGCCTACCATTGAGAGCATGTTTAGGTTGGAGGGGCAGTTCCAAAGCAACCACCCAACGGCACGATTGTACAATGCGAAGCTGGCTAAAATGTTAGCACTGGACCTTCTTCCTTTTTCATTTGTGGAAGAGGTGGGTTTCCTTGAATTTGTGTCTGCCATCTGCCCGAAATGGAAAGTTCCCAGCCGGTCCTATTTCGCAAGAATTGCTGTTCCGGCACTACATCATGATGTGCTGCAATTGGTTGGTCAAGGTTTGCAGCAGAGTGCTGTGCACAATATCCACCTGACAACAGACATGTGGAGCAGTTGCCAAGCCACAGATTACATGTGCATCACTGCACACTGGATCTCTTTTGTGGGGGTTAGAGATAAACTATCTGCACAAGGTGTTGTTGACACAGTTGCGATTTTTGAAGGTACTCGGAAACATGCAACTGTAGCCATGTTCGCCATGGAGAAATCTCATACGGCTGAAAACATTTTAGAAGAGTTTTGCACCAAGGTTTTGGAATGGCTGCAGCCCAGAGGGCTTGGTATTGGTTTTGTTGCCACAGACAATGGCAGTAATGTACTTAAGGCCATGGAACTTAGTTCCTATTTCAGGGTTCCGTGTTTGGCACACTGCATAAACATTATAGTGCAAGACTTTCTGAAAAAAGAACCCATAGTCAGCAATTTACTGGCCATCTGCCGAAGAATATGCACTCATTTCAGCCATTCTTTTAAAGCACGGAAGCAGCTGAAGATCATCCAACGTGAATTTAGGATGCCAGTCAAGGCACTCATCCAGGAGGTGGCAACACGTTGGAATTCAACGTATTACATGCTTGATCGTCTGTACGAACAGCACAGGTCACTCCATGAATATGTCTGGTACAGAAGCAGTGATGCTAGTGTTAAAGGCATGACCCTTCAGAGGGAGCAATGGACCCTAATTAAATGCCTGACTGAGATGCTGTCTCCTTTTGAGGTCTTCACACGTGAAGTCAGCAAGGAGGACTGTACAATGGGCCAAGCTATCCCATTGTTGCAAATGCTAGAGCATGAGCTGAATAATGTGTCTGAATCCTACAAAGGTGTAGAGGACAGAAGGCAAGCCCATGAATTGGTGGAGAGCTTATCCAGGCGCTTAACTTAAAATGTAAGGATACAAAATAAAATGTTGTCACAAGAACATTACATTTGTGCCACAATTCTGGATCCACGTGCAAAATTAGGACTAGTGAAGACATTCCTTGCTTTTTCCGACAATGATGTTGCCCGCTACAAAAGTTGTATAGCTGAAGCAGCCATTAAGTTTGAAAACGAAGGGCTGCTAATTAAAAGCCCGTCACATCAACCCACAACAAGTACTGATACTGAAGCAGGCCATGCAGAATCAAGTGCAACTTCGTCGGCTGAGGGCAGTGCGGTTGGCTCACAATCACAACACTCACCATCACTATCGACTACAGAAACAATAACTGGATCATTAGGCCGAGTACAATCATTATCATTACAGGATTGGTATGTAAAGATGGGCTATTGTAAGCACAGTGCTGATGCACAGAAAAAACAGCACAAAAGCTTACCAGCAGCAACCCTGAACATTGAGCGGATGGTCCAGGCCTATCTGGACGACCCAACAGAGGTGTACGTTGATCAAAACCCATTGCAGTATTGGTATAGGAAAAGGTCTGAATGGCCACAGCTCAGCAGGCTGGCGATAAGCTATCTGGCTTGCCCTGTCGCAAGTGTCTCTTCCGAACGTGTTTTCAGTGCTGCTGGTTCCATTGTAACATTGAGAAGGACCAGTCTATCTCCAAAAAACGTGGAGAGGTTAACAATGATCAAAATGAATCAGCACTTCATACCACCGAATTACACAATACATGAATCAACAGAGGAAGATGAGGACAGCGGCTCAGGTGACGGAAGTATTGTGTCAGATGATTACCTACTACTGGAAGAACCCCCAGAGTTTGAGGACGAGCTATACTTCCCTGACGATTAGGCTCGCACTTACTGTCTTCCTCCCTTTTTTCCCCCTTTGTTTATGTGTCTGTCGTTCCGCTTATAAACTTGTGAATCGCAACAAATCCATTATCACCGTCTTCTACTCTTCTAATTTAATATACAAGTTTCAGGTGTCTGCCATTTGACAGTACAGTCCTCCGAATCCAGCTCCTCCGCTCGATCATACTGAATCTCCTGCTCAATTCCATTTCCCTCATGAATGATGATTGGATGATGGTAACAACAAATTCAAACTTTCCTCATCCTTCCAAAACAAGTGGACCATGAATCAGATGACTACTATAGCTATCCTCCTTTCAGAGCCGAGAGAGACTGGCCATTAACTGAAAATAAGATGGAACAGGTAATGATTGATGCCACGCATTGGACGCAGAGTCGCAGACTGAATGATTTAGATTTTGTTGTGTTTGTTGTGCATGAATTTATGTAATTGTGCACTGCCACTAATCAACTTCCTACAGAACACACTATTTTTCCCCTTCTTGCAAATAAGAAATTTGTACTTCTCCTGCAGCTTGGTGATACATTGCTTTTAATTCAATACAGGAAGGGGACTCACTCAATCTGCGCAATGCTTATGACTTGGACACAACAGCACCGTCCATGATGATGATGGCAAAATAGACGGCCCGTTAACAAGATGAGATGGAACAGGTAATGATTGATGCCATGCATTGGCCGCAGAGTCGCAGACTGAATGATGTAGATTTTGTTGTGTTTGTTGCGCATGAATTTATGTAATTGTGCACTGCCACTATTCAACTTTCTACAGAACACACTAATTTTCCCCTTCTTGCAAATAAGAAATTTGTACTTCTCCTGCATCTTGGTGATACATTGCTTTTAATTCAATACAGGAAGGGGACTCACTCAATCTGCGCAATGCGTATGACTGTGACACAACAGCACCGTCCATGATGATGATGGCGAAATAGACGGCCCGTTAACTTAAGATGAGAAGGAACTGGTAATGATTGATGCCATGCATTGGTCGCAGACTGAATGATGTAGATTTTGTTGTGTTTGTTGCGCATGAATTTATGTAATTGTGCACTGCCACTGATCAACTTTACAGAACACACTAAACTTAACTCAAGGTGAATTCAATTTTCCCCTTCTTGCAAATAAGAAATGTGTACTTCTCCTGCATCTTGGTGATACATTGCTTTTAATTCAATACAGGAAGGGGACTCACTCAATCTGCGCAATGCAAATGACTGTGACACAACAGCACCGTCCATCATGATGATGGCGAAAGAGATGGCCCGTTAACTTAAGATGAGAAGGAACAGGTAATGAATGATGACAATTAATGGCATGCATTGGACACCTGACTCTGAGCTATTGGTCTTTGTGTTTGCGTTGTTTGTTTGTTGTGCACAAAGTGATGTCAAAGTGTACTAGTAGTAATCTATCTTTCTGTACACAATAAAGAATGACTCAAGTCAGTAATATTTATATTTCTACTCTTGTTGTGTCATAAAAATTTTACTTATACTGCAGGCCGATCTTCACAGTCAGTCAATAAAAGTATCAGAGATGATGATGAAGTCAGGATGATGTTTCAGGAGTGGCATAAAACGGAAAAGCCTAAAGGTAAACACGTCAACAACAACCACAGCAGACCCAAATGTCTGTGTAGAAGTTGAATAGTCTGTAGTGGTGGGATGACTGCAGTGCATTGATTTTACTAACTTAAACTGTAAAATGCTATGTTTGGAATGGATAATGTGCTTTGCGTTTGTCCAACTCTTTGAGAGAAAAAAAAAGGACTCTAAAGTGTTAACGTAGGATGTGGTAATGGTAAGCACTGTGGGCCTGCTCTCTCCTGTTACTGTTGAAGGGCAATGCTGGAAACAGACTAGAGTAGAGATGATGCATACATGCCACCTCGGAAAGTGTTCTTGTTGCACTACACCATCACTTGTGCATTTGTTTTAACTTTCTTTCTCAATATCCCCTTTGGTTTTCCATCTACAATTACAGGCCGGGCCTTGCCCTAAACTTTGTAAAACATTACAATGCATATTAATTAGTAATTACTTTACCAATCCATCAACTTTTTTTTTCCAGCCGGGCAGTGGCGAGGCGACACACCCAAGATTGATGGACGAGAGGAGCAAGAGGAATGCCGAGATGCAAATCCAGTCCACATTTTTGACCGGTATAAGACAGTAACAGTATCCACTTTTATCTTCTTTTAAATAATTTGATTAATATCTTGTATACAATCTTTACAACAGTGTGTTTTTGGAGTTGTTATCATCATTAGGTTTGCTCTGTGTTTACGTTTCTTCCCTACCAATATTTAACATTTCTATTTGCTATGTGTTAAAGTATTAAGGCCGGAACAACAGAACAAGAACTAGAAGTGTAGTAATCCGGGTCTCTCATCATCATGCATGCATTGCCTTTTTCTCCCTTAACATATGGATATGGTAGTCTTCAATGATTGTCGTTTGTTTGTCTATGTATGCATACTGTTTTTCTATGTCAAACCTTTCCCAAAAACCCCCTTCCCATCCATTCAACAAACCCTAACCCTCTTCCCCCGGGCTGTGTGACTTATTGTCGAGGTGTAACTAAATTAAATGTACACCAATACTTAATCACACACTTGCTGGGGCGGATGTGGTGAAAGCAACACTACTTCAATTTCAAGGCAGAGCGATGATCTTCTTCTGCTTGGCCACCCATGAGTAGGATATTTCAGAGGTTATTTTATTTAACAAAGGAACATATACCTCAGCATGAATTGCCGGCATTGATTGGATTTGTTTGTTGTCATTCCTCATATACAGCACTAACTGTTAGACTGTAGGCATAGTCAAGTGACTCGACACAACTATAGTTTGTAACTGTCTAGTAGGCTATCCTCCTAACCACCATTCAGTTTTTTTGTCAAATATTGGAGCATATTATTGTTGCTCGGTAAGTTCTGTACTGTACTTCATTCAACTACTCCTCTAACAGTCTCTCAAAGGCGATTGACTGTCTCCTTTTCTTTTTTTGGAAATGCTGCCGCCCTGCCAGTGTCTACTACTACTACTATACTACCACCACCCCAATCATGGCATGTATGAAAAAGGAAACCATCTTCACCATCCAGCCAGTGCTGTGACACAGTTGGACATAAACATCAAGCACCGGTAAGAGACAAGTTTGGGGGAGGCAAAATTAATAATGGACATGTCAATGATTTCGTTTTCACACACCAGTACAAAGAATGCATAGACTAGAGGACAGACTGAAAGTACTAGAAGGACCAGTCAATGAGTGAGGTGTGTCTCATCTATCTGTTTGTGTCTTATACAGTCAGCCAATTATTGAAATCAAACACAGGCTATGGGCGGCCATGCACCAGCAAGGAAACAGTGTGATGTTAAACAGTTACCCCACCTACAAAACATTAACAACATTGCATGTAACATAGAAAAATATATTTAATTTACCCTAACAAAAATAAACTAAACCCCAAAAGCTGACCCACCCCCCTCCCTAACCCCAACCACTGTCCATAGTAGAAAAAAGTCTGTAACGCCCAAACGAGTTAAGAACAAGAATTAAAAAAGGGGCAGAACAGGATGACAGGGGCTAACTGGTGGGGCGGGACTCGAGGAGGACACGCATCTGGCGCATCTCGCCCTCTAAACGGGCGACGCGGCGTCTAAGGGTGCGGCAGTTGCAGCCACAGTGGGGGGGGCACCGGAGATGGCACGGTGGCGGCGGGCAGCCGCCAGACGGTGGCGCCGTACCGCTGGAGGGTGGTGGCTGGGGCCCGGGCCACGGGAGGAGCTTTCCCCAATTGCAGCCGCAGTCTCCTCCTCCTCCTCGGCTAAGACCACCAGCCGCCGGTATTCTAGCAGGATTGCCTCCAGCTTCCGGCGCCGTGCCTTGGCGGCCAACTCCCTTCGATCTAGTTTAGGAGTAGCTGTGTATCAAAAAGAAAAAAACAAGACAATTGTAAAATATACTCTTAGAAATACAGTAAGACAAGTTAATTATTTATACACATAGTGGCATGGTAGAGTAGCACTATAAAGCACAGTAGTACATAACATTTTAATTCGCGCCCGTCCTTCTTCCTTCCACCCGTCTTTCACTTTTTAGTTGAACAGTGCACCAGGTGCTCTTCTCCATAAAACTTTCAAAGCGGAGTTGAAATTAGATAGATGAGGCAATTGGTTACTCAATACTCCCGCTCCTATGCCAATTAAAGGGATTCTAGTCTTATAGTTCACACTTCAAACGTTCACAACAACTCATACTTACTACTTACGACATCGTATGGCGGGCGGACTTTGTCCGCCCGCCATCCTCACGCTAAAAAGGGTGGGGGTCCCGTGGGGACAATTAATTAGGATGATGCGCCCGGCACAGTGGCTGGCGCATCCTGTTTTTTTTACATTCTGGTTGGCGGTGCCGAAAGCAATGCTAAAAATACATGTTGTGCTGCTTTTACAAGCACATCATGACGGGCCCCGCACGGAGCCTGTCACGTTTTGCTTGGAAAGGCGGGGGGTACCATAGCATAGGTAGGTACCCTCCATGGGGGCACCCAAGCTTACTCTGCAATGTCTGCATGCCTTTCCGTGGCGGACGGCAATGCCGCCACGCAAAGGCATTCCAAAATGCAGATTATATGGCTGGCGGTGTGTTCAGAGAGACACCACCGGCATATTGAACCCTTTTCCGCCTGGTCGACATGTGGGGTTCTGAATAATTTCTACAGGGATGGCGGAGGTTTGCCCCTGCGGTGTCGGCAGTGAATTCCAGCCGGCCCGGCGGGGACAATACGCCCACCATCCTAATGGGGCCCTAAGTCACAACTGTACAGTATACATATACATACAGTACACCCTTGCAGTGAGTGTGCTGTCAAGTTCAACAATAGTTAAGGATTATGAATCTAACTTACCACCGCCTGCCACTGGTGCTGCCACTCCCCCTACCGCTCCATCGTCGGTATCGGCAGCAACTGCCGCATCCTCTTCCTCCACGTCGCCTTGTTCGCTGGCCCCGGCACTGGTGGTCGGTAGTGCGCCTAGAAAACATTACACATTTATTAGGCGTCATATACACCTCCCCCCTATTGATCAGTTGCAAGGTTGAAAAATGAGTTAATACTAACATACATCACTAGTACAAATCAGGTAGTAGTAGAGTAGACACTAATAGTTATATATGATCATTGTAGCCTTTGCTTAATTAGCCCTAGCCATGCTACCATTTTACCTTTGTGGCTTTTATTTTTGTACAAGTGACGTTACCTTTACCTTGCAGCTTCTTAAGACACCTTTGAGCCCACATGACCTGCCTCACACTGCTACTGTCTAGTCTACGCGCTGCGTACAAGCGGTCCACAAACATTAACAAGCCACTTTTTTAGGAAGTACTGGTGTACTACTGTTACTGTTAGTCCATATTGCTTATCCATAGATGCTACACTTTTTGGCACGGCTAAGAAATGCTTGCAAGTTGCAATATACTAACGCACACCATTTCTTTTTTCGCATTACAGACGCAAGATTCCCTTCTACAAACCAGAGCTTCTGAATGGTGCAACAACTACCAGTACTAGGTTCTTCTAAGGTGAGGGGTCCCTTCACTCACATCTTCTTTTATAAATGTATATAAACTAAATTGCTATGGGATGGTGGTGCTGCCTTCCACCACTGTTCAGTTATCATGATTTAATTCCCAACTGTATAAGTGTAACAATGTATATTGTTTTAATGTTATTGATTTTCCGGTTGGTGCTGCTAAGAAAACAGTGTACAGACCTTCTCAAATTGAAATAAACATTTTGAACTTACATAGACTTGGTGGTATTTGGTGTGGACTAACTTACACGAGTGAGCAAATTAAAGTAAGGGTGTGCATGTGAATTGCTTCCACGACTGAGAGGTTGGGTGTGTTATGTTCTGGGTTGTCTACTTGTTGGGTATCTTGGGGGGAGGGTTCCGAGACCTAATAGTTATGACAAGACAGTACTATAGTCAAGCAGTGGAATTGTGGTGGGTGCGGAATTTCTGATTGAGGTGTGCAAGGAAGGTCCAACCTACCATCACCAACATCCTATTTTCTGGTGCAAATGTCTGTGTATGTGCAAAATCCCTACAACAGTAGTATGTCCTATAGGGTATCATATCAAAATAGTAATAAATCTGGTAGGGCTGTTGTTGCTGTGAATTTTCAAAGCCTCAAGATCAATAAGAGTAAAAGTAGTACAAGACGACGACCCAACGGATTGGACTCAATGGCTCGAGCTACTGGTGAATATGAGTTTTATATTACAATCTTTCACAAAGAGTGGCACTGGCCAACTGGGCAAGACTAGCTACTACAGTACAGACAGACTGATAGTATGTAGTAGTAGTAGTACTCAGTCATCATAGCGGAGGCAGGGATAAGATTTTTGAAACCGTACAGATCGAAGGATAATTGGTGGTAAAAAAAATAGCATTTGGAAACAAACAATAGTTCAGGAAAAATATGGGGCAGTAAAAGTTATGGAATAAGAAATATTATTAAAAACAAGAAGACTTACTGGGGCCAGCAGAGGAGCCCTCAGCGGTGTCCTCCTGGTGGTGTTGTTCCTGTCCCGCCGACTGCCCAGTCCCTGTCGGTCTGCCCCTGGGTGCTGATGAACAGGAAAGATATAAGAAAGAGACAAACATTGATGGATGGTGTCAAACAAATACAATATTTTTCAACAACGGTCAAAAAACACTTATGTAAACAACAATTGCAATAACTACATTGACCGATCTCATCTGGTCAACATGTAATATCGGGGGATTCGCAGTTCGACTACTTAAGTTACTATTTATCAACAGTAATCCAGTCTTCCATTCTGATTCCAGAAAACTAAGTTACAACTAAGCCTAAGTACAACGTACCACCCAACCTAGCCCACCTATTCCAGGCATGCCAATTGTACATTAAGTATGCATTTCCACTGTATTCCTCAACAATGCGTATGGTCAAATCATGGAGGACACATGAACATGACTACATTTTTTGTATACACCAAATTTTGGTTTGATTGATGCTGATCTGCTACTGCTAAGTAACTGCTAAGCCTACCACCACTCATTGAACAAACTAGAAAAGGTTCTAAAGACTGCCTTACTAGCAGCACGTCACGTAACTGAGTGAGGGGGCATCACGCATACCACTAACAAATTAGAAGCTCATACAAAGTAGTGTACCTAAACATCAATCCGCCCCTATCTATTAGTGACGGGACAAAGTAAGGAGTGGACTAGAGTCACTGTAGCATTACGTAACTTAATTTCTCTAAAATAAACTCGTAAAGAATCACGCTAAGCAAGCGCAAACGCAAAGCTGCAAACAAGTAAGATTAGTAGTAGCGCAGAAGAGCACCATAATCACAGAAGACTTTTAAACGTTATTAACCTGGAATGTATTGTAAGCAGCAACATTCTAGCTGGTTGGAAGGAAAAAAAATATCCGCAATATATAACACAGAGCAGAAGAACAGACACAAAGTTGTAGTAATTAAATATGTACTCACCAAGCCCCGGGACCTCCACTCCTAGCAGGTCCGGCAGGTCCTGCTCACGGTCCAGGATGTCGGACCACCGGTGCGTCAGCTGTGCCTGGGTGCGCCGGACCCCAGAGATGCGCGACACTGCCCGGCGCACCTTTCCCCACCGCTGCCGACGCTCCCGGAGGCCGTACCCGGACCCAGGCCTGCCACCTGCTGCCAGGGTTGAGGGGAGGTGGCGCTGCACAAAGAAAATTAGTGCAGCCAACTCCTCCTCCCCAAATAAGGCCCGTGCCTGCACCCCTTGTGGGCGCCGCCTTCCGCAAGGAAGGCGGTTGCGGCTCTGGCTGCGCCGGCGAACAGCCCTACCCTTGGACATGGTTCTGGGGACGGGGCGGGAAAGAAAAGGTAAAATAAATAAAGGAGTAAAGGAAATAAATAGCAGGCAATAGAAAGAGAAAAAGTAGCTAAAAAACAAAAAAAAGTAGACAAAAACCAAAAATATAGAAGCAGGAAAATAGTTAGAGAAATAATAAGCAATAAAGATCCAAAAAAACCTATAAACAAAGGATTGAAAAGATTTTGGGAGGATTGAAAATCAGGCCCCAGAACCATGCAATAGAGTGAAAAACAAGATGACCGCGCCCATTGCGACCACGTGCGCAAGTTCGCGCGATATTTTCTCCCCGAGCAAGCAAAAAGCAACGCGATCAAGTAAAAGCGGTCGCGAACAAGAAATATCGACCGCGAACGGGTGCAAACATGCATTGCGCGACCCGGAACAGGAAGTAAGCATCGCGAGAGGTCGGGACAAGTGAAAACAAGATGGCCGCGCCCTTAAGCAACCGCATGGGTAAGTTGGCGACCCGCGATCACGCAAAAAAGACTACGAACAGGTGGGAAAATAACTTCCGCGTCTTCGCGATATTTCCGGCGTGTTTGCGGAGATTTTTAGCATTTTCGCGATAATTTGCGAAAGTTAATTTCGCAAATTCCGGCCACCCCTTTTCTATATGTTTTCCTACAAAGCCTTATCTTACCCTCATCCATAGGATGATGCTTAAGTGCCGCCATTACATTCTTGTGGGATTTTGAACGATTCCTGTCAAACCACCTTTCCCTGTTACTAACATTGGTCTTTCCACGGCCCGCCAAGTTTTCGACTATCTGCATGGTTATTTTATCGAAAGCATCTAAAAGTAGTGGGACCTACTATCCAGGCAGAAAGCAATGTCACCGGCTCTTACAAAAACGTAATTCTCTATAAAGGCATCAGGTATCACCTTGTTCCATTTCAGCCTACGGGCTTAGTCCTTTGTGCTGATACAAGTGTTTGGAGTGCTCTTGCCCACCTTCCTGTTTATATCTGACTTCCAGGCCAGATCTGACGTGATGGGATTGTGGTCACTAAAGTTGTTCCGGGAGATTTCCCATGGGGAAACTACTTGACATATGGATAACAGCACTACCCCTGGTGAGCAGCGATGGACCCCTGATGGAATCCATTTGACTAAAGTCTACATTGACCTCTGTGGTGTAATTTGGCTTCATCACCTGGTCACCCCCTTGAAAAGATGGTGTGCTATAATGCTCTCTGGCGGCTCGCCCCTGTGTTAAAACGTTCACCGGTAAGGGCCCAACCTGAGAAGTAGATCCCTTGGCCGCAGTCACCGCTATACTATTGGAGGCTATGAAGTCTGGGAATGACATCAGACAAATCTTTGCCTCTATCTCTTCAAGTCACATCTGGATAGGGGCCAACAAGCTTTTAAGCAATAATTCAAACAGGAAATAACCTGTCCTTCACATTTTATAGGTCAGAATCCATAATACGTGTAACAGGTGAAGACACCCTCTTTTGCAACGGAGGTGCTCTCTTCCTACCGGCAACTCTTCTTTTTGACCGAGGACTCCACAAGCATAGTATTATCATCCGTTTGAGACTCCATAGCATGCGTGGCTGTGGGGGATGAAAAGGCTGCCGATGTGGTACCAGCCGCTCCCTCAAGATCGATTGAAGAATGGGACCGCTGAGTGCTCCAGAGAGAGTCTCCTTTCTGTCAGGGCTATCTCCTTGGAGTTAACACTCACCGCTCAGACCAGAAAGGATTCTATGGTAGTAATGGTATCTCCCCCAGATGTGCCTGTGTTCATCTTCCTTTTCCCCATGGCAACTCAGGTTTGGGGGGGAGCAAATACCAAAAAGTACTTCTAACTTGAGGTCCTTTGGGATCAATAACCTAACCACGGACTTGGCTGCTCTGATGTCTAAAGTATGGGCCTGAGCAGAGCCACTTTGGGGGACACCTAGGCCCATAGGAACATCAGGGGAAAAAGAGGACAGTCAAAGTAAAATATCATTTAAAATGATGACATTACCTCAACAATGGAAAACAAGGAAGCAGAGTCAAGAGGGGTGGCTGTGAGGTGGAGGGGCAATACTCTCTGCCACCCAAGACCCTAGAGAAGTATACTCATAATCTTTTGACTCCCTCCTCCAAAATGTAACACCGTTGCAGCCATTGCAGTCCCAGAACGAAGAGGAAAATTTTAAAGACACCCTCCCCTATACAGGAAGAAGATTCACCGGAAGACCAATTAGGAAAAGGTGTAGGCGGGAGCAAGGACGTCTCTCCGTCGGAAGAGGAGGAGATCACAAGCAGGAAGTGTTCAGACAAGGAGTCGGGGAAAGCAGTGCGTAGGATGCCAATCGCTGTAGGAAGTCCGGAGGAAGACAAAACCGCCATATGGAGAAGAAGAGGTGGTAGAAGACAACTGTAAGGCAGGCAAAGTGGCCGACAAATGATGCAAAGACTGGTGGTTTCCACCCTGCAGAGGCGTAAACTGCCGGCGCAACTCAGGATTGTTGCAGCTGTGGCAGTGAGTGCATATCGGGCGGGACAGTGCAATTTGGGACTGGGGAGGGAACGGAGTGGGCGGGAAGCCTTTGGTGGTGTTACCGTTTTTTTTTTAATGTTATTTTTTCTTCCTCCTCCCCACTTCGTAGGAATACTATATAAGGAATGTTGATAGCAGCGTCAGGTCGGAACTTTCGTAGCTTAACTACATGAGACTCGGGTTCCATAGGGACTAGAAAGGAGCCCTTGTGGCTTATAACGGCAGTGGTAGACTATTGCACCATTCAGGCTAGCTTTCATGAACACACTCTCTCTCCCTCCTCCAACCGGCACAATGGTTATCTATAAATGGTAATTTTAATCACTCTTGTTTTGGGCAGGTAAATAGAGAAACGTGAAGGGCAGAGAAAAGAACGACTTATAGGCCTCCCCAGACATTACGACCCTCTTTCTTCTACCTAAAGACGCAGAAGCACACATCCCTTCTTTTGTTTCACAAACCGGGTGAGATGAAGGTTCCATCTCTATACCTCTCAGAAAGAGAAAAGTCTCACATGTTACTTACCACCATTTCCTTTTCTCCGAGACTGCTGGGGACCACCGCATGTAGAAGAAAAACCTGGAGAGGCCAGCCCGTGGGGAGAATAACCTGCAAAAGATGACAAAAAGGAAAAGAAGCAGCATAGACTAAAAAGACAAGACCTTAAGAGAAGAAAATTAAGAAGTTAAATGTTCCCTACATATTCCTGAACGAATGAAGCATCAAAATTGAGAAGCGTATTAAGTCTCCAAGTTTTAATTTCTGCCTATCCCTCCCACAGTAGCCCAGCCTCGGCTGCTTGCTGACAGGCACAGACGAACCCGCTCTTGGCCCATTCTTCGCCCGGGCCACGCATGGGTGCGACCTGCACCCCCCCATGCTGCGGGTGCCTCAAAAAACCTATGGCGCATGAAGGCGACGTCAGTGGACAAAGGTTGCTGCAGCACAGCGCAACACTTCCGGGCAGAACACAGCGGCAAGACGTGGGTCCCCAACCTCAAACATAAATATACAGCGGGAAACAGCGGTTAACGCGGCGCCATTACAATGCAGTCAGTACAACGACCGCGTTGTTAGCATGCGTACCATTACAACGACTTGCTGTAGGGGGCTTTAGGTGTTGGATTTTAAATCCAACACCTTCCCTACTGTTGCACAGACTGGAGTTGGAGTAGTAATTTATACATTTCCAAAGTCTAGTACCCCCTACAGCAAGTCTTAGTAATGACTTGCGTTGTAATGGGTCACGTGGTAACAACGCAGTCGTTGCACTGACCGAGTTGTAATGCATGCGAAGTAACGTCATATATTCTATACAGCATATCGTTCTGTATATAAGCATTTATTTGGACTATAGATGGGTACCGACATATGTGTAATGCTTTGTATAAATAGGTATAACAATTATGTTTTTAAAGATACAGGTATTCGTTAGCTCTGCTTAAAAATTTATTTGACATATTACTTATAGTTAGATTAGTCTATGTTTAACATGTATATAAGTGACTGCATAAATAAGTGCATCTTTTATCATAACTATCTACAATTGCTTAACTATTGAATTGCAAAAATAAAGAAAATAAATTAATCTAAAGTACATCTCTTGAAAGGTTGAGTTTATTAAATGCAACTTTAATCTACATATATAACCTTCCTTATGCATATATACCTTCCATGTACTTAATATATACCTATGATGGAAATCAAAATAAAGAGAGGAAAGGTTGAAGCCAGTTCACTTCCCCTAAGGTTATATGTAAGTATTAAAGGGAACTAGCTACCATGTAGGAGCTCCTAAAGTGTGTATGTAGAACAACACATATGTGTTTTAGGAAGACCCTCACTCAGCAATCTAGTTGGTGACATGCTTCATCATCGGGTCCCACCCGAGGTACCGAGTGCACCTTAGGTGTGCTTTGACGCCTGGATACAGCAGAGCTGGTTTTGTGCAGTGAGAGTGCAGTGAAAGTGAAATTAATGTGGTCCCGTTAAACAACAAAAGACTAATTTAATGTATGGGCCCTCGGCAGTAGTTGAAATGGAGAGAGGTGGATATCCGTGGAGGTATTTAGGCTCCGATATCCTATGTGGTCAACATGTTTCTGCCAGTCTCTCACTACTGGGCTGGCTTTCCTCAGGACCTTATGTGCGTGAAATTAAAATGGTACTTATATACACATATACATACATACATTACAGGAGGTAGGAAGAAAAGATGCTCACCTTACATAAAGAGATTACTTAGCACCGCTTGTCCCACTGCTGTATCAGCATTACTGCCAGCTTCAAGACAATAGTGCTTTGTAAAGGTGTGCCTGCTGGACCAAGTAGCTGCTCTGCAAATTTGTGTAATAGGCACACCGGCAAAGAGAGCTGTAGATGATGAGACTGCTCTCGTAGAATGCGCTTTAACCGCTGCATGCAAAGGCTTGCCAGCTTGCTGATGGCAAAATTGAATTGCACATGAGATTCAACGTGCAATAGTCTGTTTAGTCACTGGATATCCTTTTCTTATCTTTCCATAGGCTACAAGAAAGCAGATCAGCTTTACGTATACAGGCTGAGTTGTATATAAAACTTTAAACATCTCTTAACATCCAGAGAATGTAAAGCCTTTTGTGCTGGTGACTGAGGATTAGTAAAGAAAGTCTTCAAAATGACTGGCTCATTTAAGTGAAACTCTGATGTTACTTTAGGAATAAAAGCAGGATTTGTACGAAGCACAACAGAGTCCTTAGTAAATTGGAGAAAAGGGTGTTGAGTTGTCAAAGCCTGTATGTCGCTTACTCATCTAGCCGAAATAGGAGCCAAAAGAAGTGATGTTTTCCATGAGATGAATTTAAGATCAGCCCTATGAATGGTCTCAAACGGCGCTTTCATGAGTTGTGCCAACACAATGTTCAGATGCCAAGGCAGAGGTGTGCGCCTAATTGGTGGAAACATTCTAAATAATCCCTTGAGAAATTGTTTTAAAATTCTTGAAGACCAAAGCGATTGTGATCCATTTTGTCGTCGAAATCTGGAAATTGCAGCAAGGAAAACCTTAATTTTAGAGTGAGAGAGGCCAGATTTTGCCAGTTGCAAGAAAAAGGGCAGTAGCTGATCTGGTGTAGAATGAACAGGGTGAACCTTGGAAGTTTCACACCAAAGACAGAATCTCTTCCACTTGAGTTTATAAGTCGTTTTGGTGGAGGGCGCTCTGGCATTAGCAAGAACCTCCCGACAATCATCAGGTATAACTAAGTCAGCAAACTCATATTATTCAGGCGCCAGGCTGCTAATCGCAGAGATTTTGGATCCGGATGGCAGACCTGGCCGCAGTTCATTGTCAGCAAGTTCTGCAATGGGTGCAACAGTATGGGTTTGCACTCCGACAGGAGTAGAAGTTCTGTGAACCAGAACTGGCAAGGCCATCTGGGGGCTAGGAGAAGTATTCGGCAGGGTTCTTTCCTCATCTTCCGAAACACCCTTGGGACTAAAGAAATCGGAGGAAAAGCGTAAGCATATATCTTTGACCAATTTATCGAAAACGCATTCTCGCACGATATTTGTTGGGGTAGCCAACTTGCGAAGGATGGGCATTTGTGGTTCAGGTTGGTCGCAAATAGATCCACTGTGGCCACAGGAGAAACTGGAGGGGGCGATCTGATAAGCAAGGAAGGTTGCGGAAAAGGTGTCTGTGGAATGGAAGATGCCGGATCCAATGGAGGAAACCTGCGGTAGTAATCCTCTACCATGTGTTGTAAATTTGAGACAAGAGACATCGGCATTTGCATTCTCTGATTTGCATGTCTTTCTTGAGTAGTAGCCTCTAGGTAATAATTGTAATCATCATCATCATCATCATAAGAAGTTCGAAAGGACTTCGAGCAGCACCAAACCTTTCACCATCCTCTGAATCCTCTTCATCAGCTCCATAGTCAAAAATCTCCCCTGGAGGCCAAGGAGATACCTTAGCTGGAGAGGTATGTAATGGTAAAATAATGTCTTGGGAATTCTTTCTCTTCGGAAGCCCGGGACCATCCGCTAACACCGATGATGATACAAACATTGATGAAGATGTTAAGGGTACTACAGACATCAAAGTTGTAGATTTAACCAATGGTTCTTCCGTCGTTGTTATGGCCGTCGACGTACTGCGTCGACGAAGATCTGCATCGGAAAACTTCGGCACCGTCGACGAAGCTTCAGTCGACAAGGCTACTGCCGACGAGGCTACCCTCGACGAGGCCACCGTTGACAAGGCCACCGTCGACGAAGGAGATTTCTTCTTCAGCGCCGTCGACAGTCTCTGAATCTACCACCGACGTGGGCTTCTTCTTCATCGACAAGGACAATGTCGACATGAGAGGTCTTACCTTCACCAATACCAAAGTCGATGGAGAAGATGCAGACGACATAATCATCTTGGGCTGAGGAGAAGAAAAAATGGATGTTGCAGTCTTTCACCTGATGATCTGGGTGAAGACAGTAGATACATTTTTTTGTGGGGATCATCCGAATGAAGTCGTAGCTTTCCACAAGATTCACAGTGTCTGAATAAAGATCTCTTAGAAGTAGACATGTTCAGAGAACAAAATCTGAAGAAATCCGAAGGAAAAGTTGAAGTACTGAGCAGAGCTCAGGGAGACTCCCTTCACATGACGTGCGGTAGAAAATCTGAGAGCCTGGAGCCTCTGTGGAGATGGTTCTAGAGGGTGCTGTCGCCTGATTGGCTGGAGTTTAGGATGAGCTATTAAAGTGAATGGTTTTTTCTCTATTAACTTTCCTTTATTGGTATTCTATGTCCCGTGGGGCTCCCACTTCGACGACAGGGAATGATTCAAGCATGTGAATCTATGAAAGCTACCCCAATACTGGAGAAAACGTTTTTTTAGACTCTTCCCTCTTCTATAGCTCCACTATCCCTTTTCAATCCACATAACAGACTAACATTTCCACCACTCAAAATAATTTCATATTCCCCCACAGACTAATTCACCACTAATCCTTTTTAGGTCTCGCCTGAGATAGCGCTTTTTAGACATTTTGTAAGTGGGATTTTCAAAGTGCTACCCACAGTCTTTTGGCTGGCCTAAAGCTTGAGTGCACGATCACATGCACGTGCACAGCTGCCATCTAATGGCTCCTCGGCTCCCACTCCCCCCTCCCTTCTCTATAGCTTTGGCTCCTTTGTTTGTATTGCACCCTCCCTTCTCTCCCCGCTCTTTTCGCACTCCCCCCTCCCTTCTAATCAGTTTCCTTGACGCTCCTCGGATTGACCTTCCCACTCCCTTCTCTCCCCACCTCATCACAGAGACGGAGGAGAAAGAGCCATCCTGCATGGTTAATGCTTTTGCAGGTATCAGTTTTCCAATTTATGCAATCTTCACTCAACTGCACACACACGCACACATTCACACAGACACACACACACATTCTTTTCTACCTTTATTTGTTCAGGTATCAATCAGCGGCGCCCGAGATCTCATTATTCAGCAGGAGCATTCAACATATTTTGGGAATGTCTTTCAAAATAGAGACCTTTACACTGCGCGTTTTGTTTTACTTTGGAGCTCCTCTATTTCCCTCCTCCCTTCTAATCAGTTTCCTTGACGTTCCTCGGATTGACCTTCCCCCTCCCTTCTCTCCCCACCTCATCGCAGAGACGGAGGAAACTGAGCCATCCTGCATGGTTAATGCTTTTGCAGGTAGCAGTTTTCCAATTTATGCAAACTTCACTCAACTGCACACACACACACGCACACATTCACACAGACACACACACGCATTCTTTTCTACCTTTATTTGTTCAGGCATCAATCAGCGGCGCACGAGATCTCATTATTCAGCAGGAGCATTCAACATATTTTTTAAATGTCTTTCAAAATAGAGACCTTTACACTGCGTGTTTTGTTTTACTTTGGAGCTCTTCTATTGAATATTAATAATGCCTCCGTGCCTCATGTACCCGTCCCCGCATTCACTACCTTATTACATTGCAAAAAGCTATGCCCCATAATCTGGACACGCCTGAATGTACCCATCTTCTGGCGGGAAGTTGGAGTGAGGCTCTTGCCAGGGGTGAAAGCCGTGAGTGCTGCAGGGCTCACTGGCCACAGCTGACGGACCCCTCTGCTGATAAGAGATCACTTTGAAGCAAGGCCGCCATGCAGGCCCTGCAAAGAAACTTTAGCCGCGAATAGTGAGATATGCACAGGCATACATGAGTGCCAAGGCAATCGGCCAGCTGCCCTTTGCTACTTTTCTCAGCTGCCTCCCTTCCTCCACAACCCCCCCTCCCCCCCCCCCAACCCCCATTGCTTGTTTATAAAGCCTCTGTCTGTATAGATCTCTCACGGAGTCTTTCATTTACAAAAAAAAAAAAATATTTACAGAAAAACTTGGGTAAACTGTCCAACAAACAGAGGCTTGTTTTTATTAGGCCGTTGGACGTTATGGGTCCATTTCACAAAGGCATGCAAGAGTACTACTGAAGAACTGCTTCTCATAATCATATAGTAAATCAGCCATAATGTCTCACCAACTTACCCAAACATATTATTTTTACCTCAATCACCCATTCAGTCACTTACGTGCTATCTTAAAGATGAATAATCTTTATGAAATATAATTGCTGCTGATCATATTCCAGTTCACAGAGGCGGAGGAGTGTGTTGGACAAAATAGGAATAAACTTTCTAGAGGTGAACCTTCACTTCTATGACATCCCACACAAAACTCTTCCTTCCTGTGTATTGTCATCAGGAAAAGTGAGAAAACCAATGGAAAACGGAGAACCCTGGGGTAAATTGTGTAGAAAACATTCAAGTGGCCAGTTAACACTACAAAGGTTTTCTTGCAACAAACTGAAAGAAGTTGACATTTTTGAGAGACAATTCCGTACACAAAAGTGGATGCTGGGACTCTATACTTCCGAACCAAAACCATCATCGCACTCTATAGTGACTGGATTTGAAGTCCCAGCAACCCCCCAAAAAACGCGGCAAACATTCCTAAGCAGACTTTAAAAAGGAAAGCCACAGAACAGTACAACGACAAATTTAAGTCAAATGGTAAGGATAACCTCCGGATAACACTTGTAAAAAGGTTTTACTCTGCAAATATGAGGAAATATATTTCTAACAAAATGTCTTATCAACTCCAAGGCGAACAAGCTGTATACACACAGTGATTAACCTTCAAAACCATAAAGGTTTATTGGGCTTGGCTGCCAGCGGCCCTGGCCGGGGGAAACCATGACTAAATTAGCGTTCAATCTGGTCTCTCAGTGTGTTCGTGAAATATCAATGGTATTACCGCGAAATTCCAGTCACCAGATGTGATAACATTTTTAAAATACCATGAGGTCATACTATTGCAGGAAGCATAGTCCGAGGTCAACCTACCAATAGAAGGATATTTGGAATACAGGTCCCCTGCCCTGAGGTCGCACAAGTTTGGTAGATCAAGCGATGGTCTTTCAACCTACGTAGCTAGCAAGCTAAATGCTAACATTGACCAACTAATATTCGAGGAAGACTGGATATCCGGCATATGGATCGGAAATTCCAAAGCGATTGAACAACTGCTCCTGATTAACATATATATTTCACCAAGTGCCAGGGAGAAAAAATCCACGTTTGATCATTTGATCCTGCTCTTGTGTAACTTACTAAGAAACTATGGAAGAACAGCCTGTTTAATATCTGGCAATTACAACACAAACCTCTTCCAAGAACTCCCTGAAGAGAACAATGTAATATGGCCACACATCTTGGAACAAACAAAGCCCACTGGTAACAAATACAACAAACTCCGAGAATAAATGGTGCTTTAACTCAGCATTTTGGGTTACACAATCCTGAATGGTTGTTTTCCCATGGACATCCCTCCAAACTGGACAAGAACAAATGGTCGCACCCACTCCTTTCTAGGTTATACCATTTAAAATAAGGAAATGCTTTCGTTGATCGAAAATTACACCATTGGAGGAGACAGCGATCACCGACCCCAAGTGATTACCATGACATTCCACGTAGCATGGCATGCCGTGACAAGCCGGACAACAAGAGGAATCCATACAGAGAACCTCAAATGCCTAAAATGGTCAGACTCTACCATACCGACAATAATGACAAAATGTAGAGCGCTGCTAGGTGTATGGAGTGTCGATGATACCCCACTCACTACATCATGGGAGTTTTTTTCCAGTCAACTGCTTAAATTCATGTATCCCATGAAAAACCCCAAAAGATAATCTAACAATAACAACTGTTGAAACCTCTACGTAATTCCTCACTACGACAAGCACGGATGCATCCAGGGGAAGACCTTCTACTTAACACATACAAGCAAGCTCAAATGGCATTCAGGCAAGCAATATTTCTAGAGAATAAAAATGCTCTGAGCGGTTCTGGATAAAATTGGTCCATGCAAGCAAAAATCATAACTCAAAGTCATTTTGGTCCCTTGTTAACGGGAAAACATATAACCAAGGAGGACAAAGCAGTGCGAACATTCATGAAGATAAATGGCCATCTTTTCTAATGACCCACTTCAAAATACCAGAAGAAAATGAGTTACTTACCTGTAACTTTGGTTCTTCAGTATTGGTATCTTACATAGATTCACATGCTTGAATCATCCCCGTCGTTGTAGTGGGTGTCCTGCAGTATACATATAAAAGCAGTAGATAATACTACAATAGGCTACAATGCAATGAACAGTCACTGCGATAGCCTATCCATTTTCTTTAGTAAAAAAGAACCAAACTTAAGTAGCAGCCAATCAGGCGATGGCACCCTCTAGAATAATCCCAAGAGAGGCTAGGTTCCTCAGATTTTCAAGCACAAGTGTGAAACTATAAACCTTGAGGAATAAGGGAAGCCTCTCAGGGGAGAAGGTGGGTCGCATGTGAATCTATGAAAGATACCAATATTGGAAAACCGATACTGTCAGGCGGTGCAGTAATGGGCGCTAGAGGGTTGATTGATCTCCATTGGGAGGCTTGTGAGATATCTGAGTCAGGCTTAGGATGTCCTACCAGACAAGCTGGAGCTTTATACTTTTTGTCGATCCTGGGCAAGACCGGGATAACTGTGGCGGGTGTCCTCATTACTTTTATACCCTCTTCCCAAATGTGATCTACAATGGGTATAGATCTGACAGATTTTCTGGATAGATCGTTGAAATCCAAGAGAAAGCAATCTGATTGCTTGACTTTTATAGACAGTTGAAAATGTGAAGCTGCTTTTTCTATTAGAGCATGAAAGCCGCCAATATCTTCTGGTGGAGACTCTACAGTTTGAGGAGAAGGAGAAGCAGGTGTCGATATAACATAGTCCTCCCATTCATTTCTTGCTTGCCCATCTGTTTGAGGTTGACTGTCCTCAATTTCTCCTTCATCAAAAGTGTCCTAATGTTGTTGCGGCAAAACAGTATCTCCCGCAGGGGAGATCGCAGGCAAAGGTACAGAGGTACGTGGTGGAGAAGAGGCAGGCAGTGGTGGCTGTGGAGGTGGAAGAACAGCTGCTGAAGGAAAGTGTGTGCGATATTCATGCAGTAAATCTTGAAGGTCCTGTACCAGAGTGGCAGAAAGGTGGACCATAGGCTCATTGACTGGTTCCATATATTGAATCTTTGCATGAGGAGGGTGATATTCTTGTTGGTAGTAACCCTCATATTCATCATCCTCTTCCTCTTGATATTTTACATGCTGCTGAGAAGGACTATCAGCAGGTCCAAACATTCCATTGTCTTCAGATTCCTCCAAAACGTTGAAGGTGGCAAAAGTAAAACTATTGCTGGATTTTGCAAAAAATGCCTCGTCGACGGGTACTTAAGCGTAAGCTGTAAGGACGATGGATGCTTACGACCCGGCGTGGGATAAAGCGTCGTCAACGGTAGCGGCGTCTGCGTCGTCGACGAGGACATGACAGGAACGGATGAAGTCGTCAGCATCGTAGACGAGATTGTCATTGATGTGGTCGTGGACAAGGTCCTTGACGGAACCACCGTTGTGGAGAGGATGAAGACGAAAAGGTTGTAGTCTTCGTCGTCCAAGTCGCCATGGGCAATGAGGTCATCGGCTGTAACACTTTTTCTGGTGGATAAAGTATCTGCCTGTGGATTCCTCACCTATGAATATCCCCTGCGCCAGCATTCTTCGGAAATATTTTGTAGCTCTCCACGCTGACGAGTTCGTCACAATGCCATGGCTCCGCACGCGGCTCCACGTGACGTCACTGGTGCCATAAGAGGGCCACGTGATGACGTCAGTTCCACCCATTTTTTCCGTGCCACCGAGGCGAAACGGGCGGACCGACCATATAGAAAACGCATACATAGTACACATAGTACACAGTTTTCACACAAATACACACGGTGTAAAGTGAAAAAGGAAAGCACAGTAAAGCAAACATTTCCTTTAAGCCTACAGAAAGGCAAAACAGAGGCAATGCAGAATGACAATATGAAACAACATATTAACCAATACCTCTTTTAAGGTATAAAAGGGTGGACAACGGGGAAGCGGGTGGGTCAGTGAGGAATCCACAGGCAGATACTGTATCCACCAGAAAAAGTGTTAACGAAGGTAAGTAACTTGTTCTTCTGATGGATACATCACGTGTGGATTCCTCACCTTATGAATAGAACCCCACAGCAGTTCCACTCCCGGAGGAGGGTGTCCACCCTTCTATACCAAGATGTCCTGCAAAACAGAGCGCGCAAAATTGCCATCCCTCCTCACTTCGGAATCTAAGCAGTAATGCTTCGCGAAAGTGTGGAAGGAGGCCCAATTTGCTGCTTTACAGATGTCCCTCACAGGAACACCTCTGGACAAGGCAGAAGTAGACGATTTAGCCCTGGTGGAATGAGCTCTAATGCCTTCAGGAGGCTCCTTACCAGACAGAGTGTAACAGATCTTGTTGCACAAGATGATTCACCTGGATAAAGTGCGCTTGTGCACCGCCTTGCCCTTCATCCGTCCAACATAGCCCACAAAGAGCTGATCATTCTGACGAAAGTCCTTTGTTCTATCAAGATAGAAACTAATCGCCCTCTTAGGGTCCAAACGGTGAAGCCTTTCTTCCTCCTTGAAAGGGTGAGGGGGAGGATAGAAAGTAGGAAGAGTAATGGAATGTCCTAGATGGAAGGGAGTTACCACCTTAAGCAGAAAAGCAGCCGTGGTCCTGAGAACTATCTTTTCAGCATGTATGGTCAAAAACGGAGGCTTTGAACTCAAAGCCTGAAGCTCACTCACCCTCCTGGCCGAAGTGATAGCCACCAGAAAGACTGTTTTGAAAGTAAGCAGTCGCAAAGGACAGCTATGCATTGGTTCAAACGTGGAACCCATTAAAAAAGTTAACACTAAATTCAAATCCCATTGGGGCATAATAAAAGGAGTGGGCGGTAACATGTTAGTAAGTCCCTTAATGAACCTTAAAACTATTGGAGACTTAAAAAGTGACTGCTGATCAGGCAAACATAAAAATGCCGATAAAGCCGACAAATATCCTTTAACAGTGGCTACAGCAAAACCTTGCTGGGCCAAATGAAGCGAAAAACAAAGAACATCAGAAAGATGAGCTTTCAAGGGATCAATAGACTTCTCTCCACACTATTTAACAAATTTGGACCACCTGTAGGAGTAGATAGACTTAGTGGAGTGTCGCCTGGCCGATAATATAACATCCACCACATCAGGCGGGAGAGAAAAAAAATTCAGGTTGCTCCGTTCAATCTCCAGGCATGAAGGTGTAGGCTCTGGAGGTGGGGGTGTAGAACCTGCCCCTCTGACTGCGAGAGGAGATCTACCCTGAGAGGAAGACGGAGCGGAGGGTGCGATGAGAGGTGAAAAAGATCTGTGTACCACAACCTTCTTGGCCAATCCGGGGCGATCAATATAACTTGGGCCCAGTCTTGGCGAATCTTTCTCAGAACCCGCGGAATCAAGGGTATGGGAAGAAACGCGTAAAGGAGTTGTGAACTCCAATTCAACTGAAACGCGTCCCCCAACGCCCCCTGCATCGGAAACTGGAGACTGCAGAATGACAGGCAGTGCGCGTTCTCAAGAGTGGCAAACAGGTCCACCCGAGGAGTTCCCCACATCCGAAAGATATGTCGAACTACCTCTGGATGAAGCCTCCACTCATGGTCGGCGGAGAACTGCCGACTGAGACTGTCCACACGCATGTTCAGCACCCCGGCCAGATGATTTGCCATCAAGAAAATCCGATGGTCCTGAGCCCAGGACCAAAGCCGCAACGCCTCCCTGCAGAGACGGTACGACCCTACTCCTCCCTGCTTGTTGACATACCACATCGTGGCAGTGTTGTCCGTCAGGACTTGAACCGACTGACTGCGAAGGGAAGGGAGAAAGGCCTTGAGCGCTAAACGTATCGCCCGCAATTCTAGAAGATTGATATGTGACAATCTTTCCTCTGGAGACCAAAGACCCTTGATCTCCAGATCCCCCAGATGAGCACCCCACCCTAGGGTAGAGGCATCCGTTATCACTGTGGCCACCGATGGAGGAAGATGAAAGGGCTTTCCTTGAGACAGATTGCCCTCCACACTTCACCAAGATAGATCCACTGCAGCTTCTCTGGAGATCCTGACAGACTCCCGGAGATCTGCGTTGTGCTGATACCACTGCCTGCGGAGGCACCACTGGAGCGCCCTCATGTGCCAGCGTGCATGGTTGACCAATAGAATGCAGGAGGCAAACAGACCGAGCAGGCGAAGGACCTTCAGAACTGGAACATCCGCCCCATTGTAAAACAAGGGAATCATTTCCTGAATGTCGATAATCCTTTGTTTAGGAGGAAAAGCTCAACACACAGTGGTATCGGGTACCGCCCCTATGAACAGGTTGCGCTGAGAGAGCACTAGGTGAGACTTGGGTACATTTATCGAAAAACCCAAATTGTAAAACAGCTAAGCTGTTACCTGCAGATGATGAAGCACCATCTCTGGCGTCTCTGCCTTCAGAAGCCAGTCGTCCAGGTAGGGAACAACAGGACTCCCCGACCTCCTGAGATGAGCAGCCACCACTGCCATCACCTTGGTGAAGACTCGAGGTGCAGTAGTAAGACCAAACGGAAGAACCGCAAACTGGTAGTGTTGCGACCCAACCGTAAATCGGAGATACTGCCTGTGCGACTTCAGGATTGGGATGTGAAAATATGCATCCTGCAAGACGATGGACACCATCCAGTCCTCTTGCTGCAGGGCCTGAAGAACCTGCACTAGGGTGAGCATCTTGAATCTCTTCTGCTTGAGATAAAGATTCAAAATTCTGAGATCCAGGATGGGACGTAACCTGCCATCCTTTTTGGGAATCAGAAAATAGTAGCATCCCTGACTCTTCTCCTGCTCCGGAACCACCTCTATCGCACCTTTTTGTAACAGGGCAATAACCTCCTTCTGAAGGAGAAATAAATGATCCTCCATGCAAAATCCTTGGCAAGGAGGGTAAGGAGGAGGGAATTCCCTGAATGGAAGGGCGTGCCCATTTTCTACGAGATCTAGAACCCAAAGGTCTGAAGTGATTGATTTCCAATCTCGTAGAAAATGGGTAAACAGACCTCCCACAGGACCTACATGATCCAAGATGGCGGATCTAGGGCTGCTTTCCTACGTTACCAGGAGGGGGTGGGGAGGTAGAGGAGGAGGAGGAAGGAAGGATGACGCCCGGCTCCTCGTTGGCGACCTCTGTCTTTACCCCTATAGGACTTATACAAGGGGTTTTATTGTTGCTGTTGAGGCTGCCTGAAACTCCGAAAGGAAGACTTCCTGAAGCCTCTGTACCTTTTATTTATTTATTTATTTATTTTTTGAAAACCTTTATTAATCGCAGTCGCATCATTTTACAATGTACATTCACCATCCAAGGTGTCGGATCAGTGAGACAAAAGAAAGCACATGTTTCCAGTTGGTAAGACACAGCCATTCAGCCGGCAACCCGGAGGTCCGGCGGCGATGTGCAGGTGAACATTTGTATAGGAATTAGGTGCGTACATTGTGAAAATGTAGGCCTATGGTGCTTTTCTGTGTTTTGTTGTAGTGTGTCTGAAGCGCATTACTAGCCATAGAGGATGGCGCTGTGGTCCAGCCCACATTGCGGCTATTACGGTTGCCATCCAGAACCTTAGCGGGTGTCGTACAGGACACCGTGGCTACCCCCAAATGCCAAGGCCTCCGGGCGGCTTAGCACCAGCGTCATGGTCATAGTGTAGGCTGGAGCGCGACAAGGAGGTGTCGGTATAGCTCACAGTGACATATATGGCAGCGCATATATCTGACGAGCCCGGTGTGCAGCTTCGCAGTTCAAGTCTATGTGCGTGTTACGTGGCGCGCATCCGTCCCTCCAGCATTGTGCCTCTCAAGCCGCAAAGTGTCTGGGTACGCCTGATATGCAGCTCTGTGCACTCCGGGTGTAATTGTTACGTGCTTTCCGGGCGTATCCATCCCCTGCGCGGAGTGTGCGCTATCGCTGCCTCATCAGCAGTATTCAGGGCACGCTAGGTAGGGTAGCGCTTCGGGGGCGCCGGGCGACGCCTCCATCATTTGTTATCCGTGGTTAGGTAGGGATTCGATCAGGGAGCTTAGCCAATAACCAAACTGCTCCCTGTGTGCGTGCTGCGATAGGGGGGATCAACTTTAGGGTCGTAAACTCAGGCGGGGTCAAGGGTAAGGGGGGAGGAGGGGAGAGGAGATAATTCTGCGTTAGAGTGGGAGGGAGCATCAACTGTCGAATGGGGCACAGCGGGACCACGCAATATCCACGGTAAGCAGCAGGCCGGAGGGGGGGGGGGGGAAGGGGGGGGAGAGAAGGGGCTGTCAGAAAGGCCGAGAGCCCGTAGCGCCGGTATCCGCACCCTTCTTCTCTATGTATAAGGCGCTCCTCTGTGCCTGGGATGAAGCCTCTGTACCTTTTATAACCATAACCATAACCTCTCGCCTGTGTTTGCAGATCCAAAGATTTTGCTGTGGCCTTACTGTCCTTAAATCTTTGCAAAGCCGAATCTGCCTTATCTCCAAAAAGTCTAAATCCACCAAAAGGTAGATCAAGAAGAGCAGCTTGGACATCGGGAGAGAACCCAGAAGACCTCAACCATGCACATATTTTTGTTGCAATAGACAAACCCATCACTCTGGCAACAGAATCCGCAGTGTCCAGGCCCGATTGGATGTCCTGGTGAGCTGCAGCCTGAGAGTCCGCCAACACCTCACTGATATTTCCCCTGTCGTCCTCAGATAGCTTAGGAAGTAGCTGTTTGGCAGAGTCCATTAAGGCATGAATATATCTACCCAGGAGACAGGTGGCGTTGGTTGATTTCAGTGCCATGCTGGCTGAAGAAAATACCTTTTTCGCAGACTGCTCCAGCTTTTTGAAATCTCTGTCGACAGGAGCTTGCGGAAAAGTCCCTGTGAACTGCTTCGAACAAGAAGCCTGAACCATCAAGCTCTCAGGAGAGGGGTAGGATGAAAGGAACACTGGATCTCCAGGAGCAGGTCTATATCTTCTGGACACTGACCTCGAAACCGCAGGAGCAGAAAGAGGGTTGCGCCAAACATCCAGTATGGGCTCGGTCAGAGCATCATTAAAGGGCAAGAGTGGTTCAACCACCGAGGACTGTGAATGGAGCACCTCCATAAGAAGATTAGGCTTATACTCAGCCATAGGAAGCTGCAAATCTAAAAGTTCAGCCGCCTTCCTAATTACAGAATGGTAGGGAGCAACCTTCTTTGAGGGGATAGCCTTTAGAGAAACAAAGTCCCACTCTGGAGAAGCATAAAGTGCACTTGCTTCACACAAGTCCTCAAACACATCCTCTGTGTCATACACTTTTCCTTCCTCCCTCTCTTCCTGGTACTGCTCCTACTCCAACAACCTCTGCGCTTCTCTCCTCAAGTGCATCTTCGGCTGCGGCGTCGACAGTGCCACACTCTGCGTCGACAGCTCCGGGAGCGGCATCGAAGAAGGACCCACTGTGGTAACCGGCGCCCATCGAATCCGAGAAGCTTCTTGGGATGGAGCCGGGGACTGCCCATACAGAAACGACATCCTCAAAGCCGGAAAATGCCAGAACGGCGTCACTGGCATGAAGGGCACAAAGGGGGCCTGTGGATACTGCTGAGGCACACCTAAATTATATGCCAAAGGACCCATGGGACCCGAAGGTGCACCAGAGGGGTACGAGGCTCTGGCGAACACGCCATACATGGCATTAAGAAAATGCGATGGATCCGAACCCGGTGCCGGAAACTGTGGAAGTTGACCCGGTTCGAGATCCAAACGAGGCACCTCTGGAGTCGGCGCCACTGGAGCCACAGGTGGAGCAGAAGGAACCTCAACCTCAACCGGATTCGACACACCCTCTGAAGCTGGTGAGAATCTCGGAGTCGACGACCTCTCCGGAGTCTCCTTGTATGATGGGGAATGGACCGGAGTCGCCTGAGGAGACACTGAAGGAGAAGGAGGGACAAAGTCCTTTACTCAATGTCGCTGTACTGGAGAAGGCAACATCGACTCCACAGCCTTCAACGACTAGCGCCGTGAAGCATGTCTCTTCTTCTTATGCTTCCTCTCGGAGTCATGCAAAGTTGATCACCTGGACTTCGACCTTTTCCAACCCCTTTTTTCTTTCCTTGCCTTGGCCATATACAGTTTGGCCTCCCGCTCCTTCAGAGCCTTCGGGTTCATCTTCCTGCAGGAAGAACAGCCCTTGACGTCGTGGTCAGACGACAAGCACCAAAGACAGTCTTCATGCGGGTCCTTGATAGACATGTGACCTCCACATTCTTTACAGGGCTTAAAACCAGACTTCTTTGGTGCAGACATGCCAAAAGAGAAAAAGATACAATCGACAAACAAAGTATCCAGTCAAAAGTAAGGAGAGTCCCAGAAAAAACTGTTAGCGTCGATAGCGCGGAAAAAAGGGAACTGAAGTCATCACGCCGACGTGGCCATCTTATGGCTCCAGTGACGTCACGATGAAACCGCGTGCGGAGCCATGGCATTGTGACGACCTCGTCGGTGTGGAGAGCTACAAAAAATTTCTGAAGAATGCTGGCGCAGGGGATATTCATAGGGTGAGGAATCCACAGGCAGATGTATTCATCAGAAGAAGCCATCCTCGTCGCTAGAAGTGCCATCGGCGGGACCGTCGTCGTATCCGTCATCGACGATGTAGATTTCCTCGACAATGAGGTAGGAGAAGCATGTCCAGAAGGTGATCCAGATGGGAACACCATTGGTAAAACAAGCTTTCTACAGACTGAAATTTTCATCACTGAATGTACTGAAGAATGCTTGTTCTTTCTGTTTTTTTCTGTTTTTTTCCTCAGCAGGAAATAGAAGCTTTCTTTTTTGTGAGGTGCCTGTATCGTCCTGACGAGACTTTTTTGAAGACTTTTTCTTGGAAACCTCAGGAGATTCCAGAGGTCTATCTCTCCTTTTGGATGTTTCCTTAGAAGCCTGTCAGATTTAGTTTTAAGACTCTGAAGCCAAATCAATAATCTACCCTCTCTCTCTTTGAGGGTTGTTGTGGAAAAAGTCATACAGATTTTAGTCTTTTACCTTATGTTGAGGGTAAAAGCAGTAGATGCAGTTCTTATGTGGATCTTCAGCATGCAGTCTCTTCTTACCGCATGAGCCACACGACCTGAAGAGACCTTTCTATGAAGAAGCCGACATTCTGGCTGAATTCGGGGAAATAGGAAAAGAAAACTGAACAGGGCTCAGGGAGACTCCATTTCACACGACGTGCGGTAGAAAATCTGACAAACCTAGCCTCTCTTGGGATTGTTCTAGAGGGTGCGGTTGCCTGATTGGCTGCTACTTAAGTTTGGTTCTTTTTTACTAAAGAAAATGGATAGGCTATTACACTGACATTGCATTGTAGCCTATTGTAGTATTATCTACTGCTTTTATATGTATACTGTGGGACTCCCACTACGATAACGGGGATGATTCAAGCATGTGAATCTATGAAAGATTCAATTCTGGAGAAAAGAAAGAAGGTCCACCGGCCAAACTTTTAACACCGGCCCCTCAAATCAATTGCAGTTCCACCTTGGTACAATTCAAGCTGGGATATCTGAGCAACCTGCAGAATTGACCACCAGGACGCCATCTGTAATAGAACTCAAATCACAGTCCCAGCAAGAAGTGTTTCCTCAACAGGCACCTAAACCACTAGAAGCACTAACGACCCGAACAGCACGAATCATAACCAAGGGTCGTTCAGAGAGAGCTCCTGGGCCCTTCTGGGCCAAACATCTGGCACCCTTATTCAGCTACTGCTGGACCAACCAGCTCATACCTGAAACCTGGTGCGGAGCTATCATACATCCAATCTATGAAGGTGGCAAGAGATCAGACCCCAAAAATTACAGGATGATTACCCTCCTAGATGTTGAATCTAAATACTACGCTAGTTTGCTCCTTCAAGATCTGTCATCTTGGCCCACAAAAAAATCATCTTATACCCTTCAATCAGACAGGATTGTGTGTCAAAATCAGGAACCATACCAAACTTGCTTGAAAGATAGGTCCTGTTGGACATGAATGCTAATTCACTGTTGTTTTGTCGACTTCACGGCCGCTTTCGATCGTGTTCCCATGGGACAACTATGGTCCAAACTGCAGAAATGGGGGATTCCACCTCCGCTCCTACAAGCTATAATTCAGCTACACACAAACACATGGATCCGTATAAAATTCTGAGCCGGATCCCACATCTCCAGAGAGATACAAACATCACGTGGAGTAAAACAAGGTTGTGTGCTGGCGCGCCTCCTTTTCAAACTTTTCATCTCAGATCTATTGCAGTTATTTGAAGACGTCTACTCTCATCCTCCAAAACTTGCCGGGTCAGCAACCTACTGTAGGCAGATGACCTCATTCTGATTAGCTACACCAGGGTCAACTTGCAGAGACTACTTGATTGTCTTCCTACACAACCAAAAATGAGCTGGAATTAAATTTATCAAAGACAAGGGCAATCACCTACGGGTCGAGGAAATATCAAGATGACGGATGGCAGTACAATGGTAAAAGTATCGACAGGGCCACCTCATACAAATATTTTGGGTCCAAAAGAAAAAAAAACAAAAAAAATAATATTTTGGTTCCACATGGACAGAAGGGGCACGTTTCTAAAACACAGAGATGAGGTAGAAGCCAAAGCTCTGACAATTCAGGTAGCACTCACGAATCTCGCAAGGCAGCTATCTGGCCCAAGCTTGACCCCTTTAATAACCGTCATGAAGGATTTAATCCTTAATTATATCTCATATGGTCAGGAGATTATGCAGGGGAAAGATAACAGCCTTGTGAACAAAATAACAACAAGAATTTTCAAGCAAGTGTTGAGCCTACCAAAAACCGCATCCCCTGCCCAAATACAACTTGAGTTCGGCCTTCAATATCATTGAGCTTTTGGGGCTGGAGCATGCATCAAGTTGTGTAACAAGCTAAGCACCTCCAGAGAAGAAGCTTGGAGGCTATATTGTGGCAGGAAACCACAACTAGTCTGCTGGGGCGAGCATATTGACGCTACCTACAATATTCTCTACAACATCTGGAAGCAGAAGAAATTTGGAGTTCGAATCCCCCTCAGCAGACCCTCAAAATGTTTATCAAAAGGAATGTCTGCTCTTGGTCCTTCCACTCGGATAGAGCACAACTGGCACAATGTATGCAAGCCTGGACAGTCATATCAGGGTTTAAGCCAGGGGCTGTGGCACCACACTTGTCGTGTAGCTATGCAATGTTTTGGAAAAAAAAAGATTTTTGGCCCTCAGAATGGGAGAATAGCCTTTCCTGTATCATTCACCAGGCTGGCGCTGTACAAACAACAACATACTTTATTGTATCACCCAATAGTGGCTGCATCTGGTACTTTGCACATCATTCCTTTTTATTGCTCCTTGTCCTGTTCGATTTTAAAGTTTTCTACTATCCTTTGCAGGGTTTTACTTATTTACAAATAGAACTGTGGAACTGTTAGCAGGTTTTTAGTAATGACTAGTGCTTTGCCCGTTCTCTTTCGCATGATGCTAAAATTAAATGAATTATTACAGTTTTAATTATGACTTAACCAAGGGACTCCTCATCTAAACACAGTCAATATTTAAGCAGCATGAATTTAGAGAGATTATAAAATTCTTAACGGGCGTTGATTAAGTCTTAAACAACTATTTATCGTTAAATATCATACTCCTCTATTATTCATTATTTATATGTGATGCTATTAACGGATTTGAGGGCTGTACCTAGGCTTGTTTTTAAAAGAGCGTGAGGAAATAATGTAAGCAAGGATACAGAAACTCAGTTAACGTTTTTCCGGTTCTCCCAGTATGTGTAAATATCTTAGTTACCGACTGACATATGTTTTTATTGTTGTATGTCCATCATTGCAATGATTTTTATTAATCAAACAATAAAGTAATTCTAAGTTTGACTCTATATTTTGTTGAAGTTATGTGATGGGATTTAATTGCACAGACGTCACTCTCGTTTACCTCATCAGCATGTTTTTGGCATGAGGAGCTGAGCACTTTGTAATCGCATGGTTTTTGTATCAACATCAGATTCAAACACCATGGGTTTGGTCTGCTTTAAAAAGAAACAACCAGTGACAGCCTCACTCAGTAATGTTTAATATAATAAGAATTGCTGTTGTGTTCTCTCTTCTCAAATATATAGAACTCTTTTTGACCATTCCCTCAAAGGAAGAAGGTGTGTGTTCAAAAACTGCTCAAAGTTGGAAAAACCAAGGTGATTATGAGATTCAAGTAGCCCTAAAGGTGTACTATCTCTAGGAAGCTGTCTCTGTATATACTATACCAAAGTGAGGTATAGAGTGCACAGAGTCCAGTGGATCCCCAAAGGTAGGCAGAGGTAAAGTTAGATAGCACCTCACTCTGTATTTGTGGTAGTGTGGTCGAGCAGTAAGGCAGTATCAGAGGACAGTGTTAAGCATTTGTTGTGCACACTCAGTCAGCAAATAATTTCACATACTCAAAGACTGAACTTCAGGCCAATTGTTCTTGTATCAAAAATATTATTTTAGGTATTTTATTTCCTAGAGCCAAGCAAACCTGGCATAGGTAAGTGATAAGTACTTTGCAGTAAATATACAGATTGTAACAGTTTGGATTGCAATTGTAAATGTAATTTGATTTGATTACAGTAGTGTTACTGATAATGCAATGCTTTTCAGAATACAGTACATATGCTTTGAATGGAACTTTCAGTAGGATTACAGGTAAGTTACTTTTGGATTACTTTTCCTACTCAGAGTAGTATACCTGGATACTACTTTGGAACATTTCCTGTTAACAGATAAGTAAAATCGTTTTTGTTAAACAGTACAATCTTAAAGAATTTCTTTAGGTTTTCAAGCTCCTCACTTAGAAACTTTTCACAGAAAAGCAGTCAATGTTATCGTATGGAGGAAAATAGTGTTATCTGTTTTGAGGTAAGGATTTGGTAGTGGGAGTTATGGTTCTGGGGGTAGACTCAAGGGTCCTTCAGGGTCAAGGAAACCCCAGCGGCACTAGGTGTGCTGAGGCCCAATGTTATCCTATGGGGGATAGGGGGCCTCCGGTTGGTGGCTGCT
This sequence comes from Triturus cristatus, assembly GCF_964204655.1. NCBI lineage: Eukaryota > Metazoa > Chordata > Amphibia > Caudata > Salamandridae > Triturus > Triturus cristatus. The sequence continues at coordinate 88,379,290 of NC_140582.1, forward strand.
AGCAAGCAGGCCACTTGGTTGTGGGAGCAAAGCTCCTGGACTTTAGCTTAGGGCGAATGGAGAAACAAAGTAGCACCAAAGGTGCACCCTCAGCAGCACTTGGGCAGCCGGGTGCTGTTTTGATGTCAGATGCCCTGTTGTTTTCAACGGGGAACCTCTGGTTTGCAAAGGCACTGCAGGCTTGGGGACGAAGGTCTTCTGGGTGCAACCACCACTTCGAGAGGTAAGTGTGGAAGTTAGGGGTTGGTTAGGCACTGTTGGTTTGGCCACACAAGGCCGGGGGCATCGGGTGCGGGGTGCCTTTTGGGGTTGGATCTTCTTACCAGCTCCTGTTCAAGGTTGGGGGGACCTTCTGGATTTAGGCTGCAGGCGTCGGCTGGAGGCTTGAGGCAGGTCAGGGGTCTCTGGATCTCGGGTCAGGATCGCCAAGGTCACCTCCTCGTGGTGTTTGCCCACTCGAGCTCAGGCCGTGGACGGCGGGTGCAGAGTGGGGCAGATTCGCGGAGTCCGGCCGGAGCCAGAGGTTGCAAATGAACAAATCCGGTGTTCACAGGAGACAGAGTCTTTGTTCTTGAAGGCAGGCAGGTCCTCTGAGGTTTTCAAGGTTGCTGGCTGCAGGCACACTGGGATTTCGTAGGAGCGGGTTCAATGGGGAGACAGGCCAGTAAGGCTGGGGCCAAGTCAGTGGGCGTCTTTCTCTTGTTAGCTGCTGCACAGCTGTTTGGTCCTTCTTCTTCTTCTTTTTGTAGTTTCTTCTTGTCTGCCTTCTTGGTTCAGGGCTGCCCCCTAAATACTGTATTTAGGGGGTGTTTAGGGGTCTCGAATCAGAAGCCAATGGGCTACTGACCTTAGTTTGACTACAACCTTGGTGTGCTCACCCCACGTGGGAAGTGAGCACAATTCCTAATCCTGATTGGGGAGGGTCTGCCATATGCAAGATGGCGGGCACTAAAGAGTGGGCTTCACCTTGCCTCCCCCACCTGAGGGGTGGAGTTGGCAGGTGGGTACACCTTCTGGGCTGGCTAGTTTTTCCCGCCTGTCTTCCTGCCGAAAAGGAGGGTAGACAGGAAGGGGGCCTGCTCCTGATAGCAGGAGAGGCTGGGGGTTGCATTACAAAGGCTGCCAGGCCTTTGAAGCTCCCCTGCCACAGATGGATCTTCCTGGCCTGAGGGAGGGGTGAACACCTCCACCTAGGAAAGGCTTTGTTTCCGGGCTCAGGGAGCGAAGGCTCACACCCTAGGGTTCCAGAAACATGTCTCGTGGTGGCAGGCTGGTATCTACAAGTCAGGGAACCCAATAGAGGCTGGTCGTTTTTCAGGGGGCATCTCTAAGATGCCCTCTGTGTGCAATTTTTATTAAATCTCACACAGGCATCAGTGTGGGTTTAATGTGCTGAGAAGTTTGATACCAAACCTCTCAGTTTTCAGTGTAGCCATTATGGTGATGTGGAGTTCGTAATGACAAAATCTCAGCACCATATACTCTTAATGGCAGCACTGCGCTTACAATGTCTAAGACTGGACTTAGACACTGTGGGGGTACAGGGCTCATTCACCTGTATCCTCACCACTGGCACCCAGCTAGAGGGGTGACTAATCAATGCCAGGGCAATGGGTTGTAGGCATGGCACGTGTGCCATGTCAACTCTTCACTTTGTTCTGCACCAAAACATGCATCCTGCAAAGGCTGTGTGTGAGTGTAAAGGTGCAGGGCCGCTAAGGGTGGCACAATAGGCGCTGCAGCCCTTAGAGGCCTTCCCTGGTCACAGTGCCCTGGGTACCTATGGTACCATTTACCAGGGGCTGACCTGTGGCCAGAGATTGTCAATTGGGTTTGTTTTGGGGAAAGAACACAGGCCCTGGGAACCTGACTGGCAGGGACCCAGGACACATCAAGTCAAAATGCATCAGTAGTCTGGCAAAAAGTGGGGGGGTTACTGCAACAGAAATCCACTTTCTTACACAATCCTTCCAGAACAAACATGATTGTTAATATCACTTTAACATCTTAAACTGCTGTCAGGATCATTTCCATGCCAGTACTGTCTTAATATCAGTTTAAAAATCTGCTACAATATATTGCATTAGTGCCACTCACTCTAGCGGGCCTACAGACTCCAAAATTATGGGGAGATTTTAGTCTGTGTTATACTTTCGAAAGTGATGGAAAACGGCTATTCTCCGATTAAAATGAATAGAGAATCAAGGTTTCATTAAAGACATGGAGGCTAACATTATGCAAAACATCTCTTTAAAGAGCTTCCAAACAATAAAACAATCTTGAACACTGTAGTCCATAAATAGCCCCAACTCAGAACACTCTCCTCTTTAAATGCAGCAAATACCCCTCCTAAGTATCTTCATCCATTTCGTTACCCCCCGCTGTACTCTTTTTTTGATCCTCCTGTACTGTGCCTCTAGAAAAAAACATCACACATATCACCGTTCTGCACCTAATCAAACCTAAAACCTAGTGCAAACCTTGACCAAACATTATTCTTACAATGCTAAATCATCTCTATACAGAACGTACTTCCTTCCTTACTTTCTTCTTCCTAAGATTAAAAGAAACTACTTACCTTCTTACTCTAATTCTTTTTTTAATAATCTCTTACTTCAAAACATCAGGAGGGTGGGATAATGATAACCTCTGTGTTTTTAATTACATTTTGATTCTCTATTCATTTCAATCGGAGAATCGCCATTTTATTTCAAGACTGGAGGTTACCATTATAAATGTTGAAAGCCCTTCAACACCACATTTGACACATGCTTTATGGGTCTAAAGTCATGCTTTGCAAATGTCCCTGCATTCTACCAGTCAGCTGCCTTCAGAATCTCTCTCAAACGCCCTTCTGAAATATATTTACAACTTGCTTGCTATAGCACCTCGTAAATAATGTGGTTTATATTTCTCTACATCTATACCTGCTTGCTTCATTACTTCTCTTACCCATCTTGCAATAGTTACTATACTAACCGCTTTGTGAGGTTTAACATGCAAATTCTATAATTGACCTACACCATGCCATCTATGCTACATCATTCTGCTGTCATACTCCTGAAAAACAATCGACAAAATCAATTTCTTTCCCTCTGGAAATAGAGGATATAAACTAGACTCTGACATAGTCTTAGTCCTCCTCCAGATGTCAAAAAGCACTCCATCTTGCCCATAAACCGTACTACTTACCTCCCATGCTTTCACTTCAGAAACCCTTCTGCAAGACACCAAACATAAGAGAGTAGCCAACTTCCCCGCAAATAATATCTTCAAATTCAACTACCTATTCACAGGCCAATCCTGAAATAAAGACAAAACTATATTTGTATCCCACAAAATATCATACTGTGCCCTGGGCGGCCCCTTCAGCCTCATACTTTTAAGAATTCTGCATTCCAATACGTTTCTTCTAAGCGATCTACCTTCAACGTGGTCATGGCCTGCTGATCTGTAACAATTCATTGTCCTGTACCCCAAACCTTTCTCATGCTGCTCTACCAAAACATTTATCACTTACATGACAAGAGCTTCCACGCGCCCAAGACTCCTCCAATAATTGTGCAACCCTGCCCGAAAGTCCCTTGCAATAGTCGGATCCCCTGACACCTTCCAAACAAGAAGAATCAACACCTTGTTCTGTACTGAAAGGTTGCTGTTCTCCATCTTCATTCCTCAGAAGACCCTTTTCCTTCGGAATTAAGAAAGGAATTGCACACACCTTCTCCATCAGAATCGAAAACCAAACCTGAGATACCCAGAATGGAGTAACCAAAACTACTTGACTCTTCTCCTCTCTCACGTCCAATAACACCCTCTGTATCATAGCAAATGGAGGGAACACATAAGCTCTCCTCCGCTTCTATACCTGCTGAAAAGCATTCACTCCTGACGCCTCTGGATGTGGTATCGAGCTGTACCACGTCTGCAACTGGAAAGTTAACCTGCTCACAGTAAGATCAACCACCAATGGTCCTAAAATCTTGTTTAGCTCTTAAAGGCAACTCCGCTCCAATTCACAGTTGCTGAAATCCCTCAAATGTCAGGAATTCCAATCTGCTGTCACATTCAACTCCCCTGGCAAATACTATGCTATCTCTGAAATTTTGTGCTCCAGGCAAAAATACCAAAACTCTTTTGCTAACTCCGACAACCCATGTCCCTCCTAACCTGTTGATATAAGCTACTGCTGAAATATTGTCCATCTTCTTCGATACCGACTGCCTTTTCAAGACCTATCTGAAGCTTTTCAGTGCATACAAACCTGCCGTAAACACCAAACAATTTATGCGGTTCATCCTTTCCTCCTCTGTCTTGCATCTCTCTCTAGCACATAATCCAGAACACATACGAAAATGGCACCGCCTTACAAGCTTGCATATTGTCCAACCACCAACTTAACTCTTCCTTCGCCTTTGTACTCAGGAAAATTCTGTCCCCATACCAAAGCCCTTTCCTCAAGGCATCCCCCTTTAACCATTGTAAAGCTCAATAATGAAGAGACCCTAGGAAAATTGCCTGTATTGAAGATGTCAACAAACCTACAATCCATGCAGGATCTCTTACAGACAGAAACTCTTTCTTTCACAAATGAAAATGTCTTTGCTTATTAACCTAATCTTGTCAGGGAGCTGCAAAACAACCTCTCATTTCCATCTGGAATCCTAAGAACTCCAACTTTTCTGTTGGCTCTAAAACAATCTTCACGCTGTGTAAAATAAATCCTAAGCCTTCCTACAAACCCCTCACCTGTACTAGATCTTCAGTTAGACTCTCCAGTTCCTGAGACATTATAAAGATATCGCCCAAATACACTATCATCCAAATGCCCCTTTCTCGCCAATATGCCTTCACCACTTTCATCACTTTCGCGAAGCACCAAGCGGGTGTTGAAAGCCTACACGTAAGACTTCGAAATTGGTACAAACAGCCTTTCCAACAGAATTGGAGAAATCTCTGATTCTCCTTCCGAATGGGAAAAGTGAAGTGCGCCTCCCTCATGTCTAACTTCACCAACCAATCATTCCTATGCAGCAGATCCCTCAGACAACGGATTCTTTCCATTTTGAAAAGTCTGGAAACCAAATACTTGTTTAACTCCGTGAGGGTTATCACTGGTCTCCATCCTTTATCTTTTTTCCTCACCAAGAAGATTGCACTTAGAAAGCACGTTCTTGATTCTTTTATGCATTCTACAGCACCCTTCAGAATCATTGACTCTTTCTAGAAATCCACTACCTTCCTCTGATAGCGCCAATTCCCTTGGCTCTCCTGTTTGATGGGGAACTCCACAAACTATATCATAAACCCTTGAACCATTTCCAACATCCACGAATCTGTGTTATACTTTTCCACTTCTTCTTGAAAATTGTCAACCGACCCCCTGCTTTTCCTTGGAGAGAACCAGTAATAATCCCCGTACTCATCTTGGAATCATGTTGAACTCTGGCCTCGTCCTCTGGAAAATCTTCCCCTTCTAGCTCTCTCAGCTCTTCCGTCATTGGGATAGAAACCTGCTGAGCCCTGATAACATCTTTTTCCATACTGATTGTAGTATTGGGACCTTTTGTATCCTTCGGCCAGTAATGGGTCCCCTTCTACTGGCCCTACCAAAAACTCCTCTACTGAAAACTCTTCTCATATTTGTTTGAGCCTTATCCAGGGCTGTAAACGTAGCTACGTATTTCCCCAGGCTTTTTACCAGGCCCTCGCCAAAACGCAAGCCTTTTGCATCCTCACTAGGCTCCCTCTGAGCCAAGTCCCCCAACTCGGGACTTGTCTTCATGAGTATAGCCTTTCTTCTCTTCGCTAGCTAGCCAGCGTTCGTGCTCCCTAGCATTACTACTGCTTGTTGACTCCATCCTCTGAGCAACTGCACGTCCACAGGAGTCTCATTAACATAGGCCTCCTCTTACTCATCTAAAATCCTGGCTATAGAGCCCAATACATGCAACAGCTTGTCCTGGCATATTTTCAACAAGCACTTCAGACCTTTCCTAGGATCCCGGCCTAACCCAAACAACAATCTTATCAACTCGTGATCCAAGTTGGGTGTTTTACCAATAACCAATAGCTGGCACAGTGCGTTCCTCTCTCATTCCTCGCCTCACATCCTTTTCCAAGGGTCTGCATATCCATTCCCTTATAAACCTACCCACATGGTCCATAATACCAAATAGGAAAAACATTTCCTCGCCCAAAGGATTTCTAAGCATACCTCTAACTTACCTTCACTCCCAAATCTATTGAAAATTAATCAAAATCTCCTTCCTGTTGTAAAATCAATATGTACTCATCCCACTCTTCACCTTCCTCTGTCAGAGGCCTTTTTGCCTGTACACTCTCTTCCTCATGTGTGCCGCTTAGGACACCCCTGTGTGCCATTCCCTGTGTGCCACAAAGGACACCACTTCTTTTGATGGTGTTCAAACCATCCTTCCAATCCTTAGTCTTATGAACGTCCTCCAAATCTTTTGTCTTCCTTTATTTTTATCCTCCACTGACTGCGAATAAAACTGCTCACCAAACTTTTTGTAAAATACTGCCAATCGTCTCCTGCACCTTATTCTGTAATTCTTGTTGTACTAATCTCCTCAAAGTAAAGCACACTGCAAGTCCTCACAATGCCACTCTGGTCAGACTCCATACCAGTAACAATCTATACAGAAAACACTGCCAAACAATTTATCCTAACTATTCCTAATAGCTATCCCTTAACAGCAAAACAATGAAAATTCACATATTTATCCGAGTTGTTTAAATCCCTCTAAAGTTGTCATCAGACCTCACCGACTGCTCACAACCGCTACCTCAACAATTCATGCTTGTATTTTTAAACCGCCATAATACCAACTGGCATCGAGCCAGTGTATCCTCGATTTCCTATATTTATTTGGGCCCATTTCAAAATGGCGCCGAATTCTCATGTGATCCCTCGCTTGGAAAGTCAAAAATCTTCCTCCTGCTGCACAACAGCGCATGAGGAGGCACTCTCCCCGGCAGCGCTGTCTGAAAGAGAGAGCACAAGTCCAATGCCCCAGTCCTACCTGTGAGACTGCACACACTTGTAAACGCTCGCTACTCCCCCGATCCAACACCGAGAAGAGGCCTACTCACCCCCACCTCTTTTGGATGTCCCATGCATGCTTTACTAAAATCTAAACACCCTGTGTTAAGCTGTATAAAACGTCTAGTTTTAAAATTGAGAAATTAGACTAAAATGTTTTTCTACATACCAAAATGATAAAACGTGCTTATGTAAATTCGAGGCACACATATATTATAAGTACCAATACTCCTAAATCAATGCCAAATTCTGTAAAAACAATAAACCTATACTCAATACTACAGTTAACACAGAACATGAAAGGCACTTATCGCTCCAAAGGAGGAAGAGTGTTCAGAGTTGGGGCTATTTATGGACTATAGTGTTCTTGATTGCTTTATTGTTTTAAAGTTCTTTAAAGATGCTGCAGAGTGGCATTAAAAAGATGTTATGCATAATGGTAGCCTCTGGTCTTCAAATGAAATCCAGATTTATGTGCTGAGCTGGTGAGGATGAATATCAATATCACAAATGAAGGACAAGCTTTTTGGAGGCCCGTCTGCTCATTGATTCCCACCCTAACAGGACAATAACATAATGGGCATCTGTGAGGCCTGTTCTCTACAAAGGTTTATCTATTTATTGCAAAGGGTACCTGAGAGAAGCTTGGTGAACCATGGGAGTGGGCTGCATTGTGCTGCACTGCCAAAGACATGTTGTAACTTGTTGGCAGCTGAAATACTGTTTGCAGGGAATCAAGAGAGGGAGGAGGAATTGTGGTTAAATAGTAAAGTCAAATATGTGCTAAATGTGCAAGGTTTCAACTTTGCTTTGCAAAAGCAGATAGCTCTGTGCATTTGTGGGCAACTACTGAGGGGAGACAATGTTCAGTCGTCCATCATGGACCAAGTAAGTTCACATTAATGTCAGAATCTCCTCCGACTAAGGTAGGCAAAGATACATTTCTGCTTACCTTTTCTTTGACAGGGAGGCTGCTCTGCTTCAGCAAATAATGAAGACGCTCTTTGCGCTCTCTTTTGTAATAACCTTTAGTTATTAAATCTGTTATTATACCTAAATTTGTAAGGATGACCTGCATGAATGGAGAGAAATTACAATGCAGGTTGAGTGAAAACCCCCTCATGAGATATTATCTATTTACAATAACACATTATGGCACGAGTTCTGCCAGGGTGGAGGGAGTATCAAAACCACTGTAGGAAAGAAGATATTAAGGCATTCCATTCTGCAAATGAAACTCAATCAATATAAGTAAACTATTTAGATTAGGCAGTCTGAATTGTTATTTATATTTCAGTTGCCTTGACATACAAATATACAAACACTCTCCCCTTCAAATAAGTGCTTGATTATGAGTATAGGTAGTATTTATCGCACATGACAAATAACGATACCATTGGATACGTTATTTAGCGAGTGTAATAAATACCACCTATTACAAGTTATTGGGGAATAACATGCAGATTTTGTGGTTTTACACATCAAAATCTGCATTCTATGTTAAATCCTGTTTAGTATTCCCCCATTACATTTCGGCAGGTTTGATCTACCAAAATTTAAGGATTGTTGAGTTACCTAACGCTTCTAGTAATTATCGGATGCATTAACTACCTGAAAACTCCTAACTTCAACCCATGCATAAACAGGGCTTTATGCACAGGACATAATTTAATGAGCAACTCAGAGTCAGGTCAAAAGAGTTTTACAGACCAATTGAATGTGGAATATAGCCACTCTAAACAGGTCGACAACACGTCCTTTCTTTGTTACTCTGATATACAACTTTCAACTTCAAGGGGATATATACTTCCTCTAAGACATGTAACAGAAGAGAAGACACACACACACTGGAAAGGAAAATATGCCGCATGCAATTTGACTGGACAGCACAGATATGGTCAATGGGACATATTAGGGTAGTGGACCAGGGTCAAAACGGACATGATAATTCTCGCCTCGGTACCTACAGGCAAGATGGCGGTCGTGTAAGACCGTAGTGCAGTGACCGGTGCTGGAGCTGAGCACGGAAGACTAACCGAGAGGAATATGTGACGCTGCGAGCAGTTATACTAATCATCTCAATGAGTATATGAATGCCTGAACGCCTGGGAAGACGAATATAGCTACTTAAGATCTTTTCTGGTGCTCCCTGATGCTCCCTGATGCTTCTCCGACTAGCTAGTGCCGCAAACGCCGGTCAACCCGGCTCAACTGGGTGTACAGGAGCTCACCTTAAGACCCTTGCAACTCTTATCGGCCTGTCCATTTTCCGCGTCTTTTGTCGGGAGCAGCTGCTGGTCACAGGGGGATCGAAGCGGAGTGGCGAAGTCAGCGCTGAAACAGCTACCGCAGTCGCAGCCACCGATCAGTCTTCTCATTGCAAGGATACACAGGGGTGCTTAGAGATGCCACCCAAAAATGCTGGTTCCACTACTACCGCCGCTAAGGCAAGGGCGGCGGCAGCAGCAGCGGCAAGATTGATACAACGGGAAGAAGCGGTAGCCGGGAGACGGGCCGCTAAAGAAACTGACACTTGACACTGGCGGCAAGGTTCAAACAAGGCAGCGAGCAGCATCGACAGAGAAGAGAGGCACACTTGCTCCGTCAGTCGCTGACCTCCTCCTATGCCGCGTCCCGACCGGAGTGCCTTCAGTGATTCCAGGTCAACCGAGGCAGAGCTTGCCAGTGAGCGCGCAGGCTCCGATTCACCCCTTCGAGGCTAGTTCCGAAACTCTTCGAGCCACAGCCGAAGAACCAGGTAACGAATTGACTGCATCATGCTCAGATCAAGCTGTGGGGGATAACTCTTCCAGTCCAGATGATCTAACAAAATTAAATGAAATGTTTCAAGATTCCCCTATTACTGCAACTCCAAAGCAAGGCAAATTCAGGCAATAACAGGCATCTGGAGGAAATACTTCAAAACGAGTTCACCATGCCTACTCTGCAATATTTGAGCTCGGCTAAAATTAAGGATACAATGATATGCAGGGCATCCCCTATCATAGACTCCGTAACATTACCCGAGGTGACACTTGATAAACTTAATGGCAGGAACGTGATTGAGCAGGATCAAAATCAAGATAACATGACCAGCTTGGGGAGAACGAGGCACTCCGGTAGCGTTTATTCTGATAGTGCTCATGAAGTAATTAAGGACAAAGCTGACTCTACTGCTGGGGTATTTACCAAAAGAGCCGCAGAAATTGATGTAGAAAAGGACCCTAGCGACTTCTACTCATTCTCAGACGATTATGAGACCTCAAACGGGACGAGTTCTATCTCTACGTGCAGTGATAATGAGGGTGGAGCTCAGAAAACAGTTAGGAAAAGAAAGGGCCATCATGGCGCAACTGAATTGCTATGGGATTATACCCCTACAATGCATCCTACACCTCAACAAAATGTAGAACATATCCCGACAAGCACCTTGTGCCCCCCTCCCCAAATGGCACCTTCCAGCTCAGGATCAACGGCGACTCTGAATACAGTAATGGAGACTGTCTTGCAGGCTATTGCGGCTCATAGGGAAGAGACAGCACAGGACGGGCGTAAGACCCAGAGTACTCTCCGGAAAGTACAAGGGGTTGTACGGAGACTAAATAAAACTGTCACTACATTTGGAAATCGACTGACGGAATTAGAGTCCTGCATAGTGGCCAATGAAACGGAGATAGCTTCAATCGCGAACTAGCTGAGTCACATGAAGCAGAACTTTCCGATGTTAGATGGAAGCTAGAGGACTATGAAAATCTCCTACGTAGAAATAATCTTCGCGTGTTGGGAATCCCGGAGATATCAGAAGGGGAGGATGCTCGTTCCTTTATCATCAGTCTATTTCGAGACTCCCTACCAGAACTCTCTTCATGGAACTGGGATATTGAAATACAGCGGGCGCATCGGGTCCCTATGTATCCAAAGGAACCTTCACGCCCTGGGGGCTATCCTCGAGCAATCCTTGTATACTTTGGCAATTTCCTTCTGAGGCAGGCAATTTCAGACAAAGCAAGGCCGGAGGCAAAGCGTGTTAGCGGCAGCATCTCTTTCGTCGTGCGTCCTGACTTTTGCCATGCCACAGTGGAAAGGAGGTGGCGCCTCCGCCAGCTGATTAAACCTTTCCAGGAGAAAAATGTGGTGGCCTATTTGAATAACCCAGCTCGCCTCAAAGTAGTTAATAAGGGAACTACAACATTTTTCACATCGGAGATTAAGGCCAAGGAATATTTGGATGATTTATGATTTTTCTTTTACAAAGATTAGTGGGGTTCTCTGCTGTAGACTTCATGTAAATTTAAGCAGAATCTTTATGACTTGGCCATATCTATGACTGAAAAGAATTTGTAATAACTATTAACTAGCAAGAAGTAGGGGGAAAGGTATTCACTCCTAGCCACCTTACCTATCTTCTGTGATTATTCTTTTATGGCCGAACATTGGCGCTTCCTTAAACCTATTGAGATATTGAAAATTTCCTCTTCTTATGTTTTTTTTTTCTTTTTTTTCTTGTTTTTTCCTTTTTTCCTCTCTTTGGGCAGAGGGTAAATTACCACCGTGTTAAACTCCAGCACCGGGATCCTGGTTGCACATTCATCACTCAGACTCTCATTGAGTCATATTGCCTTACCGAGGGTGTGGTTGTGCGGGGGCGGGGTCGGGGGTGGGACCATGTGAGTGGGAGGTGGGATGGCTATTGTAAGGGAGGGAAAAACAGGGGGGGTAAAAAAGGCAACTTCTTATGTACAGCGTTTTCTAAAGTCAAAAGGAATAGGTTACTGTTCTACTATTGTGAAGAACGAATTCTTGAAATTAAATGCCTCACACTATGGGGAAGCTAAGAATAACGTCTTAGAACGTGGCTGGTTTAAACGACAGGGCTAAAAGAGCCAGTGTTTGTGAGCTACTTAGACAAGCATCTTATGATATTCTCTGCCTACAGGAAACTCATATTACATGGGAGGACAGAGATTTACTAAGAATCCCAGGGTACGATATGTTAGCAACCACTACACAGACCTCTAAAACACGTGGTGTGGCTATTTTTGCTAGAAGCTTCTTGGGTCAACCCAAACGTAAGTTAGTAGATGCTTTTGGAAGGTGGGTTATTATTGAACTAGATCCGGGGATTACAATCTGTTCAGTCTATGCCCCTAACATAGACGACCCGCTGATATTTGAACAATTAGAGCTTGAGCTTGCTTCATGGCCCAAGTTAATGATACTGTGTGGCGACTTTAATATCTCTTTTAAACATGTAGGAATGGCACATAATCAATATATGTTCACCTATACTGGAAGGAAACCCAAAGTTTATAGGGCATTATCCCAACTCAAAGGTAGTTTGGATTTAATAGATATCTGGGCTCTCAAACATAAACAGGATCCTGGATATACATATTTTTCTTTTCCTCACAATAAATACGTACGAATCGATTACATATGGCTAGTTTGTGAGCAATCTTCAGGAGCCGAAATCGTCAAAAGCCCTAAGGTACTATCCGATCACAATATGCTCACTCTAACCATCAATCTGACTAATTTGCATAGGCCCCGTTTTAACTGGACATTCGACAGAAAACTTTTGGTAAATAAAGAATATATTGAACACATTAAGATGTGGGTACAGGGTTACTTTGACTGTAATCGCTATAGTACATCGAGGAACATGGTCTGGGATTGCTTCAAAGCGGCTCTTAGGGGAGAAACTATGAGTTTTGTAGCCAAAACAAGGAAAAAGACGGCCCTGGTTAACCAGCAGCAGATGTCAGAATTAGCTAACGCAGAGCACGAACATATAACTACTATAATGAATGGCGAGAACAGTCAAGCAATATTACGTAAACTGATAATTTTGAAAACGGAAATTAATAGCAAGCTTAATCAGAAAGCTGCGGAAACTTTCCAGGCTAATCGAAATAAACTATATGAGGACGGGGAGAGGGTGGGAAAACAACTAGCTCTTCGTACTCGACAAAAACAGTTGTTTAATAAAATCAATACCATCCATGCAAACGGTATGATATATAGGGAACCCGTGGAAATATTAGACGTTTTCAAGGGATACTACAAAGACCTTTATAAAAATGAAGACTCAATCGATCCAGACAATTTGCAAGATTTATTACGTGATTGGGGAGGGAGTAATATCCTTGACGCAAATAATAAAGAAGAATTGGATAAGGACATCGCCCTCGTAGAGGTACAATTGGCGGTAATGGATCTCGCAGCTGGTAAGGCTGCTGGCCCTGACAAGATTCCCATAGATTTATATAAAATGCTGGGGTCAGTAATTATACCCTATTTGCTAGACCTTTGCATAGGGATACAGGCGAATGGAACTACGCCTGTGTCTTGGAGGGAGACCAACATAATGATTTTTCTTAAAAAGGGCAAGTCTCCGGAGCATCCTACTTCGTATCGCCCTATCTCCCTAATCAATTCAGATGCAAAAATGTATGCAAAGGTCTTGGCCAATCGGCTCAGGAGGGTGGTGGAACGCCTGGTCTCCCCGTGGCAGCATGGATTTATCCCTCATAAGGGAACCACAGATCATACCCGTAGGGTTATTTCATTATTCGATATCATGGCTGCGACGGGGGGCCGGATGTCCATGATCCTCCTCGATGCCGAGAAGGCCTTTGACCGAGTATCCTGGAGATACTTATGGGCAATACTGAACTTTAATAACTTTGGGCCTGGTTATATTACAGCAATCCAAGCTATGTATCAAGAACCGACTGCGAAAGTTCTGATGATGGGCCTAGAATCGAGATCATTCAGAATCCAAAGGGGGACAAGACAGGGTTGCCCCTGCTCGCCGATACTGTTTGCCCTATATATAAATCCCCTGATTGAGAAATTATTGGCAAGTACTGTCATAAAACCAATCAAAACCGGCATCTACGAAACTAAGATATTGGCGTATGCTGATGACGTGGCGGTTGTGACACCTTACCCTTACGAGGCAATAGAAGAATTTGAGAAAACAACTAGGTCTTTCGGGGCTATGTCTGGGTACTCACTGAATAGTGGAAAAACTGTGGTTATTTGCACTAAGAACACCTTATTCAACGATCCACGAAAAGCAACTAATGCAGTTTATCTGGGAGTTTGTATATCCCCTCGGATTGAAAATATTAACAAACTTAATTACGACCCCATGCTTGTAAATATTAAAAAGGATCTACTCCGGGTTAACAGCCTCAATCTCTCAATTATAGGTAGGACTAATTTTGTTAAAATGAATATTTTTTCAAGGATATTGTATTTATTCCGTGCAATTCCTATCCTAGTTGAGGATAAGCTGATCAAAACTCTAGAAACACAAATCTCTAAGTTTGTCTGGGGCTATGGCAAAATCAGTAGATCCTCAAAATTTTTATCTCTTCCGCAGGAGAGAGGGGGATTAGGGCTTCCAAACATAACCCTATATTTTTGGACTAGTCTTCTCCAAGGGATGTTTCCCTTACTTAACATAAGTCTTCCATATTTTAACACAACCAGTATACGCATCCCTTCTATATACGAGCTAGCTGTAGGGGAGAAAGCAAAAGGGCTACTGCTGCGACAAATCAAACCATCATACTATAAGAAGGTTACATTTAAAATCATAGACAATGTTTGGAGGGTTTGGAGGAAAATTAGTAAACATTTTGACATCTCTAAAATTAATAGATGCACACCTTTATGGCACTCTTTCCTTCTTTCCAGACAAATCAATGATGATATTGCTAAAAGATGGGAGGCCCTTGGGGTGCTATCAGTGGGGGATATTTTAGACGCGCCGCCCAATATGAGATTCTCCAACCTTCAATCTAAATATAATATTCCGGCTTCCGATCTTTTCAAATATATTCAAATCAACTCTATTCTTTCCACGAAGCTTTTACACATCTCTATGAGGAAAGTTTCTATTCTTGAACTTAGCGGTGGAAGGAAAAAATCTAGTATAAGTATATTATACCGACTGATGTTGGAACAACATCAGGATGACCTGGGAAGAACGGAATCATGCTGGGCACTCAAACTAAATAATCCAAATGTGGACTTAGATAAGATCCTCTCCCTTGCTGGGAATGTATTTTTAACAGCAACCCCGAAAGCACAACTTTATAAGACCATATACAATTTATATTTTACACCGGCAAAACTGTTTTCATGGGGGAAACGGACAGATGATAAATGCCCTCGGTGTGGGTCAGGATCGGCTCATCTATTACATATGTTTACGGAATGTAGTAAATTGATTATTCTCAAAGCTAAAATATCAGATTTTTGGGAGGAGGTTTTTGGCCATAAAGTTCAGATGTCTCCTACTCTTTGTTTGTTAGGGTATGATAACACCCTTGGCCATAGTAAGGAGGAAGAGGTATGCATGTTTTTGGGCATGGCAGTATATAGATTAATATTGGCTACCAGATGGAAAGACATAGATCCCCCTAACTTCCAAGTCTGCCTAACCCGTTTCTTGGGAATAGCTAATCAAGAAATGGCAATCTACTCAGCTAAAGGTGTGAAGGCTAGACAACGCGGCGCCCTAATTTGGAGGCCAATTATCTCTTGGAAAGACAGGCTCTAGGATATATTCTCCTGTTTTGCTCTCTGTTGTCTTGATTAATTGCAATGTAATATATACTTGTGTTTTATCCAGCCACGGACTATTTTTTTTAATTTTTTTATTTCTCTTTTTATATTCTTTTTATATTCTTCTCTTTATCCCATAGCAAAGATATAATTTCTACTTCCTAAATGTATTCTAAAAGTACGGAAAATTAGTTTTATGTATATTGTACATATTGAAGCTGCCTAATAAAAATTTATCCCAAAAAAAAAAAAAAAAGGAAAGGAAAATATGCTGCATGCAATTTGATTGGACAGCACAGATATGATCAATGGGACATATTAGGGTAGTGGACCAGGGTCAAAACGGACTTGATAATTCTCGCCTCGGTACCTACTCTAACCTGGAACACACTCAGCAACTCTGGGCATTAAGCTTGCCTCATCTCTACAACGGCCCCCCACAGACGCCGGGGATGCCTGGTTTCACCTTGGAGATACCCAGAAAGGGACCATCTCACAGGGATAGCCAGGACGGGTTCCCCAGCGGTCTATAGCGCCGGCACACTTCCGAGTAGCTGTGCGCTGTATAAATTAAAATAACATAACATAACATATTGACTCCGAGAGGCGGAGAGAATGAAGTATATGTGATGTTTGTAGGTCACAAGACACAATAATTTTACGGATTCCAAACATATGGAAAACCTACAATTATTAGTTATTAGTCTGTGCATGGAGGAACACACTGGCAACATTAACCCATGAAAATAGTGAAAACTGAGCTACACAAAAAAGTGTTACATGACATGTTTGAATAGTCAGCTTTCACACAGTTTTATATGTGATTGTTTGAAACAAAACACCTTCAGAGTACCGTAAGATCCTCCTCTTTGAGCACATGAAACACAGACTCTATGTCAGGTGTCTCCAACCAGTCAATCGTGAGCTACCAGTAGCTTTCGGATACCTTCAAAGTAGCTTGTAACCTTGAGTTTATTTTTAAATAAGCACAGGGTCACATTTTTCTTTTAATATTAACGGAACGCTGTGTTTACTTTACATTATCATCAGGTCACAGATAGCAGAGCCTGATAAGAAAATAAGTTACTTAGCTGTAACTGTAGTTCTCCAGTATTGGAATCTTTCATAGATTTACATGCTTGAATCATTCCCCGGTATCTCTTTAAAAGTAATGTCCTAGCAGACATAAAATATATAGGCCTGAGGCCTCATTATTTAGTAACATATCCAAGTCCTTATTTAAAAAAAGGTCTAAACTTAGAAAACAGCCAATCAGATGGTACCACCCTGTAGAACCTTCGTGAGAGAAGCTCCAGTCCTTCGGATTTTTCAAGCACTAGTGCGTACAAATAAAAAAAACTGAGAGCCTTTCTCAGGGGCGGTGGGTGAGATTTTAAAGTGGTGGGGCGCAAACGAATTAGCATACAGCACCATAGTGAGCGCAGCGAGCAAGCCCGAACCCCAAAAGGGGGGTTTGGGGGGTTACCCCCCCCCCCCAGAAAATTTTGAAGAAACATCGTGCATTTTCAAGCAAATTTGAGAAAGCAGGAATGTTAATAAAGCAATTGTGAAAGTGCAGTTATTACATTAATAGATGGCATAACATAGGTAGCTGCTTATTCAGTATTACCACAGAGCTTCATACAATCTGTCCCATTATGCTCAGGTGCTGAATTCAGACTATAAGACTCATGGAAATCTCAGCTCTAAGAGTAGAAGAAGTTGCACAGCAGTGTAATGGTTGCCAGGCTCGTTCCGCAGGAGCGTCAGGAACTTGAAGAAAAGTCCACAGTCTTCCCCTACGGCCTTCCGACTCTATTAGACTCTAGAGTAACGAATGGCACGCAAGGGGAAAACAGGGAAACAAAACAAGGAAAGGCGGGGGAAGAAAAACAGTCTTACAACATACTGAATATTAGACTCTAGAGTAACGAATGGCAAGCAAGGGGAAAACAGGGAAACAAAACAAGGAAAGGCGGGGGAAGAAAAACAGTCTTACAATATACTGAATATAAAAGAGGCAGCGCAATGCGCTGTTACCGTGATTCTGGTTGAGCTGAGCTTTGTACACACACTTCACATAGGTCCACACAAGGTTTTCGCAATTTGCCAAGGGGAAAGGTTTGATAGGCAACACAAGCAACAAATCGTTCACCCTGCGGGAGACAGGTCCAGCCAGTGAACAGAGGTGAGCAAATCTGTGTAGTCTCCAAATAGAACAAACACTACAAAACTTTTGATAACAGAGATAACAATGCATTTCTTACCTCAATCAGAATTTTTTGTATTCAACAAACAAGTAGCAGCATTCACTTTTTGTAAATGAAATCCGCATGTCTGTCTTTCAGTGTAGCAAACTTGTCAATTACTTTCATGTTGAAGTCCGGTATCTTTTGGACTAGCTTGCTCTCTACAGATAGCATCGCCAAAGCATTTAGTCTTTCCTCTAGCATGGTGTTCCTGAGGAATGTCTTTATGCGCTTTAAGGCTGAAAAACATCGTTCAGCTTCTACTGTTGTCATTGGAGTCGTAATCACAATTTTTAGTAAAGTCACTGTCTCTGTAAGTGAGTTTTCCATATGCAGTTTATGAATTAAACTCAGCAAAGTCAAGGCGCTTGTGGCCTTCCGGTACACAGGCATTCCGTAGAGTACAGTTAACTCAGTTTTCAGCTGCTCTTTTTTGAGCATAGGATATGCTTCCACAGCCTGATTCCGAGCACGCTTAGGGAAGGATTCATCATATTGTGCAAACTCTTTACTTTGCAATAAAGTCGCACTCACCAAATGTTTTGTGAATGAAAAACGTTCTTTCGCCTGCACAATTACAATGTCATATCTCCTTTCCAATTCGAACCAGAGAGGTGATGTTTTGTCTGCGGTTTGCAAAAATAGAATGCTCCGGCAGTTTGCTCTCTAAATCTTCAAGCCCATCTCTCACTTTCATAATCTGTTGTACAAATGCAGATGTATTGGCTTTCACAGAGACAGTATCTAGGTCTTTTCTTTGCAACTGATCGTATAACACATCAACAGGAATCATTATGTCATGAAATAAAAACAGTAAGAACTGAAACTCTTTGTCTTGTAGTGTTCTAATAAAGCCATGGGCTTCACTCTGACTTGTGTGATCAAAGTCTGCTCTGGATGCTATGGCGACAAAACATTTCTCAAGGCCCTCCCTCTGTTCAAAGATTAAGTTGACTGTACGAATGTGAAAGTTCCAACGAGTTGAGGATCCCCTTGGTACGCTTTTGTCCACAATCTCATGAAGGGCTTCTGTTCTTTTGGGGGAACGTGTGAAGAATGCTGCTATGCCTCCGATATCCTGAAAGAAAACTCGTGTCTCTCTGATCTTTGATACCGCCTGTTGCATAATAAGATTGAGTTGGTGGACGTAACAGTGCACAAAATGAGCATTAGGGTACACATCTCGAATTCGTTTTTGTACTCTACTAAGGCTTCCACTCATTACGGATGCACCATCATAGCTTTGTGCGACAAGTTTTTGTTTTTGAGGCAGGTCCGGGAAAATTAAGTCCAGTTGACACAGTATTGCTTCAGTGATGGTTGCTGCACTAGAGTCACTTAAATGCGTGAAGCCATAAAATCTTTCCACAACGTTTCTGTCACTGTCAAGGTACCGAAACACTAACACGGACTGTGTTTGAGTGGACACATCAGTGGTGTCATCAGCCTGAATAGCCACAAAGTCTGTGTTTCGCAACTCTTGCACAATATGGCTTCTTATAATTTCGAGCATACAGTCAAGGAGTTCATTTTGTATTGTATTAGAGGTGCCCTTAAAGACTGTAGAATGTGCTAAATGTCTTTCCAAATCCTGGTCTATGGTTGACATTAAATCCACTAGGCCTCGGAAGATCCCAGGTTTTGAGGAAGTTTCTGATTCGTCATGGCCTCGCAATGCCAGTTCGAAAGCACCACAGAAACGAATGCAATCAATGATCTTGGATAGATTTTGTCTGTTCTTATCAACAGCTTCATTGTGTTTTTGAATGGATTTGCGATACGCATCATTTATCTGCTGCTCAATTGGTGCGTCTTCCCCCAACATTCCCAGTCTTGTCAGGTTTTCCAGATGATTTCTTGTGAGCGCATGCTTCTTTATTTTTTCAGCGATGTGCTTCAGGTCGACCATTCCTTGCCGTGTCCAAGAAAAGTCACCGCCAAACAGCAAGCAGGGGAAGCAGAACAGAGAATTTCTTATAGGGCACCCTGTAAGCCAATCAGCTTTTGTGTACCAGGCATTTGAGAATGTACGTTTTGACATTTTTCCTCTGTCCTGGGTAATTTGCTGTAGGTTTATTTCAGGCTGATGAGGTCCTAATTGTTTTATCTGTAGTTTTTGTTCAAGTGGCCGTGACTGGAATGACTTTGTAATCAGCTCTTGTACTGTATTCATGATGGTGTGTTGCTGGCCTTACCAATATTTATATATATTAAAGAAACCTGTCAATAATCAAAGTACAAAGTATAAGGTGCAGTGCAATAATATCAAATTTCAGTATAAATACATTATACATATATCTTGTGCATTATCCTAATACATCTCAAATGACTGCCAAAAATAGAGCCGTACTGCCTCCTGCCTCTCTGTGCCATAGTGGTTGCTGGAGGCACTGAAAGACACTGCTTGAGGGCCTTGAGAGTGACCACATACATACATATCCCTAACTCCCATGTAAAAAAATATATAGCATCAGTTTCCTCACCTTTAACACTGGTGTTTGCTGGGTTGTAGCCGGGGTCGGGTGAGAGAGCAGCAAAGGAGGTTGGGGTCCTCTTGTTGTTTGCTGGAAAATTGCCCCAAAATACGGTAATGTTTCAGGTTGTCAGGTGCTGAAAATGAAAAGATAACAATATTATTGTGACGTATTTTTGTCTGCCACTGCTTTTGGTTTGTAAAACAGTTAGTAATTTTACCAACGCATTGTCTAGAGCTCCACTGTCTTTTCTTCTTCTCTTTAAAAAAAATGTATTTATTGTAATAAATTTGTAACTTTTGATAATTGTATATATAAGGGTCATGTTTGCTTCAGTTTATTTTCTTTCCTTTTTTCTTTTCTTTGATGACTGTCAATATTACAAAGTGTAAATTTATTGTATGAGTTCTTGAACTACTGTTTAGATTAATTATAGATTGCCCCTGGTTCAGGAGCTTTTGGGCCGCCCCTGTGGTTGGTATTATAACAGATAAAGAGGGCTGGCTGAAAGCTCCATAAGTAAGTATATTATAAACAATGTTTGTAAAATAGAAAGGTTTTGGCTAACGCTCGACCTAATCAAATGGCACTCATAAAAAGGGAATTCAATGGAACACCAGCCTCCAGAAAAGCGTGATTGTTTCGGTTACACTGCCCTACAATAGCACCAAATATCAACCTTCAAATAAATGTTTCTAATGAGTTGCCTTTTGTCTGCACTGCCCCTACAAAATATTATTTGCTCCGTTTGTTTTTGGGATGTGGCTCCATTGGTAGAATTTTAGCATGTACTGCAATTTTTACTTACATTAAAGAAGTTTTGTTGGCTAACTATGCTTTGTTGTGCTTGAAAATGATGAATACCCGAGGTGATTCAAGATGAAAATCACAATGGCAAACTGGAGCTTACCAGCTAGTTACCTAAGTGAACACGTGGACACAAAGCTACGTCATCTGTGTAGATCAAGTATATTTCATAACGAGTCAACAGATTCCCCAAATTTGAATAAATGGGTACGTCTCAGTTATCGATAGAACAAGTGTTCCGAGTTAATGATGAATCTGAGACAATTCCTGTCATGAAAAAGGTAAACTTATTGGAACCTACATTTAGAACCAGAATGCAGTACTTTAACAAACCTCGTGGAAGCATCTTGCGGTGCCTTACCTATTGTGTGCGCCGCAGAAATCTGTAAAAACAGACAACTACAAACTCTAGCGAAACATCATTAATATGAGCTTGCATTGTCATTCAGGAACCGACAACAACCGGCCACACTCACCAGATTTAGTGTAAAACGTCCGAAACCATCTTCCCTTTCATGACGTCAATCCGTGAAATGTCCCTATTTGTATACACCCAGAGGAACATCCCTGAACGAATCAGAATACCAGAATTCAAACTGAATGAACTTTATTGTTCATTGCAACTCAGAGCGGGACCAGGGTCGCTCAGGTGCACAATATATGAATATAGTGAAACGAACATTTCGGGAACTAATGTACAATGAGTAAAAACAAAAGCTACCATAACTGAAAACAACACTGTATTCCTGTGAGGATCCTGTAACCGTGTATGTACATGACATCAGTATGTAAATCCTCCCAATATGTATACACCCCGAGGAAAGCCCCTCAATGACTCCAAATGTCATGGTTCCAAATAAATTAACATTATTGTTCATTCCAACTTTCAGCGGGACCGAGGTCCCCAAAGAAATGTTTTTGTGCGGATCATGCTCTTATGTTCGACTATTCAAACTTTAATTTTACGTGATGTATCAATTTCGGTCCACCTGAAAACCTCTTCAGGCTAAAGATTTTTGCCCGGATCCTTTGCTCGCGCTTCAGAGATAATAGGCCCGCCCCGGTACTCACCTGGCAACACGAGCAGGAGCAGCAGCCAGCCAGTACCACACACTAGTACACCGCCACGAGGTGTGTGTGGCGCGGTGACGACGGACTGCCAGTGCGCACCTGCTAACGATGATGGCCAATCACTGTTCGCATAAGCCACAGTGATTGGCCATACCTTGCGTGGCACCCAATGCCTGGTTTGCAGGCTGCGCGGTGTCTCTCAGCCAATCCAGAGACGCTGCAACATTAGCAGTGCCTGAATTGGCTACAGCACCGTGGGCACAGATAGGGCTCGCCCATAGGAGAGACCGGGGGCTGCTGCATGAAGCAACCCTCGGCCTTTCTGGTCCCCCTCCCTCGCTCTCCTAGCCAGTAGTGGCTGACTGGCTGACAGTGCGCATGTTTGGGTTGGTCACAACCCAAACTCGAGTATGCGCCTACGCCCCGCTGGCCTTCAGTGTGCACTGTCACTCAAACGGAGTGCTCGCCCCCGGCCCCACCCCCTTCATCGGCCGGTCCCACGCTATTGTGAAGGAAAGGAAAACTGACAGCGCTGCGTCACTGCTAGCATACGTGAGCAGCTGCGGGTCCAAGTGGCTGGTGGGGCTACGCCCCTACGCCCCAATGGACGCACCGCGGCTGGCCTTTCTTGGGGAAGCAGGTGGGTCGCGTTTGAATCTATGAAAGATTCCAATACTGCAGAACTACAGTTACAGCTATGTAACTTATTTTCTTACACCAGTATTGGAACTTTCATGCATTCACATGCTTGAATCAGAGTAGAGAGCAGTAAATAGCAAGTTTTAGATTAAATGAGACACATTATGCGAGTAACGTGAAATACTACTCCGTGCGCATATAAAAAAACAAAATATATATATATACGTACGTACATAATTATATAAATAGAAACCTATATAGAAATATTATTCCAGCCGTTAGCCCTCTTTGGGGATGTGTGCAGACATGACCTCATACTTTTGTTGACAGGTGGTCATGGCCTGACGCTGTGTGGCTGACTTGACAAGGCTGTTGGGTGTTGCTTATTGTTTGTCTTGTTCTTCTTTTTTGGTGTTTAATGGCCTGTTTCCAATCCTGCAATTTTCTTGAAAGCAAAATAGTCTACCCAAAATGTTCTGAATGGTTGACATGACACGGCTGTTGGATGTTGTCTATTGTTTGATTTTTTTTATTGTTCTCTGTTCAACTGTTTCTTCTTTACATCCTGTGGACATGTGATTTCAGTCTTGAGTTCAATGACAACAGATAGAGACATCCCTATTGCTAGCATTTTTCATGTATTGGTTAAAGGCCTCATTATTTAGTAACGTATCCATGTCCTTATTTAAAAAAGTACAAAACTTATAAAACAGCCAATGAGATGGTACCACCCTGTAGAACCTTACTGAGAGAAGCTCCAGCTCTTCAATGTTTCTACGGCATATTGTGCTAGAAAGTCTCCGATGAGCTCTACTCAGCTTTTTTCTTCACAGTTTTTTTAAGATCTAATGCTAGCAGGCCCCATCTGTATTGTGTGTCTCCCCTTGTGAGATGATCTTCCCCGGGAAGGGTATATGCTGTGGCAGCAGGTCTCTGAGCAAGGCGACTCTTGCGGGGGGAAAAAAAATATTATGTCACTTCTGAACATCTTGAAAAAACATAAGAGCGGACCCCCAATGTGGAGATCGACCCGAACATGCATGCCTTATCATGACAACTAGACTAACGTCTTTGTTCGACTTCAGGGGCAAGCACCAATTTAAGGGGGGAGGAGAGCGAAAACAGGTACGAATTCCATCCCCCTTATTTACCCCTGTATCAGTAGGAAATAGACCATCAGGTGTGTAGTTGTGTATGGAAAGTCCCAGGAGTATCTCATGTATCAGTGGGGACTGGCGTGCAATCTAAAACCTATGAGCTTTGCCCCATATGAAAGCGAGGAAGATTGGGAAGGTAGGCAACATTATTTCAGATAATGCTGTCTGCAGTCTGAGGAGTAATGTCTGGTAGCCCAGGCGAGCCCGCGTCAGTCGACCATTCCAGTATGGAGTCAGCATCTCCGGACTTTGGCAAGGATCTGACAGAGCTGGTGGGCCAAGGCGATCTGGTGGATTGAAGGGCCGCCACAGTTTGCAAAGCCCCCTGACTGGTCTGGGCCTGGGGCCGCTACGAGCGACCGCATATCTCTGCCTTCCTTCCTACGCCGGCCACGGCGGGGTCACTCGTGTGCTCGGGAATCCACAGATGGCGTAGGCGCTGTTGCCAACCCATTCTTCTCGAGCCAGTCTCAGGCCTCTGAGGGGGAATCAAATTACCGGGTGTTACCGTCCCTGATAACTCGAAGGCGGGCGGGAAAGTATCGGAGGTCCAAATCCCTAAGTTGTTTCTTGACTGCGCCACAAGTGGCTCACCTCCTTTGAACATGAGCAGTAAAGTCCGGGAAGAAGGAGACGATGCCATTTTGCACTTTAGGGCCGGGGTGTTTGCCAATTTCCCGCAGTATGATATCTCTGTCCCTGTAGTTCATCACACGAAACAAGAAAGGACGAGGGTGGGTCCCCAGAGGAGGTTTGCAGGCCGCTACTCTATGGGCCTGTTCTACTACAAACTGCAGTGAGAGCAACCCCGAGGGGCGCAGTTCTCTCATCCAGGTTTCCGTGAATTCTTCTGGATCCTGTTCCTCCGTCCCCTCCGGTAGTCCAACCACTGGCACATTACTGCAACCCGACCTCACTTCAGCATCATCTACCTTCTCCGCTAGGGTGCACACACGGTCCAACAGGTCCTGTAGTGTGGATGCGCAAATTATGGGATTGGGGCTGAAGATCTGCCAGTGTTGTCTCTGCATTGCGAATCCTGTCCGATAGCTTGGGATGATCAGCGCAGAGAAGCGTGAAGTCGGCGGTGATGGTATCCATCCTGCCTTCTAGGGAGGTTCGCGTCAGTTCCAGCGCAGTGCCGATCCTTTCCACCACTGCCACGACTGAGTCTAATTTGGCGGCTATGTCTGGTTGGCTTACCCCCCTTCCCCCCCCCGCCCACCCCTCAGTGGGTCCGGAAGCCGTGAGTGGTCCCTCTGTCTGGCCCCAAGGGGGGACATCCTGGTGTGTATAGGAACGTAAGCGGCCCATGATGATTTGCTGGTCGCTCCTCATAGGGAGCGTGCTATGAACGTCTATTTGCTGCGGACATTGCAGCACCTCCTCTGCGCTTCCCAGCTGCTCAGGGCTATGCCCTACCCCAGAGGTCACCCAAATGAGTTAGGCACGCTCCCGTTTAGCAGAAGGTTTTTTGGAGTAGGGACCACTCTAGTCAGTTGTTAGCACTACCACCGCCCTGCTAGACAGAAGCAGGCAAGGTCCTGGAAGGGAGGAGAATTTTGCAGAAGAAAAATCCTAACTTTAAGACTTTCGGTATTCACAGAAGGCATTTAGTATTCCTAAAATTGGGACTCCTAACTTCTGTGAATACCGAAATGAGTAAGTGCCTTCTGTGAATACCAAAATGAGTAAGTGCCTTCTGTGAATACCAAAATGGTAGCAAGTTTAGGATTTTGTCTTAAGTTAGTTCTGTGAATCGGGCCCTATATTATTCTTGGAGGACTTGTATGTATTTACCATGCTATGTTGGGGTTCATGTCTTAAACTTAAATGCAATAGTAGGCAGCCATATCTAGAGTGCAAGAGCTTAAATCCATGCAGGCAGGTGGTAAAAAATGACATTATAGTGTGTAGGAGTCCCGAACCAGTTGATGCCCTCTGTATAGTGATTACAATATGGATTCGGTGAGGCAGTAAGCAGTCATTGCTCAGGTTATCTGCAATATAGTAAGATGATAACGTGGAGTGTTACGGCTTTAGTATTCAATGCGTGAATGCATGGTTATTAGCACACTTCCTCCAAATAACATTCGTTTTTTGGTCACATTTACTTTCACTGGAATGTACATATATATCCATTTGCTTAATTGTGTTATTCTGATTTCTAGCTAATAAAGGGTACTGTTATCTAGTAGTGAATCACCCTCATGTTGTAAGGGCAGACATGCATAAAGGTTTGATTGCCTAGAAGTGCAAGAGCATCTTCCACATCTTCCACACTCTTCATGAAAAGGAGGAGCATGTGCCACCCTGTCCTTAACTCTCCCAGTGACAGGATAAGGGTCTTGGAGGCCACACAAGAGGCTTCCCCTTTGTCAGAAACTCCACTTGATGCTGAGCAGATCTGCCAGAAACAAGGGTGTGTTAAATAACAATGAAGGAGAAGCAAAGCACTCACTACCATTCCAGTGCATTCAGATAATATAGAACTCCATGTTTCAGTGGAAACATGATGGCCTGACAGCTCAGTGCATAGTGTGAACATCTTTGTTTGTGTATCTGAAGCAGCCTGGACCTAGAGTAAAGAAATTTTTTGCAAAACTCAATGGATCACTGACATGATATTGACGTAAACAATATTATCATTTGACACAAATATTTGTCAAAAATATAGTTTAGCAAAATATAGTACCCCTATACTTATAAGCCATAATGCAGAAATGTCAGAAAAATAATATCATTGACACTAATAATGTCCAAAAATATACAAGAATTTCGCTTTCAAATTTAAATAGAACTTAAAGTAGTAAATACACATGTTTTAATATATACATTTATAGCAGTGTAAATTAGATAAATTCCATTAATTTTTAATACTATATATATAAATATATATACATATATAAGTCTTGATCTTTATATAAAAATATACATATATTGTGTAACATAATTGACATGATATTGACGTAAACAATATTATCATTTGACACAAATATTTGTCAAAAATATCCTGTAGCAAAATATAGTACCCCTATACTTATAATGCATATTGCAAAAATGTCAGAAAAATAATATCAATGACACTAATAATGTCCAAAAATATACTAGAATATCGCTTTTTAATTTAAATAGAACTTAAAGTAGTAAATACACATGTTTTACTATATACATTTATAGCAGTGTAAATTAGATAAATTCCATTAATTTTTAATACTATATATATAAATATATATACATATATAAGTGTTTTTCTTTATATAAAAATATACATATATTGTGTAACATAATTACCAAAATTATTTTTTATACATTATATTCTTTTTTAATATTCATATTCATTACTGTGAAAATAACGCATATTTATATATATGATGTATATATATATATATGCAATTCAATAACAAAAATATATTATTTCATTTATACTATAAATTTAAATTACAAATTTGAAACCCCAATTATTTTTACTATAAAGAGTACGGAAAGTGTTGGACTTCGGATGGATTATATTACTGTACAACAGTACAAAAAGCATTGGACTTCGGAGGGGTTAAGTTTAGTATTCCCACTCTGTACAATAGTAGGAAAAGCTTTGGAATTTAGAGGGGTAACATTTACTGTTCTCACTCCAGTCTATGCTACAGCAGGGAAAGTTTTGGATTTTTTTAGAGCTTACATTTACTATACCCACTCCAGTCTATGCAACAGTAGGAAATGCATTGGACTTTGGAGGGGCAAAACTTACTGTATCCACTCCAGTCTGTGCAACAGTAATGAAATCATTGGACTTCAGAAGGGCTAAATTAACTATTTATACTCCAGGTTGTTCAACAGTAGGGAAAGCATTGGACTTCAGAGGGGTTACATTTACTATTCCCAGTCCAGATCCCTGCAACATGTGCCAGGCACCTCACTGTGCCTGCCACACGGACATGGATGTTTCCCCAGGTCTCATAGCGGAGGCCGTGAAGGGGCAGGGGTCCTGCTAGGACCCCCACCCCCATAGTCCCTTTCCGTCTGCCTTCTGTGGCAGTCAGATCACCATAGAAAGACAGAGGGAAAGGGTCATCATATTTATTTTGTAAAATCCTTTTATTGCCATTTCCTAAATTCGCCCAATACATCCATTTTGTTTAATTATAGAGTACATAACATGCAGGTTTACATTATAACACTCAGTAAACTGTTACATCCGTAGCGAGATATATTTTTGTTATCCAAGCAATTTAGTTGTGGTGAGAGTACAGACCGATTCAAGACATGACTACTTGGGACGGTGCCGAGAGCTTAGCTTGTATCTGATGTGCTAGTGCTGTGGCATAACATTTGCTGTCTTTTCGGTGTGGCACTAAACTCTTCAACCGGGGTAACTATAACTGGGGTACACTGTGTCCTGAGATATCGTGATTCGATAAGGGCCAAGTAACTGAGTCGCTCTGGGTGGTTCAGTGGTTGCATTGGCATGGTATAAGGCGGAAACGTCGATCTGGGGGTGCTCTATGTATCGTGTGTCCTCATCTGAGGGCTTTGCTTTGTTAGCCGTCTACTCTACTGGGGAGCCCCGTGTGGTCGCTGTATGGCACATCTTGTCTAAGGAGGGATCTAGCACCCTGCGAATCTGGCGTATCAGTTGTTTCCTGTTTAAAGGAATGAAGTAAAATTGCCCATTGCATGGATATGTGGTGTTTGTGGGTGCTTTTGATTTCTTCTGATTGAAGCGCCTCCTCTTCTGCGGCTCCCCACTTGCTAATCGCACCCCTCCAGACTGCTACCGGCGGTGCCTCAGGGGCTCTCCAATGCATTGCTATGCTTCTTTTAGCTAGAAGGAATGCTAGGGACGCGAACCGTGTCTCTACCTTTTGGTGTTTTCGGCGTTTGGTTATGCCCAACGCACATGCCTCCCACGTATGAATGTCTGTGAGTCCTGTAACAGTGAGGAGGGTGGCGTGTATTTTGACCCAGTAGGCTTGGAGCATTGGGCAGTCCCAAAACATGTGGAGGAAGGACGCATTAGGTTCCGGGCATTTGGGGCAGGTGAAGGATGTGTCGGGATAGTAGTGTTGTAGTTTCTCAGGAGTCAATTAGGTCCGGTGTCATGTGCAGTTGTATGTTTTTGAATCAGTAATTGCGGGACACTTTTTTGGGGAACTCCAGCACTCGCTCCCATTCTTTATCATGGAGTGGTCTCTGAATCTCTGCCTCCCATTTTTCACGAAGGGGTGTAAGAGTGCTCAGGCTCAGTGCTCATACCGCTTTATATATCCAGGTCACTAAATGTCGCCTGGGGCCCATTTGTAGTATTGTATGTATCACCAGGTGTGTGCGTGATTCTGCATCTATTGTGTGCCACATTCGACGACAGTCCTCTAGTAATTGCCTATGCATCAAGAATTACCCTCTGGGGAGATCCGTATCCGCCACAAATTCTGTGAATGTCTGTAATTGTCCATTTTCATAGAGGGAGCCAACCTCCGTAACTGAGTGTTCCGTCCACGCTCGCAGTGCCCACTCTGTGTAGTGAGCACGGCCTCCAGGGAATCCTACCAACGGTAGAATGGGGGAGTATATGGGGGCTGCACGCCTCATTCTATGTACCCGGTTCAGGCAAGTGCGTACTACTGTCACCTGAAGGGGGCACTCCTGTATTGGTTCCGCCCTGGGCAGTAGCATGCGGTGTACGGTAGGGATAGGAATTGGCCCTGTATGTGTGATTGTTTCTCCTAGCGCTCGAACCACAGTCCATCTCGACACCCATTGGAGTTGGGCTGCGAGGAAGTATGCCTCAAAAGATGGGACCCCCAACCCTCCCTGGTCCGTGGGTAGCTGCAGTGTGGCAAGGGCAATTAGTCTTTACCTTGATCCCCAAATTAGGGTCCCGAGGAGGGTGCCTAACTCCTGGAAGAATGAGCGTGGAGGAACCACCGGCAGATTAGTGAAATAATATAGCAACCTCGGACCAATATCATTTTGGCAACCAAGATTTTTCCAATGGCAGCCAGGGGAAGATCCTTCCAGAAGTTCATGGAAGATCTGATTCCGGCCATTACCCTGCAGTAGTTTCCTTCATACATGTCCTGCTGCGTGTTATATAATCGTATACCAAGGTATCGAACTGCCTGGGCGCTCCATGATACATCTATATCGCCCAGTTGTATCACCTGGGGAGGAAGACTGTCTGAGAGTGGGTATATTGTCGACTTGGACCAGTTAACTCTGAGACCTGCCACCGCCTCAAATTCCTGTTGAGAGTTTAGTATAGGCATGAGGTCTGATACATCGTCCACATATAAGGAGACTGCATGAGTAGTGTCTGCAATAGGGATAACCCACCTCTCTCCCTCCTACGGAGTTGAACCGCATTCGGTTCCATTGCCATCGCGAAGAGTAGGGGGGAAAGCGGGGATCCCTGACGCGTGCCCTCTAAGTATGGGAAATGATAGTGACATGTGTTGTCCGAGTTTCACCCTGGATGTTGGTTTGGAATATATTAATTTGGTATAAGCAAGCAGCCGGGGTCCCACTCCCATCCTACGCAGGACCCGAAAGAGATAGGGCCAGAGGAGGGTATCGAAGGCTTTCTCCAGGTCCAGGACCAAGCATCCCACACGAGGGAAGCGGTCCCGAGCCTGGTCCTAAACATGGAACAGTCGCCTTATGTTATAGGAGGTATTTCTGCCCGGACAAACCCGCATTGATTCAGATGAATCAAGATTGGGAGGATTGTGGTGTATCTGTCTGCCAAGATTTCCCCGTATATTTTATAGTATGCTGGTAATAGGGCTATGAGACAGTATGAGCCTACTTGGTGGGGTCCCTGTCCGGTTTGAGGAGAGAAACTATTACCGATTCGCACATGGATTGTGGTAGCTCGCCTGTATCCAATGCTAAAAAATTGGGTAAAAGATGGCGGCAAGGGAGCTTTCCACCACACTACTATGTGTGTTGAATCAAGTAAACGGTTCACTTCAATAGATCTTTTGATTTTTGCCCACCTCTAAAGGCCAGCCACCATCATTGGCCCTTCATTGGACAAACTATTTACACAAATAAAGAGGCAGATAACCAAAATATACAACTATAATTGAAACCTAATGTCAATGTGAAGGGACAATAAAAGGAGACAATGTGAGAGGTCCGGTGTTCTTTACAAAAATCTTGTACTTCGTTTATTCACTATACAGTTCGACACAGCCAACGCGTTTTGCCCACAATACGGTGTTCTTCAGGGCTGTAAACATAACAAACACAACTGTCAGACATCGGACAGTACATTTAAAAATCACACAAGTCTCACATTTTGTATAAAAATAAACAATCACTTATCCATAAAAACTCACAAAATACAGTATATACTTTCAAAACACAAATTGTCTTGGTGCAACACATAGATTGTATGGTTAATATCCTTTGCTAAGCACAGAGTTTAAACCTATAAATTCATAAGCATGCTAAAGCAACTTGACAAATAGGGTATATCCTATAACAATAATAGAGACTTGGTATATTTTCCCTTATATGTTTCATGTACTTGTGATGTGTGGCGTGGTGAGAAGAGACTGGCGCCTCATGTATTCATAATCCAGAAGTACAATCCATATCCATAGACTGACAACATCTCGCGAATCCTATATGAAAGGTTTCCAAAGCCAGAATGTTAGAAGAAGAGACTTTTTGAAGCAAGAAAGTTCCAACATAACTATGGTCAACATCTGTCACCATTAGAAACAAACATGCTACCAACTTCTAAAGGAAGGGTAGAAAAACCCACCGTAAACACAGTAGGTAATTCCCCTCAGATTACCGTTATCATTCGCCGGTGCAGTCTTTTACCCTTGTTAGGGTCAGTATCTGAGGGATATATAGAAGCTGTCAAGCAAACAGATTATGCTGGGCGCAATACCATTGATCACCCGTGTTAAAAAATAAAAGATCTAGATCGCATACTGCACCTCTGTGATCCTTCCACACTACATGTCCCCTAGGTGAAGTGATACGTGAATTGCATCCATTAAGTGATTCATTTACATAAAGTGCATCAGCATGTCGTATAGCCCACCTTTAAGTGACAATTAGAAGATTGCGACACAGTGACTAAATCTCGGTGTCAAACGCACAAAACACGCAAGTGTAAGGAATCAATAAAGCCACACAATAGTACTGCAGATGTGAATCTGCTCTGTACCTTCATAATTTGTGCACCGTACATATATTCATTTGAACCAATCGAGATGGTCAATGTATTTTTGTTTGACCTCACGTCAGAGGCTAAAAATATAAATTAGAACGTGTAAAGACTCTAGTTCTAATTAAATCAAGCGCAAAAGTCAATTGGACAACCTTATATTATACCAGGAGCACACCAATTCATACCTTTATGAGCAGTGCTTTGTACAGCTCTGTCAATCTTCATTAGAAATTTTTAAAATCTTCAAGGTTGGGGCTCAAATTTAAATACACTGAAATAAAACACCCTTCCATATGCATCAGAGTCCCCGCTACGTATTAATCTCATAACTTATAGTGATATAAATATCATATAATCTCATTCATTAACGTGCTCCGTTAATAACAACTTTTGAAAGACCAAGGAGGAAAGACCATTAACAATCAATACATAGTTTGCGACATCGCTAGCTCGCATAAAAGCATATTTTATTTCCCACTTTAGTATTATACGAGGGAGAGGCAACCTACACATTCAAGGTGCCTTCTCCGCATCGCTAGCCAAACTTTCAGCATTATGAATACTAAATCGATCCATTTACAAAGATAGTGCCCCAATAAGAACCCCTTTCGAGGTCCTAGGTGAAAAACGCCCATACCCATCCTACGCTTTAGGCACAGCGTCATGTCAAGTCTCAGAAACACCCAACGCACAATAATTTTCCGAACCTGCCAACAATACTACCCACCCGTGTGCGGCCATCATCGGCGCAGTGTAATGCAATATCTCAAATCAAGGAAGGTGCCCTTCTTTTTTCTAAACCTTAAATCCTGGAAGTTTTCCGGTTCAACTTGTGATCAACTAGACCTACCTCCCTTACGTTACGTAGCCCGGTGTTACGGAATGCCGAGTTCTTATTTTCAAAGCCCTAAAAACCGGAAGTCTTCTAATGTGAATAATGATCAACTAGACCGCTCCCTTATTTCCCGTAATCCAGCGTTACGAGCGCAGAGTTCGAATCTCCTAAAACCTGGTTAGTAGATATAAACAAATAATACCGGTATGACTTCTTGCCGCACCCAGTGTTACACCGCACAAGTATTCTGCATATGTTTGGAAATAAAAAAATCATTCAATTTCACTTGATTATATTTATGTCATAGCGCAGTCACTTGCAAAGCTCCAGTAACCAGGCACATCGAAACTCCTGTAATCCGGTTAGTAGAGATACACAAATAATACCAGTTTAAAGTATTTCTGCACCCCTTTTTACACCGCACAAATATTCTACATATGCTTGGAAGTAGAACAATCCTTTATTGTCACTCGATTATGTTTATGTCATAGCACAATCATGCTCGAAGCTCCAGTAACCAGGTACTTCGATACAGACAAAAGTATCAACTTGACCTCATGGTGCGCATCGTGCATCCTGCGCGCTGGATTTATACAATAATTTCAGCATTCAATTCAAGTTACATTTATATGGTGCAATCAGTTGACTTCAACCTATTCGCAACTCTCAATGCGGCCATTATATACTGTCATAATTTTGGTCTAACAAGTAGTTGAATGCATGCAAGATTCTACTCAAACTGTCCCCTTAAACAATATATGTGTGCAGAATGTCCCACCATGTTTTCTAAAACCATATGTGTGTGCAGAGTGTCCCACCATGTTTTAAGCAAAGAAAATTAATACAAAATGGTGTAACTTAGTATCCAGATTAAGTCCCTCATTGACTGATCTCAATTTACATTGATAGCGCCGCATGATGTTCCAGTGGCATCCCTGGAGCATATATAGCCAATTTGTCGGCGAGCTGCCCTGTAGCTTGCCACGCCGCTACTGTAGTATCTATTGTGTTTATTTCCGTTTTTAGAGTGCCTCGTCGCATGTGAGTGATGATACATAGGGGGGTCGGGGAGGCATCGCCTTCTTCAACTGCCACATGAGGGGTGTAATCATGTCGGTTGAACCAGTAATAAGCATATTGTACTTGAGCACTTAAGTAATATATGTATGGATCCGGTGCACTGAAGCCCCCCCTGGCATAGTCTAACATAATAGTAGCCCAAGCCACACAAGTCTGCCTACCTCCCCAGATCAATCGAAGCAGCGATCTTCGCAATGCAGTGAAAAACCCTTGTGTCAGTTTTATTGGGATGTTAGAAAAAAGATTTTAAAAAACGGGGCAATACCACCATTTTTATTATAGCTCTGCGGTCCGCTAGGGACAGTGGCAATGCTATCCGTGTATCTATTTGGTGATCAAGTGAGACACAGGCTCTCCCATAGTTCTCTTTTATAACGACATCAGTATCTCGATGAATCCAGACTCCTAGATATTTGACCGGGTCAGCAGACCAAACTATCCGGTATTCCATAGGTGGTGCAGGGTGGCTGCCGTCAAAGGGATAATAATTGGCTCATCCCAGTTAATGTGGAGACCAGAGAGCAGTCCGAATCTGATATATATTCCCTCAGCACCTGCGCCAAATATCGAGCGGGTTCTCTAATAAAAGGCACCATGTCATTGGCATAAAGTGATATACCAACTGGACGGTAATTACAATTTAGAGCAGTCTCCCTGTGTCTTTGGCGTATCACACACGCCAGGGGCTCAATTAGAATAGCAAACAGCAGCGGCGATAGAGGGCAGCCCTGATGGGTACCTCGCTTGATAGGAAAGGGTTCGGACGTCTGACCCCCCACTCGGACCTTCGCCGACGGATCAGCATAGAGTATCTTCACCCATCCCAAGAAAAGCAATGGGAATCCCATGCGCTGTAAAATGTGAAACATGTAGTTTCACTCTATGGAATTGAACGCTTTAGCCGCCTCTAGCATGACCACCGCAGTTTGCAAATTGGGGTCGAGAACAGGCATCATTGCGAAGATGGTCCATAAATTGTGAGACATGGATCGCTCCGGGATAAATCTCGATTGGTCCGGTAAGACCAAGCACGGCATCAATGGCCGAAGTTTAGTGGCCAGGATCTTGGCAAGTATTTTAGCGTCAATGTTGATCAGAGATAAGGGCCGGTAGGATTCACATGCGTCAGTGGGTTTGTCTTTCTTTAAAAGGGTGATAATTAGAGCCCGTCTAAGGGAGAGAGGCAAAGCCCCAGTCTCATGCGCCTCAGCGTACATCTCCAATAGGTATGGAGTGAGGAGATCTGTATAGGCTTTATAGAATTCTACGTCCAGACCATCTGGCCCTTGTGGTTTTGCATTCGGTAGGGTAAAAATTGCTGCTTTTGTGTCCGCCTCATCTATGGGTTGACTCAGAAACTCCCGATGACCATCCGCCAACCATGCACAGTCAATGTCATCAAGAAACTCCTCTACTGCGGAGTCTGGGCCCTCCCCCTGAGAGGTATACATATTGGCATAGTAACCTCTGAATTGTTCCACTCTTTCCAAAGGAGCATAGTGTTCCCCTCCCCAAGAGTAATTTATTTTATCAATATGATGATCTTCCTGTGCTCTGATTTTTCCAGCTAGATAACGGCCTGGTCTGCCACCCTCACCGTATTTCCTAGCCACGTGTCGACGTGAAATATAGCGAATTTCCAATTCCGCAGCTGTGTCATATTCCAGAACCAATGCATGGATGCGTGATAGTGTGTCAGGGGTTGGGTTATCTGTGTAAGCTCTCTCTCTAGGGTTTTTAGTGTTGTCTCTATCTTGGTGAGTTGGGTTCTGATATCTTTCAGAATACCGGCAGTGGTGCTAATACAGACTCCCCGGATCATCACCTTAAATGCCTCCCAAAGTGTGCCAGCACTGTCCACCATGCTTTTATTATCCGAAAAGTAGAGTTCTATTGCTTTGCGAATTGTATCATTATACAGGGGGTCCAGTAGCACCTCTGAACGGAAACGCCATGTGAATGGGTGATGAGTCATAGTAGGGATATGTAGAGCCAGTTTCACTGGATTGTGATCAGATAGAGTACGTGAGAGGGTAGCGACACCAGTCACCCACTCGGCAGCGCCCTCACTGAGGAGCCAGTAATCTAACCTAGACCAGCTATTATGCGCTGGCGTGGGATGTGTTCCCTCCTTCGCTGTACCATTACAAAGCCTCCAGACATCTACCAACCCAAATTCCACCCTAGCATGGTTAATACTTTGGGCCACTTTAGGCGTTCAAATACTTTGTGGTTTAGATTTGTCCAGAGAGGGATCCAGTTACATATTGAGGTCCCCCCCCCACACAATGGGAGTCTCAGGCCATTTACTTAGTATGCCATACATTCACTGAAACACTTCTGGCTCATCTGCTATGGGACCGTACATATTTATGAGAGTGAGCAATGAATTCCCTAGCTTACCCTGAACCATAACACAGCGACCTTCGTCATCTATGTGAGTCTTGAGTGGCGTAAACGGGATGCCCTTTTTGATCAGTATGAGGACCCCCCTAGCATAAGAGGAGTATGATGAGGCTAGCTTGTATCCAGCTCATTTAAGTGCAATGTTCGCTTCAGAATCCTTGGCTAGGTGCTTTTCTTGCAAGAATGCAATCTGGGTATCATGGCGATTCAAATATGCAAAAACGTGGTGGATTTTTTTCGGGGAGTTTAGCCCTCTAATGTTCCATGTTAGAAAGCTGTAGCCCTCACCCATTGGCCTCTCTAGCACTTTTGCTCACATACGGATCGAGTAGCTGACAATCATAGTACACTAAATGAAAAGCACATTTCCCAGTCCTCGTGTCAATATAATCACAACAAATAGTCTTCTTGTTTTCCACAAGTAAACATTGGCTAGTATCAAGCGCCTGTAACCCCTCTTTCCACCCCCCTCCCGCTACAACCTCCCAATTAGGTCGAGAATACAAAACCCCCCTTCCCCGAAATTTACCCCAAACCCAATGTGAAACTGCAAACAAATGGGGGATCACGCTCTGGGGGAGGAACGACAGCAAACACCTATCAAGCGGCAGGGTGGCCAGGCTGCTATATCAATGGAACCACCCAGCTCTCAAACCTTGAGAAAGTGAATACACCAGAAAGTCTGTCTGTAGCAAAGACAGAATAATACTAGTGGCACATTTCTGTTATCTCAGCAACGCAACCAGACTGCGGACTTGCATTTAGTAATATAGTCTAGTGCGTCCATATATGCAGTAAAGTGATTAAACAATAGTAGAACTCAACTCGTCAATATAATTAACTGTTTTTCAGCATCACTGTGAGTTGGCGACATCGTTAAACTCTTTGAAGCGGCCTGAGGAGTTTTGCGAGGACAAATATGTTTCGTGAATTTCAGAGCCGACTTAGAGTCCGTGAAAAAATGCGCTTGTCCATCATGTGTAATTTTCAATTTGGCAGGTTATAACATTGCATAGGGAACAGAGGCAGACTGTAAAATCCTTTTCACTGGCATGAACTCCCTGCGTGCAGCCTGCACTGTTGGGGTGTAGTCCGGATAAAAGGACAAGTTATCTTGGCCTTCGCCTATCGGAGAATAGCGTCCCTGTCTGCATAGTTGAGAAGGCGTGCTATGATCGGGCGCGGCGACGTGGCCGGCACCGGTCTGGGTCCGAGTGTCCGGTGAGCCCTCTCCGCGATCATGACCGGGGAAAGCACTAGACCAAACAGCTCACACTGCAGGTTGTCAATGAAGGGTTCCATTTTCGAGATGGTTGTTGATTCCGGAAGGCCAGTTATTCTAAGGATTTTCCATCTGGAACGCGCTTCGAAATCTTTATTTTTCGCTCCTATGACCTCCAGCACCTTCTCCATATTAAGGATCTGTGTCCTAGTTTCAGCATGAGAGTCCTGGGTATCAGACAGCCTATTCTCCCGCATATCCAGTGTGGTTTCATGGGTGTCCACCTTTTTCTTGACTGCGTCAAGGCTGGATGTAAGAGCATCAATTTTACTATCGATAGTTTTAAGACCAGTGCGCACCTCCAGCAATATAGACCTCATGTCCTCCTCCGGGTTGTCCGCGGCATCAGGAGGGCCCTGAGTGGCACCCAGCTCTGTCGACAAGTCCATGGTGCGTATTTGGTGCTTGTTTTCCAATGGAATCTTGAACTGTTTGGGGTCTGTCTTACCCATGATCTAGAGATAGTAGCGGCATAGTCAGCCGCGCTCGTTCATTCGCTGTGTCTTGCTATTTCAAACTGCAACATCGTTTATAGGCCCAAGCCTGCCTCA
This sequence comes from Triturus cristatus, assembly GCF_964204655.1. NCBI lineage: Eukaryota > Metazoa > Chordata > Amphibia > Caudata > Salamandridae > Triturus > Triturus cristatus. The sequence goes on from NC_140582.1 coordinate 88,417,675, forward strand.
AATCGATGGGGCCTAGGATGCCGGGCAAAAGAGAGCACACCCTCAGCGAGATAGGGCACTTGCTCCCCTTCTTCGCAGTAGCAGGTGACGCAGCACTGGTACAATACCCATGTGATTGTCCCCGGCACACTCCACTATGGGCAGTTATGTGAAAAGATAAATCTGAAACAAGCAATATGGAACAGCGCCAGCGCTGGACTGCACCCCAGGGGCACTCGACAACCAGCCACAGTCAGTTGGAAAAGGCATGCGTCTTCAGACTAGCCTCAGACTGGCACCCATAGCCTCCGCTGCGTAGGTCCGTCTAAAACTCTGCCCTTAGGGTAACCACCCTTGAAGAGCAGCACTCAGCCCCAGCGCAGGCTCCACCTGACTTGGTTGATGAGACAGAGGACCCTGGCCGCACCGCAGAATCAGGGAGGGGAGACCCGGCAGGCCCGCACACCACCAGAGCAACCCCCGCGTTTGTTGCTTAGGGGAAGCCAGGTGCCGCCCGCAGCCCGTCTTCAGTCGCCCCCCCCTGCACTGGACGGCTCAGGAAGGATCGCCCTGAGTGGAGGGAGCAGGTGAGGCCCAAGGCCCCTTGCAAGGGCCAACCAGCCCGCACCGCCAGACACAAGCCCCACAAAGTTGCCAGGTGAGGCCCAGGCCGCGCTACGTAGGTCAGCCAGCACCAGCTGAACCCAGGCCCCACCACTCTCACCTCGTATCCACTGCGCTCTTGGGACCATCCGCCGCATCAGCAGTCGCCACTGTCCTCGCCTCTTCACGCTGTTCCGGTGCTATTCACAGGACAGTGCTGCACCACAGGCCTCCAGCGTTGTCTCGCAGATGTCAATCACAGTCCTCCGGCGGTCCAGCATTCCGCCTCATATGTCGCCACAGGCGCACGGATAAGCACACCACCAGTCCCCACTTTCCTTTCCAGCGTAGCGTGGTGCTGCCCGTTCAGCCGGTATCGCCGTAGCAGCCGCTTGTCCCCTCAACAGATACAGCTCACTTGGCCGCATCGCAAACGCTGGGGCCATGTTCTCACAGTTCCTGCTGCACATCACCTTCTCTCGGTTCATTGAAATTCGGCGGAGTCCGGGCTCGCAGATCACAGCTGCGTGCTCCAGATAGGTTCAGCCGGCAATGTGTGTATTTTTCAGCGAGCTCGGGTGATTCTTCACTATGGTATTTGCCGGATTGCGGAGCCTGGCCTGCGGAGCTCCTTCAGCAGGCAGCCATCTCACAACGTGCCGTAGCCACGCCCCCTGCATCTTCTATAGGTTACACATGGGGTGTCTCTTAGTAAATGACTAACCCCTGGCACCCCTTTTAACAGGTTCCAATGTTTAAATTCACACATATAAGGAGCACTCTAATTCAAAACAATATTTCCAAACAAGAATTTTTTGATTCAAACATAAACATAATTTATTCTTGATTCCCATATTTTTTCCCAACATAAAGAATATCCAATTAATTGCATGTAAATGTCCTCTTTATTTCTGCCTTTAATTGGTCCTTTGTCCTTATTCAATGTCAATATCCAAAAAGAGAAATTATATGTTTGTGGTGCTTTATCCTTGTTCCATATAAAAGTCTGTTTGTTGGGTTATTTGTCAATAAAGTTCCTTTTGATCCATCAAACATTTATTCCATCCTTTTATGTTCCAATCCTTTTATGTTCCAATCATTCTATCAAGGATAATGCTTCAATTCCTTATTTCAAAAACTCTCAACAGCCGACGCGTTTCGTCCCCTCCTGGGACATCATCAGGGCTGTGAAATGAACAAGAATATTCAATCAGAATCTAATCCCTCCTGCAAATATATTCACACTACCCATTCCTTATGGATCATTTCCTGCCTGTATAACAATCTCCATGGTTTATCAGGATGTTTGAACAAATCATCCTAGTTTTTAACAAACACCTTCTAAGCTATCAGCATAATGCATTTCATAATTTACAAGGTTCCACATTAATAAAATTCACCTCATATGTTACAGTACAAGTCATTTGATTGCCCAGTACTCTTTTATGTGTTCTATTACATAATTACTCTCTCCTATGTCCTCATTTCTTAATCCTTCCCCAGTGTCATTCAACCCAAACCGTTTTATCTTACTTCCATATTCTTAACCAAGTCCCCCACCTACCATAGTAGAATCATATTAAACCACTTTTATTATACCGTCATATTAGACCTGAGACTTCAATTCAAAACCCCCAGCCCCAACATAATTTCAACTCCTCTCACCTTATTTCCCCCCCAAAAAAAATCTTGGTGAGCTCTTCCAGGGCTTATTTTATCTTATCCTGTCCACGAATTGTTTTTCCTGCATTGAAGACAAAGGAGACAACACATTCTCCACCAGTTCGAACCATTCCCTGATTATTAAAAACCTTCTCTCCAGACTCTCTGCCCAAGTACCTGTATGTGTTCAAGCGTTTTCACTGCCCGGAGCGCCTCTCACCGCGGTCTGTCTGCAATTCCTGCTTCACAAGTTAACCCGTCCCGCTCCTCTGGTTATAAGGGGCAGGGCAGCCAATCACCAAGAATTAATTCTAATTGGTCACCCTGTTCCCTCTCAGGTCCGCTGTATCCCCGACCAATCATCATACCCCGTTTCAAAACCGTTTATCCAACCAATCATCATACACCGTGTCAAAACAGTTGCTTAAAAATTCAAGTTCCCTCTCTGGTCCACCACATCGCCCGGTGCATAAACCTCATTGTCTTTTCATTTCGAATCCACAGCGATCACCTGTTATTGCCCCCATTACTGTAGTGTTCATAGTCCTAATATTTAAAATCATTCCCGCTGTGTTCTTGATCCTCGTTACACCATATATCTTCAGTTTATTGTTAATTAGCGGGTTCCACTACCCGTTCCAAAGCCTAATTTTCTTGCTATAACTATCATCCAATCTGATTCCTTCTCCTGTTCACTACGGCCAATCACAATGTGTCATTCCAAGCCACGGTATATTTCTGAGCGTCATCAGCCCTACTCCTCCAAGCGAGGCAGTCCGAGTGACCAACCATTACATTACGTTACTGAGTCGTGCATCGGTTAATCACAATGCATCATTACAAGCCACGGTATATTTCTGAACGTCATCATCCCTACTCCTACAACCGAGGCAGTCCGAGTAACCCATCATTACAGTACATTACTGAATCGTACATCCTATCATCTTCAATTTCCTGTTTACCCAGGCCAATCAAAATGCGCCATTTCAAATTCCATTCCAAATCGCGGTCTATTTCGCAGCATCATTCGCCCCACTCTATTGATTAAGTCAGGCCGAGTACTACAATCCATAGCTAGATTGTCAATCAACCACCCGGTGATGTCTCTAATTCGTGTAACCTTCCAGTGAGTGATCACCCAGTTATGTTATGCTCGTTACATCGTATTGGTGTGGAGTTCCTCTATAAAAATCGTGATTGTTTAAAAAACTCTCAACAACCTCTCACTATAGTAATCCATCCCAATCATCTAGAATTCATTATTCAACTCCTTGTCCATTAACAAAGTATTTTAGATGTACATGTCCGTCCGTTACCTTTCATTCACCTTCAACTTCTAACTAATCTACTTGCTGCCCCTCCATATTTCTCCTGCTCAAATATACGTCCTGTACAACAGTTACATATCAACAATTTTTCTAGTCTAGATATGTACGACATGTGCTTTGAGGTGTCTTTCCAGAGAGTCTGTCTGTCAGTAACTTCTTGCCACAGGTTGTGTTCCTAGATGTCAGAGTGGCGTGGCAGTCGAGTTGGTAGTGTATGTAGCAGTAAAGAAAAAAGAGACGGTCCCTTTGGCCGACCCTGCCCCTCTCACAAAGCGCTCTATTTAACATTTTTGCTAAATTTCCTATTTATTTCTATGTGGAGATAGTCTTTTTTTTGTTTCGTTTAGTGACTATTTTATTTACAGCTACCTTCAATTTTGCAACCTATTTGTTTTATTTTTATTCTGTTTCATTTTCCCAGAACCAACGTACGGTAAAATGCTGCTGTTCGTGAGAATAGGTAAATTCTTTGCTTAGGATTATTTAAGGATTTTGAGAAAGGAGTGTAGGGGGGAGGTCTACAAGTTAGTTATATTGTAATTTGTGAGTTTTTTGTACATTTAGATAAATTAGTGTTAGTGTTTTTTACTAGTTGGTCATTTTGTCTTTTCGTACACTATTTTAGTAATATATCGCTATGTTAAGTTAAAATATGGTATGTTAGTTATATTTTGATTATAAACTGTTATGTATATGTATTTTGGTCCTATGGTACTCATTGCACAAGGCTCCAACAAAAAGAGATGCCAAGACCGTTTGGAAAAAGGCGGCCCATTGGCTCAATGGCAATAGGACTTTATTGGAGTTTACTGTACAGCCTGAAGAGTGGGTGTCCCACTTCGAATGTCTCTATGCAGTGGACAATTTAGATTCAGAAGATCTTATAGCAAGGGGGGGGGGGGGGGCTGGGCCTATCAGGAGCGAATTATGCTCTAGCCTTCTCTCTTTAAGAAACACTAGCAGCAATTCACTCATGTGTCCCTGCTAGAGCTCCCGGCCCTGATAAAATTCCAAACGATCTGTGCAGGGAAGACCCTGCTGTCTGGGGCTTATACATCAACATGTTAACAAATGCCATTACATTGGGCATGGATATCCCACCATCGTGGAAACTAGCCGAAATAGTGCCAATTTACAAGAAGGGCAATAGAGCGGACCCTGCTAGCTATAGACCCATAAGTCTCATTGACTCTCTCCAGAACGTTTTTTGCAAGCAGGTCCTAGCGAAAATCCAGGATCGGATTACAGAGTCCAGTATCTTAAGTGACTTCCAAGCTGGGTTCCATGCTAATATTAGCATGGTGGACCAGGCTTTTCGCTTCATTTGCATATATTGGAAGGAAGTGATTATTAAAGGTGGGAAACTATATGTGGCCTTCGTTGACCCGCAGTCTGCATTCAACCTTGTTCCCTGAGCAACTCTCTGGAGAGTGTTGAAAGAAATGGGTTTACCACACAACTTCCTGGATATCCTAATTAGATTGCATACATCAAATGCAGCCCAAGTGAGATGGGGTACGAACCGCCAACTAACGAAGAAATTCCCAATCAAATGCGGAGTGAGGCAGGGGTGTGTGCTTGTGCCCACGCTTTTCTCACTTTTAATTAATGGGGTGGTTTATTTTCTGTATAGGAACGGGTGTGATGCCCCCAAAAAAGCAGAGAAAAGAGTTCCATCGATACTTTTTGCAGACAATACTTTATTAATTTCCAAATCCCCCCAAAGCCTCCAATTATTGTTAAATGATTTTTTAAGATTCTGCAACGAGGGGGGTTTGGTATTAAATGAGGCCAAAACCAAATATATGTTTTTTACCAAACGTAACAGAAAACCTAATAAAAAAAGGTCTGTTTGTAGGAAGCGCTCCCTTGGAGCAAGTATCAGCTTTCGACTACCTGGGTATCCGCCTCACACAACCCTAAACTGGGCACCTCATATTGACAAAGTAAAGCTACTGCTGATCCAGCAGACTGTCCATATTTCTAAAATTCAGAAAAAAATGATGTCCAGAAAAGTGGCTCCCGCACTAGAGATTTATAATATCAAAACTCTGGGAGGAGCTCTAAATGGGGCTGAATTATGGGGTAGTGAGAACAGAAACTGTCTCATTTCTGTAGAAAATAGCTTTTTAAGATCTCTTTTAAACGTACCCCCTAGCACTCCTTTATACCTGGACTTTGCCCAGAGAAAACTGACTTACAAGCTGTGGTTTGTTGAACAGTTAGTCCCATACAGAGCAGCATTGACTGGCCTTTTGCGCTATTCTCAGGCAACTTTGATCCTCTGGTTTAGTGCATTAAGAGGCCTACTCTGGCGATTAGGGCTGGAGTCATATCGGTTAAACCCGGAAAGTATATATTTAATACCAAAGGCAAGGGTTAAATTGACTTATGGGAAAAAAATTATGGAGAAGGAATCATCTAACCAGGTGGGCTACTTGAGCAGAGTTTTTTTAGATTTTAAGCCAATCGCAAGTAACGAAGAAAAAATTGATGAAGTCGTGTCTCCTCGGGCTCATAAACTATTTGTACAATTTAGTTATAAGACTCTGCCAACCAAACTGTTTTGCAGTAAATGAAGCTGTAATATTTCCACGGATAACCTCTGTCCATCTTGCTAATTAAATGCAGAATCTATAGTCCACTTGCACTTTTTTTGGACCCATTATCAAAGTTTGAGGGCCAAGGGGATCATTTCAGTGTGTAGACTGGTTGGTCCCGGTCACTATCTGGTGGTGTTAAGAATTCTGTCCACTGACACAAGTAGGTTGATTGTTTTTTCCCTGGCCAAATTTTGATATGATGTTTGGATTAAGCGTGCCAAATGCATTGTATGAACTACTCTTATACTTTTATTGTATATATTGTATTTTATGATTCTTATGTCTTTTACTGTATTATTTTTATGAGGTGATAAGTACTTTTTAAGATTTATATGATCGAAATAAAGTTTTATGATGCTATATATGTATTTATAGAAATATAATGTGTTTTGTGGGTACGTTTTTTCATTTACTAGGATTGTGTACTATGGGCATTGGGAGTTTACGTTTAAAAAAAAAGAAATTCATGAAATAATTTTTACTTCATGATACACCAATGCTTTTGACTTTGCTCTCCTTTTTTTGGATTTTTTTGGAGCATTTATTTTTTTCAAACACTTTTTCTTTAGGCTTCCTAGATACTTTGGATTGCTTTGAGGTACTTTTATTGGATTTGTTTTATTTTTGCATTTTTATTTGGCTTTTTGGAAAATGTTTTTCCCATTTTTGGTGATTCCTTTTTTTTTTCATGTGGATACAGATAAAGATCTGTAGCTACAAAACAGTAGGATTTATTTATTTATTTTCTCATACCCTCACCATGCACAGATTTCTCATCAATAGTTTTACTGCAACTGTTACAGTGATATTATATGATCAATGATGTCATAGAATATGTCATGAGTGATGTAATATCTGGGTTAATTGGCAGTGCATGGCAAAGGCGACTCATAATTACCTTAGGGCATGAGGTATAGCTATTTGAAATAACTCTAATTATAAAAGCTACATTTTTATGGCTCTGTGGTGTAAAATCTGAACCTAACTATAACATCCCTGGAACTTTTGTTTTTTTGTGTGAATTTCACATATAAAAACTGCACAACTACACGTCCATGTAACCTTTGTTTTTTGAATTTCTAGTTTTTTTTAAACATTAAGTAAGATACCCATCGCAATGCATGGTGGGGGAGGGGTTGGGCACAGGCCTGGCCTGGCCTGGCATTTTGCAGCCCCCACCCAAGCCTGCTGCTCCGGTCCCCCTCCTCCAAGCCATCTATTGTCCAAGTACATGCCCCTGCTCCATCATTTCAGCCCTGTGTGGCTGTTGCTCTGCCACGGCCCTCTTCCCTACCCTCTATTGTCCGAGTCCCTCCCTCCTGCCCTGCATGATCCGATGTGCTGCCACTACCCTCCATTTAGCTTGATGTCCCTGCCCACTCCTCCTGCCCTCTGTTGCCCAATTCTATACCCAATCATTTTCCTCCTGCTTAGCCTCGGTTTTTCACTTGCTGTCCCTATCCTCCTTCCCCCTGCCCTCCGATGTGTGTATGCATGCACCTGCTCCCTCCTTTTTGACCACAGGGTTCCATGGACCTGCCAATGCTCATCCTATCTACTCTGAGTGTTCTGTTGAACTGGAACTGCCCCTCCCGCCTGCCTAGCATGGTCAGATGACGGCCTGTCCCTACCATCTCCACCTGCTATGCCCCATCCCCTCCCTCCTATCCTTCATGGTCCATTTTGCTGCCACTCCCTTCTGCCCTCCATGCTCTGTTGTACTGCAAGTGCTCCTCCTGCCTGTCCTGCATGGTCTGTTGTGAAGGCCCTTCCTCCGCCCTCTCTTGTCTGTGTCCAGCCCTTACCCCTCACTTCTGTCCTCCATGATCCTTTGTGCATCCCCCTGCCCCCTCCCTCTGGCCCACCATGGCCGTTGTGCTGCCACTAACCCTCCATCTTTCCATGCATGGTCTTCTGTGCTGTCACTGTCAAGAAAGTCACTCACCTGTTCTCCTTGCTCTAGCTGACGATGACCGGACCCCAGTCTTCCCGGAAACTCCTCGAGCGCCACAAGTGAGAAACTATTCCGTCACTCTGAGAGGCCCCAAGGGGAAAGGGGGAATGGGAATGAGAGAGAGAGAAAATGTTGTCTCCTGGTGTGATGCGATACCTCTGTACATTCTGAATCGCTTTCTTCCACAGGAGTAGAATCGGAAGGATTATTCTCCAAAACGCAGGAAGGTTTCTTGGAGTGTTCTAATGCAAAGACAATATATATCAGCAAGGAGTTAATTACTATAATGCCAAGTATTATTTTCACAAGAAATAATTCTAGTACCTAGAATAACATTTGCTCTCCTGAATACTCTCTCAGGTATGTATTAGTTTAGCTTAGACAACTACTGTGTTAATCTTCAGTTGTTTCACTCTGTAAGCAGAAAACAAACATTATGCAAATAGCCCTGGATCATGTTACATCGGACTGAACAGTAAACAAACGATCGATTTTGCTTCAGTTCTAAATTGTTATACCTTCCAGAATATTTTGTACCACATATAAAATGTTCCATTACAATTTTTAGTACTCAACAAGTTCCTGTAATCACTTGTTTGATAGTTTAGTCGAAGAGTTCCTTTTTTCTCACGAGTTTTTCCTAGGATAAAGTCTCCAACAACAAAAGTAATTCAAGCGTCTTTATATTGTCTTTTCATGGATAAACTGCTCCGAAAACTCTTTTGTTTAACACAGTTTTTTGTTTAAAAATGAAGAAATGAATACTCACCGGTAAAAGTCTATCTGCGTGGGAATTAACTTATCTGTTTGGTGATGTCTTTGTATTTTTCAGACTCTTGACACCGGAAGATCTCCAGGAGATGCGGAAGATCCGGTTCACTGAGGGAAGAGCAGCCGGCGCCGGAAGAAACACTGAAGGCCGTCGGAAGAAGGAAGGAGGAACGTCTTAGAAGACAGGAGACTCTGGAGGGGGCCAAGAATGCCACCGGAGATCGTGGCGTTGATCCTGAGGGCATCCCGAAGTCCGCAATGCTGGAATAGAGAATCTGGTAAGTGCTGACGCTGCCACTGACGAGACCAAGTGCATTCTGTAGGTGCGAGCGGTTTAAATACTCTTCACCGCTCGCGCTTGCTTCAGTTGGCTCGTGTTCCATGTTTCTTTCGTTGACACGTGGAACATTAATCACCAATGCTCGGCAATATTGTTTACGTGTCTTTTCTGCTTTTGGGCTTGATGCTTGACGCGTGAGGAAAAAAAACTTGTTGTAAACTTACCTGTCTTCACATGCGACTTTACATAACGAGTCACAATGTTTTAGCACGTTGCACTCTCAAGAACTCTCATACAAGCATGTCAACTTGGTAAACAAAAGGAAATCAATGTTCGTATTCCTCTGAGTCAAAAGTTAAAAAAATCAAGCACTGAACAACAGACGCTCCTGCATCATATTACAGTTAGTGTACAGTATGACAATTACAGTTAGTGTACAGTATGACATGTATACTTTCATATAGACTACAATAATCATTATAAGGGATGATGAATATTTTAACACTTGTACCCTTCAGGACTTCAAGAAGGTCTAGCATGAGTGAAAACGTTAGGGTTGGGGTGAGGGCTTGGGTGATCATGGTAGTTCTCCCCCTTAACGATCATCCTACTGGTCTTGTGTTAGTGGGATGAAAGGACTGAAAGGCTCTAATTAACCTAGGAGCTTTTAAATGCGAAGCTGGTTCCCAGGATCATTCAGTAATGTCATAAACCTTCCAGTCAATCAGGTAATATAATTATTTATTTATTCTCTTGGAATCGATTATCCGATTGACTTCATATTCAAGATGGTCATTTATGATTATCGAAGGGGGAGGAGTATCCTTTCTAGTTGCTGGATAATTAGGTTTTAGTAGGGAAACGTGAAAAACTGGATGGATTCGATACTCAGTGGGTAATTTTAGTTGCATGGTAACTGGATTCACAATTTTCTGTATGGGAAATGGACCTACAAATCGCGGTTGTAATTTTCCTGGGCCATCTAGCTGAATGTTGCGAGTGGACAACCATACTAAATCCCCTACCTGATATGAAGGTTCAGGAGATCGATATTTGTCGGCCTGTAGTTTGAGTCTAATTTTGTTCTGAGCCAAACACCTTCTAGCTTTGTCTTGTATCGATTGTAATTCTTTTATTTTTTCTGCTACAGGTGGTGCCAAAGTCTGGCTGTTAGGTGATTGTGTAGGGATGCTACGGGGATGGTAACCAGTGTTGAAATAAAACGGAGAACACCCCAGGGCAGAATGAATACTATTGTTATAAGAAAATTCGGCTAGGGGGAGAGCTTTATCCCACTGGGAGGTTAGAGTTGTTGTAAAACATCGTAAGGTTTGTTCTATGTATTGGTTAACTTTTTCCGTCTGTCAATCTATCTGGGGGTGGAAAGCCGATGATAAAGCAGCTTCAATACCTAATTGATCACAAACATTCTTCCAAAACCTTCAAACAAATTGGGGGACTCTGTCTGAAACAATTTTACTAGGCAATCCATGTAATCTAACAATTTGTTGCACGAATATGTCACAGAGTTCAGTTGCATTTGGTACCTTTCTTAGTGGGACAAAGTGACCCATTTTAGATAATAAATCAACGAAAACTACAATGGTAGTAAAGGTATTACAGACAGGAAGGTTGGTTATAAAGTCAACACTGACAGTATGCCAGGGGATCAATGGAATTGGTAAAGGCTGCAAGAGCCCAGCTGGAGCTATGTGCTGAGATTTATTACGGGCACAGATAGGAAACTTTTTGACATATTCTTGAATATCTTTTCTTATACCATCCCACCAGAAATTTCGTTCACAAAGTTCCCGAGTTTTATGAATACCCGGATGTCCTGCTAAACCTGAGTCATGATGTCACTTCATGTTTTGTTCTCTTTTTTCTTTTTAAGGAATGAATAATTTGTTTTTGTGGAATAGAAACCCATCCCATATTGAATTGTGCGCCTTACTTTCCCAATCATTCTGATTGACCTATTGAGATTCTATTTTAACTTCTGTTAAAAAAGTGTCAGACTGAATAACTGCCACTATGAGTTCGGCTGGTATGATATTTGGGACTTGAATTCTAGGGTCTTTTGAATCCTTCTCATTTAGTCGGGATAAGGTGTCCGATAATACTTGGTTCTGTCCAGGTCGATAGGTAATCAGAAAATAAAATTCGCTAAGGAAGTGTAACCACCTCATTTTCCTTGGTGTTAGTGCTTTGACTGATGTGAAAAATTGTAGATTTTTTTGATCTGAATAAATGGTTATTGTATGTTTGGCCCCCAACAAGTGATGTCTCCATTCTGAGAAGACATTGTTTATGGCCAGTAGTTCACGTTCAGCAATAGTGTAATTCTGTTCTGCTGGAAGAAGTTTACGTGAGTAGTAAGCTAATGGATGGAGATAACCTGTCATTACGTCTTTTTGCATCAGAACTCCCCCTACCGCTGTTTGAGAGGCATCTGCTTCTATAAAAAATGGTTGGTCAGGGTTGGGATGAGAAAGTACAGGAGCTGTAGTAAAAGCCTTTTCGAGTGTTAAAAATGCAGTGTTAGCCTCATCAGTCCCGTGAAAGGTTTGCCCCTTTTTTAATAATTGTGTAACAGGGGTTACAATTCTGGAAAAGTTGGCAATAAAACATCGATAAAAATTGGCAAAGCCTAAGACTTTTTGAATATCTTTAACCGAAGTAGGGGTGGGCCAGTTAAGAATAGCGTCAACCTTTTTGGGGTCCATTGTTACACCATTGGGTGAAAGAATATATCCCAAGAATTCTACTGAATGGGCATGGAATACACATTTGTCAGGTTTAGCATAAAGAGAATTTTCTCTTAATCTCTGTAGCACAGTTCTTACATGCTTCACATGCTCTTCTTCATTCTTTGAAAAAATAAGTATATCATCTATGTAGACTATAACACAGACGTCGAGGAGGTCATGAAAAATTTTGTTTATGAAATGCTGAGATGCCGCTGGGGTATTACATAATCATAACGGTATTTTCAAATAATCCAAATTTCATACGAACCGCAGTCTTAGATTCGTCTCCTTCCTTGACGCGTATCAAATGATACACGCCCCGAAGATCTAATTTCGTGTAGATGGTTGAACCCTTAACCTGATCTAAAAGAACAGGAATGAGAGGAAGAGGATAGCGATTCTTGATCGTGACTTTGTTGACTGCCCGGTAATCGATGCATGCTCTACGATCTCCTGATTTTTTAGCTACGAAGAAGAGTGGAGATGATACGGGACATGTGGAGTGACGAATAAACCCCTTTTCCAGGAGTTCGTCTAGGTATTCTCGCAAATACTGGGATTCAGGTTCTGTGAGGGCATATATGCGACTACAGGGTAAAGGAACTCTTGGTATTAAGACAATCTTGCAGTCGTACACCCTATGTGGAGGACATTTGGTAGCCTGAACTGGGTCAAAAACATCTGCATAATCTCTATAGTCAATAGGTAAGATGTCTTGTTCCGCCTGTGTGTTCGCACAGTGTAGAGGATAAATGGGATCCTGTGCTTCCTGTTAACAATGGGCCCGACAAAAGGTCAAATCAAGACTCACAGTTCTAAGGACCCAATCTATGCTAGGGTTATGTTTTTCTAACCAGGGTATTCCTAGGATGATTCTGAATGTTGTGGTATCAATTAAGTTAAAAACTATCTGTTCTGTGTGACCATTCTCACTTACAATGGTCAAGGGTATAGTATAAAGTGAATTAGTCCTGAAGATAGAGCAGAACCATCTACAGCCCTAACAGGCTCTGGTTCAGTTTTAGATATTATTGAAATTCCTACTTTTTGCGCTAACCGAATATCAAAGAAATTTCCTGTTGCACCAGAGTCCAATAAAATGGACAGGATGTGTCTTTGTTGACCTGTGATTATGACTGTCATTAAAAGCATCATATGCCTTGGTACGCTTTTACTAATGTTTACTACATGTTTTGAGATCTTTTTAATTCTTTCTCTCGAAGAGGCGACCTCTTCTTTCTTCGAGACAGTTAGTTTCCCAAATCAGATTGTTCTGGTTTCAATAATGCTACTGATTTCTTACTTTGAGGTATTGCGGAACATTCTTTGGCAAACTGCCGCGCTTTGCCGCAATACAGACACAATTTTTCCTTACGTCTTCTTTCTTTCTCCTCAGGAGACAATGGGCCTCTGATGCCACCTATTTGCATAGGTTCTGGGTCACTACCTTTAGATTCTTTATCTTTCCTTTCTGGTTTTAGTAAAAAGGGGCGAAAATCGGCCTTCCTTTTCTTTTGCTTAAACGGTGATCTAATTTAACAACAAGATCAACAAATTCTCCATAATCAGTAGGTAATTCCACTATGTGTGCCAGAGAGTCCTTTAAATCATCTTTTAAACCCCTATAAAACAATGAGGTAGTTTGTCCTCTGGCCAACGTGTTTCTGCAAGAAGGCGGTTAAGTGTAGTGATATATTTAAGAAGGTCTTTGGTTCCTTGACGGAGATTTAAAAGCTCATTGTCACTGGATTGTACAAAAACATTACGAGCAAATAAACAAGTAATTATTTCCTTGAAGTTATCAAAATTTTGTAAAAGGGGGTCATTAGAATCTGTCAAAGGAATAGCCCAATTGGCCGCTACTCCACCTAGGTAAGAAATTATGAACGCTGTTTTTGCAGTGTCAGAATTAAAAACTTGAGGTTTACTAAGGAAGTGAAGTTGACATTGGCTCATTAAAGCCGCAAACCGGGAACTATCTCCTGTAAACCGTTCTGTATTTGCTAAAGGAACTGGAGTAGGTGAGACAACTGTAACATGTATAGGTTAATCAGTCTGTTGTGAACTAGCATTAGAAGAATGTGGGAAAAACTTAGGGGGTGCCAAGATAGGACGTGTATCTGAACCTTTTGGTTCTCTCCATTGTGTGAGCCCTGACCTACTTTTAATGAACTCGTCTCTGAGAACCTGGTTCTCATTTTTTAATTGCTGCATCTCGACTTGCAGTTCTCTAATAACCTCAGTGAGTTGTGAGAGTTGTGACCTCTCCTCAGAAAATTCCATGTTTGATCGTTGTCAGCAAGAGCGTAGTGAGGCTTGGTCTTTTGTCAAGGAAGGCACTCACCTGTTCCCCTTGCTCTAGCTGACGATGACCGAACCTCAGTCCTCCCGGAAACTCCCCGAGCGCCAGAAGTAAGAAACTATTCCGTCGCTCTGAGAGGCCCCAAGTGGAAAGGGGGAATGGGAATGAGAGAGAGAGAAAATGTTGTCTCCTGGTGTGATGCGATACCTCTGTACATTCTGAATCGCTTTCTTCCACAGGAGTAGAATCGGAAGGATTATTCTCCAAAACGCAGGAAGGTTTCTTGGAGTGTTCTAATGCAAAGACAATATATATATATATATATATATTAACATCAGCAAGAAGTTATTTACTGTAATGCCAAGTATTACTTTCACAAGAAATAATTCTTGTACCTAAAATAACATTTGCTCTCCTGAATACTCTCTCAGGTATGTATTAGTTTAGCTTAGACAACTACCGTGTTAATTTTCAGTTGTTTCACTCTGTAAGCAGAAAAAAAACATTAAGCAAATAGCCCTGGATCATGTTACATCGGACTGATTAGTAAACAAACGATCGATTTTGCTTCAGTTCTAAATTGTTATACCTTCCAAAATATTTTGTACCACATATAAAATGTTCCATAACAATATTTCGTTCTCAAAAAGTTCCTGTAATCACTTGTTTGTTTAGTCGAAAAGTTCTTTTTTTCTCATGAGTCTTTCCTAGGATAAAATCTCCAAAAGAAAAAGTAATTCAAGCGTCTTTATATTGTCTTTTCTTGGATAAACTGCTCCGAGAATAATTAGTTCAAGTGCTTTTCGTGAACTCTTTTGTTTAACACAGTTTTTGTTTAAAAATGAAGAAATGATAACTTCAGACTCGTGACACCGGAAGATCTCCAGGAGATGCGGAAGATCCGATTCACTGAGGGAAGAGCAGCCGACGCCGGAAGAAACGCCGAAGGCCGTCGGAAGAAGGAAGGAGGAACGTCTAAGAAGACAGGAGACTCTGGAGGAGACCAAGAATGCCACCGGAGATCGCGGCGCTGATCCAGAGGGCATCGCCGAAGACTGCAACGCTGGAATGGTGAATCGGGTAAGTGCTGACGCTGCCACTGACTAGACCAAGCGAATTCTGTAGGTGCGAGCTGTTTAAATACTCTTTACCACTCGTACTTGCTTCAGTTGGCTCGTGTTCCACGTTTCTTCCGTTGACACGTGGAATATTAATCACCTATGCTCGGCGATATTGTTCACGTGTCTTTTCTGCTTTTGGGCTTGATGCATGAGGAAAAAAAACTTGTTGTAAACTTGACTACCTTCAGATGTGACTTTACATAACGAGTCACAATGTTTTAGCACGTTGCAATCTCAAGAACTCTCATACAAGCATGTCAACTTGGTGAACAAAAGGAAATTAATGTTCGTATTCCTCTGAGTCAAAAGTTTAAAAAATCAAGCACTGAACAACAGACGCTCCAGCAGCATATTACAGTTAGTGTACAGTATGACATGTATACTTTCATATAGACTACAATAATCATTATAAGGGATGATGAATATTTTAACACTTGTACCCTTCAGGACTTCAAGAAGGTCTAGCATGAGTGAAAACGTTAGGATTGGGGTCAGGGCTTGGGTGATCATGACAGGCACACCCCCTCCCACCTGCTCTGTGTGGTCAGCTTGCTTCCTCTGACCCCCACCTTCCCTCACTTTCCACAGGAAAAGCATGTTTTTTATGTGCCTATATCTTTGATGCAGTTTGACGAATCTTCATGAAATGTTCCAAAAAAAAGTGTGCCAGTGATTCTAGTTGTGCACGGAAAGTTTCAAGATGATCCGTCAAGCAGGAGCTGGGTCGAAAAAAAGTGTGTTTTCCATGTTAATTCCTATAGGAATTTTAGACACGACTACAGCCCAAACTACTGGATGGAAATACACAGAATATGCCAGAACGGGGGCTCTTGTTCCAGAAAGAACGCTTTTTGCTATTTGGTGTATATCCGTTCAATACTTTTGAGATATTAAAGGAAAATAAATTTGTATATCCGTACAGTTGGTATTCAGATATGCTCTGGTTGGCCAATTTAAAGGTGACTACTACATCCTAATTGCTTGGTGACAACCTGAAAATATGCTTTGGCAGCCATTAAAAGACTCATGGACTTGGTCTCTGTGTCCTAACAATTAATTACAAATATATATATAAGTGGGACATGAGTACACCTAGACCCTAGAGGGCATATATGGGGCTTCAAAGGGAAAATATGAGGGCATAAATGGATACCCCCCTTCATTGTCTGGCCACAGCATGTACAACATGCTGTGGCAGCACTTACGGAACTCTGAACCTTGATCCCCAATGAAGTGCTCTGAAGTTAATGTCAGGTTTTAAGAGTCACAAAATGAAGAATGTATAAAGAGTGATAACAGATTTTAATTACAATATAAATCATTTGTTGATGGTACCATACTAATTATAGGAGTTGTGTGGTGTTTTAAGGCTAGGATTTCATAAATCACTGTAGTCCCTTGTATATATGTATTTATCCTTCTCTCCTGTTACTTTCTCCCTAGCTGCTCAGCCAGTGTGAATGTGCTGCGTGGAATGTTGGAGTGGTGATGATGAATGGAATGTTTGGGTGCCTGTGAGGTGAGTTGTGACAGTTGGAGTATGGGCTGAGCAGCAGGCAGGTTGCTCCTGGTGGGTCGCACACTACATGGATTTACCATCCTGCAACTAAGACAATAAATCATCCTAAACTGCACTTGGGTTAATGGACGTCATCATTACAATTATGTTTGAGAGAAAACTGTTTTCTCACGATTTCCCCATAGAGGTTATCGAAGGTGCTCTAGAAGCTTAAATGAGGGCCTGTTTTCTGTAAATTAACACTATCTTCCTCAGCCATATGAGAATTAAGTTTGACATTCTCAGTAAAAAATTTACTTACCTAAGAGAAGCAGCCTATCAGTTGATTCTCTTGTTTTCTACTGCAACCTCACAGAGTGTTTTATAGAACATCTAGAGCGCTAACAGTCTTTCTTATGACAAAAGTGTGGCACACCTGAAGCCATCTTGATTAAATCAAACTGGTAAAATTGAAAACATTTAGAAAGGAACAACATGAGGGGGTTCATTTTGTCATAGGATTTATGGTTAGTGCTTTTGAAAGAAAAATTCGAACACATTTAAGAGAGTTCTCAAAGATCTTCCTCTTCTATTTCATTGAAACATTCTGACATGTAGACTGAAACATGCGCTTTCAACACCAGCAGTAGACTGCCAGTTAACTCCCTGGTGATCAGCATCTTTACTGCAGAGTTCTAATGAGCAACTAAAGTGCTAACATTCTAAATTTCTGCCAAAACTGTGGCACATTTGAACGCTATCTTGATGGAATCAAAGTGGAAAACTGAAAGCATTTTCTCCTGAGTATAGTGTAGTAACTGATGAGATTAGGAAGCTTTATAACAAGTAAGTCTCCCAAGATGGCTTCCAGTGAAAAAAGGAGCCCAAATGTAGCAGAAATATCACCCAAATGTAGCCCATGTATAGCCCAATGACCAAAGTGTGCATAACACCAAATTATTTGTGCAATTTTATATATTTCATAGACTTGACACAAAGGTATTGTTTTGTTATTGGGAGTGCTTTACATGAGTATCAGTTCTGTAGGAGAGTAGGTGCTTCACATGGGTACCCCCACTTTTTGCTGGTGTTTCACTGTTTTTCGACCTTAGTCTGGCTGTGGCCCTGCTAATCAGGACCACAGCCTAGCTGCTTCCTCTCTAAAATGGTTTGCATGTACATTAGGTACATATCTAATTGGATTCTGGAGTGCCTTATAAGCCCGTAGTATATGTTATACTATGTACCTAGGTCATAGGTACCTCAGAGGCCTACCAGGGGCTGCAGCATATATTATGCCACCCCTGGGAAGCACTCCAAAATGGCATCACAGGTCTGCTACTGTAGCCTGGGTAAGGGTGGGCTTTCACCCCTTACAGTGGTATAGGCTACCTATATCCACACATATATACAGACACATATAAACCTATAAGCCACTCCTATGGCAGGCCTTGACAATCCTGAAGGCAGAGTGCTTGGTTTTATGTGAGAGGGTGCCCAAGCATGAGATGAGCCCCTCTGCAGCTTTCGGAAATACTTCCTTATGGCTGTTCTGTGATACAGCCATACCATATACTCTTAAGTGCATTATAACCTTGCGGTGAATGCTAACTTTGGAATGGATTCATCCAAGCATTCCACCCTTCTAGAGGGAGAGACATGTTCACACTGGCTAAACCCGGTAGGACTTTCCTGAGCCCTGGCATCACAAAATTGATACCTCTGCCACAGACACGGGTCTGGCCTCCTGCTGCTGACCGAAACTCCGGCAGAGGAGGCCTGGACAGTAGGTTTCCTGTCCAAGGGAGGTGTGTCCACCTCCCCAGACAGGCAGATGTGTATTGGGGCTGGGCGGGAGCACTCTCTGGTGCTTTGAAGTCCTGCACTGGGGGCACGTTTGCTGTCCCTGTGCATAGCCCAGTTCAAACCGGTTGCAGGGGCTACCTGCCCCTGCTCTGGCACGAAACTGGACAAAGGAAATGGGTGAAACCACCCCTCTTTCCAGGCCCACCCATAGGTGGGGCCTTAGAGTTAGTCCGGCCCCTAAACTTACTATAAGTATTGGAATCCAGTCCCTAGGACTTTAGATTACCCTGGACAAAAGTCTGCAACATATATCCTGGACCTTCCATGTTCTATCCTGACTAGAAGACTGAAGAAATCTCCCTTGGGGTCAATGAGTGACTCCCCTGCTTGGCAGGCACCAAAGAAGCAACTAACCGGTCTGCATCGCTGAAGCTCCCACCAGACGCCGAAGTCTTTGCATCACCAGAGGTGGATTTCCAGACTTCCCCGAGGCTACCCTAAGTCCACAGCAAAGCTGAGGCCCGTGGCTATCGTGGGTGACGTGGAACTGTGACCCCCTGGACACCGTGAACTTTTGCAGCAACACTATCTTCCTGGTCCTCCTCGAAGTTGTGCTTTGGGCTCCGAGTAGCCCAAGCCTTGAGCACCTCCTGCACCGAAGATTGTTGGCCTCCACTCCACGAGTGACCCGTGGGTCAGCTTCAAGTGCGACCGCTCGAGGCTCCTTCGCGATCACTAGCCCGTTGGCTAGCAGGTCCCCACGAAGGCAACTCCTTTTCTAATTGAGCTTACCTGATTGCTCCAGATGTGCACTGACTTACCCTCGCTGGGTGAGTCCCTCAGACCTTGCTGGTCTGCACCGCAGTCCTTTCTCTGAATTCCAGTGACTTGCCATTGCCAAGGCTTGTTGGGTCCATTCTGGTCGCTGACACCACAGCACTTGACAGACTTTGTGGGACAGCTCGAATCCGGCTCGTGGACTTCGTTGACACCTCCTGGACCTCATGGCTGAAGAGTCAAGACACCCATCAACTCACCTGAAGCACCCGACATCTGTGGGCATTGGTCCTTCCTGCCCTTGGTCACTGGCTAGTGACCCAGACTCTGTCCCCTCTGCTTTCAGGTTCCTTCCATCCCAGATCCAGGCTTGGATCTCTTCGGACACTTCTCCTCTTCACGGCAGCAGCAGTTCTTTGCAGGCTTCCATTGAAATCGACGACGCGACCCGACACCAAAAGACACCTATGCACCCGGCTTCCCTGGGTGAGGTGACTTGAGTACTCCGGTGCTCTCGTGGGTCCAAAAGGGTTTGGTCCTGACTCGATTAGAAGTGTCCCTAATCTTTAAATTTCCAACCGCGACATTGCCCATAGAAGATAACTGGAACCCGCGGTTGTGTTTACACACTGTATACAGTCCCTGTGTCACTACCTTGGGTGGTTCCTTGGGGTCCCAGCAATTCTACAGGCTGTAGGCCTAGTGTCTATTCCAGTTGTGGTTCTTATACCACTTTTTTGGTATATGGTTTGGTACGCCCCTAGGGCCCAAACGTGTATTTGTGCTATTACTGATGATTGCTATCTTGTAAACTAAGTACTTTGAACTCCAGTCTCATTAAAAGACTAGAGGGGTGTGTTTTATCTTAAATACATATATTTTGAATATATACCTGGTGTGGTTGTCTTTTCATTTGATCATTCAAGAAAATTTAGACTGGTAAAACAAGCTGCTTTACATTCCTTCAAGACTTAGCCTGAAGGCTGCTCTCCATAGCTACCACTAGGATAGCTTTCAAGAAAGGTTGTCTTTAACCTATCACCATAAGGGGTTGTTTGGACTGATAAAAGGTGCCCACTAGAACTAGTGGACAGCATATATCAGGCCACCTTCTCACAAGTTCGATTACACAAGGACACATTCACTCACAGGCATTTGGAGATTAAAGGATTTGCCCAGAATCACAGGATGCCAATCTGACGCCAAAACTTGAACCTGATTCCTCTGCACCAAGAGGCCCTCCAAAATGAACATGTTAGTTGTCTGTGTGTTTATCATTATAGTCTCACTGTTGCCCTCCATTGTGTGTTGTGCTTTCAGTGCCATGGTCAGCTTGCTGCTGCTGCCCTCCGTTTTCCATGTGCAGGCCCATATCCCTTCCCTCCTGCCTTGTCAAGTTTGTTGTTGCGACCCTGTCCCCTCCCTCCTGCCCTTCACGGTCCGTTATGCTGCAACTGTCCCTCCTGTCTGTCTGGTATGGTCAGTTTGCTGCCCTTTCCCCTCTGCTCTCTGCTGCCCAAGGCAAGCGCCAGTCCCCTCCCTATTGCTTTACATGGTCTGTTGTGCTGCACTGCTGTCCTGCTTACCTGGTGTGGTGTATTTCGCTCTTGCAACCCCTGACACCTGCCCTGGGGAAATAATTGTGCCCATTGATTTACATAGAAAAAGAGGCAATTACAGTTAGGAGCATTGGAAGTCTCCTGCCTGAATCAGGTTTGTTTGCATCTATGGTTGCACTGCCACTGCCTCTTCCTTCTGCCCTCAATGGTCTGCTATATTACCACAGGCTCTATTGCATGTGCTGCATGGTTGGTTTGTTGCCCCCTACTCTCCTTTCCCATGCCCTCCATGGTCCTTTTTGCCTTCACTGCTCCCCCCACATGCCCAGTGTGGTCAAGTTGTTGCCTCTGCACCCTCCTCCCGGCCCTCAGTTATACAGGTCTGTGCCCCTGATCTCTGCCTCCCCACAGCATTCCAACAAACAACTAGATTGCTGACATTCTATTTGATTACAAAAGTGTGTCACACCCGATGTCATCTTGATGTAATCAAAATTGTAATATCTAAAGTATTTACTTTATAAATTATAAAAATTAGATGGTTTTATTCTCATAAGAATTACGGTTAGTGCCTTAAAAAAACTAAAATGAAGACATATTTTCTGAGTTCTCAGACAAAGCACTTTTAAATTATTTGCTATCTTGATGTTTTCTCTACTGAGGAGGGAAGTTATCCCGAAACCCGAGCCATGTCTCGGGCGATATTTTAAAACCCGGGACATGTATCGGGTCTAGAGATCATCAGTTCAACAAGTACTTACTTGCACCCACTGGGGTGAACCACTCAAGAACTCCATCAGAGATCATCAGTTCAACAAGTACTTACTTGCACCCACTGGGGTGAACCACTCAAGAACTTCATGTACCAGCTTCCCTTGGGGCGACCCGGAGGAGGAGTTAGCGGAGTGCGGTCCATTGCGGTTGAGTATTTGAGTATATGTTACACTTAGGGGAAAGAATGTGACATTACGGCCACAGCTGCAGACTTTGCAACTGGGAACCAGGTTCACGTTTTGGCATCAGCTTGACATCCTGTGATTCTAGGCAAATCACTTAATCTCCACATGCCTAAAATCAAAATAAATGTGTCCTTATGTAATCTAACTGATACTCATGTAATGTACTCCAATACCTGCGGGTCAAGTCTGCGCTATATAAAATTGTAAAAAAAAAACAAACTGGGTGTTTGGCACTCTTCCGTCATTAGGCTATACTTTGGCTACATTTGGGTGACATTTGTGCTACATTTGGGTGACATTTGTGCTACATTTGGGCTCTTTTTTTTACTCATGACCATCTTGGGAGACTTATTTGTTATGACTCTCCATAATCTCATAATTTACCACAGTATCTTCAGTAGAAAATGCTTTCAGCTTTCCATTTATATTCCATTTAGAATGTTATCATTCTAGTTGCTCATTTGAACACCGTAGTGAAGCTGCTGATCACCCGGAAGGTAACTGGCAGTCAACTGCTGGTGTTGAAAGTGAAAGCTTTCCTAGGTAGCATGAAGGAAGGTTTCAATTCTGTTAAGGGCGCCGAGGCGAGGATTATGCATATCTTTATTCTCTCATTATTAATATTAATAGCAAGTACAAAGGTAAAAGTCAAAGCAACACAGCAACAATACTACAACTCCCATGAACCACAGGGAGTAACCATGGTCACCAATAGTCCAATCCAGTAACAGTCTAATAGTCTAGATAATACATAACACATCGTAGTCCTTCCTCTTCTTCACTGAAGAAAGTTAAACGCACTGTTCCTCATTCCGTCTTTGATTCCGAACCTAAGAGGATATGGTGAAAAATGTTAGTACGTCCCAAGAACGTACACCACAACAGGCGTGATATAACAGGTCACAAGGCAACAAAGCATATGAGAGAATAATTACAGTAACCACAACATTAGTTTATCAATTTTTAAGTACGACTACCATAGTCAAATATCATTCACATAACGTGTCTGTTTGCCAGGTAGAGAGAGAACATTGCACTTGGCACTACAGTACATAGTATTACATTGAAGTTGAGTAAGATCCAGAATACCTCCCTGTTAGACACAGCATCCAGTTCATTAAGTTCCAGCATAGTGTAGAGTTAGTCCAACTTTTCCTCTAAGGGCAGGTAGCATGGGAATGCATGCCGGGGGGGATTATCCTCGCCTCTGCGTCCTTAATAGAATTGAAACTTTCCTTCATTCTATGTCAGGATCAGAGGTGAGGATTATGCATATTTAAAGCTTACTTACCACCTGTTTTGTAGATTGATTTAAAATCGAACCTCTTGAAGGTGGAGTCCGAGGACCAATCTGCCGCATTCATGATATCCTCGAGTCTGCCACCTACCTGTACAACACCCCTGGTGGAGTGAGCTCCAAAATCAGTGACATCAATGCTGGCCTCTGCCATGACCAATCCCACCCATCTGGCAATGGTGGGAGAGGACACGGCCTTTAAAGGCTTTTGGATGGCAATCAAGAGTTGCCATTCTCCTGGGGGGTGAACCTCTAGTGCCAGGTCTTCATATGCCTTAAGGCACCTAACCACACATGGTTTGGGATTATCCAGGAAAGATGGATAAGATACCCACCTGGTACTCGTCTTCGTTCTCCTGGAAATATTATAGGTGAACCCTTCTGGGGGGAAAAAGTCTAGCCGACAGAGCAGGAGCCAGCGCATCCAAAGCTCTCTTACACCAGATGAGACAGAGAAACATTGCCAGCTTCGCTGACATCTCCTTCCTAGAGAGATATTGATTGTCTTGCCAGAATGTCAGCAAACATAGGACCAGGTTGACGTCACACAAGCCCGCATATCGGGGCTCTGGGGCACAGGACATCCTGTTACCCTTGAGGAGGTAACTTAACCATGGGTGCTCACCCAGTGGAACATTCTTCACTGGAATGTGACCCGCTGAGATAGCCGACCTGAAGGAGTTGATGGTGCAAAACCGTCTTCTGCCAGGAAATTCACCACGTCAGTAACGCTGGTACCCACGGGATCCAGGTGTTTTTCCACACACCAACAAACCTCTCGACTCCAAGCCAATTTGTACCTCTTAGTAGTTCCTGGGACCCACGCCTGCTGGATGAGGGATTCAGCCCCTTACGAAAGTCTGACGTACTGCCACCATCACCTGAAATCCGCCATGCCATGAGATGAAGATGACCCTGGAGGACCAGAGGGTGTGCTGGCCCAGGCGATCTGTCAAGATCTCAGCAAAGGTTGGAAGAAGTACCGGCGCAGCCCATGCAAGCTCCAGAAGGGAAGGTAACCATTCTCAGAGTGATCAGCACCAGAGAGGCCTGTTGACGCCTGGATTGGGCTGCCAATCGTTGGATAAATAAGAAAGGAGGGAAGGCATAGGCTTTAGTTGTCGACCAGTCTTGCAGCGAGGCTTCCACCCCCTCCCCCCCTGCATCCAGAGTCCTCCTGACATAGCGCCGAAGTTGAGTGTTCCATCTGGAGGCAAAGAGATCCAGCTGGCAAGGACACCAAAGTGACATTAGAGCCGGAAATATTCCTGGACAGAGCCTCCAGTCACTGGCATCCCTGAGGTATCTGGAGTTCCTGTTTGCCACAGTGTTCATTTCTCCTGGGAGGTATTCCGCCATCACCGAGATCTGTTGTTGGAGGCAGTAATGCCAGAAGTCCGTGGCTAATTCCGCCAGAGACCGTGAATGGGTACCACCCAACCGACTGACATATTGCTCTGCTGTCATGTTGTGCATCCTCAGCAGTATGCAGTAGGATATCCTGTCCTTCGTGAGGGACTGAATAGCAAACTAGCCCACCAGAAGCTCAAGGCAATTGATGTGGAGTGTGAGTTCCTCCTCCGTCCACCTGCCTCCCATGGAGATTGAGCCGCATCTGGCACCCCAACCCAGACGGCTGGCGTCCGCCTCTATCACCAGGTCTGGACAGGACCTGAAGATTGCCCACCCATTCAGGCTTCCATCTGGTTTATCCACCGCTGCATCTTCATCCTGGCTTCCGACATCAATGTCACCAACTCCAAATAGGTACGACCCCTCGGAAGGTGAGCTGCCTTCAGCCTCTGGAGAGCCAGGTAATGTAATGGACCCGGAAAGATAGCTTGTATTGAGGATGATAATATGCCAAAAATCCTGGACAGTTGATGCAAAGAAAACCTGTCCGTCCGGAGGACCTTCCCCAGTTCTTTTTTGGTCTTGTTTATCTTCTGGCCCAGCAAGCTCAGGGTCGCTACTCTGGAGTCTATACAGAAGCCTAGGAAGGTCATGGTCTGTTGAGGTGTCAGATCTGACTGCTGTTGGTTTATGACAAATCCCAGGTCTTGCAGAAAATGTATGGTGGTGTTTAGGTGGTCTATTAGGCGGTTCCGTGATAGGTCCATAAGCAGGACGTCATTCAGGTAGATGATTAACCTGATGCCCAAAGTATGGAGGTACTTCACTACTGGCTTGTGGAGCTTCATGAAGCACCAAGGTGCTGAAGATAGGCCGAACAGGAGAGTCCGGAACTCAAATATTTGCCCTCTCCATTCGAATTGGAGATACCTTCAGTGAGGTGGGAAGATCGGGACCGTCAGATAGACGTCTTTTAGATCCAGACACACCAAACAGTTGTCTTAAAGCAGCATATCCCTGAGGAGGTGAATATCCTCCATCTTGAAGTGGGGATAAACCAGCCACTCATTGAAGGACCTGTGGTTGATCACCGGGCGGAAACCCCCGTCCTCCTTCTCTACCAGAAACAAATTGCTGAGGAAGGCATTGGGATGAAGGTGGGAGAAACATATTGCACGCTGTCTGTTGGGGACATCTCCTGGGTGGAAAAGGCTAGAGGGCATCATCTCCCTGTTTGTGACGGCGTTCCGTAGAATTCTATGTGGTACCCTTGGACGGTCTCCAGTACCCACTGGTCTGCCGTTATCTCTGCCCATTTGTGCGCGAAGAGGCGTAACCGTCCCCCCAAATGGAGAGGTGATGACAGAACAGGACTTGCCGTTGTATCCATTGTTGTTGGGTCCTCCTCGAGGTCGGTTGTGTTTCCCTCGACCGCCGCTGCGGGAGGGGTAGAAGGTTCCCTGACGGCCATCGAGCCATCCTTTGTTCTTCCTCACCTGGACAATGTTAGGACCTTGGTAAGACTGGAGGTAGCAGGAGCGACCACTGCCTCTTCCGGCCCCTCCAAAAACCTTCCCCGGCAGGATCTTTTTCACTGAAGACTGTGCTTTTTCGAGTGCTGAAAACGGGGTGACAAACTTTCCGAGTTCTTTGACAAAAGGGTCGCCGAACAGGGAACCCAGCGCTATCGGGCCTGCCTCCGAGGATGAAAATTCTCCCAGTTTGGGGTCAATTTTAATCAGAAGGGACTGGTGACGTTCCGCCGAGAGGGCGCAGTTGGCGTTGCCCAAGAGGCAGATCGCCCTCTGTGCCCGGTCCGCTATGTCATCTGTGTGGAGTGGGTTCCCTGACTGTGTAGCCTCGTCCGCTAGTTCGATGATCTTGGGTAAGGGCCCCACCACATACAGGAGTTTGTCCTGGCACGCTCGCCAAAACCTGTCTGTCCATTTTTTTGGGGTTCCTCATGTACTTGGCAAAGAAGGTGTATAATTTTGGATCGATCTCGGGGGTCGCTGTCACCTTATCGTCAAGGGAAGATCTGGGGCATTCTGCCCATAACCGTGCCCTAACTTCTTTACTTAGAGGTTTGCGGATCTTGCTCGCCACGTATTCCACCACTTTTCTCTCCGGGACCGACTCTACAGAGCCTGTTCAATAGATTCCTTCTGGGTTGAACATGTCATTAGGGGCAGGCTCTCCCTCAGCGGAGTCTGAGCAGGTGGAATGTGGGGCCCAGCATCTGCCTGAGTCTTGGGCCTCATAAGAGGAGGCTTTGTCATCCTCAACATCATCCTCCCCCAAATCGGGGAACGCCTCCTCGGGGTCAAAATCAGTTGCGACTTCGTGGACCATTACTTCGGGTGTTTCTTCCTCCCGGTAGGGTGCATCCTTTAACATACGCGCACTCTTATGGAAGACTTCAGTCAAACGGCTAAAGCCTTCCAGTTGCCCCACTTCACGTTTGCTGGCGTTGCGTGTGGGGACCCACTAGCCCAGCCCCCCGTACTCCAGTATTCCAGTGCCCTTATTTCTCTCCTGCAGAGGTGCAAGCACCTGAGATATGGCTTGGGTAAGGAACTTATCCACATCTACAGGAAGGTGTCGCTGGGGGGGCCAAACCTCGTCTGAGGCACATTAGGGTGCATAGATGTGTTCTCTCTGTGATTGCATCCTTTTTATTAAGAGTGGGAGCACCAATACGCCCCCTCGCCGGTGCTATGAAGTTGTGTAGCAATAATTAATTTCAGGGATGTATTTTAGTCCTCTTGCCGCGCTCACGGCATGCCACCTCACTGCAAGAGTAAATTGGGCTAAGCCCTGTTCTCCTACTGCCCTACTGGGTGTCAGGTGATGGTTGGAGAGAGGAGACATACAGCAGGAGATCGCTTAACCTCTCTTCAGTGCTACGCGTCCACCGGAGAACTGACAGAGCTGCTCCATGTCACGAAGAGTGCGTTGGGAAGCATGAAAGAGCACCACCTAGCGTACCCACGCGGTACTCGAGAGACGTGCTCGGGCAGCTTGCCTGCCGCGCTGGGAGCCTGAAGCATGTAGGCTAGCAAGAAAACAAAGCGGAGTGAGTGCTTATTAATAAGGCAATGAAGTATGTATTAAATACTAGTATCAATAACGCTATGCCAGCATGCCCCACTATCCACCTAACTAAAGTCAGAAAGTAAAGTAAAGGCGACTTAACTGACAAAGACCAGTGAAGAAAGAGGAAGGATTACGATGTGTTATATTGAACTGTTACTGGATTGGACTATTGGTGACCATGGTTACTCCCTGTGGTTCATGGGAGTTGTAGTATTGTTGCTGTGTTGTTTCTACTTTTACCTTTGAACTTGCTAATAATAAAGAGTGAAGAAAAATATGCATAATTTTGGTCTCCAGTCCTGACATAGAATAAAAAATTTGCAAACATTTGTGACAAGAATTTTCAATTCTATTAAAGACACCGAAGAGTTGGTGCATTTAGTCAGTTTTGTGATAGCAAAAGTCACTCCCTCTGGGGAAAATCTACATCCCGCTAGATCTAACTCTCGGACAGCTAAGACTCGCATGAAACCAGACACAGCAACATGGTCAATTTGGCGGACAGTTGCTTTCTTGATAAATACCTATTGGAAGGCCAGGTTTCCAAGAATCTCAGGACTGTAGACACATCCCATAATACAGAATACTTAGGACAAGGGGGCTTGACCATCCGTATACCCCTGAGCAGTTTGCACACCAGGGGATGCACTCCTACCAGTTTGCCATCCCCTGGAACATGCCCTGCTGAGATGGTTGACCGGAAGTTGTTTACAGTCTTGTAAGCTAATCCCAAAAAAGCAATGGAAGCCAAACTAATTTGCACTCAAAGAGACATGTGCCTTACCGGGATCCACTTCCCGTTGAGAGCACCAGCAACACCATCCTTTACAAGCTGATGAGTATCGCTTGTGGGTATTTGCTGACCAGGCTTCGCTAATAAACCTGTCAGTGTCTCTTCAAAGGCCCGGGACCTTTCATCTGTCCCTGAAACCCACCAGGCTACCATAGGGAGTTGCGCCGATTCTATGAATGGATGTGGAGCTTTCTGAGGGTCCAGCAACAGATTCCCCCAATGAGGGAGGAGAATGGGCGTTACACATAACATCTCCAGAAGAACCGGAAACCATCCTTGCGCTCTCCAGAGTGGGGTGATCAGTATTAACTCGGATTGCTGATGTTGGGTCTGTGCCAGAACCCTGGGAATCATAAACAAGAGGAAAGGCGTAGGACAGAGATGTTGGCCAGTTCTGAAGAAACTCATCTGGATCCGGACGCCAGCTGTAAAAGGCTGGGAGTTGTCTGTTGAGACGTGATGCAAACAGGTCCAACTGACAGGGTCCCAAAGGCAGTTCAGTGGCTGGAAAACCCGGGGATGGAGTCTCCAGTCGCTGAAGTCCTGAAGATGTCTGGAGTGCCAAACGGCCACCTCGTTATTGCAACCCAGGATGTATTACCCTACAACTGAAATTCTGTGCTGAAGACAGAAGTGCCAAAAATCCTTGGCGATCTCTGCTAGAATCTGGGACCTCGTCCCCCCAGTTTGTTTACGTAGCGTACCGCTGACACCTTGTCCTTGTGAAGCAGGATACAACAGTCCATCTTCCGAGGTGAAAGACTGCGGATCACAAAGGAGCCTGCCAGCACCTCCAGACAATTTGAATTTGAATTTAAAAACATTTATTGAGCGCACTTATACCATGCGGTTTCATGGCGCTTTAAGTGATGCAGTAGCAGTCGGCAGTAGAGGCTAGACAATGTAGGCTTGCTCAAATAACAGGGTTTTAAGATCTTTCCGAAACTGTCTATATGAGGGAGAAGTACGGAGAGTGGCAGGAAGAGAGTTCCAGAAGAGCGGGGCGAGAACAGCGAATTTTGCTCCGCCAGATTTCTTTTTCTTGAAGCGAGGAGTGGTCAGGAGAGCCATGTGGGCAGAGCGGAGTTCGCGACCTGGGAGGTACGGTTTTATGGCAGCGCATATAAACTCGGGAGCTGTACCCGATCTGGCCTGAAAAGTGAGGCAACCGAGTTTAAAAAGAGCACGCTCCCTCACCGGGAGCCAATGCAATGCTTTAAGCAGGGGAGTGGCACGATGGTATTTGGGTAAGCCATAAATCAAACGAGCCGCTTGATTCTGAATGAGCTGCAAGCGATAGAACGCATAGGCTGGAGCTCCATTGTAGATGATGTTACCATAGTCAACTCGCGACAATACCATGGCCAGCACAATAATTTTTAAAGCGGAAAGGGAGAAAAAGCGGGATACTTTCCTAATTAATCTTAGTGAAAAAAAACAAGCAGAAACCACTGAACCAACATGTGAGTGGATAGAGAGTTGTGAGTTAAGAAAAATCCCAAGAGTTTTGACCTTAGGGACGGGAAGAGGGGGAACACCAAGTGACAAGGGCCAATGGGAGGGGGTCCATGGACTACAACCACCTCCGGTCAGGACTAGCTCAGTCTTGTCCGGATTGAGTTTGAGGTGGTTGCAGTTCATCCAGTCCTGAATGAATGTCATTACAGTCTGAACATTGGAGGCAGATATAGGGGAATTAGAAAGGTTAAAGATTAGCTGGAGATCATCGGCGTAATTAAACACCGTGACCTCCATCTGCTGTAACGAAAAAATGAGGGGGTGGATGTATAAATTAAATAAAAGGGGGGAAAGTGATGAGCCTTGAGGGACCCCGCATTCCCCCTTACGAAAGTCCGCGGTGAAATTGGCCAGATGGACAGCTTGGGCCCTCCCTGTGAGGAAGGACTCAATCCACGAGAAGGCTAAGCCTTCTATGCCCGCCGCCCTGACACGATTGAGGAGAATGGAGTGATCCACCGTGTCAAAGGCGGCGGACAGATCTAATAAAATCAAGGCTTGCGGGAGGTTGGTGTCAATGCCTTCACGTAGCGCATCCATTACCGAGATCACCACTTTCTCGGTGGAGTGCAATGGGCGAAAACCGGCTTGACGGGGGGAGAGACAGTGATTGATTTCGACATGAGTACTTAGGGTGGTTGTGACATGAGTTTCCAGAATTTTTGCTAGGTAAGGCAGTAGGGATATAGGACGATAATTGGAGGGGGAGGAAGGATCAGCGTCAGATTTTTTAATAATAGGTATTACAACCGCTGATTTGTGTATGCCAGGAACATTTCCTTTCCTTAACGAGTCATTAAGGAGGGTCAGAGGGGGAGTGGGGGAGGTTAAGTAGATTTCCCTAAGGATATGGGCTGGGGCAAAATCTAAGGGAGAACCAGATTTGACTCGGTGAAGTAATGGGAAGAAGGTGTCCTCAGTTAGTAGTGGAATGAGATTGAGTTTAAGGACAGTGGGTGGAGGGGAAGGATTGACGAATGTGAGGGAGGGTGGGGGAATGTTAAGTTTAATTTTGGCTACTTTGTCAATAAAAAACTCATTGAGCGAGTTACAGAGGGACTGAGAGGGGGGAATGGTGGCCGTGGTTCTACTGGATAGCGCTAGTTCATGGACCGTGGTAAAGATTTCCTTTGAGCGCGACTCAGCTGCCATAATCCTGCTGGTGTAGAATTCAGTTTTAGCCGCAAGAATGCCCTTTTTATAAGTTTTTAAAATAGACAAATACATTGTCTTTAGCTCTGGACTATAGTTTTTCCTCCAGGCTCGCTCGGCTCTTCTGGCTGCTAATTTCTGTTCTTTTAGTTCTGAAGTGAACCATCGATTGGCTGCATGGGCCCGCTTAACAGTGAGTCGCCTCAGGGGGGCGAATTCGTCGCCCGCCAAAGTCAGCCAGTTGTCAATGGCGGCCAGTTGAGAGGTAGCAGTGAGGTCTGTAAGATCGGGAGCGGTTTTGGCCAGAGTAGAACAAAAGGAGGGCATGTCCGTTTTTCCCCATTTCCTGACCCAGATGTTTTTGGGAAGTGGAGGTTTGACCGACGCGGTCAGTGCAAGGGAAAAGGAAATGATAGAATGGTCGGACCAAGAACACGGGGAAATTATGGGGGATGTAGATGGAATATTTAATGCCCAAATTTGATCCAACATGTGACCGTGTGTATGTGTGGGGCCATGAATGAGCAATGAGAAATTTAGAGAAATCATAAAGTCTGTAAATTCTTTGGATTGAGGGCTCTCAGCAGGTTCATTGGGCCAAAAGTTGAGGTCCCCTAGAACTAGTACCGATGAGTTGTTAACCACCAGGGTGGCTAAGAGTGCCTGAATGCTAGGAAGGAAGGATGGGGTAGGCTGGGGAGGACGGTAAATTAAGACAAAA
This sequence comes from Triturus cristatus, assembly GCF_964204655.1. Lineage (NCBI taxonomy): Eukaryota > Metazoa > Chordata > Amphibia > Caudata > Salamandridae > Triturus > Triturus cristatus. The sequence goes on from NC_140582.1 coordinate 88,449,557, forward strand.
GTGAATGGTACCTGATGGAAGGTTGAACGAGCTACAAGGTAATCTACCTCAGGAATGGGTAGGGAGGGGAGAATCTGGAAGCTGAAGTCGGTCCGGGCTATTAAGGCTACTCCACCACCCGTTTGCCCTCAGGCCGGTCTGCTCGAATGGCAGAGTATGATGGAGGCAGCGCGGCTAATACGTTGGGTAGGGAGTCAGCTTTGAACCAGGTCTCAGTTAAAAATATAAGATCTGGGTTATGGGAATCAATATAGTCAAATAGATCGTATTGATGACTAACCGCGGATCTAGTGTTTAGGAGTATTGCTGTGGTATTGCAAGTTGGTGCTGGGGGGGGCTGATGGGGGCAAAAGAGTACAGGATGGTGTTTTGGGTGAAGGAACTAAGTATGGGCCGGTAATGGGAGGACAGTGAGGTGGGGGGGAGTATAAATCAAGCTGTCTCAGGTGGGTACTGATCAGAGGGTCAACCGCTCCAGGGACCCAGTAGGAGAGTAGTAGTGCTGGCGAATACGTAAGTAAACGAGTAGCCTTTCGTGCCCCTAGCCCCGGTCGGCCGCGGACGGGCACAATTGATATGCAATGAAAGTTCCTCCTGTGACCAGTGACCCCCAATGGAAATCTGTCCGCAACGGGCTCCCCAAACTCAACCGCTGGCATCAGATTCGATTACTACTTCCGTAGTGGATCCGAAGATGGCTCTGCCGTTCCAAGCCTCCATGTGGTCTAGCCACCACATCTCCAACCTCGCCTCCTCTGAAAGAAGGATCTGTTCTGCATACCCGAGGACTTTCCGGAGATGCTGAATCTATAGCCTTTGGAGTGCCTGGTAGTAAATTATTTATTTATTTATTTATTAAGGAATTTGTAGAGCGCACAGCTACCCCCAACGGGGGTGTGCTGGCGCTGAGGCGGACTGAAGCAGACAGGCGAGAAGAGAAAGCTAGGTGCTGGTGAAAAATCAAGTTTTCAGGGCATGCCGAAAAGTGAGTTCTGACTCCGATAAGGGGATGGAGAGTGGCAAGGCATTCCAAAGTTTAGAGGTTCTGACCCCAAAGGCTCTTCCACCCTTCCTGGCCTTGTGAAAACTAGGGATGGCAAGAAGACACTGGTGGTTAGAACACAGAGTCCGGTTGTGATGGTAGTGTTGGAGTCTAGCTCTCAGATAGGCCGGGCCTAGTCCCCGGAATGCTCTAAATGCCTGGGTAATGGCCTTGAATTCAATGCGCTTGACAACAGGAAACCAGTGTAGGATCCGCAGGTGGGGGGTGGTAGAGTGGCGGAAAGGTATTTTACAGATCAATCTGGGAGCAGCGTTTTGAATTATCTGCAGACGCCGAGTCAGATAGACTGGAGCACCCAGATAAAGACTGTTAGCGTAGTCCAGGTGGGAGGTGATTAGAGCATGGACAACTGTGCGTCTACATTCCAGGGGAAGGAAGTGTACAAGTTTCAGCAACATACGAAGCTTACCAAAGACAGAGGAGGAGACTTGCCTGATTTGGGTTTTGCAGGAGAGTTCGTTATCGGACCTAAAACGGGGGGGGGGGGCGACTAGAGATTTTTGGTTAAAAAAAATACCTCGGTTTTGTCCGACTTGAACTTGAGACAATTCAAAGACATCCATACCAGTTGGGTGTCATCAGCGTAGGAGACCACACTCACCCCCGCACGATTCCACCAGTGCCGTGAGAGGTGATATGTAAGAGGAGAGGGTTTAAGGCCGAGCCCTAAGGAACCCCGCATAGCAAGGGCTTCTCATCTGAGGTGAAAGGATGGACAAAGGCTTGTTGAGACCGGTTCCTCAGAAAGGACCGGATCCAGGACAAAACCGTGCCCTGAATACCCATGCCTCTTAAACTATCCAAAAGAAGGGGCTGGGCAACCGTGTCGAAGGCCGCGGACAGATCAAGTAGCACAAGCATAGCAGCTTTGCCCAAATCAAGGGCAGTCTCCATGCTGTAGCCAGCCCTGAAGCCGGATTGGGAGTCATGAAAATGCTTACTAGATTCCAGATGGTAGGAGAGTTGCTCCTGGACTATTTGTTCGAGAATTTTTGCAGGTGCCGGTAGCAGGGAAATGGGTCTACATTTTTTTAAAGCAGCAGGATCAGCATCCGTAAGGTAAGCCTGTTTCCATACTGCCGGGAAAATCCCTGAGCGAGGAATTCCAAATCTCATTCAGTGGGGTACTAATACCGGGAGCCAGGAGTTTATAAAACTGAGCCGGGCATGGATCGCCGGGTGAACCTGATTTATAAGTTAAGAGTTTTCGCAGAAAAGCATCCAGAGAGAGAGGGTGGAAAGTTGTCATTACATCATTGCTGATGACAGTTGACAGCTGGTGATCCACAGCAGCGGATGCATTCTTGCGCTCCACCTGTGGAGCTGTGTTGGTGAATAAAGAACTTTTATTTACTATACAAAACCGCTTTGTTCTTTACAGTACGTGGTTATGAAAGTTAGGTCTTTCCAGATTTCGGGCAGATCCTACTAATTTAAAGAAAATTGATATACACCTCAAAACTACCTATTGGAACTTTATTAATGAATGTGTATTAAGAAAAAGTTCTGTAGGTTCTTTGACTAACACATTTCTTGATTTTAAATATTCTCCACTACTAGAGGATTACATGGATTGTATACCCTTTGCTTTCTCTAAAAGTCTCTTCATACGGTTTCGTTTGGGGATGTTACCTATAAGATCATTTACCCACAAATGGAATCAAGCACAGCCAGTATTGACCTGCCCAATGTGTAATCAGTGTGACAAAAATTAATCACATTTGCTATTTTTCTGTCCGGAGTACTCCTCTCCCCCCCCCCCCCCCCCCCCTTGTAGGAGGTGGATTATTCCAATTTGTCGCGAACTGGGGATTGCACAATATCAAATAGCACTAAGGATTCTAAAAACTGACCTCTGCCCTAGAACTGTTGTAGCTGTTAGCAATTTTTTAGAGGCAGTTTGGCACAAGCGCAATGCAATTAAAAAAAATTAGACCAGTGTAAAGATCATGAGTTGCATTTTACCGTTTACCTATATCAATGAACAGTTTTTCTTCTTGTACTGTTCTATTTGGTGTGATTTTATTGTACTGTTTGCAGCCTAGTTTTATATATAGTTTTAAAGCACCCGACACTTTACATCAGGGTCTTTCACTGATGAGAGTAGATATTATACATTGCTGCTATTATTGTATCTGATTCTGAAGCATTCTGCATTTTAAAAATGGACGTATTGCTGCTACAATTGTATATATCTGTGTATTTTTATTGTAATTTTAATGTTTGGGCTGTTGGTTGAAACTTTGAAGGTTGTAATAACCGAATAAAGTTTTATATATATATACATGCACGATTCGGCGGCCGAAACCAGCTATGAAACCTGAATATTAACTCAGAAATCGATGGAATTCCGGAGCTAAAACCACGGTAAACACCACAATCTCAATTATGAGTGCAAATAACTTTAGCCTGAAGCCACACAAATTAAAGTAGAAGCAGAACATCAATCAAATAGAATCAGAACATCAATAGTATAAATCGAAGCTAGTTATAACAACAAGCAATATTAGTATAATGGGAATGCACTTAACTGGCTGCGGAGCAGCAAAGAAAGAGGACACTGTCACTTTAGTCAGAGTTTATATAGGGTTATACTCGATGGTTGGTCATGTGATATTGAGGTGTTCATGGATAATGTAGTGTTTATTACTTTTCTTTTTATTGGTTGCTGTGAAAAAACAGTAAAGAAATGAGAAGCATAATCGGAGCCTCCGGTCCTGACATAGAATGGATGTTTTAGTCCACATGTCAGAATGTTTCAAGAAATAGAAGAGGAAGATATTTGAGAACTCACTTTCAATGTGTTCTAATTTTTCTTTCTACAGTAGTAACTATAATGTATGTGACAAAATTAACCCCCTAATTTTGTTCCTTTATAAACTAAATGTTTGACGTTTTACTAGTTTTATTCAAACAAGATGGCTTCACGTGTGCCTCACTTTTGTCATAAGTAATATTGTTAGCGCGCTAGTTGTTCTGTAGAACACTCTGGGAGGCTGCAGTGGAACACAAGAGAATAAACTAACAGGCTGTACCTGTTGGGGAAGTACATGTTTTACTGAGAATGTTAGACTTCATTATCATATGTCTGAGAATGATAGTGTGAATTTACAGAAAATAGGCCCCCATTTTAGCTTCTTGAGCCCCTTCTATAACCCCTAAGGGAAAATTGAGATTTTCCTAGCTTTGGTGTCAGAAGGCTAGATTTTATTAAAGACACGGAGGCGAGTATTATGACGAACCTTCCTTGCATTTAATAAACAGCAGCCAAGAAGTAAACACAAGCACTGTAGAGATCTGCTCTCCTCCTGCTCTGATGCTAAAAGGGCAGAACCTCTGGACTCTAGTCCCAGAAAACCCTGGGAAAGAACTACAAACAATACATCATAATGGGTTGGCCAATGGACATCAAGTACAGTAATGATTATCTTGACTGAGGGCTACAAGCCCTTGCGAGAGTCAATCTAGATAAGGACTAGAAAACAAAAGTAAAGCAGAAGTCAAGGTCATATAAACATCCTTAAGGACACCCAAAAGCAAAGCAGGAATCATGCTACAAATCCTGAAGCGTCCAAGGCCATCCACCAAGAGGGGTCCATAGTAGGAGAATCTTTGTGACAGTTAGAATGATGAAGTGGAGCTGGTTGAAGGCACTCGAACTGCATAGAAAAGAACCAAGGAGGGTTAGAGAAAAAGTGTTGGGATAATACCCGCCTCTGTGTCTTTAATAAAATCTAGCCTTTCTGGCACCAAGCTAGGAAAATCTCAAATTTATTACAAGACCGGAGGCTCACAATATGCTTGTTTAAAGCGACAAAACAGATTCAAGCTTTAACATCAGAGACACTGTTGAAGGAAACCAAATACAGAATCATAGTCAAATTTCAACATAAGTCCTTGAGAGAGAGATCAGTATTGTCAGGCCATGAGTTAAACAATCTTAAAAACAAATAAACATCCCTCATGGTATTGTACTTGGGTAGAGGAGGTTTAGAAAAAAGTACTCCCTTTGAAAGTCAACAGACCAAAGGATGCTCACCAACTGGCCTTCAATCCACTCTGAAATGTTCTGCACACATGTCGGATCTGTAGGTATTAATGGTACGATAGTCCTTCCCTTGAGTAGCCAAAGAGGCTGTGAAATTAGCTACTAAAATTACATTTGCTGAAATGGGATCTGAATCTCTGTCCAGGCACCAGCTTCACTATACCAAACGGGCAGATTTGTAGACCTTAGCTGTGCCAGGGGCCCAGGATTGCTAGATGAATTGTATAGCTTCCTTCGAAATTCCTGGGGTTCTCCATGACTTCCCACAATCTTCCACGCGATATGGGACAGAGTTCCGTCTAACAAGAGGTTGTGACGCAGATCTTGTATGCAAACAGTGGACAAATCTGAATCCTCCCATAAATATAGAGTGGAGAGCATCTTTAGAATACTTTTTCAGGATGGATGCAGTTTCTTTAGAGAAGAAAAGATATGCCTTTTGGCTCCCGATAACGGAATGGATGGAACAGAACAGATAGGGATGAAGACGAGGAAAGGAAGGGATGGGCCAATGATTAAGCCCAACTAAACCTCAGTAAAGCACATATCATTCTCATTCCCTTGTCAACCTCCCATCTTTCGTTTTTGTTTTGGGGGAGAGTCGAATATAAGGGAAAATGCGGTGAAGTGCAACAGAAAAGGTTTGGACAAGAGGGGATCAGGCTTTCTATTCCCAGCACAAGGGATTGGGTTTCGGATAGAAGTGCTGTGGATAGTAAATCTGAGGCTAATGCGGACAAGAAAAAAAAAGACTAGGGCTTATCTCGTGGCCCATAGAAACATTGTCGTCTTCACTAAGTTAGTATGAGCACACTGCAGCTTGTCTGCTGCTTTGCGCATATTACTACACGTCTTTATTTTTTACAATAATTTCTATGGCTGTTTTCACATGAGAACTCATCACTGTGTTCACTCTCTGCATGTTCTTGGGATTTTGACTGAACATTATGTGTAAGTTCGAACAAAATGCCCCTTTTTTGCTGTTGTTCTGGACAGGACTTAGCCCTTAGACAAAATATACTGATGCAGCTGTTGTTTGTCCAAACGTACTTTGGTCTTATTAGAATACATGAATAAGAAGCGCACACTTGTGGGTGGTGGACCATCTCCTCCCGGTTTCAAAGGGGCATGTCACACTGGTGTATCGGGTGCAGCTGGGTCTTAGGGCCATGGTTTATAGAGAGAACAGAATAGTAGTCGTGAATAGATCTGCTGCCTTGACTAGATGGACAGTGCGATGGGTGGGGGGATGGGGTGGGGGGGTTTATGTTCATTTAAGTGGGGGGACTGCCTTGGTTCTGCATGTCTCTTTTGTAATCTTCATAAGATATCTCATGAGAAAAATGTCAAAGCTGGTATGTTGTCTCTTGATGCTGTTGAAGTCTCTGGGTCACAGAGCTTCGCTGAATGTGTCTTTGACGAATACAATTTGTTTACAAAAAAAAAAAAGAAGCGCACACTTGGAGAGGGATCTTTCCAGGGAGAAGAGCGAGACAGCACCTATGATGTAGATCTACCATCTATAGGCTAAGGTATAGGGTCTGCTGACAAAGCCCAGAGATCTTCTAATATATAATAATAATACTTCTTACCAAGGGGAGGGAGGTTAGGCTCTATTGTCTTTTCTCTATTGTCTTTTCAGTATGACATCTCCCTTCATGATATATGGACTAGCTGCTATGCTGACTGTATTTGTACTATACATTTTCCTATAAGCCAGTAGATTTTGCACAAGAATTAGTACAGGAGGAAGAGCAAGCTAGGGGTGTAAACAAGCTACAGATACCCCCGATTAAAAGTTGGACCAAGGTTGGGCAGCAGGTACTGTCTTTTACCTTAGCCCATGGGGTGCGTGCATGTAACGGGCGGACCCTCTCAGATGAGGACGCTAAGTTCACGTTTAAGAGGGGGAATACTAAAAGTAGGATCGATTATATCATGGTGGACCTTGATCAGTGGCCCTATGTCAAGGAAATAGGTGTCCAAAACCGTGAGGACAGCGATCATAATGCCTTTCTCCTGGAGCTAACTGGTCTCCCTATCTCATATAGCCAAACTCACCAAATAAGATCCCCAATTGTTTCCACAAATAACAACAGGAGAATCAAATGGCCCCATGTTGTGGTCGATGGGAAATTACTCCCTACTATGATTTATAAAGAAGTAGTTCAGGCTCTTATGGCACTTATTGATCTTATCCAAAGTGACGATTCCATTGTGTCTAGCTTCCAACAATTAATTAACAGTATCAAACCCTATTTTACCAGATTGTGCAATTTTATCCAGATTGTGCAATTTTAATATGCCCTAACGGAACTTCGCCCCATGGTACAATGAGGACTGTAGACTAGCTAGGAACAATTTAACATCGGCAGTAAAGCAAGGGACACAAGATGTCATTAAAAGTAGAAGGAAGATGTATAAGAGGGCTCAGGATGCGGGAAAAAGAAGTTTGGAGGCTGACAACTTGCGTACATTAGCTAAGGCTTCTAAACAGAAGGATAGCCAGCTTTTCTTACACCTTCTGTCAAAGGGCTCAATTAAGCAGGTTAGTGAAGATGACTTTTACATACAAGCGCATGTTTGGGAAGAATACTTAATACTGGCGCGGCCTCTGACCCAGAACAGGGAACAGTAGTAGCAGGCTAATACTGCAATAGAAGGAAGCATCTACACAATTGACATTAAAAGTTTAAAATGGTCATATGAAACAATAGAAGCACTTCAAATTAAATAAAAGAGGCTGATAATGGAGTGTGAAACCGAGGCCCCAAATAAAATCCAAGCTTGGGTAAATTTCAGTTCAGCTCTCATAACATTAATGCCCAGGAAGCAATATCAGGCTGAAAAGAAAAAAAAATGGAACCACACAAAATCTGACGGCTGGGGTGGGTCCCTTGAAACGTGAACTCTAAAAAGCAATCAGGAGGTTTAAAATAACACACCTCGATCAAGCAGCCTGGGATAACGTATGCCAGATGAGGAAAACTTATTTTTAAAAAAGTTTATGGGAAGAAAAGAGAAATAACAACAACAAATTCTGGGCCGAACTACTCTGTAGTGCAAAGAAAACCAACTCGAATACATTCTCGGAAATGATAAATAAATTGCATAGGCCGGTGAACATGTTATCATCAAACACACAAGAACATGAGTGGGCTAAATTTCTCACTACAAAGTTTACAGAAAACACAATTCTTGATAATCCAGCATCATCGGAAATCATTATACAAGGAGGTGATAACACAAGCAAAATAGGAGAGGACAGCATGAGTAATTCAATAGTAATGTTGGATTCTGGGGCAAACCCAATTGAGGAAATTACTAAACTGCATGTTAAACACGGCACAAGTTTCCTCAAGGTAGATGTAGGCCGGTCCCCCCTCCCGGCTGATGGAATAATATGCACAATACAGAAAGGCAGAGGAGACGGTGCTCCAGGACCTAATGGCATTCCTCAAGCCATCTTTAAGAACAATCCATCCTTCTGGAGCGAGCGTCTATTCCTGTTATTCAAAGATATTGAGCTACTAAATTGTATTCCACCGAACTGGCAAGGCTCGATAATGACACCTACCTTTAAAGAAGGATACAGAATAAATCCATCGAACTATAGGCTAATTGCCCTATTAGACATCAAAGTCAAATATCATGCCTCACTCATTCTGGAAGAGCTGAAGGAATGGAAAAACATGCTTAATCTGATTCCAGTCAATCAAACAGGTTTCAGACAAGGCATAGGGATGATCACAAACATTTTGGCTCTATCACTAATAGCAAACAAATGCAAGCGGAGGAAACAACAACTTCACCTCTGCTTTATTGATCTAAAGGCAGCCTTTGACAGTGTAGACCGGTACCTCCTATGGAAATAATTGCGAGCCTGCAAAATTCCAGAGAGATTGCTACAAGGAATGCTGCAATTTTATTCTAAAACATGGATAAGAATCAAGATAGGAGACAGTTCCAGACTATCGAGGAAGCTGACTACGACCAAAGGACTAAAACAAGGTTTTGTATTAGCACTACACCTTTTTAATTTGTTTATGTCTGACCTTGCACAAAGGCTTGACTGTATTAATTCCCACCCTCCGCAAATAGGTAAATTATTATTAACACATCTCTCGTACGCCGACGATGTGGTGCTAAGGAGTTCAACTAAGATCGGTCTGCAAAGAGCTTTAAACGAGATGTCAGAATACATCTCATTTAACAAACTAGAAATAAATACATCAAAAACAATGATGATTGGCAATTATCGGAGAAGCAAGCAGAACATCTGGCTCAATGGCAACCAGATAGAGGAAGTAAAAGCTGACAAATATCTGGGGTTCTATATAGATAATAGATAACATCATCTAGAGCAAAAAACTTACATTTTACAGAGAACCAGTGCACTTACATTTGCCTTCAGAATACTGGCAAAAATATTGCGTGGATCGTCACACAAACCCCTGCTTGCTGTGATGGTGGCCAAAATGCTGCCAATGCTAACGTATGCCAGTACTGCTCTACATGGCAAAGATTCAGACCTTTTAAACCGAATAGTAGTCTCTACTTATTAAAATGTCTTCCAGATACATCGGACGGCTTCACCGGCTCAGGTCTGACTTGAATTTGGTCTCTTAAATGAAACCATAGGGAGAATCAACACAATAAAGCTTTGGTATTGGTTGAAACAGAATGTGGTTACCTCTCTAATTAACAAAGCCCTGTGGACAGAAGTGGATGAGGATAAAAAATCACCATACAAACAATACTTATACAAATCCTTGCTAACAACCTGCAAGACCGAGTTATGGAATAAACACTTGCCATATCAGTCCTTCAAACAAACAATACACAAGTCAGAAAAATTCCATTCACTGCTGCTCAATAAAAACATCTTCAGTTCAAGGTCGCATGCCTGGATGGTGATTAACAATTATGAGACCCTTGCACCAGCACCTTATTTGAGCATAACATTCTCAATCAACTTGAAGAAACAACTAATGGCGATACGTTTCGGGAAATTGCCATCAATAGCGCATTAGCCAACCTGGGTGCACACAGGGCTTAAATCATGTCGACTTTGCGGCAACTACGAAGAAGATATTATCCACATAATCTGCACATGTACTAAACTTCACAATGCACAAGTCACTTAACTTAGAAAAACATTTAATGCCAGAGGTATCAGGACCTGCCGAGCTGCAATTATTTCAGGGCTAGATCCATCGGACCCACAATTGAATTGCAAATTGATTACATTCCTTAAAATCTTCGAACAGGCCCTGAAAACTGACATTAAAAAATCCAGCTAGAAGATGGTAGTGTCTGACCCCTCTGAAGTACAGCACAGGACCCCAATTTTTTTTTTTGTATACAACAAATCAAGTCCGCTGAAATGGTTGGAACTATGACAGTACAAATAGATAGGGACCTGGACTAACAATTAGAGCATGTTTAATTAATAGTGTGTTAAATTTATGGCCGAAATGCATTGGGTTAAATGGTCATAATGAAATGTGCCTATCCGACATTCTGTACTAAAGGCTGAGGCATTATACAAGCATTTGAATATCGGAAGAATCATGTTTCACCAATTTATCTAAATGGACAATAAATTTCACAAGGAAATTGATTAAAACGGTTAAGAATGAAAAAACTTTTTGGCTTACGATGTTTTTCATCTCACATGTGGTGGTTGCATCCTGGGACTGATATGCGGATATCAGCAATCTAATGTATTTTCATAGTGCTCAGGACATAGCACTTGCCAGGATAGCACCCCGAAATAACTAGACTAATGAACTTTGAAGAAATAGGTGTGCGGGACGTATCTGTTTGAATTATTTAGCACACGATGTCCTAACCGACCCAGCACCCGTGAATGATCTGGATTACCATGTTCACCAATATCTATTCATTGAAGAAGATAATCGTTATTGTGAACTTTTGTATTTTGTTATGTTCAGTTTCAATACATTGGTTAAAATATTTAGAGGTAACAATGGGTGATTTTGGTTTTTAAGTGTAGATGGTCACATGAAAATAGCGGGAGGTTTTTGCTTTTAAGTATTTCCTTTATGTTGATGAATACACACGTGATATTTGAGGGCGTGACAGTGGGGGTTTAAACTTCTGCTGAGTTATAGCCATTTGAGAACTTTTTTCAACCTGCAAGGGCGGATACTGACGAACGCCTTTGAATTCGATGGTAGAAATTTTGAAGGTATGATCTAGATACTATGTTACACTCCTCGCTGAGTCACACAGGGGCTGAATAACAAATGATGACAATTGCGTGTTGAAAGGGGTTGTTTTCCTTTAAAGTTAAGGGTGTTGAGCAAACAGTGGACTCAATTGTGCATGGAAACGGGGGATTGAGTATTGGATAATGTTTTTTAATTTTAGTTTATGATCATTTGTTTTTTTTAGAAACTGTTTATGATACGATGTATTTTTTTCTTTCCTCTATAGTTACCCCTGACGAAGGCCGTAAGGCCGAAATGCATTGGGTTAAATGGTCATAATGAAATGTGCCTATCCGACATGCTGTACTAAAGGCTGAGGCATTATACAAGCATTTGAATATCGGAAGAATCATGTTTCACCAATTTATCTAAATGGACAATAAATTTCACAAGGAAATTGATTAAAACGGTTAAGAATGGAAAAACTTTTTGGCTTACGATGTTTTTCATCTCACATGTGGTGGTTGCATCCTGGGACTGATATGCGGATATCAGCAATCTAATGTATTTTCATAGTGCTCAGGACATAGCACTTGCCAGGATAGCACCCCGAAATAACTAGACTAATGAACTTTGAAGAAATAGGTGTGCGGGACGTATCTGTTTGAATTATTTAGCACACGATGTCCTAACCGACCCAGCACCCGTGAATGATCTGGATTACCATGTTCACCAATATCTATTCATTGAAGAAGATAATCGTTATTGTGAACTTTTGTATTTTGTTATGTTCAGTTTCAATACATTGGTTAAAATATTTAGAGGTAACAATGGGTGATTTTGGTTTTTAAGTGTAGATGGTCACATGAAAATAGCGGGAGGTTTTTGCTTTTAAGTATTTCCTTTATGTTGATGAATACACACGTGATATTTGAGGGCGTGACAGTGGGGGTTTAAACTTCTGCCGAGTTATAGCCATTTGAGAACTTTTTTCAACCTGCAAGGGCGGATACTGACGAACGCCTTTGAATTTGATGGTAGAAATTTTGAAGGTATGATCTAGATACTATGTTACACTCCTCGCTGAGTCACACAGGGGCTGAATAACAAATGATGACAATTGCGTGTTGAAAGGGGTTGTTTTCCTTTAAAGTTAAGGGTGTTGAGCAAACAGTGGACTCAATTGTGCATGGAAACGGGGGATTAAGTATTGGATAATGTTTTTTAATTTTAGTTTATGATCATTTGTTTTTTTAGAAACTGTTTATGATACGATGTATTTTTTTCTTTACTCTATAGTTACCCCTGACGAAGGCCGTAAGGCCGAAATGCATTGGGTTAAATGGTCATAATGAAATGTGCCTATCCGACATGCTGTACTAAAGGCTGAGGCATTATACAAGCATTTGAATATCGGAAGAATCATGTTTCACCAATTTATCTAAATGGACAATAAATTTCACAAGGAAATTGATTAAAACGGTTAAGAATGAAAAAACTTTTTGGCTTACGATGTTTTTCATCTCACATGTGGTGGTTGCATCCTGGGACTGATATGCGGACATCAGCAATCTAATGTATTATATTTATCAGCAACATATAGATGTCAAGTGTTAAAAGCTGGCAAATTTTATTGATGTTTTAAATAACCCTGGGCGTAGTTTGCGTAGTCGCGCTACGCTACGCGAAGTGCACTCCGCACTAAGCAAGCTACGCGTAGCTAGGCGAGCTGCGTAGTGCGGTAGGGAAAATGCTGTTCGCACTGATTGCACAGTACCGGATGCTTTTCCGCACTGTGCAATCATTGCAAATGGCATCTTGCACAGTGCAAGCGGTCGTTTTCTGCCGCTCAAGTAGATTTGTACTCAAGCAGCAGTTTTCTCAACGCGACTGGTAGTTTCTCATCGCGAGCGGTCGCGAGCATACGCGACCACTCGCAATGAGAAACCTGACCAACCCGCGATGAGAATCTCGCCGAGAAGTTTATTTTCCAGCCTCGCGATCGGCAACTTAATGTTGCTGATCGCGAACGAGGAAAAAGTCTCGCCGGGATGTCATTTTGCTCGCTCGTGGTCGCCAACTTGATTTTGAGGACTGCAAGCAAGCAATAGATGCCCGCTACGCTACAAGTTTTGCTCTGTGCTACGTGCAATTCGCGTAGTGCGAAGTAGCGCAAACTACGCGAACATAACGTAGTACTACGCCCAGGGTTAGTTTTAGATGTCTTTTATATTGTTAAGGTTTTAACTGACCAAACAATAAAATTTACTTTGACTTTGACAGTAGTAGCAGTTGGGGATTGTACCTTAATGCCAACACAGGAATACGCTGTAGGTTTTTCCTTAAAGGAAATTATAACAGCAATCAACATACTCCAGACTGGGAAAGCTCCTGGCCTAGATAAACTCCCTGAAGACCTGTATAAAGCAGAGCCTAATATCTGGGGCCCACTGCTTCAAAAGGTTTATAATGCCATTTTGCGAGGCGGGGACATCCCCTCAACCTGGAAGGGAGCTGAAAAAATCCCCATATTCAAAAAAGGGGACCCTTCAAATTATAGGCCAATAAGCCATATAGATGTCTCCCAGAAAGTCTTCTGTAAAGTAATTTTGTTACGCCTTCAAAATTGCATAGAAGAGAACAATACTATCTCACACTTGCAGACAGGTTTCAGGTCAGCAACATGCACCCTAGATCAAGTGTTCAGCTTCCTGCTGCTCATTTGGAAGGAAGTGAAGATAGATCAGGAAGGGTCATCTACATGTCGTATTTGTCGACCTTAAAGCGCCTTTTGACTCCATTGACTGCAATAAGCTCTGGGCCGCTTTTAGAGACTTAGGACTCCCAGGCGACCTACTTCACCTATTGGTTCGTTTACATAATGGCAATTATGCCAAAGTCAGGTGGAACTCTAATGGTAGTCTTACTAACAACATATTAGTCTCTAAGGGGGTGCGTGCTCGCCCAACCCTTTTTACTTTGTACATGAATGGACTTATAAAAGATTTATATGATTGTGGAGGCAACCCACCAAGGCTAGCTGGTAGCCTTATACCCTCTTTGCTATTCATAGATGATACACTGCTCATTTCCAAGACCACAATGAGCATTCAGAATGTGCTAACTAAGTTCGCTGAAGCATGCAAAGATCGGGGCCTTGAGATTAAATGTTTAAAAACAAAGTTTATGGTCTTCAACCCTTATAAATTCACCAAGGGGAATTAATGCTGGGTACCCAATTTCTAGAACAGGTCAAGGCTTTTGACTATCTGGGAGTCAGAATAGTGATAACTTAGCATAGTCACCTCAAATTCAGAAGAGTGTACTGACACTTCAGCATGCAGACGGCACAATAGTAAAGAGGGTAAAACGCTTGGTCTTCCGCCCAATCTCTCCCATCCTTGAAATACACCGGGCCAAAGGCCTAGGTGCAGCCCTTTATGGGGCTGAATTGTGAGGGCTGGAGAACTTGAAACAGCTAGAGGTATTTTAAAAGGCAATCCTTAACCTTCCAACAAATACACCCATATTACCACTACGCCTTGACCTTGGTCTAAAGCCCTTTACACACTTTGCTGTTCTTAAAGTATAAACGTTTTGGGTTAGACTCTGGAACAGTAATACCCTGTAAACAGTAATACCCTGTTAAGGATGCAGTGGAGGAATTATTAACTTTTCAAAGACATACAGGGCAACTGGCCTGGTTTAATAAGGTCTGGGAGTGGCTTTTTAGACTGGGCTTGGGTGCAATGTGGGACGATCCGCATTCTATTACAAAAAATATGGTCCCTCTGTTAAAAAAAAGGTATTGGGATTTTGCTGATTCTTCTTGTACAGATGCAGGGGCACGTGACACTTCAACTCTCCATTTTTTAAACGTTAAAAGTTGTTTTAAGTTCGATATGTATATGGATGATATTGAACCCCCTCGGGCACAAGCACTTTACATACAGTTTAGGGCAGGGATTCTCCCACTGAATGCAAGGAAAAATAGTTGGTCAAATGTCACTATCTCCCCCTTGTGCCCGTCTTGCCACTCTACCACAGAGACTATAGAACATTTCATTTTCTTCTCTACCGTGTATGCCAATTTAAGGAAATCATGGATTACTCCGGCTTGCCGACTGCTTTCTTTCTCATGCCCTTCTGATGCTTTACGCATATTCAGGTCAGATACAACAAGGTGGCTTGTTTTTACAATAACAAGATATCTGCTCTATGCCTGGTGGCAGAGATCAAAAGTTGTAATATAACATTGTGATATAGACCTATATAAAAAAGCGGGGCAAGCAGCTGGCAAAGTTGTCTAGAGGGTCAGTAGGGAAATGATGGGGTCAGGTTGTTTTAATATGTGTGTCCTTTTTACTAATTGCTGTTTTAAAGAAACTGCAAAAATGTTAACCCTTTCTTAAATGCTGACTCGGCCTCTGAGTTTAACTATGTTTTTTATGTAACATTGTGCACTATGGGATTTTTAAAGCTGTGGATGATCATGTTATTGGTCGAACAATAAAATATATACTATGCATTTTCCTGCTTCTTGTGGCACGTATACTGCATGTTAAGGCACGTTAGTTAAAATAAATATTTTAAACTGATTTGTGTCTCTGTCAGATCTTATTGTAGACAAGTACAAAAAAGCAAGCAAAAGGGTGTGTCGTGTTACCGCGATTCCTGACAGATCTGGGAGTGTTGTGTTCTGGGGTGTCTAATCATTTGTTTCTCTGTGAGTGAGTAGGAGACCAAGTGAGACACTATAGCTAGTCGGTCCTGGGCTCGTGGGTACTAAGGTGGTAGGAAGACTCAGTCCCTATACACCAAGGTCCGATAATCCTTCACATAGTTCTGTGTTTGTGCAGAATCCCTGCAACATGGTGCCACCAACGTTTGGTCTGGTACTTATTCACGAGACCCCTGAGTAGTACTTGTGCTTGTCCACAATACTCTCTCGCCGGTTCCCGGAGACATCCTTACCCTCTTATATTTGTATATTTCAATAAGTTTTTCAAGCTTGAATTTTAAAAGGTTTATTTTACTGACCCTGTTTTGTGCTGCCGTTTTGTTATTTGCTTTCTTTCTTAACATGGCACAACCGGTTGCGATTGCGGCACAACACCGTGCAGCGGTTACAACTCCCTTGACTTAACGCGGAGTCCCAAATGCAGGGGCTAACATTATTTTTGTTGGCGAAGTGGACCCTGCTTTTCACTTTGAAGTTTTTACTCTTGGGTTACATTCCCCGCAGTGGATGGGAATGATAATTCGTTTCATGAATATATGAGCGCTGCTTTTCGGGCGGCTTATCGTCCATATGTATTACTTAAAGTTCCGTTGACGGCCTGGGAGCATACCATTTGGTTTAATGGTGCCCTTCCTCACCCTATTACTGCTGATTGCATGGGCCCCTTATCTATTGCTGGGGCCACTTGGCCTGTGTTTGCTGGTTTTACACCACATCTGAATTATCTTAATCTTACTCACGCAGAGCTACGTCAGCTACATACATTATTGATTCACATACACAGAAGTGTCATATAGTTTTTGTCACATGCACTTCAAGTGGCTCCGGCTGGAGTTATTCCTCCATCTCCAGGACATGGTGGTGGTCTTGTCATTAGTTCCATCATGATTAACTCAGTGATGGGCAAACGCCCTCAAAATAGTGATGACCTGCCTTTTTGGCTTGCAAAAAGATATGAGCAACTCAAGCCTGTTTTTCCACACACAACTCCTGTTGAAAAACACAGGATCCTTACAATGAATTTGCCGAGTGGTCTGATTCCTGTTTTAGCCGACTGCACTACTTGGGGGATGGTTTTTGCTTCATTGTATACACTGTGCTTTGGCACTCCCTCCATGGGTGTTCTAACGAGCATTCTGAAAAAAGTACAGTATAAACACGGGGCTGGTCCAGCCCTTGATTTAGGGATGAAGTTAGTGGGAATGTTCCTTTTTGTCTCCGATATGGTTCTGGCCAATAATAAAGATGAAGCGGTTTGCTTACAAGTACATCAACACCTAGCGGCGGTGGTAGAAGTGGATCGGCAGCAACAGTTGACGATTATCATTGCGGATGTGTATACTTCTTTGGGACACAATGGCTTAGGGATTCGGCAATTTGCTCAGCCACAGACTACACCCCCTCCTGACAAGGAGGGTCACCCAGTCTTTGCTAAAAAGGCTAGGAATAAAAATCAGCGGCAGCAACAACAGAAGTCTGGGTCACTTGCAAGTTTGCCTCCACCTGACGCTTCTGAATGTAGATATGATTTGTCGTCGGATCAACAATTTGGCGTAGGAGGGTGATAAGATCGTAGACAAGGCGAGTCTACGCAAGCAAGACGTGACCCGCAGCGCCAGTTTGATGTAAAAGTCAAGCAGGAGGAACCACCTCAATATCATGCCCCATTTCAGAAGAAAAAATGTGCTTCTTTGACCTCAAACTATGCCTCGGATGGTGAGAACCCTGCTTCTCAACAGGAGTTGGGTAGTAACCCTCATCAAACGTATGGCGGAGGTTACCATAGTGCTGCAGACACTCCACCAGCGTCTGGAGGCAAAAGCAACTGACACTTTTATTACAGTAGAGACAGCTGATACTCGAGTTGCCTCTCCTGATAGGTTTTATGAAGTCCAAATTAAAGGTAATATTAAATGCGCGATTAAAACAGTCTTTTGGGAAAATCTAACTTCATCCTATGATATTTTATTGGTGGAGGTTGATTGGCATCCCCCTTTTGTCCTAGTTTCCTCCAGAGGGGAAGATTTTATTCTACCCAGCTTTTCTCAATATGTTCCTGATGATGATAAAATGGCTTATGCCTCAAAGTGGGCTTTATCCTTAGCCCCAGCATCATATTGCAATCAGGCGAGTTCAGAGAAGTATTCCTGTGTTCATGTGATACCTTTGCAATCTACACCTCAGCCCCATCTGCAGGATCCAATTAAACATGACGCTAAAGCGTCCGTCGTCAGTGACATTTTGACCCAATTGGAACACCAGGGTGTAATTGAACCCTGTGTTTCGTCGATGAATAATCCTCTTTTTCCGATATTGAAACCAGACAGTTCCTATTGTATAGTTTTAGATTACAGACATCTGAACAGTCATTTTCGTACCTTTGCGGTTCAGAACACACATAGCTCTTTCCGTTAGTAAACAACATTGTTCACAAAAAATATAAAACAACAATGGACATTTCCAACGGCTTCTTCAGCCACTCTTTGGCTCCTGAGAGATTTAAACACATTTAGTTCGTTAGGCAATCAGCACCGATATGCGAGATTGCCTATGGGAAATACGAATAGCCCTGGTGTGTTTGTGGCACGTATACTGTCCCTTTTGCATGAGATCGACCCGATGCCTTCTCGTATGCTGATGACATATACTTGACGGATGATGAACTACAGCTGCATCTCTTGCGTGTAGACTGCATTCTAACACTTTATGCGTTGATACAATCTTCTTTCCTGTCTTCCAGTTGGCTTCCGGAACACACAGCAATTCTTCGGTCTTTACAGTCTGATATGCTGGCGACTCAGTTCTTGTTAACAATAGCTACTACTACTAATTTGGTCATAAGGATTGTCCCAGGAGCCTTAGGGTTCACTTACTTGACTTTTAATGAAGGGGAAACTGTCCCCATTGCTTGTTAATCGCATTTATATACTCCAGCTGAGATGCTTTTCTCTTCTACCGAAAAAATCCTTACAGCGGTCCAGATGGCGATTCTGAAAGAATGCTTATTGGCTCTGGGTAAAAACATGTTCATGGTCTTGCTAGTACCTGCTTTAGTTGCAGTGGGCTAGGTCTTTGGCGTCGGCTGATGTCAACTTTGTCGTTGATCCTTCTTTGCAAACACAGGAGTTTTTACAATGAACATGTTCATCCTACTCCTTTATCATTACTCCCTCTTGATCAGTACAAATGCATAATTTACACTGATGGTTCTGCACAGCCAGCCATTGGTTCTAAACCTCCTTATTCTGCAGCCTGTGCAATTGTGGCAGGTTTGATTGTTAATGGGGATTTTAGATCCTCCTTAATGCATACACAATCTCTTTGAGATTTCACAGCTCAATTGGCAGAGCTACGTGCATTGATTTTAGCTCTTGAATTTGCTAATCCTGATGTTCCTACACTTATAGTGTGCGATTCTTTTTACTGCGTACAACCTTTCAATGACAACTTGTTCTTCTGGACAAAATTATTTTCGTGGAAGACATTCACCGAGGAGAACATGGCGGCCGTGAGTTGAGTGGTCGTAGGCCGGTAGCCCTTCCGCTCCAGGAGTTATGCTTTTGCTGTGTGGTATGATGAGTCAGCTAGCTTATATTTTTTTGTGAGAACTACGAAACTACGGAAAAAATTGTTTTAGTACCTGACGTATTGAGGGGGAGCTGAGATGCACTGGGAGCTTTCGTCGGATCTCCCGCGCTGCTTCTGGACCGCATTGGAGTGGAAGAGAGGCCGGGGGTTCGTGACATGTGGGCTTCTACGCGGCGGTCTCTCCTGTGGAGGGAGCGTGGTGGGCAGCGTCAGCACAGGGAGTGCGGCTGCACTATTCACGCTGGAGAAGGAAGCGGCGAGGGGAGAGGAAGACGTCGCTGTCGCTGCCGCAGAGGAAGGCAAACGAATCCTGGCTATCACTGAAGTGGAGGATCAGGAGGATCAGGATTGTGAGGTATTGGGGGCCCGGGGCTTTACTAAACCGGGTAAGTCCTCTCCACCTTACTGTCTGAGACAGGGGAGCCGGAGGGGGGGACCGGGAAAAGTAAGGCTGAGTGTATTGACGCCGCCAACGCCCTCTACGATTTTTATACTGCCCCCCCTGCCCAGTAGTAATCTAGCTTCCAAAGCACCTAAAACTATAAAAAATAAAACAGCTAAAAGGGGCAGGAAGCGGTGGGCAGCCCAAGGCACGGACATTCAAGAACTTAATGTCCAGGAGAATTTTGAGGGGGGGAAAGCTATAAATAAAACTAAGCTGGTGGATAAGGAAGACATCCTTAAAGGTTCAGAGGGGGGTATCGGGGAGAACCCTCGGGAATATAAGGGAAAGGGCATTAAGACCTCAAATAAGAGGGGCGCAGAGGCTAAAATTAAAATTACGCCCTCATTAAGATCATATTTCAAAGTTCTCCCCCAAGTGTTGGATGTGGTAAAAGAGGGGGGAGCTCTAAGAGAGGCTTCGGAGTTTGAAGGGTCAGTAAGGCCGTCTTCTTCTTTTGGTATGGACGTAGATTCTTCCCTGTCTTTGACCATGTCTCCTGCTCTCATGCCTGCCCCCACGCTTGATTATTGCTCCCCTCTGGACTCTTCTTCTTTGAATCCCCCTGGATTAGCAATGCAGCAAGCCAAATCACCAGCTAATCAATCTGCTCTATTAAAGGACTCTGAAAATGTGGCCATTTTAGAGAATAGTATGTCAATAGCTACATGCATAGGAGGTAGTGGGGGTCGGATATGGGGGCAATGTTAGCGGTGGGAGCAGCGGATGTGTGTAGTGGCCCTTTGGAAAATGTGTTCCTCACAATGGCTTCAGATATTAAAAAAGGGTTCTCTGTCTCCGAATCTAATCAAGGAGAGATTCGTCTTTTCTGTGAATCTCTAGAGAAAAAATTTGATAACTTATGCACAAGGACAGTGGCCTTAGAGAATGCCATGGATGTCTTTAAGGATGTTCTGGGAATGGTTAAAGCGGATATCTCCACACTTAAAAAAGAAAAAGCCGTCCTCCGAGATAGAGTTGAATTCTTGGAGAACAACGCAAGACGTAACAATCTGCGAATTTTAAATATCCCAGAAGGAAAAGAGGGTGATGACCTTAAATCTTTCATCGTGGCCCTCATTAAAGATTGAAGAATCAGTGGACGAAATAAAGAAGGACATTCAAAGAATCCATAGGGATCCTTTCAGGAGACATCCCAATCGGACAAAACCGAGGAAAATTCTAATTAACTTTCTGACTTTTTCCCTGAAAGAGAAATTATTAACAGCTGCTCTTAAATTGAAAACATTAAAATCAGGAGATTCTTCTTTCTCCTTCGAAATAAGGTCGGACCTCTCACGTACTACATTAGATAGAGAGTGGGAGTTGGGTAAAAGAATGGAGGATTTCAAGAGACTGGGAGCAACTGGCCAACTCAAATTTCCTGCACAGTTAAAAATTATGTTTAACAATAAAATGTACTTTGCAAAATCTGTGCAGGAAGCCGACGACCTCCTAGAGAATTTAAAATAACTTTCTTAGTCTCCCCTTGCATGTCAAAGAAAAGCTAGAAA
This sequence comes from Triturus cristatus, assembly GCF_964204655.1. NCBI lineage: Eukaryota > Metazoa > Chordata > Amphibia > Caudata > Salamandridae > Triturus > Triturus cristatus. Next base: position 88,471,129 of record NC_140582.1, read on the forward strand.
AAAAAATATGTACGCTAGTAATTTGCTTATATCTACACCTATAGGTTTTTCTCTTAAAGCTGACCTAGGGAAAGATAGGAAACTATACATACAGCTTTGGAAAATAGTTTAAGAATAACAACTGGAGCGGTTAGAGCTTACCGGCCGGTAAAACCTGGATTTGTCCAGGCAAATAGGGGTAGGGTTCGCCAGGGGAGAGTGGTTGGGTGTTAGGGGAGGGGAAGGGGGAGCACGGGTGTGGGGGTAGGGGGTTGAAAAAAGAAAAAGTTGTTCTCCTTTTATCTCAGCTGAGGTTCATTTTGTTCTATTTTTGGTTTGGTGTTGGAACTCCGTAGGACGGGGTAAAGTCAAAACCCAGTGTTTTTACCCCCCATGAGAACATTACAATGACTATCATGGAACGTGAACGGTCTGCGAGTCAAAAGCAGGAGGGAGAAAATTTTCCAGTATTTAAGAGATTCACCTGCACAGATATTCATCTTACAAGAAACGCACCTTTTAAAAAAAGAGATTAGTGAGTTCTGTGGGAAGCTTAGATGGGTGGAGCACTGTGCCTCCTCATGCCAGACGGCTAACATCAGAGGTGTGGCTATCTTAATAAAAAAACAAGTGAATGCTACCCTTCAGGAGGTCAGAACAGATACAAGCTGCAGGTGGGTCATAGCTAAGATCATGAGAGAATATACTTATTACGGTAGTAGGTTACTACGGCCCCAACCAGGATGATCCGTCAACATTAAATACTATTTTTGCGAACCTCCTGGAATTTCCCGATACAATCATTCTTGCAGGAGATTTTAATATAGTATTGAATCCAAAATTAGATAAATCACCAAAAAGTAGGGCCAACACCCCTTCCAAATCCAGGGGATATTTAAAAATAATGATGAAGCAATACGCCATATGTGATATATGGAGGGAAAGATCTGGCTCTCAGTTGGGAGTATCATTTTATAATAAAAAATACAGACATAAATCACAAATGGATTATGTTCTAATCAGTAGTAATCTACGAGGTAATATTAAGAAGATCGATTATCTGACACCCCATTTATCAGACCACGCTGCAGTTTGGTTAGACTTAGATCTGTTGGGGAAGGAACAACAGTAGGTATGGACCTTTGACCGTACTCTCCTTCTAGATGATGCCGTAACTAAATATTTAATCCAGGAGACAACATCTTTTTTGGATATTAATATAGGTTCGGCAAATATTATGGTCGTTTGGGATGCCCTGAAGTTTTTTCTGAGAGGTCTAATCACAAATAAAACTGTTTATAAGAATAGACAATATAGGGAGGAGATCGCATCCATCGAGCGTCAATTGAAGCGGCAGGAGGAGAAGATTAACAAAGTAACGGACCAGCAACAGGAACTTCGTCAGACATTAGTGGCAGATCTGGAATCCTTAAAAACCTCACTGGATAATATAATCCAGATCAGGATTTCCAATAGGTGGGAGGTGAGTAAGCTCGCTCACTTTGAATATGGAGAGGGGGCTTGGAGACTACTGGCCTGGGAGGCCAAATCGGATAGAGCCAGAAATTACATCAAAGAAATAGAGAATGTGCACACTAGATCGCTAATAAGCAGGGAAGATGAAATAGGTGAGGCCTTTCATGCCTACTTTAAAGAACTGTATGACGAGGAAATACATCCAGACAGAACATATATCCAAGATTGGCTAAAACCAATTCAACTAGCAACATTAGGAGTAAATCAACGTGACAACTTAGAGGCTGAAATATCACCTCAAGAAGTGAGGAAGGCACTTTCAGAGTGTAAAAGGGGTAAAGCTGCTGGGCCGGACGGTCTTCCCGCCGAACTCTATAAAAAACTAGGGGACGTAATAATTCCTGTTATGTTAGAGGTCTTTAACAAAATCCTAATTGACGGAGTTCAACCACCCACCACATGGGGAGAAGCAAATATCACTTTAATTTTGAAAGCTGATTAACCCCCTGCAAAATGTGGGTCATATAGACCCATGTCCTTGCTAAACTCAGATTACAGGGTATTTTCAAAAAAATTGGCAGATAGATTGGGGGCAGTAGTGGGGAATTTATTGCATACCGATCAAAAGGGTTTTGTAAAAGGCAGAAACGTCTTCGACCTTACACATGACTTGATTGGTTTAATTGGTGCGATAGATCGGGCTTCTAACTTCTCTCTTCCTCTGGCAGCAATGACGCTAGATGCAACCAAGGCATTTGACAGAGTCAATTGGAAATATCTTATTGCAGCCCTTGAGAAGTTTAATCTCAGGCCAAGATTTTGTCAAACATCCGTCTCATATATAGCGAGCCTTCAGCAAGGTTGGTGGTAAATGGCAGAGTGACCAGGCCGTTTAAAATCAAAAGAGGAAGCAGATAGGGCTGCCTCCTCTCCCCTCTTCTTTTCGATCTGTACATAGAGCCGTTTGCTCAGCGTCTCAGAGATGAGGCAGCTATTTCATCATTTAAGAGTGGTTCATGGGAGAGGAAGGTAGCCCTGTATGCTGACGATATCCTTGTTCTTTCTTCAGATCTAGAATCTTCTTTTCCCCGGGTCATTGATCTAGCGCGAGACTTCGGCCATGTTTCTGGCTACGAGATAAATGCAGCTAAAACTGAGTTAATGACCTGGAATTTACCGGAGTGCCGATACCAAACCAAGAGTGAGTTGCGTTACTGAGGGGTTAAAATAGTCCCAGAAATAGATAAAATAGCTAAAGTAAATCTTGGGAATATCCTAAAAGAGAGTCAAAACCTGTTGGGTCCATCTTCCATTGTCCATTTTGGGAAGAGTGAATTTGATAAAAAATTATAATCTTACCAAAAAATAACCTTATTTAACACGATTCCACTAAATTTTGAGAAACCGTTGATAGATAAGTTCCAGCAAGCTATCAACGGGTGTATGGGCTCATAAATCCACCAGAATATCGTGGAAAAAACTAAGACGGAGAAGGGAGGAAGGGGGTCTCACTCTTCCCGATATTCAGGACTATGCTTGGGCCTTTCAGCTAGTGCACTCTATAATGCTGCTAAAATCTCCAGACTCTTCAGAGAGAGGTAAAATGTTTTTAGCTATGTTACAACAATCGGGGCTTCCATGTGAAGGTTTTCTATTCAAATATGGGGACATCATTTTTTTCAAGAAGGTTAGACTGAAAGTCCTAGGTGGTGCGGCTCAGATTTGGGCCAGAATTAAAAAACTAACGGACCTCGAATACTACTCAAGGCTAGCTCCTCTGAGGGATAGTCCAGGAACTCCTAACTGTCTTCAAGACTTGTTGGCTGTCGCCTTAAAAACAGCTGGATTATTATCATGGGGAGATTTAGCGGAAAATGGAACACTTTTATCTTGGACTAAATTAAATGATAAACTGGAAGACGGTAAGTCTAGAATTAAATACTTGCAGCTAAAAAGCTGGTCCCAGGATTTAAAAAAACCGATAGGGTTGGGGAACCCTTTGGAAGAACATTTGGCAAATAGTCTAGCAGGGAAGAAAGAGATCTCGTTCTTCTATTGGGCAATTGAAGAAGCTATTGATGGGGAGTTTGAGCTAGCCAGAGAGTTGTGGGGGGATTCTTCCCGGGGATAGACTTGGTGGATTTGTGGCAAAGTTCCTATAACACTCTTTTCTCAGCTGTTAAACCAGCTTGGCTGAGGAGGAACCACTATTTCACTACACATAGAGCCTATCTTTCCCCGTAAAGGCTCTCTAAAATGTCTAAAGCTCCACCTGCTAGATGCAAAAAATGTAATCTGGAGAGCGTCCCTGATGTAAATATGTTCTGGGAGTGCCCATCTCTTTCTGTATTTTGGAAGGGTGTTGAAGTCTCTTTAATATCTATTTTGGGGCACCCAATACAGATTTCCCTTAAGCTTATTATCTTTGGTATACTAAGTGACATCACTGGCTGCAACAGAGGCTTCTTATTTTTCGCTATATTATTAGCCAGACTGGAAATATGTAAGAGATGGGTTGAGATTACACCCCCCACACATTCGGACTGGCTATCCGCCCTGTATAAAACATCAAAGACAGACCTGGCCAGATTGAAGAACTCTAAGAAGAGAACTATCTGGGACTGCCTGCTAAGCTGGACTTCAGTCTGATCCTTTTTTTTGTTTTTTTTTTCCACCAACATTTTTGTCCTATGATTAAGCCTCAGGGAAGCTCTTAGACTGTGCTGGTTTGTGTTACTATCCTAGGGGCCCTAGTTGTCGATCAATGGTAGGCCACCAGCACTAGTCGTCGGTTTTAAGGAACCTGTAGAGCATGACCATCCTCTCAATAACAACAGGAGGTCAGCAACTAGAAGGAAGTCGGTATGCCACTAGTAAGTGGGGGACAGAAAGGGCGTGAAAGATTACCCCAAGGTCTACTCCTCTTAATTGAGTAACAGTGGCGACCTTCTGACTTCAGGTTAGCTGGGGTCGGAGGCGAATGAGGCAAAAAAAAAAATGATTTTCGTGATTCTAAAGGTAGCACAATTAAGCATAAAACTCTTTGGGTCTGAGTGGCCGCTCTTAAGGAACGTTTGCCACTCACACATGTTATCCATACTTTAAGCCATCAACGTGTGGGCGCACACACTGTTGGTAATTCGCTGGTTGATGAAGCAGCCAAATGTGCAGTAGCCACTTGTTCAGTAGCAGCAGTCACTAGTTCTATGACTAAAATTGATGATGATATTCTAGCAGCTATTGCTGCGACGAAAGAGGTTACAGAGTTTCCCCAAGGTTTCCCTTCACGTTATACATACCACTTGTCTTCTGATCAAATTCCATTTGCAACTATTCCATCCGTTGCGGATCGGCTGATTCCCAACTAGGACCGCAGACTTTCTTTGATTATAGCCGCACAAGAAGGCGTTGTTTCTGCGCATGCCTGAGTGAAGCGACTATTTCTCTTTTACAGCAATGTTTTTGGTGGTGTGGTTTATACCAACAGGCACGTAAATATGTTCTTTCCTGTGACATTTGTCAACAGATTAAGCCTTCACTGTTTCACGTCCACCTCACACTCAACTGTGCATTTCGAATCAATCTTTTTCTTTTGAATTTATCTTGATCACTGCGGCCCTTTAACATCTGATAATACTTTTAAGTATACCTTGGTTGCAGTGATTCCTTTGGGTTTGGCCGCAACGTAGTGCTGATGCTCGAACTGTTATAAAAGATTAGCGTGTCTTTGTAGGGACATTTGCCTGTGGAACCTTCCATTCTGACCAAGGTCCTGCTTTTGCCTCTAAGGCTTACCTAGATGTGATCAAGTCTCTGGGGGTGCAGGTGCAATTCTCGTCTCCATATCTGCCTGAGGGCAATTCTGTTGTGGAGTGGATGAACCGTGACTTAAAGCAATCTTTAACAGCGAGAGTATTAGGCACTGATCGGGGCTCGTTAACTATTCTTTATGGAGTTCAACGTGCCCTTAACAATCTCCCAAGAAGATCTCTGGGTGAGCGGACCCCATCCGAAATGCTCTTCGGCATTAACATTTTTGTTCCAGACCTTGATGGTTTAGACGTTGTGGCAGCTGCCACAACCTTTGACGTAGATAACCATTCTGCTATGTTACAGGATCTGCAAAAGGCTTGTGATTGACAAGCAAAAGTCCATTTGCCCTCTTCCACAGAGGCAGCTGTGCTGATTCCGGGTTCTGGCTAGCTTCCTAAAGTTGGAGATCTGGTCCAAGAGAAGGTGGAGATCAAAAAAGAATTTTGTGCATCATACCGTGCACCGGTCAGAGTCCTTGGCTTAAAGGGCACCTGTATTGTGATTCTTCCTCCACTACCTGGTCGCAAGGAGAATCGTTACATTTCAGTTGAACATGTCAAGCTACACCATATGGCCCATACTGAATAGTATGCCTCCAAGCATTCCACACCAGGATTTCTCACTGAATCCGATGGCTTCTGTTTCTTTGAACAATCCCCAATAAATGGAAGGGGAGATGGAGCCTTCAATTGATTTGTTACCTATTTTACCTTCAACATCCACGACTGTGAATATGGAGTATGCTTCTCCTCCAGCTGAGGTTATAATTGACATTCCTGCAAGTACAATACATTCACCTTCCAATGAAAAGCAAGAGTAGTGATTACTACATAGGCTGTACTAGCTTTTCTTCTGATACATCTTCCTCGTCATCCTGTGTGGCAGAGCCCCCTACTCGTACCAGTCTTTTCATTTCCTGCTTCAGAAAGACTTACCTAGTCCCGCCCTGGACATATGTCTGGATGGTACTGACAATGGTGTTACTCTTTATGTGGATTGGGTTTGTGACTGTGTTTTTTCTTTTGATTATTGGCCATTACCTACCTGAACGCTCTGCTATGAACGTGGTTGGCAGATTTCTGGCCCCTCAAACCTTATAAAGTTGTTGATGGCATTGTGTGGGATAAAGAACAATTCAATATCCATGGCCCAACCGAAATTTTGAACTTTACATACGTTTTCCGCATTTCATTAGGAGATGTGGTTTCGCCTGGTATAGACTCTGATGACTGGGATGGTCAAGCTGTTTATTCATTGTTCTCAGATTTGAAATATTATACTGCTTTTGACACTGAAGGTTTGTATTTGAATTCTGCAAATTACACTGATTTGTTCTTTTTCCAACATTATGGTCATCACTTCTTGCACAAAACTAATATACAAAGACCATTTGTTAATTATACCTAGTGGAAACATTGCCCAACCCCGTTACCGTGGAGCTCTCAAACACAATGGAGTAAATTTGTGTATTTTACTGGTTACAGTCTCTTTGAACCTGTGTCCTATTTTTATAAATTAAACATACCCACCCAAACCAAATTTTGCTAACCCATACTAAATTGGTTTACTCCTTGTCCTTCATAACTAATTTGTCTGTGAAAAGTTATGATTACTGGAAGGACACAGTCAATTAAAAAACTTAGGGGTACCAAAACTTGGCAGGTGCAGGGCACCGAGTCATTGCATTGCACATGTCTGATACCATCTCAGCTCATATTTTTAGATGAGACGGTACAACAGTTTTGGTTTGGCCACGCCTAAAAATCTAAAATATTCCCACCATTCTGGTATTGGATCCGTATGACACGTGGCAAACACATACCAACTGTACAATTGAGGACTTAGCTGTCATGTTTCAGAATGGCACACTCAACTCTTCCTCTATTGACCCCTTGGGATGGTTATTGTGGCCAGCGAGCTCAAATGCATGTCAATTACGTTTTTTGAATACCACACCAGGGTTTACTCAAAGTAGACCTGATCCTCCTTTCCCACATTCCCATACAGTTACCACATATTCAGTGGGTAAATTGTGTCAGCAATGGTTGGAACATTGCACATTGTCATCTGTGAAACAACACCTTTCTCTCTTGTTGGATGACATTGATCTTGCTGATTTTCTTTTAGGTCCAAAGTCCCTTTGAGCAAAACGATTTGTTTATGCAACATACAATGAATTTTGTAAGCTATCACATATAGAAGCTGTGGTGCGCCTGTGCCAAATTGACGAAGCTAATTTAGAAAAAGTACTTGCAGTAGTCGATAATAGCATTAATACTCTGTCTTTCCGTATATATACTTTGGATAAAATTGTAACATCAGTCATTGACATTGTTCAAAATGAAGTCTCTATTTTGTATCATGGTCAGAATCAGTTATTTAATGCAATTTGTTTTGACCTACAGACCATCAAAAGTGGAAAAGTACCATGGGATTACCTCAATGCTTCCGCATTGTTCTTGCCGTTTAATTTGACTGATAAACAGAAGTTAATGTCAATGAAAGACGCAACATACACATTGTTACAAATTCAACAATTAGAACAATTACCATTTTCTGCGGCAGAGACTGATACAGCTGTATGGTTAATCCATGGGTTTATTTCACTGCCTATCTCACTTTTTCAGTTTGCAGCTTGCATGAACCATTTTCCTGTTGGTAGATTTGAGCCCCTTGGCAGTAGGTATATTCATGAATTATGGTCATTGCCTTTCACCTTCAGATGTCAACGAGCAGATAAGGAAGTTTTTCTTACAGAGGAGGATTGAAATACCACAGTGGGACATTCCCTAGTCTGTAAACAAGTTGAACTTCATGGAGTCTGCAATGTTTCGGCCACTAACCTGGCTTGTTTTTTAAAAGATACCCCTGTCCCAGCTATTATTCCCACACTAACTTTGCTTTCTAATGGCAGTTATCTTATTGTGAAGTACCTCAACTGCTGTGGCTTACGGGCAGGCATCCTGTATATAGTAACAGTTTCCCAACGTGTTACATGTTGCAGCAATGTCCTGGTTCCACCCCGCATGGGATTGTAGATAGTTTGCTTTGGCTTTGCATTCCAACTTTTAAAACAGATTTCAATAAACTAAGCAGACTCAAAGAGCTATTGAGAAGTGGCTCTCATATCAGCTCGCAAGACCTTCCAGTGAGATTCCCTCATTGTTAAACACGAATCACCCTGTCCATTTTGGAGAATGAATTCACCAAATATTTAATGCGTCTGCTACTGCGGGCCTAGCCCACTTTTTTAAACTTGTGGGTTCTGGCCTTGCCACCTCCTTTCAGACTATTTTTGGAGTCATCCCAGTATTTATCCATTCTATTTTTTCCAATGCCTAAGGACGTTTTCCCCTGGTTCTCCTGCTAATTTGCGGTGTACTTGTACTTCTACTGTTGCTCCACAATGGCTGCTCAATTTGTGGCGCTGCCAAATCCAGTCCAGTTGCAGCTGTATCATGACCAGATGCGCCAGCTTTTTGCTGCAATGCCATTAAAAGCTCTTGATATCAACTACTGGCTCACCTTAAGTTATTATTTGAAAGATTGAGAGGGACCCCTTAAAAACCAAGGGAGATAGGGTACTTAACCCAGATAAAAGAAAATGTTCCCTTGATCCACCAATTAGCAGAGCATAAAGTATTATGTCAGAAAGAAAGTTTTCTTTGGGAATTAAATTTTTTCTTTATTTTTTAAAAGTATATTCATCCTTGTAGATCATACAAATTCATTAAACATTTCATAAACATCAAAATTATTAAAAAAACCCTAAAATACAATACAGTTTGATTACAATCACATAAAAAAATTTTATAACACCATTATGACCAGCATAACGTGGAGACAAAACACAAATTGTAAGATTCAGAAACTCCTCTTTACGAGTGCACATCAGATTCAATTTTTAGAAATACAGTACATTATACGTTTACAAATCTGTATATACGTGATCTGTATTTGTTCTCTGATTGCGCTATCCACAGCGTCGACGCGTTTCGATGGTTTCAGACTGATAATGCCATCTTTATCAAGACCACATACTTTTGTCTCACACTTCAGTAATTTTCCTTTGTGATGGGGTATCTTTCTGTGCTCCTTTTTCTTTTTATGTCTCAGAAAATCCACTTCTTTCACCTTCTTCGTGATTTAGAGTGACATATTTTATCTTTTCTTCTCGTGGTAAATGCGGGCTTGTCGATTTCAAAGAGCCTCTTTCTGTGGTTCTGTTTTCCGACTTTCTGCACTGCGCGGTATTTTAAAATGTTTCTTCCTGCACCAGCGCGTCTGATTGCTCGCTGTCTTATAACCGTCCTGTTTGTTTTCGGATCGGAGCCAGGTCTGTGATAATTTTCAGAATTCCTGCGCTGCCGAGTATTTTGAAAGCCTCTTCCTACATTGGCGAGTCTGATTTCTCACTGTGTAACGACCGTCCTGTCAGTATCCGGATCGGAGCTAAATCTTAAGTTATGCCTACTTCACCTGCATGCAACCAGTGTTCCACTGCCTCCGGTGCCCTTATCCAATCCAAAGACTTCATTCGGATAACAATGTATCCATAAAAGTAAAACACATACAGAAAATAATATCATAGGATGACAAATAAATAACATATCAAATTCATAATATAACAGCCAGTGGATGAGTGGGTTCCATAGTAAAAACAAACACAGGAGCATTACCAGAATACATATTTAAAATAGCAAAGTTGCAATGTACTTCACGGGTCACACATCGATTTACGGGCCCCTGTGGCTAATCGCAGGAAGGTACGCACGCGCAGAATCAGTTAATCATTTTCCATTTTAAGTATGCGGTTAAGGGCGTCAATTAGCTTGATAGGTGATAGTTTTTTTAAAAAGGGGATTAGCAGCCATTGAGCATATTTCATATAATATTTACAGAAAAATAGAAAATTTAAAAGTGTTTGTCCACTGCGGCTGTCACATGGACACAGCAGGGAATCAAGATTAGCATTATACCCAAGAGGAAAACAGAGCAAATATCTTATGGTCCCAGCTCTTAATAGAAAGAGGAGACCTCTTTCCCAGTGTGACATAGGTAACACAATGTAGCTGGGTAAACAATGTTCTGGTTGCTCAATGAGTATGAAATTAGAAACAGTTTGTTTTGTTGATTTCCTCTCTAATCATTCCGAACTATAAAGTGCATACAGTGCTGACCTATGAACTTTTTTGTCAACTGACATGGCTGTATTTGGATTAAGAAACAATCCTCTGAGATTGACACTTTCCAGGCTCTTAATGACTCCAGCAAGCCAAGGAATAGCCATCCCTTTCTCACAACAAATACAGTCTTCTATTATATTCCTTGTGAGGGTTGGTTCGGGGTTTTTCATTATGGCTAGCCAAAACAATGCGGGGCGTGCCCTTATAAAATCTTCAATGTGCACCAATTTTAATTCCCTATGACATATATACTGAGGGTTGGAGATAGGAGCACCCAGGAGTTTTTTTCAAAATCTATTTTCCTCTAATTGGATGCTATTGCTTTTGGCAATACCCCCGACCTCTGCGCCATAGGTGGCTATTGGTATGCACTGTGACTTAAAGATCTTGAGGATTGCTGGTAAAGTCCCAGATCTTTTAAGGCGGGGGAGACAAAGGATTGAGTTAAAGGCCTTTGAGAACTTGTTTTTACAGTTCACCATGTGATCATTCCAGGTGCCGTTCGCAGCGAAGACCAATCCCAAATAGGGAAAAGTGGCAGTGCAAGTTAGTTTTTGGTCTCCCACAGAAATTGAGTTTAGAGGATGTTTCCTAGGCCCACAAGACATTATAAAAGATTTCTTAAAATTTGTACACAAGTCTAAACCAGTCATAAAATCCGTAAATCCTTGTACTAAAGTGTGTAGTGCGTTAGGAGTACGACCGATTAAACCCGCATCATCTACATATTGAAGTACCAGAAGGATTTTGCCTTTAATTTTGGGGACGTCGTTGGTGAGTGTAATCAGTGATTTATGCAAATTATTTATGTAGATGATAAAGAGGAGGGGGCTAAGACACACCCTTGCCTAACCCCTCTACCAACACTGATATAGCCGGGTGTAAAGACGAGGAAACGGCTTCAGGTTACTTTAGATGCATTAAGTTTATTTCTTGGTACAGAGAGCCGTCCCAACCGGCATTGCTCCAACACGAAGTCCCAACTGCTCCCAGCAGAACTCCAGAGCAGAACCCCCACTAACACATTCCATGTTACATCATTACATTCTCTACCAGTGTTAGCATTAACATCACATCACCACACCTCCCCCTTTTTTTAAGAAACAGACTTCTAACAATAAAATAATACAATAAAAATGTAAGGGAAAAGAAAAGTGATGAAAATAAACATAGCTATATATATAACTATATAAATATAACTTATACATAATCCTGTAACCTGCTTGACTTTGTATGAGTTCTGGTGCTCCTTCTCACACAATTATCACTCCTTAAAGCAACTTTCTCATGTTCCCCATTCTTGTTAAAATAACCTGGATCCTTTGCTACTCGAGAAGTATTCCACCAATTTCCATTGGCCAACTTAACAGCATTCTTTCTGATGTCCACAACCTGCTGAGAATCTAAAAACTTTGAAAGACCTTTTCTAACTGACACCGGATTTTTCACTCTAACCCAATCACCAATGCAAATACTGTGAGCATCTTTTCCAGTAACTGGTTCAATTCTTTTACAGACTTCGGATGATTTTCTACTAGCAGAGTCCCACATGTTCCCTATGTCACTAACACGATGAAAAGATTTCACCACCCAAAAAGGATAAACTTGCGAAGGAGTTTTCCTCCCTCTCATAAGTTCAAATGGACTAAAATTGCTAGCAACATGGGGCGATGTACGATACGACCACACGAGATCATTCACTGCTTTGAAAATGCAAGCCTTAGACCTAAAAGCTGCTTGAACACACTCTACTATAACTCTATTGAATCTCTCAGTTTTCCCATTGCTTTGTGGGTGATAAAGAGGAGTTCTTGTGTGTTTAATACCACAAGAACGTAAAAAACCAACCATCTCTTTCGAGACAAATTGAACACCATTGTCTGTAAGAATTTCCTCCGGAAAACCTTCCCTAAGAAAAATCTTATTGAGACAAGCAATAACACTTTCGGAATTAGGAACATTGATGGGCTCAACCTCAACCCATCTGGATAAATGGTCCACAAGCACCAAAAAATATTTAGAATTGGCAGGGAGAACATGGAAAGGTCCAAGAAAATCCATGCCTATTTTCTGCCATGCTCTCCCAGGAGGAGATACAGGAGAGTCAACAGTGCCTTCTAACACCAAAACTTTGTCACTAGTATTGCATCTTACACACTGTTTAACCATCTCATCAATTGAGAATCCATTCTTGGCCACCAAAAACCAGATCTCACCTTCCCTTTAGGAATGGTTGCACCTAAATGACCCGCATGAGCAGCTAAAATAATTCTATCTCGGTAACACGAGGGAGGTACAAGTTTGTCACTTCTTACTACTTTTCCACCTTCTAGAGACAGTTCACTGTTGACTTTCCAGAACATTTGAAGTTCTGGAGTAAGAAGTTTCTCCTTAGGCCAACCTCTCTTGATCAAAGAAATAACCTCACTAAGTACAATATCTTTATCAACTTCAGCGACCCAGTCTTCTTCTGCAAATGAGAGAATGTCCTGATTGACACACGCTACAAAACATTCCTCTACATCGGTTTCCCAATCTTGTTCATCTGTATCCTGAATGGGAAGCCTAGATAAACAATCCGCTCTGCTGTTTCTCCCTCCAGGAATATACTCTACCTTGAACGTAAATTCTAGCAATTTGGTCGATAACCTAGCTAATCTAGCAGTGGTACGTTTAATATTTTTTCCTGACAAAATGTCAACTAATGGTCGATGGTCAGTTCTAAGGACAAAGGATCTGCCCCACAAATATGACTTGAACTTCTCAACACTCCATGCACAGGCTAACAGTTCCTTTTCAATAACCGAATACTTTCGCTCAACAGGACGAAGAGTCCTGGAAGCAAATCCCACTGTGAACTCTTTCCCTTCAGCAAACTGCGACAACACAGCACCCAGACCATACTCGCATGCATCAACTGTAATGATGGTTTGCCTTCCTTCCACAAAAGCCTGCAAAGCAGGTGCACTAACAATGTGACTCTTAATAGATTGAAAACCTTTTTCACATTCTTCTGACCATACAAATGTCGTTCCTTTTTTAAGTAGGTTTCTAAAACACTCTGTGGTTTTGGCAAAATCTTTCATGAATTTTGCATAAAACTCACAGAGTCCGAGAAAAGACATCAATTGTTCTCTATTTTGGGGAGCTGGAGCCTCCACTATACTTTTGACTAAGCCAGGTCTTGGTTTAATGCCTCGTTCTGATATTACATGCCCTAGATATTCAATCTCTTTCACCTTAAAGAAACACTTACTTTTCTGTAAGGTCACCCCTCTGCTCTCTAGTACACTAAAAACTTGATCGAGAACAACATCATGTTCCGCTTCACTTTTAGAGAAAACAAGAATATCATCTTGGAATACCACCACATTGGGGTTATGTCTAAACATTTCAGTCATTAGTCTCTGGAAGACCGCAGCCGCAGAAGCTAGCCCAAAAGGAAGTCGACAAAACTGGAAAACACCATCGGGAGTGACGAAAGCAGTAAGGTGTCGGGACTGAGGATGAAGTTCGACTTGATGATACGCAGCTTTGAGGTCCAATTTCGTAAACCATGAAGACAAACCAACTTTCGCAATCAGGTCCTCAATGCGTGGAAGAGGAAAGCCGTCAACCCAAATGGCCTCGTTCAAGCTTCTCAAGTCGACACACATCCTCAGGTCCCCAGACCTTTTCTTTGCCAAAACAATAGGGGAAAGCCAAAGGGTGGACTCAACTTTTTCAATTATGCCTTGTTCACACAAACTTTGCAGATGTTTAGAAAGATCCTCTCTGATACTCAACGGGACATTGCGTAATCTGTGTTTGACAGGAGTGGTATTCTCTTTTAGCTTTATAAAATGTTGAAAATTAGTAATTTTTCCCAGACTATTTTTAAAAACATTACTGAACTTGTGTTCCCAATCATTGAATGACTGTGTGCTAGAAAGTGAGTAGGCATGTTTATCATGATGTTTCTGATCAAGCTGCCTGTCAATGAAGACAGGGTTCTTCAACCCAGGCTTAATAGTTAAACCAAACTCTGCTTGGTGAACGAGCCCAAGAACATTGATCCCTCTTTTAGCAACGTATACCTTACCATTGATAGTTTCACCTAAAACCCCTATGGTGGCCCAAAAGTATCCTAATAAGTCAATTTTACTACCTTCAAAAGCCACTGTACGAACATCAGGTGGCAAAAGACTTTTCTGATACCAGAACTTTTGGTACTTTTCTTGTGCCACAATAGTGATACGAGCCCCTGTGTCAACCAGAAGTCGGATTTGACTTGTTTCAATTGTAACTAAAACTTCCGGATCCGGAATGTTTAATAGCCCTTCTTCATTGCGATTCTTTACCACTACAACATATTCTTGATTTTCAACATCTTCATCATAAAAATTCTCTTCGTTAATTACGCATCTAACATTTCTCCTTCTGCTACCCATACAAACTTTAGCAAAATGGCCCATTCTTCCACATTGCCCACACTGTTGATTGATAGCTGGGCAATTTTTAAAAGAAGAAACATGTAAAGGAGAACCACATCTAAAACAATATATTCTAGAGTTGAACTGCCTATCTTGTACAAATGATCTTCCACCTCTAATAATACCCGGTCTCCTCATATTGCCACGAAAAGCATTACCCCTAAAAGCATTGTCAAACATAGGAATAGAAGGTTTGACAGAACTGGCACCAGGATGCTTAGTAGAAACAGCACCTGAAATGGAAGAGTTAGATAGAGCAGTTTCAAGCTGTTTTGCGTCATCCATTGAACTCTCAATACTATTAGCAATATCAACTGCTTTGTCAAGAGTAGGGTCTTTACATGTTAGTAGCCTTTCCTGTATCTTTTTACAATAACAACGTGCGACCAGTTGGTCTCTCACTAATTGGGAAGTGAAATTCTCAAATTCACATTTAGAAGCCAAAACTTTTAAAGCTGTAATAAAAGTATCTATGCTCTCATCAGATTTCTGTGTTCTCGTAAAAAACTTGTATCTATGCACCACAATATTCTTTGTTTTAGTGAAATATTTGTCCAATTGCGCTACCGCTGTTTGGAACTCATCAGGATCTTCTCCTTCAGGTGGATCATAGGGAGGTAGATGGTCAAATACATTTTGTCCTTCAACCCCTAGATGGTAATACATTAAGTTCTTTTTCCTCTCAGGCCTGTATCTCTGTCCATCAATCGCACCTAGATATGCCTTGAACGATCTAAACCATAGTTTCCATTCTAAAGGAGGATCTCCGGGTTCTTGTAGAAAAGGCGCTGGTGCAATGACGCTCTGCATTTCGCCAAAGAGAACCAAAAATAATAATAATAAAAAAAACTGTGGAATGAAATTGATTAACAAGAAGAAAATAGAAATGGATATGAGAGAAAAGAAGAAGGAAAAAAAAAAATAATTCCTGAAAATTCACTGCCTCTGCAAGATAGCAGAAAATGAGAAGGCCAAACTCTGTTAAACTAAGAAGAAACACAAAGTCGACACCTCTCACAGATAGCAGCGAATCCAGATAGTGACCAAAAAAAAAAAATTCCAGTTTAAACCAGCAGATGGTAGAATTGCACCATATGAGTTATATTCTTGGTGTATATATACATTTCCAATAACACATTTGCGTTATGAATGCCCAAGTTTACAATTTCCAATCCACGTGCAATCAATAAAGAGAAGAAAAAAAAATTGCGCCCCAAAGCACGTAACAAATGGCTGTGCGCACAAATCGATAAAATATAACTTCGAACTGAACGCTACGTTTTGAAAGTAGCAAATAATGAAACAAACGAGAAGTATGTGACCAATCCAAAATGGCCACTGTGAACGCGACGTTGCGCGCTGACGTCAAATTAGAAACGTCTCAGTGAAGATTCTTCCTGCGCACTGAATAACATGGAACCCTTTTCAGCCTCCTTCGCCAAACTCCGCTGAAGGTTCCACAACGTCATCAAACAAGAGGAGTAACGAGAAGATGAACACCTCCTGCTTTCTGTAACGACGCTCGAAATTAACAATGAGATATGACGGTGACCGGTAAGATAAAGTCCTTCTTTAAAATGTTATCCTTCTCTTTGGTATAGTTTTTTTCTTTTTATTGCTCGTATTCTTCGAATCTTTGAATCTCCCGCAAACCTCTTATTTTAAAAAAAAACGGGCAGGCGAATAAAAATATGGGCACGGCTCTCTGCACGACGGAACGTTCGATGTTAACTCGAACAACAATAAAAACAAAAATTACTCACAGTTGAATGAAAACCCAGGCTCCGGGCAATCAATACGAAGTTTTCAAATGCCGAATGTAGTCAGCTGTAGTAGCGATATAAGTAACATCATCCTCTGTCGCCACTGTAAAGACGAGGAAACGGCTTCAGGTTACTTTAGATGCATTAAGTTTATTTCTTGGTACAGAGAGCCGTCCCAACCGGCATTGCTCCAACACGAAGTCCCAACTGCTCCCAGCAGAACTCCAGAGCAGAACCCCCACTAACACATTCCATGTTACATCATTACATTCTCTACCAGTGTTAGCATTAACATCACATCACCACACCGGGTCTGGTGGCTCAGTGGACTAATGTGTCTACTGAAGGGGCCTGTGTTCGACCTCATGGTCATAGGTTCAAATCCCGTTGGGTCCACCCAGCCTTTCATCCATCTGAGGTCGATAAAATGAGTACCACTGGGTTGGGTAACAACAAACATCTGTTATTCAGCGGCAAGATACCTGTAGTGGTGAATGTGCGCTTTACAAATACACATGTTATGTTATCATTAGACACCTCGCCTCCTTTACCAATCCTGAACCGAGCTTTCAGATCCGTGTGGAGGTAGGCCAGAAAATGAACAAGGGCCTCATCCAAGCCATAGGCTAGGAGAATAGACCACAGGTGAGACCGATTAACAAAGTCGAAAGCTGAGGTCAGGTCCATAAAAGCTAAATAAAGTGGTGAGTGCTGTGCAATAGTGTACTTCCCTATAATCAGGTTTAGATTTAGACACTGCTCATTTGTGCTGATTTTACTCCTAAAACCTAATTGACATTGTACTAAAATGTCATTGTCTTCGGTCCAAATTAAAATTTTGTTATATAAAACTCTGCCTAAAATTTTAAGGGTGTTATCTATCAAAGAAATCGGCCTATAGCAGCTATGTTGGGATCGTTTACCCTTATTAAAAATTGGGACAATAATGCTAGTGGTCCATGTCTTTGGGAGGTTATTACAAACCTTTAACAGCAGTGGGGCCTAATGAGATGATGGGCAACCCATCAGGGCCGGGGGCTTTGTTGCCCACGCTCTGGCGTATAGCCTCGTATACCTCTGTTAATGATATAGTGACCACGGATGGTGCCCTATAGTTAAAGGGGTCTGGTTCAGGAGCAGGAGCTAGATAAATTAAGGAGAAGTGACTTTCCCAGGTTGTGTTTGTTATGTTGCAGCTTATAGATGTTAGCGGCTACCCCATTGTTCTTAGGTCTTTGATGGCAGTCCAAAAAGTATTCCCGTTTTTTAAGCTGGCAGCATTAACGAGAGCATCCCAGTGCTCACCCAATAATTCTTCCTTCTTGTTGGCAACGACCCGCTTATACTCCAGCCTTAAGGACTTAACCAGTGAGTTACTCCTTGGGCTATGTGACAAGGCCTTGCGTAACTGCCTATTGGCAGCAGAGCACTCACGATTAAACCATCTTGGTACTCGTTGTGTTTTGGCAATTGGTTTAGACAGCAGGGATTTAATAGCTCCACAGAGTTTAGTAAAGACAGTAATTACCTTGGGGTGGGTCCTGGGCCTCCAAACACATATTAATGAAGCACAGGTTTCCCCCGATTATTCTCTAAAATAAGTCTGTATTATTAACACCCCGCCATACCAATCTAAGGTTGTCTGTCATCGGTAATAAATTCCTGGCAGCACATTCTATAATTGGTGTTGGAGCTGGGGATACTCTCAATACTATTTGAATTGTGTTGTGGTCCCCAAAGGTTGTAGCCATAATTTCAGCGCTCAACAGGCTGGGTTCTAAGACGGGAGATAAAAACATAGTTGATTGTAGATGTGCAGCCCCTGCCTCTGAATGTCGGTTCAGGGGAAGCGTTGTCTTTAGTAATGGCGGCAGTCTCCATAACATTAATTAGGTTGTGGTTATTCAAATGTTCCACTTGCTCCGTGCCACTATTGCATATTGGCCACTACTATGTAAGCTTGGCCGTGATTGCAGTAGCTCAGCATTAAAATCGCCCCCTAGGCAGATTCCAGTTTGCTTAAAACAGTCTTTGGATTTTTGAATGGATGTAAAAATCAAATAGATGTTGAAAAAAATCCTATTTGGTACAGAGTAAAAATCTTTATTATAAAAATTAATTAAGAAAAATGATAAACAGTATAGCTTGGAAGTTGTTATTTGTGCGTAAGGTTTTGGTGCTTCCGCCAGAGGCGATGTTGACTCAAATCGATAGACCCCCCAGATGGTCGGCCATGCTTAGAAGATGTTGCTAAAATATTGTGGCATTTGAACCCCTCAATAAATAAATCTTGGGTAGCCCATGTTTCTTGGAATAAAAGAATGTCCTGCTCTCTAATAAGCTGCAGCCAGTCGGGTTGGTGGAGCTTAGAGTGCAGCCCGCAACATTCCAACTTAAGATGCGAAGATCTGTGCTGGCTGAAACCTTCACTGGTATCTGAGAGCTAATGGGCTTAGTTGCAAAGGCAGGATGAGAGAAACTATCAACAGAGACAAGCGCTACCTCAGAGGGAGGTAGTCAATCTTGAGCGTCCAGTCCAGACAAGGCCTGAAACCTATTCGAGGTGAGTTTCGGGGTAGTCCCATTGGGACAGGGCCCGTGGTTAGGTTTGTGAAATAACCAAGGGGTAATGTGCATACATTGGTGCTATTAGAGGTTATGGGCTCACAACCCCTTAGTAAGTGTCTCACCAGAGCTGGCCTGCGAAAGTTGATTATGATGCAGTCCCCTTCGATATTCTTTGTAGATGCACCGACCCGCCCAACTCTGCGTACCATAATAATGTCCTTTTTTCCAGATATGTGAAACCTCCTATGCCTCGATAACCAGTTCGCGCATCTGTTTCGTAATTGGGCCCATGACTCGTGCTGATCCCTTTTTAAAGCTGGTACCCCTGCCAGGACCAGCACGTAGGGGCAAGCGGCAGGGGGCAGACTCAAGACATCTTGGTTAGGTAACAAGGGGTTGCAGTTTAGTGTGGGTGGGGCATTACTACTCAAACTTCCAATCTGTAAGTTCTGAGCTACTCCATTAGGTCTATTTAATCCATTAGCACTTTCCTGAGTGGAATGGGTGTGTGAAGTAGTGGTGTGATTATCAATGGGACCAATGCTATGCCTATCAAAGTTCAATTGGGGACAAGGCTGAGGTTGTCCTGATATCCCACATGAATGACTTGCAGAAACGTTGGCTCTAACA
Source organism: Triturus cristatus (assembly GCF_964204655.1). NCBI lineage: Eukaryota > Metazoa > Chordata > Amphibia > Caudata > Salamandridae > Triturus > Triturus cristatus. The sequence goes on from NC_140582.1 coordinate 88,491,016, forward strand.
ATAGGGGGTTGGGTTCCATGGAGTTAATTATTTGGTATACTCGTTATTACACCTTTGCTGTCCCCACCCCTTCCCTTTTCAGTAGTGGCCGTTTGTGTGCTCCCTGAGTGTCCAGCCCCCCCCTATAAGTGATGCCAAATTGTCTCTGCAGGCCTGATTTGGGGCAAGCTTTTTTTCTAAAACTTCATTAATTTGTTCATTCACCAAAGCAGCAACAATATTGGCGACCGTGTCCCCAAGACTCTTGGGATAAGGTGTCGCCTCAGTCTGTGTACTGATGGAACAACTCAACTTCGGATTCAATGTTATTTCAGGAAGAACAGGAGTTTCAGGAATAACAGTACTTAGAGGCCGCTGTATCCAGGCGGAGAGACAGGTTTATGCGGGGGTAATGCAGGTGGGCTGCTTCCTTTTAGTACAGGTGGGTTTCCCGGTCTTCCTCTTCCGTTTAGCGCTCCCGCTTGCGATAGGTGATTGGTCAATTCCAAGTCTCTGGGACGAGGGAGGGTCATGGGTGTGATCAAGCTAATGTGCTTCTAAAATTTGAAATGTCCACCCACCCTTCCATACCCAGGGACATGCGCCGCTCTGTCGGTTCTATTTCGCCCGAAACGATGTTAACAGCCCTCTCAAGCATGCTGTTGATACTAGCATAGTGGGGGTGCTGGCGGTAGCGTAGTGTGTTTTCCCATGATGGCAGCTCTGGGTAGGTCTGAAATGGTGACAATGCAAAAGGACCCCTATGGGCTCTGTAGCCGGTCAAAGAGTCACTCACCCGTGATGTCACTGATTCCAGATACCACTTGAAAGAGGGATGGCCAAGGCACACCCAAGAGGCTCCCATGCTGCGGGAGCCTTGGCCGGTAGATAAGCGCCTCCTGGCGCGAACAGAGGGCGTTGGCGACGTCCACTCCGTAAAGCAGGCTGGGGGTTGTGATTCCTTTCCCCCCACAAGCGAAACAACAGTGGCGGCAGGTGGGTGATCGCGGCCCCCCAGCAAAGGCTGGCTGTCAGGATCGGGCAAAATTAATGTATTTAAATTTGAGTTGATATCTGTAAGTTTGCAGCTCATCTGATTCATCACTTAAGTCTTGGAGTGAATCTGATGAATCGGAGCTGGGATAGAGTTTGAGTTCCCCCTGTGACAGCTTCTTCAGAATAGCTGCGCCGAGATCTGCAGAGCACTCACTCAGTTTCTGTAGTTTGCAGCCAGGATGTTTTAGGCCTTCACACAACTTCTTCTCTCCAGTGTTTCCCAGCTCCTCATTGCCTTCCAGGTCGAGCTCTGTGAGAGATGTGTTTGTTTCCAGGACAGAGGCGAGGTCTTCGCAGCATAAACCGATGAGGGAGCAGCTCCTCAACCTCAGTGTCTACAGTTTGCAGCCAGAATGTTTTAGGCCTTCACACAACTTCTTCACTCAAGTGCCTCGCAGCTGATTGTAGCTCAGGTTGAGGTCTGTGAGAGATGTGTTTGTTTCCAGGACAGAGACGAGGTCTTAGCAGCATGAACCGTCGAGGGAGCAGATACCCAACCTTACTCTTCACACGACGCTGCCTTCCCTTTTCAATGGGCCCTGGATGTCTGCCTCTCCAATACAACCCACGCTGCCCTGGATTACGAACTGTTAATGGGTCCGTTGAAGGGGCAAGACCAGGAATGTTCTTTGGGTAGGCGCCTGGTGTGCGATCCTCTATTTGGACCAACGGCAGACTTGAGTACCTGTGCTTGTGCGCAGCACCTCATAGATTGGAGTTTTATCGAAGTTAACACAGGTTGCCCTGTTATGCTCCTACCGGCAACTGGATATGAGGAGCATGTGTGCTTGTTTGACTTACTCAATTGGATGGCATACCTTTTTACTATGCATAGGTTCAGATAACATACTGCAGTTTATGGCATTCCGCTCTTCCCACAGTATTTTTCACTTTGAAGATTCACTATGAGTGGATGTGTTTTTGGGTACCTGTAGTGCTAGAGACACTCTTGTGGTTTGACACCCTGTGATGACCTTTGACTACCATTATTTTAATTGACTTTGGTGTTTAATTTTATCCTAGCCTGAATGTACGACGTCCTTCATATGCCGTGCTTCTCTTAAAGGTTTATTTCTTGTAATCTTGCAGTCTTTCAGTGGGAGCTGTCACGGAGTAGAACAGCCTTGCCAAGAAAAGAACTTGTGAGGGACCTTTCCAGGGAGACGAGCGAGACAGCACCTATGATGAAGCTCTACCATCTATAGGCTAAGGTATGGGTCTATTGACAAAGCCCAGAGGTCTTCCTATATATAATAATATTACTTCTTAGCAAGGGGGTGGAGGTTAGGCTCTATTGTATTTTCTCTATTGTATTTTCAGTATGACATCCCCCCTTCATGATATATGGACTAGCTGCTATTCTGACTGTATTTGCACTATGCATTTTCCTGATTGTTGTGGCACGTATACTGCATGTTAGGGTACGTTAGTTAAAATAAATATTTTAAACTGTTTCATATCTGTCAGATCTTATTTTGGACAAGTACAAGAGTGCGGACGAAAGGGTGTGTCTTGTTACCCCGATTCCTAAGAGATCTGGGAGTGTTGTGTTCTGGGGTGTCTAATCATTTGTTTCTCTGTGAGTGAGTAGGAGAGCAAGGGAATAATTCTGCGTACAGTTCTGTGTTTGTGCAGAACCCTGCAACAGGCTTGTTGCACTCAGTCAAGTTAATAATTACTGTACTCGATGTCCTATTGATCAACCTATTATGATGTATTGTTTTTAGTTCTTTCCCAGGGTTTTCTGGGTAATGCAGCATTTTATTTCTTGGCTGCTGTTTCTTAAATTCAAGAACAGTTAGTCATAATATGAGCCTGCGGTCTTGTAATAAAATCATGAGAAAACAGTTTTCTCTCAAACATGATTTATGAAATCCCGGCCTTAGAATACACCACAATTTCTAAAATGTGTATGGTACCATCAACAAATGATTTATATTATAACTAAAATATGTTGTCTCCTTTTATACGTTCTCCTTTTTATGACCCTTAAAGCCTGCCATTCACTTCAAAGTATTTAAATGGGGACCATGCCTCGGGTCCTGTAAGTGCTGCCACAGCATGCTGTCCATGTTGTGGCCAGACAATGAAGTGGGGACCATTTGAGATCCTCATATATGCCTTTTGGGGTCTGAGTGTGCTCATCCGGCATACTTACATATGTTTTTTGATTCATTTTCAGGACACAGGAGCCAAGCCCCAGAGTCTTGTAATGGCTGCCAAAGTATATTGTTCAGGTTGTCACCAACCATTCAGGATTGACTAGCCTGCTTTAAGGCCAATCAGAGCCAACTGTCCAGATATACAAAGATCGGCTCCTTTAATATCTCAAAACTACTGAACAGATTTACACCAAATAACAAAAAGCGTGCTTTTTGGACCAAGAGCCACTGTCCTGCCAAATTTGTTGTAATTCCGTCCAGCAGTTCGGGATGTGGTTGTTCATACAATCCCTATGGAAATTAACATGGGAAACACACTGTTTTTTATCCCCATTTTCTCTTAGCCCCTGCTTGGTTGATTACCCTGAAATATTCCATGCACAACTAGAATCACCGTACAGTTAAGAATTGGTCCCATGAGAGCAATCCTCAGAAACACACACAATTAAAACAAAATCAGGCATAAATACACTATTACACTGTGGATATCTTGTTCAATGTTATTTAATCACATTGAACTTCTTGGATGCTTAAATCAGCAATGGCTCCAAAATGCTGTATCAAACAAGTGCCCCGTGTACGGGAGGGAAGAGAAATGGGGGAGAGGTACTGTGCATCAAGTGAGAGTTGAAAAAGTGTAAAGGAAAGGTAGTGACATTATTTCATCACAATGAAGACGGCTTACTTAAGCCACACAGTTAGATGATAAACAATGCCTCATTTTGTTTTCATTTTGTGTGTTTCTAAGGATTACTCGACTGGGACCAATTCTTTACTGTACTGTCTTTCACCCAGATCCCAGTGGCTTATTTGGGTTTTCCCCTTTTTTGTAATTACAACTAGAATCATGGGCACACTTCTTTTGGGATAATTTTTTAATGATTCTTCAAACGGCACCAAAGATATTTCCAAGTCAAAAAATGTTTTTCCTATGGAACCTAGGTCCTAACCACTGATTCCTTAGGTGATGGCAGAGACCACGCTAACTGTGGAACAAAAGGTTTCCAGTGTGCTGGTTCAGCTGTGACCTATGCGTTCTCTTCCACCCTGGGTCAGTAGCTTACTGAACTTACGTTGGGTTGTAGGCCTCCCCAGGTATACTTTACTGTGAGGATTTGTTTGTGTGATGGGGTACTTTTTGCTAATGCTACACATATTCTCCCCATTCACAAGTAGATTTGGTTTCATTATTTGGTCCTAAAGATTAGCCTAGATCGACAGCGATACTTGAGGCAAGAAACATGTTTACCTACACACACAATATTTTATGATCTGGATAGGACCATTACTTACACATTCAGCCACCCATTGCTTTTTAATCATTCCAAGAAAACACACTTATTAAATGTTATTGGTTATCTCTTAGCTGTTTTTAAATTCACAATTCACATTACCCCTATTTACACCTAAAGCACCTCCACCCTACACCTAACTGACATCTTGTGCACAAAAGACCTCCGTCAGAGACTCCCTCCCGCCGAGGGGCCCGTTGGGCATTGCAGTGCCGACCTAATGAGAAGCTGCCCGATGATGAACCACACTAGTGGGTGTGAGGTCTTTTGCTTCTGAGCAATCGGATACCCCACTCTCCTTTCTCAGTTTCCCTGACCTAGATTTCTTTCCTCCCCTTCCCTCAGGAACTGCATAATGTTTGTATTATATACTGCTGTATTAGGACCAGGCTGGTGAGGATCAGGGGAACCAGGACAAGTAGAGCCACAAGGACCAGTGGGACCAATCAAGAACCAAAAGGACTATGACCAGCCCAAGAGGACCTAACAAGTAGGACCAAGACCACTGGATGCAGTACCAGGTAGACCAAATGACCAGAGCATGGAAAATCAATATGACTCCAAACCAAAAAGACTAGGAGTGCAGTCCTAATAGAAACAGGAACTGATGGCTAGTTGGATAAGGACCCAACAGACCAGGAGGATCAGAGTGAAGATTAGTTGTACCAGGATCAAGAGATCCCGAAGGAGCTAATGCAAGGTTGTGTCAGGAGCAGGGACAGGAAGGACTACAGCCAGGGCACCAAATACTGGAAACCAATACTAGGGTGACCAGACTTCGTTAGATCAGGACCAGGATGAGGGTCAGGAGCCAACCAGCCCAGAAAAGGAGGACTTGGAACAGGACCAGGAAGAGGATGAATGCATAAAGGCACAGAAGGACCTGGAAGTGAAAGAAGAAGACCGGGGGAGGAGGACACCTATATGACTCTAGGCCACATGTATTAGGATGTTCCTTTTGTATTTTTATTTAAATTGTCTTTATTGAATTTTTAGATATAAGATACATGTTAGAACAAGTATGGCATAGTAAAGATGAGGCATAACCTCTGGCTACAAGAATTGAGGTCCGTACATAAAGAAAAAGAGAATTGTAACAACATTCCACATAATCTTCAAAGGACAGCAGATTATAGTATGCATGACAGCTGTTCGTTCGTACAATCAGGTGTGAAGGGGTGTCAAGGTGGTGGAACTTGGCGGGGTTTGACGGAGTGCAGTAATTTCTCGGTCTTGGGTGTGCAGGTATAGATGGAAGTGGGACCAAATATTCTTGGGTCGTGATGTGAGGGGTTGCAGGTTAGCATAGTCTTCCCCCATATTTCACATCTGCTCATGTTTTCGAGCCATTCTTTGGCAAAGCGTGGTCTGGATCTCCCCCCCCCCCCCCCCCCCACCTCATGGATATCTCCCTCTTGCCAAGGAGCAATGCCATAGAGACTAAACGGCTGATCTCCTGGGGCGCATTGTGAATGTAGCCTAGTAGGGCGATTACCGGGTTGGGAGTCATTTTGAAGTCGGTCATGTTGGAAATCTGGGCAAATATATTCTCCCAGTAATTGGCGATCACCGGGCATGTCACGGTGAGATGGGCGAAATCCGCACCGGGGGTTTGGCATTTCAGCCATTTGCAGACCTGGTGGGATCAAACTTCACAATGTCCTCTGGGGAGAGATAGTACCTATGCAGGTATTTAAAATGAATGAGTTTGTGTCTGTGATTGACGGAGATGCGTTTTCTTTGTTCACAGCAGTATCTCCATATCTGATCAGTGAGACGTATTCCCAGCTCCCTCTCCCAGGACTCCCTCACTCAGGTGGTTGTGTCTGGCCATAGGAGCAGGCAGGCTTGATATAATTTGAATGTCATATGCCCCCGTCTGATGCTTTACTTACTAAGGACAGTGGTGGGAAGCCCTCTGGTGTGAGTGGGTATGAAGGTATAAGAGACCTGAGGGAGCACTGGATTCTTTTGAAGACAAAGATATCCATATAGGAGGCATCTTGTATCCTAGTATCGTTTTCCAGCCGTATGAAGTGGCTTTTGGGGAATAGGTCGCCCATGGTAGACAGTGAGTGTTTATCAAGTGTGTTGTCTGATATGGGGATGGCTTCGGAGTACAGGGGGCTACCTCGCAACATATGGTTTATGCCATACCATGCCCAGCAGGTTGTTGAGACTGTCTGTATGTCTATGGTTTCTAGCAGAATGCCCCGCGGCAGTATTTGCGAGTGGAGCAGACCATCCAGTTGGGCGCGTTCTGGGCACATGTATGGTATACATGCATCAAGGTGGTACCAATGATATCTATAGTGGCACTGTGCTGCGAGGTAGTAAAGGCACACCCAGACCCCCACGTTCATTGGGAAAGTTCAATGTTTCCCAGCGTACCTGGAGGCAGCCATCCGCCCAGATCAGCCATAGGAGAATGCCTCTGATTATTGAAGAAGGACTTGGGGAGTGGTATAGGAATGTTTTTTTGTTTTTTAAAAGTCCTCCTTCAACGAGTAATGCTCTGAGTTCAAGAAAATAGGGCCTAGTCAAACCAGTAAGGCAAGGGAAGACCCGGTCACTCCACACAGGAGGGTAGGTAAGTATTTACCCCAGAGTCAACCATCAAGATACGCCTCTTGGATGAACCATGGCGCCGATTCTTCTACAGGCGAGTACTTAGAGTGAACTGTGACGGCCTGTGGAGCATGTTGGTAATCATTGGACCATAGAACACAAAGTTTTGTTTCATACCTAAGCAAAAGAATTTCCCACAAACGCGAAAGAAAGCAGTGGCAGGTGGAAGAAAATTAGATAGAGACCCGGGAGAAAAAAAACAGTGAAAGTTGTGTATAGATTATATTCAGTGAGATATGCTGAAAACATAGCTTTTAAACCAAGTGTCCCAGAGCTCCCAAAATATTGTTTTCTTAAACCGCTTGTTTACACGATGAAGGTGTGAAATCCTCTGTATATAATAAATCCATTCAGTTTCAGTGGGGGGAGAAGGAAGAATCCATTTAACACACAATTCCCTTCATGCCAAGAGAATCAGAACAAAAAATAATGCCTTATGAGTTTTAAGAAAGCTTCGGTTGTCCACCCCACCTGGAATCACACCAAAAATAACAGAGGACACGGTCAGCCCAATCTCTTGACCCATGATAGCTGAAATGTTCAGTTCAGTATAGCTTTATTTCGATATAAATATTATAAAAGCATAAAACACTACATCATTACCAAAAAGATATGGGCTAAATGTGTTAAGAACACAATACCAATCGAAACATAGCTGTTTACTCCTAAAAACATCTCATTGCAAGCTAAAATAATAGCTTAAATGATCTTACCCACGTTTTGCCAGAAGGACTGGATTGAAGGACTCTGCCAAAACATATGGACCTCGTTCACATTGTTCTCATCACATTTCGGGCACTTCTTTGTCACCCCATTCCTCATCTTCGACCATTTCCATGGCGTCCAGTATGCCTTATGGACAGTAAAAAGGTGGTTTCTTTTTAATGGAGCAGCTTTCACATATGACCGCAAAAGAGACATAGATACTTGCCCTAAGGTTTCGAGGTCTTCGCTTGGCAGGTCCCTCCTCCAGATCTCTGTGAATGGATTCTGTGTGTCCTCACCGGTTTGGATTAGCATCCAATACCATTCTGCTACTTCTTTCCATGCTGTGGACCTTGAGCAGATCTTAGTCGCCAGATCTCGATTCCCTTCGATCTCCTTCCCTATTGATTTTAACCAGCTCGAAATCTGATAAAATTTAAACTTTGATAAAGAGTTCTCAGAAACTGCAGAAAGGCATTGGCCAGGGATAAACTCAGTGTCCACAATAAGTTGCCCCCACCTTAGTATCCCACATATTCGGAGGGGAACTGCAAGTGCATCAGTTAAGCAGGCCGGGCTGCCTGGGGAATCCCAGATGGGTGCTTCATCGTTGTAGTAAGGGATTTGTAGGATCGACCTCACCTGAGACCATACTTTGGCAGCAGCTAAGAGAACTTTCAACCTAACCTTCTTAAAGAATGTGGGGTGTCCAAATTTTAGGAGGAAATAATCTGCTTGATTCACGATACTCATACCAAGAGCCTTAAAAAGTGGAGGAAACGTCGAGCTTTCCTTCAGTAATTGACAAAAATTCTTTAGGTGAAAAGCACAATAGTATATGTAAAGGTTCAGGGTAGCTATGCCGCCATGGTCTTTCTTTCTCCTAAGCTTCTTTAGAGATATTCTTGGGTTTTTACTTCCCCAAATAAAGCTGGAGAAAAACCCCTGTACTTTCCTAAACCAGATCTTCGAGAATTCTAATGGGATATTGTCGAATAAAAAAGTAAACCTAGGTAAAATTGACATTTTTAAAAGGTTTGATCTACCCAGGATGGAAAGTGGAAGGGTCTCCCATGCTGGTAGCTGCGATCTAACACTCGCTGCTACTTTGTCCAAATTCACCTGCGCTACCTTTTCTATATTTTGGACTATTTGAACCCCAAGATATCTTATTTCATGTTTTATAAGGTCACTCTTGTAAGGGGTGTTCCATGACATTAATTCAGTTTTTTGCTGATTAATTGAGTATCCAGATGCCGTCCCAAATTCTTCAACTGCTCCCATATCTCAGGAAGTGACTGCTCTAAGTTCCCTGTTAAAATCATAAGATCGTCAGCATTCAACCCTATTTTCTTTTCCCAGCCGTTACAGCTAAAAGGAAAAATATCCTGACAGGCTCTTAGTTTACATGCTAACGGTTCGATATTCACGTTAAAAAGAAGGGGTCCAGTGCCCCTACATATTTTTATTTGTTTTGTTAAGTTTCCGTTGAGAAGGACCCTGGCAGATGTATTTTTATACAGGGCCTCTCCACTGCTGTAAACGTTTCTCCTAAGGTAAAACGCTGAATCGTTTCATGTTGGAAGGGCCAGCTGACCCTATTGAATGCTTTTGCAGCGTCGAAGGTCATAACCGCTAGCGGGATCTCATATTCCTTTGCTATGTCAATTTCCCTAATTAGATCATGAGTTAATTCGTGGAGTTGCCTCCCCTTCATAAATCCCTTCTGATCAAGATGTATTATTGATCCTGCTACCCTATCTAGACGTTTGGTTAAGATCTGGGTATATATTTTATGGTCGCTGTTAAGAAGGGAAATGAGCCTGTACGACTCACAGGATCTCGGGTTCTTATTTGGTTTCAAGATAATAGTTATAGTGCCGTCGTCCCAGGATGCAGGGAGGTCTTGGGCAGATATAAAAGCGGAATTAAATAATTGGAGCTAACTCCTCTTTCAAGATGTTGTATATTTCATTTGGAATAGCATCAGGGCCCGCGGCTTTCCCTTTTCTTAAAGTGGTAATAATTTGAAGAATTTCTTTGAAGTAATGGGGTTGCTCAGATTATCTTTTTCTAAGTCTGAAAGTAAAGGAAGTTCCAAGTCTTTAAAAAAGGCTTCCACAAGTTCTTCACTCAGTGTTGAATCTTCAGAGTAAAGATCTTGAAAGAATTGGGCGAAGGCCTCCTCAATCCCAGTGTCCTCAGTGATGATATTTCCAGAGGTCGGGCATTTGAGGTCTTTTATCATATTCCTGGCCCGGTTTGCCTTAGCCTTCCATGCCAGGAATTTGCCACACCCCTCACCATATTCGTGATGGGACAACCTGCTAGCTTCCCACTTCCTTTTAGTTACTGCTTCCAGATAATCCGCCAACTCGTTTTTTGCCACGGTTAGTTTTCGTGAGTTGTTTAAATCATTCGGTGCATAATCTAACGGCACTTGATTTGTATGTATTGCCGCTTCTAAAGTTCTAATTTCCTCCCTCACTTTCTTGTTCTGGGCTATAGACAGGGAAGTTCAGATGCCTCTTAGAAAAGTTGTATATGTATCCCATACTATGTGAGGGTATGCAGAGTTTGAGTTAAATAGGAAAAATTAATTTGTCTCTTTTTTCAGCCTTTCGATTACTAATGGCTCTGAAAGTAGCAAGCGGTTTAATGTCCATCTGTGAGGAGGGGGACTCTTTACCAGAGTGATTTACAAAACTATTGCTGAATGATCCGACAAGTGTTCTGAGACATGACTAACCTTAATCGTGTTCTTGCTAGTGGAGAGATCTACCAAGAAAAAATCAATCCTGGAATGATGTCCGCATTTTTTATTGTGAAAATTGAAATTCTCCTTTCCCCCCCCCAATGTCCCCGAATTGTACCCCATCACTCCCCATATGTCAAGGAGTCCTATATCTGTCATCAGCTGTTTCAAGGACTTTCTCGCATTCTGGGTTACCAACGCTGCTCTTTTTGATGTTGAATCCTGCCTAGGGTTTAGAACTATATTAAAGTCACCACCCATTATAATGGGATCTCTGGTGTCAATTAATTGAAGGAACAAAGCATGTAGGGGGGCTGGGTCATCCATGTTGGGGCCATAGTAGCCCACAAAGGTTAACCAAGAACCATTAATTTTTGCTCTGGCAATTGCCCACCTACCAAGTGGATCCACCGCAAAATCTCCTAATACTGCTTGTGTCAGGACTCACGGGAGGTTTCCTCCTTGTAACGCAACGCTGGCTACCATCTCCCCCCTACAAAATTATCAAAAGCCAGTTAATCCCTTAAGCTGGAGTGCATGTTGGCATCGTTGGAACTTCAAGATGGCTGCCAGCATGCACATACTACTACAGCACTCCGCAGTTAGCAGTCTAGTCATTTAGGCTTCAGGACACCTGGTGAAGTGTGCTCCAACATTCTACTGCGCACTTCACTGAAGAAACTAGGAGGAGAGCATCTGTTTTTCCCTGCGTCGAGTTAGTCAGCTAGGGCAGTTTGTGGAAACTGCGGGGTTAGCTTCGACGGTACCCAGATATCCCCTTCAGATTCAGGTTAGTGAAATATGAGGATAATAATAAAATAATTCTAGTGAGCATAAAATGAGGTACTCATTGTTTCTTGAATAAAAGTCTTCTGTGATGTTATTTAAGGCAGCAGAAAATAACTGTAGATAAAACAATCTTTTAATAAAGTGTGAGTTGCCATTTTGGAGTTAAAATCTTCTGCTGACACAGTTTTCCGTTTCCTGTCTAAATAAACGCGGGCGCATAAACTCAAGCGCTGCGTCTGTTCTAAAACGTGAATAATACTTGAGGTTTCTTCAGCGAAAGAACTGAAGTAAACGCGGGAACAATTCTTCCATTGCCGCACGTTTAAATGAGCAATTATTTCTAGTTTGGAAGCTCTAGGCGCGGTCGTGACCTTTTAACACGACGCGCCTAGTTAAAAGCTTTTAGTTTGATTTATTGTGAAGGTTTAGATGTGAGTAAGGTTTTCTTCGCTTCTCGCATCTAAGCAAACAAACCAAAGCTGAGGTTAAGTTAATTGAGAACTACAAGACCATTGCGTAGCTAATTAAAAGGCTTTCCAAGTTCCTAATAAGAATATTTCCGAAACTAAAAAGGTAGGGAAATATTTCAGTTAAAAGACTAAAGAGAGATTACACGCTTTTGGAAACAGAGACTTCTCTAAGGGCATAAAAGAATCTCCCATAATACTCTACGCTCATCTAGCAAAAAGAAGAAGACAAAAGCTAAAATCAAGGCTGTGCAGAATCCCCAGTACAATATCTCACTCTCAACTCTTCTCAGTAAGTTATAGAGAGTAAGGAAGGTAGATCAACCAGTTGAATAAATAAAGACACGTATATACTTACCTTATTTTCTTTTGTGTAAAGGGTTCAGGAAAAAGTCCAGTACAGAGCGAGTCTAAAACAAAAGAAGAGAGTAGAGTGAAGACTTCTCATAAATACCTTGCTTAGAAAAAATGAGAAGCAAAGAAGAGAAGCAAGCCTCCAAAGACTTTCTGATAAGATAGATATCTATATTTAAAAGTGAAGAGAGTACAGTAAAGTTCAAGTTTACAGTAAGTTCTATTTATAATGTAACTGTTGGCAGACCTGGAAGAAGAAGAAGAAGAAGAAACTTAATGAAGCAGAACAGGCAGATATTTGGAGCAGTCTCTTCTCTGTCCCAACCCCTTTCCCCCCTTAGAACTTACATGTGACGGAACATAGAGACCTAACAGGAAGTGTTCTCAGAAGGGCCTTTTGATCTTGCGTCATCCTGCTAATGTGCAGTTTAAGTAGTTGCTAATAATAGTCCTGACAGAGTGAAGTGCCCACGTAGGTACAAGCACCCAAGCAGAATGGCGGAAGGATGTAATTTAAAAAATTTAGGTGAGATTTTGAGTAATATGCAAAGAGATTTGGAGGCATTCAGGGAGGAAAATAAAATTTTAAGGCAAGAAATAATTACCTTTAAAACTGGAACATCTAATTTGGGGCCTAGCCAACAAACTGTATCCTTCGACACTCAGAGTCAAAACCCCAGCTCCTCATCCTTCGCCCCAACACAAGTAATCCACTCATTATCCCCAGTAATACCCTTAGCACCTCCTGAGCGATTCAACGGAGACCCGCAGAAGGCACAATTTTTTTTAACACAGTGCTCTCTGCACTTTATGTGCCATCCAACGATCTTCCCCGATGCGCAATCCAGGGTGGCATTCATCCTGTCATACCTTAGTGGTTACGCCGCCTCTTGGTCCATGCCGTTGGTTACTAAAGATGACCCAATCGTATACAGTCTAGATGACTTCAAGAAGGAATTCCTCTGAATTTTTGACAGGAGAACAGCATCTCAAGCCTCCGACAACGAATTGTTGGAATTAAAACAAGGTAACAGAGAACTTGTGGCTTATTTAGCCCAATTTAATAAGTTAGTAGTCGAGACCAACTGGCCTGAAGACAAACGAGCAGCAGTATTTTACAGAGGGTTGCGAGAGGAACTAAAGGACGCGCTCTCTCAGATCCCTAATCGCCCCACTGACATCTCTGCCTTAGTGGATTTAACCTTAGAGATAGATTATCGACAAAGTGAGCGGAAGGGAGAACGGAGGAAGGAGTTCAGACCAAGTGTTCCTTGTTTCGACCGTGTCAAGACAGAATCCACAAGATCAGTAGAGAATTCTTCTGGAACAGAACCCATTCAAATTGGGGTGGTTAGAGGTCCACTTTCTAAAGAAGAAAAAGAGAAGAGAGGGCTGAACAAACTGTGCCTATACTGTGCAGGAAGTGGACACTTTGTCAAGAACTGCTTAAAGAGATCAAAGTTACCTGCTAAAGAGAAGGAAAACTAGAGGCACCACAGGTTAGTGGAGTTGGACCTGTGGATGCGAATGGACAAATAACTCCAGCACATCACCATTTGGCAAACACGCTACAAGTCTCGTCTCCTCATTTGGTTATGGCAGTGACCTTAAGATTTAGAGGCATAGTATTGACAGGAATAACCGTCATGGTGGATTCAGGGGCGACCGGGAATTTCTGTGACCACACATTTGCTAACCTGATCGGTCTACAAGCCATCAAGAAGGAGAAATGCGAGAAGGTCAGAGCAGTGGATGGTACAGATTTAACTTCAGGGCCTATAACCAGTCATACTGAATTGGTACACATGACCACTGTCAAAGGACACCAAGAAACCTTGCAATTTAATTTAATAGACGCCCCTCAGTTCCAACTGATTCTAGGTTTACAATGGCTCACGGAACACAATCCTTTAATCGATTGGGGAGCTCGAACTATTCAATTGAATTCAGAGTATTGCACCAAAAATTGCTTTGATGGTTCCACACATTCATCCATGACCGGTGCAGCCACCCAGCTGTGTGATAGTGGAGTTTCGGTATGTGTGATTCAAACTACCACGATACCAGAAGAATATCATGATTTTGCAGATGTTTTTGACGAAGTGAAGGCAGAGACTTTAACCCCCCCCCCACACACACACACACAGGCCCTATGACTGCAAAATCGATTTAGAACCAGGGGTTAATTTACCTTGCAGCAGAGTTTACGCCTTGAATGAGAAGGAAAATGTCCATTTGAAGGAATACCTAGCAAGAAATTTGGAAAACGGATTTATCTGACCGTCACAGTCCCCTGTCTCTTCCCCACTTTTTTCGTACCGAAAAAAGGGTGAGATCTCAGGAATTGTATGGAATTTAGGGCAATCAACAGGGTAACTGTTGAGAATAGTTATCCATTGCCCCTCATTTCAGTATTAATTGATCAAGTGAAGGAAGCAAAGATATACACTCGCCTTGACCTACGAGGAGCATATCACTTGATTAGACTCTGGGAAGGTGACGAGTAGAAGACCGCGTTCAGGACCAAATTTGGCCTTTTTGAGTATCTGGTAATGCCATATGGTCTCTGCAACGCTCCTGTGGCCTTCCAGTACTTTATCAACAATGTTTTAAGTGAATTTATTGACCAATGCGCTAGAGTTTATATAGATGACATTCTGATTTATTCCAACACGGTAGAAGAACATCAAGACCAGGTCAGAGCCATTTTACAATGACTACGAGAGAACTCCCTATATGTTAAATTGGAGAAATGCCTCTTCAACACAGATACAGTGGAATTCCTAGGTTTCGTGTTATCACCTGCTGGAGTTCGAATGGATGAACAAAAAGTAAAGAAAATAACGGACTAGAAATCTCCTACCAGTATTAAAGAAGTTCAAAGTTTTATTGGTTTCTCTAATTTTTACAGACGCTTCATTCATGGATTCTCCCACAAGATATTTCCACTGACGCATCTTCTGAGGAAAGGAGTTCCTTTCCAATGGTCTGAAGAAGCTGAAGAGGCGTTTCAATTGCTGAAGAACAGTTTCACCACAGCACCAGTGTTGCTGCATGCAGATTCTTCTGAGCCTTTCTACCTGGAGACAGACGCATCCGACCTAGCCATAGGAGGAATACTCTCTCAGCTGCATAAGGACACGGGACAACTACACCCGGTGGCATATCGGTCCCGAAAACGTTACCCTGCGGAATGCAACTATACCATTACAGAAAAAGACCTCCTTGCGATCAAAGATGCATTTAAGGATTGGAGGCATTACTTAATGGGGGCAAAGCACACTGTGACGGTGTTTACGGACCACCGCACCTTAAGATTTCTGAGATCCGCTCGAACTCTCACACCACGTCAACTCCGTTGGTCTCTTTACTTCGCGGATTTTGATTTTGTTATCACCTTTCGTCCTAGATCCAAGAATGGAAAGGCTGACTTCCTCTCTCGACTTGACACAGAAAATCAAATTTCAGTCGTGGAAAATCACCAAATCATCCCGGATGGAAAATTCATTGGCGCTATTTCTTTAGAACCCTTTGAACAGTATGTTTGACAATCACTGACCGACCTTGAAATGGAGAATTGGGCTGCAGAAGATCCACAACGTTTCATTCGCAATGACCTCCCTTATCTAGGCACCACCTTGTATTTACCCACCAAAGAACTTCAAATGAAGGCTATGCAGGAGTGTCACGACAACCCTCTGGCTGGACACAAAGGTATTTTAAAAACTGTAGAATTACTCAAACTACGTTTCTGGTGGTCCTACTTGTGTCGTGATATCCGCCAATATGTTTTAAGTTGTGAAAATTGTGCATGGGAAAAATCAGACAGGCAGGCTCCTAAAGACCTCTTACAGCCCTTGCCAACTCCTCCATATCCTTGGCACACTGTCTCTTTAGATTTGATTGTTGATCTACCTTCTTCCCATGGGTATGATACCATTCTAGTGGTTGTCAACACCTTTAGTAAAATGGCTCATTATATACCCTTCAAAGGCACACCCACTGCTATACAATTGTCCCAACTTTTCAATCAACATGTTATTCATCTTCATGGGATCCCTAAGATCCTCATTTCAGACAGGGGCTCCCAGTTTCTATCACGATTTTGGAAGGCTTACATCAAGGGCCTTAACATTGACCATCGGTATTCCACCAATTTTCACCCAGAAACTGATGGTCAAACTGAACGCATCAACCAAGACCTAGAACAACACCTCAGACTTTATTTGTTAGATGAGGAGGGTGACTGGCCTGACCATTTATGGACTGCGGAGTATGCCCACAATAATGCTATAAATGTATCCACTGGCCACTCCCCTTTCTTTATAAACTCAGGCAGACATCCTAATTCTCATGCTAATTTTGATGAAGTTAATGTTCCTGCTGTTCAGGATATCGCCCGACAATTAACTAAAATCCATCACTCAGTAACCCAGAATTTGTCGATTGCGAAGGATCGTTACAAACACTTCGCTGACCGAAAACGTAAAAAAGAACCCGAGCTTCATGTAGGAGATTTAGTCTGGTTGAGTACAAAAAATCTTCGACTTAAAGGTCCCCGTAAATTTTAGCCTCGTTTTATGGGTCCTTATCCAATTGAAAAAGTCATAAATCCAGTCACTTATCAACTTTCCCTTCCTAATACTATCAAGATGCATCCGGTCTTTCATGTTTCTCTCCTCAAACCTATTCAACCGGGGTTACGCAGGACCTCCCCTCCTGACCCTCTGATTGTTAATGGTGAGGCAGAATATGAAGTTAAACGAATTTTAGACTCAAAACTCATACGTAATGAACTTTTCTACCTCATTGATTGGCAGGGTTATGGACCTGATGAACGATCTTTGGAAAAGAGAACTAATGTCCATGCCTCCCGATTAATTAAAGCTTTTCATGCAAAATTCCCTGCTAAACCACGTTTGGAGGAAACCCCGTTGGGAGGGGGTACTGTCAGGACTCACGGGAGGTTTCCTCCTTGTAACGCAACGCTGGCTACCATCTCCCCCCTACAAAATTATCAAAGGCCAGTTGATCCCTTAAGCTGGGGTGCATGTTGGCATCGTTGGAACTTGAAGATGGCTGCCAGCATGCACATACTGCTACAGCACTCCGCTGTTAGCAGTCTAGTCTTTTAGGCTTCAGGACATCTGGTGAAGTGTGCTCCAACATTCTACTGCGCACTTCACTGAAGAAACTAGGAGGAGAGCATCTGTTTTTCCCTGCGTCGTGTTAGTCAGCTAGGGTAGTTTGCGGAAACTGCGGGGTTAGCTTCGACGGTACCCAGATATCCCCTTCTGATTCAGGTTAGTGATATATGAGGATAATAATAAAATAATTCTAGTGAGCATAAAATGAGGTAGCCATTGTTTCTTGAATAATAGTCTTCTATGACGTTATTTAAGGCAGCAGAAAATAACTGTAGATAAAACAATCTTAATAAAGTGTGAGTTGACATTTTGGAGTTAAAATCTTCTGCTGACACAGTTTTCCGTTTCCTGTCTAAATAAACGCGGGCGCATAAACTCAAGCACCGCGTCTGTTCTAAAACGTGAATAATACTTGAGGTTTCTTCAGCGAAAGAACTGAAGTAAACGCGGGCAAAATTCTTCCATTGCCTCACTTTTAAATGAGCAACTATTTCTAGTTTGGAAGCTCCGAAATGCATTAGACGCAGTCGTGACCTTTTAACATGACGCGCCTAGTTAAAAGCTTTTAGTTTGATTTATTGTGAAGGTTTAGACGCGAGTAAGGTTTTCTTCGCTTCTCGCGTCTAAACAAACAAACCAATGCTGAGGTTAAGTTAATTGAGAACAACGAGACCTTTGCGTAGCTAATTAAAAGGTTTTCCAGGTTCCTAATAAGAATATTTCCAAAACTAAAAAGGTAGGGAAATATTTCAGTTAAAAGACCAAAGAGAGATTACACGCTTTTGGAAACAGAGACTTCTCTAAGGGCATAAAAGAATCTCCCATAATACTCAACGCTCATCTAGCAAAAAGAAGACAAAAGCTAAAATCAAGGCTGTGCAGAATCCCCAGTACAATATCTCACTCTCAACTCTTCTCAGTAAGTTTTAGAGAGTAAGGAAGGTAGATCACCCAGTTGAATAAATAAAGACATGCACATACTTACCTTATTTTCTTTTGCGTAAAGGGTTCAGGAAAAAGTCCAGTACAGAGCGAATCTAAAATAAAAGAAGAGAGTAGAGTGAATTCTTCTCATAAATATCTTGCTGAGAAAAAATGAGAAGCAAAGAAGAGAAGCAAGCCTCCAAAGACTTTTTGGTAAGAAAGACATCTATATTTAAAATTGAAGAGAGTACAGTAAATTTCAAGTTTACAGTAAGTTCTAATTATAATGTAACTGTTGGCAGACCTGTAAGAAGAAGAAGAAGAAGAAACTTAACGAAGTAGAACAGGCAGATATTTGGAGCATTCTCTTCTCTGTCCCAACCCCTTTGCCCCCTTAGAACTTACCTGTGACGGAACATAGAGACCTAACAGAAAGTGTTCTGAGAAGGGCATTGGGATCTTGCGTCATCCTGCTCCTATGCAGTTTAAGTAGTTGCTAATAATAGTCCTGACAGCTTGAGTTGTATCTATTAAAAATAATAGCTACCCCTTTCATTGGACATGTCTGGGTGGTGTAAATACAATGCTCTATCCATTTTTGTTTTTTCAGTATCGCTGCCCATGTGTTAGGAATGTTGATGATGAGATATAGAAAACGTGGCAGTATCATAATTTTAATAATGGCCACCCGCCCCATAAGTGAGAGAGGTAGATTTATTCATCCGTCTACTTGTGTGGTCAGTGTGTCTACTACCTGCCCATTGTTGCATCGAAGGACCTGGTCTCTGTCCCTATGCAGTAATATACCTGGATATTTAGTGCCATCCGATGCCCGCCCAAGGGGATACTCTCTCGATAAAGGTTGGGCAGAATCTGTGAGCGGGGATAACTCCAATTTTGTCCTGTTAATACAGAGCTCTGATAGTTGACCAAATATTTTTATCTTTTGCATAAGTGGAATCATATTATCCCTAGGGTGTTTTATAAATAGTAAAATATCATCTGTATATAACGATAACAAATATTGACCATATGTGAGTTGCAGGCTGCGGTGGATGTGCTTAACTTGTAGTGTCCTTACCAGTGGGTCCATTGCAATGATGAAGAGAAGGGGTGAGGGAGAGCATCCCTACCTGGTGTCATTGGATATTGATATATAGTGTCTGGGAGCGCTCCATTTATTCTGAGACGGGCTATGGGCTTGATGTAACGCAGCATCATCAATGCTAAAAATGTCGGGGGAGTTCCTAGTTTGGCCAAGACAGCTTTCAGAAATGGCCATTCGACTGAGTTGAAGGCCTTCTCTGCATCCAATAGGGCCTCCGCGGCTTGGGTGTCTGGGGCTACTGTAAATAATGTTCAGAGATTGAGGGAGGTTGAGCGGTGTGGGACAAATCCAGCCTGTGCTGGTGAGATAATCTGTTTCATCAACAGGGACATCCTATTGGTCAAGACCTTGGCTAAAATCTTATTGTAAAGATTGAGTAATGACAATGGGCGGTAGGAGGCAAATTTAGTGGGGTTGTTGCCAGGTTTCAGTAGTATTGTAAAGACCGCCTCACAGAGTGTGGGCGGAAGCTCACTTGTGGTTAAGGATTTGTTATATAAGGCAAGGAGTTGTGGGGCTAGCTGTTGTTTAAATGCCTTATAGAAGGCTCCAGTGAGCCCATCAATTCCTGGTGCCTTGGAGCCATCCAGCACGGTAATAGCTTGTGTTACCTCTCCCAGGGTAAGTGGTTGATTAAGAAATTCCTGCTGTCCGTTCGAAAGCCACACCACAGCTACATCTGCAAGGTAGGAGGTGATGTCCAGTGGGTTGGGTGTGGCATTGGATGTATATAAGTTTTGATAGTAAGTTTTGAATTTCTGCAGGATATTTTCGCTGCCTGTAATGATGGTTCACATATCTGAGCATAACCTGGCTTTGTAATTTTGCGGTCTATTTGGGCGTAATAGTCTAGCTAGTGTACGTCCAGATCTCTCCCCCTCCTCATACCGGCATGCCCTGCTGTATTTGTCCATGTATTTTATCTCTCTATTTGCCAAGTCACAGAACTGCACACGGAGAGTGTGACATTTGTGCACCAGTTGTGTTTTCTCTTTCTCTGTGGCCTGGTTCCGTTCATTAAGGGCGCTCTCGGTTTTCTGCAGTTAAGCTGAAATGTCTCGCAGTATGCCCGCGTGTTTGGAGATGCACACGCCACGGATATAGACCTTGAAGACAAGTTACTCTGTAATAGAGGTCAGTAATTCAGTACGGATACTGGGTCTAGTAGAGTCTCTCCATGAAATCTCCAGCTATACTCTGTTGGGTTACTGTGTGGAATTTTTAGCTGCAAAATAATTGGTCTGTGGTCTGACAGTGTTCGTGGGAGGATTGTAATGTTGCTAACCCATTGATGTACAATTGGTGAGAGGAACCAGTAATGTGATCTAGACCAAACAGCGTGAGAATATGAGTCGAATGTGAAGCCCAGGGCAGTCGGGTTATAGGTGCGCCAGACATCTAATAAAAGATAAGAGTCAGTGATGTGTGTAAATGCTTGCCGGGAGTGGGTTTTACTGGAGGGCTGTGTGCTGGTTGTGTCTATTTTTGGGCAATGTGGCATATTCAGGTCGCCTCCCAGAATCCAGAGTAATCCCCTAAGCCAGCCAAGTGAGTGTGTAGCTCCCAGAGAAACTCTGAGTCATTGGTATTTGGTGCGTAGACATTAACTATTAAGATCTTCTGGTCTGCTAGTGTACCCTGAACGTACTGGTATCTGCCATTTGGGTCCAAATACTGGGCTTTGAGGAAGAATGGTACACTTTTATGAATCAGTAGGCACGTACCCCTGGAGTAGAAACTATAGCGGGAGAAGTGTCTTAAGTCTTCTTCACAGTTTGGCAAAAGGGGGTTCAGTACATGGGGAAAGATGAGTCTCCTGAAGCAGGGCAATTTTTGAATTGTGCCTGTTTAGATAGGTGAGTACCTGTTTCCCTTTCCGTGGGTTATTAATTCTGTGGAAGGTCCAGGATATAAAATAAATGTCTACTGTCCTAGACCTGTTTAAGGTGTTAGTACCTCATGGCGTTGTTGGACCAACTGTCATGTGCGTTATGGTATCATGCAGTCAGCATCATATACAATATTACAAGACAATTTTGACTAGTCTTCTTAACAACTAGAAAAAACAATCCCCAATTGTTCCTTCCCCCCCTCCCACACCAGATTTATCTTCATCCAGTGAATTCTAAGAACTCTGTAGGAACAAAGTGAAACAAATAAAAACGTTCCCATTATAGAACATTTGGTATATGCCATGGGGCGTGTCGGCAACTCGGCCATGGCAGTCCGTAATATCAGGATAAATGCCTTTGTATTTAACCGACCACTTATTTGAGGAGAGTCATATATACCGGTTTTATTTCTAATATGTTGCACCTGTATGGGCAGGTTCTTAGTGAGTCTGTAACGAAGGTGTCAGGCAGAGCCATACAGTTTCATTTTGCTACATCTTGTGTGTCCGGTGGTGGATGGTTCTGGTCCCCTGGCCTGTATGTGAAGGTTTAGTATGTGATGGGGATCACACGGGCACCGTCTTGCAAAATGCTATGGCGTCCGCAGGAGTGTCAAGGATTCTGGAGCATCCTTTATATTCAATCCGGAGCGGTGCCGGGTACAGCATGGCATATTAAATGCTCATCTTGCGAAGCATGGTTTTAACATCATTGAATTTCTGCCTAGCCTCCTGAACCACAGGTGTAAAATCAGGGAATATCGAGATGTTGGCCCCCTGATATCACAATGGTCCTTTTTCCCTGGCCACTCTGAATGCAGAATCTCTGTCCCTGTAATTGAGGAGACAGGCGATGATATACCAGGGTGGTGTGCCCTCCAGGGGTCGTGGGCCTAGGGACAGGTGTGCTTGTTCCACTGCGAAAGTGGCTAAGAAGCTGGGATGGTCAAATAGGTCAATCAAGAGCTGTTCTATAAAGACTTCTGGGAGCACCATATTTGTAGTCTACGCTATTCCAGAGATGCGCATATTGTTGCAACGTGATCTCACTTTGAGGTCTTCGTTCTCCACGGTGACCTGTTTCAACAGACGTTCAACCTTTTCCAGACTTTTTTGCTTAGTATTGGAGGTGTTTTCTAGGTCCAAGACCCTCTATTCCCCCTCTCTGACCCGTGCCCCCTGTCGGTCAGTCTTCTCCCCCATCTTGTCAATGCGGCCTGCAAGTGTGTCAACCCGAGCATCAATCGCACTGAACCCAGCCTTTAACTCTGCCATCAAGGGTTCCATATCACCATTGGGTATGTTGTCCGGGCCTCTCCCAGCAGATTCCTCAGTGTCTGAGTGGGCCCCTCGACTCTCTGTGAATTTGGTGGGGTCGAACGTGAGCTGCCGTTTGGGGTCAGTGCGGCCCGTGCTGGTTGGCCAGTCACTCACAGATGCTAGTTCACAGGGAGGAGGAACGGCTGGGGTTTGGCGTTGTATGTCCACCAGTGGATTGCAATCACTCCGAGATTGCAGTAATATGAGCTAGATGGGTGGTGTTTGCAGGGTCCGGGCGTGGTCTTTATTTTCTACTCAGGCCCCCTATGAAATAATGGTATCAGGGGCCCCCTCTCCTGCGTGGCTTACTTAATACAGCGCGGAAGGATGGCTTTAGCTACAGTCCTTCTGTATGCTGCTTGCATGTTACTCGGCTCGCTATACTACCAGGCCTCTCCCACAGCAGGGTGGTGATGCCTTCCAATCAAAGGGGTTCTCAGGGCACAGCAGGCTGTGAGGGGCATCAGCCCTTACCTGGATTGTGGTGCCTGGGCTTCGGTTTCATGAAGACCGCACGCCTGGTGTCTCGCAGACCTGCCCTTCCTCTCAGGCGCACTCCTGGTTCGTCATCTCCAAGCGGGAGCGCAGTCTCCGGTACAGTTTTTGAAAGGGCGGTTCCCCTCCAGTCGATGTAACGTAATGGTGATGGTGGGTGGGGAGCCTAGTGCGTTCTTTTGTCAGCGGGTCCGGTGGTCCCGGCTTCAGGCTCACCTGCGACACTTCCCACTGCGGGTCCTCCGAGGCGATGCTGACGGCGCCTGCCCCCTCTCCACATTTGTGCCAGATCTGTTCTAGCTGGATCACCCTCGCCTCTCCCGGTCGACCCTCAGGGGTCCACACAGGTCCCACGTGAGCCCAGAGCCGAGCTACACATTATTGCAGCAGTGGTTTTTGGTGAGGACGGACTGCTTGTGCCAGAGCCTCTAAAGAAAGCGGCCATCTTGGTGGTGGTCGTAGCCACGCCCCAGGATGTCCCGTTTGTAAATGGTTCTCATTCATGCTTCTTAGGCTGCCAACCCTAAGAAACCCCCACCACTTTAGCCCACATAAAGAACTGATAAGTATTTGCCGGAAAATCAGAGCATGCAAAGTGAATAAAAAACCTGGACTGCTACACTCTAACCTCAGAGTGATAGAAGACCCTGCCTGATACTGGCCCAGTAGTCTGAGGATGGATTTGAGGGTTATGGATGGGTGAAAATGGGTGTGGACTGTGAAGGATGGCAGAAAAGGTTTGAGAAACTCAGATGTGTGAAGTCGGACAGAATGGCTAATTGATAATAAAGGGGTCAAATGGCGATGGCATTCAGCAAAGGGGAGCTCAGGATCATAAGAAGGGTCCAATGAGCAGAAGAGGGGGGATGGAGTCTCCAGATAGATCATCTGAGAAGGCCCAAAGAGGGATATTGTGTGACCCCCCAGATGTTTGCGCTGACATTTCTTTGCCTGAATGTGCAGTGCATGTAGCAGGTGCGTAGTAGTAAGACTCCTGTGATGAAAGTCTAAGTGCATGGACCAGTGGGATACATTTTGCATGATGTATGAAGAGTAGATACGTCTTACCTACATAGTGGGCATGTTTTGATTGCATTCCTGTGGATGGAGGGTGGAGACCCAGAACTGAAATTAGATAGAATGGAGAAAAGGCTACCGAAAGAAATTCTGTGAGGGCCTTTTTAGCAAAGGGCTGCTCATTAGTTCTTTCTGTGATGGCATAGGGTAGACAGAAGGAGTAAGGGGAAGGTCATAGGTTACTCCTGTTAAAGGTGTCAAAGTATCTAAGCAGGGCTGCCATTTTGGCAGTGTATAATACCTGCTCGAGAAGCCTGATGACAGCCAGGTGCTGAGATCTCATGCTTCATTGTGCCCTTTTTTTGGGATAATTCTGCTATGAGCCAGCACTATGGCTACTGCTGTGAGAGCCACCACATAGCACCTAGTCAGTGTCTAACCTAAAATAATAATTGAAAGAGCATCACCCCAAATCAGTTCTGGAACCTCAATAGTGTTTCCGCATCCCCTGTCTGAAAAATCAATAATAAAGTTGAACTGTGAAATGAGCGATCCATAGGTCACAAGAATGGAGGTAACAAAATATCTCTTGTTTATTCAGTGTTGTATCTCTTACACTTTTTGTAATAAAGTCAATGCATAAAAAGCTCTTTGAGGTTGTTTTTTTCCGTGCCTTTGATGCCTATATGTATTTCTCTGAATTACTTTAAAAATTAATTCATATTCCAATGGCATTAAGAACAATTAGTTTTAGTGCCATTCTTTCCTTGTGGTTCCATGATAGAACACTTCCTCTGATGGCGCACAGTAGGAGGACTTTATAATGTCCACCCTCTTTAGAGTAAGACCTGACTGTAAGGGACAACAACAAAAATAATGACTGTGATCACTTGACAGACATTAGCTGTGTGTTGCAAGCGTCACTGGCGTGTATCGTATTACTCTGTAGAGACAGGCAGGCAGGCTGCCTACAGGGAAATTAGGCAAGTACCAGCGGACGGTGGGGTTAGGGGGAGTCAGTCGTGAGCCTCTGAATAAACAGGCCGGCTGAGCTCGAGGCAGTTAGAAGTCAGCTTTGCCTGACACATGACTGACCGGAGCCTCAACAGCGAGAGCTCCGAGCAGCGCGTCTGAAACCCATCCAGCGAAGACCCAGGCGGGAGCCTACCCCGCGCTGGGCCGGGGAGAGAAGCGTCGCCCTCCTGAGTCCCCGAGCGGGACTCCACCCTAACGCGGCCGGTGACTGAGACCGGCGCCTCCTTCCTGTTTGAGTGCTACTT
The DNA here is from genome assembly GCF_964204655.1 of Triturus cristatus. Taxonomy (NCBI): domain Eukaryota; kingdom Metazoa; phylum Chordata; class Amphibia; order Caudata; family Salamandridae; genus Triturus; species Triturus cristatus. Next base: position 88,516,385 of record NC_140582.1, read on the forward strand.
CGCCGTGAGAGGCTTTGGAGTGTTGAACGACGCTGTGGCATTTGGAGGAGCTGCGGGAGGAACCGGGTGTTGCCGCTGGTGAAGTTGGGCTGCTGCACGGGACTCCATTGACCAGGAGTCCGTGCGTGGCCTCAGGTGCGCTGCTGCCCGCCCACCCGCCCACAATCCTTGAAAAAAGCTTGCGGAACCCGCTGGCGCGGGTCCCGCTTCGCCGTGAGAGGCTTTGGAGTGTTGAACGACGCTGTGGCATTTGGAGGAGCTGCGGGAGGAACCGGGTGTTGCCGCTGGTGAAGTTGGGCTGCTGCACGGGACTCCATTGACCAGGAGTCCGTGCGTGGCCTCAGGTGCGCTGCTGCCCGCCCACCCGCCTATCAAACCACGCCTATTTATTCCCCTTCCTTCGCCGCTGCGCGGGACGCCCAGGACGAAGCCCGGACAAAGGGCGGACAGTCTGTGACAGTCCGGGACAGGAGGGGGCTGGCGGGGGCGGTGGACTTCTCGATACGTTTAGAGGTACCAGCTGGGTTGATTATATATTGTTGTGGTGTTGTGAGAATATAGCACGACATTGGAGAATACGAGAGGGTTGGCAGGGTTGGTAATCGCTTGTTACTCATGCTCTAACTGCTGTAGGGCTGTATCAGTTTAACCCATGTCAAAAGCTAAATCTACTTCGGGAAAATCAACCATGGATAATTATCTTGTGAAAATGGTTGATAAGATAAATCAGGAGCGAAGAAAGTCATTGGGGCGGCTAGAAGCCGCTGACCCTATTCTTTCTAATAGCAACTCCCCTACTCCTTTACCCGCTGTAGATCATGTAAGTGATGAGATTAATGACTCGATTCATGATACGGATGGCCCCATAGTGGTTGCCTCCGTAGAAGGAAACAGCCCCGCTGACTCCTCCCTCGAGGACTTAATACCTATACCAGACCCATCGACTGCTACTCTGACGGCTACAACATCACAGAGAATACTACGTTCTAGCCGGACCCATAATAAGATTGTACATTCTAAAAGGGGGGGGGGGGGGGGGGCGATCATCTAAGAGAGCTGATCCTTTACCCATTAATTCTGCCCGCGACCCTACTGTAGTGCAGGATAGCCACCCGGTCACCATAGATAGTAGGCAGCTGGACCTTTTAATCAGCATGATTGATGCCAAGTTTGATCTACTAATCAAACCATAATTGAACAAACTTGATATGGTAGCTACCGAAGTGGCCAGACTAGGAGGCTTGTTAGAATCACACCTCAATGCAAGCACTGGTACCAAAGTAAATGTTGAGGTTTTAGAAAATAGTCATGTTCCCCGACAGGCTTCTGAGACAGTTAAACCAACGGTCAAGATTAACCCCCCTAAGACTCCATACGGAGAACACTGTGATGAAAGAAGAAATGTTCCAGACTCCCTGCAGACCCCAGGCCAACAAAGATTGTTATGTACCCCTGTCGCCGTGAATCAGCTTGGACCTGGTGTAAAAAACCCTGGTACTTCCAGGCCCGATCTGCCCCCAGCTTGTGCCCCGTTTGTGGCAGTTCTTACCAATGTTCCACAAGTTAATGAAACTGGCCGCAATTATAGTGAATCCCATGCTTCTTTGAAAAACAAAACTGTGGATTGGCTGCATCGGGAATGCGGCTTCCCAGTTGTCTTGGCAAAGGATATATTAAGCACAAGAAGAGTTAATTGGATTGGGAGCTCGCGCAAGACCTGTGGGGGTGACTGTATTATAGTTAACTTCCGAAGCCCCCATCTTGCATCAACAGCCTTGTTAAGAGCACAATCATCCCCTTCACGGGATCAAGGGATATCTCTTCGGCCTCTAGGGTATTTCTATAGGCATCTTAATACCCGTCCTAATGTTGTACATACTGGGACGAGAGAAGGAGATATGAATGTTTTCCCTGGTCTTACCATTACTACGTCAAACCGATTTGAAGTACTAAGCGGACTGGATTGCAATGATTGACCGGCGCCAGCCTCGTCTAAACCAATGGACGTTGTTGACACCGTTGGAGGCAAGGGAGGGAACGTTATTGTGAGGGTGCTAGACATAGTAGATGCCAATAGGAATGATATTACCAGTGGGATGACCAGATGTTGTGAAAGAGAGAACTGTGTTCCCCTGGTTGGGGACCAGCCTTGTAGTTTTGTCCCCTCTGTCCTTACTAGCCCCATACCCTCATCCAGACCCCGTAGACAGAGTGCTTGTTTGATTGCTAGCTGGAATATTGCGGGACTCTCATCTAAGGACACTTGTCTGGGATGGTTAGAATTTATTAATACTTTTAACATTGTATGTCTTCAGGAAACCTGGTGTGTTGACCCAATCTATTATAATGGTTTTGTTTCTTTCAATTTACCTGCTGTGGCCTCATCGTCGGGCAGGGCAAAGGGTGGGTTATTGGTTCTGATTTCTGTAGAAATACCCATCAAAGTTAAGAAACATGTTTTGGTTGGTGCACACTCCCAGATTTTATGGCTTCAACAGGAGCAGGATAGAAATATCCTTTTAATTAACTTTTACAATAATATTTTTGACTGCTCAAGGTATCAGGTTGTACTTGCATTGGAATCTGCTATGGAAGACATTATAACCAAATTTGATATTGTTTTTGATATCATTTGGGTAGGAGATTTTAATACAGTGGTGTGTCCCCTTGCCGCTCAAAGGGTATGTGGCTTTACTGACCATTGGGGGGATGGTGTCCGCCATTTCCCTCATAATTCTTATGGTAATTCTTTGAACAAAATTTTAACAACCTATGACATGGAAATACTGGTTAACCAGGTTAATTCCTCAGGCGAAATCATTCCCACTTACACGGGAAGGAATGCTAATACAGTAATTGACTTTATCTGTATATCATCCGGTATTGGCCCATGGTGTTCAACCCCTGTAGTTGTGGATAACCTAATTAGTGACCATAACTGTATCACTGCTGAGGTAACCTTATGGAAGGACCGACAGGTGTATATTCCATGCACTATTACCAATATTGAGCCACATCGACCTAATGGTATTCGTATCAGATGGAAAGGTAATAAAGCGGACATTCAATCCAAGGCCATCGTTTCAAAATGTCTTACGGAAATTGTTACAATTTTAGAAAGTGAGGCAGGAAATGTTGAAATTGTGCATCATTTTATTAATATTAATTTAATCATAGATAGCAACTTCACCGTACTCCACAAGGGCAGGAAACTCCAGCATAAGGGATGGTTTGACCATACATGCACTACTGCACTTAAGAGGCTAAAAATAGCACTGGCAGCAGAGAGGAGAGATATTGGAACGATTAGGGAACTGCGAGGGATCTATCAGACCGCTATTAAGTCTAGGAAAACAGAACTAAGACAAGAGGCATGGGATAAACTAGACCAGGCAGCCTCCAACGCAGATTCCTCTTTGTTTTGGGCAACTGTTAATAGTCCCTTTTTAAAGGACGATAAGATGCACGAACTATCAGCCAACGTCAGTGCGGAGAGCTGGGTCACCCATTTCTCTCTGATCTTTGACTCGGCTAGAGATGGGGGACTTTATGATGACAGGTGGCCTGTCATCCCCTTGGACATCACCACCGCCGAAGTGTGGGACAGTATTAAATCTAGTAGGGGTGGGAAGGCCCAGGGACCTGATGGGGTACCCATTGATGTATACAAAACAGCACCCGAGATATGGAGTCCATTGCTTACAAAGGTATTTAACACTGCCGTATGCAACGGGGTTCCCCACACTTGGGAGGAATCCATAATTGTACCAATCTACAAGAAAGGAGACAGGGGGGAATGCGAAGAACTACCGCCCAATTTCCCTCCTGGACTCCTCGGTGAAAATTATGAGCCGGGTACTTATGGTTAGGCTGGAAGAATGGGCGGAGTCCAATAATATCCTGGCTGATTCCCAATATGGTTTCAGGAAGGGCAGAGGAACATTAGAACAATGCCTCAACCTCGACTTAATAATCGGGAAATACACTAAGGCAAAAAAAGGATCCCTCTACCTCTGCTTCGCAGACTTGAGCAGCGCCTTTGATATGGTGGACCATAATATTTTATGGGCCACATTATTGGAAATGGGGGCACCGGAGTCTATTGTTTATTTTTTAGCGAGACTCTATGTTAAATTAAACTCTAGTGTCCGTTATGGTCAGGCTGGGGAGTGCACCCCCAAGTTTAGGGTTAGGCGGGGAATTAGACAAGGGTGTGTGCTTGCTCCTTTACTTTTTATTCTTTTTATTAATAAAGTGGATCTAGTTTTAAAGGAGGTTGCGGCTGATGCACCAAAAATTAATGATTTCAGCGTCCCCGTACTTCTTTATGCGGACGACGCCGTAATCTTGTCCAGGACCCCTATTGGCCTACAGCGCTTGATGGACAGGTTCTCACTGTTCATTAAGGACAGGAAGCTGTTGATCAACAAATCAAAAACCTTTATTATGGAATGTGGTGCGGTATGTAAAAAACCCCATGCCTTTTTCATAGAAGGACAAAAGGTGTTAACAGTGGAGTCTTTTAATTATCTCGGCATCACCTTTTCTAAAACGGGCAGTTGGACCAGCGAGATCAACCGTGTCCAGGCTAAGATGGCGAAAAGCTCTCATGGGGTGTTTAAGTTTGCTACCAATATCGGAGACAAAAGGATTAAAGATATGCTAACGATTTTTCAAATGAGATGTCTCTCGGTGGCCCTTTATGGAGCCGGGGTGTGGGGGCATATCAAGGCAGGGAACCTGCAAGTGGAGGAAAACCTCTTCCTTAAAAGGCTCCTGTGTTTGCCCAAATCAGCTACCAACGATTTGGCTCACAGAGAGCTAGGTATTTTCCACCTCTCCGACCTATTGGCAATAAGGCCTTTAATGCTGTGGCGCTCTGTTTGGTCAAAGGAAGAGACCTCCTTAAGCAGAGCAATTATCGGAGATTGTCTCTCCACTGACGGCCACCTAAAAATTCCCTGGATCAAATTTGTCTTAAATTGCTATCTAGAGATTTATGGTATTAAACTTAAAGATGATTGTAACGCCCCTTCCAGTTTGCCCAAAGAAGAGATGAAGTCGGTTTTTATGAATTTTAAGTCAGAGAAGCGGGAAAGGATCAGTAGTAACTTAAGTACATGTATGTTTTACGGCAGATTCTGTGAAAACGAGGGATTTCAGCCGTATTTAAGTCTAGTTACTCGACCCTCCCACCGGTATGTTATTACCAGATTAAGGTTTGGGATAGTGCACCATTTGGTGGCCTACCCGTGTGTCAAAAAACATCCGGTAGGCCCATGCCCATGTGATAATGTATCAGCTCAAAGCACCATGCACTTTCTCTTACTGTGTAACCTATATGGTAACTATCGTCAAGCCTACCTTAAGCCTATCCTGTTAAAATATGGAGTTAGGAGTATACAAGATGCTATGAAGTTGCTCTTTAAACCTTATTCTGATGTCTGCTTTTTTACTGCCACCTTCCTCCTATTAGCTATCAAAGCAAGGCCGAGTATGCTTTTTTAACTATTTAAATGTTTTAATTATGCTTTCTGTTTTGCAATTTTTTAATATGATTATGTCTACTGTATTTGTTGTGTATTCGTTCTGCTTTTATGGACTTGTGTTTTAAGCTCCGAATAAAGCCTTATGAAATGAAATGACTGTCACCCTGGGAGAAAGCTCCCAGCGTGTGGGACCATTAGCTTTTATGTTCTTTAAAACCATACTCCCACTTTGTGAGATAGGTTTTAAAGATAAACATTTTTTGGAAAGGTCTGCTGGCCAATCATCATGTCTAACAGTGCTATCCTTCAAACGTTTCATGAAAAGACAGGAACGCTCATGACAGCAGTTCAACCTAGCCAGTTGGCCACAAGGCCGAGAGATAAGTCTAAATTTGACAGTCAGAGGCCCCTCAGGATAGCGGAGGTATTGTCCTCTGTTATCCTGACAGCGTTAACTCCATCCTCAAAAATCAGGCCCATAGTTTTGTTCCATCTGTCATAACATTGGAATGAAGCTTCTTAATGATACAGTGTTGCTCACTTCTTAAGGAGCCCTTTGCAATCGTTGCTATTTTTCTAAAATCACCCAAAATATCAGATGGTTCTGTGTCACTGGGATGCAAAATTTCCAGTTCTGTTTTTTGCTTTTACAATTCATTGCTTTCAGGTGTTTTAGTCTGATATGTTTATTTGATCTGAACCAGAATTAATAATTACAGAATGCACTGATTCACGGTAGAGAAATAGGTGTTCCGATAACATAAAGCCTTTTTGTAATGCTATATCTGATCCTGATGTATTCCCATAGCTTTGTTTGTAAGAGTGAATACATCCTTTAGTAGAGTAAACAGCTTTACCTAGTCTTGCAAACATTCTAATAATTATCATTAGTCACCTCTGCAGCTAATATGAAGAGCATTTGTGAAGCAAAAGACAGCTCCAAGAATGACTTCCCAAGTTGCTGTGTCTTTGTGGTGAAATGGAGTGGCATTCTGTGCCGTGTCTGACAAAATAACTTGGAAAAATCAAAACATTTGGGAACTATAGGTTAGTGCCTGCATCTTAGCTAGTTTTAGCACTAAAGGCCTCATGTTGCAAACTCCAGGATTTGTGACCACAAAAGTATTTATCATTATGTACAAAACCCTTTTTATGAATTAGAATTGTGCTCAACTAGTAAAAGCCCTTTTCCTATTGTTTCTGAATTGCGAATAGGAGGGTTCATGAAATGGGTTTCCTTCCCCCCTTTCCAATTCGAAAGGAATTTATTAATAGTTTTGTGAGTTCAATTGCTGTTACAAACGATTGATGAGTTTGCACTATGGATGCCTCTCGGAGGGTGCTGGAAAAGTGTGCTTGCTAATTATGCCATCTCATAAAGGCAAAGAAGTCTGGGAAATAATGTGCCTTGAAATGTAAAGCTCAGCGGGGAGACCATTGGTTCCAGACGATTTACCGGAGGCTGATGCTGTAACTGTCATCTTCACCTCTTGCACACCCACCTTTCAGTGTCTATGTATTCTTGCTCAGAAGCCTCCAGATCTCATAGAAGAGTTGGCCAAACCCCCACTAACGTTTGTTTGCTCTCACCTCTAAGTTCCACCTTAAAGGCCCCCAATTAAACTGCAGGGGTAGAGGCCGTACCCTTGTTGTGGTCAAAATAGTCCTGAATCTTTTCAGCCAAGGTATTGCAGACTGGGAGGGGTCTTCAAGGGTAGAGGGCTGGAGCCTCTATGTGGGGCTCGGGGGTGTTATGCCCCAGTGAAGGCCTATTACAGGCCAATACCGCTCACCTGAAATCCAGGGATCTGTGGAGTGACGCATGTATACCCATACCCCTTGACCTAGTCCTCCACACCTGGAGGAACCAGGATGTGAGCGATTAGTCCCAGGGGGAAAGGGATAGGGGACAGGGAGTGGGAGAAGAAGGAGATGAACCAACACTGGTCAGCAGCTTCAGTGACTGGTGAGAAGACTAGGCTGAGGATCCCTTGGGTGTATAAAGAAACAAACAAACAACGCAGTCAAATCACCAAACTTCCCCAATCATCTACACAATCCTCCTTACTCAGTGGTAAATTAGTATGGCTTTCTTGGCACTTACCAACATTACTCTATTGACATCTTTTGCGCACAAGGCACAGTAAAAGTCAAGTTTACAGGCATCACTTTGAGCGCATGCAAAATAATTATCATATAACTATTGGCTTCCACATTTATTGAGTTTTCATTTCTTGCACCTATGCCTTAATCATGTTCTATTACCACATGAGAGCTGATACTGAAGAGGTTTTAATTCAAGTACATTGTTGTCCTTAGCTCTGTAGGCCCTTTCACAGCACAGGTAGTCTTTTGTAAGTGAAAACGAAGAGGTGCCTCTAAAAATAAGCGTTCTTACAGTTTTTCTGAAGGAATGTTGTTATTGGTCTAAGCAGATAAAGAAACTACGATAGTCACAAACCCTATTCGAGTCTGATTCAACACTGAACCATCAGTGCGCTGACCTAGTTCTCTCATTAAGACCATGTTGGGAAGACCTTCGGAATCTTTGTGCTGCCTTCTGTAGGGCTTCAGCCAGAGATGTCTGGAAGGCCAAAGTTGATCCAGAAACTCCACTGCTAAGGAGGTGGAGTCGAGTAGCAGAAGACGCACCTGTGATGCACTGGTCTGGAATTCCTAGGCCAGGGAGAGGAAGCTCGATGAATGAAGATGGCAGAAGCCCAAGGTGGTCCAAGCAGGGGTCAAACGGGAGGTGGGTATCTCGAAGCCAAGCAACTGAATGTAGCTGTGGGGGCGATTTAAATAGTCTTTGTATTGTGTGCTGACTCATCCCGGGCGGGGCAAAGCCTGGGGTCAAGGCCATGTGTGCTGATCAGCTCATTCATCCTGTTTACGCATGTGCACTGATGAGCTTAGTCCATCATGTTTACTGGGTGGGCTGATGACTCCTCTTTCCTGCCTATTTCATTGTGAGCAGGGTCAAACCGAGTGCCATTGTATTACTCATCTTTCCTGTCAAGCCAAGTGTCAAGGGATTACTCATCTTTTCTGTTTACTCATCTAAAGTGAGGTGAAACTGAGTGCCAAGGCCATGACTCATCTTTCCTGCCTACTCATGTTGAGCAGAGTCAAGCCGAGTGCCAAGGCTATGTAAACAAAGCACTGATCTGCAAAATGCGAGAGGCACAGTTGAGGGGATGATGATCTAAAAAAATGCACTCATACATAACCATTAAACATAATTGCGTAGTAGTGAAGGAAGGGAGGCTTAGGAGGTCATTAAGTATTTGACCAATTTACCCATAGGGAGAGGGTCATTATAGGAATGTGGTGTAAAGATGGGGCAGGAGACAGGTGTTGTGACAGCCCGATTGTAATGGGTTGTAATGTCAAAGTTTCCTGCCTAAGTAGTCAGGGGATATGATGGAGGGGCATAGGGCATTAGAGCAGACAATGCGGTCTAAGCTTGTGTAGATCCAGGGAACAGGGGAGTAAAATGAGTAGAGTAGATTGCCCAGATTATTAGTGTCGCCAGGCATCCACTAATGCCCACATAACTCAGTTAGGCAGACAGGGACTTAGCATTAGTGGCTCTTGGTGCTTTAGGGAGGGTTGGTTGAGAGCGGTCGATTGTGAGGTCCAGAACAGCGTTAAAGTCCCTCCCAAGGAACCACAGAATGTGTGTTGACCTGGCCAGTGTGAGAGAGAGGAGCTGGTGGAAGCCGGGTTGGTCAATATTGGGAACATAAATGAAACCTAAGATAACATGATTGCCATTAAGGCGCACCTCCAGAGGGGCATACCGGCCCTCTGCATCTACCTCCTGATGTAGTACCACAAGGGATTCAAAGCCCTCAACCAGATTAATGGTCCTCTTGCATATGCTGAAAAGTTGGTAATGGAAACCTGCCATCTCCATCTGTTTTGGAGCCTGATACCTTCTGTTTTATTGATGTGTGTTTCTTGTATCAGGGCCATGTGGACGTCCTTGCAATTGAGGAAAGTGTGGATTTGGTAACGTTTGGGTGGCCTATGCATGCCCTGCAGTTTCCAAGACATCACATTATATGTCTGAGGTTACCTGCTTTTGGTGTGTCAGATGCTCCCACTTCTCCCACAGGGAGCTGGTCAGGGTGTGGGTCACGGGATAGGGAAGGTACACAAAAGGAACCCATTAGCAGGAGGACAGTATGGCGGCGCGTGCTCGCTTATCGAATTGGAATGCAATAACAGAACTATGTCTAATAAACAATAGCAATACTGGTGGCAGCTTGGCAACTGCCTACCCCTAAAATAAAAAAAGCAAGTCATTGTAGGTCAGGGTGGGACAAGAAAGCAGGTGTGTATGATTGGCAACTGGTCTGGTCCCTAGGGAAGTTAATATATAACAAGAGGAAGAGGGACCGCCCAGCCCAATATAAGCATCATGAAGGCCCCAATTGGAGAGAGGAGTGCATTTGGGTCAGCAGTCTAAGGTGGAGGAGTTAAGGTACATTGGAGGTTCTGCCGGGTTAGATTATGTCATTTTCTGTTTGAGGAGTCACTTGTGGGACGGAGCCCGTATCTGAGGGGGAGAGTCCATGGGAGCTTCCGCCCCTGAGCTTGCTTCACCCCTCATCAGTATGAAATCCAGGAAGAGAATGCAATGACTGCCTCAAAGGATTGGAAAGGCCTAGCGCACTATGCAGTGGATAGCATTGCAGTCCTTGAAATGTGAAAGTTTGGCATTGATGGGCCCTGGGTGGTGGGCGCCCAGCGGAAATGCGGTGTGCTCTTTCAATAGAGAAGAACGGGATGAGGTCAGCAGCAGGTACGAGGTCCCTGAACCATTGTTTTAAGTAGTTGATAAAGCCAGGGCCTTGAGGTCCCTGAACCATTGTTCTTAGTAGTTTATAAAGCCAGGGTCTTCGCCGCAAGAAATGTTACTGCACCTGGTATGGCCCTCAGCATTCCGTTGGGTCCCAAATCTGTTTCTGAAGATTTGATACCTGGGTTTAGAATGGTGCTAGGAAGACCGTGTGAGTGACCTGTTCTGATAGTTCCCTGTGGTCCTGACCAGGTTCTTGACCTGAGGAGGCACCCCTAGGATGAAGCATGACACCTCAGGTGTGTGAGGGGAACCGTCCTTAAAAAGGGATACCTTCCCTGCTCTTCTTTGTCCCTATCTCGTGTTTGGTATATTTGTTCCACATACTCAGCAGACTCATACTCTGGTCCCGTGGACTCTTTTTGTGTTGAATATTTTTAGTGGGGAGTGTTCCCACGCTGGTCGTTAAACCTCCTCCAGGCCCTCTTTTGTGTGTGACAACTATTTCCATTCTACCTGTTTCAAATAATTGATAAAACATCACATGACGTTAGCCCCGCCCCCCCCCCCCACCCAATCCCAACCCCCCCCCCCCCCCGGACAGTTTTTCCCACATTTAGAAATCCAGGCACATTGGTGTGTATTACAAGTTCAATAAGTCTTTATTTCGATATTTTCATCATGAAAGACATTATTGGTGTGTATTGATACTTGAACAGTGGCTCAGCCATGGGAACTTTGTATAGTCTTTTCTTTATTTAACTGATGTTAAGCACAGTTTGCAGATTTCTCAGAAAATTCAATGAGAACCCATTACTGACACAGCAATTCCCTGTCACTTTATAATATATTATACACACTTATACACTTCAACCATATCTGAACAGAATAAATTACCATATGAGGATATGGTAACCAACCTCCTCAGGGCACCCTCAATTATGGGGGATATTAGCCACACAGAATCTTTATTGAGTGAATGGGAATCACTCACTCAGCTGAAGAGAAATCTTGATGACTTCACGTTCCATAAGGAATGGTCGTAAATAGCCTAGAAATTCACTAGGGATTGGCTACTGCTCATAATTAACACAGCCAAGAGGGTATCAGATGCTATGCTAATTCAGATTCAAACCAGCGAAAACTATTTAAAAGCAATGGTGCACTAAAAGAAATTGGAAGTGATTATAAGCAGGTGACACAACACAGGATATTTGTACCACAATCTAAAATCAATAAATTACAGAAAGATATCCATAGGCTCAGCCATGAAACCAACTTTCCTTATAATACAGATGATACTAAACCACCAATGTGAGAGTTCCTCAGGGACAGAGATGAAGTGGCAAGAGGAGACCAACTCCTCAGAACTGGTCATTCAGTTCAGATGAAAAGAGCAGCAGCAGTGACGTAGAAGAAGATGGTACATTAAATATATTTGTACCTCCCATGATGTCACAATCATTGTACCACTTTGACTTTGTCCACAGCTGTATCAACATTTTCAACTAAGATTACCTTCCCACCACCAAGGCCTTTTTTATGGTATGGGAAAACGACGTGGCAGAGGCAAGCAGAACATCACCAGGGTTCAGTGAACAGACGTACCACAGATGATAATGAAATTTCTGCTTAGATGAGTCTCTAAACTAGTTACATTTGCCCTTTTTGCATTGTCAGTACATGACATAAGGCAACACAAGATAGCGGATTGGGCTATCTCCAAAAGCAATGCTACTTGGGAAAACGATATAAATTGAATTTGCACCCTGATACCTCCTTGCCCTTCTCTCAAGGTATTCTATTAGTATTTGACATTAGAGTGCACTTTCTATAGCCATCTAATCAACAGACACACTTTATTGAGTATCGATTGACATTATTTTGAATTGTGAACAGGAAGTGGAAGAGGCAGATTAAAAGAGACCCACTGAAGAAGAACGTATTTAAAGCAAACTCCGAACTCTGCCTGCCACAATCTTCATTGTGTTAACCTATTCCTTAGGTTCACAAGATATTATTTCATCAAGTAATTTATGCAGATCCTGGAAAGAGCCAGAAAATTCTTCAGGATTAACTAGGGTATTACCAACAATTGTGGACTATCAGAGTGCTCCTAGAGACAGGAGGAATACATGACTGCACATCATAAGCACCTGCTAAGAAAATACAATTATAGTCTCTCTCACATCAACAGTATTATTTTTTACTCTAATTGAGACAGTCATATCTTAACTGAGACTAGCAGTGTGCTTAGTGCATTCACATGAAACCCGTCCCTGACAATTACAATTAATAATTAAGGCTGACATTCGAAGCAGCAACCATGTGGATGATCAGTTTCCTTGATCTGTTCTTCTAGTCTATGTGTGTGTGTGTGTGGGATGCTCTTGCTTATTATGTTGTCTTTTCAATGTGTGTAACCCATCTTGTTCCCCACCCAATAAAATTACACATTCACAAGTCTTGTATTGTGTATTTTTCTTTTTTTTAAACACTATATACTAATTAAGCAATTTTTCCAGAAAGAGTTGCACTCAGGACTAAATAAAAAAGAAAAAACTCATTGAAGTTGTTCTGACCTCATATGGCTTTCAGGAACCTTGAGTAACCAGTGTTGGGTATGAAAAGGCTGCTGAATCATATTGAGGCTCAATAGCTCCTCCGTGGATTGATCTTGACTAAAAATGTCAGGCACAGGCTTACATTCTTGCAGCTTTTGTGGCCACATGGATCCTACAAGTGACGTTTGAGTACAGAGTGAAAGTTGCTCAAATAAACATCTGGAATGAATGCATGATGTTGTTGGATTTTTAATCACACAGGTGTATGAAAGATCAATTGCTTTAGAAAACAATATCCTTTTATTGCACAGCATCATCTCAGACCTGCCAACCATAATTGTGTATGACAGACTAGTTTCCCTCCAACACTGGGGGGCTAGAGAATTGGGCTGATATTTGAGCCCTTCCTTGGCCATCTATGGACAGTCAATGGAGGGACCTGGGTCACAAAGCAATGGTGGGCTTAGAGGCTGCTACAGCCTAAGTAGTGACTCCTACAAACCCTAGAATACAAATGCTTTTGAAAACGCTTCCCATGTCTTGTGGAGATTGCAAAGTATGTAATGGACTTAAAGGATACAGAACTTCTATATATGAACTTTAAACCTCCGTTCTGAAGGATATTATAACTAACCTTTGTTATATTTTATATCGGTTCCCTAATATAGGTTTAGAGAACATCGTACTCATTCCCTACATCATCTCCCCTTCATTTCATATGAACGAGCCTTATAAGGACATAACTCCAAATAAGGACAGAATGCCTTATAGGGACTGAACGCCTTATAAGGACTGACGCCTTTTAAGGACTAAACCTTTCACCTAGTTCTATGACGAGGGTGGGTTCTGCCCGATCGATATTGTTAAGATGTCATCCTTAGCACATATGAATAATTTATGAGTACACTCTCTAGGAGGGCATACTTCACCTCTCCTATCTACGCACCAAGTTTTAATCTCCAACGTCATCCTTATACTGAACAATGGGTAACATACGCACATAGACTGTATAAATACAGCACCTCTTGCTATCAGTAGTCAGGAGGGAACTCAGACTTCAAGGCCGACACACTGACCAGAGACGCTGTGGCTCCGGCATGGCATCTCTCCAGCTGACAGTGGTTAACTATCCCTGACCGGGTGTCCAACTCATGTCCAGGACGAGTCCCACACACTCACTATTCAGGCATGGAGGTTCGACTAAATCCTAGCGGGATTCTTGGCTCTTAGACTCTAGGCTCTTAGGCTTAGTAGCTCTTTCGCACCTACTTACATGCTAGGTACACTCAGGTACATCTAGACAGGCATCTTAGGAGTACGCACTTTATTTTATAAATGCATTTTATATTCATGTATGTGTTCATGACTATTGCAAAATGGTAGAACTGTACTATTCCTTTTTATTCACTGTACTGCTGGTTCTATATCTCTGCTACTGTGTTACAGTTGTAGCATCACATTTGTTTTACATGAGAAGAACAACGGTACAATAAATTCTTATTGTAAACACGCCCGACTGTTTCTTCTGTGTATCTCTCTGAGAGCAAAACAAGCAAGCACGAGTGACTGGGTGAAAAGTAGTATATTGTTTCCACGAGTCTGAGGTTATTGTGTTCTGAGGTTGCAAAAACTAATCTCTCTGATAACAGAAGATTCTAGTAGCACTACAAGCTAGCTAATGCAAAAACAGGCTAACTTATTGTGCGGGGGTGTACAGAGTCAGTCTGCCACCAGACCCACAGTTTATGTTATCCGCAAATGCGTAGGTCCTGCATGAAGGGTACTATTGGAACTACACTATATGGCGCCCAACGTGGTCTAATGGCACCCAACCGATTGGTTTGGTCCATATTTAATAGTAGAATCTGAGTAGCTCAGTCGTGCTTATTCTCAGAGACCCTACTTACAAAAACCCAGAGACGTCTGTATCGAGTGGGGAAAAAACTCCGCCACAGCTGAGTAGGCGAGACATCCTATTTATTTGCCGTTGGTTATTCAAGCTTGAAGGAAATATTCCCAAAATTGTGCATAAAACCTTTGCATAAAAACCTTTACATAACTTCCTTAAAAAACAGTAATTTCGTGTTCTTAACACAATGGTTTGAACAAGGGGGGGATTTAGACCAGCTAGCCCCGGGACTGAATCAGTCTGGTGAGGAAGATGTAGATGCAATACATATTGCACCAAAAAGTAAGACAGACTCTGACAGTTAAATTTGTCAAACATGGGTTATCACCCAGAGGGGGTGTAGAACAAGTTACTTACCTTCGGTAACGATGTATCTGTAAGAAACATTAGTTAGTTAGATTCCTCACCTTAGAATATCCCCAGGTGTCAGACTGGATCCGGAAGATTTTTCGTCAGCAACACCCCTTGCGCGTCGCTAGGCGTCGTCTGCGGCTCCGCGTCCGTCGTCGGCGTCGTGCGCCGGAATGACGTCGCCGGAGTACTTAGACGCCGCCCTCGCGCGCTGACGTCATTTCTTGTACATAGCTTTCCGCGCCAGAAACGCAGAGCCATGCAAAGACCGACACTGGTGCCAAAAATAAAATCTAGGGGCCTGAAAAGGATAACCTTAACCCTAGATGTCAGTTCGCAGAACGGGGAGGATGGGTGGGTCGGTGAGGAATCTAACTAACTAATGTTTCTTACAGATACATCGTTACCGAAGGTAAGTAACTTGTTCATCTGAAAGAAACACGTTAGTTAGATTCCACACCTTAGAATAGATACCCAAGCAATACCATCCCCGGTGGTGGGTCTGCGAACCAAGATCACACCAGAAAGTCCTGGAGGACAGAACGGCCAAAGAAGCCATCCCTCCGGACTTGGCTGTCAAGGCAATAATGCCTGGCAAACGTGTGTAGCGAAGCCCACGTTGCCGCCTGACAGATGTCCTGCAAAGGGATACCCCGTCCCAAAGCAGTGGTAGCCGCCGTGGCCCGAGTAGAATGGGTGCGCAGCCCAACAGGAGGGTCCTTTTTAGCCAAGGAGTAACAAATTTTGATGCACAAAACGACCCATCGAGAGATGGTCCGTTTGTGCACAGCTTTCCCCTTCTTAGCACCCACGTATCCAACGAAAAGTTGGTCGTCCACCCGGAACTGCTTTGTGCGGTCCAAATAAAAGGAGAGCGCACGTTTTGGGTCCAGACAGTGGAGCCTCTCTTCCTCTTTGGAAGGATGCGGAGGCGGAAAGAAGGTGGGCAAGGTGACAGACTGCCCAAGATGAAATGGAGTCACCACTTTCGGAAGAAAGGAGGGACGAGGCCGAAGGACAACCTTGTCCGGATGAACAGAGAGAAAAGGAGGCGTTGAAGATAAAGCCTGGAGCTCACTCACCCGTCTAGCCGAGGTGATGGCTACCAGAAAAGCAGTCTTAAGCGTCAGCAGACGAAGAGGACAATTATGAAGAGGCTCAAAGGGAGCGCACATGAGAAATGTGAGAACAAGATTCAAGTCCCACTGAGGCATTACAAAAGGGACAGGAGGGAACGTGTGAGTAATGCCCTTTAGAAAGCGTGTAACTACAGGGGACTTGAAAAGAGAAGGCTGATCAGGAAGCCGCAAGAAGGCAGAGATGGCAGCAAGATAACCTTTCAGGGTGCCCAGGGCAGAGCCCTGCCGGGCCAAAGAAAGAAGAAACAGTAGAACCTCAGAAAGAGGGGCGGAAAGGGGATCCACAGCCTTTGCTGTGCACCATGCCACAAATTTGTTCCACCGGCAGGCGTATACCGTCTTTGTGGAGGGACGCCTGGCTGCCAGAATGATATCACAGACTTCAGGAGGCAAGTCAAATGGCATCAACTGCCGCCGCTCAATCTCCACGCATGGAGGTGGAGGCTGGACAGGTTCGGGTGGAGGACCGTCCCCTGCTGCTGCGACAGAAGATCCTCCCGAAGGGGCAGACGTATCGGAGGATCGGTCAACATACTGAGTAGCTCGGGATACCAGTACCTTCGTGCCCAATCCGGAGCCACCAAGATGACTTGGGCCCGGTCGTGCCTGATCTTCTTCAGCACTCTGGGCAGAAGTGGTATAGGCGGAAAGGCGTACAACAGACCGCAACTCCACTCGTGACGAAAAGCGTCGCCGAGCGAGTGCCGCCTTGCAAATTCCAACGCGCAGAACTGCTGACATTGCGCGTTCTCTTCGGTGGCGAATAGATCTAACCAAGGCTCTCCCCACTGCTGAAAGAGACCTTGCGCCACTTCGGAGTTCAGACGCCATTCGTGATCCATCATGCACCGGCGGCTGAGTTCGTCTGCTCTGGCGTTCAGAGAGCCCGCCAGATGTTGAACCACTAGGGTGACGCCCTGGTGTTCCAGCCACGTCCAGAGGCGCAGAGCCTCCTGACAAAGGGTCCACGACCCCACCCCGCCCTGTTTGTTGCAATACCACATGGCGGTGGTGTTGTCCGTGAACACCTGCACGACACTTCCCCTGACAGAGGGAAGGAAGGCTTTCAGTGCAAGTCGGATCGCTCTCAACTCCAACAGGTTGATGTGGAGACAAGACTCCGCCGGAGACCAGAGGCCTCTGATCTCTGCCTCTCCCATATGGCCACCCCATCCCAGGAGGGACGCATCCGTCACTACGACATGCTCCGGTTGGGGAAGGGAGAGGCTCTAGCCCTTGACCCAATCGCGGTCCGTGAGCCACCACTGCAACTGCTGTGCAGTGCCCTCCGAGATCAAGACATGGTCGGACAGGTTGCCGTGATGCTGGGCCCACTGAAACTTCAGGTCCCACTGCAGAGCCCGCATGCGCCGCCTGGCGTGATGCACTAGTAGGATGCAGGAGGCCATCAGCCCCAGAAGCCGCAACACTAGCCTGACCGAAACCCAGGATAGAGGCCGAAAGATGGGAATCAGGGCCTGAATATCCCAGACCCGCTGTTCCGGCGGATAGACCCGGAACTGCGCCAAATCGAGAACCGCTCCGATGAAGAGGAGCTTCTGAGAGGGACTCAGGTGTGACTTCGGCACGTTGATGGAAAATCCCAGCAAATGCAGGAGATCCGCCGTAGTCTGGAGGTGGGAGACGACTGTCTGGGGCGAGCCCGCCTTCAACAACCAGTCGTCGAGATAGGGGAAGACTGGAACCCCTGATCTGTGCAGATGAGCTGCGACCACTGGTGAGGCCGAAGGGGAGCACGGTAAACTGAAAGTGCTCTTGGCCCACCGTGAACCGCAGGTAACGCCGGTGGGCCGGCAGGACGGGGATGTGGAAATATGCGTCCTGCAAGTCCAACGCTACCATCCAGTCTCCAGGGTCTAGGGCAGCTAGAACCTGAGCCAAAGTTAACATCTTGAACTTTTCCTTCCGGAGGAAGGCATTGACGTTCCGGAGGTCCAAGATAGGGCGTAGGCCCCCTTTGCCCTTCTTGGGAACCAGAAAGTAGTGGGAATAACAACCACGACCTACTTCTGGGCTCGGAACGCGCTCGACGGCCCCCTTGGCCAAGAGGGCCGAAACTTCCTCGTGGAGAAGATTCAAATGATCCCCCGAGATACGGTGGTGCTGCGGTGGCATGGCTGGAGGGGTCGTCTCGAAGGGGAGGGAGTAGCCCCTTCGGACGATTTGCAGCACCCACCTGTCCGATGTGATGGACCGCCAGTGGAGCAGGTGATGGCGAATTCTGCCGCCCACTGGCGTGGAATGGGCCTGAAAGCTCGGACTAGGAAGGCTTTGAGGCGGATGCTGCCGGGGTGGATGTGGGCTGACCGCGTCGTCCTCCAGAACCGCCTCGGCGGAAACCACGTCCGTGACCACGCGCAGGTTGATTCTGCGGCTGGTGGCTAGGCGTACGTGAGGAGGCACCCCTTCCTTGGCCACGAAAGGGGCGAAAGGCGTAAGTTTGCGACCGCGGGGCCGAGAGGCCCAAGGACTTGGCCGTAGCCCGGGAATCCTTAAAGCGATTCAGCGCACTGTCCGCTTTCTCGCCGAAAAGTCGAGTGCCATCAAAGGGCATGTCCATGAGGGTGCTCTGGACATCACCTGAAAAGGACGTGGACCGCAGCCAGGCGTGACGTCTAAGCGCCACTGAGGTAGAAATCGCCCTACCCAGCGAGTCCGTAGTGTCAAGCCCACATCGGATATCATGTCGCGCTGCATCCCTCCCATCGGCCAGAGCCTGGGTAAGTCGTGTCTGGACCTCCTCCGGACACAGGGGCAGCACGTCCTCCACCGTATCCCACAGAGAGTGGGAATAACGGTCCAAGAGACAGGCGGTGTTCAAAGACCGCAGGCCCAAACTAAGGGAGGAGAACAGCTTTTTGCCGAACTGTTCCAGTCTCTTGGAATCCCGGTCCGGCGGAGCGGTCGGGAAGGAGGATTGGGAGGTAGAGGCCTGGATAACCAGGCTCTCGGGGGTAGGGTGTTGGGACAGAAAACTGGGGTCGCCCGGAGCAGGGCGGTGGCGCCTGGCGACGTTCCTGTCCACAGGAGGAACTGTGGAGGGCTTGGACCAGGTGCCCTGCAGAACGTCAGTGAGGGCCTCATTGAATGGCAGCAGAGGCTCAGTGGAGCTTGCTGCAGACTGAAGCACCTCAGTGAGGACGTTAGTCCTCACAGCCACGGCAGGTAGCTCGAGCCCAAGGGCTGCGGCCGCCTTGCGCAGTACCACAGAGAAAGCAGCACCCTCCTCCGAAGCCACAGTCAGAGGAGAGAGGAATCCAGTGTCTGGAGAGGTATCCAGACCACTGGCCTCCCCCAGTTCATCTGCCCAGTCCTGGGACAGTTGAGCCTGAACGGCCATAGGATCCTCGGATCCCTCCCATTCGCCCCCATCATCCGATGCCTGGTATGCAGGAGGAAGGATCGGAGCCGGGCGATAGACATAATGTGTCTCCAGCGGCGCCGAACGCGGCGTCCATCGACGCCGTAACGGCGCCGGGCCCGGAGCGGGGCTGAACTGGGGCTCGACGCCGAGCGGAGCCGGCGTCGTAGGTGGTACCGGTGTCGACGCCGGCGGAGGAGGCGTAACGAGGTCGACCGGCGTCGGCGGGGACTCGGGAACGGGTCCCTCGGGCACTTGCGGCGTCGAGGCCGGGGCCGGAGCCGCCGGCAGGCAAGGTTGCCCTGTCGGGTCCGTGGGGCCCGAAGGCGCGCCAGCGGGCGTCGACGGCGGAGCCAGGGACCGGTGGGTATGGGGACTTGCGCGGCGCCTGCGGCTCTGCTGGAGCCGCGGGGGTAGAACCACCCTGACCCTCGGCCGAGTCGCGCGACCGGCGAGGGGAGTCCGAAGAGCAGTGTCGCCTCTTGGACTTCTTGGAGTGCTTCGACTTACCCGAAGACTTGGAGCCAGACGATCGATGATGAAGTCGGCTGCGGCTCCGCGACCGATCCTTGGACCTCCTCGTGGACCGGGATCGAGAGGGGCGCGGAGCCGAGTGGCGAAGCTCGAGAAGCTTACGGGGCCGCTCCCGTCTAGCCTTCGAGGTCAGGGCCTTGCAGTCCGAACACGACTCCGCGTCGTGGTCGAGGCCCAAGCAGTAAAGGCACCGGCGGTGATGGTCCGTAACCGACATCAAGCGGTTGCAGTCAGCACAGGCTTTAAAACCAGGCATCCTACCGGCACCGGAGTCGAGACAAGATCAAAAAGGATCGAAAAAAGTTAGTCAAAAAGTGACTAAAGGGGTAGCTCTCCCGGATCTGCGCTTACTGGCGCGGAAAAAAGAAGAACTGACGTCAGCGCGCGAGGGCGGCGTCTAAGTACTCCGGCGACGTCATTCCGGCGCACGACGCCGACGACGGACGCGGAGCCGCAGACGACGCCTAGCGACGCGCAAGGGGTATTGCTGACGAAAAATCTTCCGGATCCAGTCTGACGCCTGGGGATATTCTAAGGTGAGGAATCTAACTAACGTGTTTCTTTCAGATGTAATATTCATGATAGAGGCACAGGAAGATTTCCAAACAGAGGTATTCTACTCTTGGGTTACATTCCCAGCAGCAGATGCTGTAACACAAACTTTTCATTATTACACACATGAAGAAGTTCCGCTTAATTGCCAGGAACATATTTTCTCGTTTAATGGCGCCCTAACCCACACAAAAACAAGAGCAAGGCTCGGTCCTTTAGGAAAACCAGGAGCAACTCGGCCAATATTAGCGATCTATGCACCGCATCCGGACATTGACACAATGCCAGGTGATGAACTGCTGGTTCAACACAAAGAGTTGATAAAACTTTACAGAAACATGACACACTTCGTCTTAAGGACACAGCTCAGGTACTAAAATTACTCCACAAATATTACACGCGGTAATGGACAAAGTGCCTACAAAACGTGAACAAATTCCTTTCTGGGTAGCTCAGAAAATAACCCAGTTAGAAGCAGTATTCCCAAATACCACACCATTTAAAAAACACAGAATGTTAACAATCTGTTTGCCCATGGGGATTACATCACAGTTAGAGTATTGGACCTTTTGGGGTGCAGTCTTTGCTGCCATATAAAACTGTAATGCCTAAAGCATTTCCTTTAGAACTTATGAAAGGGTCTTTTTCCCATACAAATTATAGTTAGTGCTCTAAAAAAATTAAATGGGGACATATTTTCTGAGTTCTCAAATAGCGACAAAGCACTTTTAAATGATTTGCTATCTTGATGTTTTTTTTCCAGTTGATTACTTGATTATATGTTACACTTAGGGGAGACAATGTGGCGTTACGTCCAGATCTGCAGACTCTGCAACTAGGGGCCCAGGTTCGAGTTTTGGCATCAGCTTGACATGCTGTGATTCTGTGCAAATTACTTAATCTCCACATGCCTAAAATCAAAAGGAATGTGTCCTTGTGTAATCTAACTGATGGTCATGTAAACCACTCCAATACCTTCGAGTCAAGTCTGCGCTATATAAAACTGTAAAAAAAAAGTGTTTTGCACACTTCTGTTATTGGGCTACATTTGGGTGATATTTGTGCTACATTTGGGCTCTTTTTTTACTGGTGGCCATCTTGGGAGATTTATATGTTATAAAGTTCCCTAATCTCATCATTTACTACAGTATCCCCAGTCGAAAATGGTTCCAGTTTTCCACGTTGATTCCATCAAGAAGGCGTTCAGTTGTGCCACACGTGCGGCATAAAAAAGTTACCACTAAATGTTGCTCATTAGAACACCTTAGTAAAGCTGCTAATCACCAGGCAGTCTGCTGCTGGTGTTGAAAGATACATGTTTCAGTGAACATGTCAGAATGTTCAAATGAAATAAAAGAATAGGAAGATATTTGAAACTTACATAAAATATGTTCTAATTTTTCTTTCTACAGCACTGACCATAATGACAAAATGATGCTGTCCTTCTAAATTAAATGTTTTGAGTTTTACCAGTTTATTCAATCAAGATGGCTTCAGGTGTGCTACACTTTGCTATAAGTAAGCCTGTTAGCACTCTAGTTGTTCTTTAGAACACCCTGGGAGGCTGCAGTAGAACACAAGGGCATCAACTGATTCCAGTGTTGCCAGATAGGGCTATTTCCCGCACAAATGGCCGACCTTTTTCACATTTGTGCGGGAAAAACCCACACCTGGCGGGTGGCTACTTTTTAGACGTATATTACCCCTTGTGTGCAAATTTGTGGCAGGGGCGGCGCTGACACTCATCATGCTCATGAAGATCGTGCATTGTGTTGACGCGCTGCTCCTATCACTCTGTCAGTCTGTGGCACAGACACTAACTCCTACTCCGTACACGAATAAAGGTCAGCGGCGATTGGCGAATGAGCGCAAAGCACGCTGCATGGCTGGGGCATGATTGGAGGATTGGGCACGAGTCACATTCAACTGCAAGCTCACCTGCTGCTGTTGCAACGTGTTGGCAGCCACCCTAGCCTAGTGGTGCAGTGGGTGTACAGTCTAGGGGGCCACAGGGCCGTCAATCTTATAGCGTGCGATAGCGCTACCAATGATGGCCTGTCAATACATTTTGACCTGTTCCCGTGGCGCCTTTACAATGAGCGGTCACACACACCAGGCAGAGTCTCGGCGCGGGTAGCACACTCAGCAGGGTGACGACTGGCATCAGGATCTCACAATCATGTCACAGTCATACTGTCACTGTCTCGTTGTCATAGAAAAGATTGAGACAAAGTGAGTGACTGAGTGTGACCACCAACGCTGCAACGGACTTCTAGAGTCCCACTCCCGACCGGGGCTGGCCTGTGACTTTACTACGAGTCGTGATTGCGGCAACGAGCGGCCCGTAATGAATTACCACGCTCGCCAGCTTTAAATTGCAGCAAATAGTAAGTGGAGTGAGGTACTCTCTGCTTTTGTTTTGTAAATCACATCACTGTTATGCAGCCGGTAATTATTGGCAGGGCAAACTTCTTTCAGTGTTCTTATGACTCCACAGTGTGGCTGGCTCTGTCAGTCAGTGCACGGCGCGTGTCTAACACCAGACAGGATTATGCATTGTTTTACAAGTCCCGTCGGGCCCTAGGAAGTCATTGCTGCGACCCTTTTAGGGCATAGGCAAAATAAACTAATCGACTTGTTTCCTGTCACGGTGAGGCTGTTTTTAAAAGACACACATAGCGCACTGTGTAAACTTAAGTTCTACTGCTGCTAGCATTTGCCCTTTGTGACCCAGTCATGGTCTGGCAATTTTACACCGTCAATGCAATTTCTCTGTGGTTCTGCAAGCAGCAGTAGTGATCACAAGTGTAAAATCATGTAGGATTAGATTGTGGGTATACAATCATTTGTCAGTAGGATTTATGGAGCAAGGACTCGTAGAAAAGAGACTTGCTCGGTAGCAATCCGCTCCTTTAAATCACTAACAAGTTATTAAATTTGTTTTGTGTAAAACGAATACGCACCACATGAATACGCAGGTTAGTGAAGCTTGCTAGTGTGTACTAAAGTCGATAACATGAACAAAGACCTAAAACCGCTCTAAACGGGAAATCTTTAATGCGCATGCGTCAACTGCATCTTCGCAGTATGACGAGCTATTGCTTGGAGGGAAATTGCTGCACATGAGCAGAAGGCACTAAAATGGATTCTTGGAGACTCAGGTGCATGGCATCTGCTTAGCTGAAGCAAAAACAAGCTATTCTACTAACGCTAATGCGGGAAAAGTATTAATAAGTAAAGGGGAATAGAGTAGAGGTGGGTGGTATACAGTGTGACCACTTTATATGTGAAATTAATACTTGTCTTTCTGACTTTATTACTAGTGCGCATTTGGGCCTCTCATGTATAAGTGACGTGAGCTGAATAAAGGAAAGACTGCGCATGTCCACTGAAAGTTAACTCGGAAGAATGACATAAAGGTTGAATGGAAGCCATGGTCGCAACAAGCTTTACCCTGGAAACGGATGGTGAAAAGTTCAATGCATGTGGACTTGAATACAGATTATTATAAAATTGTTTCAAATAAAACGTTAATACGTGTGTGAACTGAAAACTTATGAATAAAAATAAGGGGACAGGTTTGCCAACAATAGCGGTATTGACTTTAATGACATGTAAGCATGGTGTGATGATCTCTCCCCCTTGCCTGACCAGTTAAATTTCGTATTTTTATGATATTGAAACTTTAATGGGTGGGCTATGAAGAACGAAAGGTATAATTAAGATAGCTTTAGTTAGTTAGTTGGCAGAACTCTGGATGCTGCCTGTTGAAGGAGCAAGGTTTCGTAATAAAAGAGACTTGCTCGGACGCAATCCTCTCAAATAACATGTAACACTATAATCAACCTGTTTTGTGAATACTATTATTGCATTACACACATTATACTGTATCTAGGGGAAGCTTTTCTATCTGTATTACTAACAAGTAACCCGAGTGTCTTAATAAGGCCGCCAAAAAACGCGGGAACTTCATTGCGCATGTGTCTACTGCATCTACGTAGTATGACGTATTCTGTCGCTTGGTGGGAAAACTTTGCAGCTGCGCAATAGCTTTAAATATGGCCGCTTGAAACTCACATATCAACGCATATGCTACTGCTTGAACTAAAACTCGTAAGTTCTACTAAACACTAATGCAAAAGATTTAAATAAGTAAATGGGGATAGAGTAGAGATAAGTGGTATACAGTGAAATCATTTATTGTCACATTCACGTTTGGGCCTCGGAGGGAGACTGAAAATCCCTACCCACTTGATGTTCACGCAGGCGCACAAGAACCTACTGAAAACCCTGGGACAGCACCAATTGAAACCCAGCCAAGGCCACATTGGCCGAAGACGCCTGGGAAAGAAAACTATTGACCCACATCAGCAACAATTTTGAATAAAATGTATAAACTCGTATTGATCATAATGTGAAATGCGGGTGGGAATAAAGCTATGGGAAAGTAAATTAAGGGGCAGACACATAGAACAATGGTCCACAGTAAAATTATTACTTTTAATATGGTGTGATGAACTCACCTCCTCGCCCTGACCAATCAGAATAGGGGAAAACACAAAAATTGCAATTCTGGTGGGAGGTACATGTATATAGAATAATATAATTGAGGTAAGTTAGCTAGAGACCTTGTCAGACTTGTCAGATCCGCCATTCCGACTCGTCACCGACCCAACGTGTATGCTGCTATTCTGTCTGAGACGCTGTCTCAGACCCTGCTGCTGCCAGCAACTCTGCTCGAGAAATTGAGATACTGATCACTAATCTAATCATCTGGAAGGGAATTTCAGAAGAGGGACACCCGAGGAGAGTAGTATCAGAGAGGGGTGCGATGCTGGCGTTGCACTTAGAAGAGGTCACCGTCGCAGATCCAAATCTGTCCAAATTCTCTTTCTGCATCCTGTCCTGGCAGATTCTATCTGCTTATCTTCAAAGAGTTGGGGTCATCTATCACCTTAGGTAAATATACCTATTTAGTAAAACTGTCATTGTACCTGCTCTCTCTCTTTTACCTTTTTCAGGTACCGTCTTCATTGATCATTATTTTGATTATGTTATGTTTGACTTAATTTTTCCTCTCGTAATAATGTGTTTAAGCTGTGATTGATTTTGACTCACAAAATTATTAATTTAGATAAAGGTTTTCCAAACTTTCTGAGGTTGTGGTTATTTCAAGTATAAGATAAATGTCATTTTCTACCTTAAACTATCTCAGAAACCTTATTCATCGAGAAAGCTATCATTAAGGAGATAAAATTGGTAAGACTTGGTAAAGGTGAAATTAAATCTGCAGGTAAAACTCAAAAAATGTATATCAGCTGGGTTAGCTAGCTCATTTGTGTGAATGGTTTGGGCCCAGGTGAGTATTTAGGTATATCTGTGTTTATCCCGAGCTGGTGACCGGCGCTCTATCAGTTTTTTCTTTGGTAGCAGAGGCATGGTTAGGTTCTAGTTAGTTAGGTAGAAAATATTGTGGATTGAATTATTTGATTTATGCATTAACAACCACTATTCGTTAAATGTTATGTATTGTTTCATGTCGTCTAGAAATTCCCGGGAAAATTGAATAGTGGGTGGCGAATGGCTGCCATACCGCAGTGAGGTTACTTGTCTGGATCAGGAAAGTGCTGAAAGGTACACTGGACTAGAAGCACTGATTTAGGGATTATATTCTTTCGTATAAAAGTGAGAGTAATTGGTAGCAAAGGTGTCCGCTGGCGAAACTTTGGTCTTATATCACCTAGAAAGGGTAATACTGAAGGAGTAGCAGGTTCTCTGATGCTTGCGTGAAGAGTAAGCAGAAACTTTTACTCGTAGTGTATGAAGAGTAAGCGGAAGGGTTTTACTCGTAGTGTGTGAAGAGTAAGCAGAAAAGGTTTGCTCACAGTAAAAAGGTTGACTATTCTTTGAATTTTGAAGATCAGACACAGTAGCGAATGTTTCTATGTTGTTGATTAATGAAAATGTTATGTAAAATTGTGAGAAAAATGAGTTTTTGCATTACCTTGTAAAGGAGGGGCAGTTGCGGGTGCTGCACTGACATCTCAGAGGGCTGCGCTGGGATTAGTTGAAACTGCGGGCGTGTGACTGTCGTGAAGAATTGTAAAGGAGGGGTCAGTAGTGAGGAGTGATACTGACGTCACTAAGAGCCGCGCTAGTATTGGCTAAACGCATGAGAAACAGAATCTGATTGGTGAGAAGAAAAAAGGAAGCCATGCTGGTATTGATCAGTTATTAAAATAAAAGCAAACATCTAATTAGTTGAAACTAAAAGCCATAATAATAATTGATAGTGGGTCTTGCATGTGGAGACACGATCCTACATTAATAGGGAATTGCCCAGACAGAATGTATTTAGGTTTTGCCTACGAACAGTACATAAAAGGAAGATCTTGCGAAATGTATGGAGAGAAAAGAAAATTGTCATTTATGCAGAGAATTAAGAAATATTTTAAAAAGGATAAACCCATTAAGACTAGAGAGGGAATTCTTATCCCTCCTCCGAAAACTCCTGCATCCTATATGATGGTAGAAAGAATATGTCATACTTATGTATGGATAGAAAATTGGATAGAATATACAAAAGATGATGGAATATTGGCGTTCCCAGAGACCGGGACATTTAATGGAAGAATTTTGCATAACTCATGCACTAGAATGAATGAGTTAGAACCAAGACCCAGATTAACGCAGTATGGAGCCCTAGAAGAATGGGAAACTGAGGCATTTGAGTGAGATAGACTTAGGAGTGACAGAAATTTGACGTGAAACTCGAGATAAGCAGATGAAACAGTGGAGACAGGCCATGCTAACTGAAGGGTTATATCCTGTATTGATGACAGAAGAACAAACAGGAGGCAAGTGCACAGAAAAGAAAAAGCATTTAACGTTAACAGGTTGCGGTAAATCAGAAGATGATTATTTAGAAGATAATTTAATGAAAAATTCTCCGCCGTATGAAGAAAGACCTAATAGAACTACCCCGAGTGCTCCGATTCTAGACACACCCTTAGTGCCACAAATAGTACATGAAAGAACAATGGAAAGGGTACTTCAGGAAAAAGAAAGGGAAGCGATAAATAAGAATAGAGACAAATTAATATAGAAGATAACGCAGTTAAACGCACATCCCGAAGCTCTGACTATACCAGTGACTATAGGTCCTGTTGTCCCACTGTACGGGGATAAAGCAAACTGTCCTAAAACACCTCTCATGACAACACCTATTATTGAGCCAAGAAAAGAGAAGTTAGTAATTGATGACCAAGCTAGTGATTGCGAGTCTGTAATTTCATTAATGGACTTACCGATAAGAGGGCAAATAAATGACACACCCAGAAGAGTCACCCCAAGTTGCTCAAAAGAAGTACGAATCGAGACAGCCACCGAAACCAAAAATGCCACAATTGTAACCCCAGAAGAAATAGAAAGATGGGCACAAGAAATAGAGAAACCAAATTCACCACTGAAAATATTAGACATATTCAAATTGAAAGTTGAATTAGAAGAAATGATAGCTGGGAATGTAGGACTAGATAGGTTAAATACCTATAACGAGGAAGAATTGCTATTCATTTGCAGAAGCATAACATGAAACACAAAAACATTTCATGAAAAATTGGTAAATTTGGCTTCTGATATGGGAATAGAAATAGGGCGATCCAAAGTATTGCAAAAACCTTATAGAGCAGAATTTTCTGATAAGGATTTAGAAAATATGAATGTGTCAGGAAGAAAATTACAGGTTAAAGAATTAATAACGATATTGCAGAAATGGGGGAGATTTGGACAGGTGGAGAGTTCAGTGGTCAAAGAAGGAAGAGGAAGCCCAGACAAATCGTGTCACATCTGAATATTTAGTAAAAGAAACAGAAAAAGCAGAAAAGTTGTACCCAATGAGAGAGGTTCCAGGAGGGGGATATGTACATGTCCCATGGACCCGACAGGATATATTATCATTTACAAATGATTTTTCAAAGTTGAGAGAAAAAAGAGTGGAATGGTATAGGCAAGTTGAAAGGTTTGTGAAAGTATCGAAAGTTTTGTTGAAAGATTTAGATGGTCTCTTTGATATAGTGGTGCCTGCTGATTTGTGGACTGAATGTAAAATCACAGTTGATTGACCTAATGATGAGTAACCGAGAAACGAGAAAACAGGAGCTCCCTCAGAGGAAGTCATGAAGAAATATAACCAAATAATAACGTTCTTAAAAGGTAAAATTCCCCCAAAGGAAACAGATTGGATAAAAATAGATAGAACAACTCAGGAAAAAGATGAGTCTGTTCATGCGTATTATGAGTGCCTCCTACAGGTGTTCAAACAGTATAGTGGATTGGGGACAAGGATATAATGCATTTTGTGTATCGATTTGTGTCTGGGATAAGAAAATAAACATCTGAAATGATTAAGCAGCATAGTTTGTGCGGGCAAGCAAAGCCAATAGAAGAGATTTTAAAATATGCAAAATATTGTGGAGATGAAATTGACAATAGACGAAAGAATTTTGAAGAAAAAGTGATGTGGGCTCAAGTGAAATTGGCACAA
Organism: Triturus cristatus; assembly: GCF_964204655.1. Taxonomy (NCBI): domain Eukaryota; kingdom Metazoa; phylum Chordata; class Amphibia; order Caudata; family Salamandridae; genus Triturus; species Triturus cristatus. Next base: position 88,545,657 of record NC_140582.1, read on the forward strand.
CAGCTAGAACTCCAGTTACAGAATCAGGCAGGAAATACTGGAAGGGGGAAAGTCAGGGGGAAAATAATGGGGGTAAAACAAAAGGACGGTTAAGTAGGGAAAAGGCCAAAAAGAGGTTTCCCTGTCATGGGTGCGGAAAATTGTGGCATTGGAAGAACGAATGTAAAAGCATACAAAGTAATAATGTCCGAATCAAAATTTAAATCCACAGACGCAGAATGAGATGCTAATGAAACAACCCCAGCAGGTTGTAAACCTACAGAGTCAATTGCCACCTGCCCCTTTGCCAAATTTTGGGAGTGAAGCCAAGTACAGTGCGGACACAGGATTCCAAGAAGGAAGTGGTAAGAAAAACTATGTAACATTGCAGTTTCTTTAGCAGGATGCATATTTTGGAGATCAAGATCAATGACGGTGCCTGAGAGGGGGGAAGAGGAGTGCGTACTTGACGCATCCTTACCGGTAGATCAGTCAGGTCTGTACATTGACGGAAAGGTAGAAGGAAATGACATTACCTTTTTGTTGGACACTGGGGCTACCCGTTCTACTGTGAGAACAGCAAACACCCCAAACTTACCCCTCTCGGGAGAAGCGATCCAAGTAGTGGGCGTTTCTAATAAACAGATTAGGACCCCTATTACAAAACTAATGGAAGTGTGTATTGGAAACTTTAAAGAAATGCACAAATTTGTAGTGTGCGATTCTAGTCCTGTAAATTTATCGGGAAGGGACTTGTTGTGCAAAATGTTTTGCACCATATTTTGCACACCGGACGGGGTTGCCATTCAGACCAATGATGAAGATGGAATATATAAAATTATGTTAGCCAAGCACGGAACAGGGGTGATGAATTATATTCAGTGATGACCAAAGATGACTTACCCGATGAAGTCAAAACAACAGTGAATCCTGAAGTATGGCATTTTAAAGGAACAGAAGTAGGGTTAATGACAGACATAGACCCTGTTAAAGTGACTGTGATGGACGGTGCAGTCTCTCCAAATACTCGACAATACAAGATGAGTCACGGAAGTAAAAGCAGGTTTTGATGCAGAAATTGATCAAATGGTCAAACAGGGCATTTTAAAGGAAATCAAGAGTAGTCTCTTTAATTCACCTATGATTGGCATTAAGAAACCAAGCGGAAAATATAGTGTAGTTCAAGATTTAAGAAAGATAAACAAGATTGTTGTGCCATGTTGCCCTATAGTACCCAACCCTGCAGTGATTTTGTACCAAATACCATGGAAAGCAAGATGGTTCACTGTAATTGATTTATGCCATGCTTTTTTCTCCATCCCATTACATCCTGATAGTCAGTTTTTATTTTCCTTTAAATTTGAGGAATGTATCTATATTTGGAATCGCGTTCCTTAAGGGGACACAGAAAGTCCATCAATTTTTAACCAAAGTTTAAAAAAAATGCCTTGAGACATTGGTGCTGCCTCGGGAATCAGTTTTGGTGCAATATATTAATGACCTATTGATCGCGTCTAAAACAAGAAGTGATTGTGTAACTTATTCCATTGCCTTATTGAACCATCTAGCAAAGGGTGGACATAAAGTGTCCCCTGAAAATTGAAATTCTGCAGAAGCGAAGTAAAGTATTTAGGACACCAAATAGAATGAGGATTAAGACGAGTGACCACTGAGAGAATAAAAATATTAAAGCAAATGAAGCTACCACAGTCACAAAAAGAAATAGGAATGTTTCTTGGTGTTGTGGGATATTGCAGGTAATGAATTGTAGGGTTTTCTCTACTGGCAAAACCCTTGATACAAATGACAAAGAAACGAGCAAAAGACCCAGTAGAGTGGGACGATCTGAGCATGCAATCTTTTGTAAAATTGCGAAATTGTTTATGTGAAGCACCTGCTCTAGGTATGCCAAATTATTCGAAAGAATTTGCATTGTTTTGTTGTGAGAGAGATAACTGTGCCCTCTCAGTTTTAACACAGAGACATGGTCTAATGCGACGTCCAGTGGCATATTTTTCTGATACCCTAGATCCTGTAGCATCTGCATTGCCAGGATGCTTAAAAGCTGTGGCTGCAACATGTGCAAGTATAAAACAAAGTGAGTCATTTGTAATGGGACATCCTGTTAAGGTATACGTCCCTCATGCAGTTGAAATTCTGCTAACAAGAACACAAACTCAGTATCTCACTCCGAGTAGATTAACCAAATATGAAAGGATTATATTGGGAGCAGAAAATGTGACCCTAATCAGATGTACAATTCTTAACCCAGCTACCTTGTTGCCAGACCTATACAATAAGGAAGTGAAAGATGAAGCTGAACACGAATGTCTTGATGTAACAGAACTCAGAACAAAACCCTGACCCGACATACAGGATGAACCTTTGAAAGATGCTGAGCACAAACGTTTTGTAGATGGTTCATGTATGTGCCATGAGGAAGGAGGGTTAAGTGCTGCTTATGCTGTATGTACATTGGCTAGAATAGTCGAAGCATCCTATTTACCAGGAGTCAAGTCTGCACAAGTAGCCAAATTGATAGCTTTAATTAAAGCCTGCAAAAATGGGAAAAATTGGAGAGTAACCATTTACACTGATAGTCAGTATGGTTACTGGGTTGTACATGACTTTGCCCAGCTTTGGATGCAGCGGGACTTCCTGACTTCTTCAGGGTCTCCCATTCAAAACTGAATTTTTGCTAAAGAGTTGCTTTAAGCAATACAATTACCAAAAGAGGTGGCAGTGGTAAAATGTGCCGCACACAAGTCAGGAAACGACCGTGTGACTGTAGGCAATCGATATGCTGACCAGGTTGCCCAACACTGTGCTAAGTTTCAAATGGCAGTAAACACGAAAGTTGAAAATTGTGGAATCAGCTGCCAACTTATGCTATTGTCAGGATTACAAACATGGAGAGAAATACGAGAACTCCAAGATGAAGCAGAGACAAAAGAAAGAGAAGAGTGGGATAAAATTGGTTGTCAGAGAAGGGCAGAAGATGGTGTATGGGTTTACTTAGATGACAGACCTGTATTGCCAGACGGTATGCTTGCACCCATGGCTAGGATGTATCATGGAGACACCCACATAGGTAGAGATGCAATGATTAGACTCTTTAGACGGGATTGGTTTAATCCAAGGTTCAGGAACATTGCAAGGAGACTTTGCCAAAGATGCTTAACATGTCAGGAAATGAATCCTGGCAAGAGAACAATAGTCTATACAGGGAAAATTGGAAAAGCTGAAGGTCCCTTTATAAGACTTCAAATTGATTTCATTCAGTTGCCTGTTTGTCAAGGATTAAAATATGTACTTGTCATCATTTGTCTATTTTCAAAGTGGGTGGAGGCATACCCCACCAGAAGAAATGACAGCTTGACAGTGGCCAAACTCCTATTAAGAGAGTTCATACCGTGTTTCGGTTTTCCAGTAACTATTGAATCAGACCGAAGGTCTCATTTTAATAATTAAATAATTTGATTAATTTGCGAAGCCTTCAAAATTGAACAAAAGCTGCACTGTGATTACCTCCCCAGAGGCATCTGGAGTGGTAGAACAATTGAATGGCACAATTAAGTCAAGGCTGGGAAAGGTGTGTGCATCCAGTCCACTGGATTGGCCTGATGCTTTACCTCTTGTTCTGATGAAACTTAGAAGTATTCCAGACAAGAATACCGGATTAAGTCCCCATGAAATAATCATGGGAAGAACAATGAGGCAGGCATGTATACCTGGACACAAGCTGTTAAATATAACTGATGATTTGGTACTGGAGTATTGCAAAGAGTTGGCTGACCAAGTGCGTTCTATATCTCACCAGGTTGGAGAAGACGCAGTCCCCAGGCAGCCGAACCCAGTGCATGATCTGAATCCCGGTGACTGGGTTTTAGTGAAGAATCATAGTCGAGAATCGTGCCTAGCACCAAGGTGGGAAAAACCACATCAGGTTATATTGGTTACAACAACAGCAGTAAAATGTGCAGGTTTGCCTAATTGGATTCATGCAAGCCATACTAAAAGAGTACCAGCACCAGACGAAGAAGAATCTCAACAGACTCAAGCAGGAGAAGGGGCGGAAGGTTGTACAGCTGAAGGATCACGAGTAATAAATCCTGAAGTAGCTGAGAAGGAACAGCCAAGCACAAGTCAAGATGATTGGATCCCAATAGTTGAGATACCCAAAGAAATTAAAAGGACAAGGAGCCAATCTAGATTAGCTAGCCAGGAAAAGAGCAAGGACCAGGTAGGAACAGAAGAACATGCTCAGGTAAGTGAAACCACGATTGTTAGGGAACCTGAGCAGGACCAGATAAGGAAAGAGCAATCTACTCAGACAGATGAAGTTGAAATTACAGCGCCAGTGTCTGAGGTGGGACAGATAGGTCTTAGAAAAAACGTTCAGGCAGAAGAACATCAAGAATCAGAAAGACCTGAGCAGGACCAGACAGGGGAAGTCAAACAAGTTCAGGAAAAGAAAGAAGAAAAGCCAATTAAAACTGAACCTGAACAGGGTCAATTTAGGGAAGAAAAACGCATCCAGGCAGAAGACATCAAAATAAGAAGCCCTGGACAAGGTCAGGTAGAGAGGAATTCGGAAAACGAAAATAAACAAGTTGTGCCACAACCTAGTGAAAATAAAAGAACACTTGAAAAAAGTGAAAGCAAAGTGCAAGCTAAAAGAATCAGGAGAGGCGATAATTGGCCTAGTGTCATCAAGAGAGTGAAGTACCATTTTAAACCCATAACTAAGGAACCAGAACAAGTAGACGAAGTATCGAGTCAATCGGGACCGTCAACAGAAGTGCCAAAACAAAGAAGTCCAAGATTGAAAATAATAAATAAATAACAAATTCAAGGGTCCTGAATGGACATATGTTATTCTTGAAGATATCGAAAATTTTGAGATAATTGGAGAAGATGATGAAAGCTTAAACGCTGAACCAATTGATGAAGAAGTGAGACCAACCTGAAAAGAATTTCCCTTTATATTCTGTTACAAAGTTAAATACCAAAGTAAAGAAGAGAAATCTTCTTATCCCAATTGATAAATGGCTGACAATAGAGCTGATGGAAAACCAAATTGTGTACAGAAATGTTGTAGAATATGTATAGGTATTATATTTTTAGTACTCATAATATGGTTAGTACTAACTATGGCCATTCCTTATTTGATGGTTACAAATATAAAAAAAATAGCACTAATACACATGAAAAGGTAGATGCCATCAAAGGAAACAAAGTAGAATTAGAAGCACCAGATGGGTTAGATTTACATCACACTGTTAATGAAAATGATACAGATTTGAATGTTTTTACCAACTTATTAGTACAATATGTAGAAACCGTGGAGGATAGTGAATGTTATGTATGTATGAAATTACCCGCATCTGTAGCAGGAGGAACATATCATCATTTACCATTGACATATGGTATTTCATGTAGCGTTTTAGCTAGTTTATTTTATAGAACAGGCAAATTGCAGTATTATTATTCTAATGTAGATGTGATTTTTTCTGAGGTTCCTATGCGAAAAAGCACTAACCATGTCCTTAGTACGAGAGATTCACAATTAATTGGTGAATATTTTCTAACAATGAAAGCAATAGATATAGCCGAAGCACACAAGCACAATTTAACTTGTAAATTGCATGAAGAAGAGAAAATATTTTTGAATTTAGTTGAGGGAAGGAGACAGGATTTTCAAAAGAGAGCTGTTGAACCTAAACCTCAGATACCTAAATGGGCTGAGTAGGAAGAGCATTATGCAAATGGCAAGACTCATGCTGCAATGTCTTTGGATCTTGAAAAGAAGGGAAAAATCTGTCTTCATAGGTTAAAGAGTGAATATAACCATATGTTTATTGGTTCCAGTGAATGTGAACATCATTTCTTAGTAATTGGGGGATGGGGACTTAAAGGAGGGACGGATCCAGTATTTCCTGGAATCTATTATGTTTGTGGCAATAAAGCCTATTTTAGGTTGCCTGACCATTGGTATGGGAGTTGCTATTTTGGAATAGTATTCCCTAAAGTTTATCATATAAAGAGAATAACTGGAAGCAATGAAGAAAATAATGAACTAACACGTGTAAAGAGAGCTAGTTTTTCAGGAATTGTAGGTGACATTTTTGGTGCATTGATACCTTCAGTGGGAGTTCTTCTAAATTCACGGAAAATGTGTCAGTTGTCTACAGTAGTTGATCGGTTATCTACTCACACTGCTGGAGGATTCTTGATGATTAACACTAAATTAGTTGCGGTCATATCTATGGTTATGCAAAATTGACTTGCTCTTGACATACTATTGCAAAAGAGGGTGGAGTCTGTAAATTATTGAAAACGCAACATTGTTGCACATATATTCCAGACAAAAGCTTTGAAATTGGGAAATACATTAAAAATATAACCAAATTTTTAAAGAAATTGTGTTTTAATATTGTCTGTAAGATGGAGTGCGCATATTCCTTTATGTAATCCTGGACTTTCGTGGGGTCGTACTGAATGGCTGGTACATTTCTTTTGTAAAATCAATAAAAATGTGTTTAGCAAAAAAAAAATATTACGGAATTAGAAGACGAGTTGAAACCACTGGAAGTTGAAAATGTTTGGACGAAATTGACAAATAGCATTACTGGTTTAGGTAGTTGGTTTTCTAACATAGGTAATGGTATTCTAGGCCATATAATACTGACCATAATGGGATTAACACTCTTAGTATTAGCAATAATGTTCTGGCATAAATGTTGCAAAGGGAGAAAAAAATATGAATTGAATGAAAGAGGTAAGAAAAGAAAATTAGAGGAAATACAACTAGAAGAATTAAAAGGATATATTTACAAAAGAATGAGAGGATTACAGTGTAAGGGGAAAAGAAAGGAATTAAAAAGTTGAAGAAGAAATTGAGATGTGCTAAAGTTGGCATCTGATTTAGTAGAAATTAGTGATGGCATTAAATGCCATCAGGGAGGGGATTGATGGAGCAAGGTTTCGTAATAAAAAAGACTTGCTCGGACGCAATCCTCTAAAATAACGTGTAACACTATAATGAACCTGTTTTGTGAATACTAATATTGCATTACACACATTATACTGTATCTAGGGGAAGCTTTTCTATGTTTATTACTAACAAGTAACCCGAGTGTCTTAATATGGTCGCCAAAAAACGCGGGAACTTCATTGTGCATGCATCTACGTAGTATGACGTATTCTGTCGCTTGGTGGGAAAACTTTGCAGCTACGCAATAGCTTAAAATATGGCCGCTTGAAACTCACATATTAACGCATATGCTACTGCTTGAACTAAAACTCGTAAGTTCTACTATACACTAATGCAAAAGATTAAATAATTAAATGGGGATAGAGTAGAGATAAGTGGTATACAGTGAAATCATTTATTGTCACATTCTAACGTGTCTTTTTCTGACTTTATTATTAGTTCACGTTTGGGCCTCGTAGGGAGACTGAAAATCCCTACCCACTTGATGTTCACGCAGGCGCACACGAGCCTACTGAAAACCCTGTGACAGCACCACTTGAAACCCAGCCACGGCCACATTGGCCGAAGACGCCTGGGAAAGAAAACTATTGACCCACATCAGCAACAATTTTGAATAAAATGTATAAACTCGTATTGATCATAATGTGAAATGCGGGTGCAAATAAAGCTATGGGAAAGTAAATTAAGGGGTGGAAACATAGAACAATGGTCCACAGTAAAATTATTACTTTTAATATAGTGTGATGAACTCACCTCCTCGCCTTGACCAATCAGAATAGGGAAAACACAAAAATTGCAATTCTGGGGGGAGGTACATGAATATAGAATAGTATAATTGAGGTAAGTTAGCTAGAGACCTTGTCAGACTTGTCAGATCCGCCATTCCGACTCCTCACCAACCCAAAGTGTATGCTGCTACTCTGTCTGAGACGCTGTGTCAGACCCTGCTGCTGCCAGAAACTCTGCTCGAGAAATTGAGATACTGATTGCTAATCTAATCATCTAGAAGGGAATTTCGGAAGAGGGACACCCGAGGAGAGTAGTATCAGAGAGGGGTGCGACACTGGCATTGCACTTAGAAGAGGTCACCGTCGCAGATCCGAATCTGTCCAAATCCTCTGTCTGCATCCTGTCCTGGCAGATTCTATCTGGCTTATCTTCAAAGAGTTGGGTTCATCTATCACCTTAGGTAATATAAATCTGAGAAGACTCATTGTACCTGCTCTCTCTCTTTTCCCTTTTTGAGGTACCGTCTTCATTGATCATTATTGTGATTATATTTTGTTTGATTTAATTTTGCCTCTTGTAATAATGTGTTTAAGCTGTGATTGATTTTGACTCCCAAAATTATTAATTTAGATAAAGGTTTTCCAAACTTTCTGAGGTTGTGGTTATTTCAAGTATAAGATAAATGTCATGTTCTACCTTAAACTATCTCAGAAACTCGGATTCATCGAGAAAGCAATCAATAAGGAGATAAAATTGGTAAGACAGTAAAGGTGAAATTAAATTTGCAGGTAAAACTCAAAAATTGATATCAGCGAGGTTAGCTAGCTTATTTGTGTGAATGGTTTGGGCCCAGGTGAGTATTTAGGTATGTGTGTGTTTAACCCGAGCTGGTGACACGCGCTTTATCACTGTGGAGCGGGAGATGCTGATGCTGGGAGAGATGCTGTGAGATGCTGATGAAGAAGCCGAATGCAGAACTTTCTATTCTAGTTTAATTCGGTTAGATCAGAAGATTGCGGAAGAATCTCGAGGAGGAAGAGAGTGTCAGAGAGGGGTGCGGCACTATCGTCGGTAATCTAGAGAGGTCAACTATCCTGTCCTGATTCCTATCCTGAAGTCTTTGTCACCTGACCTATCCCAGGGGACCCTTACCAGCTCCTTGGCCAGGCGGTTGGTCTTCACACCATTCTTGGAAATTATCTTTTCTCGTTATTTGCGAATGATCTTTTCTCTCTGTCCTCTCCCTTTCTGTGCATTGATTATTGCATAAGTCCGAAGTAAAATTTTCTTTGAATTTTGTAAATTGAATTTTCTCTCCTACAAATGATGGTGACTGTACTGTGTTTTTGAAGTGGTTCACATGCATTTAATTTAGATAAAGATTTAAAACGTTCCTGAGTCTGTGGTTATTTTACTTCAAGGTATAGAAGTTTAGAATTGTGTTAATTATCACAATCAATTAGTTCATCTAATGGTCCATCGACCAGAGGAAATAACTTTTTGATCAGTGAAGAGGTTAGTTAGGAGTAAGAAATAACTAATCCAAAAATGGTGAAAATTATATAAACTGTGACTCCAGCGGTTTACTCAAATTGTGTGTATGTTTATGGGCCCCGGTGAGTATATGGTAGTAGAGTATCTGTTGTTGGTACGCTGCTGGATCAGGATCAGGTGATTTGCAGCAGTTTCATTTTCTTTTCATAGCTTGTCCTTGCTTAAATGAGTGTCATTTCTTATGTTTATCTGTTTACATGAACTTAATTTCTTGATTTTGCTCGCAAAAAAGTGTCACTCTTAGTGTCATACATTTATTAGTTGAATGTCATTCATAAGTACTCTGAACCTTGAAAATGTCACACATAAGCACTCTTAAAACCTGGCAACTATGCAGTCTGTGTTTTCATGTTGAATAGTGCCCTTCCATTTCTGGTGCTTTGCAATAGTTTTAAGATCTTCGTAGAGTTTCTTGTTGCTGAAATGGCTGTAATTTGTTGTTTTTGCACCTGGTGTCAAAAGATAAAAATGAAATAAATACAAATTAAATTACTTGCCTTGCCGTGCTGTGGAATCCCTCTGTGCTGTGGATACTCTGGTGGGGGACACTGCCAAGTTCTTCCGAAGATATATGTATATATATATGTGTTTCCCTCATCTTTATTGCTTGATTTTTGCTCGCGAGAAAGTGTCACTCATAGTCGTTGAATGTCACTCATAATTACACTGAAGCATGAAAATGTCACTTATAAGCAATCGGAAACCTTGGTAGCTATGCACTGTGTCACTTTTCTCTCGATTCTCAGACTGTCAGACCCGGCCTGGTGGTGCAGCCCTGTGCTACTGTGACAGTTGAGTCGTGGGGCCTGGCCGCAGCATGTAGAAGTAAGCACAAATTGAAGTAAGTTCATTTATAGACATCAACAATAGCTGAAACAAATGTTCAGTATTTGGGAAATGTGTGTGTATCTGAATAATCTATTAGGAAGAAAGAGGGGTGAAGGACAAACTGCCAGATTCAGTAATAAGTTAGGTTTTGCCGTATAAAGCATTGCAGCGACCGCTTTAAGAGTACATCAGATATAGCCCCCCGATCTGTGTTCGAAGCCAATTTAGCGAACTAAAAGCGTGGCTCAATTGTAGGCACACGCACATGCTTGTGGATGTCCTTGTGGAGTCCTTTCTGTTGCTCTTAAGCTGCAGCCAAATTTAAGTGTCACATGCGCAATGGTTTAATAAATAAAATCAGAAAAAGGAGAGGCGAATTGTCAATAGGCATATACGGGCATTACGGAGAAGTGAAAAAAGCTTACGGAAATCCCCACATCAACTGAATTGCGCTCAAAACTGAACAGTACCCTCCTGCTCCCATAGAAGCCTTGTTCCCTGGCCCATGGAGTACATCTTTTCAATATACAAAACATGAGATTGTTCACAGCGGTCTTAAAACGTGCACCTTCCGTGCTGCACAGCCCTCATCCTTTGTTGCCCAAGCAGCACCTGTCCTTCATGTGCAAGTGAAACGTGTGAGATTGGAAGGAGTTACATTGATAGAGAACATTCAATGTAGGGTTAACTACCATAGATTGCAGAGATGGGGCATTAAGTGTTGTGTGAAGAGCAGTAGATGGTGGTAAGGATGAGGGGTTGAAGGTTTTGCTGATTTGGAACTTAAAGTGATAGCACAAAGGTGCACACAAAAAAAGAATATTGACTCGGTCACTAAGGGAGAGGGCTGATTTTGGAAAGCAGGATGGGGCTAGTATGAGACAGCAAGGGCCTACCTAATTTAGCATTAAGGCCGTCATTACAAGGGGGATTCTGCTTTTGGCCATTTTGGAGTGGCCCTGTGTTCCCACACCTGGACCTGGTGGGAAAACACACATGGTAAAACCATTAAGGCTGAGTCCGGGAACAGTCTCAGCCAAGGTGCCACCTTATCACTTCCACAGCACTATGTACCCTTAACTGCCCCAGAGTCTGCTCTGTCCACTCACATTCTTCTGACTCCTTGCCTGTCGCACAGCAGTCTTCTGTGACCCCCATTCCCCACGCGGGTTATTTTGTTACCAGTTAACTTAGGGTGAAGTAGGATATTCCTTGTTCCATGGCATTCATCTCAGAATGCCTGGAGTTAGGGGTAGTGATACCGACACGAAGCAGAAATTTCAACGTTGATACCACTCCCATCCCACCCCCTGCTGATACCCAATTTGTGCTCAAAGTTCAATGGATTAAAACATGATTACACTCAAGCGATGAATGTCTAATAGCTGGCTTTGCCCACAAGGCCCCACAGTGAGCATTCAGAACAGAGACATAGAATGGTCACTTGCTACATAGCTTGCATATGACGTCGAACAAAAGGGACAAAAAAGCTGCTGAAGATTTAGCGGTGTTGGCAGATATGCTGCAGGTAGTGACGACCATGCATGACACAGGGATTCAAGATATACCACAGGAGAGAGCTGCAAAGGCAAAAGGATTGATCCCCTGGTCACCAGGACTTGAGAAACGGAGGCCACACACAGGTTAGATTTGGTAAATGTTTTTTCTTACGGCAAGAGTAGGAATGAGTGCTATATGATAAGTAAAGCACTGACTCAGATGCTCTGTATAGACTTGTTATCTTTGATGTGAACATTTGCTGTTGTAAAGCGCTCTGATACCTTTGGGTCTAGCTATTGCTATATAAAAATCTCAAATTAATAAGTGAAGGTTGCTGTGCTACTGTCTGTGTGTTACCTGCTCTGTGTGAGGAGAAGCGCACACTGCTACTGCCTCCAACACATGGCTGTGGCCGTAACGCCATATCGTCTCCCATAGGTTGTACTTTTATTCAATTTAGGCAGGAGACTGCACATTTTGGAAGCTAAAAGGTGTATTATATTACATAATTATCTCTTAAAGTCTCCCCCCCCCCCCAAACAAAATACAAGTTAAAGGAGTAATTATTTTATCATGGGTTTGTCTCTGAATCGCCCTCTTATTTGTTTCCAAATGTTGACAAATATGCTGTGGATGAAATAGAAGTGGAGGTTGTCAGACTCCATTCGGAAAGGAGGGAGGAGGGCTTGAGGGCTATGGGGTAAACAGAGGCTACTAGGCATTACCTTTGGGAGTTGCTTAAAATACAAATTAGAGGGAGCAGTAATTAGCACATAATACCATTTCTGCCTTTCTCAATCTCTGTGTTTTCTACTATTGTAGCTTTAGCAGTGCCTGTTACAAGTTGCAATGTCACAGTGGTGACGGGTCATGAAAATGAGTATCATTAACACAGGTGCCCAGGTAACCCCCTCCCACTATCTGTTTATTGAATAGAATTTAGATTAATCTTTGAAGTGGTTTCTGATGACTATTTCTGCATAATTTGAGAGTTGTGGGGTTGGGCCAGTTTTTGGGCTGACACTGGTGTGCGTTGGGCTGATTTTGGGCTTATACTTGAGCGGCTTTGGGCTTGGGACGGGTCTCAAAATCTGGCAACACTGGCTGCTTCTGTGGGAGAAGTAGATGTTTTACTGAGAAAGTGAGATTTGATTCTGGTATGGCTAAGCAAGAGAGTATGAATTCACAGAAAAATAGGCCCTCAATTTAGCTTCTTGAACACCTTCCATAACCTCTATGGGAAAATCATAATAAAGCAGTTTTCTCTCAAACATGATTTTTTGAAATCCCAGCCTTAGAACAAACCACAATTCCTAACATTAATATGGTACTGTTGTATATGTAATCACTGTTACACTCATAAAATTAATTCTGTATAATGGTCTTCACTGTGCAGTGCACATGCACTTGCTGGTTGCATTGTGATGTCAATATAGAATCCTCTGTATGTACATATATGATGTCATAGAATTTTGGTTGGATCAGTCAGCTGCTCTGCTTGTAAGCCACGCTTGTTTGCGGGCTTTTAGCAGGCCTCTTTATTCAATAACCTACTTTGAGTATTATGAAGCTGTGAACATTCTCTTCTTTATACTACAAATTGGAGACGAGTTATTTAGCGGTCGAATTCACAGCATTTGAATTCTAGAGGCCTGTTACCGCTTTACATTTACTTCTAAAACTGACTCAGGAGAGTCTGACGAGCATCGAAGGATAAACGAATGAGGCAAGTTTTTATTGCAGCGCCGCAGAAAGAAAAAGCAAATAGTAAGCTAATTTCAACTTTTGCACTGTTTCTGCATCTGTATTAAGGGTTTGGCATACCATTAGAAGACAGTTGTAAGCGACAGTTAGTGGCTCCTTCTGCTTTGCAAGTTCTCAACTGCGTTTTTGACGTCTTATCAGCGTCTACAGAGAGATTCACTACGTGCATCAGAGCACGAATTACGTTACGTGTGTGACTCCATCTTGAAACCAGGCAAATCTAGCTGGGAAGCATCTGTAGTCCTCGTGTTTTTCTCTCACTGCATACAAACATTGCGCTTAAAGCAGACAAGCGAAGTACGAAGGTATTGTGCTTATTTCATAATTGTAAAGTTTTTAAAGTGCCAAAATAAATATTTTGAAGAAGAAATTTGGCAAATAATAATGTCTACATAAAAAGCAATCTCTTCATCGATAAATATTAATTTCTGTTTTTTTGGCATTTGGTTAATCCTTCTTTTCTTAATTTTTAAAGACAAAATACAGTTTATTAAAATGTTACACAGTACAGCAGTGTCATAATTTGGAGAATTCAAAATAGATTACCAAGTTAAAAAAGAGGAAGACAGTTATTACACAAATACTATGGCACAAAATAGTAATTTAAATACACCTGCAGCATTTTTGGCAGAATCTGGTAAACCATCAATGCGCTAGAAGAACTGGTTACGATCGTTCGAAAATTAACTTGTGGCTATTGATGGAAAAAATATGAACCTGAAAGAAAGAAAGCTATAATGTTTGGGCTGCTTGGAGCAGCTGGACAGGAAATATTTGATAGCATGCCAGAATATGAAAGTCCACCTGGTCAATTCATACCATTGGATGAGTATCAAGAAGCCATAAAAAGATTAGAAAAACAGTTTGGAGAAGAACCCAATATTATGATTGGAAGGTATACTTTTTGCATGAGGAAACAGTAAGAGGGAGAAAATATCAAGGAGTACATCGCTAGTTTAAGGGTCTTGACAACCAAACGTGAATTTAATGACATGGTTGACATTTATATAAGAGACCAATTTGTTTTTCACTGCTTCGAAAAGAAGATCCAGGAATGAGTGTTAACTTGTAGAAATCCTATGTTACAGGAAGTGATAGACATAGCTAAAGGGATTGAACGATCATCTGAATCTTCAAAAGTACTGTCAGCTGAAAATTATCAGAAACTAATGTGTTTTCTTTACAGGAGAGAAAATAGGTAGAAATGAAAAAAGAAATAAGGTCGGAAGTTTTATGTGTTTGTTACAGGTGTGGATCGAAAATTCACAAGGCAGACTATGGAGGGGAAGATATGCGCAAAGTGTTTAAAAGTTGTTCATTTTGCAACTGTCTGCAAGAACCTTAAAACTCCACAATATCAAAAAGTTAAAGTTAGCCAAGTTGTGGATTGTGACAAAAAAATGTGTTCCAACATTGTTTTAAATGTGGATGAAAATAGAGGTAAGATCAAAGGACCACTAGGGGTAGCCTACATAGGAGCAGTAGAGTTGAAAATAATGGCCGATTCTGGATCGCCAATCACAATAATTTCTGAAAATACGATATTAATATGCTAGGTTCTTTTCAAGAAATCTTAACTATAAAAGGAAGATCTGTTTCTACAAAAATGTATGTTGCAGAAAGGGGAAGGAATACTGTTGGATGAAAAGATTTGGCAAGTCCAGAATAATCTTAAAACCTGGAGCACATGATCCTATAGTGTTGGGTGACCTTGAAGTTGCTAACATACATGTTTCAACAGAAAGTAAAGACTTAGCGGCAGTTTTAAAGAAATATAAAACAGTTTTTGAAGACCGCATAGGTCCTGTGAATCGTTTTGAGCATACTATTAAGTTAAAAAACAAATGCTATTCCAGTTAAACACAAAGTAAGGGCTGTACCACTGTTGGTCAAGAGTAAACTTACAAAATTACTCAATAAACTGGTAGAAGAAGGAGTAATTGAACCTACAGACTCAGCAGAATGGGTTTCTGCTATTGTGATTATTAAAAATAAAATGGGGAGATTTGTCTCTATGCTGACTTGAGGTCATTAAATAAAAATGTAGTTGTATTTTTCGTTAATTGACCTCAAGTCAGCCTTCCATCAGGTAAAATTATCTGAAGATTCCAAGGATTACACAACTTTTGTTACACCTTTTAGTGCATACAGATTTATTAGATTGCCATTTGGCCTTGCTTCTTCAGCAAGTGTATTCCAAAAAATGACGGAACATATATTAAAGAATGTAAAAGGAGTTGAAAAATTCCAAGATTATATTTTTATACATGCTAAAACTGAAGAAGAACACAACAAAATTCTTGACATGGTTCTTCATAGTCTAAACACAAGAGTTATGACAGTCTCAAAAAGTAAATGCAAATTTATGAAAGATGACATTGAATATTTAGGACATGTTTTGAGTTCCAAAGGAATAAACACTTTGAATTGGTAACTGACCACAAGCCTTTAACTTACATGGTGGATGGATGTGGCAGAAGTAATGGGAAGGCATCTTCTAGGCTATTAAGATTATTGGCCAAATTACAAGAATTCAATTTCACTATGAAACATATTTCAGGAAAAGACAACAATAGAGCAGATTGCTTATCAAGACTGCCAATTTTTGATTTGGAATGTAATGTGGAGGAGGATACGGAGTGTGTGGTAGCAAATATTGACATCTTCAAAGATACTGATTAAATGTGTTCTGAAACATAATGGTTAGAATTGAGTAATACAGACCCAGTTTTGCTTAAAGTCAAAGAGTATATTACCGATAAATGGCCTCCAGTCAGGAATCTTTCTACTGAATTCAAGACATTCTAACAGGTGTATGATGAGTTAAGTATTGAAAGTGGATTATTATTAAGGGGTGATTTATTTGTTCCACCATCCAAACTTAAAAAACGTTTAATTGAATTGGCCCACAGATGTCACACAGGAACTACTTCAACCAAAAAAAACTGTTAAAAATGTACTATAGGTGGCCAGGTTTGGACACTGATGTCAATATATTTGTAGACAATTGTTCAGTTTGTTTAAAGTCTGATAAACACTGGAAACCTAGAGTTAATTAAATGCAATTAGTAAATATGCCAACAAGGTCCTGGAGTAAAATAGCTATAGATTTTGCAGGCCCATTCAATGTTTTCGGACAGAAAACAGATTTCTTGTTGTAGTAAGTGATTATAACAGTAAGTGGATTTATTTTGAATTTTTAGATGAGATTGACAGATTCAGTAATCCAATTTAAAAAAAAATATTTCACCAATGAGGGTTTACCACATGTTATGGTATCAGACAATGGTAAACAATTTACATAAAAAAATATGGTTTCATTTTAAAAAAATAATGGAATCAAACAGGAAAAAACTCCTTTGTATTCACCTAAATCTAATGGACAGGTTGAACGAGTAAATAGGTTTATCAAAGAAGGTGTCCAACTTGCATTGGCGTCTAAGATGTCAGTAAAAGAATTTACTCAGGAAAAGGTTGATTGTTAACAGGATATACCCCATTTTTCTTGATGAGGGGTAGGAAAGGTAATACCTTACTCATTCCTAAATTTGTTTCGAATGAAAAGGAAGACAAGACATGTGTTGTCATTGAAGGAAAACCTTAAAGGCAGGGATAGAATTCAAGACAAACAACTTATGTCAAAGGTTTATCATGACAAAGTACACAGAGCTGAAGACAAAGTGTTTGAAAAAGATGATTGGGTTATTGTAGAAAAGCTATCAAGGTACAAAAGGGAGAATCAAAATATTCAGAACCATGCAGAGTAGTACAAGTAGCAGGAGGTTCAGTACTTTTAACAGACAAAGGATGGAGAAACAAAAGTGATGTCATTAAGCTTAAACCTGTTCAAAATTTACTCATAGATACATCTAATAGTGTTTTATCAAAGGAAAGAGATTGTTATGTTTGGTTTGAAACTGATTCTGTTGAAAACCTCAATGGAGATTTTGGTAGATGTCTAAATGGTGGAAATGTACCAACGACTTTCTGTTCAAGAAATGTAGGCACTGGTATTGCAAACATTGGCAATATCATACAACATGATGATTGTAAGGAAATCTCTGAACCACACAAAGACAGCTGGCAAGCATTACAATCAAACACTACTCAATAGATCTTATTTTAATAGTGACAACAGTGTTTCTGATTTTAGTAGTGTTACTTCTCAAAATGTTGTCCAGCGTACATCAACCAATTCAGGAAGAATTTCCCTTTTGCCATATAGGTACAAAGATTATGTTTTGTCTAAAATCTTTAGAACCCTCTGTATGTATATATATATGATGTCATAGAATGTTGGTTGGATCAGTCAGCTGCTCTGCTTGTAAGCCACGCTTGTTTGCTGGCTGCTGGCAGGCCTCTTTATTCAATAAACTACTTTGAGTATTCTGAAGCCGTGAACATTCTCTTCTTTCCACTACAGGTACCATCAACAAATGATTTATATTGAAACTAAAATATGTTTTCACCCTTTATATGTTTTCCTTTTTGTGACCCTAAAAACTTGCCATTCACTACAATGCATTTCAATGGGGACCATACCTCAGAGTGCTGTAAGTGCTGCAACAGCATGTTTTTCATGTTGTGGCCAAACAATGAAGGGGGTCCATTTGGGACCCCCATATATGTCCTTTGGGTTCTGGGTGTTACCCTGTCCACTTACATATGTTTGTAGTTCATTTTTAGGGCACAGGGACCAAGTCCCTGAGTCTTGTAATGGCAGCCAAAGCATATTGTTCAGATTGTCACAAACTAATCAGGATTGACTAGTGTTAGAAGTAAGAACAAGGTAAGGTACATAACTAGTTTATTGGTCAACCACTCTCCTCAATGACTAGAGCATTGCCACCCTTCTACTGTCAACTCAAAAGGGAGAGACCAAGGGAGGAAGGGGTGGGTTGGGAAGGAAACGCAGGATTACAACACACCTCCCTTGATTATCTAACGGAAACATTGTTACATCTTACAATCTTATCACAGCTCCATTCTCAAAAAGTACAACATTGTTAAAAGTTTTAGATACTCGACAAGGAGGGTAAAATTTACTTTGACTGTGCAAGTCTTTTACATTCCTCCTGACCTGTAGCATGTCTCTCATCTTCCACTTGGTTGCTTTAACCCCATATTTATTGTCGTACCAGTTCTTGTACTTGGTTTGGTGACGTTCAACTTTCCTACCAACCTCTTTGAAGTTAACTCCCACAACCCTACCACCCCTCAACCAATTTGGGTTAAACTTGGTGCTGGACTCTCTCCTTCTGAGGGCAACAAATGGGGATACTCCTGATACAGGATTTGGTGCCAGAAACAGTCACGCAACAATGACTCTACTTCATGACCATTGGCTATTGCTAGCTGGAGGTGTTCTTTTATTAGTTGATTGGTCCTCTTGACCAGGCCATTTGCCTTAGGGCAATAAAGAGCAGTTTTCTCATGTTGATGATCCAGTTGGCCAAAAAGTCTTTCATAAGTTGGGATGTAAACTGTACCCTGTTGACTGTGACAAGGGTAGATGGTATACCTTTGTTGGAGAATACATCCTTGAGAAAATCCAGAACAGACTTGGTATTGGTGCAGTGCACGAATCTCTGTGAAATCCAGTGGGACGTGTAGTCTACTAAAACCAGCATGAATTTTTTGTGGGTCCCTAAATTGTCCATGGGCCCTATTATGTCCATGGCCAGCTTGCTCCGTGGCTTAAGTGGAAATTCGACAGGAGACAAAGGAGCCTTGCGAGTGGACCTGGACTTGTCACTCCTGGCACAACTGATGCAGTCCTTAACTTGCTGTTCCACTATAGCATCCATCCCAGGGAACCATAAATTCTCTCTATTTCTGTTTATTGTTAGGCTGCGTCCTAGGTGCCCTTTATGAGCTAAGTCCACGATTCTTTTCCTTAGGCTCCCTGGGGGTACAATTTTGTTCTGGCGGAATACTTTATTTCCTATGGTGCTCAGTTCGTACCTGACTTCCCAGAAATCTTTAATTTCTTCTTCAACTTCATTACGCTTGCTGGGCCAAACTTCCACCATAATCTTTTTTTTTATCTTGCAAAACAGGTACATTTTATTTAGTGAAAAAAATCAATACTACAACAAAAAATTAATGTTAATTAATAAATATATCTTGTAACAAGTGAATCATCTTCTTTGAAGGACACTTTCTTCAACTTCTTTCTTTGACCCCCCCTCTTGTGATTTCATTCAGCTGGAGTCAGTCTCTGGTTTGGAAAACTGCAGAATTTGAAACATAGAAACCATTTCTGTTTTATGTAATTACGCGTATTTCTTCATGTCCACCTAACTGTAACTAGATTTGAAGTGAAAAAAGTACAGATAAATCTGTTTAATCCACATCTCAGTTTCATTACTATATCTGTTTTAAAATACTTCATCAGATATGTGCTATTAGAATACCAAAACATATTTTATATTTTGGATTGAATCAGTAGAAATGTGATGCTTGCCATAACAGATTAAAATAGGAAGCTTGCAAAACACCCTAAAAGGAAGTCATGCAACCGAGAGATATGCCAACTGTTTGCCAGTGGGATGTGCTATCCTTTAGGAAGGCAGTACAATATCTCTCCTCATGAAAAGAGGAAAAATAACCTCACCTTTGTGCTAAACGGTTTATTGTATGGTCCTATTCGGTCAGCTGCAATAGTTGCAAAAAAGGTTGGCTTTAAATAATGTAATCCCTTAAGTGTGCATCTTTATTTAAGTTTAAATTTACGCATGTGGTATATGTTGCTCTGGCTACCAGTGCCAGCTGTATAGGAACAGCATAATCTCCATTACCAAATGTATGTGGCTGCTTGTGCAGAAACAATAGTGATGCTAGGATGAGAATATTGACGCAATTTATTTGTCTCAGAAGACCACCAGACGTTGTGACTCCTCCAACTCGTGGTACTCATTTATGCTGCAGTATGTGTATATGGCCAGTGCATGAATTCTGGGTTTAAGAAGTTGTGAATGTGTTTAGAGTCATCATAAACATTGCACCCCTGTCTAAGATAATGTACTTAGGACTGGTGACATTACTGATTGGGCTTCTACTACCATCAAAAACTGAAGTTTCTCAAATCCTTTTAAACAAGTTTCAAGCGTGATGTTTTTGGTGCACAAGACCAAGTTTTTAATGAAATTTGTAGCTCATTGATCTCTTCACACTATAACAGGAATATTTTTTTAAAAAAGATGGTTTATCTAATGTAGCTTATATCTGTTTATTAATACAGTTATGAAGTGTTAGTTTTTAGCGGGGTGTTTTAAAATCTGTAGCTATTTGAAATTTGTAGTGTTTTGGTGGAAATTATTCTATCCTGATGTTTATGTTGCAGAAGATCATGTCCTAAATGTACTGTGTATATGTTTTTAATGTTTAAAAAAATATATATATATTTTATTTCTTAGGTTGCACATCAAGAGAAAACATTGCATGCTTTAGAAACAAGAAGTAAATTCCAAAATTGACAAATAAAGAAAATTGTCTCTAAGCGTCTATACCATAATCTCTTTAAGTCTGCACAAAACTTTATCTTCTTCCATTCCTCTCCTCCATTCTTCTTCCGTGAGAGCAGGGTAATTTAACACCATGATTGGACTATCCAGCATCTCCTCCTGTGGTTCTGCTTGCAATGATGTTCTGGGCAGGATATCTGCAACTTTATTGTCATTGCCTGAGACATATTCTACTTTGAAACAGTAGTTTTCCAGGCCCAGAATCCATTTGCCTTTGCGGGGGCTACTGTTCTCCATACCTTTCATAGTAGAAATGAAGGTTAGAGGTTTGTTATTGGTACGGATCGTGAAATTCAAACCCCGTAGAAAAAGCTTGAAATGCCTCATGGCCTAGAAACACGCAGAGGCCTCTTTTTCTATCACTGAGTAGTTACTCTCAGCCTTTGAAAGACATCGAAAAGCGAAGGCAATGATTTTTTTTCCCTTCCCATCCTTCTGAGAGAGAGTGGCTCCCAGTCCTTTGTTGGAGGTATCAGTAGTGAGGATGGTTTTTTTCTGGGATCAAGTGTACCAAGTGCCGGGGAATTTACGATTTCTTCTTTGAGTGCATCTGCTGGAGCGAGGTTTTCCCTAAGAAATCGTATACCTCCTCCATTTTATCATTTTGAATTAACATGAATAATTGATTAACATTAATAGTATTAATTGTTTTCTGTGTTTAATTAATCAACATTACTAATTAGAAAATACACGTGGGAATCGCATTTGCATGGCCTGATTGATACGTAAACTAATTTCGTACGCATACTAATGTCAGATATTTAGAATTTGTATATTATATGTTGCTTATGTGATGCGATTTATGAATCGTGCTTTCAATTGTGAGTATAAACCGCAATGCGTGTTGCTTTTGCTAGATAAATACACACACATAGAGGGTTTAGTGAGGGAATAACATTTTAATAGTCATTTCCATGTATTAATTACGTTTTGTGTCTCTTTGCTTAAGTTGACCTTTCTGGACTGGCCACAAAATGGCTGCCATCCCTATTTTGACGAACAGACGAGATACAGAAGTCACTGAGTGAAGTGCGCCTGCGCTAAAAGATGAGTGACAATAACCTCGTCCTGACCCCAGGCAGACTGTACTCATGAAGGACGCACCGGGAGGAGTGCCAAGCCTCCAACAAAGAACTTCCTTAAACTATGAACTGTTATAATTGATGACACCATGGACACAAACCCCCATGGGAATAAACATGCCCTGGATGGATTGGAAACTGTTACAATTTTATTAATAAATTGAGAACTGCATCTAATGCAACATCAAATGTATGGGAATCAGGAAGAATGATTCTGGTTCAACCAATCGAATTTGTTCTAAAACATGTATTGTAACATTGTCGTCGATATTTTACTATAAAAGTAGACTAGAGAGGGTAGGGCTTTAACACACCTTCACTTTACCAGATTTCCTGACGTTATGCTGACGGAGAGGACGGTGACACTGCTGGACAGCTGCTTGCCAGAGACTCTGATGGACTGATCAGATGCCCAATTAACTTACAAACTGATTAATTGATTTATGGGCATAGAGACGAAAGATCTGAATTTGACTTAGAGGACGCCATTTAGCCAGATTAGGTAAATATGCGAACCAAAATATTGAATGCTTTATGATTTCCTTATGCTTTAATTAGATAAACATATTATTTAATTTAAGAACTGTGTTGGGTTATTATTTAAAGTGTTTTGATGTATATTGTTTAGAAGAATAAAATGTCGCTTTTCCCAGCAACTAGCTGATCCATGGCCAATAGCATGGGAGGAACTGCTAGATTATAAAGGTATTAAGACCCTGGTGAGGTAGGGATGAAGAGGTGAATTTATTGTTACTCATCAGGTGATCGGTGCAAATCTTCCTCCCATAGTATTCCAGCGCATGGAATAAGAAGAGAAAAGAATTTCCCCTCTCTCTCTCTCTCTCTCTCTCTCTCTCTCTCTCTCTCTCTCTCTCTCTCTCTCTCTCTCTCTCTCTCTCTCTCGGACCATTGATCTAAAAAGTAAGAATGAATGTTTGGTGTTATGGGCCCCACCAGTGAATGAATGTGGTTGTTGAAGAAGATCTGTGGTCTGTAGACGTAGTGAGGGGATTTTTGGTATTAAGCGCTGGAGCACATCCACCATGCACTTATGTTGGTCCAGCTACTCAAATTCTTGGTTCCTCTTTAACAGTTTCCGCAGTAGGTCACACTGTGCTGCAAAATTCTTGATGTATTTGGACATGTATTCTAGTAGCCTCAATAAGGATTTAAGCTTGTCTTTGTTCTTAGGGTATGGAGCATCTCTCACGGCACTCAGGAGGTTGTGCTTAGGACGGAACCTATTCTCAGAGATGGAGTGTCCTAGATAGTCTACAGATGTCATTCGGATTTTGCATTTGGATTTCTGCACAGTCAACCCTGCATCCATCAACTTCTTGAAAACCAATTTAAGATTGTGATCGTGTACCTCCACACACCAGGTTGTCGTCCTGAAAACACATGGTGTGATCCACATCCTTCAGGATCTGGTGCGTGGAAGACCGCTGCGGCCAATGCCAGGCCGAACGGCATCCTATTGAGAGATCGATGACGCTGAAGTACTTTGACTGACCCATGGTACTGAGCATTTAATGTATGTTTGATAGCGGGTATCTTTCAACCCAAATGTTTTCGTTCAGGCTCCGCAAATCCACATATAGACGGATACCCTCACCTTGGCCTTGGAGGCAATTACGATGGGTGCCAACCATTCTGATGTGTCTATGGGTTGTATGATTCCCATGCTACTCAACGGGTTAAGTTACTTCTCTAATGGCTCTCTCATGAGATGTGGCACTGGGCGTAACTTGTGCACGATGGGTTTGGTATTAGCCTTTAGCTTGATTCTGTGTTGAAAATCATGTAGAAGACCAAGCTTATCTTCATACAGCTTGGGGAAACCCTCACATAAATAACTACCTGATCTGTCAGGAGAACTTGATCCTGATTATTTGGGTCAAGAATAATGCCTAATTCTTTTTGGTGTTGCAACCCCAGGAGATTGTATTCTGTTTCTACTATGTAAACCTTTCCCAAGGCGCTCCTCCCTTAGAACTCAATGTGCATTTTCTTCATGCCCACTATGGATATTGGCTCTTCAGAGTAACCAGTGGGTGATATGTCAGGTTTCTTTAAAAAGGTACCTCCCTGCTTGTCCATGCATTCAATATCACTACAGTTCAATAGAGTAAATTGAGAACAGGAGTCAGCAAATATGGAAACAGAAGTATTGTTTAGTAGCACATCACATTTTGGATAAATAACATTGACACTCCCTGTCTCGTTTTTAAGTTGGAATACATATTTCTTCTCATTGTGAACAACACATTTAACCTCTTTAACTACTGTACTTTCTTTGCTCCCCCACACCCTGCTGTGTGGGTCACCCTCTCTTCACTCTCTAGTGAAATACCCCCTTCTATTACACTTCTTACATGTGACACTTTTGGCGGGGCATTGGTGGCTAGATGATTACTGCTACCACACCTAAAAAATCGGAACTTCCTTTCGTTACCAGGATCTGTGTTGTGCACATTTTCTTTTCCTTTTACTTTGCAGACCTCATTTTTCTCCTCGAGTTCCTGAACATTGGCTATTAAATCAGTTGGCGGCTTCCTTTCTGTGATGCACTTAGCTGTGTCTTCCACTGATTAAGCAATGGCAACTGCCTCGCTAAGGTTGGGGTTCTTGGCTAATAGTTTCTCTTGTATGCGCAAATTGTTGGTGCATCGCACCAGTTGGTCTCTTATGAGAGAGTCTGTAAGGTTGCGAAAATTGCGTAATTGGCTAAGACCCCCTAGCGCTGCAATATAATTAGGTAATGTCTCTTGTTTCCCATGCGACCTGGTGAAGAACCTGTGACGTTCTAGAACGACATTGATTTTGTCCCCAAAGTGTATTTCCAATTTTTGCATAGTATTAGCAAAAATGTCCACTCCCTCTACTTCTCCTCCCCCCTCAATCTTTGGCTCAGGCAATGTTTCGAATATTTTACACACATACACTCCCAAATTGTGCAGAAGAATATGTTGTATGGTGTGAAACTTTCTCTCCCTATGGCAATTAAGTATGACTCGAATAGTTTGACCCAGTCTTTCCAACATATTTCAGGTTCTCTATTCTCATTGAGGAAAGACAGGGGTTGGCTCATGCTAGCTGCAGCCATCATAGTGAATGAGGGATATAAAGGAAATTTGCCAACAACAACAAGAAGATCAATGAATGTAGAAGGAGTGGGCTGTAGAGGTTAAACAAACTCCCCGACGACGTCACTCCATCAAACCAGCTGGGGTGTAAGGTACTAGAAGGGAAAGGTTCACAGACAAATGGGAACACCATGCATCAAAGATGTTCCTGTAGAATACTTGTGAATGGAAACACCCAGTACGGTTGAGTTCAAAAATATTCTCCCTTCAGTCTGCACAATAGAAGGGAAAGAGCGATGAGCTGGCCAAAGAATTTAAAATAATGTTTGCAAATACATGGACAGTGGGGATGAGAATTCCTGGAGTGGCACAGGAAAGGACTATGGGCCCGATTCACAGAACTAACTTAAGACAAAAACCTAAACTTACTACCATTTTGGTATTCACAGAAGGCACTTACTCATTTCGGTATTCACAGAAGGCATTTGGGAGTCCTAAAGTTAGGAGGCCTAACTTTGCTACTCCTAAACTGAGAAAAATCCTAACTTTAAGACTTTCGGTATTCACAGAAGGCCTTTAGGAGTCCTAAAGTTAGGACTCGTAACTTCAGTGAATACGGAAATGAGTAAGTGCCTTCTGTGAATACCAAAAGGAGTAAGTGCCTTCTGTGAATACCAAAATGGTGGTAAGTTTAGGATTTTGTCCTAAGTTAGTTCTGTGAATCGGGCACTATGTGAATGAGTTAAAGAGTGGGGGTGCCGACATTTATAGGCAGGAAAAAGGGTACCCCCCTGTCACAGTCAGACCTTCCTTAAAGGCAGTTGAATTTAAGTAAATGACCAGGAATCACAAATTCCTGCAATTGCTCAGACTGTAAATTGCGGGAAACAGTGGAAACGGCTGTGCCCTTGTCGTGTATTCTCATCTTGCTTGTTAAGGATATGAAGAGAGATGACAGCAGAAAAATAAAAAATCCATGCAAAAGACGTGGAAGTAGTATCAGAGTGATACGCTGCAACAGTCTGTGGAAATTAATGAAACGGAACGAAGAACACTGCTCCTGTGCGCTGGTGAGAAATCCAGAGTGCGCAAGTCAAGAGATTGTCTCTGAGTTGCGCAGTCCCGGAACTCCCTGAGGTGAAGATGAAAGGCGAAGCTGAAGAGAAAGGCGCTGGACGCATGAACAATCCTCAGGTACAGCGCTCGAAACTGGATACCCAACAGGAGACGACCAATGAGTCACACTCCTCTGTATATTGTGTGGAAACTCTTATATGTTGGACTTCACACTGTGCTCCTGACAAAACGCCACACCGCTGTTATGCCGATTTGATGAGAGAAACTGCCTGTCAAGAACCGGCACATTGAAACCTGACTTGAAGTAATGCCCGCACCAGAACAACCGCTGACAAGAAAAAATATACAGCGCGAAACACCTGTGTCCTCTTTAAGTCAGCCCTCGTTGGTGCAGATAGTGCGTGAAAGCCACCAAAGACGCTGTACTGCCAGGCAGAGGAAGGAATGCACAGCAAGATAGGACAATAAAAGGCACTTACAGTTCATGGAAAAAAATCCAGACAGACCTTCAAAATAGTCCGCAATGCGAAAGTCACAAGGCACCAACTCAGCAACAGGCACGATGGATCCTTGTAAGAGAAATCCTTTTCTCTTCAATTCCGCACACCTTGTACATTGGATATGGGGAGAGCACACAAAAAGGAAATGACCAAATCTGCCCCCTGCACAGAGGATCGTCGCCAGTGTTAGAAGTATGAACAAGTGAAGATGAGGTAAGGTACAGAACCAGTTTATTGGTCATCCACTCTCCTCAATGACTAGAGCATTGCCAACATTATACTCCCAACTCAAAAGGGAGAGACCAAGGGAAAAGGGAGGAAGGGGTGGGCAGGGATGTATCAAGGTAAAGTTGGATAGGAAAAGCAGGATTACAACAACTAGTCTCGTCTAAATTGGGATTTACACCAAATAACAAAGAGCATGCTTTTTGGACGAAGAGAGACTGTTCCGCCTAATTTAGTGTAATTCCATCAAGGGGTTTGGGCTGTATGTCTAAAATCCCTATGGGAATTAACATGAGAAACACTTTTTTGACCCCCTTTTTTTCTCGGCTCCTCCTTGATGGATTACTCCTGAAACTTTCCATGCACAACTAGAATCACCGGCACACTTTTATTTTGGAAAATGTCCTGAAGATTTGTCAAATGGCACCAAAGATATAGGCAAGGCAAAAAATGCTTTGCCTATGGAAACTAGGTCCTAGCTACTGACCACTTGGGTGATAACAGAGACCATGCTAGCTGTTTACCTTAAGTTTTCCCCTATGCTGATTCAGCTGTGACCTACACCTTCACTGCCACCCTTGGTCAGTAACTTACCAGGGTATTAGACATCCGCAGGTTTACTGTGAGGGTTTGGTTGTGTACTTGGGGTCGTTTTTGCTAATGCTACACATGTTCTCCCTAATCACAAGAAGATTAGGTTTCATTGTTCAGTTCTGAAGATTTGCCCAGATCGACAGTGCCACTTGAGGTAAGAAACATGTTGAACGACACACACACTATTTTATGAGCTGGATAGGACCGTGACTTACACTTTCAGCCACCCATTGCTTTTTAATCATAACAAGAGAACCCTCTTATTAAATTGTATTGGGTATCTGAACTGTTTTAAAATTCACAATTCTCATTACACCAATCTACTCCTCGCGAAAGGCCTTCGGCAAAGAGCTCCCCGAGGGGTCTTTATGCATTGCAGTACCGGCCCATCGAGGAGCTGCCCAATGATGACGTACACTCGGGGTGTTAGGTTTCTTGTTTCTGAGCAATCAGACCCCCGATCTGTTCTTTCAGTCTCTCAGACCTAGATTTATTTCATCCCCTTCCCTATGGAACAGTATACCTTGTGTATTACATACTGGGGTATTAGGAGCAGGCTGGTGAAGATTGGGAGAACCAGGACACTCACAGCCACTAGGACCAGTGGATCCATACAAAAAACAAAATGACCTGGCCCAGCACAAGAGGAAATAATGAGGACCAAAACCACTGGGTACAATACTAGGTGGGCCACAATAACGAGGGCATGGAGAATCAAAATGACCCCAAACCAAGAAGACTAGGCATGCCAGCCCTAATAAAAATAGGAAAAGAGAGCTAGGTCAATAAGGACCCAACAGACCAGCAGGATCAGAGTGAAGATCAGTAGTACCAGGAGCAAGAGGACCAGAAATAGTTAATACAAGGATGAGTCAGCTAGCAGGGCCAGTAAGACCAAGGTCAGGAAGGAATACAGCCAGGACCACCAATTACAGGAATTCAATACCAGGGAGGCCAGACCTAGTTAGATCCAGGCCAGGATGAGGCTCAGGGGCAAACCAGCTCAGAAACGGAGGACTTGGAAAGGACCAGGAGGAGGACTAACATTTAAAGGACAGAAAGGACCTGGAAGAGAAGGAAGAAGACCGGAGGCAGGAGGACACCTAAATGAATGAAATGAAAGGGCATATATAAAGCGATCTAAGTTTGGTTTTAATGAAAAGGAAGACAAGAAATTTGTTGTCATTGAAGATGAAAACCTTAAAGGCAGGGATAGGATTCAAGAAAAACAACTTATGTCAAAGGTGTATCATGACAAAGTACACAGAGCTGAAGACAAAGTGTTTGAAAACGATGATTGGGTTATTGTAGAAAAACTATCAAGGTACAAAAGGGAGAATCCAAATATTCAGAACCATGCAGAGTAATAGAAGTAGCAGGAGGTTCAGTACTTTTAACAGGCAAAGGATGGAAAAACAAAAGTGATGTCATTAAGCTTAAACCTGGTCAAAATGAACTCATAGGTACATCTAATTGTGTTTTATCAAAGGAAAGAGATAGTTATGTTTGGTTTGAAACAAATTCTGTTGAAAACCTCAATGGAGATTTTGGTAGATGTCCAAATGGTGGAAATGTAACAACGACTTTCTGTTCAAGAAATGTAGGCACTGGTATTGCAAACAGTGGCAATATCATACAACATGATGATTGTAAGGAAATCTCTGAACCACACAAAGACAGCTGGCAAGCATTACAATCAAACACTACCGATCTCAATAGATCTTATTTTAATAGTGACAACAGTGTTTCTGATTTTAGTAGTGTTGCTTCTCAAAATGTTGTCCAGGGTACATTAACCAATCCAGGAAGAATTTCCTGTTAGCCTTATTGTAATGAAATGAAGTTTCTTCAGTCGAGGTATTTTCAGCAAGGTTTACTTAGGAGATAAGTTATATAAGGAATGAGTGAGAGCCCCCCCAAGAGCAGCCTGTATGGTGCTCAGCTTACTTTCTAACCTTCTACATTGCAACATTCTAAACTACATTCATAATGGCTGTGCGTCATATTACAACATCTCCCTCCTTTACAATGAAGAGAGAGAAAGTTACAAGAGGCATGAGGAAAATTACAAGGAAAGCATCTAGTGAAAACATCGTAAAGATGTAACATGAAAAATTAACTTTGAAACCTGAAAAAGAAGGTTGAAAATGGAGGAATGAGAAGACGCCAAGAGACAAGGAGAAAATAGTGAAAATGAACGACAGAGAAGACAGAAGGCACAAAAGGCAATACACTCATGCACCATCCATCTATCTCACACAAGAGCAAACACACACTCCCTCACACAAACAATAAGACAACCTAAATACACAGATTATGAAAGCTGGCCAGGCTGACACGAAGAGAGTAAAAAGGTGCTGGAAGGAAGTGATAAGTGAAACAAACAAAGAAGTAAGGAGAAAGGATGAAAGCGAGCCGCAGACAGAGAAGGCGAGATAGTGGCTGTAAATAAACAAAGCAGAAGAATGGGGGGTACATCCCCAAAAACACAGCAAATGAAGATGTATAGAGCTCAAAGGGGTGGGAAAGAAAGAAGTGAGCTATAGCAGTAGGACATACTGAGCTCACATGAGTCGAAGAGTAGGGGGTGAGCTAGAACAGAGTTTTTCCCCCAAAGCAAGTTGAGGTGAAAGGTGTGCGTAAACGGCACACGGCACAGTGTACAAAATGAAACTGTGAAACGGATGTGGAGGCGGACCACATAAAGCAGTAAAGTTTCCCTCAAAGCAGGTTGAGGTGAAAGGTGTGCGAACAAGGCACACGGCACAATGTACAATATGAAACTGTGAAACAGATGTGGATAAAGACCACATGAAGGAATGAAACATGTGCAACAGGCAAAGTGGATGTGGGGACGCACCACATGGAGAAGAAGGGACTGGCATGCTGGTGTTGAGGGTCACTGGTGGGGCTCTCAGTGCCAGTAAGCTTGATCTGCTTTTCAGAGGGTTTTCTTTATCTTGAAGGGTCTTTATCTTGAAGTTGTTGAATTAGGTGGCAGTAGCATGCGCAAGTTCTTCCAATCGTCGCCAATTGTAATGAAATTAAGTTTCTTCAGTCGAGGTATTTTCAGGAAGGTTTATTTAGGAGATAAATTATATAAGGAATGAGCGAGAGCCCCACCAGGAGCAGCCTGTATGGTGCTCAGCCCTTTCAGCAACTGACAACAGCTTACTTTCTAACGTTCTACATCGCAACATTCTAAACTACATTCATAATGGCTGAGCGTCATAATACAATTATAAGTACAAAGATTATGTTTTGTCTTAAATCTTTCGAATAAAGGGAGATGTTGTATATGTAATCACTGTTACACTCATAAAGTTAATTCTGTAAAATAGTTAGCCTTCACTGTGCAGTGCACATGCACTTGCTGGTTGCATTGTGATGTCATTATAGAACCCTCAGCTGCTCTATTTGAAAGCCATGCTTGTTTGCTGGCTGCTGGCAGGCCTCTTTATTCAATAAACTACTTTGAGTATTCTGAAGCCGTGAACATTCTCTTCTTTCCACTACAGGTACCATCAACAAATGATTTATATTGAAACTAAAAAAATTTATCTCCCTCTATGTGGTCTCCCTTTTGTGACCCTAAAAACTTGCCATTCACTAAAATGCATTTCAATGGGAACCATACCTCAGAGTGCTGTAAGTGCTGCAACAGCATGTTTTTCATTTTGTGCCCAGACAATGAAGGGTGTCCATTTAGGTGTAGTATTGAAGAAAGGACGCTCCAAGCTAGGTAGTTTACCACGTAGATTTATTGAGGTGATAAGTAGATACAGAGAGGTAAAGTCAGAGTCTAAGTAGGAGCCCCACCAGGAGCAGCTTCCCTGCTGGACAGACCTTCATCCAACTGATTCACGCACACACACATTCCAAACACTAACGTTCCATCAGGCAGTCATCCTGGCTGAGCAGCAGGATATCACATATCTCCCCCGCTTTACAACGCAAAGGAAGGAAGTTTTAAAAGGCATCAAAAAGAGGCAAGAAAATAAAAGAATGAAGTATAGTGAATGGTGCACTGAAAGAAAGCGTAAAAAAAAGAAATATGGAAAGAGCAAGAAGAGGAAGTATAGTGGATAGGAAGTGAGACAAAAGACAAGTACAAGCGACTATTACACAAGTTTCCTTTCCACAGAAACACATAAATAAATACAAACCCGTACAACAGACTAAAGATGAAACCAAGTACTAAGATCATGTATGCTGGCCAGGCAAACAGGAAAGTACAGGGTGTTAGAAAGAAGTTGAAAAAAAAGAATGACAAAATAAGTACAGATAACAGTGGAAGACAGCCAAACACAGCCAAGAAAAAAAAATGATGGCTGTAGTAAGACAAGCAGAATACAATAGTGGTATGAAACGCAGTAAATAAGCGGGTGTTACGCTCACAAAGTTGGTAAAGGGTGGAAATGGAAAGGTGAGCTACACTATAGTACTTCCCCAAGAGCATGTTGGGTGATAGGTGTGGGAAGGAACCCACAAAGTAGAACATAAAAATGTAAAATGCAACATGCACAATAGATGTGGATGAACCACATGAAACAATGTGAATGCAATATGTAAAATGGCAAAATGAAATATGTAAAAAACGCATAAGATGTAGTGATACCACATGAAACAATGTGAATGCAATATATAAAATGTGCATAAAATGTGGTGGTACCACATGAAACAATGTGAATGCAATGTGTAAAATGCGCATAAGATGTGGTGGTACCACATGAAACAATGTGAATGCAATGTGTAAAATGCTCATAAGATGTGGTAGTACTACATGAAAGTGTTAACACAGCACACGGAACAATGCAAAATGAACATAATAGATGTGGGTGCAAGCCACATAACAAAATGCAATATTATGAAGAGTAGATGTGAGTGCAGGCCACATGACAGAACAATGCAAAATGTACGTCATAGATGTGGGTGCAAGCCACATAACAAAATGTAATATTATGGAGAAAGACCAAAATAAAATGCAAAGCAAAGAAGCACAACATGGCGTATGCAGTAATACAAATCACTCAAAGAAAGGTTCCCTAAAAGGAAACAAAACATGTAGCAAGCATGTAAATATAAACTGCTCACGACATCGGAAAATTAAATAAAAATGAATAATCCTTGTAGCGCAGCAGTTTGAAGCCTTGTAGCGCAGCAGGTTGAAGTATTGTAGCGCAGCAGGTTGAATCCTTGTAGTGCAGTAGGGTAAGGTAAGTACACGTAGTGAAGTGTTGACATTACTCTTTGCCCCTGACGAACTCTCACACGAGTAGAGGGCAGTTCCAATGAAGTACTTGTAGAACTGTTTAAATTGTGTGATTTGGTATAATTGTGTCCAAAGTCTGGTTGGCAGAAAAGAAGAAAAGGAAACACAACAGTACCTGGTTCACTGGTAGAGAAGGCTTGATCCAAAGAGCAATGGAGAGGCAGCAGGTTGCTGTAGAAAACAGTACCTGCTGTGAAACACGGCGATCTGTTACGGTGCTCCGATGTATTTGAACTATATCGAATGTTCAGGTGCAGTGGTGCTGGAAAGCCACTAGATGGCACTGTTGTATTATTGTCTATATTACCCACAGTGAAATGCCGTCTCCGAGACTTGAAGTATTGGAATGAAGATGCAGAGAAGTAAAGAATTCTTGGAATGATGGAGGCTTGTAGAAACCAATAGAAGGCATAGATAAGCAGACCACTGAATTCAACAATATTCCGGCTACATCTGTAGAGAGGATCTTGGTTGGCAATAACACGTGGTTGGCAAAGAGACAGGAATGCAGGAGAAAACACTGCAGCAGAGCTTGTGGTGTACAGCGACCACAAGATGGAGGCACGCTCCAGACGCAAAGCCGGGTGCTCACAGTGCGTTGGAGCAGCAGAATGTCCAGGAGCAGCAATGGAAGGTAGCAGGAGAAAAGTAAGGCTGCGCAAGCTCGCGTGCTGGAGGCAATTTTAAATGTGAAGAGGCGGTTAAACTGCCATGGCGATAACACACGGAGTCCTAATGCGCGGCAAATAAAAATTAATACGAAAAACTTACAGTCACGGCTACTAGATTCTAGATAGATGCATTAGCTCACAGTTGTAGGTGTCGGTGTTGCAGTTGTCAGTGAACCATCACGGCACAGGAGAGCTGCAAGTGAGGTAGATGCAGGAACAGTAGATCTTCTCCCGGTCACAGGGTAGAAAGTGAGGCAGGGCGTATGAAGCGAAATGGTGGCAACCGCACCAAAAGCAAAAGGGCATGCAAAACAAGTCCAGGGCAGTAATAACAATAACAGAATAAAAGAGATCACTGGGAGTTCAGGTGCTTGCTCCTCCCTTGTCAGGCTCACGCATATAAAGGCGGGTTGAAATGGGAAGCCAGTGGGAAGTTTACTTGCACTGGAGACATACTCCGAAGGCAGGAACTGGCAGGTAGCAGAACAGTGCTCCAGGGCAGTGGTAAAGGCAAGCAGGCAGTAGACAGCAGGTAGGTAGCAGGCAGAAAGGAACTGGCACAGAAATGTTGTGGGCGACCGCTGGAAGGTCACTGGTGGGGCTCGGAGGTGCCAGTTACTAGAGAATCTCCGCATTGAATTAACAGAAAGTCCTTTAGCTTGATTGTGGGTTCTTGTTCCTTCAGTCTCTTCTTTTCAGACTGTAGTGCCCCACTCCTGGTACCAAAATGTAGTATTGAAGAAAGGATGCTCCAAGCTAGGTAGTTTACCACGTAGATTTATTGAGGTGATAAGTAGATACAGAGAGGTAAAGTCAGAGTCTAAGTAGGAGCCCCACCAGGAGCAGCTTCCCTGCTGCTCAGCCCTTCATACAACTGATTCACGCACGCACACATTCCAAACACTAACATTCCATCAGGCCGTCGTTCTGGCTGAGCAGCAGGATACCACATTGGGACCCCCATATATACACTTTGGGGTCTTGGTGTGCTCACCCTGCCCACTTACATATTTTTGTAATTCATTTTTAGGGCACAGGGACCAAGTCCCTCAGTCTTGTAATGGCAGCCAAAGCATATTGTTCGGATTGTCACCAACTAATCAGGATTGACTAGTGTTAGAAGTAAGGAAAAGTGAAGACGAGGTAAGGTACAGAACTAGTTTATTGGTCAACCACTCTCCTCAATGACTAGAGCATTGCCAGCATTCTACTGTCAACTCAAAAGGGAGAGACCAAGGGAAAAGGAAAGAAGGGGTGGGCAGGGATGTACCAAGGTTAAGTTGGGAAGAAAAAGCAGGATTACAGCACACCTCCTTGGTTATCTAACGGAAACATTGTTACATTTGACAATCTTGTCACAGCTCCACAACTGTCCATCCTCAAGAAGTACAACATTGTTAAAGGTTTTAGACATGCGACAAGGAGGGTAAAATTTACTTTGACTGTGCAAGTCTTTTACATTCCTTCTGACCTGTAGCATGTCTCCCACATTCCACTTGGGTGCTTTAACCCCATATTTGTTGTCTTACCAGTTCTTTTACTTGGTTTGGTGACGTTCAACCTTCCTACCAACCTCTTCGAAGTTAACTCCCACAGCCCTACCACCCCTCAACCAATTTGGATTAAACTTGGTGCTGGACTCTCACCTTCTGAGGGCAACAAATGGGGATACTCCTGATACAGGATTTGGTGCCAGAAACAGTCACGCAACAATGACTCTACTTCATGACCATTGGCTATTGCTAGCTGGAGGTGTTCTTTTATTATCTGATTGTTCCTCTCAACCAGGCCATTTTCCTTAGGGCAATAAAGAGCCGTTTTCTCATGTTTGACGTTCCAGTTGGCCAAAAAGTCTTTTATAAGTTGGGATGTAAACAATACCCCGTTGTCTGTGACAAGGGTAGATTGTATGCCTTTGTTGGTAAAATCCAGAACAGACTTGGTATTGGTGCAGTGCACGAATCTCTGTGCAATCCAGTGGGACGTGTAGTCTACTAAAACCAGCATGAATTTTTGGGTCCCTAAATTGTCCATGGGTCCAATTATGTTCATGGGCAACTTGCTCCGTGGCTTAAGTGGAACTTCCACAGGAGACAAAGGGGCTCTGCGAGTGGACCTGGACTTGTCACTCCTGGCACAACTGATGTTAGGCTGCGTCCTAGGTACCCTTCATGAACTAAGTCCACGATTCTTTTCCTTAGGCTCCCTGGGGGTACAATTTTGTTCTGGCGGTATACTTTATCTCCTATACCTTCCACCGTAATCTTTTTTTTTCTCGCAAAACAGGTTCATTTTATTTAGTGAAAAAAATCAATCCTACAACAAACAATTAATGTTGATTAATAAATATATCTTGTAACAAGTAAATCATCTTCTTTGACGGACACTTTCTTCAACTTCTTTCTTTGACCCTCCTTCTAGTGATTTCATGCAGCTGGAGTCAGTCTCTGGTTTGGAAACCTGCAGAATTTGAAACATATAAACGATTTCTGTTTTATGTAATAGCATGCATTCCTTCATGTCCACCTAATTGTAACTAGATTGGAAGTGAAAAAAGTACAGATAAATCTGGTTAATTCACATCGCAGTTTCATTACTATATCTGTTTTAAAATATTTCACCAGATATGTGCTCTTAGAATACCATAACATACTTTATATTTTGGATTGAATCAGTAGAAATGTGATGCTTGCCATAACAGATCCAGAACATATTAAAATAGGAAGCTTGCAAAACACCCTAAAAGGAAGTCATGCAACCGAGAGATATGCCAACTGTTTGCCAGTGGGATGTGCTATCCTTTAGGAAGGCAGTACAATATCACTCCTCATGAGAAGAGGAAAAATAACCTCACCTTTTTTCTAAAAGGTTTATTGTATGGGCCTATTCGTTCAGCTGCAGTAGTAGCAAAAAAGGTTGGCTTTAAGTAATGTAGTCCCTTAAGTGTGCATCTTTATTAAAGGTTAATATTTACGCATGTGGTATATTTTGCTCAGGCTACCAGTGCCAGCTGTATAGGAACAGCATACTCTTCATTACCAAATTTATGTGGCTGCTTGTGCAGAAACAATAGTGATGCTAGGATGAGAATATTGACTCTTATTTATTTGTCTCAGAAGACCACCTGAAGCTGTTGACTCCTCCAACTCGTGGTTCTCATTTATGCTGCAGTATGTGTATATGGCCAGTGCATGAATTCTGGGTTTAAGAAGTTGTGAATGTGTTTCGAGTCATCATAAGCATTGCACCCCTGTCTAAGATAATGTACTCAGGACTGGTGACATTACTGATTGGGCTTCTACTACCATCAAAAACTGAAGTTTCTCAAATCCTTTTAAACAAGTTTCAAACGTGATGTTTTTGGTGCACAAGACCAAGTTTTTAATGAAATTTGTAGCTCATTGATCTCTTCACACTGTAACAGGAATATTAAAAACAAAGATGGTTTATCTAATGTAGCACATATCTGTTTTTAATGTTTTTTTTAATTTTATTTTATTTCTTAGGTTGCACATCAAGAGAAAACATTGCATGCTTTAGAAACGAGCAGTAAATTCCAAAATTGACACATAAAGTAAATTGTCTCTAAGCATCCACGTACACCTTCCACCATAATCTCTTTAAGTCTGCACAAAACTTTATCTTCTTCCAATCCTCCCCTCCATTCTTCTTCCGTGAGAGCATGGTAATTTAACACGATGATTGGACTATCCAGCATCTCCTCCTGTGGTTCTGCTTGCAATTGTGTTCTGGACAGGAAATCTGCAACGTTATTATTGTTGCCTGAGACATTTTCTAGCTGCTTGGATCCCTGCACACGCCATCCTTCCAACCAGTTCTTTACTTCCTCCAGAGCAGTAAAAATGAAGGACTTCCCTTCTGCTATGATTTTTAGCTTGGCTGGGAACAACATCATATATTTAATATCTTTCTCCCTAAGGACCCTCTTTACGTCCTCAAATCCCCTCCTTTGCCTTTGGACCTGATATGTAAAGTCAAGAAAAAATTGATTGTTGTATTTTCATACTTAAGATTTCCCTGAGACCTTGCAGCCTGTAAAATGACGTCACAATCTCTAAAGCAGTGGTTCCCAAACTTTTGACTCCTGAGGACCCCCATTGAGTCACCACTGGAAGCCAGGGACCCCAAAGCAATTTGTCGGATTTAAATTTCAAACATTAAAACAGTAATTCGAAAAAAATAAACACGTGTGCACACAAAACAATTACTCGAATTACTAAGGATTTTAGGGGCATATTTACAAGTCCCTATCGCCATGGGAATGTCAATTTTTGCGATGTTCCTGTGGCGATAGGGGCTTCCCCTTATTTACAAGGCCGCGTTAAGCCACTTATTGTGGCTTAACGCTGCCTTGTAAATAAGGCCCCCTTTCACGCAATGCTTAGCGTGAAAGAGGTGGACAGTGGGAGTTGCAGTGGCCGTTCCACCCCAACACCCATTGGTTTTGACGCAGCCCTCTATTTACAAGGGCAGCTTAAATAGGAGACAGCACCTAAATTAAGACCATGAAAAACCTGGTTTTAACTTGGCGAAACGAGGAGAAATGCCTTATTTCTCCTCGTTTTTGCTTTTTCCCACGGGAAAATCAAAACACCTTGGATTGCTTTTGTTCAGGAAGGTGACCCTTCCTGCACATAAACAATCTTTAATAAAAATGGCGTTTTGTAAATTCCATGTGTGCTGCATTAGGCAGCACACATAGAAGTGACAAAATGGCATTTCAAAGACCTAACTATGCACCAGGATACAACAATCTTTGTTGGGGTTCTTCAATGATTCTCTTATTATCACCCTCCAACAGTGCCTCTCATCTCTCCATAGCCCCACTGTCACATGTATTTCATTTGTTTTAGCATCTCTCATACCATTGTAGGATCTCAGAGCACTTTACATCACACACATATAGAGATAATGAATCATACGTGTAAATCAGTGTATAGAAAATGTTACATAAGGCAAAGGGGACTACAAGGTGTAGGATTCACATGTCATTCATACTGGTAGGCATTTTTAAAGAGTGCTTGGTCTGGAGAAGCACAAACTCAGGATTCAGAACATAACACAGTGGTTAGCATTGACTTTAACAAGATAAATGTATTTCCACCCTAATAAACCTTTTTAGCAGCATCAGGATAATGATAGAGTGGGAATAAACATATGTTACTAACTTTTACCATGCAGTTTACAAGCAGCTCTTGGATGACAGTTTATAGGTCACTGTGCTAGATTACGATGGTCCCTTATGAATTGCACAGTGACAAAAGAATCTCTGTGACAAAATCTGTAACCCACTGACCTATGCACATATAAAATACTGTTTTTTAAAATAAATGCATTGTACACGTTCTTTGCAGTAGGTATATTAACTCCCTGTGTCACATTAGATAAGTCAAAGCTGCCACTGGACAAAACTCTCATCTCTCTCCAGCAGGTACATAAATCACTGGCATTTTATTGACACTTTTATAGTTGCTGGAAAACTGCAAATTTTACAATGAACTTTGCAGTGCTTTTAAAACTGCTGCCTGCGGACCCCCTGGGAATGTGCCACGGACCCCTGGGGGTCCTCGGACCCCAGTTTGGGAAACACTGCTCTAAAGTTTAGCAGTCGGGCTATGATGGAGCGTGGTGGGGTCCCCGGCTTTGGACATGGGACCGGGGCCCTACGGATTGGACGTAGGACCGGGGCCCTATGGGTCCTTTCAACCGAGAAGTTTGACAAGCATTCATGTTTCAGGTGATAGACAATTAAGTCCTCTACGAAAAGGTCCACACTTTGGTCCTCAGCCCCCTTCGGGACCCCCACTGTTGGACACGGCCTCGTAGCATGGCTCTACTTGTCCCCGCACCACCTAACCTGGTACCTGCAGCCCCGAGCCCACGGCCTAGCCGATCCTTTCCACCAGAACACACGCACCCGACCCGTACATCCTCGTCCATGGCCTCTCTCCCTTCGGCCACCCCGGGCCCGCGTGCCCACTTCATGCACCAAGATGGCCGCCCGGACCCAGCGCGACCCGGGCCTAGCGGCGCCACTCCGGCTGGAGGACACCACGCTTGCCAGGGGATGAGAGAGGGAGGAGCAGTTTCTATCGCACCTCTGAACTCCCCTGGGACGATGAGTTTCGATCGGCCCTCCGGCCTCCCTGAGAGCTGGCTCCACGCCTGCTGGGTGTCTGGGACTCCTCCCGACCCGGCCCTGAGAGGATCAAAAGACAATGGCAGGAAACCCCGACAAGCGACCCCCAGGTGACAAGACCCCTGCCTGCACAGACTCCGGACATCAAAGAGGGGTCGACCTATAACAAGGGGTGCTCTGAGACTGTCCGGCAGATTCGACGCTGGAACAACGAGAGCCTGCTGACGCGGTCGCGGCTCCTGGAACTTAGAACCACCTGAGCCCTGCTGAGTGACTCGCGGCTCCCTGAAGATCGTAAGACCTCCGAACTGTACCTGAGCCCTGCTGAGTGACTCGCGGCTCCCTGAAGATCGTAAGACCTCCGAACTTGTACCTGAGCTCTGCTGAGTGACTCGCGGCTCCCCGAAGATCGTAAGACCTCCGAACTTGTACTTGAGCCCTGCTGAGTGACTCGCGGCTCCCTGAAGATCGTAAGACCTCCGAATTTGTACCTGAGCCCGCTGAGTGACTCGCGGCTTCCACAGACTCCACTGGTCCCGCCGGACCCCAACGACAACAAGCCTACCCCCCAGCTCGAGGATTGTGAGCTGTGCGCCGGGTATGTCCTTGCCTTGAACCTTTTACCAGAGACTGTCCTGCTACCCCCTATCCCTTCCGAGACTCATTGAGCCCGCGCTCTCCTTGTACATATTTGCAGTGCTAACCTGTTTGATAAAGATTGATTCCTAAGAACGCACGGTGTGGTGTTTCTGTGTCGTGTGGTGCCAGAAGTACGATCCTCGATACGGGATTCCTCCTCCTGAGGAGTCTCCCGCCAGTGCCCGGCTACGATACTTTGAGGGTGGGTCTCAGGGTAGTCAGGACCCCCTTTCCGGGCTCCTCTGAGGTCGCCGTCTAACATTGGTGGCAGCGGTGGGATTCGGGCCCATCACCTAGAGATCGTACCGTGAACGATGGACGCACTACTGACAAAGATGGCAGAAGGAAACGCCATGATCCCCGCAGAAACCAACGCCAACAGGGTGTTCCAGGTGGAACAACTAGAAGAATACACGCACAAAGAACTAAAGCAATTCTGCAAAGAACTTAAAATCGCTACCACCGGTCTCAACACCAAAGAAGATTTGCAGAAAGCACTGAAAGCTTGGGGGGATGCCGGGGCCTCCCGCCCAGAAGGCACGGGGGAGCGCCCCGACGAAGCCGAACCCCCCCAAGGCGAAAGCAGCAGCAATCAGGTGCGAGGCATCGTACCAGACGGGGGCCTATCCCCGGAAGAACTCGCGGACAGAGAGAGAAGCCGCAATCACGAACTCGAGTTAGCCAAACTCAAAATCGAAGGCGAATTAAAGTTAGCGGAAAAAAAGCTAGCAGTAAAGCAAATGCGCGTGCAAGGCGAGCTAGAAGAGAAGAAGCTCCAACGGGAACACGAAGGAAGGAAGCTCCAACTAGAGCACGAACGCAGCTTGAAGGAAATCGAGCTCAAGGCCAGAAGCGAGGAAGGGAGGCCCCCGGGAAACCGAGAGGCGGCCTCCCCAGTGGAGCAGAAGGTCCACATCCCCAAGGACGTGGTCAAAGAATATTATAAAAACGATGACATTCAACAATGGTTCAGGGCCTACGAGGTCGCCATGACCTCCCATCGGGTCCCGCAGAAGGACTGGGGGGCGGGGTTGTGGGGACGGTTCCTGAGCGAAGGAAGAGACACCCTGCTCGACCTACCCATCTCTCTGCAGACCTCCTACAGCCACATGAAAGAGGCTCTACTCACAAGGTACGGTCTCACCCCCGAGATGTACCGTCAGCGATTCCGGGACTGCAGGAAAATCCCGGGCACCACCTGGGTGGAATATGTAAACTTTTTCAGTCGGGCCTTCGATGGGTGGATCAAGGGCAGCAAAGTCACCACCCTTGAGGAACTCACCGACCTCATGTTGTGGGAACACCTGGCTGCGAACTGCTTTGTGGAACTACGCCAGCATCTGCTTGACAGCAAACTCACCGATCCCAGGAAGCTGGCGGTGGAAGCAGACCGCTGGACCAACACCCGGGTCCCCCGGGGCATGGTAGGAGAATGCCCCCGAGCCAGTCAGGGACCACCACGCCAGAGAGGAGGAGGGAACCAGGGAGGGCAGCGAGAGTCCCAGCCTAGCCCCCCAAAGACCCAACCTCCACCTTTTCCAGCGCCCCCCCCCACCAGTAACCGGACCCCCCGGGAGACGGGGACACCGGGTAACCGTCACTTGCTTTCGTTGCCAGAAGCCCGGGCACTACGCCAATGACCCAGAGTGCCCCATGGCCACCCAAATCACCCCTGCAAGACAGATAGCCAACATAGCTC
Organism: Triturus cristatus; assembly: GCF_964204655.1. Classification (NCBI taxonomy): domain Eukaryota; kingdom Metazoa; phylum Chordata; class Amphibia; order Caudata; family Salamandridae; genus Triturus; species Triturus cristatus. The sequence goes on from NC_140582.1 coordinate 88,587,539, forward strand.
TGGGGGAGGAGGTTGAGGAAACCGGGGAGTGGGAACCCGCAGCTATGGCCCTAGTATCCCTGGGAGATAGAGAGATGGTCCCTGGTAGCCTCCTGCCCTCCAACACGAAGAAATACGGGCAGCTCGTCAAGATCAATGGCCACCAAATAGAGGCCCTGCGGGACACCGGGGCCAGCATCACCGGTGTCCTCAGGCACTTAGTCCCCGAGGAGCAGATCCTCCCCAACGTCTTTTGCCCGGTAATTTCCACAGATAATAGAGAGAGTATGTGTCAGGTAGCCCTGGTGCCGTTTGAGTGGGGTGGGGTGACAGGTAAACTGAGGGTTGCCGTAAGAACCTCCCAGCCGGTCGACTGCCTCTTAGGGAACGACCTGGAGAGTTCTCCCTGGAAGCACGTTGAGCGCAAGGCCCACCTAGGAATGATGGGGCTCTCCGAGTGGGTGTGCGCCACCACCCGATCTATGTCAGCTCGACTTCCCCCCCTGGGAGAAGTCGAAGACGCCCCGACCGAAGAAGTCAGAACAGTAACCCCCGAGGGTCCTCCCGTCCCCCCATCGGAAGGGTCAGTCGCCAGCGACGAACCCTCACCGTCCGACACAGCCCCGGTTCCCGAGTTAGGCGATCTACCCGAATTGGCCCAATGGCGCCACGAGGGCGGGCCCACCCGGGAGGAATTTTGCCGGGAGCAAGCCACTTGTCCTTCCCTGGTCGGACTGCGGCGCCAGGCCGAGGGCCAAGCCGCAGGCGACCAAACTGGAACGCACCGAATTTATTGGGAGAATAACATTTTGTACAGTGAGCAGAAGTCGGTGGAGCTGGGATCCGGACGGGTGCTGGTGGTACCCCTCCGCTTCCGAGACTTCCTCCTGGGCTTAGCCCACGACGTCCCCCTCGCCGGCCACCTGGGTCAAGACAAGACCTACAGCCGTCTCGTGACCCATTTTTACTGGCCTAGAATGAGAGCAGCTGTAGAAGCCCACTGCAAGTCCTGTCCCACGTGCCAAGCTAGTGGGAAGAGTGGGGGGAAGCGCAAGGCTCCCCTCCAACCCTTCCCGGTCGTCAGTACCCCCTTCGAACGAGTCGGGATCGACATCGTGGGGCCCCTGCACCCCCCCACCTCCCAAGGTCACTGTTTCATCCTGGTCCTAGTGGATCACGCCACCCGATACCCTGAGGCTATCCCCCTACGCACCGTCACGGCCCCCGTGGTGGGCCGGGCCCTGATGGGGATCTTTTCCCGGGTGGGTTTTCCCCGCGAGGTCGTGAGCGATCGCGGAACTAATTTTATCTCGAAGTACATGACGTCCCTGTGGCAACAATGTGGAGTTTCCTATAAGTTCACCACCCCGTACCATCCCCAAGGGAACGGCCTAGTAGAGAGGTTTAACAGGACTCTGAAAGGAATGATCACCGGCCTAGAAGAGCCCCTCCGGCGTAAGTGGGACGTCCTGCTCCCCTGCCTCTTGTTCGCTTACCGAGAAGTCCCCCAGAAGTCCCTAGGGTTCAGCCCGTTTGAGTTGCTCTATGGACACCCCGTCCGAGGTCCCCTCAGTTTGGTTAAGGAAGGGTGGGAGGCGGCACCCCAGACCACCCCACGAGATGTGTTCCAATATGTTCTGACCCTCCGGAACCAGACCAGGAAGTTCCGAGCACTGGCCGAGGCCAACCTAGAGGCAAGCCAAGAAGAGATGAAGCGCTGGTACGACCAGAATGCCACTCTGGTCGAGTTCCAGCCGGGCCAACAAGTTTGGGTCATGGCCCCCGTGAAGCCAGGCGCCCTCCAGGACAGGTGGACCGGGCCCTACAAAGTGATTGAGCGGAAGAGTCAAGTCACATACTTGGTGGACGTCCAGTCGCCTCGGGATCCCCTTCGGGTCCTTCACGTGAACCGCCTCAAGCCTCACTTCGTGCGGACAGAACTGAGCCTCCTGCTGGCCACCGATGACGGGGCCGAAGATGAGTCCGATCCCCTCCCGGACCTCCTGTGTGTCAAGGAGCAGGATGGCTCCGTGGAAGGAGTGAACCTCTCCCCAGCTCTCACTGCCCAGCAACAAGAGGACTGCCGCCAGCTCCTAGGACACTTTGCCGACCTCTTCTCCCTGATCCCCCGAGTCACCGACTGGTGTGTCCATGACGTGGACACCGGGGACAGCCCGCCGGTGAGACACCGAGCATACCGGGTCCCTGACCGGGTCCGGTCCTGCATTCAAGCTGAAGTCTCGAAGATGTTGACCATGGGGGTGATCGAGCCATCTGACAGTCCCTGGGCCAGCCCCGTGGTCCTGGTCCCGAAGGCAGCGGCCCCCGGTGTCGTCCCCGAGCTCCGATTCTGTGTGGACTACCGGGGGCTCAATGACGTCACCCGAGCCGATGCCCACCCCATTCCACGGGCCGACGAGCTCATTGACCGACTCGGGGCAGCCCGGTTCCTCAGCACATTCGACCTCACGTGCGGATACTGGCAGATTGCGCTCACCGAGGGAGCCAAGGAGCGGTCCGCCTTCTCCACCCCAGATGGGCATTACCGCTTCCGCGTAATGCCCTTCGGAATGAAAAATGCCCCGGCCACCTTCCAGCGACTGGTGAATAGAGTCCTGGCCGGGCTGGAACAGTTCAGCGCGGCCTATCTAGACGACATCGCCGTTTTCAGTTCCGAATGGAGTGAGCACCTCCAGCACCTCCGGAGGGTGCTAACCGCCCTGCGCCAGGCAGGCCTCACAGTAAAAGCCAGCAAGTGCCAAATTGGGCAAGGATCAGTAGTCTACCTGGGGCACCAGGTCGGGAGTGGCCAGGTCGCCCCTCTACAGCCGAAGATCGACGCCATCTTGGCCTGGGAACCCCCCACCACCCAAACGGAGGTCCGAGCCTTTCTGGGCCTCACTGGCTACTACCGAAGATTCATCCGGGGGTATGGCAGCCTTGTCGGCCCCCTCACAGAACTCACATCCAAAAAACAGCCAAAGAAGGTGCAGTGGACGACTTCCTGCCAGGAGGCGTTCGATGCCCTAAAGAAGGCCATGTGTACTGCCCCCGTCCTCCAGGCTCCCGACTACTCCAAGGAGTTTGTAGTCCAAACCGATGCCTCCGAGCATGGCATTGGGGCCGTCCTGTCCCAGGTGAATGACCAAGGCCTAGACCAGCCCATCGCCTTCCTCAGCCGGCGGCTGTTGCCCAGAGAACAGAGATGGAGCACCATTGAGCGCGAAGCCTTTGCCGTGGTCTGGGCACTCAAGAAACTACGCCCCTACCTGTTCGGCACCCATTTCAAAGTCCAAACCGACCATCGGCCCTTGCGATGGCTCATGCAGATGCGAGGAGAAAACCCCAAGCTACTGCGGTGGTCAATCTCCCTCCAGGGGATGGATTTCACCGTAGAACATCGCCCTGGTACGGACCACGCCAACGCTGACGGCCTCTCCCGGTTCTTCCGCCTCAGCAAAGAGAACCCCCCAAGATGATGGGCAGTTCTCTCCGGCTTTCAGCTGGGGGGGACGCGTGTTGGACCCGGCCTCGTAGCATGGCTCTACTTGTCCCCGCACCACCTAACCTGGTACCTGCAGCCCCGAGCCCACGGCCTAGCCGATCCTTTCCACCAGAACACAGGCACCCGACCCGGACATCCTCGTCCATGGCCTCTCTCCCTTCGGCCACCCCGGGCCCGCGTGCCCACTTCATGCACCAAGATGGCCGCCCGGCCCCAGCGCGACCCGGGCCTAGCGGCGCTACTCCGGCTGGAGGACACCACGCTTGCCAGGGGATGAGAGAGGGAGGAGCAGTTTCTATCGCACCTCTGAACTCCCCTGGGACGATGAGTTTCGATCGGCCCTCCGGCCTCCCTGAGAGCTGGCTCCACGCCTGCTGGGTGTCTGGGACTCCTCCCGACCCGGCCCTGAGAGGATCAAAAGACAATGGCAGGAAACCCCGACAAGCGACCCCCAGGTGACAAGACCCCTGCCTGCACAGACTCCGGACATCAAAGAGGGGTCGACCTATAACAAGGGGTGCTCTGAGACTGTCCGGCAGATTCGACGCTGGAACAACGAGAGCCTGCTGACGCGGTTGCGGCTCCTGGAACTTAGAACCACCTGAGCCCTGCTGAGTGACTCGCGGCTCCCTGAAGATCGTAAGACCTCCGAACTGTACCTGAGCCCTGCTGAGTGACTCGCGGCTCCCTGAAGATTGTAAGACCTCCGAACTTGTACCTGAGCCCTGCTGAGTGACTAGCGGCTCCCCGAAGATCGTAAGACCTCCGAACTTGTATTTGAGCCCTGCTGAGTGACTCGCGGCTCCCTGAAGATCGTAAGACCTCCGAATTTGTACCTGAGCCCGCTGAGTGACTCGCGGCTTCCACAGACTCCACTGGTCCCGCCGGACCCCAACGACAACAAGCCTACCCCCCAGCTCGAGGATTGTGAGCTGTGCGCCGGGTACGTCCTTGCCTTGAACCTTTTACCAGAGACTGTCCCACTACCCCCTATCCCTTCCGAGACTCATTGAGCCCGCGCTCTCCTTGTACATATTTGCAGTGCTAACCTGTTTGATAAAGATTGATTCCTAAGAACGCACGGTGTGGTGTTTCTGTGTCGTGTGGTGCCAGAAGTACGATCCTCGATACGGGATTCCTCCTCCTGAGGAGTCTCCCGCCAGTGCCCGGCTACGATACTTTGAGGGTGGGTCTCAGGGTAGTCAGGACCCCCTTTCCGGGCTCCTCTGAGGTCGCCGTCTAACATTGGTGGCAGCGGTGGGATTCGGGCCCATCACCTAGAGATCGTACCGTGAACGACGGACGCACTACCGACAAAGATGGCAGAAGGAAACGCCATGATCCCCGCAGAAACCAACGCCAACAGGGTGTTCCAGGTGGAACAACTAGAAGAATACACGCACAAAGAACTAAAGCAATTCTGCAAAGAACTTAAAATCGCTACCACCGGTCTCAACACCAAAGAAGATTTGCAGAAAGCACTGAAAGCTTGGGTGGATGCCGGGGCCTCCCGCCCAGAAGGCACGGGGGAGCGCCCCGACGAAGCCGAACCCCCCCAAGGCGAAAGCAGCAGCAATCAGGTGCGAGGCATCGCACCAGACGGGGGCCTATCCCCGGAAGAACTCGCGGACAGAGAGAGAAGCCGCAATCACGAACTCGAGTTAGCCAAACTCAAAATCGAAGGCGAATTAAAGTTAGCGGAAAAAAAGCTAGCAGTAGAGCAAATGCGCGTGCAAGGCGAGCTAGAAGAGAAGAAGCTCCAACGGGAACACGAAGGAAGGAAGCTCCAACTAGAGCACGAACGCAGCTTGAAGGAAATCGAGCTCAAGGCCAGAAGCGAGGAAGGGAGGCCCCCGGGAAACCGAGAGGCGGCCTCCCCAGTGGAGCAGAAGGTCCACATCCCCAAGGACGTGGTCAAAGAATATTATAAAAACGATGACATTCAACAATGGTTCAGGGCCTACGAGGTCGCCATGACCTCCCATCGGGTCCCGCAGAAGGACTGGGGGGCGGGGTTGTGGGGACGGTTCCTGAGCGAAGGAAGAGACACCCTGCTCGACCTACCCATCTCTCTGCAGACCTCCTACAGCCACATGAAAGAGGCTCTACTCACAAGGTACGGTCTCACCCCCGAGATGTACCGTCAGCGATTCCGGGACTGCAGGAAAATCCCGGGCACCACCTGGGTGGAATATGTAAACTTTTTCAGTCGGGCCTTCGATGGGTGGATCAAGGGCAGCAAAGTCACCACCCTTGAGGAACTCACCGACCTCATGTTGTGGGAACACCTGGCTGCGAACTGCTTTGTGGAACTACGCCAGCATCTGCTTGACAGCAAACTCACCGATCCCAGGAAGCTGGCGGTGGAAGCAGACCGCTGGACCAACACCCGGGTCCCCCGGGGCATGGTAGGAGAATGCCCCCGAGCCAGTCAGGGACCACCCCGCCAGAGAGGAGGAGGGAACCAGGGAGGGCAGCGAGAGTCCCAGCCTAGCCCCCCAAAGACCCAACCTCCACCTTTTCCAGCGCCCCCCCCACCAGTAACCGGACCCCCCGGGAGACGGGGACACCGGGTAACCGTCACTTGCTTTCGTTGCCAGAAGCCCGGGCACTACACCAATGACCCAGAGTACCCCATGGCCACCCAAATCACCCCTGCAAGACAGATAGCCAACATAGCTCTGGGGGAGGAGGTTGAGGAAACCGGGGAGTGGGAACCCGCAGCTATGGCCCTAGTATCCCTGGGAGATAGAGAGATGGTCCCTGGTAGCCTCCTGCCCTCCAACACGAAGAAATACGGGCAGCTCGTCAAGATCAATGGCCACCAAATAGAGGCCCTGCGGGACACCGGGGCCAGCATCACCGGTGTCCTCAGGCACTTAGTCCCCGAGGAGCAGATCCTCCCCAACGTCTTTTGCCCGGTAATTTCCACAGATAATAGAGAGAGTATGTGTCAGGTAGCCCCGGTGCCGTTTGAGTGGGGTGGGGTGACAGGTAAACTGAGGGTTGCCGTAAGAACCTCCCAGCCGGTCGACTGCCTCTTAGGGAACGACCTGGAGAGTTCTCCCTGGAAGCACGTCGAGCGCAAGGCCCACCTAGGAATGATGGGGCTCTCCGAGTGGGTGTGCGCCACCACCCGATCTATGTCAGCTCGACTTCCCCCCCTGGGAGAAGTCGAAGACGCCCCGACCGAAGAAGTCAGAACAGTAACCCCCGAGGGTCCTCCCGTCCCCCCATCGGAAGGGTCAGTCGCCAGCGACGAACCCTCACCGTCCGACACCGCCCCGGTCCCCGAGTTAGGCGATCTACCCGAATTGGCCCAATGGCGCCACGAGGGCGGGCCCACCCAGGAGGAATTTTGCCGGGAGCAAGCCACTTGTCCTTCCCTGGTCGGACTGCGGCGCCAGGCCGAGGGCCAAGCCGCAGGCGACCAAACTGGAACGCACCGAATTTATTGGGAGAATAACATTTTGTACAGTGAGCAGAAGTCGGTGGAGCTGGGATCCGGACGGGTGCTGGTGGTACCCCTCCGCTTCCGAGACTTCCTCCTGGGCTTAGCCCACGACGTCCCCCTCGCCGGCCACCTGGGTCAAGACAAGACCTACAGCCGTCTCGTGACCCATTTTTACTGGCCTAGAATGAGAGCAGCTGTAGAAGCCCACTGCAAGTCCTGTCCCACGTGCCAAGCTAGTGGGAACAGTGGGGGGAAGCGCAAGGCTCCCCTCCAACCCTTCCCGGTCGTCAGTACCCCCTTCGAACGAGTCGGGATCGACATCGTGGGGCCCCTGGACCCCCCCACCTCCCAAGGTCACTGTTTCATCCTGGTCCTAGTGGATCACGCCACCCGATACCCTGAGGCTATCCCCCTACGCACCGTCACGGCCCCCGTGGTGGGCCGGGCCCTGATGGGGATCTTTTCCCGGGTGGGTTTTCCCCGCGAGGTCGTGAGCGATCGCGGAACTAATTTTATCTCGAAGTACATGACGTCCCTGTGGCAACAATGTGGAGTTTCCTATAAGTTCACCACCCCGTACCATCCCCAAGGGAACGGCCTAGTAGAGAGGTTTAACAGGACTCTGAAAGGAATGATCACCGGCCTAGAAGAGCCCCTCCGGCGTAAGTGGGACGTCCTGCTCCCCTGCCTCTTGTTCGCTTACCGAGAAGTCCCCCAGAAGTCCCTAGGGTTCAGCCCGTTTGAGTTGCTCTATGGACACCCCGTCCGAGGTCCCCTCAGTTTGGTTAAGGAAGGGTGGGAGGCGGCACCCCAGACCACCCCACGAGATGTGTTCCAATATGTTCTGACCCTCCGGAACCAGACCAGGAAGTTCCGAGCACTGGCCGAGGCCAACCTAGAGGCAAGCCAAGAAGAGATGAAGCGCGCTGGTACGACCAGAATGCCACTCTGGTCGAGTTCCAGCCGGGCCAACAAGTTTGGGTCATGGCCCCCGTGAAGCCAGGCGCCCTCCAGGACAGGTGGACCGGGCCCTACAAAGTGATTGAGCGGAAGAGTCAAGTCACATACTTGGTGGACGTCCAGTCGCCTCGGGATCCCCTTCGGGTCCTTCACGTGAACCGCCTCAAGCCTCACTTCGTGCGGACAGAACTGAGCCTCCTGCTGGCCACCGATGACGGGGCCGAAGATGAGTCCGATCCCCTCCCGGACCTCCTGTGTGTCAAGGAGCAGGATGGCTCCGTGGAAGGAGTGAACCTCTCCCCAGCTCTCACTGCCCAGCAACAAGAGGACTGCCGCCAGCTCCTAGGACACTTTGCCGACCTCTTCTCCCTGATCCCCCGAGTCACCGACTGGTGTGTCCATGACGTGGACACCGGGGACAGCCCGCCGGTGAGACACCGAGCATACCGGGTCCCTGACCGGGTCCGGTCCTGCATTCAAGCTGAAGTCTCGAAAATGTTGACCATGGGGGTGATCGAGCCATCTGACAGTCCCTGGGCCAGCCCCGTGGTCCTGGTCCCGAAGGCAGCGGCCCCCGGTGTCGTCCCCGAGCTCCGATTCTGTGTGGACTACCGGGGGCTCAATGACGTCACCCGAGCCGATGCCCACCCCATTCCACGGGCCGACGAGCTCATTGACCGACTCGGGGCAGCCCGGTTCCTCAGCACATTCGACCTCACGTGCGGATACTGGCAGATTGCGCTCACCGAGGGAGCCAAGGAGCGGTCCGCCTTCTCCACCCCAGATGGGCATTACCGCTTCCGCATAATGCCCTTCGGAATGAAAAATGCCCCGGCCACCTTCCAGCGACTGGTGAATAGAGTCCTGGCCGGGCTGGAACAGTTCAGCGCGGCCTATCTAGACGACATCGCCGTTTTCAGTTCCGAATGGAGTGAGCACCTCCAGCACCTCCGGAGGGTGCTAACCGCCCTGCGCCAGGCAGGCCTCACAGTAAAAGCCAGCAAGTGCCAAATTGGGCAAGGATCAGTAGTCTACCTGGGGCACCAGGTCGGGAGTGGCCAGGTCGCCCCTCTACAGCCGAAGATCGACGCCATCTTGGCCTGGGAACCCCCCACCACCCAAACGGAGGTCCGAGCCTTTCTGGGCCTCACTGGCTACTACCGAAGATTCATCCGGGGGTATGGCAGCCTTGTCGGCCCCCTCACAGAACTCACATCCAAAAAACAGCCAAAGAAGGTGCAGTGGACGACTTCCTGCCAGGAGGCGTTCGATGCCCTAAAGAAGGCCATGTGTACTGCCCCCGTCCTCCAGGCTCCCGACTACTCCAAGGAGTTTGTAGTCCAAACCGATGCCTCCGAGCATGGCATTGGGGCCGTCCTGTCCCAGGTGAATGACCAAGGCCTAGACCAGCCCATCGCCTTCCTCAGCCGGCGGCTGTTGCCCAGAGAACAGAGATGGAGCACCATTGAGCGCGAAGCCTTTGCCGTGGTCTGGGCACTCAAGAAACTACGCCCCTACCTGTTCGGCACCCATTTCAAAGTCCAAACCGACCATCGGCCCTTGCGATGGCTCATGCAGATGCGAGGAGAAAACCCCAAGCTACTGCGGTGGTCAATCTCCCTCCAGGGGATGGATTTCACCGTAGAACATCGCCCTGGTACGGACCACGCCAACGCTGACGGCCTCTCCCGGTTCTTCCGCCTCCGCAAAGAGAACCCCCCAAGATGATGGGCAGTTCTCTCCGGCTTTCAGCTGGGGGGGACGCGTGTTGGACCCGGCCTCGTAGCATGGCTCTACTTGTCCCCGCACCACCTAACCTGGTACCTGCAGCCCCGAGCCCACGGCCTAGCCGATCCTTTCCACCAGAACACAGGCACCCGACCCGGACATCCTCGTCCATGGCCTCTCTCCCTTCGGCCACCCCGGGCCCGCGTGCCTACTTCATGCACCAAGATGGCCGCCCGGCCCCAGCGCGACCCGGGCCTAGCGGCGCTACTCCGGCTGGAGGACACCACGCTTGCCAGGGGATGAGAGAGGGAGGAGCAGTTTCTATCGCACCTCTGAACTCCCCTGGGACGATGAGTTTCGATCGGCCCTCCGGCCTCCCTGAGAGCTGGCTCCACGCCTGCTGGGTGTCTGGGACTCCTCCCGACCCGGCCCTGAGAGGATCAAAAGACAATGGCAGGAAACCCCGACAAGCGACCCCCAGGTGACAAGACCCCTGCCTGCACAGACTCCGGACATCAAAGAGGGGTCGACCTATAACAAGGGGTGCTCTGAGACTGTCCGGCAGATTCGACGCTGGAACAACGAGAGCCTGCTGACGCGGTCGCGGCTCCTGGAACTTAGAACCACCTGAGCCCTGCTGAGTGACTCGCGGCTCCCTGAAGATCGTAAGACCTCCGAACTGTACCTGAGCCCTGCTGAGTGACTCGCGGCTCCCTGAAGATTGTAAGACCTCCGAACTTGTACCTGAGCCCTGCTGAGTGACTAGCGGCTCCCCGAAGATCGTAAGACCTCCGAACTTGTATTTGAGCCCTGCTGAGTGACTCGCGGCTCCCTGAAGATCGTAAGACCTCCGAATTTGTACCTGAGCCCGCTGAGTGACTCGCGGCTTCCACAGACTCCACTGGTCCCGCCGGACCCCAACGACAACAAGCCTACCCCCCAGCTCGAGGATTGTGAGCTGTGCGCCGGGTACGTCCTTGCCTTGAACCTTTTACCAGAGACTGTCCCACTACCCCCTATCCCTTCCGAGACTCATTAAGCCCGCGCTCTCCTTGTACATATTTGCAGTGCTAACCTGTTTGATAAAGATTGATTCCTAAGAACGCACGGTGTGGTGTTTCTGTGTCGTGTGGTGCCAGAAGTACGATCCTCGATACGGGATTCCTCCTCCTGAGGAGTCTCCCGCCAGTGCCCGGCTACGATACTTTGAGGGTGGGTCTCAGGGTAGTCAGGACCCCCTTTCCGGGCTCCTCTGAGGTCGCCGTCTAACATTGGTGGCAGCGGTGGGATTCGGGCCCATCACCTAGAGATCGTACCGTGAACGACGGACGCACTACCGACAAAGATGGCAGAAGGAAACGCCATGATCCCCGCAGAAACCAACGCCAACAGGGTGTTCCAGGTGGAACAACTAGAAGAATACACGCACAAAGAACTAAAGCAATTCTGCAAAGAACTTAAAATCGCTACCACCGGTCTCAACACCAAAGAAGATTTGCAGAAAGCACTGAAAGCTTGGGTGGATGCCGGGGCCTCCCGCCCAGAAGGCACGGGGGAGCGCCCCGACGAAGCCGAACCCCCCCAAGGCGAAAGCAGCAGCAATCAGGTGCGAGGCATCGTACCAGACGGGGGCCTATCCCCGGAAGAACTCGCGGACAGAGAGAGAAGCCGCAATCACGAACTCGAGTTAGCCAAACTCAAAATCGAAGGCGAATTAAAGTTAGCGGAAAAAAAGCTAGCAGTAGAGCAAATGCGCGTGCAAGGCGAGCTAGAAGAGAAGAAGCTCCAACGGGAACACGAAGGAAGGAAGCTCCAACTAGAGCACGAACGCAGCTTGAAGGAAATCGAGCTCAAGGCCAGAAGCGAGGAAGGGAGGCCCCCGGGAAACCGAGAGGCGGCCTCCCCAGTGGAGCAGAAGGTCCACATCCCCAAGGACGTGGTCAAAGAATATTATAAAAACGATGACATTCAACAATGGTTCAGGGCCTATGAGGTCGCCATGACCTCCCATCGGGTCCCGCAGAAGGACTGGGGGGCGGGGTTGTGGGGACGGTTCCTGAGCGAAGGAAGAGACACCCTGCTCGACCTACCCATCTCTCTGCAGACCTCCTACAGCCACATGAAAGAGGCTCTACTCACAAGGTACGGTCTCACCCCCGAGATGTACCGTCAGCGATTCCGGGACTGCAGGAAAATCCCGGGCACCACCTGGGTGGAATATGTAAACTTTTTCAGTCGGGCCTTCGATGGGTGGATCAAGGGCAGCAAAGTCACCACCCTTGAGGAACTCACCGACCTCATGTTGTGGGAACACCTGGCTGCGAACTGCTTTGTGGAACTACGCCAGCATCTGCTTGACAGCAAACTCACCGATCCCAGGAAGCTGGCGGTGGAAGCAGACCGCTGGACCAACACCCGGGTCCCCCGGGGCATGGTAGGAGAATGCCCCCGAGCCAGTCAGGGACCACCCCGCCAGAGAGGAGGAGGGAACCAGGGAGGGCAGCGAGAGTCCCAGCCTAGCCCCCCAAAGACCCAACCTCCACCTTTTCCAGCGCCCCCCCACCAGTAACCGGACCCCCCGGGAGACGGGGACACCGGGTAACCGTCACTTGCTTTCGTTGCCAGAAGCCCGGGCACTACGCCAATGACCCAGAGTGCCCCATGGCCACCCAAATCACCCCTGCAAGACAGATAGCCAACATAGCTCTGGGGGAGGAGGTTGAGGAAACCGGGGAGTGGGAACCCGCAGCTATGGCCCTAGTATCCCTGGGAGATAGAGAGATGGTCCCTGGTAGCCTCCTGCCCTCCAACACGAAGAAATACGGGCAGCTCGTCAAGATCAATGGCCACCAAATAGAGGCCCTGCGGGACACCGGGGCCAGCATCACCGGTGTCCTCAGGCACTTAGTCCCCGAGGAGCAGATCCTCCCCAACGTCTTTTGCCCGGTAATTTCCACAGATAATAGAGAGAGTATGTGTCAGGTAGCCCTGGTGCCGTTTGAGTGGGGTGGGGTGACAGGTAAACTGAGGGTTGCCGTAAGAACCTCCCAGCCGGTCGACTGCCTCTTAGGGAACGACCTGGAGAGTTCTCCCTGGAAGCACGTCGAGCGCAAGGCCCACCTAGGAATGATGGGGCTCTCCGAGTGGGTGTGCGCCACCACCCGATCTATGTCAGCTCGACTTCCCCCCCTGGGAGAAGTCGAAGACGCCCCGACCGAAGAAGTCAGAACAGTAACCCCCGAGGGTCCTCCCGTCCCCCCATCGGAAGGGTCAGTCGCCAGCGACGAACCCTCACCGTCCGACACCGCCCCGGTCCCCGAGTTAGGCGATCTACCCGAATTGGCCCAATGGCGCCACGAGGGCGGGCCCACCCGGGAGGAATTTTGCCGGGAGCAAGCCACTTGTCCTTCCCTGGTCGGACTGCGGCGCCAGGCCGAGGGCCAAGCCGCAGGCGACCAAACTGGAACGCACCGAATTTATTGGGAGAATAACATTTTGTATAGTGAGCAGAAGTCGGTGGAGCTGGGATCCGGACGGGTGCTGGTGGTACCCCTCCGCTTCCGAGACTTCCTCCTGGGCTTAGCCCACGACGTCCCCCTCGCCGGCCACCTGGGTCAAGACAAGACCTACAGCCGTCTCGTGACCCATTTTTACTGGCCTAGAATGAGAGCAGCTGTAGAAGCCCACTGCAAGTCCTGTCCCACGTGCCAAGCTAGTGGGAACAGTGGGGGGAAGCGCAAGGCTCTTCCCAACCCTTCCCGGTCGTCAGTACCCCCTTCGAACGAGTCGGGATCGACATCGTGGGGCCCCTGGACCCCCCCACCTCCCAAGGTCACTGTTTCATCCTGGTCCTAGTGGATCACGCCACCCGATACCCTGAGGCTATCCCCCTACGCACCGTCACGGCCCCCGTGGTGGGCCGGGCCCTGATGGGGATCTTTTCCCGGGTGGGTTTTCCCCGCGAGGTCGTGAGCGATCGCGGCACTAATTTTATCTCGAAGTACATGACGTCCCTGTGGCAACAATGTGGAGTTTCCTATAAGTTCACCACCCCGTACCATCCCCAAGGGAACGGACTAGTAGAGAGGTTTAACAGGACTCTGAAAGGGATGATCACCGGCCTAGAAGAGCCCCTCCGGCGTAAGTGGGACGTCCTGCTCCCCTGCCTCTTGTTCGCTTACCGAGAAGTCCCCCGAAGTCCCTAGGGTTCAGCCCGTTTGAGTTGCTCTATGGACACCCCGTCCGAGGTCCCCTCAGTTTGGTTAAGGAAGGGTGGGAGGCGGCACCCCAGACCACCCCACGAGATGTGTTCCAATATGTTCTGACCCTCCGGAACCAGACCAGGAAGTTCCGAGCACTGGCCGAGGCCAACCTAGAGGCAAGCCAAGAAGAGATGAAGCGCTGGTACGACCAGAATGCCACTCTGGTCGAGTTCCAGCCGGGCCAACAAGTATGGGTCATGGCCCCCGTGAAGCCAGGCGCCCTCCAGGACAAGTGGACCGGGCCCTACAAAGTGATTGAGCGGAAGAGTCAAGTCACATACTTGGTGGACGTCCAGTCGCCTCGGGATCCCCTTCGGGTCCTTCACGTGAACCGCCTCAAGCCTCACTTCGTGCGGACAGAACTGAGCCTCCTGCTGGCCACCGATGACGGGGCCGAAGATGAGTCCGATCCCCTCCCGGACCTCCTGTGTGTCAAGGAGCAGGATGGCTCCGTGGAAGGAGTGAACCTCTCCCCAGCTCTAACTGCCCAGCAACAAGAGGACTGCCGCCAGCTCCTAGGACACTTTGCCGACCTCTTCTCCCTGATCCCCCGAGTCACCGACTGGTGTGTCCATGACGTGGACACCGGGGACAGCCCGCCGGTGAGACACCGAGCATACCGGGTCCCTGACCGGGTCCGGTCCTGCATTCAAGCTGAAGTCTCGAAGATGTTGACCATGGGGGTGATCGAGCCATCTGACAGTCCCTGGGCCAGCCCCGTGGTCCTGGTCCCGAAGGCAGCGGCCCCCGGTGTCGCCCCCGAGCTCCGATTCTGTGTGGACTACCGGGGGCTCAATGACGTCACCCGAGCCGATGCCCACCCCATTCCACGGGCCGACGAGCTCATTGACCGACTCGGGGCAGCCCGGTTCCTCAGCACATTCGACCTCACGTGCGGATACTGGCAGATTGCGCTCACTGAGGGAGCCAAGGAGCGGTCCGCCTTCTCCACCCCAGATGGGCATTACCGCTTCCGCGTAATGCCCTTCGGAATGAAAAATGCCCCGGCCACCTTCCAGCGACTGGTGAATAGAGTCCTGGCCGGGCTGGAACAGTTCAGCGCGGCCTATCTAGACGACATCGCCGTTTTCAGTTCCGAATGGAGTGAGCACCTCCAGCACCTCCGGAGGGTGCTAACCGCCCTGCGCCAGGCAGGCCTCACAGTAAAAGCCAGCAAGTGCCAAATTGGGCAAGGATCAGTAGTCTACCTGGGGCACCAGGTCGGGAGTGGCCAGGTCGCCCCTCTACAGCCGAAGATCGACGCCATCTTGGCCTGGGAACCCCCCACCACCCAAACGGAGGTCCGAGCCTTTCTGGGCCTCACTGGCTACTACCGAAGATTCATCCGGGGGTATGGCAGCCTTGTCGGCCCCCTCACAGAACTCACATCCAAAAAACAGCCAAAGAAGGTGCAGTGGACGACTTCCTGCCAGGAGGCGTTCGATGCCCTAAAGAAGGCCATGTGTACTGCCCCCGTCCTCCAGGCTCCCGACTACTCCAAGGAGTTTGTAGTCCAAACCGATGCCTCCGAGCATGGCATTGGGGCCGTCCTGTCCCAGGTGAATGACCAAGGCCTAGACCAGCCCATCGCCTTCCTCAGCCGGCGGCTGTTGCCCAGAGAACAGAGATGGAGCACCATTGAGCGCGAAGCCTTTGCCGTGGTCTGGGCACTCAAGAAACTACGCCCCTACCTGTTCGGCACCCATTTCAAAGTCCAAACCGACCATCGGCCCTGCGATGGCTCATGCAGATGCGAGGAGAAAACCCCAAGCTACTGCGGTGGTCAATCTCCCTCCAGGGGATGGATTTCACCGTAGAACATCGCCCTGGTACGGACCACGCCAACGCTGACGGCCTCTCCCGGTTCTTCCGCCTCAGCAAAGAGAACCCCCCAAGATGATGGGCAGTTCTCTCCGGCTTTCAGCTGGGGGGGACGCGTGTTGGACCCGGCCTCGTAGCATGGCTCTACTTGTCCCCGCACCACCTAACCTGGTACCTGCAGCCCCGAGCCCACGGCCTAGCCGATCCTTTCCACCAGAACACACGCACCCGACCCGGACATCCTCGTCCATGGCCTCTCTCCCTTCGGCCACCCCGGGCCCGCGTGCCCACTTCATGCACCAAGATGGCCGCCCGGCCCCAGCGCGACCCGGGCCTAGCGGCGCTACTCCGGCTGGAGGACACCACGCTTGCCAGGGGATGAGAGAGGGAGGAGCAGTTTCTATCGCACCTCTGAACTCCCCTGGGACGATGAGTTTCGATCGGCCCTCCGGCCTCCCTGAGAGCTGGCTCCACGCCTGCTGGGTGTCTGGGACTCCTCCCGACCCGGCCCTGAGAGGATCAAAAGACAATGGCAGGAAACCCCGACAAGCGACCCCCAGGTGACAAGACCCCTGCCTGCACAGACTCCGGACATCAAAGAGGGGTCGACCTATAACAAGGGGTGCTCTGAGACTGTCCGGCAGATTCGACGCTGGAACAACGAGAGCCTGCTGACGCGGTCGCGGCTCCTGGAACTTAGAACCACCTGAGCCCTGCTGAGTGACTCGCGGCTCCCTGAAGATCGTAAGACCTCCGAACTGTACCTGAGCCCTGCTGAGTGACTCGCGGCTCCCTGAAGATTGTAAGACCTCCAAACTTGTACCTGAGCCCTGCTGAGTGACTAGCGGCTCCCCGAAGATCGTAAGACCTCCGAACTTGTATTTGAGCCCTGCTGAGTGACTCGCGGCTCCCTGAAGATCGTAAGACCTCCGAATTTGTACCTGAGCCCGCTGAGTGACTCGCGGCTTCCACAGACTCCACTGGTCCCGCCGGACCCCAACGACAACAAGCCTACCCCCCAGCTCGAGGATTGTGAGCTGTGCGCCGGGTACGTCCTTGCCTTGAACCTTTTACCAGAGACTGTCCCGCTACCCCCTATCCCTTCCGAGACTCATTGAGCCCGCGCTCTCCTTGTACATATTTGCAGTGCTAACCTGTTTGATAAAGATTGATTCCTAAGAACGCACGGTGTGGTGTTTCTGTGTCGTGTGGTGCCAGAAGTACGATCCTCGATACGGGATTCCTCCTCCTGAGGAGTCTCCCGCCAGTGCCCGGCTACGATACTTTGAGGGTGGGTCTCAGGGTAGTCAGGACACCCTTTCCGGGCTCCTCTGAGGTCGCCGTCTAACACCCACTATTCGCAGATTGTTTCTCCTGGATCTCCCTTCTTGCCGCTTAGTCAACCAACGCAGCCGTTCTTCCATAGTTTTTGACAAGTTCTGGAGTTCTTCAATATCTGCCTCCACTACATGCACCTTCTCGGACATTTCTTGGAAATCTGAATGTAGTAGGCTCATCTCTGTGGTCACAGACTTTATTTTCGGCTCTAGGGAGGACTAGAGGGTCTGAATCGCTGCCATTTTTGCTCCTAGCGAGGGTTCCTCTGCAGGTCCAGGGCCCTGGCGCCCCCCTCCAGATGTAATCTGGGGACCGCATAATTGTTCATCTTATTGGACTGGAGCAGTGGGTTCCCTTTACCCTTCATCTTCTCCCCCCTGTCTGATCCTTTAGCCTGTGATTCTTCATGCAGAAGAATGGGGTGGAAGCTTTGGTTTGCCAGGTCTGTAATCTACTGCCAGTCCCCGTTATGTCCTGGCCCTAACTTCAGAGGATAGCCTCTTGAAGACCTCCTGGTGCCCCATGTCTCCGGTGTGATTCCACTCACTGCGTCAACCAACAAGAAAAAGGTGGGGGGGCTCCACTACTCACAGCTTCTGGTTCCAGTAGACGCCGGCAAACCCCAATCAATGTAGGCTTGACCCCTTGAGTCCTCCAAGTCAGTGGTCTGAACTCTCGTTATCCAGTTACCCCTTCCTTAGGGACTTATTTTCAGGACCACTTCTTATCTTGCACTGGCTCAGAGTTCGCCCTTGGTTCCCTGAGCCTGCGGGCCCACTCCACTCTTTTTGCTTTGGCTGCTGGATCCCGCTTGCCTCACCTCCAAGACAAGACCTTCTGGATGCCTTAGACGGGAACCAACTTGCTGTCCCTTCTTCACCGTCACTTGGACTCGTACACCGGTGCTTCATCAAAGTCGTTAGGTAGGCCTGTGCTTTCGGGCCGCTTGCTGCACTAGTGGGGATGTCACTCTTCCGTCCCTCACAGCACGGCTGCCTCACAATGCTTTGGCCTCTCAGGACCCCTCTCGCCGCCAGGCCCTTACAATGGCATCTTCGCAACATGAGCTCCTGCAGGGGGGTTTCACCAAGATGGCCACAATCCCAGATTTACCTCTGCAGCTCAGCTGCCTCCTCCATTCCGATGTGTATTTCACTCCGGTTTTGGAGCCGATGCCTCTGGCCACCTTGCTCTCACCGTGGGCTTCTCCCAGCTCCCCCTCTGCCGACCGGGCACTCAGTCGCAGCCGGGATCGCTTTCGGCTGGGCTGTGACACACCTTCGCTGGTCCGCTCATCTAATCAATTCTGGGGTCACTCCGCGTCATCAGTGCCCTGTAATTAGCTCTGGATGATCACTTCAGACTTGGTCACCTATAGCCATGCTTTCTTTCCTTGTGGGGATCAGATAGGGCTTCGGATTTTAGGTTATGGGCCGCACTTACGCCAGAGCTCTCTCCTAAAGAGCCATGTTTGTTTAGCGCCAAGCCACACCCCAAATATTTCATATAGGCTCCATTCCCCCGCTGGAGATTAATTTCAGTCCAAGCTCGTTTAGTCAGCGCCTTGTTGGCAGAGCTTTACAAATGACGCAGGTCTGGCAGGTGACTGTTTTGTGATTAAAAACTTCAGCCGAACTTGGGCAGGCGAGGCAGATTTGGGTAGCCTAAAGTTTTGTTTATACAATCTTATCACTAGTTTATCAAGGAGGCTGGTATCAATGCCTAGCATTATCTCTGATCCATACGTAAGGGAAGGTATAAGTTTGGCCTTAATTACTGCTTCCAAAGCTTTCTGGTCATGGCCTCGAATGGATCTTGCCAACGCTGAAAAGGCATAATTGATTGATTGGGCTTTCCCCTTGATTGTATTTCTTTGGGGCACAAATGTACCTCTTTCATCTATTTTTTCCCCTAAATATACATAGGTAGATGCCTCATGTATAGTATTTTCACTGAGGTATCCTTTGCAGTTTTCCATTTTAATGCGCCAAATAAAGCAATCACATTTGTTTTTTTGCGGTTTACTTCCAGGCCATTCTTATCTGCGTAAATCACAAGACAATTGAGAAGCCTTTGAAAGCCTATTTGTGTGTTGCTGAGTAGAGATAAGTCATCTGCGTAGATGATATTTGGCATGCTATTGTCCAACCAAGCTTGGGGCATGCGCTGTCAGCTCATCCAACTCCGTTGAGAGATCTGCAATATATAAATTAAACAAGAGGGGTGCTAACACTCAGCCTTGCTTTAAACCCGATGATGTTTGAACTTTGTCTGATACATGGGTACCATCTCCAATCTTTATCTTAACCCACGTATCCGAGTATATTAATCCAATTGCTCACAGGAGGTTAGATGGGATTCCCCATCGCTGTAGTTTTGTCCATGGACTATTATGTGGAACAAATCAAAAGCTGCCTTGAAATCAACTAAACACATATAAAGCGGTGTACTGGTTGCCTTTTCTCTATTCAGTATCAGGCCCACAGATATGATATTGGTAATAGTGCCTTGAACCCTTATAAAAACCAGTTTGACAAGAGCACTGGATTTGTCAACCACAAGCAGTACAACTTAAAAGCAGCCCGTATTTCACTGGTGCTTGCACCCGTGCCATAACTGCAGAGAACAGGAATTTAGCTGGGCGAGTAACGATGTTATGATTTCACTAGGCCTTGCATGTCATGCCATGTGCAGTGGTAAACCTGTTGACCACTGAGGGAAGTGTAGGCCAGGCCTTCCTCACATCAGAGACCAAATGAACTGTACAGTTCAGGGCATACATCTAAAAAATACATCTATTGAAAAACTTTCAATATTTGACTCAGCAACCTAGAACTTGACTACACTCCTGAGAGAAGGTGGAGTGTTTGCATGGTCGCATGAGAAGAGACATTGAAAAATTATATTTGAAATGAAATGAAAGATTATATTTATATAGCGCATAGACTACCCGGAGGCCTCGCAGCGCTTTAATTGATCACTGTGGCGGGCCGCAGGGTGAGACTAGCACGTTTTTGCAAACAGGTGGGTTTTCAAATCTTTCCTAAAAGCCAGCCGGTTATTATTTTCTCTGAGGGCTAAGGGGAGGGAGTTCCAAAGTCTCGCAGCAGTATGGGAGAAGGAACGGCCGCCCCAACATGCTTTGTTGATTTTAGAAGTGGTAACTAGGTGCAATGATCCCGAGCGAAGGGCTCTGGATGGAGCGTAGGGCACAACTAAGGGGGACAGGATGGCAGGGCCTGTTCGATGGAAAGATTTGTGCACAATGCACATAGCCTTAAACTGTGCTCTAGCAGCCATCGGGAGCCAGTGCAATTCTTTTAGAGCTTTCTTGGCTGACTGCCAGCGGGGGATGTTGAATAATAATCGGGCGGCGCAGTTTTGCGTGACTTGGAGCCTGTTGGTCACTGAAGCCGGGGCACCCAGATATAGCGCGTTTCCATAGTCCAGGTGGGAGAGTATCAGGGCCTGAACCATGATTCTCCTCGCCTGGAAAGGAAGCAGAGGGAGTACTTTGCGGAGCATTTTCATTAGGCCGACACACGTGGAGGCAGTTTTGGTAGCCTGGACCGAGAAGTCCAGCGCTTTATCGAGCCAGATTCCCAGACTCTTTATCTGCGGTTTGGGAGGGGGACATGATCATTTCCCAAGGGGATCATTTGGGCATGGTGACCCCAACAAAACATTGCCCAATCCCAATGAGAACTCTGAGAGAAATAACCAATATAACAAACTTGGTGTGCCTTTCTGAATCCTATGTACAGACCTGTTGTAGTGTAGAAGTAACATAATTTTCATTCTCAGTGAACATGCTATCTCAATGTATTTATTGGCCTTATATTCTTTATTGAATTCAAAGTTTCAAACCTCACAATACCTTCCTGAGTAAGCCATGGGAGGCTCGGCTACACTATTGATGAATGCTGAATTTTGGGTTCAACCGTAAAGTTAAGCCCCAAGTCACTAGTGGTAAATGGCTATGATTGTCACAATCTAAGTCTTGTACAATTTTACTTTATTTATGGTAAAGGACGTTTAGTGGGCGAACAACTCCCTTTCTCTCTTGAAATGTATATAAAACCACTAACGGTAATTAAATGGGCTTTACAATGTTATTCTCTGTCCATCCTTGGTTACAAAAGGCCTTAGACTGCAAAGAAGGGCAGATTATACATGACTCTTGCATAGGCTGAAGAGTTAGGCAGTCCACGGATGGCTTGGCCTTCTCAATGTAAAACCACCCAATGTGAAGCAAGGTTTTCCTGTATGGGTTGACCTCACTGGGCCTGAATAAGAATAATTACCTAAACACATCTGATTTTACAGACATCAATAAAGTATGGGCAATGGTTGGGATTTCTGTCAGAGTCACCCTAAGTCATGGGTCATTGATGTTCTTCTTGGTTCCTTGTATTGAGTTGACTTTATTTAATTTGTTCCTATTCCATGTTTAAATTAATTGGCTGTCAGTAGTTTGGCGTAACTTTTGCCTCTTTGTGCCACATGTATGGTTCAGTAATACCTCAGTGTCTTTTCACAATTCACTCCTCACCTCTTACCTTCTAGATATTCTAGCAACAAAGGGATTTCCGTTCTGCAAAGACTAGCTAGAAATGGGTATATGTCAGCAGAGTCAGGACAAAGGTTCCTCTCTCTGCATTCCATCGTGGAGAAGAAGAAATTACCTGAAATCGCACAGCGTAGCACACGAGTGACTCTGTTGTCTGACCTTTCCCTTGTACCATAGCACAGGAGAAAAATTAAGGATGTGAATCAAAGATAGGTGGAAAAGGCAAGAGTAGGATTGGAAAGTTGGATTTACTAGTAATCTGATGAAGAGGCTGTGTATGTGGATGCCTTTATCTGTTTGTCTATAAAGAAAATACAAGGTAGAAAAACTTAAGACATGCAATTGTGAGTGGGACCTGCAAAGAAAGGGTTTATGACCACACAATCCTATGACAGATAGTGGTAACTGCTGGGAGAGTGTTATGAAATCACCGAATGGCATAGTGAGGCACGCCAGAGAATAATGCACACAAATGTTCAACAGACATTCCCCTACACAGACCAAGACACCTTTTATAAATGCCCTGTCCGACTTTTTACACATCTTTAAATGAGAAAGTATGGAACAGAACCATTGAGATCTATTCAACTGTACAGGAATCACTATAGGCCCCCACAGCCTTTTTTTCAACTATAGTACGTATTGCTGTCTGATCCCCCTGAACTACTGCCATGAGGTGTAGCACATGCAATCTCGTGTTTCTTTTGTCCATTCCACTTCTAAAATTTTCTTTCCTAATGACCCAGCGAAACGTGATATGTCCACCTGTCTTGGCAAAGCTCACTAACAATTGGAAGAAGAAGAGAGATCTACCAGGAGCCCTAAGTGTATATTTTATAGTAGGGGGACAAGGTAAAGTTTGAAGCACATTCCTCTTCCTCTCACAGTTCCATGTGTCAGAGAACAGCAGTTTAGCAGTAATCATGGATTCCAGCGCAGAGCTCTCCCTGGGATTCTTATTCTGTGACACTGGTAGTTATGCGAGGTAGGGAGCTGCCAGAACATTGTTGCCGGGGTCTTTGTGTAACCAACAAGTCCACACGTAGTAAGCAACATTAGTGCCATGGACTTTCAGTGTTACTGATCATCAGGCTCATCGTTGCTAATTATTCTCCCTTTACCTACTTATCTGCTTTCAGCCTTCTGCTCAGGTTGATTGTTCAGGTGAGCCCTGCTAACTACCATTGTTCCCTGGTTCTGACGTGAGTAGTGCTACAACAGAACACGCACACAGCCAATGACATGTTTGGGGGTATCAGCACAAACATTTAAAAAAATACATCCATTTTGGACCACATGGAGAACCATAATACAGGAAAAAGCAATTGCAACAAAATTCTACCCTGCCCATTAGCAAGCGATCAGAGTCAGACACAGATAGAAATACTTGTTATGAGAGAAGCAATTCACCCAGGTTGGAAGGCAGCATTACAGACAGAAATAGCTGGGTGAAGAAAAATAAAACATTTAGTTCATTAAGGTGGGAAAGAGTTTTGACTGTATATAGAGCTTTAACAAACACAAGTAGAACTTCATTGATCGCAGTCTTATACAGTGCAGAATGACCGACAGGATGAGGGCATCATTGAGAAGATGTATGAATTGGAATCCGCCTGCAGTACACCACTGACATCTGGCCTCCCAGTACTCCTTACAACGAATGAGAAACTAGATGGGCATTAAAAAGGCTGTGGTTTGCTAGTGAGTATCTAGTTGTATTTTAAGATGACAGGGCTTCCCACATCTGATGTCCCTACACTTCAAACCACCATCCTTCTCAGGGGTTGCGCTGTGTCCCTGGAACGCATAGTTTGTTTCAGTTTGTGCAGCACTGGGAATGTTTTATGAGAGTTTTCATTTATTTTTTAACAACATATTTTATTCAGTTTTCATCATACCAGAGGGGCAAAGCCCGGCAAACAAAGCACAAATGAAATGCATTAGAGAATGTCTCTTGGTACTGTATAACCCCCTCCCCTATAGTCTGCAGAACCTCAGACCAGGATAAACACCCAACCCCTCTTTCCCCTAATGTGCACCAAGCATACTGCAAGAACATTGCATGTAAAGGCCAACAGAACTTCCAGCCACATCTTTTGAACATTGGTATATTAAACAGGTAAATCATTCACCACCAGTCGTTCGATGGGGTCACGGGTGTTGGTCTGTGACATTGAGGGCAGATCTATGCCCCTGTACTTAGCCCACCAAGACCAAATCTTCCCGTGCTTCTGTGGGCACCCCCTCGCCTGGAACACTACAATCTCCGCTGACATGCACCTGTCCAGGGCCTTTTTCCAGGCGGTTATACAGGGCGGGGACGTGTCCTTCCAGTGCTGGGCTATGTCCCTCTTACACAAAGAGATGATGGACGGAGTGCCGAAACTTTTCAAACACTCACCCTCAGTCACAGATCTGGGTTGAATCCATCATCATTTTTTAGCTCACTTTGCCACCCGCTTAGCCAAGGGAAGACCCAGAAACAAAAGGTGTCTTTTATACCTGTGGCCCCCGATGTCTTCTGTGCTATGTAAGAGCACCAATCTAGGGTCTGACGGGATATCCCACACCAGAACACGCCCCAAGCAAGACAACACGCCTGACCAGATGGGCTGTAGTGCCCCGCAACTCCACAGCGTATGCAGCAACGACCCCTCGTCCGTATCACAGCGGAGACAGACAAGGGACTGGATTGCTCCCATCTTCAAAAGACGGAGACGTGTGTAGTATACCCTATGGATTTACTTAAATTGAATTAGCCTATATCTGGTGCAGACGAAGGCGTACCAAGGGCTGGCCAGTGCCTCGGCCCAGTCGTCGTCAGTAAGGGCTGGCAGGTCTGCCTCCCAAGCCTCCCGGGTCCTGTGGATAGTGGTCTTGGAATGTGTAGTAAGTGTTTGGTAGATTTGCCAAATTTTGTGAGCCCTCAGATCCCCATCTGTAGGTGACCCTCCAGTGGGTGGAACTCCGGTAGAGACGCTAGCTGCCGTATCTGGGGGATCAACGCGTGACGGAGTTGCAAATAATGATGGAACTCAATTTATGAAGGTCAAAATCTGCCTGTAGCCTTTGGAAGGATTTAAGAGTGGTCCCCTGCATAATATGAGAGTTTTAATTTCTAATTGCAGAGGTATGTGGGTCCTTAGATGTGAATTTGTGTGTGAGAGAGTGAGGTAGAGAGTTTTGAAGATCACAAGGAAACTCACAAGAACCATTTCAGATCTTGCTGAAGGACCAAGACTCATTAATAATTTTTTTCTTGATTATAGGAAATAAAATGTAAATGATCTCATAATTTTCATATGTAATTACTTGAAATGGAAAGTACCATGCCCTCTTTCTACTTTTACTACTAAGGAGCTGGATGTTACAGTTCCAATGACAAAGACATTTAGTAGGACGTGAAATAGTACTCCTGTAGCTCAAGTTAAGTACTTTTACATGCCTTTGAGAATTGGCCCGAAAACATGTAAAATGGGGATACATTGGAAATATTCAGGGAATATTCCTCTACATTTAGAAAGACCTGTATCCTTTTTGCACTTTTAGTAATAGGGTGTTGAACGTTACGGATGCATTTCAAAAAGGAGCGCAAGTGTTCTACTGAAGAGCTGCTTCTCATAATCATAAGTGCTTTAGTGAATCAGACCCATAATCTCTCACTCACTTCCCAAACATAAATGTTTTACGTCAATCAACCCTTCAGTCACTTACTTGCTGTCCTAAAGATGCATAATATTGATGAAATATAATCCCTGCTGATCATATTCCAGCTCACAGAGGGGGAGATGCGTGTTGGATAACATAGGAATCAACTTCTTAAAGGTGACTCTTCGCCTCTATGACATTCCACACAAAACTCTCCCTTCCTGTGTATTGTCATCGGGTGAATTGGGAAAAGCAATCGAAATTTGAGCACCCAGGGGGAAAATGTGTAAGAAAACATTTGCCTGGCCAGTTAACACTACAAAGTTTTTCTCACAACAAACTGGAAGAAGCTGACCTTTATAAGAGATAATTTTGTACACAAAAGTGGATGGTGTGACATAATCTTTTTATTGGTTTTTAAACAGCCACAGAAATAACACAGCTGCAGCAAGCACACTATATGCCAAGAGTTACAGATATCATAATGGAAACACAGCTTATTCACAAGGTCTCAGCATAACTTGGATTCTTTTACTTATGTCCCTACTAGGTTCATCCTGCTATTACAAACTACAGTGAGATGTCTCGCAGAATGTCCAGGACAAGATTACAGTTAGCGCTTGTACACCTGTAACAAACCACAATCATGCATCATGGTGATTACATTATAGTGGTGATCAAATCTGGGGGGTGTTCAGCAGTAGCAGGGCGGGTCCCTAGGGGGCACACAGTACGGCGCTTGAGGTAAGATCCCTGAGTTGTTATATTTGAAAAAGATAGAGGGCTCTCAATCTAGGACTACATGCCAACAGATGGAGACCATATATAGTCAAACCCCTTCCTTGTGTCCTCCACTATATCAGTAATTCGTTCCAGGTATAGTGCTCACCATAACCTAGCTTGCCATTGCATCAGAGAGGGGGCCTACTACTTCTTCCATGCAGCAGCTACTGCCATTTTTGCGGCGCCCAAACAGAGCCAAATGATGGTCAAATCTCCCTACCACTGGCACCTCAGACTTGGATCCAGTATCCCCAACAGGGTGTGTTGCTCGGTGTCTGGGATTGGGTAACCTAGAATCGATTAGATTTAGGATAAGATTTCCTTCCAGAATGGTTGTATTGAGCGGCAGTCCCATCAAATATGGAGAAAATCCCCGAACAGTCTGCATTCCCTCCAACATCTATCCGAGGTGTGACGGAAGATATTGTGTAGTTTCTGGGGGTAGAGATACCAGTCATACATGACTTTATAGCGAGCTTCTCTTAGAAACATAGATCGATTATATTTGGCAATATCCCTATAGAGGACTGCTTTTCCCCTACGGAGGTTGTGAGAACTGTGTCCCAAGCGTTCAGTGTCTCTGGGTCGATTGTGGACTGATCGCCCAAATGAGGGAGTCTGGGAAGGAGATGCACCCCTTGGTTGTGGTGCCAGATTGCGCAAATTTCTCAATAGGGAGCAGGTGTCTGGTGGCGGCCAGCCGCACCAGAGGTTGCTGCACCCAGAGTTTAAGCTGCAGATAATGGTCCTCTGGAGGGCACAATGTAAACTGCCTAGTACACTCCCCAAAAGTAAGTAACTCCCCCTTTTTGTATGTCAGAGATCATAAGGCAGCCGCCTGTCCTTCACTCATCAAAAGGTCCCTCCTGAAGGGCCAAGGGAAAATCGGGATTAAAGTGGATGGGGGTATATGGGCATGGTCGTCATCGGCAATGTTCCGGTGAGGTCATCCCAAACCTGAAGAGCGGTGGCCATGGGTGAACTAAGGTAGGCATAAAGCGGCCTGTCTGATTTCGGTTTCCATAGGAGGTCCCATATAGTCCTACCTGTTATCCACCGGTCCATGTGGAGCCAATGTTTTTCAGAGGCTTGAAGAGACCATTCAGTCAGCACTTGGCAACCCTGGAAGAAATAAAGTAACCTGGGGAGGGCGTTCATCTTTATGGCATTTAACCTGCCTATCCATAAAATTTATGCTGATCTCCATTTGCTAAACTCGGCTTTAAGCTATTGCAGCGGGGGGGAGGGGACTATTGGCTTTGTAAAGATTCGCTATATTACGGGTGAGCTTGATACCCAGATAAGTGATTTTTTTACTTGTGCAGCAAAATGGAGAGGACTCCTCCACCCTCCCACACACCTCCCAGGGCAATGTTAGATTAAGTAAGAAGGATTTGGCTAGGTTGACCTTGAATCCCACGACTTTTAAAAAAAGCTTATGCTTGGCTTGGATTGCCGGTAGAGAGGTCAGTGGTTTGGTGACAGGGAGAAGAACATCATCTGCAAATAGAGAGATCTTGTGGTCGTCTGTGCCAAATTTCACACCTCTTATATCTGGGCTTGCTCTTACCCGACCCTCTAAGGGCTCTATGCACAGGGCCAAGAGCAATGGGGAAAGGGGACACCCCTACCTCGTCTCCCGCGAGAGATTGAATAAATCCAAGGCAGCTCCGATTACCAAGACTCAGGATCTGGGGGTATGGTAGTTGGCCCGCACCATATCAATAAAGGTCTCACTGAACCTGAGGCGTCCAATGTCCAGAATAAAAAAGATCAATCGACGCTGTCAAAGGCTTTTTCCACATCCAGTGAGAGGAGGGCTGCTGGAATGTGTTTTTCTGTACCTTTTCCATGATATGTATGATTCACCGCAGATTATCGTGGGTCTGTCGCTCCTTGATGAATTCTGATTGGTCCGGGTCAATTAGTCCTGGTAGTATATTTTCTAAGCGTCTGGCTGGTATTTTGGAGTATAATTTGTCATCCATATTTAAAAGTGCTATCGGCCAAATGAGGAGCAAGCTTTAGGATCCTTCCCCATTTTCTGAATTATGGTCACAAGTGCCTCCCCCATTCTGGGTGTTACCTGTTGCGTGATCGCAATATAATTAAAGAGGTTCACCAGGTGAGGAGTCAGCTCCTTCGCAAATGTGCGATAAAAGTGAGCGTTTAGCCCATCGGGACCTGGTGCCTTCTGCAATTTGAGCGCATCATTCGCCTTCTTAACCTCTGCGCTCAAAATGGGTTTACTGAGTTCCTCATTAGTCCTTGATGAAACCTGCGTAAGGTCAAGGGCCTCTAGGTACCCCAACTGATCCTGAGGCGCCAGCGAGTCTGCAGAATAAAGAGTGTGATAAAACGCCCAAAAGGCATTGGCCTTCCCCTCTTCACTAAAATGGGAGACGCCAGCATCATCCACTATTTGCTTGACATATTCCTTTTCCGTTTTTGCCCCAAGCTGACAGGCCAACAGTGTGCCTATATTGTTTCCCCCATTGTAACCCCAGGCTTGTAGGCGTAGGATAGTCTTGTTGACCCTGTTAGTGTATGTAGCCTGCAACTTTCCCCTTAGCGAGGTGACTGTCCACAGAGTTTGGACCAATGGGTTCCCCTTGTGTATTCTTTCCGCGTCCTGCAATTCTCCTTCTAGCAGGAGCCTCTCCTTTCTCTGTTGATTTTTGAGAGTGGTGGCCAGTGCAATACATTTGCCCCTTATGACCGACTTGAATGCATCCCAATTAGTTGCTTGAGAGGTGAGTGTGGGATCATTAATCTTGAAATAGTCTTTCATCGTTTTCCGCAGTTCTTCCCGCAAACGTCTATCCCTGCTAAGGAAATTTGGAAAGTACCATCTAGTGTGCTTCGGTATCGGGGCTGGCCAGTTTGGAACTAATTCAAGGGGGGCATGATCAGAAAGGCATATTGGATGAAAATGGGTCCTCCGTACTGTGTGGAAGAGTGACTGACTGATAAAAATATAAACAATTGTAGAGTAGGTTCTGTGGGAATGTGAAAAAAGGAATAATCACGTGTCGTGGGGTTGAACCCCCTCAACACATCCACCAAACCCAAATGTTACAATGCCTCTTTAAGCATCTTGCTTTCCCTAAACCCCCGTCCTGTTCCCCCTTCCCCTGCCTCCCCACCATAGTTTTGCGGCGGCTGCCACTGCCAAAAATGCTTTCAAAATGTTGAAAATGTACTGGATGCTTTAGCTCAAGGTCTGTTAAGTGTTTACTTGCTGGCATTCCAGTCATTCACACGTTCTAGGTGCTCAGCAGAAAGAATTAATTTAAATTAGATGTTAGCAGTGGAGGACAGAGCAGCAAGGTCATTACTGCCTCAAAGAAATCCCCTTGTATGGACATCATTAATTAGATTTTACTTTTAATTTCTGCGTGCTTTCTTTAGGCTGCATTAGATTAATGGGCATAGTGTGCGAGATAGATGTGTACCTGCCATGCTTCAGAAATTAAGTTTACATCTCTGGTCATGCTAACATTGCATTTGCCTTTTCCATCTGTCAATGTGGATAGCTTCTGAGTGGTCCTATATTACCTGTGATATCTTCTGCCACTTCTGGATTTATGTCTGAAAAATGTATTTTCTCTGGCATTTTCCTTTACAGGTGTAGGTTAAAAAAATTTAGCAAGCAAGATGGTGCTGACAAAAAGTCACGGACTGTCCGCCGATGTCACACTATGCCTGTTCGAATTGTACCTCTCTATATGTGTGCCCTTGTGTCTGCATGTACATAGCATGCCATCTTAAATAGGGTATATTCATTTAAAGTACTTCCTTTCACTTTAACCAAATAACGGGAATGGATTAAAAATGAAGTCTATCAACGCCCTTCTTTGGTGCTGATCACGATCCTGTAAAAACCGGGTACGAACCGTCGGACGGAGCATATTCTCCGTCCGACGCGTACCCGGTCGTCAAAACTTACAAACATGGAATTACGATTCGCACGGAAACTCCATTTCCGTACGAGTCGTACAAAACCCCGACCGACGAAAATAACCATACAAATGCGATCCGGGAAAGCGCCGACGTGACGTCGGGACGCACGCAGCCTGCCATTCACGAACCAGGAATTACGATTCGCACCGACGTCATCCCGCACGGTGAATATTTTCCGGCTGCCAAAAAATGCCGGGAAATCAGGACGATGCGAACAAGGAGTACCTGTACGCGACGGACAGACATGGACCCGAACCTACGTGTCATCCCGGACCTCATAGCAGTCGACCTCCTCTACAGGTTCGGACGCAGACGCCGCAGAAGGTCAGAACAACAAAGGGAGGGGGGAGAGGGGGGGGGCAGGACCAGGGGCAGGCCACAAAACCCCCACCAAAGTCACACAGCACACATGCCCTGGACATACCTGACCCCCAGGCCCTGGTCACTACGAGGGGGTGTGGGCGTGTCCAGCAAAGCCAGCGTCCGCCACAACGGAAGTGCTTGACGACGCGAACCGCTAACACAACAATACAGGTACGTCCCGTACCCACGCCTTAAGAGCGTGGGTACGAGTCGTACCCCGCCCACACCTACGTCATCCCAACAATGGCGGGAAGTCCGTAACCACGTGGCAAAGGCCTGGGTACGGCCCGCACAAGCATCACATAGCGTGGGGATGGATATGTACGGACCGTACCCCCACCCCCCTATGCATGGAGCGTACCCCCCACCCCAACAGTGTAAGTACGACCCGTACCCTCACCCGCGTACGTATGGAGCGTACCCCCACCCCAACAGTGTAAGTACGACCCGTACCCTCACCCGC
The DNA here is from genome assembly GCF_964204655.1 of Triturus cristatus. NCBI lineage: Eukaryota > Metazoa > Chordata > Amphibia > Caudata > Salamandridae > Triturus > Triturus cristatus. The sequence goes on from NC_140582.1 coordinate 88,618,376, forward strand.
GTACGTATGGAGCGTACCCCCACCCCAACAGTGTAAGTACGACCTGTGCCCTCACCCGCGTACGTATGGAGCGTACCCCCACCCCAACAGTGTAAGTACGACCCGTACCCTCACCTGCGTACGTATGGAGCGTACCCCCACCCCAGCAGTGTAAGTACGACCCGTACCCTCACCCGCGTACGTATGGAGCATACCCCCACCCCAGCAGTGTAAGTACGACCCGTACCCTCACCCGCGTACGTATGGAGCGTACCCCCACCCCAACAGTGTAAGTATGGACCGTACCCTCACCCGCGTACGTATGGAGCGTACCCCCACCCCAACAGTGTAAGTACGACCCGTACCCTCTCCCGCGTACGTATGGAGCGTACCCCCACCCCAACAGTGTAAGTACGACCTGTACCCTCACCCGCGTACGTATGGAGCGTACCCCCACCCCAACAGTGTAAGTACGACCCGTACCCTCACCCGCGTACGTATGGAGCGTACCCCCACCCCAGCAGTGTAAGTACGACCCGTACCCTCACCCGCGTACGTATGGAGCGTACCCCCACCCCAACAGTGTAAGTATGGACCGTACCCTCACCCGCGTACGTATGGAGCGTACCCCCACCCCAACAGTGTAAGTACGACCCGTACCCTCACCCGCGTACGTATGGAGCGTACCCCCACCCCAACAGTGTAAGTACGACCCGTACCCTCACCTGCGTATGTATGGAGCCCAGCCCCACCCCAACAGTGTAAGTACGACCCGTACCCTCACCCGTGTACGTATGGAGCGCACCCCCACCCCAACAGTGTAAGTACAACCCGTACCCTCACCCGCGGACGTATGGAGCGTACCCCCACCCCAACAGTGTAAGTAAGACCCGTACCCTCACCCGCGTACGTATGGAGCGTACCCCCACCCCTACAGTGTAAGTACGACCCGTACCCTCACCCGCGTACGTATGGAGCGTACCCCCACCCCAACAGTGTATGTACGGACCGTACCCCCACCACGGATGCATGGAGCTAACCCACACCCGTGTATGTTCTAAGCGTACATATCGTGAAATAGGAGGGGTGGGTGCAGAGTCCTCCCAGCAGTGCCCAGAGACAGGAGGGGTGTGTGCCTATCACTCCCAGCAGTGCCCAGAGACAGGAGGGGTGTGTGCTTATCACTCCCAGCAGTGCCCAGAGACAGGAGGGGTGTGTGCCTATCACTCCCAGCAGTGCACAGACACAGGAGGGGTGTGTGCCTATCACTCCCAGCAGTGCCCAGAGACAGGAGGGGTGTGTGCCTATCACTCCCAGCAGTGCCCAGAGACAGGAGGGGTGGGTGCAGAGTCCTCCCAGCAGTGCCCAGAGACAGGAGGGGTGTGTGCCTATCACTCCCAGCAGTGCCCAGAGACAGGAGGGGTGGGTGCAGAGTCCTCCCAGCAGTGCCCAGACGCAGGAGGGGTGGGTGCAGAGTCCTCCCAGCAGTGCCCAGAGACAGGAGGGGTGGGTGCAGAGTCCTCCCAGCAGTGCCCAGACGCAGGAGGGGTGGGTGCAGAGTCCTCCCAGCAGTGCCCAGAGACAGGAGGGGTGGGTGCAGAGTCCTCCCATCAGTGCCCAGACACAGGAGGGGTGTGTGCCTATCACTCCCAGCAGTGCCCAGAGACAGGAGGGGTGTGTGACTCCCACTCTGGCTGCGTGTCTTACGTTTGCCCCCCGACCCAGTGGGTGTGCCTACCTCACCCTGTGTGTGCGTGCCAGGAGGTGTGCGTATGACCTTCCCTGCTGGTGTGGTGCCTGTGTTTGTTGTGGTGGGTTCATGCTGACGTCTGGGTGTACGTGGGACAGGCATGGGTGTGGGAAGTGTGGATGGGGCAGGGGTAGGGGGTGGGACGTAGCGCTGCAGGAGACCCACTGCTGCAGTCAGTGTCGAGTCTATGGACCTCAGCAACTGGCGTTGGTCAGCCTGCAACGAAAAAATGCCCTCCAAGTATGCCTCCATGTTGTGCAGCACTTGGCTGTGGCCATGGAGGACATTAAGGATCGCAGCCTGACCAACCTGCAACTGCCACTGGATGTCCACAGACTCGGCATTGGCGGCAGCAGTGGAGACAGGGGCAGGGGGTGCGGTGCCTGGCAGGAAGGAGACATGTGGTGACCGTGGACGTTGGGAAGGGACACGAGCAAGTGGGAGGCGGCTGATGGCAATGGAGGGGGCAGGGTGCGATGTTGTGCCGCTGTCAGCTGCTGGTGCAGCCTCCGCCCACTCGGAGAGATCATCCTCGGACCCGTCGGCTTCATATTCGGTGGTGCCAGTGGACAGGTCCTCGGCCTCACTCTCCTCCGCCTCTGTACCACTCAATGTGCCAGCCACGATGTCAACGCTGGCACTGGTGCTCGGTCCCTCCGCTCCGTCTGTGCTCATGTCTCCCTCCATGTCCCCCGACGATGCTGTGGGCAAGGTGAAGAGACAGCAATTAATCACACACCTGTATACATATGTCACATGAGTCCAATCTACATAGGTTACAGTGCATAGCCTGCAAAGAAAGGTAAGTAACATCTACAAAACAAGGTACAGATGTAGGGCATGCAACACACAGTTGGTTGACCCACCATGCCCCAGAAAATCCATGGAGAGCATGACACAATAGCAAATGACATGAAATGGAGTTTGACATAGGAGCCAGGCCCTGGGGACAATCCAGCACTGCATCAGCACCACACAGCGTTGCCGACAATAGGGATGAGGAGGGACCAAATCCATGTGCTTGAGGCACATGCTGCATAGGTAATACTGAAAACATGCCCAACATGACTGTCTCACTGCACCTTGAGTGTATGTCCAGACAAACATCACACACTGGCCATACCTAGCAAGGAGAATCCTGGTTTTGACATGTGGGCTTGGCCCGCACCAACCACCCCCTACATGAGACAATTTGTTGAGACACAGGTGGCACTTACATCTCTTAGTCTGGGTGAAATACACAGGGGATGCATAAATGCAAGATTGGGCGCCAAATACCCGAGGTGCGCCTGTCGAAATAAACATGTACAAATGGGCATCATCAGATGATTGTGACAAGACACACAGGCACTGGCCACCGTGAGTATGAACAAGGAAAATCAGGTCAGGCTGTACAGTGGACACTTGTACTACATTTCATGTCAATATACATGTTGCCAGGGGATAATGGCACAGAGCACAACCTATGCTGTAGACACTGAGAGTGTCCACGTTTTGTGATGACACACATGACACCTATGAAAATATGCCCCAGGGGACAGTAGTGGCAACACAACTCCATGGTCCTGAATGGGAATGATTGCAACACACGCCACCATCCCTGCACTATGCGTATCGCACACTCATGCACATCATGTCACAGGCCACAACATAGGACATGCGCGCTGTAAGGCATGACACTTGTGAGACTAACTCCCATGTCTGGACTCTGCATCAGTGCCAACTGACATGGAACCCACATGTACTGAACTGGACAGGGCACAGACAATGTCCCCAAACCTGTTACACACCACTCCCACACATGATGCTACAGGCATAGTTCACGTGGAGAAAGCGCCAGCCTACATTACCTTGGGAAGGAGTGACTACACACAGACCAGGGAACACATTGCAAGGAGGGGAAGGGAGGCAGGAGAGCACAGCTATACTGTGGGTAACTGGATCTGCACAGCACCTTTAAACTCTGGCAGTGTATCCATGCAACTGTGCACTTACAAATGCTGGTGAAACACAACAAGCACACATGTACCTACCCCCTTCCTGCTGCTGCTTCTCCTGTAAGCGCCTCTCCAAGTCTGGAAATACCACCGGCAGCACACGCTTGTGGATGTGGGTCAGTCGGCGGCGCCCGCGGTTCTTATGGCTCTCAGGTGAGTCCCTCAGCAGGACCCGTGCGATCCTCCGCGTCCAGCACCGGATATCCTGCCAGCGTTTCCTCACCTGGGACAGGCGCCGCTTCCGACCATCCGCACTCCTCACGGCGCTGACGGCGGTCAGCATATCTGCTCCTTGGCAGAGGCGCCTACCTGTGAGGATGAACAAGTGACACTACATCAATACACCTGGCACATGTCACAGAGACACATATTAGAACACATTTGCTGTTTACAACAAGGCATAGTATGCATCCAACGCATTGCACCTTTGTCATAGGGACATGATCCTCTGGGGAAGGTCAAAAGCAGTACGTGCCATTGAAAGGACACAGGTGGAATGAGGGCAACTACACAATCAATGATCCAGGTTCACACTGTGCATCACAAGCTACACCAGGATAATGTGCAGCACCTCTAAGCAGTCACATGCCATAGGCCACTGACGCTACCGTAGCAGAGTACACAGACACACACAGGCACAGGACATTCACCTGCCATTGCCAAATGCTACGACATGCCTCACTCTGCACATGTGCCACTAGACTGGGGGGGGGGGGCTCACAGGTGTGGGGCTGGCTACACACACACCGATGTCCAGGGTACGAACACATCATGTGGACACTCTCAGCACAGGTACACAGAACTAACACACATCTGTCGGTACAGTCACCTGTCACACTGGTGTGAGCACAGAATCACATGAGGACTGTAGAGGCTACATTCCCAGGAGGACAAGACAGGCAGAATGTGGCATGCACCATGCAGTGATTGTCACAGTAAACACAATGCAAGTGAGGACGGCAGACATGCACCACAGCATGCTCTGGCTGGGAGACATCAGGCATTCCCCCCCCGGGACCCACCCTACAGTACTTAGCATGTGTGCCACACCTGGACACAATGCCAGAAGTCACACTCACAAAAAAGGGACACAGTCTGTGCTGGTGGACTCTGCACTCACCTGATACCCTGCTCGCCCATACAGCATGGGGTACTGTGGGAGGATCACATCCAGCAAAGCCAGGTTCTCCTCCAGGGTGAAGGGCTGTGACCTCTCCACAGACCTTGACATGGTTCCAGGGAATCAGTAGCAGCAGCTGGGTCGTGGAATACAAAGATTTGCAGGCAAATGCTCCCTCATGGGACCTGGCTGCCTTATATCTGCCTTGCTGGCCTGTTTCATGCACAGGAGTACAGAGTGATTGGTCACTCACATTTGCATCCTATGTTTCCTCCATTCCCTTCAAACCTAGCACAGTCAGTGTGTTCTCATTGTGTTTTTTTCTACAGCATGATGTCAACCCCACAAACACATTGCAACAAAGTAGATTCATTCCAACTGACTTCTGCTGTGCACCTTCCAGAACAAATTCAAACTTTAAACTTGGTCTCCATGACAACCAGCATGCATGTAGGCCTTTATACTTGTCCCTCATGTGTCCCCTATGTAATTTGGAGCTTCACACACAGGTACGGTGCGTTCCGGGGCCATAGGGCACCCCAAATGCATATCAACGGCCCGTACAGGCGTGTGTACGCTCCGTACCACTATGGGTGTTCTCGCGTATGCGTACTCATGGTGGTACGGACCGTACACACGCCTGTACGCTCACTATCACTATGGGTACGCATACGCGAGCACACCCATAGTGGCACAAACCGTACACGCGTGCGTACGCTCACTATCACTATGGGTGTTCTCGCGTAGGCTACTCATAGTGATAGTGAGCGTACGCACGCATGTACGGTTTGTACCACTATGGGTGTGCTCGCGTATGCGTACCCATAGTGATAGTGAGCGTACAGGCATGTGTACGGTCCGTACCACCATGAGTATGCATACGCGAGAACACCCATAGTGGTACAGACCGTACACGCGTGCGTACATTCACTATCACTATGGGCGTTCTCGCGTATGCGTTCTCATAGTGATAGTGAGCGTACAGGCGTGTGTATGGTCCGTACCACCATGAGTACGCATACGCGAGAACACCCATAGTGATAGTGAACGTACGCACGCGTGTACGGTCCGTACCACTATGGGTGTTCTCGCGTATGCGTACTCATGGTGGTACGGACCGTACACATGCCTGTACGCTCACTATCACTATGGGTACGCATACGCGAGCACACCCATAGTGTCACAAACCGTACACGCGTGCGTACGCTCACTATCACTATGAGTAGCCTACGCGAGAACACCCATAGTGATAGTGAACGTACGCACGCGTGTACGGTCCGTACCACTAGGGGTGTTCTTGCGTATGCGTACTCATGGTGGTACGGACCGTACACACGCCTGTACGCTCAACATCACTATGGGTACACATACGGCAGCACTCCCATAGTGATACGGGAACGTACACAGGCCCTCTTTTCGAAATTACGGTGGTTTTCACACATCACAGTGTTGACAGGCGGCACACAGGAAGGAATAGGGCTGACATACTTGTCCATGGATGGACATCAAGGCATTGTCTGGGCAGTACTACATGTGTGGGGCACAGGTGTGAAAGGCTGTGATGTGGCACATCACTCCTGAGTCGAGAAGGCACCAGATGTATGATGAGATGTGTACACATGTAATGTCTGATGGTGCAATGTGTGCCAGGCATGCCCTTGACTCCTTTGACATGTGTGCATGTCGTACTGCACACTTGGGATGAGCGTCACTGGCATGGCACGGACAACAACACACGCAAGTGTCCCCTGAGGCCCGGTATAGGGGTTACCACACCTGACATGTCACTACCCACGGTGCACGATGTGACTATGTCATGTATGTGTGGGGGATTCCCATTAGCTTGATGTTGGAGCTCCCTCAAAAGCTGCAGCTGTTGCAGCAACCAACATGTGTCTGTGTGTAGATTGACATGGCACACTGTTCCGCACACCATGCCACATGTGGTGTCGGATGTGAGGTGCGTATGTATGCATGGGACACGGAGTAGCGTAACAAGGACATGTCTGCATCCTCTCTATGAATGTGTGGTGAGTCATGACATGTACACCTTCTTGGCAAGGTGTGTGGGCTGTCCTAGTGTAATGTCATGTGACCTGTGGCTCTAGTGTTCCGCTACCACTCTCTGCAATCGACATCCTACTTCTGCTGATGTGTGGATGTATGTCACTCCTGTCTTGCGTCTGGCTGTTCACTTACACTGGGAGACAGCTAATCCCATGCCATGGCATGTGGAGGTTCACAATCTCCGTGTGTAGCTGGGTCTTGGTAGGAGTGTCACCTGGCAGCCATACGTATCCAGGGCATGTGGCACATACCTGACTCCGTATGTAGCATATGTGTATAGACAGATTAACATGTGCACAGTACAAATAAATTGGTGTTGTGGTGCACTCACTCTTCCTTGTCACTTCCAAATTACTGCAGAGCGCCGCCTCTTCCCCGACCAATTCCGGACTTGGCTGCCATGCGGGAGAATGACTGTATCCGGTGCTACCGCTTCCCCCAACGGTTGATTCTGGAGTTGACGGCGAGACTGGCACCACACCTGCAACCGCTGCACAGGTATCCTACGGCACTGACACCCAAGCTGAAGGTAATGGCAGCCCTACATTTTCTTGCCACGGGTACCTTTCAAAATACCATAGCTCATGTTGGTGGCATGTCCCAGAGCATGTTCTGCCGTGTGCTGCATGATTTCTTAGAGGCCATGTTGTTGAAAATTGAAATAACGATGTGAGTAAGCATTCACTAAAGACATGAATTCTCCTTTAGGACCGAGTTTCTTCCGTTATGTTGACTAAAGTCTGGACTCCATTTTGTATTGTCATGCCTCCACGTGCGTAGCACGAGAAGAGTCCTATCTTCGTGTTAGTTGCTCTTGTAATCTGCCTAGTAACAGTCTATAAATAGCTCCTTTGTCCGTCTGGCGCATGCCCAGACTTGACCACATCTGTTATCAGTTAGTCCTTGCTTGACCATGTTTTCGCGGGCTCAAGGAGTGTGTTAGCTCCGCCCATATATTGATTCTGTATCGAAAATGACCATAAAAGGTAATACTCTTTGCCTCATGTTGTATCCACCCACTTATGAGCCCCTCTGTTGTGTATAAAATGGGACCGTGTATGCAAGTTCGGTGTGCTACTCTATGCAATACTGAAGAGTGTTGTATGGATTGTAGGACCACCCTTAAGGGTTAATAAACTTTGTCTTTGTACTTTGCAGTTTCTGTGCCAACTTCCTTGTAGATTCCATTTGCAGGAGAGCGAACCCTTGTTTTCCTGCGGGCCTAGCTGGGGCCTATATTCATCAATGTTGCTTCACCTGGATGACTTCATCCATTTCCCAACCCCTGAAATGTTGACTGGGGTCAAGCGTGGATTCTATGCCCTGGGAGGGATGCCCATGTCATTGGGTCCATAGATGGGACACATGTGGCTTTGGTACCACCACAGGCACAGGAGGTAGCGTACAGGAATCGCAAGCACTACCACTCCATCAATGCCCTTGTGGTGTGTCTATCCAACATGGTGATTTCACATGTCTGTGCTCGTTTTCCAGGATCAGCAACGATGCCTACATCATGAGGCGTAGCAGGGTGCCTGAAATGATGACGCAGCTGCGCAACGAACGAGCATGTGTTGTTGGTGGGTACACTCTGTCTGTCCTGTATTTAGCGTAGACTTCCAGCACGACCGCTTCTCCTGTCCTACTTATGTCCATGTGGTTTCCATGTAGGGGACGCTGGCTATCCAAACATGCCATGGCTGATCACACCTCTCCGCAACCCCATCACGCCAGCCCAGCTCCGCTACAACACCGCCCATGGCCGGACAAGGCGAGTGATAGAGAGGACATTTGGCCTCCTGAAGAGCCGATTCCGATGCCTCCACAAGACCGGCGGCGCCCTCACATATGCCCCGGCGAAGGTCTGCAAAATCTTCATGGTCTGCTGCATGCTGCACAACATGGCAGTTGAGAAAGCTGTGCCACTCATCCTGGATCAAGATGATCAGGACCATCCACCCGTGGAGGACGAAGGGCTTGGCAATGGAGCTAGTGATGTGGAGGATGTGGAGCCGCAAGAGGACATCCGGACTCGGCTCATACGCGACTTCTTTGCTTAGTGGTGAGTACCAGTGTCTGAGTGTGCACGCATTGGTCCCCGTGTGGCATGTGTTGCGATGTGTGTGTCCATCTGCATGTATGCCACGTGAGTCAGAGGTGTGTGTGGATGTGTCACTGGAGTGATGGTGCCAGTGATGAGTGTATTTCCCCAGTCATAATTGTGACCTAGCATGTTGTCATCCATACATGTGCCGAGTACATGCACATGCAAGTGGCTGTGCTTTTTGTGGCTGACTTCTTGTGTGTCTCTCTTCCCCAGGTACTTGCGCATGCCGTCGGCTGCTTGCATTGTTGTGGCACTGCTATTCCTCATGGACACGTCATCGTGTGCTGACTCAGCGTTACACGCACGGACAAGTTTGGAAGTCTCCTTCGGGTAAGGGATGCATCAGGGGTGTATTGGGTGTGGCAGTTGCTCACGATGTATGCACACTGCCCCTGTCGATGTTTGGTTCCTCTGCAGACATGTCGCATCACCATGGTACACATGACATGCAGATGGGTACACCTGAATAGATGGTCAGACTTGTTGACAGTCATCAGTGATGGGATTGTGGAATGTGATGATGGCATCAATGTGTGTTACACTGCTCTCGGACACATACTGTTTGCATTGGCTTGACATGGTGTGGGACTTCCACATCAGCGGTTCTATTGTGTATGGCAGTCTCTCTGTGAGCAGCAGGGGGTGTTTAGCTGTTAGCCGACACTTGTGTGCCAGTTCCATGGCTATCACGCATTTGTGGTGCAGAAGGGGGGTGCCAGTGTTGGACCCACATGTTACTCCACATGACATGTTCATGTGTACTCCGAGTTGCCTCTGCAATCCCGAATACATGACTAATAAAGGTGTCCCTATGCCTCCAAGGTGCCTCTTCTCAGTCAATGCTGGTGTGTTGCCATGGGGCATACGGCATGTCTGGCATGGTTTACCGTGATAGTGGCTATGTGTCTAGGTGTAGAGTAGCTAGATGCAAGCTGTTTGTGTGTGATTAGACTCTGTATTGTGCATGATGTCCATGACTGTGTGGGTATTGTGACATGTGCCATCCCCATGCATCCAACGTTGGGCAGGCCACCATTCTCTGCATCCACCTGACTCAAGCTTGCAGGACATGGTTCTGCCACCTGTCCACACATACCTGGGTGCCCCCCAGGACACTCCACATGATCCCTGACCTCTGCGCATGGCTGTCGCTGTACTCAAAATGTCTGTCGGCACGGTTGTGCGGCCACCCCCTCAGCTGGTTGGGCACATCATGGGTGTGTATGGTGCTCCATGTCTGTCTTGCCTAATACAATGTGACCCATGTGTGTCCTGTGCCAGACTCAGGCCCCAGGGTGTGGATGGTTGAAGTCAAATGAGAACTCAGGCATGGTTAGACTTTACAAGACACATGTAAGGTAATAATGCAATAAGTAGGCATCTTCACTTTATGGTGTGACTTTTTATTTTGGTTGGGGTAGGGGGGGGGGGTTTGACATGAGGGGCTTTCCGGGTGTGTGGAATCCAAAGTTCACTAGGGGAGTTGGTTTCCTTGCCATTTGAAATCCTCAGAGTCCATGCCACAGTCTTTGTCAACATTGGTCAGACACTGACCAGCAAGTCCATGTGGCAGAGAATGTCTTTTGCTGCTGTGCTGCTGTTGCTCCAGTGGGCCAGGTGCCAGGCCAGGTGTCCTGGGAGATGGTGCTGTAGCGCCGACCCTCACGGTCTTTTACGTGGACGACCCGCCCTCCCTGCGGGGACCCTCAGAAGCAGGCCGTGACGATGTTTGGGATGCTCCATCGGATGTTTCCTCCTCCTCCTCCTGATCCCTCCCTGTGGGTGGTGATGTTCTACGCCTGCTGGAACAGGGAGGGTTGCCCATGTTGTCGGCCATCCGACGGAGTGTACTGTGAATTCCCGTGAACACCGTCACGAGCTCAGCCTGTCTGTCCTCCATCCACCGTTGGTGTTGCTGTAGACAGGCATGTTGCTCCACATGTTGCTGGGCCTGCTGGGTCTTGATCTCCTCGAGGATGGATACAACCTGGGCCATGCCCGTGGTGTCCTGCCGGTATGTGTCAAGGATGTTTCGGACATGGGAAAATACCGGTTCCCCAGCCAACTGGTCAGGCTGGCGCCTCCGCCGTCCTCCACTCCCACCACCCCTGCCCACTTGCACCTGGCATGCCCTTGTGGGCACATCGGGTCTCCGGGACCCCTGAGGGGTGGCATTGGCGTTGTCGCCTGCCTCCTCCTGGGTGCCCGGGACACCGTGTCCCTCCTGGCCAGCCTGGCTGCTTTGTGGTGGTGGGGCAGGGATCCTGGGTGTCTCCTGGGATGTGGCAGGAGTGGGGGTGGTGGTTGGCCCGGTTGTACCTGACGCAGGTGCTGCAGGTCGGCCGACACCAGAGGGGCCAGGTTGGTCGGGGTCGGGTTCGTCCACAGAGTGGTGAGAGTCGTCGCTGCCGGTGGCTCCTTCATCCTGCCGAGCCGGGTCCTGTGAATCTTCCCCCCCAGTGTTGGGGGGTGATCCACGACATTGACCTGTGTGTGAGAGAGACAATGTTAATTTTGTTCCATGCAACATCCATGTTTCATTCGTTTCAAAGTTGGAACATTTCCTCTGGGATTTTGCTTATGTCTTGCATTCCACTCACAGTGCACTTGTGCATGGGTATGTCCCTTGGGCACAGCTTTGGCGACTTTACCTATGTGTGGCACAGTCTTACTTGCTGCGTCAAGTGTGACTGCAGTCAGCAGTGGAGTGGGCAGGTGTGGCGAGCCGTGCATTGGCGCCTTCCGTGTAGCACTGTACGTGGGCACATGGAGTTGTTCCACACGCTTATATGATGCAGGTAGCTGTCGTTGTGCTCGTGCACAGGTTGTGACATGGCCCTGTGTTTTGCCATGGCGGAGAGGGGGGGTTCTGGCACTGGCCACCCTTGTCTACATGCACGCAGTCCACCTGCTGACGAGCAGACATTCCCACACACCACAAGGCTGATTTGCTCTCCCTGTGTCTCCCTCCCTCTCTGTCCCCCTCTCCCTCCCTCTGTGTGTCATCCTCCTCCCTCTGTCCGTGTCCCTGTGTCTCCCTCCCTCTCTGTCCCCCTCTCCCTCCCTCTGTGTGTCAGCCTCCTCCCTCTGTCCGTGTCCCTGTGTCTCCCTCCCTCTCTGTCCCCCTCTCCCTCCCTCTGTGTGTCAGCCTCCTCCCTCTGTCCGTGTCCCTGTGTCTCCCTCCCTCTCTGTCCCCCTCTCCCTCCCTCTGTGTGTCACCCTCTGTCACCTCAGCCCAGCTTACTGTGCACACACTGTTAGCAGATCTTTGAATGGCCCTTGGCTTGTTGATGTGAGTTTGTTTCTGATCTCCAGGCACCCATTGGGTGTAGTGTCTGTGTCTGCGCTGCTGCTGTGGTGGTGTGTGCTGCCATCTTTCACAGTGTTGGCTGTTCATTAGCTGCTGTCATGTGCAAGAACGTGCCGTCACCCCCATGTGTTGATGCAAGGCGTCCGCCATTTGCTGGCAAGTCATTCCTGTGTTGGGACACACTGTTTGTCTGGCTGTGACCTCGGCCATATGGGCTGGGGGCATTGTTGTCCGCTTCTGAGTTGTACTATGTGATTTTTTGGGCCCACCCTCCCGCCATCCGGCTTACCGTGTCATGTGTTGGTGTCTTCTGTGGCCTGTGACTTGACATTGTCCAGCTGGGTGCATGGGGCATGGTGGCGCCAGTGGCATGTGCGTGTTCATGGAGTGTGGTTGAGTCATGCGATAGCTTGGGGTGGTTGCGTGCCTGTTTGTGAGTTTGGTTGTGGATGACGTTCCCCCCATGTGAGGTGAGTTGTTTGTGTACTCACCCGGGTCTCGGAGTCCTTCTAATCCGTCCACTGCCACCACCGGCAGTATGGCCATCATCACCCTCTCCTCCCAGGGATGGTACTGTACGGGTCTGCGGGCCGGCCCTCCTCCAGTGACGTTGGCCTGGTTGTGTTCATCGGTCATCTTGGCTCGGACCCTCCTCCGCAGATCGTACCACCTGGCTTGGCATTCCTGCTTGTTCCTTCTGGTGTCCGCAACAGCATTCACAGCATCGACGATGGTCTGCCACATGGCTGTTTTTGCTGAAGGGCTGGTCTGTCTGACCAATGTTCCAAAGAGGTGTGGCTCGACTCTGAGGATTTCATCGACAAGGACCTCCAACTCTCTGCTAGTGAACTTTGGATTCTTGTTAGTGGGCATGGTGAGGGGTGTGGGTGTGGATGGTGGGGGGGTGTGGATGGTTGTGGGTGTGTGGGTGTGGTTGTTTGGGTGTGTGTGTGAATGTGATGAGGGGGTGTTTGTGAAGGTGTGTGTGTGAAGGTGTGCAAGTGTAAGGTGTGGTAAAGCTTCTAGTATGGTGCTGTAGGTTGTCTGTGGGGTCTGGCAGCAGTGAGTCTGTTGCAAAGGCTCATGGTTTGTGTGTGTGGGCCCTTTTTATTGGTCCATTGGTGGGTGTGGCTGTGTTTGAACTTTGGGTGGGTGTGTTATAAGGAGTGGTTGTGTTTTGGGCCTCTGTTTGTTTTTGGCAGTTGCAGGTCAGTGAATGTGTTGTTTTAGTGGTTGTTGGACATGTTTTGTGGCTTTGCGCCATTTGAATGGTGTATTCTTGTGTCGTTTTGGTTTGTCCTGGTTGTGTACGTGCGTTTTTAGCGTGTGTACTGTGTGTACATGGGCCATTTTGGTGTACAGTGCTGTCCTTGTGTGTGGCTTGGTACGACTCGTACATGCGCGATGTTGTGTGAAGGTGGTGATGTTGGGGCCTGGGGTGCGCTCCGTACTTAGAATGTTGGGGTGGGGGTACGCTCCATGCATACGCGGGTGGGGGTACGACTCTAACGTACACGGGTGTACATACACGGGGGTACGACACGAACGTACAGAGGGGGTGGTACGACACGTACACGGGTGTACATACACGGGGGGTACGACACGTACACGGGTGTACATACACGGGGGTACGACACGTACACGGGTGTACATACAGGGGGGGTACGACACGAACGTACACGGGGGTACGACATGTACACGGGTGTACATACAGGGGGGGTACGACACGTACACAGGTGCACATACATGGGGGTACGACACGAACGTACACGGGGGGTACGACACGTGCACGGGTGTACATACAGGGGGGTACGACACGTACACGGGTGTACATACGGGGGGGTACGACACGTACACGGGTGCACATACAGGGGGGTACGACACGAACGTACACGGGGGTATGACACGTACACGGGTGTACATACAGGGGGGTACGACACGTACACGGGTGTACATACACGGGGGTACGACACAAACGTACACGGGGGTACGACACGTACACGGGTGTACATACAAGGGTGGGGGTGTACATACACGGGGGGGTACGACTCTAACGTACACGGGTGTAAATACGGGGGGGTACGACACGAACGTACAGGGGGGGTACGACACGTACACGGGTGTACATACACGGGTGGGGGTGTACATACACGGGGGGTACGACTCTAACGTACACGGGTGTAAATACAGGGGGGTACGACACGAACATACAGGGGGGGACGACACGTACACGGGTGTACATACACGGGTGGGGGTGTACATACACGGGGGGTACGACTCGAACGTACGGGGGCTGGGGGGAGTGTTGGGCGCGTATGCGGGCACATGTCTCCATGGTTGCTATGGGAGTTCGGTGCGGACCTGTTTTTTCCATACGGTTGTAACATCGGACCCACGGGATGGATCGTGATTCCGCGGTCGGACTTCACTTTTCACATTTGTACGGTGATTCGTCCGAGGACGTGTTGGACACATTTTCCGACCCGAGGACGTGTGGGGAATTATTCCCAATGCGATTCGTATGGTCTTTTTCCCATGCGAATCGTGATTGCCAGTTTGTACGGCACTTGTACGATTCGTACGGTAAAAAGACCGGATACGAGTCGTACGGGGAATTTTTTTACCGGATCGTAATCGGCACCCAAGTCTTCAAATTTTCAGATGCCAGAAGTCTGTTATAAATTTGGCTGCTTGTGCTTGGAGTATAGTATGTATAATTAAAGGAATGCTACACACCTAAAAATGTAATGGAAATATAGGTATGTCTGGCTGCTCTTGCCTGACAAAGGGCATTGTGTGACCTCTCTGACATGCACCATTTTCATCTACTGGTTATTGACTTTGTAATTCTCCATGGAATGCCATACTGAACATCATGTTCCGTCCATGTAATCCATACAAACCTGTGCGCCTGAACTGTACACAAACCAGTGCTCTCCTCATGCCAAGCACTAATTGGCCCAATGACTCAGGGCTCAGTGTTCCCCTAGGAAGCCCCACCCAATTCTCCGGTGTCGTACATCACACTGTACTCCATGAAGGACCTCACTTTGTACCATTAACTGCACATCATAAAGTGATGCATATCACCCAATGCCTCCTGGTGTATTGTTTGTTTGTATGCACTGAGGGATGCCTGCTCGTCTATGTCATCATTGACTATGCTACCTGGACGTTTTGAAAATTATGTCAGTAGGTGACTTAGGGCCTTATTTGTGGTTTGGCATATGGTATACTCCATAAACAAATTATTGGGTACCCCCTGTCCACTGTACTAAAAGTACCATAAACTATAATATGATTTTAATATAGCAGACAAGACTACCGCCATGTTTGTGACAGAGAATCTCATCCACCAAACTTCAACTTTAATTTAAATAAGGCCATTAGACTATGTCTATGTCCATGAGTGCTGCGTTATTTGCATCTATGTGTGCATATACCTTAAAAAAGTGCAAAGCTACAAACTTTGTTAGTACTTTTTTCTGCTCTGTATGTATCAATCTTCTTTTTTGATACATTTGCCATGAAAATGTAAAATATCGTCTTGGTAAAGTAAAACTGTGCTGCTAAGGAAAGTTCAAAAGATGGCTCCCTCACACATTTGCAAATAATCTATAACCAGCGGGCGTCCATAAGATGAGATACATGCCATTTACCTTCTTGGCCGCATTAAGGGTAAACTGGAACCACTTGAGGACCTAGTGGCATTCAAACTCGTGAACCTGGGAACAGTGTTGGAAGCCGATAAACAAATCCTGGAAGAATCAAAAGAAACTCACAGTTACTAAATAGATTAACCACAACACATCAGCAAACATATGATGTGACAATGTATACCTTTACAAAACTAAGTGATGTAATACATTAATAAACGTGTATGGTGCAGTGATTTGGGGATGGCTCATCAGTGAATATGTTGGCTTATCATTAAGCCTGGGCGTTGAACTACGCTCCGTTCGCGGAGCTTGCGAAGTTTAGGTAACTTCGCGCTTCGCGTAGAGCGCGAAGTTGCAGATTGCTATGCAATCTAGCGCGTAGCGTAGTAAATTTGCTTCCTCGCGCGCTCAATATTCATTCTCGCGCGCGCGGTAACGTCTTACCTTGATTCTGCGATCGCCAACTTGCTTTTCTGTCTGTTTGCGAGCGCCACGAGATTTGTACTATGGCTGCCCAAGCCCGCGAGAGTGTGCGACCCCGAACACGTCATTGGTGCGCGCGAGCTGACTTCCGGCGGCTGTTTTGGTAAGATCGCGATCCCGAACATGGAAAAACTGCAATCTGGCAAAGAATATCTCGCGAGCTTCATAAAACCTTCTCTAAAATGATCATTTTGCTCAGAAAACTCCTCAGATTGTGATCTTGCTGTAGTCTTTTGTGTAAGAAAGAGTCCTTTGATTTTTTTAACACTTTTTTTTCAAGAGGAAGGAAGTGCCCCTGAGTCTACAACTTCCTGTTCCTGTCCAGCAGGCTCCTCCCACGTGCTTTGTGCATGTGTTGTTCACTTTCATTTGGATTTGGAGCTGGAAGGATCACTTTTTGTGTCTGTCTGCTGCATCATACCATTTTTTTGGATTTATTTGAGGAATTTTTGATTTGAGATTTAATTTACTACAAGTAAGTTGGAGAATTGGTGTGTTTGTTTCATTGGGGCTTGTTTGTACCTACATTTTTCTGTGATTTTTATTGTTTTTAAAAATTATTGTTGTGGTGGGTGGCCTGTACTACTTTCAATAGTGGCCTAGTTGTTTTTCTCTGCAATTTCAGCCAGTAGGGTACCCATGGGTCCATGTTTTGTGGTGTCTGTAGAATTTCTACATCATGTAGGGCATGGATGGCATAGGATTGAAATGCTAAACGTGGCTGTGGTGTATTTCACTGTTGGTGTGTGTGTGTGATTTACCTTTGTTGGATGTGTGTGCTTGTGGCCTAGTAGTCTTCCACTAGGCCCAGAGGTAGTCAGCCTCCAACCTGTGGTGCGTGATTTAAATGTACAGTTGGTGTTGTCTGGTGATTTTCCTTTACTCCATGGATGGCTTTGGATTTTATTGCAAAAGGTGTGTTTGGGGTGCAATAGCATTTTTTGGGTGTGTGCTAAACAAATTGGGCTATTTTTGGCCTGCATGTAAGGCAAGGGATTCAGCTTGCGAACTTTCGGTAACTCTGCACAGCGCGACAACGCGGACTTACAGTTTTCGTCATTTTTGCGCTCGCAATATGCGTGTTCGCGCACGCGAGAAAGCCTTTTTGTACAGTTCGCGATCCCGAACACGCAGCTTTTGCAATCTGGCAAACAATATCTCGCGAGCAACATAGACCCTTCTCGAAAACGCTTTTTTGTGCATTTCTGCACAAAAAACTCCTCAGGCTGTCATTGAGCTGTAGGTTTGGAGCAGGGAGAAGCTGTTATTTGTCTGGAAAACATTTTTATGAGAGGGATTAAGTTCCGCGGACACTACAACTTCCTCTTCCTGTCCTTTGCAATCACTTTTTTTGTGTTATTGTGGTGGGTGGGCTGGGCATGTGTGTGGCGGCCATTTTAGGAAGGCATGCATTGGGCCTTTGCCATAGGCGTCCATTGACTGTCTCCCATTTCTTGTGGTTGTTGTGGGTTTGTGGCGGCCATTTTGTGAAGCCATCCAAGCAGTGTGCTTGCTTTTGCCATCCGGTTCCAAGCTTGTGGCCTAGTAGTCTTCCACTAGGCCCAGAGGTAGTCAGCCTCCAACCTGTGGTGCGTGATTTAAATGTACAGTTGGTGTTGTCTGGTGATTTTCCTTTACTCCATGGATGGCTTTGGATTTTATTGCAAAAGGTGTGTTTGGGGTGCAATAGCATTTTTTGGGTGTGTGCTAAACAAATTGGGCTATTTTTGGCCTGCATGTAAGGCAAGGGATTCAGCTCGTGAACTTTCGGTAACTCTGCACAGCGCGACAACGCGGACTTACAGTTTTCGTCATTTTTGCGCTCGCAATATGCGTGTTCGCGCACGCGAGAAAGCCTTTTGGTACAGTTCGCGATCCCGAACACGCAGCTTTTGCAATCTGGCAAACAATATCTCGCGAGCAACATAGACCCTTCTCGAAAACGCTTTTTTGTGCATTTCTGCACAAAAAACTCCTCAGGCTGTCATTGAGCTGTAGGTTTGGAGCAGGGAGAAGCTGTTATTTGTCTGGAAAACATTTTTATGAGAGGGATTAAGTTCCGCGGACACTACAACTTCCTCTTCCTGTCCTTTGCAATCACTTTTTTTGTGTTATTGTGGTGGGTGGGCTGGGCATGTGTGTGGCGGCCATTTTAGGAAGGCATGCATTGGGCCTTTGCCATAGGCGTCCATTGACTGTCTCCCATTTCTTGTGGTTGTTGTGGGTTTGTGGCGGCCATTTTGTGAAGCCATCCAAGCAGTGTGCTTGCTTTTGCCATCCGGTTCCAAGCTTGTGGCCTAGTAGTCTTCCACTAGGCCCAGAGGTAGTCAGCCTCCAACCTGTGGTGCGTGATTTAAATGTACAGTTGGTGTTGTCTGGTGATTTTCCTTTACTCCATGGATGGCTTTGGATTTTATTGCAAAAGGTGTGTTTGGGGTGCAATAGCATTTTTTGGGTGTGTGCTAAACAAATTGGGCTATTTTTGGCCTGCATGTAAGGCAAGGGATTCAGCTTGCGAACTTTCGGTAACTCTGCACAGCGCGACAACGCGGACTTACAGTTTTCGTCATTTTTGCGCTCGCAATATGCGTGTTCGCGCACGCGAGAAAGCCTTTTTGTACAGTTCGCGATCCCGAACACGCAGCTTTTGCAATCTGGCAAACAATATCTCGCGAGCAACATAGACCCTTCTCGAAAACGCTTTTTTGTGCATTTCTCCACAAAAAACTCCTCAGGCTGTCATTGAGCTGTAGGTTTGGAGCAGGGAGAAGCTGTTATTTGTCTGGAAAACATTTTTATGAGAGGGATTAAGTTCCGCGGACACTACAACTTCCTCTTCCTGTCCTTTGCAATCACTTTTTTTGTGTTATTGTGGTGGGTGGGCTGGGCATGTGTGTGGCGGCCATTTTAGGAAGGCATGCATTGGGCCTTTGCCATAGGCGTCCATTGACTGTCTCCCATTTCTTGTGGTTGTTGTGGGTTTGTGGCGGCCATTTTGTGAAGCCATCCAAGCAGTGTGCTTGCTTTTGCCATCCGATTCCAAGCTTGTGGCCTAGTAGTCTTCCACTAGGCCCAGAGGTAGTCAGCCTCCAACCTGTGGTGCGTGATTTAAATGTACAGTTGGTGTTGTCTGGTGATTTTCCTTTACTCCATGGATGGCTTTGGATTTTATTGCAAAAGGTGTGTTTGGGGTGCAATAGCATTTTTTGGGTGTGTGCTAAACAAATTGGGCTATTTTTGGCCTGCATGTAAGGCAAGGGATTCAGCTCGCGAACTTTCGGTAACTCTGCACAGCGCGACAACGCGGACTTACAGTTTTCGTCATTTTTGCGCTCGCAATATGCGTGTTCGCGCACGCGAGAAAGCCTTTTGGTACAGTTCGCGATCCCGAACACGCAGCTTTTGCAATCTGGCAAACAATATCTCGCGAGCAACATAGACCCTTCTCGAAAACGCTTTTTTGTGCATTTCTGCACAAAAAACTCCTCAGGCTGTCATTGAGCTGTAGGTTTGGAGCAGGGAGAAGCTGTTATTTGTCTGGAAAACATTTTTATGAGAGGGATTAAGTTCCGCGGACACTACAACTTCCTCTTCCTGTCCTTTGCAATCACTTTTTTTGTGTTATTGTGGTGGGTGGGCTGGGCATGTGTGTGGCGGCCATTTTAGGAAGGCATGCATTGGGCCTTTGCCATAGGCGTCCATTGACTGTCTCCCATTTCTTGTGGTTGTTGTGGGTTTGTGGCGGCCATTTTGTGAAGCCATCCAAGCAGTGTGCTTGCTTTTGCCATCCGGTTCCAAGCTTGTGGCCTAGTAGTCTTCCACTAGGCCCAGAGGTAGTCAGCCTCCAACCTGTGGTGCGTGATTTAAATGTACAGTTGGTGTTGTCTGGTGATTTTCCTTTACTCCATGGATGGCTTTGGATTTTATTGCAAAAGGTGTGTTTGGGGTGCAATAGCATTTTTTGGGTGTGTGCTAAACAAATTGGGCTATTTTTGGCCTGCATGTAAGGCAAGGGATTCAGCTTGCGAACTTTCGGTAACTCTGCACAGCGCGACAACGCGGACTTACAGTTTTCGTCATTTTTGCGCTCGCAATATGCGTGTTCGCGCACGCGAGAAAGCCTTTTTGTACAGTTCGCGATCCCGAACACGCAGCTTTTGCAATCTGGCAAACAATATCTCGCGAGCAACATAGACCCTTCTCGAAAACGCTTTTTTGTGCATTTCTCCACAAAAAACTCCTCAGGCTGTCATTGAGCTGTAGGTTTGGAGCAGGGAGAAGCTGTTATTTGTCTGGAAAACATTTTTATGAGAGGGATTAAGTTCCGCGGACACTACAACTTCCTCTTCCTGTCCTTTGCAATCACTTTTTTTGTGTTATTGTGGTGGGTGGGCTGGGCATGTGTGTGGCGGCCATTTTAGGAAGGCATGCATTGGGCCTTTGCCATAGGCGTCCATTGACTGTCTCCCATTTCTTGTGGTTGTTGTGGGTTTGTGGCGGCCATTTTGTGAAGCCATCCAAGCAGTGTGCTTGCTTTTGCCATCCGATTCCAAGCTTGTGGCCTAGTAGTCTTCCACTAGGCCCAGAGGTAGTCAGCCTCCAACCTGTGGTGCGTGATTTAAATGTACAGTTGGTGTTGTCTGGTGATTTTCCTTTACTCCATGGATGGCTTTGGATTTTATTGCAAAAGGTGTGTTTGGGGTGCAATAGCATTTTTTGGGTGTGTGCTAAACAAATTGGGCTATTTTTGGCCTGCATGTAAGGCAAGGGATTCAGCTCGCGAACTTTCGGTAACTCTGCACAGCGCGACAACGCGGACTTACAGTTTTCGTCATTTTTGCGCTCGCAATATGCGTGTTCGCGCACGCGAGAAAGCCTTTTGGTACAGTTCGCGATCCCGAACACGCAGCTTTTGCAATCTGGCAAACAATATCTCGCGAGCAACATAGACCCTTCTCGAAAACGCTTTTTTGTGCATTTCTGCACAAAAAACTCCTCAGGCTGTCATTGAGCTGTAGGTTTGGAGCAGGGAGAAGCTGTTATTTGTCTGGAAAACATTTTTATGAGAGGGATTAAGTTCTGCGGACACTACAACTTCCTCTTCCTGTCCTTTGCAATCACTTTTTTTGTGTTATTGTGGTGGGTGGGCTGGGCATGTGTGTGGCGGCCATTTTAGGAAGGCATGCATTGGGCCTTTGCCATAGGCGTCCAAACTTGTGGCCTAGTCGTACAGTAGGCCCAGGGGTACAACTCAGCAATCATCACGGCGGGTTTTTGTTCCTTGCTATTCTTCTTCCTAAGTGTACACTACACAGTACAAATACAACAGGATCCCTGGCCTTGTCAGTCTCTTAATGGCTGGCTATACTGTTGATGTTGTTCACTGACTTCATGAAATTTAATAATTGTGATGACCACCCACGAGACACTAATAAGTTATATATTATATTATGGATCTTTTGACTGATGTTCTTCTGGCTTTTTTGCTTTTAGGTGCACAAAAGACAGAGGTGTGTCATCATCATCCGCTGTTGTGGTGCCAGACCGACGTCCTGCTGCTGTAGTGTACACAACGTGACGTGTCAGTGACCCGACCAGGCATCTCTGCAACTTGTGCAACTGAGTCCTGTTTTGACATCTGTTGAAGATGCCCCCAAAGAAAGCAGGTAGCAGGTCCTCCGGTACCAAGAAAGTTGCCATGGAGAAAAGGAACAGAAGAAGAAGGAAGTGTCACTTAAGTCTGGTGTGCCTCCCAAAACCTTTTTTGGTTCACCAAAAATGAGGCCTGCAGCAGCGGTGTCGGGGGGGCAAGCTGGGGGCAGCACCTCCACATCAGTGGGCCCAACCCACCAACCCATGCCCAAGCAGATGAGTGTGGAAGAGGTAGCCAGCCTTATGGTAGAAAGCAGTGATGCTGAGCCTGAACTAAACTTATCGCTATCTCAAAGTAGTACACAATCAACGCAGGAGGGAACATCATCAACACAGCAGATAAGTGGTCAACAGCCGCAGCCACCGCCCGCAATAGTAGCTGTTCCTCCCGAAGTAGGGGCAGTTCAGGAAATTGAGCCTCATGCAGAGGAAGAAGAGGAAGCCACTCCTTTAGAAGTTGCATTGGCTTTTAAATCCCCAGCAAGGAAAAGGAGGGTTAGTACATCAAGTTCTTCACCAAGCCCCCCTTCTGATGATCTAGATGTCACTTGGAAGCCACAAACTGAGTCTGAGAGGGAAACACATCACAAGAGCAGGCATGGCAAAAGGAAGGTTCCAGAAAGCCTTACACTTATGGATGTTGATGTAGAAGAGCAGGTTGATGATGATGATGATGATGAGCCAGTCATCACAAACATCACTCCCGGGCCTGAGGAGATGGATAGCAACATTTTTACATTATCCAAAATGGATGCGAGGGATGTAGCACGCATACCTCCAACACAGGTAACACCAACACGACCTCCAGCTTCCATATTTACATTAGCAAAGGGCCGGCAGCGTCCTACATCCAGCACAACAAGCACCACCTCAGCAGAAGTAGGTAATGGTCCTGCACAGTCAAATTCAACACACACCCTCCAGTTCATCCGGCATTGGAAGTGGGAGTGGCACCTCCAGCAGGAGACAAAAGTTAAGCTCCCCAGTGTGGGACTACTTTACGGTTAGCCCAAAGGAGGAGAACATTGCTGTATGCTCCGTTTGTCATTCCTCTGTTAGCCGTGGAAAGCTTGGTACAAACTATGGTACCGGAGGCCAAATGACCCATCTGAAAAAACACCACGCAATCCAGTGGGAGGAGCACCTTAGGCTCATCAAAACTGGAACCATTGCTGTTGGGCATAAACGAGTAGAAAGTCCGCTCACGGTGGAACAGGAAGAAGAGGGAGACATTCTCTGTGCTAGTGGTACACAAAGTAGCCCTGTCCCCAGCACTGCAGTGGTAACGCCCACATCCTCAGCCACATCTCATTGGCACAAGAGTAAGAGCCAGCCTGAGACACCAAGGAGTACTGCCGGGCCAAAAAGTGCGACGTCGACCACAGGAAGGAATACCATGCAGCCTACCATTCTTAGCATGTTTAGTAGGCCGGAGGGGCAGTACGAACGCAATCACCCAATAGCACGTTTGTACAATGCTAAGCTGGCAAAAATGTTAGCACTGGACCTTCTCCCTTTTTCTTTTGTTGAAGGGGTGGGTTTTCTTGAGTTTGTGACCACCATCTGCCCAAAATGGAAAGATCCCAGCCGCTACTATTTTGCAAGAGTTGCTGTTCCAGCACTACATCACGACGTGCTGGAATTGCTTGGAAAAGCCTTAAAAAAGAGTGCTGTTCAGAGTATACACCTGACAACAGACATGTGGACCAGTTGCCAAGCCACTGATTACATGTGCATCACTGCACACTGGGTCTCTTTTTCGGGTGTTAAAGATAAGATATCTGACGGCGTTGTTGACACCGCTGAGATTTTTAAAGACACTCGCAAACATGCAACTGTAGCCATGTTTGCAATGGAGAAATCTCATACTGCTGCTAACATTTTGGATGAGTTTAACAGCAAGGTGTTTGAGTGGCTGCGACCAAGAGGCCTTACCATTGGTTTTGTTGCCACGGACAATGGCAGTAATGTAGTTCGGGCCATGAAAGATGGTGGGTATTTCAGGGTGCCATGTTTGGCACACTGCATTAACATTGTTGTGCAAGACTTTCTGAAAAATGAAAGCAAAGTCAGCAGCTTACTGACCACCTGCAGAAGAATATGCACACATTTCAACCATTCTTTTAAAGCCCGGAAGGAGCTGAGGGTGATTCAACGTGAGCATAAAATGCCAGTCAAAGCACTCATCCAAGAGGTGCCAACACGTTGGAACTCAACGTATTACATGCTCGAGCGTCTGTTTGAGCAGTACATACCACTTAATGCTTATGTCATGAAAAGGTCAGGGGATCCTACAGTGAAAGGCATGAGAGTTGAGATGGCCCAATGGGACCTTGTCAAAAGCCTGACAGAGATGCTACTTCCTTTTGAGGTCTTCACCCGTGAAGTGAGCCGGGAGGACTGTACTATGGGCCAAGCTATCCCATTGTTGTACATGCTAGAGCAACAGCTGAAGGAGGTGGCAGAAATGTACGCAGATGTGGATGACAAAGTAGACGCACATTCTTTGGCAGACACCTTATCCGCTCGCTTATCTCACAATACAAGGATTCAAAATCACATTCTGTCAGATCCACATTACATTACTGCCTCAATTTTGGATCCACGTTACAAATTATTGCTGCGCAGTAATGAAGTCATTCCTTTTTCAGAAGTGAATGTTGCCCAGTACAAAACTTTGATAGCTGAGGAAGCCACTGAGTTTGAAAACGAAAGGATCTTCATTAAAGGCCCGCCCCTCCAGGGCAGAAAAAGTACTGCAGGGCACCCAGAACGAAGTTCTACTTCGGAAGCCAAGAGCAGTGCGTTTGCCTCCCAGCAGTCAACACTGCCAGCAGCAATAACATCAACAGCACCAACAGGATCATCAGGCACATGTACAAAAACGGCAGGTGATTGGTTTCTACGGAAAGGGTATTGCACATCAATGACTGATGCAAAGGCAAAAGAGGCCCAGGAAATCGGAGCACCCCTGAACATTGAGCGGATGGTTCAGGCCTATCTAGATGACACAACAGAGGTCTACATGGAGCAAAGCCCATTGGTGTATTGGTATGGGAAAAGAAGCCAATGGCCAGTGCTCAGCAGGCTGGCAATAAAGTATGTGGCTTGCCCTGTTGCAAGTGTCTCTTCAGAGCGTGTTTTCAGTGCTGCTGGTGCCATTGTTACTGTCAAAAAGACCAGTCTCTCGCCCAAAAGTGTTGAGAGGTTAACCATGATCAAAATGAATCAACACTTTATACCACCAGAGTACAAAATACGTGAATCACAGGAGGAAGAGGAGAGCGACTTTGATGACATAAGTAGTGGATTGTTAGACGTACTGCTGTCCGAACCACCAGAGTTTGAGGACGAGCTCCTCTTCCCTGACAACTAGGCTTTCAAATTGTTCTCCCTTCCTTTATTTGTGTGTGACTGTGTGTATCTGTTTTTCTGGTTCAAAATCTACATTCACAACAAAGCCATCAACAGTCTCCTCTTTTTATTTCCCTATTGGAGTTGCACGTCTGTGCATAACTGTCCACTCCACTCCTCAGGGTCCTGCTCCATGTTCCTTACTCTCCCTAAGTACATTTCAAGCAAGTCAGACATTGGATGGAGATGGAGAATAGTACAATACAGGTTGCCTCTAACAGTCACTCCATAAGAAGTAAAACGTGACTCCACCTATATTCCATTTTGTTTCCAATCCGAAAGAAACTCATCACTGACTGGCAGAAGGCTAGGCAGGCATCAGATCAGACAGCCAAAGAGAACACCAAGACAGGTAATGAGTGATTATTGTGAATGATGGTGGCATGCATTGCGTTGGATGCTGGCTGACTACGAAGAATTGTGCATGCCATGAAGTAGAACTATACTAGTTTATCGACAAAGTAAAAGTGACTCAGGTGTGGTGACAGTTAATGTTTCCTTGTTGTTTAATAATGACCACATTGTACTCCTACCACTGCAGGTGCCGGCCAATATCCGTTGCAATTTGGTAATATGGAATATATTATAAACTTAATCAGTCACTACAGACTGAGTTGGTGTTGGAGAATACGTACCACACGGTCACCATCATTAAGGATGCTGAGCATACTATCTTTGCACACAGTCAGTTGGATTGGAGAAAATTGATGGAATAACTGCGTTTCATGGGCTGACATAAAAGGTAAAAAGTTTGAACAAGAACCACAGCAGACCTAGGCTAGATGTCCGTGTAGTGGTGTGGACTGGAGTAGAGTGTAGTGGTATGACGGACTGTGGCGCATTGATTTAGTCACTTCATTGGGAAAATTCTAGGTTGCTGCAGTGCATATGACATTTCTCTGGCTCGGTCAAAATGTAAGTAAGGGGTAGGGTGCCTGGCCTGTGCCGCGGTTCTCCTGTTCTGTGGCTGTGCTGGCTCCTGAATCCTGTCCCGTTGTTGTTGTACCTTAATGCTGTAGAGTAGACACACTATGTAGCCTATCCAAGCTGCCTCAGTCTGAAAGTGTTCTCTCCAGAGTGTTGTCTTGCACTCCACTGTAATTGAGTTTATTGTTGTAAAGGCTGTAATTTTTCAATACCCCGTTTGTTTTTCCATCTACACTTACAGGCCGGCCTTTACCCTGTGCTACAGTGGGAGAAACGACTCACACGTACCTTACCAATCCGCATCAGGCGTTTCATGGGCTGACATAAAAGGTAAAAAGTTTGAACAAGAACCACAGCAGACCTAGGCTAGATGTCCGTGTAGTGGTGTGGACTGGAGTAGAGTGTAGTGGTATGACGGACTGTGGCACATTGATTTAGTCACTTCATTGGGAAAATTCTAGGTTGCTGCAGTGCATATGACATTTCTCTGGCTCGGTCAAAATGTAAGTAAGGGGTAGGGTGCCTGGCCTGTGCCGCGGTTCTCCTGTTCTGTGGCTGTGCTGGCTCCTGAATCCTGTCCCGTTGTTGTTGTACCTTAATGCTGTATAGTAGACACACTATGTAGCCTATCCAAGCTGCCTCAGTCTGAAAGTGTTCCCTCCAGAGTGTTGTCTTGCACTCCACTGTAATTGAGTTTATTGTTGTAAAGGCTGTAATTTTTCAATACCCCGTTTGTTTTTCCATCTACACTTACAGGCCGGCCTTTACCCTGTGCTACAGTGGGAGAAACGACTCACACGTACCTTACCAATCCGCATCGGGCAGGCAGTGATACCCAAGATTGATGTGCGGAGTGTCCATGGGAGGGAGGACCAAGAAGAATGACGAGAATGATGCAACTCCACATTTGGACCAGGATAATACAGTAACTTTAGTATCATCATTCGTCTTTACATTTATTTGCTTGCTTTTTTCTCTTTAATCATTACGACTGTGTGTTGTGGTTTGTTTGTTAATTGATCCAACTTTTTTTTAGTTTCCTTAGCTAGCTTGAAAAATAAAAGTAAGCCCGGCACAGCATGTAATTGGGTTCGGTCTGAGCTCTGAGGGCGTCAGACAGGCAAGGCAAATTTCAATTTCGTCCTTGACTGTACTGTCTCATTGGGTCATAGTAGTTATAGTACAACTCATTATCATTAACCATCAAGTTATCCTCCTCAGCATGCATGCATTTGCTTTCTCTCACTTCATACTTTGATTTCCTTGATAATGGATCATGGTCGTCTTACAAGATTGTGTTTTACTTTTGTTGTGTCCATGCATATTGTCTGTTTTTCTTTCTCAAACCTTTCCCAAAACCCCACTTCCCATCCAATCATCAATCCCTAACCCTCTTCCCCCGGGCTGTGTGATTTATATTGAGGTGTGATGTGATGACTATGTACACCAATTGATCACACGCTTGCTGGGGCAGATGTGGTGAAAGCAACACTAATTGAATTTCAACTAAGGCAGGGCAAGGATCTTCTTCTGCTTGACCACCCATGCTGTAGTTTACTTTGTGTTCTGTTCCACTCCTCCTCCCAGAGTCTCAGTCAAGTGACTTTCTCTTTCTTTTTTCAAACGCTATTGCCAGTGTCTACTACTACCACCACAATAATGGCATCTACTCCGTCAATTTGGGAAACCAACCATGCAGCCATCAGTGTGCCGAACTTCATCATCAATTACAGGTAAGATAAGTTTGGTGGGAGGTATGGACTAGGAGGAGAGACTGACAGTACTATGACAATTAAAAATAACTCAGTGAGGGGTACTGCATCTATCGGTTTGTGTGTTACAAAATCGGCAGATCTTTTAAATCAAACACTGGCTGTGGGCATGCAGCAGCACGGAAACAAAGTAAACAACCATGTAACTTACATTGAATTCGGAAAACTGTAACCCACCACAAAAAACATTAACATCGTATAAATAAATAGTAAGTATATTTTTAATGTCCCCTAACAAAAATAAACTATCCCGCTCTGACCTAACCCACCCTCCTCCCTAACCCCAATGAAACGAAACGAAAGTCCAAAGTCCCAATGTCCGTAGAAATCCCCAACGCCCACAAACCCACCCACCAACAAAAGGAATTAAAAAAGGGGCAAACGACGAGGTCCTCTATTGTCGGCGGGCCTTAAGATGTTTGTCCACCAGGATCTTTACCCGCTCCTCCATGTTCTCCTCCCAGCGGGCCATCCGGCGGAGCAGCTGGCGGCGAAATGCCCTAAAGTTGCTTCCAGGGTGGGGAGCAGCAGTGCTGGAAATAGAGGCGCGGCGGCGGGTGAATGCCGGACCATGGCGCCGTGAAAGTGGAGGCCGGGCCTGACTGGGGCCCGGGGCATTGGAGGAGGCTGCAGATGCAGCCGCCTCCTCCTCCTCCTCCTCCTGAGCCACCAGCCGGCGATAATGCTCGCAGATGGCCTCCAGTTTCCGGTGCCGGGCCCTAGCGGCCAACTCCTTCCTTGATGGTTTAGTGGAAGGAGTATCATCTATATCAAGAAAGAAAAAGAACATGTTGAAGCCAATACTCTTAGCAAAACAGGAACACTAAAATCATTCAACACATAGTGTCACAGTATCACTAGCAAGCACAGTTCATAACATTTGGGATTTGGTGCTGGGGTAAGTATCTCTAATCCTACTTCCTTGGACTCTAACATTTGTGACCGTTTCAGACATTATTTATAAATATATTCGTACTATGTATGTACTCCGGTACACCAGTCGTGCTGTTCTTATCTGTAGTTTAGCCCAATTACATAACCTTGTTGTAGGCGGCATGCCAGGTCTATCAGCTAAGCTTGCACCCAAGAGAAACAGATATAAGCCACATGATGCAGACTCACGTTAGTTTTATTTACTACTACTGTCTGCAGGTGGGGAAGCTCATCTTTTTGTCTGACGCCTTACGGCCGTTGCCACTGGTCATACTCTGTTACATGAGGGCAAATGGCATGCACAATTTCACTTACACCCTGCCATGGGTACTACAAAAAGGCTGATTATTTATTTATCGGATCCAACGATCATTGCTTATATTCATATTATAGATGCTGCTAGTGCTAATACGATATACGACATCAGGTCGGTAGCGGTCGGTGGTGGGAGTGCTGCCGGTCGGTGAGGTGGGAAGGTGCAGGGTGGGGATAGTAAACGATGGATTAAGGACATTCACAGGTAATTAAAGAATACATTAAATAAAAAACATTGCTGCACACAGTAGCACACACTGCATCGCATTCGACGGTGCAGTGCGCACCTTGAAAATAGTTTTATTTATTTTTATGTTGATTACCTGTATTTGGCCGTAACAGTAATACACAGTTTACTCGCCAGTGCCACCCACCCGTCCCCTCCCCATGTCACCGCCCGCCAACAATCCCACCACCAACCGCTACTGCAGAGGGTACTTTGCTTTCATTGATTGTGTAACCAATATACATAAACATTAAACAACAGATAGGCCACCCTTTGCAGGCTGGCTGCCCCAATCGAAAATACATTAATAATAATAGGTAGGGAGTGGTCCCCAGAGTGGGAGGAAGGGGTTTCCGCTTGATAATATGACGTGCTTGCACACTACTGCAAGTGTACTGTATCCTCATAATACTACCTTGATTCCTCTAGGCTTTGCTACTGTCGCGCAGTTTCTGTTACATTTTCTTCAAAGTAAGAATCTCCAGTGACACTTTCCACCTATACTGTCTCTTGGTGACAGTACATCCAGGCATACATCCATTAAAGTAAACGTCTATCCTTTTGTATATATCTCTTAACAAACCTTAGTTGGTTTCACCAACAAACACCCATGCTTCTGCTCCTTCCTTCCTTGCCTTGGCTTTGAGTTTGAACCAAAAACACCGCTGATTCTTGCTATCTAGTACTATTCACCCAAACTGTGTCGCCCACCCAGGCAGGCATTCTTTCACCTTCCACCCATCCTTCAACAACCCATGCATCTGATCTTATTACTATCAGACTCCTATACATGCTTCCAACAACATATCCTTCTCTGCCGGTCAGTCATATTGTTTATCTCGCCCGTCCTTCCACCCTTAGTGCTTTCCCTCTATGTTCAACACATCCATGAAGGTCATCTGATCTGAGTTTGTCTTCTCCATAAAACATTCACAGCTGATTTTGGAGTCAAATAGAAGAGCCCATTGGTTACTCTACTCACGCTGGTAATGCTACGTAAAGGGTGTCTTCTTCAACCGTTGTATAATAAGTCGCACAGTACAGTGAAATAGTGAACACGGTTCCATCTAGCTGTAATGTAAAGAAGTAATGAATATAACTTACCGCCGCCGGCCACTGCTGCTGGATCCCCCCTGGGCCCTGTGTCTCCTGCAGGTGCCGCCAGTTCGCCTGCCCCCTCCGGAATGGCCGCATCGCTGGCGGCGACGGCACTGGTGGATGGTAGTGTGCCTAGAAAAAAGCATCACAAATTTTTTAGATGCCTGTAAACCTCCCCCTATTTTAAGTGTTCACTTGGAACATTGAAAAAAAAGTTAATGCGATGCAACATACATCAGCACTAGACAGTAAGTACAGTCAGTAGACAGACACTAGTAGGATATGGTTCCACTTCCTAGGGTCATCTAGTCCTACTCTACTCTTTTGAAAGTTAGCCTGAGCCATGAGTAACCCTTTTAGATTCATCATGTCGACTACTACTCTTTTGGTGCATATTATACCTGCCAGCTTATTGACATGTGCAGTAGATACCTTTAAGGCCGCTTGACTGTTGCGTACAAGTGAAGAGGTCGAAAAAAAACCAACTTATTGACTTTGATTAGTTTATATTGCTTAGCCATCACACATACATGTTACACTTTTTGGCATGACTGCAAAATGCTAGCATTCACCAGTATACTATCTCGCAGCGTTTTTCTCATATATCATAGGCAGAACATTCCCTTCTACAAACCAGAGATTTACAGAGCATATTGGATGCAAGATGATGTAACCAGTATTTCTACGTTCTACGGTGAGGGATCTTCCAGAATTAAAAAGATCTTGGCTCTTGTTCTTGTTGTCAATCATGCACTTGTAAATGTTTACTGTTTTAATGTTAGGCTTTTTGCTGGCTTATTGACTATGGCTGTCGTAAATTAAATTTCATATTAACGATGTACAGAGTTTGATACTTGTTTCAAATAAACCTTTTGAACTTACACATAGACTCTGTGGTATTTGGTGTGGTGGAGTGGACTTACACAAGTGTGTGAGCAAAATGGTGTTTGTTATTATGTTCTGGGTTGTCTCTGTCTCAGTCATCATCAACATTGTGTATCGTCTTCGTGGGGGGGTCGGGAGTGGGACCCTAATGTGAGACACTATAGCTAGTCGGTTAGGGGATCCTGGGTTCTTCGGACTGAGGTGTGATCAGTAAGATCCAACCTCCCATCAGCACCATCCTATTTTGTTGTGCATAGTTCTGTATGTGGCTCTGCAGAATCCTAGACAATAGTAGTATCATGTACTATCCGATCAAAAATACTAGTCAAATATCTGGTTGGGCATTTTGTTTGTGGTAATTGTCAAAGCCTCAACATTGAGAAGACTTGAAGAGGACAACCCAAAGGACAGGACCCAGTGGCTAGAGCTATTGGTCAATCAGAGTTTTATTGTTGCAAAGAAAACCTTCTATTAAAGAGTGGGCAACTGTGCAAGCTTCGCTACACACAGAGTAATAATAGTAATAGTTGTAGTAGTATTAGTAGCACAGAGAGTCATAGCAGAGGGAGTTAGAAGCAACTTCGAGGCAGGGATAAACAGAATTAGTAAACAGATAGTCAAGGTCAAAGAAGTAAGATTTTGTAAAAAAGAGATTCAGAAAGTGGAACCATAATTTAGAGTTTGGGAAAAAAAAGATCCAGTAACATAACATTTAGGGAAATATAAATGTCAATCTAACCAATGGAGGACTTACTGGGGCCAGCTGCAGGAGCCTCAGTAGAGGAGAGGTCCTGGGGTTCCCCCGCCGACTCCGACCCCGTCTTCTTGCCCCTGGGTGGTGCTGATGATCATGTAAAATATAATAAAGAAAGAGACCAACATTAAGGAGTGCTGTGAGAAAAATAATAAATCATTTGGAAAAACAATAAGTCAAAGAACATTTTAGGAAACAACAAGTGCAAGAAAATTGACCTCTCTAATCAGATGGATCGACTACTGGCTGCTTCCTAGTGCATTTACGGATCGTCTACTTATTTATGAACACTCCAGTGTTCCTTGATCATTCTGATTCCAAATACTAACAAAGCCTAGTAAGTACCACCTGACCTACACCACCTATTCCAGACGGGCCAATTGTTCACTAAGTCTGCACTTCAATTTTTTTCAGCCATCAAATGCATAGATGAGATGGAGGACACATGCATAGTTGCATACATTAGTGCATACATACAACAAATTGTGGGTTGGTTGCATAATGCTGATCTAGTTCTGCTACTGACTGACCATGCTAAGCCTACCACTCACTAAACAAAGTACAAAAGGTTCGACGGAAGACTGGGGTAAGCAGCACTCAGTGACAGAGGATGCGTCACGCAGACCGCATAAAACAATTAGTAACTACTACTAACAAACTAAACCTAGTATCCAATATCCATCCACCACTATTTCACAGTAGGACAATGGAAGGACTAGAGTCTCTCTAGCAAATCGCATTACCTAACTTCAGTTCTGTAAAGTAAACTCTTACATAATCAGCATCAGCACAAGCTAGCGCAAACTACGTTGCAAACAAGTAAGAGTACCACCGTGCACCTGGGTCCTTAAATCAAAGAACATTTTGCTTTTTGAAACGTAATTTACCAGCAACGCTTGGCACGCAGCAGTAATCTTGTTGTTCATCTAATTTAATATACACAATCAGTTACTCACCAAGCCCGATGACCTCGACACCTAGCAGGTCCAACAGGTCCTGCTCCCGGTCCAGGATGTCGGACCACCGGTGAGCTAGCTGGTTGTGGGTGCGCCGGATCCCAGTGCACCGGAACACGGCCCGGCACACCTTCGCCCACCGACGGTGCCGCTCCTGGGTAGCGTACCCGGAGCCGGGCCTGCCGCCTGCTGCCAAGGTCAAGGGGAGGAGGCGCTGGATAAAGAAAACAAGAGCCGCCACCTCCTCCTCCCCAAACAGTTGCCGGGCCTGCACCCCTGCAGGACGCATTCTGCCGCAAGGCAGGCGGCGCTTCTCTGCGCCTGCAGGTCCCTTGCCCTTGGGACTTGGTCTGCCCTTGGCCATGGTTCTGGGGTGGGTGGGAGGCGGAAAAGAGAAGTCCGAAGGGGAAAAAAAGTTAGGGGGAAGAAGATAGAAAGAACTTTATAAAAGTAACAAAAACACAGTAAAAGTAGAAATAAAATGCAAAATATAAACTGAGGCAAACAGAGAGATAGATAATAACTAAAAAAAGTCAGAAAAAAGGCTTTAAAGACAAAGGATTGCTATGATAAAGGGAGGATACAAAAGTAGGCCCAGAAACATGGCATAGAGTGAAAAACAAGATGGCCGCGCCCATTCGCGACCGCGTGGGTAAGTTCGCGTGATATTTCTCGCGAACATGTACTATTTATCGCGAACAAGTACAATGCGCTCCCGAACACGTCAATGCACATCTCGAACACGCTATCCGCGACCCGGAACAGGAAATAAGGCATCGCGAGCGGGCGGGACTATAGAAAAACAAGATGGCCGCGCCCATTGGCGACCGCATGGGTAAGATCGCGAGATATATCCCCTGAGCATGCAAACAGTTCCCCGAACATGCTTACCGCGCTCGCGAACAAGAAAAAGCCATCGCGAACAGGTTGCCACAAGCAACTACGCAAGCTCGCGAAGGTCGCGTAGTGCAATGACATCTTCGCGAAGCTTCGCGAAGCGCGACTACGCGAACTACGCCCAGGGTTACTTATCATTTTGTTGGACAAAAATACAGGCTCAACTGTTCTGTACTATAATTGTACAGACTATACAGATTTAAGGAACAAATCTCTAAAAAATGCATTAATTTTTATAAGTCAGAAAAAAGCTCATTGATGAACAAATATAAGGATGCTTGGCAGACTCTTCCTTAAACATTGAGGTCACTAAACACTCTTCATGATATTTTTAATTAAAATGAAGGGTTTTGGTTCATACTAGTCGATATGATATGCTTTATTCGATACAAAAATATATCATAAAAGCAGAATCAGTCCTTATACAATTCTTAAAAACAACATAACATAAAACTAACAATGACAATTCATTGCAAATTTGATAATTAAAAAGTAAAATTCATTTTATGAAGGGGTAAAAAATAGGGAAAGGCCCATAACATTTGAGTATCATAAAAAGTAGTACACAGCAGTATGGTACAAAACAATTCATACAAGCCTAATCCATATTTTTTGATGCCAAAAACTTCGAGCGTAACACCCATGCACATCCCAGGTATTTGGCTACCCCACAGATCACAGTAAGGGAAGTAGAATCTGTCCTGAGGACACGTAGAACAGACAGATAGTTTCTTGAGCCCAACAATATACAAATAGGTTTTAAACCACTTACCTCTTATGTGTCTGTATACTGGGCAGGCAAACATAAAATGGGCAATGGACTCGGTACGAGCTCCACATCCTAGACATGGAGCTACTACTGTTACTACTGCAAATCGGTCGCTCCTCCTCCAGCTCACTATTAGGTCATAGATGGGGAGAGTTCCAATTCTCAATTTCATATACAAGGACCTATCTCTAGGGGTTTGTATAAAATCGAGATATGCTTCCAGCTTCCGAACAGGCTTGTGTTCCAAGAACCGCTCAGTGAGGGTTTCCCAGTCCGCACTGGTCTCTTGTACCACCTCCACCCAATTCCAGTAAGCTTTCTTTATATCCTGTTTTGGAGGCGGGGTCTGCCTAACCCATGCCTCCCCCAGACCTATATCAAATAGGAGACGCCTAAGGTTTAAAATCCATTTGACCCTCTGGCCTGTATCCGCTTTGATGATATCGCTAAAAGCTGCGCCATAGTAGGACAGTTCTGGGGTCGATCTAATACGGGCCCAAAAGAGTAAAGGGCGGAGGCGTACAATATCCTTGATTGAATGTCTGCCCAGATCTAAATACAGGGGCTTCAGTGGAGTAGAGATTGGAAGGAAAACCAGACCTCTAAGAAATTTGTTCTCCGATCTTCCTAGGTCAATGATGTTCTCAAAACCCCATAATTCGGCCCCATATAGGGCTGAGGGGAGTGCTTTACCTTCATAACCCGCAAGGGCCGGGGATATTGGTTTACTTACAAAGAGTTGTTGTTCTCTTAAGATCGCCCCTGATACCCGATTGTGGATTAGGAGCATTTTTGCCAGATGGGAACTCCACTTCATTTCACTGGTGACCCGAATGCCCAAATAATCAAAAGACTCAACTAAGTCTAGTGGTTTTCCTTGAAGGGTGATGTTATTTCTAAACCGCTTCGAGGGGGATAAAGTCATCAATTTTGTTTAACGGTATTAATGATTAAGCCTCGAACGGAACAGAACACGCTAAATCTATCCAACAGCTTTTGGAGACCACTTGGGCTTTTTGATAACAGGAGGGTATCGTCGGCATATAGGAGGGTCGTGGTTTTTTCACCCGCCAGGACTGGTGCGTCGGCCGGAAACTCCCTCACATGGTCTACCACCCCATTCAGAAAGAGGGAGAACAAGGTCGGCGCCAATATACAGCCCTGGCGTACCCCCCCACTCACCTCGATCCTCTCTGTTAGTTGTCCCTGAGTCCCCCACCTAATTGTGGCGTAGTTGCCCTCATGGAGGCGTCTAATAAAATCCAGGACCATGGGGGGGGGGGGTACCCAACTCGCGCAACACCTGCCAAAGCCTGGGGCGCGGGCCAGGTCAAAAGCGGTCTTCAGATCGATGAAGGCCAAGTACAAACTGCCTTTCCCTATGACCATGGTTTTCCAATGGATCATAAAGAATCTAATGACCTGATTCATCGTACCCACTCGCCCCCTAAAACCATCCTGGAAATGCGACAGGATATCACCTTCCTCCATCCACAGCCTCAACCTCATAAGGAGCACCCTACCAACCACCTTTTGTATCACATCGATTAAACTAATCAGCCTGTAGTTGGCAGGGTCCTCCCTATCCCCCCTTTTGTAAATCACAACCACCTCCGCCCCCTTCCAGGATTCAGGGACTGCGTGGCCTCTAGCTATAAGATTCATCAGCCGTAAAATAAACTGTGACCAAGACTTTCGGTCATACAAAAGGAGATCACTAGGTATGCCATCCTGACCCGCCGCTTGGCCGGGGGCTATATTTCCTATTGCCCGGGCTACCTCCTGTAGGTCAAAAAGTTCTACCGATAATGGATCTCCCAATGTATAGGGGGTGATGCTCGTCTCCTATATATGAAACATCTGCCTTACCAGAGTATAGGTCATAGAAATGATCATACCATTGTTGCCCCGTAATATTGTTAGGTATCGGCTCAGATCCTTTACGGGTCCCCTTATTAATTAACTCCCAAAATGACGTGGAGTCTTTCTGTCGTGAGGCTAGCTTAAGTTCCTGCCAGTGGGTCTCTTCCCACTCGCGCTTCGCTGCCACTTGAGATCTGGCATAATCCTTCCTAGCCATTCTGATTAGTCCCACGTCTTTCCCTCTGAGGGCAATGGATAGCGCCTGCCTCTTTTCCCTGCATGTGACCGAATACCAAGGGTTCTTAGGTATTGTTCGGTTTCCTTTCCCTGTTTTACTGTCCTTGGTGGTGAAAAACTGTCCCAACCTTGTAATTAGATTTTGGTAAAAATCAGGGAAATAGGAATCATGAGTTAACTCTAAGTTGTCACCTATCGAGTCAAGCTCCTCAATCTTTTAATTCAACAATTCGGTTATACTGAACAGTTTATCGTCCTGATTTGAAACCTTGTGCCATTTAAGCCGTTGGTTACAATTGGAGGGCTCATACTCTTTCGTTAACAATCTGAGGGGCTCCTCCACTTTAGAGTCAATGGGTCCCCATTTATTTTTGATTTACATACAGAGGGGATTATGATCACTATCCAAGGTATCTTTTACTACCATGTCTATAAGATCGCCCCATAAGTGGACGTCGATCAGGAAGTAATCTATACGTGATGGTGAACTAATTCTGTTAAAAGTGTTGGCCCCATGCTGATCAGAGGGTGTTCGACCATTTACTGCTCTCAGATCATATTCAAGCGTTAAAGCATTCAATTGAATAGCCCTTTGGGACCACTTCCTAATAGGAGCTATGTTAAGAATTGGAATATCCCATATGTTGTCTTCCTCATTCATGCCCAGCAAGTCCTCACTGCTCAATAGTTCGAAAGTGCAGTTAAAATCTCCCGCTACGATGATGTTAGCAAGAGGATGAAGATGTGATAGCTCTTGCTCTAAAGCAGCAAGGGTTGAGGATACTTGTGCCCCGGGAGACCCTCGAGCATAGATATTGAAAAGCTCCATATTTGTGTTTATAGTTGAACCTTTGATCGTTAAATGGAATATGTCTGCTAAATCATGATTATCCTTGACAATTGACCAATTCAAAGAGATATTAATCCATATAAGAAGGCCCCCTGATGGATGACCTTTCCCTGACCAGGAAGCTGGAACAAAATATGTAGTGTACCCTGATTTGAATAGAGGAACCATGCTCCAAGTCTCCTGGAACATGCAGACGTCATACTTCTCAATAAGCTCATTCCACTCAGGAAGAGCCAGTTTTGTCTGGAGGCCTGCTATGTTCCAAGAGAGAACATGGATCACCCTTGAGGTGTGCCTGTTTGTCCCCTCCTCTTTATCCTCAACTACCCCACCCAACGGCTCAACAGTTTGAATAACTATCTCCGTTCTATTCACATCTGGGCTTTTTGAATGGAACCCAAAGCTCCCCAACTGTCATCTGACCCAATACTGGACTTTATTTGTTGAATACCCTTTTTTAGTCAGTCTACGGCATTTAGTCCGGACTCAGTTCCCACCTTACCCTGTGCAATCAACTCCACCGAGCTTTCCAATGACCATAGAGGGTCTGATCTGATCTGGATTGCAGAGTGCCCTGGGGCAGATGTACGAAGCTCCAAAGCCAATAAATTCTCAGCTAATTCAACAGTTGTTAATTTCATCTCAATGCAATCAGTCTGGGAATTTGCCATTGTGATCCTCCTTACTGCCAACAGATCTTCCCGTATAATTGACCTGCACCCCTCACATGTCTTAGCCAATGGATAGTTTTGTTGCAAAGGGATTCACTACTTTCGTGAGCATAATTATGTTTAGGTTTGGGGATTTTGGTCATATAAATTGTTGGTAAATTAGTCCCTTCACGAATGGCACTTCTTTGCAGATTTGATCTAATAAGATCTTTATTATAGAAAAG
Source organism: Triturus cristatus (assembly GCF_964204655.1). Taxonomy (NCBI): domain Eukaryota; kingdom Metazoa; phylum Chordata; class Amphibia; order Caudata; family Salamandridae; genus Triturus; species Triturus cristatus. The sequence continues at coordinate 88,657,291 of NC_140582.1, forward strand.
TGGCCTCTGAGAGATTGCGATGTTTCGATTTAAATCCGAGGGTCTATATACTTTAAGAGACTCAGCGTATGATCCAGTAGTTCTGGTAGAGTAGCCGTGATGACAGCAGGGGGGCCCTGGGATTGAGATTCCAAGACTGAGCTCTAACTAACCCCCTCCCCCCGAATGGGTCTAGATGGTACTCTTGGTGCTGAGATAGTGGGAGTAGTTGAGCGGAAAGGAACGGGAATGGATCGTGGCTGCTCAATTCTACGTGTTAGATCTTCCACTAATGCTTTGAGAGATGTTACCTCAGTTTGGAGGGAATCAACCTTCTGTAACAAACCTTCGATTGAGATACCACATTTACAGCCCGTTTTTGGCTCTATGATGGTGGCTACAAAAGGAGGGTCAGTACCTAATGTTGGCAACATACTGTCATCAATATGATCTAAAATGGCAAATCTATTAGAACATACAAGCTGTTTGTCGCCTTCACGTTAATGCAGTGCCTCTTGAGTAGTGGGCTAGAGCTTATATTTGAGATAGCAGCATGATGACTTAAAGTAGTGTTCTCGGCTATGAGAGACAGAGATGTACCAGTACGAGGACTTTGGGTTTGTTTAGTTAACATTGTTGGAATCACTCTTTTTTTTTCCTACGGACCAGAGCCTCCTCTAAAGGAATTACGTGGGCATCAGGGTTATTGATGTTGTTGGCTCCCAAAACCTTTTCACATTCAACTATTGCTTCTATCCTTGTGAGCACACAGTTACTAGCGGCAGAGCCTACTTTCTTTGCTTTTTTCCCATTCTTGTTGGGGAGCAGTGATAATAAACCCCCTCCCTCCAATGATTTCCTTTTCCCCATTACTCACAATTATAAGAACAGGTACAACAATCAATTTAAAGTAAATAGACTACTTTATTTACACAGTCACCATTGGGATACAAATTTGCCCCGTGACTCCCCTGTCCCTGCTGGTTTCCAATTACAGTACCTTTGATCCCCAGCGGTCCGTTGCCCAAAACGAAAGAGGGATGGCCATACCCTGCCTCTTCCTGGCAAGGACGGGCCCGCCCTTGGCATGGGCTTTGCCCGGGCGCTGCCAGCGCGCGTCCCGCGCTGTTGGGCACCGGCTGCGCTTAAAAGCAGCCCTGGCGCTGCCTGATGACACCAGTGGCAGGCGTCTGGGCTGAGAGCGAGGCTGCTGGGTGATGGAGTCCCGGCCTCTGGTGGATCCTTCACTGGCCGTTCCCCTCACGGCGCTTGAAAGCCTTCGCTGGCCGTTCCCCTCACGGCAGACTGTCAGGTAAGTATTGACCCTTGATGTGACAGAAGATTGTTGTGGCGCGTCCCGCGCTGCGGGGCACCGGCTGCGCTTAAAAGCAGCCCTGGCGCTGCCTGATGACACCAGTGGCAGGCGCCTGGGCTGAGAGCGAGGCTGCTGGGAGATGGAGTCCCGGCCTCTGGTGGATCCTTCGCTGGCCGTTCCCCTCACAGCACTTGAGAGCCTTCACTGGCCGTTCCCCTCACGGCGGACTGTCAGGTAAGTATTGACCCTTGATGTGGCAGAAGATTGTTGTGGCGCGTTCATACTAGTACACACTTGACTTGCACTCTGTAAGGAGAATTGTAGGATGTGCTGTGTGATAGCAGACAATACAGAACTGAAACTACTGAGTCAATTCTCAAGACTCACCACCTTATTTAGAGTTTGGTTGAGCAGCACCTCACTGTAAATCAGTGGATGCACCGATGTCCCGATTTAGAGATAGGAAAACCATCAGGTGTCTGGAGTGGAGCCTCAGCTGCTGATGCAGTCGTATACCTTGAAACAAAGGCCTAAGAATAACTGTCCAAGAACCACAGGGCATTCAGTAAACAGACATAAGAAATCCCACCCTGTTTGTGCCAGGCCTTCTGACATTATTTTACCAGTTTTTCAGAAGCTAAACTTCTCTTATGGTTTTTTTTCTGAAAAACAACAAACTTGGAATTCTTTTTAACTATGCAAACATATTTCAGAGGCATGTTGTCTCTAACAAACAATACGTCCTGATGTCATCCTTATCGAGCACAACTAGTCATGCTTATATGTGAATAAACTAACAATAATGGGGGTGTTATGTGACCTTAATTGTTCATTGAGTGTCTGTCACGATGCACTGTACACAAATAAGCACAAATACACAAATAAGCCATTTTTGTGAGAGTTACACAACACTTTTCCTAAATCTCTGTAACCTCTACTAATTAATTCAGAACATCTGACCATGTTTTTTTAGCACACTAAAGAAAGGAACACAATATATACAGTCAGGCTTCAGTGATTGAAATCACTCTATTCTGGTAAGCTTACAGACCCTGTCAAGTACAGATTGACATCTGGAACATCACATCAAGGATTGATAAGCTCTGGTTACCAGAGACAATCATGTACCTCCGTCTGGATGGTTATCTGAACAAAACATGGAAGGAAGCTAGCTACACCTGGTGAGACATAGGAATGTGTCAGACCAGTAGTCACTTGGTATGGAGAGAGTCTCATGTGTCACTGGTTTTCATAGAGCACATGTCACTCATTGGTCTACATGGAAAAGCTCCTCTCACATCATGTTTGCTCTGTAGTATGAGTGTGATATTTCTCCACACTATCACTGAGTCTTTAAAAATGCAAATGAGTGCACTTGATATGTACTGAATGCTTTGAAGTTGCTATGAACCTAGTGGAGCCAAACATACTCCATAGATAATGTAGAGCCAGCTCACTGTCATCGCAGATGGCCATGACCCTGCCCAGGCATCGGAAAATAAATCCCTAAAATAAGAAGGAATAAAGACTACTTGAGATAAGAACACTTAGTAAAACCATTCACACTTTATGAGAGGATTTTTGCCTGACTTAGCTATAGTCAATCTGTAACAAGATAAGCTAAATAGAGAGAGGAGATAACAATAATGCCTACTAGAATAAAAAAAATGCCCTATTCACGTAAAGGACATAACCCAATCCAGTGGTGTGTGCTCACAAAACAAAAGGGAATGTGAACAATCAGAATGCAATGGAAAGGACTCATAGACAGCCCAATTATCTCCGTGCATGACTTGCCTTTGAATTGAAAGCTGAAGTTGCAAGGCATTAATTACACTGCTTGTCCAGAAGAGCACTCACCTCCTCATGCTGCATAAAGCTGGGAATCTGTAGGGTGAGTTCTTTAATCAAGAGTACATTTCATTGTTTTGTCTAGACCCTCTTCCAGGACTGCACTTAGGAACTGCAAAAAATATAACAGAAAATTGAGCTTCCGCCCTAGAAAGGGTAATTCAACTGCTCCAAATATGTCGGGAATCCGGGCTGGTTGCAATCTAGTCAACACAACATTATGAATGTATGGTCAATAAGGGAAGGCACTGACCACAGAGAATTAACAACAGTATTTCAACAACAGATGCAGAATTAAAAGCACAGTGGCAGGGTGACATACTGGCTTCCGAGAAAGAATATAGCGAAAATGTTATTATTGAAACTTAGAAAAGGTACAGAGTACTATTGTCCTAAGCAACAGGCGGAGCAGAAACAGTGATACTACAGCAATCGTAGAGAAGAAAGGGACATCGGTATTGTGTGACGTCTCTACGATAGACTATGGACATTGCAATAGTGTGACTTGCTTAGGAAAAACCACAGCACTGTGAAGGGGTTACAGTGATATCTGCATGTATTTTCACTGTCAGAGTTATGACTTTGGATGACAAAAGGGTCATGCACAACATCATTAGATAATTAATCCTTACTAAAACAAGCTTGCTTTTAAATTCTGCCAAATTAAAGGTGTTCTCTGAGGAAGCTGAAGAAAAGAAAAACATTTGTAAATAACTGTTCCGTTATAAGTCACATTTACAGTTTTAGAGTTTTATCTACCAAGCATTTGCAAAGCAGAATTATGTAATGTGAAGTGTACACAATTGCATGGGTACTTCCTTAGGCTATTCATGGTCTGTGCAAATGGATATTGTGACGACAGAGGAAAGTCCCCTTCAGCATCAAATTCGCCATAGCTGGCTGTCCCTTTTTGACCCCTATTTCAGAACACATAGCTTTCCTGCCCCATTGTTCTTAATGACTACAACCCACAGGTTAAAAACAAGTTAGGTTGGGCAGCCTCCCTTGCCTTTGTGCCCTTGTTTTGGGTTTCTCTATCCTAGGGACTCTAAGCTTTTCCCCACTTTCCTGCCCACAGTTCGCAACTACGACCTGGATGGACCAGTCTGAGAAGAATAAGGGAAACTCTGGAACTGTCTGAAACTGGTCTCATAGCTGATCATTAAAACCCACAAACACTGATTGCAACTTTGATATAAAAATGGGACAGAATGTTTCAGCCAGGGTGCCAATATTTCTTTACTGTATTCCAGGGTCTCCCCACAAGTGGGAATGAGAAGATTCTTCTGCATCTACCAGGAAAGGACAACTGTCAACTCCCCATACCAGATTTCAGATCAAACACTTGGAGAAGTTCTTCAAGCCTTCTAGGTAGTGCTGCTTGAAACCTGCTCGAAGGAAGTAGCTGACCGACTGCTCAGTAGGGGCAATAAAAGGAACCCTTGCATGAGGAAGATGGAACCCAGAAGAGAGGGACGTTTAAGGATCCTAGGCAGGGAAAAGTAAAACTGCCGCTCTAGTTCGGACATACCCGCACCACTTGCGCCAATGGTTAGGATCCTTGAGCCCTAAGTGCTCCAACAGCATGTGCTTTTCTTTGGATCACTGCTGCCCAGGGACCTTTCTGAATAATACTCAAAGTGCTTATGGAGCACTGATTAGGAAAAGAAGCACGAAAAAGTGAGCGGCGCTTACCAATTCCCTTCTGTGTACCATAGTGTTAGAAATGGGGGTCTCTAGTTGGCCGAGGTAGTTACCTTTGTCCAAGAAGAGACCCTTCTTCCTAGTCAGGGTAAGGGAGATACACTTCTTAAATAACCCCTGCTCACCTCCTTGGTAGCTTGGCATGAGCAGTCAGGCTTATCTCATGGGCAGTGTGTAAAGCATTTGCACATAACCCACAGTAATACAGTGAAAACACTACAAAAGGACACCACACCAGTTAAGAAAAATATATTTTTATATAACCAAAACAAGACCGAAATTATAAGAATCCAATGTACAGTACTTCAGAAAATATATACTTTGCAAGATATCCTTAAAATTGAAGAAATACCTCAAAAACACAGTTCGTATGAGTCGGTAGCTCTTTCCGGGACTACCTTGATGCTGAAAACAACAGAGTCTAAGAATCCCAGCTTACTGCGTCGGTACAGGCCAGCGAAAGGGTGGACAGACTCATGAACAATACCTTTCTTGTTGCAGCTGACACGTTTGTGCGAGCCGGTTGTGGCAACCATCGCGGTTGAGTTGCAAAATGGAAGCGGTGCAGGGTGCGGTGCCCTCTCAATGCGGTGCAGGAAGCGGCTCAGTGATGATCATCCAGACGGCATTGGTGAGACCAAGGCTTACTGTGCAGGGTGAGGCGGTGCTGGTAGGCTGCGGTGCAAGCGATGGAGCCGGTTAGCGGGAGCTGGCATCGGTTGGCCCAGATGGCTGTGTGGGACAAGGCGGTGCTTCGTGAGACTTACGAGCGGTGCCCCGAGCCACGATGTGGTCACAAGTGTCGAAGTCAGCAGCAGACATGGCGTTGGTGAGAAAAGGATGGCAAAGTGAAGCGAGGCGGTGCGGAGTGCGTGGCCACAGGTCACGGTGCAAGCTGCGGCTCAGTGGTAGCAGCGTAGGTCGTCGACGTCGTGAGACCATGAGTTGTGGTGCGAGATGCGGACAGTGCCGTCAGGACACAGAGCCAGCGATGGAGTCGGTGACAGAGTCAGTTGCGGTTCCCTTCTCTGTGGCAACTGAAACAGCGGTTCCAGAACCAGTACCCAGAGGTTGGTGAAGTCTTTGCAGTCCCTGAGACTTCAGAACAGAAGACAAGCTCTACTTTAGGCCCTTGGAGATACTCAGCACAAATAAAGAAAGTTCAGTCCAGTCCTTTCACTGCCCAAGGCAGAAGCAGCAACTGCAGGCCAACCCAACATAGCAACAACACAGCAAAGGGGCAGTACTTCTCCTGGCGGCTCTTTCAGCTCTTCTTCTTGGCAGGTTCCTTGATTCTAGCGAGTTCCAAAATGTTGGGGCCTGTGCTTCAATATCTATACTCAAAATCCCTTTGTTCTCTCAGGCAGTGAGTGTCTGTGCTTAGTCCAAACCAGTTCTGTCCTCTCTGGCCCAGCTTCCTGGCAGGAGGTGGAGACAGCGTTGTTCAAGGCAGACCAGGCCCATTCAGGTGCAAGGAAATCTCCTCCCACTACTCTAAATGCAGTCAAGGTCTATTCAGCCCAGCCCTAACTCATCCAGAAAAGACAGGTCACACCCGACCCCCCCAGTGGCTGTCTGAAGAGAATGCACATACCCAGCCCCTGTCACTCCAAAGCCAGATAGTCAATCCACAAATCCAGCAGAGGCACACAGGATTTCTAAAAGTGGTATTTTCAAACACTGAACATAAAAATCATCTTTACTAAAAGATACCTTTTTACATTCTGAGCCCAGGTATACTAAACTCCATTTCCCTATCTTGCCCGAATGGGAAGTTATGCTCATAATATGTTATAAGTAACTGTAGGACAGATAGCCTTGCAGTGGTGAAAAAACGACATACACTGTATTTCACCACCAGGACGTGTCACACACACCAGTGCATGTCCTACCTTTCACTTACACAGCACCCTGCCCACAGGGGTACCTTGGGCCTACCTTAGGGGTGACTTATATGTAAGAAAAGAGAAGGTTAGGGCCTGGCAAGTGGGTTCACTTGCCAAGTCGTCATGGCAGTTACAAACTTCACGCAGACTCTGCAGTGGCAGGTCTGAGCTACCTTTCCAGGGCTACTTCTGTGGGTGGCACAATCAGTGCTGCAGGCCCACTAGTAGTTTTTGAATTACAGGCCCTGGCAATCCAAGTGCACTGTAGTAGGGACTTACTAGTATATCAAATATGCCAAGTATGGAAACACCAATCTGTAACACAATTTACAACAGGAGCACTTAAACTTTAATACCGAACAGCATTGAGACAGTGCGCAGATACACTTAACCAGCAAAAACAGAGTAAAAAAAATGGAGTTCAGAAAGCAAAAAAGACATGCTAAACACGCCAAAAGATACCACGTCTAACACACACTCACTGTGAATTGACCTGTGTTCAAGAGCTGGTATCCTGTTAACCCCTTAACTGCTGGGCCGTTTCCCCCCCCGCTGCTGAGCCCTTTTTTGGCTATTTGTAGTAGTTCGCGATTAGGTCTCTGTAACTTTTTGACCACATAAGGCATCCACGCCAAATTTGCGTCCTTTCCTTCCAACATCATGGGGATTCTAAAGGTACCCAGGGTTTGTGGAGTCCCCTGGAGGGGTCCTAGAAATTAGCCAAAATACAGCTAAATTCAGTTGTTTTTTTTGAAAAATGGAAAGAAAGTGCTGCAAATAAAAGCATCTGGGTTTTTCCCTGCAAATGGTATCAAAAAAGGGTTTGAGGGGCTGAAATCACAATTTGTTCAGCTTATAGGGGGGAATGACAGACTTCTGCAAGAAAACCAACATTTTTTACACAGTTTTGGCATTTTTCTGGGACATAGCCTATTTTTGCTATTTTTTGTGCTTTCAACCTCTTTCCAGTTAATGGTAGAAATGGGTAAGTAAGCAATAATGCATCCTGGAAAGCTATACATTTTAAAAAAGTAGACCAAACGCTGAATTCAGCAAGGGGTCATTTGTGTACATCTATCCAGGTTTCATTAAAGAAACTAACAGTTAAATATAGGGAAAATGGAAAATTATTTGAAAAAACCAGCCTTTTGTGTCAACGTTTTCACCTGTAACTTCTTCTAATTATGACAGCTGTTTGAAAGCAATATACCGTTACATCCACTGGACCTTACTGGTTGTGAGGATATATAGGACTTGTAGGTTCACCAAGAACCCGACGAACCCAGAGCCCAAAACTGAGTAGAGTCTTGCAATGGTTTTTTATTCTGTACGGGGTATATAGCAATTATTCCGGGAAAATGTATACATGGAAAATTTGGTATGAAAGACTCCTATGTATTTCTGAAATGGGAACAAAATGTAGAGTTTAGAAACAGTATATGTTTGCACATTTCCAAAATTGGGAATACTCATACTAGCATGTAAATTATTGGTCATTTTTCAAAAAGACTTTTTTTTACACAGTGTCTTTCATTTGGAAGGCAGAAATGCATCGAAAGTCAATAGGTAATAACAGTAGCTTTACAAATCTGTATTACCCTACGTATCACGACAAAAATGGTACCTAACTTGTGTGGTTAGGCCTAGTGCCCGCGACAGTAAACGGCACAAAACCCAACGTGGACTCATCACAATTTCATTGTGAAAAATGAAAATTTTTGGGCAAAGTGCCTAGCTGTAGTTTTCGAACCCTAGCTCTGCCGGCACCTAGGGAAGAGTAGCAAACCTATACATTTTTGACTAGACACCCATGGGAATCCAGGATGGGGTGACTTGACTGGCCCCCACAATCCCTTGCAAACCTAAAAAAAAGTCAGAAAAACCCACATTTTCCTCACATTTCTGTGGTGGAAAGTTCTGGAATCTGCGTGAATCCACAAATTTCCACCCACCCCGTGTCCCCCAAAGTCTTCCGAGAAAAATGGTACATCATCTGTGTGGGAGGCCCAAGTATCCGCAACCGGAAATGGCCCAAAATGCAACGTGGACACACCACATTTTCCAAGTGAAAACTGACCCTTTTTTTGCAAAGTGTCTAGCTGTAGATTTGAATCCTAGCTCCGCCAGTACCTAGGGAAACCTAGCAAACCTGTACATTTTTTAAAACTAGACACCCAGGGGAATCCAGGATGGGGTGACTTGGCTGGTTCTCACCAGGTTCTGTTACCCAGAAACCATTGCAAACCTAAAAATGTGTCCAAAAAAACACATTGTCTTCACATTTCTGTGGTGGAAAGTTCTGGAATCTGCGTAGATCCACAAAATTCCACCCACCCCGTGTTCCCCCAGGTCCACCGATATAAATGGTGCCTCACTCGTGGGCGAGGGCCCAAAATGTATTGAGGCGACATCAAAATTGCCTATCACAAAACAACCTGATTTTGCAAGGTGTGTCACCTCTGTTTTTGGCCCCGTGCTCGACGGCCAGCTAGGGAAACCTATCAAACCCACACATTTCTGAAAACTAGACACCCGGGGGGTTCCAAGGAGGTATGGCTTGCGTAGATCCCCCAAAGTTTTCTTACCCAGAATCCCCTGCAACCCTCACATTTAGCTAAAGAAAATCACTTTGGGAGTTTTCTTTCTCTGAGCAAAAATGTTTGCTTAGTGGGTGCTATAAACAGGGGGCATGCTTAGCAAACCTTTACTACTGGAAATGGTGCCACCCAGGCAATGGCTCTCTCTACAATCTAGAGACCCCTGCCATGCATGTGGAATCTCTAAATACGACAGACTGTCCTTGGCCAGAGAAGCAGAAGTCATGACCTATGCACACCAGAACACTGGCAAACCATCCGCCAAGGTCTAAATAAGGTGCTTAGAATTTGTTACTGATGCTTTATTATCTCCACTTGCAATATAACGAAGGCACTGCATTCCATCAATATATACATGCAAAAAATAAACAAAGTCCTACCGCAGTCAATACTGGGAGATTTCACCGAGAATGAAGGGCACTAGTGATGATGCCACAAAGAAAGTGTATGAATGCACAAAGAGAATCCCACCCTGCCATTCTAAATACCAAGACTGAACCAATATTTCTGTTGGACAGTTTTAGCTGTCTTAATTATAGGAATAAACGTGCTGGAAATCAGCCCCTGATGTGCTAACATTTCCGTTCCTGTTGGGATAAATTAAAAAATGATAACAAATATATGAGCAGTGATATACCAGTAGTACAGTGAAAACCAGTGGAACATAAGGACAGGTTTGAATTGGTGACAAAGTTGTGAGGCTGAAGATAAGTTTGATGGTGAAGACAAAAGACAAGATAGTACATACAGTAACATGATGTATTTATTATTTATTCTACTTTAAGCAAATAGTCAGTCAGAGTTAAAGGGAAGAGGCAAGGCAGGCCAAGATGATACTGAGTTAAGAAGGTCTAAACAGAACAGATATTTGCTTTGCAGTTGTCTTAGCTTGGAGGAAAGGGTTGGAGGGCAAGACAATGAAACCTGGTAAAATGTGGGAAGTGCATTAGCAAGCAGGTGGGGGTTTGGTAACAGTGAGAAGGAGACATTTACTAAAGCTCAGATGTGGGAAGGAGAGTGCTGAGAGACCATTTCAGACAAATTTTGATAGATAATCCCCGAATCAACAAACAAGATGAACTGTTTTTACCAGGCTCACCTGCTTATCAAAAAACCAACAGCCGTTTGCAGAGGGAAGGAAAATGGACTGGTGATTAAGAGGATTAACTTGTTCTGAGACTTGGGTGGGAAGGCGTAGATGGTAGCGTGGATGGCCTGCACATTAAGAGGCAAGGGTTTGGGCAGGGTGTAGTGTTTATTCCTAGTATTGTTATTCTTAGTAATAAATAATAGAAATCTTTAGCAACTATAACCTTAGAGGAAGTAGTGCAGGGAGGAGTTATGAATGGATGACTTGGCCTAGGTGTTTTGGATCAGAGCAATGCAAGCAAGTCATCTTTATATATGGTTTAAGCCTCTTAAGAAGATGATTGCTAGTTGGTATGTTTTCAAAAGTGTAGTTCTCTCACTATATGTATAGTGTCTGACAGCATTGTGATCTTAAGGGTGCAAGTATGTGGAGAATCCAAGACTGAATGAGGAGTATCCATAGGATTGAGGTACATTTCTATTGGGTTCAATATGTTGTCACTAAAGTCCTCAAAGTAGATGTAGGTATGTGTTCTGGTAGGTTGATATGGAGAGAAATGAGTGAATATAATCAGAGTGGGATTTTTACTAAGGGATCGGACAGTTGGCATTGGGTAGTGGATGTAGTGGTGGGGACACATTGAACTTCAGAAAGAGGGCATGCTCTGAGGGGGGATGGATCAAATACAGTTTGAGAATTTATGAGGAAGTTATAGGTGAGCATTAGGAGATGACAACTGCCAATTGAGAGTGGTTCTGTATGTGTCAGAAAGAAGTTATGAAAATATGGTGTTTTAACGTGATTTTTTAAGGTTGAGGTTTATATTGGCATGAATGGGGCCTCATGTGCTTAGTCGATGCCACACATTTCATAAAGTAACTCCTTTGCCCTAACTGTTCATCTCTAATTCTAGAAACATTGAGGGGGATATTCTCAAGAACGTGTGATAACCATCGCAAAAGTTACTTAACGCAACCCTCAACATCGCAGTGTATTGGGGGAAAATTACGCCGTATTAACCAAGCATTCTCAACACTGCGGTACCATGCTATAGAGATAACGCGTCAAATGTCTGCGTTAAAATCAACGCCACGCTGCAAAAATGCGAAACGTGAACGCAAAAAATCATGCAATGAGGCCAATCGCGGTACAAAAAGCAGCGAAAACCAGCCACAGGCCTGCAAATCCCACGCATCTGGCGGGAAAATGCACCATAAAACCACAGAAACAACACACCAGAAACAAGCCAAAGCGCGTAGCAACATGGATGCACCCTGACCGAGCGCAGAGGCCAACGCGAACCCCACAACCCCCACAGACCACCAGCAAGGAACAACGGGGACAGCCAAGAAGAAGAGGGAGAGGAAGACGGGGTGCAGTCCGCAGCAAAACCAGATCAGCGTCATGGAGGTGACAGAACACTACCATCAACTGACCCACAAGTAGAACACCTGGAATGCAGTCGGAGTGCCAAGGAGGCCAATCGAGGAGGCCAGGAGGCGCTGGCATGATGTGACAACCTAAATCAGGCACCAACCCGCTGCCAACAGGAAGGCTGCAACGGCAACAGGAGGTGGCAGTCCTGCGCCACAGGAGGAGCTGGAGGAAACCGAGGCCACAGTCATCAGTGTGGAGATGGTGCAAGGAGTAGGGAGTATGGACATAGCTCGAGAGGACCTGACACAACATCAACAGGGTGAGTAACGACCAGGGACTGGGGGGACGGGGAGAGATGGGCACAGTGGCACACATGCACAACGAGGTGTAGCACACTGCACACCCACAATTACCCTGGATCATGTCCCTGATCCCCTTGGCACACTGCAGCACACACACATAGCAAGAACAGCACACCCACATTGACGACAACATTGCACAATGCGCAAAGCCGACACTGGAGAACAGAGGTTACAACTGGCAAAGCACATGCACAGAAACATGCCTACTACATCTGACAGAGCAGGAAACTGAAATGGAAATGTACGCATACGACCTCTCATCCGTCATGTAGTCCAAATGTACACTGTCCCGCAGCAGTATTCAGCACCTACCAAACAGTCACAATGTACATTGTCATACAGTCTGCATGTAAACCAGAACAAAGCCCCAACATGCATGTCAACATGCATCTCCCCTTCACATTGCAGACGGGCACACAACACCTCCAGAAGACAACACATCTGTAATGCCGGAGCGGACCTCCACACCTTCGACACCGACGCCCTACAACAGCCCATGGACATCCCACGCAACCCACCACCAGGACCCGGGCAGCCAAGCTACTTAGAGGAGAACACAGAGCCTGCAACAGACCACACAACAGGAAGCACCCGCAAGCACATCTGGCTCACGACACTTCACTCACCCACCCATGGCACCCCAATGCCATGTGTCAGCATGCCAAAAGGAGGTGGCCGAACAGGTGTGGGTGGGGTCCGAACCCATGGAAGGCGAACTAGATCACATACTTTGGTGTCTATTACCGTTCAGGGATCACCTACACCCCACAAAGGAGACCCACACTGCCGTAGACACATGCAGGTGCACATTCACAGTACAGAACCACACCCAGGGGCACACAAATAGCAGTCACACACCCACGTTGGCTCTGCGTATGACGGCCCAGGCCACTCCCCTTACGAATTGAGTGGGTGACGACAAAGCTACATGTCCAAGCTCTAACCTGCTGCCTGCGATGACATGTGTGCATCCGCTGTACACAGCACAATGTAATGTTGTAGCGCCCCGTGCCCTTATGCATATAACAAGACCAAAGGGATACATGCAGATATTATGTTGAATTGGCTACGGGCACGTGCACCCGGTCCTTTTATTGGCAGGGCCACATGTACAGTGATGCCTGTGCTAGATGTGTGTGGGGTGAGTGTAAGCCAGCACCCACGGAATGCTTGGTGCTGGCAACCACTTGAACAGTGGACACCAGTGCACATAAACTGAAAACACCTGCATAACAGAGTCAACTGCTGAGCTACATAGAGGGAGCCGGATAAAGTCCAGAGGATACCCGACATGCAAAGAGAAGTGTCCATGAGTTGCAGTGCACTGAGGTTGGGGCACTAGAGCTGAGCGCGCTCATGTGAAGAAAAAGTCTTGGATTGTGTCCCTTCGAGATATTCCTGATGCAGATGCAGTGGGGTGTGTTAGACCTGCATCATTTTCCTCATCAACGTTCCAGGTCTCCCACACTGCTTGAGGTGACTTTGCTGCGCAACCTCTCCACAGCACAAAAATCAATCAGTAACAAACTATGGCTTGCAGTGCATTGAGTTAGTGGCACCTGGAGTGCTGAGCTTGGTATCAGCCCGATGATGGCATCCACGACAGGTATGAGCAACTCCGTAAGTCAGTCAGGACCACTGTTTCGACTCTGGCAGCTGGCGGTTGGAGGTGGTCCTGGCGGTGGTGGCATGTGCCTCCTGCGGTGATGCGACGTCCGGGCCGATCAGGACTCGATTTGATGTGTGAGCCCTGGTGGACCACAGTTGAGGCCAGAGGCAGCGGACAGCGCAGGGCCATAGACACATGGCGTTGATGACCCCAAGGCCATCGCCTCAGAGGCCATCCAAAATCTCAGAAGAAGGGGTCCCGGACCTGACCAGCACAGAGTTAGTGTCCTGGGATGCACAGCAGTCGGCACAGGCACCCTGCCACGGGATGGTTACTCGCGGTGCACTGAGGTAGGGCCACGCACAGTGAGCAGGTCCTCATCGATGTCGAAGGTGAATGTGGCGGAGGCTTGCGGGGGACAGAGGAAGGTGTCCTAGGGCATGATGCGGAAGGTCTGATGTTATCCGGAAGCAGCAAATGGTGGAGTGGAAAGCGACAGCCTTGTTTTCACCATCAATTCGGTATCAGCTACATGAGGATGAAAACTACCCCCTAGTCCATAGACTCAGACTCCACCAATGTACGACCAGTGAGTGTCCATGAATGTCGGGGAACAGACTTAGTGGGACTGGGGCTGAGAGGAGATGCAGTCTGCGATGATGTGAGTACACTGATATGAACTCCGCCATCGCTAAATCAAGACTCTGTGACCTACTGGACCGCATTGTAGGCCGAAGGCAGTGGTCAGCAGTGGCCCACAGCCACGTGTTGTTGGCTCACGATGCACAGAGTTAGTGATACCAGGGCAGCAGGGGACAACAGGCATGTGTCGTAAGAATGCCATGCGCAGAGTTGGTGGCACCACATCGAAGGGAGTACACTGATATAAAATCTGCAATGAACATATGTACTCTGCCATTGTGTAATCAAGACTCAGTTCCAAATGCGTGACCTACTTGACCGTAATGTTGGCCGGATGCAGCAGTAGAGTACGTCAACGAGAAAGGAGTAAAGCGGGCCTGTGTCGTGGAGGCCGTGATGGTCTGAAGAGGCTTTTAGTGTCACGGGCCTCGGGCTTGGAGCTTGCGCCGGCACGTGGTGGGCACTCTGTGACACATGCCGGCATCGGCAGGTGATCAGTGTGGCCTGGCTGTGCAGGGGCGGGCCGGGGTACGGCAGGCGCACATGATCGCAGGCAACTCCGCTCAGTTGGACGGCGTCGGACTCGTGGCGCGGTGAGAGGCGACATCCTGGCAGAGACGTTGGGCATTCCGGAAGAGGACCACGCCCAGGGCTATGTGCTTTTTATTCACACCCCAACGCTGGCCTGGCATACGCCGGGCCATCCCACTCCGCTCATGCTTACGGGGGGGGACGTAACAGGCAACATTTCCGCGAACCCCCCCACTGGCTGGGGTGACATGGTTGCGTCCACTGTCCAGTACACTCCATACACCAGCGGTGTATGTCGCCATGGATATGGGTGTGTAATGCATACTGCGGTCTGTCCAGCACATCGCTGCCACTCTTGGCACTGTGTACTTACCCAATCATGGTTCTCCTGACTCCTTCACACATGCCTGGTACCCAAGTCTCCCCACATTCCACTATTGTGTGGCTGAGATGCCATACTGTTGATGGCTCATGTTCACAGCTTGCCCAGGTTACCATTGTAAGTTGTTCTGTCGTGTCTGGTGGGCATGTTGTTTTGAATTTTGCATGTGATTTTGTGACGTGTACATTGCCAGAGTTGTGAGTTGCATGGTTGTGGAGTTGAGGTGTGTGGGGTGTTCATTTGGTACTTGACAACGGGCAGTGCATTCGCATTGGTGCCATCCTGGAAGCGCTGGTTGATGGTGGACTGTCGGAGGATGATGGAATCATGCACACTGGCTGGGTATTTGGCGACAACGTTGGTGGAGATTCCACGGTGTTCGAATGTTGCCTGTACATTGATGTGAGACGTATGCTTTCTGTTACGGTGATTGTGTGCTGTGTCACCAGGGGGCACAAGTAGGACATGTGTGCTGTGGATTGCCCCCAACATGTGCGTGCATCCAGCTATGGCGTATGGTCATTGCTTGGTCTCCAGCGGATCCTGCGCATTTTGGTAGACATATAGATACTGGGGTACCAGGCTGATGATGGCATCCAGGACAGGAGTGAAGGACTTGGATGGGGTTGGCTGTGAGACTCCTCCGACTAAGGCGGGTGTTGGTTTGGGGGTACCAGAGGCCAACAGGTGCAGCACAGCCAGCAGCTTGGTGTGGGGTACGATGTTCCTTGTCTGCTGTGTTGGTGCCGTCGGCCTGTTAGGCGATGATGGTCAGGATGCATACATGCATACGATGGTTGTCCTTTTGAGCCTGTAGTGGGCAATGACATCCTCTGGTGTTAAGTCTGTGGGGCTGGTGCGTTTCCTGTGGGTCCGCTGTCTTTGTCCGTGCTGCCTCTGTGGTGGTCCGGGGGGGGTTGTGATTCTGGGTGTGGTGGCGGTGGGTGTTGTGGGGCTCCGGGCAGCATGTTCAGTTGCTCGGGGGCATCTGTTGTTCTTCATGTTTGGCTTTGGGCTGTGCTCCCTTTGCTGCTGGTTGTTGTCCGACTTTACACCAGGTCAGAGAAGGTGTTAATTTCCTGCTGCTAGCGCGCATTATCGCAAGTTTCATGGTCTTTTCGCCGATGTGGCTGGTCGTTGAGAATGTTGAGGAGTGGTGTTGTCACAGCTTTTTGCACGGGAATGCCTACTCTGCATCTCATTAGCGATAGTTGCCGGGGACATCTGTGGCGATGTTTTTTGCGGCTGCTATGGCGGATTAACTGGTGTTATGGGCTGTTGACACCAGCTTGTGAATGGGGTGATAAATTTATTGCAACTTTGGCTGCGCTTAAGTTCCGTTAACTCGGCGATAGCTCCTTTTGAATATGGCTCCAAGTTTTGTTAACATTTTATAACCTCTTTAATACTCAACACATTTCCCCTAGTGTGTCTCTTCAACAGATAGGTGGTGTAAAGTGGGTCACTGTGTGTTAAACTTCTGTTGGAAGACGGTCTAAGGTGCACAGAGGTCCTCCTTCAGAGGGACAGTCACATTTGCAAAATGTGCAGGATTTTGTGTATATGTAGCATACCTTTAATTGACGTATAGCTACTATAATTTGTATCCTCTATATCGGGCAAACCATACCAATAGAATAAATCAAAACAATTTCAGCCAACAATGCTAAATATTCTCTCAAAGAGTTCTGTTCTTTTAATAATAAATGTGTATTTGAAATATTCTTGAAATTGCAATTAGTCATGTTCTTTGTGTCTGTCCTAGTGCCGTCTCTACAACTTACCAGCCAAGTTCTTACATTTTAAAATAATATTATGAAACATTGATGGACTGAAATGTATTTTTTATGTAGTTAAAGCTTTAGGAGTCAGGCACATTATTTCAGACCTTCTTATCTCTCCCCTCCCAATACCCTAAAAGAGCCTGAGTACAGTGATTGCCTCTTACAGAATGCATAAATCCTTTGAGATGGTCCACTAGTCTTTATTTTGAAAATCATAAAATAGCAGTCTTTTGCATACTCTTATGACAATGACCAATATTAGCCGGTGGCAGTGATTCATCATAAGTGGATCTTTTGTTCAGAGGTGATCACATTTGGATTCCCGTTCCAATTCACCTCAACTCATTGAAGTTCTGATTCACATGAATTAACTCCTGTAATTTGAAGTCCACTCCATCAATTCAAATTTGTTATAACAGGCCAAAATGTACTTACTGAGAATTACTTCTAAGAGAAAATTGAAAAATGCAAATAAGTGTGACGGGCATGCAGGAATTGACAGTAAAAGGACATGTATGTTTACAGATAATGAGATACAGAACCTCACATATATCATTAGCACACCACTGATTAGTAGAGGAGTGGAGTGTAAATTCATACCTAAATAAGAAAAACATTCAGCTTAATTTATCTTTTTCCTTGAGTTTATTGCTAGTAGATTTTCAATGAAAAAATACATTCCATGGAAAAGGTATAACATTCATAATTATCAATGAAAATATTTTAGATGAGATAGTTTCAATGAGTTGAAATTACAACAAAAAATATTTTAAGTCCCAGAGATCCTAGCCACCTAGTATCCATCCAATATAGAAGAATCTAACTTACCATGTTGAAACGTGAGTTGTTGGATTGCCTGGAAAAACAGTGTCCTCTGGGAAAGAAGGATGCAAATAGACTTACAATCCTGGTACATATCTGCCGGATCCACTTGACCAGAGCAATGTCACATGTTAAAATCACCGTTTGAAGTTTAGCCGTGCCCTAATAGATATGGATAGATACAAAATATTGGTAGTCAGCAAGAGCTGCGAAAATAGAACTGAGCAATAACACAACTGCTGCAAGACAAGAAAAATACAACAGGAAGCAAATGTTTGTAAAAAGCAATGGCATCACTTTGACTCTAGAGCTGGTAAAACATGAATTAAATGAGACCCAGAAGGGTGGATACCAGAAACAAAACAGAGAACAGAGAGGCAAGAGCTGCTGCACCAGGAGTAAAATTAAAAATAGAACAGAAATGAAAGCGCTTCTAAAATACAAGTGTTAGCAAATAGTTCAATAACCAGTAAGTATGTAAGCAGAGGTTGCAAAATACATTTGAAGGAAACCCCAGACAGCTTGAGCAATACATAAAGCAACAAACAGGAAGTACATTATATAGAGTGGTACAAGATGTGAGACAAAACAATGGTGAAGAAAAAGCGAAAAAAGGAGATAAAAAGGCAAGGCAGGGACCCAATTTTCATTAGTCTGAGAGAGAAAAGTTTAAAATCAGGTCTGGAGGAAAAGAACATTTGCTGGTGTCTCTGTTTCCAACCACTGTATGATCAAGTCAAGCATTCTGCACCTATGAGTACTTGCTTTAATGTTAGTACATATTGTATCCACATCCAGTGACACCTATGCTGAGTTCAATCCAAGCGTCAGCCAACATGTGCACCCGGACATGTAAAGGTCCATCTGCTGAAATGTTAGAAGGCTCTGCAATGCCAAGCTGCCTCTGTATCGTATGAGCATGTGGATTCTGAAGTATCAAATAGCTAGGTGGATGATTAGCTCCAAAATCTGAGAACCTGCTACTTACCGAGACCCTTGAGTCTGCTATCCAGTGTGACAGTTACCAGCAGCATGGTGGTCATTCTCAGCTCTCTTCGCTTGATAGTGTTAAACATGCACTGCAGAATGGCTAATTCCTGTGCATGTGATAGTTAGAAGAAAAAACACACTTCCTACTTGCAAGCCGCACTTTCACTCAGTCTTTGCACATAGATTATACCTCCACTTTTATCTAGTGAGGCATTGTATGGATTATTGTGAATGTCCATACCTCCATCCCTGCTAATGCCTTCCAACACTGTTTCCTAGTGTGTCTTCCGGCACTTTTCGTTTTCCCAGTGCACTGACCTGTACTCTTCCTATTTGCACTCATCCACTTCCTATGCCTGTACCCACTCAATTCCCTAACAGTAACTGAAATTACTCAGCCACCCATGCATTTATGTTTTGCCAAAAATGACCAATATAGCTGCTTTCTTTCCCACAGATTGACAACCAGGGCAAACATTTTTTTGGAGTTTATCCACCCCAGAGAGAAATTGTTGCTAATATGTTTCAGGGAAAGTTTGTTAACTAATGTCCCCTTTTTGTCCCAAACTATAGTCCTGATGTACTTAGGTGGACTTCCAAATCAGTTTTTTGTTCTTCACATCAACTAGTTTACAACGCTACCTTCTATTTGTGATGCAACTAATGTTCTGATATGTCACGTGGCAAAATGCCCAGTCCTGATGGGATTGGAGAAACTCCAACTTCATTAATATGTATGAGACAGACACACCAGTCTAACTCCCTATAAATTGACAGAAATGGAGGACTGCGAGGGCCAGTAGACCTCCAACCTTTATTTGCATTCTCTGATCCCCACCTTATTTTTAAACAGCCCTTGCTCCTCAGAAGAACAGAACTGCTTTTTTATATATATTTTTTTTAAAGGTTGTATTCAGGGAATGACAGTGGGAGAACATGTTCAAGGTGGAATCTTTTCCACATGGACAGCTTCCCCTTTGCAAACGTGTTACCACTCCGTTCGGGTCTCTGTAACAGTTTAGGGTTTTGCAACTGATTTATCCCATGCCATTGAACAATAGCAATGCGGACAATAATTATCATGCACCTTTCTATTTGGAAACTGGTCTAGCTCACAAAGTGTGTGTTTGAGTTTGAAATACATTTACGAGTCACAAAATACACAGTTTGAAGTGGTAAGGTGTACTTGTTTTCGCTAATAGAATTCTTTTTAACTGCACAATTATCAGTGTCTACATCTACACTCTCATACTGGAGCAATAGGCTGATCACCTGCCCTAATATAGAAACCACCTTGTGTTATGAGCTGCATGTGCCTCCTTGGACCGCAATGTACTGTTTAGAGAGGAGTGGGCTGTCCACATATATTCTGCTATGGTTGCCAAACAGGAATCAGAATGGCTTACCATGGGAATTTCTTCATATTAGATGAAAGTGTGGCAAGCAGAGCTGCGCAACAATCTTTTTTCAGCAATGTGATAAGCCATCCTTTTAACCAATCAAAAGAGGTCCAATTGCCAGGTACATATCTTGGGGGATGAGGTGAGGGGGTTACACCCCCACTCATAAATATATATTTTGAAAAATATTTGGGTACAAGTGGTTTCAGTCAGGTATAGTGAGGTGTCTCTCAGATTCCACCAGAGATTGTTCACATATACGCAGATACAAATGCACACACATCACACAATGATGACACAAGCCAGTAATTTATTAGCATAAAAAGCCACTTTATTAAGACAGGATTGTGTCATCAATTCATAAAAGGTACATTACATAACTAAAGAAACCCCATCCTCACTAATACGTTATATATCTGACATTACCCCACCCCTAAAAATCCCACTTGATAATTACTGCATTGATGAAAAACCACATGTCCTTCCCCCCTTGTTTCCTTTCTTCCTCCCTCACCGCCCCTTTACTTCGTATTCTTCAATTTCTCTCAATCACACCCCATCAAGCAATCCAAAGCGAAGTCACTTATCGTTTTGAAAGCCCCAGACGTTCCTTTTCCACTCCCCTGTAATTTCCCTCCCCCTGAGGAATGGATACACCCACTCCAGACTTTCCACCCCCCAAAATACCGCCACCCAGGAAAACCGTTAGTGTTTTCGTGCCCTACCACAGAAAAGGTGCTGTTTATTCCTTTGAGTATTCAGTGCCCCACGTTTTCTCTTTTCATAAAAATTCAAACAGTTCTCGCAGTTGTAAAAGGTAATATGCCTGCCCAAATTTTGATAAATGCACCCTGTCATCTTTGAAGAGATAAGCCTCCTTTTCTTGCATATGCTTATTCACTAGAATTAGAATACCTTCCTGCTCACAAAATACCCGCATTGCCCTATTTAACTAGTGTCAAGCTTTATCCATTGCAGCTTGATTGTTAGTCTCCCTCCGGTACCTTCTGTAAGGAATTCTGAATACACAATGCACATGACTACCCATTGTTTCTTCAAAAACATGAGATCCTCTTTTATTTGTTTAATGACATGAGCCCAAACAACTGCACAAGACAATTTTCTCCAAATGCATTATCCATAAATCCAGACACCCTCTGTTGGAAAAAAAGTTCAGAAAAATGTGATAACAGATGTGCCCAATGCATGCCTCTTTTCCTCTTCCATACCACTTCATGTCTGCTACTGGTTAGTCCTAAAGAACAAGATTGTGTATATCCTATGCGTCGACGCGTTTCGATGGGCTTTCTTTTGTGCCACTATCTTTCTCAAGACCATTGATAGGGGTTTTCTCTCAATGTTCAATGCTTTATTCCTATCTTAAGAAAAAGGTTTTTATTATTTGTAGGATAGACCAGTTTCCAATGTAAACTCTTATTTATTCACGCTTGTCTACATTTCTATTTTACACCTTGCCTTTATCAAGTGAGACCATGATTACTTTACTCATAGGTTATTTGCTCTCTAAAGTGTTTGATTGTCAACAAATGTTGTATAAGCTGTGGCGTGGGGGCCTGATTGTCCGCATATATATCCCTACATTTTACTCTTAATGTTGTAATCTTTAATCTAAAAGAGTATCGTGTGTTTTAGTAATTCTCACCTAAATCTATTTTTCATCAAACGCTACTTTTTTTCATGGGATAAAACCATCCTGAATCATCTTCTGCCTTGTTCATAATCTGTAAGATATATACCTTTAGTCGTATCCAAATTGTAATTAACGGTTTATTATACTTGGGACAAAGTAAATTGTTACCTACTTTCGTAGTGCGCGTTATAATTATATCCGCACTGTCCTTTTGATTAAATCTGTGGTCAGGTGCACGAGGAAGAGGCTTATTAAGGACCGTAGTAGATGAAACGTCCTTCGTATTACTTGCACCCTGTGTCCTAAAATGGAAGGGTTGGGAAAGACTTTTTTTGAGTATAAAGAGACACTTATTAGGTCTATATAACACCCTCCATACCCCGATGAAATCTTTCATAATTTATAAGGCCTATGTTTTTTCGTCCAATTGATGTTCTTACAGTTTTACGAATTTTGCAATGAAACCCCTATGGATAGAGTAAATAAATCCCTACCTTTTTTGTTTAGCAGTGTTGCTTTTCCCGCATTTACCCTTTACTTTAATCTGTCATCCGCGGCACGAGGATGAGGCTTTTTTGAGGACCGTAGTGAATAAGGCGTCCTTCGTTTTACTTGAGCCCCATAACCTAAAATGAAAGGGTTGGAAAAGACTTCTTTATATTTGTAGAGACACGCGTTGAAACTGTGTCTCACCCTCCATTGCCCCGAAGAGTCCAAGAGACGGAGTGTATTCCGACCCGTTCTCTGCCTTCTGTTTATCTTACCTTAAACGTGCCGACTGTTTCGTTAATGCGGGGATACGTCTCTGGTCCTGCTTACGTTGTTCTCTACATCTTTCCTTTATTTATTTTCCCTCCACGTTTGCATGTGACTCGTGTGGCCCAATGATAACTCATGTCTGCCCACTATTTGACTTTCCTTTTTAATGTTCTATGAAAGCTTGAATGCTATTGGTTCCTATTTGATTCGTGATCTTCTACCTACTATTGGTTACCAGTTTTTTTATATAATTGTTTTTTTTGTCGGTATGTAACTTTACTTGTTAGTTCCAGGACATTTTTATTATTCACGCTTTTTTCTACATTTGGAATTTATTTGCATCTTGACCCGTCACGTATTTATTTAGACAGGAGCCCTTCCTTATCTCTACTCGTTGAGGGCGACTTATCTTTTAATAATTGTCGGTCAGGAGTTGCACCAGCCCTACTTTCTCGATATAATGGGTGATTGAACCCCCACCGTATCATGTGTGACTAGATCGCCAACTGATAGTCGATAAAACGTCCCCCGTGTTTTTAGAGATTGTAAGAAGGTTACTAGATGGCATCTTTGGACACCCCCATATTGGTCTATTATACAACCTGTCTACACTGTAGTTCAATCCGTATCAGATCTTCTTATGTATTGTTTTGTTATTCTACTACCTCCCTATGCCTTAATTTGATCCATAGTGGGTCCTCCTGCATGTTATCTTGTGATGATACTCATCCAATCTTCCTTCGAGTTTAAGCCCCTGTCAACTGTGTTCAGGTAACACATGAACCACTGTTCCCGTTGTTTTCTTCTTGTGTTTAGATCTCCTCCTCTTCTATCGACTATCAGTTGGCGATCTAGTCACACATGATACGGTGGGGGTTCAATCACCCATTATATCGAGAAAGTAGGGCTGGTGCAACTCCTGACCGACAATTATTAAAAGATAAGTCGCCCTCAACGAGTAGAGATAAGGAAGGGCTCCTGTCTAAATAAATACGTGACGGTCAAGATGCAAATAAATTCCAAATGTAGAAAAAAGCGTGAATAATAAAAATGTCCTGGAACTAACAAGTAAAGTTACATACCGACAAAAAAAACAATTATATAAAAAAACTAGTAACCAATAGTAGGTAGAAGATCACGAAACAAATAGGAACCAATAGCATTCAAGCTTTCATAGAACATTAAACAGGAAAGTCAAATAGTGGGCAGACATGAGTTATCATTGGTCCACACGAGTCACATGCAAACGTGGAGGGAAAATAAATAAAGGAAAGGTGTAGAGAACAACGTAAGCAGGACCAGAGACGTATCCTCGCATTAACGAAACAGTCGGCACGTTTAAGGTAAGATAAACAGAAGGCAGAGAACGGGTCGGAATACACTCCATCTCTTGGACTCTTCGGGGCAATGGAGGGTGAGACACAGTTTCAACGCGTGTCTCTCCGTATATAAAGAAGTCTTTTCCAACCCTTTCATTTTAGGTTATGGGGCTCAAGTAAAACGAAGGACGCCTTATTCACTACGGTCCTCAAAAAAGCCTCATCCTCGTGCCGCGGATGACAGATTAAAGTAAAGGGTAAATGCGGGAAAAGCAACACTGCTAAACAAAAAAGGTAGGGATTTATTTACTCTATCCCTAGGGGTTTCATTGCAAAATTCGTAAAACTGTAAGAACATCAATTGGACGAAAAGACATAGACCTTATAAATTATGAAAGATTTCATCGGGGTATGGAGGGTGTTATATAGACCTAATAAGTGTCTCTTTATACTCAAAAAAAGTCTTTCCCAACCCTTCCATTTTAGGACACAGGGTGCAAGTAATACGAAGGACGTTTCATCTACTACGGTCCTTAATAAGCCTCTTCCTCGTGCACCTGACCACTGATTTAATCAAAAGGACAGTGCGGATATAATTATAACGCGCACTACGAAAGTAGGTAACAATTTACTTTGTCCCAAGTATAATAAACCGTTAATTACAAGTTGGATACGACTAAAGGTATATATCTTACAGATTATGAACAAGGCAGAAGATGATTCAGGATGGTTTTATCCCATGAAAAAAAGTAGCGTTTGATGAAAAATAGATATAGGTGAGAATTATTAAAACACACAATACTTTTTTAGATTAAAGATTAGAACATTAAGAGTAAAATGTAGGGATATATATGCGGACAATCAGGCCCCCACGCCAAAGCGGAACAGCTTATACAACATTTGTTGACAATCAAACACTTTAGAGAGCAAATAACCTATGAGTAAAGTAATCATGGTCTCACTTGATAAAGGCAAGGTGTAAAATAGAAATGTAGACAAGCATGAATAAATAAGAGTTTAAATTGGAAACTGGTCTATCCTACAAATAATAAAAACCTTTTTCTTAAGACAGGAATAAAGCATTGAACATTGAGAGAAAACCCCTATCAATGGTCTTGAGAAAGATAGTGGCATAAAAGAAAGCCCATCGAAACGCGTCGACGCATAGGAAATACACAATCCAGAGAAATGGATATCTGCTTATAGCGATAAAGAGCCCAAACATCCCATAAGTGGTTCAATTCCAGTAGTGTTTTTGGATGTGTAAATATATGACAGATTGTAATGTCTTTTTCATGGTTTGTTTTCTCGGTTATGCGGGTTCATAACGAGGTGGTTTCATTTCAATAATTCTTTGTATTTGATTATTTGCATTATGGTGTAAGGAATGAAATCTTAGTTTTTGGTTTCTGTATACTTCCAAATTTTATATGTTTTTTGATGAAATTCTCTGCTTAGATCAGTGTTAAGTAGGGATTAGAACAGATTGTGTTTTTAATGGTGATGTATAACATGTTTTATATACAATAAATGTCAATTGTTTTTTTAAAAAAATCGTGAGTGTGTGAATATCATAACATTGTATCACTGAAGAGTGTATATACATTCAAGGGATTGCTAGTAGACACTTGAAAAAGTATCCTATTCCCTTGAGTTTACAAGGAGTCTCTCTCTACTTTCTCATACTTGTTAAGTACAACCTGTTGGTTGGAGAGGGCCTAGGTTATACCTAGGCATTTCAATTGGTAGCAATAAGACAATTTTAATCCGATATGGATAAGTTAAAAACCTTTGGATTCTCAGAGGATCAATTTAACAGGCTTATCAGCCTTAATCCTCGAACTGGCAACACCAATGCCTTGAAAAATATGAGTCAGGATCAATTGATTAAGATTCTTAATTCAAAAAAGAAATTGATCCGCACGGAACTACATGCAGAATTTTTAATAGAATATTTGAAGGCCGGAGTGATTCCAATTGGATTACAAGTAAGAAACGAGCCTGGACTCTTTACGGAGAATCCTAAATTCATAGAGACATGGACACACATAGCAAATCGCTGTAGTCGTGACTGGCTCATTCTCATTATTGAGACAGCCCAAGAATTAATAGAAATAGAAAAGAAACTAATAGAAGACTTGGAGACCCAATTTAGACAAAACTCAGCTTTGGAGGAGGCAAAGAAAAAGTTAGAAGAATTAGAGAGTGAAACCAACAGCTATAGAGAATATCTAACCAATAAAAAAATGAAAAAATTAAGAAAAGATGTAGAGAGATATAATGAAGAAACAGTATATCCCTACTTGGGTAAAGAATATTACAAAAACAGGCAAGATCAAAGATGGGAACGACCCCAATACACTAGACCTGTATACTCAAGAGGGGGAAATAAACGGGTAACCTTTTCTGAAACATCAGGCTCCAGTAGCGAGGAAGAACAAGAGGTTGAACATAATAATAGAACTACACCAGCATTTGACAGGGATCCTTTTTTAGGCAGGCGCCAAAATCGGGGACAGAGGGGTTTCAGAAATTTCAATCGACAGGAACCCTCGAGGAACCATCAACCTCAAAATGCAGGGCAGGAATACCTGACAACCAGGAACAGACAATATTGGAGATATAGGAATTACCCATTATAAATTTGTCTAAAAAGGTATTAACAAACGATGAAAAAGTGGGATGGGTATTCCCAGACGTGGGACCCGTGCTCACTACGCCACTGGAGTCAAGCTATCCTGGCTGATGACGGCTGATAGCCAGAAACCGGTCCTAGGATGCTTGATTCCGGTCCAGGGAAGACATGGCTTGGCAGTTCGGGCTGGACTGTTCCCATGAGGCACAGGGTCAAGACTGATTTGCATATGGCCATGTCTAAACTGGGGTGGTGCAGTGGGCAAAAGAACGATGGATTTAACCCAGATCTCTTGACTGGGGGAGAATGTCTGCATTGTCAGCATTCCGTCCATCATTTGTTTGTTGTAACGCTTTTCGCCCTAAGTGGGATGGGTATTCCCAGACGTGGGACCCGTGCTCACTACGCCACTGGAGTCAAGCTATCCTGGCTGATGACGGCTGATAGCCAGAAACCGGTCCTAGGATGCTTGATTCCGGTCCAGGGAAGACATGGCTTGGCAGTTCGGGCTGGACTGTTCCCATGAGGCACAGGGTCAAGACTGATTTGCATATGGCCATGTCTAAACTGGGGTGGTGTAGTGGGCAAAAGAACGATGGATTTAACCCAGATCTCTTGACTGGGGGAGAATGTCTGCATTGTCAGCATTCCGTCCATCATTTGTTTGTTGTAACGCTTTTCGCCCTAAGTGGGATCGGTATTCCCAGACGTGGGACCCGTGCTCACTACGCCACTGGAGTCAAGCTATCCTGGCTGATGACGGCTGATAGCCAGAAACCGGTCCTAGGATGCTTGATTCCGGTCCAGGGAAGACATGGCTTGGCAGTTCGGGCTGGACTGTTCCCATGAGGCACAGGGTCAAGACTGATTTGCATATGGCCATGTCTAAACTGGGGTGGTGTAGTGGGCAAAAGAACGATGGATTTAACCCAGATCTCTTGACTGGGGGAGAATGTCTGCATTGTCAGCATTCCGTCCATCATTTGTTTGTTGTAACGCTTTTCGCCCTAAGTGGGATGGGTATTCCCAGACGTGGGACCCGTGCTCACTACGCCACTGGAGTCAAGCTATCCTGGCTGATGACGGCTGATAGCCAGAAACCGGTCCTAGGATGCTTGATTCCGGTCCAGGGAAGACATGGCTTGGCAGTTCGGGCTGGACTGTTCCCATGAGGCACAGGGTCAAGACTGATTTGCATATGGCCATGTCTAAACTGGGGTGGTGTAGTGGGCAAAAGAACGATGGATTTAACCCAGATCTCTTGACTGGGGGAGAATGTCTGCATTGTCAGCATTCCGTCCATCATTTGTTTGTTGTAACGGTTTTTGCCCTAAGTGGGATGGGTATTCCCAGACGTGGGACCCGTGCTCACTACGCCACTGGAGTCAAGCTATCCTGGCTGATGACGGCTGATAGCCAGAAACCGGTCCTAGGATGCTTGATTCCGGTCCAGGGAAGACATGGCTTGGCAGTTCGGGCTGGACTGTTCCCATGAGGCACAGGGTCAAGACTGATTTGCATATGGCCATGTCTAAACTGGGGTGGTGTAGTGGGCAAAAGAACGATGGATTTAACCCAGATCTCTTGACTGGGGGAGAATGTCTGCATTGTCAGCATTCCGTCCATCATTTGTTTGTTGTAACGCTTTTCGCCCTAAGTGGGATGGGTATTCCCAGACGTGGGACCCGTGCTCACTACGCCACTGGAGTCAAGCTATCCTGGCTGATGACGGCTGATAGCCAGAAACCGGTCCTAAGATGCTTGATTCCGGTCCAGGGAAGACATGGCTTGGCAGTTCGGGCTGGACTGTTCCCATGAGGCACAGGGTCAAGACTGATTTGCATATGGCCATGTCTAAACTGGGGTGGTGTAGTGGGCAAAAGAACGATGGATTTAACCCAGATCTCTTGACTGGGGGAGAATGTCTGCATTGTCAGCATTCCGTCCATCATTTGTTTGTTGTAACGCTTTTCGCCCTAAGTGGGATGGGTATTCCCAGACGTGGGACCCGTGCTCACTACGCCACTGGAGTCAAGCTATCCTGGCTGATGACGGCTGATAGCCAGAAACCGGTCCTAGGATGCTTGATTCCGGTCCAGGGAAGACATGGCTTGGCAGTTCGGGCTGGACTGTTCCCATGAGGCACAGGGTCAAGACTGATTTGCATATGGCCATGTCTAAACTGGGGTGGTGTAGTGGGCAAAAGAACGATGGATTTAACCCAGATCTCTTGACTGGGGGAGAATGTCTGCATTGTCAGCATTCCGTCCATCATTTGTTTGTTGTAACGCTTTTCGCCCTAAGTGGGATGGGTATTCCCAGACGTGGGACCCGTGCTCACTACGCCACTGGAGTCAAGCTATCCTGGCTGATGACGGCTGATAGCCAGAAACCGGTCCTAGGATGCTTGATTCCGGTCCAGGGAAGACATGGCTTGGCAGTTCGGGCTGGACTGTTCCCATGAGGCACAGGGTCAAGACTGATTTGCATATGGCCATGTCTAAACTGGGGTGGTGTAGTGGGCAAAAGAACGATGGATTTAACCCAGATCTCTTGACTGGGGGAGAATGTCTGCATTGTCAGCATTCCGTCCATCATTTGTTTGTTGTAACGCTTTTCGCCCTAAGTGGGATGGGTATTCCCAGACGTGGGACCCGTGCTCACTACGCCACTGGAGTCAAGCTATCCTGGCTGATGACGGCTGATAGCCAGAAACCGGTCCTAGGATGCTTGATTCCGGTCCAGGGAAGACATGGCTTGGCAGTTCGGGCTGGACTGTTCCCATGAGGCACAGGGTCAAGACTGATTTGCATATGGCCATGTCTAAACTGGGGTGGTGTAGTGGGCAAAAGAACGATGGATTTAACCCAGATCTCTTGACTGGGGGAGAATGTCTGCATTGTCAGCATTCCGTCCATCATTTGTTTGTTGTAACGCTTTTCGCCCTAAGTGGGATGGGTATTCCCAGACGTGGGACCCGTGCTCACTACGCCACTGGAGTCAAGCTATCCTGGCTGATGACGGCTGATAGCCAGAAACCGGTCCTAGGATGCTTGATTCCGGTCCAGGGAAGACATGGCTTGGCAGTTCGGGCTGGAATGTTCCCATGAGGCACAGGGTCAAGACTGATTTGCATATGGCCATGTCTAAACTGGGGTGGTGTAGTGGGCAAAAGAACGATGGATTTAACCCAGATCTCTTGACTGGGGGAGAATGTCTGCATTGTCAGCATTCCGTCCATCATTTGTTTGTTGTAACGCTTTTCGCCCTAAGTGGGATGGGTATTCCCAGACGTGGGACCCGTGCTCACTACGCCACTGGAGTCAAGCTATCCTGGCTGATGACGGCTGATAGCCAGAAACCGGTCCTAGGATGCTTGATTCCGGTCCAGGGAAGACATGGCTTGGCAGTTCGGGCTGGACTGTTCCCATGAGGCACAGGGTCAAGACTGATTTGCATATGGCCATGTCTAAACTGGGGTGGTGTAGTGGGCAAAAGAACGATGGATTTAACCCAGATCTCTTGACTGGGGGAGAATGTCTGCATTGTCAGCATTCCGTCCATCATTTGTTTGTTGTAACGGTTTTTGCCCTAAGTGGGATGGGTATTCCCAGACGTGGGACCCGTGCTCACTACGCCACTGGAGTCAAGCTATCCTGGCTGATGACGGCTGATAGCCAGAAACCGGTCCTAGGATGCTTGATTCCGGTCCAGGGAAGACATGGCTTGGCAGTTCGGGCTGGACTGTTCCCATGAGGCACAGGGTCAAGACTGATTTGCATATGGCCATGTCTAAACTGGGGTGGTGTAGTGGGCAAAAGAACGATGGATTTAACCCAGATCTCTTGACTGGGGGAGAATGTCTGCATTGTCAGCATTCCGTCCATCATTTGTTTGTTGTAACGCTTTTCGCCCTAAGTGGGATGGGTATTCCCAGACGTGGGACCCGTGCTCACTACGCCACTGGAGTCAAGCTATCCTGGCTGATGACGGCTGATAGCCAGAAACCGGTCCTAAGATGCTTGATTCCGGTCCAGGGAAGACATGGCTTGGCAGTTCGGGCTGGACTGTTCCCATGAGGCACAGGGTCAAGACTGATTTGCATATGGCCATGTCTAAACTGGGGTGGTGTAGTGGGCAAAAGAACGATGGATTTAACCCAGATCTCTTGACTGGGGGAGAATGTCTGCATTGTCAGCATTCCGTCCATCATTTGTTTGTTGTAACGCTTTTCGCCCTAAGTGGGATGGGTATTCCCAGACGTGGGACCCGTGCTCACTACGCCACTGGAGTCAAGCTATCCTGGCTGATGACGGCTGATAGCCAGAAACCGGTCCTAGGATGCTTGATTCCGGTCCAGGGAAGACATGGCTTGGCAGTTCGGGCTGGACTGTTCCCATGAGGCACAGGGTCAAGACTGATTTGCATATGGCCATGTCTAAACTGGGGTGGTGTAGTGGGCAAAAGAACGATGGATGTAACCCAGATCTCTTGACTGGGGGAGAATGTCTGCATTGTCAGCATTCCGTCCATCATTTGTTTGTTGTAACGCTTTTCGCCCTAAGTGGGATGGGTATTCCCAGACGTGGGACCCGTGCTCACTACGCCACTGGAGTCAAGCTATCCTGGCTGATGACGGCTGATAGCCAGAAACCGGTCCTAGGATGCTTGATTCCGGTCCAGGGAAGACATGGCTTGGCAGTTCGGGCTGGACTGTTCCCATGAGGCACAGGGTCAAGACTGATTTGCATATGGCCATGTCTAAACTGGGGTGGTGTAGTGGGCAAAAGAACGATGGATTTAACCCAGATCTCTTGACTGGGGGAGAATGTCTGCATTGTCAGCATTCCGTCCATCATTTGTTTGTTGTAACGCTTTTCGCCCTAAGTGGGATGGGTATTCCCAGACGTGGGACCCGTGCTCACTACGCCACTGGAGTCAAGCTATCCTGGCTGATGACGGCTGATAGCCAGAAACCGGTCCTAGGATGCTTGATTCCGGTCCAGGGAAGACATGGCTTGGCAGTTCGGGCTGGACTGTTCCCATGAGGCACAGGGTCAAGACTGATTTGCATATGGCCATGTCTAAACTGGGGTGGTGTAGTGGGCAAAAGAACGATGGATTTAACCCAGATCTCTTGACTGGGGGAGAATGTCTGCATTGTCAGCATTCCGTCCATCATTTGTTTGTTGTAACGCTTTTCGCCCTAAGTGGGATGGGTATTCCCAGACGTGGGACCCGTGCTCACTACGCCACTGGAGTCAAGCTATCCTGGCTGATGACGGCTGATAGCCAGAAACCGGTCCTAGGATGCTTGATTCCGGTCCAGGGAAGACATGGCTTGGCAGTTCGGGCTGGAATGTTCCCATGAGGCACAGGGTCAAGACTGATTTGCATATGGCCATGTCTAAACTGGGGTGGTGTAGTGGGCAAAAGAACGATGGATTTAACCCAGATCTCTTGACTGGGGGAGAATGTCTGCATTGTCAGCATTCCGTCCATCATTTGTTTGTTGTAACGCTTTTCGCCCTAAGTGGGATGGGTATTCCCAGACGTGGGACCCGTGCTCACTACGCCACTGGAGTCAAGCTATCCTGGCTGATGACGGCTGATAGCCAGAAACCGGTCCTAGGATGCTTGATTCCGGTCCAGGGAAGACATGGCTTGGCAGTTCGGGCTGGACTGTTCCCATGAGGCACAGGGTCAAGACTGATTTGCATATGGCCATGTCTAAACTGGGGTGGTGTAGTGGGCAAAAGAACGATGGATTTAACCCAGATCTCTTGACTGGGGGAGAATGTCTGCATTGTCAGCATTCCGTCCATCATTTGTTTGTTGTAACGCTTTTCGCCCTAAGTGGGATGGGTATTCCCAGACGTGGGACCCGTGCTCACTACGCCACTGGAGTCAAGCTATCCTGGCTGATGACGGCTGATAGCCAGAAACCGGTCCTAGGATGCTTGATTCCGGTCCAGGGAAGACATGGCTTGGCAGTTCGGGCTGGACTGTTCCCATGAGGCACAGGGTCAAGACTGATTTGCATATGGCCATGTCTAAACTGGGGTGGTGTAGTGGGCAAAAGAACGATGGATGTAACCCAGATCTCTTGACTGGGGGAGAATGTCTGCATTGTCAGCATTCCGTCCATCATTTGTTTGTTGTAACGCTTTTCGCCCTAAGTGGGATGGGTATTCCCAGACGTGGGACCCGTGCTCACTACGCCACTGGAGTCAAGCTATCCTGGCTGATGACGGCTGATAGCCAGAAACCGGTCCTAGGATGCTTGATTCCGGTCCAGGGAAGACATGGCTTGGCAGTTCGGGCTGGACTGTTCCCATGAGGCACAGGGTCAAGACTGATTTGCATATGGCCATGTCTAAACTGGGGTGGTGTAGTGGGCAAAAGAACGATGGATTTAACCCAGATCTCTTGACTGGGGGAGAATGTCTGCATTGTCAGCATTCCGTCCATCATTTGTTTGTTGTAACGCTTTTCGCCCTAAGTGGGATGGGTATTCCCAGACGTGGGACCCGTGCTCACTACGCCACTGGAGTCAAGCTATCCTGGCTGATGACGGCTGATAGCCAGAAACCGGTCCTAGGATGCTTGATTCCGGTCCAGGGAAGACATGGCTTGGCAGTTCGGGCTGGACTGTTCCCATGAGGCACAGGGTCAAGACTGATTTGCATATGGCCATGTCTAAACTGGGGTGGTGTAGTGGGCAAAAGAACGATGGATTTAACCCAGATCTCTTGACTGGGGGAGAATGTCTGCATTGTCAGCATTCCGTCCATCATTTGTTTGTTGTAACGCTTTTCGCCCTAAGTGGGATGGGTATTCCCAGACGTGGGACCCGTGCTCACTACGCCACTGGAGTCAAGCTATCCTGGCTGATGACGGCTGATAGCCAGAAACCGGTCCTAGGATGCTTGATTCCGGTCCAGGGAAGACATGGCTTGGCAGTTCGGGCTGGAATGTTCCCATGAGGCACAGGGTCAAGACTGATTTGCATATGGCCATGTCTAAACTGGGGTGGTGTAGTGGGCAAAAGAACGATGGATTTAACCCAGATCTCTTGACTGGGGGAGAATGTCTGCATTGTCAGCATTCCGTCCATCATTTGTTTGTTGTAACGCTTTTCGCCCTAAGTGGGATGGGTATTCCCAGACGTGGGACCCGTGCTCACTACGCCACTGGAGTCAAGCTATCCTGGCTGATGACGGCTGATAGCCAGAAACCGGTCCTAGGATGCTTGATTCCGGTCCAGGGAAGACATGGCTTGGCAGTTCGGGCTGGACTGTTCCCATGAGGCACAGGGTCAAGACTGATTTGCATATGGCCATGTCTAAACTGGGGTGGTGTAGTGGGCAAAAGAACGATGGATTTAACCCAGATCTCTTGACTGGGGGAGAATGTCTGCATTGTCAGCATTCCGTCCATCATTTGTTTGTTGTAACGCTTTTCGCCCTAAGTGGGATGGGTATTCCCAGACGTGGGACCCGTGCTCACTACGCCACTGGAGTCAAGCTATCCTGGCTGATGACGGCTGATAGCCAGAAACCGGTCCTAGGATGCTTGATTCCGGTCCAGGGAAGACATGGCTTGGCAGTTCGGGCTGGACTGTTCCCATGAGGCACAGGGTCAAGACTGATTTGCATATGGCCATGTCTAAACTGGGGTGGTGTAGTGGGCAAAAGAACGATGGATTTAACCCAGATCTCTTGACTGGGGGAGAATGTCTGCATTGTCAGCATTCCGTCCATCATTTGTTTGTTGTAACGCTTTTCGCCCTAAGTGGGATGGGTATTCCCAGACGTGGGACCCGTGCTCACTACGCCACTGGAGTCAAGCTATCCTGGCTGATGACGGCTGATAGCCAGAAACCGGTCCTAGGATGCTTGATTCCGGTCCAGGGAAGACATGGCTTGGCAGTTCGGGCTGGACTGTTCCCATGAGGCACAGGGTCAAGACTGATTTGCATATGGCCATGTCTAAACTGGGGTGGTGTAGTGGGCAAAAGAACGATGGATTTAACCCAGATCTCTTGACTGGGGGAGAATGTCTGCATTGTCAGCATTCCGTCCATCATTTGTTAGTTTCGCACCAACAGCTCCTCATAACACATATGAACTTGAAAGTGATTTAAAGATGTTCTTTAGAAAGATAAGGCTAAATAGGTTCTTTGAAGAAAAACAATATGTACAATAACCAAATGTTTCGGGCCTCAAACCCAAATCTTTGTTTACACCGAATCTGGGACAGGTGGATAAAAATGTGGAAATATTCGAAAGGGTTGTGGAAATGGAGATCAAAAGTATGACCAACAATATGCGGAAATACAACAATAATAATTTGACAGTAAATCAGAAAAAAGCATTAAAATCATTACAGGAGTGCGATGATATTACCATCAAACCTGCCGATAAAGGCGGGGGAGTTGTCATTTTTTGACTCCACTGATTATGATAGAAGAATGAGGAATCTTCTTGATGTGAGGGAACATTATCGACCTATTCGCCACACGACCATAGAAGAACTTAAGAAAGAAGTGGCTTCCCTCTTGAAACAGGGACGTGACGAGGGGTGGATATGTGAAAATGAATACAAATACTTACTTAATATGCACCCAATAATACCAGCCATATATGGCCTACCTAAAATTCACAAAAACATCAACAATCCCCCAATGAGGCCCATAGTCAGCAGTATAGGCTCAATATTAGAACCTCTGAGTAGATACGCTGACCACTTTTTGAAACCCATAGTACAGAAACAAAGATCCTATATTAAAGACACAGCCCATGCCATTTCTATATTCGAAGGGCAGAGCTTCAATGGAGTGACCCAAATTCTGGTCACCCTTGACATTGAAGCATTATACACAAATATTCCCCAAAATGACACCATTAGGGTAATTTCAGATATTCTGGAAGATGAAAACTTGGTAGGGGCTAACAAAAACTTTATTGTGTCATGCATTGAAATGGTTCTTAAAAATAACATCTTTTTATTCAAGGAGGACACATATATCCAGGTCAAAGGGACCAGCATGGGGGCTACCTGTGCTCCCAGCTTGGTATGCCTCTATGTTGGCAACTTTGAGGAGAAACATATTTTCAACTAAATGGCTCCATATTTCGAGAATATTCAGGGGTGGCACCGTTTCATAGATTATATCATCTTTATCTGGAACGGTGCCACCCAGGATTTAGAATCATCCTTTTTGGAATCGATCAATTTGGGTGATCCAAACCTGAAATTCACAGCGCACTACAGCAATTCCCATGTTGAGTTTTTGGATATAAAAATAAAGAACGTGGCTAATGTGTTACAGATGGAGCTTTTTACAAAACCAACTGACAAAAACACACTATTAACGTACGATAGTAACCATCTGCGATCCCAGAAAGATAATATTCCCTTTGGGGAATTTCTGAGATTGCGACGTAACTGTACAACATTGGACGATTTTTATCGGCATGCAGAAGTTCTCACTAATAAGTTGAAAGCCAGAGGATACCCAAAAAAACTAATAAAACACTCACTGAAAAGAGCTAGATTTTATAACAGAGAATGCTTATTAGAAACCAATAAAAACAAAAAAGACAAAGCTATGGACAGAATTGTGTTTGTTTCACAATACTCAAATATGAGTAACAAAATAAAAAACATAGTGAACAGAAATTGGAAAATATTAAATCATGAAGCCAATAACAAACTGGAAAAACCCCTGTTTTCGTTTAGGCGTAATAAAAACATTCGCAATTCTTTAGTGAAGACTTACAAACAGACAAATGACACTCAAACCCCTCTGGCAGGAGAGAAAGCAAAGGGCAACTATAAGTGTGGCACTTGTTCGATTTGCCCACAGTGCATTGAAACAAAGAGTATAATGCATAACAATAAGCAGATATGGGCCAAATCCTTAAATAACTGCCGTAGTAAAAATGTTATTTACCTCCTCATATGTCCCTGCGGATTAGGATACGTAGACAAGACAGGTAGGGAACTCCGCACTCGCCTGGTTGAGCACAAGTCAGCAATTAGGAATAAGAAACAAAAGGCTCCGCTTACGGACCATTATGAACAAATGAAACATGAGTGTAATCAATTCCAATGGTTCATATTGGAAAAAATCACAATAAATAGAAGAGGAGGAGATCTAAACACAAGAAGAAAACAACCAGGCCGATGCGGGGCAAGATGGCGGCTGCTTGAGACCGCAGTGCAGTAAGCTCTGGCCGGTGCTCGTAGTAGAGAGCTTTCTCAGACTGTGAAGGGGAAAAAAAATCCAGGCTGAATATGCTAGGGATGTGAAGAATGATGCACGAGGAATTAGCTGACAGGAACGAAGTATCGAGTACGACCCGGGTCTCGATATTGGCTTCAGCAATTGGACTATCTATAGTCCGATACCTTTGTAATATTTCTCAGAATTACAAGACTACCTATCAATCTTACCGGAGCGACGCGGGAGTTCAGCAACGGCAACGGCAGTGCAGCGCGATGGCACCGAAGAATGCCACAAAGAACACCGCAGCTGCTCCAGCCACGAAGCAAAAAGAGGCGAGAGCGACCAGGCTGGCCACTCGGGACACATTAGAGGCATCGGTGACGGGAATACCTGAGAGGATCCCATCCAAGGCGGTGAATGCGAGCGGGACCACCCGGAAGAGTGGACAGACTGCCGCCTCTGTAATTGACCTTCTGCGGGGAGCTTCGGCTCGTCCTCTTCCGGGTCGGGGAGAGCAGCGCAAGCAGCACATTCAGGACGCGCTCGAGGCTGCCACAGTGAGCGCTGCTGCTGAAACTGAAACTGACAACGCGGCTAAAGGGATTTCTCCGGCTGAGGGCCACAGACGATGTCGCACACACACACAGACGGTGAGAGGAGGGGAAGATTCCGGGGGTCTGGCGGGGGGGGATAATGACGCAACACAAGTTCTTGCTGAGACTATAGTGACTCTAGTGAATAAGACAATTGACAGCAGTCCTCAGTCAGTCAGTCCTCAGTTAGCACTAACCCCTGAGCTCAGGAGCAATGTCGCTCTAACGCCCCTCCCCACTCAAACAAATAGCTTAGGAGGCCAGCAACTGTGCCAACTGAGCCAGGCTCCGCAACTCCTATCGAGAGATTCACAATCTGTGCAGCTTGGATCTGAAAACACGGGCGAAACTTTGAGTGAAGCTGATATAGACACAGATAGAGACAGAGACAAGGATAAGGATAAGGAGCCTAGCGATTTTTATTCTTTCTCTGACGAGTTGGGATGGTCAACCGATACTGCCTCTAATGTTACTGATTCTACTGATGAAGAG
Source organism: Triturus cristatus (assembly GCF_964204655.1). Lineage (NCBI taxonomy): Eukaryota > Metazoa > Chordata > Amphibia > Caudata > Salamandridae > Triturus > Triturus cristatus. The sequence continues at coordinate 88,695,295 of NC_140582.1, forward strand.
ATTAATATTAATAAGGTTAGAACTGCTCAGAAATTGGAACTGAAACACAGGAAAAGTCACCATGAATCGATAGACTTAGCGTGGGACTATACCCCTGTCAGCGACCTCCCCCCCCCCCGGGACAACTTCGATACAATCGCGGGGACCTATCCCCAGTCTCAATCAACATCAGGAGCAAGGTACCATTCTGGACGCAACTACACCAAGGTTAGAAACAATTTTGTCTGCTATAGCTGCGCATAGGGAGGAGACCTCTCATGATGGTCGCCGGGCCCAGGCAGAGCTACGTAAGGTACAAGGAGTGGTCCGTAAGTTATCAAAGAAAATTGACTCCTTCAATGATCGTATGACTGAGATGGAATCAAGATTACTCGCTAACGAAACGGAGACTGCATTAAATCATGAGAAGTCTGAGGCACATGATAAAGAACTCTCAGATATGAAGTGGAAACTCGAGGACATGGAAAACCGCCAACGGCGAAGTAACCTACGAGTCCTGGGAATTCCGGAGGGGGTTGAAGGGGGGGACATTCGCTCTTTCATGGTTAAATTGTTTCAAGACTCTCTCCCAGAATTGTCAGCCTGGAAGTGGGATATTGAGGTACAACGTGCCCATCGGGTACCCCTCACCACGAGAAGTATGCCTAAACCTGGAGCATATCCAAGGGCAGTCTTGGTATATTTTGGCAACTTTCTGCTTAGACAGGCGATCTGGGAGAAAGCAAGACCCGAGGCAAAAAAAACTAATGGCAATATAACTTATTTTGTACGCCCAGATTTTTGTCATGTAACGGTTGAGCGGAGGTGGCGCCTCCGCCAACTTATTAGACCTTTTCAAGACAAAAAGCTCCAGGCTTTTTTGAATAACCCGGCCTGTCTGAAAGTAATTAATGGTAACCAGACCAAATTCTTTACCTCTGAGATAAAGGCCAGGGAATATCTTGACACTCTCTAAGGTTGAAATTGGTTTTCTAGCCCTGGCTAATTATTAATTCTTTTTCTTTCCCCCGTCTCCCTATAATCCTGACATTAGTTTACATTAAACCCCCCGGGGGTTTCAAGGTCCCAAGGTCTGGGATATATATTCAGATGGGGAGGGGGAAAGGTGTGTTTAGGGGGGAAAAAAAAAATAATAAAAAAAAATAAATAATAATAAATCTTTGTTAAAGATACACTACTAAGGAGGTCTTTAGATTTATTAATGAGCACTGGCCTTTTACTGCACGTCCATCATCACAGACTCTTATGGAGTCTAATTGCCCTAATGCTGGGGGAGTGGGGGGGGTGGGTGGGGGTAGGGAGGGTAACATGGGGGGGAATTCTGGGGCAAGGACTGGGGGGTGAAAACATATAAAATATGCAACCGCAGCTACAGAAATGAATATGGTAGCAGAGATGGAAATGGATTCTATGAGATTATTATTGGTAAATCTGGTCACATGGTAAGACTTCGCTGGTTAATAGATACAATGGAGTATGGCTAGCTTAAAATTATGCTCGTGGAATATCGCGGGCCTCAATGACAGAGGGAAAAGGGATCGAATGTGGGGAATGATCTCCCAGAATACGTTCGACATAATATGTCTTCAAGAGACACATATCCCATGGGTAGAAAGAAATATATTGAAGGTCCCGGGGTTTGACTTAATGGCATGTACAACCTATACCACTAGAACAAGAGGAGTTGCTATTCTGGCAAAATCCTTTTTAGGACCACCTATACGCAAGACAGTTGACCCTCTGGGTAGGTGGGCGATCGTTGAGCTCAAAATAGGCATTACGATATGCTCTATCTATGCACCTAACCAGGATGATCCATCTTTTTTTTTTAATCTAGAGTTGGAATTAGCATCCTGGACCTCCACATTAATTTTTTGTGGAGATTTTAACATCTCTCTGACCCACAGAGTCCCGATATGTAACTATGACCAATTTAAATATGTTGGATATAAACCGAAGGTGTATAGAGCCATATTACAATTAAAGGAAAGTCTAGGCCTAGCCGATGTGTGGGACACGAAACAACATCAGGATCCGGGGTATACATATTTTTCATATCCACATAATAAATATGTCCGCATCGACTATATCTGGATGACAAGTACTCAACTCAATGACACACAAATAAATAAACTTCCAAAAACTATTTCGGATCATAATCCCTTAGTGCTCACAATAAGGACTAATAATATTTTAAGACCCCGGTCAAGCTGGTCCTTTGATAGAAAATTATTGGTTAATCAGGATTATATAGAATATATCAAGATATGGGCACAGGGATTTATAGACGCTAATCGATATAGCGCCCCACGAGATGTGGTCTGGGACTGCTTCAAAGCTTCAATCCGAGGGGAAACAATGAGTTATGTTGCCAGAAAAAGGAAGGAGCTTCTTAGAGCAAATGAGTCATCTCTTCTAGAACTAGCTAGAAAAGAGGAGAAGCACACTGCTATCATGATGCAAGGTGGTGATGGAGGGCCGATTTTAAATGAAATGGCGATCCTCAAAATGGAAATTAATAGCAGGCTGACCAAGAGAGCTGCAGAGATCTACCAATCCCATCGCAATGAGATATATGAGGCAGGTGAGATGGTCGGCAAGCAATTAGCTCTCCGCACTCGACAAAAACAATCCCTTAACCTAATTGCTAGTATTAATGCAGATGGTCAAGAACACACAACACCTCAGGCTATTCTAGAAGCTTTTAAGAAATACTATCAGAATCTTTACCAAAACGAGGATACGCAGGACCCCCTCACAATCAAGGATGAACTCGCTAGGTGGGCAACTGAGCAGGGGGGTAACCTAGGACTAGATGATGATACTAGACAAGATCTAGAAAGGGATATAACCCTTTTAGAGGTGCAAACGGCCCTTACAGATCTGGCTCCAGGTAAGGCCGCAGGCCCAGATAAAATACCATTGGAGCTATACAAAATTCTTGGTATTATTATAACACCCCTCCTTTTAGATTTATTTATAAGTATTCAGGTCCGAGCTACCCCACCTAGCTCCTGGAGGGAATCGAATATAGTTGTCTTCCTAAAAAAAGATAAACCACCCAATCTAACTACATCATACCGCCCAATCTCTCTCATAAATGCCGATTCGAAGCTCTATTCTAAGATCCTAGCCAACCGTCTCGGGGGGGTCGTCGAGCGTCTGGTCTCCCCATGGCAACACGGCTTCATTCCGGGCAGGGGCACTACGGACCACATCCGCCGTGCTATTGCTCTGTTTGAGGCTGTGGGTGTCTCGGGCGCCCGGATGTCGATGATCCTCCTAGATGCGGAAAAAGCTTTTGATAGGGTTTCATGGGCATTTTTATGGGCGGTACTCGAACAAAACAAAATCGGTCCATGTCTCATGAAATCCATCAAGGCTATGTATTTTACACCAAAGGCGAGGGTTCTGGCAATGGGTCTCGAGTCAGGGTATCTAGACATATCTCGAGGGACTCGTCAAGGGTGCCCATGTTCTCCGATTCTCTTCGCCCTTTATATAAATCCCCTAATTCTGAAACTGTTAAAAACAGAGTCTATCAAACCCGTTACAATAGGCCCATTTGACACTAAAATCCTCGCTTACGCCGATGACGTGGCTATAATAACATCTCACCCTGTTAAGGCCTTATCGACAATTGAACAAATTACTCAAGTCTTCGGCCGCTTCTCTGGATACTCTCTAAATAGAGATAAAACAATGGTCATATGTACTCATAATACCCAATTTGCTGACCCAAGAAGAGTTGACAGTGCAATCTACTTAGGAGTTCGGATATCCTCAAAAATAGAGGAAATAATTAATATAAACTACGACCCTCTTCTCCAAAAAATTAAGAACGACTTAAAAAGAATTGATAGTCTACATCTTTCAATTATTGGAAGAGGGAATTTCCTCAAAATGAATATACTACCCAGGGTTTTATATTTATTTCGTGCAATTCCGCTACTAGTAGACGATAAAATCATTAAGGCCATGGAATCCCAGATGGTTAGATTTATCTGGGGGTATGGGAAAATAAGGAGATCAATCCGCTATCTTTCTCTACCAATTAGGAGAGGGGGCCTTTCTGTTCCGAATTTGAAATTTTATTTGTGGGCCACCATGATCCATCAGATGACGACGCTATTCTTCGTTAAAATACCCGAAGAAGAAATAGGGGATAAATATATACCGTCAATCTATGAGCTCCTCATAGGAGATAAGGCTCACGGTCTCCTAGTAAAACAGTTGGAACCTTCCTACTACAAGAAAACTAAGTTTAAGATCATAATTAGTGCTTGGGGTATCTGGAGGAAAATAATGCGTCATCTTAATATACCCAAATATAATAAGTATATTTCTCTGTGGCACTCTACAGCTTTACCAACTCACATATACGATAGTATGGCTAGAAGATGGGAACACCTGGGAGTACTAACGATAGGGGATTTTTTGCTACCATGTAATATTAATAGATTTCGAGCCCTGCAAGGTAAATTCAATATCCCTGATAACAATATATTTAAATTTATCCAGATTAATACAATCTTAAAATTAAAGAGTATTGATCTCTCTTTGATTAATATTCCTATATTTGCATGTTTGGCCAAATCTACAACTAGGATTGGCACGTTGTATGGAATTCTAATTGAAAACTGCCAGGATGATCTGGAAAACACGGAAAAGAGATGGTCAAGCAATTTAAATAACCCCAACGTCGACATCGATATGTCCCTATACCTCTCAATGAAAGTATTTGTTTCGTCCAACTTGAAAGCTCAGTTATATAAGACCATGTATGATCTTTATTTTACACCAGCTAAGCTCTACTCCTGGGGAAAACGGGCAAATTCAGAATGCCCGAGGTGTGGAAAAAGTGGGGCACATCTACTCCACATGCTTTATGAATGTAGTAAACTTACTCCTCTAAGAAATTTGATAACTGGTTTTTGGCAGGAAGTGTTTGGGCATTTAATATCTGAATCCCCCACTCTATACATGCTGGGCTATGACAACACACTAGGTCACACAAAGAGAGAAGGAATTTGTTTGTTCCTGGGGACAGCGATCTATAGAATAATTCTAACAGCCCGTTGGAAGGACTCAGATCCCCCCAACTTCCAGGTCTGGTTAACTAGGCTGTTGGCTATGTATAACCAGGAGAAGGCTATTTTTGCCTGTAAAGGTAAAAAGGCGAGAGCCTTAGGTAAGATGGTTTGGAAGCCGATTGAAAATTGGAGGAATAATAACAGAAATTTATGAGTATATTATGTCTAGTTATAGTTTCAATGGTCCCCGTGATTGCTTGTTTGTTTTCAAATGTAGTTATTGTATATCTGATTTTTTTATATATGAATAAGGTCTAATTTAAATTTCCATCTCTGCAAGTACTTTCAATCCTTTGTATATGGAATGTAATTTTTGTAACGGTTGCAATAAAAATTTAAAAAAAAAAAAAAAAGAAAACAACGGGAACAGTGGTTCATGTGTTACTTGAACACAGTTGACAGGGGCTTAAACTCGAAGGAAGATTGGATGAGTATCATCACAAGATAACATGCAGAAGGACCCACTATGGATCAAATTAAGGCATATGGAGGTAGTAGAATAACAAAACAATACATAAGAAGATCTGATACGGATTGAACTACAGTGTAGACAGGTTGGATAATAGACCAATATGGGGGTGTCCAAAGATGCCATCTAGTAACCTTCTTACAATCTCTAAAAACAAGGGGGACGTTTTATCGACTATCAGTTGGCGATCTAGTCACACATGATACGGTGGGGGTTCAATCACCCATTATATCGAGAAAGTAGGGCTGGTGCAACTCCTGACCGACAATTATTAAAAAGATAAGTCGCCCTCAACGAGTAGAGATAAGGAAGGGCTCCTGTCTAAATAAATACGTGACGGGTCAAGATGCAAATAAATTCCAAATGTAGAAAAAAGCTTGAATAATAAAAATGTCCTGGAACTAACAAGTAAAGTTACATACCGACAAAAAAAACAATTATATAAAAAAACTAGTAACCAATAGTAGGTAGAAGATCACGAATCAAATAGGAACCAATAGCATTCAAGCTTTTATAGAACATTAAACAGGAAAGTCAAATAGTGGGCAGACATGAGTTATCATTGGTCCACACGAGTCACATGCAAACGCGGAGGGAAAATAAATAAAGGAAAGGTGTAGAGAACAAGGTAAGCAGGACCAAAGACGTATCCCCGCATTAACGAAACAGTCGGCACGTTTAAGGTAAGATAAACAGAAGGCAGAGAACGGGTCGGAATACACTCCGTCTCTTGGACTCTTCGGGGCAATGGAGGGTGAGACACAGTTTCAACGCGTGTCTCTACGTATATAAAGAAGTCTTTTCCAACCCTTTCATTTTAGGTTATGGGGCTCAAGTAAAACGAAGGACGCCTTATTCACTACGGTCCTCAAAAAAGCCTCATCCTCGTGCCGCGGATGACAGATTAAAGTAAAGGGTAAATGCGGGAAAAGCAACACTGCTAAACAAAAAAGGTAGGGATTTATTTACTCTATCCATAGGGGTTTCATTGCAAAATTCGTAAAACTGTAAGAACATCAATTGGACGAAAAGACATAGGCCTTATAAATTATGAAAGATTTCATCGGGGTATGGAGGGTGTTATATAGACCTAATAAGTGTCTCTTTATACTCAAAAAAAGTCTTTCCCAACCCTTCCATTTTAGGACACAGGGTGCAAGTAATACGAAGGACGTTTCATCTACTACGGTCCTTAATAAGCCTCTTCCTCGTGCACCTGACCACAGAGTTAATCAAAAGGACAGTGCGGATATATTTATAACGCGCACTACGAAAGTAGGTAACAATTTACTTTGTCCCAGGTATAATAAACCGTTAATTACAATTTGGATACGACTAAAAGTATATATCTTACAGATTATGAACAAGGCAGAAGATGATTCAGGATGGTTTTATACATCATATCTGGGCGAGTTGCACACCTTGTTTTTTCAACAAAGTTCTCCAAGTTTTTTGTACTTCCACTTTTTGCCATTGCGTGCTCAATGTGTCGTGCCCAGCCCAAACAGCACGTGGTAAACTAAACAACAACATATTTAGGGACAACTTTCTGCCCCCAACCATTGGCACTGCTTAATTTCAAAGTTGCATTTGCAATATTCTTTTTTTCTCTCGCGCAAAATCCTCTTAGTCATTTTTCAATCATCGTTTTGCTCCGTTAATAATCCACACTTTTACTTGAATTAATAATGGTCCTCAAGGCTGGGGTGAAAGGGTGAAAGGTTGAGGAGCATGACATGGGAAGGGGAAGAGAGATTCTGGAGGTTTATGTTTATATGACGGGGAAAGAAGGAAGGAATAGATCGAGGCTGCAAGCTATAATGGAAAAAGTCTGATAATTAGTTCACCGAGTGGGAGGTAGTAGTTTAGTTTCCATGTTGAAGTGGGGTTTGAATATGTCAGTAATACGAGGGAGTGATAAGAATGCATTTTAAGTTTCACTCATTGAGAGCAAGAGGAGTGGGCAACTCCAAACACGAGATCTTTGGTATTTGTGCGCATATATGCTGCTACGGATGAATTTGGCTCTAGTCGTGTTCTTGAAAAGAGGTTCGGATGGCCCAGCAGGAGCATTAGAAATTTGGGAAATGGCTTTTTCCTTGCATGAGGACCATTATTAATTCAAGTAAAAGTGTGGATTATTAACGGAGCAAAACGATGATTGAAAAATGACTAAGAGGATTTTGCACGAGAGAAAAAAAGAATATTGCAAATGCAACTTTGAAATTAAGCAGTGCCAATGGTTGGGGGCAGAAAGTTGTCCCTAAATATGTTGTTGTCAGGATGGTTTTATCCCATGAAAAAAAGTAGCGTTTGATGAAAAATAGATTTAGGTGAGAATTACTAAAACACACGATACTTTTTTAGATTAAAGATTAGAACATTAAGAGTAAAATGTAGGGATATATATGCGGACAATCAGGCCCCCACGCCAAAGCGGAACAGCTTATACAACATTTGTTGACAATCAAACACTTTAGAGAGCAAATAACCTATGAGTAAAGTAATCATGGTCTCACTTGATAAAGGCAAGGTGTAAAATAGCAATGTAGATAAGCGTGAATAAATAAGAGTTTAAATTGGAAACTGGTCTATCCTACAAATAATAAAAACCTTTTTCTTAAGACGGGAATAAAGCATTGAACATTGAGAGAAAACCCCTATCAATGGTCTTGAGAAAGATAGTGGCATAAAAGAAAGCCCATCGAAACGCGTCGACGCATAGGATATACACAATCCAGAGAAACGGATATCCGCTTATAGCGATAAAGAGCCCAAACATCCCATAAGTGGTTCAATTCCAGTAGTGTTTTTGGATGTGTAAATATATGACAGATTGTAATGTCTTTTTCATGGTGTGTTTTCTCGGTTATGCGGGTTCATAACGAGGTGGTTTCATTTCAATAATTCTTTGTATTTGATTATTTGCATTATGGTGTAAGGAATGAAATCTTAGTTTTTGGTTTCTGTATACTTCCAAATTTTATATATTTTTTGATGAAATTCTCTGCTTAGATCAGTGTTAAGTAGGGATTAGAACAGATTGTGTTTTTAATGGTGATGTATAACATGTTTTATATACAATAAATGTCAATTGTTTTTTTTTTTAAACGTGAGTGTGTGAATATCATAACATTGTATCACTGAAGAGTGTATATACATTCAAGGGATTGCTAGTAGACACTTGAAAAAGTATCCTATTCCCTTGAGTTTACATGGGGTCTCTCTCTACTTTCTCATACTTGTCCTAAAGAACAACCATGAATCTATTATTGTGTATATTCAGCTGCCCATCTGACAAGGGAATGTCCCACAATCCATGAGACCATCTTTTTCGCATTTGGACCTTTTATCTATGCGAAAGTGAAAGAACAATACAATTAACAAACTGAAATTGAAATTTGACAAGTGACACCACTCTTATTTTCTCAAATACTTCTCACAGCAATATGATTTACAATGCCCAATTTTCCTCTTCCTAACTGATCTTGCAACCAAATCCGCAACCTGTCCTTCTCAAAAAATACTTCACTATATTGTAAATCCAATTTACCCTTTCCACCCAATAACTCTGAAAGCACCAAAAAATAACCACAACATGCACAGCCTAAAAACTGCTGCCTCAAACTTATCATAACAACAAAACAACAATGTCTCTTCTAACTAGTGGAGATTGTACTGGGTCAACTCCCCACCACAACATACCATAAAACAATATCCCTGCTAACTTCCCAGAGATAGTTATGTGTGAGAAACCTTTATTAATCAGAAACAAGACAAACCTCAAAATCTTCTGCTCATTAATCCCATATTCACTGCTCTTGGGACTCAGTGTATTACCATGTAATTAAAATTCACGTGAAGCCTACTTCTTGTGTATGATGCAATAGATTTTTCTATTTTTGCCCTAAGTTGGCAGGGTATGCCCAGACATGGGTCCCTTGCTTACTTTGCCACTGGACTCAAGCCAGTCTGGCTGATGAGGGGTGTTACCCTGAAACCGGTCCCAGGATGCTTGTTTCTGGTCCATGGAAGACATAGCTTGGCAGTTCGAGCTGGACTGTTCCCATGAGGCACAGGGTCAAGTCGGATTTGCATATACCTGTGTCTGACCTAGGGTGGCAAAGTGAGCTAAAGAATGATGATGGATTCAACCCAGATCTGTGACCGCGGGTGAGTGTCTGAAACATTTCAGCTCTCCGTCCATCATCTCCTTGTGTTTGCTTTGTTCACCCTAAGTTGGCAGGGTATGCCCAGACATGGGTCCCTTGCTCACTTTACCACTGGACTCAAGCTAGCCTGGCTGATGAGGGGTGTTTCCCTGAAACTGTTTTCGGTACAGGGAAGACCTGGCTTGGCAGTTTGGGCTGGACTGTTCCCATGAGGCACAGGGTCAAGACTGATTTGCATATAGCTGTGTCTGACCTGGGGTTGCGAAGTGAACTAAAGAACAATGATGGATTCATCCTAGATCTGTGACTGGGGGTGAGTGTCTCAAAAGTTTCAGTGCTCTGTCCATCATCTCCTTGTGTTTGCTTTATTCTGTAACTCGTCACTCCATGCATAAAAAGCAGCTGCTAGTGAAAACAGCTCCAAATATGTAATACTCTGCCCTTGTTTCAACCAATGTGATTGCCAGCCCTCTGCACACCATCTCCCCCCAGAATATACCAAACCCTTTAGACCCTGCTGAGTCTGAATAATTGTGTACCTGCAATACAGTGTCTTCTTCCCAAAAATATAATGAAACTCCGTTAAACCTGTCTAAAAAGGTAAACCCGATGCATATGTCTGTTCTCATATGAACCGTCATTCTTACCCTATGATGAGGTAATGTTGCTTCGGACATTGACATGCCTATATGTCTGCAAATTGTATGTTCGGCCCTCACAACTCTGCAGGCAAAATTTAGTTAGAATAACAATTTTTCCACTTTCCAACTTCAGTTTCTTCTCCCCAATGTAAACTTTAATGAATGCTTGAATTTTCTCATCCTTATTCTCTGGGAACCTTGCTATCATCTGCACCTATTTCTATCCCCAAAAAAGTCAACCTGGTAGAAGGGCCTTATATTTTATCCGGTGCTAAAGGAACTCCTAATTCTTGTGCTGCAGTTTGAAAATGAGTAAGGGCTCTCAGACAATCCCTTATACTTTTCCATCCCACAAAAAGAAAGTAATCTAAATAATGACAAACTAACTTGTGTCCACTTGTACCTGTAAAAAAAACATTGAAGAAAGAGGTTGAATGCTTCAAATAATGCACATGAAATAGAACATTCTATAGGGAGCATTTTGTCTACATTAAGAAAGCTCCTTGGAATTGCATTCCTAAAAGAGGAAAATCTGCTGGATGAATTGGTAGCAACGGAAAAGCTGCTTGTATATCACTTTTTGCCAATTCCGAATCCATTCTTCCCAATTTCACCAAATTGATAGCATTGTCCACCGATGCATAAGTGATGGTGGACTCTGTTAATGGCATAAAATCATTTATGGATTGGCCGTCAGGCCATTATAAATGATGTATTAGCCTGTATTCACCTGCTGCTTTTTTAGGCACAGCACCTAAGGAAGAAATGATTACATTTTCAAAAGACCAACTGAAAAATTGGCCTGCTAGTCGACCTCCTTCCAATTCTTTCTCCATTTTTTTATAAACTGTATCTGCCATCTGCTTAGCTGATTTAAAATTATCAGCCCAACATTGTACCCGGGGACCATGATAACCTAGACAAAAACTTTGTTGAAAATCCAAAGATAGTTTCTCAGCTGCTTCCCTATTTAGATAAGCCTGGAGCTAATGTTGGAAACTTCAACCTTAATTTGGGTAGGAGCCCTTTTGTGCAAAATGAAGCTGCTGACCACGCCCTTTAAAGTACCTCCCTTGCTCAGAGTATCTGTTGTCAGGAAAATATTTTGTGAGTTGACGCCTCCCACCACATATTGAACACTCATGCCTGTATTTACAAAAGTGTCTCAGACAAAATCATTTGTTGAAATTCCAACATGAAGTTGTTCCTGTCTGATTTCTATTATAGGTTCCCGCCCCATACTGGGTTGGGCGATACTGAAAGGACTGATAGGTCACTGTTTGCCACAAGCCATGTGTGTTGTCACTGGCAGCTTTGTGGACGACATACACTGGAACCAGAGTTCTGAATCTACATCACCCCAAGGTTTGTCATTGTTTAAACTGACCCTGGATCTGGATTCTTCATCGTAGATGAGCCACGCGTACCCCTAAAATGCATCTGTGCATTTCTAATAATGTCTAAATATTTGAATATGGCCACTGCCTTATCCGCATATTGTTCGCAATAAACAGTTGCATAAATGAAGGCTGGTGTCCAATGTTCTATATTCTTGGTAACTCTAGGGTGCCTAGCCAATTCCCACTCCTCTTCCTTCGATCCTGCTTTTGCTTAAATGTCTCTTAATAATTTGAATACATCAACAAACTCACGCTTCCATAGTTTCCTTTTTGTTTTTTCTGACAGGTGAGAACCCAATGGCATTGCAATACATATATAAGGCAACCTTTTATTGGCATTAGCGTTATCTTCCTTGCCTTTCTCTTGTTTATCTAAATTCTTTTTGTTATCACTTTGAATTTCTTTATCACACATTACTTTCTTTATGGCATTTAAAACCTTTCCCCCACCCTCAATTCCATCTATTGTGTCTTCACCTATTGCTACAGAACGTTTATTTTGAACAGTTCCCCGCTTTGTGTCTTTCTAAACTGACTACTATTTCCTCCTACCTTTTTTTGTCAAACTTCTCTTTATTGAGTTTTTCAATTTCACCATCGCCAGCAATACATCTCATGGGATAGACCATATTAGGCCTTACAGCAGATAATACTATACACAGCTTCTACCGGTAAGTATGGTGCATCCTGAATCCTAAACACTGATGAAGTATCGCCCGTTCTCCTTCCTTTTTGTAGCATAGCAGTATTCTTTTTGTCCCGAACGTCCCACTCCGAGACTGACTTTTAATTCCTTCCTGTTGACTCATCATGCGTTTCGTCTGCTCTAGTCCTCTGCAAAATAGGAATAACACTTCCCAGACCAGTTATTACCCTTTTAACCTCTCCCTAGATTTTCTCCCTGTCTCTCAATTCACCTTCCTCCAGTTCAAAACTGTCCTCATCATAATCCAGATCAACTTTCCCATCTGCTATTCTCATATGTAAACCACCCACTCCAGGCTTCTCACCATCCCTCACTCCTCCATCATATTGTCGCCAGTTAGTGTTTGACATTGTACTTTCCTTGTCCCTCATCAAAGAGAAGTCCTTAATGACCTCCCTTTTGCTTCAGACCGATGTGTTAGAGCCGCTACTTGCTCTGTCTGCATCTTCTTCAAATTACTTCTCTTGTCCTGTAAGTGTGCCTTCCATAACAGCTTCTGGTTGCTCAGACCTATAAAGACATCAGTACCATGTGCATAATACTTTCCTTCTTTCCTGAGCTGTGACTCACTATTCCAATTCTGTTTCTCTAACCAAACTCATCTACCATGTTGTCTCCCTTTCTAAACGCAGCACTATCGCTATGGCTATTAACTCTAATATAGCTTCCTGATTTGCTTGCCTTCTGCTGTTCATGACTGACCTTAAAAAGCCCTCTGTTCTCCAAATCCTCAACAAATTTGACCCCGTCCAGCCTTTAGCGCAGCTTGCTCAAACTGTGGCTGTCATGGTTCCTGTTAGGGAGGGCTAGGCAATGTGTGGTGGTTGTTGATGGGTTCCGGTCCGTGGGTTGTGCGCAGCGCGGCAGGGCAGGTTAGCGGTCTAGATGTCCTACCCGGAAGTGTATCAGCCAGCTGGGATGCGCTACCGGGTGAGACCGCATAAAGCCGCGGTGCTCAACCCAACAGCGCTTCCAGTGCTGTTCCGGAGTGCAAGCCTGCCGCTTGCAACCGTCTTACAGACGCCTTGCTACACCCGTTTAGCCCGAGACCGCTGCCGCCATAGACGCGTGGTTGCGTCGTCCTTGCCTGAAACCCTCCTTTGTGCCTGGACCTTCGATACGCTGGTATGCGTTCATTGCTTCTTGTTCTTTTTCCCCCTCAGCGCAGGAGCGCTTGTTTCCTTGACCCTGCGACACGCTTGCTGCTCCTCCCCTTTGCCCCCCGGCACAGGAGCGCCTTGTGTTCTTGTATTTCACTGTGACACGTACAGGGAAAGCGTGCTCACGGCTACTTGTTTCTTCCCGGCGCAGGAGCGCCTTGTGTTCTAGTACTCGCTGTGACACGCACAGGGAAAGCATGCTCACGGCTAGTTGTTGCTTCCCGGCGCAGGAGCACCTTGTGTTCTGGTACTCACTGTGACACGCACAGGGAAAGCGGGATCACGGCTTCTTGTTGCTGAACGGTGCAGGAGCGCCTGGCCAATGCCTATACTGTGACACGCACAGGGAAAGCGTGCTCACGGTTACTTGTTGCTTCCCGGCGCAGGAGCGCCTTGTGTTCTGGTACTCGCTGTGACACATACAGGGAAAGCGTGCTCACGGCTACTTGTTTGTTTTCACCGCGCAAGAGCGCCTTATTCTTTATGCTTCCCGCGACACGCACAGGTAACGCGTGATAGCGGCTTCCTTGTTTACCTTCACTCCTTGTTTTCTCTTCGTCCTTACCCAGCTACCACGCAGGTGAGCATGGTGGCCCTTCTTCTGTCGCTAACGTTGGACTCTCTGGGGCCGCTCTCTACTGGTGCGTCAAGAACCAGACCCGCTTGCCTTCCCAGGTGACTATACTCATTGACCCTTGTATTGGTATGAGTGCTGTGTATGTACAAGCATGCTAGAGGGGTGAGCAAATGCACTAATCTATGGGTTCCTTTCTTCTATAGCTGGCGATCCCACAACAAAAGTCCTCAGTTTAGTGCAGATCCTTCAAGGACGGTGTCCCTTCCCACCACCTTTTTGACTCCTTCCCCTGGTCCCATCCTCGCCTCGGTCAGTTTATCCACGCTGCCAAGGTAAGGAGGGGGACGGTGGAGGTTGTTCGTGTCGTCTCTGCAAGATAGCCCCATGAGTATACCAGGTAAGCCTCGTGGGGTTCTGACAGTGGCTTTCCATGGGCTTTTCCCACAAAATCACCATCAGTAACACTAAAAAGATCTAGCTATCTTATAGGGACTATAAATCCCAATTTGCTCTGCCCCTCCTCATTTCCCGATGCTTGGGGCCAGTCGATACATGCCGTGGCTGTGAGCCCCGCCCTCCGGTCATTTACTCGGAGCCCACAGACAAACCCGGGCATCCTTCAAACCTTTGCCCCGACTTTCTCTCACTTCCATGGAGGCTACTAGCTCTGCCCGCAGCCTGCCTCCTCTTCGACGGAGGCTCTGAGCTAAATACTTCCTCAGTGCACTCCTCTAGTGCAGCAGCGCAACTCTCTCATACCGAAGCCAACTCCCGAGGACTCTGCGCAACTCGGCCACATGGACATTGCTCGCCCTGGAAGACCTCGCCACACGATGTTCACTCTTTGTTGTGACTAGCAGCCCTGGGGGCTCAACTGACACATGCGATACAACATCACGCTGAGGTACATTTTCTTCATGAAATCTCACAAATTCTTTTTAAATTTTAATGTTCCTTTTTGGTAGAGAACATGCCATGATTGCAGCTGCTACCCCGCCTGCCGCCTTTCTCTTGAGTCTGCACCCATGCCTGCCCTGGTACCCCCTCCTGTAACAAATCTTCTCTACCCGCTTCGCATAAAATGCGAATGACCTTCCTAACCTCATTGTTCTCATCCATCATCTTTATCTGCACGTGGTGTTTTAAAACCTTCCCACTTATAATTAACCTTCACAAGCCTACCTGACAGAAATACAGACTCACGAACGCCCTGCCCCCTCCTGGCACTCCTGACTAACCTACCTTCCCGCCTAAAACTGCCTTATATACCGGCTGACTAAACCCCACCCCCTAAACCTACCTACCTATCCCACAATGTGGCATGTGCCACCTATGCAAAGTCACCCAAGGGGAGGCCAGCAGACGCTATGCTCCCCTGGGTCCCTTCAGTCTCCCTCTCTCTGTTTTGAAAGTCTTCAAAAATGTTGGTTATATTTCCAAAATCCTATGTTTTCTCTGTTAGTAATCCTCCCAATCTGCATTCCTATCACTTTCCACTGCCCCTTAAGCCCCTCTCATTTGTCCTGCTTGTTGCATAATGGCTATTTACATTAAATGCCAGCGTAATTGTTGGAACATCTGAAGCTCACCCCCTCCCCCAAACTCACTAACCAATCTACGCCCCTGCCTATGGTTAGGACCGTTTACTCGGAGTAGCTGGGGCATGTCCGGTGTGGAAGATCGCAGTCTTACAGGATTTTTTCAATCTCTGCAGGATAACAACTGTGTTTGTGATTTTTCAATGCACAGTGAACACAGATACTGGAAAAAGCTAATTTACCTTGGGATTCACTTCTGTTTACAGACATTTTAAGAAATAACCAGATTTACCCGCAACACTACAATACAACAGTGTATTGCCCTGCAGCCGAATTCAATGCACCCGCAACATGAAACTACAATACACTATTAGACCATGTCACATTATACCACACTACATCACACTATGGTGCATTGCAACAATACACTATAAACACCACTTGATTTAACATTACAGCGCAGTATACAAGTGTCCGTGTTAATCTAAGACATGAACAATATATAAAGAGGCATTGGAGAATCACAAGTTCCTGTTATCGATTTTTCAGGATTGGACAGCATGACTGCATCGTGCTTTCTGGGTTGAACGAAGCACACCTGTTCAACACAATCTGTATGGTTTCTGCATCCATGAGCCTGAGAGATATTATATTATATATGGAATTGCAGTAAACCATCAGAGAAAAGTTAACGTTTTCCAATTATGTTCAAAAACTTTGTGGACATCCTTCTGTTTACAAGCAGGAGGTCAGATGGAATTACAGAATATTGCTCAATCTACCTGTCCAATGTTTAAGCAAGTTAAGAAAAAAGGCTCATTTGCACTTGGCCAACTTCACAATGGGCCTTTGTGCTTGGCACACTGAGATGCATTTGTACACCTGACATAGTAATGCTGCAATAGTACACTTATGCTTAATTGACAAGGAAGTGCAAAGGAAATGCTTTTTTCCTGGTTATTTGGTTTGAAACACAAAATCACTAGAGAAGTAACTTGCAATTGTGCTGCAGACTGAAGTGCTGACTATATTCACCCTCTGAGACCAAGGTTGTGTTAGAAAGCGACATATTTGGGTTTCCAAGTATCTGTAGGTGTTAGCTTGTACATCTATGCAAGTCGTAGAGGTGCATTTAATCTCTTCTTAATTTAGTCTTGCCATTTATCCACACTGTGATCAACTCTTGTCAGTGTGCATGCATGAATGTATGACGTTACAACGCATACATTTACAACGAATGTCTTTACAACACATTTTTTACATCGCAACATCCTTTACAACAGGCACTGATCTGCTGCAATACAGACCACTTCTACACGGAACATGACAGACGTACTTTCTACATTGATGTTGGTCTATTTTTCTACTCATGTAACATACTCCTTTCCACGGAACGTGATGTATGTATGATTATATTCTTAAATGCCAAAAAAAAAAATCGCAACATCCTTTACAATGCATTCTATTACATCGCATGGCACTACATCGCATTTTTAGAAACTACCTTTGCAACGCATACCATTACATCGCATAAAACCTTTACAACGCAGACCAATTACAACGCATACCATTACATTGCATGTAAGGTAAGTTTTGGATAGTATAGGGGTAAAAATACTATTCTAACTCCAGGGGGTGCAACAGTAGGGTAAGTGTTGAGTGTTGGATAGTGTAGGGGTAAAAATTACTATTCTAACTCCAGGCGTGCAACAGTAGGGTAAGTGTTGGATAGTGTAGGGATACAACGCATTGTAATGGAATGCGTTGTAATGGCATGCGATGTAATGACTGCGTTGTAGTGACATGCATTGTAATGACATGCGTTGTAGTGACATGCAATGTAATGACTGCGCTGTAGTGACATGCGTTGCAAAGGATGTTGCGATGTAATGACTGTGTTGTAAATGTAGTGTGATGTAATGACTGCGTTGTAAAGGTTGTTTTCAGTGGGAATACCCAACCCACGTGCCGTAAATTCTGGTTGTTAAAATTCCGTAAGGCTTAGGCTGCAAGGGCTACCCAGCCTCCACCCCCTGCTGTCATCCAACCCTGCCCCAGGGCACAGAAGATCGTGGAATGGTGCCCCCTGCCAGCATCTCCTTTCTTTGGTGCCTGTCTCACTCCTGTAGCTCACCGCCCTCCATTCTCCCTTTCACCACCTCCTCAGAACCAGTGGTAAATGGAAGTGAATTTTTCCTCCGAATGGGCACAACACTTGTGGATTGGGTCTCTGACGTTCGTCAGTCGCAAGTTATTCTCATTGTGGAGACAAATACCTGTATTTCTGTGTAGAGATACTGTCTGGAAAAGGTTTTTCCAGCCACACAGCATCCCCACACATAAATATCTCCACACCCTTTCTGGGGCCCAGTGTGTTCCTAACAAGAACAAAGGCGATATACGCAGTCAAAGCAAATATCAAGACCAACTGTAATATTTTATCCTGATTGTGCAGTGTCTTCCTGTAGGAGCACATTTGTGATAATTTGTAGTTAAAGGCCACAAATGCTTGTCTGAGGAAAAGTGGTATTTCCAAAGCTGAGGGGGCATGATAAAGACATAATTCATCACATTAAGAGAGGGAATAGATAGGGTGGTCCTGCCGCGTCTCCTTTATTATTTCACAACCTTGCCGCTTCACCTTAGGCCGTCCTTTTTTAAAACACTGGAAGCGGACATGAGACGATTTATATGGCATGGGTCGCGGAGCAGAGTATCCTTAGCTAAGATGTATCTGCTGACTGCACAGGGCGGACTTTCTCTACCCAACATGGAGCAATATTACCTAGCCGTGCAGCTCCAGTGGGTGGCACGCGCCACCTTGAAGACATCGCAGAGCAGGTGCCGGGGTTCACCCATCCCCAAATCGTCGCATTGTTTCATCCGGGTCGAACGGAAGCCTATCTGACGCCAGACCGTATAAATAGATATTTTGGGGTCGAACGGGAGGCACACCTACGCAGCTGCTGGTTAGAGTGGCATATCATTGTTATCGGCGCAGTACGCATTACGCGCCATGTAGTGCCATATGTACCGTCGCTCCCTCTGTTAGGCACACCCAGGAGGCTAAGGGCTGTAATGAGTGCGGAGTTCGTACACTGGGAGGAGGCTGGTATACACACATAAGGCGATCTGGACAGTGATGGTCAGCTTGTCCCATTTGCAGACCTAGCCGAGAGCTTGGACTTATCGCAGGGTCAGTTCCTATTGCATGCTGCAGTGGCGCATGCACTCACCGTGTTATGGGGACACGTGACGCAGGAGCATCCTACCCACGTAACTATTCAATACACGCATGAGTTGGGCACCGGCCGTCACCTGACTAAGTGGTTTGCGGAGTCCCTCAGCATCCACATGCCACCGCGTCTGCTGCCCCTTCGAGCCCCCTGGGATGCAGATCTCAGACAACTCACCACTGACAGAGTGGGAGGGGATATTCGAGAGTCCCACGCGAATTCCACGCAATGTCAGATTTTGGGCCATATGTAGGTACCTAAATACCGGTCGGTAACGGCCAAAAATCGGTAAATATCCCGTTACCGACCGGTATTTAGGCAATTGAGATGTAGGTGGCTGGATTTCAGGATTCGGTAATTTACCGAATCGGAATTTTAAGAAATCGGTAAAATACTGATGTGGTAAATTACCGAATCCTGAAATCCTATGTAGGGGGCACTCAAGTGAGTGCATTTTTGGTTTCTGGATTCGTTATTTACCACCAACTACAAGTTGATGGTAAATAACGAATACCTTTTAAAAAGCAATTTTGAAAAGTGCCATGTGGCAGACATACATGCCCTTAAGGCATGTATGTGCGCCACATGTGCACACATGCACGATTCAGGGGTGCAACAGGGTGTCAATGTGACACCCTGCCACCCGGATGTTTAACTACATTCTATTTACCGATTCATAAATACCGAATCGGTAAAATTCGGTATTTATGAATCGGTAAATAGAAATTATCTACATATGGCCCTTTGTCTCATTCAGTATTATGTTGTCCATAGAGCCTATCTGACGCCAGACCGTATAAATAGATATTTTGGCCACACTGACACCGTGTGTGAACGGTGTGAGGAGGCTGACACAAATTTACTACACATGCTCTGGTCATGCCCTACTATTCAACCGTATTGGGGAACCGTTACTGACTGTCTAGCCCAGTGCACGGAACGCACTGTATTCTGGGATTATTCCCAAGATCCAAAGGACACAAAGTGACTTCTAGGTTCATAGACTTGGGCCTTAAAGTCGCCAAGCGTCTACTCACACGTCGCTGGAAGTCTACTGTCCCACCAGTAGAAATAGCTTGGTATCACTCCTTACTATGTTGGGCACAAGTGGAAAGTGTGGCCCTCCGCCGTGAAGACGCCACGGGGTTGCGTAAACAGCCGATAACAGAGGCATGGGACTCAATACCGGTGGAGCTGACGAGCTCTTGGTTACGCACCTGCGCGCTACGAGAGGTACTTTACCTGAGAACACTTATTTTAGCAGCCTACACAGCAACCCTACACACTCACCTACTCCCTGCTGACGAGAGTCAACTACCTCGAAACACGTGTCCAGGGATGGCTAACGCTACACTTACTTGCACTCATGACTCGGGCATAGGCGTACCCGCCAACGCTGATTTCAGGAACCACAATTCTTTGGGGCAACACGCTGGTAGGTGGAGCAGTGTGCGACCAATTGGACCTTTGTTAATATTCAGGCTCCTTGAGCCGGTGGAGCTGACGAGCTCATGGTTACGCACCTGCGCGCTACGAGAGGTACTTTACCTGAGAACACTTATTTTAGCAGACTACACAGCAACCCTACACACTCACCTACTCCCTGCTAACGAGAGGCAACTACCTCGAAACACGTGTCCAGGGATGGCTAACGCTACACTTACTTGCACTCATGACTCGGGCAAAGGCGTACCCGCCGATGCTGATTTCAGGAACCACAATTCTTTGGGGCAACACGCTGGTAGGTGGAGCAGTGTGCGACCAATTGGACCTATGGGACTCAATACTATCTGATTTCCGTGCGGCCTGGTGTGACCGCTTGGAGACACAGGAGGACGAACTTTCTGCAGATTTTGACTGATCAATAGTTATTAACTTCTAACCCGCAGGCGGGCGGGGGCGCGCGCGACTGTTCAGTTTGATAGCTCATGCATGTGGAGTTTGGCCATACTGTTTTCTTCTCCTCTCCCCCCTCGCCTGCCCCTTCCCATTCCCCCACCCCCCCCCCATTCCTTCCCCTCCTTCCCCCCTTCTCCCTGTCGCGCGGCCTGCTCTCTTTGCCCAGATACATATTCAGTCCCCGAGCACCAACACACACCGCCTGTGTGGTAGTCACGGTATACGGGTAGGCATGTGACGCTAGAGTGCGCGCGATGCGACTAGCAGTCATGGTTAGGCGGGCTGCTATGGCGCGGACGGTGGGTCATAGATGTAGGGCACACAATGGCGCAGGGATTCATTGTAAGTGTTCCAGGCGGTGAGGTACATTGTTTATAGTTGTATATTTGTTTTTATTTACCTACTCATGGTTTAAATCTGTATACAATGATAACATGCTAAGGACCCAGAATTGGAACCTGTAAAAGTTGTTGTTGCTGGAAATGTGGAAATGCGGAACATCACAACTGTATTAGTTGTTCACACATAGATTCAATCTGTACGGTGACACACCCTGGTGTATATTTACTGTATACAGTGGTTATCGTACCAATAATAATAAAAACAAAGTTAAACAAAAAAAAAGAGAGGGAATAGATAGTTTAGACAATTCTCTGCTCCTTTTTCTGAGTGGTAATCTGGCACCTGTGACAGAGGGAGGCACCTTTTAAGGAGGTATGTGGCAGATTGGATCTGCTTCCTGCCTGACTTGGAATGAAGTTTTATTTGAAATCAAATTGATACATCTTCCCTGGCGGGGTCAGCTAGTAACTTTGACAAGCATGTGCAATGCAACAGGTCTCGCATTTACGCAGGTTTGAGCTATTGGCATTGTAAATGACAATGCCTTTTATTTATGCTTCAGTTTTTGAAACATAAATAAAACGCATTGTCATTTACAATGCCAATAGCTTAAACTCGCGTAAATGCGAGACATATTGCATTGCAAATGCTGGTTATACTTACAGTCCTGAATTTGCACCCATGCCAGTTGGTGACCCTACTCCCCCTGCAGCTATGATCTCACTTTCCCTCCTCCGTTTTAGCGACATGGCACCTTTTTTGTTGGACTATTGCGTCCTGTAAAAATCTATAAGAAAGTAAATAAATAAACACCGATACCATGCAGTCACACTGAGCCAGTACTGTGCGATTATGAGTTGAACAGGAAGGGGACTAATTGTGCGGACCCAGTTTTTTTTTGTTTAAGAATTTTTATTAAGTTTTCAGAGATAAACAAAACATAGAAATACATAGTAAATAAAATCAATCAGGAAATCTAAATTATACTTGTAAAGTGTAAAAATCAAATAATAAATCCAATAGGTCAAACATTAACGAAGCAGGAAAAAAGAGAAGAGAAGAAAAATAACGAGGAGGAAAAGGGAAAGAAATGAAGAGGGAGAGAAGAAAGAAAATACGTGTGCTACAAAATAAAAGAAGAAAATTCCAAGTTAGGGAAGAGGAGCGCAAGAGGAAAGATAAGATGTGAATTGTAACCAAAAAAGATCAGATTTAATTTTTTGCGACAGGACAGAAGAGGAAGCAGTGGCAATTCGATGTTCGTCACAGATAAAATTCCACCACATTAATAAAGAAATTTTCGAATTATCTTTCCATGAAGATAATATAACTTTAAATGCCATTGCAATAAAAAGATCAAACAATAGCGAAATAGAAGTGGAGTCAGCCAAATCAGGTGATGAGGAACCTAAAAAAACATTATGAAATGATAGACTCAAATTGTAATTAAAAACTTTCATGCACTTTAACCAGACCGACTTCCAAAAAGTCACAACATTGGGACAATCATAAAGGAGATGTCTCAGGGTGCCAACATATTTAGAACAGGACCAGCATAATGGAGACGAGGAAGGGGAAAACTTGGATATGCAAACAGGAGTAATAACAGCTCTATTGTAAATAAAATACAAGGGTTGAGTTACACGAGCAGCAGCAGAGATTTTAAATAACTTAGACCATAGTTTATTCCACACAACAATAGAAAATGAAAGGGATAAGTCTGATTCCCACGCAAGTTCAGTAGGAGATTTAGGTCTCTCGGTTGAGTGTAACAACAATAATTTATACACAAGGGCTGCCTTAGGCAAATGGAGAGGGAATATACTATATAAAGGTGTAGGGGGAGTGAGAGAAGGAATTGACACAGGTAAGTCAAAAGAGGATAGTCGTGATTGTAAAGCAACTGAAATTAAAAGGTATTCAGCATGAAATGTGTCGGGTAACTGAAAACGTGTTTGAAGGATTAATTGGTGAACGAAAATAATACCCTTCTCCTTCCAGTGTTTGTAATAGAATGATTTACCCTTGTATCTAAGAAATTTGTTATACCAGATAGTGGAAGAGAGAAAGCATTGAAAGGGAGTTAAACCCTTAGTAAACGTATTATATAATAAACTTTGGGAATATTTTATAATCGGATTATTAGAAATGAAAGTACAATTGGACATATAAATCACATTCTGAAAAGAAAAATCCTTTAGAAAGGAACGCTCAAAAGCAATCCATCTCGGGATAGGAGCATTTGCAAAATCAAAAGATAAAGCGAAGGATTGTTTAATGAGAAAGGCTGAGTGGTACGCCTTAAAATCGGGGAAGCGTACTCCACCCTCAGTCTTAGGACATTGGAGCTTTGAAAGGGCAATACATGAGTGCTTCTTGTTCCACAAAAATTTTACACAGATAGAATTGACTTGCGAAAAATATGAAAGGGGAATGCGAAAGGGTAACATAGACAATATATAAAGAACATGGGGAACAATCATCATTTTTATAGTGTTCAATCTACCCCACCAAGAAAGAAATAACGGGGACCATGTAAGGAGCAATGATTGAATTTTAGAAAATAATGCTGCAAATGTATATTTTATTGTGGCAGGTATGGACGTAGAGAACCAAATACCTAGGTATTTGATTTTGGTGGGGCACCATGCAAAATTAGTATCCTGAAACATATATTGATAACATAACGAGTTCAAGGGTGGAACCTCTGTTTTAGAGAGATTCAACTTATAACCAGAAATACTGGAGTATAGTCGAACTTCATCTAAAAAGGGAGGAAGGGGTGTGAGAGGGCTGGACATATAAATCAATATATCATCAGCATAGGCTGATAGTTTAATTTCTACTGAGTTAAGTGTGAGACCAGAAACATGAGCATTAACCCGAATACGTTCAAGTAAGGGTTCAAGGCAAAGGACAAATAACAAAGGGGAGAGAGGACAGCCCTGACGGGTCCCACGGGATAAAGAAAAAGATTTGGAGAAATGATTATTTACAAAGATACTAGCCCGGGGACAGGAGTATAACAATTTGATATATGAAATGAAAGTTGGACCAAAACCAAACCAACTAAGGGTACGAAACATAAATTGCCAATTAATACGGTCAAAGGCCTTTTCAGCATCTAGAGATAACGCAACAAGAGGGGTTTTAAATTTCTTTGCATGCGCGATAATATTTGCAAACATTCGGGCATTATCTGCTGCTAATCTACCCTTGATGAAACCAACCTGATCGGTCTTAACCAATAATGGGAGAAGACTTTCAAGACGGATGGCAAGAATCTTTGCAAATATTTTACAATCATAATTAATCAATGAAATGGGGCGATAGTTTTTACATAGTGAGTGACCCTTATCAGGTTTGGGAATGATGACTATTAAAGCATCCATAAAGGAGCCAGAGGCCTTGGCATCCCTAATAAAAGAATTAAACAATGTCAGAAGCTAAAGATCAAAAATTGATGCAAAGGTGGAGTAAAATTCGACCGAAAAGCCATCCAGTCCTGGAGCTTTTGATTTTTTTAGGGATTTAATGGCAGCAATAATTTCTTGGGCGGTAATAGCACCTTCCAAGGCTTCGAATTCTTGTGGCAAGGATGGGGGGGAAGGAAGGCCAGAAAAAAAAATATCTAAATTCTGAGAGGATGGGTTCGTGTCATCAGAATAAAGTGCCTCATAGTAAGTATGAAAAATATTGGCAATATCATCATCGGAGGATACCAAACGTGTGGTGGATTCATTTAAGATAGGACCAATATTTTTACGCTCAGATTTGATTTTCAAATAATTAGCTAACATTGGATTTAATTTTGAGAAGAATATTACAAGCTTCGACTGTCGCAAGTTTGTTAAGCTCAGATTTGGCCTTAATGAGGTCGTGTAAAGCCGAGGGCAATTTAGAAGAGAAGTAATTATGCTCCAGTATTTTAAGCTGCTGTAATAAAGCTAAGTATTTATTACAAGCAGCTTTCTTTTTCCTAGAAACATAAGAAATAGCGAATGCCCGAAATCAGGCCTTAAAAGCATCCCAGTTATTGGAAACAGAGGTTGATGAGGGGTTATTAAACATGAAGAATTCATTAACAAAGTTAATAGTTTCTTTTATGAAGGTAGAGTCCGATAATAAAACAGTATTGAGTTTCCAACGACTATATTTTTGAGAGGTTAACGAGAGATCAAAAACAGAAAGGACTGGTGCATGATCTGAAATAAAAATTGACCCAATCTCCGAAGACTGAATAGATGGGAGCAGGGATTTACTGACCAGAATATAATCAATCCTAGATCGTGTATGGTGTACGTTGGAAAAAAACGTAAACTCAAGAGAATCTGGATTACAAGTCTTCCAAACATCAAATAGAGGACGAGAGGTGATGGTCGATTGAAAAGCTTTATGGGATTTGTCAGGATGAAACTTGGACTGAGATTGTCTATCAGAAAATGGGTCTAACCACTGGTTGAAATCACCAGCAAGAACAACATTAGGACAATCAAGGGAGGAGAGTAGGACCTTGATGTCATGCCAGAACTTGGGGTCAGGTTTAACCGGGCCATATATATTCAATAAAACCAAATCCTTACCATGCATAACAACCCTGGCCATCACCCATCGTCCATCCGCATCATTTTGCGTAGAAACAATTTGCACAGATAAAGATTTATGAAACAATATAGCTACACCCCCTTTTTTACTAGAAGCAGGGGAATACACAATTTGGCCTACCCATTGTCTTTTCAATTTAAATGATTCTGCTTCAGTACAATGTGTTTCTTGAATGAAAGATACCTGAGAGTTTAATTTGGATAAATGAGAAAGTACCTTTTCCCTTTTGACGGGGTTGCCCAGACCACGAACATTCCATGTAACAAAATTGCACATAATGAGGGATCAGAGGGGAACAATACGGAAGGAGGTGATACACTTCAGGGAAACATCTAAAAGAGAAGAGACACCAAAATTGATCAAAATAGGAATAAAAACCGCAATATACAATAGAGCAATGGACAATTCCAAAAAACGTACGCAATAAACAACACATTATCAAATACATAAAAGGACAAACTGACGGGAAACGTAGCAGAGCAAAGAGATGAATAAAGGATAGAAGAAGAAGTAAAAAAAGATAGATCAAGGAAAGATATCCAGATCTAAAGAGAAACAACAATAAAAACAAATACATGGGGCGTAACAGCACCAACGAAAGACGACGCGACAGAGAAAAAGATACAGATAGAAAACTAAGAAACAGCCGAATTAAAAGGAAAAATAGAGAGACACAAGGACATTAAGTAGAAGGCGAAGAATTAGGCGCAGCACGAGAGGCCAGGGTTTGAAGAAACGACTTCAATTTAAGAGGGTCATCAAAGGACCGAGTGGAGCCATCATGGGTGACTTTACACAGACATGGATGTAGAATACCATATCGAACATTCAACTGTCTCATTTGTGGACGAAGTGCCAGAAATTCCTTCCTCCTCATGTTGGTAGCATTGGATACATCTTGGGAAATAAAAATATTATGACCGGACCAAGTAAGGTGACGCTTCAACTTGGCAGCTGATAGGACTCTCATTAAGTCTGTAAATTCCAAAAACAACATGATAATGCCTCTAGGCTTAGAAGCATTAGG
Organism: Triturus cristatus; assembly: GCF_964204655.1. Classification (NCBI taxonomy): domain Eukaryota; kingdom Metazoa; phylum Chordata; class Amphibia; order Caudata; family Salamandridae; genus Triturus; species Triturus cristatus. Next base: position 88,722,160 of record NC_140582.1, read on the forward strand.
CTGAAGACGACTAAGTCTATGTGCACGTTGAATGTTCAAAGCAGGTTCCGGAGAAATGTTTAAGAGTGCAGTCAAAAATTTCCTCAGAAAAAGGAGCAAATCAGGACCCTCCAAATTTTCTGGTAGGCCATAAAGGCGTAGATTATTACGCCGATTACGATTTTCAAGGTCCTCTGTGTGCAATTTAAGACGCTGGATTTCCTGTTCCAACATTGGAATTTTAGTAGAAATATCCTGCACATCGCTAATACGTTGCTCCATATCGAACACCTTAGCTTCCATAGTAATCCACCGGTCCTCAATTAGTTGTAGCTTCTCATTAGTAGTGGCCATAAAAGATTTAAGACCCCTCACCTCATCCAAAATAGTATCCAGAACAGGATTTTGAGAGGAAAGTATGGGCGAAGGAGGGTCATTTTTGGCTCTCTTGGGCTTGGTACCTGAAGAGACTGCTCTAGCCGAAGAAGAAGCTTCACTAGCCATCGTGAAACGAAAGGGTGGTCGAGAAGTAATCTTCGATAAAGACTTGCGCCTGCCCATCCGACAAAAAGAGGCACCTCACTCCACAAAAAGCCTCCAAGGACCAGAGAACATGGAAAAAAGAATTCCCAAAAGAACGTCACCTTCCGTCAGCACACTAGTAATAAGTGATATTAGTGAACAACACAGCGTTGTTATTGAAATAGGACAAGTAACCAAGAGGCTAGGTAGTGTGACAAGCACAGACTGGATAGGAGGCTAAGAGCCGTGTACAGGAGAGAAGATTGTAGCTGGCGCCATCACCAAATAGCTGACAACAAAATTGAAATTAAAAATAACATGTTGCGATTGGGGCATGAAGTGAGGAAAAATATAAGTCTCGCCTTCTAGAGATGTCAGCGTGTTGAAAAACAGTTCGTAAGGCAATACATTCACAAATGTTGAGGAGGAAAAAGAAAAAAAAAAAGAAAAACGTTGCCAAACGCTAAAATATTGAAGCGTCGGATTACCTTAGAATATCAGCACCCTTACAGGCAGCCATCGCAAAATGGCGGCCGTCACAGACGCTTCACTGAGGGAAGTCACCGCCGCATCTGCCAGGTCCGCGGAAGCAAGCTCCAGGATCGGGACGGGATCAATCTTCGCCCCGACCCTTCAGCATCCACAGGTCATGTTTAAAATGCGGCGCAACTCGCTACAACCGGCTTTATTCTGTAGATTTTCTCCGCGTACGAGCGGAGCTTAAAACTCAGCCGCCATCTTGTCGTGGTGCGAGACCACGCCCAGTTTTACCGGGCGGAAATCCACATGAAATTCCCAAATTCATTGGGTTTAATGCCCCCATTTTCATCTATCTCTGAGCGAGTGGGGGGTGTGCGGGCTATGGGATGGGAGGAAGGGGTGGTAAAGCTGCATCTGAGCAGATCCGTCTGCGGGCTCAAAGGATGGAGCAATCCGTGCTTCTCTGGCCACGGAATGGGTTTGAGTGGGAGTGGGCTGCGCTTATGTTCGCAGCCCCTGTCCTACCCTCAAGCAATTTGATCAGTCAGATTTTCCAGGTAGTAATACTGCACCCAGGTAAATCTAGGTGTATTAATTAACACCCAGCCAGATGAGATCGGCCAGAACAGTGTTCCGCCCATGCATTCCACACCGGCCAGTTCTTAATCAGGTCATGAAATCTGGCCGCTACTGCTTTCTTTCGAAGCACTTTCATGTCCACATCTCTAGTATCACCATTGGCATCCTTTCCCACCCCTCCAACATAACATATATGCAAATAAATAAATACACAACACATTTTTTTTGTTTGGGTAAAGTTGCTGCAGGTTTATTACATACACCGTTATGTAATAGGTGGGTTATCTCACGGGCGATCCAAGGGCAAGCAACCAACTGGGCCGCCTGCCTCCTGCCCACCTGTGCTGCCGTTACTGGTGATCCTCTTCCCGGATCACGTGACCCTTGGTCCCATATTATTCACGCCCATTTCAAGGCGGAGCGGAGCATAGCAAACCACCGGTTGTTCACGCTCACAACCGCCCGAAGGACTAACGGGGCGCCGACACGGTTTTCCAGGAACCTCACATGAGGCTCCTAGGATTTGGCTCTGGCACCCCCTATGGTGCCACGCAGAGGTACCTTTCTGTAACGCCCTGCTTCCAGATCGCCCTGTAACTCTGCCACAGCTCTGGAGGTGGCCACCGTCGCCGCCAGAGCCCCCCACCAAACAGCTATGGTCTTACCTGCAACCTTTCATCTCTAGCGCCTAGAAGTCTAGAAGAAAGAGATCCATCCCTACTGTTGATAGATGATCCCCATCTATATCACAATAGCCCTTGACGTTAGCCTGGATCAGCTAGTGTCTGATGAAACAAAAGGCCCTTTTGGCCTATGAACTTGTGCCAAGACTATTCACCCCATGCAGGAAAGTTCCAATGCATCACATGACTCAGCCCCGGGCTAACTCTGGGCGGGATGGTTTCAGACACTATGGCTCACATTGCCCCATTTATTTGCTGATCTTACCTCGCTGCCGTGCTTTTAGCACTGTGTGTGCCTGGACACTTGTGTCCCTCATCTATGGGACAGCAGCCCACTTGCTAGGTGACCACTCCCCCAACCCTTAACATTTGAACAGTCCCTTTGCCTTCTAAATCATGACGCACAGGAATGTTTATAACTAGAAGTATGTGACAATGAGCAAGGGTGCCATCCTGCCCTTGCCAAGCATCCCTTATTCCTTATGGGAATTTCGCCCGCTCAGCTCCCTCAGTGGTGGAACCTCCTAGGCATACCAGCTAGAGATTATGTCTGCTTTAATACAGTGCGCACTGTCTGCAATAAGGTGCCTAACACTAAGGATTGACTAAGTACTACTTTACCCCCATCCTAGAATACTCCCAGATAGGGGGTTGAGGGTGGTTCACACTGGCCACCCTGAGCAGCCCCAGCGGTGTAAAATGACCTGCTCCGTTAAATTTTAATTTTTGTTGAACACTGGACGTGCCAAATATTATTTTTGCAAAGTAGCCTTTTGTGCTTGACACATTGTTTTCCCCTTTTCTTGGGACAGCAGCACACTATTTTGACTGACAGCGTCCCCACCCAGCGAGGCGAATATAGCTAACCGGGCGGGGCATTAGAGCTTGTTCATAACTAGAAGTATGTGCCAATGAGCAAGGGAGCCCTCCTGCTCTTGCCATGTATCCCTTATGGGCATTTCATACGCTCAGCTCTGTCTGTGGTGAAAACCCCTAGGCATGCCAGCTTAGAGAATCTGTCTGATTTAAACAGTGCCCACTGTCTACAATATGGTGCCTAACATTAAGTAGAGACTAAGTCCTACTTTACCCCCATCCTAGGATACTTCCAGATAGGGGGGGTTCACACTACGCACCCTACGCAGCCCCAGCGGTGGAAAATTACCTTCTCCGTTAAATTTAAATTTTTGTTGAACACTGGACGTGCCAAATGTTCTCTTTACATAGTAGCCTTCTGTGATTGACCCTTGTACCCCCATTTCTTGGGACAGCAGCACACCATGTTGGCTGACAGCATCCCCACCCAGCGAGGCTAATATAGCTGGGCATTTGTGCTTAACTGCAGGAACATGTCACCTACCCTTGTTTCTGGTGTGCCCTTACTTCGCCCCGATGATCAGACGATTACCCAAACCCCTTTGTTTGCTAAACCCTGGTGAACACCTTAATGGTGTCAAATCTGGTTTGAAACAATATATGCCTTGTGCCCATAATTGGATACAACTCACCCTTTCGTGGATTGACAACTACACAGGTGTCTATACAAGTTACTCAACATACACGTTGGCCCTGGCTGCCTTGTGTTCTGGTGCCCGATATGGAAAGAGCCTTGCCTTCCCTTGCTGCCCCCTAGTATTTAGTCCTTCATGGCACTGACCCACAAGGGCCTCCTACTGGGCTGTGTAACGCGGCCCAGGATGACCTTAAACAATCAGCTTGGTGTGATACCACAAACCGCATTGGTCATGAGAACCTTAAGAAGCACACAATTTTCACCTGGGCGTACCTCTCAATGAGACCGCCTCTACACAGCTGTAAGGCCAGAGACACACATATTCAACCTAAATACTGTTTTTGCCACTTGGCACCCTACTGGTTGCAGCTCTGTGTTTTTGTGAAGCGCACGTACCCCCGGGGCATGATTCGCTGATAACCTGTTGTATGTTACCCACTCGCTGATGTATCGCTAACCGCTAACTGTCTTACTTGGATTGAAGGAATGCTGAATGATTCCTAAGAACTGTGGACTGCCCCTTCCAGTCTCAGGTTCTAGCCCATGGTTCTAGCCCATAGAAGGAAAACTAGGGAGCAGACAAGTCTGTGGGAACCAGGGGGAACATTCTGTGCAAGAACCTGCCTTTTCCTGAATATTGGGACGCCAAAAGGTATATAATACCCTGTCGCCATTTGGCTCTAACGCAGTGTTGACCAAGCTTTCTGCGCCGCAGCACACTTGTTGGGTGACAACTACCACCACCCGCCTGCTGCCCTGGCTTAAGCGCGGGTGGATATGTCTTAACTGAAACGACCTGATACCTGCCCTTGGTTGCAGAGGAATGCCCACCCAATGTACATGATACCTTATTCTATATGGTGCCCGAGGTGTTCCTCATGAAGGCCCTCATAGCCAATTGCACAATGCAGTCTCAGCATTTCGCAGTGCCTCTCTTTGCGTTGTAATTTCCTGAGTAAGTGTAAAATTATACTTTCCCACCATTGGGCTGATAAGTGGGGACAAAGGCAGACAGATCCTGTTATTTTGCGGCTTCTGAAATTGCCTCTGGATATATACTACAAAACCACAGTACACCTACAACACGCCAGTACCCTTGGCTTTAACAATGCTGGTTAGCTGTATAAGATAACGGAACCACAATTCTGGCTTCGCTGCGTAGCATATTGAAAATGCTTCCATTATGAACCTTTATGTGTTGAACATTGCATTGAATGTCTCCCTTCAATGAATAGCAAGCTCAACCGCAAATGGGACCATTACACTAATCAACACCACCAATCAACTGAAATCAACTATACCCCCCTGTAAAACAGGTAAGTGTGTGTAAAACCCAGCCATAGTCAGATGAAACCATTAGAAGCTGTTTATCTGGGGCATTGTAGGGACGTATCAGATACTAGACAACCTGTCCCTTCTATCTGAAACCCGATAATCATTAACAGAATGCCAAGTGAGTTAAAAAGAGGCATATCAACTGTAACAGCTCCATGTGGTGCAGAGGCTCTTGCTATGAGAGGGAACCTCAAATCCGGTGCTTTTTTTACCTGCCTTTGCATAATCTGCAGTCATGTGACCATGGTTTGGCTCAATATTATTAACCGAATGGCAAGTGCTTGCGGTCAGTAGACAAAAACACCCCCTGAACAAAACGGAAGCACTGCTTCCTCCAGTTTGACTGTGTCCACCTCTGTAGGTGGTATGAAAACTTGGGGTCTTGGGGTGGTTGATGTGATGAAGGGTGTGGATTAAACATCCAAGCTGGACATCTTTGCTTAGCATGGTGTGCTGCATAGTTCTGTCTCTTCTAACCCAGATATATAATCAACGGTAACATGACCCCTACAGCAAGCCAGAACTATTGACTTTCAATGGTTGATAGTTGCCTAAGGTAAATAAGCAACAACCTATGGCTTTGTTGTAAGAATATTGACCGTGACCTGTGCGAGGGTCAGTAGACAACACTGGCCCCCGCTAAACTGCCAGAGTGAGCTAACATGCGCACAAGATGGCCCTTATGTGAAACACGGATGCAGCAGAACCCGGCCAATTATAAAAGACACCAGCAGCGCAAAAGAAGCCATGGTTAAGCTTCTTGAGTGCTACTCCAACCAGATGTATCCCAAGTATTGAAAGGAGTGGAAAGCAGGCTGAGCACCAGTGAGAGTCTTTATAATAAAACTGAAGCTACCCTTGATCTATTCTGCTCCTTTCAGCCTCCTCGCAGAGTTAGCCTTGGAGGAAAATGAGGCAGCTCAGAACGACAGGGACCATCCGCCTGGCTGATGGCTAGAAGTTGTGCGAGAGCTCACCGGCGACCCAATCACCGAGCCACACACAAGCTGTCCAGGGGCCACCTGGCTCCGCAACTACACAAAGCGGCTCTGACCACAATGCACCTCCAAACCGGCACCCCAGGGGCAAAAGGCAACCCCCACTCAGAGCCCGGAACTCTGAAGTGCCCAGAAGCTGAGGTCTAACACCACCAGGTCGGGGCACAGCAGAAAGCAACAGAAGCTGCAACCGAGTCACGGCATGTTCATGCTGGGCAGGAAAGGCATGCAGTGTCGCCAAACCGGGGACAAATACACACCCGCCATATCACATATGGGCTCCTAGGATTTTAAAGCCACACAAATGACAACCTACATTCAAATTGCACACACAGCTGCAAAAACAGCAGCAGCTCACTAATATTACTGTAAATAATATCTGTGACACCCCACTCCTCTCATTTGTGTGTCCTGTTTTGATCTAAACAATACTATTCATGGATGTTGCATGAAACCAACACCATATTTCTCTGCAAGATATCCGTTGTCTTGGCAAACGGTAATTAACACAACCCACTCTAGATACCCCCACAGAATACAACATGGTGCACTGGCCAGGTCTGCCCACGTAAATCGATGCCCAAGCAGGAAAAGACACGCGACACTCCCTGATATCCTGATGTGACGGTGGCCCAGCTGTGCCCAAGGACCGCGCAAATTTCACACGAGTGCTTAATTTGTAGAAAACAATAGTAAATTACTATGTTCCCGACCAGGGTAAAGAAAGGCTTCTTTGGTACTGCCTCCAAAGGAAGGAGCATGCCTTCGGTGTTTATAATTACGAGCATTACGAGAGTGTGTTGATGGCGAAAGTTATAGCCCATGTGTACTGCAGCTTCATACACAGGTTCATCGCCTACAAACTTACGCACAGTGACTGTGCTAAAATCAATACTTGTGGACCCTGTAGTTAATTGGACTTGCCACCCTGGCACACGGATGATAGGGTTGTGTTCAAATTGTGCCTAGCCAGGGCATCATACCTGTCCTGCACCCAGCGACAAGCTTAACCAAAATATATACCAGGCAGCAGCCGCGCACAGCCCGCCACCAGGAACGTGGCCCCTTAGGGCACACAAGCAGGTCCACCTGGCGAGTGTGTCGTCAGCATCACCAGACGACCTCAGAACCGGAGCGTCGCCCTTATACAAGTGCAAGCATGGTACCAAAAGCTAGGCCTGATATGCGCCTTTTAAATAGTTGCAGGAAAAAACCCCTTGCATGGGGAACACCGGCTGGTACTTATATGGTGCATGGTAGCAGTGCCTTCTAGTGGCCCAAATGCATACGGCTGGCCCGTGGTGGGCTCCGTGCTCTCTGTGAAAACATTCTAAATAGATTCAAATAAAGGCTTCAACATCAGGTGCTGCAACCGCATCGAGACAGCCTTTAACAGTAGACAACTCATGATACACCTTTGTCTGCAAGTAGCTGGGGAAGAGTCACAATGCCCTCTGGTGGCCTGGATGCATAACAGCTGAACTGCTGTGGGCTCCGTGCTTTATGTGAAAACCTGATAGATCGCTACCATGTCCTTGCAACAAACAAGTACCGTGTTTCACCTAGCATCGGCCTGCGAGCACCCCGTCGTCCACAGCAGCCCACCAAGCCCGGTACTAAGGGGGAGGCCCGAGGTTCGCCTTTTAATGGATTGCAGGCGAGAACCCATTAAATGGTCGACTTCCCATACTCCAGCTAGGAACGAGAAACAACAACAGCGGGACAGTGCCACCTGATGGCATAAACACCTCATTGCACTCTGGACATACACGGCCAAACCAAAGGTATGTCAGTTAGTACGTGAGCCTCCCGATGTTGCCCTGATCGTTCGATGGCTATAGCATTCCATTAGCAGCCCCCGTAATTAATACTAAATTAAAATTATAATAATAATAAAATAGCACAAAACAAGTTTGCAATAGACAGGGCACCATCAGGAAAAAGACATTGGCTCCACTGCTGGGAGTTGAACCCTTGACTTCGCGGGGCTTGTCACGCAAAAAGCTGTAGACCTTGCGCCTGTGCTACTATTACTGGCTTCGCTAAGCAGGCCGTAAATGTGTTGCCCTGCAAAACCACTGTGCCCTGTATACAGTTAAAAGGTAATTTCCAGCAGTGGCAAAGCATGCTTACTGCCACAATAAAAAGCCGTATGATTCAATTCACTTGAGACATTACAAAATGTAATAGCTGCTGTAATATATTGATCCTTAACACCGCTCCCCCCAGGTGCGCCGTGGGTTTGGTGGGGCGCAAAAGCCGCAGTTTCCAGCGCTAGAAAAGGAAGACGCACACGCAGCGAGAGCAGCGTGCATCCGATTGCACGGGATCCATCAAAGGCCATTCACCCTATGCCCTGTCACATGGGGACCCTCCACCAGCGTGTCCTCCCCACGGCAGTGGAAGCAGTTGCATGGAAGGCCATTCTGAATGAGTAGCCCACGAAACAACAAAAGAAAGTACTGAACTGCTCAGGTCTCCTGCTGGGAGCGATGCCCATCCAATTGAACCCATGATGCAATGAAATCCACCTGGTCGCATGTGCACCCCTGCTCCCCCGCGCCATACTCTCAGACGAGGACAGGTTCAGATGTACGTAGGGTTTCGCACCCACACAAACCTGTTTCGCACAATCACCCAGGCAACATGCACCTAAACCGCTCTACTACTTAACTATTGAGGATGGGGACTGCAAGGGCCTCAAGGACCGACCTTCTTCCTATAGGACAGAATCGTACGAACAGCAGAACAGGACACAACTCCCGAGGGCAGAACCCATTGAAATCAAGTGCCAAGGTGCGGGCCTTGCATCCAGAGGACTAGGCCTGGCAGGCCCCGGGTACGCCTCCTAACCACCGACGCTGCCAACCGCATGTGTGTGCGGCGCGGGGCCAAGGTGAGACCCGCGCCCAAGTGAAACCTACCAGCCGCCAAGTGAAAGCGAGTCATCCAGGACCCGCGTCTGCCACACCTATCCCCTGAGCCACGTTGCCCCACACGTGGACGACACAAGGGACCACAGTCGAGGGTTGATGGCCTGCCATATATGACGGCCAGGTGGGCGGGGGGGGGTCACGGGGCCCGTGCAACTCAACCACACCGGGATAGGGTGGGGGCACACGGAGACAACGTGAGCTAGGCAGAGGTGTGGGCAACGTATGGGCCATAAAGAGCAAGTGGCTGCCTCACTGCAACGAGGCCACGCAGCCGGCCCCTGCTCGCTGGACACGGGATGTAAGAACACATGACGCTAGACAAACGGCGTCAGGCCAGCCGGCATCTACCTTAAGGACCGTGACGACCGGACTGCCCCAACGCACTGTGCTTTTCAAGTGCCACACTAGCGAGATTTCGACACCCCCCCCCCACACACATTCATGCACCTTTACAATGAAGGCAACTCTACCTATGAAGGCAGTCTCCAGGGGAGGCGGACAAGCGAGGCTCGTAGCTCTCCCTCCTCCCCCACAACGTTACACTCCCCGCCCCTCGGCGCTGATGTAGGAAGGCTATTGCACACATGTGGGGGGTAGCGCGGCTTGAAGCCACATCGGCTGACCCCCTACCTAGCTCCGCTAAGATACCCCGACCCTCGGTGCTGATGCCGGGGTTGGTTGGTTTCTACCCCCATGAGCTACCCGCCGGAGGCTCCCATGCGCCTACAATCTCACCATGCTGCAACTTGCCCATACCGGTGAAGAACCGGGGCGTGCCTGGCAGACCATGGGACAACGAAAGGCGCTCCTCAGTTGCGGCTGGCTCGTTAGGCCAGCGCAGGCAGGTGCCGATCAGCATCTCCCCCCCCCCTTCCCTGCCCCCGTCCCCGACACGACCCTGGCCGCAATGTTGGCTATTTGGCTTCCTCCGGGGGCCCAACCCAGGAACCTACAGCGGGCATGATCCCCCCGTACCCTCTCCTGCCTGGTGGGGACCCGGGGGGGGGCAGGTATGGGTGCGGGGGGGAGACTGCTGCATCGGTTCCCGCCCCAAGGACACAGTCGGCCTCCGTGCTTGGAGGAGCTCGCACCCCCCCACCATGGCTGTCCGTGCCATGGCCCCTGTACAACCCGGGAATGTCCCAGGCACGGGGCGCGGGGGGGGGTGGCTATGGAGCACTCACCCTCACTGATGTCGCGTGGAACGCATGAGGCACGACCGGGCCTGCAATAATGAAAACGACGACCAACGAACCTTCTAGACGGCGTGTCAGGCGCGCAAAATAGGGCGCTAAAATGGTGAGGGAGGCATATATACCCTCCCCCAAGTCCTGGCACCCAGGAAGTGACGCCCCTAGCATGCCGCGACTAGGCTGGGGGGACTCCACCCAGAGTCCCTGCCCCTGATGGGGGCGGGGGTGTGGGGTGCCCAGGTGACACTAGAGTGCTGACCTCTCTAGTGGCCCCCTGCGGAACCCTGTGTGGTGGCCCCCAAGACTTGGAAACCCAAGGAGTCTAATAAGTGCCTCTGGGAGCCCTCGATATGAGTTTCCTGTATACAGTTGATATCCCCCCCAGAGAACGAAGCCCAAGCGCCACATTCCGCCTTTTTGAGCGATCGTTTAGCCCGCAGATGCTAATTCTTAAGGAGTTTAGCTTAGCCGTTTAAGAAGGAAAAAAAAAAAGACCAAAGAATAATAACACAACAGACTCCTAACGTCTTGTCCTGTACCATAGCAAGTGTGTCTTAGGTATACATGTGTATGTGCAAGAAAGATTAAAAAGCTTGTGCTTAATTTTTCTGTGCAGAACTCTTCTCTTGAAGTGCCTTTCCCATCCCTCCCCCTCCCCCCCCCCTTCTTCGAGCAATCAGGCGAAGCCTGAGTGATGATAATCAACTTGAGCCCCGACTGCCAGCCACGCCGGATTGATAGAAACTATAACTCTAGTTTATCAGTTCGGCCGCGTGCCCCTTTTTCTTGACTGTGCTCAGTGATAAAGTGAAATAGTGTGATAATAACATAGAAGAATAAAGAAACCACATGACAGAAAATAGAGCGAATATCAAATAAAGTCAAAATAATGCCAAAGTCAAGGTCAAGGAGAGTGCGGTTTAGGTCTGGTTTCACTCATTGGACAGAGTGAGCAAATGTTACTTCTTCCTGAATTTCAGTTGCTCCAAATATTCCCCTGCTTTAATCTCGGAGAGAAAAACCTTAGTACTCCCGTTTAAGATTACTTTGAGCCTTGAGGGAACCATAAGATACACTTCCGCACCCAGCTGTTGAAAAGGGGAGATTAGCTGTCTCATTCGCCATCTCCGTTCGACAGTCTGATGGCAAAAGTCTGGTTTAGCAAAGAATGTTACACCATTTGCTCCTTTCTTGGCATTGAAGCGGGCCTGGTCATAGATCATCTGTCTAAGGAGGAAATTTCCAAAGTACACGAGAAATACCCTGGGTTGCCCTCCTGACTTGTTGCCACCGCTTTGTTGTCCCTTTTGATGAAAAGGAAATCGGTGCGCCCTCTGAACTTCATAGTCCCAATCCCATCCCGGATGGTCTGGGAAGGAATCATTTAGTAATTTAACTATGAAGAGCCTGGGGTCATCCCCCTCCTTCCCCTCCGGGATACCGAGTAGGCAGAGGTTGTTCCGGCGCTGACGGTTTTCCTGCTCCTCCATTTTTATCATCAAATCCATCATACAGGCAGTATTAGACTCCCCCTGCTCTTTGGTGGCCAGAGCGTCAGTTTCCAGATGTTCAGTTTGTGCCTCTACCATCGTAAGCCGATCACTGATGTCTGCGCAGTTTTTATTCAATCGCCTCAGCCCACCCCGCAGCTTTTTGGCAGCATTCTTAGCAATACGGTTGTCTGCCCGGACTTCTTCGTGGAACTCCTTGATGAAGGTCAGGATGGAAGCTAGAGAGTGTTCAGAGTTGTCAGCTTGCAGGCTCTTGGTGCTTCCCCACTGAGTAGAGTTTAAATCGTCTTCATCTAGGGGGTATGATACCTGAGAGTCGGAGTAATCCCACTGTAGCTGACTGCGGCGCTTACTTTTGCTGGTGGGCTTTTTATGTCGCTACACTGTGCCTGTGTTTTGAAGTGAGATGTCACTGTCCCTTTCGCTGGCTTCCTCAGAGCCATCTTCATTGGAAGAATTTGAAGTACTGTCTGACACGGGGTAAAAAAATCTTCCCCTCCTGCTTCGGGTGTCCAGGGAGTCTGGGAGCCGGGGGGCACCACCAGGTTTTGGATCACTTTATTGGTCCCTGCTTCGCCAGGGTCAGGGTCAGGGATGAGCTGTGGGGCCTCTGTTAATTCAGTCATTTTCTGGTATAGTGGATGGGGCAACACAATCCGTTCCACTCCCTGCTTGAGGTGCCCCCGCCTTTACGTTATCTGCTGGCGAGTGATTGATGAAAGTGGATGGGGGTTTCATATTGGGATTTAACATATTTTTTTTGATTCCCAAAAAGATTTTTGCAGGGGGGGGGGTTTGATCTCTAGGCGGAGCCCCCCCCCCCCCCTGGTTTGCCCCACTGTTTTCCCTGCGTTTTCTTATCCCCACTGACCTCAGTTTTAGGTTTAGAAGCTCCCTCAGTGGCGGAGGCGGCATCTTTGGCAGCTTTCATATCCTTAGAGTCCAAGGCGGCAACAGGAGTCTTTTGCTTGGAGCCTCTTCGGGCCCCCCGAGCACTCATAGTGGTCCTGATGGATTCAAACAGTTTCGCTCCACAGAGGTCTTTAAGAACAATCCAGAGGTCCCATAGTTCGTTGACCTCACTAAAGGTTATGAGGGATGCGAGAAAAGCCGGGCATGGGGTCGGATTTGTAAAAAAATGCAGAGCGTCCCATACTTGTGTCACCAGCTTCTTGCGAGCAGAGAGGGCAGGCTGATTAAACTTTGACCAGCACACGATCACCAAAGCAAAGCCCCCTTCGAAGAAAAGCAGCCTCGGTGCTCGCGTTACAGAGCAGAGCTGGCGAACGTGACGATCTGGCATCTCTGGAGGAGGCGCAGGGCAGCTAGCCGAGCATTACGTGTCCGGCGTGAGCAGCCGAGCAGCGTGAGCTCAGGCGGATTCCGTCTTGCTCTTGTTCCCGGTACTCTGGCCTCTTTCTTTGATTTCACGTAACTGCTAACACACGAAGACAGGAACCCAGCCAAAATCCTTTTATTTCAATATTTATGTTTGCATTGAAACAAAATCCTTTTATTTCAATGCAAACATAAATATTGCCCAGTGACATCACATGAACTGAAACCTGAACTGAAACCTTCAGAGTTTATGTTCAGATTCTGTACCAAGAGGCAAAAACCATGGGTTGTTACTACTTACCTCTCCCAGGGGCTGTTCATGGACAACAACAGCAGAGTAGTGACCTGGGAGGGGCTCGCCTATGTATCTGTATGGGAAAAGCAGAAAGAAAGTTTAGGTATCTGCCTTCATAAAATACAATCCACCATTGTGTATTGATACTGCAATATCTCCTATTGGATGTTTCACAACATATATTGCTCAGCCAGGGCACTGAAGAGGCTGCCAAATTATATCTAACTATTGCCAAGAAAACTTGCATGTTCAGCAAAAAAGAAACCTCACTTACCTTATCACACTGTAGTGAGAGGCCTCAGCACACTGACCCATGCCCTACCTCTGTCCTGGAGTAGAAGTATGGGGTATCGTGCAATCTTTCTCTTCTGGTTCAAGGCCCATGACCTGTTGAGCTTTGAGCTTGATGTTGATGCAAAGATGCAGTCAGGGATCCCACCACAAACACGGACATATTTGGAACTAAATTATTGTTTGCAAACATCTGACGTATCGTTCTACTTTTATCAGGGACGTGATTTCTGCTGGGATTAAATGGACACAGACTTTAACCTAAGTCTTCTCTTTGCCTCACTACTGGTTATTCCTGTCCTTCAAACTGTATCTGTGAGTTGTGCACTGATGTATCTGGTGGCATAAACAGGTCTCTAAACAAAGCACTGCCAATACTTTGAATACTGTTCTTGTCCCCTCTAGGCTTAGTCTTCACATATATTTACTCCAGGCATCTGTGTTTGACCCCATTTTCACAGGCTCAAGCCCCTGCAGGTCCTCTCAAACATATAATCTTGTGAGGTTGATAAAATGAGTACCATTGGGTTACAATAAACACCATCTCCAGGAAGCCCAAAAGGGGTCAATGTGGACTTTACTGGTAAAAGCGTATGTTAGTAAAACTCTTCTGTTTCCATCTACTTTCACGTCTTGTATTTCATTTTTTCCCTTGCTCACAAGCATCTTTATTTTATTTGCTTATCATTGATATTTTAGTCCATCCTTCTAGTATATGTTTTATTGTTTGGTTATGGCATATTGTTGACTCTGTCCTTAATTTAGCAAATGTTTCAACCTAACAATAATTACTTCTACCGATTTGCACATTAGAGTATCTTATTCCTGACTTAGATATGGTGCGCCATAAAATTAGCACAGTACTTTATTCACACGTACAAGCATTACATTTAAACTCATGTTATCATACTTCTTGGATTGTATTGAATGAAGAAGTAAACTGCATATGGACCTCACTCAACTGGACAACAGAAGTACGGCAAGAAAATAAAGAAAAAATCAGAAGACATTGAGGAGTCGACTACAATGTTGCACGGAATGCCTCCTGCCGACAGTCGGATTCTCCTCCACTGTGTTGGAGCCCTTCCGAGTGACTCGGTCGGTTTACAATCTGCCCAAACCGATTAAGATGTTGGCGGTCGGAAGGTAAACCACGCGGTTATTCCAAATCGTTTCCGACTGGCTTTCGGAGGATTTGTGGCAGTCGGAACCGCATTGTACACTCCTATTGGCAGCATTTCTGACCTCGGGATTACGATGACGATTTCCAACAGCCTTTCCACGCCGGCCTGTCTTGACATGAAAAGGCAGTTTGAAAGTTACTTTGGGGGCCCCTGGCGGGCCCCCTATATCTTGCGGCCTCCGGTTAGGGGCCAAAGGGGTACCAAAGGGATCCCCCTGTAAAACCCTGCACTGTGTGGCAGGCACCGTGGGGTACCCACGGCAAGGTGCAGGGTTTTCCACACACACCCCATTTCCCCATAGGAGCCTGTATTACAGCCGGTTGTCGGCGGAACACAAGCTCCCATAGGAAACAATGGGAATCCGACTGAAAAGTGTTTGTCACATCGTAATCAGGCAGGCGGAACCGCTGAACGCGAGTCGGTCAGTCCCGATTCCAAGTCGGTGTCTGGCGGAAAGTTTCCGTCCAACATCATAATCGTCCGGAAAGTTTCCGTCCAACATCATAATCGGCCCCTAAGTTGTGAAAGCAAGGGACAGTCTGTAACTCCATGAGGGATGTAAAAGTTTGAAATGAATGACATAGCTTTTGAATAAATGAATGAATGACATGAATGAATGTCTCCTGCGTCGTGGATGCAGCGGTTAGATACAGAGAGTAGTGGCTGATGAGAATGCTTTAAATCTAGACTAATCAGGGACAGCCCTATTTTTTGCAGGAAGCCAGGCCCTGCCAAGTTGGTTGGTGCCCTGGAGGCTGGTAAACATGAAGGAGAATCCAGTAGTTTGAGTCTCTTGGAGTAAAGGGAGAATAAAAAAACACCTAAACATTGAAGCGGTCACTTGAGAAGACTAGCAGGATAGCTCCTAGGAGCCCAGAAGTCATGTTTCAAGGTGCCATCGTAGCAAGAAGAATCAGAGCTGGAAGTTTACTGTGCTCACTGTTGCGCTTGGACTTAGTCATTTTGATGCAACAAGATGTTGGAAGTACAAAACACCTGACACTTTTGTATCAAGATCCTTAATAATTTCTAAACCTCTTTAGCATGAAATTCCTAGATAGGGTTGACAGCTCCTGAAGGCACTAGAAGAAACAGCTGTGTTACTTGAAATAGGAGCCCCCTTCAAAGCACCTTCTGAGAACCAACTGAGCGAATCCCAAACATGGACTTGCTGCACCTCTGGTACATGTGATCTTTCCTAATGGAGTTCTTTACTATAGCAAATATTCTTCACTGAGTTTGTTGTTAAGTCCATCCAACATGCCCAGGTTGGCCTAGTAGAGAGTAAGTCAGCCTGTCCAATGCTACCAGTCCCACCAAAAGACATGTTTTAATCACCCATTGACATTAATGGGCCTCTAACGGCGTCCCTTATAGCATAGTATCAAATTGTCTTTATTCGAAGTTATCCTCTTAAATCTTAGTACAGTTTCAATCTAAGGCTTTTTGTATTTCTCAGTTATTTAATTAATACAATTTTACAAATTGTCTTGTTTGGAGCCCAAATGTTATTGCCTTAAATGTAGTGCAAATATGCTTTTGCTAAAGTGTAGCTTTTAATTCGGCCTTTTTGGCACATATTGGTGCCTGAGTTATTCCATTGTAGCATCTCAGATAAAGTGTGCTAATTAGTTTCTCATTTTAGTGAACAGTCATTCGTTGTTTTCACGATTTCCTTCTCACTATTTATTTAGGTGCATTGAGAACTTCATAGTTAGAGAATTAGGTCAGAGAAAGGAGTTTTTCAAAGAACGTGATGGGCCCTTCTTGGCAAGATTGATCTCTCTCAGTTCTTCAAGAATACACTTTTCCCTTTAGCCCCGGGTTCAAGGAATCTGTGCTAAAGAAGAAGACTGCACCTTTCTAGGGGACTGGTAAGAGTAAGGGAGTCCAAAGGCTCAGTCCAGATGTTGTGTCCTAGTCTGTGCAGAGGATCACACCATATGCAGGACATGCCCAAAGAAGTTGGGAGTAGTTGTGGAGTTACATTAAGGGGTGCTCTTGCTGGTTTATGTGCTCTTGAGTTCAGCTGTGTAATTGTTTATGGAGATAAAGTGAAATGAGTGCACCGCTCCCAACTGTATTCACTACAGTGGAGGTAAGCCCCTCCTAATACTGGAGGAGAATAACAGGGCCTTGAACTATTACATTGCTTAAATTTAGTAAGTTCTAAAAAATTATCTGCACACCTTTAGCAACACTACTAAACACCACTATGAAAAAAAGTGGTGTGGGCAAGTAAAAAAGTGGTGTGGGCAAGTAATGTATTATGACAATTACTGGAATGCAGTTCCTAAGTGGGGAGGAGAATCTCCGGTCAGAACTATGAAATCCACAGGTTGGGGGATAGATCCTTGTTGGAACTAGGGCCCTTACACATCCATAAAGGTGCCATGTTTCATCAGCGGGAATGCTCCCCTCCAGGCCGGCGCTGCAATGCCCAACGGGCACCCTCAAGGGGACTCTTTGGTGCCGATCACGATCCGGTAAAAAAATTCCCCGTACGACTCGTATCCGGTCTTTTTACCGTACGAATCGTACAAGTGCCGTACAAACTGCCAATCACTATTCGCATTGGGAATTATTCCCCACACGTCCTCGGGTCGGAAAATGTGTCCGACACGTCCTCGGACGATTTACCGTACAAATGTGAAAAGTGAAGTCCGACCGCGGAATCACGATCCATCCCGTGCGTCCGATGTTACAACCGTATGGAAAAAACACCGTCCGCACCGAACTCCCATAGCAACCATGGAGACATGTGCCCGCATACGCGCCCAACACCCCCCCAGCCCTCCTATGTACGAGTCGAATCCCCACCCGTGTATGTACACCCGTGTATGTACGAGACGTACCCCCACCCGTGAATGTATGGTGCGTACCTCCACCCCAACCGTGTATGTACGACCCGTACCCTCACCCGCGTACGTATGGAGCGTACCCCCACTCCAACCGTGTATGTACGACCCGTACCTCCACCCCAACCGTGTATGTACGACCCGTACCCTCACCCGCGTACGTATGGAGCGTACCCCCACTCCAACCGTGTATGTACGACCCGTACCCCCACCCCAACCGTGTATGTACGACCCGTACCCTCACCCGCGTACGTATGGAGCGTACCCCCACCCCAACCGTGTATGTACGACCGGTCCCCCCACCCCAACCGTGTATGTACGATCCGTACCCTCACCCGCGTATGTATGGAGCGTACCCCCACCCCAACCGTGTATGTACGACCCGTACCCCCACCCCAACCGTGTATGTACGACCCGTACCCTCACCCGCGTACGTATGGAGCGTACCCCCACCCCAACCGTGTATGTACGACCCGTACCCTCACCCGCGTATGTATGGAGTGTACCCCCACCCCAACCGTGTATGTACGACCCGTACCCTCACCCGCGTATGCATGGAGCGTACCCCCACCCCAACCGTGTATGTACGACCCGTACCCTCACCCGCGTATGCATGGAGCGTACCCCCACCCCAACCGTGTATGTACGACCGGTCCCCCCACCCCAACCGTGTATGTACGACCCGTACCCCCACCCCAACCGTGTATGTACGACCCGTACCCTCACCCGCGTACGTATGGAGCGTACCCCCACCCCAACCGTGTATGTACGACCGGTCCCCCCACCCCAACCATGTATGTATGATCCGTACCCTCACCCGCGTATGTATGGAGCGTACCCCCACCCCAACCATGTATGTACGACCCGTACCCCCACCCCAACCGTGTATGTATGACCCGTACCCTCACTCGCGTACGTATGGAGTGTACCCCCACCCCAACCGTGTATGTACGACCCGTACTCTCACCTGCGTACGTATGGAGCGTACCCCCACCCCAACCGTGTATGTACGACCCGTACCCTCACCCGCGTATGCATGGAGCGCACCCCCACCCCAACCGTATATGTACGACCCGTACCCTCACCCACGTATGCATGGAGCGTACCCCCACCCCAACCATGTATGTACGACCGGTCCCCCCACCCCAACCGTGTATGTACGATCCGTACCCTCACCCGCGTACGTATGGAGCGTACCCCCACCCCAACCGTGTATGTACGACCCGTACCCCCACCCCAACCGTGTATGTACGACCCGTACCCCCACCCCAACCATGTATGTACGACCCGTACCCGCACCCGCGTACGTATGGACCGTACCCCCACCCCAACCGTGTATGTACGACCCGTACCCTCACCCGCGTACGTATGGAGCGGACCCCCACCCCAACCGTGTATGTACGACCCATACCCCCACCCCAACCGTGTATGTACGGACCGTACCCTCACGCGCGTATGTATGGAGCGTACACCCACCCCAACCGTGTATGTACGACACGTACCCCCACCCGCATATGCATGGAGTGTACCCCCACCCCAACATTCTAAGTACGGAGCGCACCCCAGGCCCCAACACCAGCACCTTCACACAACATCGCACATGTACGAGTCGTACCAAGCCAGACACAAGGACAGCACTGTACAACAAAATGCCCGAAGTACACACCGTACACACGTTAAAAACGCACGTACACAACCAGGACAAAGCAAAACAACACAAGAATACACCATTCGAATGGCACAAAGCCACAAAACATGTCCAACAAGCACAAAAACAACACATTCACTGACCTGCAACTGCCAAAATCCCAAACAGAGGCCCAAAACACAACCACTCCTTATAACACACCCACCCAAACTTCAAACACAGCCACACCCACCAATGGACCAATAAAAAGGGCCGACACACACAAACCATGAGCCTTTGCAACAGACTCACTGCTGCCAGACCCCACAGACAACCTACAGCACCATACTAGAACCTTTACTACACCTTACACTTGCACACCTTCACACACACACCTTCACAAACACCACCTCATCACATTCACACACACACCTGCACAACCACACCCACACACCCACAACCATCCACCCCCCCCCCACCATCCACACCCACACCCCTCACCATGCCCACTAACAAGAATCCAAAGTTCACTAGCCGAGAGTTGGAGGTCCTTGTCGATGAAATCCTCAGAGTCGAGCCACACCTCTTTGGAACATTGGTCAGACAGACCAGCATTTCAGAAAAAACAGCCATGTGGCAGACGATTGTCGATGCTGTGAATGCTGTTGCGGACACCAGAAGGACCAGGCATGAATGCCAAGCCAGGTGGTACAATCTGCGGCGGAGGGTCCGAGCCAAAATGACCGACGAACACAACCAGGCCAACGTCACTGGAGGAGGGCCGCCCCGCAGACGCGTAGAATACCATCCCTGGGAGGAGAGGGTGATGGCCATACTGCCGGTGGTGGCAGTGGACGGATTAGACGGACTCCGAGACCCGGGTGAGTACACAAACAACTCACCTCACATGGGGGGAACGTCATCCACAACCAAACTCACAAACAGGCACGCAACCACCCCAAGCTATCGCATGACTCAACCACACTCCATGAACACGCACATGCCACTGGCGCCACCATGCCCCATGCACCCAGCTGGACAATGCCAAGTCACAGGCCACAGCAAACACCAACACAAGACACGGTAAGCCGGATGGCGGGAGTGTGGGCCCCAAAAATCACATAGTGCAACTCAGAAGCAGACAACAATGGCCCCTGCCCATATGGCCTAGGTCACAGCCAGACAAACAGTGTGTCCCCACACAGGAAAGACTTGCCAGCAAATGGCGGACGCCTTGCATTAACACATGGGGGTGACGGCACGTTCTTGCACATGACAGCAGCTAATGAACAGCCAACACTGTGAAAGAGTGGCAGCACACACCACCACAGCAGCAGCGCACACACAGACACTACACCCAATGGGTGCCTGCCGATCAGAAACAAACTCACATCAACAATCCAAGGGCCATTCAAAGATCTGCTAACAGTGTGTGCCCAGGAAGCTGGGCTGAGGTGACAGAGGGTGACACACAGAGGGAGGGAGAGGGGGACAGAGAGGGAGGGAGACACAGGGAGACGGACAGAGGGAGGAGGCTGACACACAGAGGGAGGGAGAGGGGGACAGAGAGGGAGCGAGAAAGGGACACACAGGGAGAGCAAATCAGCCTTGTGGGGTGTGGGAATGTCTGCTCGTCAGCAGGTGGACTGCGTGCATGTAGACAAGGGTGGCCAGTGCCAGAACCCCCCCTCTTCTCCATGGCAAAACACAGGGCCATGTCACAACCTGTACACGAGCACAACGACAGCTACCTGCATTATCTAAGTGTGTGGAACCACTCCATGTGCCCACGTACAGTGCAACACGGAAGGCGCCAATGCATGGCTCGCCACACCTGCCCACTCCACTGCTGACTGCAGTCACAATTGACGCAGCAAGTAAGACTGTGCCACACATAGGTAAAGTCGCAAAAGCTGTGGCCAAGGGACATACCCATGCACAAGTGCACTGTGAGTGGAATGCAAGACATATCCAAATTCCCAGAGGAAATGTGCCAACTTAGAAACCAATGGAACATGGATGTTGCATGGAACAAATTTAACATTGTCTCTCTCACACACAGGTCAACGTCGTGGATCACCCCCCAACACTGGGGGGGAAGACTCACAGGACCCGGCTCGGCGGGATGACGGAGCCACCGGCAGCGACGACTCTCACCACTCTGTGGACGAACCCGACCAACCTGGCCCCTCTGGTGTCCAACGACCTGCAGCACCTGCGTCAGGTACAACTGGGCCAACCACCACCCCCACTCCTGCCACATCCCAGGAGACACCCAGGATCCCTGCCCCACCACCACAATGCAGCCAGGCTGGCCAGGAGGGACACGGTGTACCGGGCACCCACGAGGAGGCAGCCGACAACGCCAATGCCACCCCTCAGGGGTCCCGGAGACCCGATGTGCCCACAAGGGCAGGCCAGGTGCAAGTGGGCAGGGGTGGTGGGAGTGGAGGACGGCGGAGGCGCGAGCCGGACCAGTTGGCTGCGGAACCGGTATATTCCCATGTCCGAAACATCCTGGACACATACCGGCAGGACACCACGGGCATGGCCCAGGTTGTGTCCACCCTCAACGAGATGAAGGGGACCCTCGATGAGATCAAGACCCAGCAGGCCCAGCAACATGCGGAGCAACATGCCTGTCTACTGCGACACCAAGGGCGGATGGAGGACAGACAGGCTGAGCTCGTGACGGTGTTCACGGGAATTCACAGTACACTCCGTCGGAAAGCCGACAACATGGGCAACCCTCCCTGTGCCATCAGGCGTAGAACATCACCACCCACAGAGAGGGATCAGGAGGAGGAGGAGGAGACATCCGACGGAGCATCCCAAACATCGTCACGGCCTGCTTCTGAGGGTCCCCGCAGGAGGGCGGGTCGTCCACGGAAAAGACCGTGAGGGTCGGCACAACAGCACCATCTCCCAGGACACCTGGCCTGGCACCTGGCCCACTGGAGCAACAGCAGCACAGCAGCAAAAGACATTCTCTGCCACATGGACTTGCTGGTCAGTGTCTGACCAATGTTGACAAAGACTGTGGCATGGACTCTGAGGATTTCAAATGGCAAGGAAACCAACTCCCCTAGTGAACTTTGGATTCCACACACCCGGAAAGCCCCTCATGTCAAACCCCCCCCCCCTACCCCAACCAAAATAAAAAGTCACACCATAAAGTGAAGATGCCTACTTATTGCATTATTACCTTACATGTGTCTTGTAAAGTCTAACCATGCCTGAGTTCTCATTTGACTTCAACCATCCACACCCTGGGGCCTGAGTCTGGCACAGGACACACATGGGTCACATTGTATTAGGCAAGACAGACATGGAGCACCATACACACCCATGATGTGCCCAACCAGCTGAGGGGGTGGCCGCACAACCGTGCCGACAGACATTTTGAGTACAGCGACAGCCATGCGCAGAGGTCAGGGATCATGTAGAGTGTCCTGTGGGGCACCCAGGTATGTGTGGACAGGTGGCAGAACCATGTCCGGCAAGCTTGAGTCAGGTGGATGCAGAGAATGGTGGCCTGGCCAACGTTGGATGCATGGGGATGGCACATGTCACAATACCCACACAGTCATGGACATCATGCACAATACACAGTCTAATCCCACACAAACAGCTTGCATCTTGCTACTCTACACATAGACACATAGCCACTATCACGGAAAACCATGCCAGACATGCCGGATGCACCGTGGCAACACACCAGCATTGACTGAGAAGAGGCACCTTGGAGGCATAGGGACACCTTTATTAGTCATGTATTCGGGATTGCAGAGGCAACTCGGAGTACACATGAACGGGTCATGTGGAGTAACATGTGGGTCCAACACTGGCACCCCCCTTCTGCAGCACAAATGCGTGATAGCCATGGAACTGGCACACAAGTGTCGGCTAACAGCTAAACACCCCCTGCTGCTCACGGAGAGACTGCCATACACCATTGATCCGCTGATGTGGAAGTCCCACACCTAGTCAAGCCAATGCAAACCGTATGTGTCCGAGGGCAGTGTAACACACATTGATGCCATCATCACATTCCACAATCCCATCACTGATGACTGTCAACAAGTCTGACCATCTATTCAGGTGTACCCAGCTGCATTTCATGTGTACCATGCTGATGCGACATGTCTGCAGAGGAACCAAACATCGACAGGGGCAGTGTGCATACATCGTAAACAACTGCCACACCCAATACACCCCTGATGCATCCCTTACCCTAAGGAGACTTCCAAACTTGTCCGTGCGTGTAACGCTGAGTCAGCACACGATGACGTATCCATGAGGAATAGCAGTGCCACAACAATGCAAGCAGCAGACGGCATGCGCAAGTACCTGGGGAAGAGAGACACACAAGAAGTCAGTCACAAAAAGCACAGCCACTTGCATGTGCATGTACTCGACACATGTATGGATGACAACATGCTAGGTCACAATTATGACTGGGGAAATACACATCACTGGCACCATCACTCCAGTGACACATCCACACACACCTCTGACTCACGTGCCATACATGCAGATGGACACACACATTGCAACACATGCCACACGGGGACCAATGCATGCACACACAGACACTGGTACTCACCACTAAGCAAAGAAGTCGCGTATGAGCCGAGTCCGGATGTCCTCTTGCGGAACCACATCCTCCACATCACTAGCCCCATTGCCAAGACCTTCGTCCTCCACGGGTGGATGGTCCTGATCATCTTGATCCAGGATGAGTGGCACAGCTTTCTCAACTGCCATGTTGTGCAGCATGCAGCAGACCATGAAGATTTTGCAGACCTTCGCCGGGGCATATGGGAGGGCGCCGCCGGTCTTGTGGAGGCATCGGAATCGGCTCTTCAGGAGGCCAAATGTCCTCTCTATCACTCGCCTTGTCCGGCCATGGGCGGTGTTGTAGCGGAGCTGGGCCGGCGTGATGGGGTTGCGGAGAGGTGTGATCAGCCATGGCATGTTGGGATAGCCAGCGTCCCCTACATGGAAAGCACATGGACATAAGTAAGACAGGAGAAGCGGTCGTGCTGGAAGTCTACGCAAAATACAGGACAGACAGAGTGTACCCACCAACAACACATGCTCGTTCGTTGCGCAGCTGCGTCATCATTTCAGGCACCCTGCTACGCCTCATGATGTAGGCATCGTGTGCTGATCCTGGAAAACGAGCACAGACATGTGAAATCACCATGTTGGACAGACACACCACAAGGGCATTGATGGAGTGGTAGTGTTTGCGATTCCTGTACGCTACCTCCTGTGCCTGTGGTGGTACCAAAGCCACATGTGTCCCATCTATGGACCCAATGACATGGGGCATCCATCCCAGGGCATAGAATCCACGCTTGACACCAGTCAACATTTCAGGGGTTGGGAAATGGATGAACTCATCCAGGTGAAGCAACATGGCCTCTAAGAAATCATGCAGCACACAGCAGAACATGCTCTGGGACATGCCACCAACATGAGCAATGGTATTTTGAAAGGTACCCGTGGCAAGAAAATGTAGGGCTGCCATTACCTTCAGCTTGGGTGTCAGTGCCGTAGGATACCTGTGCAGCGGTTGCAGGTGTGGTGCCAGCCTCGCCGTCAACTCCAGAATCAACGGTTGGGTGAAGCGGTAGCACCGGATACAGTCATTCTCCCGCATGCCAGCCAAGTCCGGAATTGCTCGGGGAAGAGGCGGCGCTCTGCAGTAATTTGGAAGTGACAAGGAAGAGTGAGTGCACTACTACAACAATTTTTGGGTGCTGAGCACATGTTAATCTGTCAATACACATATGCGACATACGGAGTGAGGTATGTGCCACATGCCCTGGACATGTATGGCTGCCAGGTGACACTCCTACCAAGACCCAGCTACACACGGAGATTGTGAACCTCCACATGCCATGGCATGGGATTAGCTGTGTCCCAGTGTAAGTGAACAGCCAGACGCAACACAGGAGTGACATACATCAGCACATCAGCAGAAGTAGGATGTCGATTTCAGAGACTGGTAGCGGAACACTGGAGCCACAGGTCACATGATATTAGACTAGGACAGCCCACACACCTTGCCAATAAGGTGTACATGTAATGACTCGCCACACATTCATAGAGAGGATGCAGACATGTCCTTGTTACGCTACTCCGTGTCCCATGCATACATACGCACCTCACATCCGATACCACATGTGTCCTGGTGTGCGGAACAGTGTGCCATGTCCATCTACACACAGACACATGTTGGTTGCTGCAACAGCTGATGCTTTTGAGGGAGCTCCAACATCAAGCAAATGGCCACCCCCCACACATACATGACATAGTCACATCGTGCACCGTGGGTAGTCACATGTCTGGTGTGGTAACCCCAGTAGCGGGCATCAGGGGACACTTGCGTGTGTTGTTGACTGTGCCATGCCAGTGACGCTCATCCCAAGTGTGCAGTACGACATGCACACATGTCAAAGGAGTTAAGGGCATGCCTGGCACACATTGCACCGTCACACATAACATCTGTACACATCTCATCATACATCTGGTGCCTTCTCCACTCAGGAGTAATGTGCCACAACACAGCCTTTCACACCTGTGCCCCACACATGTAGTACTGCCCAGACAATGCCTCGATGTCCATCCATGGACAAGTATGTCAGCCCTATTCCTTCCTGTGTGCTGCCTGTCACCACTGTGATGTGTGAAAGGCACCGTACTTTCGCTCAGAGGGCCTGTGTACGTTCCCTAACACTATGGGAGTGCTGCTGTATGTGTACCCATAGTGATGGTGAGCGTACAGGCGTGTGTACGGTCCGTACCACTATGAGTACGCATACGCGAGAACACCCATAGTGATAGTGAGCGTACAGGCGTGTGTACGGTCCGTACCACTATGAGTACGCATACGCGAGAACACCCATAGTGATAGTGAGCGTACAGGCGTGTGTACGGTCTGTACCACTATGAGTACGCATACGCGAGAACACCCGTAGTGATAGTGAGCGTACAGGTGTGTGTACGGTCCGTACCACTATGAGTACGCATACGCGAGAACACCCATAGTGATACGGACCGTACACGCGTGCGTATGCTCACTTTCACTATGGGTGTTCTCGCGTATGCGTACTCATAGTGGTACGGACCGTACACAGGCCTGTACGCTCACTATCACTATGGGTGTTCTCGCGTATGTGTACCCATAGTGGTACGGACCGTACACGCATGCGTACGCTCACTTTCACTATGGGTACGCATACGCAAGCACACCCATAGTGGTACGGACCGTACACGCGTGCGTACGCTCACTTTCACTATGGGTACGCATACGCAAGCACACCCATAGTGATACGGACCGTACACACGCCTGTACGGGCCGTTGCTATGCATTTGTGGTGCCCTAGGGCCCCGGGACGCACCGTACCTGTGTGTGAAACTCCAAATTACATAGGGGACACATGAGGGACAAGTATAAAGGCCTACATGCATGCTGGTTGTCATGGAGACCAAGTTTAAACTTTGAATTTTTTCAAGCAGGTGCACAGCAGTAGGCAGTTTGAATGAATCTACTTTGTTGCAATGTGGTTCTGGAGTTGACATCATGCTCAAGAAAAAAACACAATAAGAACCCACTGACTGTGCTAGGTTTGAAGGGATTGGAGGAAACATAGGATGCAAATGTGAGTGACCAATCACTCTGTACTCCTGTGCATGAAACAGGCCAGCAAGGCAGATATAAGGCAGCCAGGTCCCATGAGGGAGCACTTGCCTGCACATCTTTGGATTCGACGACCCAGCTGCTGCTACTGATTCCCTGGAACCATGTCAAGGTCTGTGGAGAGGTCACAGCCTTTCACCCTGGAGGAGAACCTGGCTTTGCTGGATGTGATCCTCCCACAGTATCCCCTCCTGTATGGGTGACCAGGGTATCAGGTGAGTGCAGAGTCTACTAGCACAGACTGTGTCCCTTGTTTGTGACTGTGACTTCTGGCATTGTGTCCAGGTGTGACACACATGCTATGTACTGTAGGGGGGGTCCCAGGGGGGGAATGCCTGATGTCTCCCAGCCAGTGCATGCTGTGGTGCATGTCTGCCGTCCTCACTTGCATTGTGTTTACTGTGACAATCACTGCATGGTGCATGCCAAATTCTGCCTGTCTTGTCCTCCTGGGAATGTAGCCTCTACAGTCCTAATTTTATGATGTGGTCAGCCCAGTGTGACAGGTGACTGTACCCACAGATGTGTGTTAGTTCGGTGTACCTGTGCTGAGAGTGTCCACATGATGTGTTCGTACCCTGGACATCGGTGTGTGTGTAAGTCCCCTGTCATGTGGGTGGGTGCATATGTGGAGTGTGGCACCCGGGCTGCATGAGGGATGGATGTACCCTGCCCATGTGATGTGAGCAGGGAGCAGTGCTGTGTGTCTGACGTGCAGAGCCAGCCCCACACCTGTGAGCCCCTCCCCGTCTAGTGGCACATGTGCAGAGTGAGGTTTGTCGCTGCATTTGGCAATGGCAGGTGAATGTCCTGTGCCTGTGTGTGTCTGTGTACTCTGCTGCGGTAGCGTCAGTGGCCTGTGGCATGTGACTGCTTAGAGGTGCTGCACATTATCCTGGTGTAGCTTGTGATGCACAGTGTGAGCCTGGATCCTTGATTGTGTCGTTGCCCTCATTCCACCTGTGTCCTTTCAATGGCACGTACTGCTTTTGCCCTTCCCCAGAGGATCATGTCCCTATGACAAAGGTGCAATGCGTTGGATGCATACTATGCCTTGTTGTGAACAGCAAATTTGTTCTAATATGTGTCTCTGTGACATGTGCCTGGTGTATTGATGTAGTGTCACTTGTTCATCCTCACAGGTAGGCGCCTCTGCCAAGAAGCAGATATGGATGAACGCCGTCAGTGCCGTGAGGAGGACGGAGGGTCGCAAGCGGCGCCTGGCCCAGGTGAGGAAACGCTGGAAGGATATCCGGTGCTGGACGCGGAGGATCGCACGGGTCCTGCTGGGGGACTCACCTGAGACCCATAAGAACCGCGGGCGCCGCCGTCTGACCCACATCCACAAGCGTGTGCTGGCGGTGGTATTTCCAGACTTGGACAGGCACTTACAGGAGAAGCAGAAGCAGGAAGGGGGTAGGTACATGTGTGTTTGTTGTGTGTCACCAGCATTTGTAAGTGCACAGTTGCATGGATACACTGCCAGGGTTTAAAGGTGCTGTGCAGATCCAGTTAACCACAGTATAGCGGTGCTCTCCTGCCTCCCTTCCCCTCCTTGCAATGTGTACCCTGGTCTGTGTGTAGTCACTCCTTCACAAGGTTATGTAGGCTGGCGCTTTCTCCACGTGAACTATGCCTGTAGCATCATGTGTGGGGGTGGTGTGTAACAGGTTTTGGGACCTTGTCTGTGCCCTGTCCAGTTCAGTACATGTGGGCTCCATGTCAGTTGGCACTGATGCTGAGTCCAGACATGGGAGTTAGTCTCTCAAGTGCCATGCCTCACAGCACGCATGTCCTATCTTGTGGCCTGTGACATGATGTGCATGAGTGTGCGATACGCATAGTGCAGGGATGGTGGCGTGTGTTGCAGTCAGTCCCATTCAGGACCATGGAGTTGTTTGGCCACTACTGTCCTCTGGGGCATATTTTCCTAGGTGTCATGTGTGTCATCACAAAACGTGGACACTCTCAGTGTCTACAGCATAGGTTGTGCTCTGTGCCATTGTCCCCTGGCACCATGTATATTGACGTAAAATGTAGTACAAGTGTCCACTGTACAACCTGACCTGATTTTCCTTGTGCATACTCACGGTGGCCAGTGCCTGTGTGTCTTGTTACAATCATCTGATGATGACCATTTGTACATGATTATTTGGACAGGCGCACCTTGGGTATTTGGCGTCCAATCTTGCATTTATGCAGCCCCTGTGTATTTCACCCAGACTAAGAGATGTAAGTGCTTCCTGTGTCTCAACAAATTGTCTCATGTAGGGGGTGGTTGGTGCGGGCAAAGCCTACATGTCCAAACCTGAAATCTCCTTGCTAGGTGTGGCCAGTGTGTGATGTTTGTCTGGACATACACTCAAGGTGCAGTGAGCCAGTCATGGTGGGCATGTTTTCAGTATTACCTATGCAGCATGTGCCTCAAGTTCATGGATATGGTCCCTGCTCAGCCCTATTTTCAGCAACGCTGTGTGGTGCAGATGCAGTGCTGGATTGTCCCCAGGGCCTGGCTTCTCATGTCATTTGCTATTGTGTCATGCTCTCCATGGTTTTTCAGTGGCATGGTGGGTCAACCAACTCTGTGTTGCATGCCCTATATCTGTACCTTGTTTTGTAGATGTTACTGAGCTTTCTTTTCAGGCTATGCACTGTAACCTATGTAGATTGGACTCATGTTACATATGTATGCAGGTGTATGATTAATTGCTGTCTCTTCACCTTGCCCACAGCATCGTCGGGGGACACGGAGGGAGACATGAGCACAGACGGAGCGGAGGGACCGAGCACCAGTGCCAGCGTTGACATCGTGGCTGGCACATCGAGTGGAACTGAGGCGGAGGAGAGTGAGGCCGAGGACCTGTCCACTGGCACGACAGAATATGAAGCTGACGGGTCCGAGGATGATCTCTCCGAGTGGGCGGAGGCTGCACCAGCAGCTGACAGTGGCACAACATCTCAGCCCGCCCCCTCCATTGCCATCAGCCGCCTCCCACTTGCTCGTGTCCCTTCCCAGCATGCCCGGTCACCACATGTCTCCTTCCTGCCAGGCACCGCACCCCCTGCCCCTGTCTCCACTGCTGACGCCAATGCCGAGTCAGTGGACATCCAGCGGCAGTTGTAGGTTGGTCAGGCTGCGATTCTTAATGTCCTCCATGGCCACAACCAAGTGCTGAACAACATGGAGGCATACTTGGAGGGCATTTTTTCATCGCAGGCTGACCAACGCAACTTGCTGAGGTCCATTGACTTGACACTGACTGCAGCAGTGGGTCTCCTGCAGCGCTACGTCCAACCCCCTGCCTCTGACCCATCCACACTTCCCACTCCCATGCCTGTCCCACATACACCCAGACGTCAGCATGCACCCACCACAACAGACACAGGCACCACACCAGCAGGGAAGGTCATACGCACACCTCCTGGCACGCACACACAGGGTGAAGTAGGCACACCCACTGGGTCGGGGGGCAAACGTAAGCCTCGCAGCCAGAGTGGGAGTCCGCATTCCACCAAGTCCACTCCCTCCAAATCCCCTCCCCTCACCTCTCCTGGCCACATATCCGGCAAAGACTCCTTCATGGCCGCTCTGTCCCTGAGCCCCACTGTGACACCACCCCGCAAGCGGTCAAGGGAGTCCCCGGTCAGGGTGGTTGAGTCCCCCCCCCTGTCCACGCCCTCCCCCTGTGGTGCTGCGACCCATCCCTCCGCCCCCCCCCTCCTTGGGGCCTGTGGTTCCTTCGGGTGCAGGGGAGTCGCTGGAGGACCTTGCAAAGGTGTGCAGCGCCATCCTGGCCTCCGCCTTTGGCCCTGACCCACCCCCTGTGGTGGAGTCCTCCATCCCTGCACCAACGACGCCTACCCTTCGCCCTCATGTCCCTGCGGTGCCTGGTCCTTCCCCCCCACATGATGCCCTCCCCGCTCTGGAAGACGAAGGAGTCTGACTGTGCAGGCAAGCTAGGGGACACGCGTCCCACTGTGTCCCCCATCCAGCTGTGACTCATGGACTGCCCTATGGGCTTTGTAAATATTGAACTTTCTCCACAAATACTAATTTTGCTAATGCTGAACAAAGCCTTTTTTCTTTTTTCTTAGAACCCTACTGCTTTTGTGGTATTGATGTTGGTGGGGCTGCTCCATGATTTTGGGTGGTGATCATGTGTTGGGTGTGTGGGAAATGTAGTAGTGTGCTGGTCATAGGGGGGACCCTGGTATCTGTGTGCCATCACACGGTGTTAGCTAGGTTTCTCTGTTCATGTAAGCAGTTACTGCATGGTGAAATTGTCCCAAGGTGTGTTCCTTCCTCTGTGTACCCTGACATCTTCCCTGCAGGGTGTTTCCAATGTGTTGTGCTGAGCTGTGTCTACATTAGCTGGGTGTGTGACGGACCCCTTCAACTTTGGCCATGCATGCAGAGCGATGTCTCCACCTGCATCATTCGTGGCATCCTTGCTGATAACTGTACTTGTGTATGTAGTCTGTTGACATGACTTCATGTGGACATGTTCCCTTTTAGGCAGTATGCATGTGTGTACTCCCAGCCTCGCACACATGTGTTACATGTACTGCAGGGTCTTTGTGCACCTGACTGACAATTGTGGCCGTTGGATCTGTGGGTACTCCACCCTTTTTCTTTCCATGGGCACTGCTGGGGGCCTCTGCACCCACCCCTCCTGTCTCTGGGCACTGCTGGGAGGACTCTGCACCCACCCCTCCTGTGTCTGGGCACTGCTGGGAGGACTCTGCAACCACCCCTCCTGTGTCTGGGCACTGCTGGGAGGACTCAGCACCCACCCCTCCTGCGTCTGGGCACTGCTGGGAGGACTCAGCACCCACCCCTCCTGCGTCTGGGCACTGCTGGGAGGACTCTGCACCCACCCCTCCTGTCTCTGGGCACTGCTGGGAGGACTCTGCACCCACCCCTCCTGTCTCTGGGCACTGCTGGGAGTGATAGGCACACACCCCTCCTGTGTCTGGGCACTGCTGGGAGGACTCTGCACACACCACTCTTGTGACTGGGCACTGCTGGGAGGACTCTGCACCCACCCCTCCTGTCTCTGGGCACTGCTGGGAGGACTCTGCACCCACCCCTCCTGTCTCTGGGCACTGCTGGGAGGACTCTGCACCCACCCCTCCTGTGTCTGGGCACTGCTGGGAGGACTCAGCACCCACCCCTCCTGCGTCTGGGCACTGCTGGGAGGACTCAGCACCCACCCCTCCTGCGTCTGGGCACTGCTGGGAGGACTCTGCACCCACCCCTCCTGTCTCTGGGCACTGCTGGGAGGACTCTGCACCCACCCCTCCTGTGTCTGGGCACTGCTGGGAGGACTCTGCACCCACTCCTCCTGTGACTGGGCACTGCTGGGAGGACTCTGCACCCACCCCTCCTGCGTCTGGGCACTGCTGGGAGGACTCTGCACACACCCCTCCTGCGTCTGAGCACTGCTGGGGGGACTCTACACCCACCCCTCCTGTCTCTGGGCACTGCTGGGAGGACTCTGCACACACCCCTCCTGCGTCTGGGAACTGCTGGGAGGACTCTGCACCCACCCCTCCTGTCTCTGGGCACTGCTGGGAGTGATAGGCACACACCCCTCCTGTGTCTGGGCACTGCTGGGAGGACTCTGCACCCACCCCTCCTGTGTCTGGGCACTGCTGGGAGGACTCTGCACCCACCCCTCCTGTGTCTGGCACTGCTGGGAGGACTCTACACCCACCCCTCCTGTCTCTGGGCACTGCTGGGAGGACTCTACACCCACCCTCCTGTCTCTGGGCACTGCTGGGAGGACTCTACACCCACCCCTCCTGTCTCTGGGCACTACTGGGAGTGATAGGCACACACCCCTCCTGTGTCTGGGCACTGCTGGGAGGACTCTGCACCCACCCCTCCTGTGTCTGGGCACTGCTGGGAGGACTCTGCACCCACCCCTCCTGTGTCTGGGCACTGCTGGGAGGACTCTACACCCACCCCTCCTGTCTCTGGGCACTGCTGGGAGGACTCTGCACACACCCCTCCTGCGACTGGGCACTGCTGGGAGGACTCTACACCCACCCCTCCTGTCTCTGGGCACTGCTGGGAGTGATAGGCACACACCCCTCCTGTGTCTGGGCACTGCTGGGAGGACTCTGCACCCACCCCTCCTGTCTCTGGGCACTGCTGGGAGTGATAGGCACACACCCCTCCTGTGTCTGGGCACTGCTGGGAGGACTCTGCACCCACCCCTCCTGTCTCTGGGCACTGCTGGGAGGACTCTGCACCCACCCCTCCGATGTCTGGGCACTGCTTGGAGGACTCTGCACCCACCCCTCCTGTGACTGGGCACTGCTGGGAGGACTCTGCACCCACCCCTCCTGTGTCTGGGCACTGCTGGGAGGACTCTGCACACCCCCCCTGCGTCTGGGCACTGCTGGGAGGACTCTACACCCACCCCTCCTGTCTCTGGGCACTGCTGGGAGGACTCTACACCCAACCCTCCTGTCTCTGGGCACTGCTGGGAGGACTCTACACCCACCCCTCCTGTCTCTGGGCACTGCTGGGAGTGATAGGCACACACCCCTCCTGTGTCTGGGCACTGCTGGGAGGACTCTGCACCCACCCCTCCTGTCTCTGGGCACTGCTGGGAGTGATAGGCACACACCCCTCCTGTGTCTGGGCACTGCTGGGAGGACTCTGCACCCACCCCTCCTGTCTCTGGGCACTGCTGGGAGGACTCTGCACCCACCCCTCCGATGTCTGGGCACTGCTTGGAGGACTCTGCACCCACCCCTCGTGAGACTGGGCACTGCTGGGTGGACTCTGCACCCACCCCTCCTGCGTCTGGGCACTGCTGGGAGGACTCTGCACACCCCCCCCCCCTGCGTCTGGGCACTGCTGGGAGGACTCTACACCCACCCCTCCTGTCTCTGGGCACTGCTGGGAGGACTCTACACCCAACCCTCCTGTCTCTGGGCACTGCTGGGAGGACTCTACACCCACCCCTCCTGTCTCTGGGCACTGCTGGGAGTGATAGGCACACACCCCTCCTGTGTCTGGGCACTGCTGGGAGGACTCTGCACCCACCCCTCCTGTCTCTGGGCACTGCTGGGAGTGATAGGCACACACCCCTCCTGTGTCTGGGCACTGCTGGGAGGACTCTGCACCCACCCCTCCTGTCTCTGGGCACTGCTGGGAGGACTCTGCACCCACCCCTCCTGTGTCTGGGCACTGCTGGGAGGACTCTGCACCCACCCCTCCTGTGACTGGGCACTGCTGGGAGGACTCTGCACCCACCCCTCCTGCGTCTGGGCACTGCTGGGAGGACTCTGCACACCCCCCCTGCGTCTGGGCACTGCTGGGAGGACTCTACACCCACCCCTCCTGTCTCTGGGCACTGCTGGGAGGACTCTACACCCAACCCTCCTGTCTCTGGGCACTGCTGGGAGGACTCTACACCCACCCCTCCTGTCTCTGGGCACTGCTGGGAGTGATAGGCACACACCCCTCCTGTGTCTGGGCACTGCTGGGAGGACTCTGCACCCACCCCTCCTGTGTCTGGGCACTGCTGGGAGGACTCTACACCCACCCCTCCTGTGTCTGGGCACTGCTGGGAGGACTCTGCACACACCCCTCCTGCGTCTGGGCACTGCTGGGAGGACTCTACACCCACCCCTCCTGTCTCTGGGCACTGCTGGGAGTGATAGGCACACACCCCTCCTGTGTCTGGGCACTGCTGGGAGGACTCTGCACCCACCCCTCCTGTCTCTGGGCACTGCTGGGAGTGATAGGCACACACCCCTCCTGTGTCTGGGCACTGCTGGGAGGACTCTGCACCCACCCCTCCTGTGTCTGGGCACTGCTGGGCGGACTCTGCACCCACCCCTCCTGTGTCTGGCACTGCTGGGAGGACTCTACACCCACCCCTCCTGTCTCTGGGCACTGCTGGGAGGACTCTACACCCACCCCTCCTGTCTCTGGGCACTGCTGGGAGGACTCTACACCCACCCCTCCTGTCTCTGGGCACTGCTGGGAGTGATAGGCACACACCCCTCCTGTGTCTGGGCACTGCTGGGAGGACTCTGCACCCACCCCTCCTGTGTCTGGGCACTGCTGGGAGGACTCTGCACCCACCCCTCCTGTGTCTGGGCACTGCTGGGAGGACTCTACACCCACCCCTCCTGTCTCTGGGCACTGCTGGGTGGACTCTGCACACACCCCTCCTGCGTCTGGGCACTGCTGGGAGGACTCTACACCCACCCCTCCTGTCTCTGGGCACTGCTGGGAGTGATAGGCACACACCCCTCCTGTGTCTGGGCACTGCTGGGAGGACTCTGCACCCACCCCTCCTGTCTCTGGGCACTGCTGGGAGTGATAGGCACACACCCCTCCTGTGTCTGGGCACTGCTGGGAGGACTCTGCACCCACCCCTCCTGTCTCTGGGCACTGCTGGGAGGACTCTGCACCCACCCCTCCTGTGTCTGCGCACTGCTGGGAGGACTCTGCACTCACCCCTCCTGTGACTGGGCACTGCTGGGAGGACTCTGCACCCACCCCTCCTGGGTCTGGGCACTGCTGGGAGGACTCTGCACACACCCCCCCTGCGTCTGGGCACTGCTGGGAGGACTCTACACCCACCCCTCCTGTCTCTGGGCACTGCTGGGAGGACTCTACACCCAACCCTCCTGTCTCTGGGCACTGCTGGGAGGACTCTACACCCACCCCTCCTGTCTCTGGGCACTGCTGGGAGTGATAGGCACACACCCCTCCTGTGTCTGGGCACTGCTGGGAGGACTCTGCACCCACCCCTCCTGTGTCTGGGCACTGCTGGGAGGACTCTGCACCCACCCCTCCTGTGTCTGGGCACTGCTGGGAGGACTCTACACCCACCCCTCCTGTGTCTGGGCACTGCTGGGAGGACTCTGCACACACCCCTCCTGCGTCTGGGCACTGCTGGGAGGACTCTACACCCACCCCTCTTGTCTCTGGGCACTGCTGGGAGTGATAGGCACACACCCCTCCTGTGTCTGGGCACTGCTGGGAGGACTCTGCACCCACCCCTCCTGTCTCTGGGCACTGCTAGGAGTGATAGGCACA
Organism: Triturus cristatus; assembly: GCF_964204655.1. Lineage (NCBI taxonomy): Eukaryota > Metazoa > Chordata > Amphibia > Caudata > Salamandridae > Triturus > Triturus cristatus. The sequence continues at coordinate 88,758,263 of NC_140582.1, forward strand.
CACCCCTCCTGTGTCTGGGCACTGCTGGGAGGACTCTGCACCCACCCCTCCTGTCTCTGGGCACTGCTGGGAAGACTCTGCACCCACCCCTCCTGTGTCTGGGCACTGCTGGGAGGACTCTGCACCCACCCCACCTGTGACTGGGCACTGCTGGGAGGACTCTGCACCCACCCCTCCTGCGTCTGGGCACTGCTGGGAAGACTCTGCACACACCCCCCCCTGCATCTGGGCACTGCTGGGAGGACTCTACACCCACCCCTCCTGTCTCTGGGCACTGCTGGGAGGACTCTACACCCAACCCTCCTGTCTCTGGGCACTGCTGGGAGGACTCTACACCCACCCCGCCTGTCTCTGGGCACTGCTGGGAGTGATAGGCACACACCCCTCCTGTGTCTGGGCACTGCTGGGAGGACTCTGCACCCACCCCTCCTGTGTCTGGGCACTGCTGGGAGGACTCTACACCCACCCCTCCTGTGTCTGGGCACTGCTGGGAGGACTCTGCACACACCCCTCCTGCGTCTGGGCACTGCTGGGAGGACTCTACACCCACCCCTCCTGTCTCTGGGCACTGCTGGGAGTGATAGGCACACACCCTTCCTGTGTCTGGGCACTGCTGGGAGGACTCTGCACCCACCCCTCCTGTCTCTGGGCACTGCTGGGAGTGATAGGCACACACCCCTCCTGTGTCTGGGCACTTCTGGGAGGACTCTGCACTCACCCCTCCTGTCTCTGGGCACTGCTGGGAGGACTCTGCACCCACCCCTCCTGTGTCTGGGCACTGCTGGGAGGACTCTGCACCCACCCCTCCTGCGTCTGGGCACTGCTGGGAGGACTCTGCACCCCCCCCCCCCTGCGTCTGGGCACTGCTGGGAGGACTCTACACCCACCCCTCCTGTCTCTGGGCACTGCTGGGAGGACTCTACACCCACCCCTCCTGTCTCTGGGCACTGCTGGGAGGACTCTACACCCACCCCTCCTGTCTCTGGGCACGGCTGGGAGTGATAGGCACACACCCCTCCTGTGTCTGGGCACTGCTGGGAGGACTCTGCACCCACCCCTCCTGTCTCTGGGCACTGCTGGGAGTGATAGGCACACACCCCTCCTGTGTCTGGGCACTGCTGGGAGGACTCTGCACTCACCCCTCCTGTCTCTGGGCACTGCTGGGAGGACTCTGCACCCACCCCTCCTGTGTCTGGGCACTGCTGGGAGGACTCTGCACCCACCCCTCCTGCGTCTGGGCACTGCTGGGAGGACTCTGCACACCCCCCCCCCCCTGCGTCTGGGCACTGCTGGGAGGACTCTACACCCACCCCTCCTGTCTCTGGGCACTGCTGGGAGGACTCTACACCCACCCCTCCTGTCTCTGGGCACTGCTGGGAGGACTCTACACCCACCCCTCCTGTCTCTGGGCACGGCTGGGAGTGATAGGCACACACCCCTCCAGTGTCTGGGCACTGCTGGGAGGACTCTGCACACACCACTCTTGTGACTGGGCACTGCTGGGAGGACTCTGCACCCACCCCTCCTGTCTCTGGGCACTGCTGGGAGGACTCTGCACCCACCCCTCCTGTCTCTGGGCACTGCTGGGAGGACTCTGTACACACCCCTCCTATTTCAGGATATGTACGCTTAGAACATACACGGGTGTGGGTTCGCTCCATGCATACGAGGTGGGGGTACGGGTCGTACTTACACTGTTGGGGTGGGGGTATGCTCCATACGTACGCGGGTGAGGGTACGGGTCGTACTTACACTGTTGGGGTGGGGGTACGCTCCATACGTACGCGGGTGAGGGTACGGGTCGTACTTACACGGTTGGGGTGGGGGTACGCTCCATGCATACGAGGTGGGGGTACGGGTCGTACTTACACTGTTGGGGTGGGGGTACGCTCCATACGTACGCGGGTGAGGGTTTCGGTCGTACTTGCACTGTTGGGGTTGGGGGTGCGCACCATGCATACGGGGTGGGGGTACGGTCCGTACATATCCGTCCCCACGCTATGTGATGCTTGTGCGGGCCGTACCCAGGCCTTTGCCACGTGGGTACAGCCGTCCCGCCATTGTTGGGATGACGTAGGTGTGGGCGTGGTACGACTCGTACCCACGCTCTTCAGGCGTGGGTACGAGACGTACCTGTATTGTTGTGTTGCCGGTTCGCGTCGTCAAGCACTTCCGTTGTGGCGGACGCTGGCTTTGCTGGACACGCCCCCACCCCCTCGTAGTGACCAGGGCCTGGGGTCAGGTATGTCCAGGGCATGTGTGCTGTGTGACTTTGGTGGGGGTTTAGTGCCCTGCCCCTGGTCCTGCCCCCCCCCTTTCCCCCCTCCCTTTCTTGTTCTGACCTTCTGCGGCGTCTGCGTCGTAACTTGTAGAGGAGGTCGACTGCTATGAGGGCCGGGATGACACGTAGGTTCGGGTCCATGTCGTCCGTCGCGTGCAGGTACTCCTTGTTCGCGTCGTCCTGATTTCCCGGCAGTTTTTGGCTGCCGGAAAATATTCACCGTGCGGGATGACGTCGGTGCGAATCGTAATTCCTGGTTCGTGAATGGCAGGCTGCGTGCGTCCCGACGTCACGTCGGCGCTTTCCCGGATCACATATGTATGTTTATTTTCGTCGGTCGGGGTTTTGTACGATTCGTACGGAAATGGTATTTCCGTGCGAATCGTAATTCCATGTTTGTATATTTTTTAGGCCGGGTACGCGTCGGACGGGGAATATGCTCCGTCCGACGGTTCGTACCCGGTTTTTACCGGATCGTGATCGGCACCTTTGTCGGAGATCTTTTGTCCCAATGCCATCAGTGAAGTGCATGTGTAGGGCCCAGGGTGTAGATGCTAGGGAATGTAGTGATGAGTGGTGAAAAGTGGCTGAAAATAAAGTAAGTAAATCTCTAAAGAGAGGTTTTATTAGTCTAGTTAAAAACGAGATCGCCACCAGTGGAGACAATGATGCCTGGTAGCAATACAATTTAGTGATTAAAAGGTACAGATCAAAGGGCAATTCTTCAGGACCGAATCAATCTAATCTACACAGTGTTTGGCCCCAATTAATTGATTAATGTGGAGTCCAAACACTCAGGATCAAGATATGATATACCTTAAAAACCTAGCGGCTGATCTGAAATGATAACAGTGAGAAATGGTTATCACAGTTGATGCATTATTCATACAGTTAATAGCATGACAAGGCATGCAAAATTCAGCATGCCACACACCGTGAGGGTTTCACACAGGTAAGGGATAAACACAATTAAGGGGGACATGTGACAAACGGGTGGGCAAGTAATGGTCAGATTAAAGTAAATGGGAACACTGGTAATGGAGTAAAAATGTGTCATTGCACACAAAATGTTTCCCTAATTTGGTGTTATTAATGATGGTGACCATGAGCATTCAGGCTACTGCTTAGAAGAAGTCTTAGGGAACAGATCCTCGTAATGAAGCCAAAATCTTTGGAGGAAATAGCATAAAAAGGGTAAATAATCAACCTCTCTTTTTAACCACACAACCTATGTTTACATGATATGAAACACAAACACAAATATGTAGATTCAAAGGCAAAACAAATTCAACAGAAAAAATTTAACACGTTTCTGAAATCGAATAGATAAGCATAGAACACCTCAGTGTAATGACATCATGGGTGACCACTTCCTCTCACTGCACAGAATGGATATGGAATGCTTTGGGTATGCGTCTGTAGGACTGCAGTAAGATCGTTCTGATTGAGCAAGTGCAACAATTGATACATAGTCATAAGTAATGAAAACGTTATGTGATCAATAGCTATGGGTGTCATATCTAAGGATTGGTGAGTCCTTCACAGCTAGGTTCCCAGACCCATTTGGGAAGTAACGGTTCAGTGACTAAATATCGAGGGACATAATATAGAATGCCCAAAATATCGACTCCAAAATATCGAAGTACAGAATATAGAATCCCTATCTACAAACAGGTAAGTACTAAAATATCGATTCCAAAATATAGAATGTTAAACTATAGTTAACTAAAATATCGATTTTTTAAATGTATTAAAAATAATATAAAAGTAATTAAATATTAAAAACAATTAAATAAAACATACTTAAAATAATATAAAAAACTTAAAATGTAAAAATAATAAATATAATGTAAAAAAAAGTATAAATTTTGTTGGATAGTGAGAGCGTAAAAATTACTATTCCCACTCCAGTGAGTGCAACAGTAGGGAAAACGTTGGATAGCGTAGGGGTAAAAATTACTATTCCCACGCCAAAGAGTGCAACAGTAGGGAAAGCGTTGGATAGCAGGAAGGTAAAAATTACTATTCCCACTCCAGAGAGTGCAACAGTAGGGAAAGCGTTGGATAGCGGGAAGGTAAAAATTACTATTCCCACTCCAGTGAGTGCAACAGTAGGGAAAGCGTTGGATAGCGTAGGGGTAAAAATTACTATTCCCACTCCAATGAGTGCAACAGTAGGGAAAACGATGGATAGCGTAGGGGTAAAAATTACTATTCCCACTCCAGAGAGTGCAACAGTAAGGAAAGCGTTGGATAGCGGGAGGGTAAAAATGACTATTCCCACTCCAGTGAGTGCAACATTAGGGAAAGCGTTGGATAGCGGGAGGGTAAAAATTACTATTCCCACTCCATTGAGTGCAACAGTAGGGAAAGCGTTGGATAGCAGGAGGGTAAAAATTACTATTCCCACTCCAGTGAGTGCAACAGTAGGGAAAGCGTTGGATAGCGGTAGGGTAAAAATTACTATTCCCACTCCAGAGAGTGCAACAGTAGGGAAAGCGTTGGATAGCGGGAGGGTAAAAATTACTATTCCCACTCCAGAGAGTGCAACAGTAGGGAAAGCGTTGGATAGTGGGAGGGTAAAAATTACTATTCCCACTCCAGTGAGTGCAACAGTAGGGAAAGTGTTGGATAGCGGGAGGGTAAAAATTACTATTCCCACTCCAGAGAGTGCAACAGTAGGGAAAGCGTTGGATAGCGGGAGGGTAAAAATTACTATTCCCACTCCTGAGAGTGCAACAGTAGGGAAAGTAATGATTTAATATTAAAATAAGATTAAATTAATTATCAATACCAATAAAAGATTAATTAAAAATAATTACCAATTAATAACAATTAATTACCAATTAATAATTAATTATCAATTAATTATCAATACATATAAATAAAAATGTATATTTACTTTATTACAATTAAATTGCTTCCCACCCAATTCCCCTATAAACCCACAACCCATTCCCAATAATAAAAAATACAATTAACATGATTATCAATTAATCAATTATTAAAAATTAATTACCGATTAATAAAAAATAATTAGCAATTAATAAAAAATAATTAGCAATTAATAATTAATTATCAATACACATAAATAAAAATTAATATTTACTTTATTACAATTAAATTACTTCCCACCCAATTCCCCTATAAACCCACAACCCGCTCCTAATAATAAAAAATACAATTATCATAATTATCAATGAATCAATTAATAAAAATTATTACCAATTAATACAAATTAATTAACAATAATTAATTATCAATCAATTAATTATCAATACATAGTAAATAAAAATTTATATTGAATTTACTATAATTAAATTACTTCCCACCCTATTCCCCTATAAACCCACAACCCGCTACGGAATTAAATTACTCAAACATTTAATTACATAACATTCATTACTTTTAAAAAATTAAACATACATTACAAAAATAATACATAATTATAACACATATACTACCATACATAACAAATCGATATTATGGAAATCGATATTTTAAATTCGATATTATGGAAGTCGATATTTCATACCCCAATTTCGATATTCTGTCCTATCTATATTTTGGTAATTCGATATTCTGTCCTATCTACATTTTGGAGTCGATATTCTGTCCTGTGTATATTTTGGATTCTATATTTTGGTCGTTTACCATTATCAATCTCATCTCATGTAGTACAATAAGTAACAGCTCTTACTAGAGTCAAATAGGGTTTAAGATCATAAGTACAGGAACGATTCACAAAGGGCCTCCTCACTCGTGGTGGAAGCCACGCAGTTGTGGCAGGGGGCCATATTCGTGGCAGAGGCCCGCACTCATGGCTGGACCTACGCAGTGAGTAACTGCAGTGCAGAGGTCCTGACAGGAGTGCGGGTCCCCGCCACAACTGTGGGGCCTCTGCCATGAGTGCAGAGGCCCTTTGTGAACTGGGCCCTAAATGTTAATGTTGTAAATAAATCACAGTTCTCATACGGTTCCCAGCAAGAACAATTCTACAATTCTCCAAGATAAGCGACCCCTTCACCTGCGATTTAGAAGTCTCAGATTAATTGTTGAATGCTGATGTAATTGAGCCAGTGTGACATCATCAACAATCCTCAGCTTGTTATTTTTCTATCTCTGCAGTCTGGCAATGCCTAATGATATCACAGTCACAGAACGTGGAACGATTGAAATCCTGAGCTTTAGAAACATACTGCATGGGATGTTCTGACTAAGACAGGGGTGTCTCTAAGGAAATTGCAGAAAGCTCATGGTTCACAAACAAGGAAATGCCCTCAAACTGGTGAATGAGAAAAGAAAAGAAAGTGCAAAATATTTAAGCAGTTGTGTGTCATCTGTACCTAGCATAAAGGATAGTTAAAATCAAGGAATAATCACTCGTTCAACATTGAGGTGCAAAATCATCGGGGACAGGGTTTAATTGGAAGCAGAGTATTGAATCATCATGACAAGGGAGTTAGATGATGTGATTATTCTATCAAACAGCCTGGGGCCGTATTACAGTGAGTGCCCCGGGGGCGCAACGGGCGTTTGTGCCAGCTCTGCGCTCCCGGGGCACCGTGGTATTACAGAAGCGGGTGCAGACGCTTATGCGGCCCCTTCTTACAACCGATAGTGCTGGCACTCATAAAGCACCAGCGCTATCTGCAGGGGGCGTTCCTCATTTGCAATGGGGTGTGCCCCATGCAAATGAGGAAATCCCTTTGCCTCTGCGCCTGCACCATATTACAGACACGGGCACAGAGGCAAAGAAGCCCTCAGGAGGCGCACTCAACAGTGCGCCACCTAAAACGTGGCACACTGTGAGTGCGACTCCTGATGGTATCCCTCTGGCAGGGTGAAAGGGGATCCCATGGACCCCCCAACATCCCCTTGCAGGCAGGTGCATTCACTGACTGCACCCTTCAGGGGGATATCTAATCCCCTTCAAAAGTGCAGGCCTGCACAGTGAAAAGTGAGCGGTTGTGAAGCAGCTGCTCCGGTTTTCCCCTGAATGCGCTGCCCCCAGGCCAGCATGAGTTTGTGGGTGACCTGGGCAGCGCATTCATGGTAATAGAGCACATTTTCACTGTTTGCGCCCGGCGCACCTGGTTTGAGGTGCGCCTGGCACAAACAATGAAAATGCGCTTTTACCATAATACGGCCCTGATCTTTCACACAACATAACAAGGAAGTGATGAATGTGAACAACCAAGAGATTATCCTTCAAAGCCCGCCTGGACAACAACGCACACAACTGCAAAGAGCTCGTCAGCATCGTGAAGGAACTGTCCAACCCCAGCGCTAACACCAACGATATCCCACCCTCGCAAGGACTGTGCGACTCACTGGCCACCTTCTTCCACCGCAAGATTGACCTCCAACTACCATAGGTCATCAACATCTCCTTCGACTCAGCGACATTCCTGGAAAGCTGGAAGCACGCCGAAATCAACGCCCTCCTCAAAAAGCCCGAGGCGGACCCCAAGGACCTCAAGAACTTCCGCCCCATCTCCCTGCTCCCCTTCCCGGCAAAGGTCATTGAGAAAATCACCAACATACAGCTGACCCGCCACCTCGAGGACAACAACATCCTAGCCCCGTCGCAATCCGGATTCAGACGGAACCACAGCACCGAGACAGCCCTCATTGCCGCCACAGATGACATCCGACGCCAACTAGACAACGGTGAAACCTCAGCCCTCATCCTCCTGGACCTGTCAGCCGCCTTCGACACGGTCTGCCACCGCACACTAAGAACATGCCTCCAAGAAGCCGGAATTCGGGAGAAAGCCCTGGACTGGACCACCTACTTCCTCTCTGGCAGAACCCAGAGAGTCCGCCTCCCACCTTACCGATCCGAAGCAACCAACCTCATCTGCGGCGTACCCCAGAGCTCATCCCTCAGCCCGAAGCTGTTCAACATCTACATGGCCCCCTTCGCACAAGTGGCCCGCCAACACGACCTGAACATCATCTCCTATGCCGACGACACCCAGCTCATCCTCTCCCTCACCAAGGACCTGCATACCGCCAAAACCAACCTCCATGAAGGTATGAAGGCCATCGCCGAGGGGATGAGGAGCAGCCGCCTGAAGCTGAACTCGGACAAGACGGAAGTCCTCATCCTCGGCCCTACCCCTTCTGCCTGGGACGACTACTGGTGGCCGACAACTCTAGGAACAGCACCGACGCCCACGGACCACGCACGCAACTTGGGATTCATCCTCGACTCCTCCCTCTCCATGTCCAAGCAGGTCAGCGACGTCTCCTCCTCCTGCTACAAAACCCTCCGCATGCTTCGCAGGATCTACAAGTGGATTCCGATCGAAACCAGAAGAACGGTGACCCAAGCCCTCGTCAGCAGCCGGCTGGACTACGGCAACGCACTCTATGCAGGAATTCTGACCAAACACCTACAGCGACTACAACGCATCCAGAACGCCTCGGCCCGCCTGATCCTCAACCTCCCTCGACGCAGCCACATCACCCCCCACCTTAGAGACCTTCACTGGCGCCCCATCAACAAGAGGATCACCTTCAAGTTCCTCACCCACGCACACAAAGCACTCCACGACTCCGGACCAGCCTACCTGAACAACAGACTCAACTTCTACATCCCCGCCCGCCAGCTCCGTTCTGCCAGCCTCGCCCTCTCCGCCATCCCACGAATCCAATGTACCACCTCCGGAGGCAGATCCTTCTCCTTCCTCGCTGCCAAGACCTGGAACACCCTCCCCACCCACCTGCGGCAGACCCAGGACCTGCTCACCTTCAGGAATCTCCTCAAGACCTGGCTCTTCGAGCAGCAGCCCCCCCCCAGCGCATTGAGACCCTCATGGGTGTGTAGTCCGCTTTATAAGTTTTCATGATTGGTTGATTGATTGGCTATTTGTGAGCACACAGGTTTCAGAAACAAAGCATTGTGGTTTCACTGTAGTTGTGCATCAAAATATCTTTTGAAAAATATTGTGCTACCATAATATCGTGGATCAAAATATTGACAAGGTAAATGCATGAGGGTAAGTATAGGTTTACTATACTCAAGCCCACATCAAAAAAGTGCATATATGTGTAATTAAGTAAAATAAACCTCTGACTACATAAGGGCCCTCAGCTTGTCGATTTTTAGGTCCTCAATATTTTTCCCAACATATTATTATGGTAGCCCAATATTTTTCAAACAATATTTGAGTGAAATACAGTGCAAAGTACGATTGTGATCACATTTGCAATTTTGTTTTCAATAGCACAGAAGGATAAAGACAGTTTAGAGTAAGACATGCTAGTTACAATGACGGCGTTGTAAGGAGAAGCGCAAAAACACATAACTGTATTAATATGAAGGTGCGAAGAAGAAAAAAGATGCACACAATAATGCCACAAAGTAGTTGTTGGAGTGTGGGGGTGAAACATTCATGAAACACCACAAACGCATCAATGCTGTGAATTATATCAGAGGAGTTTCTGGGAAGGGTCAAGATAAAAGGAGGAACATTGAACCTGCAAAGGCCATGAAAAATTCCATTAATAAATTTTTGTCTTTTACAATCCAAAGACTCCATCCTTCAAGAGACTTCTCTTTCCCTGACCAGATATTCTTCCATTTTGCGAGACTTTGATCATGCATAGACAAGAGAACCTACAGGTCCACCTACTTCGTGATTTACCGAAAGAATCAACCAGATAGTCTATTTTAAATCATCTAAAACGCAAAACCAAAAACACTGAAATTCACCTCCAAAATAAATACAACATGAAGTGATAAATCCTAGTCCTAAAAACTAACCATACTGGGCAGACCTCTCAGGTCCAGGGTCACTGGACACCTCAACATTGTTAATACTGTATTTGATCATTTCTCTGATATGAAGGCAGCTCTGATTGTGCAACAGATGAAATGAAATTGTAATTAATGAAGAGGTTCTGTAGACAAAACTTGTGTGTGGTGTATTCATAGTTCATTAATCTGGTTTCCCAGTCACAGCTGGGAGATCATCCTACAGTGAGTGCTGTTTCTCAAGAGCAGTAAAAAACTGGAAGCATTTGGAAGGAAACTATGTAGCAATTCTATTTAAAATTTCAAGTCATGAAATAGACTAAGAGAACGGACGTACCTGAGTCAGATGTGGTTTGGGATCACAACTAAACGTCAGTATGGAAAGAAATCGCAGTTCTCACATGCTAGCCAGAGCCAACCTCCTCTTTCCAAGTCTCCAAGGAAAGTGACCACTGCGCCTGAGATTTGGAAGCCTCCGCCTCAGTGTTCTAAGCTGCAATAACGGAGCTCTTGTGACATCAGCAGCAACCCCAGGCTTGTTTTTTTTTTCCATCTCTGCTGCCTGGCGATGCCTGATGATGTCACAGACACGGAATCTGCAGAGTGTGGAAGACTGGGCTTGAGAGTCCTGCTGTGTGGAATGTTCAGACAAGCAGCAGAGACAGGAGCATCTTTGCAGGAAGGTCAAGGTTCATGAAAAAGGGAATGCCCACAAACTTGCCACTGTGAAAGTAGTGTGTAAAGTATTAAGGCAGTTGTGGTTTATCAAGTATAAATTTTAGTAGTGCCCCATGACAAATCACAGGGAATGTAATTTAGCATTAGCAATCAGGATGTTCTTTCCGTCTAGTATAATTCTTCCAGGAATTAATCAAATGTATATTAGAAGGGTAAAAGAGCTTGGTTCCTCAGAAGTAGGCACGCTACAACTACTCCAGAAAACACAAAAATTGAATCCACCTATACAACATGGGTGTCTTGGTAATATTGCATGATGAAATGCAATTGACTATTGCTCTTGAAGTACATCCTACCTACGTTGGGAAGAGGGCTGATACATTTATCATCCCTCTGGGTAGGGTTGCAATAGTATAAGTAATCCTATCTCGCCTCAAAGGATTACTTCAGATAAGCACACACTGGACACTTTATACACAGGTTTGTCAGTATATTAATACTAGCGGAGCGTTCAATAAACTAAAATAGAAGATGTCCTAAAAAATGAGAGAAAATCTGGGAACAGTGGTGGGAATTTCGAGGGCTGTGAGGAAGTTCCACATGAGTGAGATGGGTATTGTATCCTTATGGCAATATTCTCTCTGATGACTACAGATAAGATAAAATGTGTAAACAAACTGGTCAAAATATCACTTGTATCACTTATAACACTGATGTACTTCTGGTTGTGCTGATAATAAAAAGATACTTGAAAAAAACTAAACTTTTGTTTATGCACAGCATTCACTGCCAATAATTTCTGTCTGTCAAATTCAGGAATCAGTACTAGCAGGGCTCCTTTCCAAGCATGTTTTCAGTGACATTGTTACAACACTAAGATCTTCAGCACAATAGAAAATATCTGAAATAAGAGGAAATATACAATGGTTTGAGAAAATTCATTGATTGTTCAGATAGGTGGGAGATAAAAGCTACTAAGTGCAAAGTCACTCATTGTCTCTTAGAGGACGTTAACTCATAGGGAGCAGAGGTATAATTTATGGGTATGAATATTCATTAAGCGAGATGCTCAGGCTCATGTCTGTACAGTCTGAGGTGAGAAGGGATCAGGAACAGGATGCACGCAACTTAATTTTTTGAGTTCTAGATAAAGCTGAGTCTGGGTTGTCTGCGTCCGTCTGAGCACTGGAATGGGCCGTGGACAGAAGCGCTGGGCGTTTGGAGTCCACCTCCACCAAAGACACTCTAGGGGGCCGATTCCAATCCTGGGAAAAGGCAGTACGAATCATTGTACGGAGCGTTTTCTCCGTACAACTCGTACCCGGTAAACTGTCCCTACAACCTAGTAAGTACGATTCGTACAGAAAGCCTATTTCCGTACGAATCGTACAAAAGACGAAAAGTACGTGGAAAAAATACCCACGATTCTGATCCGGAACAGCTTGTACGCGACGTCCGGACGTATTCAGGCAGCGGTTTCCGGCCCAGCAAGTACGATTCGTCCCTATGTCACTCCGTACAGCTCTTTTTTTACGGGAGTCAAACACATCCGGAAAAGCAGAGTTCGACGTGAACCGCTGCGCAACGGAGCCCCGGTACGTGACGTACACACCATGAACCACATCGTACGTGTCATCCCGGTCCTCCTAGCCTACGACCTGGTGCGCCGGACCCGACGCACACGCCGCAGAAGGTGAGAACAACACCCAGGGGCCAGGGTGGGGGTTAGGGGCAGGAAACATACCCCATACCCAAATCCAAACCTATAATATGGAGCTCATACATTACCACCAGGGTCTGTCCAGCAACCCCTGCATACCGCAACAACGGAAGTGGACGTGTACGGTGCATACCACACGTACCCCTACGGCACCATTAGAACAGAGATACGGACCGTACACACGCAATTAATGCATGGGTACGCTGCGTACCACACGTGCCCCTACGGCACAGTAGAACTGTGATACGGACCGTACACACGCAATGAATGCGTGGGTACGGTGCGTACCACATGTACCCCTACGGCACCATTAGAACAGTGATACGGACCGTACACACGCAATGAATGCGTGGGTACGGTGCGTACCACACGTACCCCTACGGCACCATTAGAACAGTAATACGGACCGTACACACGCAATGAATGCGTGGGTACGGTGCGTACCACACGCACCCCTACAGCACAGTAGAACTGTGATACAGACCGTACACACCCAATGAATGCGTGGGTACGGTGCGTGTCACGCGTACCCCTACGACACAGTAGAACAGTGATACGGACCGTACACACGCAATGAATGCGTGGATACGGTGCGTACCACACGTACCCCTACGGCACCATTAGAACAGTGATACGGACCGTACACACGCAATGAATGCGTGGGTACGGTGCGTACCACACGTACCCCTACAGCACAGTAGAACTGTGATATGGACCGTACACATGTAATGAATGCGTGGGTACGGTGCGTGTCACACGTACCCCTACGACACAGAAGAACCGTGATACGGACCGTACACACCCAATGAATGCGTGGGTACTGTGCGTACCACACGTACCCCTACGGCACAGTAGAACTGTGATACGGACTGTACACACCCAATGAATGCGTGGGTACGGTGCGTAACACACGTACCCCTATGGCACAGTAGAACTGTGATACGGACCGTACACACGCAATGAATGCGTGGGTACGGTGCGTGTCAGACGTACCCCTACGGCACAGTAGAACAGTGATACGGAGCGTACACATGCAATGAATGCGTGGGTACGGTGCATACCACACGTACCCCTACGGCACTGTAGAACTGTGATACGGACCGTACACACGCAATGAATGCGTGGGTACGGTGCGTGTCACACATACCCCTACGACACAGTAGAACAGTGATACGGACCATACACACGCAATGAATGCGTGGGTACGGTGCGTACCACATGTACCCCTACGGCACAGTAGAACTGTGATACGGACCGTACACACGCAATGAATGCGTGGGTATGGTGCGTGTCACACGTACCCCATTAATACGAGGCGTACACACGCCAGCAATGTGGGCTTAGAGGACTGGCCCAGCATGTTACCTTCATATTGGTGTTTGTAGGTCCAGGCCAGCAGTGTACTGCTCCAAGGGGGTGCGTGGGTGGGTGCAAAGGACTCCCAGCAGTGTCCACACATATGAGGGGTGAGTGCATATGACTCCTAGCAGTGTCCAGACATATGAGGAGTGGGTGCATATGACTCCAAGCAGTGTCCACACATATGAGGGGTGGGTGCATATGACTCCTAGCAGTGTCCAGACATATGAGGGGTGGGTGGATATGACTACTAGCAGTGGACGGAGATATGATTGGTGGGTGCATATGACTCCTAGCAGTGTCCAGACATATGAGGGGTGGGTGCATATGACTCCCAGCAGTGGCCTGCAATATGAGGGGTGGGTGCATATGACTCCTAGCAGGAGGGGTGGGTGCATATGACTCCTAGCAGTGTCCATACATATGAGGGGTGGGTGCATATGACTCCCAGCAGTGGCCAGACATATGAGGGGTGGGTGCATATGACTCCCAGCAGTGGCCTGCAATATGAGGGGTGGGTGCATATGACTCCTAGCAGGAGGGGTGGGTGCATATGACTCCTAGCAGTGTCCATACATATGAGGGGTGGGTGCATATGACTGCTAGCAGTGTCCACTCATATGAGGGGTGGGTTTATATGACTCCTAACAGTGGCCTGCAATATGAGGGGTGGGTGCATATGACTACCAGCAGTGCACAGAGATATGAGGGATGGGTGCATATGACTCCTAGCAGTGGTCAGAGATATGAGGGGTGGGTGCATATGACTCCTAGCAGTGGACAGACATATGAGGGGTGGGTGCATATGACTCCTAGCAGTGGTCAGAGATATGAGGGGTGGGTGCATATGACTCCTAGCAGTGGTCAGAGATATGAGGGGTGGGTGCATATGACTCCTAGCAGTGTCCAGACATATGAGGGGTGGGTGCATATGACTACCAGCAGTGGACAGAGATATGAGGGGTGGGTGCAGAGGACTCCTAGCAGTGTCCAGACATCTGACGGGTGGGTGCATATGACTCCCAGCAGTGACTTGCAATATGAGGGGTAGGTGCATATGACTCCTAGCAGTGTCCAGACATATGAGGGGTGGGTCCATATGACTCCCAGCAGTGGCCTGCAATATGAGGGGTGGGTGCATATGACTCCTAGCAGTGTCCACACATATGAGGGGTGGGTGCATATGACTCCTAACAGTGGTCAGACATATGAGGGGTGGGTGCATATGACTCCTAACAGTGGCCTGCAATATGAGGGGTGGGTGCATATGACTACCAGCAGTGGACAGAGATATGAGCGGTGGGTGCATATGACTCCTAGCAGTGGCCATACATATGAGGGGTGGGTGCATATGACTCCTAGCAGTGTCCACACATATGAGGGGTGGGTGCATATGACTCCTAGGACTGTCCAGACATATGAGGGGTGGCTGCATATGACTCCCAGCAGTGGCCTGCAATATGAGGGGTGGGTGCATATGACTCCTAGCAGTGTCCACACATATGAGGGGTGGGTGCATATGACTCCTAGCAGTGGTCAGAGAAATGAGGGGTGGGTGCATATGACTCCTAGCAGTGGCCTGACATATGAGGGGTGGGAGCATATGACTACTAACAGTGGTCAGAGATATGAGGGGTGGGTTCATATGACTCCTAGCAGTGGCCTGCAATATGAGGGGTGGGTGCATATGACTCCTAGCAGTATCCACACATATGAGGGGTGGGTGCCTATGACTCCTAGCAGTGTCCAGACATATGAGGTGTGGGTGCATATGACTACCAGCAGTGGACAGAGATATGAGGGGTGGGTGCATATGACTCCTGGCAGTGTCCAGACATATGAGGGGTGGGTGCATATGACTCCCAGCAGTGGCCAGACATATGAGGGGTGGGTGCATATGACTCCCAGCAGTGGCCTGCAATATGAGGGGTGGGTGCATATGACTCCTAGCAGTGTCCACACATATGAGGGGTGGGTGCATATGACTCCTAGCAGTCTCCACACATATGAGGGGTGGGTGCATATGACTCCTAGCAGAGTCCAGACATATGAGGAGTGGGTGCATATGACTACCAGCAGTGGACAGAGATATGAGGGGTGGGTGCAGAGGACTCCTAGCAGTGTTCAGAGATATGAGGGGTGGGTGCATATGACTCCTAGCAGTGGCCTGCAATATGAGGGGTGGGTGCATATGACTAACTGCAGTGGACAGTGATATGAGGGGTGGGTACCGTACACACGCAATGAATGCGTGGGTACGGTGCGTACCACACGTAGCCCTACGGCACCATTAGAACAGTGATAGGAATCGTACACACGCAATGAATGCGTGGGTACGGTGCGTACCACACGTACCCCTACGGCACCATTAGAACAGAGATACGGACCGTACACACGCAATGAATGCGTGGGTACGGTGCGTACCACACGTACCCCTACGGCATTATTAGAACAGTGATACGGACCGTACACACGCAATGAATGCGTGGGTACGGTGCGTACCACACTGTTAGAAAAGGTAGACGGACCGGGAGGGTCGGCCGGGGTCAGGAGGAGAGGTCTCCGGGGAGAGCCGTCTCCAGCGATCGTACAGACAAGTAACTTCCCCCCCACAGACAGATATCACACACGGATAAGGTTCAGTGTTCTTTATAAGCACTTATTTAAGGTACAGTTGAATGGTACAAGGAGGTCTGGACTCAGGGGTCCCCTCGATTAGAGTCTCGCAAGGTAGGGAAGGGGGTAGCGGGACAGTCTATTTACCAATCAGGTAGTTCGGATGAGATGATGATGAGCTCACAATCCTCGAGCTTGGGTGGTTAGGTGGTACGGTCCGCGGCAGCGCCAGCAGGTCCCGGTGAGGATGGTCGTTACAACGGGCCGCGGCAGCGCCAGCAGGTCCCAGGAAGATGTACGGTCCGCGGCAGCGCCAGCAGGTCCCGGTGAGGATGGTCGTTACAACGGGCCGCGGCAGCGCCAGCAGGTCCCAGGAAGATGGTCGATGTTCGGTCCGCGGCAGCGCCAGCAGGTCCCGGTGAGGATGGTCGTTACAACGGGCCGCGGCAGCGCCAGCAGGTCCCAGGAAGATGGTCGATGTTCGGTCCGCGGCAGCGCCAGCAGGTCCCGGTGAGGATGGTCGTTACAACGGGCCGCGGCAGCGCCAGCAGGTCCCAGGTGAGGATGAAGGTTGCAGAAGGCCGCGGCAGCGCCAGCAGGCAGGACGATGGTTCACAAGAGCGGCTACGGCAGCGCCAGTAGACCGTCAAGGTTGAGTTCACTCGGTGTCTCTCGACTCCAGGATACAACTGCCTTCCTGCTCCGGAGCTGCCTCAGTTATAGGGCTGGTGCCCTTTGATGTCCGGACCCTCGCACTTGGAGGTCGGAGGGTCCGGGATGAAGGTGTCCAGACACCCAGCAGGGGGTGGAGCCAGTGCTTGGGGGAGCTGGGGCGATCGGCACCTGGCGGGGGAGAGCCCTTGACACTTCGTTCTCCCATTGACCTGCCAAGTGGTCCGCTCACCTCCTGGGTGGATGGTGGTGCCGGGATGTCGGGGCCGGCCAGGCCCGGGGTTAGGGTCGAGGTGAGGCCACGCGGCCGCGTGGTGCAGAGCCCAAGATGGCGGCTTGACCCGGCCGGGGAAGCCGGTGGGGCTGGACCCCGTGATGAGGAGGGGTCCGAGGGCAGAAGATCCGTCGGGAGACGGGGTACAGGTGCTTTTCGCGGGGATATGCCAGGTGGGCCGGAGCTCGGGCCCTGTCGTGCGGGGAGGGAGCAAACCGTCTGTGAGGCCTGTCCAACATGCGTCCCCCCCAGCTGAAGGCGGGGAGAGTCACCCATCTCCTTGGGGACTCTCTTCGTCGAGGCGGAAAAAGCGGGACAGGCCATCCGCGTTGGCGTGGTCTTGGCCCGGTCGGTGCTCCACGGTGAAGTCCATTCCCTGCAGGGAAATGGACCAGCGCAAGAGTTTTGGGTTCTCCCCCGCATCTGCATCAGCCATTGCAGGGGTCGATGGTCGGTTTGTACCCGGAAGTGGGTACCGAAGAGATAGGGTCGGAGCTTTTTGAGGGCCCACACTACTGCAAATGCCTCCCTCTCGATGGTGCTCCAACGCTGTTCTCGGGCCAGGAGACGTCGACTGATGAAGGCCACCGGCTGGTCATGACCTTCGGGGTTCAACTGAGAGAGGACGGCTCCGATGCCGTGGTCGGAGGCGTCGGTCTGCACCACAAATTCCCGACTGTAATCGGGGGCCTGGAGCACAGGGGCGGTGCACAGGGCGGCCTTCAGCTTCTCGAAGGCCGCTTGACAATCAGGAGTCCAGTTGACCCGCTTCGGTTGGTTCTTGGATGTGAGACCCGTGAGGGGCCCCACGATGCTGCCGTAGTCCTTCACGAACCGCCGGTAGTAGCCGGTGAGCCCCAAGAAGGCTCGGACCTCGGTCTGGGTGACGGGGGGCTGCCAGGACTGGATGGCAGCAATCTTAAGTTGTAGTGGGGCCACCAGCCCGCTTCCCACTTGGTGTCCAAGGTAGGTCACAGACCCTTGGCCAATTTGACACTTGCCGGCCTTAATGGTGAGGCCGGCCCGCTGGAGGGCTTGTAGGACCTCTTGGAGGTGACGGAGGTGGTCGGACCAGTGGCGGCTGTACACAGCGATATCGTCCAGGTAGGCAGCGCTGAACTCTTCGAGCCCCGCCAAGACCTGGTTCACAAGGCGTTGGAACGTGGCGGGGGCATTCTTCATGCCAAAGGGCATGACCTTGAATTGATAGTGGCCATCGGGGGTAGAGAAGGCTGACCGCTCCTGAGCCCTGGGTGTGAGGCCGATCTGCCAGTAGCCCGCCGTCAGGTCGAAGATACTAAGGAAGCGGGCGGCCCCCAGCCGGTCGATCAGTTCGTCTGCTCGGGGGATGGGATGAGCGTCGGTCCGGGTGACAGCGTTCAAGCCCCGGTAGTCGACGCAGTATCTCAGTTCAGGTGCGGTGCCGGGGGCAGCGGCCTTGGGAACTAATACAACCGGACTGGCCCAGGGACTGTCCGAGGGCTCGATGACCCCGATCGTGAGCATCTTGGCCACTTCTTCCTGTATGCAGGCCCGTACCCGATCTGGTACGCGGTAGGCCCGGTGCCGGACAGGGGGACTGTCCCCGGTGTCCACGTCGTGCAAACACCAAGGGGTGACCCCGGGGGTGAGGGAGAACAGGGCAGCGAACTGCAGCAGGAGGTCCCGGCAGTCCTGGCGTTGCTCCGAAGTGAGGGTGTCAGAGACCCGGACCCCGTCCACGGAGCCGTCCTTCTCCTGAGTCTTCAGGAGATCCGGGAGGGGCTCGGAGTCTTCTTCTGCACCACTGTCTGTAGCCATCAAGAGGCTTAGTTCTGAGCGCACAAAGTGTGGTTTGAGCCGGTTGGTGTGGAGGACCCGAAGGGGATTCCGGGAGGACCCCATGTCGATGAGGTAAGTGACGGGGCTTTTGCGCTCGACCACCTTGAAGGGCCCCGTCCACTTATCCTGCAGGGCACATGGTTCGGTGGGGGACATCACCCATACTTGCTGCCCAGGCTCGAATTCAATGGAGGAGGCATTGTGATCATACCACCTCTTCATGTCCTCCTGGCTGGCCTCGAGGTTCGCCTTGGCCATCTCCCTGAAGCGCCGGGTCTGGTTTCGTAAGGCCAGGATGTATTTGAAGACGTCTGGAGGGGTCGTTAGGGGGGCCATCTCCCAACCTTCCTTGACTAGGCTGAGGGGCCCTCGCACAGGGTGCCCGTACAGGAGTTCGAAGGGGCTAAACGCGAGGGACTTTTGGGGAACTCCCCGGTAGGCGAAGAGGAGGCACGGGAGCAGTACATCCCACTGGCGACGGAGGGGCTCTTCCAATCCCCCAATCATCCCCTTGAGAGTGCGGTTAAACCGCTCCACTAGTCCGTTCCCTTGGGGGTGATAGGGGGTCGTGAATCTGTAGGTGACCCCGCATTGTTGCCAGAGGGACTTCATGTATTTGGATATGAAATTCGTACCTCGGTCGCTGACGACTTCTCGGGGGAAGCCTACCCGGGAGAAGATCCCCATCAGGGCCCGGCCAACCACCGGAGCTGTCACTGTCCGTAGGGGCACCGCCTCGGGGTAGCGGGTGGCATGGTCCACTAGTACCAAGATGAACCTGTGTCCTTGTGCCGTGCGGGGGTCCAGAGGTCCCACAATGTCTATCCCCACCCTCTCGAACGGGGTGGTGACCACAGGGAAGGGTTGCAGAGGGGCCTTCAGCTTCCGACCACTCTTCCCGCTGGCTTGGCATGTGGGGCAAGATCGGCAGTGGTTCTGGACGTCATTCCTCATTTTCGGCCAGAAAAAGTGGGTCACCAGGCGACTGTACGTTTTGTCCTGGCCCAGGTGTCCAGCCAGGGGGACATCGTGGGCCAGGTTGAGCAGAAAGTCTCGGAAGCGGAGCGGTACCACCAGAACTCGACCGGCCCCCAGCTCGGCGATTCTTTGCTCGCTGTAGAGCAGGTCGTTATCCCAGTAGACCCAGTGAGTTCCGGTGGTGTCCCCGGCGTTTTGGATGCTGGCTTGTTGGCGGAGTCCCTCGAGGGAGGGACAGGTCTTTTGTTCCTGGCGGAACTGTTCTTGGGTGGGCCCCCCTTCTTGACGCCACTGAGCCAGATCCGGAAGGTCCTGGTGTTGCGCGTCCTCTTCGGTAGTCGGGTCCGGGAGGTCGGACTCGCCGTTGTCCTCTACGGGGGCCACCGGGGGCGGAGGTGCTGGCCATTCGGTTTCTTCTGATCGGGGGGCGGCACGGGCGGCCATGGATCGGGTGGTTATGCAGGCCCAGCCCGGGAGGCCCAGCATCCCCAGGTGCTCTCTCCTCTCGACGGTGGCCCACGGGGAACTCTCGAGGTCATTTCCCAGGAGGCAGTCCACTGGGGCATCGTCCCGGACCGTCACCTTCAGTAGGCCGGAGACCCCTCCCCATTCAAACGGGACGCAGGCCATCTTACACATACTCTCAGAGTTATCTGCCGAGCGGACGGGGCAGAGAATGTTCGGCAGGATCTGCTCGGGCTTCACCAGGTGACAGCGGACGGCCGTCACGCTGGCGCCGGTGTCACGCAAGGCCTCGGCTCTCTGTCCATTAATGGTCACCCACTGACCGTATTTCCTGGTGTTGGCGGGTAGGGGAGCCCGCGGGATCATGTCTCTTCCCCCTAAGCATGCCAGGACCATGGCGGCCGGTTCCCACCCTTGCTGGGCCGGCTCATACTCTTCGGGCCCCTCCGAGGATTGCTCTTCCCCTAGGGCAGCGGCAGCTACCTGGCGGGGCTTGGGTGTTTGGTTTAGCGGGCAGTTCGGGTCATTGGCGTAGTGGCCTAGTTGCTGGCACCGGTGGCACGTGACGTTGGCTCGGTACCCAGGCCGCAACGGGGGGTTGCCCCGGCCGGCCGGGGGCGGGGTGCTGGCCACGGGTGTTGCTGGCAAGGCGTCTCTCCCTCGCCCCTGGCCCCCTCCTCCTCCCCGAGGACGGTGCTGGCCTTGGTTGCTTCTGTTCTGGTCGTGTGGCCCTTTCCGGCCCACTCGGGTGCTTTCCCACCGGTCAGCTTCGGTGGCGAGCTGCCGGGGGTCAGTCAGCTTACTGTCGAGTAGGTGCTGCCTGAGCTCGACGAAACAGTTGTTTGACAGGTGCTCCCATACCATAAGGTTGAAGAGTTGTTCGTAGGTGGTGACCTGACTTCCCTTGATCCAACCCTCGAAGGCCCGGCTGAAATAGTTCACGTATTCTACCCAAGTTGTACCTGGGATCCGGGTGCAATCTCTGAACCTCTGGCGGTACATCTCGGGCGTGAGGCCGTAGCGGGTGAGGAGGGCAGCCTTCATGTGTTCGTAGGACGACATTTGGTGATCGGGGAGCTGCAGCAGGGCATCGCGACCCTCGTTGATAAATCTCCCCCAAAGTCCGGCTCCCCAATCACTCCGGTCGATCCGGTGGGAGGTCATTGCGATCTCATAGGCTTTAAACCACTGTTGTATGTCGTCTTCTCGGACATACTCGCGGACAACATCCTTGGGGATATGAACTTTTTTCTCAATTGGCCCCGGGGTGTGTGGTCGCTCAGGCACCCCCAGTTCCTTATTCTGTTTGCGCAGTTCTATTTCCGCTAGTCTGCGCTCGTGCTCGAGCGTTATTTTTTTCTCTTCCAGCTCTCTCTGTCTCTGCTTCTCTTCTCGTTCCTCTCGAAGCCGCATGTGCTCGAGGTTGAGTTTCTGTTCAGCTAACTTGAGTTCCCCATCCATCTTGAGTCGTGCCATCTCCAACTCGTGTAATCTGACTCTGTCTCTTTCTCGGATCTCCTCCTGCGAGAGGCCCGTTCCCCGCTCCTCGGGAGCCGTGGCGTTCCCCTCTGGTGTGATGCTGTTTTGGTCTGGTGTGACGGTGCTTTGTTCGGAGGGTCCTGCGACCCCAGTTTCTGTCCATGACTCAAGAGCGCGCTTTAGGTCATCCTTGGTACTCAGGCCGGTGGTAGCAATGCCAAGTTCTATGCAAAATTGTCTCAGTTCGCGGTGGTTGTATTCTTCTAATTTCTCCATTTGGAACTTCTCGGTGGAGCTGCTATCTTTGGTCGACATCGTGCTTATGTCGTGGGGTGAGCTACTCTCTGTACGATTACGCGTTGATTCGGATCGCGCCGCTGGCCACCAATGTTAGAAAAGGTAGACGGACCGGGAGGGTCGGCCGGGGTCAGGAGGAGAGGTCTCCGGGGAGAGCCGTCTCCAGCGATCGTACAGACAAGTAACTTCCCCCCCACAGACAGATATCACACACGGATAAGGTTCAGTGTTCTTTATAAGCACTTATTTAAGGTACAGTTGAATGGTACAAGGAGGTCTGGACTCAGGGGTCCCCTCGATTAGAGTCTCGCAAGGTAGGGAAGGGGGTAGCGGGACAGTCTATTTACCAATCAGGTAGTTCGGATGAGATGATGATGAGCTCACAATCCTCGAGCTTGGGTGGTTAGGTGGTACGGTCCGCGGCAGCGCCAGCAGGTCCCGGTGAGGATGGTCGTTACAACGGGCCGCGGCAGCGCCAGCAGGTCCCAGGAAGATGTACGGTCCGCGGCAGCGCCAGCAGGTCCCAGTAAGGATGGTCGTTACAACGGGCTGCGGCAGCGCCAGCAGGTCCCAGGAAGATGGTCGATGTTCGGTCCGCGGCAGCGCCAGCAGGTCCCGGTGAAGATGGTCGTTACAACGGGCCGCGGCAGCGCCAGCAGGTCCCAGGAAGATGGTCGATGTTCGGTCCGCGGCAGCGCCAGCAGGTCCCGGTGAGGATGGTCGTTACAACGGGCCGCGGCAGCGCCAGCAGGTCCCAGGTGAGGATGAAGGTTGCAGAAGGCCGCGGCAGCGCCAGCAGGCAGGACGATGGTTCACAAGAGCGGCTACGGCAGCGCCAGTAGACCGTCAAGGTTGAGTTCACTCGGTGTCTCTCGACTCCAGGATACAACTGCCTTCCTGCTCCGGAGCTGCCTCAGTTATAGGGCTGGTGCCCTTTGATGTCCGGACCCTCGCACTTGGAGGTCGGAGGGTCCGGGATGAAGGTGTCCAGACACCCAGCAGGGGGTGGAGCCAGTGCTTGGGGGAGCTGGGGCGATCGGCACCTGGCGGGGGAGAGCCCTTGACACTTCGTTCTCCCATTGACCTGCCAAGTGGTCCGCTCACCTCCTGGGTGGATGGTGGTGCCGCGATGTCGGGGCCGGCCAGGCCCGGGGTTAGGGTCGAGGTGAGGCCACGCGGCCGCGTGGTGCAGAGCCCAAGATGGCGGCTTGACCCGGCCGGGGAAGCCGGTGGGGCTGGACCCCGTGATGAGGAGGGGTCCGAGGGCAGAAGATCCGTCGGGAGACGGGGTACAGGTGCTTTTCGCGGGGATATGCCAGGTGGGCCGGAGCTCGGGCCCTGTCGTGCGGGGAGGGAGCAAACCGTCTGTGAGGCCTGTCCAACACACACGTACCCCTACGGCACAGTAGAACTGTGATACAGACCGTACACACGCAATGAATGCGTGGGTACGGTGCGTGGCACACATACCCCTATGACACAGTAGAGCAGTGATACGGACCGTACACACGCAATGAATGCGTGGGTACGGTGCGTACCACACGTACCCCTACGGCACCATTAGAACAGTGATATGGACCGTACACACGCAATGAATGCGTGGGTATGGTGCTTACCACACGTACCCCTACGGCACCATTAGAACAGTGATATGGACCGTACGCATGCAATGAATGCGTGGGTACGGTGCGCGTCACACGTACCCCTACGACACAGTAGAACCGTGATACGGACCGTACACACCCAATGAATGCGTGGGTACGGTGCGTACCACACGTACCTCTACGGCACAGTAGAACCGTGATACGGACCATACACACCCAATGAGTGCGTGGGTATGGTGCGTACCACACGTACCCCTACGGCACAGTAGAACTGTGATACGGACCGTACACACGCAATGATTGCGTGGGTACGGTGCGTGTCACACGTACCCCTACGACACAGTAGAACAGTGATACGTAGCGTACACACACAATGAATGCATGGGTACAGTGCATACCACACGTACCCCTACGGCACAGTAGAACTGTGATACGGACCGTACACACGCAATCAATGCGTGGGTACGGTGCGTGTCACACGTACCCCTACGACCCAGTAGAACAGTGATACGGACCGTACACACGCAATGAATGCGTGGGTACGGTGCGTACCACACGTGCCCCTACGGCACAGTAGAACTGTGATACGGACCTTACACACTCAATGAATGTGTGGGTACGGTGCGTGTCACACGTACCCCTACGACACAGTAGAACAGTGATACGGACCAAACACACGCAATGAATGCATGGGTACGGTGCGTACCACACGTACCCCTACGGCACAGTAGAACTGTGATACGGACCGTACACACGCAATGAATGCGTGGGTACGGTGCGTGTCACACGTACCCCATTAATACGAGGCCTACACACGCCAGGAATGTGGGCTTAGAGGACTGGCCCAGCATGTTACCTTCATATTGGTGTGTGTAGGTCCAGGCCAGCAGTGTACTGCTCCAAGGGGGTGTGTGGGTGGGTTCAGAGGACTCCCAGCAGTGTCCACACATATGAGGGGTGGGTGCATATGTCTCCTAGCAGTGGTCAGAGATATGAGGGGTGGGTGCATATGACACCTAGCAGTGGCCTGCAATATGAGGGGTGGGTGCATATGACTCCTAGAAGTGTCCAGACATATGAGGGGTGTGTGCATATGACTCCTAGCAGTGTCCACACATATGAGGGGTGGGTGCATATGACTCCTAGCAGTGTCCAGACATATGAGGGGTGGGTGGATATGACTACCAGCAGTGGACAGAGATATGAGGGGTGGGTGCATATGACTCCCAGCAGTGGCCAGACATATGAGGGGTGGGTGCATATGACTCCCAGCAGTGGCCTGCAATATGAGGGGTGGGTGCATATGACTCCTAGCAGTGTCCAGACATATGAGGGGTGGGTGCATATGACTCCTAGCAGTGTCCACACACATGAGGGGGGGTGCATATGACTCCTAGCAGTGTCCAGACATATGACGGGTGGGTGCATATGACAACCAGCAGTGAACAGAGATATGAGGGGTGGGTGCAGAGGACTCCTAGCAGTGGTCAGAGATATGAGGGGTGGGTGCATATGACACCTAGCAGTGGCCTGCAATATGAGGGGTGGGTGCATATGACTACCAGCAGTGGACAGAGATATGAGGGATGGGTGCATATGACTCCTAGCAGTGAACAGACATATGAGGGGTGGGTGCATATGACTCCTAGCAGTGGTCAGAGATATGAGGGGTGGTGCATATGACTCCTAGCAGTGGTCAGAGATATGAGGGGTGGGTGCATATGACTCCTAGCAGTGGACAGACATATGAGGGGTGGGTCCATATGACTACCAGCTGTGGACAGAGATATGAGGGGTGGGTGCAGAGGACTCCTAGCAGTGGTCAGAGATATGAGGGGTGGGTGCATATGACTCCTAGCAGTGGTCAGAGATATGAGGGGTGGGTGCATATGACTCCTAGCAGTGGACAGACATATGAGGGGTGGGTGCATATGACTCCTAGCTGTGGACAGACATATGAGGGGTGGGTGCATATGACTCCTAGAAGTGTCCAGACATATGAGGGGTGGGTGCATATGACTCCCAGCAGTGGCCTGCAATATGAGGGGTGGGTGCATATGACTCCTAGCAGTGTCCACACATATGAGGGGTGGGTGCATATGACTCCTAGCAGTGGTCAGACTTATGAGGGGTGGGTGCATATAACTCCTAGCAGTGGCCTGCAATATGAAGGGTGGGTGCATATGACTACCAGCAGTGGACAGAGATATGAGCGGTGGGTGCATATGACTCCTAGCAGTGGTCAGACATATGAGGGGTGGGTGCATATGACTCCCAGCAGTGGCCTGCAATATGAGGGGTGGGTGCATATGACTCCGAGCAGTGTCCACACATATGAGGGTTGGGTGCATATGACTCCTAGCAGTGGTCAGAGATATATGGGGTGGGTGCATATGACTCCTAGCAGTGGCCTGCAATATGAGAGGTGGGTGCATATGACTACCAGCAGTGGACAGATATATGAGGGGTGGGTGCATATGACTCCTAGCAGTGGTCAGACATATGAGGGGTGGGTGCATATGACTCCTAGCAGTGTCCAGACATATGAGGGGTGGGTGCATATGACTCCTAGCAGTGTCCAGACAAATGAGGGGTGGGTTCATATGACTCCTAGCAGTGGCCTGCAATATGAGGGGTGGGTGCATCTGACTCCTAGCAGTGTCCAGACATATGAGGGGTGGGTGCATATGACTCCTAGCAGTGGCCTGCAATATGAGGGGTGGGTGCATATGACTACCAGCAGTGGACAGAGATATGAGGGGTGGGTGCATATGACTCCTAGCAGTGGCCTGCAATATGAGGGCTGGGTGCATATGACTACCAGCAGCGGACAGAGATATGAGGGGTGGGTGCATATGACTCCTAGCAGTGGTCAGACATATGAGGGGTGGGTGCATATGACTCCTAGCAGTGTCCAGACATATGAGGGGTGGGTGCATATGACTCCTAGCAGTGTCCAGACATATGAGGGGTGGGTTCATATGACTCCTAGCAGTGGCCTGCAATATGAGGGGTGGGTGCATATGACTACCAGCAGTGGACAGATATATGAGGGGTGGGTGCATCTGACTCCTAGCAGTGTCCAGACATATGAGGGGTGGGTGCATATGACTCCTAGCAGTGGCCTGCAATATGAGGGGTGGGTGCATATGACTACCAGCAGTGGACAGAGATATGAGGGGTGGGTGCATATGACTCCTAGCAGTGGCCTGCAATTTGAGGGCTGGGTGCATATGACTACCAGCAGCGGACAGAGATATGAGGGGTGGGTGCATATGACTCCTAGCAGTGGTCAGACATATGAGGGGTGGGTGCATATGACTCCTAGCAGTGTCCAGACATATGAGGGGTGGGTGCATATGACTCCTAGCAGTGTCCAGACATATGAGGGGTGGGGTTCATATGACTCCTAGCAGTGGCCTGCAATATGAGGGGTGGGTGCATATGACTACCAGCAGTGGACAGATATATGAGGGGTGGGTGCATCTGACTCCTAGCAGTGTCCAGACATATGAGGGGTGGGTGCATATGACTCCTAGCAGTGTCCAGACATATGAGGGGTGGGTGCATATGACTACCAGCAGTGGACAGAGATATGAGGGGTGAGTGCAGAGGACTCCTAGCAGTGTCCAGACATATGAGGGGTGGGTGCACATGGCTCCTAGCAGTGTCCAGACATATGAGGGGTGGGTGCATATGACTACCAGCAGTGGTCAGAGATATGGGGGGGTGTACACCATCATCAGATGACCACACCTACATGGTGGTATGGACGCATCCCTAACTTTGGACTATGATTTTAGTGCCATTACAACACATCACTGACAGCATGGTCCCACTCCCAGGACGATGGATGTCTGTCACATACTGCATGACATACCACATGTGGGTGTGAGGACATATAACACATGCATACCCACCCATGGCGGATGCAGCACAATACAAACCCTGATTTCATGGCAACAGACTGTATAGTCATGTAACTGCATACAAAACTAAGATAGCTAAAGGGAACACACACTGTCATGCACATCCCAGGAGTGTAAGGAATGTACAGGTGCTGGTCCAGCCACCAAGATGTTGTCTCTCATGGAAGGAATGGGGTTCAATTCCACCACATACAATGCCCACAATTGTGAATCATGTGCCCAAATACCCTGCATAACAAGTACCATTTGTGTGGTAGGCTGTGATTGCACACATGCATAGTGCTGAAAAGGGCCAATTTGTCCCTGAAGGCATTCCTACATACCCAAAACACAAGTACAGTGACTAGCAAGGATGGCACAGACGATTCAGCAGGAGACATCGGTGAGCAGGTGTTGGACAGGCCTCACAGACGGCTTGCTCCCTCCCCGCTCGACAGGGCCCGAACCCCGGCCCACCTGGTATATCCCCGCGACCAGCACCTGTACTCCGTCTCCCGACGGACCCTCTGCCCTCGGACCTCTACTCATCACGGGGTCCAGCCCCACCGGCTTCCCCGGCCGGGTCAAGCCGCCATCTTGGGCCCTGCACCACGCGGCCGCATGGCCTTCCCTCGACCCTAACCCCGGGCCTGGCCGGCCCCGACATCCCGGCACCACCATCCACCCAGGAGGTGAGCGGACCACTTGGCAGATCAATGGGAGAACGAAGTGGCAAGGGCTCTCCCCCGCCAGGTGCCGATCGCCCCCAGCTCCCCCAGGCACTGGCTCCACCCCCTGCTGGGTGTCTGGACACCTTCATCCCGGACCCTCCGACCTCCAAGTGCGAGGGTCCGGACATCAAAGGGCACCAGCCCTATAACTGGGGCAGCTCCGGAGCAGGAAGGCAGTTGTATCCTGGAGTCGAGAGACACCGAGTGAACTCAGCCTTGACGGTCTACTGGCGCTGCCGTAGCCCGCTCTTGTGAACCATCGTCCTGCCTGCTGGCGCTGCCGCGGCCTTCTGCAACCTTCATTTTCCTGGGACCTGCTGGCGCTGCCGCGGCCCGTTGTAACGACCATCATCACCGGGACCTGCTGGCGCTGCCGCGGCCTTCTGCAACAGTCATTTTCCTGGGACCTGCTGGCGCTGCCGCGGCCCGTTGTAACGACCATCCTCACCGGGACCTGCTGGCGCTGCCGCGGACCGTATATCTTCCGGGGACCTGCTGGCGCTGCCGCGGCCCGTTGTATCGACCATCCACACCGGGACCTGCTGGCGCTGCCGCGGCCCGTACCACCTAACCACCAAGCTCGAGGATTGTGAGCTCATCATCATCTCATCCGAATTACCTGATTGGTAAATAGACTGTCCCGCTACCCCCTTCCCTACCTTGCGAGACTCTAATCGAGGGGACCCCTGAGTCCAGACCTCCTTGTACCATTCAACCGTACCTTAAATAAGTGCTTATAAAGAACCTTGAACCTTATCCGTGTGTGATATCTGTCTGTGGGGGGGAAGTTACTTGTCTGTACGATCGCTGGAGACGGCTCTCCCCGGAGACCTCTCCTCCTGACCCCGGCCGACCCTCCCGGTCCGTCTGCCTTTTCTAACATTGGTGGCCAGCGGCGCGATCCGAATCAACGCGTAATCGTACAGAGAGTAGCTCACCCCACGACAAAGCACGATGTCGACCAAAGATAGCAGCTCCACCGAGAAGTTCCAAATGGAGAAATTAGAAGAATACAACCACCGCGAACTGAGACAATTTTGCATAGAACTTGGCATTGCTACCACCGGCCTGAGTACCAAGGATGATCTAAAGCGCGCTCTTGAGTCATGGACAGAAACTGGGGTCGCAGGACCCTCCGACCAAAGCAGCGTCACACCAGACCAAAACAGCATCACACCAGAGGGGAACGCCACGGCTCCCGAGGAGCGGAGAACGGGCCTCTCGCAGGAGGAGATACGAGAAAGAGACAGAGTCAGATTACACGAATTAGAGATGGCACGACTCAAGATGGATGGGGAACTCAAGTTAGCCGAACAGAAACTCAACCTCGAGCATATGCGACTTCGAGAGGAACGAGAAGAAAAGCAGAGACAGAGAGAGCTGGAAGAGAAAAAAATAACGCTCGAGCACGAGCGCCGACTGGCGGAAATAGAACTGCGCAAACAGAATAAGGAACTGGGGGTGCCTGAACGACCACACACCCCGGGGCCGATTGAGAAAAAAGTTCACATCCCCAAAGATGTGGTCCGCGAGTATGTCCGAGAAGACGACATACAACAGTGGTTTAAAGCCTATGAGATCGCAATGACCTCCCACCAGATCGACCGGAGTGATTGGGGAGCCGGGCTTTGGGGGAGATTTATCAACGAGGGTCGCGATGCCCTGCTGCAGCTCCCCGATCACCAAATGTCGTCCTACGACCACATGAAGGCTGCCCTCCTCACCCGCTACGGCCTCACGCCCGAGATGTACCGCCAGAGGTTCCGAGATTGCACCCGGATCCCAGGTACAACTTGGGTGGAATACGTGAACTATTTCAGCCGGGCCTTCGAGGGTTGGATCAAGGGAAGTCAGGTCACCACCTACGAACAACTCTTCAACCTTATGGTATGGGAGCACCTGTCAAACAACTGTTTCGTCGAGCTCAGGCAGCACCTACTCGACAGTAAGCTGACTGACCCCCGGCAGCTCGCCGCCGAAGCTGACAGGTGGGAAAGCACCCAAGTGGGCCGGAAAGGGCCACACGACCAGAACAGAAGCAACCAAGGCCAGCACCGTCCTCGGGGAGGAGGAGGGGGCCAGGGGCGAGGGAGAGACGCCTTACCAGCAACACCCGTGGCCAGCACCCCGCCCCCGGCCGGCCGGGGCAACCCCCCGTTGCGGCCTGGGTACCGAGCCAACGTCACGTGCCACCGGTGCCAGCGACTAGGCCACTACGCCAATGATCTGAACTGCCCGCTAAACCAAACGCCCAAGCCCCGCCAGGTAGCTGCCGCTGCCCTAGGGGAAGAGCCATCATCGGAGGGACCCGAGGAGTATGAGCCGGCCCAGCAAGGGTGGGAACCGGCCGCCATGGTCCTGGCATGCTTAGGGGGAAGAGACATGGTCCCGCGGGCTCCCCTACCCGCCAACACCAGAAAATACGGTCAGTGGGTGACCATTAATGGACAGAGAGCCGAGGCCTTGCGTGACACCGGCGCCAGCGTGACGGCCGTCCGCTGTCACCTGGTGAAGCCCGAGCAGATCCTGCCGAACATTCTCTGCCCCGTCCGCTCGGCAGACAACTCTGAGAGCATGTGTAAGATGGCCTGCGTCCCGTTTGAATGGGGAGGGGTCTCCGGCCTACTGAAGGTGACGGTCCGGGACGATGCCCCCGTGGACTGCCCTGGGGAATGACCTCGAGAGTTCCCCGTGGGCCACCGTCGAGAGAAGAGAGCACTTGGGGATGCTGGGCCTCCCAGACTGGGCCTGCATAACCACCCGATCCATGGCCGCCCGTGCCGCCCCCCGATCAGAAGAAACCGAATGGCCAGCACCTCCGCCCCCGGTTGCCCCCGTAGAGGACAACGGCGAGTCCGACCTCCCGGACCCGACTACCGAAGGAGACGCGCAACACCAGGACCTTCCGGATCTGGCTCAGTGGCGGCAAGAAGGGGGGCCCACACAAGAACAGTTCCGCCAGGAACAAAAGACCTGTCCCTCCCTCGAGGGACTCCGCCAACAAGCCAGCACCCAAAACGCCGGGGACACCACCGGAACCCACTGGGTCTACTGGGATAACGACCTACTCTACAGCGAGCAAAGAATCGCCGAGCTGGGGGCCGGTCGAGTTCTGGTGGTACCGCTCCGCTTCCGAGACTTTCTGCTCAACCTGGCCCACGATGTCCCCCTGGCTGGACACCTGGGCCAGGACAAAACGTACAGTCGCCTGGTGACCCACTTTTTCTGGCCGAAAATGAGGAATGACGTCCTGAACCACTGCCGATCTTGCCCCACATGCCAAGCCAGCGGGAAGAGTGGCCGGAAGCTGAAGGCCCCTCTACAACCCTTCCCTGTGGTCACCACCCCGTTCGAGAGGGTGGGGATAGACATTGTGGGACCTCTGGACCCCCG
Source organism: Triturus cristatus (assembly GCF_964204655.1). Taxonomy (NCBI): domain Eukaryota; kingdom Metazoa; phylum Chordata; class Amphibia; order Caudata; family Salamandridae; genus Triturus; species Triturus cristatus. Next base: position 88,790,304 of record NC_140582.1, read on the forward strand.
CACGGCACAAGGACACAGGTTCATCTTGGTACTAGTGGACCATGCCACCCGCTACCCCGAGGCGGTGCCCCTACGGACAGTGACCGCTCCGGTGGTTGGCCGGGCCCTGATGGGGATCTTCTCCCGGGTAGGCTTCCCCCGAGAAGTCGTCAGCGACCGAGGCACGAATTTCATATCTAAATACATGAAGTCCCTCTGGCAACAATGCGGGGTCACCTACAGATTCACGACCCCCTATCACCCCCAAGGGAACGGACTAGTGGAGCGTTTTAACCGCACTCTCAAAGGGATGATTGGGGGATTGGAAGAGCCTCTCCGTCGCCAGTGGGATGTACTGCTCCCGTGCCTCCTCTTCGCCTACCGGGAAGTTCCCCAGAAGTCCCTCGGTTTTAGCCCCTTCGAACTCCTATATGGGCACCCTGTGCGAGGGCCCCTCAGCCTAGTCAAGGAAGGTTGGGAGATGGCCCCCCTAACGACCCCTCCAGACGTCTTCAAATACATCCTGGCCTTGCGAAACCAGACCCGGCGTTTCAGGGAGATGGCCAAGGCGAACCTCGAGGCCAGCCAGGAGGACATGAAGAGGTGGTATGACCACAATGCCTCCTCCGTTGAATTCGAGCCTGGGCAGCAAGTATGGGTGATGTCCCCCACCGAACCATGTGCCCTGCAAGATAAGTGGACAGGGCCCTTCAAGGTGGTCGAGCGCAAAAGCCCCGTCACTTACCTCATCGACATGGGGTCCTCCCGGAACCCCCTTCGGGTCCTCCACACCAACCGGCTCAAACCACACTTTGTGCGCTCCGAACTAAGCCTCTTGATGGCTACAGACAGTGGCACAGAAGAAGACTCCGAGCCCCTCCCGGATCTCCTGAAGACTCAGGAGAAGGACGGCTCCGTGGACGGGGTCCGGCTCTCTGACGCCCTCACTTCGGAGCAACGCCAGGACTGCCGGGACCTCCTGCTGCAGTTCGCTGCCCTGTTCTCCCTCACCCCCGGGGTCACCCCCTGGTGTTTGCACGACGTAGACACCGGGGACAGTCCCCCTGTCCGGCACCGGGCCTACCGCGTACCAGATCGGGTACGGGCCTGCATACAGGAGGAAGTGGCCAAGATGCTCACGATCGGGGTCATCGAGCCCTCGGACAGTCCCTGGGCCAGCCCGGTCGTACTAGTTCCCAAGGCCGCTGCCCCCGGCGCCGCCCCTGAACTGAGATTCTGCGTCGACTACCGGGGCTTGAACGCTGTCACCCGGACCGACGCTCATCCCATTCCCCGAGCAGACGAGCTGATCGACCGGCTGGGGGCCGCCCGCTACCTTAGTATCTTCGACCTAACGGCGGGCTACTGGCAGATCGGCCTCACACCCAGGGCTCAGGAACGGTCAGCCTTCTCTACCCCCGATGGCCACTATCAGTTTAAGGTCATGCCCTTTGGCATGAAGAATGCCCCCGCCACGTTCCAACGCCTTGTGAACCAGGTCTTGGCGGGGCTTGAGGAATTCAGCGCTGCTTACCTGGACGATATCGCTGTATACAGCCGCCACTGGTCCGACCACCTCCGACCCCTCCAAGAGGTCCTACAAGCCCTCCAGCGGGCCGGCCTCACCATTAAGGCCGGCAAGTGCCAGATTGGCCAAGGGTCTGTGACCTACCTTGGGCACCAAGTGGGGAGCGGGCTGGTGGCCCCACTACAACTTAAGATTGCTGCCATCCAGTCCTGGCAGCCCCCCGTCACCCAGACCGAGGTCCGAGCCTTCTTGGGGCTCACCGGCTACTACCGGCGGTTCGTGAAGGACTAGGGCAGCATCGTGGGGCCCCTCACGGGTCTCACATCCAAGAATCAACCGAAGCGGGTCAATTGGACTCCTGATTGTCAAGCGGCCTTCGAGGAGCTGAAGGCCGCCCTGTGCACCGCCCCGGTACTCCAGGCCCCCGATTACAGTCGGGAATTTGTGGTGCAGACCGACGCCTCCGACCACGGCATCGGAGCCGTCCTCTCTCAGTTGAACCCCGTAGGTCATGACCAGCCGGTGGCCTTCATCAGTCGACGTCTCCTGGCCCGAGAACAGCGTTGGAGCACCATCGAGAGGGAGGCCTTTGCAGTAGTATGGGCCCTCAAAAAGCTCCGACCCTATCTCTTCGGTACCCACTTCCGGGTACAAACCGACCATCGACCCCTGCAATGGCTGATGCAGATGCGGGGGGAGAACCCAAAACTCTTGCGCTGGTCCATTTCCCTGCAGGGAATGGACTTCACTGTGGAGCACCGCCCAGGCCAAGACCACGCCAACGCGGATGGCCTGTCCCGCTTTTTCCGCCTCGACGAAGAGAGTCCCCAAGGAGATGGGTGACTCTCCCCGCCTTCAGCTGGGGGGGACGCATGTTGGACAGGCCTCACAGACGGCTTGCTCCCTCCCCGCTCGACAGGGCCCGAACCCCGTCCCACCTGGTATATCCCCGCGACCAGCACCTGTACTCCGTCTCCCGACGGACCCTCTGCCCTCGGACCTCTACTCATCACGGGGTCCAGCCCCACCGGCTTCCCCGGCCGGGTCAAGCCGCCATCTTGGGCCCTGCACCACGCGGCCGCATGGCCTTCCCTCGACCCTAACCCCGGGCCTGGCCGGCCCCGACATCCCGGCACCACCATCCACCCAGGAGGTGAGCGGACCACTTGGCAGATCAATGGGAGAACGAAGTGTCAAGGGCTCTCCCCGCCAGGTGCCGATCGCCCCCAGCTCCCCCAGGCACTGGCTCCACCCCCTGCTGGGTGTCTGGACACCTTCATCCCGGACCCTCCGACCTCCAAGTGCGAGGGTCCGGACATCAAAGGGCACCAGCCCTATAACTGGGGCAGCTCCGGAGCAGGAAGGCAGTTGTATCCTGGAGTCGAGAGACACCGAGTGAACTCAGCCTTGATGGTCCACTGGCGCTGCCGTAGCCCGCTCTTGTGAACCATCGTCCTGCCTGCTGGCGCTGCCGCGGCCTTCTGCAACCTTCATTTTCCTGGGACCTGCTGGCGCTGCCGCGGCCCGTTGTAACGACCATCATCACCGGGACCTGCTGGCGCTGCCGCGGCCTTCTGCAACAGTCATTTTCCTGGGACCTGCTGGCGCTGCCGCGGCCCGTTGTAACGACCATCCTCACCGGGACCTGCTGGCGCTGCCGCGGACCGTATATCTTCCGGGGACCTGCTGGCGCTGCCGCGGCCCGTTGTATCGACCATCCACACCGGGACCTGCTGGCGCTGCCGCGGCCCGTACCACCTAACCACCAAGCTCGAGGATTGTGAGCTCATCATCATCTCATCCGAATTACCTGATTGGTAAATAGACTGTCCCGCTACCCCCTTCCCTACCTTGCGAGACTCTAATCGAGGGGACCCCTGAGTCCAGACCTCCTTGTACCATTCAACCGTACCTTAAATAAGTGCTTATAAAGAACCTTGAACCTTATCCGTGTGTGATATCTGTCTGTGGGGGGGAAGTTACTTGTCTGTACGATCGCTGGAGACGGCTCTCCCCGGAGACCTCTCCTCCTGACCCCGGCCGACCCTCCCGGTCCGTCTGCCTTTTCTAACAGCAGGCATCACCATTGTTGAAGGGATCCGTCACCAACAAAGGAAATGTGGACACAGGTCAGCACAACAATTGCGCAACTGTTTGCAGGGAAGATGTCAGGTGCCACAGAGGAAGGAACACTCCTTGGGACAATGTCTCCAAACTAAACGAACACACACTACCGATGAATCTTTGCAGGGTCATTGTGATGGCACACAGATACCATGGTCCACCTCATGACCATCATACAAAAACATTCTCAGAACCCTAACACATTACCAGAACACCAACTCCCAGAGCCTCATCACCAACATCAAGTACCTGAAATGCAATAGTGTTGAAAGTAAAAGAAAAGGCTTTATTCAGCACCAAAATTAAATTAATGTAAAAGATACTATGTACAAAGCCCAATGGCCAGTCCATTTCTCAAGTCCAAGGGTGGACGTAGGGGACCGCGTCCACCCCTACCTTGCCTGCACTAAGGAACCTCAAGGTTTGTCGACCGGGGGGGGGATCATCTGTGGCAGGACCAGGCACCGCAGGGACATGAGGGGGAGGGGGAGGTGTGGTGGGTGCAGGGGTGGACGTCTCCACCACAGGGGGTGGGGCAGCGACAAAGGTGGAGGTGAACACGGCGCTGCACACTGCTGCTAGGGCCTCCATCCTGACCCCTGCACCTGAAGATACCCCAGGGCCAACGGAGGGTGTGGTGGTCGAGGGATGGGGTGCAGCGCTCTTGGGGGAGGGGGTGGACATGGTGGGGGACTCAACTCCCGTGTCCGGGGACTTCCTCGCCCGCTTGTGGGGCGGTGGCTCAGTGGGGGCAAGGCCCAGCTCAAACATACAGGTCTCCTTAGGTGACAGTTTGGCAGGGGAGCTAAGGGGAGTGGTTTTGGAGGAACAGGGTTGTGAGGAGTGCGGACTGCGACTGTGGCTGCGTGTATGTCGTCTGCCCCCAGCCCCTGTGGGTGTGCCTACATCCCCCTGAGTGTGCGTGCCAGGAGGTGTGCGCTCTGCCTTACTTGGGGGTGTGCTGGATGTGTCTGGTGGGGTGCGTGCCCGTAACTGTCTGGGTGTGCATTGGGCAGGCATGGGAAGGGCAGTGTGGATGGGTCCGGGGTAGGGGGGGGGACGGAGCGCTGCAGGAGAGAAACTGCTGCCATCAGGGAAGAGTCCATGGACCACAGAAACCTGCGTTGGTCAGACATCGTTGCTGATATGCCCTCCATGAACGACACCATCTGTGTGAGCAGTTTAGTGTGTCCATGGAGGACAGTCAACACCGATGCCTGCCCAACCTGCAACTGCCGCAGTATGTCCACAGACTCTTCACTGAGGGCAGCAGGGGTGACAGGGGCAGGGGGTGCGGTGCCTGGGACGAAGGAGACATGGTGAGACTCTGCACGGACAGAAGGAACCGGAGAAACTGGGAGGGCAGAGATGGTAATGGAGAAGGCGGGGACAGATGTGGGGATGCTGCCAGTTGGTGTTGCAGCCTCCGCCTCCTCAGGGAGGTCAGCCTCGGACCCGTCGGCGTCGTAGCTGGTATCGTGTCCAGACAAGTCCTCCGAGTGACTCCGATCGCCCTCCGTGCCACAGGGTCCTTCTGATTCCACAGCACTGGTGGCACTGCCGCTGGGTCCCTCCTCCAGGTCCATGCAGGTGTCTCCCTTGTGCGGATGATGATGCTGTGGGCAAGGAGAAGAAACCAAAATGCATCAGTCACCTGTATACATCTGACACATGAGCACAAGAACAATTGGTCACAGTGCATATTAGGCAATGCATCATGAGTAACAGCTAGATAACTCCACACATATGTAAGCCCTGTACTGCCCAGTTGGTAGACCCACTATGCCACTTGGACACCAGGAAAAAAAGAACACAAAAGGCCACAACTTGACTGAGAAATACACTGAGAAGCTAGTGTCTGTGAACCGGTGAGCACAACAATACAATGAAGTCATGCCACCTCTTGTTTAACCTGAAAGAAACAGTAGTGGTGCACCCATTGTAAACTGACACACCTCAATACTCAAGGTGTCACCACACTCAGAGACCTGTAAGTACCTTGGAACACAAAACCAAAAAATTTCCCAGGACAATGCATTAGCTAATGGGCCTGCAATTGGGTAGAAAAAAAGCCTAGCTGTATAGTTGGGACACCCTCATGGCAAGCCAGAATGTACGCACAGATGTCATCACACAAAGTCCAAACAGCGTTGCATCTGAACCACACACAGGTGCTAAAAATGTATGAACAGGAATCATGTTTATAAAAAACTGACACAGCCTGCAAAGCAGGTAAATTAAGCACTGGACAGCATCACAGGGGCACTGCACGGTGATTCTTTGTACAGCCAAGTATCACACACAAGTCAGACCTGGCAATGAAAAATCAGGGTTGCACATGTATTCCTCTCCTGCACACCCCACCCCATGCCTGAGTCAATGTGATTGATACAGATCAAGAAGTGACACCCTTTATTCAGGGTTACAATAGCTGTGCTGGAAAAATAGCTTCATTTACACAACATCACCTCGTGGGGCTGGCAACACATATTTGTGACAAACAACCATCAACAGATTGTTGTGAATAGCCACACAGGCACTGCCCAGTGTGAGTATGTACAAGCAAAATGGTGTATCCCTTTCCAGTGGACACATGTCGCACACATTTGCTAAATACTAACTAGGCCAGCGAACAATGCCACAGAGGCAGACCTATGCCGAACACACAGAGAATGTGAACAGTGTTGGATGACACACATGATTATGAGGCCAGGGTGTCTCAGGGGACTGTAGTGGGCACACTGCTCCGTGGTCCTGGAATGAGCTGACTGTACCATGTTCAACCGTCATGGCAATATGCATATCTCCCACTCATGCACATCATGTCTGAGGCCACAACATTGGTCATGCATGCTGCAAGGGTGTTCATTTTAAAGCTCACACTCCTATGTTGAGAATCATCATCAGTGACAACAAATATGGACCCCCAACATAGTGAACAGGTCATGGCACAGGCAAGGTACCAACACAAGTCACAGACCACCCTCCCACATGATGCCGAAAGCAATGTGCACTTAGATTTACTGGCACCCTAGATGACCATGTGCAAATGTGATTACACACACACCAGGGGACACATGTCAAGGAGGGGAAGGGATGAAAAAGAGCACCAGGTGACATTGGGGAACAGAAAATGCACTGCACATATTAACTCTGGGAGTGTATCCAGGCTACAGAGCACTTCCAAAAGCTGGCGACACATAACACGACAAACAGCCATGTACCTACCCCCTCCTTGCTGCAGTCTCTCCTGTAACTGCCTGTCGAGCTCAGGGAATACCACCGCCAGGACACGTTTCATGTGGGGGGTCAGGCGTCGGCGGCCGCCGTGGGGGCGCAGACTGTCGAGCCCCAGCTGGACCCGGGCGATCCGCCGGGTCCAGCACCGGATGTCTTGCCACCTCTTGCGCACCTGGGGCAGCTGGCGACGACGATCCCCCTCAGATCTCACGGCCCTGACAATGTCTTTCCAGATCACGCCCTTCTCGTAGGCAGTTACCTGTCAGGATGACAAAGTGACACAACATCAATACACCTGCTCCATGGCCCAGAGACACACATTTGAACATCATTGAAATGTTGCACAGGGCATAGGATGCAGACAGGAATTACATCATACACAATAAAGAAATTGGCCTGTGTGCAAGCCCCAATGCACTACATGGCATTGAAAGTCAACATGTTGCCATGAGGGGTGCGACACACTCACTGATCATGCCACACACTGTGCAGCACATGCAACAGCAGGCTGAAGGGCAGCACGTGCCAAGCAGTCACATGTCCCACTCCACTGACGCATCATCACCATACTAGACAGACACACCCAAGCACAGATCACTCGCCTGTCATTGACAACAGCGGATACAACCCTCACTCTGCACATGTGCCACTTGCCAGTGGGGTGTCACAGGTGTCATGCTAGCTCTGCAAGTCAGACACACAGCACGGCTTACTTGTCACATCAGATGGGTTGAACTGTTGCCTCCTCCATGCAGCTGTGGTGCAACACTTCACATAGACACTCACCCACATGACAAGGAACATTCACACACATCAATTTCCATGAGGTCGTACAAATCATTTGGACACTCTCACCACAGGGCCACTCAACTCATACACAACTGTGGGTGCAGTCACCTGTCACACCGGGGGACCACTGAATCACCTCAGGACAATAGGAAAAAAACCCACCAAGGATTTGACAGGCTGAGAGTGTCATGCACTATGCAGTGAAAGTCACAGTAAGCACAATGCAAGTGAGGAGTGCACACGGGAACTACATCATGCTCTGCATGAGAGACATCAGCATGTCCCCCCCCTGGGACCCACTCTAAACAACATTGCATGTCTGTCCCACCTGGACACAATATTGACACTCACACAACAGGTGCATAGGCAAAGTTAGTGGACTCAGCACTCACCTGCTCCCCTGGTCTCCCATAAAGCTTGGTGTACTGTGAGAGGAGGACGTCCAGCAAGGCCTGATTCTCCTCCAGGGTGAATGGCTGGGCCCTCTCCACAGTACGCGACATGGTCCAGAGGAAGCAGAGACAGGAGCAGTGTGGTCGACAGGAAAGTTGTGCAGGCAAGTGCCCATTCATGGGTTCTGGCTGCCTTATATCTGTCTTGCTGAGGGGCATTCATTTAGAGGAGTACATAGTGATTGGTCAGACTCATTTGCATCCTACGTTTACTCCAATCCCTTTAAACATACACCAATGACTTTAAACATACACCAATGACAGCATTCGCATCGTTCAAATTTTGAGCATCATGTCAAGTCAACAACCACTTTGCAACATTGTATTTTGTGTCCAACTGACTGCTCCAGGACACATGATCGAAACTTTTCAACTGAAAACTCTGTCTCCATGACAACCAGCATGCATGTAGGGCCTAATACTTGTCCCTTATGTGTCCCCTATGTAAATTAGAAAGCCACACACAGGTACGGTGCGTTTCACAAGTACCCCTACGGCACAAGTACAATGGTGAAACGAAGCGCACACACAGGATGATAGCGGGTGTACGGTGCGTTTCATACGTACTCCTACGGCACAAGTGCAATGGTGAAACGAAGCGTACACACGTGATGATAGCGGGTGTACGGTGCGTTTTACACGTACCCCTACGGCACAAGTGCAATGGTGAAATGAAGCGTACACATGCGATGATAGCGGGTGTACGGTGCGTTTCACACGTACGGGTACGCACTAGTAGTACAGTGCGTTAGACACCTACGGCTACGCACTAGTAGTACAGTGCGTTAGGCACCTACGGGTACGCACTAGTACACACGTACGGGTACGCACTAGTTCACACATACGGGTACGCACTAGTAGTACAGTGCGTTAGACACCTACGGGTACGCACTAGTAGTAAAGTGCATTAGACACCTACGGGTACGCACTAGTAGCACAGTGTGTTAGACACCTACGGGTATGCACTACTTCACACGTACGGGTACGCACTAGTAGTACAGTGCGTTAGACACCTACGGGTACGCATTTTACATGCTTACAATGGTAATACAGGCGCACACATGCCAGGAATGGAGGGCTACGAGTCGCACAAGGATGTCCATCACGTACTTGTCATTGCATACTGTTATGTGCAGGCCCTAGGTGTGGCAGCCAGTGATATTGCACAGGTCATCTCATCTAGTTGCACAATTGATGTGTGATGACCTGTGGACACATGTCATGTGTGATGGGGCACTATGTGGCACACATCACCTTGACACTTGCCACGTGTGTCTGTAGTCCAACTGTGTCATGCACAGCAGCAGTGGGATGGCACAGTCATCACCACCCGCAACTGTATCCTGATGCCAGGGACAGGGACACTCTATCAACAGACATGTCACGATCGGCGTGCCCCTTTGTGACTATGTCAGGTGTGTGTCATGAGCTTGATGTCAGTGTTCCGTCAACTGCATCAGCTGTTGGTGCATCCAACATGGGTCTGTGTGGAGATGGGCATGGGACACATCTACGCACATCTACGCACACCATGCCACGTGTGGATTCCCACCGCTGTAGGGTCGGTGTGTGTTAGACGGACCGGGAGGGTCGGCCGAGGACAAGGGGAGAGGTCTCCGGGGAGAGCCGTCTCCAGCGATCGTACAGATAAATAACTTCCCCCCCACAGACAGACACCACACAAGGAGAAGATTTAGCGTTCTTTATAGGCAATTTCTTAAGGTACGATGAAATGGTACAAGGAGGTCTGGACTCAGCGGTCCCCTCGATTCAAGTCTCTCAAGATGGGGAAAAGGGGGTAGCGGGACAGTCTGGTTACCAGTCTGGTAGTTGAGATGGTATGGTGGATAGCTCACAATCCTCGAGCTTGGTGTTCTAGCTGGGACGGGCCGCGGCAGCGCCAGCAGGTCCCGGTGAAGATGGTCGATACACGGTCCGCGGCAGCGCCAGCAGGTCCCGGGAAGATGGTCGATACACGGTCCACGGCAGCGCCAGCAGGTCCCGGTGAAGATGGTCGTTACAACGGGCCGCGGCAGCGCCAGCAGGTCCCGACGAGGATGGATGTTGCAGAAGGCCGCGGCAGCGCCAGCAGGCAGGACGATAGTTCACAAGATAGGGCTACGGCAGCGCCAGTAGTCCGTCAAGGCTGAGTTCTCTCGGTGTCTCTCGACTCCAGGATACAACTGCCGTCCTGCTCCGGAGCTGCCCTAGTTATAGGTCTGGCGCTCTTTGATGTCCGGACCCTCGCACTTGGAGGTCGGAGGGTCAGGGATGAAGGTGTCCAGACACCCAGCAGGGGGTGGAGCCAGCGCCTGGGGGAGCTGGAGGCGATCGGCACCTGGCGGGGGAGAGCCCTTGACGCTTCGTTCTCCCATTGACCTGCCAAGTGGTCCGCTCACCTCCTGGGTGGATGGTGGTGCCGGGATGTCGGGGCCGGCCAGGCCCAGGGTTAGGGTCGGGTGGAGGCCACGCGGCCTCGTGGCGCAGGGCCCAAGATGGCGGCTTGATCCGGCCGGGGGAGCCGGTGGTGGCTCGGTCCCGGGAAACATGGAGGTCCGGGGGCAGGAGTTCCGTCGGGAGACGGGGTGCGGGTGATTCTTGTGGGTCACGCCTGGCGGGCCGGGGCTTGGGCCCTGTCATGCGGGGAGGGAGCAAGCCCTTCGTGTGGCCTGTCCAACATGCGTCCCCCCCAGCTGAAGGCGGGGAGAGTCACCCATCTTCCTGGGGACTCTCCTCATCGAGGCGGAAAAAGCGTGACAGGCCATCTGCGTTGGCGTGGTCTTGGCCCGGTCGATGTTCCACGGTGAAGTCCATTCCCTGCAGGGAGATGGACCAGCGCAATAGTTTCGGGTTCTCCCCCCGCATCTGCATCAGCCACTGCAGGGGTCGATGGTCGGTTTGTACCCGGAAGTGGGTACCGAAGAGATAGGGCCGGAGCTTTTTGAGGGCCCACACCACTGCGAAGGCCTCCCTCTCGATCGTGCTCCAGCGCTGTTCTCGGGCCAGGAGGCGTCTGCTGATGAAGGCCACCGGCTGGTCATGGCCCTCGGGGTTCAGTTGGGAAAGAACCGCTCCGATGCCGTGGTCGGAGGCGTCTGTCTGTACAATGAATTCCCGACTGTAATCGGGGGCCTGGAGCACAGGGGCGGTGCACAGGGCGGCCTTCAGTTTTTCGAAGGCCGCTTGACAGTCGGGGGTCCAGTTAATCCACTTCGGCTGGTTTTTGGACGTGAGACCCGTGAGGGGCCCCACAATGCTGCCCTAGTCCCTCACGAACCGCCGGTAGTAGCCGGTGAGCCCCAAGAAGGCTCGGACCTCGGTCTGGGTGACGGGGGGCTGCCAGGACTGGATGGCAGCAATTTTAAGTTGCAGCGGGGCCATCAGCCCGCTTCCCACCTGGTGCCCGAGGTAGGTCACGGACCCTTGACCAATTTGGCATTTGCCGGCCTTAATCGTGAGCCCGGCCCGCTGGAGGGCCTGCAGGACCTCTTGGAGGTGGAGGAGGTGGTCGGACCATTGGCGGCTGTACACAGCAATATCGTCCAGGTAGGCGGCGCTGAACTCTTCGAGCCCCGCCAAGACCTGGTTTACTAGACGTTGAAAAGTAGCGGGGGCATTCTTCATGCCGAAGGGCATGACCTTGAAGTGGTAGTGGCCATCGGGGGTAGAGAAGGCGGACCGTTCCTGAGCCCGGGGTGTGAGACCGATCTGCCAGTAGCCCGCTGTTAGGTCGAAGATGCTGAGGTAGCAGGCGGCCCCCAGCCGGTCGATCAATTCATCCGCTCGGGGGATAGGATGAGCGTCGGTCCGGGTGACAGCGTTCAAGCCCCGGTAGTCGACGCAGAATCTCAGTTCAGGTGTGGTGCCGGGGGCAGCGGCTTTGGGGACCAGTACAACCGGGCTGGCCCAGGGGCTGTCCGAGGGCTCGATGACCCCGATCGTGAGCATTTTGGCCACTTCCTCTTGGATGCAGGCCCGTACCCGATCTGGCACGCGGGAGGCCCGGTGTCGGATAGGGGGACTGTCCCCGGTGTCCACGTCGTGCAAGCACCAGGGGGTGACCCCGGGGGTGAGGGAGAACAGGGTAGCGAACCGCAGCAGGAGGTCCCGGCAGCCCTGGCGTTGCTCTGGGGTGAGGGCATCGGAGAGCCGGACCCCGTCCACGGAACCGTCGTTCTCCTGAGTCTTTAGAAGATCCGGGAGGGGTTCGGAGTCCTCCTCCGCCCCACTGTCCGTAGCCATCAGGAGGCTGAGTTCTGAGCGCACAAAGTGTGGTTTGAGTCTGTTGGTGTGGAGGACCCGAAGGGGGTTCCGGGGGGTCCCCATGTCGATGAGGTAAGTGACGGGGCTTTTGCGCTCGACCACTTTGAAGGGCCCCGTCCACTTATCTTGCAAGGCACATGGTTCGGTGGGGGACATCACCCACACTTGTTGACCAGGTTCGAACTTGATGGAGGAGGCATTGTGATCGTACCATCTTTTCATGTCCTCCTGACTGGCCTCGAGGTTCGCCTTGGCCATCTCCCTGAAGCGCCGGGTCTGATTGCGTAGAGCCAGGAGGTACTTGAAGACGTCTGGAGGGGTCTTTAGGGGGGCCATCTCCCAACCTTCTTTGACTAGGCTGAGGGGCCCTCGCACAGGGTGCCCGTACAGGAGTTCGAAAGGGCTAAAGCCGAGGGACTTCTGGGGAACTTCTCGGTAGGCGAAGAGGAGGCACGGGAGTAGTACATCCCACTGGCGACGGAGGGGCTCTTCCAATCCCCCAATCATCCCCTTGAGGGTGCGGTTGAATCGCTCCACTAGTCCGTTCCCTTGGGGGTGATAGGGAGTCGTGAATCGGTAGGTGACCCCGCACTGTTGCCAGAGGGACTTCATATATTTGGAGATAAAGTTCGTGCCTCTGTTGCTGACGACTTCTCGGGGGAAGCCCACCTGGGAGAAGATCCCCATTAGGGCCCGGCCAACCACCGGAGCTGTTACAGTTCGTAGGGGCACCGCCTCGGGGTAGCGGGTGGCGTGGTCCACCAGTACCAGGATGAACCTATGTCCTTGTGCCGTGCGGGGGTCCAGGGGCCCCACAATGTCTATTCCTACCCTCTCGAACGGGGTGGTGACCACTGGGAAGGGTTGCAGAGGGGCTTTCAGCTTACGGCCGCTCTTCCCGCTGGCCTGGCACGTGGGGCAGGACCGGCAGTGGTTAAGGACGTCGCTCCGCATCTTAGGCCAGAAAAAGTGAGTCACTAGGCGACTGTAAGTTTTGTCCTGGCCCAGGTGTCCAGCCAGGGGGACATCGTGGGCCAGAGTTAGTAGGAAGTCTCTGAAGCGGAGAGGTACCACCAGCACTCGACTGGCCCCTAGCTCTGCGATTCTTTGTTCGCTGTATAGCAGGTCGTTATCCCAATAGACCCAGTGAGTTCCGGTGGAGTCCCCTGCACTCTGGGCGCTGGCTTGCTGGCGGAGTCCCTCGAGGGAGGGGCAGGTCTTTTGCTCCTGGCGGAACTGTTCTTGGGTGGGCCCCCCTTCTTGACGCCACTGAGCCAGGCCGGGAAGGTCCTGGGGTTGCGCGTCCCCTTCGGTCGTGGGTTCTGGGGGGTTGGCCTCGTCGTTGTCCTCTACTGGGGCGACCGGGGGCGGAGGTGCTGGCCATTCCGGTTCTTCTGATCGGGGGACGGCACGGGCGGCCATGGACCGGGTGGTTACGCAGGCCCAGTCCGGGAGGCCCAGCATCCCCAGGTGCTCTCTTCTTTCGACGGTGGCCCACGGGGAACTCTCAAGGTCATTCCCCAGGAGGCAGTCCACGGGGGCATCATCCCGGACCATCACTTTCAACAGGCCGGCGACCCCTCCCCATTCGAAGGGGACGCAGGCCATTTGACACAGACTTTCGGAATTGTCGGCTGAGCGGACGGGGCAGAGAATGTTCGGCAGGATCTGCTCGGGCTTCACCAGGTGACAGCGGATGGCCGTCACACTGGCGCCTGTGTCCCGTAAGGCCTCGGCCCGACGCCCATTAATGGTCACCCACTGGCCGTATTTCCGGGTGTTGGCGGGTAGGGGAGCCTGCGGGACCATGTCTTTTCCCCCTAGGCACGCTAGAACCATGGCGGCCGGTTCCCACTCTTGCTGGGCCGGCTCAAATTCTTCCTGTTCCTCTGATAGTCGTTCTTCCCCCAGGGCGGCGGCAGCTACCTGGCGGGGCTTTGGTGTTTGGTTCTGCGGGCAGCTCGGGTCATTGGCGTAGTGGCCGACTCGCTGGCATCGGTGGCACGTGACGTTGGCTCGGAACCCCGGGCGCATCGGGGGGTTGCCCCGGCCGGCCGGGGGCGGGGTGCTGGCCACGGGTGTTGCCGGGATGGTGTCTCTCCCTCGCCCCTGGCCTCCTCCTCCTCCCCGGGGACGGTGCTGGCCTTGGTTGTTTCGGTTTTGCTCGTGTGGTCCTCTTCGGCCCACTCGGGTGCTTTCCCATCGGTCAGCTTCGGCGGCGAGTTGCCGGGGGTCGGTCAATTTACTGTCGAGGAGGTGCTGCCTGAGCTCGACGAAACAGTTGTTCGACAGGTGCTCCCATACCATAAGGTTAAAGAGTTGCTCGTAGGTCGTTACCTGGCTCCCCTTGATCCAACCCTCGAAGGCTCGGCTGAAATAGTTGACGTACTCCACCCAAGTTGTACCCGGGATCCGGGTGCAGTCTCTGAACCTCTGGCGGTACATCTCGGGTGTGAGGCCGTAGCGGGTGAGGAGGGCAGCCTTCATGTGGTCGTAGGACGACATTTGGTGATCTGGGAGCTGCAATAGGGCATCGCGGCCTTCGTTGACGAACCTCCCCCATAGTCCGGCTCCCCAATCACTCCGGTCGATCCGGTGGGAGGTCATGGCGATCTCGTAGGCTTTGAACCACTGTTGTATGTCGTCCTCTCGGACATACTCTCGGACAACATCCTTGGGGATGTGGACTTTTTTCTCGGTTGCTCCCGGGGTGTGCGGTCGCTCAGGCACCCCCGGTTCTTTATTTTGTTTCCGAAGTTCTATTTCCGCCAGTTTGCGCTCGTGTTCGAGTGTTATTCTTTTTTCCTCGAGCTCTCTCTGTCTCTGTTTTTCTTCTCGTTCTTCTCGGAGCCGCAGATGTTCTAGATTTAGTTTCTGCTCGGCTAACTTTAGTTCACCGTCCATCTTGAGTCGTGCCATTTCCAACTCGTGTAATCTGGTTCTTTCTCTTTCTTGGATCTCCTCCTGCGAGAGGCTCGTTCCCCGCTCCTCGGGAGCCGTGGCGTTCCCCTCTGGTGCGACACTGTTTTGGTCGGGGGATCCGGCGACCCCAGTTTCTGCCCACGACTCAAGGGCGCGCTTCAAATCGTCTTTGGTACTCAGGCCGGTGGTAGCAATGCCTAGTTCCATGCAGAATTGTTTAAGTTCGCGGTGGCTATATTCTTCCAACTTATCCATTTGGAACTTTTCAGTGGAACCGCTATCTTTGGCTGACATCGTGGTTTTGTCGTGGGGTGAGCTACTCTCTGTACGATTACGCGTTGATTCGGATCGCGCCGCTGGCCACCAATGTTAGACGGACCGGGAGGGTCGGCCGAGGACAAGGGGAGAGGTCTCCGGGGAGAGCCGTCTCCAGCGATCGTACAGATAAATAACTTCCCCCCCACAGACAGACACCACACAAGGAGAAGATTTAGCGTTCTTTATAGGCAATTTCTTAAGGTACGATGAAATGGTACAAGGAGGTCTGGACTCAGGGGTCCCCTCGATTCAAGTCTCTCAAGATGGGGAAAAGGGGGTAGCGGGACAGTCTGGTTACCAGTCTGGTAGTTGAGATGGTATGGTGGATAGCTCACAATCCTCGAGCTTGGTGTTCTAGCTGGGACGGGCCGCGGCAGCGCCAGCAGGTCCCGGTGAAGATGGTCGATACACGGTCCGCGGCAGCGCCAGCAGGTCCCGGGAAGATGGTCGATACACGGTCCGCGGCAGCGCCAGCAGGTCCCGGTGAAGATGGTCGTTACAACGGGCCGCGGCAGCGCCAGCAGGTCCCGACGAGGATGGATGTTGCAGAAGGCCGCGGCAGCGCCAGCAGGCAGGACGATAGTTCACAAGATAGGGCTACGGCAGCGCCAGTAGTCCGTCAAGGCTGAGTTCTCTCGGTGTCTCTCGACTCCAGGATACAACTGCCGTCCTGCTCCGGAGCTGCCCTAGTTATAGGTCTGGCGCTCTTTGATGTCCGGACCCTCGCACTTGGAGGTCGGAGGGTCCGGGATGAAGGTGTCCAGACACCCAGCAGGGGGTGGAGCCAGCGCCTGGGGGAGCTGGAGGCGATCGGCACCTGGCGGGGGAGAGCCCTTGACGCTTCGTTCTCCCATTGACCTGCCAAGTGGTCCGCTCACCTCCTGGGTGGATGGTGGTGCCGGGATGTCGGGGCCGGCCAGGCCCAGGGTTAGGGTCGGGTGGAGGCCACGCGGCCTCGTGGCGCAGGGCCCAAGATGGCGGCTTGATCCGGCCGGGGGAGCCGGTGGTGGCTCGGTCCCGGGATACATGGAGGTCCGGGGGCAGGAGTTCCGTCGGGAGACGGGGTGCAGGTGATTCTTGTGGGTCACGCCTGGCGGGCCGGGGCTTGGGCCCTGTCATGCGGGGAGGGAGCAAGCCCTTCGTGTGGCCTGTCCAACAGTGTGCATCGGACATCATATTTTCCCAGTCATACATGTCTCTGTTGTCTCAATGGCTGTGTCTTTCTCTTGTCACGTGCACCCCTTCATCACAATGTGTTTGATATGTACATTTGACATTCCTTGTGGCCTGTGTGTGTGCCTTGCAGTCAGCTGTGTAGATGAGATGACATCCTTCCAATGCAGCTATGTGGTTGTGTGTCACTCCGGTGATATCTGTGGCTCTTCACTCAGACTGGCCACCAACTCATTTCAGGGCATGTTATGTAGACTTGACAATCAACAGGTGTATCTGGCTTTTTGAAGGAGTGCCAGCAAGCTGGCAAATGTGTCCTGTATGTATTGCACACACCCGACTCCATAGTTACCTGATGTGTATTAGCAGTGTAGCATGTGGTATGTTCATTGACATTGATATTGGCAGACTCTCAATCTTCATTCTTACAAACAATGTCTTGCAGGGCACCGCCTGTCCCAAGACCAATGCCAGACTTGGGTGCCATGAGGGAACGTGCCTGCATCGACGTTACAGATTCACTCAACAGTTGATTGAGGACTTGACCGACAGGCTGGCACCACACCTCCAACCACGACACAGGTATCCTACTGCGCTGACCCTAAAGATGAAGGTGATGGCAGCCCTACATTTTTTTGCCACAGGTACGTTTCAATTCACCATAGCTGATGTTGGTGGCATGTCACAGACAATGTTCAGCCGTGTCCTGCGTGATGTTTTAGCAGCCATGTTGGAGCACCTTGATGAATTCATCACATTTCCTACTCCTGAGGAGTTGACAGATGTCAAGGGTGATTTCTATGCCCTGGGAGGGATGCCCCATGTCATTGGGTCCATTGATGGTACACATGTGGCTTTGGTACCACCACAGGCACAGGAACAAGCCTATCGCAATAGAAAACATTACCTCTCAATAAATGCCCTTTTGGTGTGTCTTGCTAACATGCTGATTTCCCATGTCTGTGCACGTTTTCCAGGGTCAGCACACGATGCCTACATCATGAGGCGTAGCAGGGTGCCACAAATGATGCTGCGGCTGCACAACGCACGAGCATGTCTTGTTGGTGTTTATCCTGTGTGTTGCAGTATCTTTGGCTCTTACGGCATCTCCTGACCCACTTTTTAACATGATGTTTCCATGTAGGGGACTCTGGATATTCCAACATGCCATGGCTAATGACACCTCTCCGCAACCCAAGAACAGCTGCAGATCACAGGTACAACAATGCACACGGGCAGACCAGGCGAGTGATTGAGAGGACGTTTGGCCTCCTGAAGAGCCGTTTCCGGTGCCTGGACAAGACAGGCGGGTCCCTCCCTTATGCCCCGGAGAAGGTCTGCTGAATCTTCCTCGTGTGCTGCATGCTAATAATAATAATAATAATACCACTTTTAGAGCGTCTGGTTACACTCAAGACGGTGTGTCCCCGCGCTTAGAATTGCTACTGCTCCCTGAAGAGGCCGAGGTCCGGAACAGGTCTAGATCCTAGGCTACAAAGAGACAATTATTAGCTTGGGAAAAGGTAAGTTTTTAATTTAAGTCTGAATCTCATTTCGGAGGGCTCCATGTGCAAGTCAAGAGGGAGATTGTTCCAGTGCTTACTCGAGAGCGAAAGGAGCTACCTCCCATCCTAGTCTTGCGCACGCGAGGAAGCTGAAACAGCATCGCTCCAGCAGATCTGAGATTCCGGGTGGGGCGATGGATAGTGAGAAGGTTTCGCAGGTAACCTGGACCTTTTCCCTGGGCAATGCTATGGGCAAAACAGAGTGCTTTAAACTTGATGCGCTCCTCAATAGGGAGCCAGTGAAGTTTTCGTTATGCCGTTTTTCCAGATGCCCTGCGTGGAAGGTTGAGTACCAGGCGGGCGGCAGCATTTTGGACGCACTGCAATTGGTGTATGCCTTTTTTGCTTAGGCCTAGGAGTAGGGCGTTGCCGTAGTCCAAATGTGGGGTGACTAGGGCATGAATAAGTGTTTTCCTGGCACTGATGGGGAGCAGGTCAAGGACTTTACGGAGTGTTTTTAATATTCCAAAACATTTTCCCGTAATTTTGCTGATCTGTTGCTTGAAAGAAAGCTCCGCATCCAGCCAGATTCCTAGATTTCTAACGGAGTCCGCCGGGAGGGGGATCACACCTAATTCTGTTGGCCACCAGGCCTGCGACCAGGCAGAGGGGGACTTTCCAACCACCAACAGTTCTGTTTTATCGCCATTAAGGCGTAGGCAGTTGTTGTTCATCCACCCTGCCACAGACCGCATCCAGTTGGAAAAGTTAGTGGCATCCTCTGCCTGATTGTGGGTAAGTTTAATTATTAGTTGGGTATCGTCAGCATATGTGACGATATCCACACCGAAGGCTTCCACAATATGGGCTAGGGGCTCCATATAAAGATTAAACAGCGTAGGGCTCAGACTTGAGCCCTGTGGAACCCCATGTCTCAGCTTGCGAAGAGACGATTTGTGAGGAGGGCAGTGTACCTGAAAACTCCTGTTTTCTAGAAAGGATTCTATCCATTTCAGGGCTGATCCTTCTACTCCCAAGTCTGAGAGGCGAGACAGCAGCGTCGAGTGCAGCATGGTGTCAAAAGCTGCACTGAGATCTAATAAAACCAACGCTGCCGCCTGCCCCTCATCTACAAGTTGTCTCAGACATTCTGTGGAGAAGAGAACCGCCGACTCTGTAGAGTGACCTGCTCTAAACCCTGACTGTGTGGAATGGAGAAGAGAGTTCTCCTCAACGAATTTCATGAGTTGACTGTTCACTACCTTCTCCACAACTTTCCCACAGAAGGGGAGGAGAGAGATAGGGCGGAGATTTTGTAGCTGGGAGATATGTATATTGTTTTTTTTTTCAAGGGTATAACCTGTGCCGTTTTCCATACATCAGGCACGTGGCACTCCTGAAAAGATAAGGTGATCAGGTGTTCAATCTGCTCAATCATACAATCAAAGACTCCCTTACAGCGATTGGGAGAGATCACATCAAGGGGAGAGCCGGACTGGATGCCGTTTACGATGGTAAGCAGATCTAGCCTCTCAGTAACTATAAAGCATGTCAGATGGGACTTGGTAGCAGCATCACTTCTCACTACCGAGTATTTAGTCGGCATGCTACCTGTAAAGGTGGCGTGTATTAAATCCACTTTTTTTACGAAAAAATCTGCGATGTCATCACATAGTTCATTAGAGTCGGTATCTTGGGCCTCAAGTCTGGTTGGGACCGTGAGCTCTTTATAAATCGAGAAGAGTTCCTTGGTGGGATTTTTAGCAGATTCAATGCGTTCTTTAAAATGAGCGCCTTTGGCTGCTCTTACGAGTTTGTGATATGTTTTTAGTTCTCTTTTATAGTTCAGCTTATCCTCTGGATTATAATTTTTCCTCCATCCACGTTCAGTATTTTTACATTTGGCTTTAGCTTCTTTAAGTTCTTTGGAGAACCAGGGAGCAGTTTTAGTTTTCCTGGCGGGGGACTTGAGTGTCCATGATGCTACTGTGTCCAGAGCCCTAGACATCCATTTTTCGTAATCAGCCCATGCCTTAATCAGGGTGTCGCTGGGAAGAGAGGATTCTTTAAGTAGAGCGGATCTAAAGTTTGCCTGCGTAAACTTCTTCCAGTCTCTACGTTTCTGAGGCCTAAGTTTGGTCAAACTGCAATCCTGGGGGCCAGTTTCAACTTCGAATGGAATAACGAAATGATCTGACCATATAATTTGCAGTGGTGTGGCAATTTTAATACCTTCCCTGTTAGCAAAAATGGGGTCTAAAAGGTGGCCCAGTTGATGCGACGGAGATGTAGATTGTAGTTTGAGCGACCGGGATTTCAAAGCATCCACCACAGCCTGTGCCTCCTTACAATTAGGATCCTCAAAGTGGAGATTGAGGTCTCCTAAAATGAGAAATTTCTTATACCGAAGTGCATGCTTAGTTATCAGCTCTGTCAGTTGATTGCCGAACTGTGAAGTCTTACCTGGAGGCCGGTATAAGAGGAGTCCATTAATAATATTTTTTGGGGTGGCTTTTATCGTAAAAAAACCACCTTCACTATTGGGCAATGTAGCCTTCTCTAAGGTACAATGTAGGTCGCTTTTGTAGATCATTGCCAATCCCCCACCTTTCTGCCTTTCTCTGTCAATTCTGAGCAGGCTGCATCCTGCGGGGACAGCTTCCAGAGTTTCGGGAGTTGAGGCTTCATCTAACCATGTCTCTGTTAGGAAGAGGACATGGAGATTTCCCTCTAGCACCAAGTCATGTATCTCTAATTTGTGCTTTTTGAGGGATCTACAATTTAATAATGTCAGCTTCATATTTAGCAGCATCGACTCATCCTTTCTCCCCCCACCAGTGGAAAAACGGCAGGTCGCACATTGTGGCATTGGAGGGTCCATTAACATGGTATGGCGGCAGCTATCTTCCACATTGGAGCGGAGGGCAAGTAGGTCACTTGTTGTGTACCTAATTTGTATTTTAATATTTCTATCATTGGAGATAAAAGGGGCAGGGGTACTGGCCCCGTGCCCCGGTCGGCCGCGGACGGGTGCAGACGGGCGCAGACGGGCTTGCCTTTGGCGCGCCTTAGGCGCGCCATCGGCGCGCCCGCTGCGCGGACGGGGAGGCGTCATCTTTTTATCCAGTGGGAGGTGGGCGGGAAGCGTCCAACTACTGGACCGCTACCGTATTCCTTCACCCAAGATGGCGTCCCTCCTAGCCTACCGGCGTCAGCACCTAAATCGGCTGCACCGGTCAGGAAATGGCATCGAGGGGCCTCGGAGCAACGTAATTCTTACACCGAGGGGTCAGAAGTGCAAGCAGATAAAAATGAACTATTTAAAAGACTCAACTTGATATTGGACGCTGTTTTCACTCGTCGTTTGACTCCTCGGTGCTTTGCTTATCGGCAACTGAAATCATACGAACTTTGGGATGATGGTTAATAGAAACATTTCGTCCGTCTGAGACTACCTTGATTGTGGAACCCCTGGGACTATTATCCTCCAGATTTTGGCAGCTATATTGCTCACTTTGGCGTGGCGCCCTTTTCCATAATTTTGAGCTCTGTGAGTACTACATCGCCACCCAATTTAAGCGGCTTTGGAATTATAAATATCCACGAGGAGTCGATCACATGTTCTTGACGCCCATTCAGCTGATAGAATCGTACACCGGATCCTTAGATATTCATCACAAGGATTGCAATAATCCACAAGGACTCTGCCATTTATGAGCTACGCCACGACTCTATGCCCTGAAGAAGTCCTGTTTCAGGACGAAACACGTCGGCTGGACTGTTCATAAAGTCACATTAATGGATTGTTTATGTCTTCTGGAATTTCTATTCAAATGAAAATTAAAAATGTTTATAAAAAGTGACCTCTGAAGAAATCCGTTAATTATAAAGGACTTTCTTATTTTCATATTGCTTATGTGGTGCACCTTTGGCTTTTTGTTATATACTCTGATTCCCATGGGAATAGGCATTGTTACAGTGGGTGCCACAGAGTGTGCACACGTCTTTCCCTAATATATAGGGTTCTGATAGGGAGAGTATTAGAAGGTTAGGTGCTGGTCAAGTGAAGGTTCCACTGTTAGTTTTTGTCCTTCATATTTAAAATATTTTACAGCTTTTTTAAAAAATAATTCTGCAAACAATCGAGTAGGTTCCCGTGGGCAAAAGGGATAGCAAGGAGAGAGCCCCCGGCTTCTGCCTCAGGGGTGAGCAAAAGCAAATCTGAGCCCTGACTAAAAGGACGAGTTTAAATACCCGGTCGGGCGGGCGGGAAGCGTCCAACTACTGGACGGCTACCGTATTCCTTCCCCCAAGATGGCGTCCCTCCTAGCCTACCGGCGTCAGCACCTAAATCGGCTGCACCGGTCAGGAAATGGCATCGAGGGGCCTCGGAGCAACGTAATTCTTACACCGAGGGGTCAGTAGTGCAAGCAGATAAAAATGAACTATTTAAAATATTTTACAGCTTTTTTTAAAAATAATTCTGCAAACAATCGAGTAGGTGCCCGTGGGCAAAAGGGATAGCAAGGAGAGAGCCCCCGGCTTCCGCCTCAGGGGTGAGCAAAAGCAAATACTGCACAACATGGCAGTTGAGAAGGCAGTGCCACTCATCCTGGATCCGAATGAGCAGGAACATTCACCCGTGGAGGATCAAGGGCTTGCTCACAAGGCTAGTGATGAGGAGGAGGAGGAGGATGATATCCGGAGTCAGCTCATACGCAACTTCTTCTAATAATGGTGAGTCACTGGGTATGAGTGTGCAAGCTTGTAGCATTGAGTGGCATGTGTTGCAATGTGTGTGTCCAGATGACTGAATGCAAAGTGACTTTGATGTGAGTTCTGATGTGTCACTCGAGTGATGATGTCATGCCACACAGTTTTGCCGAGAGACTTTCTTTGAAATTTACATGTGTCCAACATTGTTCATGTTTTGTAAATGTCCATGTGTGCGGCGAGAATTGTTTTAGGTGACTTCTTGTGTATCTGTCATTCCCAGGTTTCTGCGCCTGTTGTCTGCTCGTGTCATCTTTGTCCTCCTGCTATTCCTCATGAGGATTGCAACGTGAGCTGAATCAGCGTTCCATGCACGGACATGTGGAAATGTCAGTTTGGGTAAGGATAGCAGCAAGGCTTTTTGGTGGTGGTACGGGTTGGGAATGTGTGGGCCTGCTTCTGTGCATGTTGTGGTACCATGCATACATGTCTTCTCACCATGGAGCATATAACATGTAGCACCACTCTCATGACATGATAGTCACCCTTCTTGACTGTCATCTGTAGTGGAATGTGGCGTCTGATGAAGGCATCAATGTGGGTAAACCTTGCCTCTGAAACATTGCGGATGGTACGGGTGGACATAGTGTGGGACATCACAACAACAGGCTCTATGGGGAATTGCAGCCTCTCCGTGTGCAGCAGGATTTGTTTGGCTCATCCTCTTGAATTGTGTGCCAGTTCTTTGGGATTGACATCATCCGTGTCGTGAAGGGAGGGTCCAGCGTATGTCCCACATGTTCTGTCAACTGACCTGTGAGTCTGTTCACATGGATGCATTTCCCTTTGTGTGTGAATGTGGAATAAAGGTGATCAGCACAATCCAAAGTGCCTCATCTCTGTCACTGTAGCTCTCTTGCCAGCTTGCATGCGTCATCCTTGGCATACTTGTCAAAAATTGAGCATATGTGTATGTCTACTTCTGCAACATGCATGCAGTTCTTCATGGCTAATAATATCTATTGTGCATGAATTCCCTGGTTGTGTATGTATTTGTGCAGGTTGCTCCACAAAACGGGACGTGAACACATGCTGATGGTGTGTCTCCTGTGCGCAGCACCGCATTTTGTTGCCTGACCCTGTGCCCGTCATTTTTGGTGATTGGTCATACATTTTCTCGTAGTGGCCCATGAGTTACCTGACACTCCTTCCTTTACATACACCTGTTGCACTGTGCCTTTCTTACCTCCTTGTCTTTGTGTGCTACTTTTTGCCTAGTTTCTCACCCCTTCCGCCTGCTGCTGCGTCACCTGTGGCACCGCCCCGCCGATTGCCAGGATTCTGCAACCCACACGCCTCCAAAATGCTCCTCCCTTCCCCACTCCACCCATTCTTAATGCAGCCAGCAGCTTGTCTGTGCCACTGTTGCGCCAACGCCGTGCCAAAGGCAGGACCGTGTGCGCCTGCAACGTGCACAGTGCCCGAGCTTCTGGTCTTTGCATGACCCATGTCACACAACAGGCTCATGCTGCAGCCAACCTCCAAGCAATGTCCTCCAGACAATCATCCGCCTGCTATCAGGCAACCCCTAAGCACATACACGACACCTTCGCATGCTGAGTGTGCAACTCCAATTGCTTACACAGCGCTGCCCCGCCTACCAGACCCTGTCAGAACAACCAGGTCATGTGCCTCCTACTCCACACCCGCTCCGTCCACCAGCACGCCATTGGACTCTGTTACCTCCTCAACACAACAGGGCCACAAATCACCTTCATGACAGTAACCTGGACATAAGCATCCTCAGCACACGACTTCTTCATTGCCATCTCAGATGGATACAAGATCACCCGCAGGGAAGGCACCAACAATCCCGGAGGATGAATTGCAATTGATTCACAAGTACACTCTCAGAGTCACAAATCCGGGTTTGCAGCAAATCCCTGGCAACCCTCAGAGTAACACTCATCTACAGATATCCAGGCCTACATCCACAATTGCGCTAAGCCATCAACACGTACATCTGCACGCACGCCCTCCCCTCCACAGGCTACATATAGCTGGGGGACAGTAACTTCTTGCTGGAGGAGTGTTGGACCTGTCAGCCCTAGGGTGGTCTCCCCATCTATTTTTGATTGTGCCTCATTTTGTTCCACCCTCATTTTTATGTTGGACTTAGGTCTCCGGGTGCCTTTTCATTGCCAATCAGTGTTAAGGTGCAGGTGCTCCCTTCTCCCAAGATGGCTGCCACAGGCCCCTGCTACTGCAGAGTGGTCTTCATTAGTAACACCCTAGCTGCCAGGAGCTGGCTGGGACCCCACAACAATGTTGCGACAACAGCCCGCCTTTTTTGTCCCATAGGTAGAATGGGGAAACTCCTGGAATGTGCTGGAACCTTCTAGAAGGGAGGTGTGGTTTTTACTTTTGCCGCCTTGGTTAGAGGTCACCTGACCTAGGGATACTTAACAGAGGGAGGGAACTTTTTCTAGTCAGTTGGCCAGTGGGGTAAAGCAGAGCTGGAGAATCCACGCAGGAGTTTTAGGCAGTAGGGCCTAGCCAGGGACTTATGCCTCTGAGAGTGACAGGATTTAGGTGCTGCCTCTTAAGTGAGTGAGGGATCCTGTAAAGCCCACTGATCTTACCCAGCAGTAGGAGGACCCAGGGACCCTCTGCCTACCTGACTAGGAAGGAGCTAGTCGCCAACTCAATCCCTACCCCCCATGAACAGAACCCCCCAAGGGCGCCGGAAATATCTGCGCCATCAGGACTTCAGGTCACCCCTGAATGCTGAAACTGAATGCTGAGACCTCGTGTCATGACTGCATGCTGAACCTGAATGCTGACCCTGAATGCTGAGACCTCGTGTCACAACTGCATGCTGAACCTGAATGCTGAGACTTCCTGTCAAACCTGAACACTGAAACTTTACACTAAAGCTGATTGCGGAACGGCTGGGGATCAACCAGGTACTAGCGCTGAGACCCCTGCGCTCCCTGACCTGGCCTGGGATCCCCGGCATCAATCCCCGTTGAGCGCGGAGCTCTCCCGCTTAATTTGACCTCCCCCTGTGTGTACGGGGACCAGAGCACACTCACCGCTGCGGCCCGGAAGCCTGAAGTGTGCACCATCACCCCAGCGTGGCCCGCGGAGAAGCCCGGGGCCCCGTCGCTGCCGTGGCAGTTGCATGCAGAGGTGTGTAAGGCCGTGGCCTGCCCCGTCGCAGAAGGATCTACTGCGGTCCGGAGCTGGGTTGGACGCCTCCAGACGTCGAGATCAAGGTAAGCCGGGAGGCTTGGGACGGACCCGGTGCGCCCCTACAGACCGGGAGCGGCACCGCACCCTGACACCCGGATTCCCCCTCCGAGGGAGTTCCCCCCGTTCCCCCAAGACTTTGACACCCCGCCGAGGGATTGCCCCTCGCCTCCGAGACTGTCGAGCAGCGTTGTGCCCCACGAACTGCACAGAAGTACTTGAAGCTTGATTAGTACGAGTAGCGCTATGTTCGCAGGCTTGGCTCTGAAGCGTTCAATGCTCCATTATTACGAGTAACGCTGTGTTGGTAGGCTTTGCTCTGAAGTGTTCAATGCTCCATTATTACGAGTAACGCTATGTTCGGAGGCTTTGCTCTGAAGTGTTCAATGCTCCATTATTACGAGTAACGCTGTGTTGGTAGGCTTTGCTCTGAAGTGTTCAATGCTCCATTATTACGAGTAACGCTATGTTCGCAGGCTTTGCTCTGAAGTGTTCAATGCTTAATTATTACGAGTAACGCTATGTTCGTAGGCTTTGCTCTGAAGTGTTCAATGCCCAATTATTACGAGTAATGCTGTGTTGGTAGGCTTTGCTCTGAAGTGTTCAATGCCCAATTATTAAGAGTAACGCTACGTTCGCAGGCTCTGCTCACAAGGATTCACGGTGCAATTATTGCGAGTAGCGCGGTAACCGCCCACTGAGGCGCTAAGGGTACCAGAGGGGCGGGAAGCCCGCGAAGTCGGCCCTGAGCCCCCACTAGACCCCAGGTGTGGCGCTACGATTCCCAGTCCGTACAACGGATGTTAAGGTAGACGAGTGTGGCCTAGGGCCTCAGAGGGAATTGTTGGTGAATATAGCGTTGCGGTCACCAGGTACTGCCTACAGCACCGTTATGTATGAGTGGTGCAACAGATGCTAACCGATGTAGTGAACTTCATTTACCTCTAGTGAATTGCATTTACATATAATGAACTGCATCGACATCTAATGAATTGCATGTACATAAAATGAACTGCATTTACATCTAATGAATTGCATTTTCGTATAATGAACTGTCTTTATGCCTATCTGCTTAGATAAACTTGAATTGTTTGCATAAACCCTACAGTGTGGCGTCCCTTATTGTGTGCGTTCCCTGCTTCAGAGGATGTGTGTGTTGTAAGGTCGCTTTACACAAAAGCCTTTGGGTGCCCAGCCGCTCGAGACACGTTACCCCCTTAGAGCTTGGTGACCCCAGGTCTTACATTGTTGGCGAGCGGTGGGATTAGGACCTGTGACCATACAGCACCCTTCCGGGAAGCGGAGGGCGCCACAATTAAACGCCTATTGTATTTAAGCTCTGCAACTGTTATTACTGCACTGATTACGAATCACTGACACAATATCGAAAGACTAAAAATCGACCTACAAATATATCGATACAAAATAATCGATCACATTATTATCGACATCATATACTTATTTAAAACATTACAAAAATATCGAACACACAATTTCGAACTACAGAAATATAGGTACACAAAATATCGCCAACACAAATATCGAAATCCTAAAATATCGATGCTCAGTAATATACATATACTTCATAACAAAATATCATAAACTAAAATATCGACCACTAAAATATCTCCATTTTACTAATATCGACTATATAACATTTAATTAAAACCTAAAATCAAACAACATAAACACCAAATAATGTCTTTTAACTCTACACAAAATTATTATTAAACAATTATATATTTACTACATTTAAAAATGGATTTAAATAATTAACTCTTTACTAAAACATTATTAACAACCTTCCTACATTAAACAACTATATTATTAAATTATACTTTATCAATTCATGCATCCGATACATAATATAATGTTTAGAAAAATACATATAGAATAATACACCACAAAACCACTAATTAGCGTTTTCCTTATTAGGAAACTAACTACCAGAAAAAAAAAAAAAATTTGAACTAACCAATAAAAACACTCCGAATTCAAACTAACCAATAAAACACATATTACAACATCCAAAGCACTATAAAAAGAAGTTCAACTTCATTCACAGTCCAGAACCAAAAAAACGAAATTGAATGAAGAGGAAAATCTACTGGATTGCAACTGCAGATATAAGAAAATCAACATAGAGGAAATATTTAAAACTATCAAAAGTAAGTTAACTATATTATTCTCATGAAGACTCTAATCTAATAAATTGTAATTACAATATACATACACTATAAATAAATTAATGTCTTCTTTCTATTTCATGTTTTCACTACAGGAAACTCCAAAAGAAACTAAGAAAATACAGAACAGCACCAAAAAAGATACAACTAAAAAGTAAGTATTTCACAACCAAAAATCAACTAATAGATTAAAATACCACCCTAATTAAATCCCAATTGCAAATCCCCTAACCATTCCCTATAAAAATATAGAAACAATTATTACAACAAATTTCCTTTTCTTTTCCAGACAAAGAAAATACTAGAAGAAAATTCCACAAATAAAGAATCAAGAGCATTCTACTCAAACACATCAAAACCAACTTTGTAAGTATATAGTAACTAAATCTTGTTTTTTTCTACTGAAAATTAATATAACATCATATATAATAACTATAATATATATTTTTCATAGATAAAGCTACATCAAAATGACTGAAGGAGCTGAATTCATAACAAGCCAGAAGGGAAAAATGTTACTATGCTATATGGGATACACTTACACACAGGAAAAAGTGTATGGTTTAAAAGTTAACTGGAAATGCACTAAATACTACTCTAATAAGTGCTATGGGCGTGCTACAACACGACAAACAACAGTACTATACACTAGAGAACATAACCACCCACCAAACATTACTGAAATCGAAGTCAGATCTGCTTTAGAAACTATAAAGGAAGCTAGCACAAGTTCTCAAAAACCTACTAGTGTAATTTTAAAAGAGCAGCTTCCCAAAACTCCTAAAACTGCTACTACACAAATGCCATCTGTAACTTCACTCAAAAGAACTATAGCACGTACAAAAAAACCCACTACTACTTCAACCCCAATTCCTCACACATATAGTGAAGTTATTCTAAGTCCAGAACAAAGTATAACTTTAAACAAAGAACCATTTGTCATTTTTGATAATAAAAACAATGACAAAAGAATAATAATATTTGGAACAGCTAATAATCTCTGTAAACTACAAGAATCACAGAACTGGATGATGGATGGGACTTTTACCATATGTCCCAAACCCTTTTTCCAACTATATACAATACATGTCCTATATCACAATTGCAATATACCATTAATTTACACATTATTACCAAACAAACATAACTCCACATACACTGAACTATTAGATATAATAAAACAAAAAACAAATAACTTTTCCCCACAAAAAATAATCCTAGATTTTGAACATGCAATGATTAATACTATATTAAAAACACACCCCCATACCTCCATACAAGGCTGTTACTATCATTTTAATCAATGCCTATGGAGACACATGCAAAAATCAGCCCTAAGCATTGAATATGCAACTAATTCATCTTTTGCATATCAAATAAAAAAACTCATAGCACTAGCTTATGTACCTGACACAGACGTAACAGAACATTACAACATTTTAATAGACAGCGCCTTCTACAAACAAAATGAAGAAAAACTAAGTTCACTATTGGACTATTTCGAAGATACATGGGTGGGCAGACTACATAGATCTGGCCACAGAAGAAACCCTAAATTCTTAATTCCCTGGTGGAACGTATACCGAAGCACATTAAATGGAGAATCCAAAACTAATAACGCAGTTGAAGGATGGCATAACGCCTTCCTACAATCAACAGGCAGAACAAAACCAACACTAGAAAGATTTATATCATGCCTACAAAAAGAACAGAGTTATCAAGAGTTCCGAATGGAACAATCCATAACTCAGCTAACTCCAAAAACCTCAAAACAAACTAAACAAATGTATAAATATCTAGAGCAACAAGTAAAATTGTACCCTACTACCAAAGGCCTAGAATACCTAAACATCATAGCTAAAACACTTCTTTAAAGTACAAATACAAATAAATGACTAATTACCCATTTTCAATAATATCAAACACATAAAATATATTTATCTTATTACAAAAATAATTACTGTGTGTAACATATTTATACATATTGTCAAAAATATATTAACAAACATTAATATTTGTAATAAAATAAAAATAAACAATAATATTAAACAATACCCACCCACAAGAAATAATAATAAATTAACTTACCAAGTTTATTCCAAAGTCTGAAAAATCCATTTCCTGCTTACACAATCCAAACATTAAAAAAAAGGTTCCCCCAAAAAAATGCAAAAATACAACTGTCGATTAAATCCATAATCCATTCACCAAATATCCTTCGAAAAACCATGAAAAACCCGAAAATAGCTAAAAATATTAAAAAACGATCCATGAAAACCGAAACATTTAAAGAAGTGTAAAAAACATATTGTTCAATAAAACGAACACACACTTCTTTAAAAAAAAAAACGAGTCCATCCGAAACGAATAACCTAGAAAAGAAATTGTAAAAACAAAGCAACATACATTCCCACCCACATAAAACAACACATAAACACTTACTAACAATAATACTAGATTTAAAACAGTTCTAAATATACATTAAACACCTTAAACCTAACTCTCGAAACATGCCTACACATCGTTAAAAACACGTAAAAACACAACACGCAACTCTAACACATAACATTTCCAAATATAACTAATATATGTACAGCTACACTAACCATTATCTAACTAGGCTCAAAATAAAGTTTTAAACCATCTAAAACATATAAAACAAACCTTACCTTTCACGACGCGAAGTAACTCCCAACCGCGAGCTTCCCTTCAAACCAAATGACCCAAAACAACATTACCGGGTTACAAAATAGACTGCCCAAAACATAATAAAACATTTAACTATACTAAAAAGCCCTAATTAAATCAGGTAAAACAGTAAATTCACACACAAATATTTTATATTATTTAGCAAAAATAGACCTATTTTTTTCATGTACCTACAAATTGTCTACAAATGTTCCTAATGTTTAAAATTATATAAATAAATATTAAAAAATTTAAAATATTTATTATTATAATTTCTAAAAAGATAATACTACAGAACAATGTATGAAAAAGTGTTACAAATATTTTGCATGAATGCTAAAATTGTATTTATGTTAAAAATATGTTTATTTTGAAAACATTGTAAAAATAATTAATATTAATATTTTACATATTAATATTAATAAAAAAGGTATAACATGTTTGTACTACAAATATTAAAATGTTTATATATGAAAATATTTGCCAAAAGTTTTGTATAAAGATTTACAAAACCTATTGCTATGTTAAATTTAATTTAAAACACTACATTGTACAACATTATTAATAATATTTTTAATTTACTAAAAAATGTTAGAAAATATACTAAATGTACATAAAATTTGTTCTGACCTATATTCAATATGTTTGAATTTAATTACAATGTAAATAATGCTATTTCTGAATGATCTTACTCAAATGAATAAACAATAAAAAATTTAAAAAACTACAATAAAAAGCATGTTCTTGTCTTATTAATTGTGTTTCTCTGATTATTAATATTGATCTTCTATTATGAATATTTAACATATAGAATTTTTTTTTTATAAAAAAATAAAAATCAATAAATATTATAAAATTACAGAATGCCATTACCCATTATTCCAATACAAAATATTCATATATTTTTCCTACTAATAATATTAAATATTCCAAACATATCACATTAAAAATTTATATGTATTTATTATCCTAAACTATAAATATTGAATTAATTAGTACAAATCCATTATATAATAATAAAATACAAATAATATTCACTTAAATATATTTTTATTATTGCTATATCAATGTAATTTAATTTCATTAAATACCAGACAGATTAGAGTAGTTGCTGGACACTGACCATAAATAATTTACTATTCCCACTCCAGTCTATAATAAATTAAAGTAGATGCTTGACACTGACCATAAATAATTTACTATTCCCACTCCAGTCTATAAAAAATTAAAGTACATGCTGGACACTGACCATAACTAATTTACTATTCCCACTTCAGTCTATAAAAAATTAGAGTAGGTGCTGGACAGTGACCATCAATAATTTACTATTACCACTCCAGTCTATAATAAATTAGAGTAGGTGCTGGACACTGACCATAAATAATTTACTATTCCCACTCCAGTCTATAATAAATTAGAGTAGGTGCTGGACACTAACTATAAATAATTTACTATTCCCACTCCAGTCTATAATAAATTAGAGTAGGTGCTGGACACTGACCATAAATAATTTACTATTCCCACTCCAGTCTATAAAAAATTAGAGTAGGTGCTGGACAGTGACCATAAATAATTTACTATTCCCACTCCAGTCTATAATAAATTAGAGTAGGTGCTGGACACTAACCATAAATAATTTACTATTCCCACTCCAGTCTATAATAAATTAGAGTAGGTGCTGGACACTGACCATAAATAATTTACTATTCCCACTCCAGTCTATAAAAAATTAGAGTAGGTGCTGGACAGTGACCATAAATAATTTACTATTACCACTCCAGTCTATAATAAATTAGAGTAGGTGCTGGACACTGACCATACATAATTTACTATTCCCACTCCAGTCTATAATAAATTAGAGTAGGTGCTGGACACTAACCATAAATAATTTACTATTCCCACTCCAGTCTATAATAAATTAAAGTAGGTGCTGGACACTGACCATAAATAATTTACTATTCCCACTCCAGTCTATAAAAAATTAGAGTAGGTGCTGGACAGTGACCATAAATAATTTACTATTCCCACTCCAGTCTATAATAAATTAGAGTAGGTGCTGGACACTAACCATAAATAATTTACTATTCCCACTCCAGTCTATAATAAATTAGAGTAGGTGCTGGACACTGACCATAAATAATTTACTATTCCCACTCCAGTAATTAAAAAATTAGAGTAGGTGCTGGACAGTGACCATAAATAATTTACTATTACCACTCCAGTCTACAATAAATTAGAGTAGGTGCTGGACACTGACCATAAATAATTTACTATTCCCACTCCAGTCTATGAAAAATTAAAGTACATGCTGGACACTGACCATAACGAATTTACTATTCCCACTCCAGTCTATAAAAAATTAGAGTAGGTGCTGGACAGTGACCATAAACAATTTACTATTCCCACTCCAGTCTATAATAAATTAGAGTAGGTGCTGGACACTAACCATAAATAATTTACTATTCCCACTCCAGTCTATAATAAATTAGAGTAGGTGCTGGACACTGACCATAAATAATTTACTATTCCCACTCCAGTCTATAAAAAATTAGAGTAGGTGCTGGACACTGACCATAAATAATTTACTATTCCCACTACAGTCTATAATAAATTAGAGTAGGTGCTGGACACTAACCATAAATAATTTACAATTCCCACTCCAGTCTATAATAAATTAGAGTAGGTGCTGGACACTGACCATAAATAATTTACTATTCCCACTCCAGTCTATAAAAAATTAGAGTAGGTGCTGGACAGTGACCATAAATAATTTACTATTACCACTCCAGTCTATAATAAATTAGAGTAGGTGCTGGACACTGACCATAAATAATTTACTATTCCCACTCCAGTCTATGAAAAATTAAAGTACATGCTGGACACTGACCATAACTAATTTACTATTCCCACTCCAGTCTATAAAAAATTAGAGTAGGTGCTGGACAGTGACCATAAATAATTTACTATTCCCACTCCAGTCTATAATAAATTAGAGTAGGTGCTGAACACTGACCATAATTAATTTACTATTCCCACTCCAGTCTATAAAAAATTAAAGTACATGCTGGACACTGACCAAAAATAATTTACTATTCCCACTCCAGTCTATAATAAATTAAAGTAGGTGCTGGACACTGACCATAAATAATTTACTATTCCCACTCCAGTCTATAATAAATTAAAGTAGATGCTTGACACTGACCATAAATAATTTACTATTCCCACTCCATTCTACAATAAATTAAAGTAGGTGCTGGACAGTGACCATAAATAATTTACTATTCCCACTCCAGTCTATAATAAATTAGAGTAGGTGCTGGACACTAACCATAAATAATTTACTATTCCCACTCCAGTCTATAAAAAATTAAAGTAGGTGCTGGACAGTGACCATAAATAATTTACTATTCCCACTCCAGTCTATAATAAATTAGAGTAGGTGCTGGACACTGACCATAAATAATTTACTATTCCCACTCCAGTCTATAAAAAATTAAAGTACATGCTGGACACTGACCAAAAATAATTTACTATTCCCACTCCAGTCTATAATAAATTAAAGTAGATGCTTGACACTGACCATAAATAATTTACTATTCCCACTCCAGTCTATAATAAATCAAAGTAGGTGCTGCACACTGACCATAAATAATGTACTATTCCCACTCCAATCTATATTGAATTAGGGTTACTATATATTTTAGATTTTTTAAAACAATTACTAATTTGTAAACACTACCCACCCTTATCCCCTATAAATCCTACATCACTCTTATTAAATGAATTATCTTCTTAAAATTGTTAAATGTTAATTCAAAGAACATTTCTAAATGTAATTTTTTTTTTATTAATATTACATTTTTTATATATTTCTAAAACACTCCCCACCCTTATCCCCTATAACCCCAAAATACCACTTATGACATTTATTTTATTATTAAAATGATTAAAATTAACTTTTATTACCAAATTAGAAATTTCCATTATTTTTTTCAAATATAAAATATTACATATATTTCGAAAGCACTCCCCACCCTTATCCCCTATAACCCCCAATTCCCACTTATTACATTTATTTTATTAGTAATTGTTTTTAATTTAAATTTTAATACCAAAATTAAATTTTCTATTTTTTTTTATAAAATATTAAATATATTTCAAAAACACTCCCCACCCTTATCCCCTATAACCCCAAAATCCCACTTATTAAATGTATTTTATTAGTAAAATGTTTAATTGTAAATTTTAATACCAAAATTTAAATTAAATTTTTTTGTAATTCAATATTAAATATTAAATATATATCTAAAACACTTCCCACCCTTATCCCCTATAACCCCAAAATCCCACTTATTACATTTATTTTATTATTACAATTTTCACATTTAAATTTTAAAAACTAATTTGATTTTTTTTTATTTTTAAATATAATATTTCAAAAATTATATCATAAATTATAAAATTTTATTGGTAAAATTTTTAATTGTAAATTTTCATACCAAAATTGAAATTTCATTTTTTTTAATTCATTATTAAATATTAAATATATATCTAAAACACTCCCCACCCTTATCCCCTATAACCCCAAAATCCCACTTATTACATTTATTTTATTATTACAATTTTCACATTTAAATTTTAAAAACAAATTTGAAATTTCTATTTTTTTTAAATATAATATTTCAAAAATTATATCATAAAATATTAAATTTAATATTTATTTCCAAAACACTCCCCACCCTTAACCCCTATATACACAACATCCCACTAAAAATTTTTTTTTTCATAATTAAAATTTAAATATTACAATTTTGTTCAAAATTTAAATTCAAATTCTACAAAAATGTATTAAAATATTTTATTTCAAATATATATTTTTAAAACACTCCCCACCCTTATCCCCTATAAACCCACCATCCCGCTCCTAAAATTATATATCAAAATTTAAAAAATTATATTAATAGAAACAAAATTGTTATTTTTAATACACTTAAATAAACATTTGCTGACACTTCTAAACAATAATTTTTAACAAATCACAAAATGACTTAATACTATCCTTTTTCGATATTTTTACTACACGATATTATGTCTTTCGATATAATATACATCGATATTTTACTACACATAACAATCTCGACATTTTTTACATCGATATTAATGACAGAGATATATTGTTCCATCGATATTTTGACTTCGATATTTCTGTATATCGATATTACATTTCCGATATTTTGTCTACTCACCACTGATTACATTCCACTGTCCAGACTGAGGGTGTAAAATCCTGGTTAGCTGGTAACTGTCACCCATATCCTAGAGTTTTTCTTCCTTAGTATCTAGGTCCCCACCTGTTACGATGGAGTTCCAGTTAGCTGACCTCGAGGGGTACACTGTAAGGCAACTGAGAGAATTCGGGCAGGGGATGGGGGTGCCTGGGGTGCAGAGGGCCAAAGGACCGGAACTCCGTACCGCCTTAAGGGCATGGGTAGAGGCCCACCCAGAAGGGAGAGAGGATGAGGGACAGGAGGCGCCAGATGCACCTCAGGAGGAGAGCGCCCAGGAAGTACTAGACATACTAAATGTAGATGTGTCTGAAAATGTGCCCCCAGGGAGACGTTCTGGGGCCAGTAGTAGGACCGGGTCTAGGAGGAGCGCGTCTCCAGAGGAGTATGAGGACAGGAGAGAGGAGAGGCAGTTAAAATGGGAGCTGGCGAAGTTGGAACATGAGAGAGAGAGAGAAAGAGAAAACAAGAGACTTTACACAAGTGGATTCTAATAGCCCTGATATTTTGGCTATAAAATTTAATGACACTAAAGGACGGGCAATCTGTATTATTAATATTTACAACAGACCCCATCCGTCAAACAAAGAATCAGACACAATAGCCCAACTAGACGGTTTCATTCGTAGTTTAGATCATAAAACTATGTTGATTATAGGAGGAGACCTTAATAGGAGTTTTGAACCCATTACGGGGTTAGATGATATCCATGGAGAAGAAGACAAGGCCTATAACATCCCTAGCATTGACGCAAATCATATAATACCTTGCACAAATAGTTCATTGCAGATGCTAAGATTGATTATGGAACATGGCCTACGCTCTTGTAATGGTCGACTCCCTTCTGATTGCCCAAGCAAACCGACCTTTGAAAGAGGTTGTTCTACTAGCCATCTCGATTACATATTGGTCTCCTTGAATCTATGGCCAATGCTCATAGATCTGAATGTGGATAACCGTATTGAAAGCGACCACTTCCCTCTTTCTTTGACTATCACTGGCTCATTGTTCATGTTCCCTAAGGTATTGATACCTAGTGATTACAATTCCATTCATGAGCCCTTGGAGTCCAACAATTGCAGGTCTCTAAAATGGCCTGCTGTAATGGGTAATGTTGGTATAATTAGAGAAATCTATGTACTTTATGTAAAACTTATGTCGTCCTTAGTTAACATCAATACTGAGGAACACTCGGTATCATTAGTACATAGGAATTTGATGCAGCAACTTAGAAAAATCCTCTCAAAAGAGGTCAACAAAGGCCAAGCCTGTCGGATTAACCGGCCTAAGGAGGGTCTTTGGTATAATAAAGCCTGCCGGCAGGCTAAATTAGAACTAATAAAGGCCACAAAAGGGAAGCAAATAAATATCCTGAGAGAAAAAAGAACATTTTATAAAAATACTATTTTATTCGCAAAAAGATCATGGGATGAACAAGTCTGGGCAGATCTACTCCAAGCTTGTAAATCAAAAGACCAAACGTTGTTCTGGAACCTTATAGCAAAGGGCACCAAAGAAGGTGTGCAATCCAGAGATAGGTTTCTAGAAGAAAAAGTCTGGGTCAAACACTTCTCCACATTGTACTCATGTGAAGGGGAGGAGGAAGGAATAACAAATGAATACCTAGGGCAAAACACTTGTGATACAACGTTAACATTTAGCCTGGCAGATACCATACTAGCCATTAATTCAGTTAAACAAGGTAAAGCCCCAGGACCAGACAAAATCCCTGGGGACCTCTGGAAACACGAGAACAATCTGTGGGCCCCCTATATTAATTTACTTAGCAATGATATTGCAAGAGGTGCCCCAATTCCAGAAACCTGGCAGGGTGCAGAAATTGTGACCATTTTTAAGAAGGGGGATAGATCCAACCCATCAAACTATAGACCTATCAGTTTGATAGATGTCTTGCAAAAAATTTATGCGCGCCAACTTCTCAATAAATTGAACATGTGGATTGAGGATCACTCTATTTTTACCAAAAACCAGACAGGTTTTAGAGCCAAAATTAGTACAGTAGACCAGGTTTTTAGATTTTTATGTTTAACATGGAAATATATTAATATAAGGAAATCCCATCTATACGTAGCCTTCGTGGACCTTAAAGCGGCCTTCGATTTGGTTCCTAGGGGGCAGTTATGGAAAAGGCTGAGGGATATGGGCGCCCCTGGGGACATCTGCCAACAATTGATTAGGCTACACGAGGGTAATTATGCAAGAGTAAGGTGGGGCCCTAATGGAGAGCTATCGGAGAGAATAAATATAAAGAGAGGTGTCCGACAAGGTTGCGTTTTGGCACCAACCCTTTTCTCTCTTTATGTAAATGACATCCCTGACACCCTCTTGGGCTGCGAGCATGACTCTCCCAAGTTGTGTGGTCAAGCCGTTCCGGCCTTATTATTTGCGGATGACACGATTTTAATCTCCCAGACGCCTAATGGACTACAAAATCTCCTGAATAAATTTCGGGCCTACTGTTTGGATAAAAACCTTGAAATTAATGCTTCCAAAACGAAAGTTATGACGATTAACCCCCACAGAGGGTTTAATAAAGTCTTCAATGTAAATAAGGAAAAGATTGAACAAGTGAACAATTTTAAATATCTGGGTATTACCCTCGACACTAAAATGAACTGGAAACCTCAAATAGAAAAATCGAGGTTAACATTAATACAAAATAAAGCCCCTATAATCAGGAAGTTTAAAAGTAGCCCAACTAAAGCAATATCACCTGCTATTGAACTTTTTAAATACAAAGTTCAATCAGCTACCCTATACGGGGCAGAATTATGGGGCCATGTACCACGAGATTCTTTCTCAGCCCAAGAAAACAGTTTTTTCAGGCAACTTTTAGCGATCCCGGGCTGCACCCCTCTTGTCCCGTTCTTTTGGGATTTGAATATACGTCATTTGGACGATCAAGCCCATTTACGCCCATTACTGTACTGGGTGCGCCTGTGGTCAACAGATGAGCTTGCAGACTACAGAGATGCATTGAAGGAAATAATTCAAATAAAGAATGCTACTCGGCTGGTTTGGTTAGCGTATATTGAAAACTGGTTCACAAAGTTGGGCTTACGCAACTTTTGGACAGATCCTGATTCTCTCACCAATTCTTCTAAAAAATTGCTGAAGGACACATATTGGGACTATATTTATAACTCTGTATTACATAACCCCAAACTTGGATCATTGACCCTTAAATTTTTGAATTTTAAATGTGGAAGCAAATTCGAATATTTTATGGATGAAATTGAACCCCCCTTGGCTAAATCACTGTATTTAAAGTATCGCTATGGCATTTTGCAACTTAATTTTAGAACATCAAAGTGGGCGCCCAACAATAACAATAATAAATCTGACCTGTGTAAATTGTGCGATATGGACGCAAAGGAGGATGAGACCCATGTCCTATTTATATGCCCTGCATATATGCGGGCACGGATAAAATGGATCAAACCTATCTGCTTAAACTTGGGTCTTCGGCGTGTC
Source organism: Triturus cristatus (assembly GCF_964204655.1). Classification (NCBI taxonomy): domain Eukaryota; kingdom Metazoa; phylum Chordata; class Amphibia; order Caudata; family Salamandridae; genus Triturus; species Triturus cristatus. The sequence continues at coordinate 88,830,216 of NC_140582.1, forward strand.
CGGGATGGGGAAAGAATATTTAAGGGCGACACATCACAGAGTATAGTATTTAGCCTGAGTCGTTTTTTATTCAATGTTGCGATAATTAGGAAAAGGAATGGTCAAAAAATGTAATGGTATTATCATCATCCCTGGTTCTTAAACTTTTTACTCTTATTTTAAATGGTTGATAAACCAATATTGTGTACAAATTAATTTTTAAAACTTTTTATATTGTTTATTGTATTTATGTATGGATTATTTGTACCCATTAGAAATGCTGCATTTTGTCATAATGATTGTTTTTATATTGTACGGTACTCTTTTATGGTTATTATAACCGAAATAAAGAATTGAATGAATGAATGAAAACAAGAGATGGGCAATGGAGGAAAAGAAGCTGGCGCACGAGCTTCAGCTGAAGGAGTTGGAGCTGCGCGCCCTCCAGTTAAATGCGTCCAATAAGGACAATGGTGGCAGCGTACCAAGAGAGTCCCATGAGTCAAAATTTTACCTACCCAAAGAAGTCATTGCCAGCTACACAGTGGGGGATGATATTGCCAAGTGGTTGGAAGCATACGAGGTGGCCTTGACTGCCCATGGGGTTCCCGAGAGCAATTGGGGAGGGGGCCTGTATTGCTATATACCTCCCAATGTCAGGGACACCCTGTTATACTTAACCAAGGCGGATCAGGTCAGGTATGCCCCGATGAAAGAGGCCTTACTCAAGAAATTTGGTCTCAACCCCGAGAGGTACAGGCAGAAATTCCGTGGCAGCCATAAGCTGTTCACACAGACGTGGGTGGATTTTTTTGACTATGCCCGCAAGGCACTAGATGGTTGGGTGCGTGGCAGCGAGGTGCAGGACTATCAAGGGGTGTACAATCTTTTTTTATGGGAGCACCTCTTGGATAAGTGCTTTCCGGATTTGCGCCAACAACTGGTGGACCGCAAGTTAACAGATTCCCCGTGAGCTTGCGGAGGAGGCAGATATTTGGGTGAGCACCCGGGTGTCTCACAAGGGCCCCGGGGGAGATGGCTCGAAAGGCAGACAGGGTTTCCCCCAGAAGAGAGGGGGGGGAGAGAAAAAGGTGGAGTTCTCAAAAGGCCCCCAAAATAAGTTTGGGAAAGGAGTAGGAACCCCACCCCGTCCAATTCCCCAAAACCCACTTACCCTGACAGGAGTCAGCAGCCAAGGATTGTGAGGTGCTACGAATGTGGGGAGATTGGACACTACAAAGGAGATCCCAAGTGTCGCAAGCGACCCCCAGCCCCACCGGGCGGGAAGAGCCCCGGGGTAAGTAGTGTAGCGCTTGGGGTGGAGTTGCCCTTAGATAGGGAAGGGAAGTGGACAGGCCTGACCCTGGTTTCACTCGGGGATAGAGAGGTGGTCCCCGTAGTGTCCCTGCCCCCGAACACTGCTAAATATCAGCAGAGGGTGAAAGTTAACGGGGAGGAGGTGGAGGCTCTGAGGGACACAGGAGCCAGCATGACCACTGTAGTGAGGCGGCTGGTGTCCCCAGACCAAGTAGTCCCCGAGGAGTTCCATCCGGCCGTATTGGCTGACGGCAGTGTGAGTCACTATCCAGTGGCTCGTGTTCCATTTGAGTGGGGAGGAGTCAAAGGCCTACTGAGAGTTGCGGTGAGCCCTGCCTTGCCTGTGGGGTGCTGGAGCACACCAAGTGGAAAGATGTCGAGTTTCGAGCGCATACCGAGATGCTGGGATTACCAGGGTGGACTTGCGTAGTCACGCGGTCCATGGCTGCCCGACATGGAACTCAACCCGGGTTGGAGCCTGGAATCATGGCCCAACCCAACGCCAAGTGTGGAAAGAAGAAGGTGGTAGAGGACACGCCCCGTGAGATGGATGGGGAGGCCGCAGAGGTGCCCCCGGAGTCCACAAAGGTGGATGTCGTTCCCGTGGGGGACTTGCCGACCCTTGCCGACTGGCATGTGGAAGGAGGGCCTACCCGGGAGGAATTTTGTCAGGCACAAAGGGCGTGCCCCACGCTTGAAGGCATGTGGCGACAGGCCGAAGCCCAAGTGGCCAGTCAGGAGGCGGGCGGATATCATGTGTATTGGGAGGATGGTCTCCTGTACAGTGAGCCTAAGGTGCCGGTACATGGATCTTCGAGGGCCATAGTGGTCCCCCAATGTTAACGGGCCTTCCTGCTGGAGTTAGCGCACGAGATACCATTAGCCGGACATCTGGGTCAGGACAAAACCTTTGCACGGTTGGTCCCACATTTTTATTGGCCCAGGATGAGGATCGCCTCAGACACCTTTTGTAAGACCTGTAAGTCTTGTCAGGCAAGTGGCAAGACTGGGACTAAATTGAAGGTCCCTTTGGAACCGCTCCCGGTGGTCGAGACCCCTTTTGAGAGGGTCGGCATAGACATTGTTGGGCCGTTGGACCCTCCGACCGCAGCGGGACACCGGTTCATTCTGGTCTTGGTGGACAACGCCACTCGGTACCCAGAGGCTATTCCTGTGAGGACCATCACTGCACCGGTGGTGGCGCGGGCACTGTTGGGGATTTTTACCCGAGTGGGATTCCCCAAGGTCGTGGTGTCGGACAGAGGCACGAATTTCATGTCGGCCTATATGCAGGCCATGTGGAAGGAGTGTGGAGTGACCTACCGGTTCTCCACTCCTTACCACCCCCAGACTAACGGGCTCGTAGAGCGCTTCAACAAAACCTTGAAGGGAATGATCCGGAGCCTGCCAGAGGGCTTGAGGCGTAAATGGGACGTCCTCCTCCCCTGCTTGTTCTCCTACCGGGAGGTACCGCAGAAGGGAGTCGGGTTCAGCCCGTTTGAGTTGCTCTATGGCCATCCCATTAGGGGTCCCCTCAGTTTAGTGAAGGAAGGGTGGGAGAAGACTTCGCAGAAGCTTCCCCGTGACATTGTCAGCTACATGCTGGCGTTCCGCAGCCAGATGGCCAAGCTGTGGAAGGCGGCCTCAGAGAACCTAGAGGCTAGCCAGACCGTTATGAAGGAGTGGTACGACCGCAACGCTCGGACGGTCGAGTTGGACGTTGGACAGAAGGTGTGGGTCATGGAACCTGGGGAGCTTTGTGCCCTCCAGGACCGGTGGACTGGTCCGTATGACATTGTGGAGCGACGAGGCCAAACCACATACGTAGTGGATCTAAAGACCCCCCGACAGCCCCTGAGGGTATTCCACGTCAACCGCCTGAAGCCGCACCATGAGCGATCAGAGCTTGCTCTCCTTATGGTGACGGATGGGAGCGCAGAGGAAGAGAGTGAAGCTCTTCCTGACCTTCTAGCGTTACAGGAGAAGGATGGCTCGGTAGAAGGGGTAGTCCTTTCCCTATCCTTGACCCCAGAGCAACAGAGGGACTGCCGCCATGTCCTGGGACAGTTCGCCTCGTTGTTCTCCCTCACGCCTGGAATCACTCATCTGTGTACCCATGACGTGGACACAGGGGACAGCCCCCTGGTGAAGAACAAGTCTTACCGGCTCTCTGACCGAGTGAAGGCTAGCATCCAGCGTGAGGTAGCCAAGATGTTGGAGCTGGGGGTGATAGAACCTTCCAGCAGCCCGTGGGCTACTCCGGTGGTGTTGGTGCCGAAAGCGGCCCCACCGGGTACCACACCAGAACTTCGGTTTTGTGTGGACTACAGGGGGTTGAACTCTGTCACGAAGACAGATGCTCACCCCATCCCACGAGCGGATGAGCTGGTGGACCGGCTGGGAGCAGCCCGGTACCTCAGCACCATTGATCTAACATCCGGATATTGGTAGATTGCCATGGCCGATGGAGCAAGGGAGAAGACAGCATTCTCCACCCCCGAGGGCCACTTTCAGTTCCGAGTGATGCCCTTTGGGCTCAAAAATGCTCCGGCCACATTCCAGCGGTTAGTGAATCAGGTACTATCTGGTCTGGAGTCCTTCTCAGCGGCATACCTGGATGACATAGCTGTCTTCAGCAGCACCTGGGAGGACCATCTGCAGCACCTCCAGGAGGTATTGCAGGCGCTGCAACGCGCTGGCCTAACCATTAAAGCCAGCAAGTGCCAGATTGGACAGAGATCTGTTGTGTACCTGGGACACCTGGTGGGCGGAGGTAAGGTGCAACCCCTCCAGGCCAAAATAGAAACCATCTTGGCTTGGGAGCCCCCCAAGACCCAAACAGAGGTCCGAGCTTTCCTCGGCCTCACTGGGTATTACCGCCGGTTCGTCAGGGGATATGGTACCATTGTTACCCCCTTGACAGAATTAACCTCAAAGAAGCAACCTCGCAAGTTCATATGGACAGCTGCTTGCCAGGAGGCATTTGACACGCTGAAACATGCGATGTGTACCGCTCCAGTACTCGCAACCCCAGATTTCAGTAAGGAATTAATTGTACAGGCAGACGCCTCAGAGCACGGCATAGGTGCGGTGCTCTCGCAACTCAACACCGAGGGCCAAGATCAACCTGTGGCCTTCATTTCCAGAAGACTCCTCCCTCGGGAACGGCGATGGAGCACCATTGAGAGAGAAGCCTTCGCGGTGGTCTGGGCTCTGAAGAAGTTGAGGCCATATCTCTTTGGGACTCACTTCCTAATTCAGACTGACCACCGCCCCCTTCGCTGGCTCATGCAGATGAGAGGCGAAAACCCCAAGTTGTTGAGGTGGTCCATTTCCCTACAGGGGATGGACTTTCGGGTGGAACATCGGCCCGGAGTTGACCACGCCAATGCTAACGGTCTCTCCAGGTTTTTCCGCCTTAGCGATGAGAACTCCCTAGAGGTTGGGTAGCTCTACCCTCTTTCGGCTGGGGGGGACGTGTGTTGGACCTGTCAGCCCTAGGGTGGTCTCCCCATCTATTTTTGATTGTGCCTCATTTTTTTCCACCCTCATTTTTATGTTGGACTTAGGTCTCCGGGCGCCTTTTCATTGCCAATCAGTGTTAATGTGCAGGTGCTCCCTTCTCCCAAGATGGCTGCCACAGGCCCCTGCTACTGCAGAGTGGTCTTCATTAGTAGCACCCTAGCTGCCAGGAGCTGGCTGGAACCCCACAACAATGTTGCGACACCAGCCCACCTTTTTTGTCCCATAGGAAGAATGGGGAAGCTCCTGGAATGTGCTGGAACCTTCTAGAAGGGAGGTGTGGTTTTTACTTTTGCCGCCTTGGTTAGAGGTCACCTGACCTAGGGATACTTAACAGAGGGAGGGAACTTTTTCTAGTCAGTTGGCCAGTGGGGTAAAGCAGAGCTGGAGAATCCACGCAGGAGTTTTAGGCGGTAGGGCCTAGCCAGGGACTTATGCCTCTGAGAGTGACAGGATTTAGGTGCTGCCTCTTAAGTGAGTAAGGGATCCTGTAAAGCCCACTGATCTTACCCAGCAGTAGGAGGACCCAGGGACCCTCTGCCTACCTGACTAGGAAGGACCTAGTCGCCAACTCAATCCCTACCCCCCAGGAACAGAACCCCCCAAGGGCGCCGGAAATATCTGCGCCATCAGGACTTCAGGTCACCCCTGAATGCTGAAACTGAATGCTGAGACCTCGTGTCACGACTGCATGCTGAACCTGAATGCTGACCCTGAATGCTGAGACCTCGTGTCACGACTGCATGCTGAACCTGAATGCTGAGACTTCCTGTCAAACCTGAACACTGAAACTTTACACTAAAGCTGATTGCGGAACGGCTGGGGATCAACCAGGTACTAGCGCTGAGACCCCTGCTCTCCCTGACCTGGCCTGGGATCCCCGGCATCAATCCCCATTGAAACGCGGAGCTCTCACGCTTAATTTGACCCCCCCTTCCCCCCTGTGTGTGCGGGGACAAGAGCGCGCTCACCGCTGCGGCCCGGAAGCCTGAAGTGTGCATCAGAAAGTAGCTCACCAGCAAGGCCCAGGGAGTCTGCCTCCACCCTGCAGCATGTAGTACACTGGGGTCATGTGGCACATGCCCCAGGGATCTTCTCTCAGCATGACGATCGTCAATGTCTCCATGACCCCCCTCTCCACCATCACATGCGCACACGACCTCATCATCATCTCGTATGCCATTGACACCCAGCTGCTACTCAAACTCACCAAAGAGCCAGCCATTGCCAGGTCCAACCTTCAAGAAGGCATGAGATCCATTGACGAATGGCTGAACATCAGCCACCTGAGGCTGGACTTGGACAGGACTGAGGTCATCATCTGAGGATTGTTCCCTTATGGCTGGGTCAACTCCTTGTGTCCCACTGGTCTGGGCACCGCACCAGCACCCAGTGGCCACGCACGCAAGCTGGTGTTCATCATGGACCCATCGCTGACAATTACCATGCAACTCTCCACCATCTGTACCTCATGCTGCAACACCCTCCGCATGCTGCAAATGATCCACAGATAGATCCACTACAAGGCAAGACAGACCGTCCCCCAGGTCAACGACATCAGCCGGCTCAACTACAGCACCGGCCTCTACGTAGAACAACAGCAGGACTGCAGGAGAAGTTGTACACATCCAGGGTGCATCCGCACACCTCATCTTCAACATCCCCAGCCCCAGCCACATCACCATCCACCTGAGATAGCTAGAATGGCTCACTGTCTGCTGCAGGATCACCTTCAGACTCCTCAACCACACTCAGGAGGCAGTCCACAACCCCAGACCCAAAACAAACCTTGGACGTCTATCATCCAACTCCGTGCAGGCCACCTTGCCCTGGCCACCATTCATCATATCCACATAAACACTGCCTGCAGGAGATAGTTCTCCCACCTCGCCAAACAGACCTGGGACTCCCTCCCCGGGAACATCAACATGACCCATGACCTGTACACCTTCATGATACTCTTCCAAATTGGTCTGTCTGAGCAGTATTGCAAGCCCCTCCCTCAGCAGCTTGAGGCCATCACGGGTGAGTATTGGGCTCCATGTCTGCATTTGGTGATACATTAAGACACATGTGTGTCCTTGACCGGACTCAGATCCAAGTGTATGGATGGCTGGAGTTAGTTCCACACTCAGGCATATTTTGACATATCCCCACACGTATGTTGTGGACTCATGCTAAATGACTGCAACATGAAATTTCACGTATTAATTATTTAATTATAGCTCTGGGGCGTGATTTGTGCACTGAAAAAGGTGCAATGCAGGGACAATAGAATCCAGGTCTTCGCCTGGTGGCACAGGGAGGGTTGCCCATGTTGTCGGCGATCCGACAGAGTGAATGGCTTATGTCCCTTTGCACCTCCAGGAGCTCAGCCAGTCTTGCCTCCATCCGTCCTTGATGTTCTTGTTGACTGGCGTGTTGCTCGGCCTGCTGGTTCTTGATCTCTGTGAGGGTCAGCACTACCTGGCTGAACTCCCTGGTGTCACGCCGGTATGCATCCATGATGTTGTGTATATGTGACATACCGGTCCCTTCAGCTGGCTGGTCAGGTTCTCGCCTCCGCCTGCCTCCACTCCCACCACCCCTGCCCACACGAGCCTGGCCTGCCGTTGTGGGCACATCGGGTCTACGGGACCCCTGAGGGATGGCAGGGGCAGTGTTGTCTGCCTCCTCCTGGGTGCCCGCCGCTCCTTGTCCCTCCTGGTCAGACTGGCTCAGTTGTTCACTGTGGGCAGGGCTCCTCGGTGTCTCCTGGGATGTGGCAGGAATGGGGTTGGTGGTTGGCACAGATGGTCCTGAACCAGGTTCTGCAGGGGCTTGGACACCAGAGGCTCCAGGTCGTTCGGGGTCATCCACGGAATGTTGAGAGGCGTCGCTGCCGGTGGGATCAGGTTCCTCCCGGGCCAGGGACTGTGAATCTTCACCCCCATTGCTCGGGGTAGATTCATCACATTGCCCTGTGTGTGAGAGACATACAATGTTAATGCTGTTTCATGCAACATGCATCTATCATACACATTCTAGTTGGCACTGTTCCTCCAGGTAGTTGTATGTGCCTAGCATTCTCCTCAATGTTCACTTGTGGATGGGTATGTTGCGGGGGACAGTTTGATATGTTCTCCTGAGTCTTTGACATGTAGATTTTTGGCTTGGATGCTTCTTTGGCTATGTATTGGTGTTGTTGTGTTACATGTCCATTGTGACAGTGGGTAAATCCATTGCCTGTCCCGGGGGTGTCTGCTTGTGTAAGGGGTGAGTGTGACAGGGCCTGCTGGTTGGTGTAGTGTGATTTGGCAGTGAGGCTCCCAGGTGATGTAGCTGTCCCCCCATGGAGCATGCTGCCATGACAGCGAGTGTGAGTTCCTGTCCTTGTTGTCTTGGGTTTGTGTTTGCACTGGTCACAGGAGGGCCTTGTGCTGCCTACACCCAGGCCGAGTGTGAGCTATCTTGTCAGTACTTTCCCAATCCCTGTGCATTGCGCATGGTGCATGGGTATGTACCTGGGCCATATGGGATGAGGGCAATTGTGTCTGATTTGGAGTTCAACAATGTGTTTTGTGCCACCCACCCTCCCAGCATACCGGACATCCAGTCAGTCATAAAGTCTTTATTCGGTTTAAGTGCAAACCATAAAAGCATACTACAATAAATACATATTAAAAAACAGAATTCATTTTTGGTGGATTACCAAGCTTAAAAAGAAACACATTAACACAGATAGGTTTAACAAGGTAACGTGTCCAATTAAAAACATTAAAAGTGTACAGTTCATTTCTTCAAAGTGCGAATTACCACAGTTAAAAAATTTGCAATATTAAAAGTTTCCCAAACATTGTTTAACAGCTGTAGATACAAGAAAGCAGGTCTCACTTGAACAAAGCCTTTATCTCTTAATATTGGGATTAAAAAACGTTTCCTAATGTCAATAAAGTGCTCACAAAAGAAAAAAAGGTGTATCATATCCTGGGGGAAAAATTATCACAAGAACAGGGGCCAGGGTCCAACGCCCTTTTCCAGTCTTTCTTAGTTCCAATCAATAGATATAATTGATTCAGTCTAAATCTGGTTAAAAGAAAGCGATGATTTGCATTTGTTACATATCCAAGATAAGGTTCCATAAAGGGTATTGTTTTACAGAGCTGGTGGGCCCTAACGGTGCCCTTAACCAGCTCCTTCTCTTCCCTTGCCGAGGTAGATATGTACATATGAGTTTCTTTACACCAATTAATGTCGCCTTTTACCAGGGTCTCAGGAAAAAGAAACAATTCTGGTCTACCAAGCTTGTTCGCCAGGTTCCGAATATATTTCAACCAGGGTATATGTAGCCCATGATCAAGCGACAAACAGTCTCTCAAAATTGTGTGATTCAGGTGTAAATCCGGGTTAAGCCAAATGCTGATCCATTTAAGCATCGGGGCCAGAGCAATACTATCTTCTAGAAAACCGATACCAAGTTCCTGGTGAACGATATAGTTGGCAGTTGAGATCGGGACTGAGACGAGGTTTTTTAAAAATCTATCCTCAACAGTCTGTATACTTTTGGCATTATTAATGCCCCAAACCTCAGCTCCGTACAAAGCTATGGAGAGACACTTAGCTTTGTACACCTGGATAAGGGCCTTCATTGGTCTAGCACCTAGTTTTCTGGCGAAGCCCAGAACACCCACTGTTGCTCTTGAAAACACAATCTTTTTTGCCATTATTTGGGTTACCCCGGAATCTCGATCATCAAAAAGAACACCCAAATAAGGAAAAGAAGAAACCCTGGATAGTTGATGACCCCCACATAAAAAGGTTTTAGATTTAGCGGATTTAGGGCCGATGACCATAACATGTGATTTGACAAAGTTAACAGATAAGTCCAAAGCCTTCATAAAATCGGCAAATGAATTAAGCAGTAGCTGAAGGCCCACTCCCGTTCAGGCAATTAGGGCGGCATCGTCAGCATATAAAAGAGCAGGGACTAAATATTTCCCTGCACGGGGGATATCTTTACATGAGGCGATAAGGGTATTGTCTAAATCATTTATATACAGTGTGAAAAGGAGAGGTGCCAAAATGCACCCTGCCTAACCCCATAAGATATGGGTATATCTTTTGTGCAATTACCCCTTTGATCGTAGCGAACTGTAGCTATTAACTCTCTATGTAGATCCGCTAAAAAGTGGACGATATCTTTGTCTACACCAAGTGGAAGGAGCATGTGCCATAGTTTTGATCTATTTACACGGTCAAAGGCCGATGACAAATCCATGAAGGCAACCAGCAAGGTTCCTTTCTTGGCCACCGTGTATTTACCAATTAAAAGTTGTAGATTTAAACATTGGTCTGTGGTACCCATCCCTTTCCTAAATCCATACTGGACCTTAGAGAGTTTTCCTGATTCCTCTAGCCAACCGTTTAGTTGGGCGAGGACCACCCTCCCCAGAACTTTCACTGAGGAATCTATAAGGGAGATTGGACGGTAACAGCTCGGGTCGCCTCTATCCCCCTTTTTAAAAATAGGAATGATGACAGATTTCGCCCACGTTGATGGAAGGCCCAGTTGACAAGCATTTGTGAAAACATTAAAAAGGATTTTGGACCAGAGTTTTATATCTGATTTAAAAAGATCGACCGGGACTCCATCAGGTCCCGGCGCCTTATTACTTGTCATTTGCAAGATTGCATTCGTGACCTCTAGTTCTGTGAAGGACAAAGTATAACTCTCAGAGTTAAATGAGGACCCCACCCTCGAGCCATCTCCATCATACACCTGTTTAAAATGGGTATACCATTTGTCCTCTTGGATACCGCATTCAAGCTCATTATTGCTTTTACCATTAAAAAAAGGCTTGTTTATGATAGACCAAAATTTCGCACTATTTTTAATGACATCAATGGACAGGAGTTCATTCCATGCCTCATCCCTAATTTCATTTTTACGTTTTTTCTGAGCCATTTTATAGGCCTTCCTACAAATGGCAATTTCTGCTCTATCAAGTGGAACCGCTTTGAGAGCTGACATTAGCTTCCGTTGGGCGGATGAGCAGCTGTGATCAAACCATTTCTCCCCAATTTTGGGTTTATCCTTACATACTTTTTTAAGATCACTATTTACCTGACAGCAAATTTTATCATAAGCTGTCAGAACTGCATCACTACAGATCCCGTCTTGTAAACACAAAAGTATTTCATCCCCAACCGTGCCCCACAAGTTTTCAGTAAAGTCCTCTGGGACCAGCTGACACCATTTCAGGCGTCGAGTTTGGTCAGTTGGCCTTATGTCCAGTGTTCTGACAATAAGATTATCAGATTCTCTTTTTTTGAGATCATCAGTGAGAATTAACTGGACAGGGTTGTGATCACTATAAACAGACCATTTTACCTTATATTGACTTACATTATCGGCTAAGTTAGATGTAACAAAGATGTAGTCAATAGTGGAACCTAAGCCACTTCCTTTGTAGGACGGGATGTCATTAATGTGGTTGACGGGATAGACCATGGAATTCCCAACCAGAGGCTCATCTAAAAATATCCCCTGTGGTGTGTGTTCAAAATGTAGGTTTCCTTGATTGTGTGGACCTAAACTGTCCCATATAAAACAGTTATTAAAACAGGAATGGACATTAAAATCACCAAGCACAATAACCGAATAAGGATTTTTACAAGATTCATTATACATTTGTAAAAAATCAAATAGACTGAGTAAGTGTTCATTTGGCGTATTCTTAATAAATGAATTATAAAAATTTACAATGAGCCAAGTCCCATTAGAGTTGGAGTGGATTTCTACTGCTAAACAATAAGGCGAGCCTGTCTCCACTTTACTATATTTACCATCAATGGTCAATGCCATAAGGGTTAAAAGTCCGCCTTTAGCCCTCCCCCTACTAGAGGCCACCGCTGGTGACCAAAAATCAGAAAACCCATCCAGCAAAAAGGTGTTTTCAGTGTCCCAAGTTTCTTGTAGACCAATAATTTCGTGGCCTAATAGGCTATCCCTCCAAATAGGGTCATGAACTTTGTTGTTTAGTCCAGCTATATTCCAACTAAGGACACTTGTGCCTGAGGGCATTCGAGGGGCGCCGACAGTATCATCCACTCTTTCATCAATGACATTCCCCATCGCAGGCATAACGTTTTGGGTGCCCTCTCTACTTGTAACTGGCACAGAACCACTGGAAACCATGTCCTCTTCCTCTATAGAGGATGAACTTTCCCTAATAAATCTAGAAGTAGCCCCAACAGAGTGCAGTCAATCATTAGAATCTAAGTTACTCAAAGCCTGAAAACGATTTGAGATAACAAGACCTTGAGGAAACTGGCCTTCAGGATGACATACTCTGCCCTCCAATGGGACACTGCGGGGTAAATTTATCTGTTGTTTGTAGAAATAACCCAATGAGTGAAGGGTAATGCCCTCGTCCGTGTGGGGGAGCAAAGTGGCTTTTGATAAGATATTATGCACTATGAAGGGATTTCTAAAATTTATTACAACACAATCCCCCTTTATAGTCTTGCGCGAGCGCCCAACCCAGGAAACTCTTCTTGTTGTTAAAATCAGGTGGGCTAAATGTGTTGGAAAACCATAATGCTTATTTAACCACGAGACTGATTTATTTTTAAGAGATTCATGGGTTTCAGAGAAAGATTTCTGGGCGACGTCCTTCAAGGGGGGTACATTTGTTAACACTACGACAAATGGGGCACAATCAGGTGGAAGATCTGGTTTTGCTCCTCCTAGATGTGTGCTTGCCGTTGCGTTATTACTACGTGAGCAACTTTCAGGAGGTAAAATGTTATTCTCATTTGTCGTGGGTTCAACAACCAGTGGCGCTGTACTGTTTAAAGTATCCATTGGGGGCCTAGGGATGTCAGCAGAAACAGGTAGACCCTCGGCTACTCTAGTCATATTCCCAGAGGAATTAATCTTACGTGCCAAAAGATTACGAAGGCCTTCAATCTCAGCAGATAGTTCATCAATCTTGGTAACTAAGGGTTCAACAATTTTCCAAATTTTGGACTCTAAAAGACCTAACAAGGAATCAAGTTGATGAGAGTCTAACTTAGCCATAGGGTTGTTAGGGATGGCTAGTTCCTTGGTGACCTGATTTGTTGAAGCAGGACCCGTCTTTTTATGAGTACTTCGTAGGCAACCCTGTTTCAAATTAGTGCGTTTACGAGATCTTAGCACTCTCTGGGTTGGCAGGTCCGGAGAGTCTTCTACGGTCTCATTAACATCAGTTACTAAATCCCTGTTAACTTCAGGCGATTCTTGTTCGCTAGGAAGTTGATCATCCAGGGTTAATAAATCATTATTCTCATTTAAACAGTTCGTAGCATGAGATGGGGGAGAGGATAAGGTGACTGTGTTATTTAACAGAGGGCTAGTAGTCGTTGAGTTTGAACCCTGTCCTAAGGATTTACGCCTATCGCTATTAATTTTGGTGACTACTTTGACTAAGTAGTTATCTAACGTTGACGTAGTTGTGGATTTGCTGCTTGCTAAAGCTTTAGCCATGTTTGGCAAACCCCTGGGAGAACCTAAAACTTAAATTAAACTTTCTCACAATGTGGCAACACCAACACATATGATGATACCTAATAGCCAAATATGAACAGGTTAAAACCAATACTACAGAACCAATATACCATGAAAAGGGCAGATCGCCCCCACCGTGTAATTAATTATATAGTCTTTTACAGTCTTACGCGTTAGTGAGGTGGCCAGTCCCGGCCTCAATCGGTCCTCTGAGGGCCACAGAGGGCCCGCCCTTTGCCCGGGCTTAGCCCGGCGCCGCCCGCGCCGCGGAGGGAGCCTCTCAGCTTTAAGCGCCTCCGGGCGCGCAGGAAAGCGGAAGTAGGAGGTGCCGCTAGGGACTCTGGGGGCTGTAGTCCTCCTTCGTGGCGTCCAGCAAGTGCGAGGGAGACCGCAGCGTCTCCGACCCCCCAGTGATGCAGAATTGCGCAGCGGAGCGTCCGGGCGTCAGGTGAGTGCCTCAATCGCCCACACAATGCCCCATCCATTCTTGGGTTGATGCTTCGTGTAGCATGGGACATAGCATGGCCTTGCTTTCTCAATGGAGCATACACATGTTAGTGGCATTAGCGTTATTTTTGAGTTTGGTTCTGGCCGGTGAGGGCTTGGGGGTAGTTGCGTGCATTTTGTGTAGTTAGGGTGTGGATGCCATTACCCCCATGTTACATAAGTTGTTTGTGTACTCACCAGGCTCTGGAAGTCCTTGCAGTCCATGTACTCCCACCGGCGGAAGCAGGGCCATCACCTTCTCCTCCCAGGGATGGTAATGTACTGGTCTGCGGGGCTGCGGGGCGCACCACCTCCAGTGATGTTGCTCTGGGCGTAGTCCTCATTCATTTTGCGCTTGACCGCCCTCCGCAGATCGTACCACCTGGCTTGGCATTCATTCCTGGTCCTTCTGATGGGTGCAGCAGCATTCACCCTATCGATGATCCTCTGCCACAGGTGTGATTTTTCAGCAATGCTGGTCTGTCTGACCAATGTTCCAAACAGCTGTGGCTCGAATCTGATGACTTCATTGACAAGGATCTCCAGCTCCTCCCTTGTGAACTTTGGATTCTTGTCTGTGGGCATGGTGTGGGGTGAGGGTGTGGATGGTTGTGGTTGTGTGGGTCTGAATGTGACGGTGTGGGTGTGAATGTGTAGAGGGGGTATGTGTGAAGGAGGTTGTGTGACGGTGTATATGTTAAGGTGGATGGGTGCAGTTGTTAGTGTGTGCTCTCTAGCTGCAGTGAGTCTGTTGCAAAGGCTCATGGTTTGTGTGTGTGGGCCCTTTTTATTGGTCCATTTTTGGGTGGGCCTCAGTTTGAATTTTTGGTGGTTGTGTTATAAGGGGTGGTAGAGAGTTAGCCCCTCTGTTTGCCTGTTTGGATGTGTCCAGGTCAGTCATTTCCACTTTTAGTGCACTGTAGACGTGTTTTGTGGTGTTGTGCGAGTCGATTAGACCCTCCTTGTGCTGTTTTACAGTGTCCGTGGTTCAGTACGGTACAGGGGTACGAGTTGGACAGGCACACACCCCCCATGCTTTGTATATGTACGGTGCGTACACGGCCATTGCTTATGTACGGTGCGTACACAGCCATTGCTATGCACTGTACGAACACCGCCATTGCTATGTACGGTGCGTACACCGACATTGCGTATGTACGGTGCGTACACCGCCATCGCTATGTACGGTGTGTACACCGCCATTGCTATGTACGGTGCGTACACCGACATTGCGTATGTACGGTGTGTACACCGCCATTGCTATGTACCGTGCGTACACCGCCATTGCTATGTACGGTGCGTACACCGCCATTGCTATATACGGTGCGTACACCGCCATTGCTATGTACGGTGCGTACACCGGCATCGGGTATGTACGGTGCGTACCCCGCCATTGCTATGTACGGTGCGTACACCGACATTGCATTTGTACAAGTCATTCCCCGTGTACGGGACGTTTTCCGTACGAGTCGTAAATCGGAAACCCGGTCCGGATCGTACTTGTACGCTCGGACTGTCTTTTTACGGTTTGTACGGAAAAGTGTCCGGGTCCGTCTCGTACAAGTTTTCCCGCTACGATTCGTACGTATCGTGCCGATCCGGATGTAATTTTTCCCGTATGAATCGTACTTCACGGGTCGGACGTGACTTGTACGATTCGAACGGAAAAAAATACGTTTATGAGTCGTACGGGACAAAAAAATACAGGATCGGAATCGGCCCCTAGATGTCAACCTCCTGGTGCCTCTGGAAAGCTTTCACACAGAAGAGCTCTAGTCTAACCTACACTGCTGCCCAACTCCATACTTACAATTGCAGCGCCATTAACCTTGATCTCCTGTCAATTAAAACTCTAATAGAGAGTATCTCTATACCGACGATCTTTAGTCAGTCCATGGGGTGATCTATCCCCCAACGCTAACCAATCAAAGCCAAAAGTTATGTTATCTAATTCTAGATCTGCCCTATCCCACCACCAGTAGATATGTGACCTTATTGAATGAATTAAATAGACCTATGTTTCCTTATAGAAACGTGACTTAAAGAACATGACAATCGTCATCATGATGAATAAGTGCCTAAGTGCCTTATTATTTACTGCAAGGACACTTCTAATAAGCAAGGAGGTGGGGTAGCAATATTAGCACTATAACACTTTGTGGGAAAAATGAGTGCATGGAAATTGCCGCTTGCACATTGACGCAATGGATTTTTAACTGAAAATTAATAAAGATGTTTTGTATTGTATATGAATTTACCAGACTCCTAACGAAACTTTATCTGTTAAAATTAATAATGAAGGATATTGGTCAACATATATTTCAGAGGTTAAATTATACTCTTATAGGCGATTTTAATATTTTGTTTGACTCCACCTATGAAATTTTGCTTAAGTTCAGGTTTGCCTTTAATTTTAATCTGATGAATAGTCAGATGCACTCCTCTTAATTTTTTCAGCCCACACAGAGTTTAGGACATTTGTTAGATGCCATTTTAAACTCTTTTTTTTTTTAACAACAGATTTTATTTGGTTATTCCATTGAATTTTGGGCAGCAGCCCTATAAAAACCTGTAGGAGATAAGACACAGCAGGATTACCAACATTGTCAAACAATTGCAAGATCTGCAAAACAAAGAGGTTACATAACTTTAACAAAATGCAGACTGTACAAGACCTCGGTATTCGTGCATATGATACATTAGTAGAGTGGTGGGTTATCATGCAATATGGAATGGTCAGATCGATAAATATATGGATAGGTGATGTCTCCTATCAGGGGTCTGTGGATGGAAGAGGAGGAAGATCTATCCCACGATACGTCGCCCATTGGGTCCATATTTTTCTGTGTTTTTTGGGGCAGCCACAAGCTAGAAACACAGCAATTTCCGCCCCCATACATCTGTCAAGTTCGGTTTTCCATTTGCCTATAATCGGGGGAAAGTCCCTTTTCACATCTGGGCGATATATCGCTTGGCAATAGTAAGGGCTAAAAACAAGAGATGTTGTTTGTATTCGTTTCCCCCTATGCCGTACGTGCTGTGTAAGAGGAAAAGTCGTGGGTCAAGTGGGAGTTCCCATGATAGTACCTCGCTTAAGCTTGACGATACTCTGCTCCAAAAGGGCTGCAACACAGTGCAGCTCCAAACTGTATGAAAAAATGTCCCATCCTCCCTTCCACATCGTAAACATATAGGGGACTGGATAACCCCCATCTTTCAGAGTTGGACCCGTGGATAGTATGCGCGGTGTAGATACTTGAACTGTATAAGACGGTATTGCGTGGACACTGCAGCGCCTCGAGGGCTGGCAATAGCTTCAGGCCAGTCGTCGTCTGTCAAGTCAGGAATGTCGGCTTGCCATGCTCGCCACGTCGTATCTAGCATCGTCCGTGTGTGTGGGTCATCAGCATCTGGTATATTTGCCTAATTTTGTGCAGGCCCAGATCTCCCATCAGCAGTCGGCCCTCCAGAAGGTGAAACTCCGGAAGGGTCTCAAGAGCATGGATCAGGTAGGTCAAAGCATGGCAGAGTTGGAGGTATTTGTAAAATTGTGTCTTGTGTAGTTGGTATTCTGCCTGTAATTGCTGAAATGATTTCAGTGTAGTACCCTGCATCACCCAGGGTCGATATTCCCACCAGGTCCCACGTGCGGAAACCTGCCAGGGCCACTACCGGGCAGAGGTATGTGCCCTGCCATAATGGAGTTGTTTGGGTTAGTGTCCCGCACCACCCCATCTGTCGGACTGAGATTCTCCATAACTGTATCACTACTCTTCTCGCCGGGGGCAGAATATCTAGGCGTGTGGCGCTATAAAGGAGCTGGAGGAGAGGGGTCCCTTCCATTGCTGCATGCTCGATCGCAAAGACCGGGTCGGTTGGGGAGTTATACCACCATTCATCTATTAATAATATAGGAGAAGCTACATAATAGGAATATATGTCCACATCTGCAATATCCCCACAATATGTAGACTGCACGCAGGTGCGGAGTTCGACCCTAATTGCCCCTCCATTCCAGAGAAATGTATTTTGTATGGCATTCACTTGCGCGAACCAGGATCGTGGGATTGTGTAGGGGACATTTTGTAGTCTGTATAAAATTGAGGCAGAGACACCATCTTAAAGATGGTCGATCGTCCATAGAGTGATAGTGGAAGGGAGGACCAGATAGTCGTTTCCCCATTGAGACTCATGAGCAATGGATTGATATTATGTGCCCATGAGACCTTAGGACATGACGATACGAAGATGCCCAGATACTTAATGCCATCTGTCATGTGCAACAGCTGTGATGCCCAGGTACCCCGTCCACTGGAAAGAGGACGGATTTCGCAGGGTTGGTGTGCAGGCCAGTAGTTTCCCCAAACACTCTAAGGATTTGCAATATGCGAGGCCCCGATAACCACGGGTCCGTCATAAAGAATAGGACGTCATCCGCGTATAGTGCGATGCGGTCAGATCTCGACTGGGACCAATTGTATCCACGGAGCACTGGATCGCTCCTAACCCATGCTGCCAAGGGCACCACTGCTAAGGCAAATAACAGTGGGGACAGAGGGCTGCCCTGTCTGGTGCCCCTGCGAATGGGGAGGGGTCTGAGCGATAGCCAGCTATACGGACCGACGTCTTCAAGTTAGTGTAGAGCAAGCGAACATAGGCAATGAAGCGGGGACCAAAATTTACCGCCTCCAGTAGTGGAAAGAGGTAGACCCAGCTGAGTGAATTGAAGGGTTTGTCTGTGTCGGCCAATAATATAGTTGCCGGACGTCCTAACGCCGGGGCCGCGCTATGGCATCATGTACTCTCCGAATGTTATGGCGAGTTGCTCTATTAGGCATAAAGCCTGATTGGTCTGGGTGGATTAGGTCTGAGTTGCACGTATGTAGGCGATAAGTCAGGACCTTCCCTAGTAGTATGGGCTCAAAATTAGTTGAGACATAGGACAGTAGGAGGAAGGGTCCTCCGGAGGGCGCCCTGGTTTGAGGAATAGGACAATTTCTACATGCCGCCAATCCTGGGGCAATATATTACGGTCTTGGGCATCCTGCATAGCCGCCAGCAAGTGGCCACCTAGATGGTGTATGTTTGGCCGTAGGAACTCCATAGGGAATCCATTGGGTCCGGTGGCCCGCTCTGGATGGAGAGCATGTAGGGCCCTGGTCAACTCGTCTAACGTGAAGGAATTCTGCTATTTGGGCCTCTGAGATCTGTTCTTAATGCTCTTAGAGGGAGGAGAAATTCCGTGCAAATTCCCTGGCCACAGCCTACGCCGAGGAGCACAATGCCCCCTTAGCATCGCGGATGGTGGGGACTACCGCTGGGGATCTGTCTGCCTGGCAGAGCCTATGGAGCATTTTACTCAATGTGTCCCCCATTGGTAAACTCGATGCTGCGATGCTTCCCAAATCTCCTTCGCCTCTCCCATTAGATATATTGTATTGTGTGTTGCACTTGCAGCAAGTTACGCCATAGAGTGGGGCTGGGGTCTAGGGTTAGTTGCATAGCTAGGGCCGTTTGGCGCGACTCGAGGACAGCTAATTGCTCCTGTCATGCATGCTTTTCTTTGGTGCGATAGCTGATTTCGGCACCACGTACTGTGGGTTTTAAGGCCTCCCAAAGGATGCCCGGGGACAAGGCTGAGGGGACATTGGAGTCTAAATAATCGGAGATCGCCGTGTGCAACATGTCTTGATAGTCTGGACTCCGGAGGTGCTAGGGGGACATGCGCCACCGAAAGGGGGGTTTCCGAGAGCAGGTATGAAATTTAAGAGTGATTGGGGAATGGTCAGAGAGCCCCCGGGGGAGGTGGGCAATCTGTGAGAACGTGTGGAGATATATGCGAGGCACAAAGAAATAATCCAATCGGGATTGTGAGCCGTGGATATATATGTGTAACTAAGGACTGTGGGGTGAAACTCCCGCCAGATGTCCACCCAGCCTAAGGTAGACACCAGTAAGTGCAGTTTAGAGTGACCCAGTGGTGGTGGACGGTCAGTACTACGTTGTTCATCTGTTGGCCCCATAGTGTCGTTCCAATCAACCCCCAAGAGGGTCAGACCCTCCGGAAGTTTCCCCCAAACCCTAGAGATCTTGTTGACAAAGGTCGCTCTTAGCGGAGGGGAAGCATATATACTACCTATGGTAACATGCTCACCGTACAGTGTGCCCATGACGAATACAAATCTGCCCCGGGATCTACCCTGTGAGCTATGTGTTGGAACGGGACTCTATGATGTAGGAGTATGGCTACTCCCCAGGAGCCCCTAGAATCCCACGTGGTAAATATAATGGTAACCAAATCGAGACAAACAAGGGGCTTTAGTACCTAGTAGGTGAGTTTCTTGGAGGAGTAAAATGTCGGCCCCATAACTTTTGGCCTGACGTAGGATAGCGCCACGTTTGACTTTATTAAAAAGACCCCGGACATTCCATGAAACCACAGTAAGGTCCCCGAGGGGGGCTGTATCAACCTGCACCATCATCCTGTATCTCTAAAGGCACTATAGTGGTGAAATTGGAATCTAGATGACAAGTCTGCATATAAAACAATAACAACAAAACTGAATTCCCCACGTATCCCCGCACCCCCCACCCGACACTGCCAGCATCTGTCGCGGCGCAGGGTGCACTAGGCCTCCAACAGGGGAGACCCAGGCCCCCACGCCAACCGAGCCCAACCCACCCACAAAACAATTAACATGGGGGAGATCGAAGTGTCTCGGGCCTGGCAGCCCCATGGCTGGACGTCTACGCCCGTTGAGAGAAAGCAAGAATTAGGAGGGTCTCAGTGAATAACAGTTCAATGGATGACTGGATGGCTCAGGAGGAGCGTTCTACACTGGTGGATTGTCTGTCCGAGCCGGATTTAAGACCTCTCTTAGATTTGGTTCTGCGAGGTCTATTTTGTTTTTCGAATTCGCGGGAGGAGTCCGATTCCAGCGGCGATGGTGAGTGCGGCTTAAGGTGTGTATGTTTGTCTGTCCACGCGAAGACGACTTCCGGCGTATCAAAGAAGAAAGATTTTGAATTGAATATCACCCGTATTCTGGCTGGATATAACAGCATATATTGCAAATTTAGGTCTCGAGGTCTGCACTTCGCTGCTGTGAACGACTGGCATTGCTGCTGAACCAGGCACGTATAATCAGGGAACACCATTATGGGGCCTGAATCATGCTGAAAGCGTTCTTAAAGTGTCCTAGCAATCTGCAAAATTGCATCCCGGTCGGCGTAGTTCTATAGCTTTGCAATTACTGGTCTGTGATTTTCGCCTGGGGGTGGCTTCTTGGTCAATGCCCGGTGAGAGTGGTCCAGAACAAAGCACGTGGAGAGTAGTTCCTGTGGCATGAGATCCGTGAGCCACCGGGCAAAAATCGGGTCATGGAGGAACCTTCACATCCCTCCGGCAGGCCCGCGAAGTGCAAGTTATTGTGCCTCGCCCAACCTTCTGCATCTTCCACTCTAGAGGCAAGTTCCTGCGACACTACTTTGAGTTTGTTGACCTTTTTCTGAAGAGTGGTCACAGAGTCCTCCACCGCAGAGACCTGCACCTCTGCCTCTGTGATGCGGTCGACTGCCTTCCTAAGATCCTGGCACAGGAACGAGACATCCGTCCCCACCGCGCTGATCTTGGTACCTAGCTTGTCTCTAGCATCATTTATTGCCGCTAGAAGAGACGCATTATCGGGCGTCGAGCTTGCCCTCTTGCTCCCAGTGGAACCACCAGCGGGCGGGGTAGAGTGATCCAAGGTGCCCTGTTTGGGGCCAGCCTCGCTAGGTTTGTCTCTGCCCATTGCGGTTAATGTCGGGGAGGTGGCAGAAGCTTCTGAGAAAAGAGGCGCTGATTCCTGGACTGTGCTGGCACAGGGGGAGACACGACCCCAACTCAGAAGACACTGCGGGGACCGCGCCCAGCTCCACTACTGGGACACACCGTCAGCGGGTCCTCATGGATCCAGGCATGTACTGGGCCGCAAGCTGCACCGAGCCTAGCTCAGCCGCTTCCGCAACCCACGACTGCCTGCCAAGGAGGCCCTATAAGAGGACCAGACTCACCCGACCGCCCGCCAACAGTGCCCCCCAGGAGACGACGCAGCCTGGGCCCATATATCTCACCAGGGGCTCCAGAGGTCTCCCCGATTTAAGAAAGGGGGTCGTCAATGTGACCTGCGAAGTAGATGCAGGAGAGGAGGGAAGGGGCTCACTCACCAGACCCCAGTCAGCTGAGAGGCATAAGTCTATGTCGTGTCTTCCACCAACCCGCTGCACGTACCTGCCAGTGGCCGTGAAACAATAGTGCCCAGGGTGATCTCTCACCTATTCTGCCTCCACAGCATGTGCTCAGTTGTCACTGGTGGAGTGGCGCCTCTAGGGACAGGGCGATGGCCCGGGCGTGAATGTGGGCCAACATGCTGGCAGGGTATGTGGGAAGGCCGCATCCGTGACCGACGAGAACCCTCAGTCAAGCGATGATGAACAAGATCTGCACGGACTGTTCTGCCGCCGACAGGGCCTGCAGTTTACTCCCAAACTGCCTCCACCAAAGCACTGCGTGGGGGGGGGGGGGAGAAGATGGCAGCCCAGCCAGAGCTTAAAGCCCCAAAGCCAGTAGGGTTTGCAGGTGGGCTGCAGCAGCGACCGGCCTGACTCCTCCGCCCCCGACAGCGGTGAGGGCTGGGCCCGGCAGCGTCCGGCGTCTCAGGGCGTGCCAGGTCCTCCCAGCAGCCCAATGCAGCAAAGAAGCCTCGGCCGAGGCCTCTCTAGGTGGGTAATGGTGCTCCGGGGGAAAGAGGGCGGACTCCTCTTGCTTGCTGGGCCAGCACTCTTGCAGATTGCCATGCGGGGGGCCGGATGACACGGGACATCCCCGCTGCCGCCGAAACGCTCACCTTTGGGGTTCCGGCTCCCCTATTGCGCCACCATCAGCTGGTCTGTGCCCCATGCAGGAGCCGTCTGCCCGAGTCTCGGCCTGCGCCCCTCCGGCGGTCCCGTGTGAGACGGAGCACTCGTCGTCGTCTGCCAGCAGCCAAACGTCGGGAAAAAGGATCCTCGTGCCGTCAGGATTAATATCTTCACCGATTAAGCTCCTCTGAGCAGGATTGATGCCGGATAATATGCGGATTATGGCGTGGATGCGCGGAGCCCGATTAGGCTGCGTCCGCCATGATGTCTCTCCAAGCCACGCCCCTATTTTACATTCTTTTGGTCCTTTGAAATAAAAAAAGTTCACACCTTGATAATCTGGAGTGATCATTTTACAATATAGATTAGAACCCAGCTGCTTGAATGCTTTAAACATAATTTAGCTAAGGAAACTCGTGTATGTCATAAGTGGAAACGCTGCCTCCCTAAATCAGTAGCTGATAAGTTTTCACATAATTTTACAAACCACTATCAATCTTTGATTCACCTAGTGCCCTATGAAATTTTACATTGTGTGAATGAGTCACTGTCTGAAATTCTAGATTCAAGGATTGTGATCATGATGGAAAAGGCTAAAGCCAAGCCCCAACAACCTACCTGCACTCAGAGATCACCTGAAATAAAAAGGCAAGTAGTACAATTGGAGTGTAAGTGGTGGAAAATTATGATCCAGCTCTTAAAATTGAATATATTCCCTCCATTATGTTCTTGCAGAAGCAGATTATGAGAGAGGCGGCAGCGCCATAACCAGGCGGGCTTTGGAAGGAAATCCACGTTTACCTGATGGTTTGCAAGGAGGCAGTGGTGAGGAGCAGTGTGTGAGGGAGAGTTACACCCCACATGGATTTCGACTGAGAGAGCAACACCAGATGATTTAAGCCTCAATACTCCATGCCAATTTTGCGGTCTGGCCTTATGAGGGGAAGAGGATGAGCATTACTCTGTGTAAACTGGCAAGTCCTTTCTGGTCACCCTCTAAACCGAAATCAGCAGGGAAATAAGTTCCTGCCTGCCACCATAAACTAAATCCACACAAACATTACTAGTTATGGTCGGCTGGAGTAGCATTAGAGGTTTTGGCAAACACCCAATAACTTTTTCTAGGCGAAATGAATCCTAAGCAGAAACGTTTAAAACATACAAAACACACTGAGACTGTCCCACGTAGAGGGCCTAGAACCTCTTGTGAACCTCAGTTTTTCTACAGAGGCAAACAGCAGAAACACAAGCAAAAGCCCCCTAAGCCAAGTTCCTTGCACAGATCCTTTTTTAGGATTTCAAATGATGCCCAGAAGACATTAGGGAGTGGTGCTAAACCTTCTGCCCCCCCTATACAGAGCCTACACTTTGTTATCAAGTTACCCCCTCTAAACATAGAAATGAACAAAGGTCCTCTAAACATAGAAATGAACAAAGGTAGGAACACAGTGTCAGGTGACATAGCTGTGGTGACTGAAATAGTTACTGAACGGGTTGAACCAGAAAGTTTAAGGTCTAAA
This sequence comes from Triturus cristatus, assembly GCF_964204655.1. NCBI lineage: Eukaryota > Metazoa > Chordata > Amphibia > Caudata > Salamandridae > Triturus > Triturus cristatus. Next base: position 88,854,471 of record NC_140582.1, read on the forward strand.
GATAAATATAGAGGCTGTGAGCTCCTAGTTCGGATAGCTCCCAATAATGATATAAGGCCACATGTACTAGCATTTGAAATAGCAAGTTTCTAAACGCGATTCCATGCAAATCATAATTTGGAAATCTCAATTCCATTGAGTTTCATTTGCAATTCCTAATGAGTCGCAAATGATCTACCGCATCAATATTCATGACGTAGATCGCAATTTGCAACCCATTTGGAATTGCTAAAAAAAACAGGGATGGTGGCCGGCTGGGGACAGCTGACCACCTTGTCTGAGTTTGCTTTTAAATAAAGCATTTCTTTTTTAAATGCAGGCAGTTTTCCATAAAGGAAAACGGGATGCCTATCAAAAATAGAAATTAAAAGTATTCTTTCCATTTTTTAGGAGTAGGCAGGGGTCTGTGGAACCACTGCCTGCTCGTAAAAACGGTTTTGCATGCATTCACAAAGGGGAAGGGGTCCCTTGGGGACCCTAACTTGTTTGCAAATGCCTTAGCACCAAAGTGAAATTGGTGTTAAAAAGTGAATGTTTTGCAACTGTATTTCGGTTGCAAAATGATGTAGTAATGAGGTCCATGCAGGTAGAATGTAGTTTAAGTAGATTTATTGAAGTAAGTTACATGTAGTGTAGTTGTAGTGAAGCAGATTCATAAGTTCTCGTGGAGCAGCCCACCAGGAGCAGCCTGCCTACTGCTCAGCCCATTCTCCAACTTTCACACTTCACCTCACAGGCACCCAACATTCCAATACACTTCATCACTCCAACATTCCATGCAGCACACAGCACATTCACACTGGCTGAGCAGGGAGGGAGATGATAGCAGGATTATAACATGAACAGGATACTACATATCCCCCAAAGAGGAGAGAACAAAAAAGGTAGGAGGGAGTATATGATGAGAGAGCAATAGCTAATTATACACAAATTGATAAGCCATCCTCCCCTTCTATAAATTACAATAGAATGAAACACAAAAGTAAGGGATAAGGAACAACGTGGTAAAAGATAGACATAAAAGCACCAATGACTACCCCCAACACACCCACTGGCCAGACAGGCATGCAAGAAGGAAAGACATAGCACAAAACAAATTAAACATGAGACTTACACCCAGGCACACGAAGTGGAGAAGGGAGGATCTCTTCTTAAACATAGTAGAAAGAGGATCACGCTACAAAGAGGGGAAAAACTATGGATAACGGAAGAATAACAACCATATATAGTCCAGATTACAAGGATGAAAAGAAGATAGGACATCACGAGGAGAACTGAACAAGCAAGAAAACAGAGAAGATGAGAAGAAAATACAGGAGGTATTACTCATCCTCCACCATTTTCACATTGAGAATGTAATAAAATATAAGCATAACGTTGCGAGTGCATAACAGCAAAGTCTATAAGCATAACGTGTTTTAAAATTTGACAATGTAATATAATATAAGCATAAAGTAGGGTATAACTGACAGCAAAGTATAAGAGTGGACTCAAAAACAAAACTGTTCCCCAATGGGATAGTTAATGTAGAAGATGGGATTGACACCCATTAGGGACAACCCTCGAGTGAGGGTAACCACTAGCAGAGATGGGACTAACACCCCATAAGACGCATCCTGTGTAAGGGTAATAATGTACCACTAGTACGAGAAGATGGGTCTAAAACCCATGACCTACCCCTGACATAAGGGTGGTTAAATATATAAATGGGACTGACACCCATGACCTACCCCTGACATATGGGTGGTAGATAATGTAAATGGGACTGAAACCCATGACCTACCCCTGACATAAGGGCAAAAGCTAATGTAAATGGGACTGAAACCCATGACCTAACCCCAGCATAAGGGCGAAAGCTAATGTAAATGGGACTGACACTCATAAGAAGATACCGTGTGTGAGTTGTCCAAATGGTGTAAAAACAAAGTAGTATCAAAAACTTGGTGCTACGGTGAGAGAAAACAAGTACTGCTACTCAAACTGTACTCCAGAAATGTTTTGCCAAGATACAGAGTCATTTCCAAAGGTGTACTGACCCTAGCAAGAATGTGGCAAATACTATAAATGCATTGCCTACAATGTCAAGTTAAACGACATTACAAGGATCACCGAATGTAATCATTCATTGAGCATGGAGATGTATACGTCATCACTACAAATAAAATAGGTAAATAAAACAGGAAGACTATTGATTTGCAGCCCATCTTATGCTTCTGTGTGGGGTTGAGACCAAGTGCTAAGAAGCCGTGCACACATGTGCACTGCCAGCCCAGAATAGTGTCAATCACCATAGAACACAAAGGTGCCGATTCTGATCCGGGAAAAACCGGGTACGAACCGTCGGTCGGAGCGTTTTCTCCGTCCGACTCGTACCCGGGAAAAAAACATTACAAACATGGAAGTACGATTCGCACGGAAACACCATTTCCGTACGAGTCGTACAAAACACCGACCGACGAAAATATACATACAAATGTGATCCGGGTAAAGCGCCGACGTGACGTCGGGACGCTTTCAGGCAGCGTTTCACGAACCAGGAAGTACGAACCGCACCGACGTCACCCCGCACGGATAAAATTCTCCGGCTGCCAAAAACTGCCGGGAAATCAGGACGATGCGCGCAAGGAGCACCTGTACGCGATGGACAGCCATGGACCCGAACCTACGTGTCATCCCAGCCCTCATAGCAGTCCACCTGCTCTACAGGAACCGACGCAGACGCCGCAGAAGGTTAGAACAACACCCAGGGGCAAAGGGGGGGGGGGCAGGGGCAGGACACAAAACCCCCACCCAAGTCACAAATCATACATGCCCTGGACATACCTGACCTTCAGGGCCTGGTCACTTCGAGGGGGTGGGGGCGTGTCCAGCAACGGAAGTGGATGTACATGCGAACCGGCAACACAACAAGTCCGGTACTACCGTACCCACGCCTTAAGAGCGTGGGTACGAGTCGTACCACGCCCACCCCTACGTCACCCCAATAATGGCGGTACGGCCCGTACCCATGTTCCAAAGGCATGGGTACGGGCGGCACCCCCACCCGTGCATGTACGGCGCGTACCAACACCCCAACAGTGCATGTACGGACCGTACCCCCACCCGTGTATGTAGGGACCGTACCCACACCCGGGTACATATGGAGCGTACCCCCACCCCAACAGTGTATGTACGGACCGTACCCCCACCCGTGTATGCATGGAGCGTACCCACACCTGCGTACGTATGGAGCATACCCCCACCCCAACAGTGTATGTACGGACCGTACCCCCACCCGTGTATGCATGGAGCGTACCGCCACCCCAACAGTGTATGTACGGACCGTACCGCCACCCGTGTATGAATGGAGCGTACCAACACCCCAACAGTGCATGTACGGACCGTACCCCCACCCGTGTATGTAGGGACCGTACCCACACCCGCGTACATATGGAGCGTACCCCCACCCCAACAGTGTATGTACGGACCGTACCCCCACCCGTGTATGCATGGAGCGTACCCACACCCGCGTACGTATGGAGCATACCCCCACCCCAACAGTGTATGTACGGACCGTACCCCCACCCGTGTATGCATGGAGCGTACCGCCACCCCAACAGTGTATGTACGGACCGTACCACCACCCGTGTATGAATGGAGCGTACCAATACCCCAACAGTGCATGTACGGACCGTAACCCCACCCGTGTATGTAGGGACCGTACCCACACCCGTGTTTTGTATGGAGCGTACCCCCACCCCAACAGTGTATGTACGGACCGTACACCCACCCGTGTATGCATGGAGCGTACCCACACCCGCGTACGTATGGAGCGTACCCCCACCCCAACAGTGTATGTACGGACCGTACCCCCACCCGTGTATGCATGGAGCGTACCCCCACCCCAACAGTGTATGTACAGACCGTACCGCCACCCGTGTATGAATGGAGCGTACCAACACCCCACCAGTGTATGTACGGACCGTACCCCCACCCGTGTATGCATGGAGCGTACCCCCACCCCAACAGTGTATGTACGGACTGTACCCCCACCCGTGTATGTAGGGACCGTACCCACACCCCGCGTACGTATGGAGCGTACCCCCACCCCAACAGTGTATGTACGGACCGTACCCACACCCACGTACGTACGGAGCGTACCCCCACCCCAACAGTGTATGTATGGAGCGTACCCCCACCACAACAGTGTATGTACGGACCGTACCCACACCCGCCTACATATGGCGCGTACCCCCACTCCAACAGTGTATGTATGGAGCATAACCCCACCCCAACAGTGTATGTACGGACCGTACCCACACCCGCGTACGTATGGAGCGTACCCCTACCCCAACAGTGCATGAATGGAGCGTACCCCCACCCCACCAGTGTATGTACGGACCGTACCCCCACCCGTGTATGCATGGAGCGTACCCCCACCCCAACAGTGTATGTACGGACCGTACCACCACCTGTGTATGAATGGAGCGTACCCCCACCCCACCAGTGTATGTACGGACCATACCCACACCCGTGTATGTATGGAGTGTACATGGCCAGACACAGGAGGGGTGTGTGCAGAGTCCTCCCAGCAGTGCCCAGACACAGGAGGGGTGTGTGCAGAGTCCTCCCAGCAGTGCCCAGACGCAGGAGGGGTGGGTGCAGAGTCCTCCCAGCAGTGCCCAGACACAGGAGGGGTGGTTGCAGAGTCCTCCCAGCAGTGCCCAGACATAGGAGGGGTGGTTGCTGAGTCCTCCCAGCAGTGCCCAGACACAGGAGGGGTGGGTGCAGAGTCCTCCCAGCAGTGCCCAGACACAGGAGGGGTGGTTGCAGAGTCCTCCCAGCAGTGCCCAGACATAGGAGGGGTGTGTGCACCGTCCTCCCAGCAGTGCCCAGACACAGGAGGGGTGTGTGCAGAGTCCTCCCAGCAGTGCCCAGACGCAGGAGGGGTGGGTGCAGAGTCCTCCCAGCAGTGCCCAGACACAGGAGGGGTGGTTGCAGAGTCCTCCCAGCAGTGCCCAGACATATGAGGGGTGGTTGCAGAGTCCTCCCAGCAGTGCCCAGACACAGGAGGGGTGTGTGCAGAGTCCTCCCAGCAGTACCCAGACGCAGGAGGGGTGGTTGCAGAGTCCTCCCAGCAGTGCCCAGACACAGGAGGGGTGGTTGCAGAGTCCTCCCAGCAGTGCCCAGACGCAGGAGGGGTGGGTGCAGAGTCCTCCCAGCAGTGCCCAGACACAGGAGGGGTGGTTGCAGAGTCCTCCCAGCAGTGCCCAGACATATGAGGGGTGGTTGCAGAGTCCTCCCAGCAGTGCCCAGACACAGGAGGGGTGTGTGCAGAGTCCTCCCAGCAGTACCCAGACGCAGGAGGGGTGGTTGCAGAGTCCTCCCAGCAGTGCCCAGACACAGGAGGGGTGGTTGCAGAGTCCTCCCAGCAGTGCCCAGACATAGGAGGGGTGGGTGCAGAGCCCTCCCAGCAGTGCCCAGACACAGGAGTGGTGTGTGCAGCGGCCCCCAGCAGTGTCCATGGAAAGAAAAAGGTTGGAGTACCCTCAGATCCAATGGCCACAATTGTCAGTCAGGTGCACAAAGACCCTGCAGTACATGTAACACATGTGTGCGAGGCTGGGAGTACACACATGCATACAAAGACGGTTCAAGACCGGAGGGTCAAAGGGAACAAGTTTTAACACCACACAGGGTTAGATCCCCAATTCAAGTATCTATAACAACAAGAACCCTGAGGTCTGAAGTCACCAAAAAAGGAAAAAGAAGAACGAGAAGGTGGTGTATAAATGATAAACAAAAAGCCCAATTCAAATAATGAAAGGGCAATCCCTTTAAGGACGTAATCCCTCACTCACCCTGGGTGACATGCTTCATCATATGGGATTCTCCTCCCAGAGAAAAATCCTAGTTTCTCTGGGGGCTACGACCCCCTCTATGAGAGGGAGGAGCTCAGGGATGTTTTTATTGTGCACTAAAGGATAGACTAAATCCACATATGATGAGCTACGTATGAGTGAGGGGTGCAGTGCTGACCAATTGATAGTGCAGTGAAAGTGTATTAAAACTAGTCACGGGACGGTAAGGAAGTTTCTCTTGACACAACCGTGCCGAAGCTAGATTAAAAACGTGAACACCACTAGTCGAATGTAGGCCATGGTGTTTAACAATGAAAAAAGGTCGACATGTTTCAGCCTAAACGCCTAAATAGGCTCGGCTTTCATCAGGACCACGAAGCTACTGCAAAATGAAAAAAACTGTGTGCTAACTACACAGAAAAAGGATACTGTGAACACCCAATAGTTGCTAGAAGGGTGTACGTCGCTTAGTCATCTCAAACATCACCTAAACAAAGAGAACTCAGTGTAAGAACAAGTTGGTTCGGAATGCAGAGTTAAACAAACATAAAAAATGGAATATAATAGCTAATTGCATGAACCACTCACCCGTAAGCACTGGGTGCGACTCTAACCTCCACCTGGCATCCGCTCAGGAAGGGAACACCGCTCTGAAAAGTGATGTAAGAAGCTCAGAATTTGGTACCTACATCTCAGGAGCGAATGTTCAATAATGTAGACCAATAAACTAAAAACAAGGGAGACCGATATCTTCACTAAATGCACAAAGTGCTATATGTGTTAAGAACCAAAGACAATGCCAAGTTCTTCAAAATGTATGCGCTATAAACAAATCTCGCTGTATTGGACACTCAATTAGAACAAATCCAAAAAAACTATGTTAATTTAAGTTCAAAGAATGAATGAACTCAATGTGCTTACACACGAGTGCGTGGTACATAAAACGAGTGACCACAAATGCTTAAAAGGTCAAAAGCCGCCTAAGAGACGACTAAGTATAAACTAACACAAGAAATAATGAATGTGCAGTATGTTAAAAAATAACGAAGAGCTGATTCAAAACGCTGACCTATCCGTCGGGGGACCGAGGCTGAAATGAGCCTGAAGCCGGAGGTCCCGCGGGATGGGTAAACGACTAATATGAAGCCTCAATGTCTTCGATCAGTGGCCAATGGAAAAGCTCGTTACAAAATAAGCGAAAATGAAGAAACCATTCAGAGCTGTTCTACCGCGCTGTGCTCGTAGTCTTGGCAACGGTAAATGCAGCCATAGAAGTGGTTTCGTCTTAAAGGGACTATATACAAAGAACACAGGTGCTAGCTTGTGTTACTAGGCTCGGGACTAAAGTAAAATGCCCAGAACGGAGGGATCCTAGTTATAAAAACACTGGCTCCGTTAGAAAATACAACGAAGAAAAAGCTCAGGCATTAGCTCATGCTATTGAGCTTAACGTCAGCTCCTAAGGCGGAAACGGAGGAAATCCAATTTATAAAAGCATTCGCTCCGTAATTGACGCGCGAACGCTCGTCATAGAACTAACATAAATACCGCCAAAAAGGATATGCAAAGCATAAAAAACAGACAAAAACGTTCTATTGTGCATGTAAAAAACAGCGAGACATTGAAAATATTCAATTAAACCAGAGTGTCGGACTTAAAGGTTCTAAAGGGGCAAGCACTAGGTAGCACTAGCCGAAACCGGGGTAGAAAACATGGTAAATGAGAGACCCAAAGTAAATCGGACCTGCACATAGCTAACTCTCTTAACTAATCCCATATGCATGGTGTGTAGTGATGCGGGACTCGGAATAGACAAAATTTATGAATATCATAGTGACAACCACGGAATGTCGTCATTCAGTCCTTTGACATGCGTGTTAAGTGTGTAAACCCACCGCTGTTCTCGTTTAAATAGAAAGGAAGAGCAGTCTGTCAGATGGGAAGGTATGAAAGGTTTGTCAAGGACCGTCCAGTGTAAGTCATTTGGAGCATGGTTAACCGCTAGAAAATGGTTGGTAAGTTTAGTTGCAGAACGGCCACACCGTATGGTGCTTTTATGTTCCAAAATTCGGGTTTTCACCCGGCGGGTGGTCATTCCAACATAACGTAACCCGCACGGACATGTTATTAAGTAAATCAAGTTGGAGCTGTTGCAGTTACTGTGACTTTTAAGGGTCCACGGCCTGCCAGTGCCAATATCGATCTCTTTAGTCACAGAAGTATGGCAACAAGCCGCGCAGGAACCACATGGGTAGTGTCCTACGACTGGTGGTAAACCCCACAGGGTATGTTGAGTGCCTGTTTGATGAGTCCGTGGGCGGGTGTGTACCAGTTGGTCCCTGATGTTACTGCTGCGTTTGAAAGCAAAAAGAGGTCTCGGCAACTTGACCTCTCCTATGTTCAAAATGTTCCAATTCGTCAAGATGATTTTTTTGATTTGATTGGAAAACTTGCAGTAAGTATGTACACAGGTGAGCCTGTTATCAGAGGATTTGGGGACCTTAGGTTCCAGTAGAGCCTCACGATTGTAATTTGCTGCGCGTTTAGAAGCTCTACGGATCAAATGCTTGGGATATTGTCTGGCCAGTAATTGTTTGGATAAATTGCTCGCATGTTCTTTATACTTATCCACTGAGGAGCAATTTCTTTTTAAGCGCAAAAACTGACCAAAAGGCAGATTATCCCGCAATGCCCGTGGGTGAAAACTGTCATATTTCAAAAGGGCATTCACCGCCATAGGTTTTCTATACAATTCGGTACTCAAGCCACCCTCAGAGGGGGTTATCAATATGTCCAGAAAAGGGAGTTGGGTCTTGGAGTACTTGCAGGTGAATTTTAAGAAGGTATTACAATTGTTAAGCCAGTTCTTAAAAGCCAACAATGAAGCCAGTGATCCGTGCCATAGTACGAACACGTCGTCTATGTACCTCTTCCATATCCTTATTTGATCTTTATAAGGATTATTGGTGCCGAACACATGTTGTTCCTCAAAGACATGAACATACAGGTTAGCCAGGCTGGGAGCAAAAATGCTCCCCATCGAAGTGCCTGACACCTGTAGGAACAACTGTTCTTCAAATTGAAAAAAGTTCTCTTTCATGGCTAACTTGGCACATGACATGATGAACGAAACTGGAGTGATGGAGTCCGGTGGATTAGCCAACAGGAGAGTTTCGATGACATCCAATGTCTCATCCTGTGGAATACAAGTATAAAGTGACTCTACATCAAATGAGACTAAAAATTCTGTCTCACCATCAAAGGGTAGATCTTTGAGAAGGATCAAAATGTCCTTGGTGTCCTTAGGTACGTGGGCATTTTGGCGACCAAGGGACGTAAAAAATGATCTGCAAATGCCGACAAAGGTTCCAAGAGGGACCCAAGTTGCGGAACAAATCAACATTCAATCCCTTGCCTAGTCAAGTTCCTTCACAGGTACTTACATATGAGAAAGCGGTGACTGCACAGGTGTTAACCACTTGTACAGCGGAAAGCCGTCAATATCAAAATCTTACTAAGTCTGAGCGGCAGGCCTTAAAATCTCTCACTTCTGATGAAACAATCATGATCAAGCCGGCAGATAAAGGTGGTGCCACGGTTATCATGGACACCACCGCCTATCGCACCGAATGCTTGAGACAATTGCAGAATGTACATTTTTACCGACCTCTCACTGAGGATCCCACCAAAAGGTTACAACAGACCATTCAGATCATGGTAAATGAAGCCAGCACTAATGGTTGGATTATTACTAATGAAGCTCAGTATTTGGTTAAATCTTCCCCCATCGTGCCTTACTTTTATATTCTGCCTAAGGTGCACAAGAATGTGAGTCCCCCTCCTGGTCGTCCGATTATCTCCGGACTTGGGTCCCTCTTGGAACCTTTGTCGGCATTTGCAGATCATTTTTTACGTCCCTTGGTCGCCAAAATGCCCACGTACCTAAAGGACACCAAGGACATTTTGATCCTTCTCAAAGATCTACCCTTTGATGGTGAGACAGAATTTTTAGTCTCATTTGATGTAGAGTCACTTTATACTTGTATTCCACAGGATGAGACATTGGATGTCATCGAAACTCTCCTGTTGGCTAATCCACCGGACTCCATCACTCCAGTTTCGTTCATCATGTCATGTGCCAAGTTAGCCATGAAAGAGAACTTTTTTCAATTTGAAGAACAGTTGTTCCTACAGGTGTCAGGCACTTCGATGGGGAGCATTTTTGCTCCCAGCCTGGCTAACCTGTATGTTCATGTCTTTGAGGAACAACATGTGTTCGGCACCAATAATCCTTATAAAGATCAAATAAGGATATGGAAGAGGTACATAGACGACGTGTTCGTACTATGGCACGGATCACTGGCTTCATTGTTGGCTTTTAAGAACTGGCTTAACAATTGTAATACCTTCTTAAAATTCACCTGCGAGTACTCCAAGACCCAACTCCCTTTTCTGGACATATTGATAACCCCCTCTGAGGGTGGCTTGAGTACCGAATTGTATAGAAAACCTATGGCGGTGAATGCCCTTTTGAAATATGACAGTTTTCACCCACGGGCATTGCGGGATAATCTGCCTTTTGGTCAGTTTTTGCGCTTAAAAAGAAATTGCTCCTCAGTTGATAAGTATAAAGAACATGCGAGCAATTTATCCAAACAATTACTGGCCAGACAATATCCCAAGCATTTGATCCGTAGAGCTTCTAAACGCGCAGCAAATAACAATCGTGAGGCTCTACTGGAACCTAAGGTCCCCAAATCCTCTGATAACAGGCTCACCTGTGTACATACTTACTGCAAGTTTTCCAATCAAATCAAAAAAATCATCTTGACGAATTGGAAAATTTTGAACATAGGAGAGGTCAAGTTGCCGAGACCTCTTTTTGCTTTCAAACGCAGCAGTAACATCAGGGACCAACTGGTACACACCCGCCCACGGACTCATCAAACAGGCACTCAACATACCCTGCGGGGTTTACCACCAGTCGTAGGACACTACCCATGTGGTTCCTGCGCGGCTTGTTGCCATACTTCTGTGACTAAAGAGATCGATATTGGCACTGGCAGGCCGTGGACCCTTAAAAGTCACAGTAACTGCAACAACTCCAACTTGATTTACTTAATAACATGTCCGTGCGGGTTACGTTATGTTAGAATGACCACCCGCCGGGTGAAAACCCGAATTTTGGAACATAAAAGCACCATACGGTGTGGCCGTTCTGCAACTAAACTTACCAACCATTTTCTAGTGGTTAACCATGCTCCAAATGACTTACACTGGACGGTCCTTGACAAACCTTTCATACCTTCCCATCTGACAGACTGCTCTTCCTTTCTATTGAAACGAGAACAGCGGTGGGTTTACACACTTAACACGCATGTCAAAGGACTGAATGACGACATTCCGTGGTTGTCACTATGATATTCATAAATTTTGTCTATTCTGAGTCCCGCATCACTACACACCATGCATATGGGATTAGTTAAGAGAGTTAGCTATGTGCAGGTCCGATTTACTTTGGGTCTCTCATTTACCATGTTTTCTACCCCGGTTTCGGCTAGTGCTACCTAGTGCTTGCCCCTTTAGAACCTTTAAGTCCGACACTCTGGGTTAATTGAATATTTTCACTGTCTCGCTGTTTTTTACATGCACAATAGAACGTTTTTGTCTGTTTTTTATGCTTTGCATATCCTTTTTGGCGGTATTTATGTTAGTTCTATGACGAGCGTTCGCGCGTCAATTACGGAGCGAATGCTTTTATAAATTGGATTTCCTCCGTTTCCGCCTTAGGAGCTGACGTTAAGCTCAATAGCATGAGCTAATGCCTGAGCTTTTTCTGCGTTGTATTTTCTAACGGAGCCAGTGTTTTTATAACTACGATCCCTCCGTTCTAGGCATTTTACTTTAGTCCCGAGCCTAGTAACACAAGCTAGCACCTGTGTTCTTTGTGTATAGTCCCTTTAAGACGAAACCACTTCTATGGCTGCATTTACCGTTGCCAAGACTACGAGCACAGCGCGGTAGAACAGCTCTGAATGGTTTCTTCATTTTCGCTTATTTTGTAACGAGCTTTTCCATTGGCCACTGATCGAAGACATTGAGGCTTCATATTACTCGTTTACCCGTCCCGCGGGACCTCCGGCTTCAGGCTCATTTCAGCCTCGGTCCCCCGACGGATAGGTAAGCGTTTTGAATCAGCTCTTCGTTATTTTTTAACATACTGCACATTCATTATTTCTTGTGTTAGTTTATACTTAGTCGTCTCTTAGGCGGCTTTTGACCTTTTAAGCATTTGTGGTCACTCGTTTTATGTACCACGCACTCGTGTGTAAGCACATTGAGTTCATTCATTCTTTGAACTTAAATTAACATAGTTTTTTTGGATTTGTTCTAATTGAGTGTCCAATACAGCGAGATTTGTTTATAGCGCATACATTTTGAAGAACTTGGCATTGTCTTTGGTTCTTAACGCATATAGCACTTTGTGCATTTAGTGAAGATATCGGTCTCCCTTGTTTTTAGTTTATTAGTCCACATTTTTGAACATTCGCTCCTGAGATGTAGGTACCAAATTCTGAGCTTCTTACATCACTTTTCAGAGCGGTGTTCCCTTCCTGAGCGGATGCTAGGTGGAGGTTAGAGTCGCACCCAGTGCTTACGGGTGAGTGGTTCATGCAATTAGCTATTATATTCCATTTTTTATGTTTGTTTAACTCTGCATCCCGAACCAACTTGTTCTTACACTGAGTTCTCTTTGTTTAGGTGATGTTTGAGATGACTAAGCGACGTACACCCTTCTAGCAACTATTGGGTGTTCACAGTATCCTTTTTCTGTGTAGTTAGCACACAGTTTTTTTCATTTTGCAGTAGCTTCGTGGTCCTGATGAAAGCCGAGCCTATTTAGGCGTTTAGGCTGAAACATGTCGACCTTTTTTCATTGTTAAACACCATGGCCTACATTCGACTAGTGGTGTTCACGTTTTTAATCTAGCTTCGGCACGGTTGTGTCAAGAGAATCTTCCTTACCGTCCCGTGACTAGTTTTAATACACTTTCACTGCACTATCAATTGGTCAGCACTGCACCCCTCACTCATACGTAGTTCATCATATGTGGATTTAGTCTATCCTTTAGTACACAATCAAAACATCCCTGAGCTCCTCCCTCTCATAGAGGGGGTCGTAGACCCCAGAGAAACTAGGATTTTTCTCTGGGAGGAGAATCCCATATGATGAAGCATGTCACCCAGGGTGAGTGAGGGATTACGTCCTTAAAAGGGATTGCCCTTTCATTATTTGAATTGGGCTTTTTGTTTGTCATCTATACACCACCTTCTCGGTCTTCTTTTTCCTTTTTTGGTGACTTCAGACCTCAGGGTTCTTGTTGTTTTAGTACACACATGCATACTGCCTAAAAGGGAACATGTCCACATGAAGTCATGTCAACAGTCCACATACACAAGTACAGTGATCACCAAGGATGCCACGAAGGATGCAGGTGGAGACATCGCTCTGCATGCATGGCCAAAGTTGAAGGGGTCCGTCACACACCCAGCTAATGTACACACAGCTCAGCACAACACATTGGAAACACCCTGCAGGGTAGATGTCAGGGTACACAGAGGAAGGAACACACCTTGGGACAATTTCACCATGCAGTAACTGCTTACATGAACAAAGAAACTTAGCTAACACCTTGTGATGGCACACAGATACCAGGGTCCCCCCTATGACCAGCACATTACTACATTTCCCACACACCCAACACATGATCACCACCCAAAATCATGTAGCAGCCCCACCTACAGCAATATCAGAAAAGCAGTAGTGTTCAAAGGAAACAAAAATGGCTTTAATCAGCATGATCAAAAATTGTTTGTTCGTAGAAAGTTCAATATTTACAAAGCCCATAGGGCAGTCCATGAGTCACAGCTGGATGGGGGACATAGTGGGACGGGTGTCCCCTAGCTTGCCTGCACAGTTCAGACCACCCTGTCTTCCACAAGGGGGGGGGCATCATGTGGGGGGGAAGGACCAGGCACCGCAGGGACAGGAGGGGCAAGGGCAGGCGTTGTGGGTGCAGGGACGGAGGACTCCACCACAGGGGGTGGGGCAGCGCCAAAAGAGGTGGTGAGGATGGCGCTGCACATGGTTGCACCCGAAGGAACCACAGGCCCCAAGGAGGGGGGGGGGCGGATGAATGGGTCGCAGCGCCACTGGGGGAGGGTGTGGACAGGGGGGGGCACTCAACTACCCTGACCGGGGACTCCTTTGCCCGCTTGCGGGGTGGTGACACAGTTGGGCTCAGGGACAGAGCGGCCATGAAGGAATCCCTGCTGGATTCGTGGCCAGGAGAGCTGAGGGGAGTGGATTTGAAGGGAGTGGATTTTGTGGAATGTGGACTCCCACTCTGGCTGCGTGACTTACGTTTGCCCCCCGACCCAGTGGGTGTGCCTACCTCACCCTGTGTGTGCGTGCCAGGAGGTGTGCGCTTGCCCTGCCCTGCTGGTGTGGTGCCTGTGTCTGGTGGGGTGCGTGCATGCTGACGTCTGGGTGTACGTGGGACAGGCATGGGAGTGGGAAGTGTGGATGGGGCAGGGGTAGGGGGTGGGACGTAGCGTTGCAGGAGACCCACTGATGCAGTCAGTGTTGAGTCTATGGACCTCAGCAAGTTGCGTTGGTCAGACTGTGCGGCTGAAATGCCCTCCAAGTATGCCTCCATCTGGTTCAGCACTTGGCTGTGGCCATGGAGGACATTAAGCGTCACAGTCTGACCAACCCGCAACTGCCGCAGGATGTCCACAGACTCGCATTGGTGGCAGCAGTGGAGGCAGGGGGTGCGGTGCCTGGCAAGAAGGAGACACGTGGTGACAGAGCCCGGCGGGAAGGGACACGAGCAAGTGGGAGGCCGGTGATCGGAATGGAGGGGGCGGGCAGTGATGGAGTGCTGGTGTCAGCTGTGGGACCAGCCACAGCCCCCTCGGAGTGCTCAGCCTCGGACCCGTCTGCGTCATAGTCGCTGGTGGTGTGACTGGACAGGTCCTCCGCTGCTCTCCCGTCGGCCTCCGTGCCACTCGATGTGCCAGACAGCTCTGCACTGCTGGCACTGGTGCTCGCTCCCTCCACACGGTCCGTGCCAGTGTCTCCCTCGGTGTCCCCCGACGATGCTGTGGGCAAGGTGAAGAGACAGAAAATAATCAGACACCTGTATACATATGTCACATGAGTAGAATCCACATAGGTCACAGTGCTATTCCTGAAAAGCAACATGAGTAACATCTACAATACAAGGTACATATGTAGGCCCTGCAACACACAGTTGGTTGACCCACCATGCCACTGAGCAACTATGGAGAGCATGACACAAAAGCAAATAACATGATATGGATTAGGACAGAGGAGCCAGGCACTGGGGACAATACAGCACAGCATCTGCGGCACACAGCGTTGGCGTAAAAAGGGATGAGCAGGAACCATGTCTATTAACTGTAGGCACATGCTGCAAAGGTCATACTTAAAAACATGCCCAACATTAATGGGTCACTGCACCTTGAGTGTATGTCCAGACAAACATCACACACTGCCCAGACCTAGCAAGGAGACTCCAGGTTTAGACATGTAGGACTTGCCCGCACCAACCACCCCCTACATGAGACAATTTTTGGAGACACAGGAAGCACTTACATCTCTTAGTCTGGAATAAAAACACATGGCCTGCAAGAAATCCTGATTGGACACAAAAAAACCCTGGTGCGCCGGTACAAATACATCATCTACAAATGGCCATCATCAGACCATTTTACCAAGACACACAGGCACTGGCCCCCGTGAGTATGAACAAGGGACATTTGGTCAGCCTGTACAGTGGACACATGTAGCAGAGTTCACGTAAATACAAATGGTGGCAGGGTACAATGGCACAGAGCACAACCTATGCTGTAGACACGGAGATTGTCGACATTTTTGGATTACACACATCATACCTAGGAAAAGATGCCCCAGGGGACAGTAGTGGCCACACTACTCCATGGTCCTGAATGGTACTGACTGCAACACAAGCCACCATCCCTGCACTCAGCATATCTCACACTCATGCACATCATGTCACAGGCCACAAAATAGGACACTCCTATGTCTGGACTCAGCATCAGTGCCAACTGACATTGACCCCACAAGTACTGAACTAGACAGGGCACAGGCAAGGTCCCAAAACCTGTTACACACCACCCCCACACATGAAGCTGCAAGCATTGGGCACATCGATAAACTGGCAGCCTAGATAACCTTGTGCAAGTGTGACTAAACACAGACCAGGGTACACATGGCAAGGAGGGGAAGGGAGGAAGGACAGCACCGCTACACTTTGGGGACCAGGAACTGCACTGCACATGTAAACCCTGGCAGTGTATCCATGCAACTGTGCACTTACAAATGCTGGTGACACACAACAAACACACATGTACCTACCCCCTTCCTGCTGCTGCTTTTCCTGTAAGCGCCTGTCCATGTCAGGGAAGACGACCGCCAGCACACGCTTGTGGATGTGGGTCAGACGGCGGCGCCCATGGTTCTTTTGGCTCACAGGTGAGTCCCCCAGCAGGACCCGTGCAATCCTCCGCGTCCAGCACCGGATATCCTACCAGCGTTTCCTCACCTGGGCTAGGCGCCGCTTCTGACCATCGGTGTGCCTTCCAGATTTGCTCCTTGGCACAGGCGCTTACCTGTGAGGAAGAAAAAGTGAGACAACATCAATACACCTGCGACATGTCACAGAGACACACATTAGGACAATTTGGCTGGTTTTAACAGGGCATAGAATGCATCAAACTCATTACACCTGTGTCATAGGGACATTTTCCTCTGTGGAAGGCAAAATGCACTAGGTGGCATTGTAGAGTACACAGGTGGCATGAGGGGTACGACACAATCAATCATCCAGCCACACACTATGCATCACAAGCGACACCAGGATTATGTGCAACACCTCAAAGCAGTCACATGCCACAGGCCACTGAGGCGCACTCAGCAGAATACACAGACACACACAGCCACAGGACAATCACCTGCCATTGCCGACTGCAGCTACACACCTCACTCTGCACATGTGCCACTAGACTGGGGGGTGTCACAGGTGTGGGGCTGGCCATATCACCGCAGACACACAGCACTGCTCCCTGCTCACATCAGATGGGCAGGGTATATCCATCCCTCATGCAGCTGGGGTGCTACACTCAACATATGCACTCACCCACATGACAGGGGACTTACACCCACCCACCAGTGTCCACATCATTTGTACACTGTCAGCACAGGTACACTAAACAAACACACATCTGTGGGTACTGCCATCTGTCACACTGGGGGGAGCACAGATTCACATTAGGACTGTAGTAACAACATTCCCAGGAGGATTAGACAGGCAGAATGTGTAATGCCACATGCAGTGATTGTCCCAGTACACACAATGCAAGTTAGGAGAGCAGACATGCACCACAGCCTGCTGTGGCTGGGAGACATTAGGCATTCCCCCACCCGGGAACCACCCTACAGTACATTGCATGTGTGTTACACCTGGACACAATGGCAGAAGTCACAGTCACAAAAAAGGGGCACAGTCTTTGCTAGTGGACTCAGCACTCACCTGAACCCCTGGTCGACCATACAGAATGGGGTACTGTGGGAGGATCACATCCAGCAGAGCTTGGTTCTCCTCGTGGGTGAAAGGCTGGGCCCTCTCCACAGACCTCGACATGGTGCCAGAGGAATCAGAGCAGCAGCTGTGGTGTGGAATCAAAGGTAGTGCAGGCAAGTGCTCTCTCATGGGACCTGGCTGCCTTATATCTGCCTAGCTGCCCTGTTTCATGCACAGGAGTACAGAGTGATTGGTCACTCACATTTGCATTCTATGTTTCCTCCAATCACCTTAAACCTACCACAGTCAGTGCCTTAGCATTTTTTTTTAAGTGAGCATGATGTCAACTCTACAACCACTTTGCAACAATGTAGATTCTTTCAAACCGACTTTAGCTGGACAACTGATGAAAAAATTCAAACTTGAAACTCGGTCTCCATGACAACCAGCATGCATGTAGGGCTTTATACCAGTCCTAGGATGCTTGATTCCGGTCCAGGGAAGACATGGCTTGGCAGTTCGGGCTGGACTGTTCCCATGAGGCACAGGGTCAAGACTGATTTGCATATGGCCATGTCTAAACTGGGGTGGTGTAGTGGGCAAAAGAACGATGGATTTAACCCAGATCTCTTGACTGGGGGAAAATGTCTGCATTGTCAGCATTCCGTCCATCAATTGTTTGTTGTAACGCTTTTCGCCCTAAGTGGGATGGGTATTCCCAGACGTGGGACCCGTGCTCACTACGGCCACTGGAGTCAAGCTATCCTGGCTGATGACGGCTTATAGCCAGAAATCGGTCCTAGGATGCTTGATTCCGGTCCAGGGAAGACATGGCTTGGCAGTTCGGGCTGGACTGTTCCCATGAGGCACAGGGTCAAGACTGATTTGCAAATGGCCATGTCTAAACTGGGGTGGTGTAGTGGGCAAAAGAACGATGGATTTAACCCAGATCTCTTGACTGGGGGAGAATGTCTGCATTGTCAGCATTCCGTCCATCGATTGTTTGTTGTAACGCTTTTCGCCCTAAGTGGGATGGGTATTCCCAGACGTGGGACCCGTGCTCACTACGCCACTGGAGTCAAGCTATCCTGGCTGATAGCCAGAAACCGGTCCTAGGATGCTTGATTCCGGTCCAGGGAAGACATGGCTTGGCAGTTCGGGCTGGACTGTTCCCATGAGGCACAGGGTCAAGACTGATTTGCATATGGCCATGTCTAAACTGGGGTGGTGTAGTGGGCAAAAGAACGATGGATTTAACCCAGATCTCTTGACTAGGGGAGAATGTCTGCATTGTCAGCATTCCGTCCATCAATTGTTTGTTGTAACGCTTTTCGCCCTAAGTGGGATGGGTATTCCCAGACGTGGGACCCGTGCTCACTACGTCACTGGAGTCAAGCTATCCTGGCTGATGACGGCTGATAGCCAGAAACCGGTCCTAGGATGCTTGATTCCGGTCCAGGGAAGACATGGCTTGGCAGTTCGGGCTGGACTGTTCCCATGAGGCACAGGGTCAAGACTGATTTGCATATGGCCATGTCTAAACTGGGGTGGTGTAGTGGGCAAAAGAACGATGGATTTAACCCAGATCTCTTGACTGGGGGAGAATGTCTGCATTGTCAGCATTCCGTCCATCAATTGTTTGTTGTAACGCTTTTCGCCCTAAGTGGTATGGGTATTCCCAGACGTGGGACCCGTGCTCACTACGCCACTGGAGTCAAGCTATCCTGGCTGATGACGGCTGATAGCCAGAAACCGGTCCTAGGATGCTTGATTCCGGTCCAGGGAAGACATGGCTTGGCAGTTCGGGCTGGACTGTTCCCATGAGGCACAGGGTCAAGACTGATTTGCATATGGCCATGTCTAAACTGGGGTGGTGTAGTGGGCAAAAGAACGATGGATTTAACCCAGATCTCTTGACTGGGGGAGAATGTCTGCATTGTCAGCATTCCGTCCATCAATTGTTTGTTGTAACGCTTTTCGCCCTAAGTGGGATGGGTATTCCCAGACGTGGGACCCGTGCTCACTACGTCACTGGAGTCAAGCTATCCTGGCTGATGACGGCTGATAGCCAGAAACCGGTCCTAGGATGCTTGATTCCGGTCCAGGGAAGACATGGCTTTGCAGTTCGGGCTGGACTGTTCCCATGAGGCACAGGGTCAAGACTGATTTGCATATGGCCATGTCTAAACTGGGGTGGTGTAGTGGGCAAAAGAACAATGGATTTAACCCAGATCTCTTGACTGGGGGAGAATGTCTGCATTGTCAGCATTCCGTCCATCAATTGTTTGTTGTAACGCTTTTCGCCCTAAGTGGGATGGGTATTCCCAGACGTGGGACCCATGCTCACTACGCCACTGGAGTCAAGCTATCCTGGCTGATGACGGCTGATAGCCAGAAACCGGTCCTAGGATGCTTGATTCCGGTCCAGGGAAGACATGGCTTGGCAGTTCGGGCTGGACTGTTCCCATGAGGCACAGGGTCAAGACTGATTTGCATATGGCCATGTCTAAACTGGGGTGGTGTAGTGGGCAAAAGAACGATGGATTTAACCCAGATCTCTTGACTGGGGGAGAATGTCTGCATTGTCAGCATTCCGTCCATCAATTGTTTGTTGTAACGCTTTTCGCCCTAAGTGGGATGGGTATTCCCAGACGTGGGACCCGTGCTCACTACGCCACTGGAGTCAAGCTATCCTGGCTGATGACGGCTGATAGCCAGAAACCGGTCCTAGGATGCTTGATTCCGGTCCAGGGAAGACATGGTTTGGCAGTTCGGGCTGGACTGTTCCCATGAGGCACAGGGTCAAGACTGATTTGCATATGGCCATGTCTAAACTGGGGTGGTGTAGTGGGCAAAAGAACGATGGATTTAACCCAGATCTCTTAACTGGGGGAGAATGTCTGCATTGTCAGCATTCTGTCCATCAATTGTTTGTTGTAACGCTTTTCGCCCTAAGTGGGATGGGTATTCCCAGACGTGGGACCCGTGCTCACTACGCCACTGGAGTCAAGCTATCCTGGCTGATGACGGCTGATAGCCAGAAACCGGTCCTAGGATGCTTGATTCCGGTCCAGGGAAGACATGGCTTGGCAGTTCGGGCTGGACTGTTCCCATGAGGCACAGGGTCAAGACTGATTTGCATATGGCCATGTCTAAACTGGGGTGGTGTAGTGGGCAAAAGAACGATGGATTTAACCCAGATCTCTTGACTGGGGGAGAATGTCTGCATTGTCAGCATTCCGTCCATCAATTGTTTGTTGTAATGCTTTTCGCCCTAAGTGGGATGGGTATTCCCAGACGTGGGACCCGTGCTCACTACGTCACAGGAGTCAAGCTATCCTGGCTGATGACGGCTGATAGGCAGAAACCGGTCCTAGGATGCTTGATTCCGGTCGAGGGAAGACATGGCTTGGCAGTTCGGGCTGGACTGTTCCCATGAGGCACACGGTCAAGACTGATTTGCATATGGCCATGTCTAAACTGGGGTGGTGTAGTGGGCAAAAGAACGATGGATTTAACCCAGATCTCTTAACTGGGGGAGAATGTCTGCATTGTCAGCATTCCGTCCATCAATTGTTTGTTGTAACGCTTTTCGCCCTAAGTGGGATGGGTATTCCCAGACGTGGGACCCGTGCTCACTACGCCACTGGAGTCAAGCTATCCTGGCTGATGACGGCTGATAGCCAGAAACCGGTCCCAGGATGCTTGATTCCGGTCCAGGGAAGACATGGCTTGGCAGTTTGGGCTGGACTGTTCCCATGAGGCACAGGGTCAAGACTGATTTGCATATGGCCATGTCTAAACTGGGGTGGTGTAGTGGGCAAAAGAACGATGGATTTGACCCAGATCTCTTGACTGGGGGAGAATGTCTGCATTGTCAGCATTCCGTCCATCAATTGTTTGTTGTAACGCTTTTCGCCCTAAGTGGGATGGGTATTCCCAGACGTGGGACCCGTGCTCACTACGCCACTGGATTCAAGCTATCCTGGCTACACATACCTGGGACTCCCAGCACAGGACACTCCACATGATCCCTGACCTCTGCGCATGACTGTTGCTCTTCTAAATAGGTCTGTGGGCACAGTTGTGCGGGCACCCCCTCAGCAGGTTGGGCCCATCACGGGTGAGTATGGTGCTCCATGTCTGTCTTGGATGGTACGTTGTGACACATGTAGTGGAATAATGCAAAATGGAGGCATCATCTTGTGATTGTGATGAATTTAATTAGTGCTGGGGTACGTGTTTGGGGGGGTGACAAGAGGTGCTTGGCGGGAGTGTTGAATCCAAAGTTTACAGGGGGAGTTGGTGTCCTTGCCATTGACAGTCATCAGAGTCTGTGCCACAGTCTTTGTCAACATTGGTCAGACAGTGACCAACAAGACCATGTGGCAGAGAATGTCCTTTGCTGCTGTGCTGCTGTTGGGCCATAGGGCCAGGTGCCAGGCCAGGTGACCTGGGAGATGGTGATGTTCCGCTGACTCTCACGTTTTCTTGCGTGGACGACCCACCTTCCTGCGGGGACCCTCAGACGCCTGGCTTGACGGTGCAAGGGACGCTCCGTCAGATGATTCCTCCTCCTCCTCCCTCCCTGGGGCTGGTGCTGCTCTACGCCTGCTGGCACAGGGAGGGTTTGCCAGGCTTTGGGCGATCTGACGGAGGGATTGGCTCAGGTCCCTCTGCACCGCCAAGTGCTCTGCATGTCTTGCCTCCATCCTGGTATGATGCTCAACCTGCAGGGCCTTCATCTCATTGAGGGTCTCCACTACCTGGGCGATGCCTCTGGAGTCACGCCGGTATGCGTCCAGGATGGTTCTGACGTGTGCCATAGCCGGGTCCTGAGCAAACTGGGCAGGTTCGGGCCTCCGCCGTCCTCCACTCCCACCACCCCTGCCCACTTGCGCCTGGCCTGCCGTTGTGGGCACATCGAGTCTCCGGGACCCCTGAGGGATGGCATTTGCGGTGTCGCCTGCCTCCTTCTGGGTGCCCGAAGAACCTTGTCCCTCCTGGACAGACTGGCTGCGTTGTGTGAGGGCAGGGCTCCTGGGTGTCTCCTGGGATGTGTCAGGAATGGGGGTGGTGGTTGGCACAGTTGTACCTGACGCAGGTGCTGCAGGTGGTTGGACACCAGAGGGGCCAGGTTGGTCTGGGTCATCCACGGAGTGGTGAGAGTCGTCGCTGGCGTTGGGGTCCTCTTCACATAGAGCCTGGTCCTGTGAGTCTTCCCCCCCAGTGTTGGGGGGAGATCGACAACGTTGACCTGTGTGTGAGAGAGACAGTGTTAATTGTGTTGCATGCGACATCCATGTTTCATTATTTTTTGATTTGGCACAGTTCCTCTGGGTGGTTGGATTTGACTAGCATTCCTCACACAGTGCACTTGTGCATGGGTATGTCCCTTGGCCACAGCTTTCGACACCTGACCTATGTGTGACACAATCTTAGTTGATGCATATTTTCAGAACGCAGTCAGCAGTGTAGTGAGCGGGCGTAGCAAGCCATGCAGAGCCGCCTTACGTGTTGCACTGTACGTGGCCAAATGGTGTTTTTTCAATGCTATTTGAGAATGCAGGTAGGTAACTTAACAATTTGTGACAGGGTTCTAACGAACACAGTGGGTAGGTATACTGGGTGTACGGGTCTGTTTGTGCCTGCAGCACGGATGTACTCGTGCACAGATTGACACATGGCCTAGTGTTTATCAAAGGTTGGAGGGGGGGGTTAAGGCACTGCCAAACCTTGTCTACATGCACGCAGTCCACCTGCTGACGAGCGGACATGGCCACACCACCCAAGAGTGATTTGGTCTCCCTCTGTCTCCCTTACTCCCTCCCTCTGTCAGCCTCCTCCCACTGTCCGTCTCCCTCTATCTCCCTTTCTCCCTCCCTCTATCAGCCTCCTCCCTCTGTCCATCTCCCTTTACTCCCTCCCTCTGTCAGCCTCCTCCCTCTGTCCCTCTCCCTTTCTCCCTCCCTCTGTCAGCCTCCTCCCTCTGTCCGTCTCCCTTTCTCCCTCCCTCTGTCAGCCTCGTCCCTCCCTCTGTCTGTCTCCCTGTGTCCACCTCTGTCTCTGTCCCTCTCTCTGCCCCTCTCCCTCCCTCTGTGTGTCACCCTCTGTCACCTCAGCCCAGCTTCCTGGGCACACGGAGTTTGCAGGTCTTGCAAAGGCCATTGGCTTGTTCATGTGGCTTTGTTTCTTCTCTGCGGGCACCCATTGGGCGGAGTGTGTGAGTCTGCACTGCTGCTGTGGCGGTGTGTGCTGACACTCTTTCAGTGTGCTGCGTCTTCATTGGCTGCTGTTATGTGCAAATTGTGCCTTCATACCCATGTCGTCCTGCAACGCGGCCACCATTAGCAGGCAAAGCAGTACTGTGTGGGGACACACTGTTGGTATGGCTGTGCCCTAAGCCATATGGGCTGAGGGCATTGTTGTGTGCTTCAGAGTTGCTCTATGTTAGTTTTGAGGCCCACCCTCCTGGCATCGGGGACATCCTGTCTTGTGTTTGTGTTTTGTGTGGCCTGTGACTTGGCCTGGCCTTGCTTGGGGCATGGTTCATGGAGGCGCTAGTGGCATGTGTGTGTTTTTGGAGTGTGGTTGTGTCCGGTGCTGGCTTTGTGGGGGTTGCGTGCATGATTGGTATTTGGGTTGTATATGGCGTTCCTCCCATGTGAGGTGAGTTGTTTGTGTACTCACCAGGCTCTCGGAGTCCTTCTAGTCCATCACATGCCAACGGCTCCAGCGTGGTCATCACCTTCTCCTCCCAGGGATGGTAGTGTACCGGTCTGCGGGATGGCCCTCCTCCAGTGATGTTGGCCTGGTTGTGCTCGTCCGTCATTTTGCGGCGGACCGTCCTCCGCAGATTGTACCACCTGGCTTGGCACTCATGCCTGGTCCTTCTGGTGGACCCAACAGCATTCACGGAATTGACTATCCTCTCCCACATGGCAGTTTTTTCTGATATGCTGGTCCGTCTGATCAATGTTCCGAAGAGCTGTGGCTCGACTCTGATGATTTCGTCGACAAGGGACTCCAGCTCGTCCTTTGTGAACTTTGGATTCTTGTTGGTGGGCATGGTGTGGGGTGTGGGTGTGGATGGTTGTGGGGGTGGGGGTGTGGATGGGTGTGGGTGTGGATGGTTGTGGGTGTGCAGGTGTGTGTGTGTGAATGTGATGAGGGTGTGTTTGTGATGGTGGTTGTGTGAAGGAGTGCAAGTGTAAGGTGTATTGATGGTTGAAGTATGGTGCAGTGCGTTGTCTCTGGGGTCTGGCAGCAGTGGATCTGTTGCAAAGGATCATGGTTTGTGTGTGTTGGGCCTTTTAATTGGTCCATTTGTGGGTGTGGCTGTGTTTGAACTTTGGGTGGGTGTGTTATAAGGAGTGGTAGTGGTTTGGGCCTCTGTTTCTCTGTTTGTCAGTTGCAGGTCAGTGTATAGGATGTATTTGGCCTTGTTGGATATGTTTTGTGGTGTTGTGTGCCTCGGATTGACTGTCCTTGTGTTTTTTTGGTTAGTTATGGTTCAGTAGGAGTGTTTTTGGCGTCTGTACGGTGCGTACATGGGCCATGTTGTTGTACAGTGCTGTCCTTTGCTATTGCATAGTACGACTCGTACATGCCCGATGTTGGGTGAGGGTGCTGGTGTGTGGGCCTGGGGTAGGGTGCGTACGAACACGGGTGGGGTGGGGGATCGGTCCGTACATACACTGGTGGGGTGGGGGTACGATCCGTACATACACTGGTGGGGTGGGGGTATGGTCCGTACATACACTGGTGGGGTGGGGGTACGGTCCGTACATACACGGGTGGGGGTGCGGTCCGTACATACACTGGTGGGGTGTTGGTACGCTCCATTCATACATGGGTGGGGGTATGGTCCGTACATACACTGGTGGGGTGGGGGTACGGTCCATACATACACGGGGTGGGGGTACGGTCCGTACATACACGGGTGGGGGGTGCGGTCCGTACATACACTGGTGGGGTGGGGGTACGGTCCGTACATACACTGGTGGGGTGGGGGTACGGTCCGTACATACACGGGGGGGGTACGGTCCGTACATACACGGGGTGGGGGTACGGTCTGTACATACACGGGTGGGGGGTACGGTCCGTACATACACTGGTGGGGTGTTGGTACGCTCCATTCATACACGGGTGGGGGGTACGGTCCGTACATACACTGGTGGGGTGTTGGTACGCTCCATTCATACACAGGTGGGGGTACGGTCCGTACATACACTGGTGGGGTGTTGGTACGCTCCTTTCATACACGGGTGGGGGGACGGTCCGTACGTACACTGGTGGGGTGGGGGTACGGTCCGTACATACACTGGTCGGGTGGGGGTACGGTCCGTACATACACGGGGGGGTATGGTCCATACATACACGGGGTGGGGGTACGGTCCGTACATACACGGGTGGGGGGGCGGTCCGTACATACACTGGTGGGGTGTTGGTACGCTCCATTCATACACGGATGGGGGTACGGTCCGTACGTACACTGGTGGGGTGGGGGTACGGTCCGTACATGCACGGGTGCGGTGGGGGTTCGGCGCGTACATCCGCGGCCGGGGAGGATTTTGCGCGTACATGCGGGGTCTGTGGTGGGGTGTTCGGCGCGTATGCGGACACGTGTCTCCATGCTTGCTGTGGGAGTTCGGTCCGTACGGTGTTTTTAGCATACAGTTGTAATATCTACAGGACGGGAGTGATCGTACTAGCACGGTCGGACTTCATTTTTCCGACTCGTACGGTAAATCGTCCGGGGATGTGTCGGACACATTTTCCGACCCGAGGACGTGTGGGGGAGTTTTCCGGATGTGATACGTATGGAGTTTTTTCCATGCGAATCGTACTTGGCAGTTTGTACGGTACTTGAGCAACTCGTACGTAAAAAAATACGGATGCGAGTCGTACGGTATTTTATTTTTCCGAATCGGAATCGGCACCAAAGTGTCTTCCAATCTTGCCGGTTGATGAGTGCGTGTAATAGCAACGAAAAGACACAGGAGTCATGGACAAGAAGATTGCCAAATGCGAGTCGCCTACCCCTTGGGTCGGTTGCGTTGTACACTTCCCTTCACCACACAGAAAGCTGCAAAGATGGGACCGTGCCTCTCGTCGGCACCGTTGTGTTGTACACTCTCCTTCACCGCACGGAAAGTGGCAAGGATGCGACCGTGCCTCTCGTTGGCACTGTTGTGTTATACACTCTCCTTCACCGCACAGAAAGCAGCAAAGATGTGACCGTGCCTGTCATTGGTGCCATTCATTAGCACCTTACGACACCATACACCCAAACAAATGGTGGCACGTACAATGCGTTGTGCCGGGTGGTACCACGCATTCCAGTTGTAAAGCATCCAAGAGCAGCTCGCGAAACTGCCTAGCAACTTGGAAGACAAGGAATAAAGAGGCGTGTCGTCACAGAAGGATACTCGTGGTGATCCGCGTGGCTTCTAGCATGAGGTAAAATGCACACGCACTTTTAAACAGCCAAATAAACGATATAACGGCCACTGATCAGGCATAACGTAGTAATAGATGAGGAGAACCAAAAATATAGAGTAACTCACCACAGATTGAGACGTTACATATATATATATATATTAGCCTCCTCCGCTTGCCTGTGGCGATGTAAAATTTGCAAACCTACTTGAGAGAAATCCAGTTGTTGTGTAAAACGCCATGTAGACTGGAAAAAATACGATGCCATAAATGTGTCATGTGCCCCGCTCCAGCCGATGCAAACACAAACGTAGGCATAAAATAAACATCACCAAGTTTGTTGCTTTGAGAGGAAAGAGGTCAGCCACCACATTGCCCACAGTGACAGACATGATCGAAGACAGCTTGTTGCCAACGTGTGGAGCAAGACCTTATCTTGAGGAAACGCACAGGCATCGGCGAAGCGTGTAGAATTCCACACACGTGTAACTTCAACCATGTAGAAATGATTCATACTCATTTGAAAGCACAACTGTGAGAGAGAATGTTCAAAGAGCACACATATCCTTCCTTGTTGACTGAAATGGTAGCCTCAGAGTCATGCAGTGTGTGTGGCAGGAAAAGCACATACATTACCCAAATTAATTTACAGGCTGTAAGTTGATGGGCTTAATGACTCAAGCAGTACTGGTTACTCCAAAGTCCAAAATAAGTAATGTAGATGAGCACAGCACACAGGGCTGTCAGATGGTGATGACACTGGTGGGGCTGATAGGCGTAGTGCTTCATCCTTCCAGGTTTCTTATGGACATCTTCTGTTGTATGTGAACTACTCCTTGGTTTATCGTGGACGTCTTTGCTGTTCTGTGTAGTACACCTTTGTTTCTTGTGAGCGTTTTTTCTTTTCAGTGGATACCTCCTCTTGGTAATATATGTTGCGTTGCCAGCATCTGTGGGCTCTGTAGATAGTTTCATCTTCAGGTACTCTTTTGTTAACCTGGTCCATGAAGTCCAGTTGTAACACATAGTTTAGTCACCAACTCGTCGGCAAAATAATGTAGTAAGGAGGTCCACGCAGGTAGGATGTAGTTTAAGTAGATTTATTGAAGTTAGTTACAGGTAGAAGAGTTCTAATGTAGCAGCCCCACCAGGAGCAGCCTGCCTGCTGCTCAGCCCATTCTCCAACTGTCACACTTCTCCTCACAGTCACCCAACATTCCAATATGCATCATCACTCCAGCATTCCATGCAGCACACTGCACATTCACACTGGCTGAGCACGGAGGGAGATGATAGCAGAATTATAACATGAACAGGATACTACACATTTGTACATAGCACTGCGAGTCGCTAATAGAAAGGAACACCCTTAACACGTGCCTTCCTAATACCGACTCGCTAACCCTTTTTGCGATTCAGTAATAGGCTACCAAATCGCAAATTTGGTTTTTGTACATAGGAAAAGACTTTTGTTTAGTTGCAAATGTCCCGATTCTATGAATCGGACCATTTGCGACAAAAAAAAGCTATGTACATGCAGCCCTAAATCTTGTCTACTATTACAGAATACAATGAAATCCTGTTGCACAATATGTACAAAGTACTGGCCCAACTAGAAACAGGGAGTCTGGGGGAAAAATAAGCACTGCCAGACAGCATACCGTTGCTGCAATTATGGAGGGAGTAGAAAACATGCTGACAAATATAACGAGAGAACTTAAAATTTGCTTCTCTACTTCAGAGTGTAACCGATCTGATATTTGCGATATATGCCAAATGCTGGAAACAAAATTGTTTGATTTGGCAAGTCGCACTTTGGTACTTGAAGACACATTGACACCATGGGGGCAGCATCCAAGTTCCAGGAAGATCTTACGGCTGTCGCCGAGTAGATGACTGCCAACTGTCTCCAACTGAACTCCAGCAAGTCTGAGGTTCTGCTGGTAGGAAAAAATCAGGAGCTGTGGAGGAAACAATATTGGCCGACCATACTGGGCAGTGCACCTAAACCTAAGCAGGTGGTGAAAGATCTGGGTGTCTGGGTTGGCTCGGCTATCAGCTTTCAGTGTCAAACCAAGAAAGTGGCAGGGGCTTGCTTTGGCATACTGCGGGGGCTCAAACCGCTGCTTGGGTTCTTTGACACGTCCGAATGTCTGACAGAATATCGACGGACAGAAAATCGACCTACAAAAATATCGACACAAAAATATTGATGACAAGAATATCGAGATCCTATCTACAACATGGTAAGTACAAAAATATCGAAAATAAAATATAATGGTGCCGATTACGATCCTGGAAAAACCGGGTACGAACCGTCGGTCGGAGCGTTTTCTCCGTCCGACTCGTACCCGGTTGTAAAACTTTACAAACATGGAAGTACGATTCGCACGGAAACACCATTTCCGTACGAATCGTAAAAAACACCGTCCGACGAAAATATACATACGAATGTGATCCGGGAATGCTCCGACGTGACGTCGGGACGCTGTCAGGCAGCGTTTCACAACCCAGGAAGTACGATTCGAACCGACAGCAGTCCGGACGGCAATATTTTCACGGCACCCAAAAAGTGCTGGAAAAGCAAAGTACGCCGCAAAACGACCAGAATAGGGGGCCCGGTACGCGCCGTACCCCCCCCCCAGCCCCCGTGAGTACGCGCCTAACCACCCCCCCAGCCCCCGTGAGTACGCGCCTAACCACCCCCCCAGCCCCTGTGAGTACGCGCCGAACCCCCCCGTGTATGTACACCCGTGTACGTGTCGAACCCCCCGTGTATGTACACCCGTGTACGTGTCGAACCCCCCGTGTATGTACACCCGTGTATGCTCGAGTCGTACCCCCGTGTATGTACACCCGTGTACGTGTTGAACCCCTGTGTATGTACACCCGTGTACGTGTCGAACCCCCCGTGTATGTACACCCATGTACGTGTCGAACCCCCTACGCGCTGGGGGTACGCACCGTACATACACGGGTGGGGGTACGACTCGAACGTACACAGGTGTACATACACGGGGTGTTCGACACGTACACGGGTGTACATACACGGGGGGTTCGACACGTACACGGGTGTACCTACACGGAGGTTCTACACGTACACGGGTGTACATACACGGGGGTTTGACACGTACACGGGTGTACATACACGGGGCGTTCGACACGTACACGGGTGTACATACATGGGGGTTCGACACGTACACGGGTGTACATACACGGGGGGTACGACTCGAACGTACACGGGTGTACATACACGGGGGGTTTGACACGTACTCACGGGGGCTGGGGGGGTGGTTCGGCGCGTATGTGGGCACATGTCTCCATGGTTGCAATGGGAGTTTGGTGCGGACGGTGTTTTTTCCATACGGTTGTGACATCGGATGCACGGGATGGATCGTACTTGCGCGGTCGGACTTCACTTTTCACGTTTGTACGGTAAATCGTCCGGGGAAGTGTCGGACACATTTTCCGATCCGAGGACGTGTGGGGAATTATTCCCAATGCGACTCGTATGGAGTTTTTCCCATGCTAATCATACTTGGCAGTTTGTACGGCACTTGTACGATTCGTACGGTAAAAAGACCGGATACGAGTCGTACGGGGAATTTTTTTACAGGATCGTAATCGGCACCAGAATGTCAAAAATATCGTTATTAAAAATATAAAGTATTTTTTAGTTTAAAAAAAATATGTAAAATAAACCAAATAATACTTATAAATAAAATAAACATTATTAAATATATTTTATAATGTTTAAAATTAATAATTAATATATATAATGTAATAAAACATTAATTAAACATATACATATAATATATAATATATATACTTACTTAATAATACATTTTAATAATTGTTTTAATAACTTATAACTTGTTAAAAATTATTATAAATTACAAATACATCCTACACATAAAACAATAACATGAATAAAAATTAAATAATTATATATAACACATTTAAAAAACTTACATTTAATTTGAATATTGTTAAAATTAATTATATATTACATTAGCTAAAATAATACAAAAAATATTAAATAGCACCGACAATAAAACTACTACTCCAGCTCCAAAAAAAAACAGTAAAGAAAATGTTGGATAGCGTAGAGCTAAAAATTACTACGTACAGGTATAAATTACTATACCCACTGCAGGGAGTGCAACAGTAAGGAAAGTGTTGGATAGCGTAGGGGTAAAAATGACTATTCCAACTCCAAAGAGTGCAACAGTAGGGAAAGTGTTGGATAGCGTAGGGGTAAAAATTACTATTCCCACTCCAGAGAGTGCAACAGTAGGGAAAGTGTTGGATAGCGTAGGGGTAAAAATGACTATTCTCACTCCAGAGAGTGCAACAGTAGGGAAAGTATTGGATAGCGTAGGGGTAAAAATTACTATTCCAACTCCACAGAGTGCAACAGTAGGGAAAGTGTTGGATAGCGTAGGGGTCAAAATTACTATTCCCACTCCAGAGAGTGCAACAGTAGGGAAAGTGTTGGATAGCGTAGGGGTAAAAATTACTATTCCCACTCCAGAGAGTGCAACAGTAGGGAAAGTGTTGGATAGCGTAGGGGTAAAAATTACTATTCCAACTCCACAGAGTGCAACAGTAGGGAAAGTGTTGGATAGCGTAGGGGTAAAAATTACTATTCCCACTCCAGAGAGAGCAACAGTAGAGAAAGTGTTGGATAGTGTAGGGGTAAAAATTACTATTCCAACTCCAGAGAGTGCAACAGTAGGGAAAATGTTGGATAGCGAAGAGGAAAAAATTACTATTCCCACTCCAGAGAGTGCAACAGTAGGGAAAGTGTTGGATAGCGTAGGGGTACAAATTACTATTCCAACTCCAGAGAGTGCAACAGTAGGGAAAGTGTTGGATAGCGTAAGGGTAAAAATTACTATTCCAACTCCAGAGAGTGCAACAGTAGGGAAAGTGTTGGATAGTGTAGGGGTAAAAATTACTCTTCCAACTCCAGAGAGTGCAACAGTAGTGAAAGTGTTGGATAGCGTAGGGGTAAAAATCACTATTCCAACTCCAGAGAGTGCAACAGTAGGGAAAGTGTTGGATAGCGTAGGGGTAAAAATTACTATTCCCACTCCAGAGAGTGCAACAGTAGGGAAAGTGTTGGATAGTGTAGGGGTAAAAATTACTATTCCAACTCCACAGAGTGCAACAGTAGGGAAAGTGTTGGATAGCGAAGGGGTAAAAATTACTATTCCCACTCCAGAGAGTGCAACAGTAGGGAAAGTGTTGGATAGCGTAGGGGTAAAAATTACTATTCCAACTCCAGAGAATGCAACAGTACGGAAAGTGTTGGATAGTGTAGGGATAAAATTTACTATTCCAACTCCAGAGTGTGCAACAGTAGGGAAAGTGTTGGATAGCGTAGAAGTTAAAAATAACATAGTTATAAATAAAATAATTATTTAAAATAATTAGTGATTTCATTATTAAATAACTCAAAATTATTTACAAATACCAATAAATAATTATTACAAACATAACTACCAAAGAATAATTAATTAACAATACATGAATAATAAATACCAATAAATATTAATTAATAAATATTAATTACCAAATAATAAATATTAAACGATACAATATTTTTCATAACCAAAAACATATGAATTATTAAAAAGTAAATACCAATTAAAATATATTTAACAATTGTAAAAAATATATACCGCAAAATAATAATTATGAAACATTAATTACCAATTAAAAAATATTGAACTAGTAAATATTTTTAATACGCCAAAATAATAAATATTACACATTAATTACCAATTAATAATTACTTATTAATATATTAATTAGAAATATCAATGCATAATATTTAATTATATTTAATTCACAATTAATGATTAATCAACAATTAATCATTTTTCATAACCAAAATATTATAATTTAAAATATTTACCAATTAATAATTACTGTCCAATTAATTAATTATCAATACCCAACAACTAATTTAATAATTACTTAATTAGATTTCAATTACTTCCAACACTATTCCCCTATAAACGCACGACACACTCCACTAATAAAATAATACACAACATAATTATCAATTAATCAACTAATTAAAACTAATTGCCAATTAATAAAAATTAATTACCAATTAATACTTAATTAACAATAATATAATTATCAATACCAATAAATGAAAATAAATTATTAATTAATTACAATTAAATTACTTCCCACCCTATTCCCCTATAAACCCACAACCCGCTACAGAACTTAAACGCAAAAATTTATTAAAATCAATTTATAATTCCTAAAAATGTATAATATATTCCATATAATTAAATTACTTCCCACCCTATTCCCCTATAAACCCACAACCCGCTACAGAACTTAAACGCAAAAATTTATTAAAATTAATTTATAATTCCTAAAAATGTATAATTAATTCCATATAATTAAATTACTTCCCACCCTATTCCCCTATAAACCCACAACCCGCTACGGTACTAAAACACAAAATTGACTTAAAAAACCATTGTTAACATATAAAAATTGTATACATATATGTTAAAACCAGTAGAACACTTAACTAAAACCATATAACACATACATATTAAATACATAATAAAATACATAACAATAATATAAATATCGATATTAGTAACATCAATATTAGTAAAATCGATATATTTGATGTCGATATTACTAACTTCGATATTACTAACATCGATATTAAAATATTTACCTTAGGATCGATATTCTGTCCATAGATATTATTGACATCGATATTCTGTCCCTTCGATATTTTAAACTCGATATTAGTGTAGGTAGATATTTTAGTTTCGATATTTTGGCTGCTCACCGACACGTCCAAAAGGCAAATGATTATTCAGGCCTCCATTTTATCCAGATAGGACTATGCCAACGCACTGTATTTAGGGGTAAACAAGACCAAAACACTGAGACTACAGCGAGTTCAAAACGCTGCGGCTAGAACTCTTTTGGGTCCCCCGAGAACATGTCCCACCTCTAGGGCAATTCGTCAGCTAAACGGGCTGCCTGTTGCCAGCCGAGTGGAATTTAAGGTCCTATGCATTGCGTTTAAAATTCTGAAATTCTCCTTCTCAGGCATCCTGTCGAACCTGCTGTCACCTTATTCCCCACCGCGCCTACTCCACTCGATGGGACAACATCTGGCGATCGTGCCCCGCACGCAGAGGGCTCGTTCGGGTGGACGTTCTTTTCGTCTATTGGCCGCCGAGCCCTGGAATGCCTTGCTACTGTCTATTTGTGCCATGGACAACTACATGACCTTTAGTGAGGAAATAAATACTCATCTTTTCTTCTCACTCCAGTTCCTTATCTGGTCTTCAACCTTCATGTTCTGCTCAGCGCTGGGACGCCACTTTGCTGAGGCAGCTGTGCGCTATATAAAACATGCTAACATAACACTAACTGACCACTTCAGATGCTTGGGATAAAACCATACAGGATGCCCTCAAGAGGTTAGAATACCAGACTAGAAGGAACAACGTAAAAATAATGAACGCATCTGAAGGAGCAGAAGGTAGTTCATAATTTGCTTTATTTTTAATTCAAGATGGTCTCGTTAATAGAAATACAGCAGGCTTGCAAGGAGACCTGGTTCTGGAGTACAGCATCCATTTTAGGACATGCTCATTCCTCACTCTACTTCCCTACTTCTCATCCATCATCCCTATTTCTAATCTCTCATTCTTGCTTCTCATCCATCATTCCTACTTCTCTCATCCATAATCCCTACTTCTCATCCGGCATCCCTACTTCTCATCCATCATCCCTACTTCTCATCCATCAGGTTTACTTCTCATCTCTACTTCTCATCCATAATCCATACTGCTCATCAATCACACCTACTTCTTATCCCTACTTCTCATTCATTACCCCTACTTCTTGTCCATAATCCATACTTCTCAGCCATCATCCCTACTTCTCATCCATCATACATCAACTCTACTTCCCACCCATCACATCTATTTCTTATCCCTACTTCTCATCCATTACCCCATTTCTCGTCCTTAATCCATACGTCTCAGCCATCATCCCTACTTCTCATCCATCATACATCATCTCTACTTCTCATCCCTATTTCTTATCCTTCCTTCTCATCCATCTTTCTTACTTCTCATCCATCATTCAAACTTTTCATTTCTACTTCTCATCCATCATCCCTACTTCTCATTTCTTAACATCTGAACATTTTATTAGTGAGAAATAGCATACTAATGGCATTTTATGTAATATCTGTTTATTGAACAGAAGCAAATAGAAAATTGTACACGCCACAGGGAGCGAAGGGTCGGGTCGGTAAAATGACAAATAAACAGCAAGGAAAGCTAACCCCTCAGTTTGAAGCCCCGGCAATAAAGAAAAGGGGAGATATAAAGTTCGAGAAATGGCATCACATATGGGAGTGGGACATAGCGAAAGTCCAAAACTTAAAAGTCAGTCTTCTGGGGAGGGTTCTCTTTCAGTTCTCAGGGAGAGGCCATGTAGGGGAGCAAGAGACCAAGGTCCTTCGAGGACGAGAGTGACTAACATGGAAGGACTCCAGCTGTTCACAGGGAAGCGAACAATGAATCAAAGTTAACAAAAGTTAGGCAAAACAGGGCCCCCGCCAACTCGAAAGGCACAGGTCACATTGCAACGTCATCATTACGTTTTGTGGCAAACAACATAAGAACCATCATAGAACAAGAAAGAGAAATAGGGAGACGAGGAAGAGAAAGGAGAGAGAAAGAAAAGAAAGAGAGGAGAGGTAGCAGAAGAAGGCGAGGACAAAGAAGAGAGGGACGGAAAGAAGCGGATTTGCCAGGGGAAGGAGGGGGAGGAAACAAGGCCAAGACCTAGAGTGGAAGACGGTGATCCCAGGGCTCGGGGGGCTTGCCCAGCAGGTGTCACGGACTACTCTGAGGAGTCTGGCCTCTTGCCTCTAGAATAAGGCTCCAAGGGATCATCAAACAGTTGTAGAGCCCGCAATCTAGGGGGCATCAGACAGGAATGTCCCGTTTTAGTAAGGTGGTGTACGAGGGGACGCCAGACGCGATCAAAGTGTGTGTCAGTATGAGTAGGACGGGCAGTAAGCAGCTCTAGGGAGAGGACGTCCTATAGTCAGAGAACCCATGCAGCAATAGGCGGGGGTGGGGCCGCTTCCAGAAGGAGGCAATGGTCTGTCACGCTGCACCTAGTAAGTGAAGGATGAGGTGCCAGTGGGCCGAGGTCATGGTTTTAGTGTGTTGGGTCGAATGCCCAGAAACACCAGGGACGGGGCAGCAGGGATTGGGAAACCCACCACCTCCTTAATGTGGCTGAGGACCTCCTTCCAGAACACAGTGAGTTTCGAGCAAGACCACCAAATATGCAAAAAATCCCCTCTATCAGTCTGGCATCTCCAACAGATCAGAGAAGTGTCCGGGAACATGTGGTGGAGGCGAGTAGGAGTATAATACCACCGAGTCATTCGTTTGTAGGCGGATTCGCACTGAGAAATGCTACAGTATACCTTAGGAATGTCCTTCCATAGGCGGTCCCATTCCTCCGGGGAGACGTAAGCAGCCAAGTCAGAGGCCCAGAGAGTTTGATAACCATGGAGTAGTAGATGCCCAGAGTGTTGGAGGACCGAATAGGTTTTAGAAATGAGGCCTTTAGATCCGTGAAATCTACGGACCAGGGATTTGAAGGGGATGAGTTGCCGAGTCACTTCCCGAGAGTACACGGGAGAAGACAGCCAGTGACGTACTTGGCAGTACTGCAAGTGCGCATTGTCAGTGAGGTGGAAGAATTGTTTACATTGATCAAAAGAGCAAAGAGCAGAGCCCTGAAAGAAGTCCTGGAGTACACGTCGACTCACTATTGTCTAAGCCTCAAAGGCCCCAGGCTGAAGAGCAGGGGGCAACGCAGGATTGCGTGCGAACAGGGTGTTAGGGGAAGGGAAGGTCGTGAGACCCCGGGAGAGCGCCAATCTATCCTATATCTCCAAAACCGTTCTTCTTGGCGTCGCCAAGTATGCACTCCGTGGGTGCTCCTCTCGCGGAAGTCAGGCGAGGTCCCAGAGCGGTCTACAAGCCACTGCACGGTCCATATGGAACCATTGTATCTCGCTTTCAGGAAGGGTCCACTCCGATATAAAACGGAGGTGGCAGGCCCAGTAGTATTCCAGCAAGTTAGGACAGGCCAGGCCACCCCGAGATCTGGGAAGTAGGAGTATCCTGTGGGAGAAGCGGGGACGCAACTTCCCCCATATGAACTTAGTAAATTCACGTTGCAGGGCTTGAATATCCGCATGCGGGATAGGTGTAGGGAGAGACTGGAACAAGTAGAGGATTTTAGGGAGAAGGGACATCTTAACAGCATGAAGACAGCCCAGCCATGCCAAAGGATGACCCTCCCACCGTCGCATTTCCTCACGAACAGAGTTGCGGAATCTAGGCCAATTCAAGGAGGTCCAAGAAGAGAGTATTGGGGTTAAGTCTAAGCCAAAGTATCGAATTGACTCATCAGTTCACTGCACTGGGAGCAGGTCCCGCAAGCGCTGGACCTCCGATGCCGATAGAGTGAGATTAAGAGCATGAGATTTCTCCAGATTAATTTGATAACCCGAAGCAGCCTCAAAGGAGTCCAAGAGCTTGGCCACTGCCGGAAGGGAAGACGACGGAGAGGACAGGGATAGCAGTAAGTCATCAGCAAAGAGAGAACCCTTATGCTCCAAACCACCCATACGAATACCTTGAATATCCTGATGGCGGCGGATCGCGATAGCCAGGGGCTCGACAGCGTGCGCGAAAAGAAGGGGAGAAAGCGGACACCCCTGGCGTGTGCCCTGGTGAATAGAAATAGGGGTGGTGGTAGAGCCATTAAAACATATAAGAGTGGTAGGTTTGGCATAAGAGGCAATCAATTTAGAAATAAAGCCCGGTCCCAGGCCGATCTTCCGAAGAACTGCCCGAAGAAAGTCCCAGTCCACGTGGCCAAACGCCTTCTCGGCGTCAAGAGAGACCAGACAAACAGGGATGTCTCTGGTACGCGACTTTTCCACCAGGTGGGCAATATGCCGAATAATATCAGTTCCCTGTCGGTGGCGGACAAAATTCACCTGATCAGGGTCAATGAGCCCCGGAAGGTGGGGTTCCAACCGCTTTGTTAAAATTTTGTGAAGAGTTTGGCGTCAGTATTTAACAAGGCAATGGGGCGGAAGGAAGCCGTCAGGGTCGGGTCCTTTCCATGCTTAGGGACCAGCACGATTTCTGCCTCATCCATCGTAGGAGAGAGGCCCGTGCGATCCGTAAAACTATTAAAGAGATGAAGCAGATGATCTTGTAATTGCGGGTAAAAGACCAGTTAAAAAGTAAGCGGAAGACCGTCGGGACCCCGCGTCTTGCCCGTCGGTAGCTGCTTCAGTGCCTTAGCAATTTCCCCATCAGTGATAGGTGTATCAAGTAACCCCTTGAAATAAGGGTCGATAGGGTCCCAGGGACAGGCATCAAGACACTTCTTAACCGCCTCCAGGGGGCAAGGAGCATGAGCATAAAGATCCTTATAAAAGGCCACGAGGGTACAACCCTTGTCCTTCTCCGAGGTGACCCAAGAGCCATCAGGACGCTTGAGCTTGGAAGTGTGAGAACGAGCAGCCTGAGCCCGCAGACGGCGTGCTAAACACGCTCCAACCTTATCGCCCAACAGAATTTTTGCTTAAGATTGACAAGCAGCCGTTCAGCCTTATTAGTACGTTGCAAGCATAGTTGACCGCATAGGGCAGCCAGTCGGCGTTTGTTAGCAAGAGAAGGAGAGGCATGGTCCTCGCGTTCCAGATCTTTAATATCGCGGGAAAGGGTGGTTTCCACCAAACGTGCCTCACGGGTCCGGGCAATGGATATGGAGGTGATAACCCCCCAAACAGTAGCCTTGAAGGCGTCCCATCGAACATCCTCAGGCGTATCGTCAAGAGTAGTAGTCGCAAAGAAAGATTCGATCTCCTTTCGGATGTCCGCCACATCCACTGGGTCGCAGAGAGGTTGGGAGGCAACCACCATCGTGGAAGGGGGTCATCTCGAATAGTGGGAGGTTGAAGCGTAAGCAAAAAATGCGCATGATCAGAGATAGAGATGTCCGAGATGTCTGCCGTGCAAAGGTCGCGGGCCAGGGAAAGCGAGAGGAAGAAGTGATCAATCCGCGAATAGGAACGATAGACGTGCGAATAAAAAAGAGTAATCCCAGGAGTTCGGGTGTAGATACCTCCAGGCATCAACCAAACCAAGGTCAGTAATGGCATTTTTCAATTGCGTCGACATCGCCCCAGAGACATAGTGCGCCTGCGCAGTGCGATACCGCTCAGGATCCCAAACCAGATTTAAATCGCCTCCAAGGACAATAGGGGTAGACACCGAACGTAATAACGTCCCTAAATGCTATCGTAAGTATACATCCTGTTTCTGATTGGGGGCGTATATATTAACAAATGTGCAGGAGCTCTGACCCCAAACCATGTCAATCTTGAAAAATCTCCCGTCATCGTTGTCTATGCATTGGGAGGAGGTCTATAGCCAGCCAGGCTTAAAAAGAATGGCCACCCCACCAGTCTTAGTAGGGAAACTCGCCCAAAATTGGGTGTGGTATTTGCAGTGGGACATAAGGTGAGTGTCAGAGGAAAGCAGATGAGTCTCCGGAAGAAAAACTACATCAGGATCGTGCTGAGACAGATAACGCCAAACTTGCCGACGCTTAGAGGGAGAGTTGAGGCCCTTTACATTAAGGGAAAGGAATGTGACGGTGTGGGTCATAGTGTGAGAGGGGGGGGCAGCACGCTTCAGCACCAACAATGTTCAGGAAGGAACAAGACCCCAATCAAGCCAGGGATATACCCAGGGAGCTAAAGGAGACAGTTCCTAGACCTGGGAGACCCATAGCACCCCCGAGTCACGCAGGAGAGGGGTGGAAGCAGGGCGACAAGGCAGCGGCAGTGAACATAAAGCAGGCATAGGGGCGAAGGCCCAGCCGACCCCATATAGTGACCAATAGGTCCTCTCTTCGACCCAAACGGGATATTGCAGTTCAGTCATCAGGGAAGGCGCAATGAAGCCCAGCCACCAGGTCCTAGTCGGGAGACCCTAAGAGCGAGGCGCAAGGTGCAAACACAGTCAGGCATGTCGCAATGTCGGAGACAACGAGTTTGTGAGGGACGGGGAGGCACTCAGGGAACGAACTTGATTGATGGCCTCTTGTTTAGCTTGAGACGATTCAAGATCTCTGGAGAGGCGCCTGGAGCAAGGAGGAGGAACAGTGGACCATTCCGGCCGAAGGGACCCCATAGGATGTGTACTAGGGGCCGGAAGGTCATCGCTCTCTGAGTCAACAGGAAGATGGAGGAGACGCTGCGCCTCCTGCAGGGATCGGACAATCCGCATCCTACCCGCCCAAGAGAGCATCAAAGCAAAAGGGTGGCCCCATTGATATTTAGCCTCAAGATCCCTTAGTTTGTCCGTAACGGGTTTGAAGCTATTCCTCCGTCTGAGCGTAGAAGGTGTGAGGTCCTGGAAGATCTGGATAGAGAGTCCATTGTAGGAGACTGCTTGAACTCCCTGTACTTTGCGGAGGATAGCTTCCTTGTGAGCAAAGAAGTGGACCCGCGTTATGATGTCCGGGACAAAATTAGGGTGATTGCGAGGTCCAGATATCCAATGGGTCCTATTGAGCATAGGCGGAGAGGAGCCCTCGCCTTCACGAATGGCATGAAGGAGGTCCGCCGTGTATGTCAATATGTCCTTTCCTTCTATTCCCAATGGAACACCTTGGTTACGGAGGTTGTTCCGCCTACTGCGGTTTTCCAGGTCTTCCTGCTTCAGCTGAAAGGTGATATTTTAGGGGCATATGTATCAAAAAACGTATTTGCGATTCTCAAATAGCCATTTTTTGAGAATCGCTATTTGAGAATTGCAAAACGGGATGTATTTAAAAATTCGCACATATTTTGCGAATTCTTAATATTCCTTAATTGCGATTAGCAAATTGCGAAATCGCAATTAAGGAATACCTTCCCATTCATTCCTATGGGCCAGGAGGCCCATAGGAATGAAAGGGAAGTAATTCTCAAATTGCGAATTGCAATTTGCTAATCGCAAATTGAGAATAATTTTAAAGGTGCAAGGGTGTCATGATGACACCCTGATGCACCCCTGAGATGAACATGTGTGCGCATATGGCGCACATACATGCCCTGAGGGCATGTATGTGTGCCACATGGCACTTTGAAAAATGCCAAAAATTGCATTTTTCAAAGAAATCGCAAATTACCACCAACTTGAAGTTGGTGGTAATTTGCGATTTCTTAAGGAGAATTCGCACAACTTGGGTGCGTGTTACATAGCATTTAAGGAATCGCAATTTGCGATTCCTTAAATGCTTACGCAAAATTAAGGAATCGCAAAATTAGCGATTCCTTAAGAATGCAATGCGAAAATGTCACATACATCGCGTTTTGCGATTTTGTATTCGCAAACGCTGTTTTTTTGCGATTCGCAGCATTTGCGAATACAACATCGTTTGATACATATGCCCCCTGGTCTTCAAGTTCAGACACTTTTTTAAAGAGTCCGACAATGTCTTCCGTCCTAGCGTCTATTGTTCGTTCGAGGCCATCAACCCTATTGCCAACCTCAGTAACCTCTCAGCGAATATCCTGTAAACCAGCCTTGAAATCCTGGTGGAGGGAGCCAATTTCAGACTTGTTTTCCTGCAGGAATGTCGATATATAAGCCTGGGTGATGGGCAACCCAGAGGAAGGTAACCCAGAGGACGCCAAGGAAGAAGGAGGATCCTCCTGCGTATTGGGAAGTGTTTTAGACCACAAGGAGGTCACCGGGTTCTCCCAGGAGGCTGCAGCGTCAGGATCCTTAACACCCCTGTGCTTAGGAGGCATATCTGCAAAGGATGGAGAAGCTGTGGGTTCTGTGCCAGGGATAGAGCCACAGTCGAACCAGGGAGCTGACCAGGGAAGAACTGAGGGAGACCAGCAAGGCAGCAGAGGGTTGCGTGGCACAGAGACGGTGTGGTCCCCAGCTCCCAGGGCAAAACCAGGGGCCAGTAGCTCACAGGTGCGTAGGGCGGGCAAGGTGGTAGACAAGCACATGAAGAGGTGTTCCTGGAGGCCGACGTGAGGTGGACAAGGAGCAGCCAAACAGAGCCAGCGAGGTAGAGGTCACT
The DNA here is from genome assembly GCF_964204655.1 of Triturus cristatus. NCBI lineage: Eukaryota > Metazoa > Chordata > Amphibia > Caudata > Salamandridae > Triturus > Triturus cristatus. Next base: position 88,896,589 of record NC_140582.1, read on the forward strand.
CCCAAGGCAGGGTGCAGGCCCAGAGCAGCGTGGAAGTCGCCATGCTGATATGAGACTGAGTGGGCCGGGAAGGGGGCCACCAAGCCAAGGAGAAAGTCTCTAGGAGGAAGCAAGGCCCCACTGGATGCAGAGCAGTTCCCCGCCAGAATCAAAGGGTCCCCAGGGGCCACGGGACGCAAGAGCATGGCAGAGTAGGGCCCAGAGAGCAGAAGAGGCCAAGGCGAGGGAGCTGAGGGGAGGGTGCCACAGTATAGGCCCCCAGGCAAGCTGTCCTCCACAGCTAAGTGTGCAGGCGACAGGCAGGGTCATCAGCATCGGGCCGGGGGAGCGCAGGCCGCAGGGGATGACAAGATAGCGGAGTCAGCACCGGAGAACACACTGAAAGTCACCCGGGCCAACCGCATCTGCAATGGTGCACCCCCCGTCCCGGTACCTCCTGCCCCAGGGCAGCACAGCGACGTCCCCCTCGTCCGTAGGGCTCATCGATGGGACTGATCTCCCACGCAGCGAGGCTCCGCAGGCCACAGGAACGGTCACCACCTTCCCTCGTAAGCGTCAGGGTCCAGTTGGGGAGAGCAGGCTGCACACAGGGCCCCAGATAGCGCAGGGAAGGTCCGGACCCTCAGAACCTCTCCGGAGCGTGAGTGCTACACCGGGGCAGCAAAGGAAGGCGTCAGGCACCGCCCGAGGCTCCACCGCAGCCAGCAGACAAAATGGCGGTGGGAGCAGAGCAGATCGTCGCTGAGCCAGAATGCTGCCAGACAGGGTTCCCAGGCAGCCCCCGCAGCGACAAATGGTAGAAGCAGCGACCCCCAAAGAAATCAGGGCTCCACAGGTGGCATTGTGGTCCCGCTGGCCGGGGAAAAGGCTTATTCGGGAAGCGCTGGAGCGGAGACTCGATGGCACACGTCTCACTCCCTGCGCGCCCAAGCCATGACCCCCACTTCTAATTTCTTATCCCTCAGTCATACCAACACACTTTCAATGTTGTGAAACACACCTTCACACTGATTGGTTAGCAACAGTCAACCAGAGTTAAAAGATTAGGCTACATTCTATTGGTTTAGCCACTGAAAAAACAGCCTTCTTGTTGCACACTGTGCAGTTTGCTTCCAACAAATCCAAGGCTGTAGAGCATTTCATTTTATTTAAGTGCTTTTCTGTTTTCACACGCCTTTATAGAACTCTCGAATGGTTTGGTAAACACTTTCTTGCACAGTACCTGGCATGCCCTCGTGCACACAACCCTGGACGGAACACCCACACATTTAATAGGTGGAGTTCCAATGCAAGAGAAGGGTGTATCGGTTACATGGATTCACCTCCACTACCAAATGTGGAAGAAAGGGCAGCGGATGGTACCAATACAGAGCAAGATGAACCTGAGTGCACAAATAGTACAATTTCATGTCAGGGGTCTAGAATCCTCCACTATGGAATGGAAACGCTAGGGTCTCCCAATTTATTCTCGGTGATTTACTTGCCTAAGCCAGTCTGACCAATTGAGACTTGAAATAGGCAAAAAATAGGTTGATGTGGGCTGGAGAAGTAGGGTCATGAATAAGTAAAGCAGTCTTCGGGGTTATTTGAATCTTAATAAGGCTAACAAGCCCAGTGAGAGACAGTGGAAGAGATATCCATTGCTTGACCTGATCGGTTAGGCTGCTTAGCGCAGTGCCATAGTTTACCCATATTACCTTCTCCTTATCCCTATGAATCCAGATGCCAAGCTATTTAAGCACGTCAGGACACTACAGCAGCGGGAAGTCAGTTGTGAATTGTGTCCAATCGGCAGTGAAAGGGAATATTTGCGATCTCCCCCAGCTGACCCGAATACCAGAGAATGCCCCAAATTTAGCTCATTCTCTTACAATGGCCTTCAGGCACACCCTAGGTCAGAGGTCTTCAAACTTTTGTAGGTTGAGCCCCCCCCCCAGCACAATTGTTTTAGCTGTTGGGCCCCCCCCAACACCTGACAGAAATTTCTGGAATCTGGTACATTACATAATCGACCGCTGCGCGCATATCCTGGGCCATATCCAGCAAATAATGTTCAACACAATAAGAGTGTTTAGTAAAGTGCAGGTTTGTGAGTGGGTGTGCTGAAATGACAGATTATTACACAGCTCAAACCACCACTTCCTAGATAAAATATGCGCAAATTGTTTTTACTAGGATGCTTTGTTTTACACATGACATTGATTGATAACACCACCAACATAGATGTGACGGGTGTGCCTGTTTTTCGCCACAGACGGTCAATCTGTGGATGGATTTTTGCTATTGCCATCCTCAGGTTGTGCTCCACATCCAGGGGCAGATCTACAAGGCACTTCCGAAGCACAGGGATGCGACATATTTACAAGAATATGACGCATCTCTGTGCTTCCCCTTGCGCTGGCGCACAAACTGCAGCCATGCGCTAGCGTAGGCATCCTTGCACCATGGTGCAAGGATGCCTGCGTCGTGGAGAGATTGTTTTTGTGCAGGAAGGGGCACCTTCCTGCACATAAACAATCACTACAGGCATTTCCCTCTTTCAATGCATGCTGTAGAATGCAGCACGCATTGAAAGAGGGAAAAACGAGGAGAAATGAAAACATTTCTCCTCGTTGCGCCTCGCTAAGCCACCTCTAGGGTGGCGTAGCATTCAGACGCATTTCCAGATTTACGATTCCTCGTAAATATGGAGATGTGTCTTGTTCCATGGCAATACCCATGGAACAACCCTTCAACACAAAGTGCTGCTTGTGAAGGGGCCGTATTTACAAGGAGAGGAAAAGTCACGCAGGGTGGCTTTTCCTGTCCTTGTAAATATGGAGGAGCCCCCTGCGCCACCAGTACGTCATGAAAAGTGACGTACTGGTGGCGCAGGGCGCTTGTAAATCTGCCCCCTAGTCTTTAATGGCGCCAGTGCAGGGAACCCAATCTCACATAAATAGGACGAGCTGAAATGCAAGAGAGTTTTGATAGCATTTTCTCTCAAAGATAAATACTCTGCAGACATTTTCAGCCAAGACAGAGACTGTAAGGGAGACAGTGTTGTCAGATTTTTCGAGCACTCCCTAGCTCAGAGCTGGTACACGAGAAACAAATCTTCTCTAGAAATCATTAACAAACGTTTTAGGCAGCATTATAATAGGATAATTGCCCACCAACCTGTTATGGACCCGAAGACAAAGTTGAAAGTCCACAGAGAGGGCGTTGAACGAGTACCTAATTGAGAATTCCTAACTAGTACGATAAGTTGCTTGCCTGAAGCAGTTGGTGTTAAGGACACGTCGGGCTTATGTTTAAAAAAACATAGAACTAATAATAAATGAATGATGTCTATTTTACTTCAGAGCAATGTTGTCTGACAAACTTTGTGGTGGCAGGGATATGTTAAGGATTTTGGGTGCCCTGGGCCAAAACTAATTTGGGGGCCCCTGTTCAGTACAGCTTTGAGTCTAAGCTCTGCCTTACCCTCTTTAGCCAGGCTACTAACGGTGCACAGGCACTATGGTTGAAATTCTAAAAGCGTTTGCATCTAATATGCATAGATAGTGATGTGTGTTTTCACTGTTGTAACAAAGCAGCAGCCCACTAATTTTACAGCGAATAATATCTGTGACATCCTTCAATTTCTCATATGTGAGGACCCGCTTGGATCTAAAATAAACTTTTTTTATGGTTGTTGCTTGAAACAAACATTTCGCTGCAAATAGTAATAGACTCCTTACATCAATCACATTCAAAAGAACTAAAACAAAACGGTATTTACAAGAATCTGTTTAGGAATTATTCCAGGCCATCAGGGCAAGAACAGAGCTGTCTATCAAGGGGCCCCCTGGAAAGCTGGATTGCAGTGCATGTAAATGTGTCCTTTTGTAGTTTAGGACGAAAATCTTGATGGGGCACGACATGCCCATACTCGTGTACAGGAGCGCAACTAGACCCGAACTTCGGGTGGGGGCTATCATTCCCAGCCAGGGCTGGCCCAAGCACTTGCTGCACACAGTGCAACAGTCTTTTTTTGGTGCCCCCTCCCACATTTTCTCCTTCTCCATGAGTTCCCTCACTACCACTCACCAACGATGCACCTAGTCTCTCTTCATTTTGTTATAGCGCTACTCATTGTTTACTCACACTCAGTTTTGTGACCTGCATGGTACACATTCTATGGAGCAGGCACATTAACCCTCTGCGCTGTGTGGGTGGCAGGAGTGCTCATGTGAGTGTACGGGGAGCCATGCGACAGTTTGCGAGTAGGGTAAGAGGAGTGACTGCAGGGTGAGCGAGGTGACCATATGAATTTGGGTGCAGATATAAGTGCAGAGTGGGACGAATGAATGAATGGTTAGTGGTGGGCTTATTTGAGTGAGATTGCAGGTTGAGCAGTGAGGGGGACAGGTGAGTGAAGTGTCACTTGAGCGCAGGTTGAGTAGTGTGCTCGTGTAATTGCAGGGTGAGGTACAGGGTGAACAGTGCAAGTGAATTGTGAGTGCAGAGTGATCACTGTGAGTGCAGGGTAAGTGGGTGAATGGAGTGAGTTCATGGGGATCAGTGTGAGTGCAGGGTGAGCGTCAAAGTGAAGGGCGAGAATGGGGAGCGAGTTGTCTGAATGCAAGGTGCATTCCCAGACATTTGAAGTAACTCAGAATGTTATTGGCGGTAGCATAGGGTTTCAAAAGTGTTAAACTATTGATAATATGGCAGTAACTAGGGATCAGGGTGGAGGAAATAAATAATGTGGTGATCCTGCAACAAACTCCAGGTCTTGTGATTAAGGTTGCCAGCTCATTATTTTGATGTCCCAGGCGGTGCAAAAATAAGCAGTCACCTAAAGCTGTATTGTCAGTACTTGTCCATGCATACTTTGAACAGCAAATATAAATAGAAATAACTTTTACTTGTGTTCTAGGGCTACCTGAATAATCTATGGCTGATAATAAAAGGGAACATGCTTCTTTATTTACAGACAAGCAATTTGCAGTCTGTTTAAAAGAACACATGGCTAGCTGGCATTTTGCGCGCCTGCCTGTGTAGTTTTAAAATAAACTTTGTCTCCTTTCGGGGAAGAGCTAACCCTCCCAGGAGGGGGTTAATTCATAGAGCTGAAATGCTTTAGCTGCAGTGAGAGGCAGGATGTCTCCACTGCTTAAACTGAAAGCAAACGAACAGACAGGCATTTCAGCTGCAGTGCGAGGTACTATAATATCGAAGGCGAAGGAACAGGCCTGTCTGTTCCTTTACCTTCGGTTTTAGCAGAGGAGACTTCCTGCCTCCTCACTGCAGCTGAAGTTTCAGCTCTATGAATTAACCCCCTCCTGGGACGGTTAACATAACAAAAGCATTGGCACTTCGTTCCCCGTCGATTCCCCCTCCCTCCCCCCTCACCGGAATTCTCTAAAAAGACTTGGGACTCAGGGAACAAAGGTAAAATTAGAGTGGAGTGCGCGCCCCCCCCTAGGATGGTGTCGCGCCCCCCCCAGGGGGGCGCGCCCCACAGATTGAAGAAGTCTGCCCTAGGTTCACAAATATAGAGGGTTATGCCATCTGCATTGCATCTCTGCTTGCACATTTGTATAACATTTCATAGGAAACTAGCCATTCAAAGTACAGGCTTCAGCAAGACGTGGACATTTGCACTTGTGTGGAGAGGTACCGTGACACCCTAAGACTAACTAGGGATGCCTGGCTTCTGGAATCATCCACTCCTCTTTAAAACGTCTTGCACAAGGGGAGAGTCTCTCTTGCCTGGTGATTTCTGTATTATTGGCTGCTGGACCCTGGGGCCACCATGGAGAACTGGAAGGAAGAACCCCCTGATGCCCACAAAGGACTAAGTACTCTTCCTAGTTGACCCCAGGACCAGTAGATCTCCGAAAAGGGCCAGTGAGGCTGGGCCTCCTAAACCCCCTGAGGACCATTTGGGGGAAAGTCCTGGACTTCTGCGTCCAAAACCCAAGACCAGGAGGAAGATCATTATTGGGAATCTCCTTGCACCGTGACAGCTGATCACAGTGTGAGCTCAGCTCCCTCAAAGAGAAGGAGGACCTCTTCGGATGTTTTAAAAGAGTCGATAGAAACCCTGTGGTGAACTAGAAGGTGGGGAGGTATGCAGAGCATGAATTAAGTGTTATGGTGATTAAAACTGTCTCCAGGACAAGCGTACATCTTTCTTTTTTTTTTTTTACATCTTTCTTTATGTGTGCCTATTTCTCAATATCACCAGACGCTGAGGATTGTCACCTTTGTGTTGCGTTGACTCAGATACTAGAAACCTTCACCTTTGAGATCTCCAGCTAAATTCCGAGGTATGGACCAGCGGCTCTGCTCCTCCACAGGCACTGCCATTCTCTTCCCACGGGAGGGGCTCCCCTTCTCTCCTCTCATGACACATTACAGCAGTCAGAACCACACACTATCAATTACAGGGAAACAGTGTTTACAACGCAGACAGAACTACGCAGTGCCATTACAACGCAGGCACTACAACGAGCACTCATTACCACACGTTCCATTCAACGCAAGTCTTTATAATGACTTGCTTTAGGGAACGTATTGTTGGTTTTTAAATCCAACACCTTCCCTACTGTTGCACAGACTGGAGTTGGAATAGTAATAGCCAGAATCTGAGATGCATTAGAGCTTCAAGGAAAGAGAGATGGAGTTTAATCAGCAATAGTACGAAGCCATGTGTATCAAGAGTTTGCAGCCAGTCCTGTGAGCAGCGAAGGTAAGGGTCGTGCCTTTATAGAAGCAGACAAACAAAACTGAAGCCTGTACTTTGCTTGGCTAGTTTCCTATGAAACATTATACGATTGTGCAAATAGAAATGGCTATTCTGCCTATGGGCCCAGTTTCTTGAGCCATTTTTCAGTGCTCAAGGACAGGAGCTGTGTGACTGGAGTAAAGAGCAGTCCCCTTCATTAGTGTTGCACACAGCAACTTTCCTATAAAGAGGTAGAAGCTCCAGGGGTGGAGAGGAGCTGTGGTAAGGACATGGCACAGTGACGTAACATGCCCCCCCGCCGCCCCCTCGGTGCGGGTAGGACCACGAGCTCCAGAGGACCCCCCTCAGCACACTACATTGGCCTGAGAGTTCCTGGCTGCCTCTGGAGGAGAGCCCCTCTGTGTGCTTTGCGGGGGAGGGGGGTGACCTCAAGTTTCGTTACGCCACCGACATGGCCGTGGCATTGGCAAACGCAGCAGATCACGGATCATGTCATGCGGGGCTGTGAGGTCACAGCCCAGAAGTGTTGAGCTGGAGTCGTGAAGTCGGCATAGACAGTGAACCTTGCAAAGAGAAAAGACTCAAGATCAAGTTCGAAGACCATTTTTGGTTTTGAAAGATGACATGAGAGCGGAGCATGATACAATGGTGCCCAAAATATAATGTAGAGAATTCTACCTGTCTCTGTACACGGGAAATGCATCGTGTAATCCTTACTTCCTGGTGCAGCGGCGGCCAAGAAAACCAACAGCGGACACTTTTTAGCTCTCACCTCCGTATTCCTCGCATATGTCTTAAGTATGTTATAGATGGCACACCTGTTGATCACTTGGGAAACACACCGTAAGCGGTCTTTCGCTTAGAATCTCTTCTGTCATTATGGACTTTTATTTTGCTCTACCTTGTTTGCTTCCATCATTGTAATATTATTTTGAAAGTACTTATTCCCTTTGATGGGCCTTGTTATGACAGACCCACAAAAACTGACTGCAATTTGCTCACACCCATATTTGCATTTCTGCCAGGTTTGTAAAATAGTACTTGCACAAATCATTCTTGCTTCCGGGTTTTACACCCAATAATTTGCCAGTAGCATGTGTTTCCTCATTTCAAGGTGTGCAAACTACACTGTACCCTCAATTTACTCCAGGTTAATCTGCTGCAAACACCCACAAACTGCAGGCATGTTGTTCTCCTAATGGGTGCAAACTTAAGACTGTGCTAGAAATGTAATGTTAAGATCATAAGCCTATGAAAAACACAGACATTAGCCTCTGAAACTCAGGTGCACTTAGACCACCCCAAATTACATTATTTTAAACTGTTAACACTCAAACAGATGTGAGAATTTGTAAAGCCCAGTACAGAATTCGGTGATATGCAACATTAAAAAAATTGTTAATTACTGCTGTTTTTGCTAAGTATATGTCACCTACGTTACGCAGTGGATATCTACACATTTATAAATACTCGTTTATCTCTCTATGGTCCACACACATTCTGGCCATGTTAGTATATGGGGGATCACAAGCCTGACACTTTTTAAATCAGTACTCTGCCTATTTCTTCCACTGCTGAGATTCGCGACCCACTGTGCCCCCACAGTTTCTGCAGTCACTATCCGCAGAAGTGTTGACTTCCACACCTTTTACACACCCACCAATAAGTCTATTGTATACATCCATGGATAATTCCTATTACCTTGCAGTAACTAGCTACTAAACTGCACTTCAACATCCCTGCACTTCTTATTGTTCACCATATAGCTACAGCTCCTCTTTCGGTAACCTTAAAACCTTTATCCAGTCATCCTAATGACTTTTGTTTTCCCACTTTGTTCACTTTGTTTACGTCTGCCAAATGTTTTTCATGCCCTCCTTGACTCTTCTTCAACTCTTCAGCCCTGCACAATATAATTACATCTTCTTGTGGGGAAGGGGGGGGGGGGGCAGAGTGGGGGTATGTGACTCCTCTGCTGCCAACACATTGGCATGGCCCTCATCCCTGTGCACTATTTTCAAACCCATTCTTTTTATTCTTTTTATTTATTGTTACCTGTCTCTGAGATAGTGTAGAGTACCCATAATCCCATATCATCACACCACGCACACCTCACAGCCACCACTACCCCTTCCCGCTCTTCTGTCGCCAAAGCAATTATCCCCTTCCCTCCCTCATCGCTTCCTTTCACCTCAATGTCGATCAAACCTTTACCAACAAGGTTAACTGGGCAGAGAAATTCCCATTCTCCTTCTGCCATTGAAGTGCTGGAACAGCTTATCACAGGACTTTCAGTACCTCCAGCCCTCTGGCTGGGATCTCCCTTTCAGACACCATACAGTTATGAGTGAGACTCCAAGGACATGTCCATAGCAGGTATGCGGCTGCAAGGACGAATGTCCCCAATATCATGTGGAACTGTGCCATTTGACTGTGCAAGTTGCCTTGTCTTTTTGCTTTTTGGAAATAGTTTGTGACGCTTCTGATTCTAAACAGTCACACTGGCACTGGTGATACCCAGGGGCACCCTATAGTCTTAAGGGGGTAGCCACACCTGGCAGTAGCTACACCAAGGGGATATGCCTATGGGATTCTTAATGTAAATCAAGTCCAAAAGCTAGGGTCAGTGGAGGTGGGCCCTGTTTGTTAACTTTTTGTGTTTCAGATGTTTGCAAACATTATGTGCATGATGTTTGCAGCACTGACTGTGATCATTGGAACATGAGTGCAAGATGAACGATTCTTGAACATTAGCAGCACACTCATTGTTAAGGTTGCCTTCAGATGATCAAAAACTTTTCTCTATTTGTGAGCATGGTGGTTGCAAGATGGAGGGTGGATGCTTCTCACAAAGGACAACAAGGTCAGTTCCACCTCTACATCTTCTGCCTCAGTTTTTTCTGTTCTCAGAACTATCTAGGGGAACATACACGTATCTCACCAGAACAAAGCCCTGCAAGGTGTATTTAGGTAGCTTCTTGTATCCAGGGACCGCAGCAATGCATTCTAAGAGGACATCAATGGGTGCCCCTATGATGAGGAAATCTAGGCAGAGCATGATCAAGTGGACCTTTATCAATGTCGGAATACACACGTTTTATTGGCAGATGGTCACGGGCACACTCCCTGCACTTATGAAAGCTGAAGCTTCCCTTCAAGCTGGTGAATGCATCTTCCACACAGATCTCCATTGACCCTGCTGCTGTTGGTTATTTCAGAAAGGAGCTGAGTGCTGCCCATTTCTTACTGGAGAGGAAAAAGCCACATGGACCTGCTGAAGCTCTGCTTGTCGAACCGGCTGCTGACCTTGGGGCACTGAAGGCCCGTGCCAGCCCCAGGACTGCAGAAATGCCCAGGAAGTGCGTCACAGCTCTCCCTATCCCTCACCAGGGGCCAGGGGAGGATGCCACAGACAACTACAGCTGCAAGTGCAAGTTAGCTGAGTGGTGACTCTTCCCAGTAAGCACAGCCCCCGCCCTACAACTTGTTATTTTCTTTGCCATTTCATTGACCCTGCTGCTCTGGTGGTAGTCCAGCACTTGGTTGCCTTGAACAAGCATGGTTTGCATGGTCTACAGCAAGCCTTTTATACCTGTGCAGTTGCGCCCTTTTCTGCGGGTCAGGCAGTGGTCTGCCCCCTTCTCCTTACTTGCTTCCCCCCCCCCCGAGTGAGCAGCCTCTGACACAGCGGCTCTCGGCTCTCGGCTCTCATCTTAATTTCAGGGGAAAACACCACCTGATCCCAACCTGCAGGTAGGCTTATCCTGCTTGCTTGTCCTGAGCTACGACCCAGCATGCTTTTGTCTTACAGGCTGTAGTTACAGCGTATTGTCGAGTGCCATTAAGTCTGTTTTGTTTTAGCTTATCTTAGCTGCTTGAGACAATCACAGTTGAAGATAGTAAAGGGTTGAGGTCTTATCAGTTCTCAATCAATCAATCAGGATTCCTGTAAAGGCTGACTGCTCACCTGTTAGGGTCTCAAGGCACTGGGGGGGGGTGGTATCTGGGGTTCAGTCGAAGAGCCAGGTCTTGAGGTCCTTCCTGAATTGAGGCAGTGTAGGTGATTGCCTGAGATGCAGAAACAGGGAGTTCCAGGTCTTCGCAGTGAGGTAGAAGAAGGATCTTCCTCCAGCTGTGATCCTGCGGATTTGTGGGATGGTGGCCAGGGCCAGTTGGGCAGAGCAGAGCTGTCTGGTGGGTGTGTATAAGGAGAGGCAGTGGTTGAGGTATGCAGGTCCGGCCTTGTGGAGGGCTTTGTAGCTGCACGCGAGGAGCTTGAAGGTGATTCATTTGTTGATCGGGAGCCAGTTGAGGTCTCTCAGGAAACTGATGTGGGTGTGGCAAGGGATGTTCAGGATGAGTTCGGCGGAGGCATCCTTGATGCTCTGTGTCAGATTTGGGGGTCTCCAGTTGGCATATGTAGGTACCTGTGACAAATAGGGACCCTTGCGTCTAGTCAGGGTAAGGGGCTACCCTCCTAAAATAACCCCTGCTCACCCCCTTGGTAGCATGGCACGATCAGGCAGGCTTATCTCAGAGGAAGTGTGTAAAGCTTTTGTGAACACATACAGTAATACAGTGACAACACTACAAATGGACACCACACAGGTTGTATTATAAAAATAAGCATTTTTATATAGACTTAACACAAGACCAGACGACAAAAATCCACAATACTGTACTCAAAAATAGTCTCTTAAATGTTATAAAATAGCTCAGTTCTCTCAAGTTGTAAATGTGACACTTTACTCTCAATGTACCATAGATGCGTAGCGCAACGAAAACAAAAGCATTGCAGGGAAGGTGCTGCGTCGGTTCCTTACACGCAGGGGAGTGGATGCGTCGGTTCCTTACTGCTGCGCAGGGGAGTTGATGCTCGCTTCCTTACTGTGTGGGAGTTGATGCGTCGGTTTCTTACTGCTCTCCGGTGCGATGCGACACGCTGGTACCTCGATGCGATACTCTCCTCTGGTCCGATGCGACAAAATGGCACCTGGGTTGCGATGCGACAATGTTGGTGTGATGTGACACGCCCGACGGCCGTGCGGCGACTCGATGATCTTTGGAGCCACGACAGGCCCTGCGACGCGCTTCTCCGGGGATGTGACGATGACCTCTTTGGCAGCGTCCTGCTTCTCCGGCGATGCGCCGCGTTTCGGCGATGTGATGATGACAGCGGCAGCGGTGGCTCGCTTCCTCGGTGATGCGATGATAGCGGCTGGGCCGGCGACACGCTTCTCATTGTTGCGTCGCGCTTCCAGCTCCCAGCGACACGCAGTCTCTCAGAAGGCCCAGCACAACAGCAGGCACTTCAGTTCCCAGCAAGGGAATTCAGGGCTAGCTGGTTGGTGAAGTCTTGTATCCCTGAGACTTCAGGCAGGAGGCAAGCTCTAGTTCAAGCCCGTGGAGATTCTTCTTCAAGTTGATAGAAAGCACACTCAGTCCTTTTCTCCTCTCTTTGGCAACGAAGCAACCACTGCAGGCCAACCCCCAAACACACAGCACAGGTGTAGTTTCCTCCTTCGGCTTCCTGGTTCTTCTCCTCAGCAAAGGTTCGTCTTAATTCCCAGAAGTGATCTAAAGTTCTTGGGTCTGGGTCCCAATATTTATACTCCTTTTCCCTTTGTTCTCTGAAGGCAGAGAGGCCTTTGCCTAGTCCAAACCAGTTCTGGAGCACTTTGTTGACATGTCTCCTTCTTTCCTTTCACAGTGCAGGGCAGGGACATCAGACACACCACAGGAGGTGGAGCCAGCATTGTGGAGGGAAGGCCCAGCCCTATTCAGGTCCCAGGTGCAACTCCTCCCTCCCATCTAGATGCAAATCTCTCTATTCACCACTTAGCTAACCCACCCTGTCTCTTGGAATCCTCCAGCCCTGTCACTCAAACTCCAGACAAGGAATACACAACCTAGCAGAGGCAGGTTTGGATGGTTAGACAAGAAAATGCCTACTTTCTAAAAGTGGCATTTTCAAACACAGAATGTTAAAACCAACTTCACTAAAAGATGTATTTTATCATTCTGAGTTCAGTCATACTAAACTCGAATTTCTACCATGTTCCCTGAGTCAGTTAGGATTATAAAATGCAATAACCACACTGCCCATTCTGGCATATGGAGAACAGGTAGCCTTGCAATAGTGAAAAACCAAAATGGCTGTTAGGACATGCCACACACACCTGGGCATGTCCTACCTTTTACTTACAATGCACCCTGCCCTTGGGCCTACTATAGGGGTGACTAATATGTGTAAAAGGGAAGGTTTTAGGGACTGGCAAGTGGGTGCACTTGCCCAGTCAGCATGGCAGAACCAGACTGCACACAGGCTCTGCAATGGTAGACCTGAGACACACTTTACAAGCTGTTTCGGTGGGTGGCACAATCAGTGCTGCAAGCCCACCAGCAGCATTGGTTACAAGCCCTGGGCACACGCAGTGCACTGTACTAGGGTCTGACAAGTAAACCAATCAAGCCAATCATGGAGTCACTAATCCATATATCAATTTACTATAGGGAGCACTTGCACTGTGGCACTGAACCGCAGTGGCACAGTGCCCAAAGCATCTATAACCAGCAAAAACACATGAGGCAACAGCAGAAAATGGAAGGGAGACCCACGCCAATGGTGCCAGGTCTAACACTTTGCAGTTTCTTTAGGAGTTTTTGGGTGGTGCCGGCATAGAGTGCATTGCCGTAGTCGAGTCTGCTGCTGATGAGTGCATGTGTGATCATTTTCCTTCTCTATGTTTTGGTGCTGTGCTGTGTTGCTGTGATGTGATGATCATGAACAGTTAACAATCATGGTCAGTATTTGTATGAGAACTTTGCTGAACCGTGCTAACATTCTAGTTACTGCACTACTATTGAATTGTTTTTTACATTAAGGATTTAGTGATTACAAACAGTATCTGGTGTTGATAGCCAGGTGCCCTGGTGTGACTACTGTACTGTGCTGCATTAAAACTTCAGTGTATTGAATTTTATGTGCTTTTTCCGTTTGACTCCCATTTCTTACTGTACAGAGATTTATATATTTTGGGGATATTTTTATATATATATTAAGGCATTAAGTTGTCGAATAAAATATTCTTGACTGATTATAGTGTTATCTTCTCACATCTCTGGCTGGACATTTACGTATTTCTTGCATCTACTTTCCTTAGGAGTTAGCCATGATTGCTCATCTGCATCTACCCAGAGATTAGAATGATTATCTATCCTTTCCTTACAAACCAAGGGTCAGATTTACAAAACGTCCATGCAGCGCAACACAGCAAGCCACCTTGCTGCACTTCATGAAAGGTAAAGGGCAGAAATGTGTCATATTTAACATTATTCTGCACTTTCCTGTCCCTTCCTTGCACTGGCGCACAAACTGCTGCCTAGCGTCAATGCAGGCACCCTTGTGCTATGGTGCAAGGGTGTCTGCATTGCAGACAGGATTGTTTTACAAAAACAATCCTCTGAGGCATTTTTCTCTTTCTACGATTGCTGCAGAATGCAAGTAGAAAGAGGAAAACACAAGGTGAAATAAAGATATTTCTCCTCATTACGCCTCACCTAGGGAGGTGTAGTATTTTGATGCATTCCCAGGTCTACCACTAATGGAAAACCCATGCTCCACCCATTAAATGCCTCCCTGGGGCAGAGTAATGCAACACAGTGATTTGGGATTTGTTGCGTTACTCTAGATTTATCAAGCCACTCAGGGCTCTGCAAGGTGACCTTGCATCGCTTGATAAATTTAACTTCAGTGCATCGCCATTGTGCGTGAGGGCGATGCAACATTATGGAAAATGTGCTCCCAAATAACTAGTGTCCCATCGCCTTTAACAATAGTTAGTTGTCCCTGTGACTGCATGGGTTGGGGCAAAAACTGAAACCTGAACACATATTATGTCACCTTCTCCCACACATACAATACAATAATCCCAAGGCAGGAGGAGTGGGCCTTCTGAGCAAAACAATTAAGACACCACTCACTCCTACACAAGATCCTCCACCTTTCTCTCTTGAATACAACACTTCCACAGCCATTTCTGCCACATTCTGGTCCTTAACCACCCATCCGGAGCAATCACATCTTTCTTTAATAACCTCTGTGTGGCTGTAGACATAATTCCACCTGCTATTCTATTACGTATTCTAGAAGGCTTCTTCCTAGTCGTCCCATATTCTAACTAACAACTTATCTCTAGCACCTCCCCACTGTCCACACACACGGAGCCCCTCACTGGACCATATATTTGTCTCAAGCAATGGGTTTAAAGTGGCTTAAACTAAAGGGGTGGTGTGGTGAGCAGACAAACCATGGATTAAACGCAGATCTTTGTGACTGGCTGTGAATGTTTGCATTGTTCAGCATTCAGTCCATCATTTGTTCTTTTTGCTGGCCAAGGGAATGCCCAGACGTGATCCTGTGCTCACTGTGCCGCTGGATTCAAGCTAGCCTGGCTGATGAGGGGTGATACCTCAAAACCGGTCCCAGGATGCTTGTTTCTGGTCCAGGGAGGATCTGGTTTGGCAGTTCGGGCAGGACTGCTCCCATGAGGAGCAGGGTCAAGACTGATCTGCATATGGCTTGGTCCACTGGGGTGGCGCAGTGAGTATATAAACGATGGATTAAACCCAGATCATTTTGACTTGGGGTGAATGTTTGCATTGTTCAGCATTCCGTCCATCATTTGTTCTTTTTGTTTTTGAACTAACCCCAGGCCCATCAATAACCATTCTTCCTTCAACAATATCAGTGCTTCGAGACCCTAACGGTTGAAGCAGCTGCGCTCTACTAATCCTGAATGATTGATTCATTGATAAATCAAAATCCTAAGAAGATATCATTTTCTTGGGCTCCGATACACCTTCATCTGTGTGTGTTTACCCCCCTGGTTGTACAGCTGCTGCTGTTGCCTCTGTGGGCGCCTTTCTTGTCCTAGGAACCTCTAATCCTGGCTAGGGTTCATCGTTTCAGGTTCACTTGTCTTAAAATGGTTAGTGGGCTGGGGATGTTCTGTGGTAGTTAGTGGTGCACTATCCTCTCGTGTTGCTCCTGAACCAGACAGGGGCTTTCTCAGCTTGTATTTTCTGTAATCTTCTGTAATCTTCATCTTGCCTCTCCTGATGTACTAAATTGTGCATTCCAGCGGACCTTTCACAATGTTTTTTCATTCACGTTATTTTTATAGCATCTATATTTTCGATGGTTTCGAAAATCTCTTGGGGTCTCTAGATGGCGCTCTTACTCCATTTATCAAATATATAAAATTATTCTCTTGCTTTTCATGTGCCAGTGATAATCTTTTGCTGCATCCAAATACATCGGAAACTTTGCAAACACGTTCACTTGCTAGACTTAATTAACAAACTAACAAATTAATAGAAATGCATTTATTGTGTAACAGTATTTTCACAGTGGAATTGCTAATCCACCCTCTGCATTTTATCTACAGAGAGATTTCTTTGAGAAGTGAGGAATTTAGTTTGCCCAATGAAGTCTGTGCCCTTCCTTCCATTTTTGAAAAAAAAAAAGTGGGTGATAATGTGAATCGCTATATGTTGAAAAAATATAAAGAAACTTAGGGAAAAGGCGCGTCTTCACATAGTTTATTAGTCACTGAAGAGGCGGAATTGGTTCCGGTCTAAACTTATTTTTTGTAATCCTCTCACTCTTTTTTAATGTTCCAGGTTTGTTTCTAACGTTGACACCCAGGTATTTAACTTGCCCAATAGTAAAGTAAAGAACGACTCTCCCTATATAACATTTGCGCCACCGTTGCATGACGCAGAGGTGGTGTAAACCATGCGCCACGTTGCGACTTATTTACAACATGACGCATCTAGGCAAATGCGTCACGTTGTAAAGCACTGTGCCACATGAAACCTGCTTCAGGTTTCATGTGGGCTTCCGTCGCAGGGTGGGTGTTCAGTCGCAGGAAAGCTTCGTAAAACTGACTCAGTGAAATCTACAAGATTTCCCTCCGTCAGTTTTACCACGCTGCTGCGTCAGACCCTTACGCCAGGAGTGACGCATCACGTTAAGTATGGGCGGCCCCTGTGCATTGCTGGAGTTGCGTCATGTTGGCCACACGACTCCAGCAATGCGCCGTCTGTACGCCACAAGATGCGACACGCATCTGCCTATCCTTGCACCACGGTGCGCCGCATTGTAAATGACACACATCTGTGGTGGCGCAAGGGGAAAATTGCGTATCGCATCTATTCTGGCACATCCCTGCTGATTTGCAGAGATGCGCCAGACCTTGTAAATATGCCCCTCAGTTTTGGCACTGTTAATTCCGTGACTTCTCCGAAATCCTCTCGTATAGCTGATACCTGTGATAATTACGTCAAGGGTCAGGAGCGCCTGTTCCACAAAGGTAAACTTAGACCTAAGTCCAATTTTACTGGTAGTAACGTTAGACATTTGGTCTAAATTTAGACCACAAGTCTAACTTTACTACTAGTAAATTTAGACTTCAGCTCTAAACTTAGACTTGTGGTCTAAATTTAGACTTTTGATCTTAGTGTACCTTTGCGTAGCCTAACTTTAGACGCAGTTTGCCCTACATGTTAGTGCTTCCTTAACTTAATAACTAACAGTTTGATGTGGAGAGGCAAGTGGACGGATGAGAGGGCATCCCAGTCTTGTCCCAGTTCCAATAGACTTTGAGACTTGGTGTTGCTAGTTAAGGGCTCAGCCGGAAAACTGAGAGGAGTACAGACAGTGCCTCCCCATGGAGCTTGGAATGTGTTCACTGGTGCTTGTCGTGAGGAAATCCCAATTATGTAACCCAGATGCCTTCTCAGCATCGATCGGAATTCTGGCGATCGGTTTGTGTGAGCCTTGGCAGGAACATATGAAGATCTTCTTGGTAATATATTTGCCAGAAAGTGTGCCCTACACAAATCCTTGCTGGTGAAGATGTATCATACTAGATCGTTGCCTGTAATTTGGCTTCTTCATTGAGAGGTGCTGTCGGACAGCAAGAGGGGCAGGCTGGGCTAGGGATTTTAATGGTTTAGGAATGCAGTTACCATGGTTCATTGCTATGACTGAGATGTTGGACCACCCAGGACTTTAAGTCTAAAAAGCAGGTGCCGTGACGGCTCTCTAGCGGGCTCTCCATTTTTACCCTCACTCTTGGGGTGAAAAAACGAATCTTAGCTCTGCAGCAGTGCCACCCATTACTGCCTTTGATGTAACTTCAAAGAGTCTCGTTGTAGGTCTTTCGCAGTCTCATCATTCCAGAATGGAAGCATTTGTTATATTATATAAGACTAAGGCTTAGTTGTTGCTAATTTATTTTATGCAACTTACATCCATTGGCAAAGCCGATAGTCCTGGCTTATTAATTTGTAGGTGTAATGTTACTTGTTGTATTATATATCTGGATGCAATGATAGAAACAGCAAAATACCAGTCGGGCAGGACATTATGCTAAGCACAGATGTTTAGCTTAGGTGTTTTAAGCAACGTCCTTAATTACATCGGCCACGCCCCTTTGAGAGACCCCCCTAGTTTTTTCATCCCACTTAAAGCCCTGGGGCCACCGTCTTTCTCTGCAAGCTATGACCAGTAATTCTGCAAGGCTCTGCCATATTTGTTTATACTGCTGGCTTTAGGGCTATCTAGGCCGAAGCTTTAACAAAGGCCCCTGTGTGGACTGCCTTCTTTAGGGCCTGTATGGAGATGTCTCCTCTAAATAAAGCCTTCTCCTCTGCACTTGCATGTGGGGAATCCAGCCTCTGAATAAAAGTCAGTTTCTTCCAGCATTGAGGCTCCTGATTTTGATCACAATTCTGCGCAGTATTTGGTGCATATGTTTAGAATCTCAGAAGTAGTAGTGACAATCTTCTCTGATCCCCTTAACTTGAAGAGTTCTCTGCATTGCATTTCTTAGTTTGCCATGCCAGTATACTATTGCCTTTTTCTGACAAACTGTATCTAGCAAGAGCTTTAATAGTGCTTGTTTGGTTGAATAACTGGTCAGCTTTTGCTTGTTCCACTGGACCCTCTTTGACCGCTCACCACTCCCCCTCACCGCTAATCTCCTATACATGCGCTTCTTTCAGTAACATTAAGCTTGCTGATAAAGTCAGAATTGGTTGTGTGTCACAATATCTTCCTCCAAAATATTGACCTGCTGAAATACCAACAGCACAATACCTACTGCCACTACATCACCAAGGTAAGGATGCAGGAAGTGTACATTTAGGGGTATATTCACAAGAACGTGTGCTAAACATCACGAACAAATGTTAATGCAACTTTACACATCGCAGCCTATCGCAGGGAAATAACCCCGTGTCAATGTGGAATACACAACAAGGCGGCCCCATGCGATAGTTTACAGTAACCGCGGCCAATGCCCGCGATACAACCACCTCGACGGAGATAAAAACACAAACCCCAAAGCGAAAAAACCTGCGATGAGGAAATCAGCGATAGGCAGCGCCAGGCCTGCAACACACACCTGGCAGGCGGGAAAATTCACCATTAAAGTAGAAAAAACACCCAAACACAAACTGACCAACACCCAAGCACCATGGAGGAGGCCGGAGCAGGCGCAGAGGACGAGCGCAACCCCACAAGCACTCCGGACGACCAGCCCGGGACCTTGGGGACAGGGAAGGGCAAGGACAAGAAGAAGAGGAAGACAAAGTTCAGTCCGCAGGCGAACAGGATCATAGTCACAGAGGTGATGGAACACCATCAACAACTGCTCGTCACCTCCAACATGTCATTGGGCACCAAAAATGGAATATGGCGGGACATCGTAGATAAGGTGAATGCCGTCGGAGAGCACAAGAGGACAATGGAAGAGGTCAAGAGACGATGGAATGACATCAAGCGAACGACCAAGGAAAAACTCGCAGCCAACCAGAAGGCAGCAATGCAGACTGGAGGTGGGGGCCCAGTGCCACAGCTCGTGCTGGATGACATGGAGATGCTGGTGTCGACAGTCATCAGTGTGGATACTGTGGCCGGAGTCGGGATATCGGACACTGCTCAACAGGACACAACTGCAACAGAGTGAGTGACCACCAGGTACTGGGGGGATGGGTGGAGATGGCCACGATGGCACACATGCACAATCAAGCAGAGCACAGTGCACACCCTCAATGACTCTGGGTCATCACCCAGATCTATAGACTGTCACAATGTACAATGCCATGTTGTCTGAATGTCAACATGTACCATGTGGCCACATACATGTGGACACATTGTAATACACCATCTCCCCTTCACATTGCAGGGCCACCGTCAACACCCCCTGAAGAGCAGTCCCAGCCACTCTTCACTGATGACGAGGAGGACAACCCCAGCATCGACGCACAAGCCCTCTTAGACATCATTGACATAATCCGCGACTCACCTCCAGGATCAGGGCAGCCCAGCTGCATCAAGGAGACCCCCCCACCACCCAAACGACCCAGCAGGAGGCACCCACGGCCCTGGCAGTCTCCCAAGACCCCCAGGAACAACACAGGGCCTTCCAACGCCGTGTGCTGGAGGGCCAGAGGGAGACGGGTGAGCAGGTGCAGATGGGGTTTGACCTCATGGCTACCAAACTGGACACCATCCTTGGGTGTCTAGGCCCGCTCCATGGCCTCCAACGAGCCCTGACTGACATCGCTGGAGTCATGACGCGGAGAGAAGAACACCTGTCCACTCAGAGGGGCTTCAGCGATACCAGCCGTGAGCAGGCACACATGCAGAGGCTCATGGAGGACATGCTGCGGATGGAGGCGGAAAGGATGGCAGCCACCGCTGCACACCAGCGAAATGTAGCTGGGATCTACCATGCCCTGCAGATCTTCATCATGGCATTGCTGCCACAAGGCATGGCGATGATAAATGCTGCTGCCCCCACACCATCCACATCTCCGCCCCCTGGTTGCGGTACTGCAACACCCACAGGTTGGGCAGAGCACATATCCGGGGACGAGGACGTGGATAGGTTTGTGTTCAGAAGGAGGCACTAATATTCATTTCCGCTACCTGGCCTGTTTCTGCTTTGTGCCGCACATGGCCCCATGACCTTCCACTGACTCCCGATACACTCCGATGCACTCACCTTGGACAGCGACATGGACTGCCATATCCTGTTTGATGACCAATGACACGGCGACCAGACTGCAGACTGTACCCTTCCTCTCCCGCAGTACTTGTCATCCCTGGATGGACTCTGGCTGGCCCTCCACGGGTCCATATTGTGTAGTGTGCTTGGCATTGCCCTGTACCGCTCCAGCTGCAAAACTGCACTGCATGTGCAATATACATCCAGTAATGCACTGCTTTGTTATGTCTTTCATCATTCATGTATGAATGTGTGGATGAATGTAGGGACAGTGATTTCCCTTGCATCAAGGATGCTCCTCCTGTAGGATGGCCAGTCAGAGGGTGCTACATTGCCTATTGTGTTCCGGGTGCCGTGGACACTACAAAGGGACACACGCATCAGTCACTTCCTTGTCCGGACATGGACTGAACCACGCCCAGAGCCCGCGAGTCATTGTTGCAAGCCCAGCGCTGGTTCGGCGTACGGCAGGCCAGACCACTCCGCTTACGCTGCGAGGGGGGGCCCTCATTGCTACCCGTCACAGGCGTACTTGCTGGTGGTGTGCAGGTCACTGGTCTAGGTGTCAGCATGTCACAGCCACTCCCTGAGGGCAGGTTTGCACACACACCACACCCATCCGGCACAGGCATCACAGGCCATGTGTCTCCGCCAACATAAGGGGCCGACGACGTAACATTCCCCTCTGCCGTTGGTGACTGGATGACAGACGCTCCGCGGTTCTCAATCATAAAGGGCCCATGAGTTGTTGCACACAGGGTTAGTGGCACCCGAGGCCTTGCTGCTGTCATGGGCCTACCACCACGTGGCGCTGACTGGGGTTGCACCTGGGTAGTGGCACCCGAAGCCTTGCGGCCGTCACGGGCCTACCACCATGTGGCGCTGACTGGGGTGGCACAGGGTTAGTGGCACCCAAAGCTTTGCGGCCGGCACAGGCCCCCCCGCCACGGGACGGTGACTTTGGGTGCACTGAGGTAGGGGCACCTTAAGTGCTGAGCTGGTGTGCAGCCTGCGATGATGCCCTGTCCCGGCGGTCCGGACATCTCAGGTTTTGTGTGCCTTGCTGGACCACAGTGTAGGCCAGAGCCAGCGGGCAGCGCGGGCCTACCGCCACGTGGTGTCACTTCCGGGATCACAGAGTTAGTGGCACCTATTGGGTTGAGCGGGTGTGCAGCCTGCGTTGATGCCCTGTGCACTGGTATGTCCTCTGCCATGGCGAAATCAAGACCCAGCATCACATGTGAGACCTGGTGGCCTGCAGAGCGGGGCTGCATGATGTGGAGGGTGCCATCACCAAGGGCCCCAGGCTTGTGGCTTGCAGCGGCACGTGGTGGGACCTCTTTTCTGCACGCCGGTGGCGGAAGGTGATCAGTAAGGCCTGGGTGTGCATGGGCGGGCATGCTCCGATGGGCGGCGGGAGGGGCTGGAGTGCATCTGCCTGGGTGCGCAGGGGCGGGCAGGGAATGTTGTCTTGTGCAATTGTGAGTACTGTGCCAATCATGTATCTGGACTCTGTTTCAGATGACGGGTCTATCTTAGATGTATGACCTGGTGAACTGCAATACATACTGGCAAGTGGTTGGAGACACATCGGTGGCAGCAGGTGAGCAGTGTGGCCTGGGTGCGCAGGGGCGGCACTTTCTCTCTCTCTCTCTCTCTCTCTCTCTCTCTCTCTCTCTCTCTCTCTCCCTCTCTCTCTCTTCTTATCTCTCTCTCCCACTCTCTTCTTATCTCTCTCTCCCACTCTCTTATTCTCCCTCTCTCTCCCCCTCTCTTCTTATCGCTCTCTCTCCCCTCTTCTTCTCTCTCTCTCTCCCCCTCTCTTATCTCTCTCTCCCCCTCTCTTCTTCTCTCTCCCCCCTCTCTTCTTCTCTCTCTCTCCCCCTCTCTTCTTATCTCTCTCTACCCTTCTCTTCTTCTCTCTCTCTCTCCCCTCTCTTTTTCTCTCTCTCTCCCCCTCTCTTCTTATCTCTCACTCCCTCTCTCTTCTCCCTCTCTCTCTCTCTCCCCCTCTTTGTCCGTCTATCTCTCTCTCCCTCTCTTCGTCTCTCTCTCATTCGCTCTCTCTCTGTCCTCTGATGTGCACAGGACACACCTTCTCATCATGATTTTTGTCTTGCAGACTGTGACCTACAGATTGTTCGGAGGGGAGCCACCATGTGTCTTTATTTCACTTCAGTGTTCATTTAAAAAACGTTTCATTTGTTGCTTCGAAAGTGAATGTGTGATGCTCATTTTTGTGACGACACATGCATGTCACCAGTTGTGATTGTGCGACATCATGCGGATTATTTTGTACATGTTTAGGTGTAGCTGATGTGGCATGTCTTTGGTCGGGGGGGTGCCGGGGAGGGGCGGTCCTGGGGATGGTGGCAGCGGGTGTTGTTGCCCTGCATGTTCAGTTGCCCGGGTGCATCTGTTGTTCTTCAGGTGTGGCTCTGGGCTGGGCTCCCTTTTGTGCGGCAGGCTGTCGTCCGACTTTGCACCAGGTCAGAGCAGGTGTTAGTTTCCTGCTGCTAACGCGCCTTATCGCCTGTTTTGTGTTCTTATCGCCGATGTGGCTGGTCGTTGAGAATGTTGTGAAGTGGTTATTGTCACTGCTTTTGGCACGGGAACGCATACTCTGCATCTCAGTAGCGATAGCTGCGGGGGTCATCTATGGCAATGTTTTTTGCGGCTGCTATCGCAGGTAAACTGGTGCTGTTGGCTGTTAACACCAGCTTGTGAATGGGTCGATGTTTTTATCGCAACTTTGGCTGCGTTAAAGTGCCGTTAACTCGGCGATAGATCCTTGTGAATATGCCCCTTAGTGCACTATTCCACATTTAACACCCACAACTATATCTTGCGAGTCGACATTGTGGAGTTTATATTGCTGCAGGCCCATACTCAAAATGTTTTGGTATGCTGCTCAAATGCCCAATGCCAGCAGTAGATGGAAGGATTCAAGGAAACTGTATCTTGAGATAGCACATCTTGGTCTGAAAGGTGCCTACGAGATATGTACTTTCTGTCCAAACTTGGATGAGCTGGTTTGATAGGAGCAAATAAATATTCAGGTCTAGCTTCAAAATCGGTTAGAGTACAGTGTCTAGCATGGATCAGCTGGGTGCTGCTCCCTCTGTAGCTTTGATCTCAAAGTAGCTCTTTGTTGAGTGAAACAAACAGTTTTTGAAAGTAAATATTCCAGTCACACTCTGGGATACCTGAACAACGCATATCTAACAGTTGCTATAAAGGTGTTCTGATGAGAACTGGATTGTGCAAATTGATGGCATGTTAGAGCAATTGAGAAGGGTTGTATAAATAAATTGAGCACGAAATATTGTCGCTGGCATATCCACTACCAAAGTATTGTGAATCTAAGTATATGTAGGTAAGCATATATTTATCATTGTTAACTCCAAACTCCAAATAAGTACCTTGGACATATATTTCAAATAAATCACGCCTCTTTACCTTTAACACAATGATTCACATGTTAGCTCCACATAGATATACCTTGTCAATATATATGCTCACCTTGGTGACGTTTGGTAAAGAATGCTTTCTACATGAAGAATAATAGCATAGTTTTGTCCTATGTTATGATAAGCAGATTTCACTATTTCTTCTGGAAGAGTGAAAAGGAGGTAGATAGTTACATGCCCAATGGTCAGCCAGCATGGAGCGTGAATGCAGATGCTGTGCTGGGCTATGGGGGAAAATAATGGATTTGGTGGCTTTGCCCGCTATCAGTGCAGAGGCTGCTCTCAAGGTTGTCCTTGTTTGGGTTGCCTATCTTGGAATGTCTGTGGCTTGCGATGTGATTGGTCAGTTGTAATCCACGCGCTGCCTCTTATGCAATGGAGAATGGGCCATTATGGCTTATTCTGTCTCTACCTTATTAGGTTGTCTTTCCTCCTTTACCGTCTCCCAAGGGTTTGACTGCTGCATGATACTCCTCCGTTGAAGGTGGCCAGCAGCATGGCCGAGTAAGTCGTGCTTTCGCCGAGCTCCGCCTTAAAGCTAGATCCGTCTTATATTCCGGCGACCTGCAGACCCGGAGACAACATATAACTGCACCTGTATGACCCAGCTAACCTCCGGAGCGGACTGATGTGGCGCTGCCGGTCTGCAATGATCCCGGTGGACTGAGACGTTGACTTGACCTGCCGCCGAGACCAAGGACCCTTGAGAGATCGGGGCTCTAGAACACAAACGACGGAGGGGTGAGATTCTCTGCCTGGACGGCCTGAACATAGTGGGGTCTCTGAGGCCAGGTGCGGTGGAGAAGAGCTCCCGCGGACGGGCAAGTCCCCTTCCCCCACGGGAGGGGTCTCGGACTGATACAGAGGCCTGCGGCCCGCGGCCTGGACTGCGGAGACCGGTGGGTGACCGGGCCTGTCTGTCCCAACAGCCTGCCAACTGGTAATGGTGCCGCGACGGAGGTGAGGACCGGCTGGAGGCGGGGGCACCCGTAACATCAGATGCAGCAGTTTCTGTGGCCGGGGCTCGAGGAGGCGGATACCGGAGGGACGAGCTCCCCTCCCGTCCCTGCATGAGACGGACCTGATGGGGTGAGGCCCCGAAGCATACAGAGAGGCCACGACCAGCCTCGGAAGAGCGAGCCCTCCCCCTGGGGGTATCCAGGACCAACGGGGATCTGGGCACTGCAGTGGCAATAGCAGAGCTGGGCGGACGACCGGGCCTATCAACATAATAACGGCCAGCCGTCTGGAAGAGGCGCCGCGAGCTCTGAGAGGACGGCCTGGAGGTAGAGGCGCTGGGTGCATCTGATAGGAGTGATCGCCCCCGGTCGGGCGAGGTGTGACGGCAGAAGATCGTGAGTGAGAGGCTGTGTAGGGAAGCACCCTATGGGAGAGCCACAGCCCCCCAGGATGGGCAACGAGTACCGGTGAGGGGAGGCAGGGGTGTGTGTGACTGCAACGGGGTGGTGAGGCCGGGAAGAAACTGTGGGGGTGGGGGATCTCGCCCCCCCGTGTGCCACCTGCTCCCCTCTGCCCCATGCCTACATGAGCACGCAGGAACTGAGACAGATCAACAGCACCCATGCTGACTGGTGAGACGGCTGGACGGAGACTGCCCCCAGTAAGGCCTCTGGGGCCTGGAGGTGCGTGAGCCCCACACGGGGCTAGGGGCAGGAGGAGAGTCCCCCGGCAGGGGCAGGAACTTGGGAAGCCCATAGCAACATAGAAGCTACTGGCGGATACACACTGTTTTGTGGGGCATTGACTGGGGGTCTGCAAGTGCCAGTGGAAGAGGTGCACATTCAGCTGCGTGGCACCCGCCAGGAGAGACTGTGAGACACAGCTGTGCACTGGCCCGGACCAGCACCGTCCCGGACCAGCACCGTCCGGAACGAGAACCCTCTCCATACCCAGGCCCAACATCATCCTCCATGGGCAAGGACAGGGAACGAAGGCCGCCACGACAAGGCAAGATGGATCAATTTGCGAAAGTTATTGCCCCACCTACCGAGGACTGCCCGACCCCTCGCTCGGTTACGGACACCCTTCTCCAGGCGATCAATACATCCAGAGAGGTACTACGGGGGGAGATAGGTGCAGTGGGCGCAGAGGTGTTGCTTCTGCGACAGGATCTTAGGAACTTGGCAGATAGAGTCACGGAGACCCGGCTGGGTGTAGCAGAGGACTCACTGCAAGACCTACGCAAAGGAGTGGCGGACCTGCAATCTTCCCACATAGATCTACTATGACGGGTGGATGATGCCGAAAATAGAGCACGCTGCAATAACCTGCATTTTGTGGGCTTTAGAGAAGGAATTGAAGGAATGAACATGCCCGAGTTCCTACATACGTGGCTTTTACGCACCTTCCCGAACGACAAACTCTCAACTTGCTTTGTCATAGAGAGGGCCCATAGGGCACTGATGGCCCGGCCCCCTGCTGGGGCACAGCCACGTCCTGTGATAGCACGGTTTCTGAACTTTCTCGCTAGAGATATGACTCTGAGGGAAGCCAGAAAGATCGGGGAGATCCGACACGAGAACACACGCATAATGATCTTCCCAGATTATGGCAGAGAGGTGCAGAAGCAGCGACGCACATTCGATTCAGTCAAAGCAAAATTGCGGGAACATAAGATCCAATACATGCTACTCTTTCCTATGAAACTGAAAGTCTGTTCCTGGGCAAATCCCACTTCCAGACACCGGTAGAGGCCTGGCACTGGCTGGAGGAACGCCCCGCACTAGTGCGCGCGGAAGCGCAGATGCACGACGAGGAGCCCTCGGAAGGGGAGCCAGACGATTCCCGGGCCCACAGCACTCACTCCAACCGCGACAATCTCATAGGGGAAGACTCTTGGAGACAACTCCATAAGTGCCCAAAGACACAGGTAGAATCAGATGACGCAGTGGACGCTCCTTGGACTCACGGCTGGCAGGCGTACACGCGCTCCACCTTCCTAACCATCTCCAATCGGACACCGAGAACGAAACTAGAGATTCTTCCTCCCGTGAGGAGGAGGCTGCGGATCCCTCCATGCACCCTTTGGCGGCTGAGATCCTCGCGATGGAACGGGACGCAACGGAGGAGGCTACATTGTCACAGGGAGAACCGCCGGATTCCCACTCATGAAGAGTGGTCTGCAGAGTTGACTGGATTGATATTTCAGAGCCGACAAGCTGGACATTCACCCCCCCCCCCCTCTTTTTCTCTTTATTTTTCTTTCCTCTTTCTTTCTTCGTTATTTCTGTCGGAGCAGGCAGAGACATATAGGACACCCGCAGAGCCATAGGCAACAGCCCTGGTGTGGCTGCAGACTTGGACCCGTAGCGGCTCGCCTGTCTTAGCAGGAGTGTTCTTCCTTGGTTCTATCTCTGTCCCTGTTTTCTCTTCACTCATCTGTTCCTCTGGCAGGATTTTGGGTTTGTTGACGAAGTTGGAACTTGTGGCGTAAGTGGGACTGGGAGGGCGATAGACCTCCACCAACCTAGTGTGCACTCCCCGGCGACTGGCAGGAGATGCGACCGCGGGAGGGCGAGGTGGGGAGGGGTGGGGGGCTGGGGGGGGGACAAGAGTTCTACTGTTTTTGGTTTTTTTACGTTTGTTGTGTACAGGTCAGTCATATGGTCACTCGGAGACGCGCGCTAACCTGCTCTTCCCACCAGGGTTATACTTTGACCACCCACTACTATGGCCCCCGTGACTGAATGCAGCCCCCCTGCTGATGGGATGGAGTCTGATAGCTACAGGATACTCACATGGAATGTGATTGGCCTAGGGGATAAAATCAAGAGGGGGCTAGTATCCACATATATAAAGCGGGCTCACCTGGATGTGGTCCTATTGCAGGAGACCCACCTTAAGGGCACAAAGTGTGGGTTCCTGGCGAGGGGAGCCTACACTGTATTGGCACACGCGAGTTCCACTACTGGTTCCCGGTGGGTGGCAATCATACTTAGGAAATCCTCCCCTTTCAAGATAGTTTGAACATGGGTAGACCCCCAGGGCACTTATGTGGGAGTAACAGGGACATGGGGTAGACGGAAAGTTACCATAGTCTCGGTTTATGCCCCTCCGAAGCTACAGGACAGGACCCTACGTGGGCTGACTGACATCCTGCTTGCTACCCCGGACACACTTCATATAATAAGGGGTGACTTCAATGACGTCATGTCCATCCCTATGGACCGTTCAGGGAACCGCACCGACCACCCCCGACAACGCATTTGGCTGAGGTGATGAACACGCTGGGATTGACAGACATATGGCGGTATTCTACACCCAGACACTCGAAGTTACTCATACTACTCTGGCACACACAAGACGCATTCCCAGCTGGACTATGTCTTTCTCCCATGGCGGGCACTGGGCAATGACTGCGAGGCGGAGTACATGGCACGTGGCATCTCTGACCATTCCCCACTGACGGTCAGGACGGGAGGGAGGACCAGGGCAAACAGTGGTAACTGGAGGTTGACGGCTTGGGACCTTCAGAACACCGAGATATTAAAGGGCCTGCGGGCAGACACAAAAGTGTATTTCGCGGAAAATGTAGGTTCAGTGCAATCGGACGTGATAGTGTAGGAGGCATATAAGACGGTACTCCGTGACAGGGCACAAAATCGAATAGCCTGGGAGAAGCGGAAAGTGCGAGAGGATCTAGCTTCCATGGAAGCCCAAATCCTGACGTTGGAACGACGGTATTTGACAGGGCGCGACTCGCAGGTACTTCGGCTCCTGACTGACACCCAACAACGCTATAGAGCCCACGTGACAGAGGAGGCTAGGACGCAGGCGACCCTCCATAGGCTGTATGATGTCGGGGATAAATCTGGCAAACTACTTGCTTGGCTTAGCCGCAAGGAACTTGACGCCCGCTGGATTGAACGTATAGTGGACTCCCAGGGATTGATGCATAGGGGAGATGCACAAATAGTGCAAGCTTATGCCTCCTACTTGAGGGATTTCTATGCGGCCAGAGAACTAGCTACCCCGGAGGAGATACAAGCATATCTATCCACTGTTCAGACTCCGAACCTGGAGGCAGAGGATATAGCAGATTTAGAAGCTGACATATCGGTGACCGAACTTAAAGAGGCGATTTCTAAATTGCGCCCTGGGAAGTCCCCGGGCCCGAATGGACTCCCAGCGGAATTTTATAAGAAAGGGGCAGACCTCCTGGCGGTCCACCTGTTAGCTCTGTTCAGGGACGCGGCCCAAGAGGGTGCCTTTCCACTGGACCTCAAACTGGCCACAATTATCCCCATCCATAAAACGGGGAAACCCCCCAAGGAGTGTGTGTCCTATTGCCCAGTCTCCCTCCTCAACATAGAGGTTAAACTCCTGGAGACGATACTGGCCCTCCAATTACGCCAAGTAATTTCGGGCCTGGTGCACCAAGGTCAAACGGGTTTCTTGCCGGATGGGGTGACCCGACAGAACCTACGGCGGACTCACAACTGGCTTATGGCGGTACAGGACCGGGAGGACCCACATATGTTTCTCTCCTTAGACGCAGAAAAAGCATGTGACGTTGTCCACTGGCCCTTTCTAGAGGCGGTCCTGGTCAAATTCGGTATCAGCCCCAAATTCAGACACTGGGTGGGACTTCTATATGCGGACCCACGCGCTCGAGTGAAAGTGAATGGGCTATTGTCTGAGGACTTCCCCATCAGAAGGGGAACCAGACAGGGGTGTCCTCGATCCCCCCTACTATTCGCCCTCACTATTGAAATTGCAGCCTGTGAGATCAGACAGACCAAGGATGTACGGGGGTTCCAAATCACGCAGACGGACCTAGAGGAAGAAAAGATTTTGCTATACGCGGACGATATCCTATTGTATGTTACTCAACCGGAAAGCACGATCCCCACACTATTCAGGCTCCTGGGCAAATATGGCACCTTCTCGGGGTATACGATTAATTGGCATAAGTCGGTTCTGTATAGCCCACGACCTGAGGTAATATGGCCCCCTCTCCGCGGGGCTCTCCTGGTTACGCAGGCGGGGTTCACGTACCTGAGGATCTATATAACCACAGACAGAAATCTCTCCTACCAAAAAAACATTTAGCGAGTCATAACGAATTTTACAGTGGACGCTCTACGTTGGAAAACGCTCCCCCCTACGATACTTGGCCAAGCCACCATGTTTAAAATGATAACGCTGCCTCGCTTCCTGTACACCCTCCGAAATGAATACTTCCCTCTCCCTCTCCAGACGTTTCAGACGATAGCAGCAGAACTTCGTTTGCTGCTATGGCTAAGGAAACAACAGAGGATTGCATTAAGTGCACTACAGCGAAATCAGTACAATGGGGGGATATCCCTACTGGACATCGAGGCCTACTATTGGGCGGAACATCTAGCGCCGGTGAATGGTTGGCTCCATGCCCCGGCAGATCATCCCACCTACAGATTGGAAAGGGACACCATGGCACGTCGATCCTGCCTGTTTTATTTATATGGGGGTCCGGGTAGGAGACGCCTCCTGCCGGCCACGCAAATTACCATTGAGATGTGGGACAGGGCGACTAAGGCCATAGGATGGGCGCGTAAACTGACTAAACAAACACCAATATGGAATTGCACCTGGTTGAGGGAACTTCACAAACTTAAGGGCTTTAGGGGCTGGGACGACATTACAATCTCCACCCTGGGGGATGTGGTGGCAAAGGGGAAACTTAAAGCCTTCGGGGCTTTGGCGCGGGAGTTCGGGCTACATCCCACCCAAATTTTCAAGTACGCCCAACTACGACATGCATGGAGGGTGAGGAAATTCAAATACGGCCCCATCTTTGCTTGTAACACCATTTTGCTGTTGCCCTCACTCAGGCCCCTTCAACCTTCATAGCGTTTCTTTCACGTTCTATACTGTTGCACATATTACACGACCTTTCCTGTTTCCCCGAGCTAAGTCCATTCTGAGACCCGGCTCGAAGCAACTAATCCCCCAGATAACCATCTATTGACCCTTGGTGACCATTCTCGGCCTCTCCAGTTGTTTTACGAATCACCATCTTCAACACGCAAACACGTCCTGTCGTAAATTAATTTAACCAAGGAATGGCTATGCCACCTGACCTATAGGATTGGGTAGAGAACACGACCTTAGGGAAGGAATTTCTATTATCCATTATCCTGTATCTCGTACAAAGAATGTTTTCTTGTGGATGATTTGTATTTTTATTGCACATTGTGGGGGTTGTTGCTTTAGGGGATTCAAGCTCTACAAAAGACTGTGAGCCACGGATTGAAGTGGCAGTCTCCTGAGAACCTACCACTGATGTACTTCTAGGACAACTGTACCTAGCTGCAGCTAATAAATTGAAGTTCCTATGCCAGACAGAGTGTTCCGTGTCTCAGTAATTTGGAAGGCGAACTCAGAAGATTTCAGGCGTACCCTGCGCCGCCAGGCTTAATGAGCCCGGTTCTTCAATTGGTGCCCTCTGTGAGGCCGCTTCAGAGGTCGTGGGTCCAGCCCGAGGATCGTGAGGAGCCCCGCAAGGAAATTCCGGAGGACGCGCACCACGTGATCGACCCCTGCATGTCGTAAGTGGACCGAAGGTTTTTTACCGTGTGGCTTCTCCCTTCCAACGGCTGAAAAGACCTGCTGCCCTGACTGCGGCCACGCTTTGGCTCCCTTGGTAATTTGTATCGCGAGACATCAGACGGACCTCTGTTGGCGTACGGAAACATCTGGTTAAGTTAAGTATAGTGGCCACTCCTTTGTCTTTGTTTTGTCTTTGTTCGACTTTTGCAAAAGCCGAAACCGAGGGGTGAGTGCAGTTTTTGTACTATAAAGTGACTAATTAACCCCTTGAAGTTTGTAAAGAAACTATTGTGGTAGCGATGCCTGGTTTCAGTAAGTTTGGAAAATGGTTTTGTTGTAATCGCGATAGGGCTTCCCGACTGGAGGACTCTTTTCCAGTTCCTCCGGCCGGAACTCCCACTTATGAAGTATATTCTAAACATAGTATTGGCCCCATAGCTTTTAATGAGGCATGGGTTCGCTATACTAGGAAAGATGGTGTTTTACGATTGCCACAGAACGGCAGTTTTGAGCTCAATATTTTAGATAATTTGGAGAACACTTTGTTTAAGCGAAAAGCCCGGCCGGCTATGTTTGACTCTTTTCGCTTATGGCGTAAGGAGGCCAAACAGAAAGAAATAAAACAAGCTAAAAGAGATAGGAGGGATATGTCTATTTTACAAGCTGCGCAACAGTTTAAAAATAATGAAACCGATCATGCGATTGAGGTCTCAGATAGGCAACATCGTATGGCAATAGATAAATGTTATCCAGTGTTGCCAACTTCCCTACGGAGAAAAATGTGGATCCTGAGAAGGATCCTTTAATGTCCCATCTGTTGAGATTACCCCCGCCCTATGCGCAGGGAGCTAATGTACCTTTTGGATTACCGCCTGCCCCCGGAGCGAATGCACCTTTATTATTAGCACCTGCCCTGCCTGTTCCGCCTGTTGTCCCACCTGTTGCTCCCCAACCGATTCCTGCACTCCCACCACAGCTTTCTCCGGCATTGCCAAGCTCTCCCTTACCTTCGGCTCCCTCCGTAAATGTTACTCCCTCTTCTGCCCCGCCTAATATTCTGTCTCCTGTCCTAATGACGAATTCTCCCTCTGCTCGGAGGCGAATGATCGATACCGTTTCTGGCCTTTTGTCCCCTCTCTTTGGGACATTTCAAATGACCCTTGTTCCTCCTCGTAGACAAACTCGTAGTCAGCTCCCAGGTCCGGAGGAACGGGAAGTGCTAGACCTTCAAGCCCGAAGGTGGATCACAAATGGCCCCCAGTATAGTGTGCAAGATATTATGGTCACCTTTCAGCAGTGGGAGGCGTCAACGCAGAGATATGTTTTTGATACTATGTGTAACATTTTAAGTCAAGAGTGGGAGGATATGGGATTGGGACGAGCCCCTCAGGGCCTGCTCGATGTACAGGCCGAGTTTGATAAAGGGCTGATTGTGGGCGCAGAGGTTGAGGACGCGGTAGGAACGCTTGTCACTTTTAGAATGATGCTTGCCTGCCGGTCCTTGCCAAAACGCGATTCGTCCGTCAGGCGAAAATGAAAACACTATCCCATGAGAGAGGTTCCCCCAGTGTGGAGAGAGGAGGTTGCAGCTCAGGGTGCTAATCCTATTATACCTGCTCACTTTCAACGTGTGTGGGTACACGTTCCTTGGAAACGATCTGAGGTATTGGCCCTTAAGCAGTCGTTACCGGACCCCCGTAAAAATCCTGCTGGGTACTACAAAGAGTTGTCCCAAACTGTCGATGCATGTATTATGAATTTGGCCGATATAGACATGCTAATGGGTAATGTGGTCCCGCAACCGTTATGGGCTAGGATTCGGAAGGAGGACCATGTGGGGGAACTGGGGGGTGATTGGGCTGCCATACTCGCCGCGGACAGACTCCAAGTGGGTTGTGCCAAACCTGAGGCTCTCATTACAGAACTCCCAGCTAGGATCATTACCTTACTGAAAACTATGATGCCACCTCTGCGAGTTAATTGGGATAAGTTAGCAGCTTGTAAGCAGAAAGTGGATGAAAACGTCTCTGATTTCTTCACTCGTTTAGAGGAGACGTTCATCGATCATAGTGGTCAGGATATGAGCACGGAAGGTGGCCAACGGTTGTTTGTAGACAAATTTGTTTCAAATTTGGTTCCGGAAATATCTAATAAATTGAAGAATTCTGAAAGTGCATGGCCGGTTTCCTCTTCGGCCCAGATATTGGCTACTGCCCAGTACTATGAAAATAGGGATAAAGAGGAAAGAGAGAAACTTGATCAAAAGACCAAAGAGTTGAAAACAAAAGTTCTTTTGCAACAAGCTTATCCTCCTCGCCCTGCCCAACGTGAATATCAGCCGTCTCCACAATTCCAAAGACAGTTGCAGAGGTCTGGGCCTTTCGTTCCCCGACCCCCACTGGGCCAAAATCAATGCGCTTACTGTAAAGAAGAAGGCCATTTAAAGTATAATTGCCCGGTTTTGTTACAGCGCACAAGCGGTATTCCCGTGTCACGAGGCCAGGGTGGTTATCAGTCAGCACCAAGAGGTAGAGGACGAGGTACGCCGCCTAATAACCAACGTTCCATGCCCCCTGGAAACTCCACTAATTATTTTGATCAGCAAAATGTTTAGTCTACCAACTATTACAACAGTGATTACTATACTGAGGATGAGAGTCAGAATTCCCAACCTAGCTAGGACAGCCATGGACAAAGTACGGGAGTAGTATCAGTTCCAGTGGACCAAAGTGGGCCTTATGTTGATGTGGAAGCACTAGGTGTTACAGAGCCATTCCTATTAGACACTGGTGCAACAAAGAGCTCTATGATTCACTCTAAACTCCCTGGGGCACCATTGTCTGGCTGTACAAATGTTTCTGTAGGTTTTTCTGGCGCCCCAGTTCAAAACCCAGTTTCACGCCCTTTGCCCATTTCAATAGGTCCTTACAAATTGGAGGCCCCGCTCCTTTTAACAACTGGTTGTGGGGAAAATTTGTTGGGCTTGGATTTATTGAAGAGATTGTATGCAACATTACACTGTTCCCCTTCTGGTGTACGTCTTACCTTAGGTAAGAAATTGACCTCACCGATGTACTTGTCTAAAGATCAGCTTCCCCCTGAATTACAATCTCTTCCAGCCACCCTCTGGGCCACCGGCCCCAATGATGTGGGCCTCCTGCGGATTCCGCCCTACATTGTAACCCTCAAGCCTAATACTAAATTTCCTCGCATTACACAATATAAAATTTCCAGTGACGGCGAAAAAGCTCTTTTGACTATAGTTCATGATTTGGTACAAAACGATGTGGTCGAAGAGACTAGGGGAAATGTATGCAATAGCCCTGTTCTGCCTGTTTTTAAATGAACCAACCCTTCCCATCCACCTGTCTATCGTTTTGTGATTGATCTCAGAGAAGTCAACAAGATTGTGGTACCTCAATTCCCTGTTGTCCCGGATATTAATGCCCTGCTGACAATGATACCAGCCTCAGCTTCCTGGTTTTCCGTTATCGACCTCAAAAATGCTTTCTTCAGCATTCCCATTGCTGAGGAAAGTAGGGATATTTTTGGCTTCTCCTTAGCAGGCCGAAGCTTCCGGTTCAAGCGAGCTCCTCAAGGCTATTGCGAGAGCCCCTCCATTTATAGTCAAGCATTGAAATCACAGCTCGATACTTTGTGTTTACCACCAGGGGCCACTCTCATTCAATATGTGGATGACCTGTTGGTTGCAGCAGATTCTGAAGACACTTGTAAAAAGGCTACCATTTCACTGTTACGCCACTTATCTGACCACAACCACAAGGTTTCACCATCAAAATTGCAATATTGCTGCCAAGAGGTTACCTACCTAGGTCATCTCTTGTCAAATGAGGGACGGCGATTGACCCCAGAACGTATCCAAGCAATTGCCCAAATGCCTATTCCATGTACGCAAAAAGAGGTGCGTGCCTTCTTAGGCATTACCTCTTATTGTAGACAATGGATCCCCAATTCTTCCCTTCTGGCAAAACCCTTATAGGCACTAACTCTTAAAGATACACCACACCCGCTTCCATGGACTGCGGAATGTCAAAAAAGTTTCACTAATTTACGCACTGCCTTGTGCTCTGCCCCTGTGTTAGGTACTCCTGATTACAGTAAGCCTTTCACACTCTATGTTCATGAGAAAGAAGGTTGCGCGTTATCAGTTTTAACGCAACGATTTGGGGACAAGCAACACCCCTGTGCCTATTTTTCGGCCACGTTAGATCCAGTGGCCAAAGCATTACCTAGCTGTTTGAGGGCTACAGCAGCAGCGGCAGTTTCCATTCGCCAGTCTGCTGGATTGGTATTAGATAATACCCTTATGGTCATGGTACCGCATGCAGTAGACACCCTCCTAAATAGAACAAAGACCCAACACCTCACGAGTGCACGCCTTTCGGGGTACGAATTGACGCTCTTGGCTAGCCACATACACATTAAGCGATGTAATACCTTGAACGCGGCAACATTGCTGCCAATTCCAGTAGAAAATGACACTCAGGAGCAACCCGACTGCTTCCTCCGCACGGAGGAAGAGACAAAAGGCAGAGTTGATTTATAGGATACTCCACTCTCGGACCCGGATGGGATGTTATGGGTGGACGGTTCTTGTTTTAAGCTTCCCAATGGTGAAACGACCTCAGCCCATGCAGTCACTACCTTATACACTGTTGTAGAAACAGCGCGTATTATACATAACTCAGCTCAGGCAGCTGAATTGATAGCACTGACTAGAGCTTGTGTGTTGGCCGAAGGAAAAAGGGTGAATGTGTACACTGATAGTCAGTATGCGTTTGGAGTGGCCCATAGTTTTGTCCGCCTGTGGAAGGAAAGAGGGTTTCTTACATCCCATGGCACTAAGATACAGCATGGCCAATTGGTAAATGACCTCCTTGAATCACTCACCTTGCCCACTCAGATAGCGATTGTGAAGTTTAGTGCACATAAGAAGATCACTGATGATGTAGGTCAAGGAAATGCTTTCGCAGACCACATAGCGAAAGAGACAGCTAGAGACAATACAAGCCGCATGTATGTTGCGGGCTCTGCTAGATGGGTTGCACAAGGAGGGATGTGTGAGAATACTGTGGACAGTGTGAAAATGATCCAGGCAGAGGCCACAGAGAAAGAATTGAGTACGTGGAAAGAAAGTATAAGAAGATTGGATGTGACAGGGTGCTGGACAGACTTGTCAGAACATCAACGCTGGTTATTACCAGATGCTTATGTACTCCCAGTAGTTACCATGGCACATGGTCCAGCCCATATTAGCGCTAAAGGTATATGCAAGTTTCTGGCTCCGGTATGGAAGAATGTGGGGATCCCTAAATGTGCAGACAATCTGGTTAAGCATTGTATTGTATGCTTGATGCATAACCCGGGGAAGGGAACACCAACACCAGCAGGACACTTTGCTCCCCCAACTTACCCTTTTGAGGTTTTACAAAGAGATTACATCCACATGGAACGATGTAACAATCTGAAGTACGTTCTTGTTGTGGTATGTGCCTTCTCCCGATGGGTAGAGGCCTATCCCCTGAAAGATAATACTGCTCCATCCACGGCAAAAGTCCTTCTGAAGGAGTTTCTGCCAAGGTTTGGGTTACCGAGAATTATTTGGAGTGACAACGGAAGTGAATTTGGGGGTCAGATCATGCAGAAAGTATGTACGGGCCTTGGCATTCAGCAAAAATTCCACGCAGCAAACCATCCTCAGTCAGCAGGTTTAGTGGAATGCTATAATGGCACCCTTAAGCTTAAACTGGCGAAAATACAAGCCAGCACGGGTCTTGCCTGGCCTGATGCCTTGCCCTTGGCTCTCTTATCCACCAGAACAACCACCCATTCCCGTATGGGACTTAGTCCTTATGAGGTTGTCTTTGGACGCCCTGCAAATGTTTGGGGAGTTCCAAGGACAAAGAAATACTCAGAGATAGAGCATCGATTGTTGATTGACTATTTACATGATCTAACCACTAAGTTACGTGTCCTTCACCAACAGGTACAAGATACTTTGCCCCAGGCTTCAACGGATCCTGGTCAAAAACTTCCAGAGGTCAAAGAACTTGGAACCTCGCTGGAGAGAACCTCGTCAGGTGCTACTGACGACGCGTACTGCAGTAAAGGTGGTCGGCAAAAAGAACTGGGTACATGGGGTACATTGCAAGAAAGTGCCCCTACCATTGCCTTATGATCAATGGGTTCATAAACGAATTAGTGACTCTGAAATCGGAAGAGTACCAAGATTTGGACTATTCAGCGATGCGCGCCTAGACTTTGCCGGAGCAGGACAAGACGACGACGAGGTCCTCCAGACAGCTATACCACCGGCAGTGAAATTGGACACTACTAAACCACATCTCCTTTTCCAAGAACAAACTGTACCTGGTTCCAAGAGGTACAATTTGAGGCCCAGACTGAACAAAATACCTCAATAGTGCTTCATTGACTTTTGCCTTTATCCCGATTTCCACATGATTGCAGGGCCGTGATCGTAAGTCTCAGAATTGTGACCCAAATGTGGCTCTAGGCCTGTGGGACTTGTAGGAAAGTTTAAAGAACTACAGACAATCACAGCTGAGTGAAGTAACCTCCCGTCACGGGCAATATTTAGAGCTGGAAATGACTGGTAACAAGGGAATGGACAAAATACAAACAATGAGCACGAAGCATTGTAAATTATTGCATAATCGTTTTATAGTGGCTTTAATAATATTGATTTTGATATGTATTATATTGTCTTGTATAGGATGGGGACTACACGTAATTTTTATACAGCCTACTCCCAAAGTTACGGTTGAAATGCATACACATGGCACTCTACCACCTCATGTTGAGTCAAGAAGGAGTGAATTCCGCAACAACACATTCGTTTCCATGCTAAACCAACATCAATTGGCCACTAATGCGACTGTTGGGTTTGCGGTCTTCTGCCAAGTTCGGTGAATACTGGAATGCCATACATTACCCTTCCTTTTTCATTTAATGGCTCTTGTAGTGCATGGTGGGAATTGAGCGCCAGTTGGGTATTTTCTGGAGATGGGGATACTCGAGAAATAAGGAGCTTGGGAGTACATCTATACCATTTATGTTGGCGGGACAGAAAAAGGATATATGGGACGGATAGTGAGAAGTCAGAATATGCTGATCGCCAAACCAAATCTACGGATTTGTATTTTCTGCCCTCTAATAGAACCTCTCGAAAAGGACAAACTTTTCTAGTGGAACCTGGACAAGCACCATTCTGTATTAGGAAAGGAGGGTTAGAATATAAAGGTACAAGCAATTGCCAACATATTGTGACATTGAATGGGACAGATTGGCCTCGCATGGTTCCCTCACGTAATACATACTTCGTGTGTGGAAATAAGGCTTACACTTCTCTACCTGGTAATTGGAGAGGCACTTGTTATATCGCTTGGTTGTTGCCCCCTACATATATAGCAGATGCCAAGCCTCATTTACAGAAAAGAGGGGTGGCGTTTGGCCAGGATACGTCAGGACAAGAAGTCGGGGATGTCTTGAAAGGACTCCTTCCATTCTGGGGCTCAATAGCCAACAGTAGAGACATAAGACAACTAATTCGAGTTGTAGAAGCCACTGTCAATGAAACAGCTGGAGCTTTGAGTAACATCACTGCAGAACTCGCTGCTGACCGCCTCGTCACGCTTCAGAACAGGATGGTATTAGATATCATCCTTGCTGACCGTGGGGGCGTATGCAGATTGATCGGATCTAGCTGTTGCATTTTTATTCCAGACAACGCCCCTACAGTATACCAAGCCATCTCTAAGCTACATAAGATCGCTGAGTCCGTTCACCAGGATGAAGGGAATTGGTCTCTGATGGGATGGTTTGGGGGACTACTGTCTACATGGGGATGAAAGATTCTTACCTTTGTCGGAGCGACTTTGGCCATTCTCTTCTCGTGTTGCCTTTGCCTACAATGTGGTCCAGCTATATGCGGGCTCTGCGCCACCCTGTGTGTTCCAAATCCGGTATCACAGAAAACAGCAAACACAAAGATAATGCTGCAACAACAGCTTGTAGAGTTTATGGCTATTGAAGTCGATTCAGATTAACACCAGCCTCTGGTTTCTTTGCCTGAGTAATGGCAAAAGGAGGGTCTGAGGAAATTCAAATACGGCCCCATCTTTGCTTGTAACACCATTTTGCTGTTGCCCTCACTCAGGCCCCTTCAACCTTCATAGCGTTTCTTTCACGTTCTATACTGTTGCACATATTACACAACCTTTCCTGTTTTCCCGAGTGAAGTCCATTATGAGACCCGGCTCGAAGCAACTAATCCCCCAGATAACCATCTATTGACCCTTGGTGACCGTTCTCGGCCTCTCCAGTTGTTTTACGAATCACCATCTTCAACACGCAAACACGTCCTGTCGTAAATTAATTTAACCAAGGAATGGCTATGCCACCTGACCTATAGGGTCGGGTAGAGAACACGACCTTAGGGAAAGAATTTCTATTACCCATTATCCTGTGTCTCGTACAAAGAATGTTTTCTTGTGGATGATTTGTATTTTTATTGCACATTGTGGGGGTTGTTGCTTTAGGGGATTCAAGCGCTACAAAAGACTGTGAGCCACGGATTGAAGTGGCAGTCTCCTGAGAACCTACCACTGATGTACTTCTAGGACAACTGTACCTAGCTGCAGCTAATAATTTGAAGTTCCTATGCTAGACAGAGTGTTCCGTGTCTCTGTAATTTGGAAGGCGAACTCAGAAGATTTCAGGCGTACCCTGCGCCGCCAGGCTTAATGAGCCCGGTTCTTCAGAGGGCGGAGACTGTGCTCTCTGGCCCCCTGCCGGAATATGCTCCACTGGAGGGTCGCTTACTACAAGAACGGATAGCCAACAAGACAGTATCTCTGACATATAGAACCCTGAACAATAATATGCCAGACAAACTAGGAAAATTAAGAGAAACATGGGAGCATAACATGGGCGCGATGGACACAGTGGATTGGGAGGCTGCCCTGATGCATCATAGGGAGGTAGGGATCAAATCACGCCTCCGTCTCATCCAATACAAAATATTGCACAGGGTATACTTCGACAGGGCTCGACTTCACTGAATAGGCCAGGCAAGTGACCCCAATTGTCTACGATGTGGCCTTCCGCAGGGGGACTTCTACCATACCATCTGGGACTGTCCCGTCGTCCACACATACTGGTCACAAATATTGGGAGAGTTGAGTAAGGTGCTTGAGAATACACTTCCCCTAGACCCTAAATTCGTACTGTTGATAATATCCCACGACGTTGACTTGAGTCGCCCACAACTTATCTTTGCATTATTGGCATTAGTGGTGGCAAAAAAGGATGTGGCTCGCGCATGGGGGGCAGCGTATCCCCCACAGCTGGATGAATGGAGACGGGGAATGGACCGTTACATGGCGGCAGAAAGGGTCACATATACAGCGAGAGGGTGTCCCCGGAAGTTCCGTAAGGTATGGGGAAATGGAGGAAGTATCATGGTCTGGACGGGGGTTTGGACCCTGAATAGCGAAAGGTGGGCCTCTTCGAACCTTACTGCATTCAGGGACGGAGTGCTATGGGACATGTGTATTAGACTACGGGGGAGGATAGGCGGAGAGGGAAGTAGACTCCTAAATATGTCACCGGCTGCAGAGCTGATTCTTCGGTGGGTATATGTCATGGAAAAGAGGCTATGGGAGGCGGGTGGGGGAGGGTATTTGGGTGCGAGAGTGACCATCTGTAACACGTTGGTTGTTTGGTTGAAAATGAAAATAAAAATATCTTAAAAAAAAAAAAAAAGATTCTCCTCCGTTGAAGGAGAATGTTGGCCCCCATGGCGCTGGTGTTCGTAACCTCACCTAGGAACAGGTGGGGCAGCAGACTGACATCCTGGATGCAACTTTCCAGCAGTGCAAACCGAATACCAGACAGACGGCCGGGTTCTTTGGGGCATCTATTCGACAAGTTCGTCTCACATATACGGATTTGTTACTTTGAATACGTTATGGTCAAAAGGAGAGCCACTGATGCCTTGATATTTACTTATTCGCTATTTACTAATGTCTTCATCTAGTTATATGACAGTTTTATGATATGTGATTTGAGGGTGGTATTGCTTCTTCTCTGCTTTTGTCCTTGAACTTTTCTCCCACAGGACAACCAGGGCTGACTGCTCACATTCAGAGAGCACCACCCAACATCACAATAAAGTGACAAAAAGCACAGTTACCCGCTTAGGTGATTGCTAATTATCGCCCTATCTCACTCTTGCCGCTTATGAGCAAAATGGTGGAAGGGTATGTTTATACCCAGCTGAAGGGTTACCTTGAATCTAAAGGAACCCTCGATCCCTCCCAGTCTGGATTCAGACCCCACCAATCGACAGAAACCACTCTCATTGGTGTCACAGATTGTATTAGAATGGCTCTAGATAACAATAAGACAGTGCTGCTGGTGTTATTAGATCTGACAGCAGCCTTTGATACTGTCTCGCACCAGAAACTGATTAATCATTTGGGAGAGTCTGGTCAGCAGGGACAGGCACTCAAGTGGCTTGCCAGTTTTCTGGACCAGCGTACACAGACGATTAATTTAGGTCCATTTTGCTCCTGGACTTTAAAGCTTACTAATGGGGGGCCACAGGGCTCTTGTCTGAGCCCCACATTGTTTAATGTTTATGTGGCCCACCTTGCTAAGATTATTAAGGAATATGGTTTCACTCCCTATTCATACGCTGATGGCACTCAACTACTTTTGTCTTTTGACAAGGACACAGAGTTAGTTGACCAACGCTTTGTAGAGGGCATGCAGGCCATATCTGGCTGGATGTCGCACAACTTTCTTCAGCTGAATGCGTCTAAGACAGAGATCCTTTTGTTTGGCTCTGCTCAAACCATCTGGTCCCCTAACTGGTGGCCCACTGGGTTAGGCCCCGCTCCTACTCCCTCTCTTGTGGCTAAACATTTAGGGGTCCATCTGGATAACTCTCTGACTATGAAAGATCAAGTCATGGCCATATCAGGGACCTGCTACCACATGCTGAGTCTCCTGCGCAGAGTGTTTCAGTGGCTGCCCTTATCAGTACGGCGTACCCTGATTCAATCTCTGGTTATTGGCCAACTTGATTAATGCAATGCTCTTTTAGTATCTGCAAATGAATCTTTTCTGAGTAGATTGCAGATAGTTCAGAATGTTGCTGCATGTCTGGCTCTTAAAATGCCCCCACATACCCCTTCTAGACCTCTGTTGAGACACCTTCACTGGCTTTCTATTCGACAGCGAATCAAATTAAAACTTTGCTGCCTCACACATAAATCTCTTTATGGTAGGTGACCTTGCTATTTGGTAGACAAAATAACATCTTATCGCCCGAGCAGGCTTCTCAGATCTGAAGGGAAAGGGCTGCTTGTGTTTCCCCGATACAGAAAACTACAAGCAGGAGGACGGACTTTCACATACCTTGTTCCTAAATATTGGAACACTCTGCCCGAGGACCTGCCCAAATGCCCCAGTCTTTCTCGATTCAGGAAACTCCTGAAAACAGAATTATTCCGGGACTGATTTGTGTCTGACCTGTACTTTGTCCTATCTGCAGCGCGGAGATACCCCTTCGGGGGTGATTCCGGCGCTTTATAAATTCCTTTACAATTACAATTACAATTAAAAGCCTCTGTTGTGTTACAGAGTAACTCGTTTTTCTACGGACTACTCTCACTGTTCAAATATAAAGCAACAACCCCACAATCAATACAATGAAGGCAGCCCTTACCCCAAGCATCCATGTTAGTGTTTTCAATGACAATACAACAGCACTTTATACAGCCACCTGGCATTAAAACCCGTAACACCGCAGCAAAACTGAAAAAGAATCCGATATGCCGGCCCAAAGGGCTTTAGGTGGGCCAGGTTCTGCTGGTGCTCAGCACTGGCAGCTCTAGAAAGCTCTAGAAAGCAGGTGCTGAGACGGATCCCTATTGGGCTCTCCATTTTTGCCCTCACCATCAGGGTAGAAAAAAAATCCTAACGCTGCAGCAGTACCACACTTCACTGCCTTTGATGTAACTTGGAAGAGAGTTCCTTTCACATGCTCATCATGTCAGAACTGAAGCATTTTAAATATTATATACCACAAATCCATAGTTGTAGCTTATTTATCTTACACAACTAACAACCATTGGTAAAGCCAATAGCCTATTCTCAGGTGGTGGTGCCCCGTGCAACAATCATTTTTGGCGCCTCCACACCCCAAAACCGCCTCCTCGAATTCTCTCACTACCACCGGGCAAAAGTACCACTCATCTCTCCAATCATAATTTATTGCTAAACAAAGCGCCCCCATCCTGAGGTCCGCGCCCCTTCCACAGGTCAGCACGCAGTGCGGCAGCACCAGTCGCACTGCCCTAATGCCGGCCTGTGGCCTTACTTGTTGTAGGTATGATGTTACTTGCTGTATTATATATCTATATGCAATGGCAGAAACAGCAAAATACCAGTCATGTGGCATACTGTGCTAAGCGCTGATTTTTAGCCTGCTTATTTTCAAGCCATAACCCTTAATTACATTGGCCATGCCCCTATGAGAGACCCCCTCATTTTTTCATTCCACTTAAAAGCTCTGCTGCCTAATAAATACTAAATGAAAGTACAAATTCATCTGACAGAAATCGCGATGGAGCAATATTAATGGAGTGGATACCTGGGCTGTGGCAGTGGACGTCTGAAACTGGTGGGCCCTCCGACTCATCAACACAGACCTGCCTGGGTTGTGCCTGAGACCAGCAACCAGAGGGAGCATGCTGCTTGATTTCCGGGTCCTGGCTGAGTCCCCCGTGCTGAATGCCCATCCGTCA
The DNA here is from genome assembly GCF_964204655.1 of Triturus cristatus. Lineage (NCBI taxonomy): Eukaryota > Metazoa > Chordata > Amphibia > Caudata > Salamandridae > Triturus > Triturus cristatus. The sequence goes on from NC_140582.1 coordinate 88,941,263, forward strand.
AGTTATCAATGGCATGGTGGAGATCCAATGATGGGCTGGCAGTAGGCGGGGCTGGTCGGGCAACACTGAGCAACAGGAAAAGGTGCAGCCAGGGTGTATAGGCCTAGCTGGAATGGTGTGATTCTGGCACACAATGCATCTTTGGCACAAGCTTTCAGACATGATGCGGAAATTAGGGTTATGCCAATAACATTGAAGACCTGTACCATCCCATCTCAGACCACAGCTGGCAACATGGAAATGGGCAGAACTGGCTTTACCTTGCGTAAGACCCAATTGTTACTGGAATGCCTCACACATCCTGTTTCAAACAATTTTGCTTTTCACTTTCCCAAGCCTCATGCTGTAATTCTCTTCGCTCATTGAAGGTCTGTACAGTGTTCAACAACATGTTTGGAACTGTCACATGTTCCTCACTTGATGGTTCATCTAAGATGTGCTTGACTCAAAAGCGCAGTATGTGGCGATCTCGTCTGCATATCTGTTACCTGCAGTAACAATACCATCGCCACTCCTGTGAGCAGCACACTTCACAACTTCTATTTCTTTTGGCAATTGGAGTGTCATCACAAAATTCATAATGTACAGGCTATTTTGAATTGGGGAGCCGTAGAAGGCCTGAAACCCTCTCCGTGACCCCAAATGTCCAACGTCCTGCACAATGCTGAATGCATACTGTCTTTCACTGTAAATGGTAACTGTCAACCCATCAGACGTACAGCCGGCCCTTGTCAGAGCTATCAATGTGGCCACTTGTGCAGAAGTCGCATGGCACAAGTAGGATGCTTCCATTACCCCATTTATTGTGCAGACGGTGTAAGCAAGACATGACGTCAGTTTCCCAGGCAAGAGCCATCAATAAAAAACATATGATTAGGTTCCAAAAGTGGTGCATCTAAGATATCTGGTCTCGGGTTTGTGCATAAGTCAGTCAAATTGATAGAGTTTTGGTCCAAGCCACCCTCCTCAAGGGTGGGCAGAAGTGTTACAGGATCCAGTGTATTGCACCCCTGCAGCGAGACAATCTCAGCAGCCAAATTGATTCTTTTGTATCGAGTGAGACAACTGTTTCTTAGGGTCTGTGTTCAAGTACGAGTCATAAGGACCATGAGGGACTATTGCAATGAACAAGTGGGCCATTACAACACCCTCACGCTGTGCTAAAGGGTCAATTGTGGCTGAGAAATATTTTCCTCGACGCTACACCTCCCCATGTGTCTGAGCCAAAACAGACAGCACACACCCATCATTTTCATGGCAAAATCAAATGAACTCTTTGTTGTACTCTGGTATTCCAAGAGAGGGTGTGCTACAAAGTACATTTCTGAGCTCTTGGAATGCTTCTACACTTTCTTTATGCATAGGCATAGGGTCTTTGACATAATTATGTGTGAGCCTCTGTAGGAGCTTTGCCACAAAGGAAAAATTGTAAATCTGCTGATGACAGTCGCCCATTATTCCCAAAAGCATTCTCACCTCTCTCTGTGTGGTAGGGTATTTCGTCTTCAGAACTGTCGAGATTTGCTCATGTGACATTCTCCTTGCTCCTTTCTCAATTTGATGTCCTGTATACCTAACTTCTCTCTGGCAATACTGCAATTTGTCAGGAGAAACCCTGTGCCTATTCCCAGCAAGGTGGTTGAGCAGGGCAATTATGTCCTGTCTTCATGCCTCTTTTTTCACAAATGCCGCAAGTAGATCGTCAATGTATTGCACTAATGTCGAACTACAAAGCAACTGTATGGTCTTTAAATTCTTCTGTGGTATCTCATTAAAGTATGAGTGACTTTCTGTATACCCTTGAGGAGCTCGTCACCACATGAGAGTCTTATCTCGGAGTTTGAACGTGAAGAGATACTGGCTCTCTTCCTGGAGAGGAATGGAAAAGAATGGCCAACACAAGTTCTTGACCATAAACCATCAGACCTCTGTGGTAATTTGGAAAGGATTACAGTAGAGTTTGGTATCACTGCACTATCCCCAAAGCCATAATCAGGGATTTGCATGGCCTCCCAAATACTTCTTTCAGAATGCCCTGTTTTCTCATGTTTTCAGTGATTTGCGTTATACTAGCTATTGCTTCTGGTGCGAGCTTGTATGGGAGGAGGGGCCTGTGAGAGTTCTACATCTGTTCTTAAGGTTATCTTCTGGGGTTTAGCATCTTTAATCAGGACAGTGTCTTTCCCTATAATATCTCACACCTCTTTCACTGTTTCCTTTAAATCAGCTGGTAAATCTTCTTTGGTGAGGACGGGGTACAGCCTAGTTGCATATTCTTGGGACGTTAATTTGAATTTGGCATCGGCTGCCTGTGTCTCCATCTCCTCACCTTCTGGCATGCAGTAAATAAGGCCGTTGAGTTTGCAAAGCAGGTCCCTTTCCAGTAGGTTCAGGGGCTCGAATTGCAAAACACAAACTGGTGATTAAATCTATTTTTACCGAGGTTGTTTGTTCACTGCTGATTTGTGGTGCCTACAACTTGAATTTCTCTTCCCGAGAGGGGTGGGTTTGAGACCTCCACTTTTCTGACGGTTGAATGAGTGGCTATAGTATTAATCAAAACTTATACGGGATTTCCATTTACTTCACCTTGTATGGGCCACTCTGATCCACTTCCAGAATTCCACAAAGTGCGCAATCCGCCTCCTCCCTCAGGCACCAGCATTGTGCCTGATCAAGTCAATCAGGACTCCCAAACATCATAGGTACCTGGGGCATGTGACCTGTGAATGGCTTCTGATGCACCCTGGAATGGAGCTGGAAGTAAGAACTTCCATTCTGCATCTATGGCTGCACTACAGGAGCCTGAGGCGCATTCAGCAGTATACTTTTCTGGTTGATAATAGGAAGCTGGAGTATCAGCATTATTCCCTCCTGTAACATGGCATTCTCTGCTTGACAAGTGATTTGCACTCTATCAGGGATGTATCTATATTCAGTCTAACAGTATCCAACCTTGTTGCAAATGAAGCAAGGTGTAATTTTCTTCAAAGCACCAATATTTGAACCACCAATTTTCCTGCCACTTCTCCCTTGCAGGTCTACATTTCCTCCTTGTGCATACTACATGGCAACTTTCTGTATGTTTACATCTGCACCACCATCAAGATCCAATACTAAATCTGTGACTGAACATCTCACATCATCCTTCTGAGCCTACTTGGACTGTGCAAGCCTCAATTTCTCTTCCCATCTCTTCTGTTTTGCTTCTATATTGTCACTACAGTATTTGGCATACTGCAAAATGTCATCAATTGGTTTCGTCTGCTAGGAAATCACATTCTGCTGTATCTGAGAGCAAATCTCCAGACACAACCTAAAGACAAAAGAATGTTTTCTTGTGGATGATTTTTATTTTTATTGCACATTTTGGGGGTTGTTGCTTTAGGGGATTCAAGCGCTACAAAAGACTGTGAGCCACGGATTGAATTGGCAGTCTCCTGAGAACCTACCACTGATGTACTTCTAGGACAACTGTACCTAGCTGCAGCTAATAAAATGAAGTTTCTATGCCAGACAGAGTGTTCCGTGTCTCTGTAATTTGGAAGGCGAACTCAGAAGATTTCAGGCGTACCCTGCGCCGCCAGGCTTAATGAGCCCGGTTCTTCAGAGGGCGGAGACTGTGCTCTCTGGCCCCCTGCCGGAATATGCTCCACTGGAGGGTCGCTTACTACAAGAACGGATAGCCAACAAGACAGTATCTCTGACATATAGAACCCTGAACAATAATATGCCAGACAAACTAGGAAAATTAAGAGAAACATGGGAGCATAACATGGGCGCGATGGACACAGTGGATTGGGAGGCTGCCCTGATGCATCATAGGGAGGTAGGGATCAAATCACGCCTCCGTCTCATCCAATACAAAATATTGCACAGGGTATACTTCGACAGGGCTCGACTTCCCCGAATAGTCCAGGCAAGTGACCCCAATTGTCTGCGATGTGGCCTTCCGCAGGGGGACTTCTACCATACCATCTGGGACTGTCCCGTCGTCCACACATACTGGTCACAAATATTGGGAGAGTTGAGTAAGGTGCTTGAGAATACACTTCCCCTAGACCCTAAATTCGTACTGTTGATAATATCCCACGACGTTGACTTGAGTCGCCCACAACTTATCTTTGCATTATTGGCATTAGTGGTGGCAAAAAGGGATGTGGCTCGCGCGTGGGGGGCAGCGTATCCCCCACAGCTGGATGAATGGAGACGGGGAATGGACCTTTACATGGCGGCAGAAAGGGTCACATATACAGCGAGAGGGTGTCCCCGGAAGTTCCGTAAGCTATGGGGGAAATGGAGGAAGTATCATGGTCTGGACGGGGGTTTGGACCCTGAATAGCGAAAGGTGGGCCTCTTCGAACCTTACTGCATTCAGGGACGGAGTGCTATGGGACATGTGTATTAGACTATGGGGGAGGATAGGCGGAGAGGGAAGTAGACTCCTAAATATGTCACCGGCTGCAGAGCTGATTCTTCGGTGGGTATATGTCATGGAAAAGATGCTATGGGAGGCGGGTGGGGGAGGGTATTTGGGTGCGAGAGTGACCATCTGTAACACGTTGGTTGTTTGGTTGAAAATGAAAATAAAAATATCTTTAAAAAAAAAAAAAAAAGATTCTCCTCCGTTGAAGGAGAATGTTGTCCCCCATGGCGCTGGTGTTCGTAACCTCACCTAGGAACAGGTGGGGCAGCAGACTGACATCCTGGATGCAACTTTCCAGCAGTGCAAACCGAATACCAGACAGACGGCCGGGTTCTTGGGGGCATCTATTCGACAAGTTTGTCTCACATATACGGATTTGTTACTTTGAATACGTTATGGTCAAAAGGAGAGCCACTGATGCCTTGATATTTACTTATTCGCTATTTACTAATGTCTTCATCTAGTTATATGACAGTTTTATGATATGTGATTTGAGGGTGGTATTGCTTCTTCTCTGCTTTTGTCCTTGAACTTTTCTCCCACAGGACAACCAGGGCTGACTGCTCACATTCAGAGAGCACCACCCAACATCACAATAAAGTGACAAAAAGCACAGTTACCCGCTTAGGTGATTGCTAATTATCGCCCTATCTCACTCTTGCCGCTTATGAGCAAAATGGTGGAAGGGTATGTTTATACCCAGCTGAAGGGTTACCTTGAATCTAAAGGAACCCTCGATCCCTCCCAGTCTGGATTCAGACCCCACCAATCGACAGAAACCACTCTCATTGGTGTCACAGATTGTATTAGAATGGCTCTAGATAACAATAAGACAGTGCTGCTGGTGTTATTAGATCTGACAGCAGCCTTTGATACTGTCTCGCACCAGAAACTGATTAATCATTTGGGAGAGTCTGGTCAGCAGGGACAGGCACTCAAGTGGCTTGCCAGTTTTCTGGACCAGCGTACACAGACGATTAATTTAGGTCCATTTTGTTCCTGGACTTTAAAGCTTACTAATGGGGGGCCACAGGGCTCTTGTCTGAGCCCCACATTGTTTAATGTTTATGTGGCCCACCTTGCTAAGATTATTAAGGAATATGGTTTCACTCCCTATTCATACGCTGATGGCACTCAACTACTTTTGTCTTTTGACAAGGACACAGAGTTAGTTGACCAACGCTTTGTAGAGGGCATGCAGGCCATATCTGGCTGGCTGTCGCACAACTTTCTTCAGCTGAATGCGTCTAAGACAGAGATCCTTTTGTTTGGCTCTGCTCAAACCATCTGGTCCCCTAACTGGTGGCCCACTGGGTTAGGCCCCGCTCCTACTCCCTCTCTTGTGGCTAAACATTTAGGGGTCCATCTGGATAACTCTCTGACTATGAAAGATCAAGTCATGGCCATATCAGGGACCTGCTACCACATGCTGAGTCTCCTGCGCAGAGTGTTTCAGTGGCTGCCCTTATCAGTACGGCGTGCCCTGATTCAATCTCTGGTTATTGGCCAACTTGATTAATGCAATGCTCTTTTAGTATCTGCAAATGAATCTCTTCTGAGTAGATTGCAGATAGTTCAGAATGTTGCTGCATGTCTGGCTCTTAAAATGCCCCCACATACCCCTTCTAGACCTCTGTTGAGACACCTTCACTGGCTTTCTATTCGACAGCGAATCAAATTAAAACTTTGCTGCCTCACACATAAATCTCTTTATGGTAGGTGACCTTGCTATTTGGTAGACAAAATAACATCTTATCGCCCGAGCAGGCTTCTCAGATCTGAAGGGAAAGGGCTGCTTGTGTTTCCCCGATACAGAAAACTACAAGCAGGAGGACGGACTTTCACATACCTTGTTCCTAAATATTGGAACACTCTGCCCGAGGACCTGCCCAAATGCCCCAGTCTTTCTCGATTCAGGAAACTCCTGAAAACAGAATTATTCCGGGACTGATTTGTGTCTGACCTGTACTTTGTCCTATCTGCAGCGCGGAGATACCCCTTCGGGGGTGATTCCGGCGCTTTATAAATTCCTTTACAATTACAATTACAATTACAATTAAAAGCCTCTGTTGTGTTACAGAGTAACTCGTTTTTCTACGGACTACTCTCACTGTTCAAATATAAAGCAACAACCCCACAATCAATACAATGAAGGCAGCCCTTACCCCAAGCATCCATGTTGGTGTTTTCAATGACAATACAACAGCACTTTATACAGCCACCTGGCATGAAAACCCGTAACACCGCAGCAAAACTGAAAAAGAATCTGATATGGCGGCCCAAAGGGCTTTAGGTGGGCCAGGTTCTGCTGGTGCTCAGCACTGGCAGCTCTAGAAAGCTCTAGAAAGCAGGTGCTGAGACGGATCCCTATTGGGCTCTCCATTTTTGCCCTCACCATCAGGGTAGAAAAAAAATCCTAACGCTGCAGCAGTACCACACTTCACTGCCTTTGATGTAACTTGGAAGAGAGTTCCTTTCACATGCTCATCATGTCAGAACTGAAGCATTTTCAATATTATATACCACAAATCCATAGTTGTAGCTTATTTATCTTACACAACTAACAACCATTGGTAAAGCCAATAGCCTATTCTCAGGTGGTGGTGCCCCGTGCAACAATAATTTTTGGCGCCTCCACACCCCACAACCGCCTCCTCGAATTCTCTCACTACCACCGGGCAAAAGTACCACTCATCTCTCCAATCATAATTTATTGCTAAACAAAGCGCCCCCACCCTGAGGTCCGCGCCCCTTCCACAGGTCAGCGCGCAGTGCGGCAGCACCAGTCGCACTGCCCTAAAGCCGGCCTGTGGCCTTACTTGTTGTAGGTATGATGTTACTTGCTGTATTATATATCTATATGCAATGGCAGAAACAGCAAAATACCAGTCATGTGGCATACTGTGCTAAGCGCTGATTTTTAGCCTGCTTATTTTCAAGCCATAACCCTTAATTACATTGGCCATGCCCTTATGAGAGACCCCCTCGTTTTTTCATTCCACTTAAAAGCTCTGCTGCCTACTAAATACTAAATGAAAGTACAAATCCATCTGACAGAAAGCGCGATGGAACAATATTAGTGGAGTGGATACCTGGGCTGTGGCAGTGGACGTCTGAAACTGGTGGGCCCTCCGACTCATCAACACAGACCTGCCTGGGTTGTGCCTGAGACCAGCAACCAGAGGGAGCATGCTGCTTGATTTCCGGGTCCTGGCTGAGTCCCCCGTGCTGAATGCCCATCCGTCAAGTTATCAATGGCATGGTGGAGATCCAATGATGGGCTGGCAGTAGGCGGGGCTGGTCGGGCAACACTGAGCAACAGGAAAAGGTGCAGCCAGGGTGTATAGGCCTAGCTGGAATGGTGTGATTCTGGCACACAATGCATCTTTGGCACAAGCTTTCAGACATGATGCGGAAATTAGGGTTATGCCAATAACATTGAAGACCTGTACCATCCCATCTCAGACCACAGCTGGCAACATGGAAATGGGCAGAACTGGCTTTACATTGTGTGAGACCCAATTGTTACTGGAATGCTTCACACATCCTGTTTCAAACAATTTTGCTTTTCACTTTCCGAAGCCTCATGCTGTAATTCTCTTCGCTCATTGAAGGTCTGTACAGTGTTCAACAACATGTTTGGAACTGTCACATGTTCCTCACTTGATGGTTCATCTAAGATGTGCTTGACTCAAAAGCGCAGTATGTGGCGATCTCGTCTGCATATCTGTTACCTGCAGTAACAATACCATCGCCACTCCTGTGAGCAGCACACTTCACAACTTCTATTTCTTTTGGCAATTGGAGTGTCATCACAAAATTCATAATGTACAGGCTATTTTGAATTGGGGAGCCGTAGAAGGCCTGAAACCCTCTCCGTGACCCCAAATGTCCAACGTCCTGCACAATGCTGAATGCATACTGTCTTTCACTGTAAATGGTAACTGTCAACCCATCAGACGTACAGCCGGCCCTTGTCAGAGCTATCAATGTGGCCACTTGTGCAGAAGTCGCATGGCACAAGTAGGATGCTTCCATTACCCCATTTATTGTGCAGACGGTGTAAGCAAGACATGACGTCAGTTTCCCAGGCAAGAGCCATCAATAAAAAACATATGATTAGGTTCCAAAAGTGGTGCATCTAAGATATCTGGTCTCGGGTTTGTGCATAAGTCAGTCAAATTGATAGAGTTTTGGTCCAAGTCACCCTCCTCAAGGGTGGGCAGAAGTGTAACAGGATCCAGTGTATTGCACCCCTGCAGCGAGGCAATCTCAGCAGCCAAATTGATTCTTTTGTATCGAGTGAGACAACTGTTTCTTAGGGTCTGTGTTCAAGTACGAGTCATAAGGACCATGAGGGACTATTGCAATGAACAAGTGGGCCATTACAACACCCTCACGCTGTGCTAAAGGGTCAATTGTGGCTGAGAAATATTTTCCTCGACGCTACACCTCCCCATGTGTCTGAGCCAAAACAGACAGCACACACCCATCATTTTCATGGCAAAATCAAATGAACTCTTTGTTGTACTCTGGTATTCCAAGAGAGGGTGTGCTACAAAGTACATTTCTGAGCTCTTGGAATGCTTCTACACTTTCTTTATGCATAGGCATAGGGTCTTTGACATAATTATGTGTGAGCCTCTGTAGGAGCTTTGCCACAACGGAAAAATTGTAAATCTGCTGATGACAGTCGCCCATTATTCCCCAAAGCATTCTCACCTCTCTCTGTGTGGTAGGGTATTTCGTCTTCAGAACTGTCGAGATTTGCTCATGTGACATTCTCCTTGCTCCTTTCTCAATTTGATGTCCTGTATACCTAACTTCTCTCTGGCAATACTGCAATTTGTCAGGAGAAACCCTGAGCCTATTCCCAGCAAGGTGGTTGAGCAGGGCAATTATGTCCTGTCTTCATGCCTCTTTTTTCACAAATGCCGCAAGTAGATCGTCAATGTATTGCACTAATGTCGAACTACAAAGCAACTGTATGGTCTTTAAATTCTTCTGTGGTATCTCATTAAAGTATGAGTGACTTTCTGTATACCCTTGAGGAGCTCGTCACCACATGAGAGTCTTATCTCGGAGTTTGAACGTGAAGAGATACTGGCTCTCTTCCTGGAGAGGAATGGAAAAGAATGGCCAACACAAGTTCTTGACCATAAACCATCAGACCTCTGTGGTAATTTGGAAAGGATTACAGTAGAGTTTGGTATCACTGCACTATCCCCAAAGCCATAATCAGGGATTTGCATGGCCTCCCAAATACTTCTTTCAGAATTCCCTGTTTTCTCATGCTTTCAGTGATTTGCGTTATACTAGCTATTGCTTCTGGTGCGAGCTTGTATGGGAGGAGGGGTCTGTGAGAGTTCTACATCTGTTCTTAAGGTTATCTTCTGGGGTTTAGCATCTTTAATCAGGACAGTGTCTTTCCCTATAATATCTCACACCTCTTTCACTGTTTCCTTTAAATCAGCTGGTAAATCTTCTTTGGTGAGGACGGGGTACAGCCTAGTTGCATATTCTTGGGACGTTAATTTGAATTTGGCATTGGCTGCCTGTGTCTCCATCTCCTCACCTTCTGGCATGCAGTAAATAAGGCCGTTGAGTTTGCAAAGCAGGTCCCTTTCCAGTAGGTTCAGGGGCTCGAATTGCAAAACACAAACTGGTGATTAAATCTATTTTTACTGAGGTTGTTTGTTCACTGCTGATTTGTGGTGCCTACAACTTGAATTTCTCTTCCCGAGAGGGGTGGGTTTGAGACCTCCACTTTTCTGACGGTTGAATGAGTGGCTATAGTATTAATCAAAACTTATACGGGATTTCCATTTACTTCACCTTGTATGGGCCACTCTGATCCACTTCCAGAATTCCATAAAGTGCGCAATCCGCCTCCTCCCTCAGGCACCAGCATTGTGCCTGATCAAGTCAATCAGGACTCCCAAACATCATAGGTACCTGGGGCATGTGACCTGTGAATGGCTTCTGATGCACCCGGGAATGGAGCTGGAAGTAAGAACTTCCATTCTGCATCTATGGCTGCACTACAGGAGCCTGAGGCACATTCAGCAGTATACTTTTCTGGTTGATAATAGGAAGCTGGAGTATCAGCATTATTCCCTCCTGTAACATGGCATTCTCTGCTTGACAAGTGATTTGCACTCTATCATCAGGGATGTATCTATATTCAGTCTAACAGTATCCAACCTTGTTGCAAATGAAGCAAGGTGTAACTTTCTTCAAAGCACCAATATTTGAACCACCAATTTTCCTGCCACTTCTCCCTTGCAGGTCTACATTTCCTCCTTGTGCATACTACATGGCAACTTTCTGTATGTTTACATCTGCACCACCATCAAGATCCAATACTAAATCTGTGACTGAACATCTCACATCATCCTTCTGAGCCTACTTGGACTGTGCAAGCCTCAATTTCTCTTCCCATCTCTTCTGTTTTGCTTCTATATTGTCACTACAGTATTTGGCATACTGCAAAATGTCATCAATTGGTTTCGTCTGCTAGGAAATCACATTCTGCTGTATCTGAGAGCAAATCTCCAGACACAACCTAAAGACAAAAGAATGTTTTCTTGTGGATGATTTTTATTTTTATTGCACATTTTGGGGGTTGTTGCTTTAGGGGATTCAAGCGCTACAAAAGACTGTGAGCCACGGATTGAATTGGCAGTCTCCTGAGAACCTACCACTGATGTACTTCTAGGACAACTGTACCTAGCTGCAGCTAATAAAATGAAGTTCCTATGCCAGACAGAGTGTTCCGTGTCTCTGTAATTTGGAAGGCGAACTCAGAAGATTTCAGGCGTACCCTGCGCCGCCAGGCTTAATGAGCCCGGTTCTTCAGAGGGCGGAGACTGTGCTCTCTGGCCCCCTGCCGGAATATGCTCCACTGGAGGGTCGCTTACTACAAGAACGGATAGCCAACAAGACAGTATCTCTGACATATAGAACCCTGAACAATAATATGCCAGACAAACTAGGAAAATTAAGAGAAACATGGGAGCATAACATGGGCGCGATGGACACAGTGGATTGGGAGGCTGCCCTGATGCATCATAGGGAGGTAGGGATCAAATCACGCCTCCGTCTCATCCAATACAAAATATTGCACAGGGTATACTTCGACAGGGCTCGACTTCCCCGAATAGTCCAGGCAAGTGACCCCAATTGTCTGCGATGTGGCCTTCCGCAGGGGGACTTCTACCATACCATCTGGGACTGTCCCGTCGTCCACACATACTGGTCACAAATATTGGGAGAGTTGAGTAAGGTGCTTGAGAATACACTTCCCCTAGACCCTAAATTCGTACTGTTGATAATATCCCACGACGTTGACTTGAGTCGCCCACAACTTATCTTTGCATTATTGGCATTAGTGGTGGCAAAAAGGGATGTGGCTCGCGCGTGGGGGGCAGCGTATCCCCCACAGCTGGATGAATGGAGACGGGGAATGGACCTTTACATGGCGGCAGAAAGGGTCACATATACAGCGAGAGGGTGTCCCCGGAAGTTCCGTAAGCTATGGGGGAAATGGAGGAAGTATCATGGTCTGGACGGGGGTTTGGACCCTGAATAGCGAAAGGTGGGCCTCTTCGAACCTTACTGCATTCAGGGACGGAGTGCTATGGGACATGTGTATTAGACTATGGGGGAGGATAGGCGGAGAGGGAAGTAGACTCCTAAATATGTCACCGGCTGCAGAGCTGATTCTTCGGTGGGTATATGTCATGGAAAAGATGCTATGGGAGGCGGGTGGGGGAGGGTATTTGGGTGCGAGAGTGACCATCTGTAACACGTTGGTTGTTTGGTTGAAAATGAAAATAAAAATATCTTTAAAAAAAAAAAAAAAAAGATTCTCCTCCGTTGAAGGAGAATGTTGTCCCCCATGGCGCTGGTGTTCGTAACCTCACCTAGGAACAGGTGGGGCAGCAGACTGACATCCTGGATGCAACTTTCCAGCAGTGCAAACCGAATACCAGACAGACGGCCGGGTTCTTGGGGGCATCTATTCGACAAGTTTGTCTCACATATACGGATTTGTTACTTTGAATACGTTATGGTCAAAAGGAGAGCCACTGATGCCTTGATATTTACTTATTCGCTATTTATTAATGTCTTCATCTAGTTATATGACAGTTTTATGATGTGTGATTTGAGGGTGGTATTGCTTCTTCTCTGCTTTTGTCCTTGAACTTTTCTCCCACAGGACAACCAGGGCTGACTGCTCACATTCAGAGAGCACCACCCAACATCACAATAAAGTGACAAAAAGCACAGTTACCCGCTTAGGTGATTGCTAATTATCGCCCTATCTCACTCTTGCCGCTTATGAGCAAAATGGTGGAAGGGTATGTTTATACCCAGCTGAAGGGTTACCTTGAATCTAAAGGAACCCTCGATCCCTCCCAGTCTGGATTCAGACCCCACCAATCGACAGAAACCACTCTCATTGGTGTCACAGATTGTATTAGAATGGCTCTAGATAACAATAAGACAGTGCTGCTGGTGTTATTAGATCTGACAGCAGCCTTTGATACTGTCTCGCACCAGAAACTGATTAATCATTTGGGAGAGTCTGGTCAGCAGGGACAGGCACTCAAGTGGCTTGCCAGTTTTCTGGACCAGCGTACACAGACGATTAATTTAGGTCCATTTTGTTCCTGGACTTTAAAGCTTACTAATGGGGGGCCACAGGGCTCTTGTCTGAGCCCCACATTGTTTAATGTTTATGTGGCCCACCTTGCTAAGATTATTAAGGAATATGGTTTCACTCCCTATTCATACGCTGATGGCACTCAACTACTTTTGTCTTTTGACAAGGACACAGAGTTAGTTGACCAACGCTTTGTAGAGGGCATGCAGGCCATATCTGGCTGGCTGTCGCACAACTTTCTTCAGCTGAATGCGTCTAAGACAGAGATCCTTTTGTTTGGCTCTGCTCAAACCATCTGGTCCCCTAACTGGTGGCCCACTGGGTTAGGCCCCGCTCCTACTCCCTCTCTTGTGGCTAAACATTTAGGGGTCCATCTGGATAACTCTCTGACTATGAAAGATCAAGTCATGGCCATATCAGGGACCTGCTACCACATGCTGAGTCTCCTGCGCAGAGTGTTTCAGTGGCTGCCCTTATCAGTACGGCGTACCCTGATTCAATCTCTGGTTATTGGCCAACTTGATTAATGCAATGCTCTTTTAGTATCTGCAAATGAATCTCTTCTGAGTAGATTGCAGATAGTTCAGAATGTTGCTGCATGTCTGGCTCTTAAAATGCCCCCACATACCCCTTCTAGACCTCTGTTGAGACACCTTCACTGGCTTTCTATTCGACAGCGAATCAAATTAAAACTTTGCTGCCTCACACATAAATCTCTTTATGGTAGGTGACCTTGCTATTTGGTAGACAAAATAACATCTTATCGCCCGAGCAGGCTTCTCAGATCTGAAGGGAAAGGGCTGCTTGTGTTTCCCCGATACAGAAAACTACAAGCAGGAGGACGGACTTTCACATACCTTGTTCCTAAATATTGGAACACTCTGCCCGAGGACCTGCCCAAATGCCCCAGTCTTTCTCGATTCAGGAAACTCCTGAAAACAGAATTATTCCGGGACTGATTTGTGTCTGACCTGTACTTTGTCCTATCTGCAGCGCGGAGATACCCCTTTGGGGGTGATTCCGGCGCTTTATAAATTCCTTTACAATTACAATTACAATTAAAAGCCTCTGTTGTGTTACAGAGTAACTCGTTTTTCTACGGACTACTCTCACTGTTCAAATATAAAGCAACAACCCCACAATCAATACAATGAAGGCAGCCCTTACCCCAAGCATCCATGTTGGTGTTTTCAATGACAATACAACAGCACTTTATACAGCCACCTGGCATTAAAACCCGTAACACCGCAGCAAAACTGAAAAAGAATCTGATATGGCGGCCCAAAGGGCTTTAGGTGGGCCAGGTTCTGCTGGTGCTCAGCACTGGCAGCTCTAGAAAGCTCTAGAAAGCAGGTGCTGAGACGGATCCCTATTGGGCTCTCCATTTTTGCCCTCACCATCAGGGTAGAAAAAAAATCCTAACGCTGCAGCAGTACCACACTTCACTGCCTTTGATGTAACTTGGAAGAGAGTTCCTTTCACATGCTCATCATGTCAGAACTGAAGCATTTTCAATATTATATACCACAAATCCATAGTTGTAGCTTATTTATCTTACACAACTAACAACCATTGGTAAAGCCAATAGCCTATTCTCAGGTGGTGGTGCCCCGTGCAACAATAATTTTTGGCGCCTCCACACCCCACAACCGCCTCCTCGAATTCTCTCACTACCACCGGGCAAAAGTACCACTCATCTCTCCAATCATAATTTATTGCTAAACAAAGCGCCCCCACCCTGAGGTCCGCGCCCCTTCCACAGGTCAGCGCGCAGTGCGGCAGCACCAGTCGCACTGCCCTAAAGCCGGCCTGTGGCCTTACTTGTTGTAGGTATGATGTTACTTGCTGTATTATATATCTATATGCAATGGCAGAAACAGCAAAATACCAGTCATGTGGCATACTGTGCTAAGCGCTGATTTTTAGCCTGCTTATTTTCAAGCCATAACCCTTAATTACATTGGCCATGCCCCTATGAGAGACCCCCTCGTTTTTTCATTCCACTTAAAAGCTCTGCTGCCTACTAAATACTAAATGAAAGTACAAATCCATCTGACAGAAAGCGCGATGGAACAATATTAGTGGAGTGGATACCTGGGCTGTGGCAGTGGACGTCTGAAACTGGTGGGCCCTCCGACTCATCAACACAGACCTGCCTGGGTTGTGCCTGAGACCAGCAACCAGAGGGAGCATGCTGCTTGATTTCCGGGTCCTGGCTGAGTCCCCCGTGCTGAATGCCCATCCGTCAAGTTATCAATGGCATGGTGGAGATCCAATGATGGGCTGGCAGTAGGCGGGGCTGGTCGGGCAACACTGAGCAACAGGAAAAGGTGCAGCCAGGGTGTATAGGCCTAGCTGGAATGGTGTGATTCTGGCACACAATGCATCTTTGGCACAAGCTTTCAGACATGATGCGGAAATTAGGGTTATGCCAATAACATTGAAGACCTGTACCATCCCATCTCAGACCACAGCTGGCAACATGGAAATGGGCAGAACTGGCTTTACATTGTGTGAGACCCAATTGTTACTGGAATGCTTCACACATCCTGTTTCAAACAATTTTGCTTTTCACTTTCCGAAGCCTCATGCTGTAATTCTCTTCGCTCATTGAAGGTCTGTACAGTGTTCAACAACATGTTTGGAACTGTCACATGTTCCTCACTTGATGGTTCATCTAAGATGTGCTTGACTCAAAAGCGCAGTATGTGGCGATCTCGTCTGCATATCTGTTACCTGCAGTAACAATACCATCGCCACTCCTGTGAGCAGCACACTTCACAACTTCTATTTCTTTTGGCAATTGGAGTGTCATCACAAAATTCATAATGTACAGGCTATTTTGAATTGGGGAGCCGTAGAAGGCCTGAAACCCTCTCCGTGACCCCAAATGTCCAACGTCCTGCACAATGCTGAATGCATACTGTCTTTCACTGTAAATGGTAACTGTCAACCCATCAGACGTACAGCCGGCCCTTGTCAGAGCTATCAATGTGGCCACTTGTGCAGAAGTCGCATGGCACAAGTAGGATGCTTCCATTACCCCATTTATTGTGCAGACGGTGTAAGCAAGACATGACGTCAGTTTCCCAGGCAAGAGCCATCAATAAAAAACATATGATTAGGTTCCAAAAGTGGTGCATCTAAGATATCTGGTCTCGGGTTTGTGCATAAGTCAGTCAAATTGATAGAGTTTTGGTCCAAGTCACCCTCCTCAAGGGTGGGCAGAAGTGTAACAGGATCCAGTGTATTGCACCCCTGCAGCGAGGCAATCTCAGCAGCCAAATTGATTCTTTTGTATCGAGTGAGACAACTGTTTCTTAGGGTCTGTGTTCAAGTACGAGTCATAAGGACCATGAGGGACTATTGCAATGAACAAGTGGGCCATTACAACACCCTCACGCTGTGCTAAAGGGTCAATTGTGGCTGAGAAATATTTTCCTCGACGCTACACCTCCCCATGTGTCTGAGCCAAAACAGACAGCACACACCCATCATTTTCATGGCAAAATCAAATGAACTCTTTGTTGTACTCTGGTATTCCAAGAGAGGGTGTGCTACAAAGTACATTTCTGAGCTCTTGGAATGCTTCTACACTTTCTTTATGCATAGGCATAGGGTCTTTGACATAATTATGTGTGAGCCTCTGTAGGAGCTTTGCCACAACGGAAAAATTGTAAATCTGCTGATGACAGTCGCCCATTATTCCCCAAAGCATTCTCACCTCTCTCTGTGTGGTAGGGTATTTCGTCTTCAGAACTGTCGAGATTTGCTCATGTGACATTCTCCTTGCTCCTTTCTCAATTTGATGTCCTGTATACCTAACTTCTCTCTGGCAATACTGCAATTTGTCAGGAGAAACCCTGAGCCTATTCCCAGCAAGGTGGTTGAGCAGGGCAATTATGTCCTGTCTTCATGCCTCTTTTTTCACAAATGCCGCAAGTAGATCGTCAATGTATTGCACTAATGTCGAACTACAAAGCAACTGTATGGTCTTTAAATTCTTCTGTGGTATCTCATTAAAGTATGAGTGACTTTCTGTATACCCTTGAGGAGCTCGTCACCACATGAGAGTCTTATCTCGGAGTTTGAACGTGAAGAGATACTGGCTCTCTTCCTGGAGAGGAATGGAAAAGAATGGCCAACACAAGTTCTTGACCATAAACCATCAGACCTCTGTGGTAATTTGGAAAGGATTACAGTAGAGTTTGGTATCACTGCACTATCCCCAAAGCCATAATCAGGGATTTGCATGGCCTCCCAAATACTTCTTTCAGAATTCCCTGTTTTCTCATGCTTTCAGTGATTTGCGTTATACTAGCTATTGCTTCTGGTGCGAGCTTGTATGGGAGGAGGGGTCTGTGAGAGTTCTACATCTGTTCTTAAGGTTATCTTCTGGGGTTTAGCATCTTTAATCAGGACAGTGTCTTTCCCTATAATATCTCACACCTCTTTCACTGTTTCCTTTAAATCAGCTGGTAAATCTTCTTTGGTGAGGACGGGGTACAGCCTAGTTGCATATTCTTGGGACGTTAATTTGAATTTGGCATCGGCTGCCTGTGTCTCCATCTCCTCACCTTCTGGCATGCAGTAAATAAGGCCGTTGAGTTTGCAAAGCAGGTCCCTTTCCAGTAGGTTCAGGGGCTCGAATTGCAAAACACAAACTGGTGATTAAATCTATTTTTACTGAGGTTGTTTGTTCACTGCTGATTTGTGGTGCCTACAACTTGAATTTCTCTTCCCGAGAGGGGTGGGTTTGAGACCTCCACTTTTCTGACGGTTGAATGAGTGGCTATAGTATTAATCAAAACTTATACGGGATTTCCATTTACTTCACCTTGTATGGGCCACTCTGATCCACTTCCAGAATTCCATAAAGTGCGCAATCCGCCTCCTCCCTCAGGCACCAGCATTGTGCCTGATCAAGTCAATCAGGACTCCCAAACATCATAGGTACCTGGGGCATGTGACCTGTGAATGGCTTCTGATGCACCCGGGAATGGAGCTGGAAGTAAGAACTTCCATTCTGCATCTATGGCTGCACTACAGGAGCCTGAGGCACATTCAGCAGTATACTTTTCTGGTTGATAATAGGAAGCTGGAGTATCAGCATTATTCCCTCCTGTAACATGGCATTCTCTGCTTGACAACTGATTTGCACTCTATCATCAGGGATGTATCTATATTCAGTCTAACAGTATCCAACCTTGTTGCAAATGAAGCAAGGTGTAACTTTCTTCAAAGCACCAATATTTGAACCACCAATTTTCCTGCCACTTCTCCCTTGCAGGTCTACATTTCCTCCTTGTGCATACTACATGGCAACTTTCTGTATGTTTACATCTGCACCACCATCAAGATCCAATACTAAATCTGTGACTGAACATCTCACATCATCCTTCTGAGCCTACTTGGACTGTGCAAGCCTCAATTTCTCTTCCCATCTCTTCTGTTTTGCTTCTATATTGTCACTACAGTATTTGGCATACTGCAAAATGTCATCAATTGGTTTCGTCTGCTAGGAAATCACATTCTGCTGTATCTGAGAGCAAATCTCCAGACACAACCTAAAGACAAAAGAATGTTTTCTTGTGGATGATTTTTATTTTTATTGCACATTTTGGGGGTTGTTGCTTTAGGGGATTCAAGCGCTACAAAAGACTGTGAGCCACGGATTGAATTGGCAGTCTCCTGAGAACCTACCACTGATGTACTTCTAGGACAACTGTACCTAGCTGCAGCTAATAAAATGAAGTTCCTATGCCAGACAGAGTGTTCCGTGTCTCTGTAATTTGGAAGGCGAACTCAGAAGATTTCAGGCGTACCCTGCGCCGCCAGGCTTAATGAGCCCGGTTCTTCAGAGGGCGGAGACTGTGCTCTCTGGCCCCCTGCCGGAATATGCTCCACTGGAGGGTCGCTTACTACAAGAACGGATAGCCAACAAGACAGTATCTCTGACATATAGAACCCTGAACAATAATATGCCAGACAAACTAGGAAAATTAAGAGAAACATGGGAGCATAACATGGGCGCGATGGACACAGTGGATTGGGAGGCTGCCCTGATGCATCATAGGGAGGTAGGGATCAAATCACGCCTCCGTCTCATCCAATACAAAATATTGCACAGGGTATACTTCGACAGGGCTCGACTTCCCCGAATAGTCCAGGCAAGTGACCCCAATTGTCTGCGATGTGGCCTTCCGCAGGGGGACTTCTACCATACCATCTGGGACTGTCCCGTCGTCCACACATACTGGTCACAAATATTGGGAGAGTTGAGTAAGGTGCTTGAGAATACACTTCCCCTAGACCCTAAATTCGTACTGTTGATAATATCCCACGACGTTGACTTGAGTCGCCCACAACTTATCTTTGCATTATTGGCATTAGTGGTGGCAAAAAGGGATGTGGCTCGCGCGTGGGGGGCAGCGTATCCCCCACAGCTGGATGAATGGAGACGGGGAATGGACCTTTACATGGCGGCAGAAAGGGTCACATATACAGCGAGAGGGTGTCCCCGGAAGTTCCGTAAGCTATGGGGGAAATGGAGGAAGTATCATGGTCTGGACGGGGGTTTGGACCCTGAATAGCGAAAGGTGGGCCTCTTCGAACCTTACTGCATTCAGGGACGGAGTGCTATGGGACATGTGTATTAGACTATGGGGGAGGATAGGCGGAGAGGGAAGTAGACTCCTAAATATGTCACCGGCTGCAGAGCTGATTCTTCGGTGGGTATATGTCATGGAAAAGATGCTATGGGAGGCGGGTGGGGGAGGGTATTTGGGTGCGAGAGTGACCATCTGTAACACGTTGGTTGTTTGGTTGAAAATGAAAATAAAAATATCTTTAAAAAAAAAAAAAAAAAGATTCTCCTCCGTTGAAGGAGAATGTTGTCCCCCATGGCGCTGGTGTTCGTAACCTCACCTAGGAACAGGTGGGGCAGCAGACTGACATCCTGGATGCAACTTTCCAGCAGTGCAAACCGAATACCAGACAGACGGCCGGGTTCTTGGGGGCATCTATTCGACAAGTTTGTCTCACATATACGGATTTGTTACTTTGAATACGTTATGGTCAAAAGGAGAGCCACTGATGCCTTGATATTTACTTATTCGCTATTTACTAATGACTTCATCTAGTTATATGACAGTTTTATGATATGTGATTTGAGGGTGGTATTGCTTCTTCTCTGCTTTTGTCCTTGAACTTTTCTCCCACAGGACAACCAGGGCTGACTGCTCACATTCAGAGAGCACCACCCAACATCACAATAAAGTGACAAAAAGCACAGTTACCCGCTTAGGTGATTGCTAATTATCGCCCTATCTCACTCTTGCCGCTTATGAGCAAAATGGTGGAAGGGTATGTTTATACCCAGCTGAAGGGTTACCTTGAATCTAAAGGAACCCTCGATCCCTCACAGTCTGGATTCAGACCCCACCAATCGACAGAAACCACTCTCATTGGTGTCACAGATTGTATTAGAATGGCTCTAGATAACAATAAGACAGTGCTGCTGGTGTTATTAGATCTGACAGCAGCCTTTGATACTGTCTCGCACCAGAAACTGATTAATCATTTGGGAGAGTCTGGTCAGCAGGGACAGGCACTCAAGTGGCTTGCCAGTTTTCTGGACCAGCGTACACAGACGATTAATTTAGGTCCATTTTGCTCCTGGACTTTAAAGCTTACTAATGGGGGGCCACAGGGCTCTTGTCTGAGCCCCACATTGTTTAATGTTTATGTGGCCCACCTTGCTAAGATTATTAAGGAATATGGTTTCACTCCCTATTCATACGCTGATGGCACTCAACTACTTTTGTCTTTTGACAAGGACACAGAGTTAGTTGACCAACGCTTTGTAGAGGGCATGCAGGCCATATCTGGCTGGCTGTCGCACAACTTTCTTCAGCTGAATGCGTCTAAGACAGAGATCCTTTTGTTTGGCTCTGCTCAAACCATCTGGTCCCCTAACTGGTGGCCCACTGGGTTAGGCCCCGCTCCTACTCCCTCTCTTGTGGCTAAACATTTAGGGGTCCATCTGGATAACTCTCTGACTATGAAAGATCAAGTCATGGCCATATCAGGGACCTGCTACCACATGCTGAGTCTCCTGCGCAGAGTGTTTCAGTGGCTGCCCTTATCAGTACGGCGTACCCTGATTCAATCTCTGGTTATTGGCCAACTTGATTAATGCAATGCTCTTTTAGTATCTGCAAATGAATCTCTTCTGAGTAGATTGCAGATAGTTCAGAATGTTGCTGCATGTCTGGCTCTTAAAATGCCCCCACATACCCCTTCTAGACCTCTGTTGAGACACCTTCACTGGCTTTCTATTCGACAGCGAATCAAATTAAAACTTTGCTGCCTCACACATAAATCTCTTTATGGTAGGTGACCTTGCTATTTGGTAGACAAAATAACATCTTATCGCCCGAGCAGGCTTCTCAGATCTGAAGGGAAAGGGCTGCTTGTGTTTCCCCGATACAGAAAACTACAAGCAGGAGGACGGACTTTCACATACCTTGTTCCTAAATATTGGAACACTCTGCCCGAGGACCTGCCCAAATGCCCCAGTCTTTCTCGATTCAGGAAACTCCTGAAAACAGAATTATTCCGGGACTGATTTGTGTCTGACCTGTACTTTGTCCTATCTGCAGCGCGGAGATACCCCTTCGGGGGTGATTCCGGCGCTTTATAAATTCCTTTACAATTACAATTACAATTAAAAGCCTCTGTTGTGTTACAGAGTAACTCGTTTTTCTACGGACTACTCTCACTGTTCAAATATAAAGCAACAACCCCACAATCAATACAATGAAGGCAGCCCTTACCCCAAGCATCCATGTTGGTGTTTTCAATGACAATACAACAGCACTTTATACAGCCACCTGGCATTAAAACCCGTAACACCGCAGCAAAACTGAAAAAGAATCTGATATGGCGGCCCAAAGGGCTTTAGGTGGGCCAGGTTCTGCTGGTGCTCAGCACTGGCAGCTCTAGAAAGCTCTAGAAAGCAGGTGCTGAGACGGATCCCTATTGGGCTCTCCATTTTTGCCCTCACCATCAGGGTAGAAAAAAAATCCTAACGCTGCAGCAGTACCACACTTCACTGCCTTTGATGTAACTTGGAAGAGAGTTCCTTTCACATGCTCATCATGTCAGAACTGAAGCATTTTCAATATTATATACCACAAATCCATAGTTGTAGCTTATTTATCTTACACAACTAACAACCATTGGTAAAGCCAATAGCCTATTCTCAGGTGGTGGTGCCCCGTGCAACAATAATTTTTGGCGCCTCCACACCCCACAACCGCCTCCTCGAATTCTCTCACTACCACCGGGCAAAAGTACCACTCATCTCTCCAATCATAATTTATTGCTAAACAAAGCGCCCCCACCCTGAGGTCCGCGCCCCTTCCACAGGTCAGCGCGCAGTGCGGCAGCACCAGTCGCACTGCCCTAAAGCCGGCCTGTGGCCTTACTTGTTGTAGGTATGATGTTACTTGCTGTATTATATATCTATATGCAATGGCAGAAACAGCAAAATACCAGTCATGTGGCATACTGTGCTAAGCGCTGATTTTTAGCCTGCTTATTTTCAAGCCATAACCCTTAATTACATTGGCCATGCCCCTATGAGAGACCCCCTCGTTTTTTCATTCCACTTAAAAGCTCTGCTGCCTACTAAATACTAAATGAAAGTACAAATCCATCTGACAGAAAGCGCGATGGAACAATATTAGTGGAGTGGATACCTGGGCTGTGGCAGTGGACGTCTGAAACTGGTGGGCCCTCCGACTCATCAACACAGACCTGCCTGGGTTGTGCCTGAGACC
Source organism: Triturus cristatus (assembly GCF_964204655.1). Classification (NCBI taxonomy): domain Eukaryota; kingdom Metazoa; phylum Chordata; class Amphibia; order Caudata; family Salamandridae; genus Triturus; species Triturus cristatus. The sequence goes on from NC_140582.1 coordinate 88,964,202, forward strand.
AGCAACCAGAGGGAGCATGCTGCTTGATTTCCGGGTCCTGGCTGAGTCCCCCGTGCTGAATGCCCATCCGTCAAGTTATCAATGGCATGGTGGAGATCCAATGATGGGCTGGCAGTAGGCGGGGCTGGTCGGGCAACACTGAGCAACAGGAAAAGGTGCAGCCAGGGTGTATAGGCCTAGCTGGAATGGTGTGATTCTGGCACACAATGCATCTTTGGCACAAGCTTTCAGACATGATGCGGAAATTAGGGTTATGCCAATAACATTGAAGACCTGTACCATCCCATCTCAGACCACAGCTGGCAACATGGAAATGGGCAGAACTGGCTTTACATTGTGTGAGACCCAATTGTTACTGGAATGCTTCACACATCCTGTTTCAAACAATTTTGCTTTTCACTTTCCGAAGCCTCATGCTGTAATTCTCTTCGCTCATTGAAGGTCTGTACAGTGTTCAACAACATGTTTGGAACTGTCACATGTTCCTCACTTGATGGTTCATCTAAGATGTGCTTGACTCAAAAGCGCAGTATGTGGCGATCTCGTCTGCATATCTGTTACCTGCAGTAACAATACCATCGCCACTCCTGTGAGCAGCACACTTCACAACTTCTATTTCTTTTGGCAATTGGAGTGTCATCACAAAATTCATAATGTACAGGCTATTTTGAATTGGGGAGCCGTAGAAGGCCTGAAACCCTCTCCGTGACCCCAAATGTCCAACGTCCTGCACAATGCTGAATGCATACTGTCTTTCACTGTAAATGGTAACTGTCAACCCATCAGACGTACAGCCGGCCCTTGTCAGAGCTATCAATGTGGCCACTTGTGCAGAAGTCGCATGGCACAAGTAGGATGCTTCCATTACCCCATTTATTGTGCAGACGGTGTAAGCAAGACATGACGTCAGTTTCCCAGGCAAGAGCCATCAATAAAAAACATATGATTAGGTTCCAAAAGTGGTGCATCTAAGATATCTGGTCTCGGGTTTGTGCATAAGTCAGTCAAATTGATAGAGTTTTGGTCCAAGTCACCCTCCTCAAGGGTGGGCAGAAGTGTAACAGGATCCAGTGTATTGCACCCCTGCAGCGAGGCAATCTCAGCAGCCAAATTGATTCTTTTGTATCGAGTGAGACAACTGTTTCTTAGGGTCTGTGTTCAAGTACGAGTCATAAGGACCATGAGGGACTATTGCAATGAACAAGTGGGCCATTACAACACCCTCACGCTGTGCTAAAGGGTCAATTGTGGCTGAGAAATATTTTCCTCGACGCTACACCTCCCCATGTGTCTGAGCCAAAACAGACAGCACACACCCATCATTTTCATGGCAAAATCAAATGAACTCTTTGTTGTACTCTGGTATTCCAAGAGAGGGTGTGCTACAAAGTACATTTCTGAGCTCTTGGAATGCTTCTACACTTTCTTTATGCATAGGCATAGGGTCTTTGACATAATTATGTGTGAGCCTCTGTAGGAGCTTTGCCACAACGGAAAAATTGTAAATCTGCTGATGACAGTCGCCCATTATTCCCCAAAGCATTCTCACCTCTCTCTGTGTGGTAGGGTATTTCGTCTTCAGAACTGTCGAGATTTGCTCATGTGACATTCTCCTTGCTCCTTTCTCAATTTGATGTCCTGTATACCTAACTTCTCTCTGGCAATACTGCAATTTGTCAGGAGAAACCCTGAGCCTATTCCCAGCAAGGTGGTTGAGCAGGGCAATTATGTCCTGTCTTCATGCCTCTTTTTTCACAAATGCCGCAAGTAGATCGTCAATGTATTGCACTAATGTCGAACTACAAAGCAACTGTATGGTCTTTAAATTCTTCTGTGGTATCTCATTAAAGTATGAGTGACTTTCTGTATACCCTTGAGGAGCTCGTCACCACATGAGAGTCTTATCTCGGAGTTTGAACGTGAAGAGATACTGGCTCTCTTCCTGGAGAGGAATGGAAAAGAATGGCCAACACAAGTTCTTGACCATAAACCATCAGACCTCTGTGGTAATTTGGAAAGGATTACAGTAGAGTTTGGTATCACTGCACTATCCCCAAAGCCATAATCAGGGATTTGCATGGCCTCCCAAATACTTCTTTCAGAATTCCCTGTTTTCTCATGCTTTCAGTGATTTGCGTTATACTAGCTATTGCTTCTGGTGCGAGCTTGTATGGGAGGAGGGGTCTGTGAGAGTTCTACATCTGTTCTTAAGGTTATCTTCTGGGGTTTAGCATCTTTAATCAGGACAGTGTCTTTCCCTATAATATCTCACACCTCTTTCACTGTTTCCTTTAAATCAGCTGGTAAATCTTCTTTGGTGAGGACGGGGTACAGCCTAGTTGCATATTCTTGGGACGTTAATTTGAATTTGGCATCGGCTGCCTGTGTCTCCATCTCCTCACCTTCTGGCATGCAGTAAATAAGGCCGTTGAGTTTGCAAAGCAGGTCCCTTTCCAGTAGGTTCAGGGGCTCGAATTGCAAAACACAAACTGGTGATTAAATCTATTTTTACTGAGGTTGTTTGTTCACTGCTGATTTGTGGTGCCTACAACTTGAATTTCTCTTCCCGAGAGGGGTGGGTTTGAGACCTCCACTTTTCTGACGGTTGAATGAGTGGCTATAGTATTAATCAAAACTTATACGGGATTTCCATTTACTTCACCTTGTATGGGCCACTCTGATCCACTTCCAGAATTCCATAAAGTGCGCAATCCGCCTCCTCCCTCAGGCACCAGCATTGTGCCTGATCAAGTCAATCAGGACTCCCAAACATCATAGGTACCTGGGGCATGTGACCTGTGAATGGCTTCTGATGCACCCGGGAATGGAGCTGGAAGTAAGAACTTCCATTCTGCATCTATGGCTGCACTACAGGAGCCTGAGGCACATTCAGCAGTATACTTTTCTGGTTGATAATAGGAAGCTGGAGTATCAGCATTATTCCCTCCTGTAACATGGCATTCTCTGCTTGACAAGTGATTTGCACTCTATCATCAGGGATGTATCTATATTCAGTCTAACAGTATCCAACCTTGTTGCAAATGAAGCAAGGTGTAATTTTCTTCAAAGCACCAATATTTGAACCACCAATTTTCCTGCCACTTCTCCCTTGCAGGTCTACATTTCCTCCTTGTGCATACTACATGGCAACTTTCTGTATGTTTACATCTGCACCACCATCAAGATCCAATACTAAATCTGTGACTGAACATCTCACATCATCCTTCTGAGCCTACTTGGACTGTGCAAGCCTCAATTTCTCTTGCCATCTCTTCTGTTTTGCTTCTATATTGTCACTACAGTATTTGGCATACTGCAAAATGTCATCAATTGGTTTCGTCTTCTAGGAAATCACATTCTGCTGTATCTGAGAGCAAATCTCCAGACACAACCTAAAGACAAAAGATCAAATGAACCCTCCCATGTTCTCACCAAGTGTGTCAATCATTCCACTATGTCTCAATACATTTGCATTAGCTGCTGAAAGAAAGGTTGCATTGACTCCCAGGACACTTGTGTTATCCTGAACAATTTGGGACAATTCACCTCTCTCTCTTTCTGTGAGACCATTGTTGTAGATGTGCAGTGACTGCATCATATTTGGCTTTTACCACAATCTCATACGGCTTGTACTTTCTTGAGTAAAACTGCGTTTGTTGGACAATATAAACATTGGACTGGTGCAAGACTGATTCTGAACACCCCTCAGGATACTCTGGCCTATAGTCCTGCCAGTTCACATTGCACCATCTCTACCCCTAACCTTACAGGCTAACAAATGGATGTGCAACCTCAGAACATGACAACCCAGACTCCTCAACAAAATTGTGGTAACAGATCTAGAACCCTGTCGCTCAGTCAGTTATGCATACCCAAAGAGATACACAAGAGATACACAGTATGCGGTATCAGCATTTATTGAAGCATTGTGATTCTTGAGTGAAATACTTTTGCTGCAATGATTAATAGGATAAAGCAGATTGATGCGATTAACATTACAAGAATGGCAAAAAAGATGAATAGTTCAACCATTTTGCAAAGTACAGGAAACTATATGCTTGCATACAAGTACTGTAATATAGTGTACTCCTACCTAGCGTGTGCTACCCTATCATGTCTAAGGTGAGTGGATCTGCCAAATCCCTGTCGGGTGGTCTAACTGCCCATTACCTGTGGGTAAGTGTCAGCAAGCTGCCCGTCGTGGTGTAGAGTTGGACAGAAACCCTCGCATGAGGTAACAGGAATCAGCTGAGCTGGAATTCCAGCATTGGCTGGCCTCTCGGTACCAGTGAAATGCTCCTCTGAATAGACAAAGGCCTGATAGCACATATATAATAACATACTCTATGTTGCCATGTAGAAGCCCCCGTCAGGCCGCTATTTGTTATTCTATTGTGATAGCTCTGTCACCGAGTGGCCAAAAACATATAGCAACGTCTTGTGTGCTGAACTTAGCCTTCACAGAATATTCAAGGTGTCTTGATAGGATGCCTACGAAGTGGTGTTGTAAGCAAAACTGAGTGCGAAGAATGGTATCCCATATGTGCATGCAAATGAATGCGTGTCAAATGTCATCGTGTTTAGGAAGAGAAGACAACTTAAGAACGTGTGTATGCATGTAAGATGGTGATTTCTTAACTGGGCCTAATACCTCCATGTGACAAGGGGTGAAGGGGGCATTCATGTTTTGTGCCCTCAAGGACTCTTGTGTCAGCCAATCCACAACTTGCTTACACTCGGCCACAAATCTTTCAGGACCACTGCTTCAAAGAACAAGTCTAGCTCTTCCCACAAGAACTTTGAAATGGTCACAATTTTCTCAACCTGGGTGTACCACTTATCTGGGTTCTCTCTCAACTTTGGGAGACTATGAGATGGAAAAGGTCTGCTCGAGGCCATGGGACATACACATAAGCTCCTCCCTGCACTTATCTCAAAGATTACTGTGTTGCTGTCACCTTAGGGGTTTTGCCCTTCTCCCCTCTATTCCCTTCTTTTTACTTTTCATCTTCATCCTCTCAGTCTTGGATAACTGCTTTCTAAACTTTTCCAAGTCACTTCATTCTCTGATACACATCCATTAATTCTTTAACATAGGTTTTCAATCCTTACTGCTTCCCTGTCTCAAATCCCTGACGATTATGGTCATTCTGAAATACTTTTGTAACTTCTTTCTTTGGGACAAATCACATCTGCACTCATCAGCCTGTTTTTCCATCTTGGCATGTGCCTCTCGTGGCCCTTCTGGAGCTTCCTTGTTAATATACATCAATTGATTCTCACTGCAGTGTCTCAGAAATTCTAATCCCAGATTTCCCTTCACGATCTCCTCAAGCTCAGTTTTCAACGAAGTGACATTTAAATTTTAGGGAACATTTGCGCTAGATGCAGGTGAGGTTTCAGGAGTGTAAAAGGGTTACAGTGATGACCCTGACACGAGAGGTTGGATGTAGGATATGGTTTATTATCTTTCCTTTACCAGAGAAATGACGTATGCTCAGGACAGTCACAATTCAGAGTATAAGAGCTTTCTTTATTTTGTTGACTCCTGATTGGTATCTTCTCCTTCCTGGTACATTCAAGACAAACCTCAGGGAAACATATATGAGAGGTGGTTAGTCTACTCTTTATTTCCTGTGAGAATTCTAACCGTCACCACACCGTACTGTTCTATAAAAACAATCGGTGTGGGTATTTGTGCAAAGAAAGATAATTCGGTTGACTAATTATTAGTTGCTCTCTGCTTGTTCCTGCCCTTCTGCAGAGATGCGGATCAAGGGCCCTCCTGGCCCCTGCCCATTTAGTTTTGGGTTTGCCTGTGCTCTTGTGCTCTCATGCAGTGTTTCCTGTGTTGTGCTCCCCGTGTTGTACCTCCCTTAGAACCCCACCAAGACTCCCCACGCCTGTGCCCACGAAATCAACTTTCTGAGGACCCCTTCCCAGTACTTGCCTGGGACTGTGACTCCGTCTTTGAGTCACGGCAATCTTGTCCTTGTCTGTCACTCCGACACTCATGTCCTCCTCTATCTCCGTCCTCGACCGGTGTTGCAGTCCTCCGTCTCTCTATGCCGTCCGTTTCTTTTCCTCTTCTTCCTCCCGAGCTATTTCTGCTTCCTCCTGCTTGCCAGTCATCAGTGTCTCATTGGTCGGCCTATAAGAGGGGGCATCCGATCCAGGGGGTGTGGCTTTTACTGCAACTAGAATGGTTACCTGTGCCATAAGCGTGCCCCCGGATCCCGATCCAGGCTATTTCCACCTGTGATGCCTTGTAACTCGCGACAGTGGCAGTGCATCCCCCCAGGCTTGGCCAATTGGGCTATGAGGAGATGGGTGATCTCAATAGAAAGTCTGTGGTAGGTAGCATCTTTCCAAGGAGGTGATGAGCCTGTAATGAGAAAGGTGGAAGGTCTAGGAACCACTGGAGAATCCGGGGATAAGTGTTCTTGTTCCGCAACAGCCAAACCAAGGAGGCATGATCAGTAAACAGAGTAAAGGTTCTCCCCCGTAGGTAATATTGCAATTCTTCCACTGCCCATTTGATCCCGAGACACTCCTTCTCGATGGTGGGGTAGTGTCTCTCCCGGGGCAGCAATTTCCTGCTAATGTACACCACTGGGTGTAGATGTCCTACAGGTTCAGGCTGGAACAATACAGTGCCTATGCCCTTATCTGAGGAGTTCCGTCTGAAGAACAAACTGATTAGAAAAGTCCGGACATATCAACACAGGGAGGTCATATAAGGCAGTCTTCAGACTGTCAAAACTGCATTGGAGGATGAGGGACCATTAAGCGATTTTTCTGGGTTGGGCTTTCTTCAGGAGGTCTATCAAGGGGACGCAATCTCTGAAAACCGGGAATGAATTGGCGATAGTAACCAATAAGCCCCAGGAAGGATCTTACGGCTTTCTTATCATCAGGTCTGGGTAGTACTTTTATTGCTTCTACCTTATCTTTTTGTGGACTGATTTTCCCATTTTTTATTTGATAGCCCAAATACTAAATCGTGTTGGTAGTGAGAGTACACTTTTCGAGATTGCCCGTGAGACTGGCATGATGGAGAGTAGAAAAGACTGCATCCAAATGTTGTAGGTGTTGTTTCCAACTGTTACTAAAGATGACAATATCATCCAGATAAGCCGCGGCATACACCAGATGTTGCCGTAGCAGCATGTCCATTAGCCTCTGAAAGGTTGCTGGAGCCCCATGCATCCCAAAGAGTAATACGCAGAACTGATACAAACCTGATGGGGTAGAGGATGCATTTTTTTCTTGTGCAGATGAGGTTAAGGTAATCTGCCAATATCCTTTCGCTAGATCCAACTTGGTGAGATATGTAGCAGACCCAAGCTTGTCAATGAGCTCATCTACCCAGAGCATAGGATATGTGTTGAATTTTGACAGGCTGTTAAGCCGGCGAAAGTCTATACAGAACCTCATGGGTCCATTGGGTTTTGGCACTAGTACCACTGGGGAATACCATGGACTTTTGGATGGTTTAATTACCCCCCTCTAACGTGCTGGTTTCTATCCTTTCTACAACCTGTCTCCTGGCTTCAGTGATGCAGTTAGGACACAGACGCACCACCCGCCCCTTCTATGTCTGTATGTCATTTTGCATTAGTGTGGTTTTCCCCGGACAGCCTGATGATGTCTGACCAAGTACAGGAGCTGCTTTCTTTGCTCGGGACTAAGTTGTGACCCCACTCTAGTCTCGTCAATGCTGACTTGTTCCCCTGTAAGTGGAAAGGTGAAGTCTAGAGGTTGGGTGTCTGGCACTAGAAGAGCCAGGAGGGGTTAATCGTCGAAGTCAGATTCATCTACCCCCTTCTTCAACAAGTTGATATGATAGATTTTCCCTTCCCCTGGACAATGGGGAACCGCCAATGGTAGGTCACCGGGGAAATCTGAGCTATTACAAAGTAAGGGCCTTGCCAGTTAGCCAGGAGCTTATTATCAGATGAGGGTAAAATGATCATGGCTTTGCCACCTATTTTCAGTTCTCTTAGTCTACTGACCTTATCGCATCCTATTCTCTGCTTTTCTGGAGCCTTTTCCATGTTCTGCCTGACTTCTTCCTACAGTGAATGTATCTTGACCTTCAAACCCTTAACATACTCAATCAAACCCCGTCCTTCATCCTCCTCTGCCTCCCATTGTTCTGCAGCCATATTGAGCAAGGTACCTGGTTGACGTCCAAAGACAAGCTCAAAAAGGCTGTAGCCGGTGTCTGATTGGGAGTGGGTGCGGATTGCATAAAGCACCAGGAGCAGCTTTTTATCCCAGTCTTTCCCTATTTCAGATACTATCTTTTTTAGCAGGGATTTTACTGTGTGGTTGAACCTTTGAGTAATATCTAATAGTTGACAGACTTGGGCCATCAGTCGGGACATAAAGGGAGTCCCCTGATCCGTTAGTAATTCTTAGGGTAATTCTACTTTGGAGAAGAACTTGATCATGGCCTGTGCTACTGTTTTGGTTGTCATGCTGGAGAGAGGGATTGCTTCTGGGTACCTTGTGGCATAATCAGCAAGCACCAGAATATACTGGTGCCCCTGAACAGAAGTTACCAAGGGACCCACCAAGTCCATACCTACCCTTGAAAATGGTACGTCAATGATTGGTAAGGATCTCAGGGGAGCCTTGGTTAAATGGGGAGGATTGATTAGTTGACACTTTACACAGGCAGCACAGAACTTTTGTATGTATGAGAATACTCCTTGCCAGTAGACCCACCTCAATAGATAGTCATCTGTCTTTTCTCTACCATAATGACCTCTCCCTGTCTGACTGTGTGCCAAGTGCAGGACCTGGTCTGTAAATGGCAAGGGTACAATAATTTGCACAATAATCGCCTCTTTTTACTTTGCAATAAAGCAGCTCATTGGTTATGCAGAAATATGGTCCTACCTGACCGTCCTCCTCGGTCTTGGCAGTGGCCCAGGATTGTCATAGGTTGGGGTCCACTCAGTGGGATGCACGAAAAATACGTGGGTTGGTCTCTAGGGTTTCTAGAAGAAGGGACAGTATTAGCTTCAGGGTTGCCTGCTAGAGCGTACTATTTCTCCCTGCGACCAAGGGGTGTCTTACTCTTACCTCTTTGAATTACTCAGCTGGTTGACTTCTATGTGGACAATTGAGAGGAATGTGGCCCCATTCTGCGCACTGGAAACATTGGAGACCTTGCCTATACTCTCTTCCTTGAGGTCACATAGGTCTACACTCTTTACGATGCTTTTCAGCCATGCCCCCTAATTACGGGCTTCTTAATGCAGTCTGCAGTGCGTCCGCGCACTTGAGACAAGGTTGGTGCTGCTTTTTGGTTTTTGGCCCGTTTTTCTGAGTTGCCTGGCTCCGTAGTGAGAAGTGCCATCTTGGAAAAGGACTCATCCCCATTCCTGGGCTTTTTAATTGTTTTTTATTGTTCGTTTTCACCCCTTTGATTTGCCTTTAATTTAATTTCACCAGTATTCCTCAAACACAGGGGAGCCTGTGCCTGAGGAAAGAGGTTGCTGGGCCTAAGTTAGTTGTATAATTTCACCTTACCTGTTTTTAGTAATTACACTGTTTACGGTGCTTGTGACTCTTTCGGCCACGCCCCCTAATGACGGGTTCTTAATGCAGCCGGCAGTGCGTCCGGGCACTTGAGACAAGGTTGGTGCTGCTTTTTGGTTCCTTGACTCTTTTGGCCACGCCCCCTAATGACGTGCTTCTTAATGCAGTCCCTGCCACAGGCGTGCCTACGGTAAGCCTGTCTGGACCTGTCCGCGCCTGGACCGCACCCAGTGCCCGTCCCCCTGGTCAATTAACCCTAGAACCTTTGCAGAATCTTAGCTACTCGTGAGAGGCCCTACCAGTGCTAAGGCCCTACTGTAAGTGTCCTCCTGATAGAATGTTAAATATCTCTTCCCTGACCCCTTCTCGACACATAGGAGATAACCATATTTCTGATAGACTTTCAAAGTTTAGACCGGTAACGCAGCACGCAGACATCGTGTCTCCCACGCTACGATGTTCATCGTCTGGAAAGGCCTCGAAGGAAGGGAGGAGGGTTGATAGTTTTTTATCAAAATTACTTTCAGGCCATTTTTACGCCACTTACAGGGACGGACTTTGAGGCCCTAAGGTTCTCTGTGCAACTGTTTAATATGCAGCTAATCTATCACCCGCCTGGATCCAGATGAGGTTTTGCGATAAGCTCAGCGCGACCCTTGAATCATCCATCCTTAATTCCAACTTTACAGTTTTGGGAGATTTTAATTTTCACTTGGAAAAGGAGACTGACACGAACTCAACAAAACTGATTGATATAATGAATGGCCTTGGACTATCTTTAATATTTAGAGGACTGACTCACCAGGCTGACCATAATGCTAGATGGGGTTTTTCTTTTTTTATGTTTGAAAGCTTTATTAAAGAATTGATAACAAAAGGAAGATATCAGCATACATTGCAATAATACAGAATCCAGTGAAAAAACTTAACACTGCTAATATCAATGTTAGAAACCCACAAAGCATTTTTTAAGAGAATTTTAACATTGAAGGAAACAAGAGAAGGGATAGGATAAGGGAGGAAAAGAGGGGGAAGGGGAGGGGAAGATATAAGGATAATAATACAGACCATGCATAATCTAATAATTACGGCATATATTCAAACTATATAAATCAGCGATGCAAAATTACCATCATAAACAAGCAATAGTATTAAATAAACCTATACGGGATAACAAAAGGAGAGAGTTCAAGACATTCAAGGTGGTTTAAAATTTTCTGCATTGAGACGTATAGGTTTCTTCAGGGCCAAGCGGTCCAGATACGTGGTGAGAGGCAACCAGAAAAGATCAACATTACGAGCAGGTTTACAAGTGGAGGCAAAGGAGACGTCCAGTCTGTGAAAATGGCATAAAGAATTCCACCAGCCTTGTAAGGAAATAGAAGCTAGAGATTTCCAGTTGGAAGAAATGTGTTGGAAGGCAAGAGCAAGCGTCAGGTCAAAGAGACCGTGTAGATGAACGGGTAGGTTCAAAGGTTCAGAAAGACTACCCAAAAAGAGAAAGGAGTTTGTGGAAGAGGAAGGGAGAGGGAAGATACGAGAGAGGCATGACCACACTTTCCCCCAGAAGGTAGAAACAACCGGGCACAGAAAAAACATGTGAAAAAGGTCAGCATCAGAAGAGCCACAAGTCCAGCATTTAGAGTCAGAGGAGAGGGAAAAACGGGATAAAGAAAGGGGAGAGAGGTAGAGTCTGTGATACAGATAAAATAAGGATTGAGTAAGAGAAGCTGAGCGAGAAATTTTTAAAGATCTGGACCACAGCTTATCCCAAAGAGTAATCGGCCAAGTACAACAAAAATCTGTTTCCCAAGAAAGCTCCACTTTAGTTTTGATACGATTAGGATTAGGAGATAGAAAAGATTTATAGATGAGAGATGCTTTGGGGAGTGTAGCAAGAATATTGAGAAGAGGAGGAGGAGGTGACAATGATGTTGTAGAGGGGAGAGAATAATAACGATCAAGGATAATTGCCATGAGGGTTGTGAATTTCCGCAGAAAGGAACGAGGGCATCGAAATAAAAGTTGAAATTGGGGAAAAGAGCAAGGGGATATGCCATCAAAAAGTTGGTTGACCCACATTACGCCCTTTACCCTCCACGATCTCCAAAAAATGGGTCTATTCTTTAGAAGAATAAGAGAATTATACCAGATAGGGGAATTTAAAAAGGACGTACGTGTGACCATGGAGGGAAGAACCAAAGGATTTAAAAGAGAAGAGGTATGTTTGAATAGGGGACAGAGAGAATAGGGATTCCTGGTAGAGAATCGTACCACCTCAGCAAAGGAGAAGGGTAATAGTAAAGAGTGTTCAATGAGAAGCCAAAGGGATGTGAAAGGAGAAAGAGTTGATGAGATCCATCTCGAGGCCTGACGTAAAGAAAAGGATCTATGATAAAGACGGAAATCAGGGAAGTTAACCCCACCATTAGATTTGGGCTTACGAAGGGTGGCAAGAGAAATTCTGGATTTCTTATCTTTCCAAAGAAATCGAGAAAGAAGAGAATCAATTTTTTTAAAGTAAAATGTAGGAATATGAACCGGCAACATAGAGAAGGTATAAATTAGAATAGGAGCAATCATCATTCTAATTGAATCCAATCGACCCCACCAGGAAAGAAAGAGAGGATTCCAGGCTGAGAGCGACTGATCAATCCTGGAAATAACTGCCGACATATTTAATTTAACCGAGGATGAGATGGAGTTGGAAAACAAAATGCCAAGGTATTTAATCTTGGAGCTACTCCAGGCAAAACCAGTAGCAGAGAAAAGATGGGGGAGACAGGATGAGGTGAGAGGGAGAATTTCGGTTTTGTCCGAGTTGATCTTATAACCTGAAACCAAAGAGAAGGAGTTAAACTTCAGGATTCAGGATCAGAAATGAACAATAAGATATCGTCCGCATAGGCAGAAAGTTTCAATTGATTAGAACCATATGGGAAACCAGAAATGGAAGTGTTATTGCGAATGGAAACTAAAAAGGGTTCAAGAGATAAGACAAAAAGAAGTGGGGAGAGAGGACAACCTTGGCGAACACCCCTCTGAAGATTAAAAGATGGAGAAAGTTGTCCATTCACAAGTACCGAGGCCTTGGGAGCAGAATATAGGAGAGAGATAAGGGATATAAATTTGGGACCAAAGCCATGCCACCGCAATGAAGCAAACAAAAAAGACCAGTCAACCCTATCAAAGGCCTTCTCTGCGTCAACAGAGATAGCAGCAAGAGGGGTTGAGAGTGAGGGAGCTTTATTTAGGACGTTAAGAAAAAGGCGAGAGTTGTCCGAAGTAAGTCTACCCTTAACGAAGCCACATTGCTCTTTGCCAATGAGATGAGGCATAAGAGGGTCTAGGCGCATTGCAAGTAATTTGGCAAAAATGTTGTAGTCTACATTGACTAACGAAATCGGCCGATAATTTTTACAAAATTGATGATCGCGACCTTCTTTGGGGATCAGACAAATGGTAGCATCTTGAAAAGTGCCTTCTGTCTTGCCGGAGGAGGAAAATGAATGAAAGAGGGTTAAAAGTTTAGGCAGTAAAATGTCTGAAAAGTGCAAATAAAATTCCACAGGAAAGCTGTCAGGGCCAGGGGTTTTGCCTTTAGTAAGGGATGTCAAGGCTGCAGAGAGTTCATGTAGTGAGAGATCGAGGTCAATATCCGGAAAATTAAGGTGAGAATTAGACGGTTTAGGGAGATTCTCAAAATAGCTCTGAATAAGAGAAGGAGTGGGAGGACATTCTGGGGTGTAAAGATTCTGGTAAAACAATTGAAACTGCTCAAGGATTTCTTTGTCTTTGTGAAGAAGAGTGCCAGCAGAAGAATATATAGAGTCTAAAAGAGTGCGCTCCTTACGGGATTTAAGATAGTTGGCCAAGAGCTTACCAGATTTATTGCGACCTCCGTAATACCTTGCACTACTGCGAAGAAGAACCGAAGAAGCATTGTCCGTAGTTAATTTGTTGAATTCCAACTTAGCTCGCAGGAGATCCGGTGACATAAATTTATCAGAAGATGTGTAAAACTGATGCTCCAAAAATTTTATATGGGCCAGGGAGGATTTCCGCTTTTGAGTAAACTGTTTCTTCTTCCGAGACACAAAGTCAATGATGAATCCCCTCGCAGAGGCTTTAAAGGAATCCCAAAGAGTGTGGGAAGAAATACTAGGATCCGAATTAAGAGAAAAGAATTCTTCAACAAAAGAGCGAAAAGAGGAAGAAAAGTTGGGATCAGTAAGAAGTGCACTATTAAAGCGCCACCGGGAGGGTTTAGGATGTGGTGGGAGTAGGTCAAAATCTGTCACGATGGGAGCGTGGTCCGAGATGACAATAGGTTCAATGGAAGAAGACAGAACATTCTGAGATAAAGATTTAGAGAGGAAAATATAGTCAAGGCGAGAAAAAGATGAGTGAGGAGGAGAGAAAAAGGAATAGTCCAACGTGTCAGGGTGTGCAAGACGCCAAGAGTCAATAAGGTGTGATTGTGAAATAGTATTAAGAAATTGTTTGTGGGGTTTGTGCGGTGTGAAACGGACTGTGGATTTACGGTCAAGGAACGGGTCAACAATCTGGTTGCAATCACCACCAAAAATAAATGATACATCCTTATATTGAATACATTTCTTTGTAATTAAAGGCCAAAAAGAACAATCTTCTTGTACAGGCCCATAGACATTGAAAACAGTCAAAGGAATAGAGTTCAGCAGTAATTTGGCTAGTATCCAATGACCTTCAGAGTCCGTCTCCTGGGACAGAACCGTACATTTAAGCCTTTTGTGACAGAGGATAGCGACTCCATTCTTTTTGTTGTCAGAGGGTGAAAATAAAACTGTACCCACCCAACTTCTTTTTAACTTCAGGGATTCAACATCATTAAGGTGGGTTTCTTGCAAGAGAGCTATATCTGGGTTATAGGAAGCCAAATGGGACAGAACTCTCTGCCGCTTAATAGGGTTAATGAAACCTTTTACATTCCAGGTAACAACTTTGAATTAACAAATAACATAGAATCAAATAGGACAGAAAAAGTGAAAAAGAGGGGGCATGCGCAAAAGACAAGCCGAAAAAGAGAAAACTTTGAGAAATATCGATAAAGTAAGTTGAAAAAGGAAGGTGAGGGGTAAAGAGAAATAAAGGAGAATCGAAATTGATCAACCAGTAAAGGGGAGAGAAAAGGAGAAAGGAAGCGGGAAAAGAAAGCGAATACAAGGAGAGACAGCACATATCCCAAACGGATGACTGAAGAAAACATACCTGAGGGGAGTACGAAATAGGACAACGGGGAAATGGCGACACTCAACGAGACAGATCCCCCAAGACGGGAGACCAGGCCGGATCGCACCGGAACAAAGAACAAAACCGAAGAGCCAGGTGGAGAGGAAGTCGGTCCATCTAGATAAATGAATAGAGAATGGGTAACACTTGAGAATAGGAAAAGACACTATGACGATCAAAGGGTGAAAATCCAAGAGCGACACATAGAGGAAAGAACTGAGGAAGCAAGGAGCAGAGAAGTCAAAAAGGATTGTTGAAGGACAAAAACAAGATACAATTATGAAACAAAGGATAGAGGGAGATGAAAGTTAGATACAAGGGAGTAAGAAAGTATATTTATACTCTAATACGAAAAGACTAATAAACGGAAACAAAGACAGGGACAAAAATGGATGACCTGTAAGGGAAGCAAAAGTTAGACATTTTCAAGTAATCTGGAAGTGTAAAACAATTAAACAATCAGCCACAAGAAGAGGAAGAGGTCTCCATAGCAAAATTAGAACGGATATGAATGAAATTTTTGAGTTCAGCAGGATCCTGGAAGGTCCAAGTCTGATTCTGGTGCGTAACTTTGAAAGTGCATGGGTGGAATAAACCATATCTAGCACCAAGAGACCTCAAAGGAGCTCGTAGAGACAAAAATTCCTTCCGACGAGAGGCAGTAGCATTCGAAACATCTTGGGAAAGATACACTCTCTGACCCAACCAGGATACTTGACGCTTGGCCCTGGACGCTGAGAGAACAGAGAGAAGATCTGTGAACTTCAAAAAAAGAATAATGACTCCCCTTGGCTTGGTTGATGTGGACGAGCGAGGACCAAGTCTGTGTGCTCTCTGAATATTGAGGGAAGTAGTGGACGGCATATCCAAAAGCTTCGGGAGAAAGGAGGAGAAAAAGAGCACAGGGTCGTCCCCTTCTAAAGATTCCGGCAAACCATAAATACGAAGGTTGTTCCTCCTGTTCCTGTTTTCCAATTCCTCCGTATGCTGTTGAAGCGCCAAAACAGATTTTTCCAAGGAGGAGACCCTCTGGGAAGTAGATTGAAGATCCGAAATCTTTTGCTCAACAGATGTAACTCTGTTGTCCATGGACGGCCATTTCTCCTCAAGAAACTGCATCTTACTGTTGGTCTCCTCCACAAATGGCCGAAGGGCACGAATTTCCTCAAAAAGCATCTCAATGGAAATAGGGGATGGTGACTTCTCTGATGAAGAGGAATCTTGTTTGAGACGCTTAGAAGATGTTGCTAACGGAGGCGAAGATTTGTTTAAAGGCGGCTGTGCTGAGGAGGAGCGAGGGAGAGCTACTCCCGCCATTGGCGCTGCCTTGGGAGGAGAGTCCACCGTTGAGTGAGGTAAAGAAGTTACCACAGGAGAATTCCCCGAAGGAGTAAAGACAAATTTTGGGTTACGTAACTTGCCCATAGAAGCCAGTCAGAAATGACAAGCAGCAAACAAGAGGACGGCTATAAAGTAAGACCAAAAAGTGAAGGCATTCAGTCACATATAAGGTGAAGCAGTAACCATAGGAGAGCTTGTGGAGTGAATAAAGAAATGTTCCCGAAGACAGTCCAGAATAATCACATAGAGACAAGCAAGTGCCGGACTATGCAAAAATGAAGAGCGCAGGGTCAGTGACCAACCAGGCCATGGATGCTCCCGTCAGAGGCGATGGTGAATGTAATCAAAGAGGAGGCAGAAACATAGTATGGAAGCCATCATCAGAAGTTACCTCATTCCAGTAGCGTGAAGCAGCACAAATAATAAGATAGTCATATGGCAAGGCAGTGTCTCAAAAAGAGGATGAGTCAGCATTCAGGAGGCGCAGAACCCTAAAAAAGGGCAGTGTGGAGCAAATGCAGGCAAGCCAGCAGTAAGCACGAGCATCGTGCCTCAAACAAAATGGCGGCCGCTCTCTGAGGAGAGAACGAACGCGGTGAAAAAAGAGGCAGCCCGGTCCTAAAAATGAGTCAAAAAGCGCTCACCAGAAGCGCGCTGCATTCACACATCGAAAAACGATGTCCGTGATGTTTAAATCCTCTCCGGAGGAGAACCGGCATAAAAGAAAAGCTCCGGTGCGCCGGAGGTCCCGCGTCAGGCGGCCATCTTGCTCGGCGTCGTGGCCACGCCCCTAGATGGGGTTTTTCTAACAGCCTGTTTATTAACATGCTACCCTCTCTTCCCCTAACGTGGTCAGATCACTGGGCAGTAAAATGGCAGTTAAAACTCCAGGAGAAAGTACAACATTGGTCTGCAATACAACCAACTCCTGGGAGAGCCAGGCACAGAATTCAGCTGGCGGATTTGGAAGCCATACTTACAACCTCACCCTGGCATCTGGTGCACAATATAGAGCAAAGTCTAGATAATGTTTCCCCATGGATAGTGTTGGAAAGCGGATTATTAGTAGTGGCAGATATGCATTTACCGCTTGCAACAATACCACTGACAAGATATAGGGGTCAAAATAGGTCTTAGAAAATGATTCCCATGTTCAACCCTTGGTAGCTTGGCTGCGAGCTTCAATGACAGGTATGTAAAGCATTTAAAAACACCAATTCAGTAAACAATTAAAACACATCCATTTATCTTTAAAATGACACCAAATGGAAAAGAATCCACTTTAGGGAACCAGAGATATGAATTTTTTAATATTAGACACTTTCTAGCGCTTAGAAGCCAACAGTGCCCCTTTTGGACATTTGGTTGCCTCTGACAGGGACAAATTTACACTTAGCAACTTTTCTGGAAGATTTCTCACTAGAATCATGCAGCCTCCTCCAGCATGCTTATTTCCGTTAGGATCTCTTTCCTGAAGTTCCTCTTGCGGGTCCAAAGTGGCCAAAACACAATCCAAGGGTCTGGAAACCCCAAGAGGGTCCTTGAAATTTTGGGACTTCAGTTCCCACAATCCACTTGGACAATATCCCTACAAATCCACTGGTAGTACTCTAAGCTGAGTATTCTTTGTGGTGATGGTCCGGGTGGGCTCTGTTAACCTGTAGCTTGCACAGAGTCCACTCTTTAGTCCTTTTGAAGCAGGTTTGATCCACAGGGCTGTAGTTTCAGATGGTGCAAAAGGCTCAATCTTCGGAGTGCAGGACCTGGTTAATGCACATCAAACTCCTCAGCGTAGACCCTTCTGTTCTCTTAGTTTTCAAAAAGCAGATCTGAGAGGCACTGCTCCTATTCAGTGTTCTCTGGGGTCAAGCGGAAGGGTACTCCTGTTCAATGAGGTGCAGGGTAACACACCAGAGCATGACCACTTCCTACAAAGTATGGCACAATGATATGCCCAAAAAACGCCATTCCTCCAAAATTCTATATGTCAAAATGTTCAGCAGGGAGAGCTGGCTAAAGACCCCCCCCCCCCCCGATGGCTAATTTCCATAGTCTCTCCCCCTTGTATCTGCTTGTTCCTTCCTTAAGCCTAGCATATGCTTGAGTTCAAAGAGGAGAGTTGTAAATGAAAACTGGTTTCTCTAGCTTGTCTCCTCCTTCTCTTGAAGGGAATTATTTACTACCCCAACCCTGGCTCTAGCATGCCTATGCCCAGCAACCTCTCATCCTATAAAGACTTCCTAACCCCAGGGGTCATGTCATTTATCCAGCCACGGCCCGTATAGGGCGTGCCACCGGGCGGTGACGTGGGGCGGGGGAGGGGCAGGGTGGGGGTTTGTAAAATGCAGCATACGGACGATTTCAGGAAAGTAACGAGAAAAAAAATAATAATAATTTGTTGCGCGCGCTGCATTGCCCAATGCGATGCAGCGTGCGCAACGAAATTCGTTTTTTTTTCTTCTGTTACTTACCTGAAATCGTCCGTATGCCGCATTTTACAACCCCCCACCCTGCCCCTCCCACCGCCCCACGTCACCACCAGGTGGCACGCCCTATACGGGCAGTGGCTGCATTTCTCACCTCTTCAAAGTAGCCAGGCTAATCCACTTATTTCTTATCAATCAAGGCAGAGCACTAGAGGGCTGAATTTCGGTTTACAGACAAAAAAGTCTTATAACTTCTTGTCTATACATTTTAGAATAAATTCAACAATACCACATTGTTGGATTCGACATTACCCTTCTAATCCTAGTTTTATGGCTGTTCTTTCTCCAGTTATTAACTAATAACCTCTTCCAATATTAACCTATTAGCTGGGGATCTGCAATGAAAAAATGAACTGGGCAATTTCTCCAATACCAGGACATATAAAATAGGTTTTATAAGGACCCTGCTTATACCTATAGGACCCCCCACCCCTGGAACATTTTGGGAAAAACTTTACTACAATGTGGGGAGTGAAATGTGCAATTTCACTAACTCCAGGGCATATAAAAACCTTTTTATAAGGATTATCCTTATAAATTACCTTACCTCCTACCCCTGGTACACCTAGGGGAGACCCTGGGGGGATCTACAATGCCAAACATTGTCGTTTATTTATTTTTAAGTGCCCCAAACACCAAAGTCGAGTTTGGGCACAATTTGCATTTTAAAAGCAGTCCTGCAACACAGGGCTGCTTTTAAACTGACCCCAGGCTCCAGCAGTACACACATGCAAGTGCAGAAAAAGCTGCTGGCCTCTAAACTGCACTGCCCTATTCTATACAAGGGACTTAAAGGTAGTTTCAACCCCTTGCCTTATTATGCACTAGGGCTTTATAGGGGAGGTCATGACAATCACAGGGGTACCCTAAGCCAGTGGTGTAAAGAAAGTTGAAGCCCCCCCCCCGCAAGGTACACAGCGGGGCCCGCTCCAGATTTAATCCGGAGCTAGCAGGCCTGAGTTCTGTGCTGAGGGGGCGCCAGCACTGCGGGCCTGTGTTATGCCTCTGCCCTAACCCATAATGTACCCTAGTGTATGTAGATGTTTTCACTGTATTCTACGTGTTTTTACCATAGCACTGGCCCTAGGCCTGCCTAGCAAAGCCCAAGGCACTCTCAGAGTCAGAAACCCAGCACCTGGGGGTCTCAAATGCGGTAGAAGGTAGGGGGACACCTCAAACACGTCCTGATTTCTAACAGATAGGCTCAGCCTGGGACACTCTGGCCCCAGTTAAACTGAAAACCATGGGAAAAAAGTTTCCCAACCCTGGTACAATGAGACTCTTAAAACCTCAAGACAAGAATGTCGCAGGCAAGAACAGAAGTGGAGGAAAAATTATGAGCCTAAGGAAAAA
Source organism: Triturus cristatus (assembly GCF_964204655.1). Lineage (NCBI taxonomy): Eukaryota > Metazoa > Chordata > Amphibia > Caudata > Salamandridae > Triturus > Triturus cristatus. Next base: position 88,984,205 of record NC_140582.1, read on the forward strand.
ATGAACTATAAACTCAAATTAGCTGAACATAAAAAAAACATCATATGCTCTATTTTTCTGAGCAGATAAAACTAGCATGTGATGCAAATAAAACCTTATTTGAAGTTATAAAAAACTTGCAGTTACAGTTAACCTCAACTCAGCAGTGAATAGCCAAGATTTTTGTGACTCTCTTGCTTGTTTTATTCAAGAGAATTTAGCAAATATTTTTAACAGATTTTCTGCAGGCAGAACTAGTGTACAATCAGAGACTCAAGCTACAAACTTGGCGACAGGTCAAGTCAAGTTTCCAGCTTTCAAAGCTCCATCTGAAGAGCAGTTTAGGAGATAAATCTCCCTAGTTAAATCTGGCGCTCCTCAAGACCCGTGTTCACCCAAGATAATGCATTTGATTTCAGTACAGATGGCACAACACCTCTCGCAGATCTTTAACATAATGTTCATTGAGGGAGGCTTTCCCCTGTCCTGGAAATTTGCCTCTATTCTGCCTTTACTAAAAAAGGCTAATCTCAATACCCTGGACTTGAACAATTATCGCACAATCTCCAGGCTTCCTTTCGCCGCCAAGCTCGTGGAGAAAGTAATGAACGAACAGCTAGCTGAATATATAGATGAGAACTGCTTGTTGGATGACAACCAATTCGGGATCAGTAAAAACCATAGTACTGAGTCTGCACTGTTGGTAGCTACAGAGAAAATTCAAGAAACCTTAGATAGCGGAGAGACTGTGGCTTTGGTTCTGTTGGATCTCTCCGCGGCGGATGTATGACGTTACAACGCACACTTTTACAACGCATGCACTTACAACGCATTTTTTACAACGCATAATCCATTACAACGCATGACATTACAACGCAGGACACTACAACGCATTTTTAAAAAATACCTTTACAACGCATTACCATTACAACGCATACTACCTTTACAACGCATACCATTACAACGCATAATATTAAATTACATTTAAGGTAAGTATTAGATAGTATAGGGGTAAAAATTAGTATTCTAACTCCAGGGGGTGCATCAGTAGGGTAAGTGTTGGATAGTGTAGGGGTAAAAATTACTATTCTAACTCCAGGGGGTGCAACAGTAGGGTAAGTGTTGGATAGTGTAGGGGTAAAAATTACTATTCTAACTCCAGGGGGTGCATCAGTAGGGTAAGTGTTGGATAGTATAGGGGTAAAAATTACTATTCTAACTCCAGGGGGTGCATCAGTAGGGTAAGTGTTGGATAGTATAGGGGTAAAAATTACTATTCTAACTCCAGGGGGTGCATCAGTAGGGTAAGTGTTGGATAGTATAGGGGTAAAAATTACTATTCTAACTCCAGGGGGTGCATCAGTAGGGTAAGTGTTGGATAGTATAGGGGTAAAAATTACTATTCTAACTCCAGGGGGTGCATCAGTAGGGTAAGTGTTGGATAGTATAGGGGTAAAAATTACTATTCTAACTCCAGGGGGTGCATCAGTAGGGTAAGTGTTGGATAGTATAGGGGTAAAAATTACTATTCTAACTCCAGGGGGTGCAACAGTAGGGTAAGTGTTGGATAGTATAGGGGTAAAAATTACTATTCTAACTCCAGGGGGTGCAACAGTAGGGTAAGTGTTGGATAGTGTAGGGGTAAAAATTACTATTCTAACTCCAGGGGGTGCATCAGTAGGGTAAGTGTTGGATAGTATAGTGTAATATTATGCGTTGTAATGGTATGCGTTGTAATGGTAGTATGCGTTGTAATGGAATGCGTTGTAAAGGTAGTTTTTAAAAATGCGTTGTAGTGTCATGCGTTGTAATGTCATGCGTTGTAATGGATTATGCGTTGTAAAAAATGCGTTGTAATGGTAGTGCGTTGTAAAAGTTGCGTTGTAAAGGTTGTTCCCCCTCCGCGGCATTTGATACGGTTAACCATGATATCCTGGTTGACCATATGCGGAAAATGGGGATTGAGGGCTCTGCATTTAATCTTTTATGACCCTTCCTTGTGAATAGACAACAGAGAGTGGCGCTAGGTAGGTTCCCCTCTAAACCTTTCTCCTTGCCTTGTGGATTCCCACAGGGCTCTTTATTGAGTCTGACGCTGTCCAACCTATATGTCACGCCGCTAGCTAAACTTATAAAATCATCTGGCTTTCCCCTAGCTTCTTATGCAGATGACACAAAAATCATGGTGTCATTGGCGAAAAATGAGAACAATTCGGGGCATGCCTTTAGGACTTTTATGAGCGATGTTAGTACGTGGAAGGATAATAATTGCTTACAGCAAAACCAAACAAAAACGGAGGTTATTCTTTTCGGCAATAATCCATCATTCTGGACACCTTGATGGTGGCCTCCTGAATTTGGCTCCCTTCCTAAACCAGTGACCAAAATGAAGAATTCCCCCCTTGCCCCTGCCACACCTCTACTGTTTGGTAGCAGACGCTACTTTCTGGTGCCTGTTAGGCTCGATTACAAGTCAATTGGCACCCGGAAGTGTTATTTCCAAACCCGTTTCCAAGCAGTAAATCTGACTGGGGAAATTGTGAGATCCGATTTTCTACAGGTTCAATAGTATGAGATTTACTGCGTGATACAGCACCTGAACTTTCCTCATGTGGCTATACCACATGAAAAATTACCAGGTGGTAAATTAGTGCATGTACAAATACAGCATGTGGGCAAGAAGAAGTGTTCCATAAAACATGAAAAGCATAAATTCCAATTGCCATCTGCATTACCAATGCAAATGAAGAAGTGGCGCCCTTCATTGCAAGCAGGGACATCTTAAGGATTCTGGGGTCCCTGTGTCAAGCTTATTTTGGGGGGCCCCGTTCAGAACAGCTTTGAATTTATGATCCAGTTTCAGCTCTTTCATGCCTTCTTTGGCCAGGTCACTGACAGGGCACAGGGACGCTTTTTCAAATGCCTACTGTGTTTACATCTAATATTCAGGGAGAGTGATGTGAGTTTTCTATATTGTAACACAGCAGCAGCTCCCCTATATTACTGCAAATAATCTCTGACACCCTCCCATTTCTCATATGTAAGGTCCTATTTTGACCTAAAACATTTTTTTCATGTATGATGCATGAAACGCAAACACAATTTTCTGCAAAATGTCTGTAATAGATTCTCACACATCACCTGCATTAAAAATAAATTAAAGGAAAACAGTCTGTTTAAGAATCATGTATGGTCATCAGGGCAAGACTCTGGTGCCAATTACGATCCGGCAAAAAAATTCCCCGTACGACTCGTATCCGTTCTTTTTACCGTACGAATCGTACAAGTGCCGTACAAACTGGCAATTACGATTTGCATGGTAAAAAGTCCATACGAACCGCAGTCGGAATATTTCCCCACACGTCCTCGGGTCGGAAAATGTGTCCGACACGTCCTCGGACGATTTACCGTACAAATGTGAAAAGACAAGTCCGACCGAGGAATCACGATCCAACCCGTGCGTCCGATCTCACAACCGTATGGTAAAAACACCGTCCGCACCGAACACCCATTGCAACCATGGAGACATGTCCCCGCATACGCGCTCAACACTCCCCCCAGCACCCATACGTTCGAGTCGCACTCCCCGTTAATGTACACACCCCCCTGTATGTACACCCGTGTACGTGTCGAACCCCCACCCGTGTATGTACACCCCTGTACGTTCGAGTCGTACCCCCACCCCTGTACGTGTCGTACCACCGTGCATGTACACCCCAGTACGTTCGCGTCGTACCCCCACCCGTGTACGTGTCGTACCCCGTGTATGTACACCCCAGTACGTTTGCGTCGTACCCCCACCCCTGTACGTGTCCTACCCCCGTGCATGTACACCCCTGTACGTCCGAGTCGTACCCCCACCCCTGTACGTGTCCTACCCCCGTGCATGTACACCCCTGTACGTTCGCGTCGTACCCCCACCCCTGTACGTGTCGTACCACCGTGTATGTACACCCCTGTACGTCCGAGTCGCACCCCCACCCCTGTACGTGTCCTACCCCCGTGCATGTACACCCCTGTACGTCCGAGTCGTACCCCCACCCCTGTACGTGTCGTACCACCGTGCATGTACACCCCTGTACGTCCGACTCGTACCCCCACCCCTGTACGTGTCGTACCCCCGTGTATGTACACCCCAGTACGTTCGCGTTGTACCCCCACCCCGGTACGTGTCCTACCCCCGTGCATGTACACCCCTGTACGTCCGAGTCGTACCCCCACCCCTGTACGTGTCGTACCACCGTGTATGTACACCCCAGTACGTTCGAGTCGTACCCCCACCCCTGTACGTGTCCTACCCCACTGTATGTACACCCGTGTACGTCAGAGTCGCACCCCCACCACAACCTCCTAAGTACGGAGCGCACCCCAGGCCCCAACATCACAACCGCATGTACGAGTCGTACCAAGCCACACACAAGGACAGCACCGTACAACCAAATGGCCCATGTACACACCGTACACACGCTAAAAACGCACGTACACAACCAGGACAAAACAAAACAACACAAGAATACACTATTCGAACGGCACAAAGCCACTAAACATGGCCAACAAACACTAAAAAAACACATTCACTGACCTGCAACTGCCAAAAACAAACAGAGGCCCAAAACACCACCACTCCTTATAACACACCCACCCAAACTTCAAACACAGCCACACCCACCAATGGACCAATAAAAAGGGCCCACACACACAAACCATGAGCCTTTGCAACAGACTCACTGCTGCCAGACACCACAGAACCATACTACAAGCTTCACCACACCTTACACTTGCACACCTTCACACAACCACCTTCACAAACACCCCCTCATCACATTCACACACACACACCTGCACAACCACACCCACACACCCACAACCATCCACACACACCCCCCACCATCCACACCCACACCCCTCACCATGCCCACTAACAAGAATCCAAAGTTCAGTAACCGAGAGTTGGAGGTCCTTGTTGATGAAATCCTCAGAGTCGAGCCACAGCTCTTTGGAACATTGGTCAGACAGACTAGCATTGCAGCAAAAACAGCCATGTGGCAGACCATCGTCGATGCTGTGAATGCTGTTGCGGACACCAGAAGGACCAGGCATGAATGCCAAGCCAGGTGGTACGATCTGCGGAGGAGGGTCCGAGCCAAGATGCTGGAGGAACACAACCAGGCCAACGCCACTGGAGGAGGGCCCTCCCGCAGACCCGTACACTACCAGCCCTGGGAGGAGAGGGTGATGGCCATACAGCCGGTGGAGGCAGTCGAAGGATTAGGAGGACTCCGAGACCCGGGTGAGTACACAAACAACGCACCTCACATGGGGGGAACGTCATCCACAACCAAAATCACTAACAGGCACGCAACCACCCCAAGCTATCGCATGACTCAACCACACTCCATGAACACGCACATGCCACTGCCGCCACCATGCCCCATGCACCCAGCTGGACAATGTCAAGTCACAGGCCACAGAAGACACCAACACATGACACGGTAACCCGGATGGCGGGAGGGTGGTCCCCAAAATTCACATAGTGCAACTCAGAAGCAGACAACAATGCCCTCTGCCCATATGGCCTAGGTCACAGCCATACAAACACTGTGTCCCCACACAGGAAAGACTCGCCAGCAAATGGCGGACGCCTTGCATCAACACATGGGGGTGAAGGCACTGTTTTGCACATGACAGCAGCTAATGAACAGCCAACATTGTGAAAGAGTGGCAGCACACACCACCACAGCAGCAGCGCAGAGACACACACTACACCCAATGGGTGCCTGGAGATCAGAAACAAACTCACATCAACAAGCCAAGGGCCATTCAAAGATCTGCTAACAGTGTGTGCCCAGGAAGCTGGGCTGAGGTGACAGAGAGTGACACACAGAGGGAGGGAGAGGGGGATAGAGAGGGAGGGAGAGGGGGACAGAGAGGGAGGGAGACACAGGGACACGGACAGAGGGAGGAGGCTGACACACGGAGGGAGGGAGAGGGGGACAGAGAGGGAGGGAGAGGGGGACAGAGAGGGAGGGAGACACAGGGAGACGGACAGAGGGAGGAGGCTGACACACGGAGGGAGGGAGAGGGGGACAAAGAGGGAGGGAGACACAGGGAGACGGACAGAGGGAGGAGGCTGACACACGGAGGGAGGGAGAGGGGGACAGAGAGGGAGGGAGAGGGGGACAGAGAGGGAGGGAGACACAGGGAGACGGACAGAGGGAGGAGGCTGACACACGGCGGGAGGGAGAGGGGGACAGAGAGGGAGGGAGACACAGGGACACGGACAGAGGGAGGAGGCTGACACACGGAGGGAGGGAGAGGGGGACAGAGAGGGAGGGAGAGGGGGACAGAGAGGGAGGGAGACACAGGGAGACGGACAGAGGGAGGAGGCTGACACACGGAGGGAGGGAGAGGGGGACAGAGAGGGAGGGAGACACAGGGAGACAGACAGAGGGAGGAGGCTGACACACGGAGGGAGGGAGAGGGGGACAGAGAGGGAGGGAGACACAGGGAGAGCAAATCAGCCGTGTGGTGTGTGGGAATGTCTGCTCGTCAGCCGGTAGACTGCGTGCATGTAGCCAAGGGTGGCCAGTGCCAGAACCCCCCCTCTTCTCCATGTCCAAACACAGGGCCATGTCACAACCTGTTCACGAGCACAACGACAGCTACCTGCATTATATAAGTGTGTGGATCCACTCCATGTGCACATGTACAGTGCTACACGGAAGGCGCCAATGCATGGCTCGCCACACCTGCCCACTCCACTGCTGACTGCAGTCACACTTGACGCAGCAAGTAAGACTGTGCCACACATAGTTAAAAGGGCCAAAGGGGTGCCCAAGGGACACACCCATGCACAAGTGCACTGTGAGTGGAATGCAAGACAGATCCTAATTCCAAGAGGAAATGTGCCAACGTTGAAACTGATGAAACATGGATGTTGCATGGACCAAAATTAACATTGTCTCTCCCACACACAGGTCAACGTCGTGGTTCACCCCCCAACACTGGGGGGGAAGACTCACAGGACCCGGATCTGCGGGAGGCCGATCCCACCGGCAGCGACGACTCTCACCACTCTGTGGACGACCCCGACCAACCTGGCCCCTCTGGTGTCCAACCACCTGCAGCACCTGCGTCAGGTACAACGGGGCCAACCACCACCCCCACTCCTGCCACATCCCAGGAGACACCCAGGATCCCTGCCCCACCACCACAAAGCAGCCAGGCTGGCCAGGAGGGACACGGTGTCCCGGGCACCCAGGAGGAGGCAGGCGACAACGCAAATGCCACCCCTCAGGGGTCCCGGAGACCCGATGTGCCCACAAGGGCAGGCCAGGTGCAAGTTGGCAGGGGTGGTGGGAGTGGAGGACGGCGGAGGCGCCAGCCTGACCAGTTGGCTGCGGAACCGGTGTATTCCCATGTCCGGAACATCCTGGACACATACCGGCAGGACACCACGGGCCTGGCCCAGGTTGTGTCCGTCCTCGAGGGGATCAAGACCCAGCAGGCCCAGCAACATGCGGAGCTACATGCCTGTCTACTGCAACACCAACGGAGGATGGAGGACGGACAGGCTGAGCTCGTGACGGCGTACACGGGAATTCACGATACACTCCGTCGGATGGCCGACAACATGGCCGACCCTCCCTGTGCCAGAAGGCGGAGAACATCACCCCCCACAGGGAGGGATCAGGAGGAGGAGGAGGAAACATCCGATGGAGCATCCCAGACGTCGTCACGGCCTGCTTCTGAGGGTCCCCGCAGGAGGGCGGGTCGTCCACGGAAAAGACCGTGAGGGTCGGCGCAACATCACCATCTCCCAGGACACCTGGCCTGGCACCTGGCCCACTGGAGCAACAGCATCACAGCATCAAGAGACATTCTCTGCCACATGGCCTTGCTGGTCACTGTCTGACCAGTGTAGACAAAGACTGTGGCATGGACTCTGAGGACTTCCAATGGCAAGGACACCAACTCCCCTACTGAACTTTGGATTCCAAACTCCCGGAAAGCCCCTCACGTCATAACCCCCCCCCCCCCAAATAAAAATTCACACCATGAAGAGAAGATGCCTGCTGGTTGCATTATTACCTTACATGTGTCTTGTAAAGTCTAAACATGCCAGAGTTCTCTTTTGACTTCAACCATCCACACCCTGGGGCCTGAGTCTGGCACAGGACACACGGGCCACAGTGTATTAGGCAAGACAGACATGGAGCACCACACACACACCCGTGATGGGCCCAACCAGCTGAGGGGGTGGCCGAACAACCGTGCTGACAGACACATTGAGTACAGCAACAGTCATGCGCAGAGGTCAGGGATCCAGTCCAGTGTCCTGGGGGCACCCAGGTATGTGTAGACAGGTGGCAGAACCATGTCCTGCAAGCTTGAGTCCGGTGGATGCAGAGAATGGGGGCCTGGCCAACGTTGGATGCATGGGGATGGCACATGTCACAATACCCACACAGTCATGGACATCATGCATAATACACAGTCTCAGCCCACACACACAGCTTGCATCTTGCTACTCAACACATAGACACATAGCCTCTATCAGGGGAAACCATGCCAAACATGCTGGATGCACCGTGGCAACACACCAGCATTGACTGAGAAGAGGCACCTTGGAGGCATAGGGACACCTTTATTAGTCATGTTTTCGGGATTGCAGAGGCAACTTGAAGTACACATGAACACTTCATGTGGAGTAACATGTGGGTCCAACACTGGCACCCCCCTTCTGCAGCACAAATGCGTGATAGCCATGGAACTGGCACACAATTGTCGGCCAACAGCTAAACACCCACAGCTGCTCACGGAGATCCTGCCATACACCATAGATCCGCTGATGTAGAAGTCCCACACCATGTCAAGCCAATGCAAACCGTATGTGACCGAGGGCAGTGTTACACACATTGATGCCATCATCACAATCCACTATCCCATCACTGATGACTGTCAACAAGTCTGACCATCTATTCAGGTGTACCCAGCTGCATGTTATGTGTACCATGGTGATGCTACATGTCTGCAGAGGAACCAAACATCGACAGGGGCAGTGTGCATACATCGTGAACAACTGCCACACCCAATACACCCCTGATGCATCCCTTACCCTATGGAGACTTCCAAACGTGTCCGTGCCTGTAACGCTGAGTCAGCACACGATGACATGTCCATGAGGAATAGCAGTGCCACAACAATGCAAGCAGCAGACGGCATGCGCAAGTACCTGGGGAAGAGAGACACACAAGAAGTCAGCCACAAAAAGCACAGCCACTTGCATGTGCATTTACTCGACACATGTATGGATGACAACATGCTAGGTCACAATTATGTCTGGGGAAATACAACCATCACTGGCACCATCACTCCAGTGACACACCCACACACACCTCTGACTCACGTGCCATACATGCAGGTGGAGACACACATCACAACACATGCCACACGGGGACCAATGCGTGCACATTCAGACACTGGTACTCACCACTAAGCAAAGAAGTCGCGTATGAGCCGAGTCCGGATGTCTTCTTGCGGCTCCACATCCTCCACATCACTAGCCCCATTGCCAAGCCCTTCGTCCTCCACGGGTGGATGGTCCTCGTCATGTTGATCCAGGAGGAGTGGCACAGCTGTCTCAACTGCCATGTTGTGCAGCATGCAGCAGACCATGAAGATTTTGCAGACCTTCGCTGGGGCATATGGGAGCGCGCCGCCGGTCTTGTGGAGGCACCGAAATCGGCTCTTCAGCAGGCCAAACGTCCTCTCTATCACTCGCCTTGTCCGGCCATGCGCGGTGTTGTAGCGGAGCTGGGCCGGCGTGATGGGGTTGCGGAGAGGTGTGAGCAGCCATGGCATGTTGGGATAGCCAGCGTCCCCTACATGGGAAGCACATGGACATCGTTAGAAGTGGTGAAGCGGTCGTGCTGGTAGGCTATGCAAAATACAGGACAGACAGACTGTACCCACCAACAACACATGCTCGTTCGTTGCGCAGCTGCATCATCATTTCAGGCATCCTGCTACGCCTCATGATGTAGGCATCGTGTGCTGATCCTGGAAAACGAGCACAGACATGTGAAATCACCATGTTGGACAGACACACCACAAGGGCATTGATGGAGTGGTAGTGCTTCCGATTGCGGTGCGCTACCTCCCGTGCGTGTGGTGGTACCAAAGCTACATGTGTCCCATCTATGGACCCAATGACATGGGGCATCCCTCCCAGGGCATAGAATCCACGCTTGACCCCAGTCATCTGTTCAGGGGTTGGGAACTTGATGAAGTCATCCAGGTGAATCAACATGGCGTCTAAGAAATCATGCAGCACACGGCAGAACATGCTCTGGGACATGCCACCAACATGAGCTATGGTATTTTGAAAGGTACCCGTGGCTAGAAAATGTAGGGCTGCCATTACCTTCAGCTTGGGTGTCAGTGCCGTAGGATACCTGTGCAGCGGTTGCAGGTGTGGTGCCAGTCTCGCCGTCAACTCCAGAATCAACCGTCGTGGGAAGCGGTAGCACCGGATCCGATCATTCTCCCGCATGGCAGCCAAGTCCGGCATTGCTCGGGGAAGAGGCGGCGCTCTGCAGTAATTTGGAAGTGACAAGGAAGAGTGAGTGCACCACAACAACAAATCATTTGTACTGAGCACATGTTATTCTGTCTATACACATATGCTACATACAGAGTGAGGTATGTGCCACATGCCCTGGACACGTATGCCTGCCAGGTGACACTCCTACCAAGACCCAGCTACACACGGAGATTGAGAACCTCCCCATGCCATGCCATGGGATTAGCTGTGTCCCAGTGCAAGTGAACAGCCAGACGCAAGACAGGAGTGACATACACCCACACATCAGCAGAAGTAGGAGGCCGATTGCAGAGACTGGTAGCGGAACACTAGAGCCACAGGTCACATGACATTACACTAGGACAGCCCACACACCTTGCCATGAAGGTGCACATGTCATGACTCACCACACATTCATTGAGAGGATGCAGACATGTCCTTGTCACGCTACTCCGTGTCCCATGCATACATGCGCACCTCACATCCGAAACCACATGTGTCATGGTGTGCGGAACAGTGTGCAATGTCAATCTACACACAGACACATGTTGGTTGCTGCAACAGCTGCAGCTTTTGAGGGTGCTCCAACATCAACCAAATGGGAAGCCCCCACACATACATGACATAGTCACATCGTGCACCGTGGGTAGTGACAAGTCAGGTGTGGTAACCCCTGTAACGGGCATCAGGGGACACTTCCGTGTGTTGGTGTCCGTGCCATGCCAGTGTCGGTCATCCCAAGTGTGCAGTACGACATGCACACATGTCCAAGGAGTCAAGGGCATGCCTGGCACACATTGCACCGTCACACATTACATCTGTACACATCTCATCATACATCTGGTGCCTTCTCGACTCAGGAGTAATGTGCCACATCACAGCCTGTCACACCTGTGCCCCACACATGTAGTAATGCACAGACAATGCCTTGATGTCCATTCATGGACAAGTATGTCCATCCATGGACAAGTATGTCCGCCCTATTCCTTCCTGTGTGCTGCCTGTCACCACTGTGATGTGTGAAAACCGCCGTACTGCTGCTAAGAGGGCCTGTGTACGTTCCCATATCACTATGGGAGTGCTGCCGTATGTGTACCCATCGTGATGGCGAGCGTACAGGCATGTGTACGGTCCGTACCACTACGAGTACGCATACGCAAGAACACCCATAGTGGTACGGGCCGTACACACGCCTGTACTCTCCCTATCACTATGGGTGTCCTCGCGTATGCGTACACGTAGTTGTACAGGCCATACACACGCCTGTACTCTCCCTATCACTATGGGTGTCCTCGCGTATGCGTACACGTAGTTGTACGGGCCGTACACACGCCTGTACTCTCCCTATCACTATGGGTGTCCTCGCGTATGCGTATACGTAGTTGTACAGGCCGTACACACGCCTGTACTCTCCCTATCACTATGGGTGTCCTCGCGTATGCGTACACGTAGTGATAGTGAGCGTACAAGCATGTGTACGGCCCGTACAACTACGAGTACGCATACGCAAGAACACCCATAGTGGTACGGGCCGTACACACGCCTGTACTCTCCCTATCACTATGGGTGTCCTCGCGTATGCGTACACGTAGTGATAGTGAGCGTACAGGCGTGTGTACGGCCCGTACCACTACGAGTACGCATACGCGAGGACACCCATAGTGACAGGGAGCGTACAGGCGTGTGTACGGCCCGTACAACTACGTGTACGCATACGCGAGGACACCCATAGTGATAGGGAGAGTACAGGCGTGTGTACGGCCCGTACAACTACGTGTACGCATACGCGAGGACACCCATAGTGATAGGGAGAGTACAGGCGTGTGTACGGCCCGTACAACTACGTGTACGCATACGCGAGGACACCCATAGTGATAGGGAGAGTACAGGCGTGTGTACGGCCCGTACAACTACGTGTACGCATACGCGAGGACACCCATAGTGATAGGGAGAGTACAGGCGTGTGTACGGCCCGTACAACTACGTGTACGCATACGCGAGGACACCCATAGTTATAGGGAGAGTACAGGCGTGTGTACGGCCCGTACAACTACGTGTACGCATACGCGAGGACACCCATAGTGATAGGGAGAGTACAGGCGTGTGTACGGCCCGTACAACTATGTGTACGCATACGCGAGGACACCCATAGTGATAGTGAACGTAGGCACGCGTGTACGGGCCGTTGCTATGCATTTGGGGTGCCCTAGGGCCCCGGAACGCACCGTACCTATGTGTGAAGCTCCAAATTACATAGGGGACACATGAGGGACAAGTATTAAGGCCTACATGCATGCTGATTGTCATAGAGACCAAGTTCAGATTTTGATTTTGTTCAGGAAGGTGCACAGCAGAAGTCAGTTGGAATGAATCTACTTTGTTGCAATGTGTTTGTGGGGCTGACATCATGCAGGAGAAAAAAACAGATTGAGAACCCACAGACTGCTAGGTTTGAAGGGATTGGAGGAAACATAGGATGCATATGTGAGTGACCAATCACTCTGTACTCCTGTGCATGAGATGGGCCAGCAATGCAGATATAAGGCAGCCAGGTCCCATGAGGGAGCACTTGCCTGCACATCTCTGTATTCCACGACCCAGCTGCTGCTACTGATTCCCTGGAACCATGTCAAGGGCTGTGGAGAGGTCACAGCCATTCACCCTGGAGGAGAACATGGCTTTGGTGGATGTGATCCTCCCACGGTACCCCATGCTGTATGGGCGACCAGGTTATCAGGTGAGTTCAGTGTCCACTGGCACAGACTGTGTCCCTTTTTTGTGACTGTGACTTCTGCCATTGTGTCCAGGTGTGACACACATGCTATGTACTGTAGAGGGGACCCAGGGGGGGGAATGCCTGATGTCTCCCAGCAGTGCCCTGAGACAGGAGGGGTGGGTTCCTATCACTCCCAGCAGTGCCCTGAGACAGGAGGGGTGGATGCAGAGTCCTCCCAGCAGTGCCCAGAGACAGGAGGGGTGGGTTCCTATCACTCCCATCAGTGCCCTGAGACAGGAGGGGTGGGTGCAGGGCCCTCCCAGCAGTGCCCTGAGACAGGAGGGGTGGGTTCCTATCACTCCCAGCAGTGCCCTGAGACAGGAGGGGTGGGTGCAGAGTCCTCCCAGCAGTGCCCTGAGACAGGAGGGGTGGGTTCCTATCACTCCCAGCAGTGCCCTGAGACAGGAGGGGTGGGTGCAGGGCCCTCCCAGCAGTGCCCTGAGACAGGAGGGGTGGGTTCCTATCACTCCCAGCAGTGCCCTGAGACAGGAGGGGTGGGTGCAGAGTCCTCCGAGCAGTGCCCTGAGACAGGAGGGGGTTCCTATCACTCCCAGCAGTGCCCTGAGACAGGAGGGGTGGGTGCAGGGCCCTCCCAGCAGTGCCCAGAGACAGGAGGGGTGTGTGTGATGCACAGTGTGAGCCTGGATCATTGCTTGTGTAGTTGCCCTCATTCCACCTGTGTCCTTTAAATGGCACGTACTGCTTTTGGCCTTCCCCCAGAGGATCATGTCCCTATGACAAAGGTGCAATGCGTTGGATGCATACTATGCCTTGTTGGAAATAGCAAATGTGTTATAATCTGTGTCCCTGTGACATGTGCCAGGTGTATTGAGGTAGTGTCACTTGTCCATCCTCACAGGTAGACGCCTCTGCCAAGGAGAAGATATGGCTGGACGCCGTCAGCGCCGTGAGGAGTGCGGATGGTCGGAAGCGGCGCCTGCCCCAGGTGAGGAAACGTTGGCAGGATATCTGGTGCTGGACGCGGAGGATCGCACGGGTCCTGCTGGGGGACTCACCTGAGAGCCATAAGAACCGCGGGCGCCGCCGTCTCTCCCACATCCAGAAACGTGTGCTGGCGGTGGTCTTTCCTGACTTGGACAGGCGCCTACAGGAGATGCAGCAGCCGGAAGGGGGTAGGTACATGTGTGTGTTTGTTGTGTTTCACCAGCATTTGTAAGTGCACTGTTCCATGGATACACTTCCAGGGTTTATGGTGCTGTGCAGATCCTGTTACCCACAGTGTTGCAGGCCTCTCCTGCCTCCCTTCCCCACCTTGCAATGTGTTCACTGGTCTCTGTGTAGTCACTCCATCACAAAGTTATGTAGCCTGACACATTCTCCAAGTGTACAATGCCTGCAGCATCATGTGTGGGGGTGGTGTGTAACAGGTTTAGTGACCTTGCCTGTGCCCTGTCCAGTTCTGGACTTGTGGGTTCCATGTAAGTTGGCACTAATGCTGATTGCAGACATGGGAGTTAATCTCTCGAGTGCGAGGCCTTCCAGCAGGCATGTCCCATGTGGTGGCCTGTGACATGATGTGCATGAGTGTGCGTTACACATAGTGCAGGGATGTTAGCGTGTGTTGCAGTCATTTCCATTCAGGAGCATGGAGTTGTGTGGCCACTACTGTCCCCAGGGGCATCTTTTCGTAGGTATCATGTGTGTAATCCGAGAATGGCAACAATCTCTGTGTCTACAGCATAGGTTGTGCTCTGTGCCATTGTCCCCTGGCACCATGTTTATTGACGTGAGATGTATTACAAGTGTCCACTGTCCAGCCTGACCTGATTTTCCAAGTACATACTCACGGTGGCCATTGCCTGTGTGTCTTGTAGCAATCATCTGATGATGCCCATTTGTACATGATTATTTGGACAGGCGCACCTTGGGTATTTGGTGTGCAATCTTGAATTATTGCATCCCATGTGTATTTCACCCAGACTAAGAGATGTAAGTGCTTCCTGTGTCTCCACAGATTTGTCTCATGTAGGGGGTGGGTGGTGCGGCCATGGCCTACATGTCAAGACCTGTTATCTCCTTGCTCGGACTGGCCAGTGTGTGATGTTTGTCTGGACATACACTCAAGGTGCAGCGTGCCAGTCAGGGTGGGCATGTTATCAGTATTACCTATGCTGCATGTGCCTCTAGTTCCTGGATATGGTCCCTGCTCATCCCAATTTCCTGCCACGCTGTGTGGTGCAGATGCAGTGCTGTATTGTCCCCAGGGCCTTGCTCCTCAGTCAAAATTCCATGTCATCTCATTTGCTATTGTGTCATGCTCTCCATAGTTTTTCCATGGCATGGTGGGTCACACAACTGTGTCTTGCAGGGCCTACATATGTACCTTGTTTTGTAGTTGTAACTCATCCTTTGTTTCAGGCTATGCACTGTAACCTAAGTAGATTTGACTCATGTGACATATGTATACAGGTGTATGATTAATTTCTGTCTCTTCACCCTGCCCACAGCATCGTCGGGGGACACGGAGGGAGACATGGACACAGACGGCGCGGAGGGACCGAGCACCAGTGCCAGCGGTGACATCGGGGCTGTCACTTCGAGTGGGACTGAGGCGGAGGAGAGTGAACCCGGGGATCTGTCGACTGGCACAACAGAGTATGAAGCTGACGGGTCTGAGGATGATCTCTCCGAGTGGGCGGTGGCTGCACCACCATCTGACAGCAGCCCTACATCTGGCACCGCCCCCTCCATTGGCATCAGCCGCCTCCCACGTGCTCGTGTCCCTTCCCAACGTGCCCGGTCACCACATGTCTTCTTCCTGCCAGGCACCGCACCCCCTGCCCCTGTCTCCACTGCTGCCGCCAATGCTGAGTCTGTGGACATCCAGCGGCAGTTGCAGATTGGTCAGACTGCGATCCTTAATGTCCTCCATGCCCACAGCCAGGTCCTCAACAACATGGAGGCATACTTGGAGGGCATTCATTCATCGCAGGCTGACCAACGCAACTTGCTGAGGTTCATAGACTCCACACTGACTGCAGCAGTGGGTCTCCTGCAGCGCTACGTCCCACCCCTACCCCTGCTCCTTCCACACTTCCCACTCCCATGCCTGTCCCACATACACCCAGACGTAAGCATGCACCCACCACAACAGACACAGGCACCACACCAGCAGGGAAGGTCCGCCGCACACCTCCTGACACGCACACACAGGGTGAAGTAGGCACACCCACTGGGTCGGGGGGTAAACGTGTGACACGCAGCCAGAGTGGGAGTCCGCATTCCACCCAATCCACTCCCTCCAAATCCCCTCCCCTCAGCTCTCCTGGCCACATCTCCCCCAAAGACTCCTTCATGGCCGCTCTGTCCCTGAGCCCCACAGTGACACCACCCCGCAAGCGGTCAAGGAGGTCCACGGTCAGAGTGCTTGAGTCCCCCCACCTGTCCACACCCTCCCCCAGTGGCGCTGCGACCCATCCCTCTGCCCCCCCCTCCTTGGGGCCTGTGGTTCCTTCGGGTGCAGAGGAGTCCCTGGAGGACCTTGCCGAGGTGTGCAGCGCGCTCCTAGAATCCACCTTTGGCCCTGCCCCACCCCCTGTGGTGGAGTCCTCCATCCCTGCACCCACGTCGCCTACCCTTCGCCCTCCTGTCCCTGCGGTGCCTGTTCCTTCCCCCCAACATGATGCCCTGACCCCTGTGGAAGACAACGGCTTGTAACTGTGCAGGCAAGCTAGGGGACACGCATCCCACTGTGTCCCCCATCCAGCTGGGACTCCTGGACTGCCCTATGGGCTTTGTTAATATTGGACTTACTTCATACTAGTGTTTTGCACATGCTGAATAAAGCTATTTATTTTTTGCCCTTGGAACACTCCTGCTTTGCTGGCATTGCTGTTGGTGGGGCTGCTACATGGTTGTGGGTGTTGGTCATGTGTTGGGTGTGTGGGAAATGTAGTAGTGTGCTGCTCATAGGGGGGACCCTGGGATCTGTGTGCCATCACACGGTGTTAGCTACCTTTCTCCATTCATGTAAGCAGTTGCTGCATGTTGCAATTGTCCCAAGGTGTATTCCTTCCTCTGTGTACCCTGACTTCTTCCCTGCAGCGTGTCCCCTGACTTTAGCGCAGAGCTGTGTGTCCATTAGCTGGGTGTGTGACGTAGTCCTTCACCTTTGCACATGCATGCTGAGCCATTCTCCACCTGCATCATTCGTGGCATCCTTGGTAGTCATTGTACTTGTGTATGTGGCCTATTGACATGACTTCATGTGGACATGTTTTCTTTTTGGCCCTATGCATGCGTATACTCCCAGCCTCGCACACATGTGGTACATGTACTGTAGGGTCTTTGTGCACCTGACTGACATTTGTGGGCATGGTATCTGTGGCTACTCCACCCTTTGCGTTCAATGGGCACTGCTGTGAGTGATGGGCACTCACCCCTCCTGTCTCTGGGCACTGCTGGGAGGACTCTGCACACACCCCTCCTGTCTCTGGGCACTGCTGGGAGGGCCCTGCACCCACCCCTCCTGTCTCAGGGCACTGCTGGGAGTGATAGGAACCCACCCCTCCTGTGTCTGGGCACTGCTGGGAGGACTCTGCACCCACCCCACCTGTCTCAGGGCACTGCTGGGAGTGATAGGCCCCCACCCCTCCTGTCTCTGGGCACTGCTGGGAGTGTTAGGCACCCACCCTTCCTGTCTCAGGGCACTGCTGGGAGGACTCTGCACCCACCCCTCCTGTCTCAGGCCACTGCTGGGAGTGATAGGCCCCCACCCCTCCTGTCTCTGGGCACTGCTGGGAGGACTCTGCACACACCCCTCCTGTCTCTGGGCACTGCTGGGAGTGATAGGCACCCACCCCTCCTGTGTCTCGGCACTGCTGGGAGGACTCTGCACACAACCCTCCTGTCTCAGGGCACTGCTGGGAGTGATAGGCCCCCACCCCTCCTGTCTCTGGGCACTGCTGGGAGGACTCTGCACCCACCCCTCCTGTCTCAGGGCACTGCTGGGAGTGATAGGCCCCCACCCCTCCTGTCTCTGGGCACTGCTGGGAGGACTCTGCACACACCCCTCCTATTTCACAATATGTACGCTCATGACATACACGGATGTGGGTACGCTCCATGCATTCGAGGTGGGGGTACGTGTCGTACTTACACTGTTGGGGTGGGGGTACGCTCCATACGTACGCGGGTGGGGGTACGGGTCGTACTTACACTGTTGGGGTGGGGGTACGCTCCATGCCTTCGAGGTGAGGGTACGGGTCGTACTTACACTGTTGGGGTGGGGGTACGCTCCATGCATTCGAGGTGAGGGTACGGGTCGTACTTACACTGTTGGGGTGGGGGTACGCTCCATACGTACACGGGTGGGGGTACGGGTCGTACATATCCGTCCCCACGCTATGTGATGCTTGTGCGGCCCGTACCCAGGCCTTTGCCACGTGGGTACGAGCCGTCCCGCCATTGTTGGGGTGACGTGGGTGTGGGCGTGGTACGACTCGTACCCACGCTCTTCAGGCGTGGGTACGGGACGTACCTGTCTGGTTGTGTTGCAGGTTCGCGTCGTGAAGGACTTCCGTTGTGGCGGTCGCTGGCTTAGCTGGACACGCCCCCACCCCCTCGTAGTGACCAGGGCCTGGGAGTCAGGTATGTCCAGGGCATGTGTGCTGTGTGACTTTGGTGGGGGGTTTGTGGCCTGCCCTGGTCCTGCCACGCCCCCCACTTTCCGCCCTCCCTTAGATGTTCTGACCTTCTGCGTCGTCTGCGTCCGAACCTGTAGAGGAGGTCGACTGCTATGAGGGCCGGGATGACACGTAGGTTCGGGTCCATGTCTGTCCGTCGCGTACGGGTACTCCTTGTTCGCGTCGTCCTGTCTGTCCGTCGCGTACTGGTCCTCCTTGTTCGCGTCGTCCCGTCTGTCCGTCGCGTACTGGTACTCCTTGTTCGCGTCGTCCTGTCTGTCCGTCGCGTACTGGTCCTCCTTGTTCGCGTCGTCCTGTCTGTCCGTCGCGTACTGGTAGTCCTTGTTCGCGTCGTCCTGATTTCCCGGCAGTTTTTGGCAGCCGGAAAATATTCACCGTGCGGGATGACGTCGGTGCGAATTGTAATTCCTGGTTCGTGAATGGCAGGCTGCGAGCATCCCGACGTCAGGTCGGCGCTTTCCCGGATCGCATTTGTAGGTTTATATTGTTCGGTCGGGGTTTTTTACGATTCGTACGGAAATGGTGTTCCCGTGCGAATCGTAATTCCATGTTTGTATATTTTGACGACCGGGTACGCGTCGGACGGAGAATATGCTCCGTCCGACGGTTCGTACCCGGTTTTTACAGGATCGTGATCGGCGCCTTAGTGAAGAACAGGGCTGGCTGTATCAGAGGGCCCTCTGAAAGGCAAGAGCCCTGGGACGGAGCCCACATTGCCCATGCCTTAAAACGTCCCTGATTGAAAACCATCCACTTGCTTCTACTGCAGCACAAAGGTCACTTGAGGCCAGAATCCAACCCTGCCAGGTAATCAGCAGCCCTTTTGGATTTTACAATCAATCAATCAATCATTCAGGGGGTTTGTAAAGCGCACTACTCACCCGTGAGGGTCTCAAGGCGCTGGTCATATCAATGCATATCAATCCACCTTGCTCTGCTATTTGGTGTTGGTAGCAACATAAAACAACATCATGGCCTCCAGCTGAGTGAGTAGGGCAGGGCCGGCTTTAGCGATCGTGGTGCCTGATGCGACAATGTTTTGGGGTGCCTCCCCCCAGGGCCGACTCTAGGGCGGTGCGACCGGTGCCACCGCACCGGGTGTTGATGACTTCAGGGGGGGGTCAAGTTTGAAAGTTTAGTTTGGTTTTAAAAGCACCTGCTGCCGTGATCCTGACCTCCAGCAATTTTCCGGCATCCATAAAACTTTCAAGAGAATTTTGTGATTAATGCTCTTCCCAGAGACAGATTGGAGGTTTGTCTAGTGGAAGTTTTGACTCATTATAAGGCAGCGCACTGGGTTAATATGCCTGCTGCAAAGAAAGCGCACCATGCACATCACAAAGTGCATATAATATAAATAGGTCAGTGAGTTACTGCTTTTGTAAGAGGCCTCATATTGTTACTTGCAGTTTATAAGTTAAAATCCTAAAATAGAACAGTGAATTATTAACTCTCATCAAAGAACTGAATGAAAATTGCAAGGTATAGATTAGAGCATAGATGAATGTAGCAAAAAGTGTACATTTGGGTAGAAACCATTTCTTATTATTAAAGAGACCTCCCAACTATGGTGTTACGTTTTCAATTCAGAGTTTGTGCTTCTCCAGACCAAGCACTCTTAAACTATACTGCCTACAAGAATGGATGAAGTCACTCCTACACCTTGTAGTCTTCTGGCTAATGTAACATTTCCTACAAGCTGATCTACACACATATGATTGATTGTCTCTGTGTATGCGTGTGTGATACAAAGTGCTCTGACACCCGACACTTGTGTGAGTGGTGCTATATAACTAATTAAATGCATCTGAAAGAGAGTGATTATGAAGGCTTGTGGGGCATTGTTAAAAGGTGGAAGTGATTGAATCCTTGGTGGAGGTGGTCACCACCTTCACCATGGATGCGGGGATGCAAACAAACATTGTTGCACCAGGCGCCACCCCCCCCCCCTCTTCCCCCATGGCCTCCTTCTCGGATTTCCTCACTACCGCCCGACAAAAGTGCCCCCACTCCCACATACATTTAATTTGTTTAAAGAGCTGGTAAAGGCTGGCTTTACTAATCCACTCAGCTATCCACATAAAATACATATCTGTTCTTTGCAGCAGGCATATTAACCCCCTGTACTACTTTATGGTGAGTCAAAACTGCCACTAGACAAAACTCTGATCTTGCTCTCTCCAGCAGTTATCTTGACGTCTTTATTGCTGCCTGAAGCACAAGGAACTCTGCAGCAGGTGCTTTTAAATGGATTGCAAATCCTAGAAAATATTTTCAAGACCTTAAGCATCATATCCAGGCGCTCCTGTATTAACATCACTGTGATTGTTTGGCAACTTGTGGTGAGCCAGAGTTGGAACTGCAACCCTGAGAGGCTATTGTAAACTTACTCCACAATCCAGCAAGCAGTGAGTCTGGAGAGATAGAAGAACAAGGTGAGCCATGTATAACTACTTCATTAACATATTAAGTAATTAAATAAATCATGTTTAAATGCAGAAGAACTGATGTTATGCAACAGACACACATGGACAGATGTTCTATGTGATATTGACCTTAGGATGGCATGTGTCTGAAATAAAAAATATTATGTGCAAAAAATAAATCACACTACAATAATAAATCACATTGGAATAACCGCCTCTGTTCTTACTGTACATAGCCAATTAATACTGATGCCATGTATCCATACTTTTCCAGCTGGCACCAGTTAGCAGGCCTTAGGTAAACATGCACCATAACCAAGGGGAAGAGGGAGAAGCATGCTTTCTAAGTCCTCAGCTGTGGCTTCTACTTCAAAACTCTAGGTGCCACTATTGCTACTACCAGCATCAGCAACATCACACTCATAACCACTTTGTGTACAAAAGCAATACCATGTAGATCCACAAGCACAATAGACACCACACCAAGCACTCGTGCAAGTAGCACAGCTGACTCTACTATACAGACCTCAGTCTTAGTGCCAAAAACTTTAGCTTCTGTACCTGACTCCATCATTCCTGGGGCTGCCACAGTAGTGGAAAGAGCAGGTTGAGCAAGAACCAGAACATGAGGTTCCCATGGACGTGGCTATGCTGACTTTGAGGCATCAGCCGCAGATGGTGGGTAGGACTTAGGGTCATCATCACCACATCCAGCACTGCCCACCACCCCTATTAGGAGGATTAGCAGTGATGGTGGCTGTGAACTTTGAAAATGGCGGGATGTAACATTTGAGACCACATTCAAGTAATTAGTTCAAGATGGATCCTGTATAAAAACATCACTTGTCTATGATTCAATAGCCTGTAATATTCCTCCATCCATACAAATATTATTGGCAATGACATAAGGGAAGCCTGACAATTCGTATGCTTTTTCACTCCTTGGCCTTGTCAGGAGGGAGAGTTAATAAATATTTTAAAGTTAATGTTTAGAAACTTCCAATTCAATTGAGAGTCTGGCCTGGTATATGATGTACACTTATGTAAGTGGACACCCTGCACCATTCCAGACAACCCTTATGGTAATTTAGGAGGTCTTAGACAACCATAGAAAACTCTCTAAGGGGTAACTGTGGAGAGCAGCCTTCAGGCTTAGTCCAGAAGAAGTGTAAAGCAGCTTGTTTTACCAGTATGCAATCTTATAGGTATAGATTAAAAGAAAAAGAACCACACAAGTTATCTATAAAAATATGCATTTATTATATAGTACTCACTAAAGCGTTTAGATATCTCCTACCCGGAGATATGCACAATGCACACAATAATTTGCATAGAAATCACGTAAATAGCATAGAATACACAGTGGACACCGAGGGGGACCCAACTATATACTAAGAAAGTGGCATAAGAACCACGACTCGTGTCAAGACAATGTCTAGAGGATGTAGAAGTGCTGGGGACCCAAGGAACCACCCAAGGTGAGTGACTAGGAACCCCACGGAGATCGTGTGCAGTCTGGGAACACGATCGCGTTCTCCGTACAAATCAACGTGTAAGTCGCGGTTGCAATTTTTTAAAAAAAGGACCCTTCCCAGTGGACCCTGAAGAAACCCTGTGGAATACAGAAGGTTGGAGAGCCACGCCACCCGTGGATACCCTAGTACTCATGGTACCTACACCAGGGAAGCCGGGTGCAAAGTGGTGTCGGAAACTGCAGTCGTTCCTAATGGAGGAATTCAGGAAAGTGCTTCTGCTAGAGAAGGAGAAAGTGTCCGATGGAATCTGAAAGTGAATTATAGTTGAGAGGTACCTGCAAGCAGAGGGGACAGAGTCTATGTCACTCAGGAGTGACCCGGAGACCTGGAAGATGAATGCCCACCGATGTCAGGTGTTGCAGGAGAGTTAACGGTGACTTTGACTCTACAGCTGTGAGGACCATGCACGAACTGTCCGACGTCAGATGTCGAGAGTTGAGGGGTCAGTGTCCGTCGAAAGCACCAACAAGCCTTGGCAACTGCAAACAACGTGTAAGTCGAAGAAGGTGCAATGTCGGGACCAGCAAGGTCCAGGGGACTCACCACAAGCAGGGGAGTCAGGGCAGGCCCCGAGCAATCAGGGGAGCCCAACAAAAACAAAGGTGACCCTCAACAGGACCCACAAGCCGGAAGCACAGGAGTCGCAGGAGGACCTCAAGCAGCTCACCAAAAGATGCGGGCCATGATGCAAACCATGTGGTGTGGACAAAGATTCTGGTCACTGGAGATGCTCGAAGTTAGGCCTACTTGAAGCCCGAAGATCTTGATGGAAGGAAGCCAACAAGCCTTTGCAACGGCAAGTCGACGCGGTGCACAGGGGCTCGGTTCCTGCGGCCCCTACGAGGGATACTGGCCTCAAACTTGGTGAGAGGGCAGGGCAGGCTTTGAGAGCTATGGAAAACCACTACCTGTGTTGCTGTGCCTTTTGGAGTCCGTAGGAGCTCAGGATCAGCATACCAGTCAGCTAAGTTGCAGTGCTTGCAGATGCAGGGAAGTGACTCCTTCACGCCAAGGGAGATTCCTTCAGGTGTCTTTGATGCCCACAGGCATTGGAAGGTTCCTGTAGGGTGCACAGACAATGCAGCAGACTGGAAGGGACCCAAAACGAAGTCCAATGAAGTCCAGAGTGCCCAGACGGTAGAAGTGGAAGTGGTGTCTGAATTGAATTGTTTCCCATGACAAGTCTAGGGACCCACCCACAGGTAAGCCCTTAAGTACCCTAAGGAAAAGGTTGGGACGATTCATGGGACCCTCCCAGTGGAGGGCCTGGACAGTGGGGAAGTGACTACCATATCCTTTGTCCAGTTTCACGCCAGATCTTGAGCCAACGGCTCCCAGAGCTGAAGTGAACTGGACTATGCAAGGAAGCACCAAATGTGCCCCTCATGCAGACTGAATGGCTCTGGCAAGCACACCCACCCAGCCCCAATACACTAAATCCTGTTTGGGAGGTGGTCACACCTTCCTGTGACAGGATACCTATTGTTCTGCCTTCCCCTGCTCGAGCTTGGCTCTGCAGCAAAAAGGCAGAATCGTGTCTCTGGTCGGCAGCAGCCATGTTGTGCTGTCGGGGTCTAGAAGGCTGGTACCAGGAGCATGGAGAGCTTAATGGAAGGCTCTTCCAGTGCTTGGAATCATTTACGGTGTGGGGGTATGATTCCAACATGTTTGATACCAAACATGATAGGATTCGTTGCAGCCAGTTTCGAGATGGTCATCGCGTATTTACTTGGTGCCCCTCTATATGGTATTGGGCTGCTTCACTTACAACCTGGGAGAATGGACTCGGTAGGCTGTAGGGGTGTCTTGCTCATGCAGGGGCACCCTCATACTTAGAACCAAGCACTCTGCCCTCAGGATTGTAAAGGCCTGATCTAGGGCTGACTTATAGGTTTTAAGTGCAGTGACCCTAGCTATAGGAAACCTAGATATAGTACCAGCATACACAGGCTGCAATGGAAGGCCTGTGGTTACAGTTTGAAGGGTCTCCCATGTGTGGGGTAATACATGCTTCAGCCCATGGGGGACCTCTATGGTACCTATGCCCTGGGTACCTTAATACCATATACTATGGACTGATAAGGGTACCCCAATCCAATCTGGAATGTACCTAAGTACTGAACATAACAATTTAGGGGAGAAAGCAGAGAGAGGGGTCCTGACTAGCAGGATCCCAGTCAGACTAGTCAAAAACAGCTTAGCACCAGGCAAAAAGTGGGGGTAACCATAAAAGCAGATCCGACTTTCCTACAGTTGTGATCTAATATACTCACTTGAAACACTTCCATGTGTTAAAGAAACACTTTCTACATTCTATAATCTTTAACATTGCTCTTATATTTTGTTTGTTGTGTAATTTGCATCCCAAATATTTTGAAGGTTCTGTATGTTCTTTGGCACTTAGAGTTGATCCAGACCACTGGTTCATGCTTGGTTCGACTGCAGAGCCATTTTAAGACATCAACACAGTAGGCAATTGCATAGGGCCCAACATTCCAAGGGGCCTAGTCCCTCCCCACCCTCCACAGGCACTACCAATGGACCATCGCCTCGACACCCACACCGTCTGCTCTATCTCATTCATTTTTTTAGGTTTAACGTCTAGTTGAGGGTCAGGTGAGTCAGATGTGTTTGTTCAACTTGTCTAAACTATCAGAAGGAGAAAAAGTCACTTACCTCACTGTTTCCCAAACATACCTACAGGCACACTCATACACAGCACAGTGAATAAATAGTGCAATATAAAAAATAATAAATAAATAAACTAGTGGGGTTTTGCCCTGAATGTTGGTGCTAAATTGTGACTCTTTCACCTGAATTTTTTACATTTCTGTCTGAATTTGCCTCCATGCCAGATTGTCATCCTTGGGAAGACTAGATTGAGAATATTATGGGCAGAGGAGCGGGAGCTGGAATTTTGGAAAAAGCCGTGTACTCTATATAAAATGAACACTTTGAAGAGTGGCCAACTTCTTTTCACAAACCAAGAAGGGAGAAGAGGGTTTCCGACGGTTGTAAGCAGGGTTTTAGAATCCCTTAATAAATGCCAAGAAGGTAAATCTTTTGGACAGCATGAACTTGCAGGTCAGGATGCACAGATATGTTTCCCCTAAAGTAGACATGCAAGTTTCTGTGATTTTCAGAAGCAGAGGAGGAGCCGTATCATGATTAGTATGGAAGAGAAACAGAAGGGAGTGGAGAGGGCATCCTCAAAGGGGCGTACAAAAGGGATAAACACCAAGGCAATCACGGGCCTGAGTGATGGAGATGGAGTAGGTAAGCAGGTCATGTTATAGCACAGAAGCCGCAGGGGCAAGTTTTTTAGGGCAGCCTTCTTGAAAGAGCATGCCAAGGGAAATTTCCTTTGGTTAGAGGCGATGAAGCATTTACCCTCATTGAAAGCAAGCTACACCGTGTGGGGTGTGTAGTTGGAAGTATGCTGTTTTTTTGTTTGAGCCTTTGTGGGAACTGTTTTCATGTTGTTCATATGACCACCAAGGTGTGTTTATCATGTTATGGGATGCAGTACAGCAGTACATAGCATTGAGAGGTGTGAGGGAATGTGAGAGCTGAATGTCCAAATTATAATTGTAATACGGACTAAAACATATAGGCAGCTGCTCAGCACCAAACTGGCTTTAAGGGATGCTGAGTGTGTATATACAAAAAAAGTGGATCTAATCAGAGACAACGAGTAATCTATATGGCAACGTATTATCTATTGATGAACAATACACCCCATGCATGAGAGAGAAAGTGGAAGAGCAATCAAGGCTGACAACCTAAGCCAACATTACACAGGGCCCTATTACGAGTTAGCCAGAATTGAACTAATGCATGCTTTCATGCATTAATTTTGTTCCATCAGATTATTAGTTGATTGGTTTTCCATACCTGGTTTTTACTGTTCTGGAAGGACCTGACTAAGGGCTTGTTTCAAAGTTTTGTGGATGGGAAGCGCTATCACAAACCTGCCGGATATCACATCTGCCATACTACTAGTGCACTATATCCTATGGCTCTTGTAATGCAGCGGACAGGATCTCCATCACAGTTGTGTAGGAGTATCCCATCTGGGAAATTCCAAATCAGGCCCTGGATTTTTTGGGATGGTAAAAAACATCAGGAAAAATCGCATGAGACTTTGGCTGCAGCCGCAGCCAAGTCTCGTTTCCATTTTTTTCTAAATCGTTCCCTTGCTTATTCCTCTTGCCTTCTCCTCCAGACCCAGATACATTTAAGGTCTGATCAGAACAGGTAGTAAATTGTGCATGGAAAAATCCTATGGAACCGCAGATTCCTTGTAGTCTTACAGTGGGAAAAACAGCGCCCACACAGTAATTTCACATTCCATTGGGTTTAACTTACAATTTCTCAGTATTGGCCAGAGTTACTGCATGGTAACAGTAAATGTACATGCAATTGTACTGCGTGATAAACCAGCCCCAGTACCATGCAACTTGTATTCGGGGCAACAATCGCTAAAAGGCCCAGATTCCATTGTTTTCTACTAAGCCCAAGGAAGCCTAAAGTTTGAGTAGGGGGTTGCACTCCAAACCCTTTTCAAGTTACCCAAGGCTCCCATAGACATTCAGGACCTAGTCATGGTGGTGGCTTAGACCCCAGCCAGACTAGTACCATGGACATGCAAGGGTGAGAGACAGAGCTCTTTTTCAGTTGCTGCCCTTATAGTTCAAGAGCAGATGAGCCTGCCTCATGTTATCCTTCTGTCCTCACTCCTCCATGCTAGCCCAATAATTTTCTTATATCCCAGAGTCCCTTGTTTTTCTTATTTACATAAGGATTCCTCCTGACCTTCTAGAATTGCCTCCTAGATAACTTACACTTTAATTATTCATAGTGAATGGCACAGCAGAGTAAAAAAAAAAAAATGTACTGAAAGTAGACTCCTTGCTTCTATTGTTTTGGCTAGGAATGTAGCATGGCGTTGATTTGGTACTTTTCATTTAGTTCAATCTTAGTTCAGCTCTGCTCAGATTTGTGAGCCTTGAGACAAACGCTTTTTATGTATGTCTGCACAAGTTAATGGTTCTCAGATCTCCTTTGTCTGGTCTGTTCCTATTCTGCAATAAGTGAAACCCTCAATGTACCTTCAGGGATGCATCACTGATTGTGATATAGTTGCAAGCACTGCTCCTTGCGGCATGATTAAAGGACAATTACATCTGTGGCCATTGCTCAAGCATCCAAGGAGGCCAACAAAAAGACTGCAGGGGTCTGGTGTCAAAATTATGTTGGACTGGTACCATACTGGGGCATTGAGCTCAAATTCCTGTCATTGGTCAGTCAGAATGGCATGCACCTTTCAGGGACTGAGACTTATGTGAGGGACTCAACTGCACAAGTGGGAAGTGGGAAGATACTTACGTTTATTTCGCACGATTTTTGGCTTAGAGTCTCATTAGGGGTGCACCGGTGTTCTATAAACTCCAACAGGAATAAAATGGGATCACCATGTAGATTTTGGTATTTAAAGAACCAAATCCTGCATTTTCAATATTGTCTGGGTATACTTACCCCGGTGAATTTCAGCATATCTGACACACCAACATTTATCCGGGGAATTTGGATTATATCACCCCGGTATTTATCAGACATGATACATTTCCCACAACCCATAATTCTGATATATGCAGTATCAGATATAGTCACATATATGGGAATTATAAGGAGGCCTTAAGCTGATTAGGGGGTTTAGAGTTAATACGGTGCTAAGCTAAGTGATACCACAGCTCTCACCCAACCCAAGTCTGAGCACCCTCATCAACACCTAGTAGGCCACTGTAGAGAAATTATCAGAATGCCATTAGGAAGTAAGAGGATGACACTCCTGTTAAAAAAACCGGTTATAGCACCAAGAAGAGGCAAAAGGGTCAGAGGAGGGGGAGTTACAGACAAACAGAAATAGGGCTGCTTGTTGAAGGGTCTGTAGAGTTTACACATATTAGTATGATCATTTTGGCTACCTGCTTAGGGCCTCATTTAGACGTTGGTGGTGAGTGAACATTGTCCAATTTCTGGTATAAGCAATAAGTATGGAGTTTAATCCACTGGCTGAATTTCCTCTACAATACTGTTCTTATAGCGAAGGAAATTAAGCTTGTGGTTTCTACCTCTTTATTTAGGCCCTCATTACCAGTGGCTGGGGAAAGGGGCTGGGTTTTCCCCACCCCCTGAGTTATGTTACTGGGGATTCAAGTAACTCCCAGGGTGGAGAAAATTCCAATGGTTTTGAGTTGGACCCTGAGGTTCCACTTAGAAATGAGGAATTACCAGGGGTCACAGTTGAAGTTCACTAGGTCTTTTCTCATGTGTAGTATTTTGTAGTTCAAGTAAACTGCTCGAGTCAATGGGGCTGTTTAATTAACAATCAATATTCCAATTGCAGAACATGGTCTGCCTGTCCAGCTAAGTCTTTCGCATTTGAAGACCTGCTAAATGTCCACATTGCTGCAGTCGAGTGGAGCTGGCAGGAGTTTTCCTGACCAGCAACTTCAGCATTACCCATGAGCCATGGTGGGTCAGCAGCATGGCCGGCCTAATTTTATTTATTTATTTATTTATTTAATGGGATTTTATATAGCGTGAACATTACCCGAAGGTCTCAGAGCGCTTTACAAAAGAACCAGTTGCGTTACATAAGGACTTTGGATTACATGAGTTACATAAGAGTTACAAACAGAAAAAAAATTGCAAATATACAAGTGGAGTGAAAGGAGGGAGAAATTGCAAATGTACAAGTTGTAAAGTCACTCAAGGAAGAGATACAAACAAATAAACTCTAAAATCACATTGGAGTGGTAGTAAGTACAAAGGTCTGCTACATATACTAGTGGTTAGAGTTATATCTACAAGTGAGTGAAAGGAGGGAAAAATTGCAAATGTACAAGTTGTAAAGTCACTCAAGGAAGACATACAAACAGATAAACTCTAAAATCACATATGAATGGTAGTAAGTACAAAGGTCTACTACATATACTAGTGGTTAGAGTTATATATATATATATATATATATATATATATATATATATATATATATATATATATATATATATATATACAAATAGCAAATTCACTCAGGGTTACATTTTAACAGCGATTAGGCTTAGACAATTATATATTCCATATTTACAGAGCAGGAAATTCTTGCCATTGTTCAGCCAGGTGTTCAGGTGGTGTTGCACTCAAGGGTGGTGGTCTTGGGTCTGGAGGGATCCCCGAGTTGTAGATGTCCATAGGGGTAGAAGGCCGGATGGTGGTGGTGGAGCAGCATGCTGGATCCCCGGGCTGATCTTGAGGTCATGCTGGGCTCCATTTTATGGATAGAGGAAGGTGCTCAAGGGCAGGCGGAACTGTGTCACAAAGTCAGGTCTCCCACCTGGCTCAAGCACCCGCAGTGATGCCCCGACCATCTTGGTAGCTCCTATCTAGCACAGCCAAATGCTGGGTGCTATCAGTGTTTAATGGTTTACGTGGGAGGCACCGATCTCCCCCTTCATTATATCCCGCCTGCTGCAATGTGGAGTTTGTTGCTGCTGAGGCTCTTTGATGCAGTCCCACAGCCTCACCCCTTTCAATGATGCGATCTTCGACAGAGTGTCGGCCGCCATTTTGTAGTCAGGCATGGCCAGGCATGAGTCCGTATTGCCCCCGTTGTAAGCTTGGGGCTGGTTGACCTGTCTAGTAAATTGCTCCTGCTGCCCCTTGCTCAAATCAAGACTATGAAGTGCGTCCCCTCCTCACCGGTTGTACAGTATTGCACTGTCCCTGGGACCATGTGAGTGTGCCAAAGAATCTCCACGGTTTCCACCAGACACGGTCTGAAGCTGCTCCAATCTTGCAGCAAAGCCTCCCGCACACCACTCCTCCTGAGAGACCCGGAGGGATCGCAAGCTCCACAGGAATATTCCCCTTTGCTCCGGTAAGGTGCCTGGGCGATTAGAGGCTCCTCCGACCTCCGGACACAGCAGTCGGCATTTTGCACCGCACTGCAGCAACTCTTACGGAGCCCCGGGGAGTCTCCAAAGGGGGTCTTTCTGTAGTGTGGACAGCCCTCACTCAGCCTCCACCAAGTCAGACGAGTTTCCGCCGTCTCTGGAGCCGGTTTGGTGGTTCTTAAAGGCTCTAGTGCGCTCCGGGCACAGACTCGGACTGGGAGCTGGGAGGAATCAAGTCCTCCCGGCCATTGTACTCAGCAGGTGTCCATCCTAGCAGATGTAGCTTCCAGTCTAGGGCTCAAAGGATACTCGTTGCTGGAAGATGCAGCCTCTGGGCTGGGATCACATGGAGTGCTCATCTCTCTGGTGCAGCCTTCAGGCTGGGATAGCGAGAGCAGCTCCTTCACTGGATTAGCTTGAAACCAGGCAGTACCAGGCCTTCTGGCATTACAAGTGTGCTGGACAGCACATGGGTTCTTCTAGGGCTTGAATACTGTATGCTGTCCACTACTGGGGATGCAATGTGAGACCAGGATACCCTTCATGACAGGGGTGAGAGTCACTCCTAAATACAGTCAATAACTTCTTGCTTGAAGTTCTGAATGCTAGGACACAGCTGGCTTCTCTTCCCGGAGAGTCTCTCCTCCTGCTATGCATATGGCAGTCTCTGAGCAAAAAGGCAGACTTCTAGTTGATAGGCAGACACCCTCAGCTTTTCCATTAAGTTCTGAAGACTTCAGGTGAAGTTGACTCACCTGTGGGAGACTGACTGTCAAGCAGACACCATCCCTGACCACATAGCCATCCTTCAAGTACTTTGCTGAGCACTACCTTCCCTGATCATGAAGAACTTTGAATTGGAACAAAGTGGGAATGATTTTAATCTCACTTTTATATATGTTTTTCCAGATTGTGGGTGTGGATTCACTTTCTAAGGTTTCAGAACTGGTTTAGGGTGGTTCTCTTTCAAATGGTGTTTTCTGGCTGTTCCTCGGACACAGTATTTTCGCAAGGTAATGGCTCTCACAGCAGGCAGCAATGGGGCTGACTCCAACTAGGAGTACCCAAAACAAGGGCACAATGATGAGTTAGATCTCTGCACCCGGTTGTCATCATCTTTTATGAAGCAGTAATTCCGGACAAAGAAAAAGGCAGGGTCTGTCTAGGAACTTCCTCACATTGAACACAATAAAATCCCTGCCAACCCTTCGCTCCAATCATCTACTAAATTACAGGGCTCAGGAAGAACTAGTCAGCAGACTGAGTCTCTACCCTCCAGCCATAGAAATGCAGTCAATACACTTCCACTGCCATGGGAAGCTGTATCACCCTCCATCTTGTGCCCTACTAAACCAGGGTTCATCCAAAATGGATCCCACTTGCCCCAACACCGAGACTCGCGGCTGGTCTGGCGGCTCAGTGTATTTAATGCATCCACTTCAGAATTCTGCATTTGACCTCATAGCCACGGGTTTAAATCCTGAAGGGTCCCCTCAGGCTTTCATCTTTTTTTTATATATTGAGTTGGGTAACAATAAGCACATGTTATTCAGCACCAAGATGCCCCAAAGGGTGAATGATTGATTCACTTCTACACGTGTCATGTTATTTTACCACACACAGAGTCCTACTACCCAGTGCTGGACTGGCCGTAGCAGGCACCGGGCATTTCCCTAGTGGGTCGGAAGGGTGGAGGCCGGTTTTGGACCAGTATGGGCCGATTTTTGTTACTGGGGGCTGGATTTGCAGCAGTCCTGCAAAATCGGCCCACTGCCCCCCCCCCGCCCCCCCCCACTCCCCAATCCCGGTCGGAACTAATATCCAAGGCTAGTTTGCGATCCCAGTCCAGCCCTGCAACTACCTTGTATGGGCTGCACGTACACACACTTGAAACCCATGTGGAATGTCAGGGCGAGGTTCTGGGATTTACATAACAGCAGAACTTTTTTTATGAGAGAGGTCAGTAGTCTCTGATATCCCTGAGAGAGAAAAAGCTCTGATCACACAATTGAGCCATAAAAACTCAATATCCTGCCACGGTTACTTTACGTAATTTATCCTTGACTTGACCAGCAGTGCTACGGTCATTATGAGGGCACACTTTGTGCAACCCTCTGGATCACAGAACAGGTTCTAGACTTCGCATTACCAGGGACAGGACTAGGTCCCGATGCAAAAGGAATTTTAGCGTGATGGTAGGTCTAAAATAAAAAGCTGGTGTGCTATTTTCACATAGTCAGGCACTCAGGGCAGGGAAAACGCCTTTTTACCATGCATGGGGCATTCCCGTCACAGCACGAAGATTCCTTTAAGAAAGCTGCCTTCATAGTGAGCCTTTGTGATAGATATCACTTACACGGCAGGCTCAAGAAGACAGAGTGAGGAACTGCACCCCATTTCTTGGTAAGATATACTGTTCCTTTTTGTGTAGACGTCAAGGTATCACTTTACCCGCCTCTCTCCTCCTTTTGTTTGGCGAGCCTCTTGTTGCCGTTCCCGCCTTTACCTTCCCTGACCGAGAGACAATCTTAGACGCCTCTCACACAAACGACTGTTCCTTGTTAACTCTTGCAGTGTGCACAGCAGCTCCCGGGCCACAATGGAAGCGAGAGACAGGCGAGACGCGTAGCACTGGGTCACCGAAGACGGCAAGAAGATGGAAAGAACTAGAAGCAGGTGCGAGTTACCGGTTCGGAAAGCTTCAAGTTACAAGCCTGAAGGCAGCCACCGCGGAAGCTTGAGTTTCGCTGCATACATTAATTCATTTTAAGTGTCCAGCGTTAAGAAGTCTGCTCGTATGTGTTCCAAACCGAAATGTTATTTATTACCTTATCAGAAAATATAAAACAGAATCAAAAGCATTATTTGGGTTCAATGCAGAGGTATGGCTTTGGATTTAGAATAGGATTAGCCATCTTTGAAAGAAACTGATGTACATTTGTCATTTGAAGGTAAATGCATACATAGAGCTATGACTCTGAGGCAGAGGTCTTCACACTGTGGAGCGCGCCCCCTGAGAGGGGGGGGGGGGGCGCGGATGGGTTCCCAGGGGGGCGCTAATGCCTCTGAAAGTACATGTAAATGAAGATGGCCTGGAAGTTCAGCGATCTTTATTTGCTGCATTTCCAGGCCGTCTTCATTTACACCCAGGCCTTGAAGTGAAAGTGACAACTGTTAGCAGAGTGCGGTGGGGTCGGGGGTCAGTGAGCTGGCAGGATCAAAGAAGTTTCTAAAAAAAAATAAAAAAAGGGCAAGTGTTTTGTGTTATCACAGTCTCTTAAGTGTGTATAAAGTAATGCAATAACAGAAGAATTGAAAAATAAATGCAAGTTAAACTAACTGGTGATAAATGAACTCTTTTAGGTTATGAAACCTCAGTTTGCAACTACCATCACTGTAGATGTGTGTGTATGTGTGTTAGCATTTTGAGCATAGTTATGGATTTCCTGCATTTGCCACATAATCCATCTGCTGCATGATTTGCAGATTTAAAAAAAAAAAACTCATTTCGAGCTCAAACGGCGGCAGCAACACGTTACCTTGCAGCGGAAAGCCCTTTCTAAAGGTTGACTGGTCACCTTTCTGTTGCTTATTGCTATATGTGGGTGTTAAAGTGGTACTCATGAGGGGAAATATATGCCAGGACACTGTTAACAATGCAATAATGCTATCACAAAATAGGGAAGATTATGCAGCATTATTTGCCTCTGCTTGTTGCATAATTTGGCCTTCTCCTGCCACATAATTCCAGTGGCCCTGTTTATAGTGCTATGAGGTCCCAGCCTGTAGCAGAAAGCACTCTGAATATATAAGTCAATATTTTAAAATAGTCTAAACTAGGCTGCTGCTGCTGCAAAATGATGCAGTGATTGAGGTAAAACAAGTTCTTACATAATATACTTTTTAGTAATAAGTAATAAAACTGTATCGAATGCAGACATTTTTGTAAGTGCCTCCACAATTCCAAATCTCAGCTAACACCCCTACATTACATCTCAAAAAGAATAAATCTTTGCCGCCATGAAGCTTTAAGCAGAGCCACTGGAATAATTCAGTAGGAGAGGACCACATTATGCTGCTGGGTTGACTAAATAATGCAACAAAAAAAGGTTAATTATGCAGCACATTTTGTGGTTAGCATTACTTCGTTATTTTGTTATTTTAACTCATGGTAACGCTGTCAAGGGAAATATTTCATCTCACCCAAATACAGCCGTAAGCAACTACAAGATTGCCAGTCAATCTTTGCAAAGGGCCTTCCACTGCTCCGAACACTTTGCCTCATTTTAAGTAACTTTTGTTCCGTTTAAGCTAAAATCAAGTTTTTTTTGTTGGAATCTGCAGATTATGGATTATGTAGCAAATGCGGAAAACTCATAATTATGTGCAAAAATGATACTGCTGCAGAAACTCATAATTCCAGTGGCCCTGGCTTTAAGTGACTCAATCAATTAATGGCGGGTTTCTTTTTCAACTTTCTGCACTACCACCACACCCTTCGCTTTCAGGCAGAGGCACCTCAAAGTCAATATTAACCATTCTGGAGCAGTTTTGTGTGAAAGCTGAGCCCATGGGGTGGCAGGTAGAAGGCCAGCAGGGTTGCATTCAGATGCAGAGCCCTAATCCTCTCGACTACTGGAGCCTCACAGTAATAGTCTAGGAGGCAGAGGAAAGGATTGAGATTCATTGATATTGTCAAAGAGAAGGCCCAGAATAAGGAGCACTGTATGGGGACTCATTTTTATGTTTACAAATGGCCAGAGACAGCTTCTTCAGAGAGATACCCCAAAGAAGGGGACAATATAAGTGGTCTCTTTTTTAAATTCTTTTTAAAAAGGTCATTCATTAGTGAAGCTGGTACTGCTGCCAGGTTTGTAAGTGGCCACTGCTGGTTATCATTAGGGAAGCACATGAAGCAGGACTGGGGCTCAGGGGCTTGAGGGGCCCACTGCATCACAATTATGACAGTTTACCTTTAAAAAAGGGGCATGGCAGAATATTTTTCTTTCTAGCATTAGGGCCGAGGTGATGATCCGCCAAGGTGGGGAAGAGGTGAAAGATGCAAAGGAGATAGCCTGCTACTCAGGAGGGTCATTGCGCATCTGGTCACCCCATGGCAACACGGCTTCATTCCCGGGAAGGGCACTACTGATCACATTCGTAGAGCAATAACATTATTTGATATTATTGCAACAACAGATGGCCAGATGTCAATGATTCTTCTTGATGCCGAGAAGGCATTTGACAGAGTGTCATGGGAGTTTTTGTGGGCTATCCTAGAACGGTATAATTTTGGGCATGGTTTTATTAAATCAATTAAGGCTATGTATACTGATCCAAAAGCTAAGCTTCAGGTTATGGGGTGCGAATCTAATACCATCAAAATTTCAAGAGGGACAAGGCAGGGCTGCCCGTGCTCTTCGATATTATTTGCCCTATACATTAATCCTCTGATACTTAAAATCTTAGAGAACAGGAGAATTACACCTGTGGTTACAGGATCATTTGAAACCAAAGTTTTGGCATACGCAGACGACGTTGCTGTTGTAACACCTGACCCCGAGACAGCCATAACAGAGATAGAGGCAATCACTCAGCAGTTTGGTACGTATTCAGAGTATTCCCTGAACAAAAATAAAACCATTATATTATGTACAAAAAACACACTGTTTGTGGAAGTCAGACGGACCGAAATAGCAACTTATTTAGGGATTCGTATATCTGCTACAGTACAAAAAATTACTAAAGCTAACTATGAGCCCCTGATTGATTCAATTAAACAAGACCTAACAAGAGTAAACAGTCTACAGCTCTCTATCATAGGGAGAGGGAACTTCATTAAAATGACCATCTTTCCTAAAATACTGTACTTATTTCGTGCAATTCCTCTGCTAGTGGAAGACAAATTTATTAAAATTCTGGATTCTCAATTTTCAAAATTTGTTTGGCAAAATGGCAAGATTAGAAGATCGCTTAAATATTTGTCTCTTCCGTGTGATAGAGGGGGGCTCGCAATCCCACAGTTACTTTTATATTTTTGGGCTGCCTTCCTCCAAACAATTCGCCCCATTGGTTAACCCAGTAGTTAACCCAGTAGTTAATAGGGAAGAGTTTGATTTACCATCCATATACGAACTAGCCCTGGGTACCAATTCTAGAGGACTCTTCCTGAGACAACACGAGCCCAGTTATTTTAAGAAAGTTACGTTCAAAACTGTTACCGGGGCATGGAAAGTCTGGCGAAAAAATCACAAAATATATGAATATTCCTAGGATAAGTCGTTACACTCCACTCTGGCATTCCTGTTTGTTACCGCAAAGCATGAATGACCCTATCTCTGCCAGATGGGAAAGACTGGGAATTATCTCCCTTTTTGATTTTCTGGGTTTAGATATGAAGGCTAGTTTTATAACTCTTCAAAACCAATTTAATATACCCAAGTCTGACTATCTAAAATACCTTCAAGTAAGATCTAATTTAAACCCCCAGCTGCCTAATATAAGCTGGAGTAGAAACTCTCTTATCGAAGCTACTATGAGGCTCACCTCCAGAATTGGTCCATTCTATATGCTCCTCCACGAGAATTCACCGGATGATATAGTACAGACCGAGCTATTATGGATAAATCGACTCGACAACCCAGATATAGACATTGACAAGGTTTTGGCCATGTCTTCACAACTATTACTCTCTACCAATTTAAAATCACAACTGTATAAAACCATTTACAATCTTTATTTCACTCCGGCAAAATTATACTCATGGGGTAGAAGAAGTAATGATCAATGCCCCAGGTGTAATTTGGGACCCGCTACGCTAACACATATGTTCTACTACTGTGATAAGCTTACATCATTAAAAAAAATGATTTGGGAATTCTGGGAGGAAATCTTTGGGCGTAAACTGCCCGAGTCACCCACCATCTGTATGCTAGGATATGATGGTACGCTAGAGTTGAACTCCAGTGAGGAAGCTGTTCTTTTTATTGGGACAGCGATATATAGAATTATTCTTGCTGCATTATGGAAAAATTGTGAGGCCCCTAGTTTTCAAATGTGGTTATCCAGATTTCTATCTGTATATAATTATGAGACAGCAATATATGTCACTAGGGGTCTTCAATCCAAAAGAAGAGGCGTTAAGATTTGGTCCCCTATTGCAGCTTGGATCACTGCAGCAGATGGTTCAATGTAATGTACAAAACCTCTGCTAATGTGTACCGCATATCTCTTTTTCTGCAATTGCTGGTATTGTTTTATCTGGACTCTGTGAATTCATTTTTTTTTGTTTGTTTTTGTTTGTTTTTTTTCTTCTCTTTTTACTCAGCAGGTATTAATGCATTCTCTGCTTTTTTTTTTCTTTGATGTTATTGTTTGTGGTTTCTTTGGAGTTGTCTAAATAAAAAAAATATATAAAAAAAAAAAAAAGGGGGCATGGCAGAATATTTTTCTTTCTAGCATTAGGGCCGAGGTGATGATCCGCCAAGGTGGGGAAGAGGTGAAAGATGCAAAGGAGATAGCCTGCTACTCAGGACTGCAGTTATGAGAATTGCAGCAGGTGTAGTTGCATTGGGGTCCAAAAGTGGGAGGGGCTCACAACACCCCAATTATGGGGGTAAGTATGTTTGGGATAATACATGTTTTTGTTTGATGCTTTTGCTGTTTTAGAAGTCTCATATTTAGTGAAGTTTATAAGCTATAGAAAAAGCACTCTTGAAATTAGCTAATAAACCCCACTCCCTATACGCACCCATTCCCCTCCTACTCCTCCAATCCTTGCCAGAATGTTTTGGAGGGGGGCCCGACTTCGAAATATTTTGCTTAGGGGGGCTCTGAGCAAAAAAGTTTGAAGACCTCTGCTCTGAGGTATATTCAGGGCACAAGTCCTAAAAAACAGAAGTGGGGGGACGCTGACGTCACGACAGGAAGTGACATCATGAAAGGTGGCTTGCACCATCAGACTCATTGCCTCCCCTCGTTCACCCCTTAGATGCGATTGTTGCATCAGAGAAGCCAGCGCGTGAGCAGCGTTCTGAACGAGCTCCGATCTCTCGCCCCAGAGAGGCCAAAGAGTGAATGTGTGGCTCCATTTGCTCCAGTTATCGAGCTCCCGGTAAAATAAGTGGGGGGACACCGTCCACCCGCGTGGTACCCCGACTCGAGCCCTGGGTATATTGAACTCATACCTTCTCAGACATTTAGCCATAAAGTTTTTCTAAGGTTCCCACCACCGTTGGTACCTAATGCTGAATACCAAAGCTGCCTGGTCTTTCTCCATTAATGCATTTTTTTAAATTTTTCCTTTCTCTTTACGCTTCCCATTTCTTCCTTTCAGTCTCTGAGCCAAAGGCTGAAGATGAAACATATGCACTGATTCCAAAACTGTCAAAGCACTACGTTGTCCCTTACCTTGAGGTGTTTTCAGAGACGTAGTACGACTTTGCAGGGACGCAAGGGACCAACTTCCCTAATAACTAATTTAGAACTTGTAAGTGTCTAATATACTACAAGATTTAAAATAGCTGTTTGGGAGGAGGGCCGGATACTGGACGTGATGACGTGTTCGGTTGACGACCTGCAATATACAAGTAAAGAACTTTTAAGTCTACTAATTAAACCTCTCTGTCAAAAACATCATCCAACTGCAGAGGTTTATCAGATGTATTCGTACTACTCAATACAACTAAAAGCCTACCTGCGATCAACTCTTGTCAGGCCTACGTCCTAGTATTTTCTTGTGGAGTTGCAGACTGGATTGGGGCTTTTCTTTGGATGTTGTTCCAGCGTTTTTGAATCTTGATAGTTTTCTGTTGGCACCAAAAACATACAAGCACCTTAGAAACCTCTCTTTTAAACATGCATATTTAGTGAATTGCCTAAACTTTTCCCTTACGTACTCACTCTTTTACTGGCACAGCATGATGTATAGTTTTCTAATATCCCAGCGAGTTCACGTCTGCTTCAACAATCAGTATTAACAATCACTTCAATGATATTAACAATGCTTATGTAGAGATGTTACCATTAAACAAGCTTTAACAAACTCAAAAAATAAAGCGTGTTTTTTCTGTGTCCAATAAATTTAATTAAAACAATGTTCAAGTTGCGATGTCCTTTCATGAAAGAAAAGATTCCAAAAATTGTTCTTAGTTTTTCTTATTACTGCAAGTGGCCTTTCTTGCGTTGGGCGCCTTGTAAAATAACTAAGTTTCACTTATCTCCTTCTCTTTGTCTTTTTCTGCTAGGATCCTGCCGAGAAGAAAGAAGACTGTGGCTCCAGCTGTGAAGATGGAAGACTGTGGCGGCATGAACAGAAGATCAGGTAAGCATGATTCGCTTCTTCAGTCAGGGAGTTCTCCGACGCGATCCTTCGCAGGAGACAAGCGGAAGGCAAAGCGCCTTCCAGAACGCTGGGTGCGGTTTAAATAGTCAACCGCACCCAAGCGTTCAATACGCAAACAACC
The DNA here is from genome assembly GCF_964204655.1 of Triturus cristatus. NCBI lineage: Eukaryota > Metazoa > Chordata > Amphibia > Caudata > Salamandridae > Triturus > Triturus cristatus. The sequence continues at coordinate 89,024,594 of NC_140582.1, forward strand.
TCAGCGCTCGCACGCTCCGTTACGTCTTGACGGGCGGTGCGAGCCCTCAAACCTTTGTTTCAGCATCAGAGCAAGTTCCGAATCTTTTCTGTACAAGTGATAAAAATGATGAATTACAATGAAACGCAATTCCATAAAGATTCGAACTCCTACCACACCCTCAGCCTTCCCGAAACCAAGCATGCAAATAAATAATAAGCAGCAAAATTACAACCAAAGACATAAACCACTAATCTAACACACCTCACTTCTCATACTAATTCACAATAACGAGGTGCTGGAGCACGGGAAAGGGGTGGGTTTTTTACCATCCGAAAAGCAAGTGGAGCATCACCTGGGGTACGCACGAATTGTGAGACCAGCTCTAAAACTCTCGTGGTTTCTCTTGACAAAAACATGAGTGCCAGTGCCCACCGCCAGTAACCACCGGCACAAATTAAGCACTGGGTAAACTTCCATACATGCTGAAGTGGATCTATTTTCTTATAGTTCACTAAAGGGTAATGGTACACCGGGTGTGATGGTCATACTCGGGTGTCTTGCATCTTATCCAGGGCTGTAAGTGGGATAAAAAACTGAGAGTTTCTCAAAGGGGCGTGGCCAATGTAATAAAGGGCGTGGCATAAAAATAGTATGCTAAAAATCTGTGCTTAGCATAGCGTGCCACCCAACTTGTATTTTGCTGTTTCTGTCGCTGCGTCCAGATATATGATACAACAAGTAACATCATAGCTACAAGAAGTCAGGACTATTGGCTTTGTCAACGGTTGTTAGTTGCATAAGATAAATAAGCAGCATATATGGCTTGTATATAATATTGAAAACATTTCCACTTAAAGCCCTGGAGACACCACGGCGATGTTGCTGCTCCTGCGTTTCAAAAAGAGAAGGGAAATCCAGAGAGAAAATGACTCGCTTTAAAGGATTTCCCTTCCCCTACAATGTTCGCCTGGCATGACATCATGCCGTGACTTCTCCACTAGTGAGACGTGAGCAGTGTGAGAACGCGCGCATCGATGTACCTGCTGTCACTGCAGTACGGAAAAAACAGACCACCTGTGCCAGGGCACAAAACAGAGCCCAATAGAGACCCGTTTCGAGGCCCCCTTAAAATAACTGCCGGAGCTCAGCACCAGTGAGACCCGGCCCACTTAAAGCCCTGATCTTATCTATTCGACTAACATACCACACGAGTCAGACTCGATTAAGGCTGCATCTGCCTGCCTGCAGCCAAGTACTTTGACACAGTGCCACCGGATGCAAAATATCTTTTCTAAATATAAACAGCGCAACATTTGACACAGTATGTCCACCATCAACAAGAGACTAACATGGACTGTTAACATGGGATTTGTATGAAATCAAGTGGTTGCAGCAGCACAGAACATTCAAAATTGGTACCATACAGGATGGTACTTGCATAAAGGGATTCTGCACCAAATTGGATACTCCTTTCCCCTCTGATTGTATGGCTAAGAGGCATGAGCAGATGCCTTCTCTCCGAGAGACTGATATATGAGGCTTGGGATGTCCTCTGAGTCACCATAACATCTGGGAATCCTGGCAGGAACATTATAAATTAGAATAGGCAGGTGGGGTAAGAGTGGTAAACATAAAGGATTATCTTTCATCGCTCTCTCCAAATAACCTTACTAGTAGCTTTGCACCACATTCTTCTATATGTCCCTACACCTCAGCTTCACTTTGGAAATATGTGCATGTGCCTAAAGATTCTTCATTTGTACGTATATTTCTCGAATTGTTGATCATAAAAAGCAATGTTGATGGTCCTATATAAGGAGGTAAGGAACAAAGCAGACCACAGGCACAATATTTAGAAGTACAGAGGGCTGTAAAATGTGCAGTGGGGAAGCCACTTCCTAAGAGGAAACAGTACTCTGTGACATCTGCTTCCCTCTGCAGACTAGCATAGACAAGACTGGGCCAAAAAGAAAGCCAGTAAGAGAACAGATATGGATACATCGTTACTTGCTGATGTCATGCTGCTACAATCTATCTTCCCAAGGTGTTCACCCCAACTGTACAAAGACCAGCCACTCTTGCATGTGCTGTGGACAATAGGAAAACATGCTGTAATGACCATTCTCTTACGGGGCGGCCAGTACGTTTCGGAGGGAAGAGGGTGGACGGGACACACACACACACATAACACTCAAAACCATGCATTCACACATGCGCGAACACACACAAACACATTCATTCACAACTCTCTCTCCCAAACATTCATACATGCACGAACCAAACAATTTAATAAGAAAACAAAACACACTTACCTTCAGCCAGCTCTGCACTGCCTCGGCGGTTCTGGAAGGCTTGGGTCTGCTGCCTTCCCTCATTGGCTAACCTTAGGTCAGCCAATGAGAGAAGGCAGCAGTCCCAACGTCATCACAGAGTAGGATGGGGTCAATGAGACTACTCACCCCACCCCACTCTGTGACGAAGTGTCACTGATTGACACTTAACACTGGGCGCTTCAGGGCTTAAAACTGAAGCTCCCTGGTGCGAGGCTATCAGTGACGCTACACCTCGTCACTGAGAGGATGGCCTCAGCAACCTTTACTGAGCTAAGAACGTCACGCCCACCAGAGCGGTGACTTTCTCAGCTCAACAACGTTCTGTTCAGGCAGCCAGGAGCCTGTGCTAAATGCGCATGTCTGGCTCCTGGCTGCTTGAACTGAAAGTGAACAGTGTCTGTCAGGCTTATCTTTGTTCAGTCTGACAGACACTTTTCCTATGGGGCAAAAGGTGCAGCGGTGTGGCCTCTCTGCCCAAATGGACTAGCCGCACCTGTTCTCTTATCATTCCGTTGTTAGGTTTGTGACACAACGTGTGCGGTGAATTATTGACATAGCATCAGCAGTAATGTCTCTGGTAGGGCAGATGGGGTCAGGGCCCCAGCTCTATGTGTCCTGGCCCCACCTCTCCTTGTGCCCACCACAACAGATGCTGAATGTACCAGGAGACAACACTGAAAATAACACACACAGCACCTTGCCACACGCATTAATTTGCCCAGCCACTTTCTATTGTAAAACATTGTTGTTTACTGCCTAGGTGCTGGCTGAGCTAGGATCCCAAATCCACAGCTAGGCACATTGCGAAAAAAGGGTCAGTTTTCGCTGTATAAATGTGATGTGTCCATGCTGCATTTTGGGCAGTTTCTTGTCGCAGGCACTAGGCCTACCACACAAGTGAGGTACAATTTTTATCGGGAGAATGCTGGGTGGAGGAAAGTTTGTGGCTCCCCTCAGATTCCAGAGCTTTCCATCAAAGATGTGGTTTGCAAAAGATTCAGGGTAACAGAACCTGGTAAGAGCTCCCAAGTCACCCTATCCTGGATTCCCCTGGGTGTCTAGTTTTAAAAAATGTATAGGTTTGCTAGAATTCCTTAGTTGCTGGCTGAGCTAGGGTCCCAAATTCACAGCTAGGTCCGTTGCAGAAAAAGGGTCAGTTTTCACTGGAAAAATGTGATGTGTCCACTTTGCGTGTTGGGCCATTTTCTGTCGTGGACACTAGGCCTACCCACAAAAGTGAGGAACCCTGTTATCGGGAGACTTAGGGAAACACAGAATAATAGAACAAGTGTTATTACCAGTTGACTTTCTATGCATTTCTGCCTTCCACATGTAAGACAATGTGTAAAAATTGCCGGTATTGGTACCCACAAATTTCGTAGATGTGCAAATAACCACGGCTTCTAAATTCCATACTTTGTTTCCATTTCAGAAATACATAGGTTTCCTTGATATCTATTTTCCATTCTTTATATTTTACCAAATGAATTGCTGTATACCTGGTACACAATGAAAAACCATTGCAAGGTGCGGCTCAGTTATTGGCTCTGGGTAACTCGGGTTCTTGATGAATCTTCAAGTACTTTATATCCCTGCAACCAGAGGGGTCCAGCGGACGTAACTGTATATTGCTTTAAAAAATCTGCCATACTTAGAAGAAGTTAGAGGTGAAAACGTAGGCACAAATGGCTGTTTTTTTCGACTCAATTTCAATATTTTTTAAATTCAACTGTTAGTTTCTATAGAAAAACCTTGAAGGATCTACACAAATGACCCCTTGCTGAATTCAAAATGTTGTCTACCTTTCAGAAATGTATAGTCTTCTGGGATCTATTATTGGTTTTAAACCGATTTCTATCACTAACTGGAAGGAGGTTGAAAGCACAAAAAATAGGAAAAATACGATATGTCCCAGTAAAATGCCAAAGCCATGCAGAAGATTTTGGTTTTCTGACAAAAGTCAGCCTGTTCCTGAAAGCATGGAAGATGGAGATTATAGCACCGCAAACACTTTGTTGATACCATTTACAGAGGAAAAAACAGATGGCTTCTTCTGCAGAACGTTTTCCCCCATTTTTCCCCCCCAAAACACATTTATCTGTATTTTGGCACATTCCTTGGCACCTTCCAGGGGAATCCACAAACCCTGGGTATCTTTAGAATCCTCAGGATATTGGAAGAAAAGGATGCAAAGTTGGCATGGATACCTTAGGCGGGCAAAAACTTACAGGGGGTTAAGCGCAAACTACCCCAAATATCCAAAGAAAGGCTCAGCACTGGTGTGGAGGGATGGGGGAGTCCTAGCAGCAAAGGGGTTAAGAGAGCTGTGGATATTTGATTGTACACAAAATACGTGGGTGGATGTACGTAAACACCCCTTCACCACCCTATCTTAAGCACAGAAATGCAAGGCAACACAATTTTCTTTTTTTTGACAAAGCTATGTTAAAACTATCTGATGAGGCTATTTCCTGTTTGTATGTGTGCTGCAAAATGCAGCATCTATGCAAAGAGGAAATACCGAGGATACATAAAGATAATTCTACTTGTTGTACCAGCCTCAGGAAGACTCACCAGTTTGGTGCAAACCTATGTTTACAAGTCTTTATTAATATGGGTTTGCATCAAAATACATGGTTGGGTGCAAGGAAACACTCAAGCACCACCCATGTAATATCTACCTGACGCAAGGTAATGCAAGGTAGGGCAATGTGCTTCCTTGTGTTAGTTTATTATAATTTTTTTTTTTTACAAAGCCATGGAAACGGGATTTTGTGTGGCACTGTAAATCCCAAAATAGATTTTATGTCAGGGTTGTGCCAGAAAAGTGACGCAACTCTGATACACAATCAGGGCCTCAACTTATACATTAATTTTTTAAAATTCTGCCGCAAAGAAATTGGCAACAAGGAGAAACGTGACAGTATTCTGTACTGCTTAGTGGGTTGAAAAGTCAGAATTTTAAAATATCTTATGGGGTTAAGGCACCTGCTGCATAAATCTTTGTGTTCCTACTAAATGTGAGAGAATAATAATAATGGTAAGATAACTCTGGTCATTAACGCATTTGCCAGAGAGACCTGTGTTTTCTCTCGTCACCGTTATGAATCAAAGTTCCATAGAGGTTTAATGTGTCTCCTACAAAGCACATTGTGTAACATGCAGGTGACAGATTTTTATTTTATGTAGATAAGTAAGTGGATTACTGCTTTAAACATAGAGATCTTTTTGTTACCTGCAGTTACAGTGCAATCCTTCTAATATGGCACAGTGAACTATGAAGGGTGATAATTGATTGGTACACCTTGTAACCCTCACTGCCTTATGTAATATATCCTGTACAATAATTTGTAAACGTATATTATTCATTGTCAATGTAATGTGTACGTATTATGTAAAGTGCTCTGACAACCTACATTGGGATGAGTAGCACTATAAACGAAATAACAAAATAGTGGTATTTAAATTGTTATATTCTGTAAATAAGGGAACAAACCAACACATCTGACATTCTTACTGTGCATGCATATCTCTTATGTACTAGGACTGAACAAAGTCAAAAGCACGCCTCTCTTAAATACCTGTGAAGTAATTACAAGCTGTGAGTCTTTGTTTCCTCTTCAATACATGTGCATCTAGGTGTGAGGCTCAGATAGCTCCCAGCCAGGATACTCGAACAAAAGAAAACCTGATGGCCAATCAAATTCATCCTTTGTTATGGGCCCAGTTGTAATCTGATAAGCCCCGTTGCCTGCATGTTGTTGCTCGGATTGAATGCAGACAACGTGCTGGCGCTGCTGGATGTCCCTGTGTTTGAAAATTACACCGGAACAAGTTCAGCATATTTTTTAGCGGGCCAAACTTCTTCGCAGGCTGAACGGCGTCCACAGTGTGAAAATAATGGGTGGACGCTGTCCATCCTCATGTACCCCTGACTTGAGCCCTGTTTAGTAGCTGAGGATTGCCAGGGAGAGTGTTTCATGTACATGTAAACATACCAAGCGTTGTGGTAGATGAACTCACCCGTGCTCACTCTGTCCACAATTTCCCCTCCATCGATCACCTCTCCCAGACGTGAACTCAGGCACTTTAGGCCTGCCATGCCGGGCTAGGGCAGCTTTACACAACGGAAGCACCCCTGCCTGCTGTGTCTGGGTGGTGTGGGTTGCTTTAGCACCTCAAGAGACCAAAATACCTCATCGATTCATGGATGAATTCTAGAAATGACGGCCTGAACCAGGTGCCCGTACTTGAGGCGCTAGCCCAAAGCTGCTCAATCTGCAATGTTCAAATTTAATTTTCTGCAGATATAAAACTCCACTGCTCTCAACCTCCAGCAGTACAATTTTAAGCTGTGTCACACGTTTCACTTTTGGTGTGCCGTGGAGAGTACTACCCGGAATTTGTTCTGTCTCACTGCAGCTCAGGAGTGACTTGTAAGATCTGATGGCTGGTGGTTGAACAAAAAGGTGAGGTGAGGGCATGGGACCATTGTGTCTGCCCACTCCCCTCCCTCCCCCTTCCCCCTATAGGAGGTACTAAACAGGGTGGCCGACTTTGAAGCTGCGGAACTAGGGTGGAGTCTGGTAGGAGCCTCAAACATCCTGTGAATCTGGGGAAATCACATAACCTCCCCATGCCTAAAAGGAATGTGTCTGTCTGTAATGCAACTGGTGCTCATGTAAAGCGCTCTGATACCTTCGGGTCGAGTTCGAGCTATATAAAACTGCAAAAACAAATGATAAGATCACACCTTACTTAATCTGCTGCTGTGAGACTGTGTGTGATGGGAGATTGAAAACGCCCAAGGTACGACCTGCACACTCCTTTGGAAAAAAAAGACTGACACCATGGAAGGATGGATCCCCAAATGCACCAATGAAGAAAGAAAAAAATCATGAAGAATCTGCAATTTATGATTGTTCTGGAGGTTTTTCTGTAGTCAGAGGGGCCGGACCAGTGTGCTTTATTTTGTCTTCACCTCAAAACCCCACTTTACAAGAAACAAGCATTTGCAATTGATAATGCCGGATTCTTATCTTATCTTACCATCTCTTACTACTCTTAAGAATCGTCGGCCGACTGGATCTTTTTACCTGCTGTGAAGTGTAAAGGGGAGAGAACCAACCCATCCAAATAAGATCAGTGACCAAATCATTTTCGACGCTGAAGAATCACTAACTCTGAGTTATGTTTAGGGGGTGTATTACAAAGCCAAAAATAACTGGACATACAAGCACCTCATGACGAGGTTAAGAAAGTACATGGAAAATAATACAAAGTTTAAGCAAAGTGAAGCATAAAGAGAATAATGAACTCTAAGAATATCAAACAAAAGATAACTGCTTCAATATCAAAATCAGTCTTCATGGATACCTACAAGAGATTGATTAGTCTGTCCCTACTCTACCGCTAAAGTGACATCCCTGGTTAGTATTTCCCAAGGCAAGATTGACGAAAAGGTGTCAGCTCGTGAAGACTTTCTAAGAAGTACACTCACTTTGCATGGGTCGATAACCAAAGCTACAGCATCATTCTAAGTCGTCTCTCTCTGTATCGATCCCTTACTCCTGCCCTCTAATGCCTCTCTGTCTCATCTCCTAACTCTTCCCTCGGGGCACTGTCCCTAATACAAAATGCACAACAAAGAAGACACGCCTTTGTTACACCTCTCATGGCTGGACACCTCCTGGAGGTAACTTTCCATCGAAACCTGTATGGCGTCCAATAACGGTTGAAACATCCTTGAGTCCCAGGCTCCCTCAGCACCAAAAGTATCTGCTTCTCATTATCTGCATTCCTGAAGACTCTTGTAGCAAATGCTCCTTCATACCTAACTCCTAAAAGAAAAGGTTAGTCTTAGCTAACGAGGACGATGTCCTTGCACCTGCAACAGAAGCTTGAGAAACTAAAATCCTTGCATGCACATCATTCTTGTTGACTTTCTAAATGAGAGCCTTCCCAAGGAAAATACATTTCGGGCCTACAATATTCGGCTAACATAAGAAACGAATAGGCCTTTCATTACAATATATGAACCTTCAATCAGGCCATCACACATTATAAATCACACGTTAATAACATTGCATCTACAAGCGTTATTTTCATTACATTCAATATATGTGTAATCATTTCTACACGTGCAACCTTTAATCTTGTGCACGTTTAAATCAAAGGCATTACATTGCACACAAATTAATTCATTAGCCACTTTGCAATAGGCAGTTACATTTAAAATCATTTTACTCTCTTTCAGCTATCACGAATTACATTTCTAACGTTACATTCACATTTTATTATTACAATTACTCCTCTAATGATCATCTGTTAATACAACATAAGATACAAATGTAGGTGCGGACTATACGTGATTATGATGCACCCCTACAATTTTCGAAACAACATGGCGCTCTATCAGTTCCCCCCTTTGATGACTAGTGTCATCACCAAAATCACAACTCCCTGGAGAAAGAACCAACCTAAACAGAGCTTGTAGCCACTCTTCCCTGTCGGAACATCTCTAGATTCTTGATATTCTGATAGTGACTGTCCTGTAGTCTGGCCATCCTTATCTCTTGTTTCAGAAGGGACCTTTCAACTTGGTTCACCTTGTATTTCTGCTGACCACGCTCACGGACCTCAGCCTCCCGGAGCTCACTACTCCCAGCATCAGTTACTGCGTAAGTCCACTCGGGGTAGCGTATCTCTGGCAAGGTACTCTCATCCTCCTCGATCTTCTCAGGCTTTGATTCTGCTCTTCTTCACTTTCTTCCGATTCAGAGACCTGCGACACAGGGGCAAGATCTCTCTCGGGAGCCAATCTCGGATTCAGCCTTCTCTGTCTCCTGGGCCAGGCTTCTTCTGCGCCTCCAGCCCTTCTGCTTTCTTCTCGGTCTCTCTGCGCACCACTTCCTTCCGCTGAATCTGACTCTATGCCACTCCCAACATCACTTTCTTCTTCATAGTCAATATCTGGGTTATGGACAATGTGACCCTCTTTAGCCTGGTCTGATGAACAATCAGCTTGTCCAGCAACTCTCACAGCGTGGCTTGCCCTCTCTTGTGGCCCTGCTGCCACAGCTGAATTTTCATTTGTGAGAGGAGCTGTTTCTTCCAAGGGTGCTGAAACTCTGCGGGTGTGAGAAGCATGTACCCAGTTTGGCAATCCTCTGCACTTCACTGCGGTGTTCGTTACCAGTATGACCTGATACAGGACTCTCCACCGAGCGTCCAGGCAGCTCTTCCTCACGTGCTTACGGACAAGTACCCAATCACTCGGGCACAAATCGTGGCATAAATCACTTGAATCTGGAACAGTGACAGCCTGCACCTGCTGAGACACAGAACGGACCACATCAGCTAGTCCTTTGCAGTAGTTAAGGATTAAGTCATCAGTGATGTTTATCAAAGTAGTTGACGGTACTGCTGGCAATCTCATCGCCCTCCCCATCAGGATCTCGTGTGGGGAAAGACCCGTTCTTCTATCTGGGACACTGCGAATACTCATCAACACCAAAGGCAATGCATCAGGCCATTTCAAAGACGTGGACGAACACACTTTTCCCATCCGTGCCTTTAAAGTTCCATTTATCTGCTCCACTATCCCAGAAGCCTCTGGTCGATAACTGCAATGGAGTCTCTGATCAACATTTAGGGCGGCACAAAGCAACTTCATGATCTCGCTGTGGACATGCGTCCCCCTATCCGATTACAACGAGGTTGGAAAACCGAACCTAGGAAGCAGCTCCCTAAGTAGCAGCTTTGCCACTGTGAGAGTGTCACACCTTCTTGTCGGGTATGCTTCCACCCACTGTGAGAAAACACACACCACCACTAGAATGTATCTCAATCCATTACACTTAGGCATCTCAATAAAGTCTAATTGCATCCTATTGAAAGGCCCTCCCGACCTCCCAATGTGACTTAGTGTAACCACAGTCTTCTTTCCAACATTCATCTGTTGACAAGTAACACATCTCTGACACACTGCTTCAGCAACCGTCCGAAACCATGAGTTGTACCATGTCTGTCTGAACACTCGCACCATCACATCCCTTCCAAGATGCACAGCACCATGAATCTGTCTTGCCATCGGGCTCAATAAGTCATCTGGTAATACTGCTCGACCATCACTTGAAACCCAAATGTCAATGTCTCCCTTCTCACAGCCTGCTTTGACCCATACCTCCCTCTCCCGTTCTGAAACCTCTTCCTGCAGGCGCTTGAGCTCATCCCAAGTGTCTGCCATGGCTAACATCATGTTTAGCTCGGTTCTCTCTTGGCTCTCTCCCTTGTACTCTCCAGTAAAAATACAGCCTTGTTCAGCGCAAAAACGTGCAACTTCGTCGGCATACCTGTTACCTACAGAGACAAAGTCAGTTCCCTTTCCATGAGCTGCACATTTCACTACAGCAATTTCTTTTGGACATTACAAAGCCTCCAACAGTTTTCTAACATATTCTCCGTTCCTAATGGGACAACCAGGTGATGTCATAAAACCCCTCGGAGACCATAGTTGTCCGAAGTCATGAACCACACCAAACCCATACTGGCTATCTGTGTAAATGGTGATTTGGATCTGATTTGCTGCCAAACAGGCGCGTGTCAAAGCAATGAATTCAGCCCCTTGTGCAGAGTATACTCCCTCTAGACAAGCTGCTTCAACCACTGCTGTAATGGTACATACAGCAAATGCTGCTCTCAATTGACCAACTTTGCTGCTCTTGCCATCTGCACACGGCCCCTGGCCCCCACGACGCACCGCACTTTACAGTCAGTCCCTGGAGGGACGAGAAAAACCGGGGAGAGGTCCCGCAGCGCGGGAGACCGACCTTTGCTGCTCTTGCCATTTGCACACGGCCCCTGGCCCCCACAACGCACCACACTTTACAGTCAGTCCCTGGAGGGACGAGAAAAAATGGGGAGAGGTCCCGCAGCGCGGGAGACCGACCTTTGCTGCTCTTGCCATTTGCACATGACCCCTGGCCCCCATGACGCACCGCACTTTACAGTCAGTCCCTGGAGGATCGAGAAAAACCGGGGAGAGGTCTTGCAGCGCGGGAGACTGACATTTGCTGCTCTTGCCAGTTGCACACGGCCCCTGGCCCCCACGACGCACCACACTTTACAGTCAGTCCCTGGAGGGACGAGAAAAACCGGGGAGAGGTCCCGCAGCGCGGGAGACCGACCTTTGCTGCTCTTGCCATTTGCACACGGCCCCTGGCCCCCACGACGCACCACACTTTACAGTCAGTCCCTGGAGGGACGAGAAAAAATGGGGAGAGGTCCCGCAGCGCGGGAGACCAACCTTTGCTGCTCTTGCCATTTGCACACGACCCCTGGCCCCCATGACGCACCGCACTTTACAGTCAGTCCCTGGAGGATCGAGAAAAACCGGGGAGAGGTCTTGCAGCGCGGGAGACTGACATTTGCTGCTCTTGCCAGTTGCACACGGCCCCTGGCCCCCACGACACACCACACTTTACAGTCAGTCCCTGGTGGGACGAGAAAAACCGGGGAGAGGTCTTGCAGCGCGGGACACGTGCGGGGCGTGCCTGGGCGCGGCCCAGGCGAAGACCGGGCCAAGACGGGCCCGTCTTAGCCCGTCATAGGCCGACGTAGGTTGGGCTGGGTCATAGCCTCTGGTCGTATTGCGGAGGAACATTGAGACTTATAAAGGTATTGCATCGTACAAAAGGGAGTGGGTAAGCTTTAAATTACCCTTTTAGTCCACTTATACTTGCAATAACCTGATTGATATTGATCCTTTTGGCTGTACTTTCTGAGATATGGGGAAGAGGAAACCATGTGCCCCAAAAACCCCCATAAGGAAGGCGGGGGGGGAGCCACCAGACTCTTTTAAAATATCTGTCCGGAGCGATGGGGGCCATAGAACAGCAGATATCATCCGTAGAGGAGGCCATAAACATTGAAAGATCTGGGCCGGCAGTGGCGGGAGGCACGGGGGAGGAGTCCTCCATCCCTCCAGTAGTTGTTCCTGAAAAGCTGGAACCCAGTGTAACCATCAATGGGTGCATCGCTAATTCCTCTGACCACATTACTATAAATGACTCAGAATTAGACAGTGGTTCCCAACCTCCAACTAAACGAATGCGGAACACCAACAATCATGAAATTAATTTAACTAATTCCCCCCACAAACAGCAAGATGATAAAGTTGCCGCTAACTACAATCCTCCTAGTAATACGGGGACCAGAAACTCTAAAAAGACAAAATCAGCAACAGATTTGCGGAATCGTAGGAACAACACCAACACCAATAAAGGTCCACCGCATAACATTTCAAAGGACTTGGTGGCCTTAAATAACAAACTTGACACTTTGGATTCCTACCTGAGAGAAACATTATCAGACCTTGTTAAAAGAGTGGGCACTATGGAAGCTATTCTTTTGAGCCATCCCGAGGTTTGCCAGTCGATTATTCTGAGATCTAAAGTATCTCTTGGTGCGGCGCCTGTTTTGGGGGGACAAAAAAACAATACTTTGGTAAACGCCATTTTCACACCTAGCACTAGTGTTATTCCAAGAAGACAATTTCAGTCAATTACTAATACTGAGGCTGGCACCGAGGTTGGTATTAACCCAACGGTCCCCTCCACAGACTCTTTAGAGAGGTCTTTAACTCAAGCGCCAAATGTAATAAACACTGGCACCCCCTTCTGCCCTGACGTCGTCCCTAGGCCAGACCAGCAACAGAAATACCATCCAGGAACATACAACTGTCCTGTGTCAAATGTCTTAGTACCCAATTACAACGTCTAAGACAATACTGCAATAATACAAAATAGAAGAGAGGGGCCCTATACCACAAAAAGGGGTAGAGCACCAAAAGACTATAGTCCAGAGAAAGATTCCCCTTTTTGGCACATATTACAAAACAAATTGTCTGAGGAGCCAATTTTAGAACCCAGCCAAAACAGTGATTTGTTTCTTAAAGTGTCCCAATGTTCTGTGGTCCCAGCACGTAATTGCGGGACATTTGTCAGGATCACAGTATATGGAGCCACCGCCGGGGGGAGGTCCAAGACTGTCTTAGATTCTATACTCCAGAGAAAGATTCCCCTTTTTGGCACATATAAGAAACTCACACACTCATACACGTATCGAACCAACCAATCACCAGAACAAGACACCAGAGTCTAGACCCAGTCAGATATTTGTGTAGATAGAATTCACGTATTTTATTAAAAAAGCCCTAAATATTAACACAATAACAAAAATATGTAGCAAAGTTAAAAAAGTTAAAAACCCATCTTAATATTATGTTCAATAGGTAATGCACAATAAACAAACAATAAAAAAATAAAAAACAATAAAAAACAGTTCAAGACATAGGGAGAAAACAAGTAAGAAAGATGTTTTCTTATCCAAATGAAATGGAAGACATAAGATCCGGATCAACTATTTTCCTAAGCAATGATACAGATATTTGATTATTCGGAAAACAGATGTCACTCCAATCTATAGTCTGCCTTCTATGGCTTGCGTCGACGCGTTTCGGTGGAAGTCTATGGATAGAGGACCACCTTCTTCAGGACAAATATTATAGTCTCCCAAGGAATGTACATTCAGTCTAAATTAAATAATAAAAATTCAGCATTAAAAACATTGACATTTGTACATTATATATACATATCAAAAAACACATTTTAACCAACCCCAAATTCAAACATTATTAATCATTGTAAGGACAAATCTATCCAAGTCCATTGGTTCCACCCGAGGATCCATCCAACACCATAAACCATTAAGAAATAGAGCAGTGTGATTCTTCTGGTGATTCTACATACAAGCCATTCATACCCAACGGTTCACTTAGACACCCGTTGTCACCTTACCGTACTATCACAATTCTTATTATAGTCTATTCAAGACTAAACTGTTCTTAATCAGGGTTTTTACCTTATGGGTTGAACGGTACATCCATAAAGGTAGGTACTGGAAGAATCCTTGCCCTCTCTTTTTTCTAAGAATGCGTTTCATTCGATAGGGTCATATAGGAATTGGCCACTTGTTCTAGAGAGATTGGAACATTCATCGTTAGAGAACCGTCTCACTATCCAACCATAAGATGGTATCATATGACAATCTATTATTGTTTGTTTATTGTGCATTACCTATTGAACATAATATCAAGATGTGTTTTTAACTTTTTTAACTTTGCTACATATTTTTGTTATTGTGTTAATATTTAGGGCTTTTTTAATAAAATACGTGAATTCTATCTACACAAATATCTGACTGGGTCTAGACTCTGGTGTCTTGTTCTGGTGATTGATTGTTTTGATACGTGTATGAGTGTGTGAGTTTCTTATATGTGCCAAAAAGGGGAACCTTTCTCTGGAGTATAGAATCTAAGACAGTCTTGGACCTCCCCCCGGCGGTGGCTCCATATACTATGATCCTGACAAATATCCTGCAATTACGTGCTGGGACCACAGAACATTGGGACACTTTAAAGAACAAATAACTGTTTTGGCTGGGTTCTAAAATCGGCTCCTCAGACAATTTGTTTTGTAATTTTAAAATGGTTAGAAGAGTTAGCTGGCTAGGGAAGGGAAAAAAGTCTATGCCAGGGGATTGCGTTATTTTAACTTTCAAATCAATAGATTTGGTCCATCACATTTTGTCAAGGGCGGGTTCGTTCCTTACCTCTTTGCATGATATTAATGTGGTTCCGTTGGGCTTTTTTTACCAGCCTTTGAACTTTGCACATCCATATAGACAGGAAAGGGAATATCCTATAAGACATACATTCTATAACATTCCAGGTCAGAATCGCTACGACCTTTTTTCTCACCTGGACCAGATGGATTGATGCCCTAAGAAAAGAGAGAGGTTGAATCTGCAGAACTTCGTAATCACCACAGACATCAGCCTGTTTGCACAGGAACAACATGCTTTGGGTTATGTTAATGACATGGCTAATACATATACATTCACAGAGTTAGCTATTCAGAAGAATGTCAATGAAGCACCCCCTCCAGTTCTAATTAAATTAGCCATGGATGCAGTTGATAACGACCCTAGTATGGTGGTTAACCCTGTTCCTAGCCCGGAAAATGGTTTAATAGTATCCCCTATTATGGGTCATGTTATTACAGCAGAACCAAGTAAAAGCATGGCAAAGGAGAAACTTGCAAACTATACCTGCAACATATTATTTTGGAACATTGCAGGCCTGAAGTCTAAGATTACGAATCCTCAGTGGATAGATTTTGTATTTAGGTATGACATACTATGTTTTCAGGAATCATGGTCTGAAGACACGATTCACCTAAATCGGTTTAAGACATTCTATTCTCCCGCAGTCGCATCAACGCGAGGAAGAGCAATGGGAGGTCTTTCCACCCATATAGCCTACCATACAAACTTGTCAAATATAGCAACACTGGTTACTGATTGCCACTTTTTAATTATAGGGGCTGACCTGGATAGATCTACTAGCATATTGATTGTGAATTTTTATAATAATGCTTTGCGTAAAGATCAGGCTGAATTGTTGAGGGTAATATCCTTACACGTCAATAAGTTCCAGGAGGCCTCGTGTAAAGATCTCCTTATTATTTGGGGCGGAGATTTTAATATTAGCCTCTGTCAGCATTGGGATACCAGAGTTTGCGGCCTTGGTTATAATGACGAGTCTAGCCTCCCCCATTTTCATCATTCCGGTACAGGCGAGACCTTAAACGATATTATGCTCACTGGCGACTTGGGATTTGCAAACATTTTATGCAGCTCCCCTGCCCCTTGCAGCCCAACTTTTAATGGTCGCGGGCTTTCCTCCACCATTGATTTTATTTTAATCTCAGCAAGACACGCCTCTAGACTTACTAATTTTCAAACCCATGACATCGCCATCAGTGAAAATTTCCCACAAAGTATCGGATTCAAGTTAAGTCATAAATTAGCCACAGGCAAGGATTCCGTCACTCATCGTGTAAATGATATCACCCTGACAAGACAAAATGGCTATTAACTGAGCTGGAAAAAAATCGATCCAGACTCACTTATGAACATGATTTTATGTAATTGTAGTGAATCCATTAATAAATGCACCGGGGATGGTCACACAGCTTCCGAGATAGTGGAGGGGTTTCTTGACCTATCCAAATCTATAGGAAACTATTTACACGTAAACTCCAATAGGAAACCTATTGTAAATAATGGATGGTTTGACCACAGCTGTAGTAAAGCACATTCTAATCTTAAACTTGCCCTTCATAGTAGGCCTCCTAATAATGATAGAATAAAAAAAGCAAGAAGGGCGCATCGAAATACCCTGAAAGCAAGAAAAAACAGTCTTAGGGAGGAGGCATGGAACAATCTTAAAACCGCATCAGAACTGAAAGACTCTTCAGCTTTCTGGAAAGCGGTTAATGCCCCGTTTTTAGCAGATACAGGGAGAGCAAGCATAGAGATAGCTGTTACTGGAAAGGAATGGGTGGATCATTATTCCAAATTATATTTTACTCCTTTCCCTGAACCAAGTATTAGCGACTTGGAGGGTGACAGGATAGAATTTCAGACTGCTAATCTCCATTCACAGCTTAAATTGGAACTGAAAGAGATTGAGGCGGCAATCAGTTCTAGTAAGAGCGGCAAAGCCCCAGGGACAGACGGCATCCCCGTGGATCTTTTTAAATATAACATAGCCTTCCGGGGACCTATTTTAACCCTTGTCATCAATGCGTGCATATCGTTGGGCCTTATCGCTACTTGGAGAGAATCGATCCTGGTCCCGATTTTTAAAAAGGGGGATAGGCATAAACCTGCATGTTATCGTCCTATCTCGCTCTTGGACTCCACGGTTAAAATAATCAAGAGAGTAATTTTATCCAGAATTCAGCTGTGGGCAGATGAGCATTCCATTATTAGCAATATTCAATATGGCTTTAGGCAGGGCCTGGGTACAATAGACCAGTGCCTAAAATTGAAAATAATTATTAACAAATATAGTAAGGCCAAAAGGGGTGCCCTTTATTTAGCTTTCGTGGACTTGTCCGTGTCTTTTGATTGTGTCATTCACAACAAATTATGGTCGATTTTAAGAGAAATTAGGACTAGAACCACCTTTGATCTCCCTAATGCGTGAATTTTATATTGAGGCGACTGCCAGGGTCCGCTTTGGTACAGAGGGAGAGTGCTCTGATCGTTTTACTGTGGGGAAAGGAGTGAGGCAGGGATGCGTCCTGGCACCACTCCTTTTTATTTTATATATTAACAACTTAAACTTGACTCTGCAAAAGGAGTGCAAGGACTTGCTGGGGGAAGGAAATAGTCCTCTCCCCGTGTTAATGTATGCGGATGACGCGGTGCTCATAGCTCGCACCCCGAACAGTCTCCAGAAGGTTTTAAATAGTTTTGTAAATTCATGTCTGATTTGGGACTCACAGTTAATTCGTCAAAAACTTTTATCTTAAAATGTGGTCAGGGGAGTAGCAGGAGCCGGTCTTTTTTTCTTGATGAGAACTGTTTAACTTGTACAAATACTTTTTCGTATTTGGGGGTCCTTTTTGACCGTACTGGTCTATGGACAAAGGCTGTAAACTCTCGAAGATCGTTGTTCCATAAGGCCTTAATAGCTTTGAGTAATTTTAGTAAAAAATTAGGCAGACATCCCCCTTCTGAATTACTCCACATCTATAAAGCTAAGTGCGTATCAATTGCGACCTATGGCGCAGGTATTTGGGGTTACGTTGACGTAACCTCAATGCAAAAGTCTGAAAACAGATTTCTTAGAAATTTGCTCGCTCTTCCAGTAAGTACTTCTATTTGTAATTGTCATTCTGAGTTGGGATTATCACATATAGAAGATGTTATTGGTATTCAACCACTTCTCCTCTGGCATCACATTTGGACTACAGAACAGACGCCAATTGCTGTGCATTGGATGGGGCTTCTCACATAGGTTGGCTTATGCATATTAAAGAGTTCTCACGAAAATTGGGCCATCCAGAGTATTTTGACAAACCTAGCACTTTGCTTAAAGTAAACAGGAAAATATTAAAACTAAGCTGCCTGCACTACCTTGAAAATATCAGATTAAATAGGGAAATTCATAAAACTTTGGTTCGGGCACATCAAACACGCTTACTACTTTTAAGATACAGCCCTATTTAACATATGTACTCTCTGATTTTGATAGATTTTTACTGACACGGTTTAGGATGTCCATTGTGCATAGGCTATTTAGCTTTCCTACAACCAACGACTGGTCCAGACAACTGGTTAATTGCCCCTGTGACGGTATGTCTGTGCAGTCCACCATGCATGTTTTATTTTTCTGCAAATTTTATAATTATCAGAGGAAACGGTGGATAGTACCAGTGCTTAGAACATTAGGGATGAAACAGTGCCGTCCAGCTTTTTTAATCATGCAATCTTTGGGGGAAAAGGTTATAACTTTATCGGTTTCATCATTCTTAAAGGCTGTTTTTAAATGTAGGAAGACTATTATTATATAAGTAATTGTACTGTAAAAATTTTACTCAGATTTTTGGGGCTAGTCTTCCTCACCTTTTTAGATTTATATGTTTTTTATTTTCGATTGTAATGAACTGAATTTGTGCCTTTATGATTATTTTTTAATCGAATAAAGCTTTGTTGATTGATTGATTGATTAATTGATTGACCAACTTTGTCTCTTAAGCGTGAACCATCAACAAAGTAAATTTCATCGGTCAGGCAGAGGTTCATCAACAATGTCAGGTCTCGGCTTGGTACAAAGTTCAGTCACATCAAGACAGTCATGGTCCTCACAATCTTCATCATCTGCGTTTGGCAAAGGCATAAGTGTAGCACTGTTTAAAACAGAACACCTTCTAAGAGTCACATTCTCTCGTAGCATGTGAGTCTGTTGTTTGTCAGGTGCTGTGTTTTAGTTCTCGTCATCAACAGTTCAACAGAGTGCGGAACGTACACAATCAAAGGGTGACCCATGACAATGCCTTCGCACCTTTCAATGCTGACAGCTGTTGCAGCAACGGATTTAAGACATCCGGGCAACGCTGATACTACTGGATCTAAAGTAGCTGAGAAATAGGCAACTGGTCTACAGACACTTCCATGACTCTGAGTCAGAACTGACAATGCGCAACCTTCTCTCTCACAGCAGAACAATGAAAAAGGCTTGTTGTAGTCAGGCATTCCCAGAGCCGGAGCACGACCCATGCCCTCTCTCAACTCCAAGAATGAAACCAGACAATATTTGGCCCCATGGTACCGGATCACTTACATCCTTGTAAGTCAGTCTCTGTAAAGGCTTCGCCTTCAGAGAGAAATTGGGAATCCATTGGCGACAATAGCCAACCATGCCCAAGAACATTCTGACCTCCCTCTGAGTGGTAGGTACTACCATGTTCATGATCGCCTCAATTCGATCTGGTGACACCTTTCTCAATTCGATGACCCAAGTACTGTACTTCACAAAAACAGTACTGCAACTTGTTTGGGGACACTTTGTGTCCATTCTCTGCCAAATGATTCAGTAGGGCAATTGTGTCAATCCTGCAAGCGTCCTCCATTTCTGACGCAATAAGGAGATCATCAATGTTTTGCACGAGAACTGAGTTCTGCGGCAACACAAGACTCTCCAAATTCTTCTTAAAATTGGCTTTCATCGTGAAGAGGTATTGAAAAGAATGTTTGACACAAATCAATCATGGTAAACCACTCAGCTTGGCATGGAATCTGGAATAATATCACTGATGGATTCGGTACCACTGAACAACAAGGAAGAACAATCGTGTTGACCTTTCGCAGGTCTTGCACGATTCTGAATTTCCCACTTGGTTTCTGTAATCCCATAATGGGTGAGTTACATTGACTGCCCATTATCTCCTTCAGGATTCCTTGCTTGATCATGGAGTCGATTACAGGTTTGATCCCTGCGTTCGTTTCTGGTGACAAATTGTACTGTGGTGTTCTCAGGAACTCAACATTCTGCTTAATCAGGATCTTAACTGGCTCGACACCTTTGGTTAACCCAATCTCTTCTCCCATGAAATCCCACACATCCAATGAAACGGAGTCTCTCATAGGTCAAGTGGAAGCTCTTCCACTGTCAACGCAGGGTACATTTCTATACATAGGTGTTGATTCGCAACCTTAAAGGTGGCATCATCATCCTTCGTCTGCACTTCACTCCTTTGGACGTGCAAAGGATGGTACAATTCAACTTGCACAAAAGATCTCGTGCTAGCAGGCAGACTGGACTTGAGTCGCACACCACAAACTGGTGTCGGTCTCGGAAGGTTCCTATTCTCACAGGTATCGGTTCAGTCAGTGGATTTGTCATTTTCTTGTTCGCTACTCCTACAACTTGGAATCATTGTCCCGAGAGGGGTAGGTTAGGGACTACTGCAGATATCACAGTAGACCGGGTAGCACCAGTGTCAACCAAAAAGGTGGTAGGGTGACCGTCAACATCCGCCTCCACAAACGGTCCCCTCTGGTCTACCTCCAAGACTGCCCCAAAAGTGCAGTCGTCCTCCCCACCCAGGCACCTTCATGCCAACGGTCTGGGCTGTACTCATCAAACCCTTCAAAGAGAGGCATCTGCTGGTACGTCCGGGTCCCCTGCGGGATCCTCGGAGGTTGCGGGACTTGGACCTGCCAGACCATCGTCCCCCCTTGCAGAGATCTAGGTCTCGTTACTGTATTGACAACTTCAGGCACCTGCACTACTTCTACCTCCTGTTGCACCTGGTTTGCTGGGTTCAATGGACACTCGCGTTTCCAATGCCAAATCTTGTGACAAAGATGACACGCGGTGGTCTTCTTCAGTGAGGCCACATCCACTCCCGTTTTGGGGTCTACAGGTTTCCCCTTCCCCTGCCCTCTGCATTCTGATTCCCTCCTTGATTGTTTCCCTTTCTTCTTCATAGCGTCCCTCCACTGGGCTGAATCTGGAGTCCCTTATCAGCGGTTTGCATTTGAACAAGCATCAGCTTGTCCTTCAGCTTCCTGTGTTTCGAGTCTACTTCATTACTGCAGTACCTGGCATACCGCAGTATTTCATCTAGAGGTTTGTTCTGCCAGCAAATCAGATGTTGCTAAATCATGAGACTAACCTCGGGTCTCAATCCCAAAACAAACTTCGAGACAAACTGTCCCATGTCCTTGGCGTCCAAGGTGTCCAATCCACTATACTGTTTGAAGGCTTGTAAGAGACTCTCATAATATTCATGCACCGTCTCCTTCGGTTCCTGAACAGTCCGATCTATCTTAACCCAATCAATATCTTGAGGCGAGATCTTTAATTTTAACCACGTGATTACCTGTTCAAATATTTTCATGGCTATCAGTGAAGGACCATTGGAAACAGGATCCCTATCTGGTTCAGAAGTTGGCCAATCAACTGCAACTTTACAAGCTGCCCACAATTCACTTGGTACCACAATGTCAAACAATGTATTCAGATCGATCCACAACACCTTCAAGATTTTGACAAACCGATCAACCTGCTTGTACCATTCAAAAGGTTTCTCCCTTAGCCGAGGGAAATCATTAGTGAATGCTACCAACTCCCCTCTACTCCAAGGCACATGCACATACCCTCCATTCTGCACCCCTCGTAAAGGGTAATTCTCCACTCCTACCATTCCTCCTCCCAGAGGGGGCGTCTCACCTATGTTTCTCTTGGTGCTTTTCTTTTTGGACCACCTTTCCTCCCACTTATCAAGTATGCTCCATGCGCGTATCCCTATAATCAATTCTCGAATATGAGCCTTCAACCCTATTTTTCTTCTCTTCCAATTCCTGATCACTGTACTGCAATCTGTGATTTCCCTGCAACATCTTTGTTTTGGACAGGTCCATTTCATACCTTTTTGCTAGTTCAGTCAATTTCTCGTGTGCGGACCTTACTTTGCGAGTTACATCCTACGCTACAAACAGTAACTCGTCTGGCTCATAAAGTTCTATTCTTTCCAAAGGCAGATCCCCACTATCTCGTCTACCTCTGCCTTTAACCTCACCACATCCAACGTCTTTGCTCTTATAGCAACTTTCAGTGTCCCTCGACTCGATGTGCCACTCGACTCTTTGTTCTCACTGCTCTGATCTCCACACCTGTTCACTTCTGCTATATTCCTAAGAACTGGTCGACCTCTTGAGTCATCCCAATCCCAATCTCCTTGCATTCTGTCACACTGGTTTCTTACTGGTGGCTCCCACATTCTTTGATCTGATCTGGACTAAGCCAGGGGCCTTGGTCTTTCTGATCTCACATCCACTTGTCCTCTAGAGGAGTCTGCAGTGGATAGCAATGGCGTACTCTATTCTATAGGTCTCGAAAGGTGAGCTATTCCACTCACCGTGCCATTCCCTCCAGGGGTAATCCCTTCTCCTACTGCTGACTGCACCGGGCTCCCCTCTCTCACCTGATCCGGGTCATACATGGACACTATGGGTCTAATGGTGACCAGCACTGTAAGAGCATCCGGTAAACTTGCAGTTCCGTTAGCCTCAGTACTTGCTGATGTCTGTATCCTCATCCCTTCTGTTCCTGTTGAAATTGTCCCCACTACTCTTGCATGGGTTTGAATCTGCGAATCCCCAGTCCCCTCTTTTGGTACTGACATTCCCTCCTCTGAGTCTGGGTTATATGGAGGTGGTCTCTCTGACAGTAGCCTCTCTAGCAAACCACCATCTGTGTCGCTATCATCTTCTTCCGTACTCTTCTTTTGCGTGTCCCCCACCTTCACCATCAACGGGAACAATCTATCCCCCTCAATCGTCTCCACCCTCCATCTTTTCTCCAATGCATCTCATCGTGCATCCTGAAATGCCCTGATCGATTTTTTCACCCTTTCTTGACTTCTGTCTTTTTTCCGCTGCTCTTATCCATGCGTGCAACGCCTCAAACTGCGTTGGTCTAGGCAAAGGTTGCAATGAGAACATCACTGTTTTCAACTGATACAACACCTCCAACCTAAAAGTGCCATAGCGTGGAAAAGTCAGTTCTCCCTCTCCTTCAGTCATCTTATGCCAGTTTTCAAGCCACAGTATTATATGCAAACCCACACTCATAGCCATATAATGAGCCTAGGTATCTTCTGGCTGAGCCTCTTCCCCTCCCCAAGTAACCACCGCTCTATCTCCTCTACACATGTCTCGTAAATCTTTAAAACATTTCATGGTAAAATCAACTTAATTCAGCTCTTTTACGCACATTGTTTCCTTCTACTTCCTGATGTCAATCTACCAATACCAGTGCAGCTTTACACCAACCGACCTATTGCAGCGCCGCACCCTCTGACGTCACTCTTTCTTCGCATGCAGCAGTTCCCCTCCTTTACAATTCGCTTCTCACACTTTCACGCATCTCTTTCACACTCTGAAATAACCGTCTGTCCACCAAACGACCGGACGATCACTTCTCTGACTGTCTGTCCACCAAACGACTGGACAGTCTCACGAAATTGTCGACCTCAACTCTGGCAATCATCTGTCCGTGAAACGACTGGACAACTGCCTCGGACTTAATTGATAGGATCCAAACACTCAATATTCCACATATAGCAACCCACGCCCTGCGTAGGTTGCTCACGCACGCATTTCCCTATCATGGGTGAGTCAGTCTATGATGTTTCAAGACTCCCACAATCTCTGGTCAGACAATTTCAACTCTGGGTGTCTTCTACACCACAATATCTTATCCCGGGATATCAAAGTCAAACCTCACGGACCGCGTGCGCTCACAGTCCAAGACATCACACAATCAACACAACACCGCAATCTAATAGATACACAACCCTGTTCATACTCACTCTCCCACGAACTGCTGCTTCCTCCGCACCGTTACTCTCCGTTAGCTTCCATCAACGCCGTTCCTCCGCTCACGATCCACTGGATCACCATCACTCGTGCTCTATGGGGACTCGATAGTAACTTACCCTAATCTAGATCTACCCTTACTACAGAGATAACCATCCTACTCTGCTACCAACTGATAACGCCGGATTCTTATCTTACCTTACCATCTCTTACCACTCTTAAGAATACTCGTCTAACTCGATCTTTTTACCTGCTGTGAAGTGTAAAGGGGAGAGAAACAACCCATCCAAATAAGATCAGAGACCAAATCAATTTCTACGCTGAAGAATCACTAACTCCGAGTTAAGATTAGGGGGTTTAATACAAAGCCAAAAATAACTGGACATACAAGCACCTCATGACGAGGTTAAGAAAGTACACAGGAACTAATACAAAGTTGAATCTACGCAGCAATCTAACGCGATGAAGCATAAAGAGAATAATGAACTCTAAGAATATCAAACAAAAGATAAGTGCTCCAATATCTAAATCAGTCTTCATGGATACCTACAAGAAATTGATTAGTCTGTCCCTACTCTACCACTAAAGTGACATCCCTGCTTAGCATTTCCCAAGGCAAGATTGACGAAAAGGTGTCAGCTTGTGAAGACTTCCTTAGAAGTACACTCACTTTGCATCGGTCGATAACCAAAGCTACAGCATCATTCTAAGTCTTCTCTCTCTGTATCGATCCCTTACTCCTGCCCTCTAACTCCTCTCTTTCTCATCTCCTAACTCTTCCCTTGGGGCATTGTCCCTAATACAAAATGCACAACATAGAAGACACGCCTTCATTACACCTCTTCTCGCTGGACAACTCCTGGAGGTAACTTTCCATCGAAACCTGTATGGCGTCCAATAACGGTTGAAACGTCCTTGAGTCCAAGGCTCCCTCAGCACCAAAAGTATCAGCTTCTCATTATCTCCATTCCTGAAGACTCTTGTAGAAAACGCTCCTCCATACCTAACTCCTAAAACAAAAGGTTAGTCTTAGCTAACGAGGACGATGTCCTTGCACCTGCAACAGAAGCTTGAGAAACTAAAATCCTTGCACGCACATCATTCTTGCTGACTTTCTAAATGAGAGCCTTCCCAAGGAAAATACATTTTGGGCCTACGATATTCGGCTAACATAAGAAACGAATAGGCCTTTCATTACAATATATGAACCTTCAATCAGGCCTTCACACATTATAAATCAAACATTAATAACATTGCATCTACAAGCGTTATTTTCATTACATTCAATATATGTGTAATCATTTCTACATGTGCAACCTTTAATCTTGTGCACGTTTAAATCAAAGGCATTACATTGCACACAAATTAATTCATTAGCCATTTTACAAAAGGCAGTTACATTTAAAATCATTTTACTCTCTCTCAGCTAACACGAATTACATTTCTAATGTTACATTCACATTTTATTATTACATTTACTCCTCTAATGATCATCTGTTAATATAACATAAGATATATATGTAGGTGCGGACTATACGTGATTATGACGCACCCCTACAATTTTCGAAACAGCATGGCGCTCTATCACAATGCAATAGGTCTCGCATTTGTCAGAGTTAGAGCTATTGACATTTTTATTGACAATGTCTTTCATCTATGAGTTTTGGTTTGGAGTGTAGTGGGTGTATGAACAGAGACACAGCTGCAGCACTGCTTAGAAAACTGAAAATGAGGAATTACCACTAGGTCTAGAGAAGCCGCCAAAGCACTGTCTAGAGGAGGTAGAATGAGGAATTACCACTGTGACCAGAGACACAGTTGCAGCACTCCCTAGAGGACGTAGAATAAGGAATTACTGGTGGAAGCAGAGAAGAGGGTAGCAGCAAAGCCTAGAGGACTTAGAATGATGAAATACCACTGGGACCAGAGAAGCAGCTGCAGGACTGTCTAGAGGACTAAGAATGAGCAATTACCACTGGGACCGGAGAAGCAGCTGCAGCACTTCGTGGAGGACTAAGAATGGGGTATTACCACTGGGAACAGAGACACAGCTGCAGCACTGTCTAGAGGACTTAGAATGCAGAAATTACCGACAATACCGAAAAAGCTGCTGCAGCACTGTGTAGAGGACTGAGAAAGGGGAATTACCACTGGGAACAGAGATACAGCTGCTACGTGTGTGCAGTTAAAGAACCAGATTTACAGCCCTGTTTACAGAAATGGAGCAATGGAGCTCCGAACGAGTGAAACATAATTAATGCTAAAAACGAAAGATTGGATGAAAGGGAGCTAGCAAGTAAGGTCAAATTTCTAACATTCTAACGTTGTGACTGCTCAACTCAATCTTCAGTGACCCAGACTCTGCAGATCATAAGTGAAATCTAAGGTGTGAAGGGAAGAACACATGGAGAAACGGTGGGTGGGAGGGAAAAGCAGTAAAACTAGTCAGCTTCACGCATTTGCAACATTTCCAGAACACGAGGCGGGCAATCTGAAAAAATAGTGTGCGAAACGAAGCAGCCGCAGCACCGTCTAGAGGACTAAGAATGAGGAATCACTACTGGGACCAGAGAAGCAGCTAGCAGCACTGGCTAGAGGACTAAGAATGAAGAATTACCACTGGGAATAGAGACGCACCTGCAGCCCTGCCTAGAGGACTAAGAATAGGGAATTACCATTTGGAACAGAGAGACAGTCGCAGCACTGTCTGGAGGATTTAGAGTGGAGGAATTACTGACAGGACCAAAGAAGCAGCTGCAGCACTGTGTAGAAGACTTAGAATGAGGAATTGCTGATGAGACGAGAGAAGCAGTAGCAGCACTGTGTAGAGGACTTAGAATGAGGAATTGCCACTAGGAACAGAGATACAGCTGCAGCACTGCCTAGAGGACTTAGAATGAGGAATTATTGGCAGGACCAGATTAGCAGCTAGCAGCACTGCCTAGAGGGCTTAGAATGAGGAATTTACCATGGGACCAGAGAAGCAGCTAGCAGCACTGTCTAGAGGACTTAGAATGAGGAATTACCGACGGGACCAGATAAGCAGCTAGCAGCACTGCCTAAAGAACATAGAATGAGGAATTACCACTGGGACCAGAAAAGCAGCTGCAGGACTGTCTACAGGGCAAAAATGAGGAATTACCACTGGGACCAGAGAAGCAGCTGCAGCACTGCCTAGAGGACTACGAATGGGGAATTACCACTGGGAACAAAGACACAGCTGCAGCACTGTCGAGAGGACTCGGAATGGAGAAATTACCGACAGGACCAAAGAATCTGCTGCAGCACTGTGTAGAGGACTCAGAATGAGGAATTAACGATGAGACCAGAGACACAGCTGCAACACTGCCTAGAGGACTTGAAATGAGGAATAATTGAGGGGACCTGAGTAGCAGCTAGCAGCACTGCCTAGAGGTCTCAGAATGAGGAATTACCAAGAGAACCAGAGAAGCAGCTAGCAGCACTGTCGAGAAGACTTAGAATGAGGAATTACCATTGGGACCAGAGAAGCAGCCCTGCCTAGAGGACGGAGAATGATGAATTGAGAGAAGCAGCGAGCAGCACCGGCTAGAGGACTAAGAATGAGGAATTACCACTGGGAACAGAGACACAGCTGCAGCACTGCCTAGAGAACTAAGAATTGGGAATTACCATTGGGACCAGAGAAGCAGCTGTAGGCCTGCCTAGAGGACTAAGATTGTGGAATTGCCACTGAGACCAAAGAAGCAGCTAGCAGCATTGGCTGGAGGACTAAGAATGAGGAATTACTACTGGGAACAGAGATGCAGCTGCAGCACTGCCTGGGGTACTAAGAAACGGGAATTACCACTGGGAACAGAGACACCGCTGCCACATTTGTGACCAGTTAAAGAACCAGATTTACAGCCCTGTTTACAGAAACGGAGCAATGGAGCTCCGAACGAGTGAAACATAATTAATGCTAAAAAAGAAATATTGGTTGAAAGGGAGCACGCAAGTAAAGTCAAATTTCTAAGATTCTAACTTTGTGACTGCTCAACTCAATCTTCAGTGACCCAGACTCTGCAGATCATAAGTGAAAGCTAAGGTGCTAAGGGGAGAACACACAAGTAACAGTATGTGGAAAGGGAAAGCAGTAACACTGGTCAGCTTCTCGCGTTTGCAACATTTCCAGAACACGAGGCAGGCAATCGGAAAAAAACGTGCGTGAAATGAACTGAAAGGGAAAGAAGCAAAATTAACCCTGTGACAGGGCCAGTCGCTATGGAAGGGCATGACAGACCAAAAGGAGGGACAAATAGACACAAATTACCATTCAAAAGTAAGGAGTTTAGAAAGGCACCCGGTACAACCAATGACAAGCAATGGGTTGGTTTGATGCCCATGTACTGACTACACCATGCCTCGTAGAGCAGCGCATGCACGCTGCTAGGCTCGACCTATAAAAAACATAGAAGTTACATCTTACTCTGCTATTTCTCTGTTCAAGCAGCCACACTATGACATTCATTACCCCCAAACATAAGATCCACAGATAACTATCTCATCTTCAGAAGACTACTCAAGAGTTAACTCTTTTCTACATAAGCACCATACTCAAACACTAATGTACATTTATATTTATATTTATGTATATAGATATATGAACTTCTTTGTACAAATATGTATAACCATGGTTTTAAAAATAAATAGATATTCTTTAGGTCTGATTAACAAATGTATATATTACTTATAGTTATATAGCAGAACTGTAGGAAGAGGCCACACGGGGAACTCAGGAAAAAAGCCTTTAATGGACAAGCAGGTAAGGCATAATGCATTTCGACATTGTAGTAACAGCCCCACGCCTCCACTTTTGAATCCATCTGCAGACCTCCCACTCTTGAAAGGAAGCACCTCCCCTGCCGTGTGATCGCTCACCTGCTGTAGTGCTGTCAGTCCTACAGCTCCCAGAATGCATCATCTCTGGGCAGGTGCTGCGTCGGAAATGGATGGTTAAAGTCCATGTGGCATTTGTGCACTGTAGAGCGGGGCGCACTGTTGCTGGTGCAAATTAAGTCCTCGGGCTTCCCTGGGTCCCCGCATACGTCATAACCGCCACAGCACAAGTCCGCCGAGTCATAAGCCGGTATAATATCCAAACATTTGCGTGAAGTCACGAGCTGCCGGGTGGCAGCAAACCCTGCTTGACTCGTGCTGGAGAGGTGGGCTGGAGCAATCCAATGCCTCGGATGCAAAGAAAAACTGCTCTCGCAGACGCCAGTAATGCCACAACCACTTGACAGACGGGGCCTCTTGAAGCATCTCTGGCTGACACTGTAAATGTCCACGAACCCTCCAGCAGAACTGTAGGAAGAGGCCACACGGGGGAACTCAGGAAAAAAGCCTTTAATGCACGCAGGTAAGGCTTAATGCATTTCGACATTGTAGTCTTCCTCAGATGCCACTGCTGCCCTGAGAAACAGCATATTACTTATAGTTTTTATATATATATATATATATAAATATATATATATATATAAATATATATATATATATATATATCTCCACAACAAGTTCCACAGCGCGACCATCAAATGCGGCGGAACAACAGGATACAGACTCCGTCAGCAAGGATGCAGGTGAGTGTCTTTTATTCAAACATCATAAGTCCAAATGACGCGTTTCGGCCACCAGACATGTGGCCTTGTTCACATAGCACGCTGTAACATGGTAGTGCAATATATACAGGTGATAGTGGCAGTCTTTTTTCCATTTTCCTAGTAGTGATAAGGCATTTTACTACATGTGGCTGCCTTTTGCTGTAGTACCGCTTTACTGCCAATGGTAGAAATTACATCAGCAGTAGTGAATCATGCACTGCCATGGTGGACAGACTTAGTGGGTTTAACAGAGAAAATTACACATGAGGAAAACAAACTAAGGGGCATATCAGCAACACCCGGCGATAATTATCGCTCAGCGCTCTTAGCGTGAGGATAATTATCACTGGGTAACGTGGATTTTTATCGCTGAGATAGCGTGCTATTAGCAACGCTCATCTCCTCAGCGATAAAAATCCTCACGCTAACTGCCTAACGTGAGATTATCGCTGGAAACCCAGCGATAATCTCACGTAGTGTTGCGTTAGTTTGCTGATAGGGACTCACAAACTTAGCCATGATATCCACCTTCCATAGGATATCATGGCTAAGTCAGTCCTAAAGCAGGCGTAAGGAAAGTAGCGATAACAGAGGTTATCGCTACTTTTCCTGCCGCTATGCTTCATACCGTGGGGCTTGATGATAGGAGAAATGTCGCTTAGCGACATTTCTCCTGTCATGTTAGGTCAGGAACGCCCACTTTGCATCTCATTAGAGATGCAAAGCTGGGCATTAGGAATCCCCACACTAAAGCAAGGTTTCCCGCTTTAGCGTGGCCTTGCTAATTAGGCGATAAAATTATCGCCGCTTTTCGGCCAAAAACGGATGCAAAAGCGGCGATAATTTTTTATCGCCTGCTTGTAAATATGCCCCTAAGTAAGTGCAGAAAGACGGCTTTGCTATATTGGTGTCATATGGCGAAACCAATGTAATATTGATGCGCTTGCATAGCGCGTGCGTTGCTGCTCGTATCCTCAAAGCTCTCCAGCTAAGCCTCCCGTTGCCTTCTAATGCAGAACACTGTATGCTAAATGCTTAGGACGTGACAGCCTGATAATATCATGTTATGCATAAACAGTCTGCGGGATTTGAATGACAGTGTATGCGGAACTCTGCGCAAAAGGTAGTGCATGTTGATAGTAGGTACTAGAGGACTAAAATTAAACAGGTGCCACGTGATACATGGTCGTGTCCGTTGAGTCAAAAGCAAAGAAAAATTACTAGCAATGACCACAGCATATCCTTACTACACTATTTTCTGCATGAATGCAGAACTTACGCCACTAAAGTATTCTGTAAAAATGAGTGAGTGTGAGGGATGTGTGTCAGTGGTATGTACAAGTGTGAAGAGGCGTGCGTGCTTAGTGCTCAAAGTGCGGATGTGTTATCGTGGTGATACCTCTTCACGGTGGTGCTCATTAAAAAGGAAATATATGGTAACAAGCAGATGCGGAAGCACCCTAAATGTGGGCCTAGATATGTGTGAGCAAGTGCCCAATGTAGTTACATTATATCTAACTCATTAGAGGCTGAGATCGTAGTTACGCTCTGTCTTAGCCTAACTCATGTGATGTGACTCAAAAAGACCCCAGAAAAACACAGACGCGCCGCGATATGTACAGTGCATGAATGGAAAGCAAAACATAATCATCAATGTATTTACAAAAATCAGAAGCAAAAAACAAAATATGTTTCAAAAGCTATTGTATGGTTCAACTCAATAAACATGGCGTAAATGTGTTCAGTATATATACACAGTGCCAGAAGGCGACACAACATGACACGAGATACTCTCAAGGATAGACAGTAACATGCCCTAATGCAAAGGTAGATCACTCGAAGGCATGTATGACTGTTAAGGTATGGCCCATAGTTCGTATGTCACTATGGTGCTCATAATATATACAGTGTGAATGAATTGCAGCAGACAAACGGGGATGCATAACTGTTAACATTGGGGATGCCTATAGTTAAGAACTGTCATAGGAAATGATGTAAGTCCTCACTGGTGTTAAGCCCTGCGGGTGCCTTGGTATTAAATTGCAGGATGTATTTACTCTCAAGTTGACACAGTAGCTTCTCCCTGTTACCCCCCTCGCCTCAGTGGTGGTATGCAGTCTATTACTGAGTATTGGAGGTGGTCCAGATTGTTGTTATGTACCTCCTTGAAATGCCTTGCTACCGGATAGGCCGGGTCACTATTGATGATAGCTCTCAGGTGCTGTAAGAAGCGCAGGTGGACTTGTAACTTGGTACTGCCAATTATTTAGGTCTGATTCACAAATGTATATATTACTTATAGTTTTATATATATATATATATATATATATATATATATTCACTGAAAAAACCATAGGTTTCACACACGTTATAGTTAGGATTTAGCATTTAAAAAACCTTGCAAATTCAGTGAAAAAACCATAGGTTTCACACAAGTTATAGTTAGCGGACATTTCACTCATAAAAAACCATTGAAATTCCCCCGTTATAGTTAGTTACGCTAACTATAACTCGCGCACCCGCAATCCACTGCTGATGATGTAACATATTACATCACTCATGACATGGTCAGTGACATCACTCATGACATCACTGATGACATCTCAAATGACATCACTGATGACATCATCCTTGTGACAGAGTGGTAGACCTCCTCTCACCCTAATATAACCTTTGATACAAACATTCAAAAATAGAGACTGAAATTTTCAAAAAAATGGACATACCAATACCAGTTACAACAACCTCTTCAGTAATTCTTAGATCCACATACACATCCACTCATTCACCAACAGTCCTGTACAGTCACTCATACATGTACTCACTCATCATATGTACTCATACACCTATACATCCTGTTACACATTGCCACTCATCCATAGAGTTACTCACACACATAGTCACTCATGCTAATAAAGAGTCAAACATCCATTTACTTGCATATTCAGTTACACACACACCTCAACACGTACTTCTACAGAAACTTACACATACTTACTCTTTTGAATAATCACTAATAAAAACACATACTTATTCATACAGGAACTGTTTCAATCTCTCACTCTCACACATACTCACTTATATACACCAATAGTCAAATATACTTCTTTAAAACATATTTAGTAACTCATAAAGACACTATTGAGACAGTCATTCACTCACTAACACACCCATACACACACTCATCCAACCATACAGTCATGCACACATGCTGTCTTCAACTCATACAACCAGAGAGTCAATCATTCATGCACCTATGCACTACGTAATACCCCCCACCGAACCATGCAGACACTCAGACTGATACTCAAAAAACAACCTAAAATCCAATATAAACACCCATGTAGCTACTCACCAACCCAAGCAGACACTTATACACAAAGTGAGAGACTGATACAGATAATTACATATTTAAACATTACTCACTAAGCCATGTATTCACTAAGATACACTTAATCAGTCAGTTACACAATCAATTTTTCAAAAACAAATCATCCTTTTAGACACTTATATACCCATTTATTTTTCCATCGACCTTGAGATATACATATATAAAACATATTTAATTTTCAGAAAAACACACATTCACAGGATGATGTCATCAGTGATGTCATTTGAGATGTCATCAGTGATGTCATGAGTGATGTCACTGACCATGTCATGAGTGATGTAATATGTTACGTCATCAGCAGTGGATTGCGGGTGCGCGAGTTATAGTTAGCTTAACTAACTATAACGGGGGAATTTCAATGGTTTTTTATGAGTGAAATGTCCGCTAACTATAACGTGTGTGAAACCTATGGTTTTTTCACTGAATTTGCAAGGTTTTTTAAATGCTAAATCCTAACTATAACGTGTGTGAAACCTATGGTTTTTTCAGTGAATTTGCAAGGTTTTTTAAATGCTAATTCCTAACTATAACGTGTGTGAAACCCATGGTTTTTTCAGTGAATTTGTATGGTTTTTTAAATGCTAATTCTTACCTATAACATGTGTGATTCCCATGGTTTTTTCATTGATTTTGTATGATTTTTTTATTACAAATTCTTATATTAAACGTGTTTTTCTTTTTTTTTACTTTATATTCTCCTAAAACACTATGCTTAATTTAAAAAAATTCTGCAATATATTAATTTTTCTCATTTTTTTTCCAAACAGGTAAGATATATTAGTATAACATAGAGATTCTTTTTTTCCTTTTTTTTTTTTTTTTTTTTTAAGTGCACGTACGGTAAGCTTACGGTAAGCGTACGGTTTGCGTAATGTTCGTAATATTTCTACTCTTTTTGCGTATGGTTACGCAATTTACGTAGCTGTGCGTACTGCGTATGGGGCGCGTAAGCGTGTACGCTACACGCGCACGTTACGCGGAAGTGTTGGGGAGTGCCTGTTATGCGCATGTGCGCGAGCGCGTGTCTTTTTTACGCGCATGCGTACTTTTACCGTAAGCGCTCCGTAAGCGTAACGTAAGCGTAACGTACGCGCACGGTGGGTCATGTGATCATGAAACAAAACTTTTGATTGGTTCAAAGTAGTTTCAGTTCTAGAACTCTCCTACACCACACCCATTCCCCTCATTTCTGCTTGTGATCCCTTAGGAGAAGGTGATGAGTTGGCTTTGGGATACGATGGCAGACCAGCACTCTTCTGCTGAGAGTGAGGCTAGCAGCACCACCATCAGGCAGAGAAAGAGGAAACAGAAGAGCTCTTTTATATGGGAGTATTTTACTTTTCCTGAGGGCGAGAAAAAAGTAAATGCTGCTTTGGTGACTTGTAAGCTGTGCCAGCGTGTACTTTCAAGAGGTAATCCTAACAAGAAGTATTCCTTCGGGAATCACACTATGTTACGACACCTTGAGGATGTACACCCTAGGACACATGCACGACATACTAGAGGAAACCCTTCAGTAAGTCGAGCAAGCACATCCACAGCAGCTCAGCCGAGTCCTTCTTCGGAAGCTCAGCTGAGCCCTTCATCTGTGGGGGCAGATTCACCTTTTTCTGGTCCTGTGGAAACAAACCATCGGTTTGCGAGGGTTACAATGCGGTGTTCATTTTGCCATGGTCTAATTGTTCATAGGGAGACCAGTCTTCCCCTCATTAACAACAAAATAGACCAGCACATTTGTCCTACCAGCTACTGTTCCCATTCTTCCTTTCCTCTGTCCCTGCATGAACACAACGGCTCTTTTAAGAGCCAACCTTACCTCTCATCTTTTTTTAATTTTTTCTTAAAAAGTTTTTTTTTTTTTTACCGTAAGCGTATTTTTTTTTTTTTTTTTTTAAACTAAAAAACAATTACCACATTTCAAGATCCATTAGGGATTAATAACTAAATACTGAAAATCTGTTTGAGGAGAAGTGGAAGAAAGGGACCATCTAATTTCTGACTTACCTGACCCACCCAACAATTTAATTTTTAATTAAAATTTAATTGAAATTACTTGTAAAAATGGTTGTTTTTTTTCGAAAATTTTCTTTCACAATCTGAAAAAAAAGAAAAAAGTATTAATATTTAATAAATCATTATATAACACAGTACACGTATTTACATATTTTCCAAAAACACTTTTTTGCCTTTTTTTTGCTGTTTTCAGAATATATTGCATTTCACTATAAATCGTGAAAGCAATTGCATTCATCACTTAACAGCGGGCAAAAAAAAAATAACAATCTCAAAGATTGTTTTAAAAAAGCCCAGAATCTCTTCTCACTTAAACATAACATTATAGAAATGCAAAATATTCCAAAAAAATATCATCTAATAACAATAACTATTTCTAAAAAATACCGTCTGACAATTTTGTTACAGAAGCATAATCACAAAAATAATATATCTCAAATAACTCCACAATACATCTGGTTACCTTTCCTTTAGGCCAAATGGTAATTTTAAAATTCTTTTTTGATAAAATTTCCAATGCTAATCCAATAAAATTCCAAAATTTAAATTGGACAGATGTTACCGATTCTCTCTAAAATTTTGGTTTCCGAAAGATTAATTAGGAATTAAATAAGTCCACAATACAATTGATTACCTTTCCTTTAGGCCAAATGGTATTTTTAAAAATCTTTTTTGATGAAATTTCCAATGGTAATCCAATAAAATTCCAAAATTTAAATTGTACAGATGTTACCGATTCTCTCTAAAATTTTTGGTTTCCGAAAGATTAATTAGGAATTAAATAAGTCCACAATACAATTGGTTACCTTTCCTTTAGGCCAAATGGTAATTTGAAAAATCTTTTTATTTGTAAATTCCAATGGTAATCCAATAAAATGGTAAAATTGTTTTGTACAGATGTTGCCAATTCTCTCTAAAATTTAGGTTTCAGGAAGATTAGATAGGAATTTGCTAAATCAAAAGGCAAACGTTGCTTGAAAATCAATTGGGAATCATTACACAGTGTCCAGCCTTTTTCACATTTAAGATAAACTGTGTAATGTCCAGAAGTTACAGTAGGTCCTTCATGGAAAATTATTGCAACTGTTACAAAAGTTTTTCCTGAAATTGATAATTGCTGTCCTATAAACTTCTTTATTAAAGTATCCAATTTTGAACCATCAGCTTTACATCGTTGCATCATTAAAATTACATACTGTCCGTATTCCTTTAAAATTAACTTTGAAAACATGTCAGATTTACACTCACCGCATTCCATGCTATGATTAGCATCTTTAACTAATTTAGCAAAAGTGACTGTTTTACTGTCTGGCAATGTTAAATAAATAAACCTTTCAGAATCAACATTAGAGCCACATGTATTGAAACAGTTTTCACAACTATGTTCCCATTTATAAGAGACACCAAACATATTTTCAATTGGCACCCCTTCTTCTTCCAGTACCTGAAGAAAATACATCAAGAATTCCTGTGCGTCTTGCTGTACATTTTGAGAAAACTGTGTTCGTCCTGAACATACATCTAAAAGTTTTCTAATTTCAGTAGCACTTTCTATTTGAGTTTTATCATTACTCAGCTTTTGAAAAAGGAGACTCAACTTAGAACAGAATCTTTTTCTCTGATTTACTATTATCTGCTCTTGCAAACTTTCCAGATAAAATGCAACATTCAGGACTACATTAGCGTAGCAGTTGACACCAGAGCTATTTTCAAAATGACAACCTACAACCTCTTCAACATTTTCCTTTTTCTTTTTGCTTGCAATTACATCACTCCTCTTTTTTTTCCTCCTCTCTACATCCTCAATGCAGATATTCTCAGTTCTCCTTTTTCGAGAAACTACACGTTTCTCCAACACAGGATACTGACCTAAATGAGGAGCATAGGTTCTTCTTAATCTATTATACTCCTTTACACAGTTTGTATCAGCACTAACTTTTGAATCATCAAAGTCTATCATGAATAAACCAGATAATGTTTTCACTCGTGACAAAGCTACATAAGCCATACCTTCTTTGAACACAGTTGAACCAATGTTTACAAATGCACAATCTACAGTCAATCCTTGAGACTTGTGAATAGTTACAGCATATGCTAGAGAAAACGGAAACTGTTTCCTTTGTACATATAAGTCTTTCACAAGCATGAAACGAACTGTACAACGACAAATGTCTATAACTTCTTCTATCTGATCAAATTTTATTTTTAAACATTCAATTCCATCTTTTTTCTGATAATTAATAAAACCTACAACTCTTCCCATAGCTCCATTTACTAAGCCTTTTTCAACATCCAAATTTCTCCTTAAAAATACTCTACAGTTCATGCAAACATATAGATTTTTTTCTAATCCAGCAGTTTTGGAAATGTTCTTCTCTAGTGAATCCAATTTATTTTTCAGTTTGCCTGTTAATGTGATAGTAATTCTTCCATCCTGAATTTTGTCAACTGCTTCCAATTTCCTAATCTCTTCCTTTTCCAATTTCAAAAGCTCCTCATTGAATATTGAGCATTCACGTAGAGTTGGCATTAAGCAGATGACACTTTTCTTTTCTGCAATGTTCTTGTATATCTTCTCTGCAACTATTTCTTCCTTTGGAAATAAATTATGTAGCAACCGACTCTGTAATGCTTTTGTGCCAGCTTCAGTGAGTAGTCCAATTCTGATATCTTTCAGAATACTTCCATATTCTTCATCGTTCGCTTGCCTCATATTAGTAGTAAGTTCCTTGTACTCAAAGAAGGACTAAATATTTGCATTACCAATGCTTCCCAATGACTTCTTTGTGTCTTCATGTGTCACAGCATTAAACACTGGTTATCCTTTAACTGGAGTAAGCTGTAGAAGATCCCCAAAAACTATGACATGTTTTCCACCAAATAACATGTCATAGTCTGTCCTTAGAATTTGCTGCATTCTTAAATGCACAAAGGCAAGCATTAAGTTTGATACCATGCTCACTTCATCAATAATGAGAACTTGCATCTTCTTCAATACTCTTGAAACTTCCAAGCATGCTTCACCAGTTAGCTTGTGGTATTGTATTTTGTTCTCATGCTCCACTGGTAACATTAGCAAACGATGTAAGGTGATTCCTTTTATGTTATATGCTGCTAACCCAGTTGGAGCAGTAACCACACAAGACAAAGTTGAATCCGTTTTTTGCTGTAGGTAGCTTCTGATGACTTTTATTAAGAAACTTTTTGCAGTTCCAGCTTGTCCGCTTACATACATCCTGATTGGATGAAATGATGTGCATGAGCACTCTTTTTTTTCATGTAGTAATCCGTGATCAATTTTGTTTCTGATCTCTTCATAAATTTGTTGCTGCTCTTCATTCAGTTGTCTTTCCAAATTTGGTAAGTCTATAAATTCTTCTTGAGCTTGATTCATAGCCGTTTCCACTTCATTCATGGCTCTTGCAGCTTAATTTTCAACGATTGGTTGTCCTAGGGGATCTTGACTGAGTGTTCCTGAACTTTGGCTCTCTTGAGAACTGTCTCTAGCTACTTCAGCTGCAATTGTAGTTTCCTGTTCAATTTCTTCATTTAACATTTGCACATAATTTGTGAAAGTACTGCATTCTATGCTGTCTTTGCAAGCATTAAAGGAATCTTCATAGCTTTGAAATTCTCCCAGTAGTTCATCCTCTGTACGCCATGGTTTAAACAGCTGTAAAAGAGCCAAGTAGTAAAATTCCTTTTTGTCAGTAGTGTCGCAACTCAGCTTCCTGTGATTTATCAAACTTCCTTTTGTTTGCTTCACCAAACATCCTTCCTCACCAATGACTTTATATTTTCCATTGTTGATGTCTTCTGTGGCTTTCCGTGAATAAATGTAGTTCTGCAGCACTTCATAAAGACACATGTTCTCTAGATGAAGACTTCTCTTGGGATAATATGTGTCCAACATGTTGATTTCAAAATATCTGAACTTTCTGGGTCATTCTCGGCCAAATATTCAATTTCTCCAACAGATTTCAGTACCCGATTTCTCATTGCTGCAAGGCCTAAACTTGCCCAAATTATTCTTCTTGATTTCGAGTAGAGACTTGCAGAAGATAACCTATCTGAACATTCGTAGGATCCAATTTCTCGATGCGATAACATCTTTAAACTGAAACTGTACAGCTTCTTACTGACAGTCTTCTCGTGAGAAATCTCTTCCCACATTTCTTTCAATTCAGTTTTTTCTGATTTAGTAATGTAAGACGTTACATATCGAGCAACAGCAATGGAATTGTCAGCTACATACTGTATATCCATGTTAGCATTCCACATGGATAAAATGACTGGGTTGTAGTCATTTATATTTTTTGATTCTTCTTTTCTTTTAAGGTTGTAGGTATTCTTAGGTGATTTTCATGTAATAGTATGTCTCACAGATGACATAAAACTGTTTACTCTTCCATTTGAAAGAACAGGTCTAGGAAATCCAAATCGACATTAAGTGTAGTATTTATCTTTGCTCTTGTATTTCCGTCGACAGTATTTTCCACACCGATGACTTTGGAAACGTAAAACTTGCTCCTTTAACTTTTTCTCTTCTGTGCTTTTTGGTATAGCACATGTTGCATATTCTTCAATGAAAGATAACACTGCTTCATCAGTATCTGTTCCAAACTTTGGGGCATCCTTGATCCACAACAGCATATGAATATGAGGAGCACCTCTTGCCTGGTACTCTTTTCTCCAAAAGAAATCCACTACTTCTCCAAGAGGTGGATTTTTTTTATTGCAGATGAAGGACATCATAGCCTCAAATCTATGATTGAAATATCTGCAAACATTAACCGGATCCAATGAGCACAGTTCTCCTGCTGTCTTGTATTCGATGTTTTTAATGTTTGAATTTGCCTCTCGTAGAAAATCCAGTAAATCATCCCAAGCGTACTCAGCACAGCTTAGGGTAAGGAACCATGTTGGTGTTCCTAAATTCCTTAACATGCATTTTAATTCACCATGGCGTCGGTACCAATATTCATTTGTCCCACGCTGACAAGCCATCAGATTGATCAGTTGTGTTTCCAAATGATCATCTCGGTGCTGCACTTTCTCCATAAAATCCTTAGCAGACACATTTTGTAAATGTACTCCACTTTTTAAAATGTGATTTACTGCATATGATAATGCAGACAAGTCGCTTTCAAATAAAAGATGGAACAAATAAGGAATACTTTGTCGAAATCTGGGATCTTCTGCATATAGTCTTGTAGTTTGATACTCAGAAGCTGGAATCTGTTCTGGACGTTCATCGTATCGTCCTCCTTTTCCTGTAGGAAACAGCTGGGGAAAACATCGAGCTTCCAAGCTCTCCTCCCATACACTCACGGGAGTTCCTTTTGCTTTCTTCATCTGAAACAGATCCATATTGTCTCCCATAACTTCTTTTGAATGAAGAGGATGTATGCTAAAATGTTCATAAATTTCTTCTTCCTTTGACTTGTCCACTTTTTCAATTTGTCCAGTTGGTGTTTCTGTGTCTTCTTGTAAATCTTCTTCTTCTTCTTCTATATAAATTGATTCATACCATTTGTTATTCCTTTTCAAATACAAATTTGCTCTTTGTACTTTCCGTACATCTACCAGCTCCTGCCAAATCTTCTTATTCTTTGTAGGTACACCATAAACCAGAATAACTAATGGTTCAGTTTCCAAAGTATCTGCATCAATAGTTTCCATATTTTTTTTCAAATCCAAGGGCAAATACACCACTCTACCTTTTAAACCTCTCAGTAAATCTGAAGGAGGTAATTTACCAGTTTTGGGCTCCATACGTACTATGGTCTGGAACGGATGAACACATTGAATAAGTATAGACTCATATGTATTTAATTCAGAAAGTTCGGCAGGAATAGCATCCAATTCTAAATTATTATGTACAGCTCTGGTCGGCATTCTATTTTCCTCTAACTTGTTGTAACAGTATTTACAAATACGCTGATCTTCACCCAATTCAAAACAATTTTCAAGAAATATATATGTGGCAAAATCCTTCCACTTATAATTATCTTCATTTTCACTTTTTCTGTAGAGATCAACATTCCTGGTTTGTTTTCTATAATGAGTTCTGCGGCAACAAATACAAGTAATATTTGGTCTTTCATTAGAGATTATTGCAAATTTTGTTATGTGATCATTAAATGCCTTACTTACAGAGGGTTCTACATTCTCTTCCACTTCTTCCTCATTTACTGTATCCTTTTCTGCACTTTCTTGTTCTGGACCAAAGTAACAAAACTGAATTTCATCAGTAACCTTCTCTACATCTGATACCGATCCACGGAACAGAGCCCTATTCAATTCATCTAACTTTATTGCTGGACTTTTAGCAAAATACAACCGTCTCACAAACTTTCTCATTTCAGTATGATGAACAGCCAGCATCCTAAAATGGTGAAAAACACTTTTACACACTTTTCTTGATAGACAAGCCAGAGAATGTCCCTGAAAACCAGTATTCTCTCTCACTCTGCATGGATCTAGACTTTGAAGCACCTTAATCTTCTGTTTAACACTTTTTTTACTATATTCTCTTAGAAACTCACGAAATTTATCAATAGATTCCTGACGCACAGTGCAAATACTACTACAATTCCAAGTGTACACTGGGGCGTCTCCCCATAGCCTCATCCGCCATCACTTGTACCTCATCTCTTGGAACCATTTTCTCCTTCTCCATTATACAACCATTTTTCACTTCATAAGCACGACCTCTGGTGTCAACTGCATGCAGCAAACTATTACTTTGAAAATAACTCTCTTCATTAAAAAAAGGTTCACTACTTGAACTATGCATCCATTCTCCTAAAAACACTTTACAAAAGTTTGTTCTTTTCACTACTCTTTTCCTTTTGCTTTGTGATTTCAGTACATTAACCATTTTATCTAATGTACGCATCCTGTTCAAAATTAAAATGAATAGTTTCCTTTTTAATTCTAAAGCCTTTGCTGCAATGGCTTCAATTTCTTTTTTTCTCTTATAAAATTTAGCTTTTTTCTTACATTTCTTCACATCCTTTATCAAATTGGACATAACTCTTCTCTGAAACATTTTTCTACTAATCTCTTTAAACGCTGTTTTTCTTTTTAAGTTAATCTTTATTGTTTCTGAAGGTACATTTGCATTAACTAAATGCTCAATTTTTTCCTGTTGTTTTCTATTTAAAACATTCTTTCCAGTACAGACATTTTGTACATTTTTCCTTTTTTTGAAGATATTGTTTAAAAAATCTTTTGTCTGCTTACCAGAAGACTTTCTCTTTTTCCCAACATGAGCATCTCCAACTAACTTAGGTCCTCCAGTTGTCTTCAAATATAGTTTTTTTTTGTGGTTTTTCCTTAGTCTGGATTTTGTAGGCATCTTAAATTTTGTTCACTGCTCTTCAGCAATACCTGATAAAAACTAAAAAAAAATTCCTTTATTTTATTTAAATATATTACTACATTTTTTATGATCTTTTCAAATCTTAAAATACTATGTACCCCTTTCCTACAAGTGAAAATCACAATAACACCATCACAAATTAAATATCTAAAAACAATTCCTGTGTGCATGGTTTGAAATTAGGCAGAAAACGAAATTTCTTTGCCAATTGGAAAGCACACTTCCTACTGTTTTTTTGGCAAGTGATAAGTACTTTTACAGTCTGACACATTTTGAATCCACTTTTCAGATTCTGAAAAAAACACATGTCTAAACAGCTTTTTGAGACCAGCAACATGTGTAACCTGGGTGACTGACTACACTCCAGCAAGGGCAACCAGCCTTAGTGATGCTGAATGTATTTGCATTACTGACTGCAACCTCAAATTCCACTCGGTTGTGAATACTATGCATGATTCCACAGGATAAGCAGCTGGGTGTGTGCTAAGAGTCTGCTTCTGCAGAAAAAATAGCTCCCCCTTTCCTACTAATGCAACTGTAAAATTACCAGAGTAATACGCAATAAATCTCTGTCTATAATTCCTCTTTGCACACAGAGTCATGGTTTGATATTAGTCTGAAAACGAAATTTCTTTGCCAATTGGAAAGCACACTTACTACTGTTTTTTTGGCAAGTGATAAGTACTTTTACAGTCTGACACATTTTGAATCCACTTTTCAGATTCTGAAAAAAGCACATGTCCAAACAGCTTTTTGAGACCAGCAACATGTGTAACCTGGATGACTGACTACACTCCAGCAAGGGCAACCAGCCTTAGTGATGCTGAATGTATTTGCATTACTGACTGCAACCTCAAACTCCACTCGGTTGTGAATACTATGCATGATTCCACAGGATAAGCAGCTGGGTGTGTGCTAAGAGTCTGCTTCTGCAGAAAAAATAGCTCCCCCTTTCCTACTAATGCAACTGTAAAATTACCAGAGTAATACACAATAAATCTCTGTCTATAATTCCTCTTTGCACACAGAGTCATGGTTTGATATTAGTCAGAAAACGAAATTTCTTTGCCAATTGGAAAGCACACTTCCTACTGTTTTCTTGGCAAGTGATAAGTACTTTTACAGTCTGACACATTTTGAATCCACTTTTCAGATTCTGAAAAAAGCACATGTCCAAACAGCTTTTTGAGACCAGCAACATGTGTAACCTGGGTGACTGACTACACTCCAGCAAGGGCAATCAGCCTTAGTGATTCTGAATGTATTTGCATTACTGACTGCAACCTCAAACCCCACTCGGTTGTGAATACTATGCATGATTCCACAGGATAAGCAGCTGGGTGTGTGCTAAGAGTCTGCTTCTGCAGAAAAAATAACTCCCCCTTTCCATCTAATGCAAATGTAAAATTACCAGAGTAATATGCAATAAATCTCTGCCTATAATTCCTCTTTGCACACAGAGTCATGGTTTGAAATTAGGCAGAAAACGAAATTTCTTTGCCAATTTGAAAGCACACTTACTACTCTTTTTTTGGCAAGTGATAAGTACTTTTACAGTCTGACACATTTTGAATCCACTTTTCAGATTCTGAAAAAAGCACATGTCCAAACAGCTTTTTGAGACCAGCAACATGTG
Organism: Triturus cristatus; assembly: GCF_964204655.1. Classification (NCBI taxonomy): domain Eukaryota; kingdom Metazoa; phylum Chordata; class Amphibia; order Caudata; family Salamandridae; genus Triturus; species Triturus cristatus. Next base: position 89,068,758 of record NC_140582.1, read on the forward strand.
TAACCTGGGTGACTGACTACACTCCAGCAAGGGCAACCAGCCTTAGTGATGCTGAATGTATTTGCATTACTGACTGCAACCTCAAACCCCACTCGGTGGTGAATACTATGCATGATTCGACAGGATAAGCAGCTGGGTGTGTGCTAAGAGTCTGCTTCTGCAGAAAAAATAGCTCCCCCTTTCCTACTAATGTAACTGTAAAATTACCAGAGTAATACACAATAAATCTCTGTCTATAATTCCTCTTTGCACACAGAGTCATGGTTTGATATTAGTCAGAAAACGAAATTTCTTTGCCAATTGGAAAGCACACTTCCTACTGTTTTTTTGGCAAGTGATAAGTACTTTTACAGTCTGACACATTTTGAATCCACTTTTCAGATTCTGAAAAAAGCACATGTCCAAACAGCTTTTTGAGACCAGCAACATGTGTAACCTGGGTGACTGACTACACTCCAGCAAGGGCAACCAGCCTTAGTGATGCTGAATGTATTTGCATTACTGACTGCAACCTCAAACCCCACTCGGTTGTGAATACTATGCATGATTCCACAGGATAAGCAGCTGGGTGTGTGCTAAGAGTCTGCTTCTGCGGAAAAAATAGCTCCCCCTTTCCTACTAATGCAACTGTAAAATTACCAGAGTAATACGCAATAAATCTCTGTCTATAATTCCTCTTTGCACACAGAGTCATGGTTTGATATTAGTCAGAAAACGAAATTTCTTTGCCAATTGGAAAGCACACTTCCTACTGTTTTTTTGACAAGTGGTAAGTACTTTTACAGTCTGACACATTTTGAATCCACTTTTCAGATTCTGAAAAAAGCACATGTCCAAACAGCTTTTTGAGACCAGCAACATGTGTAACCTGGGTGACTGACTACACTCCAGCAAGGGCAACCAGCCTTAGTGATGCTGAATGTATTTGCATTACTGACTGCAACCTCAAACCCCACTCGGTTGTGAATACTATGCATGATTCCACAGGATAAGCAGCTGGGTGTGTGCTAAGAGTCTGCTTCTGCAGAAAAAATACCTCCCCCTTTCCATCTAATGCAAATGTAAAATTACCAGAGTAATATGCAATAAATCTCTGCCTATAATTCCTCTTTGCACACAGAGTCATGGTTTGAAATTAGGCAGAAAACGAAATTTCTTTGCCAATTTGAAAGCACACTTACTACTCTTTTTTTGGCAAGTGATAAGTACTTTTACAGTCTGACACATTTTGAATCCACTTATCAGATTCTGAAAAAAGCACATGTCCAAACAGCTTTTTGAGACCAGCAACATGTGTAACCTGGGTGACTGACTACACTCCAGCAAGGGCAACCAGCCTTAGTGATGCTGAATGTATTTGCATTACTGACTGCAACCTCAAACCCCACTCGGTTGTGAATACTATGCATGATTCCACAGGATAAGCAGCTGGGTGTGTGCTAAGAGTCTGCTTCTGCAGAAAAAATACCTCCCCCTTTCCTACTAATGCAACTGTAAATTTACCAGAGTAATACACAATAAATCTCTGTCGATAATTCCTCTTTGCACACAGAGTCATGGTTTGATATTAGTCAGAAAACGAAATTTCTTTGCCAATTGGAAAGCACACTTCCTACTGTTTTTTTGGCAAGTGATAAGTACTTTTACAGTCTGACACATTTTGAATCCACTTTTCAGATTCTGAAAAAAGCACATGTCCAAACAGCTTTTTGAGACCAGCAACATGTGTAACCTGGGTGACTGACTACACTCCAGCAAGGGCAATCAGCCTTAGTGATGCTGAATGTATTTGCATTACTGACTGCAACCTCAAACCCCACTCGGTTGTGAATACTATGCATGATTCCACAGGATAAGCAGCTGGGTGTGTGCTAAGAGTCTGCTTCTGCAGAAAAAATAGCTCCCCCTTTCCATCTAATGCAAATGTAAAATTACCAGAGTAATATGCAATAAATCTCTGCCTATAATTCCTCTTTGCACACAGAGTCATGGTTTGAAATTAGGCAGAAAACGAAATTTCTTTGCCAATTTGAAAGCACACTTACTACTCTTTTTTTGGCAAGTGATAAGTACTTTTACAGTCTGACACATTTTGAATCCACTTTTCAGATTCTGAAAAAAACACATGTCCAAACAGCTTTTTGAGACCAGCAACATGTGTAACCTGGGTGACTGACTACACTCCAGCAAGGGCAACCAGCCTTAGTGATGCTGAATGTATTTGCATTACTGACTGCAACCTCAAACCCCACTCGGTTGTGAATACTATGCATGATTCCACAGGATAAGCAGCTGGGTGTGTGCTAAGAGTCTGCTTCTGCGGAAAAAATAGCTCCCCCTTTCCTACTAATGCAACTGTAAAATTACCAGAGTAATACGCAATAAATCTCTGTCTATAATTCCTCTTTGCACACAGAGTCATGGTTTGATATTAGTCAGAAAACGAAATTTCTTTGCCAATTGGAAAGCACACTTCCTACTGTTTTTTTGACAAGTGATAAGTACTTTTACAGTCTGACACATTTTGAATCCACTTTTCAGATTCTGAAAAAAGCACATGTCCAAACAGCTTTTTGAGACCAGCAACATGTGTAACCTGGGTGACTGACTACACTCCAGCAAGGGCAACCAGCCTTAGTGATGCTGAATGTATTTGCATTACTGACTGCAACCTCAAACCCCACTCGGTTGTGAATACTATGCATGATTCCACAGGATAAGCAGCTGGGTGTGTGCTAAGAGTCTGCTTCTGCAGAAAAAATAGCTCCCCCTTTCCATCTAATGCAAATGTAAAATTACCAGAGTAATATGCAATAAATCTCTGCCTATAATTCCTCTTTGCACACAGAGTCATGGTTTGAAATTAGGCAGAAAACGAAATTTCTTTGCCAATTTGAAAGCACACTTACTACTCTTTTTTTGGCAAGTGATAAGTACTTTTACAGTCTGACACATTTTGAATCCACTTTTCAGATTCTGAAAAAAGCACATGTCCAAACAGCTTTTTGAGACCAGCAACATGTGTAACCTGGGTGACTGACTACACTCCAGCAAGGGCAACCAGCCTTAGTGATGCTGAATGTATTTGCATTACTGACTGCAACCTCAAACCCCACTCGGTTGTGAATACTATGCATGATTCCACAGGATAAGCAGCTGGGTGTGTGCTAAGAGTCTGCTTCTGCAGAAAAAATACCTCCCCCTTTCCTACTAATGCAACTGTAAAATTACCAGAGTAATACACAATAAATCTCTGTCTATAATTCCTCTTTGCACACAGAGTCATGGTTTGATATTAGTCAGAAAACGAAATTTCTTTGCCAATTGGAAAGCACACTTCCTACTGTTTTTTTGGCAAGTGATAAGTACTTTTACAGTCTGACCCATTTTGAATCCACTTTTCAGATTCTGAAAAAAGCACATGTCCAAACAGCTTTTTGAGACCAGCAACATGTGTAACCTGGGTGACTGACTACACTCCAGCAAGGGCAATCAGCCTTAGTGATGCTGAATGTATTTGCATTACTGACTGCAACCTCAAACCCCACTCGGTTGTGAATACTATGCATGATTCCACAGGATAAGCAGCTGGGTGTGTGCTAAGAGTCTGCTTCTGCAGAAAAAATAGCTCCCCCTTTCCATCTAATGCAAATGTAAAATTACCAGAGTAATATGCAATAAATCTCTGCCTATAATTCCTCTTTGCACACAGAGTCATGGTTTGAAATTAGGCAGAAAACGAAATTTCTTTGCCAATTTGAAAGCACACTTACTACTCTTTTTTTGGCAAGTGATAAGTACTTTTACAGTCTGACACATTTTGAATCCACTTTTCAGATTCTGAAAAAAGCACATGTCCAAACAGCTTTTTGAGACCAGCAACATGTGTAACCTGGGTGACTGACTACACTCCAGCAAGGGCAACCAGCCTTAGTGATGCTGAATGTATTTGCATTACTGACTGCAACCTCAAACCCCACTCGGTTGTGAATACTATGCATGATTCCACAGGATAAGTAGCTGGGTGTGTGCTAAGAGTCTGCTTCTGCAGAAAAAATAGCTCCCCCTTTCCTACTAATGTAACTGTAAAATTACCAGAGTAATACACAATAAATCTCTGTGTATAATTCCTCTTTGCACACAGAGTCATGGTTTGATATTAGTCAGAAAACGAAATTTCTTTGCCAATTGGAAAGCACACTTCCTACTGTTTTTTTGGCAAGTGATAAGTACTTTTACAGTCTGACACATTTTGAATCCACTTTTCAGATTCTGAAAAAAGCACATGTCCAAACAGCTTTTTGAGACCAGCAACATGTGTAACCTGGGTGACTGACTACACTCCAGCAAGGGCAACCAGCCTTAGTGATGCTGAATGTATTTGCATTACTGACTGCAACCTCAAACCCCACTCGGTTGTGAATACTATGCATGATTCCACAGGATAAGCAGCTGGGTGTGTGCTAAGAGTCTGCTTCTGCGGAAAAAATAGCTCCCCCTTTCCTACTAATGCAACTGTAAAATTACCAGAGTAATACGCAATAAATCTCTGTCTATAATTCCTCTTTGCACACAGAGTCATGGTTTGATATTAGTCAGAAAACGAAATTTCTTTGCCAATTGGAAAGCACACTTCCTACTGTTTTTTTGACAAGTGATAAGTACTTTTACAGTCTGACACATTTTGAATCCACTTTTCAGATTCTGAAAAAAGCACATGTCCAAACAGCTTTTTGAGACCAGCAACATGTGTAACCTGGGTGACTGACTACACTCCAGCAAGGGCAACCAGCCTTAGTGATGCTGAATGTATTTGCATTACTGACTGCAACCTCAAACCCCACTCGGTTGTGAATACTATGCATCATTCCACAGGATAAGCAGCTGGGTGTGTGCTAAGAGTCTGCTTCTGCAGAAAAAATAGCTCCCCCTTTCCATCTAATGCAAATGTAAAATTACCAGAGTAATATGCAATAAATCTCTGCCTATAATTCCTCTTTGCACACAGAGTCATGGTTTGAAATTAGGCAGAAAACGAAATTTCTTTGCCAATTTGAAAGCACACTTACTACTCTTTTTTTGGCAAGTCATAAGTACTTTTACAGTCTGACACATTTTGAATCCACTTATCAGATTCTGAAAAAAGCACATGTCCAAACAGCTTTTTGAGACCAGCAACATGTGTAACCTGGGTGACTGACTACACTCCAGCAAGGGCAACCAGCCTTAGTGATGCTGAATGTATTTGCATTACTGACTGCAACCTCAAACCCCACTCGGTTGTGAATACTATGCATGATTCCACAGGATAAGCAGCTGGGTGTGTGCTAAGAGTCTGCTTCTGCAGAAAAAATACCTCCCCCTTTCCTACTAATGCAACTGTAAATTTACCAGAGTAATACACAATAAATCTCTGTCGATAATTCCTCTTTGCACACAGAGTCATGGTTTGATATTAGTCAGAAAACGAAATTTCTTTGCCAATTGGAAAGCACACTTCCTACTGTTTTTTTGGCAAGTGATAAGTACTTTTACAGTCTGACACATTTTGAATCCACTTTTCAGATTCTGAAAAAAGCACATGTCCAAACAGCTTTTTGAGACCAGCAACATGTGTAACCTGGGTGACTGACTACACTCCAGCAAGGGCAATCAGCCTTAGTGATGCTGAATGTATTTGCATTACTGACTGCAACCTCAAACCCCACTCGGTTGTGAATACTATGCATGATTCCACAGGATAAGCAGCTGGGTGTGTGCTAAGAGTCTGCTTCTGCAGAAAAAATAGCTCCCCCTTTCCATCTAATGCAAATGTAAAATTACCAGAGTAATATGCAATAAATCTCTGCCTATAATTCCTCTTTGCACACAGAGTCATGGTTTGAAATTAGGCAGAAAACGAAATTTCTTTGCCAATTTGAAAGCACACTTACTACTCTTTTTTTGGCAAGTGATAAGTACTTTTACAGTCTGACACATTTTGAATCCACTTTTCAGATTCTGAAAAAAACACATGTCCAAACAGCTTTTTGAGACCAGCAACATGTGTAACCTGGGTGACTGACTACACTCCAGCAAGGGCAACCAGCCTTAGTGATGCTGAATGTATTTGCATTACTGACTGCAACCTCAAACCCCACTCGGTTGTGAATACTATGCATGATTCCACAGGATAAGCAGCTGGGTGTGTGCTAAGAGTCTGCTTCTGCGGAAAAAATAGCTCCCCCTTTCCTACTAATGCAACTGTAAAATTACCAGAGTAATACGCAATAAATCTCTGTCTATAATTCCTCTTTGCACACAGAGTCATGGTTTGATATTAGTCAGAAAACGAAATTTCTTTGCCAATTGGAAAGCACACTTCCTACTGTTTTTTTGACAAGTGATAAGTACTTTTACAGTCTGACACATTTTGAATCCACTTTTCAGATTCTGAAAAAAGCACATGTCCAAACAGCTTTTTGAGACCAGCAACATGTGTAACCTGGGTGACTGACTACACTCCAGCAAGGGCAACCAGCCTTAGTGATGCTGAATGTATTTGCATTACTGACTGCAACCTCAAACCCCACTCGGTTGTGAATACTATGCATGATTCCACAGGATAAGCAGCTGGGTGTGTGCTAAGAGTCTGCTTCTGCAGAAAAAATAGCTCCCCCTTTCCATCTAATGCAAATGTAAAATTACCAGAGTAATATGCAATAAATCTCTGCCTATAATTCCTCTTTGCACACAGAGTCATGGTTTGAAATTAGGCAGAAAACGAAATTTCTTTGCCAATTTGAAAGCACACTTACTACTCTTTTTTTGGCAAGTGATAAGTACTTTTACAGTCTGACACATTTTGAATCCACTTTTCAGATTCTGAAAAAAGCACATGTCCAAACAGCTTTTTGAGACCAGCAACATGTGTAACCTGGGTGACTGACTACACTCCAGCAAGGGCAACCAGCCTTAGTGATGCTGAATGTATTTGCATTACTGACTGCAACCTCAAACCCCACTCGGTTGTGAATACTATGCATGATTCCACAGGATAAGCAGCTGGGTGTGTGCTAAGAGTCTGCTTCTGCAGAAAAAATACCTCCCCCTTTCCTACTAATGCAACTGTAAAATTACCAGAGTAATACACAATAAATCTCTGTCTATAATTCCTCTTTGCACACAGAGTCATGGTTTGATATTAGTCAGAAAACGAAATTTCTTTGCCAATTGGAAAGCACACTTCCTACTGTTTTTTTGGCAAGTGATAAGTACTTTTACAGTCTGACCCATTTTGAATCCACTTTTCAGATTCTGAAAAAAGCACATGTCCAAACAGCTTTTTGAGACCAGCAACATGTGTAACCTGGGTGACTGACTACACTCCAGCAAGGGCAATCAGCCTTAGTGATGCTGAATGTATTTGCATTACTGACTGCAACCTCAAACCCCACTCGGTTGTGAATACTATGCATGATTCCACAGGATAAGCAGCTGGGTGTGTGCTAAGAGTCTGCTTCTGCAGAAAAAATAGCTCCCCCTTTCCATCTAATGCAAATGTAAAATTACCAGAGTAATATGCAATAAATCTCTGCCTATAATTCCTCTTTGCACACAGAGTCATGGTTTGAAATTAGGCAGAAAACGAAATTTCTTTGCCAATTTGAAAGCACACTTACTACTCTTTTTTTGGCAAGTGATAAGTACTTTTACAGTCTGACACATTTTGAATCCACTTTTCAGATTCTGAAAAAAGCACATGTCCAAACAGCTTTTTGAGACCAGCAACATGTGTAACCTGGGTGACTGACTACACTCCAGCAAGGGCAACCAGCCTTAGTGATGCTGAATGTATTTGCATTACTGACTGCAACCTCAAACCCCACTCGGTTGTGAATACTATGCATGATTCCACAGGATAAGTAGCTGGGTGTGTGCTAAGAGTCTGCTTCTGCAGAAAAAATATCTCCCCCTTTCCTACTAATGTAACTGTAAAATTACCAGAGTAATACACAATAAATCTCTGTCTATAATTCCTCTTTGCACACAGAGTCATGGTTTGATATTAGTCAGAAAACGAAATTTCTTTGCCAATTGGAAAGCACACTTCCTACTGTTTTTTTGGCAAGTGATAAGTACTTTTACAGTCTGACACATTTTGAATCCACTTTTCAGATTCTGAAAAAAGCACATGTCCAAACAGCTTTTTGAGACCAGCAACATGTGTAACCTGGGTGACTGACTACACTCCAGCAAGGGCAACCAGCCTTAGTGATGCTGAATGTATTTGCATTACTGACTGCAACCTCAAACCCCACTCGGTTGTGAATACTATGCATGATTCCACAGGATAAGCAGCTGGGTGTGTGCTAAGAGTCTGCTTCTGCGGAAAAAATAGCTCCCCCTTTCCTACTAATGCAACTGTAAAATTACCAGAGTAATACGCAATAAATCTCTGTCTATAATTCCTCTTTGCACACAGAGTCATGGTTTGATATTAGTCAGAAAACGAAATTTCTTTGCCAATTGGAAAGCACACTTCCTACTGTTTTTTTGACAAGTGATAAGTACTTTTACAGTCTGACACATTTTGAATCCACTTTTCAGATTCTGAAAAAAGCACATGTCCAAACAGCTTTTTGAGACCAGCAACATGTGTAACCTGGGTGACTGACTACACTCCAGCAAGGGCAACCAGCCTTAGTGATGCTGAATGTATTTGCATTACTGACTGCAACCTCAAACCCCACTCGGTTGTGAATACTATCCATCATTCCACAGGATAAGCAGCTGGGTGTGTGCTAAGAGTCTGCTTCTGCAGAAAAAATAGCTCCCCCTTTCCATCTAATGCAAATGTAAAATTACCAGAGTAATATGCAATAAATCTCTGCCTATAATTCCTCTTTGCACACAGAGTCATGGTTTGAAATTAGGCAGAAAACGAAATTTCTTTGCCAATTTGAAAGCACACTTACTACTCTTTTTTTGGCAAGTGATAAGTACTTTTACAGTCTGACACATTTTGAATCCACTTATCAGATTCTGAAAAAAGCACATGTCCAAACAGCTTTTTGAGACCAGCAACATGTGTAACCTGGGTGACTGACTACACTCCAGCAAGGGCAACCAGCCTTAGTGATGCTGAATGTATTTGCATTACTGACTGCAACCTCAAACCCCACTCGGTTGTGAATACTATGCATGATTCCACAGGATAAGCAGCTGGGTGTGTGCTAAGAGTCTGCTTCTGCAGAAAAAATACCTCCCCCTTTCCTACTAATGCAACTGTAAAATTACCAGAGTAATACACAATAAATCTCTGTCTATAATTCCTCTTTGCACACAGAGTCATGGTTTGATATTAGTCAGAAAACGAAATTTCTTTGCCAATTGGAAAGCACACTTCCTACTGTTTTTTTGGCAAGTGATAAGTACTTTTACAGTCTGACACATTTTGAATCCACTTTTCAGATTCTGAAAAAAGCACATGTCCAAACAGCTTTTTGAGACCAGCAACATGTGTAACCTGGGTGACTGACTACACTCCAGCAAGGGCAATCAGCCTTAGTGATGCTGAATGTATTTGCATTACTGACTGCAACCTCAAACCCCACTCGGTTGTGAATACTATGCATGATTCCACAGGATAAGCAGCTGGGTGTGTGCTAAGAGTCTGCTTCTGCAGAAAAAATAGCTCCCCCTTTCCATCTAATGCAAATGTAAAATTACCAGAGTAATATGCAATAAATCTCTGCCTATAATTCCTCTTTGCACACAGAGTCATGGTTTGAAATTAGGCAGAAAACGAAATTTCTTTGCCAATTTGAAAGCACACTTACTACTCTTTTTTTGGCAAGTGATAAGTACTTTTACAGTCTGACACATTTTGAATCCACTTTTCAGATTCTGAAAAAAGCACATGTCCAAACAGCTTTTTGAGACCAGCAACATGTGTAACCTGGGTGACTGACTACACTCCAGCAAGGGCAACCAGCCTTAGTGATGCTGAATGTATTTGCATTACTGACTGCAACCTCAAACCCCACTCGGTTGTGAATACTATGCATGATTCCACAGGATAAGCAGCTGGGTGTGTGCTAAGAGTCTGCTTCTGCAGAAAAAATAGCTCCCCCTTTCCTACTAATGTAACTGTAAAATTACCAGAGTAATACACAATAAATCTCTGTCTATAATTCCTCTTTGCACACAGAGTCATGGTTTGATATTAGTCAGAAAACGAAATTTCTTTGCCAATTGGAAAGCACACTTCCTACTGTTTTTTTGGCAAGTGATAAGTACTTTTACAGTCTGACACATTTTGAATCCACTTTTCAGATTCTGAAAAAAGCACATGTCCAAACAGCTTTTTGAGACCAGCAACATGTGTAACCTGGGTGACTGACTACACTCCAGCAAGGGCAACCAGCCTTAGTGATGCTGAATGTATTTGCATTACTGACTGCAACCTCAAACCCCACTCGGTTGTGAATACTATGCATGATTCCACAGGATAAGCAGCTGGGTGTGTGCTAAGAGTCTGCTTCTGCGGAAAAAATAGCTCCCCCTTTCCTACTAATGCAACTGTAAAATTACCAGAGTAATACGCAATAAATCTCTGTCTATAATTCCTCTTTGCACACAGAGTCATGGTTTGATATTAGTCAGAAAACGAAATTTCTTTGCCAATTGGAAAGCACACTTCCTACTGTTTTTTTGACAAGTGATAAGTACTTTTACAGTCTGACACATTTTGAATCCACTTTTCAGATTCTGAAAAAAGCACATGTCCAAACAGCTTTTTGAGACCAGCAACATGTGTAACCTGGGTGACTGACTACACTCCAGCAAGGGCAACCAGCCTTAGTGATGCTGAATGTATTTGCATTACTGACTGCAACCTCAAACCCCACTCGGTTGTGAATACTATGCATCATTCCACAGGATAAGCAGCTGGGTGTGTGCTAAGAGTCTGCTTCTGCAGAAAAAATAGCTCCCCCTTTCCATCTAATGCAAATGTAAAATTACCAGAGTAATATGCAATAAATCTCTGCCTATAATTCCTCTTTGCACACAGAGTCATGGTTTGAAATTAGGCAGAAAACGAAATTTCTTTGCCAATTTGAAAGCACACTTACTACTCTTTTTTTGGCAAGTGATAAGTACTTTTACAGTCTGACACATTTTGAATCCACTTATCAGATTCTGAAAAAAGCACATGTCCAAACAGCTTTTTGAGACCAGCAACATGTGTAACCTGGGTGACTGACTACACTCCAGCAAGGGCAACCAGCCTTAGTGATGCTGAATGTATTTGCATTACTGACTGCAACCTCAAACCCCACTCGGTTGTGAATACTATGCATGATTCCACAGGATAAGCAGCTGGGTGTGTGCTAAGAGTCTGCTTCTGCAGAAAAAATACCTCCCCCTTTCCTACTAATGCAACTGTAAAATTACCAGAGTAATACACAATAAATCTCTGTCGATAATTCCTCTTTGCACACAGAGTCATGGTTTGATATTAGTCAGAAAACGAAATTTCTTTGCCAATTGGAAAGCACACTTCCTACTGTTTTTTTGGCAAGTGATAAGTACTTTTACAGTCTGACACATTTTGAATCCACTTTTCAGATTCTGAAAAAAGCACATGTCCAAACAGCTTTTTGAGACCAGCAACATGTGTAACCTGGGTGACTGACTACACTCCAGCAAGGGCAATCAGCCTTAGTGATGCTGAATGTATTTGCATTACTGACTGCAACCTCAAACCCCACTCGGTTGTGAATACTATGCATGATTCCACAGGATAAGCAGCTGGGTGTGTGCTAAGAGTCTGCTTCTGCAGAAAAAATAGCTCCCCCTTTCCATCTAATGCAAATGTAAAATTACCAGAGTAATATGCAATAAATCTCTGCCTATAATTCCTCTTTGCACACAGAGTCATGGTTTGATATTAGTCAGAAAACGAAATTTCTTTGCCAATTGGAAAGCACACTTCCTACTGTTTTTTTGACAAGTGATAAGTACTTTTACAGTCTGACACATTTTGAATCCACTTTTCAGATTCTGAAAAAAGCACATGTCCAAACAGCTTTTTGAGACCAGCAACATGTGTAACCTGGGTGACTGACTACACTCCAGCAAGGGCAACCAGCCTTAGTGATGCTGAATGTATTTGCATTACTGACTGCAACCTCAAACCCCACTCGGTTGTGAATACTATGCATCATTCCACAGGATAAGCAGCTGGGTGTGTGCTAAGAGTCTGCTTCTGCAGAAAAAATAGCTCCCCCTTTCCATCTAATGCAAATGTAAAATTACCAGAGTAATATGCAATAAATCTCTGCCTATAATTCCTCTTTGCACACAGAGTCATGGTTTGAAATTAGGCAGAAAACGAAATTTCTTTGCCAATTTGAAAGCACACTTACTACTCTTTTTTTGGCAAGTGATAAGTACTTTTACAGTCTGACACATTTTGAATCCACTTATCAGATTCTGAAAAAAGCACATGTCCAAACAGCTTTTTGAGACCAGCAACATGTGTAACCTGGGTGACTGACTACACTCCAGCAAGGGCAACCAGCCTTAGTGATGCTGAATGTATTTGCATTACTGACTGCAACCTCAAACCCCACTCGGTTGTGAATACTATGCATGATTCCACAGGATAAGCAGCTGGGTGTGTGCTAAGAGTCTGCTTCTGCAGAAAAAATACCTCCCCCTTTCCTACTAATGCAACTGTAAAATTACCAGAGTAATACACAATAAATCTCTGTCGATAATTCCTCTTTGCACACAGAGTCATGGTTTGATATTAGTCAGAAAACGAAATTTCTTTGCCAATTGGAAAGCACACTTCCTACTGTTTTTTTGGCAAGTGATAAGTACTTTTACAATCTGACACATTTTGAATCCACTTTTCAGATTCTGAAAAAAGCACATGTCCAAACAGCTTTTTGAGACCAGCAACATGTGTAACCTGGGTGACTGACTACACTCCAGCAAGGGCAATCAGCCTTAGTGATGCTGAATGTATTTGCATTACTGACTGCAACCTCAAACCCCACTCGGTTGTGAATACTATGCATGATTCCACAGGATAAGCAGCCGGGTGTGTGCTAAGAGTCTGCTTCTGCAGAAAAAATAGCTCCCCCTTTCCTACTAATGCAACTGTAAAATTACCAGAGTAATATGCAATAAATCTCTGCCTATAATTCCTCTTTGCACACAGAGTCATGGTTTGAAATTAGGCAGAAAACGAAATTTCTTTGCCAATTTGAAAGCACACTTACTACTCTTTTTTGGCAAGTGATAAGTACTTTTACAGTCTGACACATTTTGAATCCACTTTTCAGATTCTGAAAAAAGCACATGTCCAAACAGCTTTTTGAGACCAGCAACATGTGTAACCTGGGTGACTGACTACACTCCAGCAAGGGCAACCAGCCTTAGTGATGCTGAATGTATTTGCATTACTGACTGCAACCTCAAACCCCACTCGGTTGTGAATACTATGCATGATTCCACAGGATAAGCAGCTGGGTGTGTGCTAAGAGTCTGCTTCTGCAGAAAAAATAGCTCCCCCTTTCCTACTAATGTAACTGTAAAATTACCAGAGTAATACACAATAAATCTCTGTCTATAATTCCTCTTTGCACACAGAGTCATGGTTTGATATTAGTCAGAAAACGAAATTTCTTTGCCAATTGGAAAGCACACTTCCTACTGTTTTTTTGGCAAGTGATAAGTACTTTTACAGTCTGACACATTTTGAATCCACTTTTCAGATTCTGAAAAAAGCACATGTCCAAACAGCTTTTTGAGACCAGCAACATGTGTAACCTGGGTGACTGACTACACTCCAGCAAGGGCAACCAGCCTTAGTGATGCTGAATGTATTTGCATTACTGACTGCAACCTCAAACCCCACTCGGTTGTGAATACTATGCATGATTCCACAGGATAAGCAGCTGGGTGTGTGCTAAGAGTCTGCTTCTGCGGAAAAAATAGCTCCCCCTTTCCTACTAATGCAACTGTAAAATTACCAGAGTAATACGCAATAAATCTCTGTCTATAATTCCTCTTTGCACACAGAGTCATGGTTTGATATTAGTCAGAAAACGAAATTTCTTTGCCAATTGGAAAGCACACTTCCTACTGTTTTTTTGACAAGTGATAAGTACTTTTACAGTCTGACACATTTTGAATCCACTTTTCAGATTCTGAAAAAAGCACATGTCCAAACAGCTTTTTGAGACCAGCAACATGTGTAACCTGGGTGACTGACTACACTCCAGCAAGGGCAACCAGCCTTAGTGATGCTGAATGTATTTGCATTACTGACTGCAACCTCAAACCCCACTCGGTTGTGAATACTATGCATCATTCCACAGGATAAGCAGCTGGGTGTGTGCTAAGAGTCTGCTTCTGCAGAAAAAATAGCTCCCCCTTTCCATCTAATGCAAATGTAAAATTACCAGAGTAATATGCAATAAATCTCTGCCTATAATTCCTCTTTGCACACAGAGTCATGGTTTGAAATTAGGCAGAAAACGAAATTTCTTTGCCAATTTGAAAGCACACTTACTACTCTTTTTTTGGCAAGTGATAAGTACTTTTACAGTCTGACACATTTTGAATCCACTTATCAGATTCTGAAAAAAGCACATGTCCAAACAGCTTTTTGAGACCAGCAACATGTGTAACCTGGGTGACTGACTACACTCCAGCAAGGGCAATCAGCCTTAGTGATGCTGAATGTATTTGCATTACTGACTGCAACCTCAAACCCCACTCGGTTGTGAATACTATGCATGATTCCACAGGATAAGCAGCTGGGTGTGTGCTAAGAGTCTGCTTCTGCAGAAAAAATACCTCCCCCTTTCCTACTAATGCAACTGTAAAATTACCAGAGTAATACACAATAAATCTCTGTCGATAATTCCTCTTTGCACACAGAGTCATGGTTTGATATTAGTCAGAAAACGAAATTTCTTTGCCAATTGGAAAGCACACTTCCTACTGTTTTTTTGGCAAGTGATAAGTACTTTTACAGTCTGACACATTTTGAATCCACTTTTCAGATTCTGAAAAAAGCACATGTCCAAACAGCTTTTTGAGACCAGCAACATGTGTAACCTGGGTGACTGACTACACTCCAGCAAGGGCAATCAGCCTTAGTGATGCTGAATGTATTTGCATTACTGACTGCAACCTCAAACCCCACTCGGTTGTGAATACTATGCATGATTCCACAGGATAAGCAGCTGGGTGTGTGCTAAGAGTCTGCTTCTGCAGAAAAAATAGCTCCCCCTTTCCATCTAATGCAAATGTAAAATTACCAGAGTAATATGCAATAAATCTCTGCCTATAATTCCTCTTTGCACACAGAGTCATGGTTTGAAATTAGGCAGAAAACGAAATTTCTTTGCCAATTTGAAAGCACACTTACTACTCTTTTTTTGGCAAGTGATAAGTACTTTTACAGTCTGACACATTTTGAATCCACTTTTCAGATTCTGAAAAAAGCACATGTCCAAACAGCTTTTTGAGACCAGCAACATGTGTAACCTGGGTGACTGACTACACTCCAGCAAGGGCAACCAGCCTTAGTGATGCTGAATGTATTTGCATTACTGACTGCAACCTCAAACCCTACTCGGTTGTGAATACTATGCATGATTCCACAGGATAAGCAGCTGGGTGTGTGCTAAGAGTCTGCTTCTGCAGAAAAAATAGCTCCCCCTTTCCTACTTATGTAACTGTAAAATTACCAGAGTAATACACAATAAATCTCGGTCTATAATTCCTCTTTGCACACAGAGTCATGGTTTGATATTAGTCAGAAAACGAAATTTCTTTGCCAATTGGAAAGCACACTTCCTACTGTTTTTTTGGCAAGTGATAAGTACTTTTACAGTCTGACACATTTTGAATCCACTTTTCAGATTCTGAAAAAAGCACATGTCCAAACAGCTTTTTGAGACCAGCAACATGTGTAACCTGGGTGACTGACTACACTCCAGCAAGGGCAACCAGCCTTAGTGATGCTGAATGTATTTGCATTACTGACTGCAACCTCAAACCCCACTCGGTTGTGAATACTATGCATGATTCCACAGGATAAGCAGCTGGGTGTGTGCTAAGAGTCTGCTTCTGCGGAAAAAATAGCTCCCCCTTTCCTACTAATGCAACTGTAAAATTACCAGAGTAATACGCAATAAATCTCTGTCTATAATTCCTCTTTGCACACAGAGTCATGGTTTGATATTAGTCAGAAAACGAAATTTCTTTGCCAATTGGAAAGCACACTTCCTACTGTTTTTTTGACAAGTGATAAGTACTTTTACAGTCTGACACATTTTGAATCCACTTTTCAGATTCTGAAAAAAGCACATGTCCAAACAGCTTTTTGAGACCAGCAACATGTGTAACCTGGGTGACTGACTACACTCCAGCAAGGGCAACCAGCCTTAGTGATGCTGAATGTATTTGCATTACTGACTGCAACCTCAAACCCCACTCGGTTGTGAATACTATGCATGATTCCACAGGATAAGCAGCTGGGTGTGTGCTAAGAGTCTGCTTCTGCAGAAAAAATAGCTCCCCCTTTCCATCTAATGCAAATGTAAAATTACCAGAGTAATATGCAATAAATCTCTGCCTATAATTCCTCTTTGCACACAGAGTCATGGTTTGAAATTAGGCAGAAAACGAAATTTCTTTGCCAATTTGAAAGCACACTTACTACTCTTTTTTTGGCAAGTGATAAGTACTTTTACAGTCTGACACATTTTGGGGCAGATTTATGTTAACTGGCGCATCCCTGCATATCAGCAGGGATGCGCCAATTATTATGCGCCACAGCTGCGCCACCATGAATGCGCCGCATTTATAATGCGGCGCACCATGGGGCAAAAACGGCACAGATGCGTGACGCATCTGTGCCGTAAAAGTGGCGCATTGCTGGAGTTGCGTCGCAAGCGCGACGCAGCTCCAGCAATATTCTGGGGGGCCCTATCTGTACAATGCTGCGTCAATCCTTACGCCTGCTTCAAGCAGGCGCAGGGTTTTGACGCAGCATGGGCCTAAAAGTGACTGAGTGAAATCTTGTAGATTTCACTCAGCCACTTTTAGGAGGCGTTCCTGCGCCGGAACGCCCCCACCTGCCCTGGAACGCCTACATGTGGCGCAGGGCTTTACAACGTGACGCATCTCCCAGATGCGTCACGTTGTAAATACCCCGCACCATGGCGCAGGATTTGTGCCGCTGCTGCGTCACAAAAGTGACGCAACGGCGGCGCAAAAGTGGCGCAAGTGCTACATAAATCTGCCCCTTTGAATCCACTTTTCAGATTCTGAAAAAAGCACATGTCCAAACAGCTTTTTGAGACCAGCAACATGTGTAACCTGGGTGACTGACTACACTCCAGCAAGGGCAACCAGC
The DNA here is from genome assembly GCF_964204655.1 of Triturus cristatus. NCBI lineage: Eukaryota > Metazoa > Chordata > Amphibia > Caudata > Salamandridae > Triturus > Triturus cristatus. Next base: position 89,086,189 of record NC_140582.1, read on the forward strand.
CTTAGTGATGCTGAATGTATTTGCATTACTGACTGCAACCTCAAACCCCACTCGGTTGTGAATACTATGCATGATTTCACAGGATAAGCAGCTGGGTGTGTGCTAAGAGTCTGCTTCTGCAGAAAAAATAGCTCCCCTTTCCTACTAATGCAACTGTAAAATTACCAGAGTAATACACAATAAATCTCTGTCTATAATTCCTCTTTGCACACAGAGTCATGGTTTGATATTAGTCAGAAAACGAAATTTCTTTGCCAATTGGAAAGCACACTTCCTACTGTTTTTTTGGCAAGTGATAAGTACTTTTACAGTCTGACACATTTTGAATCCACTTTTCAGATTCTGAAAAAAGCACATGTCCAAACAGCTTTTTGAGACCAGCAACATGTGTAACCTGGGTGACTGACTACACTCCAGCAAGGGCAACCAGCCTTAGTGATGCTGAATGTATTTGCATTATTGACTGCAACCTCAAACCCTAAAAGTATTCCTCATTTATACCAATACACCTTATTTTATGGTGAAAACATAGTCCATATTATTTTACATGTTCCTTACATTTAAATTTCTCCCAAAACACAAAACGATAAACACAACTTCAACAAAAGGAATTCCAATTCTATTATTCATTTCTTAATTTACCATATACATCCCCTCTCAAACTCATAACTCACCTTTAAAATTAGTTAGTTGTGAAAGAAATGTGGCACTCAAACAGCAGATTATCAGAGCCAGGATCTCTGTTCTGTACACCTCTCTCCTCTCAGCAGAACCAGATAATGGCAATGTTTCCCTCTCTTTTTCCACACATATACATGTTAATTTCAAATCTCAGTGCTTCCCCCTTTTTTTCAAATGTAATCACACATTTCTATTGGTTGAAAACCAACCCTTCTCCAAAAGTACCCTTCCCCCAACTTGACTTCAGCCTAGTACCCTTCCCCCAACTTGACTTCTGCCTGCTACCATAGCAACAGCTCTTGGAACACTGCTGTGTAGAGTTAGGTCAGAAGTTCACCACACAATGTTTCATTTCCAAAGAGCAAGAGTGCTTGACTTTTCAAACCTAACAGCAAATCCATAGTACTGTTCTTTGGTAACACATTTTTCTGTACCAATACAAAACATGCTTCTATAAATTGACACATACTGCCTAGTTTTTAGTGTAGAATGGTATGAAACAGCCAATGAGTTCTTTTTATTTTAAAAAAATATGTATGCCTCCATTTCCAAACTGTCTTTCATTTCTTTTTCCCATTCTACTGAAATACACCTCCTGAGTGCATCCAGATCTCCTTGGAAGATGTTCACAGTGTGGATTGTAGGGCACAGCTATGTCTTCTGGAGTGAAAAGTATGCAGAGAAAACAGGTATGGTGAGAGACCTTGCTTTGCCAAATGTAGACATTAAATGGATTGGTCAGAGAGGGTTAAAGTGGCACCAATTGATGCCATTGGTGAAATCCTTCATGCAAATCCAACACCCTGACCTCATAATAGTGCACTGTGGTGGCAATGACCTAGGCACTTTGACTGGGGTAGGTCTGGAAATGCTTATGAAGGAGACCTTTGCACAACTGTTTTCACTTTTCCCTAAAACTGCCTTTGCGTATTCTAACATATGACAAAGGCAAAAATGGAACTGGTCCAATCATTTTTGTCCGCAGATTGACAAAGCAAGAAAGCACGTCAACAAATCTGTTTCTGCTTTCCTCCAAGACTATGGTATGGGTTCCATTTACCACAACAACTTGCGTTACGACATGCAAGACATTTATAGAGGAGATGGTGTACACTTCACTGATGAAGGGAACAGAGTCTTCCTCTTGAACCTTAGACTCTGCATCGGTACTTACTTGTAGGTACCACTAAAAAATCAAATCACTTCATAAACACAACGGCTCTTTTTAGAGCCCCCTAATATCTAAACACTTAAATCTGAATTTTATTTTTTTTTTTATTTTTTTTTTCTACCGTACGCGTACGGTAAGCTCACCGTAAGCTTACCGTACGCGTACCCCGCGATTTTTTTTTAAAATTAATAAATGGTTTTTTTGTACTTTTCTGTCCTTCTTTGACCCCCTTTCAAATGTTAGGGGGTCTGTAACTCTCTTCCTTGCCCCCTTTTCAATTTATCTCCCTTTTTTTTTCTGTGTGAAACACACGAAATGGCGGCCGACACTTCCTGATTTCGTCCGATTCGAATGTTTACAGTCATGTGACAACCAATCAGATTTGAGCTCGCGCACGGCACCGTACGCGTACGGTAAGCTTACGGTAAGCGCACGGTAAGCGCACGGTAAGCTGCCACAGATATATATATTGATTTAAATGCTATTTTCTCAGGAACTACTGAACAGATTTACACCAGACCTACAAAAGGCACTTCCTTGACCTGAGGACTACCTCTTTGCCACATTTCAAGTAATTCTGTTCAGCCGTTCGGGCTGTAGCTGTGTCTAAAGGTCCTATGGAAAAATGCATGGGGAAAACGCGTTTTGGGACCCCCCTTTTTTCTCAGCCCCCGCTTGACGAATTCCCCCGAGACTTTCAGGGTAGGAGCGGAGCGTAGCGCCCCATTAGTTTTGAAAATTTCGCGAGCATTCGTCGACCGGCGCCAAAGTTATTCCAAATAGAATGTTGCGGTTTTCCTATGGAAACAGGGTCCTAACTATAACTACCTACTGGCGACCGCCAGTAGGTAATATATATATATAATATATATATATATATATATATATATATATATATATATATGCTTAACATGCATATATGTCGCTGCATAGTGTTCATAGACGTTATTTGAGAAGATACTTATGGATCACTGTTTTACTTATCTATCACAATATGTACATGTTATCAGAACTGTTTTATCTACAAGTTCTTCACTATTGAAATATTGAGGAAAATATAAAGTCAAAATAAAATAAAATTTAAATAAATAGTTATATAAATACACAAATCAATTAGCTTCAAGTACAGCAAAACTTAAAAGGCTCTGTTTATACAATAGAACTTTAAATCTCTATATTTTGTCTTCCTTACACATGTATTTCCTTTCTATGTAGTTATGTATCTATATATTTATTATTTTACTCCTACTGTAGAAGAAAAATCAAACTTTGACTCTCTCCGATACACTACTCTTTGTCTCACCTTGTACCTCTCTCAATAAATCTTCTACCTCCACTCTCTCACTCATCCCAAACCTCATTCTACTACTACGATCTCCAAAATAACCCTTTATAGTATCTTCCCTCCTCTGTCCCTTCTTGGCTCACCCCAAACCTCATTTTACTACTATGATCTCCAAAACAACCCATTATATATTCTTCCCTCATGTACCCCAAACCTCATTTTACTTCTATTAGCTCCATAATCCCTTTCTAGAGGCTCTTCCCTCCCCCAGCTCTCATTTTACTCATCCCAACCTTCACCTTGGGGCCGATTCACAGAACTAATTTAAGACAACATCCTAAACTTACTACTTTTGGTATTCACAGAAGGCATTTAAAAGTAGTAAAGTTAGGATTTTGTCTTAAGTTTGACTTAAGACAAATTTAAGACAGATTTAACACTGAGTTAAGACAGACTTAAGGCAGACTTAAGACAAAATCCTAACTTAAGTCTGTCTTAAGTCTGTCTTAAGTTTGTCTTAAGTCTGTCTTAAGTCTGTCTTAAGTTTGTCTTTAGTCAAACTTAAGACAAAATCCTAACTTTACTACTACTAAATGTATTCTGTGAATACCAAAAGTAGTAAGTTTAGGATTTTGTCTTAAGTTAGTTCTGTGAATTGGGCCCCCTACTACTATGATCTCTCTAATAACACCTTCTAGACTCTTCCCTCTTCTATCCCTTCATTATTCTATTCAATCCAACCATAACCAAAAAGCACTTTGATGCTTCATCAGGGGTAGTAAGCGCTATATAAATGCAATTACAATATTTTAGCATTTGAAAAATAATTTCAGTGAAATGCACAGCATTCCACTCTGGTTGGATGTGAAATAAGGGTCACTGGTGATAGGACAGCCGGAAAAATCCACCTGATGGGACCTTTGCACACAGGGGAGGAGCTCGAGGCTCTAACTGCGCTAAGTGGTCCGGCTTCACCGGTAGAGCTGGTTCAGGTTCAGCAGTGTAGCGCCTCGGGACCTTTCGGTTTGGAGCAGAGATGAAAGCCCAGGCGGATCAGCTCCGCTGTCATCAACCGGAGCCTGGAATGCTGGGAAGGCCCCTGGTGTCGGAAATTGTACTAATCTGAGGGATCGCTGTGAAATCTGATGTTTCAGGTTTTAAAATCTAGATAACCAGTGGAAACGGTCTGCATTCCCCTCCCTGAACTGGTAATCCTAGAGGTAGCCAGTACTTGCCAATAGATAGCCAATACATACAGGGACACGAGTAACCTGGGAGACAGCTCTGCTGTCTGAGCCACCAACCTGAAAAATCTGAAATCTGGGTAATCGGAGGAATAGGTCTGCTGAACCTATAAGAATTCTGAAACCTTAGAGAAAGCTCTGAGGAGGTGTGTAATTTTGGGGACAGACTTGCTCTCTGGCCCTGTGAGTTCTGAGTAATCCGAGAGATGATGACACTGCAGCCTGAGCCTGCAGTCTGTGTGACAGTCAGTTGCTCTTGTCTTTAAGGGGTGTAAACTCGCGTAGACGGCAAACGCACTGAGATAAACCCCAGGGAGGGACTCCGGCCCTCTGTAGGTGTTTGATGCAAAGTGGCTCGCGCCACAGTCAACAAAGCTCCCTTTGAAGTCTGCACTCGCCTCACAGTCTCACGCCTTACGCAGCACAGCCAGCTGTTAAACCTAAGGCTCACAGGTTTGAAGCTCTGCAAATGTCAATACAGCCAGAATGGAGAGCAGCACCAAGTGTGGAAGGCATCCTCGTAAAGTTCTTTTTGACTCAAATATTTTCTATTCCTATACCAGTGCTTAATTTGAGCTGTGGTTTCCGGTGCTCGGCACCGGCGCTTTATTCTCAACACGGACACCACACACAGTAATAGTGTCTGTCTAATTTCGAGATGAGCACAAGCCATTGTTTAATAATTCAATATTGTTGGAAACGCCCACTCCCACTCCGCAGGGTGGTGGTGGACTCCCCGAACACACTGTGGTAGCTTGGCTCGAGTGGTCAGGAAACAGGCGCAGTGCTAAGCATACAATATACCCATACAAGAACCATGCGTGCATCCGTTCCAAAAACGACTCTACACCGTAAAAATTATGAAAATATTCTTTCTTTATCTTTCTCTTAGTTGCTGATTGGGAAAATAAATAACAATCACAATATACAAATTCTTAAATAGAGCAGGTCAAATAAATATTTGCTGTTCGCTGAAATAAATAGGGGTGATCATAAATAACAGGACATAAATACAAGTGCAATATATACAGACAATTAAATACTTTGAGGTAATAAATACTGTACCAATAAATACTGTACCAATAAATACTGTACATCAACAAGTCCTGTGGACCTATAAATACAGTGCAGCATTAAATAGATAAGAACTTAATAAATACAGTTTCCTCAATAAATAATTAGAAGTATACAGTAGCACTCATGAATCAGATGACACTTCAATACTTAAGGGCTGATTTGGCCCAGGCACAGCTTGTAGGGTGTGGAAGGCTTGAGGGGGGCTACTCCCTGGCTGGGACAAGGCTGAGGCCTAAACTGAGGTAGATCAAAGGGGGGAATACCAATGCCCTGGCTTTCCTTCTCCACACAACCTCTCTAGGTTAGTCCCAGTTCACCCCAGGCACAGTCAGGTGGGTTTCAGCACCTCCCTAGCCCCTTAGAGTAGTCTCTCAGGTCTCCACAGGGCCTTAGGCGCCCTCTACTCCACTTACTGCCCTTTTTCTGATGTTCCGACGCCGCTGGAGTCGTGTCGACGCCGTGAGGCGGTTCCGGTTCGGTCTCGGCGGCCTCGGCACAATGTCAGTTCTTTGACGACGCCGGCAGGCGGTTCCGGTCCGATGTCGGTGGCCTCGGTTCGATCTCGACCTCCGATTCGACGGCGTCGGGCAGTCTCTTCACGATGTCGACTTCGGGCGGCTCCGGTCCGATGGCGCTCTCGGCTCCGATGACGTCGGCCGGCCTGGCCTCGCTGTCGACTTCCGGCGACTCCGGGGTGCGATCCTCACCCCCGACCTCCGGTGTTCCTCCTCACAGGTTCCGGGCGACTCCGGAGTGCGATCCTCACTCCCGACCTCCGGTGCTCCTCTACCTCGGTCTCCGACGACTCCGGAGGGCGGACTTCACTCCTCCGATGACGCCGCTCGCTCGACCTCGGTTCACTTCCTCCTCGACCTTTGGTATTCCTCTCGACCTCCGCCGGCGCCCTCTTACGACCTCAGGCGGCTCCGGGTACGACGTCTGCTATCTCAGTCAGCGCCGCTTCTCCACCTCGGGCTCCAGGTCTTCGGCTACTCGACGCCAGGCTCCAGGGAAACCAGTTCTCAGGTCAGAATCTTACTGCTTTCTTGGTTCTAAGGCCTGTTCCTGCTGTCCAGGTCCTTAGGATGGTTTTCTTCTGACTTCTTCCCACACAGGGCTATAGGCTGGGATCCATCAGTAGGGACAAGTATCAAGGGTGGGTTTATGGACCCCACTCCAGGCACAAGTTTCCACCCCTGCTGCTTCACTCCTTCCTCCTTCACTGTTGTGCTCCTCTCTCTTCACCAGTCAGGTGCCAACTGCCAGCTCCAACTGCCAACTGCCTCTCTTATCCTCCCAACATTCTAAACGGTTTCCAACTGTCACACAGTTCTGGAATCTCCTGGAAGGTTCTGGAAGGTGCTGGTAGGTTCCAGTGGATGCTGGTGATGTCATGGGAGGCCACCATTTTGTGCTCCAGGCCCTCAGACAGAAGTTTCAGGGGTAGCTAAAATGGCTCCCTGAATCTGTAGCAACACTAAAAAGTCTGGTGGTTCCCAAAAAGGAAAAATTCAAACAGGGTTTGAGGCAAAAGTGGGACAAAATAAATAATGATGAGGAGGGACCACCCAAAGGGCTGACAGGTCTAACACGCGTCCCCCCCAGCTGAAAGTGGGGAGAGCTACCCAACCCCTTGGGAGTTCTCATCACTAAGGCGGAAATACCTTGAGAGACCGTCTGCATTGGCGTGGTCCACTCCAGGCCGATGTTCCACCTGAAAGTCCATCCCCTGTAGGGAAATAGACCACCTCAACAACTTGGGATTCTCCCCCTTCATTTGCATCAGCCAACGAAGGGGTCTGTGGTCGGTCTGAACCAGGAAGTGCGAGCCAAACAGGTATGGCCGCAACTTCTTCAGAGCCCATACCACTGCAAAGGCTTCACGCTCTATTGCACTCCACTTCTGTTCCCTGGGAAGTAGTCTCCTGGATAAGAAGACCACGGGTTGATCCAGACCCTCTTCGTTGAGTTGCGATAACACTGCCCCAATGCCATGTTCTGATGCATCTGTCTGGACAATGAACTTCTTGGAAAAGTCTGGGGCCCGTAAGACCGGGGCCTCGCACATGGCTTTCTTCAATTTCTCAAAGGCTTGCTGACAAGCCTCCGTCCAGACTACCCGTCGAGGTTGGTTCTTGGACGTGAGCTCCGTGAGAGGGGCTACGATGGTACCGTACCCCTTCACGAAGCGGCGATAGTATCCCGTGAGGCCCAAAAATGCTCGGACCTCAGTCTGTGTCTTGGGGGGTTCCCAGGCCATGATGGCCTCGATCTTCGCCTGGAGGGGCTGCACCGTTCCCCTACCCACCAAGTGTCCAAGGTACACTACCGACCCCTGCCCGATCTGGCACTTGCTGGCCTTGATCGTCAATCCAGCTTGTCTCAGGGCCTGGAGAACAGCTTGCAGGTGACGCAAGTGATCCTCCCAGCTGACTCTGGCCAGGATTAGGGTTTCTGGGCGGGTTAGCCTTAGGGGTGAATCCTGTTCCCTTCCCTTGGAAGTTATTTTGGGGGCCTTTGGAGAACTCCTTTTTCTTTTCCCCTCCCTCTTTCTTCTGGGGGGCGCCCTGTCCGGCCTTTTGAGTATCCCCTCCAGTCCCCCTTGTGGACACCCGGGTACTAGCCCAAATGTCCGCCTCCTCAGCAAGCTTCCGGGGGCTGGTCAGCTTGCTATCCACCAGGTGTTGCCGCAGTTCAGGGAAACATTTCTCGAGTAGGTGTTCCTTCAGTACCAGGTCAAACAACTCCTCGTAGTTCCTCACTTCACTGCCCTGAATCCAACCTTCCAGTGCCTTCTTTGCATAGTCCAGGAAGTCCACCCAATTCTGTGTGCCCAGTTTGTGACTACCCCTGAACTTCTGTCTGTACTTTTCCGGAGTTAGTCCAAACTTCCTGATGAGCGCCAGTTTCATGGTGGGGTAGTGGGTTTGCTCCTCCTCTTCGAGGGCCAATAAAGCATCCCTACCAGCTGGAGGCATGTATTTGTACAATCCCCCTCCCCAATACTTCACTGGAACCCCATGGGCCCTCAATGAGACCTCATAGGCTGCGAGCCACTTGGCGATGTCGTCACCCGCCCCATAGCTTGCTACAATGTCCTTTGGCAGGTAAGGTTTGGATTCCCTAGTGGACTCTTGGTTTTGGCTGCCACCATTAGGAACAGGTTGTGCCCCGATTCTCAAAATCTGAAGATCTATTTCTTTCAGTCGCAATTCATGGGCCATCCTCTGCTCCTCTTTCTCCTTTTCCAGCCTTGCTAAGTCCCATGTGAGCTGTCTCTTCTCTCTCCGATCTGCTAACTCCACTTCGGATAAGCCCCCACTAGAGACAGTGCTGCCCTTCCTAGAAAGTGTCCTGGGCCCTGCTGACAGGTTCCCCACCTCAGGTTGGTACATCTCAGCCCCCTCGGGGTCAGGCTCTCCATCCCTGTCTTCCTCCTCAGCCTTGCTTTCCCTGCGTGCCTCCCCCCAAGCCCTTAAGCTGGTTTGGAGTGCACCCTTCTTTGCTCCTGGGGGACAGTACACCCCCTCTCGCTGGCAAAACTCCCTGAGTTGGGCCACAGTGTACGTGTCTAGATTTTCAAGAACAAACTCCATCTTGCCCACTCAGGTTAGAGGACAGGTTTTGTGTAGTAACACTGCAGGGGGGTACCTTTAGTAATACCTCCTCCCACCACCAGAGTAAATTTGGAAAAAACAAAAACCCACAATTAGGAAGGCCGCTTTGAGAAAACTCCCGGTGTAGGCCTATGGACTACCCACAGTTATTGTTGAGTATATGTAGGCACAGCTCTATCCCACCACTGAACACCAATTTATGTTGGAAACGCCCACTCCCACTCCGCAGGGTGGTGGTGGACTCCCCGAACACACTGTGGTAGCTTGGCTCGAGTGGTCAGGAAACAGGCGCAGTGCTAAGCATACAATATACCCATACAAGAACCATGCGTGCATCCGTTCCAAAAACGACTCTACACCGTAAAAATTATGAAAATATTCTTTCTTTATCTTTCTCTTAGTTGCTGATTGGGAAAATAAATAACAATCACAATATACAAATTCTTAAATAGAGCAGGTCAAATAAATATTTGCTGTTCGCTGAAATAAATAGGGGTGATCATAAATAACAGGACATAAATACAAGTGCAATATATACAGACAATTAAATACTTTGAGGTAATAAATACTGTACCAATAAATACTGTACCAATAAATACTGTACATCAACAAGTCCTGTGGACCTATAAATACAGTGCAGCATTAAATAGATAAGAACTTAATAAATACAGTTTCCTCAATAAATAATTAGAAGTATACAGTAGCACTCATGAATCAGATGACACTTCAATACTTAAGGGCTGATTTGGCCCAGGCACAGCTTGTAGGGTGTGGAAGGCTTGAGGGGGGCTACTCCCTGGCTGGGACAAGGCTGAGGCCTAAACTGAGGTAGATCAAAGGGGGGAATACCAATGCCCTGGCTTTCCTTCTCCACACAACCTCTCTAGGTTAGTCCCAGTTCACCCCAGGCACAGTCAGGTGGGTTTCAGCACCTCCCTAGCCCCTTAGAGTAGTCTCTCAGGTCTCCACAGGGCCTTAGGCGCCCTCTACTCCACTTACTGCCCTTTTTCTGATGTTCCGACGCCGCTGGAGTCGTGTCGACGCCGTGAGGCGGTTCCGGTTCGGTCTCGGCGGCCTCGGCACAATGTCAGTTCTTTGACGACGCCGGCAGGCGGTTCCGGTCCGATGTCGGTGGCCTCGGTTCGATCTCGACATCCGATTCGACGGCGTCGGGCAGTCTCTTCACGATGTCGACTTCGGGCGGCTCCGGTCCGATGGCGCTCTCGGCTCCGATGACGTCGGCCGGCCTGGCCTCGCTGTCGACTTCCGGCGACTCCGGGGTGCGATCCTCACCCCCGACCTCCGGTGTTCCTCCTCACAGGTTCCGGGCGACTCCGGAGTGCGATCCTCACTCCCGACCTCCGGTGCTCCTCTACCTCGGTCTCCGACGACTCCGGAGGGCGGACTTCACTCCTCCGATGACGCCGCTCGCTCGACCTCGGTTCACTTCCTCCTCGACCTTTGGTATTCCTCTCGACCTCCGCCGGCGCCCTCTTACGACCTCAGGCGGCTCCGGGTACGACGTCTGCTATCTCAGTCAGCGCCGCTTCTCCACCTCGGGCTCCAGGTCTTCGGCTACTCGACGCCAGGCTCCAGGGAAACCAGTTCTCAGGTCAGAATCTTACTGCTTTCTTGGTTCTAAGGCCTGTTCCTGCTGTCCAGGTCCTTAGGATGGTTTTCTTCTGACTTCTTCCCACACAGGGCTATAGGCTGGGATCCATCAGTAGGGACAAGTATCAAGGGTGGGTTTATGGACCCCACTCCAGGCACAAGTTTCCACCCCTGCTGCTTCACTCCTTCCTCCTTCACTGTTGTGCTCCTCTCTCTTCACCAGTCAGGTGCCAACTGCCAGCTCCAACTGCCAACTGCCTCTCTTATCCTCCCAACATTCTAAACGGTTTCCAACTGTCACACAGTTCTGGAATCTCCTGGAAGGTTCTGGAAGGTGCTGGTAGGTTCCAGTGGATGCTGGTGATGTCATGGGAGGCCACCATTTTGTGCTCCAGGCCCTCAGACAGAAGTTTCAGGGGTAGCTAAAATGGCTCCCTGAATCTGTAGCAACACTAAAAAGTCTGGTGGTTCCCAAAAAGGAAAAATTCAAACAGGGTTTGAGGCAAAAGTGGGACAAAATAAATAATGATGAGGAGGGACCACCCAAAGGGCTGACAGGTCTAACAAATATACATTAAAAAGTAATAATACCTGCCACCCAAGCCATTCCTATAGCTAGCCTTTGGTGGCCAGGAAAAGTCTGAATTGTCACATTTGTAGGAGGGCGCTTGTTAGTAGTTGAGTTGGTACTGCTATTAGCAGCGATGGCAGGGGCAAAATGGTGGTTCGAGTGGGCTCCTGAGAAGGGCCCTGGCGTTTAATTAAGCAGTGCAAACACCAGAAGAATCATTACACCAGCAGCAGAGTCAATATGAAGGCAAAGTGGACAGTACAGTGTGTATACTTTAACGAAGGGTTTTTGCATAGTACAAGCCTGACTCGAGGAAGCAGCCTTGTGCTATACAGGGAACATTCTTAAGGTTGACAAGTAATGTACACTATTCAACTCTGGCTTTACTCCCACCCTACAAGTAATCCCCTGAGTGTTGTTCGCTGACAGAAGCAATACCACTGCATCTTTGCATGGTTTTTCTTTGCTTGACACTGCATTTAGTCTAAGACAATATTCTCAGATTATGTGTTAATTCATTAAAGCTAGGTGAGCACTAAAATATTCGTATGTGCGTAGATTCTGTGGGGTAAAACTCAAAACCACCTCTGCATATAGAGGCTGTGGTGTGCGAAAGACTGAGTGAATTTGTTGTGCCCCGCACATAGAGACACTGGTAGCCATGTTGTATATTTCAAGTCTTCTTTATTGGTTCCATGTCAGGGTAGTATCAATCTCTGTACAGCCAGCTCTAGTCAGGTACTAGCCATGTACCAGCCCCAGCAGGAGCAGCCTGCCTAGCTGCTCATTACAATCTCTCACTCTGGCTGAGCAGCTAGGAGGACCTAGGCTGATTACATATAAATGTAATACTTAGGATATAACATTATCCCTTTCCTTTAAATAAAAACAAAAATTACAATTCTAAAGAGAGAACTATACACAAGAAAGCAGTAATGTTCGTAACTCAGGGATGCAACACAAAGCAAAACATCTCAAGAGAGTGAACAAAACTAATAAAGAAAAGATGGGCAAAATTCGGCATCAAAATGTGTGTGCATAAAAATATTCCACATCCTTCCCCATGACAAATTATCAAAATATTAAGAAGCGTACACTTGTAGACATTCAAGAACAAATTGTAATACTTTGAAACAAGCTGTAAAATTATATACTGTAATGCAAAAGGTATAACACCCCGCAACACAAATCCCAACAACAAGGGAACTACCAAGCTATGGGACAACGACCCATGAAACTGTGTGAGGGGCTAGCACCCAAAACACTCACCCTATGTAGGGTTGTACCTTAGTATTGCGCAACATGTGAATGGAGAACCCAAAACACTCACCCTATACAAGTTTGTACCATAGTACTGCGCAACATGTGAATGGGGTCTAAACCCATATCCTAACCCTATGTAAGGGTTAACCTCAATAACGATTGTATATGGGAATGTTAGACTTGGGGGTCTCTTGTTGGCACAGGTATGCACTTGTGACAAATAGGGACCCTCGCCTCTAGTGAGGGTAAGGGGGTACACTCCTAAAATAACCCCTGCTCACCCCCTTGGTAGCTTGGAGCGAGCAGACAGGCTTATCTCAGAGGCAGTGTGTAAAGCATTTGTGAACACATACAGTAACCAAGTGACAACACTACAAATGGACACCACACAGGTTTATATAAAAAATAAATATTCTTTATATAGATTTACCACAAGACCATTCAATGACAAAAATACACAATACTGTTACTTTAGATGGTAGAATTTTGCTTAGTTCTCTTTAGTTCTTCAATGCGACACTTTAAGTCAATGTACCTTTTAGATGCGACACGCAGGGCAACAAACGTTTTGCAACGATGTTGATGCTTTGAAGATTTTGGTGCAAAGAAATAAAGACGTGAAGATCTTCCAGATGCGGCACGCTTCTCCGATGTTGCGAGAAGACTCGACTCGATGCGTCAGCTGCCACGGCGTCACCCCTTTACGCGATGCGACAACAGCGGTCTTGGCAGTGACACTCTTCTCCGATGTTGGAAGACGCTTCAGCTCGATGCGATGTTGCAGCGCCAACACCCCTTTACGCGTTGCGACGACAGCAGCTCCAACGGCGGCACGCTGCTCCGTGGATGCGAGGCGCATTTCTTGATGCGGTGCAATGCGACAACTACGATGGCTGCGATGGCGACACGCTTCTTCCTCGATGCAAGACTCTTCTCTTGATGCGGCGCAATGCGTCAGCTACGATGGCTGCGATGGCGACACACTTCTTCGGCGTTGCGAGACACTTCCTGGATGATGTGAGATGCTTCCGCTCGATGCGATGCTGCAGCGGCGACACACTTTACGAGATGCGACGACAACAGCTCCGACGGTGGCACGCTTCTCCTTCTTGAGTCGCGCTTCCAGCTCCTTGCGACACGCAGTCCCTCAGAAGGCCCAACAACAGCAGCAGGCACTTCCAAAGAACTATGGGGAGCTGGGGGGTGAAGTCTGTTGTTCCTGAGACTTCAGCAGGAGGCAAGCTCTTTTCCAAGCCCTTGGAGATCCTTCACAAGTTGATCAAAAGTACACACAAAGTTCCTTTCTCCTCTCTTTGGCAGTAGGCAAACCCTGCAGGCCAATCCCCCAGTTTCAGGGATAGTCTCTCCTCAGTTTCTTCTTGGTTCCTCTCCTCAGCAGAGTTTCTTCTTGTTTCCCAAAGTGATCTAAATTCTTGGGATCAGGGTCCCAATACTTATACCCCAAAATCCTTTGTCCTCTGAGGGCAGAGCGGCCTTTGCCTTGTTCAAACCGGTTCTGGTCAGTCCTGGAGCACTTTGTTTACCTGACTCCTTCTTTCCTTTCAGCGTGCAGGGTAGAGACATCAGACGCACCACAGGAGGTGGAGCCAGCATTGTGGAGGGAAGGCACAGCCCTATTCAGGTCCCAGGTGCAACTCATCCCACCTATCTAGATGCAGATCTCTCTATTCACCACTGGGACACCTCACCCTGTCTCCTGGAATTCCCCCGCCCTGTCACTCAAACTCCAGACAAGGAATACACAGCCTAGCAGAGGCAGGTTTGAATGGTTAGACAAGAAAATGCCTACTTTCTAAAAGTGGCATTTCCAAACACAGAATGTTAAAACTAACTTCACTAAAAGATGTATTTTATCATTCTGAGTTCAGTCATACTAAACTCGAATTTCTACCACGTTCCCTGAGTCAGTTAGGATTATAAAATGTAATAACCAAACTGCCCATTTTGGCCTATGAAGAACAGGTAGCCTTGCAATAGTGAAAAACTAAAATGGCTGTAAATCACTATTAGAACATGCCACACACACCTGGGCATGTCCTACCTTATCCTTACAATGCACCCTACCCTTGGGCCTACCATAGGGGTGTCTGATATGAAGAAAAGGGAAGGTTTAGGGACTGGCAAGGGGGTGCACTTGCCCAGTCAGCATGACAGTACCAGACAGCACGCAGGCTCTGCAATGGCAGGCCTTAGACACACTTTTACAGGCTGCTTCTGTGGGTGGCACAACCAGTGCTGCAAGCCCACCAGCAGTATTTGGATTTACAAGCCCTGGGCACTCCTGATGCACTGTACTAGGGTCTGACAGCTAAACCAAGCCAACCAATCATGGAATCACAAATCATACATCAATTTACAATAGGGAGCACTAGCACTGTGGCACTGGACAGCAGTGGCACAGTGCCCCGAGCAACTAACACCAGCGAAAATACATGAGGCAACAGCAAAAAATGGAAGGGAGACCCACGCCAAGGTGCCAGGTCTAACAGGGAACAAAACCCATGACCCAAACCTCCTGTAGAGGTCACTAACTGGGACTCAAACCCAACCCAAACCCTGTAAATAGGGATAAAACTGTGACAGGACCACTTCCATAGCCTCAAACCCATCCCTCTTTTAAGGGAACACTGTGATGACCACCCACTAGAACAAATGGACGTCCTATCCATAAAACAACTTAAAACTGTGGCATCACAAAATACTAATGAAACTGTACCATAGATAATACAAATACAATACGATTAAGTGTAGAACACTGGTGAACTGTACCAACGCCGGTGAGCGATTTCCCACCTGAATACAACTACTCTGTAAATGTATTAAACTTGTGCACACAACCTAAAACCAAAGATTTTCATTTTGCATAAATAAACACAAAAGACTGTTGGGCATGTTGCGATATATATGAAAACACAATCTTAGAAGCTGAAGCAGGGAGCCCCAGAACAATTTCAAACCACATAGTCTATAGCTCTTACATGGTCCTTGCAACATGCGTGGTCTGTGACATACAAACGTGCATACACAAATGACTAGCTCCAGAGATGAATATGGTGTACATAGGAGGACAACAAACAATGTAAACTTATCTCCAGCATACGTGAAACGGAGCACCTCACTAAAAACCTCCCACGACGATGATTCCTCAGTTAATTTGCCGAAATCCAACATAAGACAGATGGTCATGGTGAAAGCCCAACAATGTACACAAAATGCGTGTAAGCCACATGCGGATTCTGGTTCTACAGAGAGGGTCGCCGAGGAATAAGAAGAGGAAACATACCCTTTCTTTGCTGGAAAGGTCTTTGAAAATACCCTTACTTCGCTGAAAAGCTCCTCTGCCCCACTGTCCTTTAAAAAAAAATCTTTGCTACACTGCTGACAGAGATGAAGACTCCCGCGCCGCAACTTCAATCCTCCTTACAAAAGTCGATGCGCTGTCAACGTATTACTCACATTGTCCCCACTGGAGTAACACAGGCCCCCTCAGCCCCCGCGGTGCTGGGGGCCCGAGCTAGCAGGGGGCCCCCTCAGCTCAGTACTCTGGCCTGACAACGCTGCTTTCCCATTGTTTCCGTTTGATGCAGAATTTTTACTTTTAACTCACATTGGCTAACTAATAGCGCCATATCAGCCAATAAGGGGTTGCAGTGCCATCGTCAAACGGAAATGCCTCAGCCAATGCCCTGGCAGCAGCAGACCACATTCTGGAATCCACAAATTTGTGAAATCTATAAGAGGAAATTCGGCGCCACTAAGGCACGTGGGGTGGGATTAAATTTAATGCACTGGCAGTTGTGACTTGACAAGGGTGACTTGGAGATGAGGCCCTCATTCAAGGAAGGGAACTGGGCCCTCGTTGCCACAGTTTAGTAGCAAAATGCATCCACAATTGCTGTCCAGAGTGACCCTGTGCCGCTGCACCTGTTGCACCAGCAGTGTGGTACCTGTACAGTTTTGTTTCCAACATTTTTACTGATATCCGGGCCAAGCAGTTGGTGCAAAATGTAATCTTTGCAATTGTCAGTTAAAATGTGTATTCTGGCAAATAGCTCTGTCCTGACCTGGAGGGCCCGCTTGTGTTTCACCTGTCCAGTTACCGGGTCACTTGGCATGAATCAAACACTGATTCGGGAAACGCCAAAGCCAGTGAAAGGCTGATGTGGTACGTGTGCATAGTTTCCATTGCCTCTCTGTGTATTGAACTTAGGGGTGCGGGCTATGCTGCTGATACAGGCCGTGAATTACCCCACATTTCCCCACATGCCATCCCGTGTGCTAAGGCTAAGCTCCTCTGCCAGACGTATGGAGAGCCCTTTCTGCGCCTCGTAAACGCCTCCGTGTGGCGCCATGGAGATGGCGCAGTCTCGGCCTCTAGTAAAGATGTGCACAGTGCGCACCAAGGGGAAGGCTTGGCTTCTGCTGCAGGTGTGACGTGTGAGGAAGCCCACTGCCCCACACACACATACACTATGAGGCTGTTTATTTATGTAGATTAACTGCGGAGAATATCAGAGCACGTTAAAATAGATTCAGTGGCGTAACACAAGCCCTCGCAGCCCCCACAGTGTGTGTGTGTGTGTGTGTGGGGAGCAAGCTCCAGGGGCCCCCTCAGCACACACTGCTCTAGCCGGCGAGCACCCGATTGAGACCGGAGAGGGCCCCTCCAAGTACTTTGCAGGGGGGCCCCCTCAAGTTTCATTATGACAGTGGTTGTCCCCAGAGGTAATTAAGATTCCCATACCATCATGAAGGCAAGTATGGGAAACGTGGTTGGCAATGTGGTTGACAGACAGCCACAAGATGGCAGCACGCAATCTTACGTGCTTGCCGAGTGGCTTATGGTGCGTTCATGCACCAAAACGAAGAAACATCGCAGGAGCCGAGGCAGCCCTGCATGTCAGAGTGCAGATGACGCAGGGCACATCGCAGGAGAGACTACACGTGACCAACCAGCTGGAAAGAGGTAGGCACGCAAGTTGCTTAGCTCGTGCCAGGTTTTTTCAAAAGTTGCACAGCAGTTAAACTGTCAATGTATTTGTGAGGGCCAATAAGGTGAATATTAATACAAAAAACCCACTAAGAATAGACTCACCAACAAAGGTCCAATGCATCGGTAATAATGATGTTACACCACTACCTCTAGCACCACAAACATGAACGCTTAGATGGTGCCACTTTTTGATCATATGGCCCACAAACAATACCGGCAACCATCAGAAGATGACGATAAGGCATAGAAGGAAGATCCTGTAAATCCACGCTGTCCAAAACAAACTGAGAGACATGTCCCACGCTTCGTACGACAAATTTATGCTGCAAACTCCAATACAAGTTGTGGAAATCTTGAGGATCACATCAATATCCACTTTGTTAAATGTCCTTAACAGTGCACTCCTTGATACCAAAGCACTAGACTTAGCAACACCACACCGCTCTTGTGTTGTTCTAGTGAATTACATTCACTGAGTTAGACTTTAACTCACATCTTGAACAGCCACAGTTCCTTTATGCTATAGAATCATCCATGCGGCTTGTACAACAGGATGTGGTAGGGTGAAATATGGTCCAAACATACCCTAACATAACAGACCATACCTGTGGTCAAATCCATGGAGCAAGTTGAGGCTGGCCAAACACAGTGGTAGGGCCATCCGATGACATGGACATTAGTGGGTCTGGCTTGCCTGTTGCTCCAAACAAGACGCTCTTTACATAGTTACAGTTGATTTCTTCTGTCTTGTTACTCAAGTCCCTTGTAGACTCTTGGTTTCTGTAATTCCATTTAATTTCTTTTAGTTTCTGTACCATTTTTAAGTACGCATGAGTCCAGGTCCGCTCGTCGCCAAAATAATGTTGTGCCCTGCACATAGAGACACTGGTAGCCATGTTGTAGATTTCAAATCTTCTTTATTAGTTCCATGTCAGGGTAGTATCAATCTCTGTCCTGCCAGCTCTAGTCAGGTACTAGCCATGTACCAGCCCCAGCAGGAGCAGCCTGCCTAGCTGCTCAGCCCATCTCCAACTGTCACCACCCATCCACACAGTCACCCAGGCATTCCATTCATCACAGTCACACAAACATTCCGTTACAATCTCTCACTCTGGCTGAGCAGCTAGGAGGACCTAGGCTGATTACATATAAATGTATTACTCAGGATATAACAGAATTGTGCTCTATTGACTGCGCACCAGATAATGATAATTTTCTTATTTTGTTTGGCAGAATACAAACATACCTTTGTATTTACTACAAATTATTTGGAGATCTAACTACTTTTTAAAATAGAAACACCTGGCAGAGGGACAGTCTTGAACTGCGTATAGGACAATTGGACAGTGCCCGATGGGCTGGTCTTACAATGTGTGTGTGCAGATATTTATATAGCGCAAATCACCAACCGGTCTCTAAGCGCTTGCTTAGGGAACCCGTCCTGGTATTCCCCTGTGAGATAACCCAGCAGGCCATCCACAAGGTGAAAGCCAGGCATCCCGCCGCGAGGGGCCATTGTGGAGATTAAGCAAGCTATTGCCCAGAGTCGCAGAGTGTGAACCCATGAATCGAGTATGCACTGGAGCGAGAATTATCGAGTCCATGGACAATTTATGGACTCAAGACCCAGCCGAGCCGGGAATTGAACCCTGGTCCCAGGCTGACCTCTGCTTCCAGGTCTGCCTACTCTAACCAGTGAGCCACACTTCTCCACAAGTTAGGGCCCAATTACGCTGTCGTTCGGAAGGCCTCCGAATCAGATTTGGCTTTGCCGGATCCGAATCATAGCCCTTGTTTCTGACCGAATCATACACAGGTCCGAACGACCAAGTACAATGCGAAGATCGCGTAAGCGCTGACCAAATCGTTTCTGGACCCGAACCGCTTTGTACTACTCATTCGTAGCCGAATCGTACCGCACAATGGAGCCGAATTCCGACCGAGTAAGTACAATGCACGATTTGGACAGCTGCTTCGCCTCAGTCTCAGTGAGACAAAACGGCTGTCGGAAGCGTACTTTGGGGGTCCGTAGCATGTCCACCCTTCACCTGGGGCCCTCCAAATCTGTCACGGCGGTGTGCCCATGGGTCTCCCCGATCCTGGCATGCACAGTGTGGTGGGCACCATGGGGTGCGCACCACAGGGTGTATGCTTTACCCCACCCACCCTTTCAATACTATGGGAGCCAGTGTACGCGTCTGCACAGGGGCTCCCATAGAGTTCAATGGGAGTCCGAGCGAACCGAGTCCGTAAGCATGCGGCAGCATCATACTTGCTCGTTCGGACTCCCGCAGCACGTCTCGCTCGGAAAGCAATCCGGATCCGAGTCGTACGGAGGGCTTTCCTAGCAAAATCTTAATCGGGCCCTAAGTGTGTGGAGCAGTTTTCTTTGGCTGTTAGAGGACCTGTTTTATGATCTGATGGGCCAGCTTTTAATGCAGATTCACCTGATATTAAAACAAATATTGTCTGCAGCAACACAAGTCAAAGCACTCCTCAATAATTTGCAAAAGACTTCTACATTGTGTTTTGACACTTGCAAGACTGCTTTAATTTGCAAACGCGGACCACTTATCTTAGATATCTACGTCACTAATAGGGCGCACTTTTATATTGGTGTGCGGGCCTATTTTATGTGCAGTCCGACCCTGCAGAGAGTGCGCATGGCAGCCATGAAAATCAGGGCACTTTCCTTATATAGTAAAGGTTGTGAAGGCTAAGCTGATTCCTTCTTTGACCTATGGATTTGTAATTTCGAGGCAAGGACTCCAAACTCTTGGATAAATTACAAATTAAAGCTTTTAAGTCTACCTTTATGGTTCCTAAGAAAAGTGGTCATGCGGAAAACCGACTGTAATTTGGCTTGACCAACCAAAATGTGGTGACAATCTGCCTTTGTAAAAAGTTTATATTCCTTGTTTTTATCTGACCCTGGCAGCCTTGCCAATTTGTGTGAGCCAGAGCTTACAACATATGATTATACAAACGTTTGGAAATTTTATTTAGCAGATAGCCTACATACTTTTAATCTTCAGCCTTTTGGACTATTGGATGTAAGTAAAGCCTCAATTAGGGGCACCTCGTAAACAGATCAACAAATCTATTATCTTTTATGCAGGATTAAGAGGCCTTCACAGCAAAAAAAGCACGCCTGGTCTATTAGTAACACGTTTGAGAAACTTGAGCTCCAACCCTATCTTCGTCTCATCTACAACCTTAACAAGCATTTGCAATGCAATAGGTCTCGCTTTTGTGAGAGTTTAAGCTATTAGCATTGTAAATGACAATGCCTTTTATTTATGTTTTTAAAACCAAAACATAAATAAAAGGCATTGTCATTTACAATGCCAATAGCTCAATCTTGCGTAAATACGAGACCTATTGCATTGCAAATGCTTGTTTCAGCTTTGCTCCAGGGTTCCAAAACTGATAGATTTGTTTAAGATTATGATATAATTAAAATATGTCTTTGGTCATGTGTACAATAAACCTACACACTGAAAATTCCTGCAACGCTTTGATGCTATTTGAGGTTGTCACTGTTAGGTTACACGAAGAGGCCAGCAGCAAGCGCATTACCCACTGTGCTATTGTTCTGAATGCTAGTGATGTGTACCTGGGTGGAGTGATTGATTGATTGATTTATTTATTTATTTATTTGTTGATTAATTAAAACCATTACAAAAAAAACAAAAATAAATACAAACCACACACTTTACCTAATTGAACATTCCTGGATACAATGCATAAAATTAACCACAATCAATTCACTTTTTCCAGTTCGGGATACTCCAAAATTATTAATTCAATTTTTAAAATAGTTTACAGGACTTGACAATTTTCAGGAATAAAGTGCACGTGTGCCATTTGGTAAAAATAATAAACATTATAAATGGAACATCATCTAATAATAGTACTCTAAAAACAGACAATTAATACATTATCTTAAAGTAGTACTATGAAAGCAAACAATTAAAAAGTGCCATAAAGGGGAGGAGCCTAGCGCGCAACCAAGATGGCCGCGTAGGTGCGAGGCTCCCGAGGACCTCCACAACCTCCTACGTTTATCCTGTCTTCATCCTGAATTGGTTGAGGGGACTGTGTCGGTGAACCTGAGCAGAGGTGGTACCCGTTTTCCGTTTTTGAATAGGACCCCGGGGGCCAGGATGAGCATCGACTGAAGTTTGAGGCCTACTTCTCTCCTGACCCCGGTCTCGAGTTTGGGGGTGATCCAGTGGAGAAGTGAATAACAACGGCAGGACGAGCCTGGCGAGTTGCGTACCCCGCACTTTCACTTTCGCTTTTGAGTCCCCTTGCCGTCATCGCGAGTGGGATTACGGCGCTTCTTTGTGTGGTGGTGGCCTCGCTGGGGGACCCTGCCTGCGGGGACCTGCTCCGCCTTCCTGAGGTGGCCTCCGGGGTTCTTGGCCTCGATTGCTTGCTCTCCACTGCGTGACTAGTGAGGGTGCGCGATACACGACGATGGCCACGAAGCAGGATGGAGATCGGCTGAAGGCCAAGTCTACCCGGCGTGGCACCGCACTTCAAGTCAACATTATGGATCGCTACACCCTCCCGAAGGGGTCTCCCGGCGGGTCGCATGAGTCTTCCGAGTGCCCCCCGGATGCTCCGGATTTGCCTACGGATCTGACTTTGCAGGACGTCATGGGCGCCATTGCTGAGATGAAGACCTCGGTGGGGCAACAATTTGACACCTTGGCGCACAAACTCGATGCGGTCCTCATCGATGTCAACCTTGTTAGAGCAGATCTATCTAAGACAAATGACCGGGTTGACTCTTTGGCCCATACAGCGTCGGGCCTCACGACTGAGGTAGCGGCCCTCCAGACGGAGGTGCGCCGGCTCCGGCAGGCAAGTGCGCTCATGGATCGGCGCCTGGAGGACTCCGAGAGCAGGGCCCGGAGGAATAATGTTCGCATTATCGGAGTGCCTGAGGGACTGGAGGATTCGGCGGCGGATCTCTTTGTGGAGGACCTGATTTCTACCCATCTCCAGCCTCGAGGACTGAGTAAATTCTTTGCTGTGGAGAGGGCCCATAGAGTTCCTGGCGGCAGACCGAAGGTCGGAGCTCCCCCGCGGCCTCTTATTGCCCGTATCTTCAATTTTCGGGACAGGGATGCGATTTTACAAGCCTCCAGACTGCGAGGGCCGCTTAAGCTGGAGAACATGGAGGTGAACTTTTATCCTGATTTCACGCAGGCGGTCCAGAAGCAGAGACTGAGTTTCATGGGCGTCAAGCGGCGGCTTCGAGACGTGAACTTAAAATACGCAATGCTTTTCCCGGCCAGGCTGCGTGTGGAGGCTGCTGGTCGCACTCACTTTTTTGACCGTCCTGAGACGGCCGGGGACTGGTTGGACACTTTGTCTGGGGGACATGATCGGGATGGGATGGGGGCAGCGGGAGGAGAGTGCCCACCGGACCGGGTATGAGGTATTGACACTGGGGCTCATTTCTGATGATGCCACCTTTCGGCCAAGCTTAGGGTCTCTTGACTGTTGTGTCTTGTTCCCCCTCCATTGGAGGTTGTGCTGTGTCTCGAGGGGGTTCTCTTTCCTCCTCTAGGGGGTCTTTGTAGTTTAGTTTACACAGGGGCGACAGGCACACTGCAAGTTGGGGGAGCTGTCTGGGCTCATGCAGGGGTGCAGGGAGGGGGGAGTTTTGTTTGGGATGTTGGGTTGGGGTTGGGTATTGTTTATTTGTACCACAAGGCAGAAGTATTGTTGTGCTATCTTTAAAGTGCTCTCTGGGGGGAGACTGATCGGTTTTGGCTATGATGGGGGGTAGGGGACTGAGGCTTTTGTCCTGGAATGTTAATGGACTGGGGGACAGGATAAAACGGGGGGTGGTCCTGCAGTTCTTAAAACGGATTTCACCCGATATAGTATTTCTGCAGGAAACACACCTCATTGGAAATTCCTTTCGTGCCATGAATAGACGGGGCTATCGCCTTGTAGCTCACTCGGGCTTCACATCTGGTTCGAGGGGTGTGGGCATTATGGTTAAAACCTCGCTCCCGTTGGAGGTTGATGAGGTGCTCCATGATGATAGGGGACGGTATACGGCTCTGGTGGGTAGACTGGAGGGTAAAGTGATTGTTTTGGTTTCTGTTTATGTCCCGCCAGGGTTGCAGACGACTACTTTCGCTGATTTGGGGCGCCTTCTTCTTGGCCTGCCGGAGGGGATTCTAGTGGTTGGGGGGGATTTTAACGCTGTAATTTCCGGAACTGAGGATCGTCACCCACCCAGGGATCTCCCCCGTGCCCAAGCTTGGTTATCTGGCCTCTTGGATGCCCTGGGGCTGGTGGATTGTTGGCGGCTGAAACACCCTACGCAGATACAATACACCTTTCATTCCGGGGCCCATGGCAGTCTTTCGTGGCTTGACTATGTTCTGATGCCAGCAGCACAGGCGGGGAGGGTTGGGGAGGTGCGACATCTGGCTCGGGGTGTTTCAGACCACTCCCCGCTCCTGTTGTACTTCGACATTGTCCCGAGGGGGGAGGGGAGGGTGGTCCCGATCAACCCCTGGTACCTGCGTGACCCCACAATTCGCGCAGATTTGGTTAAATCTCTTGAGCGATATTTTGAAGACAATGTGGGGTCTGTGTCATCTGCTGTTTCTTTGTGGGAGGCGTTCAAGACGGTACTTCGGGGGGAGGCCCTCTCCCTCATTTCCCATTCCCGGCGGCGCGAGCGGGAGGAGGTGACCCGTATCGAATCTGAGATAACTGAGTTGGAGGGTGATCTGGAGTGTGGGGTCACGGACGATAAACTGCATGCTCTCAGACTCAAACAGGCGGACTACAAGGCCCTAGTCACGGAGGCAGCCAGGGGCCTGAGTAGAGAGCAACAGGGGCAACTGTATGATGTGGGTGATAAGGCTGGTAAACTGATTGCGTGGCTGGATAAAAAGGAGAGAGCGAGTCAAGTGGTCCCGTCGATCGAGAGACTGGATGGTGTGAGTGTCACTGAGCCGGAGGAAATTGTTGATTGTTTCGCTGAGAATTTCCGTGGGGTGTACTCCCCGGTATCTTCCCGCTCGGAAGAGGATTCCCACGACCTGCTTAAAGACATTGCGCTGCCTTCCCTTTCGGAGGAGGATAAATTGTTGTTGGACGCGGCTCCGACATCTGAGGAGATTGCCCTCGCCATACGTTCGGTCGCCTCTGGCAAGGCATGGGTCCTAATGGCCTTCCCATCGAATTGTACAAATTACGACCGGATACACTGGCTCCGCATCTCCGTGATATGTTCCTCGCGGCCCGGTTGGCGGGTTCCCTCCCGCTGGACCAGCGTCTTGCCACTATTGTGGTTATTCATAAGGAGGGGAGGCCGCGGGATCGGGTCACGTCTTACAGGCCCATTTCGCTGTTGAATGCGGAGCCGAAAATTCTCGCCAAGGTGCTGACTAATCGGCTGGTTGGCGTGGTGTGCGATCTGATCCATCAGGACCAGTCCGGCTTTATCCCTCATCGCAACACCGCGCTCAACCTGCGGCGTCTGCATGGGGTGCTCGCGAGGGTCCCATTCATACGAGAGCCAGCCATTTTGGCGTCCTTGGACGCCACTATGGCGTTCGACACGCTTGAGTGGCCGTATATTTGGGCGACGCTGGCTACGTTTGGGTTTGGCCCGGGATTCATTGGCTGGGTGAAATTGTTGTATTCCGGACCGCTGGCGCAGGTGGTGGTGAATGGTAGAGTATCGGCTCCTTTTGAATTGGGCAGGGGCACGCGGCAGGGCTGCCCGCTGTCACCGCTTCTCTTTGCGCTTGCCTTGGAGCCCCTGGCGGAGTGGCTGCGGTGGCACCCTTCGATTCGTGGTCTCCGATGGACCCACGAGTATGAGGATCGCGTCTCCCTGTACGCGGACGATATTCTTTTGTACCTTGCTTCCCCGCGTGAATCACTGATCGTGTTAGTGGATGTTCTGTGCTCATTTGGCCGCAACTCCGGCTTAGTCATCAACTGGGCTAAATCCTGTGTGTATGTCCTCTCGGGGGAGACTCCTATCCTTCCGCGGGGTTGTCCTATCCAGGTTGCGCCGCAGGGATTTAAGTACCTGGGTATCTTTATTACCCTGGACGCTGCGGCCCGATATAAACAGAACTTACTCCCCCCCCCTCCAGCGCCTGAAGGAGGATGTGGCGCGTTGGAGGCGCTTGCCGCTCTCGCCGCTCGGCCGTGCGGCACTGTTTAAGATGATGTCGTTGCCGCGTTTCTTATACGCTCTTCAAAACACGATGGACGTCGTCCCGGCGCGCTACTTTCGTGAGGTGGAGGGTCTGCAGCGCCACCTGTTTTGGGATGGGAGGCCGCGTATCGCCCTCGCGAAGCTGACGCTCCCGTGGTATGACGGGGGGGTTGCCCTCCCAGACATCAAGCGGTACTACTGGGCCTCCCAGCTGGCTGCGATAAATCACGGCCTTTACGGGCCCGCCCTTAACCCGGCTTTTGAAATGGACAAATTGTTGCTGCCGGGTGGCGACTATAATCGTGCGCTCTACTCTAGATCGCTCGACGCACGTCTGACGGGTCCTACGCGGGTCGCGGTACGGGTGTGGCACGCAGCAAACTTGGCGATGGGGTGGAAGGATCGGTTGACCCGGGCGACGCCACTGTATGCATCTGAGCGACTGGGCTGCTTGTGGACCTCGAAAGGCTTTGAGAAGTGGGACACGATAGGCATCAGCAGGGTGGGCGATCTCTGGACGAGGGGGGGATTCAAAACGTTCGATGTGCTGCAGACGGAATTCCAGTTGCAGGACAGGGAGTACTTCCGGTATGTACAGGTTCGTCTCGCGCTGTGTTCTGTATTCCCGGATGTGGCGACCATCCCGGAGTGCTCCCCTCTGGAAGATAGAGTGCTAGATGGGTATGTACCGGATGGCACTATCTCATTGATTTATAAAAAGCTCATCAACGATCGCTCGAGACTGCTGACTGGCCTTCGTGAGGCGTGGGTTGCCGATGGATTGGAGCTGGATGACGAGGACTGGGTATCTGCGGTGGCCTCCCCGAAAGAGGTGGCCATACCGGCCCGCCTTCGTTTCGTCCAGCTCAAAATACTCCACAGGGTCTACGTTACGGGGCCGGGTCTGATGCGTATGGGATATGCCGTGGATGGGATGTGTAAGCGTGGGTGTGGTTTGTTGGGGACCTTCTTCCATACTTTGTGGGAATGCCCGGAGGTGGCGCGCTTCTGGCGTGGTGTACATGCGGTGTTGCAGGCGGTCACGCATGTGACGCTGTTTCCCGAGGCTAGGAGATGTCTGCTAAATGTGTGGGAGCCGACTGATTACACGGTGCCGCAGACGTGGTGGGTGATACATGGTGGCCAAGCGTGACATAGCACAATTGTGGGGCTCCCAGAGGTCACCAACGGTCTCGGTGTGGAAGGACAACATGGATTGGTGTATGTTTCGGGAGAAGGTAGTGTATGTGGCGAGAGGTAAGCCTGGGAAATGGGTGAAAGTGTGGGGCCCCTGGAACTCCTATCGTGGCGGGATTTGTACCCCGCCGCTGACGCCTGATTTGGCAGTGGCCCAGTCTCCCTAGTCTGCTTGTTACCTTGGTTCTGTGTATGGTGTTCGCTTTGTTTCGGTCCCGGCCCGTCCCCCCCCCTATTCCTGTGGATCGGTAGGGTCCTCCCCAGGGGAGCTCATAATGCTGCTTTGACTTTTGCTGCCTTGTGGATTTGTATGTAGTTTCTCATAAAAAATGAAACCGCCATTTGGGGGGCCCGGACGGTTTGGCCGCCAACGCTTCCTTTGACTTCTGGGACCATTATCACCTGCCGCTTGTGTTTCATAACTGTGTTTTATGCTCCCATTGCTTGCTAGCGGCCGGCCTGAAGGTTGTAGGCCCATCTTTGTATTCTTTTGCATTCTGTAATAAAGGTTTAAAAAAAAAAAAAAAAAAAGTGCCATAAAATTAATTCATCATCACCTTAAAAGCAACAACATCAATAATTCACAGTCTTAACAAATTTAACATTTACTTTGGGTGTCAACCTTACATAATTTCTTTTCTACTATAAACATAAATTTTACAAATTGGTGAATAATATAAACATTGACACCACTTAGGCAAAATATTAATGCCGATCTACAAGTCCTAAGTCCCATTTTTTTAAAGATAGGTTTTAAAATTATTTTCCGTTCCTTCATCATTTTTGGGCACAGTGTTACTATATGCAGCAAGGTTTCGTCATACTGCCCACAAAGCCGACAAATATTTGATGCCCATTTGGACTCCCATTTAGGGGTTCCATCTTTGGTTGGATAAATTCCAAACCTTAATAACATAAATTTCTTCTTAATTAAGGGTTTTTGGTGATAAAAAATAAATACGGTTGGGCCATCATTTTGTCGAAGCACTTGGCAATAGACCAAAAGTGTTTTTTTTTCTCAACTCATATTTATCCAACAATTCTGACAGCAAGGCGACGGTTGAATTAATTATTTTTTTATAATCCATTTTACTCCTTGTTTCGTCTTCCAATTTGGGACAATCAAATTTTAGGAGACACTCAGCTAAATAATCCTGCCAGCTTCTAGAATATTCACTGGACGAAATCTCTCTCCAACACATATTGGCCAGCGTGCCCTCCTTGGCTCGAGATAATGCCAATAGTGTTTTTACAAATGATGCTTTACGCACAAGGAGCTGATTCCTTAAGCCAAATTCCAGTCTTAAATTGGCACAGGAAATCTGCCTAGGAATCCTAAAGACTGATTTATATGTTCTTGCAACTATGGCCTCCAATACTTTCACATCTTTACCCTTAAAAATAATAGACCCATAGTCCAATGAGGGAATAAGTTTTGCTTTCATGACTTTAAGTAGATGATCATAATTGGGGCATACTAATTTATCTCTTAATTTTCGAAATGCGAAGGCAAGTGAAGAACCTTTAGCCTCTAAGTTATTGAAGTGCTGTCTGAATGATAGCCGATCATCAAATGTAATTCCAAAATATTTATAAGTTTGCTGCCCTGCTTTTTGCTGATGTCCCTGGCGTGTACTCTCTCGCTCTCTCGCTCTCTTTCTCTGTCTTTCTCTCTTCCTCCCATCCATTTCCAAAATGTATCTTTGAACTTTTCCTCCAATAACATTGTTTTCCCAGCACCGGAAAAGTGAAAGCGGCAAAATTAAGCTTGGTCTGGGGGGGGAGGGGGGGTGGGAACAAACAAGGGGTGAGGGGCGGGTGATGTGGGGGATGACAACACTGAGGAAAGTGGCCTTGCAACACCAAGGAAAGCGCTCTCTCTCTCTCTCTCTCTCATTCTCTGTCTTTTTCTCCCTCCCATCCATTTCCAAAACGTATCTTTGAACTTTTCCTCCGATATCATCATTGTTTTCCCAGCACCGGAAAAGTGAAAGCATCAAAATTAACCTTGAGGGTGTCCTAAAAAGTGGGAGCGGGTGTGGGGCAAGTGGAATTCGTTCCGGGGCAATATTTGTGACCCCCCGGCTGAAGAATTAGACTCAGACTTAAGCGACTAGCCCACTAGAACTATTAAAGAGACAGATACATGCCCAAGATCAGGGGTCCGGACACTTTGATAATCTGAGATGTAATTTAAGGTGACTCTTTGCAACGTTGTTCCTGTGTAAATAACCTATAATGTATGTGTCATGATATTGGACTTTGCTAAGTGTAACCAGCACTGTTTAGTGTTACATTTGTGAATGAATAAATAAAAAAAAAAGTAAAAGAAAGACATTCTGGCCAGTACTTTTGGTCTGACCCCTGAGAAATATAGGCAGAGATTCAGGGGCAGCCACAAGATCTTATCACAGTCATGGGTGGATTTCCTTGACTATGCCAGCAAGGCACTGAAGGGCTGGGTGAGTGGCAGCAAGGTTAATGATTACTCAGGGCTGTACAACTTAATTTTGATGGAGCACATGCTTGATATTTGTTTTCCAGAGCTACAGCAACACCTGGTTGATAGCAAGATGACTGTCCCCAGGAAGCTTGCTGAGGAGGCGGACATCTGGGTCAGCACTAGTGTTCAAAAAGGTACCAGTGAGTGACCCCAAAAAGGTTGATTCAAGCTTCCTTACAGAGTGAGGGGAAGTTCAAGGCAGACCCAGACAGGTCTCAAGTAGGTTAAGGGGGAAGGAAAGGGCTCCCATGTCCCTTCTGGAAGAAGGAGGGAGGTTCTGGTGGGCTGTGGGAAAGTTGTCCCAGGTGCATAGACCATGCCCAGATCTCCCTCAGCTCAGAGATAGACTCAGAGGGTGAGCTGGTGATCCCTGAGGATGGGAGTCATCACTTTCAGCAGGTGAAGCAGGTGAAAGCGAATGGGGTCCCTGTCACTGCTCTGAGGGATACTGGGGCTAGCCAGACCATGGTTGTGGAATGGTTGTGGAATGGCTAGTCTCCCCAGAGCAGTACACCGGCCTGGTGTGTAGGTGACTTAGGCCCAGGGACAGGACTTCATCTGCCCTATGACTCTGGTGTTCTTAGAGTGTAGTGGGGAGATAACCCAGAAAAGGGTCATAGTTAGTCCTCAGATGCCCACTGACTGCATTCTTGGGAATGAGTTGCCCCGGTGTCAGGAGAACAGGAAGGGGTGACCGCCACAGGTGCCCTGACAGTTCATTTTTCTGGGGTACCACTCCCAAACGAAGGATACAGAAGGGGGAAAGGGAGGGGGGAGGACGGGGGGAGGGAGAGGGGTGGCGAGGGGGGTAAAAAATGTAATAAACCTAGGGAAGTATAGCACTGCTGAAACATAAAGATGTCAATGGGAGCTAGTTTGAATAATTGGTCCAAAGTTCAACATAAGTCTAAAAAAAAACTACAGAGATTGGTAGCATGATTCTTTGCTCTGTAAATATTGGAGGTCTGGATGATAGGGGCAAGAGAGGTAGGGAAGGGGAGGTATTTCGATCACTGGGTGCAGATATTATATGTCAACAGGAAACCCATATCCCGTGGCAAAATAGAGGGCTCAATGTTATCCCGGGGTACACTCAGCTTACCTGCTCTACCCAGTCTACCACGACTAGAGGTGTTGCAATTCATGTATCTAATAGGATGCCACCTACAAAGCGCACGTTATCTGATAAATGGGGTAGGTGGGCGATTGCCTCAAAACCAAGTGTGTTCACGTTATGTACAATTTACAGGTCTAATTTATATGATCCAGACCTGCTGTCAGAACTAGAACTCAAACTATCCTCCTGGCCACCCCCCCCTCATCATCTGTGGGGATTTTAATATCCATTAGGATGTAAACGGCTCCTTTAGGGGAGGTTACAAGGGTAGGAAGCCACACGTTTTTAAGGCATTAAATGCTCTGGTGGATAGTCATGGGCTAGTTGATATATTTTTTAGACAGGGCAAACATTAGGAAATTACCTAAGGTCCTGTCGGATCATAATCCTCTTATATTGGAAATTGAGGCTCAAGGCCATGAACGATCATTCACAAAATGGTCCTTTGATAGGAAACTTTTCGTAACGGAAGGATTTATACAACATATCAGGGGATGGACCCGGCAGTTTTTTTATATGAACAGGTTTAGTACATCTAGGGAAAATGTCTGGGACACGTTCAAGGCAGGGCTCAGGGGGGAGATAATTAGCTATGTGGGGTTTCAAAGGAAGAGACATAGAGATGAAATATATCAATTAATAGAAGAGCTATCTAAATACGAGGCAGATCACATGGTTGCAATAGCTCAAAGATAGGAGGAGCAACAAACGCACCTAGAATTAAAAGTCATAAGAACAAAGGCTAAAATGAATGGAATTTAAAATAAAACAGCAGCAGAAATATTCCAAACACGCGCAAGGGACATCTATGAATATGGCGAGACTACAGGAAAACACTTGGCACTTCACCTAAAACAAAGGGCAGCAGCAATTAATATTTTAAGGATAAAAAGGAAGGATAGTGAAATGGTGACTGAACCCCAGGAAATATTAAAAATATTTGCAGATTTTTATACACACCTATACAGTTCTAGGGATAGAGGCTCGGCATCAACAGGCACGGAAATGGATGCAATGTCCCCTATTATACAGGAGTTAGAAGAAGATATCACCATAAATTAGGTTACAGAGGCACTTCAGGTAATGGCCTCCGGCAAAGCGGCAGACCCTGACGGGATCCCGATGGAGATTTATAAGGCTTTATAGACAGAGCTAGCCCCCCTTCTACAAGACCTGTTTCTGGCTGTACAGCAAAAGGGGATTCCGCCTCCATCCTGGCAGGAGACCAACATAGTTATTTTTCTGAAGAAGGGAAAGGCTCCTGAGGACCCAGCATCATACAGACCTGTTTCTCTAATAAATGCCGATGAGAAATTATGTTAAAAGATTTTCGCGCTCAGACTAGAAAAATAATAGCCTCCCTGGTGAGCCCATGGCAACACGGCTTCATTCCAGGGAAAGGGACAATGGATCATGTCCGATGGGCAATATCTTTATTCGACATAGCGGAAACTTCAGGAGAACAAATGTCCTTGATTCTTTTAGACGCACAGAAAGTCTTTGACCAGGTCGAGTGGGCATATCTGTGGAATAATTTAAGAACTAATTGCTTTGGCCCACGCATATTAACGGCCCTAAGAGCAATGTACATACAATCCTATGCCAAAATACAACTGATGGGTAGGGAGTCGGAAAGGGTTAAAATAGCTCGAGGTATAAGACAGGGCTGCCCCTGCTCCCCAATCCTTTTTGCTCTTAATATAGACCCCCTAATAAGATCATTGCTAAACGATCAGGCAATTAAACCGGTGATGGTCAGGGGATATAATACTAAAGTGTTAGCTTATGCTTACGATATAGCAGTGGTCACCCCTAGCCCACTAGGAGCAATAGAAAGGATTAAAGCCTTGGCCATGGAATTTGGTAAAGTCAGGATATGGTTTAAATACCGATAAAACAAAGATCGTCTGCTCTAAAACTACTCTATGCCAGGATCCACGGAGGACGGAGGTAGTCACATATTTAGGGATAAACATAGCTGCTGACGAGGGGTCTATATGGGATTTTAACTCGGCCCCTCTCATTAATAAGATAAGTGGAGATCTAAAAAGAATGGATAATCTATATCTATCTATTATAGGAAGAGGCAACGTCCTCAAGATAATAATGTTTCCTAAAATATTTTATTTATTTAGATGTATCCCGCTGGAACCCTCCAATATCTTTTTTTTTTTTAAATGGACGGATTTTTGCACAATTTATATTATATGGGGCTACAAGAAGATCAGGAGGTCTCTGAAATTTATGACTTTACCTCAAGATAGAGGCTGGTTGGCTGTCCCCAACCTTTTATATTATTATTGGGCTATTATGCTGTAGCATATGACCTTGTTGTTTAAATCTAAAGCAGGGGCGGAATCTACCTTGGAAGGCCAGGATAGGGAAACCCCCCCCCCATCCATATATGAGCTAGCCTTAGGCGATGCAGCACCAGGGATACTACTTAGGCAGTTGGAAGGGAGCTACTACAAGAAAACGCGCTTTAAACCTGTAAGAGCAGCTTGGAATGTTTGGCGCAAGGCCAGCAAGATCTTAAAAATCCCAAAGGTTCAGAGATATTTACTCCTGTGGTGATCACCAGTTTTTCCTGGCCCACTATACGATAATACAGGTCGAAGCTGGGAACAGGCTGGAAATAACAACCTGGGAGATATTATAAACCTGAATGGAGTTATACCATTTGGAGAACTTCAGGAACGGTATGGGTTAGATCCTAGGTACATTTTTAAATATATACAAATCAGGGAGATCATTAAATCTGCTGTATCACAGCTTACCAGCATGGCTCGAATCCCCCTGGTAGACTGGCTAGTGTATAGGCAGCCTCGTATTAAGGATTTGTATTCTATATTGTTGAGTGCTAACACAGACGATATATAGCCAGGTCTGAAAGTGTTTGGCCAGACAAGCTGGAGAATAAGGATGTCGACCTGTGTATTTCTTTAAAACTGTCTAAAACTATTTTTTTATCCGCCAATCTTAAAGCACAACATTTAAAAACAGTATTCAGATTATATTTTACACCAGCAAAACTGTATGTGTGGGGAAAAAGGGAAAATCACTTTTGCCCAAGGTGTGGCCAGGGCTCTGCTGATATGGTCCACATGTTCTTCGACTGCTGTAAATTGGATGTATTGAAACAAGGGATCAAAACTTTTCTGTATCAAAGTACTGGGCGGACGATCCATTTAACCTCAACATTGATGCTACTCGACTGTGACGAGACTTTACCGTTGGAACTAACCCAAGTATATTTTTGTTTCATGATAACAGCGGTAGCTCGCATAATGATTGCTTCACAATGGAAGGATGTGGATCCTCCCACTATCAGGCGTGGTACGCTAGACTTTTCCATGTGTTTTAATTTAGAGGTGGCATTATACAAATGTAAAGACCGGAGAGTGAAAAAAAGGGGTTGCCAGGTGTGGGGGCCCCTCAGGGAGCAATAAGGGAAAGAGGAATCAAGATTTAATCTGTCTGCTTGCTTCGCTTTTATCTCTTCGGACTGATTCTTCCTTATTATTTTCTCTTCTCCATTTTTCATTGTATTGTTATTCTATGGTTTTGTTTTCTTTTTGGATTAATTGAATTACTGCTTCTCTGAGAAAATTAAAAAAAACAAAAAAAGGAAACAATCCTGTCAAGTACCTTTGAGAAGAAGGGGATACTTGACAAGATGGAGGTCGGATGGTCACCTGATGACATTAGAGTATGGAAGTACCCATGTTGGTCTTGAAACAGGGAGGAAATGAACCAGCAAGAAGTGACTGGCTAGGGTTTGATGTTAATTGATAGAAAGCAAGGTGAAGAGTTTGGGCAATTTATAGAACAGAAGGATAAAATGAAGAGAAGAGAAAAATAATGGAAGGTTGTTGTTGTTCTGGAAACAATAGGTTAAAAGATCAAAAGGTATGGAGGGAAGAAGCTAGAGGAATGTTAGTACATGTGGAGCGAGAGGACGATGGACAGCAATAGTGAAACGTAGGAGGGAGGGTAAGAAAATTAAGACATGGTCATGATTGTTTGTTTTTTTGTCAAGCGGGTGGAGAGGGTTTGAGCTCAAATTATTACTGGCCAATAGGTATTCAGTGTGAGGCAATGAGGTAACACACAATTTGGACCAGTAAGGAGGGAGGGATACTTAGACTTAATGAGCGAATTAAGCAGGCTTTAACAAGTTAAAGGGCCCAGTACATCACAGTTGAAGCACAGAAGCTATTTAATTCAGTATCTACAATATATTTGAATGCCACTTAAATTTCACTAAATCAAGATAGGAACATACAGTTTCAATAAAAGCGCATTTACTGTTCGTTATTAAATAAAATAACCAACCTGGCACAAAACGTATTTCAGCTGTTTATTTATAGGCTGATTATTTTTTAGGGACCAGGGCCCACTCACAGAACACTCCAGAGAGCATAGGGGCACCATATTGTGCCTCTGAACAGTTAAAAGGGCATTATAGAATGTATTCTATCTTGTAGCTGAGAGCAGCAACAATCACTAAACAGGGATTTTAACATGTCTCCCTTGGCAACTAATCTTACAGACTGCTTGCTGCTTGGTTGGTGAGAGAAAAGCTTTCCTCCCACAAAAAACTGCCAATATCCTTAACAGTAGGCAGCATGAATTCCTATGTCAGGAATAATCTGATGACATACAAAATAAATAAACATGCAATTTCTGTACGACAAAACATAAAAAGGATACAGAAGCTCAGATAGAGGGGCAGCTTACCCCTGACTCCTGTTCAGCCCAAGGGTACAGACCCTGGATTGTTTCAGGATATCACCCCTGAACTGGTGGGAGGTGGAGTGGAAAAAGGATGCAAGACACCTAGGCCTAATGCCACCCACTCTGAGAAATCACAGATAACAGGGGCCCCTGGATGGTCTGAGGCCTGGCTCTTGACACTGACAGCAGTCAGTGGCCTCTGGCGGTTGTTGTCTTTGTGGACAGAGTTTTCCTTAGGTTGGAGACTGAAGTCAGACCCAAGGGGTGGAATGGGCCAGATCACTTTGTTGGCCATGATGGTACTGGGATGCCCCTGTGAGCAAGTTAAGGTTAGGTGCTGCACAGATGGGGTCCACAGGTAAAGGAGAAGTATTCCCCAGGGGTTATCTTAGTGGGCCCCAGAGAGTGTAGACAAAGGGATCCATCTATGTTTAGAGAGAGATGTGGAATTCGCAAGTACCCCTGCAGTAGTGGGCCATTGTCCAAGTTCTATCGCCCTAAGCAGGGAACACCATCAAGGTATTGATTAATCTACCCAGTCTTTAGGCTGTATGGGGGCCTGGTGGAAAATTGTTCTTTCTGAAGGGTAACCCTAAACCCTTTGCCTTCCTCCTCCCCTTTTTGCTGAATTCTTTTTGTTGGCTTAAGGACCCTGAATACCACTGTCAACCAGCGCTAAACTGGATGAGCTCTTTCTCCTCTAAACATGGCTACGTTGGTTTATCCACAATTGGAATATTTAATCAATCTGTAAGTCCCTAGTAGGGTGCACTACCTGTGCCAAGGGCAAGTAAATTAAATGCCACTAGTGGGCCTGCAGCACTTATTGTGCCACACACACAAGCAGCCCTTTAATCACGTCTCAGGCCTGCCACTGCAGAGTATGTGTGTGTAGTTTTACTGCTATGTCGATTTGCCATGCAAAAACCTTTGCCAAGCATTAAACTCCCCTTTTATTACACATAAGTCACCCCTAAGATAGGCCCTTTGTAGGCAATATGATAGGGTGCTGTTTAAGGGCAATGTAGGACATGTACTTTTATGTTTTGCATGTCCTGGTAGTGAAACACCCTCAAATTTGTTTTTCACTGCTGTGAGGCCTACCCCTCTCATAGGATAATATTGGGAATTCCTTATTACACTTTTAAACTGTACATTTTGATAAAGAAGGATTTGCTCTGTCATGTTTTATATCTTCGGAGTGGTGATGATAAATACTCTTTACAGGTAAAGTTGGATTTAATATTACTATTTTAGAAACGCCACTTTTAGAAAGTTAAACAACAAAAAGGGGGTTGGGCCCATTTATTGTCAGAAATGCTGGACCACTGCAAATTCAACACTAATCAAAGGGTGCAAGTACTGACAGTAATGCTGAATAGGATTCTTTTTATTTTTGTGGTCACTTTCAGAAAGTTGGCATTTCTCTGCTTTTAAAGCTCTATGTGCCTGTGGCCTGTCTACAATACACGTCTGGGGTTGGTGACAGCTTGACTTTGTGCATTCCTTCTAGACAGCCACAAACAAAGGAAGGTAAGGTGTGTCGTAGTACCCATCTGCATCCCGATCGCTCCTCCTGGGCAGGTTGGGAGGGAGGAACTGACACTTACACCTGAATATGCAGTGTCCTGTCCCCATAACAAGGGTTAATTACCCCCCGTAGTTTTTCTGGATCTAAGGCAAGGGAGAAATGATCTCTGTGCACTTCAAAGACTCTTCTTTGAAGTCCCCCCAACTCCAAAGGCACAACTGTGTATAGGTACTGGGCCTCTGACCCCACTAAATCAGACACTTCTGGACCTGTAAAGAACCTCTGTAAGAAGAACTGCTGTGCTGCTACAAGGACTGTCACTCTGCTGGACTGCTGCTCTGGAAGAACTGCTTTTCTGCTATCGTGCCCTGCTGCCTGCTGCCTGCTGCCTGCTGGCCTGCTGGGGAAGATCTGGACTCTGCCTTGAACCCAGAGTGATCTCCAAGGTCTTGTAGGCTTGCCTCCTGATTTTTGGGACTCAGGGATATCAAAGTCTCTCACCACTTGCCCCTGTGCCTGGTTCATTCGAAGTGGATCCAGGTGCTTGCTCCAGTTGAACCGACACATCTCCTGTCTGCGTGCAGCAGAACCAATGTATCAACGCTGCTGCAGGAGAAGAGTCGGTGCATCGCACTCAGAACCATTGCGTCGCCTTAAAGAACCAACATATCGGAATGGATGCATCACCGCCACCGCAGTGTGAGAAGATTGACGCATCTCTTAGACTGTGTGGAGAAACCCGGCACATCGTCTACGGAACCAACGACTCTCGGCTTGGTGCATCATCTTCAGAACCGGCGCATCTTCACCACTACGTGAAGAGAATCGACTCATCACCGGGACTGCGAGATCGACATGGATGCATCGCTCTGCTACCCCCACATCTCACTGTTGCGACCAGGATCAAGGTACTTTGTTCAGCAGGCCTGCACGGCTCCTGTATCCGGCCTGCACTCCATTGCAGTCGGCCTGAACTCTTGACTTTTTCCCAGTCCGGCGTGACCAGATAACCCCCAATAGGCGCCTATTGCTTCTAAGCGCTATTGACACTTTTATTCTTTTAAAATTCATATCTTGACATCTACTCAATGGGTTTTTGTTGTTTTGGTCTCATTTTTTAAAATTAAAACAATATCTGTTTTTTTGCTCTGGCGTGGGGTCTTTTTGTTGTGTTTTCATTGTCTTACTGTGTGTTGTGTTGCACAAACACTTTACACCTTATCTCCAAAACCAATATCATTACTATTACTAACCCCTTTACCAACTCCAACATTACATCACCACCTCCAGTACTATCATGATGATCACCCTTACTACCACCCATACATTAACACTCTTACTACCACTACTATTATCACTATTACTACTACCATCACAACCAGCATTAACACTACCACACCCAGACTCAGTAGCCAACTTACCCGCCATCATACATCTACACGACATGCTCAAACAGAACCTCCATCACACCTAATCGAAATCAGCATTATATGCCCACACACCCACCATCATATCCCAACACAACATATATCGTACATGCCCATAACCAACTTCATAGGCTAACACACCCACCTTCCTTTGGCAACACAACAGCCATCAAATGTTGATGCAATCAACATAACATGTCAACACACCCACCATCAGAGACCAGGATGCACACTATCTTACACCCCCACAACCAAAATCATAATTTAATTACTGAATCAAAAGGAAACATGCAAAAAATAGAACACGTTGAAAGGGGAGTTAACATTTACTATTATGTTTACAGTAGCTTCACCATAAAGACTAGAACGTTGTCAAATTCACAAGTTAAAATGCTGCCTTCTTCTTTTGCCCTTAGCCTGCTGTACTTAGTGAACATTAACTCCGACCTCTAGCACAAGGTTTCTACATGCACATAATAGACTCATTCAGTCCCTCCTTTTTTTCAATTGTGACTTTAAAAAACATCTCAAGGCTGGATCATTGAATGCAACGCCGCTATGACCTTTTTTCGAGAATTGTCTTCTCCTAATCCTGCTGCTCCACATTCCTGCCCCTCCCTTAACCTGTAAATTATGTGCACTTTCCAAACCAAAATCTAAAAATGTTACCTCATTATGTAGCTATATTTCCTTCATTTGTACAGGGCTCTTCCGCACTGGGTAGGGTTCTCAAGTGCTACAAAAAGAACTGTTAAAAATATATGTATAAATTGCCCACACACGTTTTAAGGCTTGAACATGGATTTTAGAATTTTTTACCTAAAAACCCTCAAAAAGCCAAAACTGTTTTTGTAAGAAATATTTATGCTTTTTAAAACAAAATTATGCCAGCCAATGGCCCAAATGCACTATAAAAATTGCCTCTAGGATATTTCCGACCATTGAACATTGAATAAATTCCTATGGCGATTTTTAACTACTTCCCACTTGTAGAGGCAGGCTTAAAACCCTACCAACAACTAGTTAATGAGCAACCTTCTTATTAAACATGAAGAGGTTTGAGATGGTACCTTTTCTCGCAAATGTGCCACCTGAGATTTTTTTGATAGCTCGTGACATCCATTAGTGGGTTTCTGTGAAATTGAAAACACTTTTCTTCTGTTCCTACACACTCATCACAATGTAGTAAAGAACCTATGGGATCACAAAGGCACATTTTCCGAAATTATGGATATTAAATTGAGTTATGGCTTTGAAGCAGAAAGAATGATTCCATGAGTGCCAGAGAGAATTCTCAGCAGGGGTAAAGGACGTTCAGGCTTCGTCCTGTAGTGTCATGTGATCATGTCCAGTAGGACGCTTGTCGTGCTCGGCGGACTCCTTATAAAGTTAAAGTTGGGAATTGGAGTTTCTGAGGTTATGTGTAAGCACTGAGGAACTTTATTG
The DNA here is from genome assembly GCF_964204655.1 of Triturus cristatus. Taxonomy (NCBI): domain Eukaryota; kingdom Metazoa; phylum Chordata; class Amphibia; order Caudata; family Salamandridae; genus Triturus; species Triturus cristatus. The sequence goes on from NC_140582.1 coordinate 89,125,896, forward strand.
TTCATTTGCACAGTGGCACTTTGCTGAAACCATTGTTTATAGAACATGCCACCATGACATAATCTTTGTCTCTCTGGAAAATCAACCTGTTTGATTGGTTGGATTACTAAGTTTATTGTTCTAGTTAATAACATGCTGAATTTAGATATGATAGTATAAAGTGGCATATATTGTATATATATTTTATTGAACTTGTTTTATGGTGAAATTAATGTCCCTGTATGGAATGTAACTAATTAAGCATGTTTTGTGTTCAGTTGTGTAAAAATCAGAGTTATGTAATTGAGATATTTTAATTTTAAATGATTAATGAATTAGGTTCTACACATGGCATCACTGTTTTAATTGTAAGGATTTTTATTAATCAAAAAATGAAGAATCACATGTTGTTGTACTCCATATCTAAGACCAATACAAACCCTTTTTAATTCTCCCTAATTGGCATTTTTTGTCTTTTTGCAAGAAACGTGTCTCTGTCTGGAGAAGCAGCATCTGCCAAGATGGATTTTAAGCTGGACAAGCTAGAGACCTACTCCGTGGTCCAACTCAAAGACTTTTCTAGGGGGTTGACCTGTCCAGTAAAAGCTTCACAAAGAAGGTGGTGCTGCAAAAGGCACTGAGAGCGTGGGCAGAAGGTAGCAATGCAGGGCCTGTGACCTCAGCAGAGGATGAGCAAGAAATTGACTAGGATGAGGAGCCGGTCCTGGAATCTGAGGTGGTTCTGGTGCTGCCTGTGGAGAGGGAAGCCAAAATCCAGCAAGGAGCAGTGGTTGCACCCATGGCAGGGAGCAGCATCTCGTCCAAGAACGTGACCCCAGAGGAACTGGAGGACAGGAGAGAGGCAGAAAGCTGAAGTTGATGCTTGCTTGGTTTGAGTAGGAGAAAAAAATTGCTTAATTGAAAAAGAAGCAAGCTTCAGTATAAGTATAAGTATAAAAAGGCTTATAAAGCGCTCTAATGCCAAACGGCATCTTGGCGCTGTGGTGTGAGAGGAGCAATGAAGACGAAAGGACTGGGGAACTAGAGGACGTTAAACAGCCTGGACTTCAAAGCTTTCCTGAAAGAAAGAAGGTCTGGCTCCAGGCGAAGAGAGGCTGGAAGCCTGTTCCATAATTGAGAGGCACAGATGGAAAATGTGCGGCCACCCCATCTGGCACGTCTGTATCTAGCGATACACATAAGGCCAAGATTGGCCGAACGTAGATCATGACGGGGAACATAAGGTCTGAAAAGATTATGGCAGTAGGTAGAACCACCCCCATATTGTGCCTTATGGACAAGGCATAATGCCTTAAACTCAACTCTCTGTTGGACCGGGAGCCAGTGCAACGATCTCCTAGCAGAGGAGATGGAGTGGCCCTTGGGGATTTGCAACAGGACACGGACAGCAGCGTTCTGAAGAGATTGAAGTTTGCTGATCTGAAACTTGTCCATGCCCAAAAAACATAGTGTTGCAATAGTCAAGTCTTGACATAAAAAGAGCGGCCATCACCGTCTTCTGAAGAGCAGTGGGAATAAAAGGAAAGATCTTACGGAGAGATTTGAGCAGGAGAAAACAAGCCTATTAACCTGCGCTGACATATTCATCTTTGTTTCAAATATGACGCCAAGGTTTCTAACCTTTCCCACACGGAGAGGACAAAGTCCTGCCTCCGGTGGCCACCAGAGGTTGTTCCAAATTGGAGGTCCCTTCCCGAATTCCATAACTACAGTTTTCTCCGTATTCATTTTTAGAAAGCTCAGCGACATCCAAGCCATAATGTCCTTAAGACACAGATGGAACCGCCCTGTAGTTAACTCTGGATTATCTGATAGCGAAATGACCAGTTGCGAGTCGTCCGCATAGGAGACAAAGGAAAAGCAGCTGAGAATAGGCTAGCTATGGAGGAAAGGAAGATGACCCACAAGCTAAGCCCCTGAGAGCTGTACAAAAGAGCACTACAGGTAGAGCCCAGCAGTAATGGAGGCAACTGGTGAAGTACAGGTCTGCATACCAAAGTGCTTGGTACCAAGTTATGTGGTGGGGGTGACATAGATAAAGGGTTTGTAGCCTATGAAGTGGCTCTAGGGGTACACAAGTTTCCTGAGGAGTCCCGGGGCATAGTTTGTGGAGGCACTGCCCACTCTGGGGAGGGACACACTCTTAACACTGGTGGTAAAGGATCAGACACACTACACTGTAATGAAAGCCATTCTGGTCAGTAAGTTTGGTCTGACCCCTGAGAAATATAGACAGAGATTCAGGGGCAGCCACAAGATCTTATCACAGTCATGGATGGATTTCCTTGGCTATGCCAGCAAGGCACTGAAGAGATGGGTGAGGGGCAGCAAGGTTAATGATTACTCAGGGCTGTACAACTTAATTTTGATGGAGCACATGCTTGATATTTGTTTTCAAGAGCTACACCAACACCTGGTTGATAGCAAGATGACTGTCTTCAGGAAGCTTGCGGACATCTGGGTCAGCACTAGAGTGTCCAAAAAGGTAGCAGTGAGTGACCCCAAGAAGGTTGGTTCAAGTTCCTGCTCACAGAGTGAGGGGAAGGTCAAGACAGGCCCAGACATGTCTCAGGTTAAGGGGGAAGGAAAGGGCTCCCATATCCCTTCTGAGAAGAAGGAGGGAGGTTCTGGTGGGCGGTGGCTCAGGGTGCCCCATTTTCAACCCTGCTGCTTTTTTTTTGTTGCAGAGTTTCATATAGCACGAACTTGACCCGAATCGGGTATCAGAGCGCTTTACATAGCACCAGTTACGTTACATGAGGACACACATTCATTTTGGTTAGGCACGGGGACATTAAGTGATTTGCCCAGAATCACAGGATGTTCAGCATCATTGCCGAGACTCGAACCCATTTCCGCAGATTCAAGGTCGACTGCCCTAGCCATTAGGCCAACTCCTATCCTTTGATTGTCCCCAACTAGGACACGAGAAACCACCCACTGGTGGAAAGTCTATATGAGTGCCAAATGTGGCCTTCGGGGAAAGTTGTCCCCAGGTGCTTTTCATAGACCATGGTCTGATCTCCCTCAGCTGGGAGATGGACTCAGAGGGTGAGCTGGTGATCCCTGAGGGTGGTTGTCATCACCTTCACCACGTGAAAGTGAATGGGGTCCCAGTCACTGCTCTAAGGGATACTGGGGCTAGCCAGACTATGGCTGTGGAACGGCTAGTCTCCCCAGAGCAGTACACCGGCGTGGTGTGTAGGTGACTCAGGCCCAGGGACAGGACTTTATCTTACCTATGACTCTGGTGTCCCTAGAGTGTAGTGGAGAGATGACCCAGAAAAGGGTCATAGCTAGTCCTTAGATGCCCATTTTAGGGAATGAGTTGCCCCGGTGTCAGGAGAACAGGGAGGAGCGGCCGTTACAGGTGCCCTGACAGTTCATTTTTTTTGGGTACCACTGCCAAATGGAGGATATAGAAACCCAGATAGAGGGGCAGCTCAGCCCTGACTCCTGTTCAGCCCAAGGGTACAGACCCCAGATTGTTTCAGGATCCCACCCCATAACTGGTGGGAGGTGGAGTGGTAAAAGAATGCAAGACACCTAGCCCTACTGCCACTCACTCTGAGAAACCACAGAGGCCCCTGGATGGTCTTAGGCCTGGCTCTTGACACTGACAGCTGTCAGTGGCCTCTGGTGGTTGCTGTCTTTGTGGACAGAGTTTTCCTTGGGTTGGGGACAGAAGTTAGACCCAAGAGGTGGAATGGACCACAGCACATTGTTGGCCATGGTGGTACTGTAAACCTACTGGGATACCTCTGTGAGCAAGTTACGGTTAGGTGCTACACGGAAGGGGTCCACAGGTAAGGAGAAGTAGCCCCCAGGGGTTAGCTTAGTGGCCCCAGATTGTATATACAAAGGGATCCAACTATGTTTAGAGAGGCGTAGAATTGGCAAGTACCCCTGCAGTAGTTGGCCATTGTCTCAGTTCTATCGCCTTAAGCAGGGAACACCATCAATGTATTGATAAATCTACCCTAGCTTTAGGCTGTGGGTGTGTGTGGAAAATGACCCTTTCTGAAGGGTCACCGCAGACCCTTTGCCTTCCTCCTCCCCTTTTTGCTGAATTATTTTTTGTTGGCTTAAGGTCCCTGAATACCACTGTCAACCAGCGCTAAACTGTATGTGCGCTCTCTCCTCTAAACATGGCTACATGGGTTTATCCACAATTGGAATATTTAATTTATCTGTAAGTACCTAGTAGGGTGCACTACCTGTGCCCAGGTCCAGTAAATTAAATGCCACTAGTGGGCCTACAGCACTGTTTTTGTGCCACCCACACAAGCAGCCCTTTAATTATGTCTCAGGCTTGCCACTGCAGAGTGTGTGTGTGTAGTTTTACTGCCATATCGACTTGCCATTTACAACCCTTTTCCAAGCATTAAACTCTCCTTTTGTTACACATAAGTCACCCCAAAGATAGGCCCTGGATAGGCAATAGGATAGGGAGCTGTTTAAGGGAAAAGTAGGACATGTACTTTTACGCTTTGCATGTCCTGGTCTTGAAAAGCCCTCAAATTTGTTTTTACTACTGTGAGGCCTACCCCTCTCATAGGTTAATATTGGGAATTTCTTTTTACACTTTTGAGCTGTAAATTGTGATTGAGGAGGATTTGCTCTGTCATGTTTTATATCTTTGGAATAGTGATGATAAATACTCTTTACAGGTAAAGTTGGATTTAATATTACAATTTTAGAAATGCCACTTTTAGAAAGTTAAACAATAAAAAATGGGTTGGGCCCATTTATTGTCAGCAAGGGTGGGGCACTGCAAATTCAACACTAATCAAAGAAGGTCAGTACTGACAGTAATGCTGAATAGGATTCTTTTTGTTTTTGTGGTCACTTTCAGAAAGGTGGCATTTCTCTGTACCTGCAGCCTGTCTACAATACACCTCTGGGGTGGGTGACAGCTTGTATTTGTGCATTCCCTCTAGACAGCCACACACAAAAGAAGGTACGGTGTGTCTGAGTGCCCATCTGCATCTGAATGGCTCCTCCAGGGCAGGTTGGGAGGGAGGAGCTGACACTTAAACCTGAATAGGCAGTGTCCTGTCCCCATAAAAAGGGTTGATTACCCCCCTGTTGTTAGTCTGGAGCTAGGGCGATGAAGAAAGTCTATCTGTGCACTTCAAAGACCTTTCTTTGAAGTCCCACCCACTTCAAAGGCACAACTGGGTATAGGGACTGGGTCTCTGACCCCACTAAATCAGACACTTCTGGACCTGTAAAGAACCTCCGTAAGAAGAACTGCTGTGCTGCTAGAAGGACTGTCACTCTTCTGAACTGATGCTCTGTAAGAACGGCTTTTCTGCTATGGTGCCCTGCTGCCTGCTGCCCTCTGATCCTGCTGAGGAAGATCTGGACTCTGCCTTGAACCCAGAATGATCTCCAAGGCCTTGTTGGCTTGCCTCCTGATTTTTGGGACTCAGCAATATCAAAGTCTCTCACCACCTACTCCTGTGCCTGGTTTATTGGAAGTGGATCCATGTGTTTGACCGATACATCTCCTGGCTGCGTGTCGGAGAACCAATGCATCAACGCTGTTGCAGGAGAAGAATCGGTGCATTGCACTCAGAACCATTGCATCTCCTTAAAGACCGACGCATCGGAATCGATGCATCACCGCCACCGCAGTGTGAGAAGATTGACGCATCTCCTCGACTGTGCGGAGAAACCCAGCACATTGTCTATGGAACAAACGCCTCTCGGCTCGATGCATCATCTTCAGAACCAGCGCATCATCACCACTGCATGAAGAAAATCGACGTATCACCTCGACTGCGAGATCGACATGGACGCATCACTCTGCTGCCCCCATAACTCACTGTTGTGACCAGGATCAAGTTACTTTGTGCAGCAGGCCTGTATGGCTCCTTTATCCGCCTTTGCCCTTTGCTCCATTGCAGTCGGCCTGAACCCTTGACTTTTTCCCAGTCCAGCATGACCAGATAACCCCCAATATGCGCTTATTGCTTCTTAATGCTATTGACACTTTTATTCTTTTAAAATTCATATCTTGACTTCTACTCATTGGATTTTTGTTGTTTTGGTCTTGTTTAATTTATTAAAATAATATCTTTGTTCCTATTCTGATGTGGAGTCTTTATGTGGTTTTTCCATTGTGTTACTGTTTGTTGTGTTGCACAAACACTTTACACATTACAAGTCACGTCCCAAAATTCACAAGTTAAAATGCTGCCTTCTTCTTTTGCCCTTAGCCTGCTGTACTTAGTGAACCTTAACTCCTACCTCCGGCATAAGGTTTTTACATGCACATAATAGACTCATTCAGTCCCTCTTTTTTCAATTGTGACTTTCAAAAACATCTCACGGCTGGATCATTGAATGCCACGCCTCTATGACCTTTTTCTCGAGAATTGTCTTCTTCTCCTAATCCTGCTGCACCACATTCCTGCCCTTCCCTCAACCTATACATTATGTGCACTTTCCACTAAAGAGGTAAAACAAAAAATCTTACCTCATTATGTGCTATATTTCCTTCATCTGTTCAGTGCTCTGCCACACTGGGTAGGGTTCTCAAGTGCTACTCAAAAAACTGTTAAAAATACATGTATAAACATCTCACACATGTTTCAAAGCTTGAACGTAGATTTTAGAATTTTTCACCTAAAAACCCCGCAAAAAGTCAAAACAATTTATGTAAGAAATATTTATGCTTTTTGAAGCAGAATTATGGCAGCCAATAGCCCAAATGCACTATCAAAATGGCCTCTACGATATTTCTGAGCATGGAACACTCAATAAATTCCTATGGTGATTTTGATATGCTTCCCACTTGTAGAGGCAGGTTGAAAACCCTTTTGTCAACTTGTTAATGAGCAACTTTCTTATTAAACATGAGGAGGAATGAGATAGTACCTTTTCTCGCAATTGTGGCCACCTGTGCTTTATTTTTTTATAGCTGGTGACATCCATTTGTGGGTTTCTGTCAAATTGAAAAACATTTTCCTTCTGTTCCTACACACTCATTACAAAGTAAAAAAGAAGCAATGGGATCACAAAGGCACATTTTCTGAAATTATGGATATCAAATTGAGTTATGGATTTTGAAGCAGAAAGAATGATTTCACAAGTGCCATTGAGTGAATTCTCAGCCTGGGTAACTGACGTTAAGGCTCCGTCCTGTAGTGTCGTGTGGTTATGTACAGTAGGACTCTTGTGGTCATCGGCGGACTCCTTATAAAATTTAAGTTGGGAGGTATCTGGGTGTGTCTAGGTGTGGTCAATAAAGTTTATGACGCAGTGTGCTCAGTCAATGGTTGCAAGCTGAAGAATAAAGACGTTTTACAGAGCTCCGTGTGTGGCATGGTAATTTGCATGCTCCTTGGCCAGGGCGAATGCTACAACTGGTGACGATTAGGGGATACGTGCCCCAAATGGAACAAGAATGCACTCCCTGGGAGTTTTCCAAGGTCCAACAAACTTCTTGTGCGAGCCATGAGCACCCCAGGAAGCAGTCTATGGTTGGCGTATGTAGGGTCAAAGCTCAGCTCTAGCTCTTGCAAGGCCCTTGATGAAGGTGAAGGCCCTACAGAGGAGAACACACATAAAGCAAGATGGAAGCCTACTAATAAGGCTGAAAAAGAGATACTACGCCACAGAGTAACACAGAGCCATCATCCATACAAAGCAGAAACGCTAAAGCTAACGCCAACCAGGTACGATGCACAAAGTTGAGAGCGGTGAAGAACATGTACAAGAGACAAAACAGTTACTGATGCTTACAGAAGGTGTAGGTCCAAGCAGTGACCATCATCGGGATGGCATATACTCTTAACATCAGTAATTTCAAACACAAGTTATGATGCTGTTACTTTACTAAAACTACCACTTCTCATTGATACCATCAAGAAGCAGAATATTGGCACCAGATGGACTGCATGGATTGAAACGTTCGATGACTTCCTAGATGATCTAGAAGAAGCAGATGATAAAAAGATCATCATATACTTAAAGAACCTTGCAGGTGATGGAGTGAAAGAAGTGATAAAGAAAATATCACAAGCTGGTGAAGTATCGCACCATAAAATCAAAGAAATGTTGAAAGCCAAGTTCAATCAAGTGCTGAATGTCTACTATGAAAGGTAAATTTTCAACCAGGCAAGATAGCAAGCCGGTAAAACGATGGATGAGTTTGTCGAAAGACTTGATACCATCATCCAGCACTGTAAGGTCAGTGAATTCAATGACAAAGCATCCATGCGTTTCAGAGTCATTGATGGTTGCCTCGCTGATTCATTCAGACAATGCATGCTGAGAGAGACACTCAGTCTATAAAAGATCCTCATGGCTGCAAGAACGTGTAGATCAACAAGCTGTTGATATGAAAGCAGGAACAGCCCAGAATGAATCAGCATTGATCATGAAAAGTAAGCAGAAACACAAAGTGGCAGCCCATAAGACCATGTCTCAGAAGAAAAAGAAATTGTGTTTCAGATGTGGATTCTCATTTCCACACAAAGGTAAACTTTCCGCCATTGGACAGACATTGAAAGACTTGGAAAGAAAACCATTTCATAATGGTCTGCAAAGCGAAAAAGAAACTAGGTACGTCACGATGAGAAGAGAAAATGGATGGCAGAAGGTTTTAGAAACATTCTAGCCATGCCCACAAGACCAAACAGCAACATCAATTAAGGCAAGTAGAGACTGAACAAAGTCGATCATCTTCAAATTCATCTTCCAAAGGCTCTTCAATGTCACCATTGAGCGACAGTGAAGCAGATGGATATGCAATGGTGATGTCGACCAAAGAAGGACGTGTACATGTAGGATTGGCTGCTTGCAAACAGGAACACAAGTCAAAAAGAGATCGCCACGTGAAGCAACCAGATGTATGTGGATATTGCCCCAAGATCATGCTAAAGGTGAATGGCTGCCTACAACTTTTATCATAGACAGTGGCGCATCGATCAATATCATGCCTGTAGAAAAATACAAAACTGTCTCCGATACCACATCTAACGCCATCGAAAATAAAGGTGTACACATGGACTGCTTCCATGCCATTGCAAAGTCAAGGGTCATTTTTAGTGACCATGAGGTATAAGAAAATGACAGTTCAAGCACCAATTCATATCCTCCAAGGTACGTCTTTGAGTGCATGTCATTTCAATTTCATCACTGCTGCTGAAATGGGACTGATATCCATCAACTACAACCTCAATGCACATTCTGAAATACTAAGTTAATTCCGGTCAGTGTTTCTTGGACTAGGAAAACTCAAGACAATGAAGTAAACTCAAGACAATGAAGGAGCAACTTCATATTAATGAGGATATTCGTTCTGTTGCTCAGTGGCATGGTTGGATTGCTTTTCATTTAAAGGAGGCCGTTAAGAAGGAACTAGCTACATTATTAAAGAATGACATCATCAAGTGCTCTACTGCTCCAACGGCATGGGTTTCACCCATAGTGGTGGTGCCAAAAATGGACAGTGGATGTGCAGTGTGCATTTGTGTTGCTAAGTGCCAGGACAACAAAGCAATCAAGAGAGAAAGATACCCAGGTCCACACACAGCAGACATGATTAAACAGCTGAATGGTGCCAAAGTCGTCTACTGTCTTGATTTCAATCAAATAGCATTTGTATGGTGCAGTATTGTCCTCCCTAAGGGTATCTGGGAGCTGTGGGTGTTACGTCTCCGTCGAAGAGCCAAGTCTTGAGGTTCTTTCTGAAGTCTGCCAGGGAGGGTGCTGTTCAAAGATAGAGATGAGAAAAAGGACAAGGGAACCCAACTCACTAAGGAACCTGGGTGGGTAAATTATTGTCAGAAACAGTGGTTCCTGTGGAATAATAGAATCAATATAGATAATAAGGTGCACAATCGCAATGGAAAAGTTAAAATGATGTCAAAGGGTGAAGAAACCACATACACCTATGGTTTTATACAATCATATTTTATATTTTACAAACAATATTCTATATACAATGAAAAAGAAAAATATGCGTAGTGTCTCCAGTGAGAAACAGGAACCTAAAATATTGGTGACATAATTGTGACAGTATTTTACAAGGTTTCGAAGGTATTCAAAAAAGTCGACCATTTAGCAACTCAATACATAATATACAGCAGCTATATACAATAATATGCGTTGTTAATGGTTCGCTTCCTTTTGTTGGTGAAGACGTTTCGACCCTATACGTGATCTAGGGTCTCATCAGGACCTATGGATTTAGGGACATCTGACGGGTAGAATGCGTAGCCGCGTGAGGTGTACAGGCCAACAGTGGGTGAAGTTGGAAAAGGAAAACGAGATACTCACAAGGACACCCAGCCGGGTACCCAAGTGAGAGTGAAGGCTGGCACTCTATGGGTAGCTGAGCACTGTTACTGGGTTGATGATACACAGAGACGTGTATGAAGACGGTGAGCGAGGAACTCTGGAGTTGGTGTTAATCACAAGCGGTGCTGTCGCGCTGACCTGTGAATCACGAATGTTCAATATGGTGGTCTGTAAATATGGTATGAAGCCCATCTATAGAAGCGAGTATTTTTCAATGAGCTGGTTGGAGATGCCGGCACAGAGAGCATTGCCGTAGTCGAGGTGGCTGGGCATGAGGCCCTGGATGACAGTCGTTCTGGTGTTGACTGGGATCCATCTGAAGATTCTGTGGAGTGTGCAAAGATTGTGGAAACAGGAGGAAGTGACTGCTTTGACTTGGCATTTTTATTGTCAGTGCTCACCTGGTCTGTTGGTGTGGGTATTGGTTCGTGTTCCTCTGGCCACCAGCTGTGGTCCCATATGGAGGCGTTCTTCCCGAAGATCAGTACTTGTGTCTTGTCGGAGTTGAGTTTAAGGCAGTTTTCTCTCATCTAGTTTGCTACATTGGCCATGGCATCACAGAAGTTAGTACTGGTGGTGGAGGGGTCTTCAGTGAGCGAGAAGATAAGTTAAGTGTTGTCAGCATAGGAAATTATGTTGAGGCCATGGGATCTGACGATGTTTGTGACGGGGGTCATGTAGGTGTCGAACAAGGTGGAGTTGATCCTTGGGGTATGCACATATGATGTCCTTGTGTTCAGAGGTGAAGGAAGGCAGTCGGATGCTCTGTGTACGTCCTGCCAGGAAGGAGAGAGTGTGTTTTGCTGTAAAATTATTTTGTAGAGTCTGTTGATGGGGTGTGGTGGGATACGGTGTTGAAAGTAGCCGAGGGGTTGAGGAGGATCAGCGCCACAGTCTCCCCGCAGTCAAGAAGAGTTCTGCAGTGGCTGCTCCTCCGCTATGGCGGAGGAGCGTCACCCACTGCTTCACAGCAGTGCCACTTTTAGAAACAAAATGATAATAACTTCATTTTATGGTTTATGTCCATCTGCATTGCAGGCATGCGGGTGGGCTGTGCTCTTCTGCTCTCGAAGCAGGGGAGGAGTGGTTTGCCCACTCCTAAGTGTGCAATGCACACTTTCCTGTTCTCCATGCAGGCTGCATTACAGCCTTCATGGAGAACAAGCCCATCCCTCCAGGCCCTGGCTGAGTGCCATGTCATGGCACTCAGACCGATCACAACGCTGCATTGCAGCATTGTAATTAGCTTAGGGGAGGGAGCCTGGCTGCCTGCTTCCTGTTCCTGGAGTCGGAGAAAGGAGAGCAGGAGCAGAGACGCGGGATCCATCCTAAAGGTACGTTTACGTTTTGTTTTTTTATTCCCCTTTCCTTCCTCTTGTGCGACACCCCGCGACACCCCTGCACCCCACTCCTTCCGTGGCCCCACTCTGGCTAGCCCATCCGCGAACCATGCTGGCCACCGCAGGAATTCTGATGCTGTCTGTAGGAGCGATCAGCACAGTCTCATTGCTGTGGTTGGTAAGGAATCCTGATAGGGAGGCATCCAGATGGTGGTTTTGTTCCAGGTACTCAGTTAGCTGTTGGTTGATGGACTTCTCAAGTACTTTAGCAGGGTAAGGGAGCAGGAAGATCGGTCTATAATTATTTTGTTTACTGGGGTCAGCGGAGTGTTTCTTTAGTAGGGGTCTGACCTCTGAGTGTATTCATCTTTCTGGGAAAGCTGCTGTGGTGATGGAGGTGTTAATGATGCTGGTGAGTTCCGTGCTGATAGGGTTGGTCCTGAGGTTGAAAAGATGGTGGGGTAGGGGTCGGTGGGTGCCCCACAGTGGATGGATGCCATGATGGCTGTGGTGGTCTGGGTGTGGAGTGGAGACCAAGTGTTGATTGTTTGGCTGGTGTGCCCTAGTTGGTCGAGGCTGTTGAGGTTGAGGGCAGTGGGTTGGGGATCAAAGTTGTTGTAGATGGCAGAAGTCTTGCTGTGCAAAATGCAATTTCCAACATGTAAAAATCACATTTTGGTATTCCCTAAATAGGAAATTGCAAATTGGGACCTCCAAATAGCAAATTGCTTAACCTTTTTACAGAGGATTGCCAAATTGCAACCAGTTGCAAAATGGCCATTTAGGAACTGCAAATACCATCAATGTGGATCAGGTGGTTACCAGGTGCAAACTATAATAAGGCACTCAAAATGCCCCTGGCTCTTTCAGAATGGCGGCTCTGTATGTTTTGGTGAGGAAGATGAGGATTTGCTCAGGTAGGCAGAGAAGGAGGAGGAAACAGGAGAGGATTTTTAGGGTGAGGGTCACCTTTTTTTAACAGACTGAGGAAGAAATATGTGAGAAGTACAGACTCAGTAGTGAGGTAATACTGGATTTAATTGCTATTGCAATCTCAGCTACAGACCCCCAACAGTCAGAAACAATGCAATCCCACCACATGTGCAGGTATTGTATTGTCTACATCTTTTGGCTTCTGACAGTTTCCAGGGAGTCATAGCAGTGGCAGAGGGAGTGTCACAAAATGCATTTGTTTCATAGGTTTCTGAACATCATGGTTAGCAAAGTTAGCCAATATATATGTTTACCAAATGCTCCCAAATATTTGCAACAGATCAAATTAATGTTTTACAGGGTAGCACAGTTTCCCAATGTAATTGGCTGTGTTGATGACACACATATTGACATAAGTACCTCTGCAAATGGCAGCAGTCTTGCTGTGGAAGTGGTCCGAGAGGGTGTTGCAAAGGTCTTGGGAGGGGTGGATTGTGCTCTCTGTGGCTGCTGGGTTGGAAAATTCCTTGACTATTTTGAAGACTTCTTTCATGTGGTTGACCACTGTGTCGATGCGGGCTGCGATGGCTGCTCTCTTGGCTTCTTTGATGCGCAATTGGTAGTTGCTGAAGGCTGTTTTGTGAGTGACTCTGTCGGAGTGGTTTCTTGTGGGGTGCCATAGTTTCTCAAGTCAGTAGTAGTTGCACTTGGTGGTTTTGAGCTCTGAGGTTTACCGCTGCTTGTCTTGCAGGTGTGTTGGTTTTTGCAGGTTTCATCTGAGCGACTCTGTCAGCGCATTTGGTGATCCAAGCAGAGAAGCTCTGAACAACCTGGTTGAGATCTGATGATGCTTCGGGTTGGGTAATACTGAGGATCTGTGTCACTGTTATCTTGCTCTAGCTGTGGTGAGAGGAGCTGTGATGCTTGGTGATGGTGTGCTGAAAATTGGAGACGGTGACGCAAACAATGGCATTGTCAGTCCAGGTGAGTTCTGTGACGTAGCTGAATTAGATTCTATCGCTGAAGTTGAAAATGGGTGCGAGGATGTGTCTGGCTTTGTGTGTTAGTTCGGTGACTAGTTGAGTGAGGCTAATGTTGTTTAGGTTCTCTGGGAGGATGGTTTAGTTGGTGTCGGTGGGGGTCCTCGACGTGGAAATTGATGTCGCTGATTAGGATGTAGTGGTGGGAGTCGATGGCTAGGGGGGACAATGACATTGGCGGTGGCATCACAGAAAACCTGGCGAGGTCCCAGGAGTCTGTATACGAGGGTGCCTCTTTTTGTGGTCTTGGCACCTGTCTGTAGTTGAAAGTTGAGGTGTTCCATGAGGGATGTGGGGTAGGTGTTGATGGTGGTGCATCAGATGGTTTCCTTTAAGATGATGGCGATGCCCTGGCCGTGTTTGTTGGTGCAGTCTCATTGTATTATCTTTTAGTCATTTGGAGTTGTGACGTCAGGGTTTGAGGAGAGGCTGAACCATGTTCGTGATGAAGGCAACGTCAGGGGAGAGGGTGGTGATGGTGTACCAGATTTCCATGGCTTGGATTTGAACAAAGGATACCATCAAATCGAGCTGCAAGAGAACTGTAGGTACATTACTACTTTTTCAACTCATGTTGGTTTGCTCAGATACAAAAGACTTAGCTCTGATGTGTCGTCGGTTGCAGAAATCTTTCAGGATGTAATTCGCCTAGTAATTCAACCTGTCACACATGCTTTTAGATATAGTGAAGATATACTGGTGTTTAAAGGAAAGGAGCATGATAAAGCTCTTATACAAGTATGCCACCTGTTTGCTGATGCAGGTCTCACTATAAATGGAGAAAGGTGTGAGTTTCACAAAACCAAACTTACATTCTTTGGGCATATTTTCTCTGAAGGGGGAATGACTCTTGACCCTGAAAAAGTAACAAGCATTGTCATCCACTTGTCTCCCACAAGATATAACCATGCTGCGATCTTTTTTAGGCATGACCAGTTGTTGGTCCAGATACATTTGTGACTTTGCAATGGTCAGAGCCCCATTAATGGATTTGACATAGAAGAATGTTCCCTTCCAGTGGTCTTTTGAACGTGACCGAAGTTACAAGAAAATCAAACACGCAATTGAAGATGCAACTGAAATGGCTTAATTTGATTCAAAGTTACATACTGAGATCATAGTAGAGGCATGCCCAGTGGGGTTGGGAGCGTTCCTTGTTGAAAAAAGTGGACATCCAAATGCTCAGAGACACATTGTGGCCAATGCTATCGGAAATCTATTTCAGACTGAATGTACCTATTCTCAGCCAGACAGAGACCCTGGCTGTAGTGTTGGCTTGTGAACATTTTCATGTGTTTCTGTACGGAAAACATTTAACCTTTGTCACTGACCAGCAGGCGTTGCTCACCATTTTCGGAAATCCAAAAGCCAAAATGCCCCATCGCATTGATAGATGAGAATTATGACTGCAAAAGGATGATTACACTATTGTGCAAAAGCCGAGGAAGGATCAAAACCCTACAGATTAGTTCTCAAGAGTGCCGTAACAGCGTCACAGTGCAATGTCTAAGGCTGCAGGGTATATCAGTTCTATAGTAAAGTGTAGAACCCCTGCAGCTCTGTTCATTGAGCAGATCATTACTGCTACTAACACAGACAGAGACATGCTCAAACTCACGGGTATCATTGCAACGCAATCATGGAGCAAGCATTCTCGACCTCTCAAAGATAACGTTGAATATCAACAATTCAAAAATGTGCAGGAAGAACTTTTTTGTCACTCAAGAAGATATTGTACTAAGAGGTTTGCAAATTGTCATACCTGAGAGCTTGAGGCAACAAGTTATTGAACTGGCACATGAAGGACATGGTGGCATTGTAGCTATTAAGAGAGCTCTCAGAGACCAAGTATAGTTTCCTTGCCTTGATGAACAACTCGAGAAAGAATTGAAAGCATGTCACCAATCTAACTGTTTATCCCCCAAGACAATACAGCATCCACTAAATATGTCTGAATTTCCAAAACAAGCATGGGAGAAAATTGCAGTTGATATCTTTGGACCCCTAATGGACATCATCTCATGGTAGTCATTGATGAGAACTCATGTTTTCCCTTAGTGGAAAATGTATCATCCAGTGACAAAGTCATTGAGAGGATGAATGATATTTTCACGACGTGTGGTGCCCTCTCCATTATTAAAATTGACAACTGTCCACCCTTCAATAGCAGAGAGTTTAAGGACTTTCTTAGTCATTTGAACGTCAAGCACCAGAAAAGCATACCTCTCTGGTCACAGGCAAATGGCATTGTTGAATGATTTATGGGCACCCTGAAGAAAGTGGTTCAGCACGCTGTGCTAGAAGGAATCAATCTCAGATCAGCTTTATGTTCAGGCCTTCGTGCCTATCAGTCAACTCCCCATTCTACAACAGGTGAAAGCCCTGCCACCCTGCTGTTTGGAGCGCCATTGGGACAAACCTACTACAACGGACCACTAGCCGAGTGATAGACACTGCTCACAAAAGCAAAATGAAGACTTGTGCAGATAAGCATAGATACACTCAGGGCACTGTTTCCGGAGAAGGATACCAGGTTCTAGTCAAACAAAAAAGTAATCACAAGACTGATGCTCAGTTTGATGCTGACCCATTGAGAGTTGAGACAAGTAAAGAACACAAGGTGACCGCTCAACATCCCGGAAAGTCATTTATGAGAGACTCGTCAAATTTCAAACAATTGCCTTAATGCTCGTCGGCACCAAACATTAAGAGTGAAACAAGTCCACCTGAGTGCCCAGTTCAAGCATCTGAGTCTATATCTATGATGTCAGATGACAGTGCAACTCCTTTACCTAGTACGAGCACCTCGATGACTCATTGAGGAACTCTAATGTATATATGTTGTTGTCCTTACTTTTTATTTAACAAAGTGGGAGATGTAGTGTTGTGTGATCATGTACAGTAGGACTCCTTACAAAGTTACATAATCAGTTGGGGTGTGTCTGGGTGTGTGTGTTCATTAAAGTTTATGACGCAGCGCTTTCAGTTACCGGTTGCATGCTGAAGAATAAAGACGTGTGTTGCAGAGCTCCGTGTGTGGTGTGGTCACTTGCATGCTCCTGGGGCCGGGATGGATGCTAAACATCCCACACAGCAATGAACTGACAAATGTTCTAAGGTGATAAAGCCACACTTATGTTAAAATGGCTGTTACTTGGAATAACAATGCTAACCTTTTGTTTAGGGGATAGAAAGACCTTCAAAAGTTTATATTTTTCCTTCAACGTAACATTAACACAGCTGGCGATGCTGTATAATTTGGTAAAAGTGCAGATAGCATTCTTCATTGACATCGCCCTCTGTGACAATGTTTTATGCACACTGCTGCAAGCGTACTATTCCTTTCAGAAAAAAAGGCATGGCGCTCATCCCCTGTGTACTGAACTGTGACCTGGGCACATATCATTACGGGCTTTGCTGGATCAGCACATAGCTGAGCACCTGTTTTTATGCAGTTGCAGGCACAGATTTATTAACACTTTGCAATGGGTTTACATCACAAAAGTGATGCAAACCCAGAGCAAAATGTTGTGTTAAATTTGCGTTGGAAAGTTCCCTAAAGTAGCACAGTAGCACTTTGTATAAAGTGGCTGTTCCATGGGATATATGTGGGCATTCTCGGGCCATATCTTAGTACATATGATCTTGTTTTTCTGTCTCACTTTGATGCAATGCAGCGCAGCACCTTTGGCTGCTGCACTGTGCCAAAAGTTAGCAAATCTGCCCCGCAGACAGCGCAGATTGGAATCAGTGAGCAAGGCTTGTCTCTTTCTGTTTCTCAGGTGTGTCTTTTGTAAGTAAAGCACTAAATTTGAGAAATATCAAGCTAAATGAATTCACTTTACATGCTGCAGTCGCATAAAAAACAGGTTCTCCGCTGATCGCTGAGCCAGAAAAGCCATCAAGATATCGGCCCTAGAACCATATGTACAAAGGCATTTTGCATTTCCTAACAGTGCAAATCACAATTACGAAATGCAAAATGCCATTTTGATATGTACAAAATGAATTTGCACTGGTGCAAAATGCGATTTCCAACATGTAAAAATCACATTTTGGTATTCCGTAAATAGGAAATTGCATATTGGGACCTCAAATAGCAAATTGCTTAACCTTTTTACAGAGGATTGCCAAATTGCGACCAGTTGCAAAATGGCCATTTAGGAACTGCAATTACCATCAATGTGGATCAGGTGGTAACCAGGTGCAAACTATAAAAAGGCATTCAAAATGCACCTGGCTCTTTCAGAATGGCGGCTATGTATGTTTTGGTGAGGAAGATGAGGATTTGCTCAGGTAGGCAGAGAAGGAGGAGGAAACAGGAGAGGATTTTTAGGGTGAGGGTCACCTTTTTTTAACAGACTGAAGAAGAAATATATGAGAAGTACAGACTCAGTAGTGAGGTAATACTGGAATTAATTGCTATTACAACCTCAGCTACAGACCCCCAAAAGTCAGAAACAATGCAATCCCACCACATGTGCAGGTATTGTATTGTCTACATCTTTTGGCTTCTGACAGTTTCCAGGGAGTCATAGCAGTGGCAGAGGGAGTGTCACAAAATGCATTTGTTTCATAGGTTTCTGAACATCATGGTTAGCAAAGTTAGCCAATATATATGTTTACCAAATGCTCCCAAATATTTGCAACAGACCAAATTAATGTTTTACAGGGTAGCACAGTTTCCCAATGTAATTGGCTGTGTTGATGACACACATATTGACATAAGTACCCCCTCTGCAAATGAATTTATATATAAAAATAGGATAAGCACACATTCGTTCAATGTACAGGTAGTGTGTGATGCCTCATGCATCATAACTGACCTGGTAGCCAGATTGCCAAGCAGCACACTGACTCCTTTATGTTCCTCCACTTGGAATACATAACTGTCTGTCGCAAGGTAACATTGGGGATGGCTTTTTTACTTGGTAAGAGAATAGAAAACTCAATTCATAGTGTCCATAAGTGTGTTTGTAATGTGACCTAATGTTTTCTCCTTTTCATACTATTTATGTAGACTGTGCATATGCCTTTTACCCTTGAATACTGACACCATACGCGAATCCAAGAGCAGGATGTGAAAGGCAGTACAACAGGGCACATAAGACAACACAATCCATCATTGAACATACCTTTGGTATGCTGAAGTCTAGGTTCACACAAGACTGGCGGAGCACTACTTTACAGACCTGAGTCTTGTTGCAAAATCATTGCCAATTTTGCCATTCTACACAACATCACTATGAGGAAGGGTCAGCGCATTATCGACATAGAGCCAGATTCTGACTCAAATGAGGAACTACCACCACTATAAATTCAAGAGGATGGGAGACTTTCAGCAAAGGGTCGTGCTCGACGTACAGAGATCACAAGGACTATTTTTAAGGTAAGAACAATGAGCCCATCTTAGAAATAGGCAAAACACATGAGGGCAACATTTTGTGCAGGACTGAAATATCACCTTTTATTCAGGTTGCAACAATGTACATTTTCATCCTCAACTGTATCCACATGAGATGTGCTATTGTGTAAACAAAAATAACTAAGTTGGAGGCGCACTCTTTTATTTTCCTTTTTTATATTTTCAAAGGGAAATACTATATACAAAATAAACCAGTGGTGCTACACCGCTACATGTGCTGTCGACACACGTAAATCATAAATGTACATACAATAACAAGCCCATCGACTAGAATGCAGTGTGCACTGTACACTACTAAGCAATTTAACAATTTATAAATCACAATATGCAAGGTACTCTCAACTGAGCGGCGTTATTCATAACTGGTTTATGTTTGCAGCTGTTTGCTTAGTGGTCTCTTTGGACTTCAATAGTACAAGATTAGTAACGTATTGGACTACATTAGGTAGGCGAATTGGTGTTTATCACCAGGGTGATGGCTATGATTACAGCACGGATGACATTTGAAGCACTGGGTGACCAAGCATGATTGTATTTAGGCATATTTCTTCACCTATAAGTATTCATTACCACAATCTCACTTTCATCAAACACATGTTTTAAGCTGATATGTGAGAATACTCTCACATATGGTGATATCATTCATCTCATCATTGGCAATTAGGTAGCAAACTGTAATTGTGCACCAGCATGTATATAATGGGTTATTGGTTGTTTGTGTAACTCCATGTACTTAAAACAATGATTAAAAAGTGATATTTTGTTTGGGTTTTCCGGTATGCCCCTGAGGAAGGGACTTAATTGTCCCGAAATGCATAGGGCATGAAAAGAATCAGGATGTGGATCTTCTGTATTCTGAAAAATGTCACAGTATCACTTTGATGTTAATGAAGTGTAAAGTGAACTCATGTTTGAGAAAGTATTGTCCATATATTGTGTGAAATACAAAATAATTAAGGTTGACAACAAATAATTAAAAACAAGTTAGAATATAGTACCTTGCATATTGTGATTTATAAATTATTAAATTGCTTAGTAGTGAACAGTGCATACTGCATTTGAGTCGTTGGGCTCGTTATAGCATGTACATTTATGATTTACGTGTGTCAATGGCACACATAGCCGTGTAGCACCACTGGTTTATTTTGTATATAGTGTTTCCCTTTAAAAATATAAAAAAGATAAAAATAAAGGAGTGCACCTCTAACTTAGTTCTTTTTTCTTGCGCACTGTCAAATATAAGAGGTAGCAACCACTTAAATGTCGTTTGATTCAATATCAAACATTACTGAGAATAAAGCAACAACTCTGGCATACACAACAGACCAAGCATCTGAAATGTATGCTCTGATACAGGAAGACAAACTAACAGATACACATGGAGGATCAATCGCCCAACAACTCAAGCAACTAGAATATCTAACCAGATGTGAACTCAATCAAAGACTACATGCTTCAACTTTGGTCCAATATCTCAAAGCCAACGTATACCTAGGGGCCTAAGACTATCTATCAAACCAATGTTATTTAGGTTCCATCTGAATACTAGTTTCATGGAAAATGGTATTCCGTTTTAAATAAATGCTCACTGGACTTAATTGTACTACTTATGGAAGAATTGTATAAAACAATACGAGAACTGGAGGAGGAAATATATAAACTGAAAAGTGAATTAGAAATAAGTATGGAGATTGACACATGGAAGATCACCTTGGAAGAACATAATCAGAAGTTGGATACGTACAGTAAAGTACTCCAAGAAGGAAAACCACAGAAATACAAGAGAGATACAATAGATTATAAGCTAAACAAAGTGTACACGTAGGCGGAAATCTATGCCCGGAGGAGCTTTAACACGAAGAAGACAACAATATCTTCTGAACAGAGTATAGCGACTGATAAGGACACGGAAGCAGATAGATAACCGAACAAATCAACAGTAGATCTAACTCAAACTGGACCACCCACGGAATCTGGAGAATCTGCGCAACCTAATACATCGGTGTCTTTTATGTTTCAGAGTCCCGATCAATGACAACCACCAGCTCATACGGAACGAGGGGCACAAGGGGCAGTCGTAAAACCCGGAGAGGACAAGGAAAAAGGAGGAAAGAGCTTGCGCAGCAAAAGCAAGACTTAATAGTCAATATATCATCTGTCACACTGACGCACCAACAAACCAATGTTTTAAGTAGGGGCATGTCCTTTGTGCCCACAAATTTCACAAATTAATTGGAAACAGAGACTGCGATATTTAGATTCTTGCACACCTTACGACTCAGACATTTTTACGCCAACATAATGATCAACAATCAAAACCAAGATAAACCAGAAGAAATAGATTTCAAACCTAAGAGTACATACCAAGCACCGGTATCTCATAAAATGTTAGATACATTTGAGATT
Source organism: Triturus cristatus (assembly GCF_964204655.1). Taxonomy (NCBI): domain Eukaryota; kingdom Metazoa; phylum Chordata; class Amphibia; order Caudata; family Salamandridae; genus Triturus; species Triturus cristatus. The sequence goes on from NC_140582.1 coordinate 89,147,354, forward strand.
ATGGTAAAGAATGACATCAGGAAGTTGAAATTTAAAAACAGCAGAGGGCTGAACTTGACACAGTATGACAAGAAAGCTATCAGGTCTTTAGCAAACAACCCCAATCTCACGTTTCAACCAGCTATCAAAGGGGGAGCTCTTGTTGTGATGGATATGGCTTATTATCAATCCAAGGTCAATCAACACGTCTCTGATGAAACCACATACAAGCCTTTGGATAGTGACCCAACAGCACAACTCATTGGAATCTTGATGAAGATTTTACAAAAGGCAGAGGATATGGGTTGGATAGACGAAAAGACCAGATTATTCCCAAACTACACATGATTCCAAAGATGCATAAAGATCTGAAGGATCTGCCATTTCGACCAATAGTTTCAGGTTGCGGTTCATTATTTGAACCATTGGGGAAGTATCTGGATTATTTTCTTCAAAGATTTGTACAGACATGGCATTCCTAAATCAGGGACACTACAGATTTCTTGCAAAAACTCCAGACAATAGAGGCATCAATACAAGATCCTTGGCTGCTACGCACCATAGATGGTACGGCACTTTATTTCTCCATTCCCCATGATGCAGGGATGGAAGCTGTAGAATGGGCGCTGTTGCAATCGCATGACATCAAGGCAGAACAGGCGTTTTTACTGGAATTACTTCATTTTTGCCTACATCATAGCCATTTCCAATGGCAAGAAAAATTCTACACTCAACTGACGGGGACATCCATGGGCTTTTCGGGAGCACCTGCGTATGCTAATATTTTTATGGCACAGTTTGCGGATCAATACATCTTATGTAACCAAGGATGGAAGATAAAGATTGCATTATATGGCAGGTCCATTGATGATATATTTTTACTGTGGACTGACACGAGAAGTGAGCTTGAAGATATGATTCTGTTTTTGAAAGCACAGAACCCCAGAATAAAGTTCACTCACACCATGGACAAATCACAAATACATTTTCGGGATGTATTAGTCACGAAAACAGACATAAAATTAGAGACCCAGATCTATGCCAAACCAACCGACAGTAATCTATCATTTTCACAGTTTCTGAGGATAAAGAGGATCTGCTCGGACCAAACCACAAGCGTCCAAAAGATTAGAGAGTAAAAACATAAAAACATTGAAAGAGGGTACCCAGAAGATACACTCATGGAATGCATTACAAGGGTCAACCAAAAAAAAGAGGCTGGATCTGTTCATTAAGCAAAAGAAGCCCAAAGATGGTGCTTTGGTTTTTGTCTCAAAATATTTGACTTGCTTCAGAGCAATCAGGAGAGTGATCAACACAAGATGGCTGCTTGTAATTTTTTAATCAAAAAGAAGAATAAAGAAACTTAATAATAACAACATTGGATGGACCAAATTTGGATCTTGAGTTTGGTGGTGCAACCCACAGTTGTGATAAACAAGATGGGAACTATTCGAAAATGAATCAGATTGCAATAACAATTCAAGGAGAAGTCAGTACATGCCTACACGAGAGGCAACAATTTGAGAGAACTTTTGGCAAAACCCGACAAGAAACCAAACTTGGATGAACACAAAGGCACTAACAAATGTTTTAATTGCACGCATTGCAATAATGTCATTACCGGAGGTTGTTTAACACACCCAACCACCGGAGAAATTTTAAAACTCAGACATACGTCCGATTGCAACACCCGGAACGTGATATACTGCATTAAGTGTCTGTGTGGCAAAGCGTATGTAGGAAAGACAGAGCGAAAAATAAGACTCACGGAACACAAGAGTACAATAAGAGCAAAGGTAAGACATCCAGTGTAGCTATGCATTGGCAAAAAGAAAAACACTCAATCTCACAGTTGGTTATTTAAATCATTGAGGTACGAACTTCTAAACCAGGAATTGATAACACTAAAAGATTGCCCCAATGGGAGATTTATTGGATTAGGCGATTGGATACGTTACTACCAAAAGGTTTGAATGACAGAATAGAGATGAGTTGTTTCATATGAGTAGGCATTATGCCAACAATACATTCACAATTTTTTGGGCTAGAAATCTACACACTACATACCGAGATATGCACGTGCCATACCCTGCAGGGAACAATATACGTAAACACATTGCTTCGATATTATACTTGATGGCAACGATTTGGTGATGGGCACTCGGGTACACGAAATGTCACTTATATGGTTTTTTATTTTTTTTATTTTTTTAAATAATGGGCTGGATGCAGACAGCCATTGTTCAGCTCAGCTGATCTTCTGTGGTTTTCTTGATATTGTAGAATGAGCATTAGTGAAGGTATCGGGCTGTTCGGGGTTTAGAACATTGGAGGAGCATAATTGCGAACGTGATAGTACGTGACAGTGTTATACGGCTATGACACTTAGGAGTAATACATTAATATGGTGTTCACAGGAAAATTATTACTAGAGGAAAGGCAACTCAGGATTATGGTCACTTATTTGGTATGGCAGATTAAGGTATTCACAATACAGATTCTACACTCCAAGATGGCGCCCTTGGTTTCTTGTGAATATAGGCAGGCTCGGTAGAAAGTAGTCCGTTGTTTACTTCACTGAACATGTTTTATTACGCGTTCAAGTGGCCCCCAAATGATCTGAGTTTGCATCGTGGCCGGAGGAAAGGTGGACTCGGACACATATATGACTGGTAAGCATGGATCGGAAGAGCTTTATTTAGAGACTTGCAGTGGGTAATGTTGTTTTGTAGAGGTTAACTGGCGGCATTTGGTTGTTCACACAGGTAATTACAGGGAGTGTAAACAGTACGGAGAAAACAGGAAGGGAGTTCCGATACTACTTGAGAGGTGAGCCTTCGCTTATAGTTCAGTTTAGTGGCACAACAAAGCTCTCAAATGAGCGGTGATATTCATAACTTGTTTATGTTGATGGCTATGATTACGGATGCAGGTGACATTTGAAGCACTGGGTGATCAAGCATGATTGTATTTGGGCATATGTCTTCACAAATAAGCATTCATTACCACAATCTTCACTTTTGTTAAACACGTGTTTTAAGCTGATACGTGAGAACATTGTCCCATACGGTGATATCATTCATCCCAAGGTTGGCACTTAGGTAGCACACTGTAATTGTGCACCAGCATGTATATAATGTGTTATTGGTTGTTTGTGTAACTCCATGTACTTAAAAACAATTATTAAAAAGTGATATTTTGTTTGGATTTTCAGGTATGCCCCTGAGGAAGGGGCTTAATTGTCCCGAAATGCATCAGACATGAAAAGAATCAGGATGTGCTTCTTCTGTATTATGAAAAATGTTACAGTATCACTTTGATGCTAATGAAGTGTAAAGTGAACTCATGTTTGAGAAAGTATTGTTCATATATCGTATGAGGCATTGAAAATAATGTGAAATACAAAAAAATTAAGGTTGAAAACAAATAATTAAAAACAAGTTAGAATACACTACCTTGCATATTGTGATTTATAAATTGTTAAATTGCTTAGTAGTGAACAGTGCACACTGCATTTGAGTCAATGGGCTTGTTATAGCATGTACATTGTGTGAACAAAGCAAGAATGCATATTAAAAAAACATTACAAAGTACTCGCATAATTCTGAGTGTCTACATAGTTTACTTTTTACGTCCTCTGGCACTGGTTGCCTTCTCAGCTTGACTGGGCTGTGGAGGAGGGGATATGTCAGTCCCTTATGTGTTTCAGCATGTACGCCCGGTACAGGTTCCTTCTTGAACAGATGTGGCACTGATGCTAGAGCTATATTCACTCTCAGGTGGCAGCCAAATGTTAGGTACAGACAGGTTGGGTGTTTGTTCAAGGTATATGTTTATTTGTACTAGCCCACTTACAACATCCTGACTGCAGTTCCCCAAGTCATTCTGTATATTTAGAGTTCTTCCAAGAGTGGTCATGGCTACTGTCAATCTATTTATTGATCAAGTGGAGGCATCATAGCGTGCCATGTTTTGCCTGTGTTTTTGCAGACAGTGTTCCTTCTACATGGCAGCAAATCAATGGTCTTGCCCTTTCCTGCAACTTCAGCATTGACTTGAACATGCTTTACAGATACCTATTAACAATCTTAATCTGTTAGACTTGCAGTCGCTGTACTGAGATGATGGATTTCTCTAGGCCACCAAACAAAGGAGAACTATCTGCCATGCCATCTGACACAGTGTCTTTGTGGACTGTGTCCTGTTGGAGTCTATGGTGTATCTGTGGGTCCTGCCCACTGATGTAGTTGTTTTTCTGATTTGGGATTGCTCCTCATCACCTTCCTCGAAGTCTGGTAGTGGTGCCATGTTTGCTCTCCTAGTATTTGGAGTTGGAGTGATGGGCAGTGGACTTGCAATTGTGCTGTCCTCAATTTCCACATGTGTGTTAGTAGCTTCATCAACATCAATTCTTTCTGACACGTCCTGGGTGTGGTCTGTGGAAATGTATGTATATAGTTAATGTAAATAAATGGTTATGGTTAGTTCACAATATTGATGTAAACTGTGATTTAGGTGTTTCTGTCATGTAGATAATGTACAAATATGTGTAGTGTATTTATCAGCACACAATACACCATGTAACTTAGATGTACTACAAATCCCATAAAGCATTGCCAAGGTACAGCAAACATCTCAATGGAGTTTTGTTAGCTAAGATGTTATACTTGAGGAATTACAAACATTATGTTAGATTAAGTAATTAAATGTAAGATTACTTTCCCCGGCTGGAGCCTGCAGGATTGCAGGTGTCAATATCTGACACTCCTGCTACACTTTCTGATTCAAGGTTCCCCTCAATCAGTGATTCCATTGATGGGAAGGGGGGTTTTGGAGGGTTCCACCACCTGTGCCATGAGCCTCAGCCAACCTACTGACCACCTTCTCTTTGGTGCGGGATCTTAAGTCATACCAGCATTTCCTGATCTCTGGAATGGTCCTCTGGGTGATACCAAGGGAGTTGACTTTTTCAAGGATGCTGTTCCATATATTGTTCTTCTGGGCATCAGAAACAGTGAATGATGTCTTGATAAAGAGCTGGTCCATGTGTGTCACACATTCTTCAGTAAGAAGCTCCAACTCCTTTTAGAGAATTTTACTTTGCTTTTCCTGCTGCCATAATCCATCTTCCATGGACATTGTGTTTCTCCAGGAATTGTACAAAACACTGAAAGTAGTGAGACATTAACACCCCTTTCTTCCTGCCCCTTCCTAGGACTCTGGGAACCTCATTTACAGGAAAGTGCCACAGCACTGCACTGCAAGCACTTTGGCTGTGCCACGCTGTGGCACTTTCAAAGCACAGGTATGCTTCATATCTATATGGATATGACGGAGTCCTTTGCTCTCCCCTGCGCTGGCGCACAGTTAGCTGCCTTGTACTGACGCAGGCACCCTTGCACCAGGGTGCAATTATGCCTGCGTCAAGGGGAAGACTGCTTATGTGCAGGAAGGTGTCCCTTCCTGCACATAAACAATCTGAAATGGTGTCTTTCAACTTCTATGTGTGCTGCATTAGCACACATAGAACTTGCAAAACGTCATTTTTTTAAATGCAGAATGCAGCACGCATAGAAAGAAGAAAAAACAAGGATAAATGAATACATTTCTCCATGTTGCGCCTCCCTAAGCCTCCCCTGGGGAGGCATAGCATTCAGACGCATTTCCAGGTTTGCGATTTCTCGTAAATCTCGAAATGTGTCGGGTTCCATGGATGTTGCATGGGAACACCCACAGCAACACCCATGGAACACCCCTTTCAAGCAAAGTGCTGCATGTAAAGGGTCCATATTTACAAGTACAGCAAAAGTCATGCGGGTGGCTTTTCCTGCCCTTGTAAATATGGGGCAGTAAAATGCGCCGCCAGTGGCACAAGGGTCTAGTGAATAAGCCCCTGTATTGTGGCCGCACACTGTGTTTCTAAACTTCCTGGTCTGACATCATCATTTTGCATCCAGAATGAGACTTTTCTTAATTTGCGACTTCCTATTTGGAAATCACTATTATGCGATTTCCTCAATGGCCATTTCCTTATTGCATTTGCGATTTTGTAGAAATCACTATTAGTGGAATACACTTGTATGTACATCTCATTTTGTGATGACCTAATAGCGATTTCTACAAAATCGCTATTTTGAAATTCCAACGCCTTTCTTTCATACACATGGCCCCTAGTCTGCTAATGAGCTTGGGGATTTGAAAGAATCTTGGGTTATATCATGAACAAGTTCTCGCCTGTGTACCAGGGTCAAATTACGAAGAGCTGAGCACATATTTCGCTGCATTTGAGGTCTTTAAAGTTAATCCATGTAACTCAAACCTTCTCCAAATGAATGCATGAAAGTGCCAATAGCACTAGCTATATACAGTGAGCAGGAATAACTCTCTCTTTTTCCGACTTTTGTTGTCTAAATTTCATGCATTAACTCTGATAATTCCCAAATTATAGTTATGAACCTTTGACACCTTCAATACAAAAAAAAATAGATTCAAGGCTCTGTGCTGAGCCATTCATTCATGCAAAGCAGTGCTTGTTTTTTAGTCACATTCTTAATGAGGAACAATTTCATAAAATACCATCAACAAATAAAAAATGTAATCCACACCAGAAACGCTGCAGTAGTGTTGAAACCGAGGTCTGCAAGCCGATGTTTGTACATGTACAGTTTGTTAATGATAGAATCCCAGCTAAAATTCTGTATACCAACATTTTGCATGTTGGGGAATGCAAAGAAATCTATGGGGCATATTATCAAGACATGCAATAAAATTATCGCCGCTTTAGCGGCAGAAAACTGCAGCTAAAACGGTGAAAATGGGCTTGATAATATGCTCTATGGAATTCCAATTGAAGCTCAGGTTAGATGTCCTTCACATCTAACATGGGCTTCAATTGGAATTCCATAGAGCACATTATCAAGCCCATTATCGCCGTTTTAGCGGCAGTTTTCTGCCGCCAAAGCGGCGATAATTTTATCGCATGTCTTGATACTATGCCCCTTCGTTCTCAAGTTTCCCTTTGATTTTTTGTGAATCCATGAATTGGTTCCTCTAAATCAAATTAGAGAAATACCCCAAAGGAGCAAAACTTTGACGATTTACTAAGGGTGAGTAAATTCCTGTTATATGCTTTCACACAATTACGAAATATTGCTCCTGTTCACTTTTGGTCTTTTTTACCTGCGAACAGTGAGTATTTATGCAACAAGGTATAGTAGCACAATTTTGAAATCTTCCCGTAACAAGCGTAACTTGAAAATATCTAAAATGACACCTGCGCTACAGGAAATTTCAATCCGGACTCCTTTATATCCCAGGTCTCAGTGAACCAGGTCCCTTCAGAAACTATTCAGCATTTAAAATGCTCCCAACTCGCAAGTTTCAGTCATATGTTTTTTATGCTCAGTTGCTCCCAGAAGACAGTACAATGGCATTGTTTTTTTGTGCCAGTTAAGGGAAAGAGAGGAACTGGCATTCTGCAATGTATTTAGGGCACAGCATGAAAGAAATCCCCTAGTACTTATGTCTGATGTATTTCAGTGGTGATTGCGACTCTTGGGGCCCAATTTACAAACGTAAACTTAGTCCTGAAGTCTAAGTTTAGACCTTATAACAGACCCTGTTGGACCTGTTTGATAAGTACCCATGGGGACTGGGCACCAAGCATGATAGCAGCATTCTAAAATGTTACATTTTGTTAAATTCATACTTATACCTGGTACTAGAAATAGATGTAGCAGTCATTCGTGGCCTAGCCACCATTATTGTTCTAAGTTTAGACCTGAAGTCTAAGGGCCCAGTTCACAACGGTAACCTTAATACTTCAGGTCTAAGTTTAACATTGTGAATTGGGCCCATAGTATGTATGCAAATACAATAAGTTTAAGGAAGTATTGTGACATCAATACTAAGCTTCAATATTCTCTTTATTTCACCTGTATAACAGTAGGCATTTCCCATTATGCTTGTGATGCAAAATGCCTAATGGTATGCAATTAGGTCACATCACATACACAATAGTTGGTTAAAGGAAAGAGAGTATTGTAGGCACACAGGAACAGCTTTGCGAAGCTTTCAAAGCTTGAGAGACGGTTGTGCATGCCATTATTTTTCTGCCGGGCATAATTTCTTGATGAGAATCCATTTTAAGTGACTTTGTTTCATCGTAATCACAACTTTATCAGGGCTATAAATATCAAGAAAGATAACAGAAGAGAAGGAAAAAATATTGTCTAATCCAAGATCAATAAGGCACTGATAACCCCCACCACCAGTGACTTCAGAGTGTAACATGTCTAGTAGACGCACACAGCGAGCTTTGTGAGGGCAGGTCAAATCACTATAATATATTTACATATAATTAGTCAGTTGAATCTCTCAATTCAATAGAGAGGAACAAGTAGAGGGTCATAAGACCGTCTTTCAAAGTGAGGTCAAATGAACAGAAAAGAAAACCAATAGAAGTCATTAGTTTATATTTGCAAATATCATGAGATCAGGGCAGATGTAAGGTGGCATCTAGAACCCGCATGTAGGTGAAATACTATAAAGACGAGTAAATTTGTACCTCCTTATCACAGTTATCCAATTTAAACACGGATTCCTGTATGGCAATAACCATCACTCCATCTGGAGAGATAATATGTAGCAATATAAAATAATATAAATTAAATATCCTGTGCTTGACTGTCTAGAATAAAAGTAATTTAAGGTGTTCAGTATCCACTCACCCTTCGCGGTAACAGACTTAGTGTAGCATGGATAAAGTCTGGTTCCTTAGTAGTTCGATCAAAAGGTACATCTGAAAAGGAACAAAAGTGTTGGCAGTCACACTCTAAGTATCTACAGAGTATGTCAGCTGACCACCTTGCTAGGTAAGTCGAGAAAAGGATCGTAACTCACCACAAATTCACTCAATTCTGTTGTGCGAGTTCACAACCGGGAATATTTCATACATTAACATGCCCGATTTCAGGTAAAGCCCTGTAATCTGAACAGAGATAGGAACAAGAGATCTTAAGCATTCTCGTATTCGACAAATATCTACTAAGCAAGATGATACTGTCATTTTAAAAAGAGGGGACGGGCTCATATATTTAGCTAGAGCTATTATAGTCCAATGCTGCGGGTATGCAGTGAGTTCCGGTGTTCAGCGCGGGCGCCAGATTGATTTCCCTATTTTAAAATTAAAAATGAAGGACGGACAACTCACCCGGCTCAAACTCAATTTGTGTAGGCAATAGGAATAGCCATATTGGAATTGTGAATAAAAGCATGTATGCCACAAAACCGTGATTAGCTTAGGCCGATGGTGAAGCTTCCTGAAGGCTCATTAGGGAGGAGAATATTGGTGACATTAATAAATAACATTCTAGGTCAAAAATTGTTATAAAGAAATCAACCCTCATAATGTAAATTAGTTGTGTATGGATTACCATACCAACAATGTAAATGATGTTAAAAGAGAATAAGTACCAATCCTTAGCACAATTAACCCTTTCTGCTCTGACCATATTTGGGTCATCATACAGACTTGATCCACAGAGAAAATCTAGCAAGTTATCCAATGTGTGTGTAGTAAGCCAGTTCATCCAAGAATGACGCTGAAGCAGGAACTGTTATTCTTGTACTTTATTGGAGCAAAGGAACTGCATGCCTGAGGAACCAGGCACCAACAGGCAGCACAAAGTCCAACTGAAGTGGAACCCCACACATGCCATAAACCCCACATTCCACAAGAGACCTGACACAGGAGGTAGAAGGTGAAGAAAGACTGAGACACAATATAACACATCCCCCTTCTTTCTTTTGAAAACAACAGCAGGACCACAAAAGAAACACAACAGGAACCCCACACAGGATACCAACCACCACCCACAAAACACAACAAATGAACACATAACGAATGTCAAAAGCAACAGATCAAAACAAGAATCAGCGGGAAACAAAATCATCAGGCCACCTGGGAGACTTCACACACCTCTTTCGTCTCTCCAGTTTGGCTCATGGCAACATCTTGACACCATCCAATGGAAAGACTTGGGACTCTTTTTTATTCAAGTTTGATGACGACAGATCTGAATCCAACCCTCCCTGCACAGGACTAACTCCACCCCTTTGAAATAATGCCACCCTTCTCATGTTCCAGACTTGCTCATTGTTTAACTTCAACCAATTGCAGCCCACCTGTTTGACCTTGGAAGGACCACGAAACATAGATAAACCAGATTTAACACTTTCCGGTTTGACTTTAACCCAGTCTCCTACTCAAAACAAACTTTCCTTGGGACAGAGAAGATCATTCTTGGCTACTAAGTTCGTACTTCTTCCCCACATCCAGGAAGGTATCAGCTTAGTGGCAGGTTTCCAGCCCCTCATCATTTCAAAAAGTGTGGTGAAGTATGCCCACAGCATGTCTTTAATTGCATTTTGTACATTTTGCCCAGCTCTGCTAGCTAATTCCAAGGTACCCTTCACTAATCTATTGATTCTTTCCACTTTACCATTGCTCTGCGGGGTATAAAGGGAAGTACATGTGTTTCACCTCCACATGAGCCAGAAGGGTTTCCATTTCACCCGAATTGAGCTGTGTACCATTGTCGGTGATGAGTTTCAGCGGCACCCCTTCCCTCTTAAAGATGTCCTCGAGTGAGGCTAAGTGATTTAGCATCTACCAAAACAGCAGCAAAACATTCTGGTTCAGACAAAAATGTGAATGGACCAATGAAGTCCAAACTCACCTTCTCCCACACAGAATCTGCCTCAGACATATGTGCCGAGTGACCCTGACACACCTACCCACTTTCAACCTCTTTCCGAAATTTTACATGCAACACAGTACTCAACCCACCTCTTAACATCAGTATCCATTTTGGGCCAACAAAAATTCTCTTTCACCCTTTTTAGAGTGAATGTTTGTCCCATGTGGCCTTCGTGTGCTAAGGCAATTAATTTGGGTCTCAGTGTTACTGGAGGAACAAATCTCTCCCCTCTGACAATAATATGATCAGGATTTACGGATAATTATTCTACCACTTTAGAATATGGTCTGACATCGTCAGAATATGTACTCTCCCTTTTGACACCTTCATTGATCATTCTGGTTACAGCTTTGAGTTCTTGATCCTTGTCTAAGGATTCCATGTTTAGAGACTGCACTATGCAAATCTGTTAAGACCTCATCCACACTCTCCACAACTGCCTCAGCAGTTACTTCGCCCCCTTCACACATTTTGTCAGGCAACCTGGATGAACAATCGCCCACTTTATTCTTCCAGCCTGGGGCAAGTATTCAACTGAGAAAGCACATTCCAGTAATTTGACAGCTAATCTGGCAAGGCGAGGGGAACAATTCTTAAATCCGTTGGGTGCCAACATCTTTAGCAGAGGCTTGTGATCAGTCTTGAAAACCACTCTAGATCCCCATATAAAAGTGCAAAAATGAGAAGTGGCCCACACAGCCGCCAATGCCTCCTGCTCAATGACTAAATAATTCCTCTCGGTGTTCGTCAGAGAGAGGGACGTTCTTTCGACTCCACCATGTAGCTGCGAAAGAAGGGCACCCAAAACAACTGCGCTAGCGTCTACAGTAACAACCGTCTTCAAGTTGCACTGAAATGGGACTAAAAGTTTTGCATTAGAGATCTTAGAGTAAGCTTTCTCTTGAGAGGTTCCCAACTCAAACTTCCTCCCTTTCCTGAGTAACATCCTCAACGATTCAGATTTTGTGGCAAAGTCCTTCACAAAGTTGGCATAATATTCTACCATTTCCCATGAAGGAGCGTAGCATATCTTTTTCTTTGGGTGTTTGTGCGTTGACAATGGCACTCACACGGTTACGTTTCAGTCTCACTCCTTCACTGGAAATGCAGTACCCAAGGTACTCAACTTCACTCACCACTCTATGTATAAATTGAGACCAGCCTCCAACAATTTGCTAAGAACTAAACGTAATGTGTCATTGTGAGAGTAAATGCTAGTTCCAAAAATCAGAATGTCTTCCTGAAAAAATATGACATTTCTTACACCAGCCATCCCTTTAGATATAAGTCTCTGAAACACGCTAGCTGCGGATGACAACCCGAAGGGCAATCTATGAAATTGAAATACACCTTCAGCTGTAACAAACGCAGTCAGATGCTTTGAGTCGGGATGTAGCAATACCTTCTGGTAAGCACTTTTAAGATCTAAAACTTTCCACCAGCAAATAAAAAGACGAGCTCTGTGATATTGGGTAGGGAAAAACGGTCCATAACTACATTCTGGTTTAAACTGTGGAGGTCAACACAAAATCTCAAGGACCCATCAGCTTTTTTCGTGATAACTATGGGGGATAACAATTGTGTGGCCTCAACAGGTTCAATGACACCATCACAAACCATCTGGTCGATTATCTTTTTGACCTCTCCTCTCATGGCGATGGGTATTTTCCTCGAGCTATGTCTCACCGGAATGGCATCTTCCTTTAGAATGATTTTGTGAGTGTAATCTTTGGCCATTCCCAACTTGTCATTAAACACTGGTGCAAATTGTTCTAGTGTCTTGTTCACATCATCCTCATTCACCACCATGACCTGTTCTGACACTCTTGGATTAACCACAATGTGTAGGTCATACTGATGAGACCAACACAAAATAGGTGGACCCTCAGTTGCAACATATACTTTCCCCTTCGTGTGACGTTCACGAAACAGGATATCAGCCTCAAAATAACCCATCACACCGATGTTGGCTCCTTGATAATCTTTCAGTACTACATTGGTGGTATTCAAAGTTTTATCAGGCTACACAGTATCAAACAGTTCTTTTGAAACAATGGCGTGTTGGGACCCAGATTCCACCATCAGGGTCACCACTCTCCCATCCACCACAAACTCCAAAGTCTCTTATGAGTTCCTCTGTCTTGGGACCAAATTTACACTTAATGGCCTGTTCTCTTAGTCTCCCCACAAACTCATCTATAGATTCACCTGGTCTCTGCGGTTGGGTATAGAATTTGTGGCGCTGCATAACAGTGTTCAAAGTTTTAGCAAAACGTTTGTGAATGCGTAATTTGGCCTCCTTTTGCACATCCTCCGTGACATCTCCGTTGTCTTCGTATACTTGAGGTAAATATTTAAAGACACGCTGACCCTCTGTGCCCAGACATCCTATTAACAAAGCTTTTTTTCATATAGGTGAAAAATTTGACCCTCCTAAAGCAACAACGTAATTTTCAAATATCTCTATCCAATCTTCCCATTCAATGGGTGGATTGTATTGTAGAATTAGAAAAGATGGGGGAGCCACCACTGCTTGATTGATACTCATTGTGAACAGAGAGTAAGGTGTGAAGGCAAACAGAAGCAGAACGCTGGAAACAAAGGTTGAAAAGAGGTTCCACTCTCCTTATTCACACCGATTCTTATTTAAAGGTCCTTTAGTGTGTAAGAGTAAGTACCATTTATGGCCACACGATGGCAGTGTTCATGGAGGAAATGTTCCTCACCAGGCTCGGACTCAATGGTATCCCAGAGAGAAGGGAAACTAAAAGAAGCACAGCGAGGAGTTAGCGAGGTGAGGCACGAGCTTAAGCTTTATTTAAAGCTAAAGTGGGCAGAAGAAGTAATCACATTCGAACGTCTTAAACAACAGTATGAGCTGGCACCCTCCGAAATCTTTCGATATATGCAGATGAAACACGCACTGCAAGCTGCCTTGACACCAGGTACCGAGATCCCGGAGGCCACTCCCCTAGAAGATAGGCTACTGACAGACTGCATGCATAAACGGGCTACCTCTCTCATCTACCGAAAACTAATTAACAACTTGCCTGATCCTACTGTGACACTCAGAGAAAAATGGTCCCGTGATGTGGGGGAACTTGACGACACCGACTGGCAGGAGGCACTAACTTCCCCGCGGGAGGTGGGAATACCTTCAAAACTCAGGTTGGTGCAGCTCAAAATACTACATCGAACCTACTACACTAGGCTCACCCTTTACAGGATAGGTACAACATCGCACCTGTACTGCCTAAGACGATGTGGGGAGGAGGGTACATTTTACCATACCCTGTGGCAATGCCCAAAGATCATGGAATATTGTATAAAGGTGATGAGAACAATATCACAGGCAGAGGAAGTGTCATTGGTGCCTGAACCCAAGAGATGTTTGCTAAATGTTTGGGAACCGAATGACCTTAATCATCCAGCACAGGAGTGGGCCACGTTGGGGATAATGTTCGCAAAACATAATATCGCACAAAAATGGGGCTCAGCAGAATCACCGACACTCGCCGCATGGTGCAAAGATATGGACACAGCTATGGTGGCCGAGAGAACGGTGTTCGTCAGCCGTGGTTGTCCTCGAAAGTGGAGCAGGATTTGGGGGGCCTGGAATAAATTCAGGGGATACATATGGGAGCCACCAGGGGTGCAGGCGGAAGAGGGCACTGATGATGAAAACAAGGAAGGGGCAGGGGATTAAAATAAGGGGTGCTGTTAATTACTATACTGGGATGATTGCCTATAAGCCAATGTTACAGGAATGTTCAATGCTGAAATGCAATGTATGTTATACTATCTGAACGATTTGTGCCTTGAGTATAATGAATATAATAAAAACATATAAAAAATAAATAAAGTGGGCGACGGAGGCACACAACACATTTGGAACCATTCACTTGACCGTGGTTAACACCGCGGGAGCCGGTGTCAGTAAGACACGCTCTCGATTGCAAGCAGAGCATGTGAGGGAGGGTTTGGAGAGACAGGCATGAGCCCTCTGCATGCACTGAGGAGACAATGAGGAGCGCGAAATGAATAGCACGAGCGGAATGCGCACAAGCAGTCCATTTGAAATGATGGCTGAAAAATAATTTTAAATAGAGGGGAAACTGAGAATGAGCAGGGCAGCACAAAGAAAAACGAAAGTTTTGAAGTAGTACAATCCTACCGCACTAGTCACAGCGGTGAAGGAAACGAAGGCAGGGAACAGGGTTCCTTTCCACGGGCTCCAGTCCACAGGAACAGCTGACAGGCTCAATGGTGTCTGGCACATCCCATCCTGTCGCAGGATGTAGTAAGCCGGCTCATTCAAGAATGACGCAGAAGCAGGAACTGTTATTCTTGTACTTTATTGGAGCAAAGGAACCCCATATCTGAGGAACCAAACACCAACAGGCAGCACAAAGTCCAACTGAAATGGAACCCCACACATCATAAACTCCACATTCCACAAGAGACCTGACACAGGAGGTAAAAGGTGAAGAAAGACTGAGACACAATATAACAGTGTGCTAAAGTTTGCACCTGATGGCAAGTCACAATGTAGTTGGTGTCCCTGTCCCAAGATCTATGTATCATAACATACATGGAAAACCGGTTCTGATATTCGATACATTGTAACTATCGTGTAAGTTCCTATTCCAGTATCAATCAGCCTTATGCAGCAAATACTCAAACAGGGTAATTATGTAGTTCCCAAATTACCATGAGTCATGTGAGTTCTCTGTGTTGTCCGCGCTTTCTGTTAAGCTAGCTACTGTTAACTGAGGGCCAGAATGTGTATAGTACGAACACTTCAATAACTACATTTATGTGTCTATTGTGCAAGAAAATAGTCCTTCACTCAGAAATAGCCTATATCAATAAGCCATAATCAGCAATGTATCAGAATAGGGTCATAGAATTATGCCCAAGATGACGTAAATGAGATGGACAATTACAAACAGGTTAGAAATAAAACCAATATTTCCAAGTGCTAACTGGGTATGAATGGGTCTTCTTCATTGTCTTTGCTTCCTACTAGGATAACTAGTCTGAGTATACACTATGGGACAGGTTGGACTAAGGTGTAGTTAACCTACCTGCAGGTTCAAGTCACTTTATGGTATCCACCCAGTGTTTATTTGAAACCAATGACCCTGTGATATCAAATAAAAGTTACCAAAGTATATAAATAACAGACACTCCATGAAATCTACATCATTCCCCCAGGAAATACTGTAGTTCATGGTCAATGTCTAGACCCCTTTCAACTGATCCGAATCTCATAATCCACATTGCTTCTCTTCCCTGCACATATGGCCGTATACCTTTCGAAGAATTGCTGAAGAGATCTCAGAGTAATACGTGAGCGTTGAGGCGTTTCTTGGTGCTGTGATTAAGACACTACACCTTGCAATTCTGAACTAAATGATACCCGACTGACTAGATTTCGATTCGCTAATGCTCTTCGAAAACAAGATCGACCTCAAAGCTTCGTAAATTAACTACTGAACATTGAAAGCAGTTGTTTGAAATATCCATATTGGAGTATAAAAGGAATATACATCCAGGGGTCAACCTTTAAATCTACTTGTCCTGAAGATGGTCTTATGAATGGAAACCTAAAGACCGAAACGTCGACTTTCACACTGTTTTCTGCAAAATTATTGATTATTATTGTGAAAAAGTGTTTGAAATAGTTTTAGTGAAGAAAACATTAAGTCAATCATTTTCTTCCAGTATATCTATAATTATCTGTATTCTAAGTACCCTTTATATAATTTGATGATAAAATTTGTTTTTTATATACACCCTTTTCTTTTCTTTTCTCTTCTGTGTTCTGCATTTATGCTGACTTTGATGGATACACATATATATGACTGATGCATAATTTCACAAATAAATTCTTTGTGTAAAATATATATACTATGAAAGCAACTAGGTTCATAGGTATACAATTATCCTATGTTTAACAGAGACTAAAAATCATATAAATGAATACCTAAATAAATCCCTTGAAGGCACCTCCTTACCTGTGCATCTCTGCGTCTAAGACATCATTCTCTGTTGCCTACTCTGGGCTCTCTGCTCACATGGTCAATACCATAGAATTTAAAGCTCTTATGTAGAGTTTGTAATTCACATTCCATGGCAAGGGTCGCATTAGGGTAGCGTACATCGTTGGCTTTAAGGGCTCTCATGTGTCGCCAATTCTGTCTCTAAGACACCTTATTTGTGCTGCCAACATATATTCTTTCACATGTACAGACAATAATGTACATCACATATTTTGTATTAAAATAATGTTGTGCAAAATGTCATATGTATTAACACCCCATCACTAAATCTCTTCGTTTTGTCCATAGCCCATCTGCACTCACCACGGTGACCACATTTGTAAAAGTTCAAACTCTGATACGTTCGCCAGTTGTCTTTGTATCTATTTTTTGGGTGACTGAGTTGTTTTTTAGGGTTTGCCCCCTACGGAAGATTCTGTCAGGCCTAGTGGAGATATAACCCTTTAGCATTCTAGCTGATGTGAGTAGGTGCCAATGTCTCTGAAGGGACTTCTGGAATTTCACAGCGAGTCTGCTGTAGTCTGTCCCCACCCATACCTTCTTAGATCTCTCCTTCTCTGGATGTCTTTTGGTTAGTGTTTCTTCCATGTTCACATTCAAAATTTGCTTCCTGGCAGTACTCACTATTTGCCTACTGTATCCTCCTCCTAGTAAGAATCTCATGTCTATGTCATTGAGAGCGGTCTCACATTCTGATTCTTCAGTGCAGTTGCACTTAGACCGTGTCATTTCTCTAAATGGGATGTCATTGACCTGACATTTTGGACGGGCACTGGATGCATGTAGTACTGAATTACATGAAGTGTTCTTGCGATAGAGTCTACTTTGAATTTTGTTATTGCTAATGTAAATTTCCACGCCCAGGAAAATTATCCTCTCTGTGCTGTGGTGAAAGGTGAACTTTATATTGGACTGATTGGTATTATGGTAAGAGTAGAAGCTGTTTAATTGCTGTACACTGCCTGTCCAAATCATAAAGCAGTCATTTATGTAGTGTCCCCAGTAGAAAACATAATCATTTCCATGTGGTCCCCAAATTAGCTCCACCTCCAGCTCCCCGATAGAGAGGCAGGCGTACGAAGGAGCAAATTTGGAACCCATTGCAGTCCCCTGTAGTTGTCTGTACCATTTATCTTTGAATAGGAACACATTTTTTCTTAAGATTAACTCTGTTATCTCCAGTAACATCACTGTGTGTTCCCATAGGCTGGCTGATCTCTTATTTATTATTTTTCGCAGAGCAGCAAGATCTTAATCATGTCCAATGCAAGTATACAGCGATACAACATCCAATGTAACCATTATCGTGCCTGATTCCCAGTAGATGTTTCCCAACAGGTTAAGTATACATATACCAAGTCTATGCACACGCTCCTTTTAATTCAGATTACAGTAAACATTCAGTGGACAAAATACATAACAAAATAAGAGTGATCCGTGTAGTTATTGTTCTCCTGTTTCTTTAATCCGAAAATGCAGAGCCAACACGTGTTTCGTCGTTAGGAATGTACCCTCTGACTTCTTCAGGGCTAAATTTTTTTATAAAAGAACATAATATATCATGAAACTTAAACATTTTTTAATACAATATGATATGATGAGCACACAACATTCACCATATAGTGGAAACCCTGATTTAAGAACTCAAGCACGTGCCAAACAGTTGTGGTGGTTCCTCTTTATAAATCATAGCTGTCTGTCTCATCATCATATGCATCGGGTGACAGCAACTCATGCCCAAAATACAATTAAAGTGCTGAACCCCTATGTAGGAAATCGCGGTGTCGCAAAAGAAACAAGCATTGGTCTAGCCAATAGGTCTCGCCTTTGGGACCTTATAAGTGTTTAGTTATCCAGCACAATATCCTTGGTGCAACAACATTAACTGTTGCATGGCTAAACACTTATAAGGTCCCAAAGGCGAGACCTATTGGCTATGCCAATGCTTGTTAACAGACCTTTTGCATAAGCCACCCCGTATAATATGGTTCGACAACCTGCTTCCCCACTACCCCAACAACGGATCCCTCCACCAATAAGGAGCACTCCTAACGCACCTCCACCACCGCCTCCATGTGTTTCCATAGTGCCAAATGTTATTCAGAATACACCTAATACCCCGAATTACAGACAGTTGGAGGGTCTGTCCCCTCTGCAAATGAGGCAAGAGAGAGAGTTTCTGTAGAACCACTCTTTCTTATATTGTGTCTTTGGTCCCAAACTCAGTGAAGGGAAAGGAAAAGAGGAAAACACAGCACTATGACAAAGTCAAAAGAGAGTCCAGAGAGAAAGGTCGTCATAACAGGCAAGGAAGTTAAGGAACCACAAATTGAAAAGACAGTAGTATGCCAATGCTAAAACTGAAATCTTCGAGCAAGTGCACAGTTACATGCAAATGAGGTCAGAATACTGAGGAACCATAAAGTGTGAAAATAACAAAGGTGAGGGATAGAAACGACGAGGGGCTAGCAACTCCCATTTTCAGTAGCTTCAACCTGGAATCAGGAGCAAATTGCACATCCACTTATACCACACTGTCATATCGATAATTAGCGGTTGCGCAATGTGCAACCATGATTTTCATATGCAACAATGTTTACCTGCCCCTTCAATACCTTTGGAAGAAGGGGCAATGAAGCAGACAAAGTTCAGTGTTAGGTCTGAGCTGGTTTATGAAACAGATGGGTTAAAAAAAATCAAAGCAAAATTAAAGCAGGCGGGACCATCTCTCTATAGATAAAAGTTATGACCCACAAAATACATTTTGCAAGTTACTTGCTGAGTGATTACAGTACAGAAAACAGATGCTAGCAAAAATGAGAGGATCGACGTGGAAAGCCAAGGAGAGTGGAGTGTGCATGAATTGGAAAGCAGAGGCCTTTCCCCGCCGCTGCCGCTATACACAGCAATCTGTGATTGTGTATTCTGAGAAAAAGATGAAGACGTGTCTTACTCGGCAGCGGAGGTTATATTTCAGCCTCGGGGAAACAGTGAAGAGCATTGCAAATCTATCTGGCGTGCTCTAGATTAAACTGCCCCCTGAAACAGAAGATTCTCCGCCAAACACTGCCTATAATGAATGAACACCATGTGCTGCTACTCTGTGTAAATAATCTGCTTCCTTTGGCAAGCCAGAAAAGGACAATTTCACTAATATTATTATTAATGAAACAGTTCAAGACAGTGGTCGAGAACAGGGCTGTCAAATTTTTAATTAATGTGCATTATCTGGAGAGTATGAACGATGGCCCGACTAAAAAACCAAGTAGCACGCTGAGCCAATAACATTTTTGGGGAAATGATTGTTCTGTGTTTAGCTATGCATACTATTTATTACACAAGTGTAATTTACAAAGCATCACTGCTGTCATATGTCTGAATGGTTTTTAAATCACACACGCATCAATCTCCTGTAATCAAAGTGGACGTGGTGTAACATAAATGATGTGCAAAAGAATACGCCTGAAACAGACAAACAGAAGGCCAATGTTGTCGTGTCCTTGGTAAAGAGCTGCAGAGCACAGAATGCTCTTACTCCAGGAGTAGCCAATAGGAAAGCATACAAGCACATTTCCACAATGATGATCGGCTGCCGGTCGGCAGACTCGACTGAGCCTTTGAACGGAATGAATTCAACATATAAAACAAGCATTGGCCGCGCGGCCGTGAAAGTGACACGGCTGCACGGCCGCAAAAGTGATCGCGATCAAGCGCGGCGAGCGATGCACTTAATGAGCATGACGAGGAAAGCCATATGGCGCCTCTGCTCGTAAGTGCACGCCTGCGCACATGCACTCAAGCTGTAGGCCGGCCATGGTAGCGTTTTTTGAAGCCCTTACTAAAAGTCTTGCCAGACCAGCGCATGCGCTGGGTCAGGCGAGATCTAAAAATACAAAGGGATATAGAGAATCGCAAATCTTAAATTTGGAGAGAACCCAGCTAAAAATAAATGGGGTTCTAAAGTTGCCCCAGTACTCAAAAACTAAAAGTGATGAGCATGTTTACCCTGTCCGTATGTGATTCATGCAAAGACCTTAGT
Source organism: Triturus cristatus (assembly GCF_964204655.1). Classification (NCBI taxonomy): domain Eukaryota; kingdom Metazoa; phylum Chordata; class Amphibia; order Caudata; family Salamandridae; genus Triturus; species Triturus cristatus. The sequence continues at coordinate 89,168,200 of NC_140582.1, forward strand.
AAACGTACAAAAATACGGCAGGGAGTGCCCTACCTGTCAGGCTAGCAGATTCAGTGCCAGACTCCTAAGAGAAGGAGCAAAACGAGCCATGTATAAATATGAGACCATGTAGATGACTAATACGTGTTAATGCTAAAAAATAGAGGGGCATATTCTCAAGGATCTATCGCCGAGTTATCGGCACTTTAGCGCAGCCAAAGTCGCGATAAATTCATTGCCCAATTCATAAGCTGGTGTTAAAAGCCCATATCACCAGTTTACCTGCGATAGCAGCCGCAAAAAACATCGCCACAGATGACCCCGGCAACTAAAGCTAATGAGATGCAAAGTAGGCGTTCCCGAGCAAAAAGCCACGACAACACCACTTCGCAACATTCTCAACGACCAGCCAGATCGGCGATAAGATCATAAAACAGGCGATGAGGCGCGTTAGCAGCAGGAAACTAACACCTGCTCTGACCTGGTGTAAAGTCGGACGACAAGCCGCACCAAACAAGGGAGCACAGCCCAGAGCCACACATGAAGAACAACAGATGCCCAGGAGCAACTGAACATGCAGCCTCTGAGCCCCAATAGGGCACCAGCAACCACCGCCCCCCCCCCCCCCGGGGCCTTACCCCCCCCCCCCTCTTTGGACAAAGATATTGCACATAAACTCCACAAAATCATGAACCACAGAATTCGCCTGTAGTCGCACAATCACAACACCTAACATACATGTGTGGTCATACATTCGTTTTAGAATATCCAAACAATCCGTTTACTGTAGAATAAACCCAAAACAACAATTCGGAAGAGTCATGTCGTGTCTTCTCAGGACATTCTGTAAGTCACAGCCTGCAAGACAAAAACCTAGATAAGAAGGTGTGTCATGCGCTCATCAAAGTACAGAGCGAGAGAGCGAAAGAGAGAGAGAGATGAAGAGAGAAAGAGAGGGAGAGAGAGAGAGAGAGAGGGCGTGAGAAAGAGAGGGAGAGAGAGAGAGAGGGATAGAGAAAGAGTGAGAGAGAGAGAGAGAGGGAGAGCGAAAGAGAGTGAGAGAGAGGGTGAGAGTGAGAGAAAGAGGGAGAGAGAGAGTGCCGACACTGCAGAGCCAGGCCTCACTGCTCACCTGCTGCCACTGGTGTGTCTCAAACCACGTGCCGGTACACACTGCAGTCCCCCAGGTCCCTCATCTGAAACAGTTTCCAGAGACATGAATGGCAGAGTCCATACAGTAGCACACGCCATCATCGCTTGCCCGCCGCTGCACACACAGGCTGATGCACCCTAGTCCCTCCCGCCACCCATTGGAGATTGCCCGCCCCTGCGCAACCAAGCCTCACTGCTCACCTTCCACCACCGGCGTGTCTCCAAGAGGGCCCACAACGTGCCGGTGGGAGCACCAAGCCCGGGGCCCGCAACCATGGCACCCTCCACATCATGTAGCCCCGCACTGAGGACCACCAGGTCACACACTTGATTCTGGGTCTTGATTTCACAATGGCAGAGAACATATCAGTGCACAAGGCATCATCGCAGGCTGCACACCCACTCAGCTCTTGAGGTGCCACTAACTCTGTGAACCGCGAGGTGACGCCACATGTCAGTAGGCCCGCACTGCCCGCTGGCTCAGACCTACACTGCGGTCCAGCAGGGCTCACACTAATCCTACCAGTCCGGACCGCCAGGACAGCGCATCATCACAGGCTGCACACCCGCTCTTGTAGTGTAGTTCCTATTTCCGGAATAGGCTCTGCGCATTGGAATAATATACCCTATAGATTTGGCTTAGGACTGAGGTCAGTATGCCCCTATCGAGTATATTAAACGTAATTAATTTGTACCAGCTAACTCAGAGGCCACTAGAAACTCCTTGTAAACAAGTAGGGGTTAGTTTCTGGCAACCGCATAAACATGACAACTTTGCTTACCTTTAGACTCGGAGCACTCTCAGAATCGTGGAAACAACAGAAATAATACTGCGCTAGCATTATCTTTTAGATAGGACACATATATTCATATAAATAAATAACATGATCTAAAAATGCGAGTACTCATAAGATGCTTCTCTAACTAGTTCTACCCCAGTGTACCTAACCTAAGTGTAGTACAAGGTAAGAAGTAGGTGATGTATTCTGTAGTATGGTATGCTATAGTATGGTATGCTAAGTTTAGTATGCCAAGTCTGATATGCCAAGTGTCCCTCTAGGTTCTAGTCAACTCCATACCTTCAGAATGAGAGAGGTGGGAATTTCTTTCCGGGTCTCGAACTCTAACACCCCGCGAAGGGAGTCAGAACACTGGAAGCTGGATTCTCTGCAAGCAGGGATGACAGTGTCTCTTGTCAGTGCGTCAGGCCGGGACACGGGCTCCTCTAAAGTCGAAGTCTCCACCTACTTGTTTGGGCAAGGGAAGGTATATTTATACCCGGTAGGTGCCTTGGAATGTTAGCATTGACATAAATTCGGGCAGAGGAAGATGTCAGGAATGACCCTTAAGGAATAGCGGTTCATGCATAATAAATGAGTTCTTGAAGAAATGTATTTATTTATTTATTTATTTCGCGATTTTTATTGCGCAAACAAATACCCGAAGGTGTCTCGGCGCATGTGACAAACGAGAGACCAAGCCGCAGGATTACTGATTGAACAGCCATGTCTTTAAGAGCCTACGAAAGCTTATCAAATTGGGGGCAGTTTTTATGGTGAGTGGCAAAAGGTTCCAGAGTTTAGGTGTGGCAACCAGGAAGCGCCTGTCTCCCCAGGTTGCCGTTCTGGTGCGAGGTAACGGAAGCAGGCAGGAGTTGGCGGATCTCAGCTGTCTCTTGGGGCTATACAACTGGAATGCTTCAATCAGAAACTTTGGACCGACGCCATGCACTCCCTTATAGGCAATGCAGAGGGCCTTGAATTTAATGCGGCCCTCTACTCTTAGCCAATGCAGGTGACGAATGGCTGGAGTAGTTGGCTGGCGGCGGGGGATGTCAAGAAGAATTCTTGCAGCAGCATTTTGTATGGACTGCAACTTAGATAGAACAAGTTTCTGAGTATTAAGGAAGAGGGCGTTCCCATAATCGATTTTAGAAAACACTAGGGTAGAGACCAGGGTCTTCCCAGCTGAGGTGGGAAGGTAAGGCAGTATTTTCCTAATTTTTTTTTAAATAAAGAACGCAGATGACACAACCTTGTTGACATGAAGGTTGAATGACAGCTTGCTGTCAAAAATGACTCCCAGGTTTCTGGCCTTATCAACTGGGACAGGAGGAGGGCCCAGCTGGTCAGGCCACCAGGCAGAAGACCAAACCGGGGAGAGATTACCAAAGGTCATGACCTCAGTTTTGTCCGAGTTAAGCCTCAGACAGTTGGAGGACATCCAGGTACTGACAGCAAGCATGGCGCTTTGGAAACTAGCTGCCACCGCTGTGCTAGGGGAACTCCCAAGAGCTTTAGGTTCTGGTTTCTAAGAACTCGTTGTGACGTTGGGGTGGACAGATGTAGGTGACCATGCCTGTATTTGGATAGCATGTCTAATGCCTAAATAAGGACTGGGATCTTATGCCTATATAAGGGCAATGTGAATTGTGCCTATATAAGAACATGTATCATGAAAACCTATATACGGACACCTAAAGCGGAATACAACACCCACTCCACTTTCGAATGAACAATAATACTAAATGCTAAACATAAAAATGCTAGACATTAAACCAAGTACCACATGTTGCTAAAAACATTAGTAAAAGCATACTAAAAGAAGTTTAAAAGAAAACTGTAGCTAAACATGTAATGAAAAGGTACTGTACATTTTAAAGCAGTTTTTCATTCTAAGCATATATAGGAAATAAACGCAATAGGAATGAATAGAAATATATACATATGACGAAATGATTGACAATTATTCAAAAAACAAAGCCATTTCATAACATGGTACTAAATGAAATAGTGGTAAATAAGGTGACAATATGTCCCTGGAAGTATTCAAAGAAGTCAGTTCTATATGAATAGTTCTAATGTAAGCAGATTGAATTGCCATGTTTTTTCAAATTTAGAAAAAAGTCAATTTTAGGAAGAGTTCCAACTTCTGTTCTGTTATGAAAATATGGAGGCCAAATTCATTGCTTCCCTGGTACACTGTGAGCCGAATCAAAGTCAGTGTATGGGTCATGGTAAAACATGAAATCATCAACTCTTGTAGACAAAAGATCGTCTACCGATGTCGGTGACAGTCGGAACACATTGTTTAGAAGGTTAACTGCACAGAGATGTGAAGCATCGCCTTCAGCATGGCATGCCGCAGCAATGTTCGCTTCCGTTGTTACCTGTGTGCCTGTTGATCCATCTCGTACCTCAGCAGCAGCAGGGAGCATCTGTGAGATCTCAACAAATGCCGTCATCAGGATTGGTAGCCTCTGGGGACAACACAGAGCATGGGCCATTATCAGGTCCAGCAGAGTATCGATATCCGTTGGCATGACTGATGGGAGTGTTAGACATATGTCTAGCACGCATTCTTCACCGCAAAGCAGGCAGCCTAGAACAGGTAAGATTCAATCTTGCCAGATTGGTCTAAATGACAGAAACTATGTTGTATTAAGTTCCTGTAGACGAGGCATGCCCAAATTTGCACTATGCGCTCACGGTACTTCCGTTCTAGGAGAGCTTTCTCCAAGTTGCTGGGAGTGACGCCAGTGGATAAGCTTGCCATAGTGTAGCAGTAGGAATAGAAACAGAATTCCTGCAATGAGTGCTAGAACTAATGGCAGACCACCAAACACCGAATGCACGAAGTTTGGAATGATTCCGAGGACTGCCTGAAAAGGTGTTAACAGTCCTGAACATAAGGTCTTAAATACATGTACAATCCCGCTCGTATCAGACATGTTTAAGATACATCCCATCATTTCTACGAAATGTATAGGGCAGTTTGCACGTATTAGAGCCTGTATCTCAGCCGAAGTCCTTGCAATTTGTAGATCAAAGGTTTCTTTGGCCAAGGTCAAAGGCACGGTCTGTTGCAAAAGCATGGCTTTCATTCTGCTTAAAGTATCAAAACGTATAAAAAGAAACATTCAATGAAGGCCATAGAGGCGACTCCCTGACTGTGTCTATTTGGGGAACAATACTTGCATACAACAAGTAACCCTGGAGCTAACCGTTACCAGATATGGGATTCCTGGCAACATGCCACAGCAACTCTGATCATTCAACATGAGGTAACTTCCGTTAGAAAGTTGGCCAAACGCTGGATTAATCACAGCAGCTGGTGTACCCTGCAGGTGGCAGGACAAGTTTGCCACAGAACCATTACAAGCCCCGTGTAAAGAAATGTCCTGAAATAAGAGAGATCCGCTCAGTGCATTTTCACAGTGTGTACCGCTTAAGAAACACTTCACGACCCCCACTCCAACATCTGTATCCGTAAGGTAAAACCCAGGATGTCTTAATGTATTCTTTACCCAACCTTTCATATTTGCCTGCTTGCATTTGTTTGAGGCAATACTGAAAATGAAAAGTAGTGACAGGCAGAGTTATTTTGCCATGGAAAAACCATTCTGTAGCTGTTTTTTTTGCTACCGGTAAATGGTAATTTTTCCAGATTTTCAATGCTCAGCACTGTATACTTTGCTCCCCTTTGTGCTAGTTCGATCTGTTTATCCGTGAGATTGTATTCTGAAAACACAGACGACATGTTGATAAAACGCCAAGGCACATAGCCTGCGCTCAAGGATTGCAGCGTCCAGCCTAATAACATAATAGCAAAAAGAACTATTGATGGACAGAATGCAGAACAATGTCATACATTCACCCCAGTACAGACATCTGGGCCTAAATCCATCGTTTTTTTGCTCACCATGCCATTCCAGTTTGGACCCAGCCATATGCAAATCAGTCTTGACCCTGTGACCAATGGGAACAGTCCAGCCCGAACTGCCAGGCCAGGTCCTCCCCGGACTGGAAACAAGCATCCTAGGACCGGTTTCGGGGTTTCACCCCTCTTCAGCCAGGATAACTTGATTCCAGTGGCATGGAAAGCACGGGACTCACGTCTGAGCATACCCGTCCCACTCGGGGTGACAAATGCAAAACAAACTATCGATGGACAGAATGCAGAACAATGTCATACATTCACCCCAGTACAGAGATCTGGGCCTAAATCCATCGTTTCTTTGCTCACCATGCCGTTCCAGTTTGGACCCAGCCATATGCAAATCAGTCTTGACCCTGTGCCCAATGGGAACAGTCCAGCCCGAACTGCCAAGCCAGGTCCTCCCTGGACTGGAAACAAGCATCCTAGGACCGGTACAGAGATCTGGCCCTAAATTCATCACAACATAATAGAACGTAACTGAGATTGGCCTTGTTGTAACCTGGCTAAATCTTGTTCTAGTATGTCAATAGCAGAGGATACAATGTTGTCCAGTGAATATATTCTGGATGACAAAGTTGTTAACCCATTGTTGACCACAGAGAGAGATTTCTCTAAGTTAATACGATCAAGCTCACGTATTCTTTCTACGGCCTCCGCCTGTGAAACCTTCCATATATCATTATAAGCTACATAAATGCCGGCATATGTGAAACGTTTTTGACGCAGTTTTCTCAGTCCTAGCAAGAAATCCCTACGGTTTGCGTCTTCTTTAAGTAAAGATAAGTGTTGTTTCACATCCTCGAGTGTAGATTTTTGTAACTAGTCGAGGCACAATTTTCCTACACTGTATGTTGTTACTACCCCCGGATGCTGTCTTTGAACATAACATGGGTCTGGTCTATGGATAGTAAAGCCCTGTATTCTATTCAGGAATCTTTCTTGACAAATGTTTGTGTCTGTGGGCCAGAGCAACCATTTTTCCCAATCAGGATCTGATCTGTTGTTTTGTAGTATTGTGTTTACTGTGACCGCTCCCTGTGTAGTGCTATTACTTGCAGGTGTTGGTACAGAAGGTGTGTTCATGTCTTTGATCTTGGCTAATCCAAGGCAAGACGTGTGTTGCACAGTGTCATTCAAAAACATTATTCGCTGTGGGATGATACAGGCTCTAAACAAAGCTTCTATCCTCTGCACTTGCCAATCTTTTGAACCCCAGACAGATTTTGTGTCGATTGTGTCTTTCTAAAAGTCAAATCCTTGTCTAGACAGTTGGGCAATAAAGGCTGCAGAATAAATCAGTTTTGTAGTAGTTAACATATTTTCCTGTCCTGTATTGTTTACATTTCTATAAAAAAATGTTTCTGGATCAGATGTGTTGTACCCTGAAAAATATGGGAACATATTTGCAAATGTTTTTGAACTACTCTTTGGTGGTGTAGGACAATGTTCCCATTGGTTAAACATAAGTACATTTCTAGGTGTTGCAGATCTATGCAAGAAATGATGACCATAGTGGTTGTAACAATAAAGCTGTTCGTAGTCTGATGAACCCTCAAAGTTTTCATTGTTAGAGACCGCAGCAGACATCATGTTATTAACAGTCTCAAAGTTCCAATCATCAGAACGGGTACTGGAGGTAATAAAATCACTTAATGACATTTTAAATAAATGTGGAATCTTCAAAAGTTCCGTCGGGCCGAATATGTAAAAATCGGTTTTGTCCCAAACTATACCATCCTGTATAGGAACGGCAGTGATGTTCACTGCTGACAAATCTCTTGCTTCACGATGGGAAGATTGGTGTGGTTTTAAAAGTAAGTTCACATTTTTACTTTTAGTGTCCAAACAAATGTACCTGCCATTCGCAAGCACGCTAAGAGTCATTACCAAAGCTAGCCAAAGCAGAAAGAAAAATATTCCAGAAATAATCCATAGTTCAATCCATGGTGAAACCAGATAAGTGTCTTTCAGAAAACGAAAACATTCTTGTACTTGTTGTTTGAAAGTTTTTAGGGCTGGCGTCGTTTCACGCTCACTTGGATCCTCAGAAAACGTATCAAAGTTAATGAAGTAGCCAGAAGCAGTTCGGTCAATTGTTTGAATTGCATCAGGATTCGTCGAAATCGCTGGAACCAGTTGATCACATGTTACATTTGTGTAGACAGGTGTATCTGAACGAACTGTTACTTGAGTTTCAAGAGGGATGAGTTCCATAGCATTGTTACTTAGTCCTTCATCTCTTACTGCTGAATTCTCGATGGTTATGAGTCATTCAGTCAGAAGCTCTTGGATAGTAGCGAGAGGAGGAAGTCTACTACTAGGTCGGAGTCCACAAGGCCTGCTATTTAGTATTGGCCACATAGTGTGGTTTGATGAGGTCGATTGACACAAATCTTTTCTTCTTTTTTCCAGCAAGGGACGGCAGAAGTACTGTTCTTGGTCCGTGGACGGCTGGGACAGGTACTGGTTGTCTGTAAGAAGGTCCAAATTCCTTCTTGTCCGCAATCTTCTCTCTGACTAGATCCCCAACTTTTGGGATCCAGACAGGCCTTGCTGGGACTGCCGTTTTTTCCCCAGTGGTGGTTGGCTTCAGGAACACGTTGCTTTGTTTCGATCATAGTTCATTTAGAATCAATAATTTATATTGTGCGGAAATCAGGATCTATGAACAAAGCTTCCTGCCAACATCTCAAGGCCGGCAGTATGAGACATGAGTGTAGGTAGACAGCTTTCAGGCACACAACCTGGAGGCCGGCTGCGCAAAAAGCAAACGTGTAGGACATCTGCATTGACTTCCAATTTAAAGACATCCAGAATATAACAAAAATAAGACAAATAGAAAACAACCTAAACAAACATCCCCCCGACCCCCCATACCACCCCCACCCCTCTCCGCGCCGGCTCCATCATACGTCGTAGACCCTTACACCAGGGTATCACTCGCTACAGGATATATGCTCATCACGCCGACTTTTGAATGTAACCCAGGGGCTCTATTGGCAAAAGCTTGAGGATCTGTAAGTATTTCGGGCACGTCACTTCTCTCAGGTCTTTTGTGAGTAGGTGCAAAAATTGGGCCAACAATTTCGCAAAATCTTTACCCTTCCCCTCCACACTGAGTGACATGCGCTCCATAGCTAGGAGTTGCCATAGGCTATGTACCCATGCTTGTACCTCCGGTGACGTTGTTGTCTCCCACAGAGCTAGGATGACCTGCCGGTCTGCCAGCAGCGCCAGGGCAATCTGCCTACCTCTGGGAGATCTCAACGGGAAGGCCTTAGGGTGGAAGAGGCCCAGTAGTGTGTTTTCTGGGGAGCGGGGTAGTGCAATCTGAAACACAGCATCAATATCGTCAAGGACCATTGTCCAATAGCGTTCCAATTTTGGACAGTGCCAGAGTAGGTGAGCTAAGGTTCCAGTTGATCCACAACACCTCCAACAGAGATCAGTTTTGTTCTGATCCCAGCAGTGCACGCTAGCAGGGGTGTAATACCAATACATGACTACTTTAAAAGCGAATTCCGCCCCAGCAGTGTTGTGTGCAGTATGATGTGCCCTGTATAGAATGTGCTCCCATTCCTTAGGTGTTAAAGGCCTACCCAGTTCAGTTTCCCAGCCCTCCTGCACCCTTGTACGGTGACCAGAGGGATGTGTCATAAGCATGGAGTACAATTCGGAGATAAGCCGGCGGTCATCTGCCTTTTGCACTAACCACTTTTCAAATGAAGTAAGGGGTCTGGACATGAGGGCATAATTGGCGGGCCTAGTCACCCAGTGACAAACCTGACTATAAGGAAATGCCTCCGTTGCTAAAAGATCATAGTACTTGCGAAGTTGTTCAAAGGGTATCAGCCCCTCTGTGTCAAAAAGGGAGCCAACCCACTTGCAGCCTTCCTCTTGCCACCTCTGAAACACTTTCGATGTCTGTCCCGGCAGAAAATCAGGGTTGGTGACAAATGGGGACATGGGCGATGGGAACGATATCCACCCTTTCGTCACAGCTAATCTATCCCAGACCTTGAAGGTAGGCGAAGTGACAGGAGAGGAATATAGCCCCCATGCTCTATGTTTGCGGGGTAGCCACAGTTCTCTCCAAATATTCACCCCAGTGACTGACTGATCCATAAAATTCCAGTGTTTACTGGACAGAGGCCTATTCCATTCCACTAGGTATCGTAGATACGCTGCTTGGTAATAGCCGCCTATGAGCGGGAGACCCAGTCCACCCTGAGCTTTCGTGCATGTCATTTGAGCGAGAGAGAGACGTGGCTTTTCCCCCTCCCATACAAACCTATTAATAAGGGACTGTAGTTTCTTGAGCGTTCCAGGCGGTGGGGTCATGTGTTCCAGCAGCAGGGCATAATTTAGCGAGACCGTCCTCGCGATGGTTGGCGTCAACTTAAACCCCCTTTGCAGGGCCTCTACTTCCTCAGGGGGAATTGAAAGGTTCAGGATCAGTGATTTCCCTAAATTAACATTAAAACCCGAAACTTCCCCGAAGGCAGCGAGTTCGTCGAGCAAAGCGGGTAGTGTCGTCTGAGGCAGTGTAAGCAATAGAATCACATCGTCTGCATACAGACTAATTTTATGGACGTCTGCCCCGAACTTAAGTCCAACAACACTATGGTTAGCCCGGATCCATTGAGCGAAAGGCTCCATATAGAGCGCAAATAAAAGCGGGGACAGGGGGCAACCCTGTCACGTCCCCCGGGCGATGAAAAAGAATGCTGACCTGTACCCATAAACCCGCACAAACGCCTTGGGTGATTGTATGCACCTGATCCATTTCAGGAAGTTATTATCGAGCCCATAGCTGCGCAACACCGCAAATAAATAGCCCCAACCAACGTGATCAAAGGCCTTTTCGACGTCTATGGATAATAGAAAGGCCTGTGTTCGCGACCGCTGTGTGCTATTGATAAGGTGCAACAATCTTTTGGCATTGTCTCCCCCTTGCCTGGAAGGAATAAAACCAGATTGATCAGGGTCAATAATATCGGCTATAAGGGGGTTAAGACGCGCCACTAAAATTCCCGCAAAGAGCTTCTCATCAACGTTAAGAAGCGAAATAGGTCTGTAGGACCCGCACGCCCGTGCGTCCTTATCAGGTTTCAATATGACAGAAATCGCCGCTTCTGACATAGAGGGTGTCACTACCCCTGTTTCAAGAAAATAATTAAACAAGCGGGTTAAAAAGGGAGCCAGCTCCGCACAAAATGTTTTATAAAAGGAAGCCGGGAATCCGTCCGGCCCCAGTGATTTGGCCAATTTCAATCTAGAGATGGCTGATATCACCTCTTCGATGCGTATTGCAGAGTCAAGTTCCTCTGTCATGGCTCTAGGAAGGGGTGTTATGCCGCAGGAGCTCAGATATGCATTTGGGTCTTGCGGTGTGGGTCTTGCACTGTATATAGAAGTTGATAAAAACTGCGGAAGGCATCAACAATTTGCTCGTCTGCGGACTGGTCTACTCCCGAGTGATCCCAGATCGCCTGAATCAAGGACGCCTGCGTTTGAGCCCGCAACCTATGTGCCAACATCTTTCCGCACTTATCACTGCTAAGATAACATTTGTGTCACAGCCTTAGGAGGGCATGTTCTGCTCTGTCCAGGTCTAAGTTCTTCAGCATGCGCCTGCGGTTCTCCAGCTCCCGCCACACTCGCGGAGCCCCCGTGCGCTTATGGATCACCTCTAGCTCACCTACCTCCCTCTCTAACTCAGCGCATTTTCCTCTGCGTATGGTGTTGTAAGTTGCCGCAATGGCGATGAACTCCCCTCGTGCCACCAGCTTCAGGGCCTTCCATACCGCTGACAATGAAGGGGACCCTACATCGTTAACCTGGAAGTAATGTATTATAGTGTCTCGCATGCGCTTAACCACATCCTCAGAGTGCAACAGATTCTCCCTAAGCCGCCATCCAGGAGGGAATGCTCGTGTACGCTGCGCAGGCAACAGGACAGAAATGAGGGCATGGTCAGAAAGAGAGCGTGGAGTAATTGCAGAGGAATGCAGGCTAGTCATGAGCGCGGTAGAGGCCAGAAAATGGTCGAGGCGCGCATATGTTTTATGCGCGGCAGAGTAATATGTATAGTTTGCTCAGTGGGGTGCTGAACCCGCCACACATCATGCAGTCCACTATCTGCCAGCCAGCCATTCCCTTCCCTCCAAAGAAAGAGCCCCAGCTTGGTGCGTTTGCTTGCTTGACCTGTTCAACCCTGCCTCCATCACAAGATTCAAATCTCCTCCAACCAGAATTGCAGCATCCGGGGAAGTGAGAACCTCCGCCAAGGCGGAGAGAAGGAAGGGTTCTTGTTTCTCGTTTGGGGTGTATAGTGACCCAATAGTAAGGTGTGTCTCCCCCCATTGCACCCTCATGACCAACAACCGCCCCTTTATCTCTGCCACAGTCGAGGTTATCTTGCATGAGCAACGGGCTCCCAACAAGATAGCCACCCCGTTTTTCTTGGACGGCCCTGCTGACCATATTTGTTGCGGAAACCGCCTATCACGCATGCACATGACATCTTTGGAGAGCAGATGCGTCTCCTGGAGTAGGAAGATGTCACTATTGGCATTTTCAAGGAGGGAACGCACTGCAGCGCGTTTTACAGGGTTATTGAGCCCACGAACATTCAGGCTTGCCACCTTAAGATCCCTGCCCATGTATCAACCAAAAATATGCCATGCATGGCAGTCGCCGGCGTCTGACCATCATGGGAATCCTAACATAAACCCTGACTCGCCCCTCAACAGGTCGCCCTGGCGCGAGAACTGGTACGGAGATCCCCAGCTGCAGCCCTAACAAACCCCAACCCCCCAAAAAGGGAAACAATACAACACCTAAAGGAAAACATTTCAACAAGAAAATCATGACTAGGGTTTCGAGACCGAGGATCTCCATAGCCTCCTCCAGCGATCTGGTCTGCAGTAACTTGACCTGATGTTTGAATACCAAGCGGAACGGGTGGCCCCATGAGTAAGGAACATTGTTCTTGCGCAGGTGTGTGGTCACAGGTTTGAACGCCCGTCTCTTACTAAGAGTGGAGGCCGCCAAGTCCTGGAATATAGCTGGATGGTGCCCGTGTAAGTGTATGGGTTGGGCCTCAAGCGCTTTCAGAATAATGCACTCTTTTAATTGAAAGTCGTGAACACACACTAGGATTTCAGGAGGAGGCACTTTATTACCTCGAGGAAGGCCCACACAATGGACCCGGTCCATTTGAATGTTCGAGATCTCCTCATCCCGAGGATTTGCTGGAATAGTGCACTAACATATGCCCTGAGATCATCTCCTTCCTCCTTCCATGGAACGGCCCTAATTCTCACATTGTTCTGCCTGGAGCGGTTCTCCAGGTCCTCTGCGTGGGCCTGGAGATCAATGTTCTGCTCTCTGAGAGGGGCGGTAGCACCGTTCCTCTGCCGTCATGTTCCTCAATCACGCCGTGTCCCCGTAGTTTGTTAACTACGGGGACACAATCAAGGTAGCTCCCGTCCGCCGATCAGCAGACCGCTGTGCCCCCTTCTAGGCCCGCAGCCCACTCTGCACCACAAGCACCGTTCGCCGATTCACAGACTGCTAAGGCCACAACTCAGGCCCACTCCCTCCACTGCTAGGTGGACTACAGCACACGAGGCTCTGCTCTCCACCCAGGGGTCAGCCGCTCCTCTCACCTGCTGGCACCATGTCAGCAAGCCCACCAGGGCCCGGATATATATCGCTGTGTCTTGACGCCTCACCTCTGAGCACACGGGCGATTATCATGTACCAAGGCAGAGCTCCGGGAGTCAGCGTCCATCAGGGCCGCTATCCAGGCGTGTGTTGTCCCCCAATTCGCAGACCGACTAGGCCTAACCCAGGCCCGGTCTCACTCTTGTGTACTCCCTCCTCCGCCTCACTCCGCTAGGCCGCCAGCTGGGAGTGCACGCTACTGGGCCGCCACCCAGATCTCATTCCGCCCGGAAGACTCCTGTCCCCCACAAAGGACAAGCAAGCAACCGACTCGTGGCAGCCCCGAGGCCAAGCCCAGACCGGCCGCACCTCCGGGCGACCGCACTCCTCAGTATTTCCAGCACGGGCCTCACCAGGCGCGAGTGTCCCGCCCCAGCCAGGCGCTCTCACTGCTGTTGATCAGTCGCACATCAGCGACCGCCCGGGGTATGCTACGGAGTCCTCTACGCACGATGAGGGGCACCCACTTCGTCTCTGCACGATCTTCCGGTAAGGGCCGCACCACATCCCGGGCTGCAGAAGGATCCAGGTAGGCCTCAAACACACGGAGGCTCGGAAGCAGCGTTGTATCTCTAATTCGGCAGCACTTTCCTCCACATGAGATCCCTGAGCCCCTCTGCAGACTCGCCTTGTCAGATCGTGGGCGGATGACCCCGGGAACAGGCGATATTTCAAGGCTAATGAGCAGCAGCGCTGGAGGGACACAAAACTGCGTCCTACTGCGCCGCCATCTTGGCCACGCCCCCCTTAGTTCATTTAGATCCTCTAAAACAGCCAAACAATCTTTGATATCAAAGGGTTTATTTTCCACCACTGTGCCTTTACATTCGAGATCAGGAACCCACATTCTTGTCCCAAATAGGACCTCATATGGAGTGACCCCCCAAGAGGCAAATTATTTAATGAGCGTTGAACCCCATAAAGATGTTTGATCCACCTATCACCCAAACCTAATACTCTAGCTGTTATAGACTGCTTTATGTCCCGGTTTTTCCTTTCCACAACAGAATTTCCCTCAGGATGAAACAGAGAGGAGTACCGCAATGCGACACCCAAACTGGCCAAGGCTTCTTTGTAAGCCCTAGAGCTAAACGCAGGGCCCTGGTCAGAATGTAGTGTGCCAATTGCGTATTTGCCGATAAAGACTCACAAATCATTTATAACAGTTAGAGCGTCAGCCGAGCACTGAGGCCACATCCATAGGAACCTTGAGCACGAATCCACTGCGGCCATTATATATTTATAGTTACCGTCCCTTTGCAAGGGACCGCATTGGTCCAGGTAAACACAAGCTAATGGTTTGTCTGAAATCAACAAGGGTGTCTGCGCAGGACGTTTCACTGTGGCGACTTTCATCTGTCGGCATATTTCACATTCCAAAACATAGTTTTTGGTCTGTTTCCTAATGCCTGGCCACCAATATCTATGTTTTAGCAAAGATACTGTTGCAGAAACACCTGCATGGGCAGAGGCTATCCCTTCGTGTGCTGCTAGGATCAGTCCTAATCTACGTTCCATGTTTGGAATTACCCTATCCCCCACTCCAGGGATTCGAGCAAAAGGAACCTTGTTCGCATCAATTACATATGAGTACTTGAGTAGAAATTTCTTTGGTAATGCTGCACCACTGCCTTTGCTTGAAGCATTGACAGCCAACAATATCTCACTGTCTATTCTCGTTTTTGAACGAGTAATCGCAGCTACGGAAGCCGTCTGAACAGCCCCCTTTGCGGCTTCATCAGCCAATGAATTCCCTGCAACGTGAACGCCATCATGTTGATGACTCAGCATGTGTATCACGTGAGCTTTTGGTAGTTCTTTTCTCAACTGAACTACTTGTTCCCAAAGCGTTTTATGCTTTATTGTGCCAGCTTTTGCATCTTTGAATCCGTTTTGAAGCCAATTCTGTAAATATTCATTATATGACTGTACACAGTAAAAGGAATTGCACACTATATGTGTGGGGAATTCGCGATCTGTATTCTCAAGTGCCAGTTTGAATGCTTGTAGTTCAGCTCGCTGAGCTGTACAATCTCCTTGAGATTGAGTTTTAGTGAAATTGGTCGGAAGTTACCATCACACATGCGACCTTTAATGATTGCGCACACTGCACTGTAAGCTTGCTTACTCCCTGTAGCAGGTTGTGCTGATCCGTCAGTATAAATTATAAATTCGTACTGATCGAGAGGCAGAATTTCAGTGGGCAGAGGACATTCATGTTCATATTGCAGGAACGCTTGTGTTTTTAAATCAGGATCACAAACATATTCAACATCTGTTGCAGCAAGAGAATTAACCCATTGTATCCATCTAGGATGTAAAGCTTTTGCATTTGGAATGCTCGCTTTTGTAACCGCCTCTAAGGCTGGTACTGGAGTCACGGCAATAATGCGTTTCCCCTGAGCTAGTGCTCTTTCTTTTGCTACAGTGGTTTGAACTGCTGTCAGTATTTTTTCTGTTGAAGTGAAGCGCATTTCTGCTTGTGTATACAAATGTGATTTGTATGCTATTGGTACTTTTTCACCCTCATTAAATGTTAAATAGGTGAATCCGCATTGACCCGAAATTATTCGGATCACTAAATTGCATTTATTTACGCGTGCTTGTAAGTGATTTGTTGCTAACATGTTAGCTTGGAGTGAACGCAGGATGTCTGTGTGTTCCTGTGTCCAATGTTTTGTTAAAAAATCAGGTTTGATTAATTCATAGAGAGGTTCAACCCTTTCTGCGTAATTTAGAATGTAAGTTCTTCCAAAATTTAAAAAACCCAAGATGGATTGTACATTTTTCTGTGTTTTTGGAGGTTGGAGCAGCGAACACTTTTCTAAAAAGTTACCTGCCAGGCTTTTGCCTTCACTTAAAAGCTCATATCCTAGGAAAAGGACATTGAGATGGGCAATTCTGGATTTTTTAAAGTTGGATTTATATCCCTCAGAGGCGAGGCCCAGTATAATGGTATTCACCCTGTTTAAGTGCCTATCTAGGTCATCGTCTGTCAGATAGATGTCATCGACGTATGTCAATGCCTCGTTATCATAAATTTGTAGTAACTCTGTTACTCTTGCTGAGAATAACCCCGGGCTGTTTTTGAACCCTTGTGGGAGTCGACAAAATTGACCCTGTGTCCCCATTATTGAGAAAGCTGTTAAGTACCTGCTTTCAGGTGCTATGTTTTGACAAAAGAAACCATTTGAAATGTCCAATGTGGTTTTATATTTTTTACGCACAATGTTATTCATTAATGCTGTACTATGTGCATTTTGCACTGCAAATGTTTTGGAACAATTGTTCAAGTGTCTGTAATCCAAAACTAAACGATATGTATTGTCTGGTTTGGATACAGGAAACAAAGGATTGTTCATTGAGGAGGTGCATGTTTCAATCACCCCTTGGTATTCAAGTTGATCTAAGATCTCCCTGACCTTTTTTTTAGCTTCTTGCTTTATTGGGTACTGCCTTTGTGTAGTAGGTTGATTTTTTAGCTGTATTTTGTGGTGAGGTGAGTCCTCATCCCATCCTACATGATTTTTATATAATGCTGGGGCCTGGGCTACTGCCCATTTCCTGGCATAAGTATATTTTAGGTGAATTAAAATATGGTTGGAGAAGGCCGGCATAATGATGTCCTCGCCATGTGGGCACTCCCTGACAAATGTTGGTGGCCAGTCTTGTTCTGCTAGAAGTATATCATAACCCCTTAAAAGTATCTCCCAAAAGAGTGCTTTCACTTTTCTTGGTATGTCTCCCACCATCGGGCGGAGTGTTATTTCATATAACTTTTGTGGAGTACTAACCCTGGTGTCTACAGTCTCTACTGTGATGTACTCATTCAAGTCCACTATCTCCAGAAGTTCCTTCAGGTTCTGGAGAGCTATTGTTACTTCTGCTGCACTGTCCAGCATTGACTGAGCCCATTCTCCATTCTTGAGCTGTGTTCTCAGTATTTTCGGCATGTCTCATCTTCAGACCTACTACCTTTTTTTTGGTGAATTGAGGTTTTGATTTATTTTTCTGAATGTGTTGATAGTCTTTGAACTTCACGCGTTCTTCTTTGTGATCTGACCGTCCTCTTCTTTCTGATGTCTGTGACGATACCTGAAAGGTACGAGAGGATCGTGTATCAGTATCATGATACCTGTCAGGTTTTCTTAAACTATCCCTATTCCTGAGGTTATATCTCCTTTCAGAGGGCTCCTTTTGAGGAGCCTTACCTCGGGATTGAGAATGTGTCTCTTTTGGATTTTGTTTATTAGTTTCCCACTTCTTTTTAGAAGATGTAGGATTTTGAATATTAGAGTCCTTCTCAGGACCTTCAGACAGTTTTGGCTTCAAAGGTTTTCCACCCAAACTGTCTCTGCCTAATTCTGCATAAGATTTTTCTATTATTCTGGGTAGTTCATGTTGATGTTCTGTTACATCAAATTCCCTTAAGCGTTGGCGGATCGCCACTGATGCTGCCTCCCCTTTAATATTAGATAATGTTATTGTTGAGACCTGGTCGAAGTTTTTCAGTAATTTCATACCTAAATTCAGAGCAGGCTCTGCCCCGTATTCGTTTTGAATTTGTTTCAGGACATCTGGTATTACTGCAATTGATGGAACACCATGGGGCAGATTTATGTTTCCTGGCGCATTCCTGCAAATCAGCAGGGATGTGCCAGGAAAGATGCGTCACGCAAGTTTACCCTTGCGCCACCACTGATGCGCCACATTTACAATGCAGCGCATCATGGCCCAAGGATAAACAGATGCGTGATGCATCTGATGGCATAAGGGCGGCGCATTGCTGGATTCGTGTCGCAAGCACGACGCAACTCCAGCAATGCTCAGGGGCTGCCCATACCTAACATGCTGCGTCATGCCTTACGCCTGCTTCAAGCAGGCGCAGGGTTTTGACGCAGCAGCGTCTGAAAAATGACTCCGTGAAATCTTGTAGTCACTTTTCCGAGGCTTTTTCCGACGGAACGCCCACCCTGCATACATTAAACCTGATGCAGATTTAATGTAGCGCAGGGCTTTACAACGTGACGCATCTCCCTAGATGTGTCACGTTGTAAATAAGGCGCAACATGGCGCATGGTTTACGCCGCCGCTGCGTCACAGAAGTGACGCAACGGCGGCATAAATGTTTCGCAAGGGGCTTGTAAATCTGCCCCCATGTGTTTTAATATAGATGCAGCAAAAACTGTGCCCCAAGTGGTGCAGTCTTCCAGTTGTGGTGTGATCCTCATTGGTAAACAGATTGTTAGGATTCTGTGTTTCTCATAAGGGCTAGTATTTGGAAATACTGCTTCGATTTGAGTAATTTTTTGAGCTATCCAGAATGGAATTTGTTCACGTTTTGTGGGCATTTTACCCATGACTGCGTGTAAAGTCTGTGGAGTAATTTTTAGTGTATACCCTTGTTGAGGGGTTTGATTTGGAATGGTTATTGGTGGTTGGACTGTAAAAGTCCGCATGACATATTGGACTGATTGTCTGTACATGTTTATTAACTCTTGTAGTTGAGTAATTCCTCTTCTGACATCTCTTCGATGTCAGGATGAGGTGTATAGCCTGCTAGAATCGGCCATGTTGCTCCTGGTCTATGTAGTGGACTAAGCCTGGTAATGTTTTCGTGATGTTTTAGGGTGCCTTTAAACCAGAGATTATGCTCCTGGTATGTGAATGGAATTTCAATATCCACGAAAGGAATATATTCCTCAGGTGGCTCATCTTCTTTAAAGAAGTGAAATACTTTTGTTACTTGATTTCATTCTGGGAATGCAATCCATGAATATAATACCTCTGTCTGAAAGGATTCGTGTGCCTCTATCACGAAAACTGCTCTACCACCTCTCGGTGTTAGGCCGTGTTTTATAAGTTTTAGAGTGATGGCTCTCCTTAAGTTTGGTGGGATGTTTATAACACTCTCATCGGTTTCATTTAAACCTGTAAAATTAAAAGTTGTTACGACTGGATCAGCCGCAGCTACACCGTTCTCGGTGTTAGTATCCCCATTCAGGGACACTGTTTTTGAAAAATTTAGTACAAGTTGCAAGGAAACAAAGATAAGGTGCACAATATTTTGGAACACAGTATCCAAACAGCTAATACATAGGATTTATGTTCTATTCAGCTTTGGCGGATACTTAACCCTACCCACTCCAGACGTCTTATGGAGTATGTAAGTAAGGATCTCTGAGAAAAGCACGACTGAGTTACTCAGTATCTAGCGTTAAATTAGTGCCTTACCAAACCTTGGGCACCATGTAGTGTAGTTCCTATTTCCCTAATAGGCTCTGCACATTGGAATAATATACCCTATAGATTTGGCATAGGACTGAGGTCAGTAAGCCCCTATCGAGTATATTAAACTTAATTAATTTGTACCTGCTAACTCCGAGGCCACTAGAAACTCCTTGTAAACAAGAAGGGATTCGTTTTTGGCAACCGCATAAACATGACAACTTTGTTTCCCTTTAGAATCGGAACACTCTCAGAATCGTGGAAACAACAGATAACAGTTTCACTCAGCTAATCATGCATGCTTAGTTTCTACAGAGTTACACAGAAAGAATAGACAGGCGTTTCAATAAGAGGATTTTTTGAACAGTCTTCTTTCTCATGTGAAAGATATGAGCTGTTACAATCACAATACAGTATGCGAAATATATTATGTACAGCATAAGCAGTAGAAAGAAATAATACAGCGCCAGCATTATCTTTTAGATATAACACATATATTCATATACATAAATAACATGAGCTAAAATGCGAGCACTCAATAGATGGTTTTCTAACTAGTTCTACCCCAGTGTACCTAACCTAAGTGTAGTACAAGGTAAGAAGTAGGCGATGTATTCTGTAGTATGGTATGCTAAGTTTAGTATGCCAAGTCTGGTATGCCAAGAGTCCCTCTAGGTTCTAGTCAACTCCATACCTTGAGAATGAGAGAGGTGGGAATCTCTTTCCGGGTCTCGAACTCTAACACCCCGCGAAGGGAGTCAGAACACTGGAAGCTGGAATCTCTGCGAGCAGGGATGACAGCGTCTCTTGTCAGTGTGTCAGGCTGGGACACGGTTTCCTTTAAAGTCAAGGTGTCCTCCTACTTGTTTGTGCAAGGGAAGGTATATTTATACCCGGTAGGTGCCTTGGAATGTAAGCATTGATGTAAAGTCGGGCAGAGGAAGACGTCAGGAATGAACCCTTAAAGAATAGCGGTTCATGCATAATAAATGAGTTATTGGAGAAATCAATAATCCTGAGCTAGGGGAACTCCCAAGAGCTTAAGGGTCTGGTTTCTAAGAACTCATTGTGACGTTGGGGTGGATGGATGTAGGTGACCATGCCTGTATTTGGCTATCATGGCTAATGCCTAAATAAGGACTGGGATTTTATGCCTATATAAAGGCAATGCGAATTGTGCCTATATAAGGACATGTATCATGAAAACCTATATACGGACACCTAAAGCGGAATACAACACTCAGCACTTAAGGTGCCCCTACCTCAGTGCACCGAAAGTCACTGTCCCGTGGCGGTGTACCTGTGCCGGCCGCAGTGTGTCCGGTGCCACCAAGTCTGTGACCCGCAAGCCATGGACCCTTTATGATTGAGTCTCGTGGTGCGGACGCCATCATGTCACCCCCGGCACTGGGCAATGTGCTGTGCCCGGGTCCTAGGCCCTCATGCATAAATGATAACCACACGGCGACACCCAGTTAGAGAGTGGAAATGGCGTCCAGCACGTGAGCCAGGCCCTTTTTATTGGCTGAGTCACATGTCCTGTGGTGGCTGTGCTGGATGGGTGTGGTGTGGATGTGAACCAGCCATTGAGGGAGTGGCTGTGGCATGCTGCCAACTAGACCTGTGAACAGCAGATCCCTACAGGGAAGACCTGGGACATGTAGCGTTGTCGTCCCCCCCCCCCCCCCCCCCCCGCCCGTGAGCATATGCAGAGTGGGCTGGCCTGGTGTATGCCAGTCCAGCGTAAGGGTGTGAACAATGACCCCCGGGCTCTGTGCGTGGTTCCGTTCTGGGCTGGACAAAGAAGTAACTAATGCGTGTGTCTCCGTTATAGTGTCGTACACCCGGCAATGTGTCACCCTGTGACACAAGTCCCACAACATGAGCAACATGGACGTAAGGGGGAATCATTGACCCTGCATTCATCCATACCTCCACACTTGCAAGATCATAGACATGACACATCGGTGTGAAAATGAATGTTTAATGCACATTCAGTGGAGTGTTGTAGCTGGAGCAGTACAGGGCCATGCAATCCCCACCTTACATTGTTGGCCCGTGGAGGGCCAGCCAGTCATTTGGGAAACGACAAGTACACCAGAAGAGGAGGAGTTCAGTCTGCAGTCTGATAGCTGTGACATTGGTGACCAAACAGAATATGGCAGTCCATATCTAGGTCCAAGGTGAGTGTCGCAGAGTGCATCGGGGGACAGTGAAAGGTGATAATGCAGAGGGCAGCAACAAGCAGAAACAGGCCATTTGGCGGAGATGCATGCTATTGCGTCCTTCTGACCACGGAGGCAGATTCATCTGCATCTTCATCCTCTGCTGTTGCATGTGCCTCACATGTGGGTGGTGGTGTTCTGTCTCCAGCACTATGTGGCAGTGACACCTCAGCGGCTGGAGGTGGAATGTCTGCTTCACTGTGTGGCACTGACACATCAGGGAACGGAGATGTCGATGGAGTGGTAGCAGCAGCATGCATCAGCGCCTGGCCTTTTGGCAGCAATGCCATGAGGATGGTCTTTAGGTCATTGAGGGACCCAGCTACCTCTCGCTGGTGTGCAGCCGTGGCAGCCGCTCTTTCCGCCCGCGTCCGCTCCATATTCTCCATGAGACTCCGCATGAGTCCCAACTCCCGGGCGAGCTCGCTGGAGCCACTCTGACTGGACAGTCGTTCTTGTCTCAGAGTCAAGACTCTGGCGATGTTAGCCATGGTTCGTTGGAGAGCATGGAGCAGACTGTGGGTGTCCGTTAGGGACTGTGAGTGGTCCCTGATGGGACTTAGACACCCACGTATGGCATCTAGTTTGTCTGCCATGCGGTCGAACCCCACCTGCACCTGTTCAGCCAGCTTCTCCTGGCACACCAACACAAGGCGTTGGAAGGACATGTGTTCGTCATGGGGGTCCTGGGAAGCAGCCATGGTGGCGGGTGCTGCCTGCTGTGTGTTCTGTGCGGGGGTGGGTTCTGCTCGTAGCAGCTGGGCTGCCCTGCTCCTGGAGGTGGGGTGCGGCGGCTCTCCACAAGCTGTTGGAGGGCGTCGGAGTCAAAGGTATGGTGGTCCTCTTCGTCATTGGAGAAGAGAGGTTCGGGCTGCTCTGCAGGAGGTGTTGGATTTCTCCCTGCAATGTGAAGGGGAGGTGCAGTTTAACATTGTGTTGACATGTGTGTTGACACATTGTACATGTTTACATTCAGACTGCATGACAGTGTACATTGTGAGTGTTTGGGGGGAGCTGCCTATTTGATGCGGGACAGTAGACATTTCGACAACATCACGGATGTGTGTTTGTACTTGTACATCATCATCTCACATTTCCCTGCTATGCCAAATGTGATTGGCCAGTTTCTGCACACAAGTGGCGCCAGTTGTGTCCACTGTTCTGTTGTGGACGTGTTGCGGTTTGTACCACATTGTTGTCAATGTTGCTGTGCTCTGCATGTTATGTGTGTGTACTGCATTTTGGGAGAGTAGCCCCTGCAGCTCTGATTTGGATGCCCCTTTGTTTGCCTTTGACTTCTGTGCTTATACAGTGCTGAGAAATTGCGGAATTGGGTACATTGGGCTCTTGCTGAGAGTTGGGGTCTGGGGCACAGTTTGTCCGCAGATGTGCTATGCTTTTAATTGTGCATGTGTGCCATTGTGCCCATCTCCCCCGTCCCCCAAGTCCCTGGTCGTTACTCACCCTGTTGCTGTTGAGTCCGGTCATGTTGAGCAGTGTCTGGTCCCCCAACTCCTGCCACCGTCTCCCCACTGATGACTGTTTCCTCCATCTCGTCCAGCTCCTCCTGTGACGCTGGGCTCCCACCTCCAGTCTGCATTGCTGCCTTCCGGTTGTTTGCGAGTTTCTGCTTGGTTTTGCGCTTGACATCATTCCAGCGCCTCTTGACCTCTTCCATTATCCTCTTCAGCACTACGACTGCATTCACCTTGTCCACGATGGTCTGCCATATTCCATTTTTAGTTGCCAGTGACACAGTGGAGGTGACGAACAGTAGTTGATGGTGTTCTATCACCTCGGTTATCATGATCCTGTTTTTCTGCGGACTGAACCTTTTCTCTTCTTGTCCTTGCCCTTCCCTGACCTCGAGGTCCCAGGCTGGTCATCGGGGGGCTTGTGGGGTTCTGGCTGACTCCATTGTGGTTCGCTGTTGTTTCGCTATTGGAAGTTATTTTTGTTCTCAACTTATATAGTGCATTTTCCTGCATGACGCATGGGGATTGCAGGCCTGTGGCTGGTTTTCGCAGATTTTTGTATCGCAATTGGCGTCATGGCCGCTTTTTTGGCGTTGGTGTTCTGCATTTTTGTGGCGTCACGATGATTTTAACACGTTCAATTGATGCGTTATTGTGGGTCTATCACATGGTGCCACCGTGTTGAGAATACCACGTTAACACGGAGTTATTTTCACGCGATAGAATGCGATGTGAGGAGTTGCGTTAAGCTACTTTTGCGGTAGTTATCACACGTTCTTGAGAATATCCCCCAGAGTGAGCAGGTGAGTGAAGACCTCTCACCTCTCCACCGGTTCTACTTTCGTCCTAGCTGGTCTTGAAATGTGATATAATTCAACATCAAACGAAATCCCTGTTCTACTATTTAAAACTGTTCCTGTATAAGTAAGAGCTGATTGAAATGTCTGCACACAGCAATGTTGCTCAGTGTGGACAAATATCAAATGGTGTCTACCAAAATCCAAACAAATGCCAAAGACTCACCTTATAGTTCTGTGAATAAATCGGATAATTCTGTTAAGTAAGTCCAGGATTCTAAAGGTCAACATTTCTGAATAGTTCTCCAGTGTTGGACCTCCTATACGGGTACCTGTAGGGTCCAACAGAACTTAGTGTGAGACAAAAGAAAGTAGCGAGTGCCTCTATGTAAGTATATGCTTAGTATCCTGTAAATAGGAGGGCACGTTTTTAACCAGGGGCTGTAGAAATACATCCACAAATTCGAGAAATATTTTCGTCCCAGTGGGAAAGGTTTGTTTTTGTGTATCTTGGGGAGGTGTAGTCATAGTAATTTTATTGTTTTTGATCTTGAATTTTCACATTCTCACTGCTTCTTTTCTGCTGGCATATGGGCTTGTGTTTTGGGCCTAGGCACATTTTGAATAAATATTTGTGCAAACCTTGCCCTGCAATACAGTATGTATTTTCTGGTGGTAGGAGGCTGTAGGGTCGGGCTGCCATTTTCTTGTCTCCCTCCATGCCTCCTTTTCTTTGGCTGGTGCTTGTCCACAAGTTTTTAAAAACCAATGTATGTGATAAGCGCCATTTCCTCTTTGTCCTCCATGCCTCCTACTTCCTTGCCAAGCCATGTGATTACCCACCAATTTATGAAACCAGTGTGTAATAGGCAGCAATTTTCTATTTGTTCTCCATGCCTCCCCCTCCTTTGCCAATCTTTGTGCTCATCCGCCATTTGGGGGAACTAGTGTGTGTGTGTTAGATAGACATTTTCTTTTTGTTCACCATGCTTTCTCCTTTCGTAATAAGCCATGGGCTCATCCACCATTTGGTGAATCCAATGTGTTTGTTTGTGTATGCCTGTGTGTTTTCGTATCTGAGCGAGAGATGACCGATTCTTAACTATTTCTATCACTTAACAGCCTTAGACCTTGTATCTTACGGCACTTTTGGAGCCCACAAGTATCTACTCTATTGGCCCAGAGGTTACCAAACCATGGACAACCCCAAAACATATTGGCTATTGGTGTAAAAGTGAACTTTCATGTTTTGGGCATAGATCAAACTCTAATTAGTGCTACTATTTCTGCTAGGTGAGTGTTTTTCACATCTACCAGCCGTGTGCCTTCCAATACACTTTTTGCTATACATATAGCTTAAGATGCCTTTAAGTGCCATACTGGGTCACATAAACAAGATCCATCTACAAATAAGTCAATCAATCAATCAAATTGCTTTATTTCGGTTACAAAGAACCATAAAAGAAGCAACCTCATAAGAACAGATGACACACAATAGAATAAAAAGAGCATTCAGGTAAAAATGGAAGATGAGTAGAGTTGATGAGACTATGCAATGAAGACAAAAATACTTCAATTGCCCAATAATATCTTGTTCAAGATAAAAAAATATATATTAAAAGAAAAAAAAACATGAAAATACAATAAAAACAGTTATTTACAAATAACATCTTAAACATAATTGAGACCCACTTTAATGATCAGGGCCAACTCCGCTTTCCAGACAGGGTAATGACAGCATTACTGACTGAGCTCTCCTCATTGCCCAAGACTGGCCCACACATTTAGCTGTTACACAGGCAAAGACGGGTCTAGCATCCAATTTTAAAATTCGTAGGGCTTCTTGGGAGCTTCGGGTCCCTAGTTGCCTGTACACAGATGTTAATAATTTTCTCCTTGGTTTGACATAGGCTGGACAGGCAAAAAAAACATGGCCTATAGATTCCTTTGGGCTCGGGCAAGAGGGGCACCCCATCAGTTTGGTTTTAGTATTCTGCCAAGAGATGGTGAAGGAATTGATAGGTAAGGTGCCATATCTAAACTGTGTATTTATTTTTCTATCTGCTGGCACTTTAATAATGTCAAAATAGCTCTCCAGGCGACAGATGTTTTTCGACTCAATAAAAGCTTCTGTCACCCTACCATGATGTCTGCTCCAGACAATATTCTCTTTCACCCATGCCCAATAGCTAACTTTCAATTGGCCCTTGGAAAATGATGGCGGTTGGCCGATAGCCTGCCCCGGTAGGTCAATGCTGGACAATAAGCCAGCCCACTGTTTTATCCAGCGGATTTTTCTTGAGGTGTCACGATTTATGACCTTATTCAAAGCTGCGGCATAAGATGCCAATTCGGGTGTGGCAGTCAATCTATGCCAAAACAGCAAGGGACGGAGCTTCGCAAGGTCATTAATAGACTTGATACCTAAGTCTAGCTTGAGGGGAAGTAGAGGGGTACTTTGAGGAAGGGATATTAAGTTCCTGAGAAACTTATTTTCCACAGCTGCGAGGTCACCAACAGATGCGGTGCCCCACAGCTCGGCCCTATAAAGGGCACTGCTCACGGCCTTGCAGCTGTATAGTTTAAGGACAGGAGCCACTGGTTTGGTGTAAGATTGACAGTGCTCTCGCTTCAGTGCCCCTGTGAGCTGTGAGAGTTTCAACAGTTTCAACAAGAAGATTATGCTGTTCCTATGAATTTGAGAGACAAAGAACACAGGGAATTATAAACCAACCTGACCACTGGGGTTCAAAGTTGGGAATCCATTGTATTGGATTGTAATGCCCTCACACACCCTGTCGGGTGTCATGCTTCATCATCGAGCTGCTCCTCGTCGGGTCTGCGGTGCAATACCCAACGGGCTTCCTATAGTAGGGGCACTTTATTGGAGATCTTTTTCCAATAGCCATTTGGTGAAGTGCGGGTGGGGGGCCTCGTGTGTGTAGATGTGTGTAAATATTGGATGTAAATGTAAAATAGGGTTGGGAGTACCGAAGAAAACAACTTTAATCAAGGGGTCTCCTACCCTAAGTTAAAACTGAATTCTAAGGCGCAAGGCTGAGGTAATGTCTGAGGTTGTGGTGTTCTTATAAGTAATGGGTCAACATGTTTCTCGCCAAAATGAGTAGTCTACAGGCGATTCGTCAGGACCAAAAGGGAAAAAAACTATCTACATCTAAAACTTCTAGGATTGGTGTTGTGGCTACACACTCACAACAACCATAGGACTAAATAGTCGAATATCTGGTAGAACTGGAACTACCCAGACTAATGCACTAACCAGGCGTCACAGTACCTGGTAGGTTTAAACACAAGAGGAGTTCCTCATGTACCAGACTAACGCACTAACCAGGTGTAACAGGTAGGAGTGGGTAGGTCGGCAGCTTTGTTCAACTAGCACAAACTACATGGGGAACTCCTCTTGTGTTTAAACCCAGCGGGAACTTTGATGCCTGGTTAGTGCATTAGTCTGGTACATGAGGATCTCCTCTTGTGTTTAAACCTTCCTCATGTACCAGACTAACGCACTAACCAGGTGTCACATTACCCGGTAGGAGTGGGTAGGTCGGCAGCTTTGTGCAACTAGCACAAACTACATGGGGAACTCCTCTTGTGTTTAAACCCAGCGGGTACTTTCATGCCTGGTTAGTGCATTAGTCTGGTACATGAGGAACTCCTCTTGTGTTTAAACCTACCGGGTACTGTGACACCTGGTTAGTGCATTAGTCTGGGTACTTACTTCTCTACAATTGTGCTGTCAAACTGTTGTCTCCTAAAAGAGGCACAAGTAAGGCAGTGGCTGTAGCTGCAACTCTTACCTCTATTTCCAGAGTCTTTGGTGCCTGTGGAGTTAAGTGCTTGCTTACTGCTAGTACAGAGGGTAAGCAAGGGGTTGCACGGAACTCAGCCTTTTACACTTCCTAGTTCTTTCTCTCAGCAAGGAGGTGGGCACCCCTTCACTACATATTCTGTCACACTTATATGTAAGCCTCTGCCATTCTATACAACGTGAATAATATAGTCAAGAAAATAATAAATACAATAGAAATTACAAAAACATTGGAAATTCAGCCACATGCCAAATGTCACATAACAATTGCCATTCACTGTTCTATTCACCAAATGCTCTCTTGCGTATCCTATGAAATGAAAAGGAAAAAATACTACAACTTCTCAAAAACAGCTGAAAGCACTGTTTACATTAAATAACACATTTTAATATTGTTCTTCTAGAAGTTTTATCATTAATAAAATATTCATTATATGTGCTTTAAGGTATATTAATTTAGACAATTGTTGGTGAGCTCGCTCCTAAAACATTTATCAGCCTGGCATTAGTTTCCTGAATTGTTTCCCCTTTCTTTTTAGTAGAGGAGCAATTGGCAATGGAATATGAAGTTCTAGAAAAGACTCCTATTATCATTGACCTTGTACTTATTAGTCTGTCAACATCTGTTAAGTCCAATATCAGATAAGTCTAACAGACATATTGCCTGGTGGAGAATGTGCATAGGTCCATTGTGCTAGTCTTATTTGTATCCCTTTTAGGATAAGCACTTATCTTAAATACTCTATCTTTGGTAATTCAAAATACTCCATACTTCATTTCGGGTGTTAAGGCAATGCAACGTTTTAACGATAAGCACTTGCTTTTTTTATCCTCATGTCACCAAACCAACTGCAATCTCAGGCAAAGGAGTGATGGGACCAGCCACAAGCCTAGTGCATATACTTGCCACAAGCAAAGAAGAGGGCTTTGACACCCGGATCACATTGGCACATTGTTGTAATCATAGGACTGATCGATTTTACGAAGCCAACATTCCTTTCCATCTAACAAATCTGGCCCAAATGGTGTCTGTCCTACCAGGATCACCTTTGAGGTCTAATCTACAAGTCCAGTGGATGGCCATCAGCCATGCATCTGGACAGGGAGGTGTTGGATTTAGCCAGTTTTTGCTGATCTCCTTTCTAGCAAGAAGCAACAGGTCGAATAACTGACACCGCTGAGATCTATCCAGAAGGTTGTATGATTCAATTTTGACACCAAACAAAACAAGCATGGGGATTACCACAATTGTATCTCTCAGGATTACAGCCATGATTTTACTTACAGTCTCACAGAAGCTGGACAGTGAAAAACAAGTAAAAAACATATGCTCATCGATTTGCTTCGGAGACGCACATCTTCCACAACCAGGAAATTGTTTTTTGCAAAGCTTGCATTCATATTGGGGAGTCAAAAATAACCTTATTTATATAATTTCCAATATTCCTTTTTATGTTGGTGGGCTTGACCGTAAAATATAGTAATTTGAGGAATACTTGACATAGACGCTGTACCTCTGACCCTGGCACCATCCTTTCCCAGATCAAATATAGTGCCTTCAAATTTTCACCCTCATCGTCCACTAGTTTCCAGTTCCACATGGAGACCTCTGTTTTTTATAGGTCACATATCCTGCAGTTTTGTCTTGGCCTCCCAGGAGCCTCCGATTCCCTGTTTTCCATAAGCATACCAGATGACCAATTGCACATATTTAAATCTAGATAAACAACCATTAGTCCTAACCTTAAGTGTATCCCAGGGTAATACTCCTTGGACTGTTAGTAGTTGCTCCCAGGTTGTGATACCAGCTTCCCTCAAAGGGTAACTCAGACTATCTAAAAGACACTCAGGGGTGCCAAGGGAGTCTCAGATAGGCGAGACGTCTGAATAGTATTGATATCCTGGGTCTTCCTAACCGTATACCAAAATGCAGACTTTAAATACTTTTAGCCGACATTTTTTGATAATATTTTGGGGCCCCAAACTTGTATTGAAAGACAATGGTTCCTAGTTCTTTAGTCATTTCTGTCATCATCCTACAACAGTTCTTAAACTGAAATGCATCACAGTACAGCCTCAAAACAGGCAATATAAGGCCTCCTTTTTCTAATCTGCGAATCAGTTTTTTCCAAGAAAGCTGTACTGCCCCAGAGGCCAAGATAAAGGTTGTTATCTCCCTCTGGATTTTGCAATAAGTGTTTTAGGAAAAGGAAGTGGAGTACAATTAAAGAGGTAAAGCAGTAGCCACCTTCCCTAAATTGTGTGTTGCAATTGCCATCAGGCAATGGACTATAGAAATACCCAAAAATGCAATCGCTGACTTTGCCTCCTTGTCGCAGCCAGTTGTATTTCAACACATAATCTCTGACCTAGCTTTATTAATAGAATATCCAAAGGGAGACCCAAAGTCCTCTGCTAGCTCCTACACTCTTGGGCTGGTCTTAGTACGTTTTGATTAGTAAATTTTAAGATCATTGGTGTACAGACCTATCTTATTCCTGAAACCCTGCCAAACAAAAGAGATTACTTGTCAATCCCTCCTGAGTAGTTGGGCAAATGGTTCGATATGGATGTCAAACAAGAGCGGGGAAAGAGGGAACCCTTGCCTAGTACATTTGGAGATGCAAAACCTCCTAGTCAGGGATCCGTTAAATAAAATTCATACCAACGAGTCTCCATACAGTTTTTGGAGGGTCGAAATAAAGGTTGGGCTGTAATCGAACACTAGAAGGCCTCCCAAAGATATTCCAAACAGACTTTATCGAAAGCCTTGGCAGCATCTATTGTTACTACTGCCAAGAGGTCCGAGTAAGTAGAGGCAAGGTCGACTGTGCTAATTAGTTGCTGAGTCAGCTCATGGATCTACAGTTTAGGAACAAAGACTTTCTAATCAGGGTGAATTAGTTGAGGCACTTGATTGGCCAATCTACTAGCGCGAATGCTAGTAAATACCTTATAGTCAGCATTTAATAATGAAATTGGCCAAAATGAATAAGCCTTGTTAGGATCCATGGCAGGTTTTAAAATTAGCACCAAGGGGGCTTCTTCCCATGAGTCTGGTATCTGAGCATTCCCAAAATAGATAGAGTTAAAGAGGTTTTCCCAGACAGGTATAATCGCCTCCTTTAACAGCGTATAGAGTGCAGAGAGGATAGCATCTGGGCCTGCTGTCTCCCCATTTTGGTTCATTACAGGTATTCCCAGATTCCAGCCTCATTGATCGGAGATACTAGGGAGTCTCTTCCCAGATGCAAAGTCTGGATGGTCTTCTTCCGAGATAGAGAGATGAAAACAAGGCAACAAGACGTTCCAGCATTTCCCCAACCTTATTGGAAATATCTCCCTGAGGGCTAATTACCAGCTCTTTAATGTTATTTCTGGACCTCTCCAATCTCACCTTCCACACCAGTAATATCCCCATGTTCAAAAAGCTTTGAACATTTGGCCTGCCATTTCTCTCTGCACTTCTCTTCAGCCTTAATTTTTCCTAGTTCCACTGTGCCTCTTCCAACTTCTTAAATACTTGATCCCAGCCCACAAGAGAGATCTGTGTTGGTAAGGCGGTCTCAAGCGCCCCTATTTTTTGCTCTAAAGAGCTAAACTCTTCTCTGGCCAGCTTATTCTTATAAGATGCTTGGCTACGCAGGACCCCTTGTATAAAAGCCTTAAAGGTATCCCAGAATCTGACCAATTCCTACATCTAAGAAAAGGGCCCGATTGTCCGTCCATCTAACATTTTCCAGTTGAACAGGACACTCCACAAGCATAGTCATAGCTGAATGGTCAGAGATGTGCCCCGGCAAATGCTTGACCTCTTTGACCCCCTCCAAAATGGTGTTAGCAACAAAAATATGATCTAACCTAGAGAAGTGGCCATGCTTCTTACTATGGTTTGTGTATGCCCTCTGCTGTCTCATTCAAAATAGCCACACATCCACAAGCCCCATATCTTGAAGCATGCTTTTCAAGACTTACCTGATCATAGGCATGTGAATACAATGCCTCTTGGTAGATCTATCGAGATTGGTATCCATTACATTATTAAAATCTCCCCCAACAATGACCAGGAGCGGATATTCCAATAAATCCATTCCAGAGTCGAAAGGTAGGATGGGTCATCCATTTTAAGGCTATAAAAGCCCGTACAAAGAAAGTGATAGTTAGAACATCTCATCCGCCCCAAAACTCACCTACTCAAACCATCAGCTTAACAATTCCACCCCAGGTCCTTTCCCTGAAACAGTTGCAGCCTCCTTGGAGTAGTCAGCTTAGTCAGAGACGACGTAGAGCTCTATCCACTTTTGTTTTGAGAAAAGGGCCCTACTCTTGATTGCTGTCAAATGCGTCACTTGCAAGATCATCATATGGGCCGTGCTGGCTTCCAAGGACTGAAGCACAGATCTCTGCTCCCCCAGAATGCGACAGTTGTGAATTTGATTGTTCCGCATTATGCGGAGCATGGCCTTGAATTTTAATTGATCCTTCACACCCAATTTATGGAATTCATCCATTTTCCTGCCCAGATCCCACTGGCATTGTTCTGTGGTTTTACAAACATCTGACATTGTAGTGAAGGTAAATTCATTGCTAATAAGGAGGCCATTCTTTAGTGCAATATCTAGGATAAGGTCTTTCACTACATAAGACAAAAAGTTTACCAACACTTTACTGGACGTTTGCCACTTAGGGTTTCTTCTTAACAGGTTTCTATGGGCTCTCTGAATCTCCTGCTCGAGAGACACGTCACGGCGGTCTTTGAGTACTGTATCTTTAAGGAGCATTATAATGAATGAAACTCTTCATGTCCCCCTTCTCCTATGACTGGCACAATGCAGATTTAAAGATTGTTCATCCAAGAGTGATTCTCTAGCCTTTCCAGAACCTCTCTCAAAACTTTATTTTGCTTTACCTGCATATTAATGCCTGTTGCATTCTTTTTTTATATTCTATTTTATTGATTGTATTGACAATAGTACAACCACACAGTATGAACAATTAGAATCATTGCAAAATTATTTACATTGCCATTAGAAGAATGCATGCATCGTGGCCATGCCTGACTCACTCCAGTTGACCAAACTACTTCTCCCATACTCATTCATGTTTCCTCGGGCATCCTCTAGCTTCATAGACATGTTTCTCTTGTATAGCACACCAATTCAGTCCCTTATGCCATTGTGTCACAGTGGGGGGTGCGGGGTGTTTCCATTTGGTGGCTATGTCTCGCTTTGCCGCCAAGATAGCTGTGCCCAAGAATGCCTTATCTGTCCAGGAGCCTCCCGTGCCCTCCAGAATCCCCAGGAGGAGGACCAGAGGGGTGCGCATGACTGCCCATCCCAATACCTCTGTTAGTTCTGTAACTATAGCTGACCAATACTTGCTTATTACCGTACATGACCACACAATATGATAGAAGTCTGCCGGGATCTCTGCACAGCAGGGGCACACAGGGCTTTCGAGGAGACCGGCCAATGTAATCTGACTATGGGTGAGGTAAGGACAGTGTAGGAAGTTCACTTGAATTACTTTCAGTCTGGAGGAGATAGTTATAACTCGTGGAGCCATAAGGGAATCCCAATCATCATTATCCATAGGACCCATATATCGCTCCCAGCGCAATCGAAGGGGATCAAAGGTAGGAGATACATTAATAATGAGTGTACAGTAAATCTGAGAGACCTCAACCTTCCCAATTGCTCCATCAGTATTTTGCCCTCCAGTGGGCTGAACTCCGGGACAGAGATGTTGCTGGGAACATGAATAGCGAGCGCATGTCTAAGTTGTGAGTATTTATACAATTGAGTTGAGTTAAGTGTGTAGGTTTCTTGCAATTCTTGGAAAGTGCGTACATGGGTCCCAGACCAGAAATCACCCAGCTGTGTTATGCTGATGAGGTCCCACATCCCGAAGCCCTCCAGCGATGCCACCTCTCTCAGCCAGGTGGCATACCCTAGGGGGGTATGTAATGTCAGATTAGCATCCCAATGAGTCTGTTACAATGCAGATCTCTATGCAAGGAAAAATGCTCGGGTCACCACTGGGATAGTGCTGAGGATCAGGGAACCATAGAGCATTGTCTGAATCTGGGGGAGCCCCAATGAGGTCAACTCCAATTGATACGTCGGGTCTGACCATCCCTGTGAGAACCAGTCATTGATTACTTGGAGTTGAGTTGCCAAGTAATAATAGTGAAGATTGGTCATCCCTAGACCACCATCATAGGCCGTGGGCTGATAGTGGGCAAGGGACAAGTGGGGCCTAGAGCCACTCCAAAGATACGAGGTGGCCAAGCTGTCCAAGGTTATAAACCAATGACGTGGCAAGCAAAGCGGGAGGCTCTGTAAGATATAAAGAAATCGGGGAAGGATCATTTTGTATAAGGCTATCCTGCTTACTGGGTTAAGCAGTATAATTTTCCATTTGCAGAGGTCGTCCTTGGCTCTCTTAGCCAAGGGGTTACATTCAGGGGGCCATGCTATACAGTCCTGAGAGTCAGCCAATGGTACTAAAATGGACTTAGCGGAGTTGACCCACAATTCAATGCCTCACAACAAAGATGAAGCACCTGAAGTCACCGAGGACCTGTCGTCACATGGTCCGACAATAGGAGCAGGACGTCATCGGCATAAAGTACAATGCGGTCTTCATGGGTATCCCCCCATCACCAACCTTGTTTCTGGGCATCTCATTTGACAAGGCAAGCCAAGGGCTTGATAGCCAGTACAAAGAGGAGGGGGTACAGGGGGAAGCCTTGACGCATCCCCCTGCGGATGGGGAAGGAGTCTGAGAGTTTACCGTTACCCTGAACTCGAGCTGTAGGTTTGGAACAGTTGACACAAATGAGTTCGCAAAAACGCAGCTCTGGGACGGCTCTGGAGAGCACCTCTCCCAAATATCCCCAGTCCACTGTGTCGAAGGCCTTTTTGAAATCTATAAGAAGCAGAGCCAGATCCGGCAATAAAAGGTGGCGATGAGTTAACGCGAAGTGCGGGTGTTGGAGGCAGTGCTGTGTACTTCTGTGGTGCATGAAGCCACACTGGTCAGGGTGGATGCGTGTGGTGAGCACTGGTTTGAGGCGGGTGGCCAGGATCGTGGCATAGATCTTATTTCAGTATTGATGAGTGAAATCGGACAAAAGTCTCAACACGAGGATGATGTGGGTTGCGACTTGAGTATTACTGCAATCGTAGCCATTGCAATGTCTGAAGGCAAGTTCCCTCTCTCTGCCGCTTCTACAGAAAAGGAGTGAAGTCGGGGTACCAAGTCCTCTCTAAAGGTTATAATAAATAATATTCTGCAGGAAACCCGTCAGGGCCAGGAGTCTTCCTGGAGGACGCCAGTGAAATAGCAGCTCTAGCCTCTTCGTTCAATATTGGTTGATCGAGCAACTGGCGGTCAGTCTGGGAGAGTTGCAGGAGAGATATCTACTGCAGATGGTGGAGTACTGGCGCAGGCTTACGTTGTGGGGCTGCATTTATAGATGTTGGTAGTACTCTGCAAAAGTCTGTGTTATGCCGCAGAAGCTATGTTGAAGGCGTCACTGGGTGTCTGTCACCTCTGGTATGATCCGATTTACTAGGAGGTAGGATGCGAACCAGTAGAGGAGTTTACCATACTTGTCTCCCCAGCCATAAACCCTGACTGTGGATCCTCTCCACATCTGCTTGCCAAACTCTAGAGAGATGTAACAAATTTCCTCCCATACTAGCTCAAGTCATTGTGAGAGCCCTCCTTGTTGCCTCTAGTTATGGTCTTTTCTATATGGAAGCCTGGGCTCCAGGTAGGCTAGATGTCAGTTATCGGTTTGTTTTTTATTTTTAAGATACCCCTTGGCATACCCTCTAATAGTAGCCTTGCCAGCAGTCCATAGTGTGCCCGGCGACTGGACCATACCATCATTAAGCTGAAAGTAGGTCTTGATTTAATCTCCAAGAGCTTTGCTTATAGACCTCAGCTTTGAGAAGCCATGCCTTAAGGCACCATAGAGATCGTAGATCACTTGTGGGGTGCCTAAACGGGGAAGTAGGGGGAATGGTCCGATATGCCGAGAGGATTTGAATATGAGTAACAATAAGCTAATATGGGAGGCAGTGCTTAATTTGAGACAGTAGTTTCCAGTACTCGGCACCAGCACTAAATTGTCTACACCGGCTCTTTTCATAATCTGTCACACGGTGGCGCTTTGTATAATTTAGAGACGAACACAACAACAGTTGTTTTTTAATCCAAAATACAGTAAAAGTTACCAATACTTGCCTCCCAGGCCATTCTTATAGCTGTGGGGGCCTGGGATACTCAGAATTGTCACACCTGGAGAAGTGTGCTGCATAGTAGTTCTGTTGGTACTGTCACTGGCAGCATTGGGGAATGGGAAGTGCAAGCTGCAGTGGATTCCTATAGTAGTTGATCTCAAATCTGGGGAACCAGGTTCGAGTCTCGGCAATGATGCTCAACATCCTGTGATTCTCTGAAAATCACTTCATCTCCCCGTGCCTAACAAAAATGAATGTGTCCTTGTGTAACACAACTGGTGCTCATGTAAAGCGCTCTGATACCTGATACTTTCGGGTCAAGTTTGTGCTATATAAAACTCTGAAAAAAAGGGCCCGGCACTTATTTTTTCAAACATTACGCACTGAGAATCTATGCGAGCGAGGAATCGAGGCAAGATGGCGGCCATGAGTCGTGTGAGCTTGAGCTCCCGGAGCTCTCCCCTCTACTCTGCTTACCATGTTATCGGAGTAGCTGCATCCAGGCTGTTCAGGTTGACCAGGCTTCCTCGACCAGCGCACCGTGCTGGCCCGCGGTGAAGTGCAGGCTGGGCGGGTATGCTGTGGAGCGCTTCTCGACTGGGTGTTTGCCGGCTTCTGGTGTTGGCCAGACGGATTTCCGGATGTGCGCGTGATGGAGCGGGAAAAATAAGATTTTTTAGTATACCCAATCCATTTATATAAGTTTATATTAAAACGAATAAATAATTAATTCTAATAATTAATTGATTGATGTGATGGTACTAACCAACCTGAATAACCAAGAGAATACACGTGGGAATGCATTTGCATGGCTAAAATTAAATAAGTAAACTAAGTTGTATGCATATTAAAACGATAAGTGTTGCTTAAGCAGTGTTAATGTGATTTGCGCTTAAATAAACATGCATTAATGGCTTTAGATGTTGCATAAGGCTAGATAAATGCACGCACATATGGGTATTAGCAGGGAAATAACCCTGTTTTAATTATTTCAATGTATTAATTACGTTTTGTGTTTT
Source organism: Triturus cristatus (assembly GCF_964204655.1). Taxonomy (NCBI): domain Eukaryota; kingdom Metazoa; phylum Chordata; class Amphibia; order Caudata; family Salamandridae; genus Triturus; species Triturus cristatus. The sequence goes on from NC_140582.1 coordinate 89,205,606, forward strand.
CTTCACTTAAGTTGACTATTCTGGCCCACCAAAAGATGGCCGCCGAATGAAACCTAACTAAAGTACATTAATACATCATTTGGACAATGGAGGAAGGCGTCTGCACTGACTTCACTCGTGTCCTTTGTGTGACATGATATGCCATGTCCATGAAGACTACTCTGGGCGAGATGCCAATGTCCCTGAACATGAAGCAATTGTTGCCATTTGGGAACCAAAAGCCACCTATTCACAATAGACTGATACTTTTTGACCTGGGAACATCCTTTCCCATGCACCTAGCTTATTCATCATCCGTATGGGAATATTTAAAGTTGTTTCTTAATGTATTTGGATGTAGCTGAATTCAGCCAATCAGGAGCTTAGAAATAATAAAAATGTAACTTTCATATGTAAATTTTAGTATAAATATTGGTAGACTAGAGAGGCTAGTAGCTGCTGTTCCCTGAGCGCCACTTTCTGAATTGATGATCTGAGGTCCCGACGCTGACGGAGAGGACGGTGATGCCATATGAGTGAGCAACACTCTGACTGAATTTGCTGAGGACCGGTTCTGACTTAGAAAACGACCATTAGCCAGAATAGGTAAATATGACAAAAGATATTATGGCACTGTTAGGATTTTAACCTGCAATTTAATTAGATAAAGAAAATTATTATTTTAAGAACTGTGTCGGATGATTATTTCTGGTAATGTTTTATTGATTTAAATGAAAGTTAAAGTGATTTACATCAAAACCTATCTTAACTAAATGATCTAGTCGACCTCCGGATGGAGGATTTAGTAGGGTAAATCGATAGATGTGGTTTCCTCTATCCAGAGTGTATAAGTTGTAGTTCGTGGGAGATTGAATCTCCCCTGTTAGGCACGGATAGTGTGATGAGGATGAATGTAGGTGTTATGGGCCCCACCAGCGTGTGATGTGTGTATGTGCGTGTGACTGTGAAATCATTCCGTCCATGGAAGCAGGGGAAGATTTTATGCTCAGAACTGCACCACGCGCACCTCCCAGCGTGGAGAGTGGATTGTGTCGGCGAACGTAGGATTCGGAGCAGATGCTGAGTTGAATCGCGCTGCAATGCCCCCAAAGGCTGGCCGTGGTAGAGCACGAAATAACACGGAGACAGTGGACGCTATGGAGGTTAAAAAGCTGGCTTTATCCCTGGGGAAAAAGGATGTTACTCGCGTGGACGGAGGTAAAAAGTCAGTCCCCGCTTTATTTCTGACTGCAAAGGCAAAGAAAAATATGTCCACGATACCTACCACATCTATTAACCTTGAACATGCCTCAAATATGGGGGGAGATCTACAGGGGGAAGATGACTCTCTGACCCCCTTGGCCCATGAGGATGGGGGTATGGCCGGCACCCCTCAGGGATCATTTAAAAATGGACAAATTGGTGGTAAACAATCAGAAAAGATACCAGTAGAGGGCAGGTTACAAGTGCCAGACAAGAAGGTACAGAGGAGAGAAAGTAGCGCAGGGTCTGCTATTGAAAAAGCGGGGATGGCAGTCAGAAAGAAAATGGTTGAGCCGGATCTAAGGAGAGAGAATGACTCTGGCAACCCTCCCTTTTATTTATTATCTGATCCCTCAGATACCTCCGGGGAGGAATCTAATCCTGACATGTGTAAGGGAATAGATAGCTCAAAAACTGTCCGCAAGCAAGAGGGAATAGGTCTGGGCACTGGATATCAATCTGCTGAGAGCGCAGATTCCTTTCAATGGGACTATTCATTTATGGCAGAGACTGAAATACCTAGCGGTATGCAACCCAATCCTGAATCCACTGAGAAACCTGAGGATATTTCGCTGGCGGTCATCTATGAGACCATCATGGCCCATAGGGAGGAGACCCGCAGAGAGAGTCTGCGTATTCAGGGGGCCTGTCGCAAACTCCAGAACTCGGTACGGAGGGTTGCGAAATCCTGCTCGGAGTTTGCTGACAGGTTTAATGAAGCTGAGACCCGCATATCAAACCTAGAGGATGAGCTTGCATCGCAGAAGGTGACGACAGAGATCCTGCGCACTGTTAAGGATGACGCCCTCTGGAAAATCACCGATCTTGAAAATTTACTCCGGCGCAATAATCTCCGGGTGCTGGACATTCCCGAGGGGGCCGAGGGGCAAGATCTACGAAAATTTGTCATCGAACTCTTCTCCGAAGCTTTCCCCGGGTTAACCCAATGGGACTAGAGCCGGGAGATTCAGAGGACACACAGTTTTCCATTTGCTCAGCGCAACAGACCGGGCCAGAATTCTTCAAGACCAAGGGCGATTTTAATATCACTCAATAATTTTCTGGCAAGAGAGGCTGTGTACGACTTGGCATGCCCAGACAGAAAGAAGACCGGGAAGGGGGTAGAGTTTTTTGTGCGCCCCAATTATTGCCCTCTAACTGTAGAAAAAAGATGGCAACTACGTCAGCTCATCACACCATTTCGTGATAAAGGGGCCTATCTGTTGAACCCAGCCAAGCTTAAAGCATCTATAATGAACGTGTGCAGTTTTTTATAGCTGAAGCAGCTGCTAAAGAGTATCTGCAATCCCTATAATGGACTGGGAGCAAGGAAAGGAAAGAGGAGGGAGAACAGAAGGGGAGGAAGGGGGAGGGAGGAAAAAAAAGAAAAAAATATGCATGGATTGCACTGTGATGTTGTTTCTCCTCTTGGTTTTTTTTTTCTCTCCTTTTGTGTAGCGTTGGGTTGTAATGCAGTGGACGGTGAATACTCATGTGGTTTTGACATGGGTGGGGCAGGGGGGTCCGGGACAGGAAAAGCTCAATCCATCATGGAGACTTTGTGTCTCCAAGCCTCTTGGTTGGGGTTGGGGGTGGGAGGGGGTGGGTCACGGCTCCAGCCAGAGCCTGTATGGGGGAAGAGGGGGGATTGGGGGAAGGAGGTTGGGCGGGGGTTAGTGGGTGGGGTGGGGCACTAGTAAAAATAATCTATGATGGGATGGTGAATATAAACAGGAAATTCATTGGTCCTAGGTACACAGCTTGTAAGCTTAAAGATGCAGGGAAAACAGATGGGGGATAGTGGCACATTTGGAGGTATTCGGTTTTGCTCCCTGAATGTAAGTGGTTTGAACGACCATAATAAAAGGCAACGGGTCGCAAATGAGTTGCGGATGCTTCAGATTGATCTGATATGTTTACAGGAAACTCATATCGCATGAGCCAAAAGAAAATTATTAGCGGAATTAGGTTTGACAGTATTGATTTGTACAGAGCAATCCACCACTACACAGGGAGTGGCAATTTTGGCTAAGAATCAGATACAAGGAACAGGTAGAACATTGGCAGACAAACAGGGGAGGTGGTCTATCGTCGAATGTAAGATTGGAAGTCAGAAATGTACGATATGTTCCATATATGGGTCAAATTTTTATGAGGCCCTAATAATTGAAGGGCTAAATGTAGAATTGGCTCAATGGCCCACCCCGCTGATCGTGTGCGGTGATTTGAATATACATCTTGAGCCTAATGCTCTACAAGATAATAGCACATTTTATAAAGGGAGGATACCAGGGGTATTTAAAGCGTTACAGTCTCTCTTGGTTGATCATGGATTGGTGGATGCTTGGGCTACTTTAAGAGGGGAGGATCCTGGGTATACCTTTTATTCCTGTCCGCACCAGAAATTGGTAAGGCTGGATTATTTTTTTTATATCAGGTCTCTTACTGGCTGGAGCTAAAATACAGGTATATCCACGGGTTTCCTCAGACCATGGTCCTTTAGTGTTAAATCTGAGGCTGCTTAGGACTGGAATTAAACCGCAAGCTTTTTCATTTGATTGGAAGTTACTATTAGATGAAAGTTTTGTGGCTCATATGAAGACATGGGTTGAGCAGTTTTTTCTCACAAACCGGAACAGTGCAGGGATTGGGTGTGTATGGGATACTTTTAAAGCGGCTTTCAGGGGAGAGACTCTTAGTTTTGGTTTATATAAACAAAAACAAATGCAAGAAGTGTTGCAGGAATGATATGCCGGTTTAACTATAGCAGAAGAAAAACTTATGCAAGGTTTACATGGTGGTCAGGAGATTACTGCTCTTCAAACTGAAGTAGCCCGGGGCAAGGCCAAAATAAATCTCCATTGGAGTAAAGAGATAGCTAAGAAGTACTCTATTAACAAGAAATTAAATTACGAATACGGGGAGGCAAGCGGACACTGCCTGGCAAGGAAGCTTAGATCTAAAGAGGCGGCTCAGAGGATCAGCTCAGTGGTAGACTTTAGGGGCAATCTTATAGAAACTGACGTTGGGATATTAAATGTCTTTCATGATTTTTATGAGGCACTCTATACGGGGGAGGGTTATGACCCACAAGTTGGGGAATCCCTGCTACAGAATTTTAAGGGGGAAAAATTGGATATGCAAGATGTAGAGATATTAGAGGCCCCTATCTCTCTCGAGGAACTGGAAACAGCCATTAATAACCTAGCACTGGGTAAAACTGCAGGACCCAACAAACTTCCATTTGAAATATATAAAACTTTTTTTTGAATATTATAAACTGATATGCTTGCCACTTTTCAACAGGCCCACACAGGAGCTCCTCCCTTAACATAGGATGAGGCTAGCATTATAGTCTTAAAAAAAAAGGATAAACCAGCCGAGCAACCCGGCTCATATCGTACCATATCACTTTTAAATGCAGACGGCAAAATCTATGCCAAAATCCTTGCGACCCGGTTGGCTGCAGTAATAACCCCGTTGGTATCAATTCGACAACATGGGTTCAGCCCTGAGAGGGGGACAACCAATCACATCAATAGAGTGGTAAATCTGTTGGATATAGCCAGTACCACGGGGAGTGAACTCAGTCTGATTTTATTAGATGCTGAAAAGGCGTTCGACCGGGTCGCTTGGAAATTTTTATGGGCTATACTACGTTCTCTTGGTTTTAAACAAGACTTCATTACTGCCATTCAAGCCCTATATCGCCACCCAATAGCTAGAATTTGTATTATGGGCTTAGAATCTACCCCAGTACATATCACACGGGGAACTAGGCAGGGATGTCCCTGCTCCCCCTTGCTATTCTCATTGTATATAGATCCGTTTAAAAAATTGCTAGAACAAAGTTCAATGATAGAGTCGGTAACCTGGAGGCAAGAGCACTATCGTGTGTTGGCATACGCAGACAATGTGGCAGTGGTAACGCCGAACCCTATTATAGCCATGCCAGAAATAGAGCAACTGGCGTTAGAGTTTGGTGCTGCTTCAGGATATAAACTCAATATTGCAAAGACACAAATATTATGTTCTAATATAGCTCCATTTGATGACCAGAGGGTTTTGAGTGAGGTAACATACCTCGCTGAGGACTTGTTTAAAGTCATTGGTGGAGGTTAATTGGCATAATATTTTAAACGATGTACGAAAACAATTGGACCGGTGCGAATGTTTGCATCTTTCAATCGTAGGACGATGCAATGTCCTTAAAATGCTTATACTTCTTAAAATTTTATATTTTTTCAGATCTGTACCACTGGAGATTCCTCGTGCCCAGTTGGCAGTTTTACAGTCAATATGTGCTAGATTTTTGTGGGCTCAGGGTAAATCCCAGAGAGCCATGCAATATATGATACTCCCTCGGAGAAAGGTGGTTGGGCTGTCCCTGATTTTGCCCTATATTACTTTGTATGTATTTTGCAGCACATGAATATATTATTAACCGGGGCAGAACCAATTAGCACGGCCGAAGCTCCATCTATATATCAAATGCAGTTGGGCAGTGATGCCAAACATCGGCTATTTGTTAATCTTGAGATGAGCTACTACAAGAAAACTAGGTTTAAGGTCCTAAATACCGCCTATAAAGCATGGAAAGTAGTGACAAAGTATTTTAGATTAGAGAAGGTATCTATGTACACCCCGCTAACGGCCACAACACTTCTTCCACCAATATTTTGGGACAGGATCATTGATAGGTGGCGGGCTAAAGGGATTCAATATATCGGTGATCTTTATACTAATGAGGGGTTGATGTCATTTGAAATGTTAGCTAATAAATACCATCTCCTCAGGTCTGAATTCTTTAAATATTTGCAAGTCCGTGACTATCTATGTAAACATCAATGGAAAAATGCAAAAACGCACGTATTGGCACACTGTACAATTTATTGTTAGATACTAAGGGTGGAGATTTAGATATGCAAAATACCAAATGGGACAACAGGCTAGGGTGCCTCGGCACTCGTGCAGAAACCTCTATTGAGCTGGCGGGGAGACTGCTAATATCTGCTAATCTTCGGGCACAACATTATAAAACTGTGTTTAATCTTTATTACACCCCAGCCAAGTTGTCTAAATGGGGGGATCAAACGATGGAAAATGTTTTCGTTGTGGGACAGAGGATGCTGATATTGTGCACATATTTTACACATGTAGGCACTTGACCAATTTTTTTGGACATATAGAGACATTTTTAGCGGAAATCTTGGGGGGACCAGTCAGATTATCAACTGCTCAAGTATTGTTGGGGGTTGTCGAGGGAGAGCGATCTGATAAACTGCTTTATAAATTTTGGTATTTGATTTTTTTAGTCACAGCTGTGGCCAGGTTATGCATTGCCTCAATGTGGCTTCAGAAGGATGTACCAACTTTTGAACTGTGGAGGGCTAGATTTTTAGCTATGTTTAATATTGAATATAGTTTATATGCTCTGAAAGGCATTCGGAAAAAGAAATTAGCTTTGGAGATCTGGTGACCGGTGGTCTCCTATATGGATGAATGAGCTGATTAATTGGGGACTTATCTTTATGGCCCTTTGCACTCTGTACTTTAGGGAACTTTCATGAACTAAGACCAATTATGCAAATAATGCATGTTTTGTAAATGTTTTTTGTTTGTTTTGTGCACTATTCTGATATTGTCTTTTCTTCTATTTTTTTTTTTCTTAAGTCTATTGAAGAATCTGTGTTAATGAAATGTAATGTTCTTTTGGATCTATCATGGATTAATTAAAAAAAAAAAGAGAATCTATGCGAGAGTAGCGAAGATGTGCTGCCGAAGTGTGGGTTCATTGAAGATGTTGTGGGTTCTATATTCTCCAGACCTGGCTCAGCCCTAACATAGAGACTCAATCCGAGAGGCGCTGTGCACCCGAGCAATGACCACCAGAAGGAACACCAGTAGTATCCAAGTGTCGGTCCAGCATCGTCTTAAAATTACCCCCAATCACCATTAGACCCTCTAGAAGTGTCATCAACAAGTTTGATGACAGGAGAGCACCTGGAAATGTTCTAAGTTAGTGAGCACTGATCACATGGAATTGGGTTGCAGAGAGTGATCAGGCACATGTGGGATGCATGTCGGCCAGACCGTGTCATGTGAGAGGCACAGCAGTGCATCCTCTGTCTATTAAGGAGTGCATAGAAACTGATCAATACTAAGGGTTGCATTGTGTGATGCAAACAGAAATTAAACATCAACATCAGAACCCATAACCCATTGTCCTCAACCAAACTTCCTCCCCATCTATCACCCCATAAGTAATAAATAAACAGGAACACGTTTTCGAACTTTGGCGTGGAGTGGTGGACCCCTCCTTACTGTGGAATCACGAGCAGAGAATGCAGGACCCAAGGGTCTTGGGTAATTGTCAGCAACATCGCCCAGTCCCTGCCAGGAGGAAGGATCAGTGTCTCACTAGAGCGCGGGGCTCCTCAATAGATCGGTATCCTCTGTTTGGATGGCTGGCGGAGTGGTGAGCCTCCCATGAGAATTGAGGATCGTCGTGTTTCAAAACTGAGACTGAAGGCCCAGGAAGCGAGAGAGCAGATGAAGGGGATTCCAGTGCCATGCTGTTGACGTCAGTGACAACAAGATTGCTCTTTTGATAGCGCGCCCCCTGTGTGAGCGAGTCCGTTACCTCTGTGGCTTGGGGCCATGTTAAGTCTGGTCATTTGGGCTGGGCGCAAGGCGGAGGATGGAGAGGCATTGGGGGTGTGAAGTGGTAGCTCCTCAGTGAGCCATGTCCAGGCTGTCTCAAGAGTGTCAAAGAAGTAGGTTATGTTGACGAAAACCACTCTAAGGCGAATTGGGAATAACAGTCTATACCAAAGATTGAGGGCCTGGAGCTTCTGTTTAACTGTAATCAAAGAATATAAGAACTTTGTTGCCCTGATAGGATAAGTCCAGATGGGCACGGGCCCCTTGCAAGATAGCATCTCGGTCTCTTAAGTTGAGGATATGAGCAATCATGGACCTGTGGGGGGTGCCAGGGGCAGCTTGGGTGTCAAGGCTCAGTGTGCTCACTCCAAGACAAACCATGGGGACAGACATTCTGGAGGAATCCAGGATCTGATCCAGTTCTCCATGAAGGTTGCTGCTTGTGTGGTTTAAGCTCCCTCAGGAATACCAACGAGGCACAGATTGTTTCGATGAGAGAAGTTTTCGCCATCTTCGGCCCAACGGTGGAGCTCAACCGTGTTCCACAGCAATTGGGAAACCTGCATCTTCGAAGAGGTAACGTCATCTTCCACTGTAGATATGGGGACTCTCTTTCAGTGACCCTCGCTGTAGAGCTACGTAAGTCTTGTCTTAAGAGTGCCATGTCTACCAGCACCTTCCCTATTTTGGTTTTAGCTGAGTCCTGAGAGGTATGTATTGCTTGGAGAATAGAAGCAAGGTCGCCCTCATGCAGAGGGGCTGTGTCCGATGCAGGACCACCTGTATTGCCATGATTGATGGTGTATTGGTCCATACACGTCTGAGAGGTTGATGAGCACAGGGATCTATGCTTGCCCATGAGCCAACAGGATGAAGTTATAGTCAGGGCTTAGTATAGAGGTCAGGCCCGCTCACCGCAGTAGCACAGGAATGCAGGCAGCGTGACCCTAGGATCTACTGCGACTTGGACCTGAGCCAAATATTGGTGCCAGGGCTGGGTGCCATCACTGACAGATCTGTGAGCCAACTTTCGGGAAATGATTGGTCACATTATATGACTTTTCTCATACTTGGCCCTGATAATCAGTTGTGTGGAAGCATCAGCGCGTGCCACCCACTTTTCACTGTAAATGCCAGTGGGAATGTACTGTTTGCGAGAAGTATACAAAAACTCCTATTCACAAAACGCATCACTGCATGAGTGCATGAACAGCATGTCACGGAAGGATGACATGCAGAATATGTTAAAGTTCGAGTTCTTCCACCATTGAACCACAGAGAGTCTATACATGATGAATGGAGCGAAATACTCACAGTGAATAACGTATATAACTGTGCAATATATGTTCTGCTCTATTTCTTTCAGAATTTTTTTTTTTACTTACACAGAAGGCAGTAAGTGTGTTGAATCAGGGAAGGGTGCGCCTTAGCGTGCGCAGACCTCCCGGTTCATACACTTGGTCCTGAAGAAAACCTTGCACTGTCATTTTTAAGGTTGAAACATGTTGACCATATTTTAACGAAAACTCTGAAACTTCCTGGTCAATTAAGCTAATATAAGTATCTCACTTGGTTTTAACTGTGTCTTGTGACTCCAAATAAAAGTTTTAGGGTGTACAACAAAGACATTTTTAACTCACTCACTTACAACACCTTTTCACTCCCCCAAAAACCCAGCTCCGCTGTAGTTACAGGCGTCGAAGCACACCTAAGTGGCACTAGGTCACTTGGGTGGACCCCGATGATGAAGTATGTCACCAACTAGGTTGGTGAGCGAGGGGTTTCTTAAATAAAGAAAGAATCCTCTCTTTACCGTATCTCTCTCCACTTCTACAAATCACTAGGATGCTGTGTCCTGGGGATACTCCCTCTTTGTTTTTTGTTGAAGCATCAACGCGGCCAGGGCCGCTACACCAGGTGGTTTGCTACTAGGGCCTCAGAAATGCACACTGCTCCCTTCAAGGGTAGGCCAGTAGATCAGCAGCGGCCCAAGTCTTAACTTATGGGGCCGCCAAGCCCCCTACTATTTAGGCAACAGTGGAGTGGCCCCCAGTAAGAGTCAGATCTCACCAGTCCTGGGAACCCCGCCAAGGTTTGTGTCACCGGAGGAGCTCACAATTGCTTCATATGAGGCAGGTGAAACATCAATGTCCCCATGAGGGGGGGAGGTTCAGTATTTAGCAAACGGGGGAGCCCTCATGTATTCCTGTTAGTAGAGCATTCCTCGGCAAGCAGGGAAGAGTCCAATCATTGCCTGTCTCCCACCCGACCGCATAGGTTGTGGGCAGCCTCATTCACAAACAGGGCTCTCCAGAGCAATGTCTCCCTATCCTGTGCTGAGCACACTATTCCCAGGCCCTGTGGATCAGCAGTGAGTCATATGCCTCCCTCAATATCAGCTGCATCACCAGGGAGTCATTCAGCAATCAGTGCAGGGCCCGGCTAGACCACCCTCACCAGGCAGGCCACTGTTCAAATCTTTGACCTGAAGGCCCCGCTCAGCAACCAGGCTGCTCGCCTCTGTGCATGCAGTCTCAAGGTGCAGCCGTTTTGGCTTTCACACAAAGCTGTTACTTTGGGCGGGCAGCGAGCGGATCTTCTCCTGCACATGTGGTACCGCCAGATGGAGGGAGTGGGGAAACCCAGCAACTGGCGGCAATGTTCACCGCAGCCACGGTCTAAAGCATGCTCTCCCCACCGACTTTAAGGATGGTAGGCCACCCCGCACCATGGGCTGGACCTCCTCTTCCAGTACACAAGTTCGTTAAACCACCTCATCAAGCTTTTTACTTAGGGCCTGGCAGTAAACTTGAAACCCCACCTGAATAGGTCCAGAGAACTCAAATCTATTTTTAATCTCGGCTTTAGGGCCCAACAAAATTGATGCCAATGATTCATCTTGCTGCACAGCCTTGTCTCAGTCTAGCCCATCCCTAACCAGTAAGGAAGCCATCTTCTCCATGTTGATCTCTTTGGCAAGGATCACCTCCCTCCTCACTCCTCACAGGGAGTGCAAGAACCTCAAATATATGACGTTACAACGCATACCATTGCAATGCATACTTTTACAACACAGATTTTACAACCCGACTACCATTACAATGCATATTTTTACAACGCAAGCCATTACAACGCATGTTAATAGAGATACATAAAAAGTACCTTTGCACCGCATACTAATACAACGAATATCATTACAGCGCATAATAATTATAGTATGTTAAACGTGCACAGAAATTACGTGCAAAAACAGTAAAAAAAATATTGAAAGAATAATACTTCTCAATTTCTTTTTTAAATTAAAATATTTCAACATATAAATCCAATTTTATGTATAAAAAAATATAGTGTGCATTCATTAGCAAAACCAGCATATACATATAAAGCATAAAAACGTTATGTCATTCCACAATTTCCACTGCAACAACCTAGTGATCAACTACTCTAAAAAAAAATGGTGTCCCTCCACCATTTCAACTACATCGACCTAACCACCATCTACCCAAAATGGCTACCATTCTGAATGGAAACATTAAAAACAACATTTTACACACACGATAAAAAATACACATTCTGTCAGGTTCTGCATCACGCGGAAAAATAGATTCCAAAACATATTTTCATTTACCCCTTACAAATGTATAAATTAAGCCGACAACCATTTTGTGCTCAGTGGTGCACTGACTTCCCTGGTAACCACATGCATCTACAGTAATAGGAGAAAACTGTCAGCTTGGACTTCAACCACTACCATATATTGACAGAAGTAAGTGTAAGTTGAAAATGAAACACATTTAGATAAAAAACAATTGATTGACAAACCTAAAAAATGTTTGCAGGAGGGAGGCAAGATGGCGGGCTGACGCTGTCTATGAGCTCCAGTGCACAGAGGAGCTCCCGAGGCTTTTGAAAAACGGAGTGACGAGTGACAAGTTTGAAATACTATGAGAAACGAGGAACGGGAAGAAAAGCGGAGTGGCATATGAGTAATTTGCGGGATAAGTAAAACGAAAGAAAAGACGCGGGGACCGGCTGAGAAGCTTACCCGGATACACTCCCAGGAAACAGGAACGGTACTCCCGAAGAGAATTCAGGCGATTGGATCCAGGTGCCTATCAGCTACGAGGGTTGTAGTGAGCTTGTCGGCTTGGCGTTTTTCACCGAGATCGAGACCGCGCCCTCGGCTTATCGAATATTGGCAGACTTGCACGATATACAGCGCTTTCCAGGCTATGGCCCCGCCGAAGAGAACAGTGAGAAGCACCCACGCAACAAACAGACTACCGGTAAGCGCCGCAGGATACACGGAAGGGGGCCAAGGCTCGGAACCGCAAAAAGGGGATATGGTTGCATCTGCAAAGCTTGGGAGGCCAGTGCTGCAGCTTCTGCAGTCAGAACGTTCAGCTGAGTTATTTTAGCCTGAATCTGGGGACGAAATACGCGATGGAAACAAACTGGCAGAAATAGTTACACAGGCTATAACCGCGAAACAGTGTAACATTAGCTCAGTTACAGACAGAACTTGAGAAAAGCCCCGAGCTTGAGTTTAAAGAAAATCAGCAGGAGGCACTTTTGGAGGTTTCTTGTTTGGGAGCAAACGTGGTATTGCTGGGGAATGCCGAAAAGCTGATAAACGAGGTAGCAGTGAAAGGCAACGTGGCAGAGGATATCCCGAGGCAGAGCGCCTTAGAGGAGGATGCTATGGCTTCTATAAATGTTCCTGTTAGTCCTGTCTCGGTCTTGGCTAATCAAACTGCACATCCCGAATCTGGGGGTCCTATAGAGACTCAAAAGAACAATGGCGCGATTACTACCCCAGCACAAAACCTAGTGGGCACAAAGCAAAAGTAGACACAAACCCCAAGATCAGTAGATAAAAGGGTAAAAAATCCTAGCTCTACAACACCGAAGGATATACAAGAAAATAGAAGAAAAACTTATTACGGGCCATTCAACTGGAAAACAGGGATTGAAGCAGGGGAAAAATACAGAAGCTGTAAGCCCCATACGGAGATGGGTTCAGGCAAAAAGAGAGGTGAAAACCCTGATATCCAGACTTTCGGATGTGGGATTAGCAGACGATATTTGCGGGGCACTAAGGCTGTCATCAGGAGAAACCCATGAGGGTCCATCGGATGCGGTTAGTTGCCAACAAGATGCCTGTGCTATATTCATCGAAGAAGAAGAGGACCCCCAAAAGAGCCCTCCGGGTAAAGATACTCCAATGGGGCATCATCATTACTTTCACTTATACTTCAGTCCCTTAAAGATCAAAGAGAGGAAGCTAGGGAACTTTTCTCTCAAGTTAGAGCTGATAATCATGACATTCAGCAGTCATTAAAAGAAGTAAATTCGAAGGTTGGGACTATTACTAACGACATAGTGGAACTTCAATCAAGGGTTGCTGTCACGGAAGAAGCAACCTCGCAGATGACTAGTACTGTCAAACAACACCACGATTTGCTAACTTCAATGCAGCTGAAAATCGAAGACATGGAAAATCGCCAGCGGCGGAATAACCTGAAATTATTTGGAATTCCGGAGGGGCAAGAAGGGACTGACTCAAGGGGTTTCATTGTACACTTAATGCAGAAGGACTTGGGAGACTGGGACTGGGACTGCCAGATTCAGAGGGCACATAGACTACCATTAGTACAGCGAAGGCAGGATGCTAGATACCCACGTCCCTTCCTTATTAATTTTGGCAATTTTTTGCTTAGGCAAGCAGTTTTATTGAAAGCTAGACCTAGAACACCTGTCTCAGTAGAATCGTACTCTATCTTTTTTAGGTCGGATTTCTGTAGAGAGACACTGGAAAGGCTCTGGCAATTAAGTTTACTGATTGACCCATTAAAATCAACTGGAGTACAGGCGTACCTACAAGAACCGTTGCGCCTTAAAGTAATACGGGAAGGACAGTCATATGTTTTTATATCTGAACTTGAGGCAAAGGAAGCTCTGGGTAGATGGCAGAAAGGGGGGACGGGATAAGGAAAAGGGTGTTGATCAGATTAATATTTGGGATGTGGTATTAGGGGGTATCGATCTATATAGTGTTTTGGAACATTTTCATTCCTCCATAATATTTGTAAATATAACCTGTTTTTTTTTCTCAACATCAGATAAAATGATGGACAGATTATAGGGAACTAGGTCTCGGGGGCCACTGTGGAGACCAGAGTCTCAGTCTGCTGCCAAACCAGCGGCAGCCTAAGGAAGAGGAAGATTCCTCCTTCTAGGATTAGGGGGGGTGGAGCTCGTTTTATTGGGGGCAGGAGTGGTGGAGGGGAAAGGGAGAGGGCAAAAATGGAGAAAAAACAAAGGCAGGATAATAAGGAACCAAGAGGTTAGTAAAGTAGCGGAATACAGTATTAAAACAATAAAAATGGAGGGCATGGGTGGTAGCGTTGATAGCTTTATGGATCAGTTTAAGTTTAAGTGTTTAGCATGGAATGTGGCCGGATTGAATAGTAAGACTAAGAGGCAGTTGGTAACAGAGGAACTAAAAATGTATAATCTCCATGTCGCTATGTTGACAGAAACACATCTTTCGTATAAAGATCGCGGACTGCTAAAGCAGTTAGGGTACGAAGTGATTGTGTGTACCACGCAAAGTGCCTCTATTCGGGGGTCGCTATATTGAGACATAAACGGGCTGAGGGGGTAATTGGGAACACAATGGCAGATAAAGGTGGTAGGTGGGCAATGGCACAGATAAAGATAAAAGGAAGAAATTATATATTCTGTGCAGTGTATGGCCCGAACACGGATGACCCTACTATTTTTGACGTGAGAAATACAGAAATGCTAAACTGGGAGGGGGAGAGGGTTGTGATGGGCGACTTTAATTGGATTATGGATTATAACATCGATACAACGCGACGGGGGGCATTTCAAAGAATGAGAAGGACAAGAGCTGCAATAAGGGAACTAGGACGGTTACAGGCTGTTAGGGATGTGTGGAGAACTGTATACCCTAATATACCAGGGTATACTTATTTCTCAGCTCCACATAAATTATATTCCCGGATAGACATGTCCTGGGCCACCGATTCTATCGTATGGTCCACTGATATGGAATTGTGTCCTAAGGTGACTTCCGATCATAACCCCATACACCTTACATTTAAAATTTCAGAGGAGAATAAGGCAGTCAGACCTTTTTCATTTCCTAGATATCTGTGGACCGACCAGGAGTATGTGACTAAGATTAGGGGTCAAGTGGAGACTTTTTTTAAGGAAAATGTAGGAACAGCTTCCCCTATAGTAGTGTGGGACACATGTAAAGCAGTTGTTGGAGGTTATACCCAGCAATATATCTGGCGACAAAATAGAGAACGAATAAATATACCTAACACAGCTATACTAGAGATTCGGAAGGTGGAGGATCAACATGCAGAGGCTATTATAAAAGGCTCAGAGGATATTGAGCAACTGGATTTTAGGTTAATTGAATTACGCTCGGCCCTGAAGAAAATATGGAGAGAGAAAAGTGTGGCAAGTTATAATAAATACCATCTATCACAGTACGAATTTGGGGAGAGTATAGGTAAAGTACTTGCTTTTAAGGTGGCAGATGACCGGGCTAAGGCTCATATAAAAGCAATAAAGGGACTAGATGATAAAATATATGAGCAACCACAGCAGATATTAGAACAGTTTGCTCTCTATTATAAAACATTATATACGGCAACGATAAAGCCCACACAAGAGGATATCTGTTGGTATATTCAAAACAGCTTTGTAAGAAAGATGGCGAGTGAGGAGTCCGACTCTCTAAAGGAAGGCATCTCAATAAATGAGATAGAACTAGCAATGGGTGCATTACCATCAGGGAAGGCTGCGGAAGAAGATACCATTCCTCTAGAATTTTATAAAATATTCAAGGATGTTATGCTGGTACTATTCAGTCAGGTAATAGAGGAAATTGGAATTAGGGGGAGAACTCCTAACTCATGGCACATGACAAAGATAAAAAAAATTCTGAAGAAAAATATACCAGCGGAGGATTGTGGGTCATACAGACCAATCTCACTGATAAACGCAGACGCAAAAATATACGCTAAAATTCTAGCTTATTGCTTGGCCCCAATAATGCCCAATTTGGTTTCCCCCCCATCAACGGGTTTATTCAAGGGAGGGACACTATTGCTCATGTAAACACGGCAGTAAGTGCATTTGACCTTGCAAACATCAGACCCGCCTCACTTGGTATGATTTTATTAGACCCCGAAAAGGCGTTTGACCAAGTGGGGTGGGATTTCTTGTGGGCTACGATAGCAGCCTTCGGGATAAAGGATCAATTTCTGAAGCAGATACAAGCACTATATGACAAACCATGTGCTAAATTGGCCTACTTGGGCCTGCAGTCATCTACTTTTCCGGTATTGTGTGGTAGCCGCCAGGGATGCCCTCTTTCGCCTTTATTATTTGCTCTTTATATAGAGCCATTTATTTCTGTTTTACAAAATGATGTGCGAATAAGTGATTTTAAATCTGGGGCGAGCTCTCTGAAGGTTGTCACTTATGCAGACGATATAGCTTTTTTTTCAACAGAACCGGGAGAAGCGCTGAAAACGATAACGAAAGTAGCAGGACAGTTTGGTCTAATTTCGGGCTATAAATTAAATGTTAAAAAGACGCAAGTTCTCCTCAGTCATAAACCTTTGATGCCAGTACCTGGAGCTTGCCCAACTGTTATTTACTTAGGGGTCAGGATAATTGCGCGGATTGACTGTATATTGTCACTAAATTACGATGCACTACTAAAAGAGACGAACAGGTCTTTATAAAAATGGCACAAGTTGCCGATTGGGATTATCGGCAGAGTTAATATTATCAAAATGAAAATTTTGCCTAAATTTCTTTATCTTTTCCGTTCCATTCTATTACGCGTCCCAAACACATTCTATAAAAAATTGGATGGAATATTAGGTAGTTTTATATGGGGATATAGGAAGGCAAGACGAGCAATTGATCGGTTAAGACTTTCCTTTAGTCAAGGTGGTCCAGAGTTCCCAGACTTCGAAACATATTTTGTGTCAGCTTGTTTTATTCGTTTACGTAGTCTTATTAACTCAGCCAACACTATCTTTAGCCACAAGTTTATCTTGGGGGTTGAGAGCCATATGTTTCTATACAGACTCAATGGGCCCGATTCACAGAACTAACTTAAGAAAAAATCCTAAACTTACTACTATGTTGGTATTCACAGAAGGCACTTACTCATTTCGGTAGTCACAGAAGTTAGGAGTCCTAACTTTAGGACTCCTAAATGCCTTCTGTGAATACCGAAAGTCTTAAAGTTACGATTTTTCTCAGTTTAGGAGTAGTAAAGTTAGGACTCCTGACTTTAGGACTCCTAGATGCCTTCTGTGAATACCGAAAGTTTTAAAGTTAAGATTTTTCTCAGTTTAGGAGTAGTAAAGTTAGGACTCCTAACTTTAGGACTCCTAAATGCCTTCTGTGAATACCAAAAGTCTTAAAGTTAGGATTTTTCTCAGTTTAGGAGTAGTAAAGTTAGGACTCCTAACTTTACTACTCCTAAACTGAGAAAAATCCTAACTTTAAGACTTTTGGTATTCACAGAAGGCATTTAGTAGTCCTAAAGTTAGGACTCCTAACTTCTGTGAATACCGAAATGAGTAAGTGCCTTCTGTGAATACCAAAATGAGTAAGTGCCTTCTGTGAATATCAAAATGGTTGTAAGTTTAGGATTTTGTCTTAAGTTAGTTCTGTGAATCGGGCCAAATGACCCTAACTATTGTAAAAGGGTAAAATTCAAGACTATACGAGATGATGTATATATTTGGCGCTCAATTCTGCTAAGTAAGAATATCTCCTGCTACCACAGGGAATTACCTCTCTGGCAGAATCCAGGATTGCCGGAGGTATTCCATGATCAGGTAGGTAGGAATTGGGCTAGAAGTGGAGTTAACTGTATGGGAGATGTATATGATTACAATGGCTTCGTCTCATTCGAGAGTTTACAGAAATAATATAAGCTACCGGGGTCTATGCTTCTTAAGTACTACCAGATTCGAGATTTCTTTTTGCAAAATTTAAAACTGGAAAATACAAGTGATTCGGAGATATGGGGTTTTCTCAATACAGCTGAATCAAAATCTCTGATAAGCAGAATGTATAAATGGTTCAGCAGTGGGAGACCCGACGATTGCGGGAGATTGGCGGAACGTTGGAGTGGAGTACTGGGGATTCCGGTAGCGGCTGGTACTATATCACAGGCTCTTAGTATTACAGACAAGGCCATACATGCGACTAATTTAAGACTGCAACAATATCGCATGATATGTCTCTTATATTATACCCCGGATAGAATTGTAAAATGGTCATCGGGTAACAATACTAATAGCGAGCGGACAAAATGCCCAAAATGTGATCTATATGCGGCAGATATTAAGCATATGTTTTTAACATGCCCAGAATTAACAATATTGCAGAAGGTCGGGGATGTTCTACACCAAAAACTAGGGATAGAAATACCCTTGTCGACTTATGAAGTTATGATGGGCTATAGTCCTACAAATTTAAATTGTAATAGATTGTTTTCTATCTTCTTAGTTGCAGCAAGATTAGCTATAGCTAGGGTGTGGACATCACCGAAACCTCCAACTGTGATGGACTGGTGGCTGTTAGTAAGACAGATATATGATATGGAATTTGCATTGGCTGGGCTGAGAGGGGCTCGTTCTATGATTAAATGCACTGCAATATGGGGACGTATTTATTGAATGAAATTGCGAATTGTTAAACCTTCCCCTCCATTATTTTCTTTTTTTTTTTCTTTTTTAGTGATTACATCAGACTGTTGTTTGTTTATATTTTAATAATATGTATCTTATTGGTTCACATTTGATGCCTTTTCCTGGTTAAATAAAAAAATTTGAAAACAAAAAAAAAAGACAAACCTAAAAATATTTTACATTTTTTTTATATATTCACAGGACTTGAAAAAAAGATCCAGCAATACAATATCCATAGTCTGTCAAAAGTAAGTGCATGTTTAAAATAATTATGATTTAACTTTAAGGGAAAAAAACAAAGATAACATTTAATTTTAATTTGTAAAACATTCACAGGCTTTGACCATAGACATACAACAATCAAAATTGAAAAACATTTCAGAGGAAATTCTTCTGTAAATGCACTGTAAAGCGTTTGTATTACAAAGAAAATTATATTATATTTCCAGTGTTAAATAAATAAATTATCATGGGGAATGTGCCCGTCAGTACAATAAGCCAAGATTACTATTCTAACTCCGCAGGGTGCTTGCCTCAGGGAAGGTGCTGGTCAGTGAAGGGGAGAAGAAATCCTATTCTAAGTCCGCAGGGTGCTTGCCTCAGGGAAGGTGATGGTCAGTGCAAGGGAGGAAATTTACTATTCTAACTCCCCCATGTGCTTGCCTTGGGGAAGGTGCTGGTCACTGGTGGGAGGCAAAATTATTATTCTTACTCTGCCATGTGCTTACCTCGGGGAAGGTGCTGGTCAGTGGTGGGTGGGAAAAATTACTTTTTTAACTATGACAGGTGCTAGCCTCAGCGAAGGTGTCGATCTGTTCTTCATTTAATAAATGCAAACAATAAAAAACGAAACATACAGTGATTTTCTTTTTTTCTTGCACAGATTAAATAAACTGAAAACCATAATCTGGACTGCAAAACATCATCTCCAGCAGTACTTTGACAACCAGAAGGCCTTTTACAGGTAAAAGACTTAAAAACCTAATGTTGCAACAAAAACTATCAAAAACATTTCTTTTTACAAAGCCAAAAGCTACGCAAACATCAATCATCAAAAATACACTATTCCTTTTAGACCTTCACAACATCACCCAGAAGGGAGAAACCTGAAATCTACAAAAACAGTTCAAGAAACAATTCTATACCAGCAAAAAAAAAAAACACCCAAAGGAACCTTACTAAGGTGAGGCAAACAACTTTAACTATATAAAAACAGGAATGAACTACAAACTATATCAGAAAATTACAGCTTGCAACATCCAAATCAAAAAATATAACAGGGAACATGTTCTTCAAAAACTCAAAAGAGAACTAAGGACCTGATTACGATGACGGTGGGAACACCACCGACAGCCTGTCAGTGGCGGTCCCACCGCCATCATGATAGTGTTTACCTCCTGCCATATTAGGGTGGCGGGCGGATGTCTGGTGGTCGGAGGCACCGGCCACCACGCAACCGTTGGACTCAAGGAACCCGTCGGAAGGAGTTGTATCCCTACAAAAGTAGCGGTGCCTGCTCAGGCAACGCCTTAGGGATTACAATGTCCCTTTCTGTCAGCCTTTTCATGGCGGTTAACCGACCATAAAAAGGCTGGCAGAAAGGAACTTTCGGGACCCTTAGTGGGCCCCCCTTGCCCCCGGACCTCCGATATGGGCCCTGGACGGCACCTATGGTACCCCCCTACATATCCCTGCGCCATGTGGCAGGCACCGCATTGTGCCTGCCACATAGTGCAGGGATATGCAAAAAGTGTAGTTTTGTATTGCGGCGTGTGCTGCAGCCCGCATCATACACGGCAAAACAAAAAATACACTTTGCGACCACCTTAAAGTTGGTCGCATTGTAATTACCATGGCGGGCCTAATGAGGCCCTAAATAACTATTAACCATTTTTTTGCAGGTACAAAACAATAAACAATATTAAATTCCAAAAGAACATATTAACAGCACTAAATTGGAAAAAAATGTTTTCTGAAATGTCACTAGTCAAACATGTTTAACTAACACATTTTTTTGCCGATTTAACATTCATTGAAAAACATATAACTCTAAACATATTTTTCTCCCTTCTTTTACAGACATTTCCAAAATGGCATCAGCAAGACATGCCACTTATGTAAAATCCCAAAGAGGAAACGGACTCCTAAAAAATGGTGGCTACCTTTATTGTAAAGAGAGATTAACTGAGCCCAGGAGTCATTGGAGGTGTGTGAAGTATTACTCCTCCCATTGCACAGGCAGAGAGGTTACTGTTGAGGACACTGTTGAAAGGACCACAGAGCATATGCACTCTGCAATGGAGACTGAGGCTAGAGAAAACATAAATCAAATGAAAGAGCTTGCATCTACCTCCAATGAACCCTGTGGCGCAGTTTTGAGGGAGGTATCCCAACACATTTCTATACATGTAGCAAGTTGTATACCTACAATCCCAAATTTAAGCAGAATTATGCAGAGGAAAAAACAGGCAAGTAACCCCCAACGTGTAACACTCCAAACATACTCTGATATTAACATTTATCCTGAACTAACTGTTACTATTACTAATGAAACCTTACTTTTGCATGACAACAAAAACCCTCAGAAAAGATTACTAATCTTTAGCACACCCAGTAACCTTGTATAATTGGGGACTAGTGATATTTGGATGATGGATGGGGCATTTAAATCTATACCCCATCCATTCACCCAAATATACACTATTCACGCCTACAATATTAACACTGTAGTTCCCTTAGAATACAGTTTCCTCCCTGATAAGCAAACCTCAACTTACATTGACTTTTTTAACAGTGCTAAAATCTAAAACACAAAAGTACGAAAAAAGTGATACTTGAATTTGAATTATCATTGATTAATACCATAACCCAAATGTATCCCAAAACCCAAATTCAAGGATGTTTTTTCACTTTTCACTGGCGTATTGGCGAAAAATTAAAAAAACACGCTTAGGTGTGGATGACATATCAGACAGCAATTGCAATTTGAATTAAAAAAATAAATGCCTTGTGCTTTGTTCCCCCTGACTGTGTGGATGAATACTACACATCAATAACTAAATACTATTTTACTACAAATGAAGACAAATTGGGTGCCCTACTAAATTACTTTGAGGATATATAGATTGGCATTCTAAGAAGGTCTTGTCGCAGGAGGAGTGCAAGGTTTCCTGTGAAGTGGTGAAACTGTTAAACAACCTGCTAAGAGGGAGGAGCAAAGACCAAGAATGCCACAGAGGGATGGCACAACTCCTTCAATAAATCAATCAGAAAACCTCACCCAAACTTTTATCATTTCTTTGAAATTTTGAAGAAGGAGCAAAGTTTTCCAAGAAATGACAATAGCGCTATCATTGACTGGTAGTCTGAACCCACAAATTTCCAAAAGAACAAAAGAAATGTCAGAGAGACTACTGGGATAAATTCAACAGTTTTCGTTGATGGTGGCTTCAGACTACATAGACAATATCACACACATACTACATTTATAACTATCACTAACACTATTCCATCATATTTGCATATTTTGCTTTTTTTTTTATTAAATTGCCATTTTTCAAAACATTTTTCCAAATCCATAAAAAAAAGTCAGGCTTTCTTCTTCACCAAGAGTCTGCAGCTCACCAAATATCCAAAGTCTCAAATCCATAATCCACTATCCAATCCAAAGTCCGTGCAAAACTATCAAAAGAGACACTGATTGGCATAGCCATATTTTACAGCAAACACACTGCTGCAAAATATACTGTGTAAACAAAAAAAAAGCACCCCCCCAAAAACATCCCGAAAAATGAAAATAGCTTGGCAAAAAACGCAACAAGAAATCTATTGTTGCAATCCTTTCTCCATCAAGTTTCTGTCCAAAGTGTGACAAAAGTAAAAAATCCAAACTTTAAAATGCAGAAAAATGCCTGCATTAAGTTAAAATCCATTAGCGGGGGCGTGGACCGGCTGCCAATGGAATAGGACGCACACCGCGGTGGCTCGGCTCTCCGGCAGCTGGCCTACATTTACCTTATGGCATCAAGATCCGGGACTCATGGCAAACCCTGCACTGACCAGCCGCTCGTCACCAGCTGCCTATTGCGCACCTGGGAGCGGATTGCCCAGCCCTAATATCGAATCCTGAGAGCCGGGAATGGCCAGACCCGCCATTTTAGAGCTGGGAGAGGGCGGTTGGGGCCCCCACTGCTGCCTCCTCCCTGAGGTGTGAACGCGGCCCTCCTGGCTGGGGCTGGCGCTGCCATTGAAGTACTGGGGATTTTATGACCCCAGCGGTGCCAGGGGTAGCACCCTATGACTTCGTTCTGATGTTGGCGTAGTATTATAAAATTCCACTCTCATGGTAATATAACAAAGAACTTGGCGAAGAAGCTGGAATATGAAAAGACATCTTTATTAAACTCAAATGAGTGAGACTACGTCGCACAGAAGCCTTAGCAACTGAATGAGGCAGTCTCCAGAACAAAAACCAGTCTTCTCTTTTATACAGAATATTACGCTTTGGGCAACACCGCCCCTGTTTCACAAGTGGTCATTCACATATTTTGGCTTCAAAGAAAAGGCAGAGTCATGATGACAATCCCACATTCCAGTTCGTTCAGCCCACAATCTTTTAACCCAGCAAGGCTCAGAACCCTCATCAGATATCAGCAGACCCCAATAAACGGGCACCTCCTGCTCGTAAAACAAGCCATAAAGTAGGAAACAGAGTCAGATGTGAAAGAGATTAGTCAGGGTTCGTGTGGGAAGAAGGAATTTATGGTGCCTCGGGCCCTGATGCTAATGCCATTTGGCCGCAGTAAAAGGAACCGGCCGGACAGGGCTGACCTCGGGCAGTGGAGTCAGTTTGCACAGGTCACAGAGAAGTCACAGAAGGTGTACGTGTCCTTTAGGCCTAAGCATGGCCTTCGTGCAGCCTATGTGAGGGCAATCACAAGATGGCTACTACTGTAAAATGGAACCCACGGAGTCAATGTAAAATATCGTATACCAAGTGCGTTTATCAAAGAAATGTTATGCAAAGCACTTGTACATACCGCATTGGCCATTCGCGGTTTGCTAATACTGGAATAGACAGGGGTAGGGACCTGCCTCCTGCGCGGTCCCAAATTTTAAAGTACCACACCATCTTGACTGCATTCTCAGCTGCCTGGCCTCAAGGGGGCTTGGGGCCTCACCTTCTGGCCATGTGATGTCGAGGGTTGGATCGGACTCAGAAGGCTTTGCGGCAGACTCCCCACTGCCGGCCTGCATAGGCCCTGGAGGGTTACCTGGATTGGGGCTTCCCTTGTAGTGTACGGGTGTCAGAACCATACCACAGTCAAGTCTTGTGAGTGGATCTGCTAATTCAGTATCCTTAAGAACCCCCCTTCGCTTCAAGAGAATTAAACAATTTAGTCAAGAATCTTACAAGAAGAATTTCCAGATGGCCACCAAGAAACAAAGTGTACTGCAGCATTCTAGTGTTTCTGTGGAGGCAACAGGTTTGGAATGTCCAAGGGAGTCTCCTTTAGAATCTCGCACTTCACCTGAGATTCTTGAGGAGAAGGACCCTACCTCTGCTCTCGGCGTGAAAGTGCCAAGTAAGGTCTTTCTGGAATTGTGATTCTGAGGGAGTATGCTCAAGAACTCAGTGTTAGTTCTTGGAGTCTGCGCAATGCTCTGTGTTGTTTTTGAGTCTGCACTGGACTGGTGTCCCTTTAGAGATTCTGCGCAGTGAATTTAGTTTAGGAATTGAGACAAGTAAAAGTGTTATGCTTGCGCATTTGGAGATTAGTGATTTTAAGATTCATTGTGCAACATTATCGTCCTGAAGATGGTCTCGTGGATCTTCTAGAACGTTAGAGAGACCAAAACGTTGACGCTATCACACCTTTTTGTTTGTATTTATGTTCTCTGATGCATAATGAAAGCTATGTGAAAATATCTGATTGAGTCTGATAGATGGTGGATTTTTTTCCCATATGTACAAAAAGCAAAAGGTGTTGTACTACTACTGTGAAATATATGGATGAAATCAGTAGAATTTTGGTTGCCGTACATGATAAATTGAATGTTTTTCTAAAATTGGATTAAAAGCAAATATTTTTACAATACTGCTTTATGAGAAATTCCCTGATTACGATAAATTGTGTTCACTTTTGTGACATTTTTTGAAATATGAAATAATAGATAAATGATTCCTCTAGGGACCTCTGTATTTTGTTATTGATTATACCCAGTCACGAGGGGATTATTGGGTTGCCCTTTTTGTAGAATACATGGCAAGTCAAGTCAGCTTTATTCGGTGTAAAAAAGTACATCCATAAAAGCATACTAAAAATACATTTGTGAATTTATACTTTTTACTTTCATGCAAATTCGAGAAACGTCCATATTACATATCGCTCTATATATCATCTATAATATACAATGTTAAAAACAGTCCTATAGCGTGAAATACCTATGTGCGAATATTGTCCTATATCAAGCAATAGGGGTAAACATCATCTACAATATACGATGTAAAGAACAGACCTACTTAATAAAATACCTAATGTGCAAATACTATATCAGGTAATAGGGATAAATATCACATAAAGTGCAATGTGTTTACATAAAAATAAAAAGCAAAGTGCAATATCTCATATGGCTACTTAACCCCTTCCCCGCTCATGACGGAACCGCTCCGTCATGAGCCACGGTTGCCGTGTGCTCATGACGGAGCGGTTCCGTCATGCCGCGACCGTTGGCGGCCGCTCCGCCCACGCGGCGCTGTTTCCCCGCCTGTGCGGGGGGACAATGCAACTGGGCGGAGTCATGACGGAGCCGCTCCTTCATGAGCACAGCTCAACCGTGGCTCATGATGGAGTGGCTCCGTCATGAGCACAGCGCCACCGCGCTGCCCCCCCACACACCCCAGCGCTGCGGCGGAATTTCCGCCGCAGCGAAGGGGTTAAAACAAGGTACCAATGTGTCTCTAAATAGCTTGTTAACATAGCTGAATAGCATAATAGAGACAGAGCTAAAAACAGTCATCCGATTTTTCATATATTAATGCATCCAGATATGACAAAGCCTTTCTTTTCCTGATTGCACGTTGTATAAAATGAGTAACAGAATTAATAGTTTTTATGTTATCAATGGTACATAGAAAATCAAAAGCTTGTTTATAATAAAAAAGCATACTGGTTAAAAAGAGTGATTTTAAAAACAAGTTCCAGATGTCCCTATAAAACCTAAAAAAAAGTATAAAATGCAACGTGGACTGGGGGGTATTTCCATCACACGGACAGTTCGGGAGAGAATTAGACCACTTTTCCATATTTGGGAATGCTATTATGTAGTTTAAAGTACCAAATCTGAGCCTGGTTAAATAAAATCTGCATTGAATGTTTTTTACCAGAACTAGATATTTTGGAAACCCATCACAAGAGGGAATTCACAATAGGTAAATGCACTTTCTTTTCCATTTTGCTTCATCCAATCTGTCACATTCCCTAGCGGAAATATATCTTAACTTCAATTCACTTTTACTATATTCCTGGATATGCATAGGGTTCTTTTTATCCAGGTCTATATTACAACTTGTTAAAAGATTATGGATGTGCTCTAACCAGGGGATTCTTCTACTATAGTCGAGAGCCAAGTAATTTATAATTAGATCCTTTGTAAGTTTGGTCTCTTCTTTCGCCCATAACCTCCGCCAAAAGTAAGTCCTGCTATCTGTATAAGATCACTTATATACAGTACAGCCAATTCTTTGTGTATTATATAATTAGCCATGGAGTTTGGAACTACCAACACTCTCTTTAAAAACTTATTTTCTTGGATTTGTGAAGAGGCAGTGTTTTCTCTCCCCCATATAGGTGCCCCATAGCAAGCGCCCGTAACAAGCGCCCGTAACACAATTAGTTCTGTACATAGTAAGAATTTCCTTTACAGGTTTAATTCCCATTTTGGCAGCGAATCTAAAAATACCCTCAGTACTTCTCAGGAATTTCATATTACAAGATTCAATGTGTGTGTTACAGGTACCTTTGCTATTAAAAAGAAGACCCAAATATGAAAAAGTTGGGACACTACTGATAGCTACTCCACCCACATGATATTGTCTATGCTTCAGCCTATTGCACCCACATGTCATAGTAAATGTTTTAGTCAGGTTTAACTGAAGATTTTATTCGGACATGTACAGTGCAAATCTTTCTATTAGGCATTGTAATCCATTCGTCGTCCTCGATAATAGGACGGCCTTGTCTGCATAGAGAAGTACTGGGGTGGGGCGTGTTCCGACTTTTGGGGCATCTACATTTTGCTGTTGTAAAAAGGGGTCCACATTGTTAATATATAAAGGAAAAAGGAGAGGCGCCAATACGCATCCTTGGCGTATTCCTCGTGTAACCCTAAAGTTCTAGGTGCATTCGCCCACCGTACCAAATCGTACACTAGAGGTCAGGAGAGAGTAGATCTGGGATAGATATATAATAATATCAATTGGTGTTCCTAGCTCTTTCAGGGTTTGCCATAGTTTGGCATGGTTAACGAGATTAAATGCACTGGTGAGATCTACGAAACAGAGATGTAAAACCCCTTCCTTAGCTAGGGTATATTTCCCTATTAGTAGTTCCAGGTTTAAGTACTGTTCCACCGTCCCAATACCCCTTCTGAAACCATACTGGGCTTCTGAGAGAATGTTATTCTCATTAGCCCAGTGTTCCAGTCTCCCCAACATGATTCTACCCATCAGTTTGGAGGTAGAATCGAGAAGGGATATGGGACGGTAGCAGTTAGGCTTCCCTCTATCTCCTTTTTTAAAGATAGGTACAATGATGCTTTCCACCAAGGACGCAGGCAGCACCCCTCCTAAAGCAGCATTAAAAACATTTAATAAAATAGGGATCCAAAAATCGATATTACATTTCAAAACGTTAATGGGTACCCCATCTGGACCTGCGGCCTTCCCATTGGCGCTTTTTAGGAGGGCAGATTTAATTTCATCTGGCGCAATTGGTGGCAATTTTACAGGGTCAACAAGTATAAAGTTATTAGGTTTAGTAATTTTAAAAGCTTCTCGATTAAAAATACCCTCAAAATATGAAATCCAATCTTCCAGGGATTCAGTACTTTTAATTTTCACTTTAGTGTTTTCTTTAAAAAAAGGGTGTTCAATTATCTTCCAGAATAAAGCTGCGTCCCTTGTCTCTGCGGCCTGTACTTAACTATCCCAAGCCTCCTCACAAATTTCACTTCTCCTATGATTCAGATTTTCTTTATATTTTTTCCTCAGAGTTCTAATTTTACTACTATCCCTTGGTTTTACTTTAAGAGCGTTTTTTAATTCCCTGTTTAACCTTGAACATTCTTGGTTAAACCATCTAGAGTTTTGATCACAGACAATTTTTCTCTTTGTACGTGTTAAGTCTCCCGTTATTTTGGTAATAATATTGCAAAAGGCATTTATAATAGCCAGGTCTATGGAGGTGCTATTCATACAAACATTAATGTCCTTCTGTTCTTTCCCTTTTAGGTTGTCCATAAAGGGTATTGGATTTACACCTGCCCATTTATTATTTCCTTGAGTCTTTATATCCTAGTCTGCTGCCTTACCCCTAACTTGTTGAGTCATACTAATCATCAGTGACAGAGTTAGGGCACCAGAGATATAGGTTAGAATTCATGATCTCTCAAGGATATGAGGCAGAATAGACGGCAACACACAAACAGACCAGGAAGGGGGGAGGGAGAGGGAGGGGGTAGTTCTTAGTTTAGGGATTAAAAGTACAAATACGTGTCATGGAACTTTTCGGACATTACTAATTAATATAGATGAACCCACATGTGGCACTTATTGCATTGTAATTATTATGCTGTGTAACTGATGGATACAAAGATTGAAGTATGTACATTTACTCACGAAGAATGATAAGTCAATGCTACACCAAAATGAAAATTGCCATGAATATCTGGTATAATGTAATGTCCTCTGACTAATGGCTCATTAAAGTTTGTTAAAAAAAATCAGTGACAGAGTTAGGGGTTGATGGTCACTGAGCAAATGTATCCTTTTTTTTTTAATGTATTCATTGATTTTCTTACAACAGTCAACAGTGAGACTCAGAGGCACACGTATACATCATACCTATCACACATTATTCAAAATGACAACAATAGGATACCGTCATGATCTGATTAACTGCTATACTCCATGACTCAGATTTAGACATCTGTTAAGGCACATCTATAACACCTACATTCCGGTCTATTAAGGCGACTTGATGTGCTTGGAACTAAATGGGGTGTGAGTAATTACATAGGCAACGTTGACATCGTCTGTTGCAAGTAACTGGATGCTCTTGTGCTGTGTTCAGTCCTGTGTCACAGTATCTTCATTAGCCATGGTACATAGGTACATTTTATAGAGTTCCGAGATGTTTTTAGGTCTGCTGCATGGGGAGAGTAAGTCGTTCAAAAGTGCTGTCTGCGTACTACAATATGTCATGTCTCGCGTCCACTGTGTGATTGTGGGGACTGGACCTCATGACAAGTTGATAGCTACCCTTCGTTTGGCCATCACAGTCCCATATCTACCAAACGACGGACTCCCTTAGGTATTGATTTGGAGTAGCCCAATAAGCCCAACGGTGGGTCAGGGTTTAAGGATAACTTAGTAATTTGTCCAAGTTCTTTGAAGACAGCGACCCAAAAAGCAGAGCTACCCGGGCAGGTCCAGGCTAAATGGAGGAAGTCAGCTAAATGTGCTGCGCAACGGTCACAGGTTGAGTCCTCCCGTAATCCGTATCTATGCAGTCTCTCTGGGGTGTAATATACCCTGTTAAGGAATTTAAAGTGTACCAGCCTGTGACGCCCATTAAGTGAGATACGTTTGGTGCTGGTCCACATAGCGATAACTATATCTATGTTCAGGTCTCGCTGCCATGCCAAGCTGGCCTTGGTGTAATGGTTTGCTCTGTATGTCATTGATGTGTTATAAATTGTAGATACAATTCATTTTGGGGATTTTGCCCGTATGGTGTGTGCTAGGGCCAGTAGTTCTGGTGGTTCGAGGTATTCGTCCCCCAGAGTGATCCGCAATGCGTGTCGTATTCTATGGAATTGAAATTTGATCAGCGTGGTGGGTACTGCTTCAAGAGGGGTGAATGTTTAGCCATGTTTTAGCCACACCGTCTTCGAACAAGTCGCCAATAGTCTGTATGCCTAAAGTATTAAGCGCCTGTAGAACCCCTTTTTCCTTACATGGCGGTAGCCACAAGCACCAATCAAATGGAGCATTCAGCGAATACAGGATCGCGCCAGCTTGTTGTTGTAATAGGTGGTGCCTGGCGTGTGCCGTTGTGTTGATCGAGTCCAATATGCCCGTCCTCCTGTCCACGTCTTTAAACAGTAAAGCAGGAAGTGGGAGCGGTGACGCAACCTCAGTTTCTAGTCGAAGGTGTGGGATGTCTGGGGAGCCGTGCATCCAATGGTATGCATGCGCACTCTGCGTAGCTCTGTAATATGAATCAAAATACGGTGCTCCCAGTCCTCCCAAATGATAGGGTAATACCAGTATCTGCCATTTAACGCATGGCTGCTTCCCTGCCCAGGCTAACTTAATCAGCAGTGTGGTGAGACAGCTAAAAAAGGCACGTGGAAGTACCATAGGGATGTTGGTGAACAGAAACAACAGACGTCGCAGCACTACCATTTTCATGATAGAAATTCTACCCAGGAGGGACAGCGGGAGTTTCATCCACCTTTCTACCTCGTCTTCTAGTTTGCTGAAAGTCACTCCGTAGTTTTCCCTGAACAGTATTTCAGAGTCTGTGTAAACTCTTATACCCAGATATCTCACCGCGTCAGTGGTCCAATGTAAAGGATAATCCAGGTCAATTTGGGGTGTGCTTGGTGTAAGTGAAAAGATAATGGATTTCGGCCAGTTGACATGGAGACCTGACAGGACGCCTCACGTAAAACTGTGGACAGATTAGTTTCTGGGTATCTAACATATAAAAGTGTGTCGTCAGCGCATGTGGAAACTATGATTTTATAGTGCGGATAGCATATACCGCGATGCTGATGATACTCCCTAAGCGCACATGCAAGAGGCTCTGCAACTAATGCATATAGCAGTGGAGATTAGGGGCAGCCTTGTTGCGTACCCCTCGTAATGTGTATGGGTTCAGTAACTATATTACCTATCTTTTCATTGCCAGTTTCCCATGCATAGCCTGGGTCGATACAAGAGTTGGTAGAGGGGAATGCCATTGTGTCAGGGATGATTATGTAATGTTCCCAATATTTCTGTCTGATAACATAAATGTAACAGGATTGTGACTTGCTGAGCAGGTTGGAATGTGTAATGCCCCAAATAGCACGGTCAGGTGGCCTTTATTATTAATGAGGGGAGTGATACTAAATGTACTTACCATGGAACACTCTTGTAAGAACGAAATGATATGTATGCAGTTTACCAATCACATGAGTATTCATATATTTTCAAGACTGAACTCATCTTTTTTATTTGTGCATCAAATGTTAAAATCAAATAAAAACAGTTAAAAAAACAAAAGAAAACTATATTACCTATCTTTATTCTAGCTGTGGGTTTATTGTAGAGTGTGCTTATTAATTGAAGGAAGACTGGGCCAACGCCCATTCTAGTCAGCACTTGCGTCATGAAAGGCCACTCAACTGAGTCGAAGGCCGTCTTTATAGCTAGGAAGACAGCTACTGCTGGCGTCTCTGATTTGGTGTGTTGTAGCGCCCCGAAAACAGTACGTAAATTATATGTCAAATTTCTGCCTGGGACGAACCCCGCTTGTTCCGGCGCGACTAGCAGTGGGACTAAAGGGAGCAAACGGTTCGCTAGGATTTTTGCAAATATTTTCGTGTCAACGTTTAACAAGGATAGTGGGCGATAAGAGGCACAGTCCTCTTGGGGATTACCTGGTTTAAGGAGGGCGACTATCACTGCCTCTGTCATAGAGGGTGACATAGTTCCCGTGACACACGTAATCAAATAAAGTAGCCAGCTGTGGAAATAGCTGATCCAAGAAGGCCCTATAGAAGGAAACTGTCAGTCCATCCGACCCAGGAGTACTCCCCTCTCTCATGCTTGACAGAGCCAGTAGAATTTCGTCTCGTTCAATTGGTCTCATGAGGAACTCCCTGTGTGTGTTAGTGAGCCATGGAAGTTGTATGTGTGCTAAATAATCTATAATTTCGTCGGCGGAGGCTGCACTTCGGGTTGCATATAGGTCCGTATAGTATTGGCGGAATCTGTCTGCCACTTAGGTGACCTCAGTTAAACTTTCGCCAGCTGCTGTTTTAATTTCAGCCACCTGTACTTTTTCCCTACGTTTCTTAATCAATTGTGGTAGTACTGACCCCAGTTTTTCACTCTCACCATACGCCCGAGCTGTGGCATATTTTCCCATATGCTTGATTTCGTCGTCAGCTGTCGTGTGGTATGCTTCTAGCAAGTCTGAGAGTTCTCTCTTGACAGTATCGTCCGTATCCGACAATTGACGTCCTTCTAAGGTCCTAATTTTCCCTTCAAGGTTCAACAGGCATTTCCGTTTAGAACGAAGGACACCCGAGTGTTTTGATATCGTGACCCCCCTGATATAAACTTTGAAAGCCTCCCAGACCACTTGGTAGTCGTCCACTGAGCCCCCATTCTTGTAAAAAAACTTTTCTATTGCCTCTGTCAGTTTGTCTTTGAACACCGTGTCTAATAGTGAGTAGGGTGGAAAGCGCCACGTAAATGGGGAATATGTCTATGAGGAGTGTCGATCACCAGAAGAATCGGCGAATGGTCTGAGAATGTACAGGGCAACACCTGGCAAGAGTGGACCCTGTCGCTGAGCCTCCTGGCTGCCAGCCAATAATCAATACGGGTATGTAGGTTATGATATGCTGAGTAGTGTGTAAAGCCTCCTTGGTGTGGGAATTTCATACGCCAAACATCTTTGAGAGCAAACCTGACCATCCCGGACTCCACCGTCTTGGCTGATGCTGTGGTGTGCCTTTCCGGTCCACCCGATCTATCTAGTTTTGGGTTCAGAACTAAATTAAAATCCCCCCCTCCCCCAGAGATGCTCCACTTCGCTGAAGCCACCCAATCGGTGTGACTTCTGGTACGTTGCGTCGCCTGAGTCTCATTAACCCTCCACCCCGCACCCACATCAGAAACCCCCCAAACTTAACCTGACGAAAAATTTCCCATGAGCCCCCAAAACAAAACTTTTGCAATACTGTCTTAAACAGCCATAATCCATTCCACCCCTACAAACATAAACAATTCCAATAACCCAGTGGTGTGTTTCACTCGTAGGCGGAGGTTGCCAACAGTAATCCGCCAAGCAATGATGTTTAGTTATCTAAGCCCCTCCGCACACCATCAGACTAATAGTACGCAGTAGCAGGAAGGAGTACATTACCCGCCCCGATGAACATGAGTAGCCCAGGTACCGACAATATCTACAACCCAGCAGAACACTGGGCATCTATCAAGGGGAGTGAGAAATTACAGCAGGTCTTCTGTATCGTAGCCAGGCACTATGTGACTGACTATTACTCTCCTAGAACAATGAAACCCCCCACAAACAGTGTTATCTTAATCCATCCCCCACTCATGCACAATTCTTATCTGTATTGCAGTCATGCATGTGATCAGTCCCGTTCTTCTGTAGAACCTCCATCTGCTCCGGCCAAGGCACTTCCATCCGGACTGTATCCCCCCTCCTCGATGGATGTTGCACGCTCTCTAGGCTTGCATTGCTCAAATGTTAATTTTGGTTGTGTTCTGTCTATCTGCCCATACCTGCCAGGTTTAGTAGTTATCCTCAAGGCAGGAAGTTCCAGCACAGTCGCAACCAGCACTCACTTGGTGTGCAGCAGGTTAAGGCACGCTTGGGGCTAGCAGACCAGTCGCGGCCCGCTTCGCGCCACTCCAAGTCAGCTGTTCGCCAAGACCAGTCACTTCAATGTCCGGGACCCAACTAATTCAGAATCTATTATGTCCCAGCGCACCCCGGTGCTCTGGTTCGACAGCAGCGTATTACTGCACACATCCTCCGTGCGCACAGGCAGACTCTGTGCCACCATCGATCACAGCCGGCTGGGGGGGGGGGAACGGGCCCCCTGAGCAGCAGCAGCACTCGGCCACGAAAGAAACACAGCAGAGGAAATCCACTAGAAGGTGTCTACGCAAAAGTCAAACAAATGCCTGCAATCCAACCCAGCGGCACACCGTTGCCCAGTATAAAATGGCGTCCTCACTGATTGGAATGCACTGAATGGCATGCCTTGCCTCCCTCTTTCATTCACGTGTTGCCTCAGTCTCCTTTGTATACCATGGCAGTCTGATCAATCGTATCTCTAGGCGTGGGGTGGGGGGGAAGCAACACTGTAAAATAGCTGATTCTCCGCTCTGTCGGTTCTCCCGATCAACCTCCGTCTCAAAGCACCAATACCTCTGTGTCTGCCAGTCGCGGCTCCGGCCGGCTTTCCAAGGCACAGCACAACAGTGAGGTCCGCAGCCGGCGGGTGTGCACTTCCGCCAAAAGCGGGGCTTTGAGGCCTGTGCGGCGCTCCACTCTGCCGATGTCGTCTGCTTGGTCACACTTGGTCCCCAGGCACCGGGAGCGGCTCAAACTGCAGCGGAGCTCCGCGGTAGTTGTTACTACTGCTTGAATGAATTGATGCCTTCTGCTAAGGCCGGATTCCTGCAGGATAGTGGGATGGTTGTGCGGAGCTACTCTCTTAGGTGGCCATCTTCGGTGCCGGCAAGCTCCGCCCTCAGCAAATTTATACTTACTAAAAAAAAATCCACCGATCCCTTACACTTAGCTGAAATTATAAAATGGTCAATATTCGAGGATGACCTTGCCCCTACATAAGTATGTATGGGTATTTCACCATCTGAGTTATCTGGTTCCATAAGTGTTAAATTGTACTTGTGGGTGATATTATTAATTGATTCTCCATAAGGGTCATGTGGAAAGTGTGGAATTTAATCTCCAAAGTGGTCGCAGTAACCACACTGTTCCCCCACTACTATAACGCATGTTTCAAAGTTAAAATCACCCGCCCATAGGAGTATATACTCCCCTCCTACTCCCTCTATAAAAAGGTCCAGATCTTCTTCTAATGCCTTGATAACCCTAAATCTTGTACTATCAAAAATGGTATTGTAAAAATGTATTAAAACTATAGTCTGTTTCCCCTCCGAATAAAGGTGTAAAAGCTGATAATACTGTGACTTGGTATTAGCTTTATGTAATTTTAAAGATGGGGTAACGGCAATTAATGTCGCTAATCCTCCTTTTGCTTTCCCCATTCTAGAGGGATTGGTGTTAGTACAAATTGACTAATAGCCATTAATAAACAAGCATTTGCAATGCAATAGGTCTCGCAACTGCGAGTTTTGGAGCTATTGGTATTGTAAATGGTATTGTAAATGACAATGCCTTTAATTTATTCACAAGCATCAGGCATCAGACATCCACAAGCATCAAACATCAGGCATAAGACATCCACAAGCATCAGGCATCAGACATCAGTCATGAGACATCAGACATCCACAAGCATCAGACATCCACAAGCATCAAACATCCACAAGCATCAGACATCAGGCATCAGGAATCAGACATCAGACATCCACAAGCATCAGGCATCAGACATCAGGCATCAGACATCCACAAGCATCAAACATCAGGCATCAAACATCCACAAGCATCAGACATCAGGAATCAGACATCAGGTATCACACATCAGACATCAGGCATAAGACATCAGGCCTCAGACATCAGGCATCAGACATCCACAAGTATCAGACATCTACAAGCATCAGACATTAGACATGAGGCATCAGACATGAGGCATCAGACATCATGCATCAGACATCATGCATCAGACATCCACAAACATCAGGCAACAGGCATCAGACATCATGCATCAGACATTCACAAGCATCAGACATCAGGCATCAGACATCCACAAGCATCAGGCATCAGACATCATGCATCAGACATCATGCATGAGACATCCACAAGCATCAGACATCATGCATCAAACATCCACAAGCATCAGACATCCACAAGCATCAGGCATCATGCATCAGACATCAGGCAACACACATCCACAAGCATCAGGCATCAGACATCAAACATCGGGCATCAGACATCAGGCAACATACATCCACAAGCATCAGGCATCAGACATCAAACATCAGGCATCAGATATCAGATATCAGACATCAGGCATCAGACATCCACAAGCATCAGGCATTAGACATCCACAAGCGTCAGGCATCAGCCATCAGGCATCCACAAGCATCAGACATCCACAAGCATCAGGCATCAGGCATCCGACATCAGGCATCAGACATCCACAAGCATCAGACATCCACAAGCATCAGACATCAGGCATCAGACATCATGCATCAGACATCATGCATCAGACATCATGCATCAGACATCAGGCATCAGACATTCACAAACATCAGGCATCAGACATCAGGCATCAGACATCCACAAGCATCAGACATCATGCATCAGACATCCACAAGCATCAGACATCATGCATCAGACATCAGGTGTCAGACATCATACATCAGACATTCACAAGCATCAGACATCCACAAGCATCAGACAGCCACAAGCATCAGACATCAGGAATCAAACATCCACAAGCATCAGACATCCACAAGCATCAGACATCAGGCATCAGACATCAGGCAACACACATCCACAAGCTTCAGGCATCAGACATCAAACATCGGCATCAGACATCAGGCATCAGACTTCCACAAGCATCAAGCATCAGACATCAGGCATCAGACATCCACAAGCATCAGACATCATGTATCAGACATCATGCATCAGACATCAGGCAACACACATCCACAAGCATCAGGCATCAGACATCCACAAGCATCAGACATCAGGCATCCACAAGCATCAGACATCAGGAATCAGACATCAGACATCAGGCATCAGACATCAGAAATCAGGCATCAGACATCAGGCATCAGGCACCAGACATCAGGCACCAGACATCCACAAGCATCAGACATCCACAAGCATCAGACATCAGGCATCAGACATCAGGCATCAGACATCATGCATCAGACATCAGGTGTCAGACATCAGGTGTCAGACATCATGCATCAGACATCCACAAGCATCAGACATCAGGCATCAGACATCCACAAGCATCAGACATCAGACATCAAGCATCAGACATCATGCATCAGACATCAGGTTTCAGACATCATGCATCAGACATCCACAAGCATCAGACATCAGGCATCAGACAGCCACACGAATCAGACATCCACACGCATCAGACATCAGGAATCAAACATTCACAAGCATCAGACATCCACAAGCATCAGACATCATGCATCAGACATCAGGCAACACACATCCACAAGCATCAGGCATCAGACATCAAACATCGGGCCTCAGACATCAGGCATCAGACTTCCACAAGCATCAGACATCAGGCATCAGACATCCACAAGCATCAGGCATCAGGTATCAGACATCATGCATCAGACATCAGGCATCAGACATCAGGCACCAGACATCCACAAGCATCAGACATCCACAAGCATCAGACATCAGGCATCAGACATCAGGCATCAGACATCAGGCATCAGACATCCACAGGCATCAGACA
This sequence comes from Triturus cristatus, assembly GCF_964204655.1. NCBI lineage: Eukaryota > Metazoa > Chordata > Amphibia > Caudata > Salamandridae > Triturus > Triturus cristatus. Next base: position 89,242,946 of record NC_140582.1, read on the forward strand.
TCAGGCATCAGACATCCACAAGCATCAGACATCATGCATCAGACATCAGGTGTCAGACATCATGCATCAGACATCCACAAGCATCAGACATCAGGTATCAGACATCCACAAGCATCAGACATCTGACATCAGGCATCAAACATCATGCATCAGACATCATGCGTCAGACATCAGGTGTCAGACATCAGGTGTCAGACATCCACAAGGATCAGACATCAGGCATCAGACAGCCACAAGCATCAGACATCCACAAGCATCAGACATCAGGAATCAAACATCCACAAGCATCAGACATCCACAAGCATCAGCCATCATGCATCAGACATCAGGCAACACACATCCACAAGCACCAGACATCAAACATCGAGCATCAGACATCAGGCATCACACATCCACAAGCATCAAGCATCAGACATCAGGCATCAGACATCCACAAGCATCAGACATCAGGAATCAGACATCAGGTATCAGACATCAGGCATAAGACATCAGGCATCAGACATCCACAAGCATCAGGCATCAGACATCCACAAGCATCAGACATCAGGCATAAGACATCCACAAGCATCAGGCATCAGACATCCGCAAGCATCAGGCATCAGACATCAGACAGTGTGCTCAGTTGTATTATGTCCGCTGGAATAATAGCAAAGTAAACAAAGCAAAGTACTAACTTGTACTACAAAAAGTATGTGCGCTGCTATTAATATAAAGCTTAGCGTGCAGCGCAGTTATTTGCTCATGGCAACCTAAAAACAAACAAAAATGTAAAAAGACCGCGCTCTGTTGGCATTAAATAATGTTAAAGCCGTACATCGTAAAGCCCTTCGCTCTGAAAATAAAGAAACACATTTTGAACATGCAGGCTTTTGTAAGCACATGATAACGTGAATGTTTAAAAAGACGAACAAGACAAGCCCGGCGGAGCGTGGCGCGCGCGCTTGGCGGGGGCGGGGGAGCGCATTCCAGGTGGGTGAGTGGACCCTTTGAAGTAGGATGCCAAACGGATTGCATGGCGGCACGATGCACGTTTTTCTGCGCGTGCTCGCCATGCAATCCGCTTTTGGGAGCTCTTTTGGGAGCCCCTTACTATAGTCTCGCATAGCGATCGCTTACGCGATAGCTTACGCGATAGCTAGGCGAGACCTAAAAACGAAATAAAGCAAGACAGTGTTCGCAAAGTGGCCAGATTGATTTTAGTCACACCCAAACACATTTGCACCACTTTACAGAGTTTGCCAGTGTAGCGCTACTTTTGTGTTCTTGTCTTTCTTTGAACAGCATTGTTTTCCCGGGTGGTGAAGTGCACCTGCTGGAGCGGGTAGTACAAAATTTTGTATACCCCCCCCTCATTCTGCATGTTTATATTAATCTGAATAATCAACTAATAGTAATCTTATTAATTTGTTTGAAGTGGAGACTTACCAATTATATTGACAAAAGAATTACACGTGGGATTTGCACTTTGCTTGACTAAATTAATTGTATACTAACATATGTACGCATACTAACAGTAGAAAATTCGAATATTCCATGATATATGTTGCTTTTGTGTTGTAATTGTAAGTTACGCATCATTGAGTGAGTATAAACTCTTTGAATGTTGCTATTCTGCTAGATAATTACTTACACATAAGAGAATTAGCGAGGGTTTAACATTTTATTAGCCATTTCCATGTTTTAATTACGTTTTTGTGTTTGCTTTGCTTAAGTTGACCATTTCGGCCTTCTTCAAGATGGCTGACTAAGACGTACAATGTGACTGCTGCTGTCACATGAGGTTCTGGGTGAAGTGCGCATGCGTCACTGCCAGCAACAATGGCCTCGTCCTGACCCCAGGAGACAATGTTCCTACCAAGGACACTCTGGGAGCTTCGTCAAGGATACAACAACGGACTGTCTTTGAAACCGGAACCAGCAAGTGCGATGACTTAATCTTGCAGACTATGTGAGAACTTTACCGATCGACCCCAAATCCACCAATGAGAACTGTCTAAAACTCCAATCTTGATACATTTTGACATTAGTTTCATTATAGTAGGCAGAAAAGTGAACTAAGAAACTCTCTCTTCTTTGACGAACTTGATTTCCTGACGTTATGCTGACGAGGAGGACGGTGACACTGCTGGACAGCTGTTATCCTGAATCTATGAGAGACTGAATTGCGGCCTGACTTTGATGAATTTAAAGATTTTTCCACGACTTGACTGACTTAGAGGACGACTAATAGCCAGATTAGGTAAATATGATGTTCTGAGGTTTGGATGATGATTTCTAACAATTTGCAATTTTATTAGATAAACAATATTGGATTAATTAATAAATGTGTTGTGTCGATTATTTGAAAAAGAAACTAGAATAAGAGAAGAGTATAGATAGATGAATTGGATCACTAAATCAAATAAACAACTAACTGATTCATCACCCAGTGAGGGGAATATCACAAGGTTGGAGTTAATAAAGTATTCAATGCATTTAGGGTTTAGGTAAAGATATTCCTTTCATGTCAGCGTTTGGAAACTTATTCCTCTAGGGAAGCAGATCAATGGAGTATGAGTGATGGTGTTATGGGCCCCACCAATTAATGTATTTGAGTGAATTTGCTATTGCGGTATTTGGTCTGTGACGAAGGGGGAATTTGATGTTCCACGCTGCAACACACCAATCCTGGAGGTACTGTAATGCCTGATTGATGGGTGGATTGGTAACCATGTTGTACCTGCTTACATTTCACATGCTTTACTTTGCTTTTTCCAGGATGTTGTTACTTTTATTTTTTTGGGGCAGCATATTGCTCCTGTCTAGTGCAATTTGAATTGAGTTGCAGCCAGGTGTTTATAGCGGGGCACAATTGGGTTGTAGTTGAAGGCAGTGCGAGTTTCTCTCAGTGGGGCAGTATGGTTTTCAGTGGGGGAGAGGATGTGGCACTATGGTCAGAGCTGCCGAATTTGGAACTGGGGAACCAGGTTCAATCTTGATGACCAGTCCCCCAGGTTCAATCTTCATGACCAGTCCCCCAGCCCACTCTCCTAAGGGAGCACATTCCCAAGCTAGACCTTAGAAGGTCCCCTAGACCTTAGAAACCCTAGTGTCTTAGCACCAGCAGGTGGAACGTAGCGGTGGCATGTGTAGGTTAACCTTGATGCCCGTCAACCACAATCCATACTGAAGTTCATCTCCAGTCTTGCGGGCAGGCCTATGAAGCAGCACACCCTAGAGCAACAGTGACTCTGTCACTAATGTCACAGGACACTTGAGAAGGGGCGGCTGTAGGGCGGTGCGACTGGTGTGACCACACCGGGCGCTGACTTTGAGCGGGAGCGTCGTGTTTGCAAATATATGATGCTTCTAAAAGCGCTTGCTGCCTCCTTCCTGGTCTCCAGCGATTTTCAGCAACAATAAAAAATGTAATGATAACTCTGGTGATAAATGTTCTTCCCAGAGAGACAGATCAGAGTTTTGTCTTGTCTAGGTAGCGCAGAGGGTTAATGTGCCTGCTGCAAAGAACATTTACCATGCAGATCACAAAGTGCATATAATGTAAATAGGTCAGTGGGTTACTGCTTTTGTCAGAGAGATCCTTTTGTTACTTGCAGTTTATAAGTTAAAATCCTAACATAGAACAATGAGCTATTAACTGTCATCAAAGAGCTGCATGCAAACTGCAAGGTATATATTAGAGCATTATGTTTTTCCCCGTCTTTGATTATCCTAATTTTGCAAAAGGTGTTCATTCAGATGGAAATCAATTCTGGTTATTAAAGAGAACCCCCATTCATGGCATTAAGTTTTAAATTCTCAGTTTGTGTTTCTCCAGACCCAATCACTATTAAACTGTATTGCCTACTAGTATGGTTGCCATGTGGCTCCTACACCTTCTAGTCCTTTGTCTTATGTAACAGTTCCTATGCAGTGATTTACACACATATAATTGAGTGTCTCTGTGTAATGTGTGTTATGTAAAGTGCTCTGACACCCTACACTGGTATGAGAGGTGCTGTAAATCAAATTAAATGCATCTGAGGGGGAGTGTGGTTATAGAGACTTGAGGGGTGCTGGTAAAGGGTGTTATTGAGGGAATCTATGGTGGAGGTGGTCATGGGGGGCACTAACAAGCCTTGTTTCACAGGACGCCACCAGCGCTAAAGCCGGACCTGCCCTTGAGGCCAGTCCGCCTCACCCATTGGTACCTCCATTGTCCTTGTTTCAGCAGTAGTAGCTGCAACTCATCAAGGATCGGTAATGCAGAATTTGCACACACACCAAACTAAGTTCACAAACTTCATGATCTCTATGCTTCATTCACAAGCACTTGTAACATGTGATGCCTGCTTTTGGAGCATTGGAATTATGGAGCAATGGAGGACAAAATGATGCTGCATTGTTGACTAAATTATGCGGCAAAGAAAAGGCTGCAGCGTAATGCAGTATATTTTCTGATACCTAATTATTTTGACATTTGGACTCATGCTAACAGTCTCTGGAAAGATGTTGCCTTATTAGTACCAGTGTAACATACAAATGCAGCAGTGAGAAAGGTGATCAGTCAACCTTTGTGAAGGGCCGTCCCCTTTACAGCAACATGTCACACTTTTTGTAACTTTTGATCCGTTTGAACTACAAACAATTTATTAGTTACAATTGTCAGATTATGCGCCAGATGATGTATTATGTGTCAACTATGGCAGAGCCATAATTATGTAGAAAACATTTGCAAACTAGGATATTTTGCTATTCGTTTGAACTGCTCTTGTGGAAAAAAGGAGAAATGCTGATGACAGAAATGCCATGGCTCGGCGACAAATGGCTTGTGCTTCCACTTTTGAGCGTATTTCGGACATTCTGTGATTGGAAACATGTCCCACTTTGTGAATGTATTTTAAAGTCAATAACTCATATTAAACCTTAAATAATCATGTGTATCCAATGGTTGAATTAAATACCATAATAAGCTGTAACTAGTTAGTGAAATGCCAAACAAATATAAAAAATTGGGATGTTTTGTGCACTCTGGCAACACCTCTGACTCCGCCCACTGATCCAATCTTCGGGTTATTCCCGCCCTTCTGATTCCCCGCCCACAGTTCCCCTACTTTCCCCCCCCCCACTTCGACCACTGGTTAAGACACTTTTGTAATCCTTGTTTTGGGTAGAAGCACAGGAAAGTTTTCAATGATCAGAAGCAGTTCTCATCATAGGCAAAGCTGGAGACCCCTATTTGGAGTATAGCGTTCCTGTTAATAGGGTGGAACAGCACATAAAAAAGTACCACAGCCTTAGGGAAAAGTGCTATTACTAATACTTCCCCGTAGTGAAACACAATACGGACATGCATTGGCATAGCCAATAGGTCTCACCTTTGGGACCTTATAAGTGTTTAGCCATGCAACAGTTGCATAACTAAATACTTATAAGGTCCCAAAAGCGAGGCCTATTGGCTATGCAAAGCGCCCGTGAAAGTGATCGCGATCACGATCAAACATCAAAGCGGCCGTGCAGCCGTGAAACCGAAAGTAATCGCGGTAAAGCGCGGTGCGAGCGCCCGCGCACATGCACTGTGGCTCTAGGCTGGCCTGGTAGCACTTTTTGGAGCCCTCTCAATAAGTCTCGCCAGACCAGCGCATGCGCTGGGTCAGGCGAGACCTAAAAAGGGCTCAATAGTCCATGTTTCCTGTAACAAAATTACTGCACACCCCTCTATTGTTTTTAGCCAGGCTTCATTATTAATCTTGTTTTTGATCCCTGCCACATTCCAAGATATGATATGTAAATAATCGTGGATTTGTGCATTCAATAGGATTTCTGTCTGTTTACCAGACAAACAGTTATCCTTGATATTAATCAGTGATTCTTGTCGCGCCTCCCTAGTAGTTTGTACGCAAGTATCTCCATCTCTTTTGTCAACTGTAGAAATATATACCACGGTTCTATCAAATAATTTACCCACATCTCCCATATGTCAATCAATCTCACTGCATCTTCTCAATGGTTCATACCTATTGTTAGAGGAAACAATTGAGTTTGATTTGCACATATTGATAACATTTGCATTACAAGAGCTTGGCCTGTAAATAAAACCTAAATGGACAGCGGTTATATAGACGTTCTTGTTGGTATTTGTCGCTATAGTGCTGTTCAAGAATATTTCCAAAAAATTCCTACCAACTTCCTGCTGTGAAAATTCACCACTACACAGTCTCCATGACATTGTTTCCTAGAACTACCCACCCATTTCACTCTCCTTAACATTATTATGTTTTGTTGTAATACATTAGTGTCGAAATTAGTTTTTACAGAAATCCAGTGTATCACTTGGTTTTTCAATGACTCATATGTTTCATAGTTTTTATCTGCTAATCACATTTTTCAAAACAATAACATATGGGGTCGCCTGTGGGGGAAGATGTAATGACTCCTCTACTTTGTTTCCAGATTGCATGATTCTACTCGGATTATCCCCCTTGCTTCTACTAATCTTGAAGAAGGGACTTTATCTTCCCTAATAGATCTTTGGTCTTGAGGGGTTTGTAAATTTGTATAGTCCCTTAAAAGTGGTCCAGAGGAGATTGTTCTTTGCTTAGCTTCACCAGCAACTGTATGGATATCAATATCTTCCTTTGGACTTATTGGTGAAGTTGTTAATAAAAGTACGCGTATTCACATTTCTCGGGGATATTATTTCGGATACCAAGTCTGTCAAAAAAGTCACAACTTTTTGGACTAGCTTTATCTCCGACATCAATCGGCGCTCGATATTATCCAGTTTAGCATGTAATTTTTCAAAATAGTGTCTCAAAATGTTGTGTCCTTTGTACATTGTCCATTATATTGCTCTCTCCTTTTTGTCCCCCAGCATTTTTCCCTCCTTTTTTCGCTTTTGGCTTTGGTTTAGCCTTTGCTATCTGTTTCTCCTAGGAGCTCCAACTCATCTGTGGTAATTGTTTCGCTTTTTTTCCAGGAGGGGAGACTGGGTCTGTATTGCTAGATAGCAATGAGATCTCCAGTGAAGTAGTTAAAACGCAGGGGTTATCCTGATTAGGAGCAATATCTTTATCAGGTTTGTTTTTACTAGGTGTCTTTGCCTCTGAGACCTTATTATCCTTATTGCATACAAGGGCTATAGGATCATGCCCATCATCTGATACTGTTTCCTTTAATACGGCGTCTAATGGAGTTTTTGTAGCCACCAGTTGTTCCTCAACGAGAACAATCTCGCTGTCAATCATCCCCACCACAGTTTTTAAATATTTAGTAATAGGTGCATTATTTTTATGCGGCCCCCCCCCCGCATTAGGCAGTAGTTTCTTCTTTCCCATTATCACACTCTCCTAGGACAATTAGAACACTAATCGCTAATAATTGCAATTCCAAATAAACGTTATATGACCTTACCCAAGATATTTTTGTAAAATCTTTCAAAGGGACCAAGGAGGATGGCCCGGCCTCGACTGACCGCGGACAGCCGCAGATGGGCCCGCCCTTGGCCCGGGATTTGCCTGCATGCATGCGACTCGCTCTTCGTGATCCTGGCCTCCTTTTGAGCACCTCCTGGCACTCTTGATGTATGCAGCGTGCGCTCCGCTGTGGGTGCTGTGTGGTGTAGTCTCTCACCCTCATTGTCATGCGGTGTTATCTGGCGAAAAGCTATGGCAGTCTCTCACCCTCATGGCAATTGCTGGTGTTAACGGGCGTTAGTAAGTAGAAATGAGCTCCCGTGCTGCTGGAGCCCTGGCCTCCTTTTGAACGCCTCCTGGCACTCTCGATGTATGCAGCGTGCGCGCCGCTGTGGCTGCTGGGTGGTGTAGTCTCTCACCCTCATTGTCCTGCGGCATTATCCAGCGGCAAGCTATGTCAGTCTCTCATCCTCGTAGCAATTGCGGGTGTTAACGGGCATTAAGAAGTGTGGAGAAGTGTGGCTCAATGGTTAGAGCGGCAGACCCTGATGCAGAGGTCTGGCCCGGGACCAGGGTTCAATTCCCGCCTCGGCGGCTCTTGGATTCAATTTCCCCGTACCTGATAATTCTCGCCTCGGTGCCTATTCTAATCATGGGTCCCACTCTGCAACTCTGGGCAATAGCTTGCTTAATCTCCACAACGGCCCCCACAGCGCTAGGATGCCTGGCTTCACCTTGGGGGTGCCCAGGAGTGGACATCTCACAGGAAAACCAGGAAGGGTTCCACAGCGGTATGAATACAGCGCTACGAGACCCCTGGGTAGAAGTGCGCTATATAAGTACAAACACATTTACACACACACATTTACACATTTACATTTACACATTAATAAGTAGAAACAAGCTCTCCCTGATGTCCATGTCTCTTAAGTTCAGAGAATAGCATTTGAAAAATATTTCAGTAATGGTGGATTCAGGAGCAACAGGGAACTTCTTTGATCTGAAATTCGCAGAAAAGTTTGGTTTGAGGTCCCTCAATAAAGAGAAAAGTGAGGCGGTCAGGGTAGTGGATGGCACAAACCTTCACACAGAGCCAATTGAATTGGAATCCTCTGAGGGACATAGTGAAATCTTGCAATTCAATGTAATTGACTCTCCTCAGTTCCAGCTGATACTGGGGTTGCCTTGGCTGACGGAGCATATCCCCACCATCGATTGTAGTGCTCAAACAACAGTTTTGGATTCCAAATTTTGCAAAGAAAATTGTTATCGACATGGAAAATCTGGGTGTCAACACTCTCATGCCACCCTCTTGTGCGAGAGAGGAGCAACAGTGTGTGTTATCCACACCACAGAAATACCAACTGAGTATGCTGAATATGAGGATGTTTTTAATGAAATTGAGGCAGCGAAACTCCCCCCACATAGAACATACGACTGTAAAATAGAATTGGAGCCAGGTACCAATTTGCCCTGCAGCAGGATATATACGCGTTAACAACCAACACCTAAAGGAATGCATCCAAAAATATTTGAAAAATGTATTCATCTGCCCTTCCCAGTCACCTATGTCATCTCCACTTTTCTTTATCCCTTAAAAAGAATGCGAGTTGAGAACTTGCATAGATTATAGAGCCATCAATCGAATCACAGTCAAGAACCGATATCCCTTGCCTTTAATTTCGGTTTTGTTAGACCAGGTGAAAGGAGCCAAGGTGTATAGTAAGTTGGATTTGAGAGGGGCCTATCATCTTGTTCATATTAGAGAAGGTGATGAACGGAAGAGAGCCTTCAGAACTAAATATGGGGTTCTCGAATACCAAGACATGCCCTATGGCCTCTGTAACGCCCCAGCAGCATTCCGACATTTCATCAATGATGTACTAAAAGAATATATAGACCAGTGTGCCATCGTCTATATTGATGACATCCTGATCTATTCAAACTGGGAAGAAGAACATTAAGGTCATGTGAAAGGTGTACTACAGAAATTAAGAGAAAATAGTTTATTCGTAAAATTAGAGAAATGTGCCTTCAATGTCTCCACTATGGAATTTTTAGGATTTGTCCTGTCACCCAAGGGAATAACTATGGACCAGCAAAAGGTCTCAGCGGTTACAAAATGGAAATCACCAAAATCTGTAAAAGAAGTTCAAAGCTTCATAGAATTTGTGAATTTCTACAGAAGATTCATTCAGACTTTTTCTAAAATAATTAATTCCTCTTATATTCCTTCTTAGAAAAGGAACCCCCCCTTTGAATGGTCAAAAGATGCAAAATCAGCCTTCACCTCTCTGAAAGAGAATTTTACCACCGCCCCAGTTTTACTTTACGCGGACCCCACAGAGCCTTTCTTTGTAGAAACCGATGCGTCGAATTTAGCACTAGGAGGGGTGCTGTCCCAAAGACACAATAGAACCGGGCAGCTGCATTGTGTGGCCTTCCGTTCACGAAAATTGACCCCAGCGGAAATAAACTACACCATCACAGAGAAAGAGTTATTGGCGATAAAAGATGCTTTCAAAGAGTGGAGGCACTACCTCATGGGGGCTAAGCATCCTGTTACGGTCTTTACCGACCATCGGAACTTGAAGTTTTTGAAATCAGCTAAAACCTTAACGCCTAGGTAATAAGATGGTCATTATATTTTGCTGACTAGGACTTTGTTATCACCTATCGAGCAGGTGCAAAGACTGGAAAAGCCGATGCATTATCCAGATTGGGAACTGAAAATTTGCAAGACAAAATTGAGGAACAAAGCATAATCTCAGAAAAAAAGTTATTTGTGCTGTCCTACAAGAAGTAAAAGGAGTTTACTTTAAAAAATCCATGAATCACTAACACGCCTGCTCTACAAATTACAGAATCATCCCTACCCGGTGCCCCCTTCGTGGTTTCTTCAGGTTAATGCGGTGCTGGGACATTTCCTGTGGGCAGGGGGAGCTTCCAGGGTGGCGCTGCGTACTTGCTCTCAGTCAACATATTGCAGGAGTTGGCCACATCAGATATTCAATCGTACTACATGGCCTCGCATCTCCTGGTGCTAAATGAATGGTGGTATGGAAACCGAGAAGATCCCGCCTATGCAGTGGAGCGGAGGTGTATGGGTGAGTCCACCTTGCATACTATCCTGTACTCTTCGTCAATTCCTAATTCCCTACAGTCGGCCACTCAGGTGGTATTTCGTGTATGGAAACAGGCCCTCCGTAAGATGGGGTGGTGGAACAGACTGACTAGGGAGACCCCGCTGTGGCGTAATGGCTGTCTACCACAGCTGGCGGCGCTAGCTGGATTTCAAGGATGGGAAAATATAGGAATTTCCACATTCGGGGATGTAATGAGAGGCTTGGTGCTTAAATCTTTTCAAGATCTTCAGCGTGAGTACCATATGCCAAGAACTCAGTTCTATAAATACCTCCAATTTTGTCATGCAATCTCTGTGAGTATCTCGGGGTTGGAGGCTCTTCCTTAATTCAGTCCGATTGAGGCTAAGATCTTTATGGGCGACCTACAAGATCATAAGATATCAAAGATTTATCAATCCTTGGTGACCCATAGTTCCACTATGCTAGATAACCTCAGAAGGACATGGGTTGGAGATGTGGGCGAGCTGGATGGACACACTGGCCTCCCCTAGAGGTGCAATGATTTCGATGAGATTGTGCCTCATTCAATTTAAATACCTTCATTGGGTTTATTACACTAGGCTCAGGCTCTGGAGAGCGGGTCTGGTGACATCCCCGGTGTGCCTGTGTTGTGAACGAGAAGAGGGCTCCCTAATGCACACCATTTGGCACTGTACAGCGCTCACAAAATTTTCGAGAGGAGTGCTGGCCTGTTTGGCGGAGGTGTTGGGGTGGGAGCTCCCCGCCTCACCGAGGTTCACAAGTCTGCATATCATGGAGGGTATAGGTGGTAACATATAGGCTGACCTTGGCCAAAAGAGACATAGCATGGCTGTGGAAGGCGACGGCCCCTCCATCTCTCTCGGCATGGAAAAATGGTTTGGACTTTAATATGGGATTAGAGATTCCGGTATTCAAGGCCAGGGGCTGCCTGCAAAAACACCCCAAAATCTGGAACGATGGGCAGATTATCGAGGCCTGGAATTGGACCTGGTGCCCCCGGTGGACGCATCCGTATCTACCTTGATCTGTAGGCCACTGGGATAAGGGACTGGATATATAGTATAGTAATGGATTCACTAGGATGGGTGATGTAGTGACGATCGAAAAGCAGCAGTGTGTTAGAGTGCGGGGGTTAGAGTGTTTATGTTATAATGTGTTTTATGATTTCAATGGTAATAATGTATTCACTTAATGTCAAAGACATTGAACTGCAATGCTTGATGTGGCAGATGTTTCCTGGTTTAAGGAGCACTGCACTGTATATGACCATTTGACACAATAAAATGTGTGTAAAAAAAAATAATCCAAGAATCAAACAGAAATAAAAGAATGGGCTACTCAAAACCCCAAGTGAGAAATCCGAGGAAATCTACCATATCATAAAGGAGCTTTGTACTTACCTACACTCGCGTTGCAGAATAAGGTATTAAAAGAATGTCATGATAACCAACTATTTGGACACAAAGGTATACAGAAGAATTGGTGAAACAAAGATTCTGGTAGCCTCAAATGATTAAGGGCATTCGTCAGTATGTGGCTACTTGCGATGTGTGTGCTTGGGGAAAAACAGATAGACACTCTCCAATAGGTTTGCTACAGCCCTTACCCAATCCACCACACCTTTGGCATACAGTAACTTTAGATCATCCAGTCAGGGATTTGATACAATTCTTGTTTGTTTTGATGCATTCAGTAAAATGGCTCATTATGTCCGCTTAAAAGGGGTGCCTTTAGTCAAAACATTATGCGAGCTCACGGCATTCCAAAGGTTCTAGTTTCAGATCGAGGTTCCCAATTTCTTTCCCACTTTTGGAGTGCTTTTGCCAAGAAATTGAATATAGAGACTAGGTACTCCACTAGTTGCCGTCCAGAAATTGACGGACAGACAGAGAGAACCAGTCAAGAACTGGAGCAATCCTCACCTCGCCTAAGAAATCTCTGATAGTGGTTTGTGACGTCTTGACTTCTTTCGGTAGGAACTCTGGTCTTGTCATCAATTGGGGGAAGTCATACTTGTATGTCCTGTGTGGGGATGTCCCGCCTGTCCCGCGCAACTGCTCGATCCAGATAGCCCAGCAGGGCTTTTTGTATTTGGGGATCTATATTTCCACCGACCCCATTTTACGATACAAGAAGAACTTGCTCCCTCCCTTGGCACGTCTGCGACGGGACGTGGCGGGCTGGCGGCGGTTGCCGCTTTCCCTCCTTGGCCGTGCCGCCCTGTTTAAAATGATGTCTCTTCCCCGTTTCCTCTATGCCCTGCAGAATACCCTTGACTTGGTCCCGGCCAGTTATTTCCGTGAGGTCGAAAGCCACCAGCGCGCGCTATTGTGGGAAGGGCGTCCGCGCATAGCGATTGCTAAGTTGACGCTTCCGTGGTATGACGGTGGTATCGCGCTTCCAGACATTCGACGTTATTATTGGGCCACTCAGTTGAGCGCGATTAACCATGGTGTATATGGTCCGGCGCTGAGCCCCGGCTTCGCCATGGACCGATGGTTGCTACGTGGGGGTAATTACCACAGAGCGTTGTACTCGAAGTCGTCGGACTTAACCCTTACGGGGCCCACCAGGGTGGCCGCGCATGTATGGAAGGTGGCGACGGATTCACTGGGCTGGAAGGGTAAGCTTACCCTTGCCACCCCTCTGTTTGACTCCGATATTCTGGGAAAGCTTTGGCATACAAAAGGGTTTGAGAAATGGGACCTGATCGGTATATCCAGGGTTGGAGACCTTTTGGTCAAGAGTAGGATAAAGTCATTCGAGGAGCTGCAGAAGGAATATGAGCTGGGGAGCACGGAGTTCTTCCGATACGCTCAAGTGTGCCACGCCTTGCGGTCAGTCCTTGTAGAAGGGAAGAAGGTGCCTGAGTCCTCTCCGTTAGAGGACCGGATCCTGGATGGCCATATGCCAGAGAGTACGATCTCGCTCATTTATAAGAAACTAATTAATGTTCGGGCGGATCTTCTTCTAGGGTTGCGCGATCAATGGACCAGGGATGGCCTCGAACTCGATGATGAGGATTGGCAGTATGCAGTTTCTTCTCCCAAAGAGGTCGCGATCCCCGCGCGCCTGCGGCTGGTGCAGCTTAAAATACTCCATAGGGTCTACGTGACGGGGCCCAGGCTGGTCCATATGGGTTTCTCTGAGGAGGGCTTATGTAAGAGAGGCTGTGGTATGGTGGGCACCTTCCTACATATTATTTGGGAATGCGGTGCGATTATGGAGTTTTGGAAGCGAATCCACGATGTGATGGGGGCGGTGACGGGCATCGTCATGCAGCCTGAGGCGCGATGTTGTCTCCTGAATGTTTGGGGTCCTACTGACCACGACGCGGCACAGACTCAGTGGGTGACCCTAGGGAACATGGTAGCCAAGCGCGACATCGCTCGTCTGTGGGGCTCTACTAAGCCTCCTACATTGACAGCGTGGATGGAAAACATGGATTGGAGCATGTTTAGGGAGAAGACAGTGTATTGTGCTCGAGGGCGCCCTCGGAAATGGCACTCTGTATGGGGGCGATGGAACCAGTACAGAGGGGGCATATGCCTGCCCCCAGACCCGGACCCGCCTGAGGAGCAGCTCTCCCCTTAGCTTTCTTTCCGGCTTTGCACTCCTTGCTGGTATGTGTTTGTCCTCTTGAGTCTATGACTTCCCCTCCTTTCCCTTGCTATAGACCTGTGTCTGTTGGACGAAATGGGGCTCGCTCCCCCTGATGGGAACCCTTTTTGTGCTTTCAGTACTTATCGCCTTGCTTGTGTTTAGGTTTGGGTTTGTGTTTATTTAAAACAGAACCTTTGACTCTCCTGTCAGTGAAATGTGGACGCTCGCATGTGTTGTGTTTCTAAAGCTGCCGTACCTCCGGGTTGTCGGCTGAATAGCTGTGGCTGTGTCACTGCTTTAAAAGAATAAAGGTTTTTGGAAAAAAAAAAAAAAAAGAACTGGAGCAATATCTTAGATTATATTTGTTCGATCGGGAAGGTAATTGGCCAGAACATCTATGGACAGCCGAATTTGCGTTTAATAATACAGAAAACTCTTCCACCTGTTACTCCCCCTTTTTTATGAATACAGGCAGACATCCAAACCTTTCAGTGAGTTTCCAAGAAGCAACAGTTCCAGCAGTTAAGGCCTTAGTGCAGCATATGGCTCATATACACATTCTGCAATGGAGAATTTGACTAAAGCTAAGGAGAACTATAAACTCTATGCAGATAGGAAGAGAATGATAGGCCCAGAATTTAGAACTGGGGATGAGGTTTGGTTAAACACAAAAAATATGAGGCTCAAAGGGAACAGAAAGTTGCAGCCAAGATTTGTAGGTCCGTACACAATAGAGGACAAACTAAATTCAGTCACCTATAAATTGAAATTACCCAAAGGTCTCAAAATGCATCCTGTGTTTCATGTTTCGTTGCTTAAGAAGACAGCAGTAGGGTTAAGAAAAACCTCACCCCCAGCTCCATTACAGACAGAACAGGGAACTGAATTTGAGGTGAAACAGATTTTAGATTCAAAGGTAGTCCATGGTCAGGTTTGGTAGACTGGAAAGGATATTGTCTAGAAGAAAGGTCTTGGGAGTTGTGTTCAGATGTTCATCCACCTCAAATTTTGAAGGCCTTTCACAAAAAGTTTCCATACAAACCCAGACCCGGAGGATCTGCCTTGCGAGGGGGAACTGTCACAACCATACCACATTTATATTCAAATTGGGAGTTAAAGAGGGAAAATATATACCAGGCCACCCTCCACTCAATCTGTAATACGAAAAAACAGACCTGGTAACATCAAGGCACTCTTTTAGACCAATTACTTACATAGGATTACTAGTAGGGTAATGTAAAAAACTATTACACCTTCATTAGTAGTTCTTGTCATGAACTATCATTAAGTCCCTGGTGCCATAAAACTTAATATTTATTGATTCCCAAAGGTGAAAACAACCAACCATGTGAAAAGTCACTCAACCAGCTTGAAAATCCGCCAGGCCTTTAGGAAGCATTGGTCCTTGCTCTCTACTAACGAGTATCAAATGCCTGCACCCCGTTTTGCGTTTAAAAGAGCACAGAACCTCAAAGACAGGCTTGTCCATACGAGGCCCTCCTTACAAGTAATAAATACCTCCATTCCGTCCGGGCACTACCCATGTGGTGGATGCTCAGTTTGTGAACTTACTGAGAAGACAACAATTGTTCAGTTGCAAAATGGACGAACTTGGTACTTGAACAAGTTCAGTAATTGCAACTCAACCAATATTATTTACAGATTAACTTGTCCGTGTGGGCTTCATTACATCGGCCTCACAACAAGAAAAATTAAAGTGAGGATACAAGAGCATCTCAGCACCATCAAGAATGGGAAACTGACTACGAGTTTGGTCCAACACTATAAAGATAGCCAACATAATTATAAGGCAGTGAGATGGGTGGTGCTGGAAAAAGGGTGGGTGATACGAATCAGATTGAGAGAACATTCGCATTGAAAGAGGCACGTTGGATTTACTCAGAAAAAGTGGATCAAATTGGTCTAAATGATCAAAATGAATGGAATAAGATCTCTAGGTAAAGAATGAGAGTTTGTTACAATGCTCTTTTTCATGTGTTGATCTTTTTATTCACATTAAGACAGCTAAGTGTATTCAGGCTGTTCTTACTTTATTCTTATTTCCCCTTTTTTATGCATTTTTAAGGCATGACATCCATGAGAAACTATTTTCATCCGTTTGTGAAATGGAAAAAGTAATTTGTAATAAAAATGTAATTTTTGAGTCTGACAGTACGCCTTTTACAACGCATTTATACTGTGTCCTCTAAATTGAACAGACCTGTCTGAAATGAATGGTGATGATGTCCGAATGGAGGTGTTTTCATAAACGTTCTATATATGGCAGTACGAGTGAATTCTAGATTCAACATGCTGAGTAGCCTTATTAATGATTGATACAAGATTTGCCATTCCAAGATGGCCGCCTTGTTGGTCCGTTGAAAGTGGTGTCTGGTCGATCCAGGTGTACAGCCTCGTATTCGATCCAAACACGGAAGACTGTGGTACGCGTTGCCGGTTTAAATGACGGCCGCGTATCATTTTGCTTCGATCCTGGACCGAGTGACAGTGCAGACTAGGAACTCCTACGGTGAGAGTAGACTATTGTGAACATTGTAGGCATTAAGGTAATGGCGAGCGTATTTTGTATAAAGGACTCTATGAAACGCATTGAAACTCGTGTATATTGCCGGATAATAAGACGGCGATAAGGTGGTATCGCGAAGGGGTAGGCAGTGAACACTGCTAACTTTGTAGGTGCTTTTTATGAGAACAAGTATTACATAGCCCGTTTGATTTATGGTTGATATAGGTAGATGATTTTTACTATAATACGTGAATCCACTCATTTGATGTATTTGTTTCTCCAGATAAAGGTGCAAGCAACGGATGTGCTTATAATTGGGATAAGAAGTGTAACTAGCACTGATTCCCTGAACTAATTTAGAGCTGGTATGCGGGCCCGTGGCTCTCATTAGGTTATTGACATCGAGGGCCTTTTGGTCGGTGTTTCTATGCCAGAACATTTGTCTCTGAGGTTTAAAGTGGGGTATAGGTGTTGTTTTTCGTGAACTTACCAGCCATGTGTCTTTTTATGTCTTTTGCATATTTGCAGTCACTCTTTTCTCAAATAGAAAAAGTCCAGGGAAGTGATTGCAGACCCTTGATGCCCTGATGAATTTGCCACAAATTTGATTAGGCAATGAAACATGTTGGCCATTCCTGAATGTGGTTACATGACATGACCGTGTTTTTAACCTTGGGATGACTCACGAAATGGAATAAAGAAATTGGAATTATATACATGAGCCAGACCTAATTTTACTTTAAGACTTCACGGGTCTTTTTTGGTTTTGGGCTGCTTACAAATCTCTTAACCCTTTTTTTCACTTTCCTTAATGGGACACATAATTATTTTCATGAGAAAGATATCGATGATGATAAAACCGTGAGCAAACTGGTGAGAACCTGCCAGCAGCTCCTCTGGTGTTGCGCACGTGAGATACTTTCTCATTTCTTCACACTTTTTCTTTTTGTTACCCATAGAAGCTGGTTGAGTGACTTTTCACATGGTTGGTTGTTTTCACCTTTGGGAATCAATAAATATTAAGTTTTATGGCACCAGGGATTTAATGATAGTTCATGACAAGAACTACTAATGAAGGTGTAATAGTTTTTTACATTACCCTACTGGTAATCCTATGTAAGTAATTGGTCTAAAAGAGTGCCTTGATGTTACCAGGTCTGTTTTTTCGTATTACAACCATACCACAGTCAAGTCTTGTGAGTGGGTCTGCTAATTCAGTATCCTTAAGAACCCCCCTTTGCTTCAAGAGAATTAAACAGTTTAGACAAGAATCTTGCAAGAAGAAATTCAAGATGGCCGCCAAGAAACGAAGTGTACTGCAGCATTCTAGTGTTTCTATGGAGGCAACAGGTTTGGAATGTCCAAGGGAGTCTCCTTTAGAACCTCGCACTTCACCTGAGATTCTTGAGAAGAAGGACCCTACCTCTGCTCTCGGCGCGAAAGTTAGTCTAGGGTAGTGCGTTGCGTGTCTCTCGACATATTAGTTCCGTCGCGCACAAGTTAACTTACCAGGAGATTCTTGTCTCTTCTGTGGATGCCAAGTAAGGTTTTTCTGGAATTGTGATTCTGAGGGAGTATGCGCAAGAACTCATTGTTAGTTCTTGGAGTCTGCACAATACTCCATGTTGTTTTTGAGTCTGCGCTGAACTGGTGTCCATTTAGAGAGTCTACGCAGTGAATTTAGTTTAGGAATTGAGACACGTAAAAGTGTAACGCTTGCGCATGACTATAAATAACTGATAGTGTTCAGTTGGGGATAGGCGGAGGTCGTCTGACAGTCTGAAATGTGCTTAAGCAGCATAGAGCGTGGTGCGTATGAACTCTTCCCACGATTACGTACCGACCATTGGTTATGTATGGTCATGATAAAAATAACAGTGCATTAATAGTGTTTGAAGCGCGTTCTGGCGTGCATGTTTTTTCCTACTGAATTATTAGAGGAATTTAAGGAGCTACGTTTAGCAAGAGATGCAAGAGCATACAGGAAGTTATAGTTGGGATTACTCATTATAAGCAGCACTTTTTACTTACCTTTGAACAGTTGAAGGCTCTTATGTCTTGCTCAAGTTCTTTCTCTAATGCAGTACATTTCTAAAAGGAATGGGAACACACACCATTAATTAATAGTATATGTTTCCCTAACAATGTAAATAAAAGGTTAAGAAAAACATATTTTCAAAAATATAAGGAGTATATAGAATAAAGACTCAACACAATGTTAAAAGAAGAGCGGCAATAGTCAAGTGAATATTAGGTATGTAATAGAATGAAACGTGAATAATAAGAAATAACAAGGTTAAACATTTATTGATTAAAAGAGTAAGTTATGCATGTGTATTCACAATTCTTCACCCATGTACAAATAAACTAAAGACAGGGCAAGAAAACAGAAGTGAGCAAGAAGATTGAAGAAGGAACTAGCGAAGACTTCGCTGTCTCTTCTCTGTCCCCTTTTCCTTTCCCCCTTTGAGTTCTTTTTGCGTTCAAGTTATATATTGACGACAGGGAAGTCGGAGAGGGGCATTGGGTTCAAGCGACATTCTGCTCCTGTGCAAATAGTCGCATTGACTGGACAATGGGCCAGACCGAGCTAGGGGAACAGCGGTGGGCCTGCCTGTTCCACAGACGCGTGAGTGTTAAGGAGTGGTGCGGCCCGGGAGGGGCCTGACGGCAGCCTGTATGCCCTACATTTTAGGCTACCCTTGAAACCAGGTGGAAAAACAACAGTTGATGGACAGAATGCAGAACAATGTCAATCATTCACCCCAGTACAGAGATCTGGGCCTAAATCCATCGTTCTTTTGCTCACCATGCCGTTGCAGTTTGAACCCAGCCATGTGCAAATCAGTCTTGACCCTGTGCCTCATGGGAACAATCCAGCCCGAACTGCCAAGCCAGGTCCTCCCTGGACTGGAAACAAGCATCCTAGGACCGGTTTCGGTGTTTCACCCCTCTTCAGCCAGGATAGCCTGATTCCAGTGGCATGGAGAGCACGGGACCCATGTCTGGGCATACCCTTCCCACTCGGGGTGACAAATGCAAAAACAACAGTTGATGGACAGAATGCTCAGACGTGAGTCCCATGCTCTCCATGCCACTGGAATCAAGCTATCCCGGATGAAGAGGGGTGCAACCCCGAAACCGGTCCTAGGATGCTTGGTTCCAGGCCAGGGAGGACCTGGCTTGGCAGTTCGGGCTGGACTGTTCCCATAAGGCATAGGGTCAAGACTGAATGGCATATGGCTGAGTTCAAACTGGAATGGCATGGTGAGCAAAAAAACGATGGATTTAGGCCCAGATCTCAGTACTGGGGTGAATGTATGAGATTGTTCTGCATTCTGTCCATCTAATGTTGTTTTTGCATTTGTCACCCCGAGTGGGACGGGTATGCTCAGACGTGAGTCTCGTGCTCTCCATGCCACTGGAATCAAGCTATCCTGGTTGAAGTGGGGCGAAACCCGGAAACCGGTCCTAGGATGCTTGTTTCCAGTCCAGGGAGGACCTGGCTTGGCAGTTTGGGCTGGACTGTTCCCATGAGGAACAGGGTCAAGACTGTTTTGTGTATGGCTGGGTTCAAACTGGAATGGCATGGTGAGCAAAAAAACGATTGATTTAGGCCCAGATCTCTGTACTGGGGTGAATGTATGTCATTGTTCTGCATTCTGTCCATCTACTGTTGTTTTTGCATTTGTCACCCCGTGTGGGACGGGTATGCTCAGATGTGAGTCCCGTGCTCTCCATGCCACTGGAATCAAGCTATCCTGGCTGAAGAAGGGTGAAACCCAGAGACCAGTCCTAGGATGCTTGGTTCCAGTCCAGGGAGGACCTGGCTTGGCAGTTCGGGCTGGACTGTTCCCATGAGGCACAGGATCAAGACTGATTTGCATATGGCTGGGTTCAAACTGGAATGGCATGGTGAGCAAAAAAACGATGGATTTAGGCCCAGATCTCTGTACTGGGGTGAATGTATGACATTGGTCTGCATTCTGTCCATCTGCTGTTGTTTTTGCATTTGTCACCCCGAGTGGGACGGGTATGCTCAGACGTGAGTCCCGTGCTCTCCATGCCACTGGAATCAACCTATCCTGGCTGACGATGGGTGAAACCCCGAAACCAGTCCTAGGATGCTTGGTTCTAGTCCAGGGAGGACCTGGCTTGGCAGTTTGTGCTGGACTGTTCCCATGAGGCACAGGGTCAAGACGAATTTTCATATGGCTGGGTTCAAACTGGAATGGCATGGTGAGCAAAAAAACGATGAATTTAGGCCCAGATCTGTGTACTGGGGTGAATGTATGACATTGTTCTGCATTCTGTACATCTGCTGTTGTTTTTGCATTTGTCACCCCGAGTGGGACGGGTATGCTCAGACGTGAGTCCCGTGCTCTCCATGCCACTGGAATCAAGCTATCCTGGCTGACGATGGGTGAAACCCCGAAACCAGTCCTAGGATGCTTGGTTCCAGTCCAGGGAGGACCTGGCTTGGCAGTTTGTGCTGGACTGTTCCCATGAGGCACAGGGTCAATACTGATTTGCATATCGCTGGGTTCAAACTGGAATGGCATGGTGAGCAAAAAAACAATGGATTTAGGCCCAGATCTCTGTACTGGGGTGAATGTATGACATTGTTCTGCATTCTGTACATCTGCTGTTGTTTTTGCATTTGTCAACCCGAGTGGGACGGGTATGCTCAGACGTGAGTCCCGTGCTCTCCATGCCACTGGAATCAAGCTATCCTGGCTGAAAAGGGGCGAAACCCCGAAACCGGTCCTAGGATGCTTGGTTCCAGTCCAGGGAGGACCTGGCTTGGCAGTTTGGGCTGGACTGTTCCCATGAGGAACAGAGTCAAGACTGTTTTGCATATGGCTGGGTTCAAACCGGAATGGCATGGTATGCAAAAAACGATGGATTTAGTCCCAGATCTCTGTACTGGGGTGAATTTATGACATTGTTCTGCATTCTGTCCATCTACTGTTGTTTTTGCATTTGTCACCCCGAGTGGGATGGGTATGCTCAGACGTGAGTCCCGTGCTCTCCATGCCACTGGAATCAAGCTATCCTGGCTGAAGAGGGGTGAAATCCCTAAACCGGTCCTAGGATGCTTGCTTCCAGTCCAGGGAGGAGCTGGCTTGGCAGTTTGGGCTGGACTGTTCCCATGAGGCACAGGGTCAAGACTGATTTGCTTATGGCTGGGTTTAAACTGGAATGGCATGGTGAGCAAAGCAATGATGGATTTAGGCCAGATCTCTGTACTGGGTGAATGTATGAGATTGGTCTGCATTCTGTCCATCTGCTGTTGTTTTTGCATTTGTCACCCCGAGTGGGACGGGTATGCTCAGACGTGAGTCCCGTGCTCTCCATGCCACTGGAATCAACCTATCCTGGCTGACGATGGGTGAAACCCCGAAACCAGTCCTAGGATGCTTGGTTCTAGTCCAGGGAGGACCTGGCTTGGCAGTTTGTGCTGGACTGTTCCCATGAGGCACAGGGTCAAGACGAATTTTCATATGGCTGGGTTCAAACTGGAATGGCATGGTGAGCAAAAAAACGATGAATTTAGGCCCAGATCTGTGTACTGGGGTGAATGTATGACATTGTTCTGCATTCTGTACATCTGCTGTTGTTTTTGCATTTGTCACCCCGAGTGGGACGGGTATGCTCAGACGTGAGTCCCGTGCTCTCCATGCCACTGGAATCAAGCTATCCTGGCTGACGATGGGTGAAACCCCGAAACCAGTCCTAGGATGCTTGGTTCCAGTCCAGGGAGGACCTGGCTTGGCAGTTTGTGCTGGACTGTTCCCATGAGGCACAGGGTCAATACTGATTTGCATATCGCTGGGTTCAAACTGGAATGGCATGGTGAGCAAAAAAACAATGGATTTAGGCCCAGATCTCTGTACTGGGGTGAATGTATGACATTGTTCTGCATTCTGTACATCTGCTGTTGTTTTTGCATTTGTCAACCCGAGTGGGACGGGTATGCTCAGACGTGAGTCCCGTGCTCTCCATGCCACTGGAATCAAGCTATCCTGGCTGAAAAGGGGCGAAACCCCGAAACCGGTCCTAGGATGCTTGGTTCCAGTCCAGGGAGGACCTGGCTTGGCAGTTTGGGCTGGACTGTTCCCATGAGGAACAGAGTCAAGACTGTTTTGCATATGGCTGGGTTCAAACCGGAATGGCATGGTATGCAAAAAACGATGGATTTAGTCCCAGATCTCTGTACTGGGGTGAATTTATGACATTGTTCTGCATTCTGTCCATCTACTGTTGTTTTTGCATTTGTCACCCCGAGTGGGATGGGTATGCTCAGACGTGAGTCCCGTGCTCTCCATGCCACTGGAATCAAGCTATCCTGGCTGAAGAGGGGTGAAATCCCTAAACCGGTCCTAGGATGCTTGCTTCCAGTCCAGGGAGGAGCTGGCTTGGCAGTTTGGGCTGGACTGTTCCCATGAGGCACAGGGTCAAGACTGATTTGCTTATGGCTGGGTTTAAACTGGAATGGCATGGTGAGCAAAGCAATGATGGATTTAGGCCAGATCTCTGTACTGGGTGAATGTATGAGATTGTTCTGCATTCTGTCCATCTACTGTTGTTTTTGCATTTGTCACCCCGAGTGGGACGGGTATGCTCAGACATGAGTCTCGTGCTCTCCATGCCACTGGAATAAAGCTATTCTAGCTGAAGTGGGGTGAAACCCCAAAAACCGGTCCTAGGATGCTTGTTTCCATTCCAGGAAGGACCTGGCTTGGCAGTTTGGGCTCGACTGTTCCCATGAGGAACAGGGTCAAGACTGTTTTGCATATTGCTGGGTTCAAGCTAGAATGGCATGGTGAGGAAAAAAACAATGGATTTAGGCCCAGATCTCTGTATTGGGGGGTCAATGTACGAGATTGTTCTGCATTCTGTCCATCTACTGTTGTTTTTGCATTTGTCACCCCTAGTGGGACGGGTATGCTCAGACGTGAGTCTGGTGCTCTCCATGCCACTGGAATCAAGCTATCCTCGCTGGAGTGGGGAGAAATCCCGAAACCGGTCCTAGGATGCTTGTTTCCAGTCCAGGGAGGACCTGGCTTGGTTGTTTGGGCTGGACTGCTCCCATGAGGAACAGGGTCAAGACTGTTTTGTGTACGGCTGGGTTCAAACTAGAATGGCATGGTGAGCAAAAAAAACGATGGATTTAGGCCCAGATCTCTGTACTGGGGTGAATGTATGTCATTGTTCTGCATTCTGTCCATCTACTGTTGTTTTTGCATTTGTCACCCCGTGTGGTACGGGTATGCTCAGACGTGAGTCCCGTGCTCTCCACTGCCACTGGAATCAAGCTATCCTGGCTGAAGAGGGGTGAAACCCAGAGACCTGTCCTAGGATGCTTGCTTCCAGTCCAGGGAGGAACTGGCTTGGCAGTTCGGGCTGGACTGTTCCCATGAGGCACAGGGTCAAGACTGATTTGCTTATGGCTGGGTTTAAACTGGAATGGCATGGTGAGCAAATCAATGATGGATTTAGGCCCAGATCTCTGTACTGGGTGAATGTATGAGATTGTTCTGCATTCTGTCCATCTACTGTTGTTTTTGCATTTGTCACCCCGAGTGGGACGGGTATGCTCAGATGTTAGTCTCGTGCTCTCCATGCCACTGGAATCAAGCTATCCTAGCTGAAGTGGGGTGAAAGCCCGAAACCGGTCCTAGGATGTTTGTTTCCAGTCCAGGGAGGACCTGGCTTGGCAGTTTGGGCTGGACTGTTCCCATGAGGAACAGGGTCAAGACTGTTTTGCATATTGCTGGGTTCAAGCTGGAATGGCATGGTATGCAAAAAATGATGGAGTTAGTCCCAGAACTCTTTACTGGGGTGAATGTATGACATTGTTCTGTATTCTGTCCATCTACTGTTGTTTTTGCATTTGTCAGCCCGAGTGGGATGGGTATGCTCAGCCGTGAGTCCCGTGCTCTCCATGCCACTGGAATCAAGCTATCCTGGCTGAAGAGGGGTGAAATCCCGAAACCGGTCCTAGGATGCTTGCTTCCAGTCCATGGAGGACCTGACTTGGCAGTTCGGGCTGGACTGTTCCCATGAGGCACAGGGTCAAGACTGATTTGCTGATGGCTGGGTTTAAACTGGAATGGCATGGTGAGCAAAACAATGATGGATTTAGGTCCAGATCTCTGTACTGTGTGAATGTATGACATTGTTCTGCATTCTGTCCATCTACTGTTGTTTTTGCATTTGTCACCCCGAGTGGGACGGGTGTGCTCAGACGTGAGTCCTGTGCTCTCCATGCCACTGGAATCAAGCTATCCTGGCTGAAGAGGAGTGAAACCCTGAAACAGGTCCTAGGATGCTTGGTTCCAGTCTAGGGAGGACCTGGCTTGGCAGTTCGGGCTGGACTGTTCCCATAAGGCATAGGGTCAAGACTGAATGGAATATGGCTGGGTTCAAACTGGAATGGCATGGTGAGGGAAAAAACGATGGATTTAGGCCCAGATCTCTGTACTGGGGACAATGTATGAGATTGTTCTGCATTCTGTCCATCTACTGTTGTTTTTGCATTTGTCACCCCGAGTGGGGCGGGTATGCTCAGACGTGAGTCTCGTGCTCTCCATGCCACTGGAATCAAGCTATCCTGGCTGAAGTGGGGTGAAACCCCGAAACCGGTCCTAGGATGCTTGTTTCCAGTCCAGGGAGGACCTGGCTTGGCAGTTTGGGCTGGACTGTTCCCATGAGGAACAGGGTCAAGACTGTTTTGCATATGGCTGGGTTCAAACTGGAATGGCATGGTATGCAAAAAACGATGGATTTAGTCCCAGATCTCTGTACTGGGGTGAATGTATGACATTGTTCTGCATTCTGTCCATCTACTGTTGTTTTTGCATTTGTCACCCCGAGTGGGATGGGTATGCTCAGACGTGAGTCCCGTGCTCTCCATGCCACTGGAATCAAGCTATCCTGGCTGAAGAGGGGTGAAATCCTGAAACCGGTCCTAGGATGCTTGCTTCCAGTCCAGGGAGGAACTGGCTTGGTAGTTTGGGCTGGACTGTTCCCATGAGGAACAGGGTCAAGACTGATTTGCTTATGGCTGGGTTTAAACTGGAATGGCATGGTATGCAAAAAATGATGAATTCAGTCCCAGAACTCTGTACTGGGGTGAATGT
Source organism: Triturus cristatus (assembly GCF_964204655.1). Classification (NCBI taxonomy): domain Eukaryota; kingdom Metazoa; phylum Chordata; class Amphibia; order Caudata; family Salamandridae; genus Triturus; species Triturus cristatus. The sequence goes on from NC_140582.1 coordinate 89,268,744, forward strand.
ATGACATTGTTCTGTATTCTGTCCATCTACTGTTGTTTTTGCATTTGTCACCCCGAGTGGGATGGGTATGCTCAGACGTGAGTCCCGTGCTCTCCATGGCACTGGAATCAAGCTATCCTGGCTGAAGAGGGGTGAAATCCCGAAACCGGTCCTAGGATGCTTGGTTCCAGTCCAGGGAAGACCTGGCTTGGCAGTTCAGGCTGGACTGTTCCCATGAGGCACAGGGTCAAGGCTGATTTGCATATGGCTGGGTTCAAACTGGAATGGCATGGTGAGCAAAAAAATGATGGATTTAGGCCCAGATCTCTGTACTGGGGTCAATGTATGAGATTGTTCTGCATTCTGTCCATCTACTGTTGTTTTTGCACTTGAAACCAGGTGGGGCATTCATTGAGGTGAGAAATCTCCGGACCTATATCTTTGCACCTATTTGTGGAGCTGGGGGGTGATCGGTTGTGTTATCGCGCAGCGGGTATTTCCCCTGCCCCCCAGAGTGACTGAGTGTGAAAAAGTTTGCCACCTGGACCTATCAACCATCACTGGTGACTGGGCCTATTCGGGGCTCTACACAACCCAGGAAGACTGCTCTGGTCCCTTTCCAACCACTACACCTGCTGCACAGTTTTTCATAAACAAAATTCAAGTCAGACGGGGTGGGAGGAGATCAAAGAGGAGCACCCAAGGGGATAGGGAACAAGACAGATGGGGCTACCAGACAGAAGAGACCTTAGGTGGGTTGACACCTGATGCTGGGGATTCTCATGTAAATGAAAGTGCTGATTATGATTTGAAAATTGTTTATCTTTCCAATAAAGTGTTGGATCAGGATGAATTGCAACTGTTGAGTAAAGGTCTTAATTTTTGCTTCACCCAAGGTGGTGATATTACAAATGTTCATGTAGACTTCTTTAAATTCACCAGAACACTAAAATTAAGAAATTACTTCTCAATCAGGGCACACAAAGCCTGGTGGCCCCATTCCAAATAGGGAATATGGTACACATACGATCTCTGACATTCGCAACATACAGTGTCTCATGTCAATAAGTGAGGGTGACATGGTTGATATTCCATTACTAATCAATGAATTGGAGATTACACAAGACCTTAGGGTGGACAGTGGACTGCCTACTAAGTCCAAATTTGTTCCAACAGGTTCCTATCATACTAACATTGATCTGTTCCATAAAAAAGTGTCGAATTACCTTTTTGCATTGGAAGTTCCCAACAGATTTCAATCAAGAGCCGGTCAGAATATCACTGCAGCTGAAAGACGGGCCTTACAGAGACTGAGTGAAGATCCTGAACTGGTAATACGTGAGGCCGATAAGGGAGGGAACGTATTTTTAATGAATCGTTCAGATTATATGAACAAAATCAACCGCCAACTCAGCAATGTCCGCTGCTATGAACAGATTGCCCTCAATCCCATGCCAGGCTTTACCAATATGATAAATGCTCGCCTGTGCGAATGGCGAGACACATGCCTTATTAGTGAGGATGAGTATCGGTACCTGAGAATTGATTGCCCAAACTATTCTTGCATATATGTGTTACCAAAAAATACATAGGGGAGGACAGTTTCCCCCAGGAAGACCGATAATCTCAGGGGTGGGCTCACCCACTGAGAAACTCTCTGAGTTTGTGGATTTGACATTACAAAGACATGTCTTGGACCAACCTTTTTACATCAAGGTTTCAAAAGACATATTGACAAAATTCAGGGACTTTCAATGGTCAGATGAACTGATGTTTGTTACCCTCGACGTTGAAAGTCTCTACACTTGCATTGACAAACACTTTGGTGTAATGGCTGTACGCTCCTTCTTGGATAAGGAGGGTACGGAACTTTTTGAGTATAATGAGATGGTGGTTGACATGATTGATATTATATTGACAAATAATTTTTTCCTACATGATGGCCGCTGGTTCCATCAGATTCAGGGAACAGCGATGGGTTCCAGGTTTGCTCCCTCTTATGCCTGCCTTTCCATGGGCTGGTATGAGAGGGAGCATGCCCGGGCCAGGAGTGCCTCCCCCTGGACCGAACACATTGTGTTCTGGGGGAGGTACATTGATGATGTCATTTTCCTATGGTCTGGCTCTCTTGATCTGTTGGAGCAGTATATTATTTATCTCAATGACAATAGTTTCAGTGTCAACCTGACCATGTCACACCATAGGGAAAGCATGAACTTGCTTGATATAAAGTTTTATGTTCAGGATGGTATGATTCAAAGTACCTTAAATAGGAAATAGACCACATGCAATGCTGTTTTGCTTTCAAAAAGGGAAACACTCTGCCTCTGTCATTAGAAATATCCCCTTTGGCGAGTTTACTCGCATAAGAAGAACGTGCAGTAAAAGGTAACCATTCCATATTAACCTGTTGGAATCAAGAAAGAGATTCATGAAAAGAGGTTACAGTAAAGAGATCCTGGATAAAGCTGAGACAAGAATTCTTAATGCGGATAGGGAGTGTACACTGCGTGATGCACCTCGGCCTACTAATGCCACTGGAAACAAAAGCAAAGCCAGATTCATCACTCAGTATACGATGCACAGTGATAAGATTTTTAATGTGTTCAGAAGAAATTGGCACTTGCTAACTGAAGTTCCTGGCTTAAAGGATTTTGTCAGTGAAAGGCCTTCCGTCACAGAAGGGAAAGTGGTTTGAAGAACCGTCTTTGCCCAAGCTATGTGATGACACCTTCTGGCAGAGAAACGTGGTTGCCATTGAAACCAATGTTTTTTATACCTGTGGTATGTGTAACGTCTGTTCCATGGGTAAAAATAAAAGGAAAACTTTTCATTACAATACCGCGATAACGTACACTATTGGTCATTTTATAAATTGCAATACAACACATGTTGTTTATGTACTTGGGTGTGCATGTGGTATTATATATGTAGGCAGCACAACACGCTGTCTCAAATATTGCATGCAGGAACACTGGAGAGCCATCAGAAACATGGATACCAGATACCCAATCACAGAGCATTACAATGAGAAACATACTGGAGATGCAAGTTTTTGGTTTCATGGCATTGACTTTGTCCCTGTAATAAGAGAGGAGGTAATAGGGAGCTATTACTGAGAAAGATTGAATCAAAATGGATCTGTCGCTTACGGGCCACGACACAGGGACACAACACAGACGGGGAAATGCATTACTTTTTGTAATATACCATCGATATATCCACCATGTATAGAATATCAAATAACCATTGATGTGGTGTTAGCAATTGGGCACTTTACTCATTTCCTAGGTAAACCTCTTAGTGCCCAGGAATGTTTTTGTTGTATTGGTACATGTGAAATTCTCTGTGTAAAGTATACAATGTGCGTACCAACTTTTGTGGTGTATGTACATAATGATGTTTACAGAATACATGTAGATTGTTAACTCTGTATCTCCCCTGCAGTCTTTCTTTGTTTTTACTGATACTGTCCTTTTTCGATATCTTATTCTTCCTTCAAACTATGGAAGTACAACTTTCCCTTTCCGTTTTTAGGTCCACTGGAGTCGACTTACTACAGTCTTTTTACTAATACATAATATTCGCTTGTTATTGTAGGAATTATCAATTCCACTAAACATGTCTTATAATATTTTTAACATAAATTTTTCCCTCTAGTTAGAATGAGTTTTCTTGTATTTGTTTTTACTTATTGTGTGCTAAGTATAACGCTGCGGATTCTACTGCATATTGACACGATTACTCTTGAAACCTTTCATCTTATTAACAGGATACATTATGTCCTGTACACTCCGAGATGGCGCCCGCATATATTTCTCTTTGTGGGCAACTTTTTGTGAGTGGCTTTCTTTAATGATATTGGGGTTGCATACACTTATTTTAGTTTTCTTATGATTGGTCTGTTATTTGTTTTTGTGCCTCTTTTGTTATCTGATATATATTGCACACTGTCATACATTGTTTTTGGCACCTGTCCTAATGGATGTGGACCTAACAACCATAGCGTCTATTTCATCATAATTTTGGGAAGCACTCTCTGTTCGAGATCTTGGTCTGGTTCTTAAAACTCCCCGGATCTTTCCTCCGTTACAAGATGGCGCTCAGTTACTATGGGACGAGCCTTAGTTTGGCCCCTCTTATTTATCCCTTCTTTATTTCTATATATTCTGGCCACCCCACTCGATGTTGCACCATGATATCTTTGTATTTTGTTTATCCCGTTTATACATCAGGGATGTTGTCCCTTGTGCCCCCTTTTTGCATCGTTATGCTGGTCTTTGAACCATTTAAACATGGCGCTCCAAGACGGTGTTATGGGCAGGAACACGTTTGCACGGCTGACGTCATCATGTTCAAGCCGGCGGTTACCGCGAGGGTTTAAATACGTAGGCTTGATATGGGGACCGGTTTGGATCGTATTCGGGCTGACGGGCCGGGCGACTTATTTAGGCACTTCAGGTACGTGGAAGTTGGAATTGTATTTGGGTCCGAATTCCATGGATGTTTGGACATACTTATTGTCTCATCTCCGATGGGGCATTTGGGACTTTAATACGTTTGGTGGTTGTATTTTGAACCATTCAGTGAACTTGATTCTTCTCAGTGATTAGTATAACCTCAGCATTTTCTTATAATAATCATGTATGGGGGGTACTCTTTGGGATGGGAAATGATACATGGGATTTGGCTTTTTGTGTTCACCATGTGCGTCACCTTAAATTGGTGGGCATTTTGGTGGGCATTTTTTTTGGTCTGTGCGGGTCTGTTTTTTGTAATTTTTACATCTTTTTAAAAACTCTCATGTTTACTCTGTACAACATTTTGGACGTTTTCTATATTGGTCCATCTACATACATCAAAAACTGTCTTTGGACTTAGGTGCCTGTGTCGTTGCGCTTTTATTTTGCGCTTGCCATTCTGCCTATTGTAAATGATGTGATCGGGATTGGGGTACATATGTTGTCTATCTAGTTGGTATATGGGGCACATAGGTGCTGGTGTTTTGACTACTAGTGAATAGGTATGTCCTACGGACATATGCAGTGAGAATGTGCTATTGTGTTCACTTACAGAGTATTATGTCTGGATGTGACCGCATCTGACCCAGGATTGTGGGACCTCGACCTTCTTCGGGCTGCAAAACGTTTCTAATCACTGATTGTTGCTCCTTTGGATTTTTTGGTCATTACTTATCGGTGAGATTTGAAGCCTGCTTTTTTACTTATATTGCTGCCCAATGTACATTGGTTTTGAGTTGTGCTTTATTATTTTTGCAGAATATCACGATTGATTGAGACTGAATATAACAAGAACTGCGGATTTGTTCTTTTCAATTTCCTTTTGGCCTATTGGCCATTTTGAGATTTTGGGGGTTTCTATTCGTGTACATGATTGGTGAGATTATGAGGGTTTTTTTTCTTGCATTTATTTTATTCTCACTTTCTCTGTCTTAATTCTTTTCTCTGTACGTCTGTAATATATCTCTTTTTTTATTTTCTCTCCTGTTTCTTTCTGTCCGTTTCATATTGATATAAGTTAGTTGTGTCTGGGTTTATTATGGATTCTCTCACTTTTTGGTCAATTCTTTTGGTCTGGGTGTATTGTGCACATTGGGGGACTCTTCTGAGTTGATCCAATCAAATGCAGTTCTTTTTCAATTTTTTAATGTCATATGGCACCTCAGGCATCAATAACTTTAGTTATATTGTGTTCATTAGGATGTTTTGTTTGTACTTTCTCTGTGGGTTATCATAGTAAACCCATTTAGTCTGATTGTGTGTGTTTATACATTTCAGTGTACAGTTACATTTGCTGTCCTCAGAGTGTGTTTTGGGTTTTTGTTTTGTGTCATCTTTTGATGTTAGTCATATGTAGCATGTTTTTTATCTGTTGTACTTATTTATGTGTTGTCCTGTGTTGATTGTTTTCTGCCCTGACGAAGTTCCATTGTATGGAATGAAATGCGTTGGCTGTTGTCCAGATTGTGACTATATTTGAAGAATAAAAGAAACTACATGGAATTACTCTGATGCCTTTCACTTCCTCTCTGGTGCACCCTCCTTTATGAAAAACTGTTTGACTCTGGATACCAGTGGACCCATATTGCGGCGGGTTCCGGAGGTGCTTTCCACAGAACTCTGAATTAAACTTGAATAGGGATTAACGTGCAGGATTTATAGTCAGCCGCTCTAGTGCTTTTGTATACCTGCTGCACAGTTGATGGCCCCCTGCGTTGGCTTGGGGGTGAGAGTCGACCTGCAAGTTATGGAGGGCCCCCCACTCTGCGTCTAACGGCAAGGGTCACCTGGAGTGGGGTGGGGGCAATCGGCCACATTGTCGGGCGGCGGGCGCTTATCTCCCTTGCTTCCTTGGACACTGGTGGTGGATTGTTGTTCAGCTCTTAGCCGCAGTGGAGAGACCTGCCATTTTGAAGCCCGCGCACATGTGCCAGCGGGCCCGGAATGGAACCCATTCCCCACCATCTCCTTCTGCTTGGCTGTAGGAATAGGCTGCCTGGCTTTCCTCTTGAGGTGCTCTGGGCATTTTAGCCTATATCTCTGCCCAGACATGGACTTCTCTGTGGGATCTCTCATCTGCCTTCTCTCCCTTTCTGGTCTTTGAGGTGTCGCCAGGACCCACCCCATGACTGCTGCTTTTGTGCCCCAAGAGACTTTGCTCCTGTATGGGGTGACTTTGGGGTAGTGGTGCCCCCCGCTCCTTGGCCTTCGGGGATACTGGACCTGTAGCCTCATCCGCCCCGGCCACTGCTGCCCTCTGCTGGATCCCCATGGGGTGTAGACCCTGGGAGAACATACCGCACACCAAAGCTGGAAAGGAGACACCTGCAGCTTCCTCCAGGGATGTTACTGTCCCAGCCATGTGGCTGAAATCGGGCTCCTCCACCTCTATGCCACCAGACCCCCCCAGAGCTTTCTCCAGGGGAACCAGCTTCGAATCCTCTCACACAGGCCTTCATGACTAACTTCCTACAGGGAATAAAGGCAGAGATCGGCTCACTCAGGTCAGACTTTAAAGCTTGCCTCCATGACCTCAGGTGAGATGTGATTGAACGTACCCTGGACTCACGGACGAAGGACCAAGAAGACCTATGGCATAAGATAAACACGCTAAAGGAGCAACATATAGAGCTCCAAATGAAACAGGGACACCTGGAAAACAGGAGCAGGAGGAACACTCTCCGCATTAGAGAGATCCCCAGGGACGCAGAGGGGTCGGGCATTATGACGTCCATGGTGGACCTCTTCCAGACTGTTAGAGGTGACGATGATGCCTCTCCACATGCCTTAGACAGAGCCCACCGGGTGGGCCCCCGCGGGGCAGCCCAGACCTTGTGCCGGAAATTCTTACTCAGGTGCAATTCTTTAAGGAGAAAGAAGTAATCCTACGTGCAGCCTGGGACAAGGCGGAGCTGTTATACAATGGCCATCACATTTAGATCTTCCAGGACCTCGCCACTGTGACACTTCGACACCGCAGTGATTTTAGACCAGCCACTGACAAGCTGCGAGAGCTTAACAATAAATACCAGTGGGGCCATCCCTTTGCCCTGAACTTTACATGGGAAGGCAAACGTAGATCACTTTGATCATTGTTGGAGGCCCAGAAACTGCTCTACATCTTGACAGACTCTCACCTCACCAGCCCAGACATGCGCCATTAATGGCCCAGAGATCCCATATGTCCAGAGTGGACCACTGTCCTACGCTTAAGACACAAGTCTCAGGTCAGGGGAAAGTCGTCTCTTCAGGCCAAGCATGATATCATACAGCACCTACGCTCCATGGACGATGCTCAATCCCCCACTCATTCTCCATCGGCCTTGGGGGTATCCCTCCTACACACCTTCATTAAGGATGCAACTCGTCAGCGTGCACTGGTCGACCCTGGGCACCCGACCTGGTGGCCTCCTTGCTCCCACACGCAGATGAGAGATGTACAAGGCACGATATCTGTGTCTGACAGAACAGACGACAGAGCAGGGCGGATCCCTGATTGGGATCATGCCTGCCCAGAGTGCTTCTCATTAGCCCTCGCCTCACATTTTTGAAGCGATCCATGCATGGAGCTGACTCAATGCTCTCCCAGGCCCTAGAGAGGTCGCTTCCTCTCCTGTGTTTGACAGCCAGCTGTGGAGACCGGAGGGCAGGGCCTGCAAAGAAGACTTCTTAGCCCACCCTCCCCCATTCAATGAGTTCCCATGGGGAGTGACTTCCTCGGAATGGACCTAGGTTTCACCAATGGACCATTCCAGGACTTGAATGGCTCTCTATGGCCCTGTTGGCCGTGTTGCACTTGTACTTGTTGTTTTACTCTTTTCTTCTCCCTCTACTCCGAACCTGGGGCCCGGGGTTTAATGGTTGCTGTAATCTCCTATTGGCCACCCTTCCTTGCCATGGGGGCATGTTATATTGTATGCTGCTGAGCGACTGGGATCAAGCGTATTGTGTCCTTTCTCCCATCCTTACACTTGCTGGTAGCGGGGCTCTCTATGGTTAGATAGGGAGTGGCGCACTGCACGTCGTCATGCCCCACACAAATTATCATGGCACAGACTAAATTTCTCTCACTCAATGTGAAAGGTTGCAACGCCTCCCAATAAGCGCATACAGGGCTGGCGATACCTCCTGTTGCAAGATGTTATCTTCCTGCAAGAAAAGCACCTCTTATGCTCAGATACACACTGTATGGCACATTCCAAATACTCCAATCAATACTGGGTGTCATCCACATCAAGGATGGGAGAAGCGGCCATTCTCCTCAAGGCGGGTGTTAACTTACAAGGGGTTCCAGTGGCACGGGACAGGGAGGGACGCTACCTTAAAATTAATCCCAGATTAACAACGGACCCCTCACCTTAATTAATATCTACGCCGTTAACCAATTGCAGGATTTATACCTTAGAAAACTCCTTAAGGACCTAGCCTCACAAGAAGACGAGCGGATGCTCATTGGGGGAGACTTCAACTTGGTATGGGACCCTGAGATGGACCGAAGTGTGACTTCCTTTCAGGTTTTAAGAAAAACAAGGGTACCCCAATATGTGAACCTGTGGTGAAATATGCGGTAAAAAAAAATGGTTCGGGTGTAGCCAAAAGGTCCAATAATAAAGTGATCCTAAGGAGAGCACTTATGATTAGAGAGTTGAAGATTAATTTCTTTAAAGGAGCAAAAAATTAATAATGTACATAGGGACATAAGTCAGTTCATGTGAAACATTTATTTCCACAACAATAGAATTCAGGTGCTCACACAATAAGTGAAAGAGGGGTGACGTGCAGAGTGATGGTGAAGTTTAAAATAACGGCATCGCATTGATAACAATAGTGTAAAACTCCTCAAACAACTTTATAGAATAGGAGGAGTTCTTTGTTGTAAAGGGTCAACGGCGTTGCGATCTCAACTGTTCAAGATCATCAGTAGGACATATAACGGTTGAGCAAGCTGAATCTAAAATGAGGAAAAACGGGCAAATAAATAAGCTATAGTTTGATCCCTACATGTAGTATAATTAATACAATCAGAGGCTCCTTTTTATAAAAAACATAATGACATATATAAATATTAATTCTGAATTATTCTGTATATCATGTAACTAGCCATGCCTAGGGGTCAAGGTAGGTGTGGAAATACATGAATTAAGGCAATTACAGAAGCGAAAGTCATGATTTAAAGGCAATTCGGAAGCGAAAGTCAACGATGTAAATTACAAGTGGTGGAAGTATTTAAACGGTGGAAAAAAGAAGTTAAATAGTAGAGATTCAGAAGCAAAAGACCAGTAATGGTGAAAATGCTGCACGTGAATACGCAAGCATAGGTGGGAGTACAAGGCATAATTTGGGCTAGTAGGAAGGTAGAGTTGAGAGCGCAGATGAAGCTGGGTAGCAACCCGCTAAACGAGAGAAGGGGGGAGAGGGAGAACACTCAGAGTAGACTTACTGATGCAATTATTCGTAGCGCAAGGAAGAGCAAATGAGGGCTTCAGAAAACAGCTGAGGGTAGACGAGTTCACCCAGATTAATTCGCTGAAGGTACGAGCGTGAGAATATCACGTGCTGTAAAGGAGTTAGAGCAGTAATTAGAAACTGGTGTGCGTCCGTGAAGGGTGCTTGCAAGGACCTTGGTGAAAGAAAACACTTACTGAGTAAACTTGAAGGACAGGGTCAGCTGTATAAGTTGCGCTTAACGATTTGCTGCCAATTTCAGGGCGCGAGATTGAAGAGGGACATTACTGCTTTAGGCTTGGTAGATGCATGGTGTTACAAGTCCCCTGACGCACAAGACTACACCTTTTTCTCCCATGTCCACCGTTCGTATTCGCGTATAGCCTATTTCTTTTAATCACGCTCACTTATCCGGTCCCTTGAGTCGGCGAGCATTTCTGACATATCCATCTTGGATCATGCGCACCTTGAAATTACCTTAATGGGTGTTGGGAGGGCGTCCCGCTCTGCACCGCGCTGGCGGCTTACCCCTCATATCTTACGGGATCTGGTCAATATCGCAGAGATCCGGCGAGAGATCCAAGCCTACTTTGAGGCTAATGCCCCCCGACACTGATAGGCATACCTTGTGGGACGCTTTAAAGGCAACCATCCATGGAACTATTACTTGAATCATAATCGCTCGTACCCGGGAGGCCCGGCTGTTGGAAACTGGACAACCAGGGACATTAAGGCTCTGGAGTGGTTGGATCACGCCGCCTCCTCGAGACGGCACAAGAAGCAGTTAGCTTTATTGCACAGGCAATTACGGGCGATGAGGGTAAACAAAGCGGATTGCTCACTTCTCAGATTGAAATACTATGAAGGAGCGAATAAGGTTGGATCCCTCCTAGCCAGCCGAATTCGCACCTGAATCTCTTGCGCCCATATCTCCAAGATAAAAAATGAGGATGGCACATGGGCCACCTCCGAAGCTGACAAACAGCAGTCATTCCATAGATTCTATTCCACCCTATATGCCAAGGGGATATGACCCCAGGAGAGTTGGGACCCTTCCCTTCTGTCCTTCATGCCCATGGCTGCCCTGGGCCCAGTCCATACACACAGTCTATAGTCCCCATTTCCACTAGATGAGGTGCGCCGGGCACTGAAAGACCTGCCATGGGCAAGACCCTGGGCCCAGATGGGCTCAAAGTATCCTTCTACCGCCTATTTTTGCCCCAAATACAGGACCATCTTCTTAACCTTTTTAACTCCTTCACTGACAAGACTAGTCTGACGCCTATGATGACTATGGCTGAGATAGTTCTAATAACCAAAGACCAATCGCTCTGTGCATCATCCCGCCCCATCTCTATCCTCAACACAGATGCCAAGATCTACACCAAGCTCCTGGAAAACCGATTGGAACCTTATCTACCTAGCCTGGTCGACCCAGACCAGGTTGAGGTCATTCGTCAATGACAGGCAGCTGACAATACTCAGCACCTGGGTGGCCCACCTGGTGGAAAAGACCCATCGATGGGATATCCCAGCGTGCCTCCTCTACCTGGACACTGAGAAAGCTTTTGATAGGGTGGATTGGTCCTTTCTCAGAGTGGTCCTGCTGAAGATCGGGCTCGGACCTAACAAGATATTCCAGATAATGGCATAATATGTTGCCCACACAGAGCAAATCCGGGTCAATGGTCTTCTTTCCCCCTCCAGTGCGCATCCATAGGGGCACCCAACAAGGATGTCCACTCTCCCCTCTACTATTTGCCCTAACAGTGGAACTGTTGTATGGTGTCCTTTTACTATTATTATGAGTGTTAGAATTCTTTTATGTCAGCACTCTGATGTGAGTGCATTCTGTGTTACCTAGATACTTAGAGGAATGTTAGGATTCACTTCGTGTTCTGTGTTGACCGGTGCTGGAGGGTCTCTGTCATCCGCACTGGTGGGTTTACTAAATGCTGAATTGTGAATAAATCATCTCTTCACAACATCGCGTGAGACCCGTTTTTATGATGATAGCCATCCGTCCGGCATCTAACATCAAGGGTATCCCCTTTGGGGGTGATGACCACTAAATCACGCTATTCGCGGATGACTTTCTGCTTACCTTGACCAATTGCAGCGATTCCTTCCCTGCCTTGAGTTTGCTTCTTCACGTGTTTGAACAAATGTTGGGCCTCAAGAATAACACTTTAAATCGCAGGCATTGAACTTAACACTCTCGTCACAGGAGGTCTTGCAGCTGCAGTCACTCACCCCAATCTAATGGGTGACCCACCTGATTCAATACTTGGGTCTCAACGTGACACCTACGCTGGCTACAGGGTCTCAAGCTAACTGGCCGAAATGCCGGCACTCTGTTTTTGAAGATGTGAGGCGATACTGCCAAAAGTGCTCTACCTTTTTCAAACCCTTCCCACGCTCATTCCCCAAACTGCTATCACAAGCCTTCAGAGAGACGTTAACTCCTTTATTTGGGGAAAAGGTCGCCCACAGTTCTCCAATAAAATACTCATGCTACCCCGAGATTGGGGAGGACTTGCCTGCCCCAATCTGCTTGTTTACTACTGGGCAGCGCACCTCCGTTACATCTCGGAATGGGTGGTACGCGAAAGCAAAGAGCGGTGGTTCCATATGAACAGAGCGGTGGCATGCAGACCTCCTTGGGACCTGGCCTGGTTGCCGAAAAGGCTAAGACCATGCAGTGCCTACATTGCTACACCTACAAAACGGTCTTGGATATATAGGACAAAATTGTTGTTGCTAGGGGTCTCACTTCCTTCCCTTCTCCCAACATTCCATTGTCTCAGAACCCCGATATTCCTCTGGCCTTGCAACCCCACTCCTTCCCATACCTGGGGGGAAGGGGAATGTCACATAATCCGTGATCTCTTTCAAGGGAAAACCTTTAAGACCTTTGATCAATGCACACAAGCTACCTCCTCCCCACCATGACACGATTACAATATTTTCAGCACAGACATTGCCTGCTCACACCCACCTATACACAAGGGGCCACGCGCCGGCTCACCTCTTTTGAGACACTTGTACGCTCCTTCAATAGCTTGCGGGGGCTTATCTGACCTACATACCAAATCCTGAAACACTCCAATCCCATGACCCTCCACCCTTACCAAGCGCAGTGGCTCACAGACATTCCGGAGGACATCCCCCAGGAACAGTGGGAACAGCTTTAGTGCGATATCCTTAAACTATATAGAAGCGTCTCCCAGCACTAAACAGCCTATAAATTTATGACTCGCTCGTATTCTACCCCAGTCCGGTTGCAGAGAATGTTCCCCACCTCCTCACCTTTGTGTTGGCGATGCAACTCCGTCATGGATTCTTTCATCCATATCTGGTGGTCCTGCCCACTCGTTACCCTCTTTTGGAAGGAGGTGCTGAGCCACATCTAAGACACAGTGGAGTTCCATATACCGAGTACACCACAAGTAACCATCTTAGGGATCTGGCCCCAATCTCTCGAGGCTATGACACACACTGACTGACGCCTGATCTTGCACTTGCTGGAGGCAGCAAAACAAACTATCGCCTTACAGTGGAAAAAGTCCACGACCCCTGCTCCCTCGCTATAATTCACACATTTATGGCACACTATGGCAATGGAGCTTTTAACTTGTCATATTACGCACTCTGAAACCAAATTTACACATATCTGGCAACCACTACTAGATCACCTCTCAAAGCTAGAACACTGCGCTTCACTCCACCGCGCCTTCTCACCCTGCAGCTCTTTGACGATATTCTTCTACCGTGAGGGGCTCAATCCCCATAACGACCCTCTACTTAACCCCTTCCCCCCTAGTACTGCCGCTATAACCCCTCGGCATCCCTTTTTATACATTCATGACCCCCTTCGAACATGGCTAGACGTTAAGCGACGACCTTCATAGACCCCATCCCCCATCCCCTCTCCCTCTTCTCTGTTTTTACTTAGTTATGCTGTTTTATGTGACATAAAAGGAATCCTCAAAGTAACACAAGAAGGGAGTGAAGAGTCAATGCTCAAAAGAGCCGAAGAGGTGGATACGTCCTCCTCAAGTTATATTTTCAAAAAACAAAGGGATCCACCCTTATGGGAAAGTATAGAAGTTATCCTCCAGACTACGTGTGTCTCCTACAATGGTGGAAAGCACACAGCTTTGTTTAAATACCCCTCACCCACCAAAAAGGACCCTTGGTGGCATGCTTCATCATCGGGGTCTTCCCGCCCCGCTGCGGGACGGGGCGTGCTACGACCTACGACTACGTGAGAGCACTGGTTATAAAAAAAAATACTATGTGTGGTGTAGGAGTGTGAGTGGAAGGGTCAGAAGTGAGTGAATGGTCAATAGTGAAAAGTTAAAAAATACCTGGCTCAGTGGAAAAAATTAAATTTTAATGTTCCTTTGAGCTGGTATCATTAAAAGTGGGGAATGAGATGGAGATACTATGCTTTAATGAGCAGTGTCTCCTGTGTCGACATGTTTCAAAGCCCTCCCCTGGCTTCTCATCAGGACTTAGAAGAGATCCCTTCTCTACTCAAATCAAAACATCTGTGTATTTACATTTAGTCCTAACTAAGTGGTGCACATAAATTTAATATGCACCGTATATTATACCCCAGTAGGTATATTGCTAAATGGGTTCTGGAAGAATTAAAACAGAGTTGAAATAACATGACACATCCAAACTGCAACATATGTGGTGTTGACCTGTAAAGAAAAGTGATATATTTCTGTGATATATTTTTCTTATCTTTATCCGTTATAATTGTTAATCAGTGCTGTGTTATGCCGGTGAGATGGGACAATACAAAAACATACACACACAAAACATAAAGAACACACTCTATATCTAAGGACCCCTTGAGCAACAATATAAAATTAAATTACCAAAAAAGTATTAATATTAATACTCTGTTGTTAATACACTCCCCCACCCCAAATCCCCTATTTCCCTTGCATCCCGTGCCACAGAAAGGGTGTCACACTCTCATGATTAATATTTTTAATTGTTATTAAATTACTTAAAAATAATTTTAATTTAATCTGTATTAATACCCAGGTATTAAAATGTATACCCGAGTATTAATACACTACCCCACCCAAACCCCTAATTCCCTTGCATCCCGTGCCAAAGAAAGATTGTCACACCCTCATAAGTATTATTTTGAGGTTGTATTAAATTACTTAAATATAATATTCACTTTAATATATATGAATACCCAAGTATTAAAATGTATACCTGAGTATTAGTACATCCCCCACCCAAACTCCTTAATTCCCTTGCATCCAGTGCCAGAGAAAGTGAGCCACAACCGCATAAGTATTATTTGGAATTTTTATTAAATTACTTAAAAATAATATTACCGTTAATATATATTGTACCCAGTTATTAAAATGTATCCCTGAGTGTTAATACACTCCATCACCCAAAACCCTAATTCCTTTGCATCCCATGCCAGAGAAAGGGTGTCACACCCTCATAAGAATTATTTCCAATAATTATTAAATTACTTTAAAGAACAGTAAAAATTGTATTTATTAATACCCAGGCATTAAAATTTATACCCAAGTATTAATACACTCCCCCACCCAAAACCCCTATTTCCTGCATCCCCTGTTAAGGAATAATAATTAAATCCTCTAATTAAAAGCGATACCAATACTACTATTAAATACAATACTACTATAAATTATTTGATCGTACTTACCTAAACACTTACCATAATTCTCAATGTAATAGCATGCGTTGTAATGGCATATGCATTGTAATGGCACATTTGTTTTAATGGCTGCGTTGTAAAAGCATTACGATGTAAAGCCTGCGTTGTAATAGATGTTTCCTAAGAGCCTCACGTCTATTACTGATGGTTATCTTGGGATCATACTGAGAAGGGCCTACAATGTCAGTTATGCCGACCTTTATGGCTATCTGATATGCTGGCAAACCCTTCAAAGCTACAATTTAACCCTCATCCAATGATTTACTACATTGGCTACCCATATTTGACATGTGTGATTGGCTATTGTTCTCTGTTCCAAATTTCACAACTGCCACGTATAACGTGGACACAAAAGAGGTCCTTGGAGGCATCCTCCAGGGCTTATACCTAGGGAGGTAGGTAGGAAAATAAACAAGTAGAAGAAAGTACACAGAAAAACTGTGAGAAAAAAGAAGATACTTGGAAGGACAGTTGGCCCCGTGAAAGGCAGTAGTATGGACAGCGAACCCTAATATTTACATTCCCACCCGCCCAATAACTTGGTTTCGACCCCAAACCAGCTTCAGTCCTTTGGAGTCAGTATTTGCAATAGGGGAGTCTTATCGGACCACTTGCACATGTCCCACTCACACTTATGTTAGACAGTCTACGATTTCCTTTAATCTGTGCTCTCCTACCCATGCACTGCCTACAATTACCTTTTCCATTGTGCAACCCTTAAATTTATCCAATGTACAAGTAATCCTTAATTACCCAAGCTTATCATTAACCGTATACCATTGTACAAATAATTGTTATTTACTCATTGGCACCTTTTGAGCAACACTGTTATTTTAGGCCCTAATGAACACTGTGTAAGATCAAAGTGACACACTTACATAAGCCATTGTGGGAAAACAAATTCTGCATCTCGGTGGCGAAGACGAAATCTGAAATGGCAGTCGCCCACCCTCAATACACAGCAGCACAGCTCGGCCTGCCAACATCCAATTGCTCTCTAGTTCTGCCCGCTTGTCTCCAACAAGTTTGTGGAAGCCGGAAATCAATATAATAAATATGCAGTAAAGTTGAACGTGTATTTATATCCAAAACAGCGTATAGCCCAGATGCAATCTGCTTTGAATTCCTCAAACAACATTTTATATGGGTTTTTAACCATTACAATACATCATCTTGCTCAGGATATACAGCAAATAAACTCATAATCTGCCACTCCAAATGTGTTAATATTCTACGAATCATTTTTCAGCTCTAAACATTTGACTATCCGTGGATGTAGGCTTATAAAATCATAATGTCAAGAAAAGCTGCATTTTGTCTCATACACTCGTGATTTCCTTGTTTCTTGAACCCTTGCAGTCATTTTAAGTTCAACAAAGACCAACAGACCATAAGTGATACAAAATGGAACCTCAGATAACATGGATTCCACAATCCAATATCCTGAGAGCTGCTTTCACACTATCTATTTGTGGAGTGTACCTGTATGTTCATAGGGGTTTGGACTAATATGTTTTCTATTTTTGATATTACTTTAAAAGCAAGGGGGCCAATTTCAATCAACAGTCGTTGAAGATCCCTCCCCCCATGAAGAATGGTAGAGATGTTGGCCCAGAGGTTTGCTACTGATCTTCTATTTTGGCCTCACTTCCAGAAAGCAAGTTGAGTAGTCTAGAATGCTAGAATATAGTCATAACACCTTGAATACTGGGAAATAATTTAGGGGCTCATTACGATGGCGAATGGACTTCAGTCCATCTGTCATCACCACGGGGATGGGGACCGCCCGCCTAGGAGCCGGCGGTCCCATACATGGAATTAAGATGCAACCCCCACCACGGCGGTCGCATCTGCAATACGTAACAATGCAGCAGATGCTTCTAGCTGCAGCACCCGCCGCAATGTTAAAAATGCACCATGTACATTTCCCTGCACTACCTGGCAGGAACCATGCAGTGCCTGCCACATGGTGCAGAAAAATTTGAAGTTCAAGGTGCCCGGGGGAAGGGGTTCCGCTACAGGCCCCCAAAGTCCATCCCCCCCAGCCTTTCCATGGTGGTTGAACCGCCATGAAAAGGCTGTCGGGGATACTGCATCCTAATCAGGCGGGCGGTGCCTGCTAGGCACTGCCACCATTCTGAAGATGCAGTCTGACAGGCAATCAGAACGATTGCCACTGTCGGATCCATAGCGGTCGGGCTTTCCGCCCGCCAGCACACTCTGGCAGGTGGAAAATGGCCGCACGACGGCGGTGAACCCGCCACCGGCAGCCTGCCGGTGGCGGGTTCACCTCCATCGTAATCAGCCCCTTAGTCAGAGATAGCTATGAGAACTCTGACGCAGTAAATATGTGGTCTGTTGTTTCTCTGGGCCCTTTCTGATCCACTCCCAGCTATAATCAATCAATCAATCAGTTACTTGTAAAGCGCACTACTTACCAGTGAGGGTCTCAAGGTGCTGAGGGGAGGGGGTGCTGCTACTGCTCGAAGAGCCAGGTCTTGAGGAGTCTTCTGAAGGTGAGCAGGTCTTGGGTCTGCCGCAGATGGGTCGGGAGGGTGTTCCAGGTCTTGGCGGCGAGGAAGGAGAAGGATCTGCCACCAGAGGTTGTTCGTTGGATGCGGGGGACGGCGGCAAGGGCGAGGCTGGCGGAGCGGAGCTGGCGGGTGGTGGTGTAGAAGCTGAGTCTGCTGTTCAGGTAGGCTGGTCCGGTGTTGTGGAGTGCTCTGTGTGCGTGGGTGAGGAGCTTGAAGGTGATCCTCTTGTTGACGGGGAGACAGTGCAGGTCTCTTAGGTGGGGGGTGATGTGGCTGGGGCGGGGAATGTTGAGGATCAGGCGGGCGGAGGCGTTTTGGATGCGTTGCAGTCGTTGTAGGTGTTTGGTCGGGATTCCTGCGTAGAGTGCGTTGCCGTAGTCCTGCTGCTGACTAGGGCTTGGGTCACCGTTCTTCTGGTCTCGGTCGGGATCCACTTGTAGATTTTGCGGAGCATGAGGAGGGTATTGTAGGAGGAGGAGGAGATGGCGTTGACCTGCTTCAACATGGAGAGGAAGGAGTCGAGGATGAATCCTAGGTTGCGTGCGTGGTCCGCGGGTGTCGGTGCTCTTCCCAGTGTGGTTGGCCACCAGGAGTTGTCCCAGGCAGAGGGGGTGGGGCCGAGGATGAGGAGCTCCATCTTGTCCGAGTTCAGTTTCAGACGGCTGCTCCTCATCCACTCGGCGACGTGGAGGTTGGTTTTGGTGGTGTGTGGGTCCTTTGTGAGGGAGAGGATGAGCTGGGTGTCGTCAGTGTAGGAGATGATGTTCAGGTCGTGCTGGCGGGCCACTTGTGCGAGGGGGGCCATGTAGACATTGAACAGGGTCGGACTGAGGGATGAGCCCTGGGGTACGCCGCAGATGATGTCGGTTGCTTTGGATCGGAAGGGTGGGAGGCGGACTCTCTGGGTTCTGCCGGAGAGGAAGGACGTGGTCCATTCCAGGGCCTTCTCCTGTATTCCGTCTTCTTGAAGGCGTGTCCTTAGTGTGCGGTGGCAGTCTGTGTCGAAGGCGGCTGACAGGTCCAGGAGGATGAGGGCTGAAGTTTCGCCGTTGTCTAGTTGGCGCCTGATGTCGTCTGTGGCGACTATGAGGGCTGTCTCGGTGCTGTGGTTTCGTCTGAATCCAGATTGGGACGGGTCTAAGATGTTGTTGTCCTCGAGGTGGCGGGCCAGTTGCATGGTGGCGATTTTCTCGATAACCTTCGCCGGGAAATGGAGCAGGGAGATGGGCCGGAAGTTCTTGAGGTCCTTGGGGTCCGCCTTAGGCTTCTTGAGGAGGGCGTTGATTTCGGCGTGCTTCCAGCTCTCCGGGAATGTCGCAGTCTCGAAGGAGAGGTTGATGACCTTCCATAGATGGGGTGCGATGGCAGCGTCTGCTTTGTTGACTATGTGGTGTGGGCAGAGGTCTGATGGTGATCCTGAGTGGATAGAGTTCATGACTTTGCGTGTCTCGTCGTCGTTGACGTAGGACCAAGAGGTCAGGCGGTTGGTGCAGGTGGTGTTCGCGGGGGGGATGGGGTCTGCCGTAGTGAGGGCTGTCGAGGTGTTGAAGCTGTCGTGGATGTCGGCTATCTTGCGATGGAAGAAGGTTGCCAGTGAGTCGCACAGCGGTACAAAAGGGGGTGGCGATGGACGGAGCATCAGAACCAATCAAACACTCACACCCAGTCAACAGATCTGGGTTTGATCCATCATAGTTCTTTAGCCCACTCTGCCACCCCAGTTCAGACATGGCCATATGCAAATCAGTCTGACCCTGTGCCTCATGGGAACAGTCCAGCCCGAACTGCCAAGCTATGCCTTCCCTGGACCGGAAACATGCTTCCTAGGACCGGTTTCTGGCATTTCAGCCGTCTTCAGCCAGGCTTGCTTGAATCCAGTGGCAAAGTGAGCAAGGGACTCACGTCTGTGCATACCCTGCCAACTTATGGCGAACAAAGCGGTACAAAAGGGGGTGGTGATGGACGGAGCATCAGAACCAATCAAACACTCACACCCAGTCAACAGATCTGGGTTTGATCCATCACCGTTCTTTAGCCCACTCTGCCACCCCAGTTCAGACATGGCCATATGCAAATCAGTCTGACCCTGTGCCTCATGGGAACAGTCCAGTGAGTCGCACAGGTCTTGCGAGGGCGGGATGTCGTTGGTGTTGGCACTGGGGTTGGAGAGTTACTTCACTATGCTGAATAGCTCTTTGTTGTTGTGTGCGTTGTTGGTGATGCCTGCAGGTGGCGCCCTTGTGGGCTGCGTGGCTGTCCGGTGTACGATCGTGGAGTAATTTCTTCTCCAGTTTCCGGCATGTACGTTTGGAGGTCTGGAGCTCTTCGGTGAACCAGGTGGCTTTCTTGCTGGTGTGGCTGTTGGAGGGTTTCTTAAGCGGGGCGAGGGTGTTGGCGCAGTCATCGATCCACTGTCTGAGGTTGCTGGCGGCGGCGTCTCGGTCGGTGGGGTCGGTGGGTGGGTTCTGGGCGAGGGTGGAGGTCAGCTGGTCTTCGGTGACTTTACTCCAGTAGCGGCGAGGCAGTTGTTGGGTGCGGTGGTGCGTGGTTGGTTTCTTGAAGGTGAAATGGATGCAGCGGTGGTCGGTCCAGTGGAGTTCGGTGGTGTGGTTGAAGGCGACGTGGGTGCTTGTGGAGAAGAGGGGCTCAAGCTTGTGGCTGGCGGCGTGGGTGGGTTCAGTGACGAGTTGTCTGAGGCCGAGGTTGGCGAGGTTGTCGATCAGGGTGGCGGAGGTGGCTTCGTTGTTGTTCTCAAGGTGGAAGTTCAGGTCCCCGAGGAGGATGTAGTCCATGGAGGCGAGTGCGTGGGTGCTGGTGAGGTCAGCAATGGAGTCGCTGAACAGAGCCCAGGGTCCGGGGGTCTGTAGACAAGTGTTCCTTTGAGGGTGGTGTTGGGGTCGGTGTGGATCCGGAAGTGCAGGTGTTCGGCGGTGTTGAGGGTGTCGTCTGCTGGAGGGTGGACTTGTGGATGATGGTTAAGCCTCCTCCAATTCCGTTTTCGCGATCCATGTGGGTGATCTTGTAGCCGTCCGGGATGGCTATGGCGATGTCGGGTGCCGAGGAGTCCTTCCACCAGGTCTCGGTCAGGAAGGCAACGTCTGGGGCAGAGGTGTCGAGCAGGTCCCACAGCTCGACGGCGTGTTTGCGTGCGGAGCGGGTGTTGAGGAGTATGCAGCGAAGGTGGTTGGGTCCGGTCCTTGGAGGTTTGGTGGTTCTGTCGCAGGTGAAGTTGCAGGTGTGGCAGGAGAAGGGTTCGTGGGTGCGTTTCGGGGCGGCCTGGAAGCAGCGGTGGTCTCGGCCGGTGTTGAGAGCGTGGAGGGTGTTGGCATCGTATCGGAATCTGGCGTCGTGGCGATTGCGAGGTCCGGGGGTTCCTGGCGCTGGGCGCGGTCCAGGCGCGAACGGGCGCAGACGGACTTGCCTCTGGCGTGCCAGCGGCGCGGCCACGCATCAGCCGCCATTTAAGGTGGGGAGGGAGGGAGGATCAAACATCACGCTCGGGGGCACAGCAGGGTGGAAGTCGCGTCAGCAGCGGCGAGGCACAGGCACAACCGGTGAAGCTGTGCAGCAGGAGGGGAGCGACCTGGCCTGCGAGCAGGGTCAGGGGTCGCTCTCACTGCCGCGCAGCGGCCGCCATTTAAGGCGGGGAGGGAGGATCAGCTGGGAGCGGGGCGGCGAGGGGGCGGGCCGCAGGGGAGCAGCGGCAGGAATCGGGCGAGGGTACAGAAGAGAAGGGGGAGGTGGGGGAAAACAGGCAAGGCGCAAGGCAAAGAACTTTATAAAAAATAAAAATACAATTAAGCACACAGCAGTGGGAGACAAAGGCAACAATGGAAACGGTATAGAGAACCAGGCAGCAAAATACAGTACCAAAAAACAGTCAGTCAAACATCACGCTCGGGGGCACAGCAGGGTAGAACTCGCGTCAGCAGCGGCGAGGCACAGGCACACCCGGTGGAGCTGTGCGGCAAGAGGGGAGCGACCTGGCCTCTCCCCATTTCCCATAGTAGTACCCACTCCCATTCTGACTTCCCATATTCAGCTTGAAGGAACCCTGTTTTCAACCTCCTGTGTTCTGAGAGACCCCACACAACCCTGTTGACCATTCAGACAACCCATGAACTGTGCAGTTTCTCGGAGTGTGTGTGACTTGACGTGTTTTAAAAAGCTTTCGATTTTTATAATTCTGTTCACTTTCATGGACATTTTCAACTTTTCCGTAACTATTTTTGAGTCATTGCACAGTTTTCTTTAATTTTTTTTGTATTTATGAATATTTTATCTTTTGAAACGTTCATAGGTCTAGTTTCTTATCTATATCATTGTTTGTTTGGTGTGTTACACATAAATTCTCATATATTTTCTCTGGGGGTTGTATCGCAGGTCAGGCCTAGCTAATAAAAGTGATCCAGGAATTGCTGCAAACTGGACTTTGGGGAATAGTAAAACAGTGCAATCCTGCAAATGCACCATCCCATTTACAGGTGGGGGCATTGCAAGATTTGAACTATTGAAGACTCAGATGCCTGCACAGGTAGATCTCCTTTGACATGGTGGCCTATCAGCCACGGGACCACCACTAGATTGCCTTGCTTAGTTAGTCTATCAAATGAGACATGGCTGTCCAGGACAAGGAAAACAAGTAATAGCTGAGACATATGGAGGAAAATGTCTGCAAATTAGGGGCAGAAGATTTTTTTTCCTGGAACAAGCCCCCAGGTGGGTGCCACAAACATGGACACCACTCAACAAAGTTCACAGCATTCACTGCCAACACTGTACCAGCAGTTCTAATTAAAGCTTTAGAGAGATCCTTGGGCTAGATGTTCATCTGTAATCATTCTGGGCTATCCTGTGCCAAAGGAGCAGAAGCCATTGCATCCATGGATGCCTGCCAGAGTCCAAATATACATCATAGTGTTTGCCAGAAGTATACTCAGTGTTCAAGAAGTTAAATCTAGGCAGCCTAGATATTTGTATATATATATATATATATCAGGGTTTTATAAAGTGTGCTACTCACCCGTGAGGGTGTCAAGGTGCTGGGGGGGAGTGGAGCTCAGGTTCAGTCGAAGAGCCAGGTGTTGAGGTTCTTCCTGAAGGTGTGCAGGGTCGGGGCGCGTCTGATGTTAACTGGGAGCTCGTTCCAGGCCTTGGCTCCAACTTAGGAGAAGGCTCTTCCGCCAGCTCTGTGTCTGCTGATGTGTGGGTCTCCGCTAGGGCGAGGTTGGCGGAGCGGAGGTTCCTATTGGGTATGTGGAAGGAGACTCTCCCACTCTCCCATTGAGGTATTTGGGTCCGATGTTGTGGAGGGATTTGTAGGCGTGGGTTAGCAGTTTGAAGGTTACTCCCTTCTCGACGGGGAGCCAGTGGAGGTCTTGTGGGTGTTGGGTCATGTATTTGTGCCGCGGGGTCCCGAGGACGAGTCTGGCTGCGGTATTCTGGATGGTTTGGAGCTTGTTTAGGAGAGTTTTCTTTATTCCAGCATTGAGGGCATTGCAGTAGTCCAGTCTGCTGGTAATGAGTGCGTGGGTGATGGTCTTTCTGCATTCGAAGGGTATCCATTTGAAGGTCTTGCGGAGGATGCGAAGGCAGTTGAAAGGATGAGGACCTCAGTCTTCTCCGAGTTGAACGTTAGGCAGCTATTTTTCCTCCAGTCTGCGTCATTGTTTCTTGGAAGCAGAGTCTGGTGTCTTTGGGGTTCTTCGTGAGGGAGAGGATGAGCTGGGTGTCGTCGGCGTATGATACTATGCTGAGCCTGTGCTGTCTGACGATGGCGGTGAGGGGGGCCATGTAGACGTTGAAGAGCGTGGGGCTGAGCGATGATCCTTGGGGTATTCCGCAATTGATCCTTGTGGGTGCGGAGAGGAAGGGAGGGAGTCTGATCTTCTGGGGTCTGCCGGAGAGAAAGGATTGGATCCAGTTGAGGGTGGTTCCTCGTATCCCAGCGTTGTAAAGTCTGGCTAACATAGTGCGATGTGAGACGGTGTCGAATGCTGCGGAGAGGTCTAGTAGGATGAGGGCCGCCGTGTGGCCCTGGTCGAGCAGCATGCGTATGTAGTCAGTGGCGGCGAGGAGGGCGGTCTTGGTGCTGTGGTTGCTGCGGAATCCGGACTGGGAGGAGTCCAGGATGGAGTTCTTTTCGATGAAGGCGGTCATCTGAGCATTTATGAGTCTCTCGGTGACTTTGGCAGCGAAGGGGAGGAGAGAGATGAGCCGTAGCTTTTCAGGTCCGTCAGGTCGGCCATGGGTTTCTTGAGGAGGGCTCATTGTCGGCAGTGGGGAGGGGGGTCGTGTCCGCCGTCTGTTTCTATTGTCCGGCTGTTGTTTTTTTGTATGTTTTAGTTTGTAGTTTGTTATCCCTTAAAAAAACTACTAAATCCAAA
The DNA here is from genome assembly GCF_964204655.1 of Triturus cristatus. Taxonomy (NCBI): domain Eukaryota; kingdom Metazoa; phylum Chordata; class Amphibia; order Caudata; family Salamandridae; genus Triturus; species Triturus cristatus. The sequence continues at coordinate 89,293,333 of NC_140582.1, forward strand.
AAAACACTTCGGTCTTACAAATACTAGCAGTGAATCTTAAATTCAAATTGTTCTTATTCAATTTAGAAGAGAAGGTCTGGGCAGATTCAGGGGTATCATTCCACATAATAAACAAATCATCTATGAACCTAGTCCATAGTATTATATTTTCATTCCACTCCTTTTGATGTTCCACTCTGAGCACCTGCTCCTCCCACCATGCCCTGCCATGTGTAAATTGGCTTAACTGGGGGCGAACCACTTGCCCATGGCTGTATCCCACATTTGTTTACATGCTTCCTTCCCATACATGAAAAAGTTGTTTTCTAGACACAACTTTGTCATGTCGAGCAACATATTGGTGTATTGGTGTAATGAAATTGGTCTCAGTCCCAGAAAATGTGAAATAGCTCGGAGGCCATCCTTATGCAAAATACTTGTATAAATGGAAGTCACATTTAACGACATTAGTACATAAATTCTTTTCAAGAAATCACTTTTTCAACAATTGGTCCTAATTATAACTACCGACTGGTAAATATATATATATATATATATATATATATATATATATATATATTCGCTCCACCAACTCCGGTAACGAACCAAGGGCTGTCACGGGCGGTCCGAGTCAGGATACCGGAACTCCTCGTATACACTCCTCACTGTCCCCTTCAAACCAAGGAAACACTCGGACACTCCGTAGAAAGCAAATTCTTTAATCCAGCAAGCAGAACGACGCGTTTCACCTTTACGGCTTTATCACGCTCGTAAAGTCAACATTACACCATGTTTAAATACACCATGAAAGTAAGTTAACCATAAAAATTGAAAACGGACTTCTCATACACGTGTAGCTCAATCCAAGTGCTAATGCAGCGGCCATTTTACAATGTTGTTAATACATGGAAATGCCAGTACGTTAATCCCCAAATCCATTCATGACATAGAAAATTGATAGTTATTACTATGGATTCATGATCATTTAGATAAAATGCAAAAAACAGCTTATAAATCAATATGCCTTCTAAATCAAACCGTATCTTTACACAAACGGAATAATGTAAAAATCGCGTTACCGAATGTTAGCTGTCAAGAATGGAAAGAGGAAAACCACCACATAAAAATCGTCCAAGTGGACAGTGAAAAAAAATATATATACATGCCGCATATTAAGCATAGTAAACAATGGCCACATTAGCTGCGTGTCAGGGTTTCATATCAGAAATGTGTCAACCAAACTCTCGAAAATAATTTTCAGCTCAAATGCATAATAGGAGACAGGAGAGCATATTCTCTGATTAATCTATCAACATCGTGTATATGCGTTGAATAACATGTGCCTCTAACAAATCACGCCCAAGTGGGCTACTGTGTCGACCAGAGCATATTGACAGAAGTCCACATACATATAGATCTTAGATGATCTTCAACTAAAAAGTCCACACGTGAGAGAAGTATATATATATATATATATATTCACTGAAAAAACCATAGGTTTCACACACGTTATAGTTAGGAATTAGCATTTAAAAAACCTTGCAAATTCACTGAAAAAACCATAGGTTTCACACAAGTTATAGTTAGCTGTTCATTTCACTCGTAAAAAACCAATGAAATTCCCCCGTTATAGTTAGTGCAGGCAACTATAACTCACGCGACCGCAATCCTCTGCTGATGCTAATACTGTATTTAGACACTTATTTGCCCATGTCTTCTTCCATTAAATTTTAGCTATACATATATTACAAATATTTTTTTTTCATAAAGACACATATGTCATCAGCAGAGGATTGCGGTCGCGTGAGTTATAGTTGCCTGCACTAACTATAACGGGGGAATTTCCTGTGCGTGCTCCCTGTGCGCGCGCGCACAGGGAGCACGCGGTGCGCTTCGCGCACCGTGCGCCCACTTTACGCAGTTAGTGCCTTGCACGCACTGTGGTCACGCGGTGCGCTGCGCGCACCGCGTGCCCACGTTACGCGGGATGGGCCATGTACGCACGATGCGCTTCGCGCACCGTGCGCACATGGGGGACATATTATGCGCTTCCTTGTCAAAGGAATTCATTTGTAGTTTCAATTGTTTCATATGCCATGCACAAATGGTGCCCTACGGGCACCATTTGCGCACGGGGTGGGGAAAGTGTGGATAAATTTTTTTTTTTTCATCTTTTTAACCGTACGCGTACGGTAAGCGTAATCGGCGATTTTTCGAAAAAAATTAAAATTGTTTTTTTGGCCTTGGGGGTTGTTGGGGAACACCTATATCCATGCTGGGTGGTTTAGAACTGAATATACTACACCCTTTAGATGTTTTTGGACTTGGTTTATGCTGCCCCCCTCAGAGTGCAAGAGAGAAAATGGCGGCCGCCGCTTCCTGGTTTCGACCGATTCGAATGTTTACTTAGATCGAACAGCCAATCAGAATCGCGCTCGCGCACGTCACCGTACGCGTACGGTAAGCGCACCGTAAGCGCACCGTAAGCTGGCTCAGATATATATATTGATTTAAAGGCTATTTTCTCAGAATCTACTGAACAGATTTACACCAAACCTACAAAAGGCACTTCCTTGACCTGTAGACAACCTCTCTGCCAAATTTCAAGGAACTCTGTTCAGCCGTTCGGGCTGTAGCTGTGTCTAAAGGTCCTATGGAAAAATGCATGGGAAAAACGCGTTTTGGGACCCCCCTTTTATCTCACCCCCCGCTTGACGAATCCCCCCGAGACTTTCAGGGTAGGAGCGGAGCGCAGCGCCCCACCTATTTTGAAAATTTCGCGAGGATTCGTCGACCGGCGCCAAAGTTATTCAAAATAGAATGTTGCGGTTTTCCTATGGAAACAGGGTCCCAACTATAACTACCTACTGGCGACCGCCAGTAGGTAATATATATATATATATATATATATATATATATATATATATATATATATACAGACGAAAGCTGCACCAACAATTGAGGCAACACACATGTGCGTCTTCAACCTTTTTATTTCGGCAAGTTGCAGGGAAATCAGGCTCAGCATCACAGCGTAAGTTACCAAACATGTTTCGGGCTTCCTTCGCCCTTGCTCACTGGTATTCCTCGGGAGGCACAGCACAAAAGTTTCCCGCCGCATTTGCAGCATTTGATAGTGTAGTCCCGCCCTGTGGCCGTGCCTCGCAACGGCATGCTGGTCTCGGTAGTTTTGGGCTGATTCTCATCACTCGTGGATAACGCTGTGTCTCCCAAACGTTTCTTAAACCCCAAGTGGGTAACTGAAAATGTCAAGTCTGGGTCCCTGCTCGTGATCTTGCCAAAAATGGTCACGCCATTCCATTATGCGCCAATACAATCTAAGCGCACTGGAGCTGCTCGTCCGCAGCGGGGTGTCTCGCGACCTGGGCAAGGCCGCTAATATATCCAGACGAAGCTGCACCAACAATTGAGGCACCACACATGTGCGTCTTCAACCTTTTTATTTCGGCAAGTTGCAGGGAAATCAGGCTCAGCATCACAGCGTAAGTTACCAAACATGTTTCGGGCTTCCTTCGCCCTTGCTCACTGGTATTCCTCGGGAGGCACAGCACAAAAGTTTCCCGCCGCATTTGCAGCATTTGATAGAGTAGTCCCGCCCTGTGGGCGTGCCTCGCAACGGCATGCTGGTCTCGGTAGTTTTGGGCTGATTCTCATCACTCGTGGATATCGCTGTGTCTCCCAAACGTTTCTTAAACCCCAAGTGGGTAACTGAAAATGTCAAGTCTGGGTCCCTGCTCGTGATCTTGCCAAAAATGGTCACGCCATTCCATTATGCGCCAATACAATCTAAGCGCACTGGAGCTGCTCGTCCGCAGCGGGGTGTCTCGCGACCTGGGCAAGGCCGCTAATATATCCAGACGAAAGCTGCACCAACAATTGAGGCACCACACATGTGCGTCTTCAACCTTTTTATTTCGGCAAGTTGCAGGGAAATCAGGCTCAGCATCACAGCGTAAGTTACCAAACATGTTTCGGGCTTCCTTCGCCCTTGCTCACTGGTATTCCTCGGGAGGCACAGCACAAAAGTTTCCCGCCGCATTTGCAGCATTTGATAGTGTAGTCCCGCCCTGTGGGCTCTGCCTCGCAGCGGCATGCTGGTCTCGGTAGTTTTGGGCTGATTCTCATCACTCGTGGATATCGCTGTGTCTCCCAAACGTTTCTTAAACCCCAAGTGGGTAACTGAAAATGTCAAGTCTGGGTCCCTGCTCGTGATCTTGCCAAAAATGGTCACGCCATTCCATTATGCGCCAATACAATCTAAGCGCACTGGAGCTGCTCGTCCGCAGCGGGGTGTCTCGCGACCTGGGCAAGGCCGCTAATATATCCAGACGAAAGCTGCACCAACAATTGAGGCACCACACATGTGCGTCTTCAACCTTTTTATTTCGGCAAGTTGCAGGGAAATCAGGCTCAGCATCACAGCGTAAGTTACCAAACATGTTTCGGGCTTCCTTCGCCCTTGCTCACTGGTATTCCTCGGGAGGCACAGCATAAAAGTTTCCCGCCACATTTGCAGCATTTGATAGTGTAGTATATATATATATATTATCTACTGGCGGTCGCCAGTAGATAGTTATAGTTACAACCTAGTTTCCATAGGAAATCTCAAAATTCTATTTTGAATAACTTTGGCGCCGGTTGACGAATCCTCGCGAAATTTTCAAAACTAATGGGGCGCTCTGTTCAGCTCCTACCCTGAAAGTCTCTGGGTGATTCGTCAAGCGGGGGCCGAGAAAAAGGGGGGGTCCCAAAACACGTTTTCCCCATGCATTTTTCCATAGGACCTTTAGACACAGCTACAGCCCGAACGGCTGAACCGAATTACTTGAAATTTGGCAGGGAAGTGCCTTTTGCAGGTCTGGTGTAAATCTGTTCAGTATTTCCTGAGAAAATAGCATTTAAAAGCATATCAATATCTATACGCGCTCACCGTGCGCGCACTGTCCGCGCACTGTCCGCGCACCCTGCCGTCATCAGCAGAGGATTGCGGTCGCGTGAGTTATAGTTGCCTGCACTAACTATAACGGGGGAATTTCATTGGTTTTTTACGAGTGAAATGTCCAGCTAACTATAACATGTGTGAAACCTATGGTTTTTTAAGTGAATTTGCAAGGTTTTTTAAATGGTAATTCGTAACTATAACGTGTGTGAAACCTATGGTTTTTTCAGTGAATATATATATATATATATATATATATATATATATATATATATATATATATATATATATATATATATTATCTACTGGCGGTCGCCAGTAGATAGTTATAGTTACAACCTAGTTTCCACAGGAAATCTCAAAATTCTATTTTGAATAACTTTGGCGCCGGTTGACGAATCCTCACGAAATTTTCAAAACTAATGGGGCGCTCCGTTCAGCTCCTACCCTGAAAGTCTCGGGGTGATTCGTCAAGCGGGCGCCGAGAAAAAGAGGGGGTCCCAAAACACGTTTTCCCCATGCATTTTTCCATAGGACCTTTAGACGCAGCTACAGCCCGAACGGCTGAACAGAATTACGTGGAATTTGGCAGAGAGGTAGCCATAAGGTCAAGGAAGTGCCTTTTGCAGGTCTGGTGTAAATCCGTTCAGTAGTTCCTGTGAAAATCAAAAGTAAAACCATATACATATCTGGGCGGAGCCTAACCACACATCTCATTGTGAGATCTGATTGGCTGTCAGCACTTCATCCAAGAAGTGTTGGCAGCCTTCATGGGACCAATATACATGATAACACCTCATTAAAAAGCATTGCAGTTAATAGAAGGTTTTAAGACTTTAGTTACATTATAAATCATTTGTTGATGGTACCATTCTCATTTTAGGAATTGTGGTATGTTCTAAGGTGATTTTACCATGTGAAAAAGCCTTCTGCTGGGATATCATGAATCATGTTTTGAGAGAAAACTATTTTCACATGCTTTTCCCACAGAGGTTTGGAAGGTGATCTATAAGCTAAACTGAGAGCATATTTTCTGTAAATTCACATTATCTTTCTCAGTCATGTGAGAATGAAGTCTGACATTCTCAGTAAAACATGTACATCCAACAAGGGCAGAGACTGTCAGTTGATTCCTTTGTGTTCTACTGCAGCTTCCCAGAGTGTTCCAAAGAACAACTAGAGCGCTAACAGTCTTACTTATGACAAAGGTATGGCACACCTGAAGCCATCTTGATTGGAATAAAGTGGTAACTCTTAAAACATTTAATTTAAAAAGGAACAAAATGAGAGGGTTCATTTTGCCATAGAATGTATGATTAGTGCTGCAGAAAGAAAAATTAGGGCACATTTTGAGTGACTTCACAAATCCTCTTCTATTTTATTAAAGAATTCTGACATGCAGACTGAAACATGCACTTTCAATACCAGCAGCAGACTTCCCTGGTGAGCAGTAGCTTTACTACAGTGATCTAATGAGCGACTAGAGTGCTAACATTCTGAATTTATGGCAAATGTGTGACACATCTGAATGCCTTCTTCATTGAATCAAAGTAAAAAACTGACAGTATGCCTACTGAGGAGACTGCAGTAAATGAGGAAATTAGGAATCTTCATAACAAGGTTCCCAAGATGGCCACCAGAGACAAAAGAGCCCAAATGTAGCACAAATATCACCGAGATGTAGCCCAAGTATAGCCCAATCACAGTAATCCCAGAGTGTTTTAAAGAACAACTAGAGCGCTAACAGTCTTACTTATGACAAAGGTATGGCACACCTGAAGCCATCTTGATTGGAATAAAGTGGTAACATTTACAACATTTAATTTGCAAAGGAACAAAATGAGGGGGTTCATTTTGCCATAGAAATTATGATTAGTGCTGCGGAAAGAAAACTTAGGGCACATTTTGACTTCTCAAATCCTCTTCTATTTCATTAAAAAGTTCTGACATGCAGACTGAAACATGCACTTTGAATACCAGCAGCAGACTTCCATGGTGAGCAGTAGCTTTGCTACAGTGATCTAATGAGGAACTAGAGTGCTACCATTCAGAATTTATGGCAAATGTGTCACATCTGAATGCCTTCTTGATGGAACCAAAGTAAACAAGCATTGAAAATGCAATAGGTCTCGCCCTCGTTTAAGTTAAAGCAATTCTGTTTATAATTAGGTGGCTTTTTAGCTTTGCTTTTATTAGTGTTTTTCAAAATGTCATATACATACCATGCATATGTATGCATATATGTATATGTATATGTTTGCATGAATTTATATTTATATAGATATGCAGATTATATGTTTATATATGTATATATATATATATATATATATATACACATACATATATAAATGCATATGCATATATATGCATATATATATGTGCATATGTGTGCATGTACAGAGAGGTAGAGAGGTAGAGGTGTATAGGTAGAGTGTAGAGGTAGAGAGGTAGAGGTAGAGAGGTATAGAGTAGTAGAGAGAGAGGTAGAGAGTAGAGAGCGAGTAATAGAGAGTAGAGAGTGAGTAGTAGAGAGTAGTAGAGAAAGTATCAGAGAGTGAGTAGTAGAGAGTAGTAGAGTGAGTAGTAGAGAGTAGTAGAGAGTAGTAGAGTGAGTAGTAGAGAGTGAGTAGTAGAGAGTGAGTATTAGAGAGTGAGTAGTAGAGAGTAGTAGAGAGTGAGTAGTAGAGAGTAGTAGAGAGTGAGTAGTAGAGAGTGAGTAGTAGAGAGTAGTAGAGAGTGAGTAGTAGAGTGAGTAGTAGAGAGTAGTAGAGAGTGAGTAGTAGAGAGTGGTAGAGAGAGTAGTAGAGAGTGAGTAGTAGAGAGTAGTAGAGAGAGTAGTAGAGAGTGGTGGAGTAGTAGAGAGTGAGTAGTAGAGAGTAGTAGAGAGTGAGTATTAGAGTGAGTACTAGAGAGTAGTAGAGAGCGAGTAGCAGAGAGCAAGTAGTAGAGAGTGTGTAGTAGAGAGTGAGTAGTAGAGAGGGAGTAGTAGAGAGAGTAGTAGAGAGTGAGAAGTAGAGAGAGTAGTAGAGTAGTAGAGAGTGAGTAGTAGAGTGAGTAGTAGAGAGTAGTTGAGAAGTAGAGAATCAGTAGTGGAGAGTGAGCAGTAGAGAGTAGTAGTGAGTGAGTAGTACAGAGTGAGTAGTACAGAGTGAGTAGTAGAGAGTAGTACAGATTGAGTAGTAGAGAGTAGTAGAGTGAGTAGTAGAGAGTGAGTAGTAGAGAGAGAGTAGTAGAGAGTGAGTAGTTGAGTAGCAGAGAGTGAGTGGTAGAGCGTAGGAGAGAGTAGTAGAGTGAGTAGTAGAGAATAGTAGAGAGTGAGTAGTAGAGCGAGTAGTAGAGAGTAGTAGAGTAGTAGAGAGTGAGTAGTAGAGAGTGAGTAGCAGAGAGAGTAGTAGAGAGTGAGTAGTAGAGAGCGAGTAGTAGAGAGTAGTAGAGAGCGAGTAGTAGAGAGTGAGTAGTGGAGAGTGAGTAGTAGAGAGTGAGTAGTAGAGAGTGAATAGTAGAGAGTGAGTAGTAGAGAGAGTAGTAGAGAGTGAGTAGTAGAGAGTGAGTAGTAGAGAGTAGTAGAGTGAGTAGTAGAGAGTAGTAGAGAGAGAGAGTAGTAGAGCGTGAGTAGTAGAGAGTGAGTGCTAGAGAGCAGCAGAGAGTAGTAGAGTGAGTAGTAGAGAGAAGTAGAGAGTGAGTAGTAGAGAGTGAATAGTAGAGAGTAGTAGTAGAGAGTAGTAGAGAGAGAGTAGTACAGAGTGAGTAGTATAGAGTAGTAGAGTGAGTAGTAGAGAGTGAGTAGTAGAGAGAGAGTAGTAGAGAGTGAGTAGTAGAGTAGTAGAGAGTGAGTGGTAGAGAGTAGGAGAGAGTAGTAGAGTGAGTAGTAGAGAATAGTAAAGAGTGAGTAGTAGAGCGAGTAGTAGAGAGTAGTAGAGTAGTAGAGAGTGAGTAGTAGAGAGTGAGTAGCAGAGAGAGTAGTAGAGAGTAGTAGAGAGTGAATAGTAGAGAGTGAGTAGTAGAGAGCGAGTAGTAGAGAGTGAGTAGTGGAGAGTGAGTAGTAGAGAGCGAGTAGTAGAGAGTGAGTAGTAGAGAGTGAATAGTAGAGAGTGAATAGTAGAGAGTGAGTAGTAGAGAGAGAGTAGTAGAGAGAGAGTAGTAGAGGGTAGTAGAGTGAGTAGTAGAGAGTGAGTAGTAGAGAGTAGTAGAGAGTGAGTAGTAGAGAGTGAGTAGTAGAGAGTGAGTAGTAGAGAGAGAGTAGTAGAGAGTGAGTGCTAGAGAGCAGCGGAGAGTAGTAGAGAGAAGTAGAGAGTGAGTAGTAGAGAGTGAATAGTAGAGAGTAGTAGTAGAGAGTAGTAGAGAGAGAGAGTAGTAGAGAGTGTAGTAGAGAGTGAGTAGTAGAGAGTAGTAGCGAGTGAGTAGTAGAGAGTGGTAGAGAGTGAGTAGTAGAGTAGTAGAGAGTGAGTGGTAGAGAGTAGTAGAAAGTAGTAGAGTGAGTAGTAGAGAGTGAATAGTAGAGAGTAGTAGAGAGTGAGTAGTAGAGAGTAGTAGAGCGTGAGTAGTAGAGAGTGAGTAGTAGAGAGTAGTAGCGAGTGAGTAGTAGAGAGTGAGTAGTAGAGAGTGAGTAGTAGAGTAGTAGAGAGTGAGTTGTTGAGAGTGAGTAGTTGAGAGTGAGTAGTAGAGAGTGAGTAGTAGAGAGTAGTAGAGTAGTAGAGAGTGAGTAGTAGAGAGTGAGTAGTAGAGAGTGAGTAGTAGAGAGAGAGTAGTAGAGAGTAGTAGAGAGTCAGTAGTAGAGAGTAGTCAGTCAGTGTCAGTCAATGTCAGTCAATGTCAGTCAGTCAGTGTCAGTCAGTCTGTCAGTGTCAGTCAATCAGTGTCAGTCAGTGTCAGTCAATCAGTGTCAATCAGTCAGTGTCAGTCAATCAGTGTCAGTCAGTCAGTGTCAGTCAATCAGTGTCAGTCAGTCAGTGTCAGTCAATGTCAATCAGTGTCAGTCAGTGTCAGTCAGTCAGTGTCAGTCAGTCAGTGTCAGTCAGACAGTGTCAGCTAGAGCAGCTCTGCTGACCTGGTTCTCTGGCTCTAAAGCAGCTCTGCTGACCTGGTTCTCTCTCTCTAAAGCAGCTCTGCTGACCTGGTTTCTCTGGCTCTACAGCAGGTCTGCTGACCTGGTTCTCTGGCTCTAGAGCAGCTCTGCTGACCAAGTTCTTATGCTACAGAGCAGCTCTGCTGATCTAGTTCTCTGGCTCTACAACAGCTCTGCAGACCTTGTTCTCTGGCTCTAAAGCAGCTCCGTTGACCCAGTTATATGGCTCTGAAGCAGTTCTGCTGACATGGTTCTCTGGCTCTAAAGCAGCTCTGCTGACCTGGTTCTATGGCTCTAAAGCAGCTCTGCTGATTTGGTTCTCTGGCTCTAGAGTAGCTCTGCTGACCTGGTTCTCTGGCTCTAAAGCAGCTCTGCTAACCTGGTTCTCTGGCTCTAAAGCAGCCCTGCTGGCCTGGTTCTCTGGCTCTACAGCAGCTCTGCTGACCTGGTTCTCTGACTCTAGAGCAGCTCTGCTGACCTAGTTCTTAGGCACTAGAGCAGCTCTGCTGACCTGGTTCTCTGGCTCTACAGCAGCTCTGCTGACCTGGTTTTCTGCACTCACGACGCACGCACCCGACTTCGCGAAAATATATTTAAAAATAATATAAGTTTCTTATAAGTACAAATATATTATTTTGATGAATATCTTACATAATATCTTGCCTTAATATGTATATTAAAGACACATACATATCATTTTGGAACATAATTTTTTTTTGCGGGAGTCGCGCACCCAGCGCGCCACAGCACGTATATGATGTCACGCGGGACCCGCAAGCGCGCAAACATCTTGTACTGTAATGCGCATGTGTCGCGAATGCGCAGGAGCAGGAGTCGCAGACTGGTCGCATACCAATCGCGCATATCACGTGATATTAAATGTATATGATGTAACTGAAAAACACGCAGCCGTCGCACACCATAAGCGGATCCTTCATGACTTTTCTAAAATGGCGGCTAGATTGCGCGCACCCACCGTGATGTGTACACTTTGAGTGCTCGACTGCGAAAAAAATTGGAATTATTTTTTTAAAGAAAATTATATAAATATATTAAAATAAAAAATGAAAACAAGAAAATTAATCAATATTTCAGTTTTAATTAAAAAATGTTTTTTTGCAATTTTCAGAAAAATATATGTTATTTAATGAATAAAATATTTATAAATAAACAGTTAAACTGTAGGAAATCAGTACAAAAAATAGATATAACTACTATCACACTTAAAAGTTAGCATTTAAAAAACCTTTGAAATTCACTGAAAAAACCATAGGTTTCACACACGTTATAATTACGAATTAGCATTTAGAAAACCTTGCAAATTCACTTAAAAAACCATAGGTTTCACACATGTTATAGTTAGCTGGACATTTCACTCGTAAAAAACCAATGAAATTCCCCCGTTATAGTTAGTGCGGTCGCGTGAATTATAGTTGCCTGCACTAACTATAACGGGGGAATTTCATTGGTTTTTTACGAGTGAAATGTCCAGCTAACTATAACATGTGTGAAACCTATGGTTTTTTAAGTGATATATATATATATATATATATATATATATATATATATATATATATATATATCCAGCAAAACTCTCCACATTTGTTAGGATCCCCCGTCCCTGCAGGGCAGCTTCGTTTCAGCTAGGCATGGAGCCTCCTGCCTTTCAAATCACCAACAGAGAAAATTGTCGAAGCCCAGATCTCTGAAACACTAACTTTATTGAAATTGGCAGCATTTCCTTCTCTCTTTCCCTGACATGTTTCGGCTGCCTTCAGCCTTGTTCACAGGTGAGCCAAATGATAGTGCATAATTTTGAAGGCCTTTTATCCAATTACCCACATGACTTTTGTGGTAACAGCATACATAGTTCATAATGCACTTGTGGTGTAAATACCTTGTTAGGTATATATATATATATATATATATATATATATTCACTGAAAAAACCATAGGTTTCACACATGTTATAGTTAGCGGAAATTTTACTGATAAAAAACCAATGAAATTGCCCCGTTATAGTTAGTGCTGGCAACTATAACTCACGCGACCGCAATCCTCTGCTGATGCTAATACTGTATTTAGACACTTATTTGCCCATGTCTTCTTCCATACAGTTTTAGCTATACATATATTACAAATATTTTTTTTTCATAAAGAAACATATGTCATCAGCAGAAGATTGCGGTCGCGTGAGTTATAGTTGCCAGCACTAACTATAACGGGGCAATTTCATTGGTTTTTTATCAGTAAAATTTCCGCTAACTATAACATGTGTGAAACCTATGGTTTTTTCAGTGAATTTGCAAGGTTTTTTAAATGCTAATTCCTAACTATAACGTGTGTGAAACCTATGGTTTTTTCAGTGAATTTGTACGGTTTTTTAAATGCTAAGTTACTTTACGCCATTCGTGGCGTGCGCGCCCACTTAACGCAGTTCGTTCCGTGCGCGCACGGTGCGCTTCGTGCACCGTGCGCGCACAGTGAGCACGCGGTGCGCTTCGCGCACCGCGCACCCACTTTACGCAGTTAGTGCCGTGCCCACGTTAGGCTAGATGGGCCATGTACGCACGATGCGCTTCGCGCACCGTGCGCACATGGAGGACATATTATGCGCTTCCTTGTGATCGGTAATCTGTTGAATTTTTTTTGGGAATTTCTGTGCACTAATGAGCCATTCACAAATGGTGGCCTTCGGCCACCATTTGCACACGGGGTGGAGAAAGTGTGGATTTTTTTTTTTTATAATTTTTGACCGTACGCGTACGGTAAGCGTACGGTAAGCGTAATCGGCCAAATTGCCGAAAAAAAAATAATACCGTTTTTGCTCGTGGGGGATGTTTGGGGACTCCCTCAACATGACTATGTGGGAGGGAGTTGTCAAAACAGCCCCGTAACATGTTTTTGGGCATCATGTTTGATAAATAACACTCAGTGCGAGAGACAAAATGGCGGACGCCGCTTCCTGGTTTCGGCCGATTCGAATGTTTACTAAGATCTAAGAGCCAATCAGAATCGCGCTCGCGCACGCCACCGTACGCTTACGGTAAGCGTACCGTAAGCGGGCTCAGATATATATATTGATTTAAAGGCTATTTTCTCAGAATCTACTGAACAGATTTACACCAAACCTACAAAAGGCACTTCCTTGACCTAGGGACTACCTCTCTGCCAAATTTCTAGTAATTCTGTTCAGCCATTCGGGCTGTAGCTCGTTCTAAAGGTCCTATGGAAAAATGCATGGGAAAAACGCGTTTTGGGACCCCCCTTTTATCTCAGCCCCCGCTTGACGAATCCCCCCGAGACTTTCAGGGTAGGAGCGGAGCGTAGCGCCCCACCTATTTTGAGAAATTCGCGAGGATTCGTCGACCGGCGCCAAAGTTATTCAAAATAGAATGTTGCGGATTTCCTATGGAAAAGGGGTCCTAACTATAACTACCTACTGGCGACCGCCAGTAGGTAATATATATATATATATATATAGAGAGAGATAGATAGATAGATAGATAGATAGATAGATAGATAGATAGATAGATAGATAGATAGATAGATAGATAGATAGATAGATAGATAGATAGATAGATAGATAGATAGATAGATAGATAGATAGATAGATAGATAGATAGATAGATAGATAGATAGATAGATAGATAGATAGATAGTTATAGTTAGGAAGAACGTCTTTTCATTTACCAATAACTTTATCATCATTTGACGAATCCTCACAAATGTTTCAAAACTAGTATGAGGCTCTCTCCAGCTGCTGTCTTCAAGGTTTCGTGGTGATCTGTCAAGCGGGGCTGAGAAAAATGGGGAGTCCCAAAACACAGTTTCTCTTGTTAATTCCCATGGGAACTTTAGACACGACTACAGCCCAAACTGCTAAACGGAATTACACCAAATTTGGCAGAAAGGTAGTTATTGGTCCAGGGAAGTGCCTTTTTGTGATTTGGTGTAAATCCGTTCAGTAGTATCAGAGATATGAACCAAAATCCAAATCTGTATATATAGGTACGCAATGGCTCCACAACCCCTCCCGATCTTGTGCTAAGATCTGATTGGCTTCCAACACTCCAAACCAAGAAGTGTTGGCAGCCATCTTAGGACTCAGCTTGTGCTCTTGTATGCTGGAAGCAGAGCAGACTTGCTTTCAGACACATGGAGCCTCATCTTTAGAAGCTTCCTATGTCTGAAAGCTATTACGTCTACCGCAGGAGACGCTGAGCCTGCTGGGACCACGGAGGCTTGCAGATTCCCCCGCGGTAACAGCAGAAGAGGGAACATAAAGGTCACAAAACAGCAGAAAGAGGCAGAATAAAGGTCAGCAACGAGCAAAAAGAGGCAAGATAAAGGTGAGAAACAAGCAGAAAGAGGCAGAATATAGGTCAGAAATGAGAAGTAAAAGACAGAATAAAGGTCAGCGACGAGCAGAAAGAGCCAAAATAGAGGTCAGAAACAGGCAGCAAGAGGCAGAATAAAGGTCAGTAACAAACAGAAAGAGGCAAAATAAAAGTTAGCAATGAGCAGAAAGAGGCAAGATAAAGGTCAGAAAAGAGCAGAAAGTGACAGAATAAAGGTCGGAAAGAAGGAAAATAAAGGTCAGCAATGAACAGAAAGAGGCAAAATAGAGGCCAGCAAGGAGCAGAAAGAGGCAAAATTGAGGCCAGCAGAAAGAGGCAAAATAGAGATTGATCAGAAACGAGCAGAAAGAGGCAAAATAAAGTTCAGAAACAAGTAGCAAGAGGCAGAAAAAAGGTCAGTAATGAGCAGAAAGAGGCAAAATAAACTTCAGCAACTACTAGAAAGAGGCAAAATAAAGGTCAGAAATGAGCTTGCTGAGAATTACTGAGACCTCGTCAGAGGCGTCGCCCCCTTTCTCAACCAATTTGCACAGGGGCCTCCTGGGGTACTACTGGTTGGGGATGAATTCCCCTTGGCTGCTGAGGGTCCTTGGGGGCCAAGTACCCCTATTGTTGTGATAACTAAGTACCCCACAGCTGGAATTATGATATGCCATCGGAGGCCCCACCCCCTTTCTGAACTACTCTAAACAGGGGCTTCCTGGCACACTACTGGTAGGGAGATGAAGTCCCCTTGGTTTCTCCGAGTTGTTTGGGGCTAAGAACCCCTATTGTTGCTGTAACTAAGTCCCCCACAGCTGGATTGGTGAGAGGTCATTGGAGGCCCCGTCCCATTTCTCAACCACTCTGCACAGGGCCCTCCTGGTGTACTACTGGTTGGGGGATGAACTCCACTTGGCTGCCGAGGGTCGTTAAGGGCCAAGAACCCCGTTTGCTGCAATAAGTAAGTCCTATACACTAATATACACATTCACAGAGCTACTCAGTCTTTCTTGCATCCACTCACAGACCCACTCAGACACTCATGCACCCACTAACAGACCCAGCCACCTATGCAGCCACTCCCAGACCCATATAGACACTCACACATCTACTCACACACCCACTGAGACACTCACATTCACTCACACACCAACTGAGACACTCATGCACTAAGTCACATACTTACTCTCAAAGGTTGCAGGTTACAGTAAGGAAATAACATGAAAAAGCATAGAAATTCACTGAAAAAAACTGAGGTTACAGGGACGTTATAGTTAGGCTCACATTTCACTCATACAAAACCTATGAAATTCAGCAGTTATAACTTACCCCCCCACAATCCATCACTTATTACCTCACATGACAACACTCATGACACGTACAGTGACATCACTGATTAAATCACTGATGACACCTCAAAGGACATCATACACAGACCCACTGACACCCCTCTCATATCCCCCTCTCATATACCCCCTGACCTACCCATACAACCTCACACACACCTACTTACTCATCCACAGAGCCACTCACACACACAACCACTCACCTACCTATACACCTACTGACACAGCCACACATTCACCCATACACTCACTCCAACTTATTCACCCATGTAGCCACTCACACACGCAGTCACTCATCCATACAGCCTCTCAACAGAGCCACTCACATACCTGTACAACAACTTACATACCATTCATGCATCCATACAAGCACTCACACATCTACTCAATCACCCGTATAGCCACGTAAACAGTCCCTCTCTAATACAACCACTCCCAAACCCACTCAGTTAATCAAAAATCCTACTCACTCACACATACAGCCTCTTATAAACTCAATCACTCACCCATACCCTCTCACACAGTCACTCAGAAACCCATACAACCATTCACACACCCACTCATCCACCCATACAGCCACTCACACAACCGCTCACTCATCCATACAGCTACTGACACACTCACTTATTCACCAATACAGTTACTTACGCATGCATGTATTCATTCATACAACCACTCACACACCAATTCACATTGTCACACAACCACTCACATAACAAATATATGTTAGAAATAGTATCACTTATTAGTAGTACACAAAGCAAATAACTTTAACTTTTGTGGTACCTTAGTATATATGTTAAACACACAAAAACCGTTAGAAAACACTCACAATCACTGGATGATGTCATCAATCACTCACACACCCATACAGTTACTGTTACATCTATTTACAGACCCAGAGAACAACTCACATACCTAGTCACAGACCCACACAGGTACTCCCACACCACTCACACACCCATACAGCCACTCATACACCACTCAGAGACTCACACAGCCACTTACATATCCATTCATACACTGACCCATTTCACCTTCACACGCTCTCTCACACACCCACACAACCAATCGCTTAAACATCCATACACCCATTCACACACCCACTCACACACCCACTCTCACACCCATACAGTCACTCACACATACTGTCATACACCCATATGGTCACTGATACATCCACTCAGAGAAGCAGAGAACCACTCACACACCCAATCACAGACCTACACAGGCACTCATACAGCTACATATGGTGCATGGGGGATTTGGCTGCAGGCCAGCCCTGTGGCCTACCCCTGTCACGCATGTAGTTGGCTTCATTCGAGGGGTTGGTGGGTAGGCCCTGCAGCCAACCCCCTCATGCATTGTACATAGCTATGAACCAGTCAAAGGCTGTGCACAATGTGGGTTTGGCTGCATGTGGGGGATTGAGTGAAGGGCCTGGCCGCAGGCCACATGCTGCGGCCAACCCCCACCACGCACAGCCAAAAGGCAGCAGTTGGATTAACATATGGTATTTAACTATTTCTTTACGTTAAAAAAACTAGAAATTAACTGAAAAAAACAAAGAATACAGGGATGTTTTAATTAGGAAACAGAATTTTAAAAACCTTAGAAATTCACAAAAAAACAAACGTTACAGGGATGTTATAGTTAGGTTTAGATTTTACACACACAAAACCATAGAAATTCGGTTCTCATAGTTATCTCAAGTAACTATAACTCATGCCCTAAGTTAACTATAACTCACGCCCTCACAAAGCACTGCTAATTGCCCCTCATATTACATCACTCACGACATCTATGACATCATTGATATGACTGTAAGATTTGCAGTGAAATTATTGATGAGAAAACTGCATGGCGGGGGCACAAGTTATAGTTACCTTAGGGCATGGGTTATAGTTACTTGAGATAACTTTCACTGCCAAATTTCTATATTTTTGTGTGTGTAAAATCTGAACCATAACAAACTATGACGTCTCTGTAACCTTTGGCTTTTAGGGAAATTCTAAGGTTTTTTAAATTCTATTTCCTAACTATAACGTCCCTGTATCCATAGGTTTTTTTTGGGTAAATATATGACCTTTTCATGTCCTACATAAATGTTTGTGAAGTCCAGAGGAGTGGCGACATTATAGCTGAGGAGAGAATGTGTCCAGTTGAAAATATATATATATATATATATATATATATATATATATATATATATATATATATATATATATATATATATATATATATATATATATGAATGGAGGTTTAAGGATAAGAAATGACCCATATCAAGGGGAACTTACAGTTACCAGTGGCTCATTGAATTGAGGTGAGAAGAGGCAACACCTAAATGAATGGATCAGTGACCTATGAACGTACAGAGCTGAAAGATAACAGAGATTGAGTAATTAAGAAAGGATGACCATAAGATATTATTTGAGAGCCCTGAAGAAGCGCAATTGTGTGCGAAACATGAGTTGGCTGTATTGCTGTATTAAATGATTCATCAAAAGAAGGAATAAAAGAAATATACAAAAAAGAAAATGAGAACAAATATTATTGCGTGTTGATTTCTCAGTACAATGATGTTTATATGTTAAAATATTATACTGGTGGGGACCAGTAACTGTGACATATAGCACTGGGCAATATTCCTATTACCCAAAAAACTGTTATATATATTGAGACCAATACCCCTCCTTCTTTGAAAAGGGTCTGACACAGCTAGGATTAATCCTCAGTGATATATTCCTCACCAAGATACAAAGCGAAATGTCCTTTCAATGCGTATATATGTCAGTTTTATGTGTGGCCCAAAGAATGCTTCCTTAAAACCACTTCTGGACGAGACACCACTGAGCACTAGGGCTTGATGTGAGCCAGTGGGGCCCACCGGCACTCATTTTTGGGGAATGGGTACCTATTTTTTCTTATTCGATTTTGACCCAGAGCAAGAGAGAGAACAACACAAAAAGGGGAAAGAATGAGAAAGAAAAAGACCAGAAAACAGTGAAAAGGGAGACAGATGGGATGAACAAGAACACATTAGAGTGAGATAAAGGATAATGGGTGTCTGGTCGTTGATGAATGAGGAATGAGGTGGAATCAAGACCAACACTGCAATGGTATTCGGAAGCCCTGACGTTCAGTAGCACCAGCCGCAGGCTTCTGAGCAAAGATTTTAGCTCCAGCACATTTTCCTTTACAAATTAAGCCCTGCCTAGCACCAGCATTTATCCATTAGCAAATGGACCCAGCAGGTACTCAGTTTCATTGAGGTGCATGCGGCACACGCTTTTAATGCAAGAGGTGGTTACCTTAGGAAGGAGCTCTCCCACATCTGATGACAGGCAAGCCATTGATTGGCTTGAACTGGAGCAGTGAGCACCCACCCTAATTTCCTCTCCTGGGAGGGTTAAAAAATATATATCAATATCCAGTGTCGGTGCCCATAGCTTTGCTCAGAAGCATGCAGCAGTGATATTAAACGGCTGCATACCCAATACCAAGGCAGCACGGTCTTGAATTCACCTTAGGCCTCTTTAATCCACTGCCAGACACTCCCTGCCCCTATATCTCACTTTTGCCATCCCTACTTTCTCCCTTTGAGACGTTTTTTTTCGTATTTCTCTTCATCTGTCTTTCCGGTAGTGTGTTTTTTACCTCTATCTCTGTCCATATCCGATGAGAAAAATAAGTGTCTAAAATTGAGTTCTGGTGAGCTCCACCGCCAACCCCTGGCTCAAATTAAGCACTGTACATGAGCTTCTCTAAGAATGAGATGAGTGTTAGCACCTCCACATTGCTTTGTGTTCAGATAAACAAATGAGTATTATCTTTCCAAGTCAGGACAAACGTGATAGTCTGGGGGTCTAATGATAAAGAATAGAATGAGAGGGTAAGGGATACACCCACAATCTGTCCTGAGGTAGGTGTGCCATATGGCCTCTTTATTAGGCTCTTGTGTCTGGAAAGTCCCTTATCAGGCAGGGCCAAGATTGATTTGCATGTGGTACAACCTTGCATACTTTGATACAAACAGAATAAAACAATCAAATTGAATATTACAGTGCTATTTATTAGCAGTGCTTCAGATAAATGTAATTCTTGTCATTGTGAAAGTTGCCTTCCAGATAAGGCACAGGTTTTGGTGCAGAACATAGATAAGCTTTAATTACAAAGAAAGTGGGATGCATGATCCGACCAACACTGGCCGGCCGGCCAGGAAATTGTTCCTGAAGGAATCTGGGCAGAAGGACAATACCACTCTTGCTCAAATTGAGCTCTTCTATTTCTTCTTCTAAAATACAATTTCAAACAGTACATTTTCATATAATAAGTTTGACTAAAAAACAGGGCAAATTCGAAGAGCTGGAGAAGAAAAATGTAATTGTGTTTTACGTTGCAGGTGAAGGATGAAAGGTATGGGTGGGGGGGTCCTCGAATTTCTAAGCGATAAGTATGTGTTATAGGTATAGCGGGCCAGATGTACGACCATGACAATTTGCGACTTGCAAATTGCGCTTGATTGCGAGTCGCAATTTGCGAGTCACAAAATGCCATGTGCAACAGTGTCTGATACACTGTTTGCGATTCCCAATGTGGTCGCAAATTCATGAGGCACCGCAATTTGCAACCCCATTGGGAATGGCAGGCACTCCCAGGGATGGTGGCCTGCTGGTCTCAGCAGACCTCCATATCTGGGACTGCTTTTAAATAAAGCAGTTTTGTTTTTTAAATGCAGCCCGTTTTCCTGAAAGGAAAATGGGATGCATTTAAAAAAAGAAAATTAAACGCCTGCCCCTACAAAATATTTTCCTCTGCATTTGCACAGGGGAAGGGGGTCCTCTGGGGACCCCTTCCCATTTGCAAAGGCATTACCACCCTCTTGAAGAGGCCGGTAAATTGTGAGTGTTTTGCGACAGCGATTGCGGCCGCAAAACATTCATACATGGGGTAGAGGGTCGCTATTAGGAAGGGAAGCCCTGAAACGCCCCTTCCTAATAGCGAGTTGCAATTCCTATTTAGAGAGTCCCAAATAAATTACGACTCGCCAAATAGGAATTGTACATGGCCATGTTCGTTTTTGCATGCGCAAACGGGTCGCTAACCCGTTTGCGCATGCAATTTGTGGTCATACACCTGGCCCAGCATTTTTTAATAATGGTGTTTGTGTTATTATGCCCTGTGCTATTGGAGGAAAAACGTTGTTTCAAGGGGTTTTCCTCATTTAAGTACGAAACATTGTAATGTGATGTAAAAAAGACTCTGGGCATTTTAATTAATTATGAAATTCCATTTTATGCAGTAAATACTTTTATAAAGTATATATATTTTTACTATTTTCTTTTTTAAATTGAAGCAGTGGCAGCTGAGCTCCACCGGGCCTTTGATGTGTATGACCCGATAGAGTCAACATGTAAGATTGGAGTAAGAACATTACTCCTGGAGACTGGCTGACCTTTGGGATCCCGCCTGAGACACAAACACACACACACCTGGTCCTCACCACATGCATCTTCACCAGAAGTGAAAATAGGGTTACAGCCCTTATGTTCTCATTTAATAGCCCTTGCTGCGCTATCCACCTTTTCTGATGATTACGGATTGCAAGCTTTACAGTCCCGGAGAGTCTCTCTGCTAGCCACTAGGGCACTGAATCCCACACTGTGATTTTGCCTTCATTTCTCATCAGCTTTTAAACACCTCAATGCACCCAGAGCTTAGGAATAGTGGTACAATCCTGCTTAGTATCGGTCAGAGGACTGATCTATTTCTGGACCAATGGTGGTACTGTATACAGTTGCCTCGTCTGCATGCCCCTCTTTGCTGAAGCCAAATGGAAGAAACCTATGATGTTAGCATTTCAATGTGTGTGATTCTTTTTTTGGAACAATGTTACATTTAATGGATTTTGTGACCCCGGTATTGTTTTCATCGTCCTCTGGTGTGCAACTGAGTCTCAGCCCATGCCTACCACCAAATCTTCAAGATTCCTCAGTCGGTAGGTGAGGTCCACTCAACCACTCACCAGTCTGAGAACTTAGCACTCTTAGCACTCACCAGGCTGGGTATGCTGTACAAAATCCCTTGGAAACTTATTCAATCCATTCTCTGCCATCTCTAGCCGCACTCAGGGCATATCATCCCCAGAGAGAATAAGAAGGGAGGAACTTCTTTTCACCCAAAGGCAGACCCTACACTAAGTAGCACTGGCTTAGAGAATGTATTTCCTAGTTGTATGAGGGGACTGATACTTAGGTGTAGTATTTGGTATCTCTTAAGCTGTCTTCATTCTTGGATGGCTGATCTCTGGGAGTTACACAAAGCAATGGTTACTATCTGAATTATTGAGAGCACTATATACACTATGTGCACAGCTCTATAGGAGAGGGGCCACTGGGATCTATACATGAGAGAAAGTTCAGGGCTCCTGGCAGTCAGATGTCAGGGTACTTAGTATACAATAGAAAATGGGTCTCAATTAGAGGTCTTTGAATCTCTAGCTTGACACTTGAAAGTAGCCCAAAACTTACCTCAAGAGAGGGTGTGTTAGTTTATTGCAGTCCAATGCAGTTATCGCAATCACAATAAAGTATAACGGTCAAGCCAAGGGTGTGAGCTTACAGCATTTTTAATTATAGCTTATATAAGTATAAACAGTAATAAACTCACAGGAAAGCGCAGAACAAAAAAGACTATACAACAATGTAACATAATAACAATAGAGTGAATTGGTAATGTAACACTGAGGTGGTAATCTAATTTGGGTCCAGGGCAGTAGTATAAGCAGATGTTTAACCCATCAAAGTAACAAATCAATAGTATGGTTAAACAGTCCATGAAGTTCTAGTTTTTAGGGAGTTCAATTTTTCTGGAGGCTAAGATTACACCTGCAACGTAAAAGAAAAGGCATGAATGCAGTCAGTACAGGCAATGGAAACATAGTCAGTGAACAATAGCTACAAATTGCAAAGCTTTAAATGGACAACTTAAATGGAGGAACCGAATATTCCCACCAAAACTGGTTACTTAGTATTTTTTAACCAATTAAGGTTTGCGACTACAAATGTTCTGCTCGTCTACCCCGAGAAAAGACTCATATGGCCCCGGCCAAGCAACAGGGACACCTAACAGTACATACAATGACCTCCAAGGCTTCCATTTTCAAAATTCTGCTGGAACCTACAGACCACTATTATGAACTTTGCTTTTTGCACAGTCCTTAGAACGCAGGGGATGTGCTGGCACATACCATATATTTTCATCAGCTACAAGGAATTCGACCAGCTTGGTTCCAGACCCATTACCTTTACTTTATTATGCAACTAACATAACAAAAAGAATACAGGATTTGTTACCGCTCACAGCGGCAACACATCAATGGGTCGTTAGAAACTCCAATGGACAGTGAAAATCTAGGAAAGTTTTCACACTAATTAGCAGAATAGCCTAATTAATTAAAACCCAAGAACCCCACTTCCGGATGGCATAAATTGTGGCGTATCAGTATAAATATGTCCAATTCTGCTTGGGTAGGTCTTCTGACTTCTGAACATAAACCTCTACATTTTGTATAGTTCATTAGAGATCTGGTTTAGCAAAAGGCAAATTCGATTAAGCTTTTATTGTGTGTGTTGTAGTTTGAGCCTCTAGTTTTTACAGTCCTATCTAAAGAACGAATATTTTTTTAATTTGTTTAATATGTTTATTAAGTTTATGCAAAAACAAACATGAGACGTTGACATAATTCTCAGCTCGTCAGTGGCATTTTACACCTGAAATAAAACAGTGCAGTACCGAACATACATTTAGAAAGGGATAGATTGATCACATGGGGGTAATGGGCCACTCCGCGCCCCCTTCGCTATACACCACCATCGCAATACTTTCTTAGTGCAAAACATGGCGACTTATGCGATTCATATTGTACAGGTTCGGCTCTGCAAGTGGTTTTGAGGTTCAGGATGGGGGGAAACATGTAAAGCAGGAGCATCGTCCGCATCTGGTGTAATCTTACTCGCCATACAATTCTTATACTTAGCCCAGAAGTTCTTCGGTCTATTGCGGGGTGGTAACATATCACTGTAATTTTCAGTCTGGGTGCAACAAAACATCATATCTTTTGACCATTGAGCTAGTGTAGGTGTAGGACCACAAAGCCAACACATTGCCACACACCTCATTGCCAATAGTAAACCCATATCTATCAGCCGTCGCTTTGCCTTAGGGATAGGTTTAGAGTACCCAAGCAGAGGGTCAGGGGCTAACGCCAGCTCTGCAATACGGTTTAATTTGTCAAAAACCAGACCCCTGAAGCAGGCTATCCCTGGGCATGTCCAGGCTAAATGAAAGAAATTAGCAGACCGCTCGTTGCATCTGTCACATGTAGATTTCTCTCGTAGGCCATACCAGCACAGACGCTCTGGGGTATAATAAACTCTGTTAAGGAATTTAAAATGCACCAACCTGTGTCGGCCATTCAAGGATATACACTTTGTGCTCATGCAGCAGTAGAACCATATGTCGTCAGTGAGGTCATTCTGCAAGTCTCGTTGCCAGGCAAATCTTGATTTAGTGTATGTACTTCCCCTATTGGCCATTGTAGTGTGATATATCCTAGACACCATCCTAGCAGGTGATTGTGCTTTAATGAGGGCAGTTAGGGCGAGCACCTCAGGGGGTTCCGCCATATCCTCTCCCAATAATTCGCTAAGAGCATGTCTGTGGAATTGGAATTTCGCAAGGAGTGTCGGTGTGTCTTCTACCCCAGTCATATCACCCCATGTGCGCGCAACACCATCTGTGAAGAGATCACCTATGTAATGGGCCTTAAGCGTCTGCAGATCGGCAATAACCTCCCTGACTTTACATGGTGCAAGCCAGTGGCACCACTCAAGAGGGGCCGCTGGAGAGTACAGAATGTTTCCTGCCTGAGTATTCAACAAATGAAGCCAGGCATGGGCAACTGTGTTAAGGGAATCCAGTATACCCGTGCGCCTATCTGGGGGTGTAAACAGAAAGGCCGGGTATGGTCTAGGGGCTGCGACTATTGTTTCAATCTGGACGTGCGGTATGTGAAAGGGGTCATGTATCCAGTGATATGCCTGCGCACTTTGAGCGGCTCTATAATATAGGTCTAAATCTGGCGCGCCCAGTCCTCCCATTGAGTACGGCCGTGTAAGTATTTGCCAGGTGACGCGCGCTTGCTTGCCCGCCCAAGCAAGACGCACCATAAGGGACTGAAGGCGTTGAAAAAACACTCGAGGCAACACCATGGGTATATTTGTGAAGAGAAAAAGAAAGCGTGGCAATATAATCATTTTCATAACGGACACTCTGCCCATTAGCGACAAAGGGAGGTTCACCCAGCGATTGACGTCATCTTCCAACTTACTTATTGCCACCCCATAATTCTCCTTGAGGACCATCTCGGAGTCCGTGTGCAGTTTGACCCCCAAATAGCGTACCGCCTCAGTAGACCACTGCAGAGGATATTCAGGTTCAAAGGCCATCAAGGCCGGCATTAGGGAAAACATAATGGATTTGTTCCAGTTGACTCCTAAGCCTGACATGGAGCTAAAGAGCACAACCTCCCGTAAGACAGGGGAGAGGTTGGTTACGGGATCGCGGACATAAAGTAATGTGTTGTCTGCGTATGTGGAGACTATCAAATGATAGTTCGGAAAGCGTATACCTCTGTGACAATGATACTCCCTGAGGGCACAGGCTAGGGGTTCAGCAACCAAAAGGCATATAAAATAGGAGACAGTGGGCAGCCCTGTCTAGTGCCCCTGGTTACTTGAATTGTGTTGGTAACCAGGGAGCCTATTTTTATGAGCGCCATGGGAGAGCAATACAGCACAGCAAGGAGTTGAAGGAACACCGCTCCTACTCCCATGCGAGTAAAGACCTGTCATAAGAAGGGCCATTCAACAGAGTCTACCGCCTTCTCCATATCCAAGAATACTGCTAAAGCAGGCACCTCTGGTCTGGTGTGCTGCAGGGCAGCAAAGACCATTCGCAAGTTGTATGTCAGGTTCCTGCCCGGCACAAATCCCGCCTGCTCCCGGGCCACCAAAGTCGGGACCAATGTGACCAAGCGATTGGCAAGCAGTTTTTCAAAAACTTGTGTGTCCACATTCATTACGATACGAGGCACAGTCGCCCGGGGGCTTACCCGGCTTACGTATAGCCACTATGACCGCCTCTCTCATGGAAGGCGGCATCACTCCGGTGGTGCACATATCCTCAAACAACGTGATCACGTGCGGCATCAAAAGGTCAATGAACGCCTTGTAAAAGGCGACAGTGAGGCCATCCACTCCCGGCGCGCTTCCCGCCCTCATACCAGAGAGGGCTAGTAGGATTTCATCCCTCTCAATCCGCCGCATCAAAAATTCCCGATGCCAATTGGACAGCTATGGTAGTTTAAACATATAGAGATATTGAGTTATTGAATATAACAGAGAGAACAGTGACATCAAATCTTTTAATGTATAACTTAACAAAATAAAAGAAGCGAAGCATATGACATCCCTGGTTTAAACCCTACAGATTGGTCCCATGTGGAATTCTTTGCGTACAAGAAAATAAGGGCGCAAATTGAAAAAAGCGCACTATAACAAAACCATCGGTAAAAATTGGAAGACCTCGACTCCATCTAAGGAAGGGGGTAAGCAGCGCAATATTTTTAGAAATAAAACTAAAATGTATTAGTGGGCGTACAACAGTGACAGAGACAGCTCTTAAAGAACGACATTTTGATATAAGATTTGTCTCTTTTTAGAAAAATATCTCATCAAAACTAATATTTATACCTGAAGACGAAACCAATACGGTGGCTCTAATGAATATATAAGTAGATCGTGAAATGAGAGGTATACACATAAAACTAATTAAATGAGTATTACAAATGAAGGGTCGATCAGTTTTCAAGATGAAATGTATTTTTTACTCACAGATTAAGATTGCAATGGTTGCGAAAAAGATATAAGGTCCATAAAGTGCTATCCAGCCAAACACATAGGGTTAAAGGTAAATCTTCTGATTTCATTATATACATTGTTAAATATTGGCTCTTAAGAGAGTAAATCTTGATCAAATACAAAGTAAATCACCACTAAGTGATATTGAATGATAAACAATACAATTATAAGGATAAAGGGGACAGAGATGACATAGTGGTCATGTACTAGTAAAAATAAAGACTGAATATAATGACAAATTTTTATGAATCTCCCTGGAATTGTTGAAAACATGAGATAAGGATATCAATGAAAAGATAAAGATAGTGAATCAATGTTATTCTTTAGAAGATGTCTAATATTTGAATAATAAGCACAAGAAAATATGAGTAAAGTAACAACTGTACTGTAAGAATGGCTAAAAATGTTTGTAGGTATGGTCTTTTCCTTGAATTTTAATATTAAGTATAAATCTCTCCACACAGATTTTTAATGTGCATAGTTCGTTGTTTGTCCTGAAGAAGTTGTAAAACATCAAGATATCACCGAAACGCTGCATCGACTAAATTTTTAACAAATATATATTTTATTGTTTATGCAAACTGTACTGACTACGTCAGTTTTAATAAATGTTTTTAATCGTTTTACATAAACACTATTTAGATTGTAACCAATAATTGGAGGGCGAATTGGAATTGACCTAGAACGTTGATTATTATCACTTAATAAAAAATTGCAAACTGATATAGTTTACTTAGTTTATGTCTTACTTTACAGTTAAATGTTAGGAAAATGACATCTCTATTATGATTTATCAGATATACGGTCTATGTTAAGAGGATTTCTCCTTTTCAATGAAATCATAGGGATGTTTTTCTTGAGTAGTATTATACTTACCCTGTCCCTTTGCTTTGCAATAGGGTTGCTCCCTTTCTTTTATACATTATACATTTATCATGATTAGGGCCGTAAACATTTACCAGCAGCAAGTCCATCCCCTTGCCGCAGCATCTAGTGAGTACATATCGACCCTGCCCATTTGTCTCTAAGGGTGACAATCGGAACGCCTTCTTAGGACTCACCCATGTCAGGACCCCTGTAGCATGCGTGGAGAAGCCAGCCGTGTGCACATTGCCCTACAATCCTCTAGAGCGTAAAATAGGGCTGTCTAGTGGGAGGTGCGTCTCCTGCAATAAGGCGATATCAATGTCGTGCCTGTGTAGATAACTTAAGATTTTGCAAACTTTCCTATAGTCGTTTAAGCCTCGCACATTCCATGTGAGCACTGTAAGGGGGTCTGGGCGGTCGTCTCTACGTGGCTCATCCCTATCCGTCATGAGTGGGTGTCAAGTATGATTGCCACATTACCAATAGCTCCGTACCAATACAACCTTGGTACCGCACATCTCGAATTGCCACGAGAGTAAGAAATGTAAATGTCTGCCTCAAAACATTTCCACCCACCACCCACGTCAGGCTTTTCCCAACAGTGCCTGAACGACCAATTGCTTCCCTCCCAACCCAAACCAGAGGCAAAAGGACTTGAACAATATCAATCAAACTGGGTGCAATATCCATTCCTACCTCATCCCAACTGAAACAAAAACAGCGTGTTTCGAACGTGGGCAGATGTTGCGAACAACATAAACACATATGCTATGTGCTATTCTAGCGTGCTGAACCTTCCACCGCCTTAATGAGAAGTCTACGCAGTCAGAACCCTGCCGCCTATGAAGTATAACATGAAATGCAAGAAGGTCAGCATAGAAGCAACCCATGGAGCATCTGTACCTCTCTTCGCGGCTCTATATGTCAAGGTAATGGCGACTCAACACTAGACTCATACAATTTATAATTGTCAGCAGACAGGCTTACACCCTCCACTCGTGACCAATCGACCCCAAACTCCCCATTCCTTCAGTGCTTTTTGGAGAGACTTGGGGTCAGTGAAAATCCGCGATGAACTATTCCTGTTAACCCGTAACTTGGCGGGTTATAACATGGCGTAGTCAATATTTAGGTCTCTCATTTGGCACTTATACGGGGCAAATTGTCTGCGCGCTTCCTGTACAGGCGCCATGAAATCAGGATATAAGGAAATGTTGGATCCCTCATACTGTAGAGATTCCTTAGATCTGGCAGCAGCTAACGCTGAGTCACGGTCCCTGTAATTCAACAATCGGGCAATTATGGGCCTAGGCAACGCCCCTGGTGGGGGCACGGGCCCAACGATTTATGCGCCCTCTCCACAACAAATATGGCTGAGAAGACGTCTTTGCCCAGCAAAGTGGTCAGCAAAGTCTCTACAAACTTCTCCATGTTGCCCGTTGGAGTCGTCTCCGGGACTCCCGTGATGCGCAGGTTATTACGGCGCGAGCAAGCCTCCAAATCTTCAGCCTTGTCCTGAAGGGTCTGCAGGGCTATGTCCGCTTTCTGGCGATCAGCATCCAGTGACGTGTGCGCCTCCTCCACCTCGGTGATCCTGCGCTCCACCATGTCCAGTCTCTCCGCGTGCTTATCTATTCTCTCAGACATTCTGTCCATGCGGTAGGTGAGGGCATCAATTTTGGAGCCCAGGCCCGCTAGGCTACCCTGCAAGTTCCTTTCCATTGAAATCAGCATGGTGTGGATATCACCCTCCCTCATGTCGGGCAGGTGTTCTATAGCAGCATCGTCATCATCAGCAGTAGAATCTCTGTTCTTGGACTTCCTCTGGTCAAACGTGAGTTTAGGCTGGTTTCTGTCCACCCTGCCCATCGTGTGAGTCTCCGGACCGGAAAACACCAGGTCGTAATAGCGTGATGGACCAGTGAGGAAGGGGGGGGTCAAGGCAGGCTAGAAGGGATGTACTTTTGGCTCACTTTCGCCAAGGACCACAGTGCGCACAATTTCTCCAATGGCCACAGGGATAGCAGGCCAGGCACAGAGAAGCAAGAACAGGCAGGGTGTCGAGAAGCAGATATAAGCTGTGTCGGTCTTCCCCCAACACTGTGTATAGCCGCCGGTGGGTAGAAGTTAGGAGATCTCGATCTCTTCATCAGGCTAGGGCCCCCCCGGCTGGGTAGGAATGACCGCACTTTACGCCTGCGTATACATTGCTAGCAGTCGCACCACTCCGTGAGCGTATCCGGCGTGTGACCACCGTGTCTCCACAGCAGCAGTTGCCTCAGGGCGCCAATGGAAGTCCGCACGCCAAGCAGGAGCACTCCCCTCTGTTTGCAGATCAACTGGCCGGTGCCGGCCAGGCAGGCAAGAACATCCCGCCGGTCCTCACCCCCAGATCCGGGTCACCTCTCAGTGTAACAGATGCTCATCTATTGACGGGGGGGGAGTCGGGCGCCACAGGCGATCTCCGCTCCCCGGGCAGCGTCCAGCAATCCCCACCCCCAGGATTAGGAATCCGAGCACCACGGGGGCCCCTGCTCCGGGGCTCAAACAGGCAGCAAGCGCCGGTACCTGGAGTGCAGCACAGGAGGCATCCAACGGCAGTCACCAGGCGCAGGGGGTCAGTCGATCCAGGCCACTGGGTGCGCGTGGCACAGAAGGGACCGTGTGTAGTTAAACCGCTCCCTGCAGAGGAACGGCGAAGTGCCGCGTTGCTAACGCTCGCCCTGCGTCGTGACGTGTCCCGGCCACCTTCACGCTAGGCCGGGGATACAATGCGGTGTAGAGGCCTCAGGCCGGCAGTTGAGAGCGTCGGCGGGCTGCAGGAGCACCCAAGCGTCCAAGTCGGTTCAATCCAACGGGAATCACGGCAGGAGACCAACACGCCAGCAGCACAGTGCCAGCGATGACTGCAGCAGGAGGATGATGATAGGATTATGTGGCGGCTTCAAGGAGCCGAGGCACTAAGCAGCCATCTTGCTGCTCACAAGCTCCGCCCCCTAAAGAACGAATAATTGAAAGTCGTTGGACATGGGATCCATTTTTAATTTGGGTTTATATCCGCAAAGATTTTATTGACTTGATTCAAAGAATTTTTAATTTATCAGGATCCCCATTGAAGTCATCCAAAATGTAAATTCATATTGGTCCATTTATGCATTGAGTGTCTTTTATCCCATAAACCGTGCATACTATACTAGTTTCATTAATAGGTTTTTTTTTTTTTGTAAATTCTTTTTATTGAACAACTTGCACGTTATGACAATGTCTTTACATCTTAGCATCTCACGAACTGCATAGTTACAACTTCTATGTTGGCATGCCCATCGTTTTTGCCTTCCCCTTCTTTACACCCCTTGATTTATCGTCCCACAGTCTGTTCATCACCATCCCTGTGGCCGCGACCCCTCTACCCTGCTGAGTCACTATCCTCTGAGTCGGAGTCCTCAGACTGGGGGGGTTCACATATATTCCCTCGGTATTCATTCCATCCACCCCAGACCTTCCCCCACATTTTTGGGCATCTCCGGTGAATATACACAGATTTTTCCGCCACCATTGCCGTATCCATGTCCTTACACCATTGAGTCAATGTGGGGCAGATATTGGATCCCCACCGTTGGGCAATGTTACTCTGCGCGATAGTCATGCCCAGCGTCACCCAATCCTGAGCCATCGCATTCAGGTCTGTTTGTTCCCATATATTGAGCAGGCAGCACCTCGGGCTAGGAAGTGTCCCAATACGTGTGACCTGGGATAGTGTACGCATCACCGCAGCCCAGAATCGCTCTATCATCGGGCATAGCCAGACGGTGTGGTAAAATGTGCCTATCTCCCCGCACTGCCTGAGACAGAGCGGGGTGCCAGCCCGGTGTATTTTATGTAGAAGCTGTCTAGGGTAATAGGTACGATGGAGAATTTTTAGTTGGACAAGCCTCAATCTTGATGGGATTGCCGCCTCTCTAGGGGAGGCCAGTGCCTCCCTCCAGTCCGTCTCATCGATTGCCCCCAGGTCTGACTCCCATTTCTCCTTGAGCGCTACCAGAAGGTCCATTCGGTTATTCACTATTTTCTTATAGGTCAGTGAGATCGCTCTCCGGTGGAGGTGGGTCCGTCACGAGTCTGTCTTCCAGCGGCGAGGCCTCTTCGGGCCTTGTGCCTCGTGGTATCAGGGCCTGTAGCGCATGCCTAACCTGCAGGTATCGGTAAAATTCCGTCTGGGCCATAGCATATGTCTCTTGAAGATGGGCAAAGGAGACCACCTCACCCTTCCGCCACAAGTCCCCCACTTTGGAGATACCTATCAAATCCCAGCCCCGGAATCCCTTCGTCCTCCCCAACTTCCCCAGGCGCTCGGTCTCCCATAGTGGCATCGCCAGTGTGACCACCCCATCCCATCCTAGTGTGCGTTGCGCCTCATACCATATTTGTAATGTATGTCGTGTGGGCCCCGAACAAGTCCTCTGTGCCTTTTTATTATACAGGGCACCCATTAATCCAGATGGTTCTAGCAGGTGTCTATCTAGCCTAGATGCGGGATCGTCCTGTGGGATATGCAGCCATTGATTGACTGCGACCAGCTGAGAGGCCCAATAGTAGATCTTCAGGTCCGGGAGGGCTATTCCACCATCGTACCAGCAGCTGGTGAGTTTCTGTTGGGCTATTCGGGGCGCTTTTCCGTCCCAGAGTAGCGAAGTTACCTCCGCCTTTACCGTCTTGAAGTAGGCATCTGGAACTCTAAAGGGCGTGTTTTTCAGAGCATATAAAAACCGGGGGAGCGCCATCATTTTAAATAGGGCGGCACGGCCCAAGAGTGTTAAGGGGAGGGTGCGCCAAAACTTGACGTCCTTTTTAAACCTCTCTAGGGGCTGGTTCAGATTCCTGTCCATGAAAAGCGCACGGTCATGTGTCACAAACACTCCCAGATATCTAAATCCCTCCGTGACTATTTGGAGTGGGCAGCCTCTCGGAAGCCGCGGCGGAGGGCCATGGAGTATATAAAGCAGAGACTTTCCCCAATTAATGGTGTACCCCGACATCCTGCCGTATGCGGCACATATGTCCAATAGACAGTTGATGGACCATGCGGGGGATGTTAAGTATAGCAGGATGTCATCCGCATATAACGAGATGCGGTCCTCCCAACCAGCAGCCCACCGCAACCCCCGCACCGACAGGTCCTGTCTGATCCACGCCGCCAAAGGCTCCAGGACTATCGCATATAGGAATGGTGAGAGGGGGCAGCCCTGCCTGGTACCTCTGCCCAATGGGAATTCATCCGATAGGTGGCCGTTGACTTCTACTTGCGCCACCGGTTGTGTATACAGCAGCCGAATCCATGCACATAGTTTTGGTCCGAACCCCACATGTTTGAGGACAGCAAAGAGGAAGGGCCATTCCACCAGGTCGAAGGCCATCTGGGCATCTAACGATAGGATGACTGCGTCTTCTGCTATCGTTGCCTTACGCTCGATTACTCCGTGTACCCTTCTAAGATTCAGCGCTGTATTGCGGTTGGGCATGAATCCAGATTGATCTGGATGTATTATTGCCTCGAGCATTAATAGGTTTTTAATAGCCCGTCACATACAGAACTATTTCTAAGTACTAAAAGAAATGCTTGCTATTTTCCGACTTGGAGATATCTACCAAACACAGTCAGATGTCAGTCTCTTGTTAGTCTAATGTTAGTCTAGAGCTTAGACCAAACGCCCAACAGACATAGGGCTAGATTCCGTCAGATGTGCTCTCTACGTCCATATTAGATTACAAAAGATTTAACAGGAACAAAGTGGATCACCAAGTTTCCCGATGTGCATCACCACTGGGGAAATTACTCCAGGCTAATGATCCTTCAAGGAAGCCTGGACTAAGCATGACTGTCAACTGAAGCTTGGCTGCCTTGCCTTACTGCTTCCTTATCCACATGAAAGCTCCCAACAAGCCTAAGGAGTCTGTAGACATGGGCACTGAGAGCACTTTTTTCCCCTTCACAAGGACCAGAGAGCTGCCTAAAATCAACTTTCAAATACAGGTCACCTTAGTTGTGATTCTTCCTGGTAAGTATCTTCTACTTTGTCAGTGCACCACCTTGACCGTTGCCGGTATCCATTGGTCTTCATCTGGTATGATTTTGTGCACCACCCACAGTGGCCTAAGTTCTGGATGAACCATGCCAAGCTACACTTGGGATCATGTGCCTTGCTCTGCCAAATTTCAGCGCTTAGTTTGCTTCAAGAGCTGCTACCTCATGGTCCTTGTGTTTGTTGTGTTGTGCCCTAAGCACCATCAGGTCCATCTTCTCAAAAGAGTTTAGGAGTCAAGACAATGTTTGTATGGTGAATCGATGTAGCTGGGGCCACACTGCTCAAATCTATTCCAAAGTTTTGACAAACAATCTTTCTGTGTAATCTGTGCCACTGAAAAAAATGCTTTCTGACAAAAGTCACAAAGATACATGACAATGGTGATCAGGATCAACTTAATGGTGGGGAGGCTGAAAAATCAAAGGATAGTTGAGCCAGACTAACAGATAAATCAATACAGTGCAGGGACTGTGTTTTACACCTAATCATATATAAACACTATCACAAGAGGGGGGGACTAGGAGCTAATTTACCTCAAGGACCCTTTAATCAACTTATCCAGGTACCGAGAGGTAATTTTAACTTCACCTGCACCTATTCACTTGGCCCAGACACCCACATGCACATGTACGGCACCTCCTAAAAAGATCTCCAACAAAGAGCCCTCTTGTAGGGCCCGTGAGGGACTGCAGCGCCAACCCCACGAGGAGCACTGCCCAATGATGATGCTTTACACTCGCAAGAGTGTGTGAGGGCACAAAAGATATCAGGAGGTCTATCCCCACTTCAAGCATACTCAACCGTTATTTGGAGACACTAACAAGTCTCTCAGAACCATAGTTTGGTTGTGGAGGTCTTGTCCTCTTTTTCTTTAGGAACTGTTACCTCCTTGTTATTACATCGATCATACACCTATATTCTGCACTTGCAAGTGATACTACCTCCATAGATGACACATGTCACTGTAATGAGAAATTTGGAAATGTCTTGCATCCCAAACTGATGACTTGTCTTTCAACACTGCACTGACCTTACATTGCTATAATTTTAGAAGTATAAACATTGACATATAGGTTAGCCATGGGACAACTGTGAAAGCATCAGCATTCATTATTGGGTACATAAGCCAAATGAGATGGCAATGCAATGACAAGAATGTGTGGATGTCCAATGCTCACCAGCATAAGTGTAGCATGGCAATTAATGTTGTGGACTAGCACTATCCTCATCCCATCACACTTACTGTGTGTGGACAACCGAAAAATGAAATCTGACAAACACATGAGTAAAGTGCATCAGGGGTACCAACAAGTATGTCCAAAACATAAAAGTAACATACAACGAATCACAGCAGCAAAGGCTAATGTTTTTGTGCAAGACGTACCACAAAAACCATGGTAGCACAATGAAGTGGCTTTACCTCCCTCTGGAATTTCAAATGTAGATTGCATCATGCGTGTAATCAAGTTATTTCTTACAACCACACATGTCAACATAGCTCTCCATTTGCAAGCACAGTTGAACACAAATATGACCATGCAGCATATTTGAAATGGTCATGTCACATACAGTTGTCTCTCTCCAGTAATGTACACAATACTCATGAACATACACCAAAATGTTACATGTGTGTCACGTCATACTAACCCTTCATCTACTCACACATGCATGCACATATGGCCTCAGACCCATAGTGAGACATAAGCCAAAAATAGCTAAAGCATGCTGGACACTAATCAAAATCCTATCACATTTAAAGGGACTAATATAACGTGTGTCTAAAACAATGAGGGCCACATTTACCACTGCATACTGCAAACAGAACAACAATTTCCGTACTATTTTGATGTAAAACTCACACTCTCCCAATTTGAAAAGAGACATTAAGCAACATAATGTTCATATCAATGTTAGGCACAAGCACATGCTCCACTTAGCATGAGAGGGGGTGCAAAGTGTGTTGCAGTAGCTCTTACGCTGCAACATACTTTGTGTGAAGATGCCGAAGCAGATGTAGTCATCTGAGACTGTACCCAAATATGTAATGGCTCAGAAAAGTAGTTCAAAGAATTGTGCTACAATGCAAAATACATAGCATTCACCTTTCAGTATGTTAAGAAAATTATGAATGCATGTTGCTACAGACATTGACACATAACTTTAAGATTAACCTTTGTTAGGGGCAAGTTATGAGGAAAGGTCTGAGTCAGGTGTTGTGTAACATTCATTCACATAGAGCTTTACCTTGTCTTGACACACAGGGATGAGGCATGTGTACCAAAGATATATGGGGCTGCCATGTGTATGCCCTTGTGGTGGTGTCTAGCCATCAGGCCGGTCTATGTTACGGCACATGTGTGCCATCAACAAAGGGTGAATGGTCTGCATTTTTAATTTTGGGTTTGCATTAAGGGACCCCTTCCAGCACAATATTATGACGAAAGTAGATTTTGAACAACCATGTGTGCTGTATAACGCAGCTCACATGAAAATCTAGGTAAATCACAAAGAAACATTACATGTCAATGGTTGTTGGATTTCAATTGTTGAATTGACAGAGTCTTCAAAGTTCACACAGCCCTAGTGGTATAATTCTGGACAAGCCTCAAAATTCTCCAAGTTGTGCTGAACTGTCCTAATCCACACCTATGTCACAACCAGTTACTGTATTTGAGTGGTGTGGCACGGATACCTTGGTCTATGTGGTGTAAAGCCACGCTGAGTGCCTTTGCACAAACCAGTGTAAATGTGTATGTCATTGCCTCCACCTAAGCAAATACTCCAATGAGAATCTGTAGTCAACATTCGCATTTCATGCATTAATATAAATCTTCAACACAAGTAGTGAATGCATGTTGTACAAGTTAGTGTGTGTCGCAAGCCCATTACATTGGTGCACATCTTATAGCAATGTGTTATGTAACAGCCTTATATATAGCCACACATACAACCTATGCCAATCAGTATGACTACCACTGAAGAATGCATTGCCTATCAAACATTGTCATATATGGACATGCATGTACTATGATGCAAAGGAGCAACCTTTTCTGGGATATGATGTAGTGTCCAGCCACACCCTTTCCCCTGCCCAAACTGATTTTCATGAACTCCTCTCCTATTTATCACATGTTCCTAATGTTCCTTTTGTAAAAAATTGTATTCCAGCCCATTGATTACACTTCATCCGGCCTGAGCCGGAGAGTACAACCTAAGCTGAAGAGTACAGCCCGGTTGCGGAGAGTACGGCCCGAGTGTGGAGAGTCCAGTCCGACTGTCGACGTAAAGAACTGACTCATAAATGACCTCTGTGAATACCAAAAGTCGTAAATTTAGATTTTTGTATCAGATTCCCTTTGTGAATCAGGCCCTCCATGTCTATTGAGCTTTGTGGATGTGTTTTGAGGTGTTTAATGAATCTGTGTTGTGAGAGAGCACTTTTGGTGTCTAGTCTGCTGTCCCTACTGTCCCTGTCAAGTCCTGTGTCGCTGTCATTCTGTGTTTTTTGCGTTTTTGAACTTATCGTGTTGGATGTTTGTCTACGGGCTATATTTATTGTATATATACACACCAAAGAGGAGGTGATCGAGTGAGAGAATTAAGGAAACAAGAATCTCGATTGATCCTGTCAATAGTCACTGAGATACCTTGGGGACATAATGCAGATGCTGAATTATATGTATGTCTCTAATTTTGAAACTACATCGGACATTGCTTTAGGAACTTTTAAGGGAAACTTACTCTGAATTTTAAGATGTTATATATATTAATGTATATTAATTATAACGCTTAATGAACGCATTCATAGTTTACAGGTAATGCTCCTAGAATTAATTGATAGTTGGAATATATGGAGACTTTTGGTTGGAAACCTCCATCGAGGATGGTGGTCCATAAATTAATTGCACTTTATAATTGTGTAGTTTGCCCTAGGTGAAATATATTCATCTCACATAGTGAGAATAATCAAGATTATGGGATAACATTTAGAAAAGATAAATATTATGCACTTTATTAATGTGATGCACTTTAACTATGTTTTCATCATCTTAATTGGACTTTAGTAAAGCACTCATGCACTTTATAAACAGGACCAATGTGCAGGGAGGATGATGGCCCACAAATTGAATTGCACTTTACAATTGCGTAGTTTGTACAGGTGGAACACACCTGTTTAACACAG
Source organism: Triturus cristatus (assembly GCF_964204655.1). Lineage (NCBI taxonomy): Eukaryota > Metazoa > Chordata > Amphibia > Caudata > Salamandridae > Triturus > Triturus cristatus. The sequence goes on from NC_140582.1 coordinate 89,331,144, forward strand.
TAAAAATAACAGATATTATGGGATAAAATCCAGGGAAGAGAAACCCCCTGCATTTTATGAAAGTGAATCAACTTAACTATATCTTCATCATCTCAATTGGATTTTAGGAATACACCTATGCACTTTATTTGTGAGACTGAATATTGTCTGCCAGATGTATAATACCAGAAATAACGTCCAATAGATAATAGAATCTTGGAAAGAGAGTGATTTGATGATAAACTGCATAAAACATCTGTGCACCATATGAGCACAGATCAATTGGACTGTCTATTTAATTTGCTGTGCAAAGATAAAAAGACAAATTATTTTTAGCAGAATTATTATTATCTTTGATATAAAGAAAATTAGGAGTGCTTTAGAAAAATGCCTATTCTTATAGTGATCTTTATAATCCTTTACTTTCACCTTAACCTATGAACCATTTTGATTTTTGATTTTGAATCCTCGTTTGGAGGAATGTGCAATTATATGGACCTATGTAAGTCTAGTGCCAATTAATTGTTTTGAGGTTAGGGTTTCAGTGTTAACATGGGTCAAACAGAAAAAGTGTAAATGTTTAAATTAGTTTACCGTGTTAACCAGGAGACCCAGTTAATGGCGATTGCCGAAACACGTTGGTCGTGGTCAGTCGTTGCAATTGTTGTAGACCACACCATTCTGATAAGCATGTCTGCTGGAAACTAAAAAAGACATTTTTGTCGAAAGCCCTGGAGAGTTCTGGATTGTCGTTCTTCGTCTGTGCCGCTGTACAGTGGGCTGAGTTGATTATGCCGCTGTGGAGTGAATTTGTAACACGCCTTGGGGTTGTAGCAGTGTTGCATGGGGATGTGAGGAGCGCGACATAACAAGGAGTTAATCTGTGGAATTGGAGAAGCACATCGCAGCCCCCGCTCGAGAAGGTGAAAATTCAAACGCGATAGCCGTGTGTGGTGGACCGGACAGCACAGAGGTTAGTGGAGGCTTGAACGCATGTCGAAGGGGGCGCGGTTTAGTTACCAACCACCATTTGTGTTGCCAGGGGGACCTACACGACATCGACATTGTAACTATAAGAGTGTAGCCCCCTCGTTTCAGTAGGGCAAGTGCAATTGGAGAATATGTGTGCCAGCGCAGCAAAAAAAACTGATTGAACCAATGAAGTGATAAATACTGGACATAAACAGGAATTTACGATTGGATTAATTGAACAGCAAACATTGCAAAAAGTCTGTGTAAAGACCATAATGGAAATACAGTGAATCAAAGTGGCTACACAAGCAATTTGAAGGTTATACAGCTACGGCATCAGCTGAATCAATTTAATAAGATTAAGAGAATTGTGAAACACTGAGAGAAACAACCTCATAAATAGAAAAAGGATGTGTATCTGACATCTCATAGATAATAATTGAGTCGAGACAAGCAAAGTGGAGAGAGGAGGCAGAATGAACCTTCCAGGAGACTTCCAGCACTGTGGGGTAAGAGAATGCCTCCAACGTCACGCACAAAATACCAATACAATTGATCAGCCAGTTAGAAAAAGCAAGAGATGTGGAAGCGAAGCAGTGGTGGGAGATGACCTCCCTCACCAGATATCTGGAATGTAAAAGAATTCCAAGAGGATTAAGGATCATGCTGTTACCTACATCTGAAGACATGGATGATGGCCTAACAGAGGAATGGTGTGAGTACACAGAGGAGTGTTCAGTGAAACTAATGAAAACATTAATGAAGCATGCAGAGAAGAAAATTTATATACATATGACCAAGATTGAAACTATTAATAAGAAATTGGATAAGTACAAGGAAGATACAGTTGCCAAAGATCATATCAACAGAATGGAAAAATCGCTACAAGAACATGATGAAGAGATCTTGGAACAGAAAGTGAGAAAATTCACTAGAGCCAGGTTGGACTACCAATATGGCTATGTGGATACTTTTGCAAGGAAATTTGACAGTTTAATAGCAAAAGAAAGAGTGAGGCCCCAACCGAAAGGCAATTTGAGTGAGAGTGAGGGTGAATTAGGCTCGGAAGCGGGATCCAGTGCCGATAAAACCTCAAGTGACAAATTGGACATTCACAGGGAACTGCGATTATTAAGGATGACTACGCAACATGGAACACAAGGCAAACAACAAACGAATTATGAAAAAGGAACTGCAGAATAAGAAGGGGCAAAAGGAAGAGGACGAGGGAAAAACAGGTCCCGCAAGTAGACCTGATTAATGAACAACGCAACCGGATTTCACAGATTCTAGAATAGAGATTTACAAGTACATCAGGAAATTAAAATTACATAAATATCAACAGATGAAACCTACAAAAATTGATCAGGAAGGTAAAACACAAAGGTGCCCCTTATAATTTCAAATTGCGGATATCCCTAATCTCCTTGATATACATGCACTGGATTCCAGGGAAACAATGGATTTGCTGAAAACAAGTAAGGATGATGGTAGGAGCATTATCGGCGTTATAAGAGTAATGCTATTAGGAAGCACACTAAAAGATATGTTCTTTGAGACAGATCACCATGTTGAGAGCAATGTCAAACAAAGTAGAAGATTCTGCCCCCAATTACCGGCTGGCAATCGCATCAACCTGCTCCAGGAACTTGTGACAGAAGATCTAATGGAACTTCGCAGTAAATGGCAAGATTATAAAATGAGAAGTAACTTTTCCTTTAAAGATTGGCAAGACATCAATGAATTAAAAAACAACACCTTGTTAATCATAAAGCCCTCTGTTAAAGGGGGAAATATCGTCCTAATGGATCGAAACACATATACCTCAGAAGTCAAGAGACAACTGAATAATAGGTCACACTATACCCAGCTAACAGAAAACCCTATGAAGGCCTTAGAGGAGGAGTACCACCTAAAGTTGAAGACTTGGCATAGTCTGAACCTATTGGATTGAGAGGAATTTCAGTATTTGAAAGTGGAGAAACCTAAGATCGCCACCATATACTTCCTACCCAAGATACATAATAGTCTCAGAAATCCACAAGGGAGACCAATATTTAGTTCTATTGGCTCCTTACTTGAGAACACCTCAAGATATCTGGATTTATTTCTACAGGAGTATGTAGTTAATCTACCTTCATATTTAAAGGACAGCACAGATTTCTTGAGAAGATAGGAACAAATTCCTTGGAAACAGGACTATTTGATGGAGACATTGGATGTGGCCTCCTTATACATCCATAGAACATAAAAAAGGAATCCTGGCATGCAAGGATTTTTCCAGAGACCGCCCCTGGAATGCTATGACCTTACACAAATGTTATTGGAAATGCTGACTTTCTGTCTCACTCATAACACTTTCATCTTTGATGACAAGTACTATCTGCAGGAACAGGGCACAACCATGGGCACCTCCTTCGCCCCCACCTATGCAATCTTTTCATGGGGTGGTGGAAGAAGGAGGTGGCCTGGGCCCAACAAAATGAAATCTACACTGAACAGATCACCATGTGGACTCGATTCATAGACAATTTATTAATTTTATGGGAGGCCAGGGAGGATGAATTTGAAGCCTACCTACAAGCCTAGAATCTTAATGAATTGAACTTACAATTTACAAGTACTCAGAGTCGCACAAAATGTGAATTCCTAGATGTGGCCTTGGAAGTGAGAAATTAGACACTTACAACAAGGATACACAGAAAAGCTACAGGTATGAACTCCTTATTGCACGCTAATAGTGGACACCCATATGCCCTGAAATGGAGCATTCCTTACAACCAGATACTTAGGGCGAAGCAGGTATGCTCAACAAAGGAGTTACTTGACAGCGAATTAAACAATATGGTCCTACGTTTCCGGAAGAGGGGATATCCTATCAATGTCTTTAACAATGCCAAGAGGAGAGACAATGAAAAAAACAAGGAATGAACTACTGTTTGAATGCAATGATAGATTAATAAAACTGAAAAGTATGCAAAAGAGGGTGTTTTTGGAAAATAATGCAACCCAAAACGACATCTGGAAGATTCTGCAAAAGAACTGGCATGTCTTAAAGTAAGATGAACGTCTAGTGGACATTGTGGATACGGGCCCGCAGATTACATCCAAAAAAGTTACATCTTTAGGGTACATCCTGACATCTAGCTACTATTATCTGAGGAATGAATCTAGAAATTGGCTATCACTAAACACAAAAGATTTTGTAAAAGTTAACTCATGCAAGGCATGTAAAATATGGAATAAATTGTAGGAACTACAGAATGTTTGAGGGACAAGATGTACAAATTGATGAACGTTTTACCTGTAATACGAATCAAGTGATCTATGCCCTTAGGTGTGGTTGTAATAAGCTACATGTGGATAGCAACATTAACAAGTTGAAACTCAGAATATTACAACACATACGAGCCATAAAAAATGGAGACAAAACATACCCCATGGCTTGTCACTTTGAACAATTCCACAACCACTCTTTATCCACTTTTGGTTATTTTGGTATCAAGCATGTCAGGGCACACCCAAGAGGAGGAGATCGAGTGAGAAAATTAAGGAAACAAGATTCTAAATTGCTCCTGTCAATAGGAACTGAGATAGCAAACACAAGGAGATGATGGACGGAGTGCTGAAACTTTTCAAACACTCACCCCCAGTCACAGATCTGGGTTGAATCCATCATTATTCTTTAGCTCACGTTGCCACCCCAGTTCAGACACAGCTATATGCAAATCAGTCTTGACCCTGTGCCTCATGGGAACAGTCCAGCCCGAACTGCCAAGCCATGTCTTCCCTGGACCGGAAACAAGCATCCTGGGACCGGTTTCAGGCTAACAGCCCTCTTCAATCCAGTGGCAAAGTGAGCAAAGGACCCACGTCTGGGTATACCCTGCCAACTTAGGGCGAACATAGCAAACACAAGGAGATGATGGATGGAGGGCTGAAACTTTTCAAACACTCACCCCAGTCACAGATCTGGGTTGAATCCATCATCATTCTTTAGCTCAATTTGCCACCCCAGTTCAGACACAGCTATATGCAAATCAGTCTTGACCCTGTGCCTCATGGAAACAGTCCAGACCGAACTGCCAAGCCATGTCTTCCCTGGACTGGAAACAAGCATCCTGGGACCGGTTTCGGGCTACCAGCCCTCTTCAGCTAGGCTAGCTTGAATCCAGTGGCAAAGTGAGCAAGGGACTCACGTATGGGCATACGCTGCCAACTTAGGGCGAACATAGCAAACACAAGGAGTATATAGACGGAGTGCTGACACTTTTCAAACACTCACCCCCAGTCACAGATCTGTGTTGAATCCAATAGGAACTGAGATACCTTGGGGACATAATGGCGGCACTGAATTATATGTACATCTCTGATTTTGAAAATACATTTGACATTGCTTTAGGAACTTTTAAGGGAAACTCATTCTGAATTTTAAGATGTTAGACTTCTTGGTTTCTGGGGCAGAGGAGAAACGTACCTAATAGATTATGGGAGCACCACAATGTGGGTGATCTCATACTGATTGCACTTCTGAAGCACAAGACACTTTATATCTGCATGGAAAGTCAATATGTATTTCTGGATAGTAGTAGAAATGTATATAATGTCATTTATAATGCTTAATGAATGCATTTATAGTTTACAGGTAATGGAATATATGGAGACTTTTGGTTGGAAACCTTCAGGGAGGATGGTGGTCCATAGATTAATTGCACTTTATAATTGCGTTATGTGCACTAGGTGAAAAATATTCATCTCACATAGTGAGAATAATCAAGATTATGGGATAACATAGAGAGAAGATAAATATTATGCACTTTATTAATGTGATGGACTTTAACTATGTTTTCATCATCTTAATTGGACTTTAAAGTAAAGCACTCATGCACTTTATAAACAGGACCAATGTGCAGGAAGGATGGTGACCCATACATCGAATTACATAGTTTGTACAGGTGGAACACACCTGTTTCACACAGTAAAAATAACAGATATTATGGGATAAAATCCAGGGAAGAGGAACACCATGCATATTGCTCATTTTCATGTTAGTCATTAAGCACATGATTCACTCCATTTCTTTTGTAACATATTATACAGATATTACACATTCAACACCTTAAAATTGTGTATATTATTTCACATCTGTACATTGGAGTATGTTTGTTTTACAGAGGCCCCTGACGAAGGGACAGTGTGTCCCAAAATGCATTGGGCATCCGTCACTAACATCGGATCAATCTTTGTGTTGTTATATAACCTTGAACTTGTTAAGACACTAAAATGTCTAATTGATTATTGACATCTTGTATCACGAAACGTTGACTTACTAACCTGTTGCAATAAACATATTATGGTTTGATTAAGTCATCAATCTGCGTAGATTAACAGCTGATTGTGTACCAATATATTGCATTAGAGTGGTGCACACCCTGTCCAAGTCACCGTTGGGACTTGGCCCACTTCCATTCAAAATTGAACAGGACATGTAGGAAGGTGGAATCTGACTAATGGTTGCCCCCAACTTTTTGCCTGGTATTTGAGTGGTTTTTGACTAGTCTGGCTGGGATCCTGCTATCCAGGACCCCAGCCTATCTTCTTTCTCCCTAAAACTAATGTGAAGTACCCTAGGTACAAACCAATTGGATGCTGAGGATGCCCTGACAGTCCCTTGTAGATGGTACCCTAGGTACCCAGGGCATGGGTCCCTCAGTAGGCCTACCAGGGCTGCAGCACTTATTGTGCCACCCTGGGACAGCCATACAAACTGACACCACCAGACCACTACTGTAGTCTGGGTAAGGTGGTGCTAGCACCCCTTACAGGGATATAGGTACCCTAAATACCACCCCGTTACAACACATGTACTCTCATCGGTCACCCCTATGGCAGGCCTTGCTAATCCTACAAGGCAGGGTGCTGAGGTATGTGTGAGGGGGGACCCCTACATGAGTAGGGCCTCCCTGCAACCTTCGTAAAGTCATTGCTGGGTTGTTTGTAGTGTAGCCATACCATATACTCTTAACCGCATTATAAGGCTATCACGATAAAGCGATAACTTGAGAATGGCTACACAGAACCATATCGTGTTTGGTGTCAAACATGTAGGAATCATACCCCCAGTCCAGCCATGGGCATGAGGGTACGATTCCCCTCTGCTAGAGGGGCGATATGGGAAAAGCAGCAGAATTTAGACACCAATTTAAAAGTGCACATGTAGTACAAAATGGCTACTACCCGCCACCCACACGACTCTGGCTGGCTGTTGCTGGGGAAATCCCCAGCCTCACCAGCTGGACAATAGGGCTCCTGTGGCAGGGAGGTGCTAGCATCTCCCCAGACAGGATAATGTGGATTGGAACAGGGTGGGTGCACCAAATGTCCTTTCAGAGTTGCACGTAGGCAGCTGCAGAGCCCTCATTCTGCATACACCGCTTGGAACCGGTTCAGGGGCATCCTGCCCCTCGCCCAGGCGGGAAACACACAAAGGGGAGAGGGTGTAGCCACCCTTTCCCGCCTCACCACTCATTGGTGGACACTACTCTGGACACTCCCCTAATCTTGGGGATAAAGGAGAATAACGTGGCCCCAGAGCCTCAGATTAATCTTGAACTTTACAGTCTTGACCTTCGACTTGCTGCTGCCCAGCTGATGGAAGAAATCTCCCTTGGGATAAAGGAGTTGTCCCCTGCTTGGCAGGCACCTGAAACACTGCAAGTGACCCGGTTGGAACTTTGCTACTCTCACGGACTTCGACGACTTCCAGTACCCTTGAGGTGGGTTTCCTAAGCATACCAGAGGCCAGTGAGTGTGCACAGCAAACCTGTGTACCGTGGACTGTGTGGGTGCCAAGATTCCCAATACCCCAGGACACCGGCCACCTCTTGCGTAGCACACGACCCTGGCCAGTGGGGAAGTTGTGCTTTGGCCCATTATTGAGCCAACCACTAAGCAGCATTTGTGCAAAAGATCAGCACCCTAGCCCCCTCCGGTGGCCCGTGGGCTCTCTTTTACGCACTCCATTTTGCTGCCTTTCGCGGTCCCTTGTCTCTCGACTTGTGGGCCCGAGCGGAGAACAATCTCAACAACTAAGAGTTCCCCTAGTTGCTCCAGGCCTGCTCTACAGTCTTTCCAAAGGAGACCTCTCACAGACCTCGTGGGTCTGCACCAGTAGCTGATTTGTTCATCTTGCGTGGGTTGCGGTTGCCAACGCTTAGTGGATCCAATCCGGACACTAACACTGCAGCGACCCTCATCCGACATGGGACAGTCGCACTCCAGAAGCTGGCCTTCCTTGAGGCCTCCCGGAGCCCGTGGCTGCAGATCCAAGCTACACCTCTTTCCACTTGAAGCACCCAACATTGAAGGGCTCTTTGCTTTGAGCTCCCTGGTCACTGTGCCGTGACCCAGACTCTGTCCCCTCTGCTTTCAGGTTCTTCTCTACAACTTCTACAACTTCAATCTTCACGGCATCATCAACGCTTTTGGCTAGCAGCACTTTTGAACATTTTCCCATTGAAAATCAGCCCGCGACCCGACATCGAAAACGACCTATGCACCCGGCTTCCCTGGGGCAGGTAACAGTGGTACCTTGGTACTCTCGTGGTAGTGGGCTCCTCAAAAGCTTATGTCTAAAGTTTTAACTTTGTACTCCTGCTAGAAGTGACTTTAATCTGTGTAAATCAAACCGCGACATTCTCCATAGGCTTTAATAGAGATCCCGATAGCAGCTATTTCCACTGCACGCGCCTCCCGTGGGTCCCCTTCTTCATAACCTGGGGTGGATTCTTAAGGGGCCAGCGATCCTAAATGCCCTAGGCATTGTCTGTAGAATTGTCGTGGTTCTTATACCACTTTTTTTGATATATGGTTTGGTCCCCCCCTGGGGCCCTGTGATTCCTGTGCTATTTATTGTGTTTATAAATGCTTGTTTGAATTGAAACTTTGCCACTAGCCTCATAAAGAGACTGTGGGATTCTGTCTAGAATAAATACATATATTTTATATATATACCTGTGTGGGCTACTCTTTCATTTGGTTATTCAAGAGGTTATTATGGTAAAACAATAAGCTTAACACTCCTTCAAGACTTAGCCTGAAGGCTGCTCTCCACAGCTACCACTAGGATAGCTTTCTTTAAAGGTTGTCTTAAACCTATCATCAATAAGAGTCGAATTGGACTGGTGCAAGGTGTCCCTATAACTAGGAGACAGCATATGCCAGGCCAACTTCTCACAGGACACATGTGCCACCTCATGACTTAGAACTACTCTTTTTTCTTGTGACACAGCTGGACGACCATTACTCACTCAAGGTGACATTGATGCCTTCAGGGACCCACACGCCACTGGTGAGTGCCTTAGTCCATGTATGTTGCTCTCCAAAAAAAGATTGTTTGTGATGAATGGTCCGGTATGTTGTAAAACACATTCTGGGTATGCATGACATGAATATCACCCGTACCACAATGAGGCAGCATCATGAGAAGATTTTGGGGCATAAATATGATGAAGTGATGGAGCGCAGCATTAGCCTTCTTGGCTTAACGTGGCCCATCGCCACTTCAGAAATGCAGCCCTGCACCATACTTACAACAATACGGCTTAGTCCAGCATTTTGCCCTGCGCTGGTGCAAATTTAGCTGCCTACTGACAATGGAGACCATTAATAGTAATGGGGTGACCCAGGATCCCTCATAGCCTGGGGACTTTAGTGGTATGCAACAACAATTGGTTCTGTGGGGAAATGTATTTCTTTCACAACAGACATTAATCACCCCGAAGATGAATAATTTATGACCTACAGAAAATATTTGTGCATTAATTAATATTTGTTGTGAAAGAAATACATTTCTCCACAGAACCAATTGTTGTTACGTACTACTGACAATGTAGGCACTCTTTCACCATTGTGCAAGGGTACCTGCGTTGGTGCTTGGCCAGGCCAGGGAGGACCTGGCCTGGCAGTATCTGCTGGACTGTTCCCATTGGGTGCAGGATCAAGACTGATTTGCATATGGCTGGGTCCAAAGTGGAATCGCATGGTTAGCAAAAAAATGATGGATTTTGGCCCAGACCTCTGTACTGGGGTGAATGTATGACATTGTTCTGCATTCTGTCCATCAATTGTTCTTTTTGCATTTGCCACCCCGAGTGGGATGGGTATGCCCTGACGTGGGTCCCGTGCTCTCCATGCCACTGGAGTCAAGCTATCCTGGCTGATGAGAGGTGAAACCCCGAAACCGGTCCTTGGATGCTTGTTTCCAGTCCAGGGAGGACCTGGGCTGGCAGTTCGGGCTGAACTGTTCCCATTGGGTGCAGGGTCAAGACTGATATGCATATAGCTGGGTCCAAACTGGAATGGCATGGTGAGCAAAAAAACGATGGATTTAGGCTCAGATCTCTGTACTGGGGTGAATGTATGACATTGTTTTGCATTCTGTCCATCAATTGTTCTTTTTGCATCAGGCAGCAAAAAGATGGCACTATTGTCTTTGAAAACTGCTGGGTGTCCCTTAATATGGAACATTCCTTGAATCCATGCATTTTCTACAAGTTGGAGCAGATTGTCAACAAATTTCAAATGACACCACCCTCCTACACCAGTTTTCTCCAAGGGCCCCCCATACATTCTTTTAATTTGATGTTCCGTATTATGGTACCCATTGAGTCCATCCTTCAACTTGGCAATTGATGCTGTGACCTTCTACAGACCTTAATTCTGTGTGAAATTGTTACACCATGTACCTGCAAAGGGCAGAGTGTTGTGAAGTCAACTGCAACTACTTTTTCACCTCCCTAAGGTAATATGCCTTCTTGGTAGTTTAGCATGGGTACATGGCAGCATTAGTATACGTTGTATGGCTACAGAAAATAATACATATGGTGTAGGCCAGTGGTCTTCAAACTTTTTGATGCTGAGACGTAAGGACCCCCTACCGACAAAAATTCTAGAACCTGGTACTCCTTATCATTGACAACCATAAATGTTCTCTGCTCAATCTGTGGTTGCACCTCATTAGTACCAGTTTAACACCCAAATATCGCAATAACCAACAAAAAGGTGTCCAGTCCAGCTTTACAAAGGGCCTTCTACTGAGCACCAACACCTGTTGCTGCTTTTTAGCAACTTTTGAACCTTTTGATTTCTGTTAAAATCAGCAGAATATGCGCTAAAGGATGTATTATGTGGCAAATGCAGCAAATCTATAATTATGCTAAAATTGCTGCGGCCGCACAATCACATAATCCCGGTGGCCCTTGGTGTAATAGCTGTAAAGCATGGGCTGCAAATTTATTGCACGGTGTCAGAGGAAAACCCTACTATATTTCATGGGATGCTGACAGCTTGGCATTTACAGCTGCATGTAACTGGAGGTAGCTGAACATCATTCATTATAATAAAAACATAACACTTACAATCATTCATGATGAACTGTAAAGTCCAAGTAGTATGCTTTAATTCCAGGGTACGAAGTGGTCCTTTAATCTTCCTTCATACTGTTTTCTAAAAATGTTTCCATTTTAAACATTATGAAAATAAATGTTTTTATTTTAGCAAAATCTGACTCTTGGTTATATTAGTTTGTTTCTGTTGTTGACTTCAGAGATGTTTTGGGGGGCTGGAGGGCCTTTAGAGGCTGAACATGGGGGCTAGGTCAGAGGTGTGGCTAAAAACTAAATATTCTGCATGTTTTTTAGGTCTTTCACCGTCAGGTAGCTACATATAAAACAACGGGCTGCTTCAATGAATAATAAAAACATTTTAAAAACGTTACTCTGTGAGAAATGCACTATAGTACATTATGTAGCCTCTATTAGTTAATGCATTGCAAAGGTCTGTGTGAAACCAGAGAGCCACAAAATTAAATCTCAGTTGGTGCAGTGGAGAATAGTGACTTGTGTATTTTTAGTGCTATGAGCTCACAGCCTGTGACAGAAAGCACTGTGAATATGTAAGTCTTTATTTTAAACTTGCATTACACACAGTATAAGATCAACCACTACAAAATGCGAAATGTTATACGATAAAATGGAGCTTTCAAAATATAGGGGCCCCTTGCCCTGCCCGTGCGTCACTTTTTATGACGGTCTGGTTGCGCAGAGTGCAGACCCATGTCTACGAGGCCATGCAAAGTCACTTTGCATGGCTTTACATTGCCTCCTAGATATGGTGTAAGGCAACACAGCACAAGCCACTGCTTTGCCTTACACTTCATCGGGCGGCGTTCCATGAGCGTTGTGGTGGGTTTTCCCAGGCAACACCCATAGGTTTTGACACATACCCAGATTTACAATGATCTGTGAACCTGAGGATGCGTCAAAACTGTACGCTGCCCCAGGGGGTGTGTAATGAGGAGAAATATCTTTATTTCTCCTCAATTGTTTCCTCTTTCTATGTGCAGCACATAGATAGATTGTTTTTGTGCAGGAAGGTGTGCCTTCCTGTACAAAAACAATCCTGCCAACAATGCAGACACCCTTGCACCATGGTGCAAGAGTGCCTGCGTTGGTGCTAGGCACCAAATTATGCGTTGGTAGAACAGACAGGAATGCACCGTATCTTATAAATATGGTCCATTTCTGCCCTTTCAAATTGGCATAGGGCAGCACAGCAAAAATACTTGCGGTGCTGCCCTACACCATTTCTTTGTAAATGAGGCCCATAGATTTTAGTAATACCCAGACCCTATGTAATGCAACTGTTTTACATAACTGTCATGACAATTAAAAGCAAGCACTTCACAGCTCAGTTAACTCTGTGCACTCCCACTCAAAAAGCTTCAAATCATTTAATAAATTAACTGCAACAGCACTATCCTGTGCTGTGAAATCGAAGAAAGGCACCCACCTAAACAAACGCGCCTTTCTGCCAGTGTGCTGCTGGCCTGAAAGAAATGCAAATGTGTACAACTAGTTAATCTGCAAATGTAAAGGATTTGCAGGTTAACTCGTTGTGCACATTTGCGTTTCTTTCAGGCCAGCAGCACACTGGCAGAAAGGCATGTTTAGCTGTCTGCCTGGCTTCAATTTCACACGAGATTCCCTGAATACCACTCCAGCCAAAGCATTTTAACTACAGGAATTAACCATCTGAACAGCGCAACCCCCTTCCCATGACTCCACTCCCCCCCGGGGGTCGCGCCCCACGGATTGAAGACCTCTGGTCTAGGATATAGTGACTGTGTGAGTATGTGAATCTTGTGAAGTTTTTGTAGCACTTTCACCATGTCCATAGTGCAAATTGTGTATGTTACTTAAGCCGATGAATCTGTGTTTCACAGTGTACATACAGACAACAATATGTTGGAGGAATATTGGTGATGTAAACGACCAGACATGTAATCCATGTACACACTGAGATGATGTAGCAGTCATTGAGGTTCAGAGCATTGGAGCGTCACTTGTCAGTGACAAGTATCATTACAATGAGGCAGTCTCATACACTAAGTGTGATCTGCCATACATGACAATATTGGATGATGGGTCTAACCCAGATCTTCAATTGGCTTGTATAAGAAAATACAAGGTTGACACATTGTGATGTGCCCAACAACACTTTCAACCATTGTTTCCTGTTTTGATTTTAATGTGCAAAATATATGACATGTGTTTCAAATAGCTGACTTGTGACTTACGAGTACTCAGATGCTTTAAGTAGATGTTTACAGCATGAATCCTGAATGTGTAGCTGTGGAGACACATCCAACTATGTAGTGGTTGGAGGATTTGTGATTTGGGTGACTGTTGTATATGAGTCATACTTTGGTGATTAGTGGTCTGCCACTATTACAATCAGTGCATCCTGTGTCTTTGGGTACATGTCATGGCCTGGGTCTGCAAAGGGCCTGCGACTCAGTCTCCTTGGGTGCATTCCCCTGGTAGACTTTGTCTGAGTTTGTGTCAATGCCATCATTCAACTTAGCCAACCTTCCACTGTTGTTCTCGGATTCTGCTATTGCTATATGCCATACCATACATTACCATGACGGTATCAATGTCAGGATGTGATAAGAGTTTTGCTTCACATGTAACTTGCTAGATCATGCTTGAAGTAGCAAACAGTTGATAAGAGTTTAAAAGTTCCTGTTGTTGTACACTTGAGTGTGGAAGATTCTTGCTGGACCTTGTTCTTTGTCTTGTTTCTTAAATCATGTCATGTGTGTCTTTCATTACAGACATGTCACCTGAGGCAGCCAGAATCTTTAAGCAGCGCAAGGACAGACACAGACATATCAGCCGAGTTGCAAGGGGGTACCATGCAATGGAGAAGAGGTACAATGAGGAGAGGGCGGCAGGATGGTGGAAGGCCATTCCTCAGGGTGCCCCAAAACCTGCTACACAGAGTGGTGTGCTGCCTACCATTTCCAGGCACCAGAGTGACAGTGACAACCTTCCAAGCACATCTGGTGTACAACATAACCCCACATTCAGTGCCATCAGCAGGTCTACAACATGCAGCACCTGCCCCAGCTGCCACACAAATATCAACTGCTCAACCGGCTGCACCAGTACCGCCTGCCCCGCCAACTGAAGCTGCTCAACTGACTGCACCAGCACCACCTGCACCACCAACTGCAGCTGCCCAACTGGCTGTAGCAGCACCACCACCTACACAGAGACAGGCTACACCTTACACCTTGGATGACCACAGATTATTGTTGGACCAAAATGTTAGGGTGGCATCATTGGAAAAAGACATGGCGGAGGTGTGTGTGTTTACGTAGTGCACTAGGGGGCTCCATATGTCTCTAGGTCTAGATTGAGGGGGCACCAAGTCCCAGAATACTGCTAGCTGCTCCTGACAGAACCCCGCGTCTCTGAGCCACATTGTTTTCTTGGGGGCCTGGCTTCTACCCCAGGTAATGGCGATACGTCTTTTGGCTAGCAGTGGTAACATCGTGCAGAGTTGTCTGTCCCCTGTTGGAATGTCCTTCACATACCCTGAGAGCGCCGTTAGTGGGGATCTGTCAATGGGTGTGTCCATCATCTCATCTATAGCGTTAAATACTGTCCCCCAATATGTGTGGATTTGAGGGCATTCCCATGCTAAGTGTAGGAAAGTTGCATCGGGGGCCTTACATCGCTGGCAACGCGCCTCCATCGTCAGTCTGAGTCGCATAAGCCATGCAGGGGTTCTGTATATGCGGTGTAGAAAATTAAAAGTAATCAGAAGCAACTGGTAGTTTGGGGAGAGGGCACGCGCCTGTGCGCAGCAGTACGTCCATTATTCTTGCGTGACAGGTGTGCCTAGTGCAGGTTCCCATTCCTGGCGGGCTCGGGTTTCGCAGGCCAGAGCAGGGTTCTGTGTAGAGGTCAGTGATCAGCTTGTGTGGGGACGGGTTTTTAGAAATCGCTCCAGTCTGGAAGGTGTCCGGCGCCTCAGGGAAGGATGGGTGGTAAGTGGTAAGCGCGCAGTGCTGCTCGCAGCTGGAAATATGTAATTTGCTCTAACACTGTGAGCTCCTGCTCCTCCCGGATCTGGTCCAGGGCTATGAAGGTGCCACCCGGGTACACATCTCCAATTTTTGTGAGTTTCATCTTTCATCTTTCTCAGACGTGCTCAGGTGCCGGTCTCCTGAGGTGTTTTATCAGGGGGACTAGTGAAGCATGCATAAGGTCAATTTGGGCCCTCCTCTGCCAGGCCCTAACTGTACATCCCATGGTGTCTTTCTCTTTCCTGGGTCTGGGCCACGGTTGGTACAGGGTCATTGGAAGAGGGACCAGGTCCACTTGGTCATATTCTGGTGCTGTGCGTGCCATGGACTGCGTGGGATAGATCCAGTGGAAGGCGAATTGTGCCTGTGCGCACCAATAGTACAGGTCTAGGTCTGGAGCCCCAAGCCCTCCCTGCACAAAGGGGAGAGTAAGTACCTCCCATGCCACCCTAGGCTGTCTGCCTGCCCATGCCAATGCAACCATGTTGGAGCGCAGCCTCCGCCTGAAGCACACCATGAGTGGAAGTGGGATATTGGTGAAGTGATACAGAAGTTTGGGCAACACCACCATCTTAGCGATGGCCAACCTCCCGCAAGAGAGAGGGGGAGTGTGTTCCACCTCTTAATGTGTTCCAGCAAGTCTATAAATTTCCCGTAGTTGGAGCATATCAATGATTTGGACCAGTTAATTTCTATCCCAGCAAGCCCACCAAAATGCAGGAGTTCCCGGATCAGCGGGTCCAGATTATCGCTAGGGTTCTTGACGTAGAGTGTCACATCGTCCACATAAATGGACACCAGTACCACTCGAGGGGTGAACGCCAGGTCCTTTCGGGTGTGGTGCTGCCTCAGTCTAGCTGCCAGTGGCTCCAAAGCGAAGGCAAACAGCAGGGGCAACAGTGGGCACCCCTGTCGTGTGCCACTGGAGATCGGGATCGGAGCGGAGATCACCCCGTTAACCCTAATGCGCGCAGTGGCAAGAGAATATAGCAGTGATATTAAGTTCAGGAATTTCGGGCTGAGTCTGATGCGTTTAAGTAGGGTGAAAAGGTAGGGCCATTCGAAAGAATCGAACGTCTGTGTGGCAGCCTGGAGTTGCGTATCTATTTCCTGCATTGTAGCAAATAAGAGTGCAGAGGCTGTGTGCTGTTGACCTGCCCGGAACAAAATATACATTAGTCTGGCCGGAGCACCAGTGGCAGCAGGGGGAGAAGACGTGCCGCGATCAGCTTCACCAAAATCTTATTATCCACGTTTATCATGGAGAGTGGACGGTACGAGTAGAATTGTAATGGGTCCTTGTTGGGTTTTAAAATGGTAATAATGAGAGTCTCCAGAGCGATGGGGGAAACGACCCATGCTCCACCGAATCTTGATACATGTCTATCAGCTGGGGGCGTGCAGGTCAGCATATTCCTTGTAGAAGGCCACTGATAGGCCATCAAGGCCCGGCGTCTCCCGGATGGGAAGGCACGGATGGGGCCAACCACCTCTGCTTCCGTGAAGGGTTCATCGAAGTAAGCTTGGTGTCCCGCCTCAAGCCAAAGTAGTTCCAGAGTATTAAGATACTCCTCCACTCCGGATGTATCAGTCTGCAACTGGGCCCGGTAGAGTGCTGAATAAAAGGAGACCATTTCTTTCTGGACCTCTTTTTGACCTGTCACGACCACAGCATCCTCCGAGTGTAGTTCAGAGATATGATCACTAGCCCAGGGTTTCCTGAGCAGTGCCGCTAGGGATTTGCCTGCACGGTCCCCCTCGCCATACCGCTGTGCCTTGGCCTCCCTGCCAGGAAGAAGGTGTCTCTCTCTCTGAGCGGCCTCCTGGAACTTAGTCATTTTGGTGCGTATATCGCTGAGCGCGGATGTATTTTTGCTGTAGGAAAACTCTCTCTAGGGCTCCTATCTTATGTTCTAGCCGCTGTAAGTCCCAGCGCAAGGACTTGAGCACACCTGCCTGCTTCGCAATGCACTCCCCCCTTATGACAGTTTTGAAGGCCTCCCACAGGGTTGACAGAGAATCCATTGTGCCCTTGTTGTTGCAGAAATAGTCAGTTATCGCCTGCCGTGTAGATTCTCGGAAGACCTGGTCTCTCAGTGCTCCCATCGGCAGCTTCCAAGCGAAGGCCCTAGAGGGGTAGTCCAGCACATCCAAAGTGAGCATTATGGGGGCGTGGTCAGAGAAGGTGCGGGACAAGTGCTGAGCCTCCATTGCCCAGGCCGCCGTGTCCAGGGATATCAGCCAAAAGTCTATGCGCAACCACGAGGGACCTGCTGCTGTCATGCACGTACCGCTCACCTCGTTGGAGTGCCACTGGCGCCAGATATCAGTTAGTTGTCCGTCTTGCATGATCGTCTGGAACTGCACTGCGGCGCGGAGGTGGGGGCGCCAGGGGTCTCCAGACCTGTCTTTTGGGTCATCTAGTACTACATTGAAGACCCTGCCCCATATTTCCGGCCCCGGGACCAAGAGAGTCCACCACCCTCCAAACTTCCGCGAAGAAAACAGGGTCATCCAGATTCGGCCCATACAGTGAAATGAGTCTGACCGGGCATCCCCCTAAAGTACCAGCAAGCATGAAATATCTACTGTGTGTGTCTAGGAGTGAAAATCTGGTACGCCAATGGAGCCCCTTCCTTATGATGATAGCAGCCTCTCACGTGTAATTTGAGTAGTGCGCCACAAGCATTTTACCAATCCACCCCCCTTGCAGGCGCCCCTGTGTGTGCTGAGTCAGATGAAGCTCCTGCAGGAATCCTATGTCTACTTTGTGCCTATTGAGTGGTGCCGCTACCAACCTAGCTTTGCGCGCATCATTCAAGCCCCGTATGTTCCATGAGATGCATCTGATTCTAGTCATGGAGGTTCGTGTAGCCGAGTGGCCGGAGGTACCCCAATTGGCGTGCCAAAGGGGAGGGGACGCGGGGGAAAGAGCTAGGGAAGACAGGAAGGGAGACATATGGTTTGGTTTAGGTACTTGATTGTTTGAAATAAAGGTATATTATTATTATTATTATTATTACTGAGTTTTGTATCGCGGCTGGTTACCCTTGGGCATCCCCGCGCTCTTCCAGAAAAAAAAGGCACCATAACACAAGACAGCGGCATTAAGCAGGGAACAGGTAGGTCTTTAAAAAGTTTTCGGAAACGTAAAGTACTCGTTTCAGAGCGAAGAAATAACGGAAGGGAGTTCCACAGAGTTGCAACGTTTATGGAAAATCTTCTGCCGCCAGTCCTGGCCTTCCTCACTCTCGCGACTTGCAGCAGATGTTGGTGATCCGAGCGCAATGTACGAGGGGCCTTGTAGGGTTGAACCATCTCCCGTGGGATGGGTGGCCCTTTACCCTGCAGGATTTTGTGGGCCATGCAGAGTGCTTTAAAATTCACCCTCTCTCTGATAGGAAGCCAGTGAAGCGCCTTAAGCGCCGGGCGGGCAGATTGACGCCTGGGAAGATCCGTCAGGAGCCTAGCAGCAGCATTTTGTACTTGCTGCAGTTTGTTTAGTGTTGTTTCTGGGGCCCCCAGAAACAGCGCGTTGCTGAAATCCAACCATGAGATGATGAGTCCCTGGATTAGCAGCCTCCTCGAAGCCATCGGGAGAAGAGGTAAGATCTTCCGGGCAGCCCGGAGCAGACCAAAGCACACGCCTGCTGTTATTTTAGCGTGTGTCCTAAAAGAGAGGTCCTGCTCCAGCCACACCCCCAAGCTCTTAATCTCCTGTTTGGGGGTGGGTGCCACTCCCAGGCAGCTGGGCCAGCTGCTCGGTGAGAGGGAGGGAGGGGAATTCCCCAGCATCATCAATTCGGTTTTCGAACCGTTAAATTTGAGTGCTGAGCTGCACATCCACGTAAAGATCTGAGATAAGCAGGTGTGCAGCCGGTCGGGTTGGTTAGCCGACTGGGGGAGCCCTACCACCAACTGGGTATCATCGGCGTAGCTGATGATCTTGATACCCAGTGGCAGCACCACACTCTCCAGTGGGGCCATTTAAATGTTAAACAATGTAGGGCTCAACGATGAGCCCTGTGGCACACCACAGTTGAGAGGGACAGATGTTGATTTCTCCTGGCCTTCCCAAACCTCAAACGTCCGGCCCTCCAAAAATGACGCGAACCATTTCATGGCCATCCCGGAGACCCCCACCCCCGCCAGCCGTTGGAGTAACACCTGGTGGTCTACGGTGTCAAATGCCGCACTAAGGTCCAGGAGGATCACTGCCACCGATCCCCCTGAATCCAAAATGCTCCTGGCATTCTCCACGACTGCGAGCAGGTCAGTGTCCGTCCCCTGACCAGGGCGAAAACGCGTTTGGGAATCACCCAGGAGGGAATTGGATTCCAAAAAACCCGATAGACGCCTGTTCACGAGTTTCTCCGCCACCTTGCTAATGCCGGGGAGCAAAGAGATAGGCCTAAAATTAGCAAGGTCGGCGGGGTCCAGGCTAGGCTTCTTCAAAAGGGCCTTGACAACCGCTCCATTCCAACTGGGGGGCACCACTCCTTTGGAGAAAGAAAGATTTATAAGGTCAGTCACAGAGCCGCCGATGATAGAAGTGACCTGCTTCAGGTATTTCATCGGTACAGGGTCTCTCGGTGACCCACTCTTCACAGTCGCCAGAACCCCGAGAGCTTCCTCCACCGTAACTAGACCAAAGGAATCCAGCTCCACTGCCCGCGGCCCAGGGCAAAGCCCTGGGCTGCCACCCGAGTGTGTCTCCTGGGCTAGCTGAGGAAGGGATGCCAAGATGTTTTCAACTTTGGTCTTGAAGAAAGAAGCACGTTCGGAACATTTCTCACGTGGGTTGTCGTGAGTAACCAGGGGTTCAGGAGTTTGCAGGAGTTCTCTGATAACCCTGAAGGATTCCTTCGAAGAGTTGGAAGAGAGACCTATTCTCTCCTCGAAAAACACAGCCTTCGCTGCCTTGATGGCAGATTTATAGGTACCGAGAGCCACCCGATATTCTGTCCAGCTGTTTTTACTCCAGTCCTTCCTCCAAGTCCGCTCCATCCTCTTGCAGCCCTTCCTGAGTGTTCTCAGCTCTGGTGAATACCAGGGGGCTGATCCCACTCTTCTACCCCTGGTAAGTAATCTTTTCTTAGGTAGAATGGCATCGAGCGAATTGGTCAACCAGGTGCTAAGGTACACATCGGCTACCAGCGGATCGGACCCAAGAAGGGGCCGGGACGACTCCAAATGTGTTGCCCAGATGTCCACTGGAAGCCTAGACCAGGCTCTTCCAACCGTAAATACCCTGGGAGTTGATGCCACTGCGACATCAAGCTGCCATTGGGCCGGGACCATAAAATGGTCTGTCCAGGGCAGAGCCAGCGCGGGCAATATTTTGAGGCGATCCGAGTTTGAAAATATGGGATCAAGCAAATGTCCCTTTGCATGTGTTGCACCCGAGTTAGCCAGGCTGATCTCAAACGCCTTGATGTCGAACTGCAGATCTGCACCCAGAGAGCAAGAGGAGTCGTCAAAGTGAATGTTGAAATCACCCAATGCCACAAAGTTGGCAGTAGAGGAGGCAAGGAGCGCGATCGTTTCGAGAAAGGAGTTGATAAAATTGCCCATAGTCCCAGGGGGGCGGTAAATCAAAAGGCCAGCCAGGGACGCCGTAGGCGACAGACGTAGGGAGAACTGACAGCTCTCGCAGTCGCTCAACCCTCCCTCTTGAACCTTACACACTAACGTATCCCTGTAAAGGATGGCAATTCCCCCGCCCCGGCCCACCGGTCTGTCTAGATGGAGTATGAGGAAGCCTGGTGGAAGTGGTCTAACCATGTCTGGGCCGGAGCATGAGGAAATCCAGGTCTCCGTTAGGAACAAGACATCCAATTTATGGTCAAGGATGGGAGAGTTAATTTCCGTCGCGTGATTGGGTAAAGAGCGGCAGTTCAGCAAAGCTAGTGATAACACAGAGTTATCCAAATCCGGATTGCAGGCCCCACAAGGGAGGAACGGGTATCCGTCCGCGTGAGCAAAGCTACAAGTAGATACAATAGGGGACCGCCAAGAAAGAAGGTCATAGTGTTTAGTAATTTGTGGTGTCAATAATTTTAATGTGAATCAGAGATCTTTTGAGTTAGTATTTTGATACATCAGATTAATTCCCAAAAAGGGTTTTGGAATCAAAACTGTGATTAATGTCATCTTTTAGGGACACGCTACTGTCATACTGCTGATTGTAAATGAAGGTGCATTTATTTACATTTGCAAATTAGAAATTGTCACATCGGACCAGTTCTTTTGACAACAACCCCAAAACTGAGTGCATAGCCAGGGGATGGTCAGACAGAGTCCTTATGGGGGGAACATGTCATGAGACATGTCGAGGAATCAGAAATCATCATTCAAGAGGATGAGTGAAGTGTCATTGAGGATCAATGGCCACATTGACAGTCCATAAAATGTCCAAGGTGAACGTAGCATGGTCAATATGAGGACAGTGACTGGTGATGTTCTGGGGCATGATGGTAAGCACATGGCTAAGCAGAAATGGTCCATTTGACACAGATGAATGCAACCACTGGCTTCTTCTTATGAGAGATGTTTCATCCACATCTTCCTCCTCTGATGTGTGTGGTGTCTCCCATGAGGTTGATGTTGGATTTGCAGCAACCCATGAAGACACAGACACATCAGGAGAAGAAGATGTGGATGCTGAAGGTGCAGAAGCATTCATCTGTCCCAACAGATAAGGCATCGCTGCAGCAAGGATGAGCTGCAGGGCTTGCAGGACTCCAGCAACGTCACTGTGGTAGGCAGCCGTGGTAGCCAAGTGGAATTCTGCTCCATGTTCTCCAAGATCTTCCTAAATGCCCCCAACTCTTTGGCCACATCACTGGTGCTACTTTGGCAGGACAGTTGTTGTTGCCTCTGCGCCATGAGACCAGCGATGTCAGACAGGAACTTCTGGATGCCACGGAGCAGACAGTAGGTGCCTCTGATGGCAGCTGAGTGGTCCCTATTGAGACTGAGGCACCCACGGATCCCCTCGAGATTGGCTGCCAGAGTCTCTAACCCTGCCCACACCTGGCCTGCCATCTCACGCTGGACTCCTACCGCACAGCGCTGAAATTGTATATGTGGGTCCTCAGAGTCCAGGTTTGTGGCTATGGTGGTAGGTGGTGCCTGCTGGATGTTTGGCATGGCATGTAGAGATGCGAAAAACGCTGCTAGATCTCCCCGGGTCCGGAGTTGGGATCCCTATGGAGTCATGCAGCTCTTGGAGGATGTCATTGTCGATGGCTGTGAGTTCTTCATCCACATCGTCATCATTGTTAAAAAGTTGGACAGGCTGCTGAGCAGGAGGTGAGGTTTCATCCTCTGCAATGTAAAGGGCAGATACTGTTGTATGTGTCTGTTACCATGTATTTTTTCATTTGACAATAAGAGTTCATGACACTTTCCATTCTCTTGTGTTACATGGTACACCTGTGACACGCAGCTTTGTATATCAATGTACAAAGTCCATGAATGTTACATTTAGATTGTTCATTGGTTTGGACAGTTGCCCTGTATGCCAACGGTGAGGGTTATATTTATAGGCCCCTACTGCCACTGTTACGTTATCTATTCAGAAATTGCTGTGGTGCTGGTTGCTTCACCTTATTTACAATGCAGCATTTAGCATCTTCACTTGGCTTAACGCCGCATTGGGGATAAGGCACCCTTACATACAGGTTGCGTATAAGTGTTGGTCACTGAGTTTTGAGGTGGACATTCCACTACACCCCCCATTGATGTTGCCACTCCCACCTATTTACAAGTGTGGCATAAGGAGGAGGCCACTCATGCACTTTAGCCCAGGGATACAGTGATTTCCACGTGGAAAAGACAAGGAGATGTGTTCTGATACTCCTAATCTTAGATGTATCTGTGTATTTTAAGGTGTGCAGCACACACTGAAACAGGTCAATCCCATGAAGGGATGTTTGTGTGCAGAGAGGGACACCTTCCTGTTCATTAACAATAATTCCCTGTACCCAGCCTTTGTTGATGCAATATACCTTCAATACCCACAGCTACAATTGTAAACACAGGGATACAGCTTTAATTTGAAAATCTGCACAACCGCAAATTTTTCATTATGGTGAAGCCTGATGTTAACAATTTGAACTTAAGCACATGCTTTGCCTTTCTGTCGTTAAGCCACTACAAAGTGGCTACATCCTAACCTATGTTTCAAATGGTAATCACTGTCATCCTTTGTGTCTGTGTGTTTAAGATTGAGGTCAGGACAAACATCTGACTGACACACAGTTAGGTGACCATGCTGATGAGTGTTTTATCATGTGGCTACTACTCTTGTTTTTTTGTAGCTTGCCACAACTGGAAGATGTTGCAATCTGTTAGAAGGTGACATGTATCATACAGCACACCAGGGGATACCTTTCTTGGGTTGATGGTGTGATTTCACAACATATACTCCTTAGACCAGATTTTGAATAGACATGGTGCTGCAACAACTTAAAGTGTTCAAACAAGCATCTGTCTATAGACACGGGACTGGGCCAGAGTAAAGATGTATGTGCCCTTCCTTTGTGTTTTCCACAGCACTGGCAATGATGACTTAATGCAAACAGGAGGACACAGGACTTTGAGGCAGGCTTCAAGGATTGGTGCATTGTTGCACAGCAGACCTTTGTTGAACAGCACAGGGGTGAGCACATGGATGACACATACTCTAGTGAGCATGGTCTTTCGATGCATTTGTTACTGGAAGAATGTTTACAGAGATCAGTAGCTTTTCATTTTCTCCCAGCCACTATTGACTTTACCTAGTACCCATGTTACACACACGTCAATATGTGTCATTGGCCACCAAATCCAGGACTATGAATACAATGACATCCTGCCAACGGAACATCACATTAAGCAACTTTCATGTGGATAAATGCATTTTGGGGAATAATAGCAAGGCAGCATGTAGCCAAATAACGTGCATCATTGCAACATTATGAATGAGGTCCCTTCTCAACCTTCATTTACCATGAAAGGATTGGGGAATGTTCGGTTCAATAAGCATTGCATACACAACAGGCATGTTGATATTTAAATGAACCCATTCCTACAATGCTGGGGCAGTAAACAATACTTAAAAATGTGGACCACGTGTGCAAACATTGAATGACCCTTGCACCTCCAGTATGTAATTTATAATCATTATGGAATGTGCATATCAGCAACGCACTGTGCTTGCAAGAGATTTGCGGCTTTTTATGTAGAAAAAAAGAATAATAATAACAAGATAAAAAAATAAAAAGAGTGATTAAATTTCGAAAAGTTCTAGCTGACATTTTTTTATGTGGTTATGTGTGCTGCTTTCAGCTGCACACATTAAACCAGCAGGTAAGTAATTACTAATGCTAACTGCATATTTCAAAGCCACTATCGTCACAGGACTATCACTCCTTTTAACTTTACTGTGGGAAACCATGCTTTTGCACTATTTTTACAAGGTAGTGTTGACCCACTTGATGTGGCATGGCAACACCTTGTAAATGAGGCACACTTTCACACTGTACTAGGCGGAATATGTACAAGGCTGTGATGCATGGCATCGCTAGAATTCTTGGCTTAACATGGCGCTAAGCCACTTCTGAAATGCAGGTCTGAACCGTATTTACAACAATACGGTGCAGTATGGCATTTCACCCTGCGCTGGTGCAAAGTCTAGCTGCCTAGCACCAGCGCAGAGACTCTTGCACCATTGTGCAGGAGTGCTTGCGTTGGCGCTAGCAGCTACATTTATCGCCAGTGCAGGTTGAAACCCAGGACTGAGCCATATCGTTGTACATATGGTGCAGCCCTGCATTTCAAAAGTGGCAGAGTACTGCGTTAAGCCAAGAAGACTGACGCCGCACTCCGTCACTTTTATTGTAAATATGCCCCAGAGTTAGAAGACACATGACTAGTCAGTTGCCATTGTATGTATGCATGAGTGCTTGGTTATAAGTCCCTTACACCACCGTTATATGACTTTCAAGGTATTTGTAAATGATACAAACAGCTCAAGGCACATGTGACTGTACTCCCGAGTACCTATGTAGCTAGCATTTGATCTGTGTGCACTGTGGGTGGGAAATGAGACATAGGTAGATGGACAGAAACAACATTACTCACACCCTCCATGTCCCTGGTTGTTACTTACCCTGTTGCTGATGTAGTTGGTCATAGTCAGCACTATCCTGTCTCTCAACTCAAACCACCGACTCCTCACAGATGACTACAGGCACCTGTTCCTCGAGGCATCAAGCTCCTCTTATGGAGCTAGACTCCCACTCCGGTCTGCAGTGCTGCCTGTCGATTGCTGGCCAGTTTCTGCTTTGTCTTGTGCTTGGCATCATGCCAGAGCTTTTTACAGTTAGTCACTGTCCTCTTGACTTCTGCTACGGTGTTCACCCTGCTGACAATGGACTGCCAAATTGAATTTTTAGTTCCCCAGTGACACCTTGGAACGTACGAAAAGCTGGTGTTGATTCTCCATCACCTCCGCAATCAGGATCTCATTAACCTCCTGACTGAATCTGGTTTTCCTTTTCCTCTTCCCGTGGAACTCCAGATGGTCATCCTGGCAGTTGGAGGGGTTAGGGGTTTGTTGTCTAGTGCTGAACTAGGTCCAGTCTGTTCCGTTTGGCATTCAGGTGTATTTTTTAAGGCATTTTTGTGTATTTTTTTCCGCTAGATGCTAAAAAAAAGTGACGTCCAGCTGCCTAACGTGACTTTCTTGCCGCTAATTGAGGCTGTCTCTTTTTTTACACTAGCTTCAAGATTTTTATCGCTGTGACGCTGGGGTTAGCGGCAACTTTTGTAGCCACTAGCTGATCCTAACGCCATTTAACGATGTATTGTAAATATGTCACAAACATGGTAATGAATTTCGGCAATAGTCAGTGGTGAAAAAAATTCGGCTAAGCAACTACAAAACTGCTTAACAGCAATTCTTGTAAATATACCCCAAAAACTGTCTTTGGCACTGATGGACCTCATTGTACTTATATAGTTCTAACTTTGTGGGAGAATCATTTATGGCCTAGTGATTTAAGCCTCAGGCTTTCAGTCTGAAGTTAAAGTCCTGCTGTGTCCATGGCCATTTTTGTGATTGGCTGACCTTGCCATTTTTTTCTTTCATTTGGTTCAGATGCGTTTGGGTAATTTACTTTTAAATTTCCATGTTACTGCCTCTTTAAGAGTAAATAAGTGGTGCCTATGTTTGCTCCCTGCTGAGTTGGAGGCTTGTGGATTAATTCTTAGTCAATCTGGTTGCCTCTTAATCTCCTGAGTGGGCTTGGCCATGACTTCCAAGAAAGGAGTCACTTTGATTTTCTGAAGTACTTCCTGTTGGCTTGGAAGGTGAAGTATTGGGATATAATCACCCTACTTTCTGTGAGTGCTCCCTGTTGAGTCAGGAGGCTGTGGACTAATCTTTGCTCAAGATGCTTTCCACTTAAGGTTACCTTGCCTAGACATAAATATACAAAGAATGGCCAGGCCACTGAAACCTAGTATGGGGAGTGGTTCACCTGAGTCAAAAAAGGTTTTGAAGAAATCGCCTCACCCACAACTTCTCATTGCATGCTTTATCATCAGCAATTTTCCACACCAAGATACGTAAATACCACCATGGCGGACTCGATCCAAGATAAAGTTTTGCATGCTGGATCTTATCATCAGTCGATTTTTTACATCTTTGGAAATAAGAGGTATCATACTCTGGTACATATAAATCAATTGAGATAACTCATAGCCTCAAACACAACAAACGAAAATATGTATCCCGCATGGTAGACTTATATCCCGAGTGCCATGTATGGGGCTATGTGGTCGATCTAAAGCGCTACCCCTTTTATAATTAGTTTAACACAGGGCCCAGTTTATGACACAACTAACGGTTGGTGGCAGCTGGTATGACCGTTTTACTTGCACACCAGCTGACTGGAGCTTGTTTACTTGTCTGTCCTGGCTAATCTGTTCAGTCTGCCAAAACTGAAGCACCCCAATTTTCTAAATGTGGGGGTTGGGAGGTGGGTAAGCGTAGTGTGAGAGAGAGAGAGAGAGAGAGAGCAAGAGAGAGAGACAGAGTGAGAGAGAGAATGTGTGTCTTCATTTCTTTATTATGACTAGGTGCTAGTGTCTGACCAGAGAGAATATCAAGGGGCAATGTTGTTTGACCTTGACTAGGCTGTTCAGACTAAATCCCAGGAAAATAATAAAATACGAAAACATGTGCTGGTTCCGTGTGAAAATAGAGTGTGGCACAAAGGCAAGCGTGTTATTCAGTAACGTGTGCAAAACCAAAGCAGCCTACAATGTGCATGATTTGGGGGGAAATGACAATGGGCCATACAAGAAACACACGACAAACTGTCTTATTCACTTGTACAGAGCTTCCCCTTTGGATTCTCTTTCTCCTCTGACTTTTTGTGTGATCTTGGGCAGCTCTATATCCAATATTCTGCCTACTTTGTCTTCCCTGCCACCAGTCCTTGCCAGAGTCCTTGACCCATGCCGGTGTCCTGGACTAAGTCCTGACACCCCGTGTGAATCTGCAACAGATGTGTGGATCCAGAACCCAACTAAAAAAGAATACCACTGACCCACCTACTCACACATCCATACAGACACTCACACACCCACTTAGAGACCCAGAACAACACTCGCACACATATACAGCCACTCACACACCCACTCAGAGACCTAGAGGACCACTCACACACCCACTCATCCACTTGTACAGCCACTCCCACATCCACTCAGAGACCCAGAAAACCACTCACACACCTGCTCACAGACCGACACAGCCAGTCACACACATGCTCACACACCCACAAAAACACAAGCACACCTACTCACACACACACATACAGCCACTCACACACCCACTCAAAGACCCAGAAAACAACTCACACATTCACTCACACACCCACTCAGAGACCCAAAAACCTACTCACACACCCACTCACAGATCAACAGAGGTACTCACACACCCACATAGCCACTCACACATGCACTGACACAACCACCACACACTGAAACACCCACACAACCACTCATACACCAACTCACACACCCAGGTTACAGGGATGATATAGATAGGAAATAGCTTTAAAAAAACATAGAAATTCACTGGAAAAACACATAGGTTGCAGGGAAGTTTTAGTTAGGAAATATCATTCAAAACCATAGAAATTCCCTGAACTAACAAAGATTACAGGGACATAATAGTTAGGAAATATATAATTTTTTTAAACCTCAGAAAGCAAAGGTCACAGACATTATAGTTAGGTTCAGATTTTACACCTAAACCCATAGAAATTTAGCAGTTATACTTATCTCAAGTAAATATAACTCATACCCTCGCCAAGCACTGCTAATTACCCCACATATTACATCACTCATAACATCTTCTATGACATTATTGATTATTTCAGTGCAACATCTGCAGTGAAATTATTGATGAGAAAACTATGCACAGTGTGGGCGCGAGTTAAAGTTACCTTGGGGCATGAGTGGTAGTTACTTGAGATAACTATAACTGCTAAATTTCTATGGTTTTATGTGTAAAATATGAAACTAACTAAACGCCCCTGTAACCTTTGGTTTTTATTTTGCGAAAAATTATATATATATATATATATATCATTGACAGAGCATATGTCACAATATATTGATTTTTTCTTGAGGGAATTTGTCCAGACACTATCATCTTACATTAAAGATATGACACACTTTATCAGGAACATCACTGATACACCATGGGAACCTGAGATGCTTATGATCGTCCTTGACATCACAAGCCTTTATACCAACATAAAACATGAACATGGTATTCATGCAGTGCAATACTTCTTGAAAGAGAGATCTCTTCAATTCTCCGAACATAACACCATGTTGATTGAATTTATCATGTTTTGCCTTAACAACAATATCTTCTTATTCGATAGACAACACTATCGACAAACCCAAGGCACAGCGATGGGCACCTGCTTCGCCCCCAGTTACGCGAATTTATTCGTGGGCTGGTGGGAGAGGCAGGTGGCCTGGGCTGATACATATAATCATTGGATCAAAAATATAATTCTATGGTATAGATATATAGATGACTTATTTATCCTATGGAAAGGTCCTAAAAGTGAGGCTGAAGATTATATTGCAGCACCAAACAATAATACCCTGAATCTCCATCTAAGTGGCCAGCTCAGTACGGAAGAAGTACCCTTTTTAGATCTTAAGGTCTTCGTCCAGGAAGGGAGAATATGTACTACTCTCTTTAGAAAGGAGACCGCAGGGAATTCAATACTGGAAGCACACAGTAGCCATCAGAAATCATTAAAAAATATCATTCCTTACGGAGAACTATTGCGCCTAAAAAGGAATTGTTGCCGTGAAGTTGACTTCCAGCATGAAGCATCTGCTGCCATTGAAAGATTTAGATCACGAGGTTATTGCCCCAACTTACTATCAAAAACCTTAAGTAAGGTCAACAGAATTCCCAGGCAATCCTTATTGGATACCCATCATAAAAGGGATATGCCAGAACAAGATACGGCTAGGTTTATCACAACCTTTTCCAATGAGACCAATACTTTAAGAAAGATTTTATGTCGAAACTGGCACATCCTGAAATCAGATGCAGTCATCGGTGAGTCCTTACCAGCTTATCCACAAATAACATTCAGGAGAAGCAGGTCTCTAAAAGATAAACTGGTCCAGAGTCATTATGAACCCACACCGTTCATCCAATGTATCAGCAATGTTACTGGCTTTTTTCCTTGCTCAAAATGCAAGGCGTGTAGGCACAGTAAAAAAGTGTTAGCATACAATGTTCCTGGAATGAAAAAACCCAGATTGATCAACAAATTCCTAACTTGCAACACACCCTTCTGTGTATATTGCCTTACATGTCCCTGCCCCAAGCAATACATTGGCAGCACGATTCACCCCACAAAAAAATGCATCCTAGAACATGCACGAGCAATTGAAAAACAAGATCCTTCATATCCCGTGGCTAGACATTTCGCTCAATATCACAATAGTGATAGAAATTTACTAGCATTCTTTTGTCTGGACCACGTTGTACTCAGTGACCGTATAGGTAACCGGGAACTGAAATTGAGAAGATTAGAATCCCGCTTCATTATTGACCTCCAAACTACCACTCCGTATGGTCTTAACACAGAGGAAGAATTGGCATGTCATCTAGGATAGTTTATAGATCTTTCAATAATGGGGACTCAGAAAATTTTAGAAATTTTTATTGATCATGTTAGACTGTAACTAATGCCCATACAGGGCTCAATTATGTTTTGTTATGACTTCATTTGAACTGCCTTAGAACAATATGGATTTTTTTGAAAAAACGCCATTAGTGTATTAGAAAAGATCGTATCTGCCATGAATATATTCTGTCTGATTATATCTATATTGATGAACTAAATATAAAATGGAAATTTGATTTAGCCTAAGCAACATGAAATTCAAACGTGATTATGTGGTAAAATCATTGTCTTTTTGTAATTTTACACGGACCGAATAAGACTGATTAGTCTTTTTTCCATTTCCTTTTTTTCATGGCCATTGAACCGGAACTAGAGCTAGTGACCCGGATATTTAATCAGCCCGACTCAACTGCACTTTGCAATTACAAGTCGAAAAAGGCGCGAACGCCGAAACGCGTCCTGCTGATCTCGGATATGAAATAAAAAATATCACCGAGAAACCTTGCTGTGTGCGGTCCTCTTCATTCGTCGAGTGAAGATTTAGAGCGGAATATATATATATATATATATATATATATATATATATATATATCCAAACTAGCAGGTGAGCCCCAAAGGAAAGAATCCACAGGAAGATACGTGGCACGGCAAAATTTATTGACAGCTTGCGAGTAGGTACACACAGGTAGCAGGCATCTTAGTACATGTAGCCAGACGCGTTTCCGGAGTTGTAATCTCCCTTCTTCAGTGGCAAAGTTCAAGAGAAATGTGAGCAAAGTTCTTAAGCGTACTGTGAGTAATTATATTCACCTGCCTCAGTGGGCGTGGCCCTGGACGTGGCCTCCTGGGAATTGTAGTGCGCTTTAGTGTTTCCCATGTGGGCTGCCAAACATTTTTCAAAATTAAAACAAAATCAAACCCAAGTGGGGAAAGATGTCATCCTGGCTGCAACTACATACGCTTTTCAGGTGTCAATTCGTGCATCAAGCTTGCTCCATCCTGCATATGTAGTTGCAGCCAGGACGACATCTTTCCCCACTTGGGTTTGATTTTGTTTTAATTTTGAAAAATGTTTGGCAGCCCACATGGGAAACACTAAAGCGCACTACAATTCCCAGGAGGCCACGTCCAGGGCCACGCCCACTGAGGCAGGTGAATATAATTACTCACAGTACGCTTAAGAACTTTGCTCACATTTCTCTTGAACTTTGCCACTGAAGAAGGGAGATTACAACTCCGGAAACGCGTCTGGCTACATGTACTAAGATGCCTGCTACCTGTGTGTACCTACTCGCAAGCTGTCAATAAATTTTGCCGTGCCACGTATCTTCCTGTGGATTCTTTCCTTTGGGGCTCACCTGCTAGTTTGGATATATTCGGCTGTTGCCCAGCCGCGGAAAGAAGCCCACCGCGTGCGGGTCCGTGCTGGCGCCTCAACGGAGCTAGCAACGATGGAAGGAAGACAAGTCTCTGCGCCATATGCAGGATGGAGCAAGCTTGATGCACGAATTGACACCTGAAAAGCGTATGTAGTTGCAGCCAGGACGACATCTTTCCCCACTTGGGTTTGATTTTGTTTTAATTTTGAAAAATGTTTGGCAGCCCACATGGGAAACACTAAAGCGCACTACAATTCCCAGGAGGCCACGTCCAGGGCCACGCCCACTGAGGCAGGTGAATATAATTACTCACAGTACGCTTAAGAACTTTGCTCACATTTCTCTTGAACTTTGCCACTGAAGAAGGGAGATTACAACTCCGGAAACGCGTCTGGCTACTTGTACTAAGATGCCTGCTACCTGTGTGTACCTACTCGCAAGCTGTCAATAAATTTTGCCGTGCCACGTATCTTCCTGTGGATTCTTTCCTTTGGGGCTCACCTGCTAGTTTGGATGTATTCGGCTGTTGCCCAGCCGCGGAAAGAAGCCCACCGCGTGCGGGTCCGTGCTGGCGCCTCAACGGAGCTAGCAACGATGGAAGGAAGACAAGTCTCTGCGCCATATGCAGGATGGAGCAAGCTTGATGCACGAATTGACACCTGAAAAGCGTATGTAGTTGCAGCCAGGACGACATCTTTCCCCACTTGGGTTTGATTTTGTTTTAATTTTGAAAAATGTTTGGCAGCCCACATGGGAAACACTAAAGCGCACTACAATTCCCAGGAGGCCACGTCCAGGGCCACGCCCACTGAGGCAGGTGAATATTATTACTCACAGTACGCTTAAGAACTTTGCTCACATTTCTCTTGAACTTTGCCACTGAAGAAGGGAGATTACAACTCCGGAAACGCGTCTGGCTACATGTACTAAGATGCCTGCTACCTGTGTGTACCTACTCGCAAGCTGTCAATAAATTTTGCCGTGCCACGTATCTTCCTGTGGATTCTTTCCTTTGGGGCTCACCTGCTAGTTTGGATATATTCGGCTGTTGCCCAGCCGCGGAAAGAAGCCCACCGCGTGCGGGTCCGTGCTGGCGCCTCAACGGAGCTAGCAACGATGGAAGGAAGACAAGTCTCTGCGCCATATGCAGGATGGAGCAAGCTTGATGCACGAATTGACACCTGAAAAGCGTATGTAGTTGCAGCCAGGACGACATCTTTCCCCACTTGGGTTTGATTTTGTTTTAATTTTGAAAAATGTTTGGCAGCCCACATGGGAAACACTAAAGCGCACTACAATTCCCAGGAGGCCACGTCCAGGGCCACGCCCACTGAGGCAGGTGAATATAATTACTCACAGTACGCTTAAGAACTTTGCTCACATTTCTCTTGAACTTTGCCACTGAAGAAGGGAGATTACAACTCCGGAAACGCGTCTGGCTACATGTACTAAGATGCCTGCTACCTGTGTGTACCTACTCGCAAGCTGTCAATAAATTTTGCCGTGCCACGTATCTTCCTGTGGATTCTTTCCTTTGGGGCTCACCTGCTAGTTTGGATATATTCGGCTGTTGCCCAGCTGCGGAAAGAAGCCCACCGCGTGCGGGTCCGTGCTGGCGCCTCAGCGGAGCTAGCAACGATGGAAGGAAGACAAGTCTCTGCGCGATATGCAGGATGGAGCAAGCTTGATGCACGAATTGACACCTGAAAAGCGTATGTAGTTGCAGCCAGGACGACATCTTTCCCCACTTGGGTTTGATTTTGTTTTAATTTTGAAAAATGTTTGGCAGCCCACATGGGAAACACTAAAGCGCACTACAATTCCCAGGAGGCCACGTCCAGGGCCACGCCCACTGAGGCAGGTGAATATAATTACTCACAGTACGCTTAAGAACTTTGCTCACATTTCTCTTGAACTTTGCCACTGAAGAAGGGAGATTACAACTCCGGAAACGCGTCTGGCTACATGTACTAAGATGCCTGCTACCTGTGTGTACCTACTCGCAAGCTGTCAATAAATTTTGCCGTGCCACGTATCTTCCTGTGGATTCTTTCCTTTGGGGCTCACCTGCTAGTTTGGATATATTCGGCTGTTGCCCAGCCGCGGAGAGAAGCCCACCGCGTGCGGGTCCGTGCTGGCGCCTCAACGGAGCTAGCAACGATGGAAGGAAGACAAGTCTCTGCGCCATATGCAGGATGGAGCAAGCTTGATGCACGAATTGACACCTGAAAAGCGTATGTAGTTGCAGCCAGGACGACATCTTTCCCCACTTGGGTTTGATTTTGTTTTAATTTTGAAAAATGTTTGGCAGCCCACATGGGAAACACTAAAGCGCACTACAATTCCCAGGAGGCCACGTCCAGGGCCACGCCCACTGAGGCAGGTGAATATAATTACTCACAGTACGCTTAAGAACTTTGCTCACATTTCTCTTGAACTTTGCCACTGAAGAAGGGAGATTACAACTCCGGAAACACGTCTGGCTACATGTACTAAGATGCCTGCTACCTGTGT
The DNA here is from genome assembly GCF_964204655.1 of Triturus cristatus. Lineage (NCBI taxonomy): Eukaryota > Metazoa > Chordata > Amphibia > Caudata > Salamandridae > Triturus > Triturus cristatus. The sequence goes on from NC_140582.1 coordinate 89,365,649, forward strand.
GTACCTACTCGCAAGCTGTCAATAAATTTTGCCGTGCCACGTATCTTCCTGTGGATTCTTTCCTTTGGGGCTCACCTGCTAGTTTGGATATATTCGGCTGTTGCCCAGCCGCGGAAAGAAGCCCACCGCGTGCGGGTCCGTGCTGGCGCCTCAACGGAGCTAGCAACGATGGAAGGAAGACAAGTCTCTGCGCCATATGCAGGATGGAGCAAGCTTGATGCACGAATTGACACCTGAAAAGCGTATGTAGTTGCAGCCAGGACGACATCTTTCCCCACTTGGGTTTGATTTTGTTTTAATTTTGAAAAATGTTTGGCAGCCCACATGGGAAACACTAAAGCGCCCTACAATTCCCAGGAGGCCACGTCCAGGGCCACGCCCACTGAGGCAGGTGAATATAATTACTCACAGTACGCTTAAGAACTTTGCTCACATTTCTCTTGAACTTTGCCACTGAAGAAGGGAGATTACAACTCCGGAAACGCGTCTGGCTACATGTACTAAGATGCCTGCTACCTGTGTGTACCTACTCGCAAGCTGTCAATAAATTTTGCCGTGCCACGTATCTTCCTGTGGATTCTTTCCTTTGGGGCTCACCTGCTAGTTTGGATATATTCGGCTGTTGCCCAGCCGCGGAAAGAAGCCCACCGCGTGCGGGTCCGTGCTGGCGCCTCAACGGAGCTAGCAACGATGGAAGGAAGACAAGTCTCTGCGCCATATGCAGGATGGAGCAAGCTTGATGCACGAATTGACACCTGAAAAGCGTATGTAGTTGCAGCCAGGACGACATCTTTCCCCACTTGGGTTTGATTTTGTTTTAATTTTGAAAAATGTTTGGCAGCCCACATGGGAAACACTAAAGCGCACTACAATTCCCAGGAGGCCACGTCCAGGGCCACGCCCACTGAGGCAGGTGAATATAATTACTCACAGTACGCTTAAGAACTTTGCTCACATTTCTCTTGAACTTTGCCACTGAAGAAGGGAGATTACAACTCCGTAAACGCGTCTGGCTACATGTACTAAGATGCCTGCTACCTGTGTGTACCTACTCGCAAGCTGTCAATAAATTTTGCCGTGCCACGTATCTTCCTGTGGATTCTTTCCTTTGGGGCTCACCTGCTAGTTTGGATATATTCGGCTGTTGCCCAGCCGCGGAAAGAAGCCCACCGCGTGCGGGTCCGTGCTGGCGCCTCAACGGAGCTAGCAACGATGGAAGGAAGACAAGTCTCTGCGCCATATGCAGGATGGAGCAAGCTTGATGCACGAATTGACACCTGAAAAGCGTATGTAGTTGCAGCCAGGACGACATCTTTCCCCACTTGGGTTTGATTTTGTTTTAATTTTGAAAAATGTTTGGCAGCCCACATGGGAAACACTAAAGCGCACTACAATTCCCAGGAGGCCACGTCCAGGGCCACGCCCACTGAGGCAGGTGAATATAATTACTCACAGTACGCTTAAGAACTTTGCTCACATTTCTCTTGAACTTTGCCACTGAAGAAGGGAGATTACAACTCCGGAAACGCGTCTGGCTACATGTACTAAGATGCCTGCTACCTGTGTGTACCTACTCGCAAGCTGTCAATAAATTTTGCCGTGCCACGTATCTTCCTGTGGATTCTTTCCTTTGGGGCTCACCTGCTAGTTTGGATATATTCGGCTGTTGCCCAGCCGCGGAAAGAAGCCCACCGCGTGCGGGTCCGTGCTGGCGCCTCAACGGAGCTAGCAACGATGGAAGGAAGACAAGTCTCTGCGCCATATGCAGGATGGAGCAAGCTTGATGCACGAATTGACACCTGAAAAGCGTATGTAGTTGCAGCCAGGACGACATCTTTCCCCACTTGGGTTTGATTTTGTTTTAATTTTGAAAAATGTTTGGCAGCCCACATGGGAAACACTAAAGCGCACTACAATTCCCAGGAGGCCACGTCCAGGGCCACGCCCACTGAGGCAGGTGAATATAATTACTCACAGTACGCTTAAGAACTTTGCTCACATTTCTCTTGAACTTTGCCACTGAAGAAGGGAGATTACAACTCCGGAAACGCGTCTGGCTACATGTACTAAGATGCCTGCTACCTGTGTGTACCTACTCGCAAGCTGTCAATAAATTTTGCCGTGCCACGTATCTTCCTGTGGATTCTTTCCTTTGGGGCTCACCTGCTAGTTTGGATATATATATATATATATATATATTACCTACTGGCGGTCGCCAGTAAGTAGTTATAGTTAGGACCACGTTTCCATAGGAAATCCGCAACATTCTATTTTGAATAACTTTGGCGCCGGTCGACGAATCCTCGCGAATTTTTCAAAATAGGTGGGGCGCTCCGCTCCGCTCCTTCCCTGAAAGTCTCGGGGGGATTCGTCAAGCGGGGGCTGAGATAAAAGGGGGGTCCCAAAAAGCGTTTTTCCCATGCATTTTTCCATAGGACCTTTAGACAGGGCTACAGCCCGAACGGCTGAACAGAATTACTAGAAATTTGGCAGAGAGGTAGTCCTCAGGTCAAGGAAGTGCCTTTTGTAGGTTTGGTGTAAATCTGTTCAGTAGATTCTGAGAAAATAGCCTTTAAATCAATATATATATCTGAGCCAGCTTACGGTGCGCTTACGGTACGCTTACCGTACGCGTACGGTGGCGTGCGCGAGCGCGATTCTGATTGGCTCTTAGATCTTAGTAAACATTCGAATCGGCCGAAACCAGGAAGCGGCGGCCGCCATTTTCTCTCTCGCACTGAGAGTGATGTTTAAAATCTAAAGCACAAAAACATGTAAAGGGGCTGTTTAGACAGCTCCCACACACATAGCAATGTTGAGGGAGTCCCCAAAGATCCCCAAGGCCAAAAACGGAATTTTGTATTTTTTCGCTAATATTCGCCGATTACGCTTACCGTACGCGTACGGTAAAAAAATAAAAAAAATAAAAAATTATCCACACTCTCCCCACCCCGTGTGCAATTGGTGCCCAAAGGGCAACAAGTGTACATGGTTTATTAAAGATGAGTTAAACTAAAATATTTAAAAAAAAAATAATAAAAAAAAAAATTATCCACACTCTCTCCACCCCGTGTGCAAATGGTGCCCGAAGGGCACCATTTGTGCATGGCTTATAACATATACGAAAAATTAAAATATTACCTTTCAAAACGAAGTGCATCATATGTCCTCCATGTGCGCACGGTGCGCGAAGAGCATCGTGCGTACATGGCCCATCTAGCGTAACGTGGGCACGCGGTGCGCGTAGCGCACCGCGTGCCCACCGTGCGTGCACGGCACTAACTGCGTAAAGTGGGCGCGCGGTGCGCGAAGCTCACCGCGTGTTCACTGTGCGCGCACGGAACGAACTGCGTTAAGTGGGCGCGCACGCCACGAATGGCGTAAAGTAACTTAGCATTTAAAAAACCGTACAAATTCACTGAAAAAACCATAGGTTTCACACACGTTATAGTTAGGAATTAGCATTTAAAAAACCTTGCAAATTCACTGAAAAAACCATAGGTTTCACACATGTTATAGTTAGCGGAAATTTTACTGATAAAAAACCAATGAAATTCCCCCGTTATAGTTAGTGCAGGCAACTATAACTCACGCGACCGCAATGCAATCTTCTGCTGATGACATATGTGTCTTTATGAAAAAAAAATATTTGTAATATATGTATAGCTAAAAATGTATGGAAGAAGACATGGGCAAATAAGTGTCTAAATACAGTATTAGCATCAGCAGAAGATTGCGGTCGCGTGAGTTATAGTTGCCTGCACTAACTATAACATGTGTGAAACCTATGGTTTTTTCAGTGAATTTGCAAGGTTTTTTAAATGCTAATTCCTAACTATAACGTGTGTGAAACCTATGGTTTTTTCAGTGAATATATATATATATATATATTCAAACACTCTGTTTGCATTGCATGCTCCTTCTGGCAGACAAACGGATACGGACCACAAAATAGGTGCAAAGATTTATTTGGTGTAAGAGGTCGCCATGACGCGTTTCAGCCCTTCCCACGGGCCTCGATCGCATGACACAGTGCAAGAATCTACATTGGTTTAAATAGCGTGGATATACGGATGTAGTTATTGGTGCATTAGGCATACAAAGGCAGTTGAAATGGAAGAAAGACCTATAATGGACTACAGGTCGGTCGATTTTTCTTACTCCATAATGTTTAAAGTTAATTTTAAACAAACATAATTTATGTGAAGCCTAAAATGTCAAGATTAATCTTCGTAATTATTAAGGCATGGAATAAAACATTGCTTTGATTAATGCATCATTAATAACGTTCGTTGAAAATCCAAATCCATCGTTAATACCAAGCAAAATACAAATCATTGTACAAAAGACGTGCAAAGTTGGTGCAATATGTGAGTTAAAAATATTAAAGAATTTCTTTTTTCTAGACAAGTCATAACACCAATCAATCAGGGAAAATCTTAAACATGGTCAAATACCATTTTCAAACGTATAGATGTAAAATACAGTGAGTGTAATACTGGAGTAAAGATTTGAATATTTGTTCATAAAAGATATATAGAAAGGGTAAATGAATTGCTGGAGCCCCTGCAATTCCCCTTCTTAATTTATCTAAAGTGTAAGTGCAAGACGTCAGACAATAACTTGACTAATAGTCAAACAAATGGTGGACTATTAAGCATGATCTCATGTTCATTTATGAAATGAGTATGTTAGAGATAAACATTTGTGAATTAAAATACATATTGATAGATGTTTTATAGTAAGATAAAGAGTTGGAGTGTCACATTCATAATTTTAAGAAGATCAGGGACTCCACACACATAGATGAATGACTGCATAAATAATAAATATTAAATAAGCAAATATAATACAATCTATAATAGATAAAATATGCTTGTATATTTATGTATGCATCAAATAAATATGTATATAAAAGATCACCACATCATTCTTCAATAATTAATAAATATAATGATAAAATTAACAAATTCTTAAAATCCCACATAAAAACCTAAATAAAAATATGTAAAAATATATTTTGGGAAATGAGAGCATGTAGCAGTATTTGCAAACCATGTGAAAGTCATTTTTATAAACATGTAAAAAGATCTTCAGTGATATTAAGGCCGAATGGTTGTTTGGTATTTAGTTCTAGGATGTATCTGGTTTCCATTGAGCGCAGTTTTTGTTCCCTGTTACCGCCCCTTCTACTAGCCGGGATAGAATCAATAACAAAATATTTTAGATCTTTACTTCTAGAGTCATATATGGCCTTAAAGTGACGAGCTACTGGGTATGTGTTGTCTTGGTTGTTAATCGCCCTTAAGTGTTGTAGAATTCTTTTGTGAACTTGGAGTTTTGTACTCCCTACATAAAGTAGATTACATGGGCATGACAAAACATAAACCGCATACTCGGTTTTGCATGTGAGTAGTTTATCAATTTTATGCTTTTTCTGATCAAGAGGGGTGATATATGTAATTTTGTTTTCACCCTGTTGACAAGCTTTACATGTTTTGCAATTGAAAAAACCAGTATGTGTTTGTAGCCAGTTTGTTGATTCTATAGTTTCTGGGCTAGTTTTTACCAGTTCATCCCGCATTGAACGACCTCTACTATATGTTATATAGGGCCTTTTGGGCAATTTGGGGCCTATCACTGGATCACTTAGAATCAGAGGCCAATTGCGAGTTATAATAGATTCGACCTTTTTATGTTGCTGACTATTCTGGATAATGATTCTGAATTTATTTTAATTTTTTTCAGTGTTTGTTCCTGTTTTAATTACCGTGGTACTGGTCATAGTTTTTGTTTCTTTGAGAAGCTCAGCCCTATTCTTGCGCATAGATTTTGTAACAGCATTATCTATGATATTATCAGAGCAGCCTCTTTCTATAAATCTTTGTTTACATTCCAATTGGGCCATTTGTAAATCACTTTCTTCGCTATGGATTCGCCTGAGTCTGAGCATCTCACCATAAGGAATGCTGTTCAATAGATGTTTAACGTGGGAGCTACTGGCATGTAGCGTTGAGTTTCCAGCAGTTTCCTTACGATGGAGTTTGGTTATAATTCTGTTGTCCTTAACATAAACCTCCGTGTCAAGGAAGTTCACCGAGGTAGCGCTAATATTGGCAGTAAATTGTAAATTTAAATCATTTTTGTTAATAGCCTGCACAAATTCTTGAGCGCTATTTAAACTGCCATCCCATACAATGAATAGGTCGTCTATAAAGCGCAACCATAACTTGACATTAATTGTCATGACCTCAGTGTGCTCTGTCATGAGGACCAGCTCCACCCACCAGCCCATGTGTAAACATGCATAGCTTGGGGAGAAGCTGGCCCCCATTGCAACACCTCTTAATTGTCTATAAAAAAGGTTATTGAACATAAAAATGTTATTAATCAAACAGAACTCAACCATTTCAATCAACATCATTTTGTGACCCATCAAGTTACCCATAGATTTTTCTAAAAAGTATTCCAGTACCCTCAGGCCATCTGCGTGTTGAATGCTTGTATATAGTGAGCTGACATCGAGGGCAATTAATAGAAGACTGGGTTTCCAAGTTACATTTCCAATCTTACGCAAAAAGTCACTTGTGTCGCTCACATATGAAGGCAGGGCCTTTACCAGACTTTGTAGAAAGAAATCCACATATTGTGATGTGTGTTCCAGACATCCATTCCTTGCCGAGATAATGGGTCTTCCAGGTGGATTTACAGAGTCTTTGTGGATCTTGGGTAGAAAATAAATGGCAGGCACCACAGGAAAGTCATTTTTTAGAAATTTGAATTCTTGTCCAGTAATCAGGTTGTTAGATTTCCAGGTCAACAACTTTTTATTAAAAATTGTGTACATTGTTTTTAAATCAGTTCCATTACATCTTGTGTAGCAGGTTCTATCATTAAGCTGATTGTAAGCTTCTTTCATGTATTTTTCTTTGGTCATCAATACAATATTCCCACCTTTGTCAGAAGCACGAATTACTATTTTGTTGTTCTTTTTCAATTTGGACATCAAAGCTATGTAGTCAGATTTCTTTTTGTTGAATTTGGGTTTGCCACTGAAAGTCCTCGTATTTAATTCCTTCAGTTGGTCTGTTATTTGATCGTGAAATAAATCGATCGAATCCTTTAGCATAATAGGATTAAATGTTGATTTTGACTT